>NC_064409.1:33687500-36187500 GCF_023375975.1 Astyanax mexicanus | reverse complement strand
CCGCCGCGTCTCACTACAGCCTCAGCCCAGACTCTACACACACTGCAGCAGCAGCAGCGCTACTGAGCCCGAGCGAGCAGCGACCAGGTACACACACACACACACACACACACACACACACAGACCTGACCGACTAACGGTCTGTCAGCACAACACCCTACAATAGATCATCACACACCAACACACAAACCACCCTACAATAGACCATCACACACCAACACACAAACCACCCTACAATAGACCATCACACACCAACACACAAACCACCCTACAATAGACCATCACACACAAACCACCCTACAATAGACCATCACACACAAACCACCCTACAATAGACCATCACACACCAACACACAAACCACCCTACAATAGACCATCACACACCAACACACAAACCACCCTACAATAGACCATCACACACCAACACACTAACCACCCTACAATAGACCATCACACACACCAACACACAAACCACCCTACAATAGACCATCACACACCATCACACAAACCAACCTACGATAGACCATCACACACCATCACACAAACCAACCTACGATAGACCATCACACACCAACACACAAACCACCCTACAATAGACCATCACACACCATCACACAAACCACCCTACAATAGACCATCACACACCATCACACAAACCAACCTACAATAGACCATCACACACCATCACACAAACCAACCTACAATAGACCATCACACACCAACACACTAACCACCCTACAATAGACCATCACACACCAACACACTAACCACCCTACAATAGACCATCACACACCAACACACAAACCACCCTACAATAGACCATCACACACCATCACACAAACCAACCTACAATAGACCATCACACACCAACACACTAACCACCCTACAATAGACCATCACACACACCAACACACAAACCACCCTACAATAGACCATCACACACCATCACACAAACCAACCTACGATAGACCATCACACACCATCACACAAACCAACCTACGATAGACCATCACACACCAACACACAAACCACCCTACAATAGACCATCACACACCATCACACAAACCACCCTACGATAGACCATCACACACCAACACACAAACCACCCTACAATAGACCAACACACAAACCACCCTACAATAGACCATCACACACCATCACACAAACCAACCTACAATAGACCATCACACACCATCACACAAACCAACCTACAATAGACCATCACACACCAACACACTAACCACCCTACAATAGACCATCACACACACCAACACACTAACCACCCTACAATAGACCATCACACACCAACACACAAACCACCCTACAATAGACCATCACACACCATCACACAAACCAACCTACAATAGACCATCACACACCAACACACTAACCACCCTACAATAGACCATCACACACACCAACACACAAACCACCCTACAATAGACCATCACACACCATCACACAAACCAACCTACGATAGACCATCACACACCATCACACAAACCACCCTACGATAGACCATCACACACCAACACACAAACCACCCTACAATAGACCAACACACAAACCACCCTACAATAGACCATCACACACCATCACACAAACCACCCTACGATAGACCATCACACACCAACACACAAACCACCCTACGATAGACCATCACACACCAACACACACACCACCCTCTTTACATTAGAGCATCACACACAAACCACCCTCTTTACATTAGAGCATCACACACAACACCCTCTTTACATTAGAACATCACACACACCACCCTCTTTACATTAGAGCATCACACACAAACCACCCTCTTTACATTAGAGCATCACACACAACACCCTCTTTACATTAGAACATCACACACACCACCCTCTTTACATTAGAACATCACACACAACACCCTCTTTACATTAGAGCATTACACACAACACCCTCTTTACATTAGAGCATCACACACAACACCCTTTTTACATTAGAGCATCACACACAACACCCTCTTTACATTAGAGCATCACACACAAACCACCCTCTTTACATTAGAGCATCACACACAAACCACCCTCTTTACATTAGAGCATCACACACACAACACCTCTTTACATTAGAGCATTACACACAACACCCTCTTTACATTAGAGCATTACACACACCACCCTCTTTACATTAGAGCATCACACACAACACCCTCTTTACATTAGAGCATCACACACAACACCCTCTTTACATTAGAGCATCACACACAAACCACCCTCTTTACATTAGAGCATCACACAAAACACCCTCTTTACATTAGAGCATCACACACAAACCACCCTCTTTACATTAGAGCATCACACACAACACCTCTTTACATTAGAGCATCACACACAACACCTCTTTACATTAGAGCATCACACACAACACCCTCTTTACATTAGAGCATCACACACAACCCTCTTTACTATAGAGCATCAAACACACACTAACATTACCTATACAAGAGCACAACAAACACACCAATACAACAGGCCCTAATTAATCACATTGTCACACAATACATGTCAACAGTTTAAACATATGTTTAAACATGTTTTACTTATTACTTAAAAATGTTTAGATTCCAATTCCAAAATCGGACTATTTCTAATAGTAAGTTTTTTGATTTTTTTAAAGTTGTAAAGTTGTAATCGTAGTGTTATTAATATAAATATCATCTGATCAGTAGCATAAAGCAGACTAAGAATAAAACAATAGTCATTATTTGGAACAATGTATCTTCCAAAAAAGTAGTGTATTATCTAGGTATCCTCATTCCATCTGAATAAGTTAAAATGTCTTTGTGTGTGTGTGTGTGTTTAGTGCAGGTGTGCACGTTTAAGCAGTGAAGATGTCCTTGGCCCAGCGTGTTCTCCTCACCTGGCTCTTCACACTAGTCTTCCTCACCATGCTAGTCCTGAAGCTGGATGGGAAGGTGACCTGGAACTGGTTCCTCATCTTCCTCCCTGTGTGGATCTTCGACAGCATTCTCCTCCTCATGCTGGGGGTGAAGATGGCCGGCCGGTGCAGGGCAGGTCATGACCTGCGTCAGGGGGCTCCTGGCCTGCGCAGGAAGGCGTGGTACCTGATGGCTCTGCTTCTGAAGCTTGGCTTCTGTGTCACGCTGTGTGCCCGGCTGGAGAACCTCACAAACCTACGCCTGATCTACATCTGCATCCCCTTGTGGACCATGCTGACCGGGGCAATGGTGGAGCTGGGGGCTAACATCTTTCCTCAGCGCAGGGACTGATTCTTGGGGAGAGCAGTGAGCAGTGGTTTGCCAGAAAGCTAGATGATGTACATGTGCACAGTAATCATATTTGATGTCCAAAGCTAATGTAGATTTGGAAAAGTTGATAGCTGGTAGCAGGACAGTCTGGATGTAAAAATCAACATGATTTATAATGTGTACTAATCAGATTCAAGCCACATTTGTATGCAGCTTCTAATCTGAGTGAACTCAGATTTCTGGGCATGTGACACAATTTGTTTTCTTTAATCATAATCAGTTAATGATGGTCAGATGTGTCTGGAATGGGAGCAAGAGAGTAAATACAGGAGGAAGGTCCCGTGTTCTGGGCTAGCACGTATTGTAGTGCAATATAGTACGATGCAACAGTGGAAATGACTTTTGTTCATAGCTGCTGTAGTAATTATCTAGACAATATACCTGGTTAAACCTAGATATAAAAGCCATTTAGCTTTCCAGAGGTCGATTGAGGTCTCAAGTGTCTCTGCGTGGTTGTTTTTGTCCACATCCAAGTGCATTTACTATATTTGCACCAAGAGCAAAAATGGAATGGCGTTTTGCTAGTGCATGACATGTTCATGTTTATTTGCTTTTCACTGACAACTAGGGAACATTATTTTCACTGTGTATGTTGTAGGTTTACAGTGAGCACTTTACTAAAATTGTCAATGAAAATGACTGAAGGAGCCTATTGGCTGATTAGTTACAGTATGTGTTAAACAGGTTAGAGTACTAGTAATTCAAAGAATCAACAAACAGATTGCATTCCTCTCTTAGACTAGTAATACTAAAAATGTGCAGTGAAGTTAGTACAGTGTTATTGTTTGGGAGCTGGTTGTAATTATGTAATGTAAGCTTCACAGTTTAAGTTCAGCTTTTCCCCTTTCTATTGTGAAGTAATGCATGTATAGCTTCTGTGGCAACCAACCAACATATGATCAAATCAAATCAGATTTAACACTCTTTATTCAGTGGACCAGTGGTTTTTAAACTTGGAATACTTGTATCATTCATGAGCAATGTAGCGTGTCCAAGTACTACCTGCTCGGGCTACTGTGGTAGCCTTGCCTGCTTTGCAATTGGCAAATTTGAGATACTACTATACTATATAGTACTAAATTTACTATAGTATTTCCCTTTTAACTGTTGATTAATTATTCTGCTATTAATGCCGATTCAAAAACATTTGGGTATTATGGCATTGCATATTGCGTGTAAAAGTTTGAGAACCACTGCAGTAGAATATACTGTACCAGAAGCATGCTGTTTGCATTAAGCTAACATGGCAACTTCATGGTTCTCCTATGAGAGAAGCTGATAAAAAAAATATGGTACAGACATCAAACAGACGTGCACTTGACCAGTTTGTGTTTCTTAGACCATACAGGACTCAGATGAACTGAGTATTATTTTTTTTCTTTCCACCAATGAGTTCCATCATTGATACCACAGTGATGGATTTGGGACAGTTTGACTGTGGAATTAAAGACAGGGAGACATTGCTCACAGAAAGAAGGCAGGTGAATCTGTTCTCGCCTCTCGTCTCCTGTCTGTGTGACTGATTGATCAGAAGAAAATGGCTGGCTTCTATAAGAAGCTCGTTTAATTCTCCTGTCCTGTTTGACAGGTTCATTTCACTCTGCTGGCTGTTTTTTAAAGTTGTCAGTTTAACAGGATATTCAGGATGTGATCTTCAGATTGCACATCGACTCATATGTCTAAGACTGTGTGCTATCTGAAGATCCTGAAGTAGGTGCTTAGCTGGCTTAATTCTTGGGAGGTCTGGTATACTGAAGGGGTAATGTCTGTAGTGTGTTAATGGGGACCAGATTTGTGGAGCACCTTTATAACTCATGCCTTTTTAACAGACATGAAAATGGAATAACTTAAGGCCTATCTTTTGGAGGAGCTTTATTTCCATTTACATTGGGGACGTCTGTAATTTTATCTAGGTTCATTTTTGTTTGATTTCCCAAGCAGATGTTGCCTCCTATTAGTCTAGGACCTATTAGTCTGTCTAGGCAGGATTATCTGCTACAAAGGGTTTTATTCTAATGGCAATAGAATAAAACCCCTTTTCTTGCTTTTGTTTATTCTAGCTTTTGGTAGACGACCGTCTCTACGGTCTAGAGAAGACAGTAAATCTGCTACAAATTTGCACACATATGTCGGCAGTGGGTGCAACTTAAA
Source organism: Astyanax mexicanus (assembly GCF_023375975.1). Taxonomy (NCBI): domain Eukaryota; kingdom Metazoa; phylum Chordata; class Actinopteri; order Characiformes; family Acestrorhamphidae; genus Astyanax; species Astyanax mexicanus. The sequence continues at coordinate 36,182,042 of NC_064409.1, read as the reverse complement.
GAAGAGGAATGCATTTATTTGAGGGGGTGCCCATCAAAGTGACCAAATTAGAGTTTAGTCCAGCTTAGATTTGTAGCAAACTACACTACCTGGCTAAAAAAGTCACCACCAAAAAATATATATTATTAGCTTTGATTGCAGGATGCATTTGCTGTGGCATTATTTCAATAAGCTTCTGCAATGTCACAAGATTTATTTCAGTCCAGTGTTTTATAAATTTTTCTCCAAGATCTTGCAGCATTGATGATGGTAGAGTCTGACCGCTGCACAAGGCCTTCTCCAAAACATCCTGAAGATTCTCAATGAGGTTAAGGTCTGGACTCTGTGGTGAACAATCCATGTGAGAAAATGATGATCTCATGCTCCCTGAATCACTCTTTCACAATTCCAGCTCCATGAATCCTGACATTGTCATCTTGGATTATACCCATGCCATCAGGAAGAAAAAAATCCATTGATGGAATAACCTGGTCTATATTCAGTATATCCAGGTAGTCAGCAGACCTCATTCTTTCAGCACATACTTTTGCTGAACCTAGACCTGACCAATCCAGGTGGCTATATATATATATATATATATATATTCCAAATTTCTGTTTATTTCTATGTCACAAAGGATCCTGTTAAGGCTTTATAGCCAAAAGAGGTAAACTACAGTGTATCTGTCTCAGTGTTTTGATGTTGCATAAACATAATAAGCAGTGAATATCTGACTAACATGTTGATTTACTGCTAATAGTGTAATAGTGCACCATAGTTTGGTTCACAATTAAATTTTGGTTTGACCTTGTGGTTTTGTACAGGAGACCAAATCATATAGTGTAAAGCATCATACAAGAAACCTCATTTAACTGCAGAATCATCCAGATTATTTCACTTCTGATTTCCAGTCGTAATGCGATCATTTTTAGATTGCACATGGAATCATAATACCATACAGTATTATTGTTGGTATTTGTGTTTGACTGGGAATAAGAGTTTATTTGCCAAAATGTTTAAACCTATCACTTGTTTTGGTAAAGTGAAAATAAAACTGTACATCTGCTCCATAAATCATATGGTTATCATTTCCTTTCCTGCAAATTCATGACAAAACAGGGTCTTAATAAAACTGATCACCACCAGTTTGATCATTTGTTCCAGGATGGTGAACTTGATTTAGATCACCACATTTCACCTGTATTCTTGTTATTTTCCAGTGTTCTTCTTCAGGAATGTGAGATTTGGGTTGGCTCTGCAGGAAGATGATAGGCAAACATCGCATTATATATTTAAGCTGTTCAAACTTGCTGGATAATAGTGAGTTTTGTGTGTCTTTCTGTAAAGTACTATTCATTTAAACTGTACATAAGCTTTGTATGAACTGTTCAGTCTATTTATTGCTGATTGTTGATTCCCTGTATGCTGTGCCATCATTCCACAGGACATTTCCTTACTTTGCACACACTTTTTTTATATTGGTGTATAGAGCATGCACTTTGTAAGTTATTCTGCGTTCTTAGTTTGCAGCTGTTTGAATGTGTAAATAAAGGAGTTAATAAACTCGAGAGAATTTTTAAAATTGTTTTTGACATTTGTTACTCTTAGGGTTTGGTAAAAATGAACAGTTGCTATTCTGTTCTGATTCTATTTTTTTTTTTTATTTCCCCAAACAATGGTAGTGTTTATTATTTTTTTAAACGCATACGCAATTAAATATTTTTATTGTATTATCCCGGAGTGGTGGGCAGCCATGCCTGGGGTTCCCAGGAAGCAGTAAGGGTTAAGGGCTATACTCAAGGGCCCAAAAGTGGCAGCCTGCCAAACCCAGATATCGAACCCAAAACCTTGTCATTGATGGCCTTCTACTCTAACCCCTAAGCTACCACTGCCCACAAATAAATAGTTGTATTTTATTCAGTAGTATGAAAAAAAAATTGGGCACCACTGATCATTTTCATGATTTTCCTTTATAAATCATTGTTTGTTCAGATCAGCAATTTCAGATACATATATCATATAGCAGATAAACACAGTGATATTTAAAAAGTGAAATAAAGTTCATAGGATTTACAGAAAAAGTGCAATAATTCTTTAAACAAAATTAGACAGGCACATATTTTTGGGCACCCCAACAAAAAATTACATCAATATTTAGTAGATCCTCCTTTTGCAGATATAAAAGCCTCTAAATGCCTCCTATAGCTTCCAATTAGAGTCTGGCTTCAGGTTGAAGGTATTTTGGACCATTCTTTTTTATGAAACCTCTGAACGGTAAAACTGAACAGGTTTGATGATTAGTTCATGCCTTTTGCTGTTTTGAGCCACACAGAGTGTACTTTTCCCGTTGGTACGATAGCAAAGACACACTGACATGTTCTAAATCAATCAATAAAATAAATAGGGTAATAATTGTTTAGGCTAAAGCAAATAAACACAGCCATTAAACCAAGAGACCAAGTAGACCAGTTCTGAATATTGATACAAAATCCAAAACTGTTACATCAGTTCAATTTACTATGCAGCTTATTCATGTTTTTTTTTTCGTATTATTATAAAAAAGAGAGCACAAGACTGTTAATATATTATAGAGTAAAATCCTGATGTAACATAAATGACAACGATTTTAAAACTAGATTTTAACCATTTGTTCTAGAAATAGTGAATTTTTTTTTTTTAATTTAAAACATTTTATTAACCCTCCTATTATGTTTATTTGTCAGAACCAGCAATGGTGTCATATTGAGGGTCATATTGACCCGTCTCCTGTTTAATAATCCAAAAGATATCTGATTAAATCCTAACAAGCAGTGTGAATATTTAATTACTAACTCCATTGCTAATTGTTATGAATATAATTCATATTAAGTGCAGTAGTTTTCCTTACCTGTGGTAATGGTTCAGTTAGGATAATTCACTCGTTTTTCATAAAAAAAATACATGTTCAACCTTTTTTAGACCAACATATAAAACAGTAGTTTTACATAACATTGAAACGTAACATTGCAATTTTGTTTTAATTTTGGTTTTGCAGGAGGGGGTTGCAAATACGTGAGATGAACTATTTTCATACTATATGTCGATTACACTAATTAAGGCAAGCAGAAGAAGATCATACTAAAAAACTACTTTTAACTATTTCTCCTAGATCTTCAAACTTCAAGATGGGTCAATTTGACCCGTAACATAAGAGGAGGCTTAAAGCATTTGAATTGTTAAAATGATTGAAACAGACTCTAAGAAGCAGACAATACACTTTAAAAAGTGCTAGTTTTTATCTGACGACAGATTCACACACTATTCTGAGATGCTCTCAGGATGTTCATTATGTCATTTATTGAGACTTCATGAGTTAAAGATAAGGTGCTGGGAGGAACTTTAAACAGCTTTTATAGAGTCTCTAACACAGACTGTACGTCCCCATGATCTTTTTTGGGTTAAAGAGAATGGCAAAATAATTTCTTCTGATGACTCTTCCAGATAGGTCATACCAAAACACTGATCACTCAGAATCGAATTCATCTGTCAGACTTCGGCAGAATCTTCTGCCGTCAAACTGGTTTTAATTGACTTCCCAGCAATGTTATGAGCAGTTCTGTTGGAGTGTTGTTTTTGGCGTATCAGACCACAAATCACATCCACCTTTCCTGTTAACTGCCGTTTCTCAGTTTCTCAGTTGTATCATTAACAGCTGTCTAAAAAAAAACACATTGATATCTTTGTAATGCATTCTGTTAATTTGTGGGCACCTGGTATTTTCATTTTCACAGTGGTTGGCAGCTGCTTAGAGGAGCTCATGGCTGCTTACTGCTGGGACAAGCTTTGATAGAGATTTGCATCACCAGCAAGCAATGTTAAGTAATGTTCCTGAGTGGGAAGAGAGCAAAATATTCGAATAAATACCATCAGTATGTTTCTGCTACCGTTTCTTCAAAGCTACTGTACATTAATCCATTCTAAAAACAAGGTGTCTGGTAGGTCCCGCAACCTTTTTCTGTCTGTAGCAGCTTTTACTGTTTAGCTGAGCATCCATTGTGCTGCTGATGGCGCTGACATAAGAGCTACTCTCTTGTGTCATTGGCTCATTCATTCAACTGATGAGAGCTGTTGAGATAAAACCCGGATATTTTTCCTTTAAAATAATTGCTTATTTGGATCAGTAATTTCAGTTAAATATAATATAGCAGATATACACAGTGGTATTTGAGAAGTGAAATAAAGTTTATAGGATTTGCAGTAAGTGTGCAATAATTCTTTAAACAAAATTAGGCAGGTGCATCAATTTGGGCACCCTTGTCATTTTAGTGATTTGAATACATATAGCACTAATTATTATTGGTAAGCCAATTTTTGTTTGATGGCCAATTGCCATGTTTTTCTCCTCTTTGCATCTTCTCTGAAGAGTGGCTACATGGGAGCATCGAAACAAAGCTATCTCAGAGATTTCAGCTGTCAGTTCCCACTGTGAGGAACACAGTGAGGAAATGAAAGACCACAGGCACAGTTCTATGGAGAGGAATTAGTGCCAAATTATAAAGCAAACACTAGGGTGGAAAAATGTAAAAGCAATCCAAAAAATACATTGCTTTTCCTTTTCACTAACATGCAGAATAAGTGCCAAAATGAAATGCAAAACTACTATTACATTACATTTCATTGCAGTAAATCTCTTTATTGAAAAGCAACGCACACTAATTTGCATTTTCAAAACCAAACGCTGAATTAGTGCCAGAATTTAATGAAATACACCACAAATGTATTCAAGGCACAGCTGTATTGCTTTTCGCCATAAGGTGACTCTTGGTCTTCCTTTCCTGGGTCGGTCCTCGTGTGCCAGTTTCATTGTAGTGCTTGATGGTTTTTGCGACTCCACTTGGGGACACATTTAAAGTTTTTGCAATTTTACAGACTGACTGAGCTTCATTTCTTAAAGTAATGATGGTCACTCATTTTTCTTTAGTTAGCTGATTGGTTCTTGCCTGATGGTCCCTGATAAAGCAAGAAAATCACCTCTTGAAGCTAATTGACAGAATGCCAAGGGTGTGCAAAGCAGTAATCAGAGCAAAGGGTTTCGTCCTGAAATGTAATTGTGACAGGTCTAGCAGTAACTATTGTTCAGCACCTCCAGGAACTTCTTCAAGACACTGAGAAAACTATTCCAGGTGACTTTTTTCATGAAGATACTGAGAGAAAAAAAAACAGATTTGTCCTCAAAGCTTAATGTGCTACTTAGAAGAATCTAAATAAAAAAAAACTATTCTGTTTTTATTTAGAAGATATTTACACGTGTTCCTGTATAGCTTTAATGTCTTGAATATTTAATTTATAATTTAATACATCGAATGAGAAGAGGTATGTCCAAAGTTATTTTGACTGGTACTGTATGATGCAAAAGCCTGTTTTATTTTATTTTTTATCTCATACACTTGTACAAATTTGTATTTAAATGTCCAGACATACACATCATTCTACATTAATTGTGTGTGTGTGTGTGTGTTTCCCTGCTAGTACTCACCTGACTCAGATAATGAATGATGCAGAATTTAATCACATAAATACTGTTCTGCCCTCTAATTTCGGCCAGTAAAAATAAGACTGAACTTCATTAGTAGTTGTAATTAATACATCAGCAATAGCACTCTTATTTTGACATACAGGCTCATGCTGTGTATTATGGGAAGGGAGGAACTAGAGTAAAAAAAATCACTGCACAGAGCAGCAGAAGCTAATGTGAAAACCTTGCACCTTTCTCGTGCCCTCGAAAACAACAGTCGTAAGTTAAATTGTTTATAAGCCCAGTTGAGATAAATAAGTAGACATGCAGTTACGCGTAGCGTTATTTTATTACCGCGAGTTCGCGGCTAATGTTAGGATTGCAAGTGTTTTACAGCCATTTATTTCTGTGTATTTTTTTTTGCATTTTTACACTTGAATTTTCATGTCACGCTTGAAGATAAAGCAGCAGACGCTCGCTTCCTGGCTTCCGTGAAAATGAGTTTGGTTGGCTGTTTAACTGCGTTAACATACTAAGTGTATAAAACACGTAGCGAGAACAGTACACATACTGTGAGTGTTGATCTCCTGCAGCAGATCAGCTGTAATACCGCTGCCTGCGGGTAGATGGCATCCTACTACCAGCAACAGCACTGCAGCAGCACCATCACACCTGAGAGAACACCTGAGAACACAGCATTATACAACAGCCGCACAACGACTAGTGCAGGAGTGTTAGTGATCTGTGAGGGTGATCTGTGGATCATTCAGATCAGAAATCCAGCTCGGAGCCCAATAAAATACCGTAATTAGAGAAAAATAAGAGATGGTGCAGTGGAATTAGTGAGGTGAGTGAAATGTTAAATAAAATAAATCTACTAAAGTTATTATAGTAAGATTTTAGAAAGTTTTCTAGATGGTTGTAGCTATATAAACATATAAAAATAGGTTTTAATTAAGTCTAACAAACACCACTATTTATAAGCCTATGATTAGTTGAAGTAATACAATTGATTATTTTTTGTCCATTAAATTATTATTAAATTTAGATAGGAAAAGGTAAATGAGACATATATAGTGTCGTACATTTCTTGTGTTATAATATATATATATATATATATATATATATATATATATATATATATATATATATATATATATATATATATATATATATTGTTGTCAATTGATTTAAATAAACTATCAAATTAATCACAATAAAATTCTATGATTCATTCTGATTAATCACACTTTTCTTTTGATAATGTGTATTTAAATGTGAATAAAAGACTCAGTGTTAGAAACACTTAGATTTGTATTATTGTAAATATAATTGATGCTTTTTAAACTAGAATATTGTTTAATGTACTAAAATTAATTATTTTTATCTATTAAATTAGTATAAAAGTATAAAGGAAAAGGAAACTATGTGAGACCTACAGTGTGTCATATACATTTCTTGTGTTATAATTAGTGGTGTCAATCGATAAAAAAAAATCTGATTATCACACTTTTCTTTCTTTAGAATAAGCTTTTGATAATGGGTATTTAAATGTGAATAAAAGAGTCACTGTTAGAAACACTTAGATTTGTATTACTGTATTACTGGTGCCAATTTCTTAAAAATATAATTGTATTAATCACAACAATATTCTGTGACTAAATCGTGGATAAAATCAAGAATACATTTTTTTTTTGTTTTTACCTGGCTGACTAGTTCCTTTTATTTACTGTAATATAATATATCAGGGTAGTTTTACTCTATTATAATATCTCAGGGTAGTTTTGATGCTTTTTAAATTAGAATTTTGTTTAATGTACTAAAATTGATTATTTTTATCTATTAAATTAGTATTAAAGTATAAAGGAAAAGGAAACTATGTGAGACATACAGTGTCATATACATTTCTTGTGTTATAATTAGTGGTGTCAGTCGATAGAAAAATATGATTAATCACCTTTTTTCCCCATAAGAATAAGCTTTTCATATCTGTTTTTAATGTGAATAAAATAGTTAAGTGTTACACACTTAGATTTGTATTATTGGTGCAAATTCCTAAAAAATATAATTGTATTAAATCACAACAATATTCTATGACTAAATCATGGATAAAACCATGATTACATTTTTTTTAAATGCTGGTGTTGAACAGTATTAGTATTCAAGTTTCAAGATTAACTGCATGTACAAATGTTGACAACTACTAAACATATGAAATAAAATTAAATAAAGTCAAAGAACTCTTTATTTCTAAGCTCATGTGCTAAAATTGGTTATTTTGTTCATTAATCTTTCAAATATAGGAAAAGGTAAATAATTGTAAAATACAGTGTGTCATGTACATTTCTTTAAGTGGTATAATAGTATTGCATCACTGATTTGGCCTCTTGTTTATTTTTCAATGGTCTGCAATGGTTGTTTAGGCTGATGGCAAAACAGATGCATGTATCAGTTTCTAAAAAATAATCCAGACTCAAACAGCCCCTCCCTCACTGTCTCACCCAGACTCACTAATAAAAGCTTACACAGCAGTACTGCTGATACACATCACTGCTATCACACTGCACGGTGTGGGTGGCGGCGGGTTATATAACTCTACTAATCCACCTCCGGCCACGCTAAGTATAGCTGAGAGACCCCAACTCCCAGACAAGCCTCATTATTCACCTCACTCCTGACCGTGTCTGCGCCTCTACTGCAGCACCAGCTCATTCCGTTCCAGCAGATTCATGTTTAATTATCACAGACTACTGACTGGACAGAAGCACACACAACTCTAAAATCACTAAAATACCCAGAAAACACACACACAGTTACACACACCCCTCCCCGCCAAACTAAGCCACTGAGCTACACTTGACCTCGTCGGTGTGTTAGTTAGCCAAGTTTGCTAACTTTAACTAGAGATTAAAAGTATAACTTTACACTGCAAATGGCTCATAAAACGTTCTTCCGCAAATACAGTGGTTCTATATACAGTATAACTTCTAAAACCGTTTGAACACTTACTGTAACCTGGTCTTTTCCTTGTTCAGATGAATTTGTAGATTATTAAAATTTTTACTACTCCACAGCTAACTAGCTTGTTAGCTAATTAGATTTTAAAATGAATTTTAATACTACTAAACTACTACTAAAAAAAGGTCTAAAAAAAGTGTGCCTTAATGTTGTTTCCATTTTTAGTAGAGCATTAACAATTTTACACAATATTTTTTATAACTATGTTAGCCACAAATAAAAAAAAATTCTAGCAACCCAAAGTTAATACATTTTTAGCAACCCCAAGGTAAAAAAAATTCTGGCAACCAAAAATCTATCATTTTTAAGCAACCCAAAGTAAATAAAAATTCTAGCAACCCAAAGTTAAAATAAATGGTAATAACCCAAAGTAATTAAAAGTATTCTAACAAGCTAAAGTTTAAAAAAATGTAAGAAATCTAAAGGATTTCGGCTCCTACTCATGTTTATTTAAGACATGCAAATATCTTGCCTCTGATTGGCTAACAGAAATGAGATACTCCATCCATGGCTTTGTAATGGGCAGTCCAAGCCAAGGTGGGCGAGGCCATGAATTCGGTTTTCTTTTATTGGCTAATGCGGCATGAATATGCAACTGAGAGGGACCTATTGTATTTTATTGTATTTCCAAACGAGCATGTACTAAATGGTTTCTAGTGAAATGACAACTAACATTTTAAAGTAACGAGTAGCTGTTTTCAGTGGATGAATGCTCTGTTCCCAGTTTTAGGCTTTGTGCAGTATAATCACTATTATCTAAAAGAGAATTTTATTTGCAGCGGAATGTACTGTTCGATACTCATGCATGTTTAACGGAGAGCTTCATAACCGAACAAAACAACATTCTACCGCATTCCTTACACTCTATCCACTGCTATCTTAATAAAATTACAAAACAAGATTGAGCAGCTAAACCAAGGCAGATACCACACAAGCAAGTCTTTTAACATCATTCAACAACTTAACACTGAGGCTAACTTGCATTCAGTTCTTGTGGCTCCTGTTCATAAACTACAGATGCACACTTTAAGAACCCAACATGTGTTCTGGAGAGGGGAGAGAAAACTGCAAAAAGTAATGGAACAGTTCACACAGCACACAATGATGAAACACACTGCTCAGTGATCCTATGCTTTTAATCTTCAGTCATCTCCAAACATAGTTGTCTTAAATTCTACACAGAGTAACTGTGGAAACATTTCTGGATTAATCATGAAAGTGGAAGCGTGCCGGTGGGTCAGGGCCGCCCACCTTACACCGAGCCAGTCTGATTTACGCACATGATCGTTCAGTGTAGCCCTTGTTTACATGACGACAATATCCAATATCAAGAACTTTTTATTACGAGGTTCTTAATTAGATATAAATCAAACTACACATTTTCTTAGAAAAACGTTATATACACTACAGTGCTGACAATAAAAATGGAACAAAAAAACCAACCTTGATATAAATAAGCTCTATGGAAAAGCCTGGAGTCATTAAAAGAATTCTGCCTCATCTCATCTTAAAAATATATATGTTCATGTCAGCTCTAATACAACTATAGCCTACAACTTAAAAATATATTATTTAAGGACCTGTTTGTGGGAGTTTTATTTTGTTTTTTCCGACCTGCAGGGTAGCAGTGCAGCTGGCCCTAAGTGCTTTGATAGTTCACAGTTACAGGCAGGCACTGAGGAATGTTACGCGCTACATTTGCTATGTATTCCATCGGTAACGTTAGGGAGAGGGAGCGAGCCGCACTCGCGCCCTGACGGAGGTCTGCCACACTGCTGCCTTCCACCACACACACTCTGCTGCTGTTGGCATCACACTTGTCGTTTCTTTTCTCTTCGCCTCATCGGATTGATACAAACAGAAAGTCAACCGAATACCTTAAAATAAAATAAAAAAAGAGAGAACAGAAAAGCCATTTCTTTAAAAACAGTTATGTACAAATCAGTATAAAAAGTCTTTCTGCTGTTCATGCAGGAGGGGGTTGAGTGGATGGTGTGGCCGCGTGTCCTGCGGCGTGACGGCAGGCTTTGGGTGAAGAGAGTCCGGGCCTCTGTCCGGCCGAGGCTGGGGCTGGTGGTGCAGCTGTTGCTGCTGCTGCTGGGGATGGGGCAGTTGCTGGGATTGAGACTGAGGCAGGACGGCCTGAGGCAGCACTTGGTGCTGGGGAGGCGCGGTCCGACTGTCCGAATGTCCAGAGCTGGGCTTAGGGTTGGGGGAATGCGTGTGTTTGGTTGTCGGGGTTGTGTGCGTGTGTTTGGTTGTGTTGGTAGCGTGCGCGTGTTTGGTTGGAGTCATCGTTGAATGGCATGATTTGGGCGTGGAAGAAGAAGAGTGGCCGTGTTTGGACGATGAGCTGGAGTGCGAGTGATGTGTGTGTTTGGTTGACGAAGAGGAGGTGTGTGTGTGTTTGGATGGCGTTGATGTGTGAGCGTGTTTGGTTGACCCAGAGTGGTGCGTGTGTTTGGGTGTCGCTGCAGTCAGGCTGGGTGACGGCCTGGCCGTGAGAGAGAGTGCAGGAGTGCTTCCACATTCTGAATGATGATGGTGTGCTTTGGGTCGGCTCTCTGAGACGGCTGCCTGGGCCACAGGTGGCGGAGCGCTGGAGCTGCTGGGGGCTTTGGCCGTCCGCTCTGGCAGGGGCTCCGCCTCCTCTACTTTAATCTGGGGCAAGTGGGGCACATCTCTGGGCGGCTTAACATCAGTGGAGGCGAATGAAGCTGTGGGTGCGCTTGGGGTCTCGCAGGGGGGCTCCTGTTTGATACAGGAGGGCTTTTTGTCCTCAGCTTCCTCCTCTGGCTTCTCACCCTCAGCGCCAGTGTGGTACTGCCTCAACCGGACGTGCCACGCCAGGCTGCAGACGGCTGAGACGGTCTTGAACTGATGGACCACGCTCCGGGGGATGTAGTAAATGTCGTTGTCGTAAAGCTGGATGCGAGCGTAGCGGATCCCTTCTCGCCTCAGCTGATTCAGCTTCGCGTCATCCACCCACTGCACACACTGAGGACAGCACAGACACACAGAGCTATTAGTTATGTGATGTTATGCAACACCTGATTTGCTGTGTGAAAATTACTCACATACACTCAGCACAGCTATGGTATTTGTACACCTTCCTTAATAACGGGATCATATATACTGCTGACATAACTTCTACAGTCAATACTTACTAAGCACCCCTGTTGTGCTTAAAGGGTAATGTAGGTTGCCTTTATGTTCTCCAGAGTTTAAATATACCATTAAAGGTACAACACCCTTCAGTTACATAACCATCAAGAACGACCCAGTGACAGATATGTACCTTTTTCCTGAAAGTCTAGCAATGTCTGTCATTTGATATTTCACAGTAACAAGCAGACACTGAGGAATATGTGAGCTGTGTCAGCTTTTATTGGCCTCTTTCATGTAGACAAGAAAACTCCTGGGCCATCTCTGCAGCAACAGTGCTCCGAGGAGAACACTTAGATTAACACTAAGATGTAAATTCTGCTGCATTCTGAGACAAAAACACAGAGGTAAAGGCTGCAGAATTATTCAGCTCATTGACTTCAACAACTAACCCTTTGCAGCTCATTTTCCAAATTGTTTTTCTAGCTATTTAGAGCAAAGCTATTTCAGAACTACAAGCTTCATTATACAATTCAATACAACAGACACATTCTTAAATGTAAGACCTCATTTATAGCATCTCTGTGAAGGAAACCTGTGGGGTGGATTTGTTTACATTTCATACAGATACAAACACAGGCCACTCCTGTGTTCTTTTACACCTGGTCACTTGAGTGTTGAGTATCAGGATTATATCTGGCTGAGCAACATAAACATGTAAACATGTCAGGAGGTGATCTGAGACGAATTTTAGCTACATGTTATAGCAATGTAAACACATCCATCTTTTCAAGATGCATTCAACGCCCATAACCCCTTCAGGTACAACTGAGACACTAGTAATAATTGCATGTAAATGCATGTAGTGAAAATTTTATTAGGACACAATACAGATGCGTCCTTTTAGTTTTTTTGTGACCAAATCTTGTGTATTTAAAGCTGTTTACACAATCAGCGGCTCTGCTGTGCTCTGTAGTTTAAACCGTGAAGGTGGAAAAGCGAGGCCTGGCGGACCAATCACAGGAAGGTGCACGTTGAGTTATGCCGTAAGCTACGCGGCGATGCATTGGCTATGGCATATAGGTCTGAAGCAGACATAAATTAGCCTTTAATGATGCACATGCAGGTCAAAACAAAGCTTCATGTAAAGTTTCACTTTAATCCATGTCAGAATCTCAGTAGCTAGTTCAGGCTGCTGCTGGGCTTATTACTGAGAATTTGCTCAAGCTCGGTGAAACAATGACATGTTAGACAGGCATGGACTGGTTTTTATTTATTGATTTATTTATTTTTATTATTATTATTATTATTATAAATTTTGTATTCCCTTGAGGCTGCAACCGCAATCTGTAATTTACTGAGAACACACCTAGGACGCAAGCTTTCTAAAATGTTTAGAAGAGACATCAGCATCGTTCTTCCTGCCACTGAAAAACCTCAACTCACTGCTTCTGTTGTATATCGGCAAATTGGATATATATTAGATGTCAATACCATATATTAAAGACCTAAATCGGAATTGGAAATCTCAGATTCAATGTTTTTTTTGCGTTTGCATTTACACAGCCACACAAATACCTGTGATTGTGCCACTTTTACCTGCTGTGTAAACATAGCATTAGTGACCTGTATCTGTACGTAAAAGTACAATATTTCATCCCACTAACAGCATGCATATACACACCGATACATACATGCATATTGCCTCTGCAGAGAAGCTGTAAATGAATAACAAAAAATAGCAAATTTGCAGTGGAGGAGTGGTTGACGTGCTAGTGGGAATGCCTCTGCCCCCATTAATTATTAAATCAGGTATTTTGTTACAAAGATTTAAGAAACCATAGGAATGATGTTGTGATTTTATGTTGCTGCCCATAATACTAGACAATATATTTTTACTGCAATAAACCGATATATACACTTTTACACTCAAGTAAAATGGCAAGTTAAAATTGAACAGATAATGAGATAATTTCCCAGACATTCCCAGCATTTAAGATTAATTTTAGACTAATTTACCAATAAATTAAAAATCTTCATTCAAAATGCTGTTTAGTCCAAGACTAGGCTTATCTGCCTCATTATATCATATTGCAAGCCAATGTCATTTTATATAACATAATTAAATACAAATGCCATGTTATTAAAAGCAAAGAGAAGAGCAAATGTTACTGTAATTTGGTCATAAAAGGTCATCAGATGCCCCCAGTGTTTACAAAACCTGTTCAATCTAACAGGCTCAACTATAGCCAGTCCCTCTTTGCACAGCATTTAAAAGTATTTGCCCTGTTGGTGAGAGTACTCATTGCATAGCTGCTCTTTAAACCTTCCCCAAACAACAGTCCATCTGGGCTAATGAGAGAGAGATTTGAGAGATCAGTCCCTACCCCCGGGCTTTCAGCATAAAATACAGTACTCCAGTACAGTTCTCCATCCGTCCAGCATGGGTCAGTGTTCGCAACCAAGATGTGCCTGACCAAAGATCCTGAAGTACGTGCAGATCTCACAGCTCTATCCATTCAGATGTTTTATTAAGATATCCAAGGTATTATATATTTTTAGATACATATTTAATGTGATTACAAACAACAACATGAATAATTATATTTACATACTGTTTAAATAGCTAATAATAAAATATAATATATATATATATACTTTTTTAATAAACATCATTCCAGTGTGTGATTGGGCTTGATTTACTTGAATATGACTTGATATGTGATTCAGAATAAGCTGTTTTCAATACTATCTGCCGATTTCCCGGACACACACTAAGCCTAATCTTGGAGTAAACGGCAATGCCAGCAATGACTCACCAGAATAAATCAGGACTTGAAGTCTTTAGACTTTAGATCCAAAGAGTATTATGTGTATGAGTTTGGGCACTGCAGGTCAAACTACATTTTGCTGATTTTAGAAGCAATGATAGACATATTTTTTTGTCAATGTTAAATGCACAGCTATACAGTGTGTATACAATTAATTCACTTTAATAAAGTGCTTGCAGGCTACCCTCTCTTATTAAGAAGAAGAAATCCATAATATGGGACAAACCATTTTTAAGAAATGTCTTGTTAAAACCCTATTTGTTTTAACAAAGATTTTTACATTTATTAAATGTTGCTTTTATTATTTAGAGCTAAGAATAATTCTGCAGTATGAAATGACTTTTTGTTAAGACTTTTCTCAAGATTTCTAATTGGTATTGGGGAATGAGGCCCACTGAATGCATTACTAAACGCTTCTCAGTTTAAACTATGATGTACTATTACATCAGTACTCTATGCAACAACTTCTTTTCCTAGAATGCAGATCTTGCTGTAAAACTTCAATATTCATTTTTAGCAGTGTTACCATTTTTCAGGTAATTACATAACTGGAAAACAAATCTATGGATTTCCGGTTATTCAGGATACAAAGGAAGCCTACCTAAGAACAGCTCCTTCTGCACTTGCCAATATTGTACTCATATTGTACAGTCTAATAGCAAACCTTATATTAGCAGTTAAACCGGATGAGCCCTCTGTTTTTTGGTTTAGAAAAGAGACTCACATTTAAGAACTTGGGAATCTGATCTCCAGCTAGCAACAGCTAGCAACAGGGACTGAATTTGATACTGCATTGATTCCTAAAACGATGCCAGGTTACTCTGCTGTAAGGCAATATGTCCGCTGAATACTACAAGCAGCACTGTGTCCTCTGAAAGCTGATCTTTCAAGGTGAGTATTTCCCTGATTGCACTGCTTTAATCACTACCCCGTTTTTAAAACCTCCAGAAATAATTTTTTCTCATTTATGAAAAAGTTATGGATATGTTTTTTAACGACTGGACACGGCCCACATGTAAATCCAAAGAAGAATTAAATTTAGTCTGTTAAAGTCAGCATTCAGCAAGGCCGAGGACAGCAGAGCTCACCTGAGACAGAGGCGGTTCATGCAGGTCCAGTTGTAATCGCTGCACAACTTCGGGGAAATCCGCAGCGTGGAAGCAGACCACATCTTTGGTAATGCGAGGAGGCTCCGCACTGCACACACACAGACACACATTTGTCAGCACATTTGCCTAGTCAGTAAATGTCAAAATTACATCCGTATTTGCATGCTTTCTATTAACCAGGGTCATCCAAACAGGATTTCATAAAATCACACACATAAGCAGAAAACGTGCAGGTAAACCCACCTCTCTCCACAGCGCACAGCTTTCAGCACTCCTACAGCGGCAGTGGTCTGTCTCTCGAAGCCCTGGCCGATGTGGTCAGCGTGTGCACGTGTCCGGTCCTCAAACAGCATCTCACGTGGCTCACTCGCTCGAGGTAGGTACTGCAGGTTCTTGATTTCATTGGTTGACCTTTAAAAACAGAATATAATTATGGGCTTTAAACACTGATATTTACATTAGAGAGTCCACACAGAGAGCGAGAGACAGCGAGAGATAGAAAGTGAGAGAGCAAGGGATTCTAAAACATTCAGAACAACTATATAAATACTAAAAACTTTAGTGTACAGTAACAGCATAATGTGAACAAAATATGCAGCAGTACAAAGAAGCAAATACAGCAATTATTACATAAAGCTACAAATAAAGCTATTCTGTTCCTTAAAAAAAAACTGGCACTGATGCATTTTCGCTATTTTAACTTTTTTTTTTCTATGAATTGATAAAATGAATCAACATTTTTGACTGAATATTATAAAATATATATACACATTTATT
Source organism: Astyanax mexicanus (assembly GCF_023375975.1). Classification (NCBI taxonomy): domain Eukaryota; kingdom Metazoa; phylum Chordata; class Actinopteri; order Characiformes; family Acestrorhamphidae; genus Astyanax; species Astyanax mexicanus. The sequence continues at coordinate 36,165,729 of NC_064409.1, read as the reverse complement.
CATGTAAATAAACTAGGTCGAATGTTATACATATTACAACTTTTAATTTTCACAATAAATGATGCAAAACTAAATATATTATTTGACATTTTAAGTTCATGCCAAATAATATATATATATATATATATATATATATATATATATATATATATATATATATATATATATATATATATATATATATATAAAGTTTTATGCAATGCTCTACACCAATCAAATTATCTACAACAAACACTGTTCAGTCCAATATAACCCACAGTTTAAGAAAAGAGAAAAGGAATATATACAGCTTTCAGAAAAATAAGAGACCCCTTAAAAGTTTTTTTTTATTTTACCAAAATGAAACCTCATGAGGAAGATGATCACAAGCCATCAAACCAAGCTAAATTGCCTGAATTTTTGCACCAGGAGTGGCATAAAGCTATCCAGAAGCAGTGTGTAAGACTGGTGGAGGAGAACATGCCAAGGAAACTGTGATTAAAATCCAGGGTTATTCCACCAAATATTGATTTCTGAACTCTTAAATCTTTATGAATACAAACTTGTTTTTTGTTATTTTAGTCATTTCTCATTTTCTGCAAATTTTTATTTAAAATTTGGGAGAAATGTTGTCCATAGTTTATAGAATAAAACAATGTTAATTTTACTCAAACATAAACCTATAAATAGCAAAATCAGAGACATTGCTTAAATATTAATACTCCTGCTCATTTCTTTACTGCGCTCTGTACCATTCTCCAAATTACTAGGATACCTTCAGTTTCTCTTCTTATTAAGTAAAGTGTGATACTGTGTCTAATTTCCCATCGACAAAACTCGGCTCCACTTCTCTGCTGCAAAACCCTGTCATGGACAGACTGCTCGTGTTTCAGGATTGCATTTTTTTTGTCAAGTCTGAGAATGCTGCTCTCTTTGTAATAAAAAATGTGGCTAGTCAGTGTTCTCGAATTACTGATACTATCCCTGATTTACTCAGAACAGCATTTTGTGGCATTCTGTGATTTAATCACAATATCAATAAATATCATTATACTGCTTATTATATTATATTTCAACCAGATTATTTCCATACAGTCAATGCTTTATTTGAACTAGTAAATTAATATTAGACTGAAAATGATTTTAGTAAGGGTAAGTATGGTAGCACAGCCTTTATTTGCACAATGTTTAGGCAATAATATTCCTTCCGCCAAGCTGACCTACTGACTGTGGGAGAACACTGACGGCATGATAATGCCCTATCGTGATTCAGTGCTGGTGATACTGTGAAACAGTGCTGAAGTGGTGTGAGCGTGAGCCTTTACCATATATTTCAAACACACTCAGTGAAACAGAGGAGGGGCTACAGTAGAGCAGGCCTACTTAGTATGCAGCACAGAGGAGAGCTGCATACCATGATAAAGTAATGAATGCAAAGCCCTGACACACACACACACACACACACACACACACACACACACACACTTTACTGTGCAGATAGAGGTATCTACTCACACACGTGCACACACAGACACAGCTTGAGCAGAAGCGTGTGTGATGATGGTGGATCAGACACTGCTGCTTCCAGTGTTAGTGTGGGAACAGCAGAGTGAAGTGTGACCAGAGCGAGTGAGTGAACGAGTCAATAAACGGCCTCAGAGGAAACGGAGGATTCCACAGAGTCAGCCCGAGCCCTCAGTCAGCAACTTCACATACAGTGATGAAGCTCATTACGAGTAATGATTAGTAAAGCCATGCTCAACACAGCAGCTGTCTAATCTCCTGTCCTGCTTATACTGAACTTTCGAGAGCCGTGAACAAAAACCCACTGAATACAGACACCACAACAAGTGCAGTTAAACTACTCTCACTATCTTAATCATTTAATCTAACTTATTGAAGTATCTGATTATGTAAATAAACACTGCAATTATTTCTATCAGTAAAACCACTCTTATTAGCGTTATACAGGAGTTTGAGTTATCTCTCCAGCAGTATTAGCATTGGCCGCTAAACGCAAGGTTTTAACAGTTCAGAGGAGAGTATTTGTGGCCTCCTAGACTACTGCTAACCCCGGCTAGCACTGCTGGAGCAGCATTAGCATTAGCCGCTAACCGCAGCGCTAGCTCTTTTTCTGTTCAGAGGTGAGTATACTTGACTTTGGCCATAGTTGCTATGGTATTTTTTAGTATGGTTGCTGAGAGGTTTCTGTCATATGCCAGGTGGTTATTATGTTATTGCTATGTTTTTGATATCTTAGATCCTAGTTGCTAGGTGGTTGTTATGTTATCCTATGTGGCTGTTATGTTATCCTAGGTGGTAGCTATAAAAGTTGCTATGACACTGCATAATGTTGCTCTGATGTTGCTCTGATGCTGCTCTGATGTTGCGAAGTGTATGCTAGATTCATAGCATGCCAATTTTATTGCTATAGTATTTCAAGCAGTTGCAAGGATGGTGCATGTGATCAGAGTAATTTGTTAGGAAGCTGCTACGGTATCCCAAGCAAGCATTAGGAATGTAAAACTGAGATTTACATGCCCTTCATAATCTTACTACTGCAGAACGTTAGTCTATTTTCATGCCATGCGTTGTTTAAATTCCAAAGGCGCTTTTGAATACATCTACACTGACGGGTGTGGTTCTCTGGAAGTAAGGTGCGATCAGGTAAATCACATATGCGACTGACTAATTTGAACCTAGACAACAGTCAACTGTCAAGATGTTCACTTCCAGCTTGGCAACGCAGCTGCGCAGTGCACGCTGAATGTGTGTACACCCCTACTCGTTACATACACAAGGACATGCAGAAGTGCACAAACCCAACTTTTAAACTACCGTATTTTTCGGACTATAAGGCGCACCGTATTATAAGACGCACTATCAAAGAACGCCTATTTTCTGCTATTTATCCATACATAGGGCGCATCGCATTATAAGGCGCGTTAAGTGACACTAGAAAGGGTGCCAATATCAAAGTGAACAGGGGTGGCGCCATGTTTCCCTTCCCCCACCGGGGGTGGTCGCTTGCCGGTGGAGCGTCTCAGTATACAAATCTAGCTCTTTCAAAGTCAAACGAGTGCTGGATATTAATCTACACAGATTCCTCTCCTGAAAACTGTTTATTTGGGTGAGTAACGTGCTTCAGTTTATTTACAGTAAGCTTAGATTTCCAGATGTCCACTAAGGCTTGCTGCACCAGCGTTAGCATAGCTATCTGCTAGCACGCTAGCTAGTCACCTAAACTAGTAAAGTTAACCCAAACTTAAACGACAGCGTTACACTGAGTAATCCTGCGTGTTCTGGTAAGACAGTGAGATATTAGCTAGCGATTCGTCCCCCGTAGCTTGTTTTAACACGGTAAACAAGCAGATTACAGGCTGATAAAACTCACCTCTGAGAGAGTTAGCGCTTAGCATCTAGCTAATGCTAGCCAGGCAAAGCAGCACAGACTTACAGGCCGATAACTCACCTCTGAACGGTGAACGCTTAGCGATTAGCATCTAACTCTAATAATACTGCTCCAGCAGTATTAAAAGTGCTAAATTTAGAAAATACTGATCTCTGAACAGTGAAAAAGCTAGCTAGCTAAGCGGTTAGCATCTAGCTAATGCTATTGCTGCTCCAGCCTCGGAGCGGCACGGCTCTGCACCGGAGTGTGTGTTTACTGCTCCTTACACCTGACGGGTAAAATTTAGATAATACTGATCTCTGAACAGTGAATAAGCTAGCTAATGCTATTTGCTGCTCCAGCCTCGGAGCTGCACGGCTCTGGACTCTGTATAGCACTGAAACTCTGTATAACGCTGCACGGAGTGTGTGTTTACTGCTCCTTACAACCTGACGAGTAAAATTTAGATAATACTGATCTCAGTGAATAAGCTAGCTAGCTTAGCGGTTAGCATCTAGCTAATGCTATTGCTGCTCAGCCTCGGAGCTGCACGGCTCTGGACTCTGTATAGCACTGAAACTCTCTATAACGCTGCACGGAGTGTGTGTTTACTGCTCCTTACAACCTGACGAGTAAAATCCATACAAAAGGCGCACCGTATTATAAGACGCACTGTCAATTTTTGTGAAAATTAAAAGTTTTTAAGTGCGCCTTATAGTCCGAAAAATACGGTAAACAGAATAAAATAACATTTTTGTTTTCATAAATGACCCGCTCACAGAAACACAGCCAAAGTCAAAGTGCACCTGGCTCTTAACGGAAATAGCAAGTGGCACACTAACTGGTTTCTTTCACGTTACAACTAAAAAAGCACCTATGATTATTTAAGATAATTACTTCATGTCTTTTTCACGCTTAGAGCTGCACAAGTATTTTTCCTGTTGTTACGATAACGAAAACAAACTGACGTTCCCAATTCAAGCTGCGAAGTGTGCAGATGATGGCTGCAATGTGCAGCATAAAGCATATGGCCGTTCATCATTTAAATGCTATTTTACTTTAAATCAGTATAAGTAATCATGTTGCTGAGCAGATTGTTACACTAATCTACAACTGCAATAATTTTTGTGTTTTTCACACACCGAGAGCAGAATTTTGATGGAGACAACATTCATTCACGGCTGTGAGCCCGATTCTAAACACATGTGCTCCAAACCACAGGAAGAGGGGATTACCACAAAACGGACAAGAGGGAAAAAGGAGGAAGAGTCTTATCTTACATTAATAAATCACGCATTGTGTGTGTATAGGCTTGTTGGAGGTGTGTGTGCGGTAATGTGCAGGTGTAGGCATGCTGGATTTATCAGCGCTGAGACCCGTGGTCCCAGTTTTATCATATAACTTTCCACTCTGGAGCTGAAAGCTTGATAAGCTGACTATGGTCAAAGTGGACTCCCCCTCAGCCTCCATCCAGCACAGGACAGCAAGAGTTCCACAACACTCTGAACACTCTTTCTCTGAAACAGTGTTTGTGTGAGTTGGTGTGAGTGTGTGTGTGTCTGTGCTTTCACTGTGGCACAAACTGCAAAACTTCACACCCTCGGGGAACCACCGAACAGAGGCAACACCTTAAATAGCAAGAAGAAGTGTGTGTGTGTGTGTATGTGTGTGTATAGCACAGCAGCAGATGAAATATCACCTTATGTTTAGTGGAGGATAATACAGAAGAGTGAATAGGAGAAAAAAAAACAGGAAATAAGTGTATAGTCTCAAACACAAGCATCAGCATTTTTCACACTAAGGTTGCTGCTCCTGCTGCTAGTGTAAACTCTCGCACACAGACAACCACACAATTCTGAGACAGATCTGATCTGCTTACGTATGATAAAGTACCAGTCAAAAGTTTGGATACACCTTCTCATTCAATGTCATTTCAATTGTTCATTTTCACTTCCATATTATTTATTCGAATCACTTTAACGGCCACATAAAACCAAGCACCTAGGCATGCAGACGGTTTCTACAAACGCTTATAAAAGAACAGATCCAGTCCTGAAATTTCCTCACTACTACATACTACTTAAACTGTGTTATTATAACAAAGTGAAAGCGACTGGGAATGAAAGCAACTCGCTCTGTCAACGTAAAACGACGGAGCGGGCTCAGCGTATACTGAGGCGCATAGTGAGCAGAGATCACCATCTTTTTGGACACTTAATCACTACAGACCTCCAAATTGTATGTGTCCTTCAAGGAGTAGGTTTCCATGGCTGAGCAGCTGCATCCAAGCCTCGCAAAGCAGGAGATCGGACACTTTTGGCAGGATAATGTAGATACAGAACCAGTTAAAAGTTTGGACACACCTCTTCTCATTGTGTGTATCATTTTTTATGATTTTTTACTGTAAATTTAATATTGAAGAAATTCAAGCTATACAGGAACACATACAGGAATTAGTATTATAAAAAAAACAAAAAAACAGGAGTTTCAGTTTAGTTCTCCAGCAGTATTAGCATTAGTTGCTAACCGTGCAAAGCACTAGTTCTTCACGTACAGATGTGAGTATTTCAGCCTGTAGCCTGCAGCTAACCCTGGATAGCACTGCTGGAGAAGCATTAGCATTAGCCACCAACTACAGCGCTAGCCCTTTTGCTGTTCAGATTTCCAGACTATATCAGACTGTAGCCTCCACGTTCACTGTGTTAAAACAAGCTACGTGAGATGAATCGCTAGCTCACCCTGGTTTAGTGGAACACTCAGGGTTACTCAGTGTAGCGCTGTTAGCCGCAAATGCTAATGGTCCAGCTCATCACTCATCTCAATTAGGATTAAATAAGGGATTGTGGATGCCAGAATAAAGTAAAACACTGAATGAGAAGGAGTGACCAAACTTTTGACTGCTACTATACATATGTGTGCGTATGTGTGTGTGTCCAAAATAAGCCTTTCAGCCTGTGTTGTGCAACATGATGGTATAACTACGTCTTAAAGAGTAAGAGAAAGAAAGAGTAAATACAAAATCAAGTCTAATATAATAAGACTTAAAAAGATATTTGGGGAGGTGGGAGGGAGCAGGTCAGAGCATAGGATGGTTGCACAGTAAGAAAGAAGGTCAGGGCTTAAGCTGTCATCAACCTGAAGAGAGAGCAGTGATCCGACACTCATCCCTGTCACTACCTGCTAACCAACACACTCTCACACACTCTGTATCACACCCCACTGCTACTGACACTGTAATGATTTAGCCTTGATGGGGAAAAACAACTCCCAGAGTACAGCTGCAAAAACTACTGCCATATGTTTTTCTCCGATATCAACAGTTTTGGTTTAATAATGGCAGCCACACACTGCTGGAATATCTGGTTGAATTCAAGGCTAATTCCCTTGTCCTGACAAAAGAATGCCTGTTTTTAAACTGGTCTTAAATTATTTTCTTCTCAGATTGCTTAAGAACTGTGGGGGGGCATAGTCATCCTAAACTTAGCCCCTGTTATCTGCTTACTATTCAGACATGGATGATCGAATGAATGAATTAAAACATGTGAAACATTGGAAACACAATGTTAATAATATGCACGAATGTTCAAAAAGCTGAACTAAATGGAAAACATTAACAAAAACATTTATAAAACACAAATGTACAAAACCCTGCAGTCTTTAACTTTGTGCTGCTACATAAGTAATCTGTCTCTGCCATGTTTGTTTCGATTTGTTAGCTTTGTTCAGGATAAACTGAGATCTCAGTGAGATTTAGGTTTTCAAGAGGAGCTCTCCGGTTCTCAGAGAGAGAGATTTGTGTTCTACACTGTACACACACATGAAAAACAAAGCTGAAATTAGCTTTTTATTCCAGGAGATAAAGCACCCTTTGACCTCATTTACAATTTTTCACTAACACTTTTTTATATTTGGATGAAGCCAAGCCACACCAAAATGTAAACAAAAATGTAAATACACTTGGTTGTTTATAAAAAGAAAAGAAAATCAAAAGGGTCAAAATCACCCTCCAAACTTCAATTAAAATGCATTACATTTTTAAAGGACAACAATGTGTGAAGTATTGTACCTTTTTTAAGGTTGGTAAAAACAGACTGATAAGATGTAGAGAAAGAATGTTACCTTTTCCTTTTGAAGGGAGACTTTGGCATGTCAGTGACCGGAATCATCTGCTCTCCAGGTCGAACCCACATGATGGGCCCGTCATCGCTGTCTGTTGGACTTATGTGTTTCAGACTTGAAAATGTTCCCCATGGCAATGTACGCTACACAAACACAAATTCATGCAATTAATTGGTCTCTAAAATGAATAAAAATAGAAAAAAACTCAATAAAATATCTTTCTTAGCAGTTTACATTTATAAATCAATATGTGATATCAAGGTAAAAAGTTAATAATTACCAACTCAGAACGTTGAATGTGCATTTTTTTTCTTAACATGGGATGGTTATGCTAGTTTGTAATAATTTAAACTAATCAATATTGTATCAGCTAGATTTCAGTGGTTTTCCTGAGCCTGAATTTTAAAATCCATGATTCCTTAAGGAATAATTGTGAATAAAAACGTGTACTGTACTCACTTCCAGGAAGGGGGACTGCTGTAACATGGTGAGGAATTCTGGGAAGTAGTCCCCCACTTCCTCGTCCACAGCCCCCACCAGACTGATCTGGCGCATGGCTCCGGCGCGGTACGTCCCATGAGAATATGTTCTCTTTACCTAGAGCCAACAAGAACAGAGAGAACACACAGTCAGAACAGAAGTATCGAGTGTACTAGAAACAGTGGACCCATTTTATAGCATGATAATTATGTTAAACATTCTGTGTGTGTGTGTGTGTGCTAAAGAGAATGAGAGTGTGTGCATGCATGAGAGAAAGAGAGAGAGAGAGAGAGAAAGAGAGAGAGGTTATGTGAAACTATGATCTACAGAAGCCTTTTCCAGGCAACAGACAGATCAAACGCTGCTGTGTGAGATATTACTGCCTGCCTGCTGCTAATTCCCCAGAGGCAGGCCAAATACAGCCTCCCTCTGTCTCTCTTTCCCCTCCTACCACAACAATGCGCAAATTTCCTGCACGTCTGCCGCACACATGAGCACGAGCACGAGAACTCAGTATGTCTGTGTCAGAGCTCAGCTTGATGTCATTTATGAAAAAATTAAAAAATCAAAATCTGTCAAATGTCTCCACAAACATCTACAAACACCACAGCTCACTCAGGATGACTAATGTGTGTCTGAAGTCGGCTGCCCGCGCTCAGACGGCTTTCTGGGTCGATCCTCAGAATGCTAAGTCCTCTCGCTCATCTGATCCACTGACTCAAGAGGTCACACAGAAGAGGAATTAGCACTACTAAAGCTGTATCACTCCCACTTATTCTTTACCTATTTGGAATTGACACACTACAATACATCAGCAATAAATATTAATAGATATTTTTAAATAAACAGCTGACAAATGTAAATAAAATGAAATAAAACTCAACATAACAGACCTATATTGGGTAAATAAATAGGAAGAATGATTTATTGTTAAATATTTTCCTAACAATCAGAATTAATACTTCATATTAAGTATTAGTTCATTAGAAAAAAAATAACTGATTGCCCAGGATAATAAAATGTGTAACGCTTCACAAATCTTGGATTTGTTTAATAGCACTGCATGACAAACCGTTGTGACCTGTTATGAGAATGTAGCAATTTACACATTACACAAACAAGGTACACAAGATAGACAACGCACACATACCACATAACTTTTGTTGTGTTTTTTCATAAAAATTAAATACTCTAAATTGATTTGTATATGTATGCATTTATCTGTAGGTATGTGTATTGTATAGGATTGTGTGTATGAAATGTATATATGACTGTGTGCACAGATATGGACTGGCACTCTGTTGTGCAATGCAGTGCTCCAGGTGGACGGTTGTTTTTGGTTGAGAGTACGCTGTGCTCTATTGGCTGCCGCTTCTCACCTCTGTGTGGAGTGCTGAGTATGAGTGGTTGTGTGTAAAACGTGTAAATTCGTCATTCATTAATTTATTAACTTCCTCCCTGAATGCAAACACTGAAAACAGAGCTGAAAATCTGAGCTATGGCATGGTCTTTCCAGTCCTGCTGCCCCAATCTGTTTCCTATGTCCTTACGTTGTAAATGGGCAGCAGCTGCGACAGGTTTTTTCTCATTATTGCTATAAACTCTTTCAAATTATAATTTTAAAGCCCACCAAATTCAAGTCACTCAGAGCCACCATCACAGGGGCGTGTGATTTGTCAGAGCTGTGGGGTTTTGTTAATCTCAAGGACTTTAGGTCAGTGTTAATTATTGTAGTCTTAACAGTTTCCGTGCTTGTTTTCTGTCCTAATGATATTAATAAAGTTACTAGAAATCTTATTTTGAATCCTGATTTTCCACAATATAAAAAAATTATCACAATTAAATAATTAAGCAAAAAGTCATCAGTATTGGCTGATTTTCCGCCCAAATATTCAATTGGAGATCAGCAGATAATGAAGCCGATCAATTTCGAAAACTGGTAAGGTCATGTGATCCATATTTTGTGAGTTACTGCAGCATTTCTGTGATGTTCCTCTTTTAGTAGTTCCCTAATCAACCACTAGATGGAAACACTAAACTCTCACACTTAAAAACCCCGCCAGAATAGAAATCATCTCCATGTATGATTAAATCATTATATACACTACTAACCAGATATCACTCCAAAGAGTGCAAAAGACAGTGGGTATCTGCAGAGCTAGCACATATAACTATCAAAACTGAGCTACAGGAATTTACAAATGTTCAGAAATCAACAGATTCTTTAAATGTGGTTAATTCCAAAAAGCAAAGCATGTTTCAATGTAGACTCAGACAAAGCGTTGTCTACAGCATAGCCTGTGTGATTGTTTTAACACTCCTGTATGTTTTTATACTTTGCGTTTGTTTGTTTGCTTCTCTCTGCAGTTGAAGCAACGATGGCAGGAATGAGAGAGCATGACTGGCTATGCTCTTTCTGGGTGGGTAGATGCTGCTCTCTCAAGATAACTCAGGTGTCTGTTAGCTAATTTTATTAGAGCTATGGTTTGGCTCTTTCCTCTAAGGAAAACTGGCTGCCATGTGATGCTGCACTGGCAGCAGTTCAAAAACAAAAAGACAATGGCTGACAACATATGTATCAGAGAAGGCATGCACTTGTCCTCACCCTCCTAGTGTCAGGAGCTTTGCAAGTGATGGGGAAAGCCTTAGTGAACTTCAAATATTAAGAAAAAAAAAGTAAAAATACAGAATATTACAGAAGCCCTGCACGATGATCGATTAACAAGCTAACATGTAAAGGTCAATGTAGCACCCAGATCCCCAAATCAGTGATACTGCTGATCAGTTGCAACACAGATATCATCCCCAAAAACAGTGATCAGTCCATCTATACTTATTATTATATGCAATTAATATGAGTACACAAAGTATTTAAAAGTTTAACCATATGAAATACTTAAAGGTTCTTGCTTCACACCAGCATAAAAAAACAAACAGCTACAAAAATGTACATATAATTTGTATTCACAGAAGGCGTAGAAACAGTATATTAAAATATCATGCATGCATTTGTGCCCATGTGCGTCACAGTTTTTTTCTACTTTTCCCAGAGGAAGAGTGGCGTCCGCTACGGCTTACTGCTTTTTTTTCCTGTGCTGAGGGACCAAGACACCAGCATGAGGCAGGATATGGGCAGGCGTCCATCTGTGTGTGTTTGTGTGTGTGTGTGTTTCTGAGTGTGTGATGATCACTGTGTGTTTGTGTGTGAATTCTAGACCAGTGGCCTGGTCACTCTGTTCCATTTCTGGGGCTGAGTCACCACTATGGAGCCATAGAGAGAGAGAGAGAGAGCAAGCAAAAGCAAGTGTGTGTGTGTGTGTGTGTGTGTGTGTGTGTGTTCACTTGACAAAAAGTAGACATCAGTGGGCCGCGTCTCAGTGTTTGTGTGTTTGTGAAACTGAACAGCAGTTGCAGAGAGCCACTGGGAGTGCTTCAGAGTCAAATTCAGAGCATGCTGCTCGCAGACAAAGCAGCTTAACTCCCAGCTGGACTGAACGACACTCACTGCAGCAGTCTTAACTTAAAAGGTGATCACTTTCTAGTTATTCTTAGACATGACAATTACTCAAACCACACAAAGCAAAAGTAAGAGCATGGCTGTGTGTGAGTGGAGCATTGTAGTCACCTGATTAGTGCATGTTGAGTTTATCATCTGCATTAGAAAACAGGTAAGGGTGGTAGTGTAATGAGCCTAATGAGCCTAGAACTCTTTCTCGCAACGCTAATACTGGCATGTAGGGCTGCAGCTATCGATTATTTTAGTAATTTAGTACTCTCCTGAAAAATGTATTCGATTCATCGAGCAATCGGATAAAAGATAAAATAGGAGATTTCATAAAAGATAAATTTTACTTAATAATTAAAGACCAATTGGTTTAATTTTTAAATTCACAACATACATTTCCATATTGCAAACACAAATAGAAATAAATAAAACACAAAATAGACAAATACCAAGTAATAATTTAATAATTAATAATTTAATAAATTAAGTTAAATTATTTCAACTTAGGATTTCTTCTAAGTATTAAATATAGGGCAATAATCAATAGTAAAGGCATAAACATTGGCTTTATGTTGTGCATCTTTGCTTTTCAACAGCAAAGACGGCAGAGCTGCCAGTGTTGGATAAGCTCGCTGCAATCAAGTCAGTGGATTCTCCTTCTTGGATGTTTTCAGAAAAACCTGTGGAAAAATGTTTATTTATTTATTTATTTATTTACATTTGACACTACTCAGATCTAATTAATTTAAATAAATAAGACTAAATGACATAATACAGTAAGTTCATGGCCGTGCATTCCGGCCAGAGTAACTTTAACATGTATTTATTTATAAACTCCACTGCGCTGTGTTTACTGATTACATAAAGCCTGTATTAAGTGGAGAACTTGTCTCTGTTGTAATAAACTAACCACACACATTAGACAGTACTAATAATAATCAGCGCTCCACAGTTAAATTTACCTGCTCTCCACACCAAAAACCTCTGCCTCCTCCATCTGATTCCTGTGCGAGTGTGACATAACGTTAAGCGTGCTATTTCACATTAAAAGTTCGAGCCTGTTCTTCAACAGGTTTGATCACTCACCCACTGCACAAACATCACTGCAGAAATCTCCCCGTCTGGCACTACCAGCATGCTGCTCTACACCCACCACTCCCTCTCTCAACCCAAAGTCACCACCAAATGGACCTTCTGCTGACATACGCTACAGCACTCAGCCCCCCCACTCCAGTCTTACACTCACAACATCCCAGGTGAGATGTGCACTAAAGAAGATCAAGGTCAGAAAGGCTGCGGGTCCGGATGGCATCAGCTCAAGAGTTCTGAAGACCTGTGCCAACGAGTTGTGCTCTGTGACCCAGTACCTTTTTAACCTTAGCTTGAGGCTAGGGAGGGTTCCACAGCTGTGGAAAACATCCTGTGTGGTACCCATTCCGAAGACCCCACACCCCAAAGACCTCAACAGCTACAGGCCGGTGGCACTCACATCTCACCTGATGAAGACCCTGGAGAGACTGCTCCTCATCCACCTTCGCCCCCTGGTGAGTTCATCAATGGACCCACTTCAGTTTGCCTATCAACCTGGCATTGGAGTGGAGGATGCCATCATCCATCTGGTACACAGATCTCTGTCCCACCTGGAGAATGCTGGGAGTACTGTGAGAATCATGTTCTTTGATTTCTCCAGTGCTTTCAATACCATCCAACCCATGCTCCTGAAGGACAAGCTGGAGGTCACAGGATTGGACCATCACCTCACTACCTGGATTCTGGACTACCTTACACACAGACCGCAGTATGTGAGGACGCAGGGCTGTCAGTCTGACGTGGTCATCTGCAGCACGGGGGCTCCACAGGGAACAGTTCTTGCTCCTTTCTTGTTCACCCTCTACACTGCGGACTTCAAGTACAGCTCTGCCAGCTGCCACCTGCAAAAGTTCTCAGACGACTCTGCTATCGTTGGACTCATCAGTGATGGAGATGACCAGGAGTACAGAGAACTGACGCAGGACTTTGTGAAATGGTGCCAGAGGAACTGCCTGCAGATCAACGCAGGAAAAACCAAAGAGCTGGTGGTGGACTTCCGCAGGACCAAGCACTCTCCTCCGGTGCCTTTGAACATCCAGGGTACGGATATTGAGATAGTGAGGTCCTACAAGTACCTGGGTGTCCACCTCAACAACAAGCTGGACTGGACCGACAACACGGCTGCTCTCTACAGGAAAGGTCAGAGCAGACTGCCTCTCCTGAGGAGACTCCGGTCCTTTGGCGTGCAGGGGAAACTCCTGATGACCTTCTTTGATGCTGTGGTGGCATCAGCCATCTTTTATGGAGTGGTCTGCTGGGGCAGCAGCATCTCCACCACCGACAGGAAGAGACTGAACAGAATCATCAGGAAGTCCAGCTCTGTCCTGGGGTGTCCTCTGGACCCAGTGGAGGTGGTGGGAGACAGGAGAATGAGGACTAAGCTTAAGAACATGCTGAAGAACCTGTCTCACCCCATGCACCACTCTCTGAAAGCACTGAGCAGCTCCTTCAGTGTCCGGCTGCTGCACCCGCGCTGTGTGAAGGAGAGATACCGCAGGTCCTTCCTTCCACACGCCATCAGACTTTACAACACACCACACTCAAACTAAACACTAGTTTTTTATCTCAGTACTTCATACAAACTTACATACTACTCAGTATAGCTGTAATGCTTACCGTGTGCAATATCTACCTCACTACATGTCACCTTATCTACCTTCACCATCTGTGCAATATGTTTAACGTGCAATATTTCTCTCACCTTTTTATCTACTATTTATTTGATATTTATTTACTGCTACTCTTTGTGCAATAATACTGGTCACACCCTACCATAATTATATCTCTATGCACTAGATGTATATATATATATATATTTCCTTTACTATATATAATTTTTTTTAAAGTAGCTTTTATATATTTCCTGTAATTGTTTTTGTATATATAGATTTATCATTATTTGTTTTTATATATCTTTTTTTTCCTGGCCTGTTTCTCTGTCCTTTCCTCTGTACTGCTGTAACATTGTAAATTTCCCCATTGCGGGATTAATAAAGGATTATCTTATCTTATCTTATCTTATCTTAAATTCTGCGCTCTGCGTTTTAAAATTAATTAAACAATTCCTTGAGTCAGAGAAAATTAATCAATCAATTTTTTAATCAAGTAATTTGAATTACTCGAGGATTTGTTTCACCCCTAATGGCATGTGTTTACAAATAAAATCCCATTCTTTAACAAATAGCAACAACACAGTCAGCTGGCTGTGTGAATAGTACAGATGGGTCAATGGGCAAGTAGGTGAGCTCCCTCTTCACTGTGGAGATCTGTGCAAGCGAAGTAACTATACCAAGCTGAAAAATCGCTACAAGAGCTAGGAACATGCAATGAGGTTCACTGAGTGAACCGAGTGTCTAGAAGGACTGTAGAATTTAACTCAACAGTAGGGCACGGCACTGAAAAAAAATAATACAACAAACAGTAAAGCTGGAACAATTTCAACCTATCTAAAAAGTAGGGATGCACAATGATATCAGATTTATCTCTGCATCTGTATTGGTTGATATACATACGTGTAATGAGCAACAGCCCAGAATTTTCCAAATTAATACATCTCTACTAACAAGGAGTGTAAGAAAATACTGATATAATCAATTTTAACAATCGCAAAATATCGCCATGCTTACAGTATCGCCATATACTGCAATATATTGAATCATAACACCCGCATCACAATATATATCACATCGCATTGCAAAGTTCTTGCCAATTATCAGCCTTAATAAAAACCAAAGCCCACCACAAGGAACTGAAATCTGAGAGCTGCCTCTATTAATAAAAACCTCTGCAATTACAGTAGACCCCATTTATACCCGGTCACTTCATATTACTAGTTTTGTATCTGGAATGTATCTTGATTAGATGATAACTTAGAAGCTACATGGAAAAAACAAACACTATAGAAAACTATAGAAAAAACTATATTTGATTAAAATCAGAAAAAAACATTCTAAGGACAAACTAAATTTTTTGTCTAAAATTTGTCTAGAATGTCTGAAAAACTGACTTAAGTTAATACTGAAAATCACACTTACTATGGCAAAATATTCTCTCTTTTGCAGCCTTTATTATTTTTTCCATTGGCTTTGCAAACACCCAGGCCGTGCCCCAATCCCACAAAACAGAAGGACTTGCATGCAAACAGAAGCCAATAATTTACAGGCAAATATGATGAGTCTTGATGACAGCTAATAACACCATATGCTTCTATTTTAGATCAGTTCTGTTTTTTTGTCCTCATGAATTAAAAATGTACTTTTTTGGATTTTGTGTTTTGGATTTTCAGTTTTCAGTTCCTATATTCCCAAACCCTTCAGATCTTTACACCATAAAATAATTTCCTATCCTTACAAGTTAATCAATAAATAAAAAGCATCACTGGATATATTCTGTCCAGTTAGAGTGCTCAAGGAACACTAGCTAAATTCCTCTGAAGAGACTTCACTTAGACAGTGTTTGTCTGAGTCCTCATTTAGCCCTGGCCTGTACTACACTGTTTAGGGCCTCTCCAACTTGAACAGTGATTATTCAAGTAGTTCAGCTGAAGACCCATGGCAAAATAAAGCAGTGAAATCATATGGGAAAAAGCAGAGGAACTGCAGGGTTGGAAATGGAGAGCAGTGCAGTAGTACAGTAGGGAGGTATTATCTACTGAAGATGAACAGTCCTCACTAGAGGGCAGTAATTAGTTAGATGCTTATTTACATAATTTGCTCAGCATGACAGAAAAACAGCCAGCACCAATCCGCACAGATTATATATGGTTGTTTTTTCTAGTGAATCATCATTTCTTCTTGAGCTACAAGAGAGAGCACATCTATTCTCTTCTACACAACCATGGACCACAGATTCCTTGCAGTGATGGTGCAGCAGCAGAACATACTCCTCCATGTGCTGGACCAGACCGGGAGGAGGAGGAGGCGGCAAAAAATATTTTTATGGACGTCGACGTCCACCTGTACGTGCCGTCCAAATATCCACTAAAATACGTCCGTACTGCGTCTAAATATCCACTAAATTACGTCCATATGAGTCGCCGTCTATTCCGAAAATTTTGGGAGGTACCAAAACCACTTTTGCGTCTAAAGTGGACGGCAACGTCTAAACTACATCCACTTGGACGGTGCCGTCCAAATATCCACTAAACTACGTCCATATTGCGTCTAAATATCCACTAAATATCCACTAAACTGCGTCCACTTTAGTGGATATTTAGACGCAATCGCAGTGGGACAGGGCCTTTAAGATTAATTAATGTTTAACCATGTTGTCAATATTTAAATGACAGTCTCTTCCATATAAAAAAAATCACCACCACTGCTACTGCTGATTGAAATATGAGTAATATGTAATTTTTGGTAATTCATTTTTAGTTATCCATTTTTGTCCACCATAATTTAAACAAAACCTCTTATTGCATAAATATTTTATTGCTTCTTTTTCTAAACTATAAATTTCACAGAAAAAGGAACAATTCTTTTAAACTTTTAACTGCTATCAATTAAAAACTAGTAAATTAAGGAATGAACACAACAAAAATATAGATTTTAAAGTAACACTATATAAATTCAATTTTGCAGTGATTTACAGTCACTTAAAAGCCATCTTAAAGACAAGTAAGTATCTTATTACACATAAAATTATTGTCTCTAATACATTTGACCCTTTAAGTTTATGAGAGCCGGATGTGTTCGTGTGCGATAATTATCATTAGTTAGGTCAGTACTATAATAATATTGACTGAATTATACTGCTACCAAGGTGCCTTGATTCAGGCCAAATATAAAAATAACCCTAGTGTTAGCTTCAGTGTTTTAGATGTGTCAGTATTAAAAATATCTCTGACATAACAACTAGTTAACAAGTACATAGTCTTATGCCAAACACTTCTAGTGAAGATCTTTTAAGACAATTGTTTTGGTTTCCTGTTTACATACCTGCTAACAAAACAGCAACTGTTTATGTGTGACTAGTTAGAAATTACTGAACTAAAACTAAAACTAAAACTAGTCCCGCCACAATAACTGGTCTTGTTTGTACAATGTATTGTTCCTGTAGTAACTGAGCTAAGCGATATTGGCATTCTGAGGCCATTTCATGCACATATCCAAAGACTTTAATTAGAACAATTTGAAATATCCTAAATAAACAACATACAAATCAAATAATTAGCATTATTGTTTCAGGTGGGCATTCACGTTGATGGGCACTCCTTATTTTGACCAATATTGTGGTTAGCAACAATGATTGTATGATAAATTGATAAATGTACTTAGTGGAAGGCCTAACTGATAAAAAAAATAATAATAATAATAATAATAATAAATAAATAAATAAAAATGGCCTAAATATAAGAGTGCTATTATTAGTAATGCTTTTGTAACCATTGTGAGAAAAGTCTGCTCATATTATGATTTTATTTCTTTGTTCCTTTTTATTTAAAAGCCTTTACTTTCAGCTGGGTAAGCACTGCATGTGTGAGTGCCTCTAATCTTAAAGCTCGGCAGGCCAGCACACTGTCTAGGCGGGTCGGCTTTCACGCATTTTAAAGATTATCAAATTTCACACTGCAGCTCCCAGATCTGTAATTTGGTAGTGAACCAGAACAAAAGACGCTGTTTTGCAGCAGCTACACATACATCCCCCTCGCTGAGCTCTGAACAGGAAGAGCTGCGATGAGCAAGTGAAGCTGTAGACTGACATCGACAGAAGACGACGAGACTCAGCTCATTAAAGAAGCTCTTTTGTAGTAACAAGCGACACTGTATGAAAGGCCATTTTTGAGAACTATAAAATCAACAAAGCTCAACTCAGCCAAGCACTTCAATAAATGTAAACTGAACATGAGAGCGCTGAAGACTGTAGCTCCACTGCACTGATAACACAATCAGATGAATACACAGGTTACTTGTGGGGCCCTGCACGCTCTCTGAAACATGCCAATTCCTTACTGTGTTCTTAGATGACTGACTTCACACATCAGAACACTACATATAGGCTTGAGCAGGCTGACCTGGAATGACAAGACCACACACAGACACCATATGGACTTGAACTGCCTGTGCATATAAAGTAAAACACTGAGCAACACAGAAGATAAGCCAATTATCATATATAGATCCAAGGGATCAGATTATAGGTTGAATATAAAAATAAACAATGCATTTCAAGCATCATCTGCATTAACTACAGCTCCCCAATCCCCATCCTAGAGGACCCTCCTGAACATCCCAGTCTAATAATGAGCTGATTAAACAGGGATGCACAAACACATCCAAAGTTGGTTAAAGCAAACAAACAAAAAATGTGTTCGTCATGAAGCTTAAATGAATTAATAATTAATAAGTACATAAATAAATAAACTAAGACAGTGTAAGCATCATTATTATTTTGAGAGTTGCTGCAGGCAGACGCTGCTGTTCTCTATTCAATTGCTAGATGGTATTAGAGACCTCAAACCAGGGCTGCAGAACACCATTTAAGCCAATGTAGTAGGGGTAAAACGGTTACTCGATTCACAAAATTGATAGAGTAATTTTCTGTGTTACATCACCAACTCACAAAAAAGGAAGAAGAGACCGAGGTTTTTAGTTGGCAAGCGGTGAGGGAAAAGACAAGAAAAAAAGGGTGATAGCTGCAGCCCTACAAAGTAGAAATCCACCCATGTGCTAAAAAATTAGTTAGTTTAGAAGTTCTAGACTGATGACTGACTCATATATTTAACACATATTTGTAGAATGTGTAAAACTAACATGGCTCAAACTGGAATCTGGATTGACCTTGGTCATCTGATATCTTTTGGAGCATTGTTAGTTTTCCAATTATCCTGATATTTGACTCACACTGACCAAATTTGCTTTCAGTAATGGGGACAATATATAGTGTACTGGGCAACACAGTCCTGCACTACATTTATAAAAAGTGTCTACTGGAAACCACTGAACTTGTAATCCACAATAATGCCTGAGCATGTTACCAATAAATGCCCATCACCCACATACATACACACTAACACATAAGCAGACTTCTGAAAGAAACCCCAGCCACAGAAACTGCCCACAATGAATACACTGAAAATCTGCTGCTGAAAATGCTGTTGCTAGTGTTGGAGCTCATTGAAATGCAGCCCAGAGCACTCATCAGAAATGTCTGGCATAACTTTCCAGAGGAAAACTTTATCCCTTTGAGAAGGAAGGTTTAAAAATCTAAAGAGAGTGATCAACTGAAACAGTTATGCTGCTCCTGCCCTTTACAAAACACTTGCAAATTAAGCTGGAACCATTTTCAAACGTATGAAAAAAAACAACTGTTTCTCTAGAATGATGGTGCTCCATTTAATATGTTGGGATGAGTTAGGGAACGCAATAAAATCCTCACAGCATAATCTAATAGAAAGCCTTTTTTGGAGAGTATAGACTTGTACTCCAACAATAGCAGGATAAATGCCCTTAATTTTCGAAAAAAAAAAAAAAAAAAACTATGACTATGCATGTGCCCCAACACTTTTGCCTATATTGAGCATCTGCGGATACTTAAGCAGACACCACAAATATTTAGAAGTAAATCTACTTGGATCAGAAGGACATCAGAAGAGATCACATTCTGCTGTTCAATAAACTTAAATCTTAAAATATCAATGACATATCAGATCTAGAAATCACTGTATTAAACATTTATCTGCTGATAACATTTCTGATGATATTTTTCATTGTTAAATAAAGCTATTACATTTAAATTCTGACGATTTCACTTTACTACCAGCCACACTCATGCACCCATTATAACCATCTAGCCCATTTCTAGGTACCTAACTGTTCTAAAAACTACTGTACAATTCTGGTAGGCTTTGAAGGAAATGAAAAAGCCACTGACTGAACTAAAATCAATGAATTTGATTGACCTTATTAATGAAATACACAAATCATAATCCACTCACAGAAAGAGACAGTGAGAAAAAGTAAGATAATGAGCAATCATCAAAGAGTAAGAGAATGCTCCCAAGCTGCTGCTGAGATCACCTCCATAAACCAAAGCTTTTGTGTGTGTGCACATGTGCGTGCAAAGCTTGCTAAACCAGAAGGACATGTTTTGCACACTGCTTTTCAAGGTCAGAATCCCTCTCTCTCTCTCTCTCTTTCTGAGCTGCAAGCGGCTTCTCCCAGGGGAGCGACGCCTCTTTGTACTCCACTGCTCTCATTCTCTCGCTCCCTCCCTCCGTCTCAACCTCTCCGTTCCCCCCTTTCGCCTTCCTCCTCTTGTTCCTCATCTTGCTGAGCCAGTAATCCTGTCTTCTTTCCACAGGCACAGCTTACATATTTACAGCCAGCAGCGCCATCACAGAGGTGTGTGTGTGTGTGTGTGTGTGTGTGTAAACGCATTTTTCTACCGCTGAGGACGAGAGGGCTGTAGATCACGTCAGCTTATATGGTAACTTACATGGCAGGTGGAAGCCGTGAACAACCCAGTTCAGAATATGCAAACTCATAAAAATAAAAGCAACTGGGGAGATGGCATCCACTGAAGAGGCTTCACAGACACACACTACGCTACGCTACAAGACACCAAGCTACAACCACTGTTTAATGTGAATTTTGCTTAATTAATAAATATCGATTTAAAAACGTCCAGTTAGGCTAAATAAAGTGCAGTAAAAGTACATATATCACATTGTAGAAAATAATTTTAATGTAAATGTGTCTTGCATCACACACACTGAGCATTAAGTCTGCTTACTTATGGCAAAAATCATACTCACAAGTATATGGTTACTCAGCAATTCTTTTATAAAAAAGTTGTCATAACAATTTAATTATATTTAATTTAATAACTTTCTTATGAAAGGGGTAATTTTTCCAATAGCGCAGAGTAACCATATACTTGTGAGTATGATTTGTGCCATACATTTTGGCATAAAGTTATCCAAAAGCAGTGTGTAAGACTGGTGGAGGAAAAAGCCAAGATGCACAAAAACTGTGACTAAAATCCAGGGTTATTCCAGCAAATATTGATTTCTAAACTTTAAACACTTATGAATATGAACTTGTTTCCTTTGCATTATTTGAGGTTTGAAAGCTCTGCATCTCTTATGTTATTTCAGCCATTTTTCATTTTCTGCAAATAAAAGCTCTAAATGACAATTATTTGGAAGTGGAATAAATGTTGTTTATAGTTCATAAAATAAAACAACAATGCTCATTTTACTCAAACATATACCTATAAATAGCAAAATCAGATAAACTGATTCAGAAACTGAAGTGATCTCTTAATTTGTTCCAGAGCTGTATAATTAAATGGCAGGAATTTGGGCTCATTCCTCCTGACAGAACTGGTGTAACTGAGCTTTGTTCATAGGTCGCCATGCTCGCTAGGGGTGTCACGATCTCGATATTTTATCGAAATCGAATCGAAATGAGGTCACGATCTCGAGTATCGAAGTCAAAAAGAGGATCGACGATCCCTCCCGCGCGCGCTACGCAAATAGCGCAGCGCGCTACGCAAATGGCGCGGCACCAACACAGCGCATCCTATTCATTTAAATAGAGATAGCCACTGCATGAGCGCAGTCGGCGGGAGTGTGATCACTGTTTTTATCTGTCCAACGGGGGAGGGGGGGCGGGGGTTGGGCGCGCATAGCCACTGCATGAGCGCAGTCGGCGGGAGTGTGATCACTGTTTTTATCTGTCCAACGGGGGAGGGGGGGGCGGGGGTTGGGCGCGCAGGTTTTGTATCTGTATCTAACGGAGGGGTGGGTGCGCGCAGGTGAGAGCGTGTGAACTCGCTGAAATGCGTGTGTCAGTGTGACTTGAGAACACTGACTATAGATCACAGTGAGGTGGATTAAAAATCTTAAACTTATAATTGACTACACCTGTTGCTTTCCATTGAATTAAAAAAACATCTTTCTCTCAGATAAAGTAAACACAAGCGTGTTTCTGACTAAAATAAAAGCTTTTCAGGAGAGATATAAGTTATGTGTAAATATTTATAAGACAATACCCACATCACTTATCTAACCAGCCTGTACTGATTTCTGCCCCCCAATAATGCTTTCAATAACCTCTTGTAACCCCTGGGAGCCAGGGGTTACACTCTAATAGCCTTTAATAGTCTTCAGTAGCCTTTAAAAGACTTACCTGGCGGCCGTGGTGTGTCCACTAAACTCCGTAGTTATAAACATCCTGAGGTTAGCAGCGCGCTAACTGACCTGTTTATAATGTAATCCGAGCAGTGCCTCCGTGTCGGCTGTTCTAACCTGCTGCTGTTAGCTGCTTGGGCTGAAAGATGAACTGTAGTGAGCTGTATTATCCGGTTAGTGTGGTTAAAACCTTTATTTGTTTACAGAAACAGTAAAAACGGACTGGCTGAGCTCTGTAGCCCGTGGCTGGGCTGTACTGAAGTAGTGACTGAGTGAAGAGAGCGGGGCTTGTGCTGCTGCTGCTAGTGGTTGGATGAAGAACTGCAGCTTCATGTAATGAGCAGTTTCACCAGCCATCCACACACAGCTCTGATAAACTGCTTGTTTTAATAGTGCACACTGTTGCTACCAAAAAAAGTCACTAGATGGCATTACCATATATATCTTAATAAATAATAATAATAATATTTATAATATTTATAATAATAATAATAATAATAATAAATATATTATTTAAATTTTATGAGGCATAAAATAATAACAAGAAAAAAAAACAAGAAAATCGAGAATCGAATCGAATCGTGACCCTCAAATCGAAAATGAAATCGAATCGAGGATTTAGAGAATCGTGACACCCCTAATGCTCGCACCTGCCTTTTCAGCTTCGCTTATCAATTTTCAATAGGATTGAGATCGGGGCTTTGTGGTGGCCACTCCAAAACAAGACTCTGTTGTCATCAAGCCACTTTGTAACCAGTTTGGCAGTATGTTTCACGTAATTGTCCATTTGGAAGACCCATTTCCACCCAAGCTTTCCCATGGAAATGAGGCTGATGTTTTGAGAGGTTTCTTCAGTATTCCCAAATAATGTTCTTTCTTCATGATGCTATCTATTTTGTAAAATGCACCAGTCCCTCCTGCAGCAAAACAACCCCACATGATGCTGCCACCCCCATGTTTCACAATTGGGATGGTATTCTCAGGCTTGTAAGCTTCTCCATTTTTCATACAAAAACATAACAATGGTTATCATGACCAAACAGTTCAATTTTAGTTTTGTCAGACCACAGGACATGTCTCCTAAAAATGAAGGTCTTTGTTCCTGTGTGCATCTGCAAACATTAATCTGGCTTTTAATTATATTTTTTTGTTGTGATAACTTCTTCCTGGCAGTGTGGCCTTTCAGCCCATGTCGATACAGTACTCGTTTCACAGTGGATAATGACACACTCTTACCAGCTTCAGCAGCATCTTCACAAGGTCTTTACCTTTTGTGCAAATTTCAGCCCAAAATTAATCTCTGGGACACAGTATCCATCTACTTCCTGAGCAGTATGATGGCTGGACAATTTCAACTTGTTTGTACTTGTGTATAATTGTTTGTACAGAAAAAAGAGGCACCTTCAGGCATCTTGAAATTGCACCCAAGGATGAACCAGACTTGTGCAAGCCCACAATTCTCTTCCAATTCTCTTTCCCATGACCTTACACAAAGAAGCAGTATGTTTCAGGTGTGCCTTAAAATATGTCCGCAGGTGTGTTTCTAATTAACAAATATTTTAGTGTATGTAAACTTTTGACTTTTCATCTGGCATCGAATTATCAAGCCTTGCTCCAACTGCCAATAATTCACCTTGCAGCACATTCAACATACAGGCCAGAGGTCCTTCCTTATACAGGTATGGGCATTGTGAAATAATCAATTTGGGTGAAACACATGGACAAAGTATTTTCATGAACGCTATCGACTGTGTGAGAATGTATTTTTGGAACTCAGTCTGATTGGCTTGATTATGAACAGATAAAGAAAAGAAAAAAAAAACACCATTCTGGGCATATGGCACCATGTGCATTCTCCAGATGGAGACAAGATGGAGTACATTGTCTTTATTTCTTCTTTGCTTGAATCATTCCTATTGCTTCTACTTATAGATACAAAACCAGCTTTAGGTAAATCAACCCTCCCTCAATGGACAGTTGTATATCCCCCATCACAGGTGATGCACAAGGAGGGTAAAGAATAGCACATGCCTCCTCTGATACATGTGAAGTCAGACACTGCCTCTTTTCGAACTGCTGCTGATGCAGCATTGTCTGGTAACCAGTGCACTCAGAGGAAAGCGCAGCGACTCGGTTCCTCTACATCAGCTCACATACGCCTTGTGCTGACTGCAGAGCCTTGGCAGCTACTGTGATACACTACATGGAGAAAGTTTTCAAGCAATAAATGTTTTTTTTTTTTACCCAATGGCCTCTTAATGGCTCTCGCTCGGCACAAAACCACAGCATTTTTGCGTTTGGATTGGAGTTTATTTGCAAAGTGGCTGATAATTTTATAAATGTTTTTGGATTTTTTTGTGTGAAAAAAAAACTACTGAAAAGGGTTGTGGGTTTGATATTTTGTAAATTACTTTACTATATTTCTGAATATGTTTTTTTATAGGATGATTGATTACACTTGAGACTTTTTGATGATGCTGCCAGGCGGGTCAGAGGTATACACCTGTTTGGTCGATTTAGCAATGCTGGCTGGCAGATTGTCAGCAGGCTGAGGAAAGCCTGAGGGCCGAACATTTGTGTTTCCTCTGAGAGTTTAATAAACACACTGGACATTATACAAGTGCTGTCCGATTTCTCCTCCTTTTCCTGTGTTTGTTGCACATTTAGCATATGAAGGGTTGTCTTGGAATGCAGCCTGTTTGCTGATTCTGCCCAAGTCAAAATGCTATAAAATATGAATACAACTCATTGATAGCTTGGTGTTATCTTGGATATTCAGAGCGAGACAAACGCACACAACAAATGGCTCTTTTTTCCTTCATTAAATGTCATTATGTAAAAATGTGCAGCTTTTAGTTTAACAAAATATCCTAAGTAGTGAAAGGTGAGGAATGAGGGGTCTCTTTAGGCAAACCACACCATGTGAGTAATGAATGAAAAAGTTTCATGCTGGTCTTCCTGAAAACTGATACGCTGTTATTCACTACAGCCTATGGAGTTTCCTTTGAACTAGACATTTTCCTTTCCTTGACATTACCCTTTTAACAACCCAATTTTCAATAAATTCCCCTTCGTAAGGAACAACTTTGGCCACTGGAATGCACCTCTATATGGCTAGGAATAAAAATGTGCAAATACTCAAACACTAACCCCGCCAAGGCTTAAAGCTTGATGTAAATAGTAACAAATAAAAATAAGCTTTAGATGCAATTTATCAGACAATATGTTTGCTTCTTTAGTTTGAAACAGGAAATGCTAGCCTAACACTGTAAACACTGGACTGTGAACATCAGAGGTGCAACTGAACTTTGCTATAGTACACACAGGCCAACTGTTCCAACACACACTTAATTTCATATCTTAAAGGTCTCCTTCCACTAAAATCCATTTTTTCTTGTTCTTTGTGAAATACTATAGGTCACTCCGAGTTGTATGCATGCTACATTTGAAACTGTTTTTCAACCCCGCCTGTTCAGTTAAAGAAAATACTCTGAAAAAGTATGGCGTGTACGTCAACTCGCCCACCTTGGATTGAGACCGCCCACAGATAGAGCTAAACCAGGTCAACACTGTCAGCTAAAGAGCTTACAGCTCTGTTTGCAGCAGCTAGTTATGTATCTTATGTAATTAACTATAGGTTTAAATCGGATCTCCAGTGGTTTACGCATTTTACAGAGACCTTAAATAAACACTAGGGACGCACAGTTTGACAAGGTAGCACAAATCCACAAGTAGGGAGAGTCGCTAATTGCGAGGTGAGCGAAATGTTATCAATGTTGCGGAGATAGCAGGTCGCGTTCTCTGATGAGGTGCTATTAGCCAATCAGAGGCGATATGTTTGCATGTGTGATTATGTATGAGCAAGAACCGAAATCCTTTCTTTTTTCGGACACCTGTAATTTAGTTCACCAAAGCAGGGCTGAACAGAAACACTGAAGTACCTTTAACAAAAAACTAGACATTATAAAATGAATGAAAAAACGATGGAATGAGACCTTTAATGTCCAATATATAAATTTTATTATTAAACCTGAATGGCGGCAGCCACCTGCTGCCCGATTCGTCAGCTGGTTTCTAACACAATACTTGTCATCTTCCTGCTGCACTCAGTTACTGATATGATGGTTAGTAAACAAGGCCAGATGTTTCCCTCTGAAAGCGTCCCAACACTGACTCCTACAGAAATCACAGCATTAACTGGAACGCAGTATTGCCACAGTGACTCTGATTAACACCTCAGGCAATGCATAAAGCCTGGCGCTGAAAAGAAGACTGTGCTAGAGGCCATTTTCTGCTACAACATTAGAGAGCTACATGTAGGGACTAGATACAACATTAAAAAAAAAACATTTGTACACAACATGTCATTTTTGTTTACTCATTTTTTTCCTAGCTTGAGCTTTTGAATATTCATGTTTTTTTTAATATAATCACATTTTTACATTTTTAATGCTGCCAGTTTAACAATGAAATATTTTACACACAAGTATTGTCATACTATACAGTGTGACTGGTCAGATGTGCATATACCAACTTAACTTGTAGCACTAGCATAAAAGAATTCTGATCAACAATTACATTATATGTACTGCCCACATCAACCATGTTATTGCACTACCCAAATATAGGCAAGATTAGGAGACTGTTTGAAAAACTTAATCTTATAAAAAAAAAACTTTCAAACAGCTAGTTAAATTGGGCAACAAGTTGATCAAGTGCCCTTATTGATCAGTAAAAGCCACAAACATGATGTGTACATCTGTTGTGCTCCCATAGTAATATATAACCTATTGTGGTTATCAGGGAAGACATGAATGCACCTGTTAATCTTAGTTTCTTTCTGCACCTGCTCCTCCATTCATTCATGTTTAATGGAAAAACAGTCAAAAATTTGAAATACCTCACACTAAAACATAAGCAAGCTTCTACACGACTTTGGAGACACATTGAAAATGCTTTTTGGCTGTTCCTTGGGAATAATATATAATACATAAAATGTGCATTATACATTACATAAATAGTATAACCTAAAATACATTTGAGCTAGCAATGTGCCCATATTGACAAGTACTCTGCCATGTTGTCACACCTGGTGCCAAAGGCCCCCCGTTCACCCCCATACTCAGCTCTACCTGTAATCTCCAGCCTCCAGACACTGCACAAAGCAGTACAAGGTAGCTCATCACCAGAATATTGACTGATTTGCATATTGTGAGTGTCCATGTACCAAAGTACACAGAAACATCATTCACGCCTATAGCACAGCTGAACCTGCAAGGGCGCTCCAGAGGCAGATACGACAGCAATAAAGGATGTTAGAAAATGTAAGCAGGACTGGAACGTTTCACAACTTTAGAGAAACACATTTCAGCTATTAATGAAAAAAATATTGTTTAGGTTTTAGTGCCTCTTTAATATAGCTGAATACTTCCTAGTTACTGTGTGTGTGCATGCACACTACACGATGAGTCATTAGAGTGAAACTTAACTGTTTCTTGCTCTTAAAAAAAGAAAATTCTTGATAACTGCTGCCCTCAATAAATATTCTGCCATCTTTTACCTGCAAAGTTTTATAGTGGACTATAAACCATTAGCATAATTACATCCTGTCCTGGCAGGGAATTGAGAGAGTGTAAGGGAGATGTTACTTGCAAACACCTTAGTTTGCTAAATGGCACTATTTTACGCAGGGGTGTGATGAGATCTCGTGAGATTAAAACATGACGATATTTCTCAAGCTTAAACCTGTCTCGCAGGGAAAAAAAAACAGTTTAGTGTGGACTTTTTAAGAGGGATCTGGCAACCCAGTAGCAGCGAGTGTGGTGGCTGAGCAGTGAGAGCAGCTCTCAGCAGAAGAGGAAAATTCTGGCATTTGCGTAGAAAAGAGGTCTCTAATGGGTGGACCACGGTCCGGCTCCGGACCCAAACGTTGTCCAATGCGGACCCAAACCTACTGAGAAGAATTTAATTGTATACACGCTTTGCGGCAAAGTAAACTCACAGACCAATCACATGTGGGGTCACCAAACGCTCTCTTCAGTCAATCAGATCTGTGCAGGCGGTAAGGGAAAAATAAATAAATAAACACACCGCTCCTCACGCGGGATCGAACCCGGGTTGTCAGGGTCGCGGTCCCGCTGCTCCGGCTGTTGAATTGGGACGCGGCCATGAAAAAACGCTTTTATAAGAAGATAGGGAGCCCGAGAACGGGCGGAAACTAAAGTCACGCCGAGCACGACAGAGAGACAGGAGAGGAATGTATACAAAATCTGTCCAGAAACGCATTTATTATTTTTATTATTAATATTATTATTATTATTATTATTCAGTTCAAACAACTGAATAATGTGAGAGTGAGAGAAAGTGAGAGAAACCAGTCTGTTAAGTTTGCGTTATATGATTTTGTCAAGTAAAAATCTAGTTTTCAAGCCATTTTTCATTTTTGACGTTTTCTTAAAAAAATTATTTTTAAATCTCGTCTCGCCTTGTTCTCATGAACCCTGTATTGCGTCTTGTCTCGTCTCGTGATATTAGAGTCTCGTCACACCCCTAATTTTACGGCATCATTTAGTTAGACTTGTTTATAATTTGCATGAAAAAATCTATAATATGCCTTGTAGGAATTATTCCAACTACATTCAAAAACACAATAAACCAGTGGGAAAACAACAGCTAATGGACATTTCTTCTGCTAGTAATTAAGCCATTTGAACTCTACAAATTATCTCAAAGTCAAGAGCTATTTCATTTATTTTTAATTTTTATTAACACAACATTCCAAAGAATAGAGCAGGTCCACAAAGGCATGTGAATATTGTGTTGGCTAGAATGAATGCTACCCTTTGGTAAATAATGTTTCAGAAGGAGGATAAGACTGGGAATGATCTGGTGCGCCTGTTTTACTCCAGTCACTTCATAATTCAGATGTTCGGTGTTAGGAAGCAGGACAGCGAGAGAATAACCATAAGCTCAGAGCCTTAGAATCACACTATAACAGAAAAAGAGAGAGAGAGAGAGACTCCCTGTTTATGCAGCAATAAAAAACGTAAGGAAATTGTGTGGTTTAGAGAAAAGAAGAGGTCTGGCCATCATCTGCTTAACTTCAAAACACTGCATTTTCACATGTTTCTTCTCACTTCCTCTCTCCCACCCCCTCTCCAACTCTCTCCATTTTCAGGGATAAAAACAAGCGTTGCTAGGAAACAACACAGATTTCCCGGGTTTTGTGGACGTATGAACTTGAGGCAAAGACAGCGAAAACGAGAGTGAGAGAGAACGCATTCACTGTAATACACAAACACTGTAAATCCTGCTAATGACCAAACTAAACCAATTTTACAGCTATCAGTCAGACAGTTTTTGTCTCAGTTGATCAGATCAGAATTACAGCTGTGCAGCACTGTGGCACGTGTGCTATTTAGACTAAAGGCCTGCGTTATGTATTCCTATTCTCTGGGCTGTCAGGAATCACGTCTCTACAGGCAGCACGGGAGGCGCTTTTCACACTCATGCCTAAGCCCACTGCTGTGCATGAACGCCTTCGTGTACAAAACTGACACGTTGCACCTCACAGCATCATTATTAGATTTGCCGGGGGAGCCGTTTCACCCACTTACCCATTCATCTATGCAGCATTTAATACATCATTGAGCGGGATAACTTCCAGAAGACCTGACCTAACAAAGCATTTGCTTACAGATCTGAACAAAAATTAAAACACGTCTACTCTCTGCACAATTTCTGAATCAAAATCACGGCTTTCCTACCATGCAGCTCTCTCTGTGTGGTCACACTTGAGGGTCAGACGGTGCGAGTCGAGAGTTAAAGGCACTGTCGGACTGTCAAAGCTACTGCACTATCAAAGCTACCGGATGACATCACTGGAGTCGTGTCCAGGCTATAAATGCTTAGCAGGCTGACTCATCCACTGATGCTTTACATCGTTTGAGCATGAGCTCCACACACACAATTACACACACTCACACACACACAATCACACTCACAGTACAAACACGTTTAGCAAATCAGCAGTTCTGTTGGGCAAACACTGTGCTCAATATTGCGACATACATACATAAGATACAATCATTTTTTTTACATATTTGCCAGCAAAAATATATCAGCCTTGTCTAAGTACCCAGAGTGAATCATGAAGCTTTTCTTACTTATATAAATAAATTCTGCTACAAAATGTTGTCTTGTCTTTTACAGGTAATTCCTGTGATCTACTTTAATATCTAATATATTTGCAAATTATTGGCACGTTCCCAATTTCCCAGTTTTCTGTAAAATTATTAAACACAATTAGGACAGCAACAACAAATTGATTAAACCAATTATTAAAATAGTTGGCAACAAATTTATTAATCAATTAGTCTATATTATTATACATAAGTGCAGTTGCTATGCCCTAGTGTTGGGCAGTAAGTCAACCAAAGCTGTGGTAGTAAAGCACCTGGGCAATGTAAAGTAAATGTAATGTAGTAGTAAAGCACCTGGGCAAACCATGGGTGCCATGGGTGAAGGAGATTCCCTGTAAATTCGTATTAATTTTTTTTTTCACTCAATGCTATAGGAGCCTGCTGGAGTAGATAAACAACATGTGTCTTTTTTTTTTTTTTTTTTTTGCAAACACTACATGGATGTAATTTTAATAAAACTAATGTAATTATTGTATTAATTCTAATGCTTTAACGTGTAATATTGCTTAAGTATTACTTGCTTGTATACATCAAGGATGCAAAAATACTAAAATAATGTATATTATATGTGACGAATAAAACATTTTCAAATAGTTGATTTCTAATTATTTTTTGTTTGCAAACCAAACAAATAAAAAAATAAATTTTTGACTATACAATTTAATGGTGGCAACTTTAATGAAAGCCTGCAAATAAGCGTGTTCGGTATTCTATGTTCGGCCTATAACTGTAATTAACTGTTAAGAGATTAACAGCTAATTAACTGCTAAGAGAAACTCAATTACAAATACACAGATGTAAAAACATACACAGGAGTATCTGCTTGGAGCAGCGAGATCCTGCTGGTCTGGCGTTTTATGGAGGTCAAGTTTCTATTAATGACACAGAGTGGGGGGGCTGGTGTGTGGGTATGGAACTACAGGGAAAGAGCTAATGTATGAGGATAAGATTGGACTCACTGTACACTGTCTGTATTTGAGAGAGTGCTGTTTTACAGCAGAGGGTGGCAGGGCAGAAGCGAGAGGGATTCTCCTGATCAATATTTACCGTATTTTTCAGGCTATAAGGCGCACTTAAAATACTTATTTTTTCCCAAAAATCGTCATTGCGCCTTATAATGCAGTGCGCCTTGTGTATGGATTTTGCTTGTGTTTACTGACCTCGATTTTTATGTGGTACACGGCGCTCTGTTGTGCAGAATTCCTCACCCACGCCAGAAAAAGACCCCCCTCTTGGGCTAGCGCGCGGTTACCTTTGACTGCCGTACTGCCTCTCGGCTGTGGCTCAGGGTAGCTAGTTTCCACTGTAGCTCCGTGGCCAGAACAAGGTGCCGGTAAACTTTCCTTTCCACCCGTTCTGGGGTAATAGCACAAACTAGCGCCCACTTCTAAGTAAAGTTAAGCTCTTAACACGCGCTGGCCCACCGGCGGGCCAGAAATATTTAATATTTCATAACTGGCTGTGTTTCTGAATAGTTATGAACAGTTACAGGTTCAATATAGACATCCAATATACCATTGTAAAGCTTAGAATCTCTGCTTTTGAGCTATTTAGCCTATTTAGCGGAATATCCTTTCAGAAAATAAACATTTAGGGCGAAATATGCCTTGGTTATGATTTTAATAATTCATAACTCTCATATTTGCGTTTATCGTTCGTCCATATTTCATCGAATGCGGTCATGTCATACACCATTCGAACCGTCTGGCTCTCCGGATTCCAGAACTGTGCTTTTACTGTAGGATGTATGTTTCATGAATTAGAGCTGCGTCAGAGCGCATGTTTCCAGTAATAAAAGGCTCTCCTTTTGTCCTGGGGTAACCTCCGGTCACTGCCGCCACCCCCCGAACACACACCCGCGCTCAGCCACAGGTCCTACCTTCAAAACGCGTCCAGACTAAAGAGAATCCATCAATCCAGTCTCCTGTAATCCACAGTTATATCCAAACAGCGCTGGAAATCACTTCATCCAGAAATGAAACTTATCCAATCTTTATCTCTGTTTTAAAACCGTTTTATTCACCGAATTCGGCACAACACGCTATTATAGTCAGAAGCCTCGCGGAGTAATGCGGTACTTGCTGTGCTTCAACATAATATTATGGTCTGTCGGAGCGTTGCGGCTACCGTTGTCAGGAGCGTCGCGGAGTAATACGTACTTGCTGTGCTTCAACATAATATTATGGTCTGTCGGAGCGTTGCGGCTACCGTTGTCAGGAGCGTCGCGGAGTAATACGTACTTGCTGTGCTTCAACATAATATTATGGTCTGTCGGAGCGTTGCGGCTACCGTTGTCAGGAGCGTCGCGGAGTAATACGTACTTGCTGTGCTTCAACATAATATTATGGTCTGTCGGAGCGTTGCGGCTACCGTTGTCAGGAGCGTCGCGGAGTAATACGTACTTGCTGTGCTTGTTGATTTATTGCTCAGAGATGTTGTTATTTTTCACAGATATTGTGAAGGATTTATTGCTCAGAGTTATTGTTACTGATATAAATAAAGTTTCATTTAGTGCGCCTTATAATCCAGTGCGCCTTGTGTATGGACTAACACTAAAAATAGACCGTTCACTCATCGTGCGCCTTATAATACGGTGCGCCTTATAGTCCGAAAAATACGGTAAGTCCGCTCTCAGCATGGAGGTCAAGAGGACAGGAAGCCGCAGACAATTTTAACCCAAATCTGCAGCTGGAAAACTTCAACACTCCAAATGAAACTGAATTGTGAAGTACATTATAGTGCTTAAGCATCTGTATTTATTTGCCTTTTTCATATAAGGATAAATGAAGCAATGATGCAAACTGGGTTTTGTTTGTATGCGTGTTTGTATAAAAACATTAAATGTAAGACTTTCACTGAGACACATTTAAGTTTTTTTTTTTACTTCAGATAAATAAGTAAATAACTGGCAATTTGGAAGGATTTCCGGTGTAAATCTTGCATTCGCTCCACAGTGTAGCAGTTTATCTTTAAGCAGTGCTAAATATGTACATATATAATTGACAGTCTGCACCACAACTGTTACAGTGCATTTTAGGCAGTAAAGCTCCTGTAAGCAGTACTGATCCCAGTAAAGGAAAATGAAAGTAACAGGCTAGTTAACATTAATGACCATCTAGTACAAATTTAGGGGACACAGACTCCTATATATTTTTTCTCATACAAACAGCTCTGGAAAAAATTAAGAGATCACTTCAGTTTCTGAATGAGTTTCTCTGATTAAACTATTTATAGGTTTATGTTTGAGTAAAATGAACATTGTTGTTTTATTCTATAAACTAGAGAAAACAATTCTTAAAAATTCAAACAAAAAAATTATTATCTTTGGAGCATTTATTTGCAGTAAATGAGAAATGGCTGAAATAAAAAAAGATGCAGAGCTTTCAAACCTCAAATAATCCAAAGAAACCAAGTTCAAGCAGTTCAGCTTGGCTTGTTGGACCTTCCTCTTGATTATATTCAAGAGATTCTCAATTCGGTAAAATAAAAAGAAAATCTGCAGAGCTGTATAATGTGAAATAATATTTCTGCTGCCGCTTCAGAATTTAATGAAACGTCCATAACACAACTTTAAAACTTTATGTAAATGCAGGGCTACAGGTTTTTACAGAAAACTAAATTTGCAATTTAATGTAAAACTCATTACGCTTAATGCAAAGACTAGGTAAGCTCCACTCAAGTTACTTTCCTAGCCCTGTAGAGTTCATATCTTTGAGCTGGCAAACAGCCAGTTTGTGAAGATGTAGGAAACTGAGTTAACAGCTACCAAACATGATAAGCGATGGTGAATGCTTTATTACTTTTCATTTATGTGAGTAAAATGTAAATATAAAGTTGAACCTGGTGTTTATTCTCTCTCTCTGCCGGCATTCTACGTAGAACAGAGCTCTGATATGAAAAGCTATTGATGTCTATCTGCTGGTGAGTGGTTGGAGAGTTAAGACCTGCTGCAGCTGATAAGGAAAAAAATGAGAGAAAATACTGTTCTCAGTATTTTAATATTAATTATATATTCTTGTGAAACTACTAATCATACATATTTAAAGCTGTTTTCCCTATTCAAGACAAGTGAAGATAGTTGTCCACCTAGTATTTCTAAATTGAGTGTGGGAAGTAAATAGTACTCGACTCGCTGAATCTACATTTTTAAATTAAATTTATCACAGACAATAAACCCTGGTCCTGTAATTACAAATGATACAAATGATTACTAATTTAATCAGTGGCACCTGCTTTAATTGTTTACTCCAAAAACTGGCCTGGGCTGTTTGATTATCTGATCTGCTGCTAAATTGACACAAAAGGCTCACAACTACACCTCACTAGAACATGATCAAAAATCTTTTGGCAGCTGTTCAAAAAGGCAAGATGAGCTTCCTCAGACAAATAAATACATGTTGATGGTTGAAAGACTGGACCACACACTGCGAATGTTTGAAAAGTACAATCATATTTAAGTAGGTTTAAGTCTAGGTCTTTGCACTTTTTGAACTTGATTAAAAAATGCATTACACCATATATTTCCACCTTAAAGAGAATCCCAGCATTTTTGGCTATATGAGGCAAAGTCAGCAGTCCTGGGAAACTAGTGGTATTTGATTATACGGCACTTTGCCCACTCTGTTCTCTGTACAAGAGCTACAGATTAGATTTCAGTTAAAAGAAAAGAAAATTTATCTACCTCCCATTCTGCACAGAGACTTTCCCTGATAGTGAAACTGACAATTATGAGGTTGTTCTCAAAATCAAGTAAGCCATTCAGCAAAGAATTTAACGGCAACCAAGCCTTGAGTCATATCAAAGACCACTGATCTGAATACTGAAAACTCTTTTTTTAACATGCTGTTGGCGTCGGTGTCGATTCTGAGATTAAAATGAGACAAAACTAGAGCCGCTGCCTCACCTGAGCATTGAAGTTTGCCATAGTAGTTGTCTCGATGTCCTTCTTCCCCAAGATCTCCATTTTGACAGGTGAGCTGGGGAACTTTAAGGAGAAATAATCCAGGAAGTCAGGGAGGTAGGAAGCGGCTCCATGGATGATGCCCATGACGTAGTGCGCTGCACCATTCTCGTCTTCGCAGAACGATAACGTTACAAACTCCTGCGCAAACCTCTGCATCTCCTCTGGAGACAGGACAGACAGCTCCCGGATGTACGCGTGCAGCACCAGAGCACCACCGTTTGGCTGCTGCTCCACGTGAACGAAGCGGCCAAACTCCAGGCCGTCCAGCCCTGGCAACCTGGAGTGCAACTGGGAAGCTTGCGTAGCGCCGGTGTCCCCGGACCCCGTACTGGACACGGAACAGCAGTTCTTGTCCTGCTTGGCACTGACAGAAGAGGAGGAGAGCGAGAGGGCATCAGAGACAGGAAGAGGGGATTTAAATTCTGCCTCAGATTTGGACAGCAGGCCCGGAAGGTCCGGACTCAGCAGGGCCGAACACAGCGTCTGGCTGGACTTGCTGTACATCTTGGGACGCTTCCGTTTCTCCCCTTCTTTGTGTTTCTTTTTCTTTTTTTTCTTCACCTTCTTAAGCAACAGCTCCTCCGAGTTCACCTTCGGTTTCTCTGTTTCACCTAGAAAGAAAATGAAGCACAATGGAGTGTAAAACATAGAAAAACAAATCTGTGCATACAGTGAATATGCAATATGTATTTCAGCATGAAAGGTTTTTAAAATATAATCAAACCATGAGTGAAACAATGTTTGGATTCTGCATGAATCTACCTTCTTGGTCTATAAAGCATTTTAACCTCACCCATTCAGACTGATAGGAGGTAATCTGCATTGAAGGAGGTAACCCTGACAAGTATATATTTTTCAAAGATATACAATATCTGATATACAGTCTGATATCAGATAAACATGCTCGGCCCATTTTCGGAGATGAATGAATTCAAGCTGATTTTTTAACTAGATTTAGCAACAGCCTGAAAAGAAGCATCCAGGCAAACTGCCAAATTCACCTAACAGCTGCAAAAAACCTTAAGATTTAAAATTATTTTATCTTAATCTGAGATTCACTTTTGTAGAAACACAGACCCTTCTAAAGGGTTAATCTACAGTTTCTCACAACTGTACGCGTATGCAATCATGTGAACAGCCCAGCACAGACTCCAGCAAACAGTATCCAAGAACATGGCCTACTTTCTGCTTCCAGAAATGATTTTCCTGTTGCTCTACATTTAACAATAACACAAACAGCAAAGAATTACAAAAAAAAAAAACAAGGTATTGACTATTTCATATTTAAACCAGAACAATTAATGTAATAATATATAATCAAAAATAAAAAAGGAGTGTCATCACACCTGCCAGGTGACCACCTGAATCTCCAGAAGAGATAGATGTGTAAAAACAGTCTGTATTTACAGAAAGATACATAAACTATGATCATGCTGGGAATTCTAAAATCTCTTTCTCCTCTACTAAGTGTGCGACTTCAGGCTCCTTTCTACCAACAAGAAAACCCTCAGGGCAGACAGGGCCAGAGATAGACAACAACAAAGCATTAATTATTTTCTATGCCATTATCACTTAAATCAGACATGATTAATCAAGCACACACAAACAGACTGGCATCTGATTAGCCTTTCTGAGTCTGAGTAATAATAGTTAAGGCTATATATCTATGCAAACAAAGACCTACATGATCTGTTGAGGCACAAAAATAGCAGAGTACAAACAGAAATTCAGAAGACAAAAAGACAATTTGTCCAATAGCATAACTCTCAAACATGATTCAAAGCAAACAAAACAACCTTTTTTCAGTCAGCCAGTAAAAAAATGTTCTCAGGGGTTACATTCATTTAACATAAGATGCTTTAATTATGGATGACTGACAATTCGATCTTGTTCACAGACAGGTCATGTGACTAGTGTCTGGATTGCTTCCTGGTAAGATTTTAAACACTTGCATTTGCACTTGGTAGTAAGTTAGTAAGTGTAGTAAGTGTGTGGGACAGAATATGCAAATCTACTTGTTAGTAGGTTCAGCATCTTCCTGTGCTGAAGCTGGTCGCTGCCTCAAAAAATGTTTATACCGCCATGCAACTAAAGAGGAAGAAAACACTTCGGCACACCATGCCGGCAAGAAAAGCGCGGTGTACACTAACTTTGCAATTATGGATGACGAATAATTGGAGAGAAGAATGCTGCATGTGGCTTAATTGTCTGCTAAATTGGTTTGAGCCATCAGGTTTGTATCTGGCTTAAATGCATTTTGGGTGTGTGCCCACTCGCATTCGGGTGTAATTCTGATACTCAAAATAATCAAAAGTGACAAGGTGTAAATGGGCTACATGTGTTGGTCTTTTTTTATTACCACAAATTTAAACCACTTTCTTTCTGCACCTACATTTAGTAAGGAAACTGCTGAAAATTGTGTAAAAAATGATAATAAAATAATAGATAAAAGATAAAATTTACTAGGCCTTTTACAGTAACTTTTTGTGGCAATATACTGTCCCAAAAATTGTGATAAACATTATCATCATTGTAAGAACATTTAAGGAGACTTAAGTAGCTGCGTCAAGCATGATAAAAAGTACTTAGCTCTCTTTACTGCTAATTCTGTGTGTTTTTGGCTTACAATAAGTGAATGATCAGACAAAGACAGGGTTTGTTTTTAACTTCTCAATGTTAACAGTAGCTCTTGTATCAGCATCATTAGAAGCACAATGGTTGCTCAGGTAACCAGCAAAAGCTGTTATATCTATTTAAAAAAAATAATAAATAAAAAAAAGCTACTGGGACCCTGTTCTTAGAATCAATAAAAGCAGGTACAGGGACACTACTGATTTAAATTTAACAAAGTTTTTTTAGACTGGTGCTTAAAGAATATTCAGACATTACAATACAAAATAAAAGTTTATATTAAACTAAGCATAACAGTGATAAAAAAAAAATTTGTATTTTTACTAGGGTTGCAACGGTATGAGATTTTCACGGTATGATAACCGTCTCAGAAAATACCGCGGTATCACGTTTATCACGGTATCACAGTTTGTTACATATATTATTAAACTGACCCTTAAATAAATTACAAC
This sequence comes from Astyanax mexicanus, assembly GCF_023375975.1. Lineage (NCBI taxonomy): Eukaryota > Metazoa > Chordata > Actinopteri > Characiformes > Acestrorhamphidae > Astyanax > Astyanax mexicanus. The sequence continues at coordinate 36,126,784 of NC_064409.1, read as the reverse complement.
AAAGTTTTTTGTTCAATTAACTATTTATTGTAGAAACCTGGAACAATTATAATTTTAATGTCTCCTTAAAAAAATAAGCTGTACACCATCAGGTGAAGGAAATTAGTTTTTTTCCACTACTCTTAAGGGCATTAAGAGTGTATATAAAAAAATATATATAATATATATATATATATATATATATATACACACATACACACACGTTACACACATTACATGTCCTCTAAGAAGTAAAGATCCTGTTTTTAAAATAATCAGTACAATTATTTAAGTTTAAATGATTTGATATCTGATAAACTGAGCCTGGGTCAGTGTCTGATCAACAACTGTTGCAAACGTCCGTTTTACTGCCAAGTTGGTTTATAACCAGATACTGCAGAAAAAGGGGATTTATTTCTGACATGATCCTCACAATAGAGATTTCTATTTTAAAGCTTTCACACCGAGTCTGGTTTTAACATATGAAAAACAGGCACGTCAGAATTTGAAAACGAACGCATGTAAATGAATGGCGTCTTTCACATCCAGTCCAGCCAGGACCTTTACACGGACACGTGAATCTATCGTAGCACGCACTTCACGCCTGTACCTGCGTGCCCAAATTTCGGATAACTCAGAGCTTTTGCGGGCGCTTACCGCATGGGTTGTGCACGACTACAAAGAGGTTTTATTTAGGTTCAGATTAAAATTATAAACTAAACACATACTTTAAGCTGCAGAGCGGGGTGGTGTTCTTGGAGATGGGAGAACAGGTTTGACGTATGTCCACCTTTAGCTGTGACTTTACGGCCACATTGATTACAAAATGGATAACCATCCTCGGGTGCGTTCGGCAGGTATCCGAAATAGTCCCACACTGCTGATTTTAGTTTAGCCTTTTTTTAGGCGGACGGAGATTTGTTTAGTCTGACGCACTTTCTGCCGTTCTCACCGCTGTGTGCTGAGGAGCTGAAGCGGAGCAGAGTTGCGCATGCGCGGGTGAGTTTCTCCGCTGGCTTGTGTTTTACCGGTAATAAACAAACACACACGGTATGATAACCGTGCATTTTAATACCATGGTATACCGTGAAAAAGGTTACCGCAGCAACCCTAATTTTTACCAATTAGTTCCTCTGATACGGTATGATAATAAAAAATTAGACAAAAGAATTTCGACATACCAGCCCATGCACAATAATGGGTTCTTTTTGATAAATGCAATTATTGAGGTTATGTCCATTTATTGTAAGAAAGTCTTCTCATAAAAAAAAATTATAATAACTGAAATGCTGATCCAGCAAGATGCAGTCCTAGTTTCTAGGTGTTATTTAAATGTTCATTAACTCCCACATCGGTGCCTCCCAAATGTGCTTAATATAATAAATAATGTTCATTCAAAGTACAAGCTGACCTCCAAAAAAACTTTTACAATTTATAAGAAAATAAAATTGTGTTTTTACACAAAAATGAGCTGAACAGCCATTGAGCCATGTATTACTATAACTATGGAAATGACAGACATCTAATTAGCCACTACAATAATTGTAATCATCCAGCCTTGAAATGGAGAGAGAGAGAGGGAGGGAGAGAAAGAGATGGTTGGTTGTTTTACAAAGCGATAGCTGCTAATCCTGCCCTCTACAGCACCCATCCCCCTATTAGCCCTATTCACAACTGGGACAGCAGACCAGACGATCGCTTAAACAGACACAGCTCATAAAGAGCCACGTTACACACAAAAGGTGCATGTGAACACTAAAGAGAACCTGACCTCTGCCGGAAGACCGCGGAGAGAAACGCAACACTTCCAGATCTGTTCTGAGGGAAGCAGTGACACTACAGTTAACTGGAAAACTACCCCTCCACTTCAGAGTGCATTTTCTTTTCCAGCTCTGGGCAAAAAACACACATCTGAAACTGTAATTTTAACTGATGGACAGCATAACTCATCACGCTGTCTCTCATCCAAAAGAGCACACAGGCTCTGATACGCCTGCTGATCTAATCTTAGCCAAGCTAATGTGCAGACTAGCATTATAGCTTAAGACTGCTCATAGAAAAACGCAGATTACAGTGCCTCTAGTTAAGTATAGCAATCAAAGAACCTTAATCATAAACACCACTTAAACACCATTAATTATTAATCATGACAAATGTCTTAAATAATGTCCTAATTCATTAAAATGTACAATATTTTTACACAATAAAATGCCGCAATGTTTAATAATGTTCTAACTAATGTCTATTAACAATCAGTTGAGCCATTTAACAATTATTATTACTCTTGTAAGTACTGTTAATTAATGCACCGACATCTGTTGTGGGCACTCTTGGCAGTATTTCAGTGGCTTTTATAAATTTTCATATAAATACCGGTATTATACTGTATCGACCACAAGGAGGTAATATATAGTGATACTAATTTTGTCCATTTTGTCCAGCCCTAGCCCATCATAAATCCATACAGCATTAAAATCACATGCTTGCTGTGGAAAACACAATAAGACCAAGAGAAGGCCTCAAGGTCAACACCTGTTTAAATATCTCGGCAACAAAAGACAACTACAGACAATTTACTTTTATTGCTTTTGCTCTTCCCACTCCAAAGAGCAGCTCACTCGTTTTGCCCCAAAACACTAGCAGTACACCTTTCATTATTCCTATTCATTATTGTTAAAATGACAAGCATGCACTCAACCCATCTCTGTTCATATAGACAGTAAACAGGGATTTTTTTAATACACTGATACACATATAATATAGAGAACCAGAAAAAAATATCACAGAATGAAAGAGGACTGTAGGAAAATGAATAAAATGCAAGTATTCAGTATTCCAAATAAGTCACCTGTATATTCTGCTCGTCTTAAGTTTAATAAGTATTTCATCAACTATCAGTTCATTAGATTTGCCGATGCCAAATTTAAAGGTATGTCATTTTTTGCTGACAAACAATATTTGTGCATTAAAATATGGAGAATCGTTTTATTTGTGGAGGATGTAGGGATTTTTTTTTACACATGAAAATGACCAACATGTGTTATTTGAACTGGGGTTCCCAAACATTTATATTATAATTCGTAATCCTAATATCGGTAATCAAATTACAAACAGACTGAAAACATTGATTTGCAGGTTTTGTTCATTAGCCTGTAATTTAAAAGTTGCACAAAAATCATGTCAATCGTGCGTCTGTTATACACATCAAGTTCAGAACTACAGTTCTTTGAGTTATTCTCAGTACTGAATGCACTGATCAAGATTTATGCACTGATTAAAATCAGATCAAGAATCTTGTATTAGATGTGGATTTAGGCCTGTACACTGGATAAAGGAATTAATTCAGGAATTAAATATAAATATATAAAATTGAATTCAATGAAATTAATAAATATATGCATTATTATTAATCTTACTGATTGATTAGTTGTTTTCCTTCTGTTGGTTATGCATTAAAATCATTGCGTGATTATTATAATTTTCTTGATTTTTTATTCATTTATTTGCGGATTTTTCTACATGTATATGTGGTCCCGCAAGATATTCTGACGGGTCATGTGAGTTCCACAGGAGTGCAGATCTCTACTTTATACTATTATCCTGTAAAATGTGGGGGAGGCTGACCACTAACAGCCTCATAACACAAAAATTCACCTTTACTTGTGCTGAGGGAATCTACCTGAATGCACTTTTGCACAACTATGAGTACTCATTTTCACTGACTCTGCAAGGCTAGCTATTTATTTTAAACAGAGGTTACAGAGCTGTATAGAAAAACACTTTATTGCTTAAAAAAGCTGAAAAATAGCATAAATAATTTCATCTTCATTACACAGCAAACAAACATCTCATTTTTAATAATCTGTGCTTTCTGTACATCCAGCTGAGACACGAAGAAACTATACGGTCAATTTTGCCTTTTGCATCACCACCAAACAGATTTCAAACACACCTTCTTTGTCCACATCAATATGCTCAAGCCTGAGGCAGAATTTCAGTTAACAGGAACTAAACAGACCAAAGTCTACAAACAGCGTGCTACAGCTTTTCCGACAGATAAGACTTCAACAAGCTTAGAAAGCACTTTTCATGAACTTCTCTACACTAAAAGAGAGCACCACTGTAAACTCTGTTCCTTTGCAATAAATTATGATTGTCTAAAGCTCTGTGTTTCAGGTCTCTATGGCCTCCTCAAGTCCTCTCCTCTCAGTCCTTCAGCTCGTCACCCAGAATCACAAACTCCCTCAATATGTAAGTGGTTACATTTCGAGAGTCCAGAGTACTTATTCTTTACGCTCAAATGATTGCTATCTCCTCAATGTTCCCAAAGTTCGCACTGAATTCGGCAAACGCTCCTTTATGCATTCTGCACCTGCTGCCTGGAATTCATTGCAGAGTACTCTGAAACTGAAGGAACTTATTTCCCTTAGAACATTTAGAAATTTTGTAAGAAACCTGGAATCAGCCTCTTATTGTTTCTGTTCATGTTTTGTGTGAAGGTCCTGTTATTCAATCATATTGACCCATCCAGACTGTATATTGTATATTACTGTTTGATTCCTTGTTGTTTGATTCTTTGTTTTATGGCTTAACTGTGAACTGTCTGTTTTAAATGTTGAAACTGATGTTTAGGCTGCTGTCTTGGCCAGGCTTCCCTTGAAAAAGAGATCATTGTGTCTCAATGGGACCGACCTGGTTAAATAAAGGCTAAATAAATAAAAATAAAAATAAAAAAATCTTTAAATGCCCTTGGAGGATTTGAGGAGAGAGGAGGCTTCCACAGGACACAGCCATACACACACACAACGATTCCTAGAAACTATTGCTGATGAAGGTCTACTGTGTGTTTTTACTCTATGATTACAGTTAATGGACAGGTCCTTTTAACAGGAGATTAGAGGTTTGTACAATGGTCTGCAATCTTAGATTTTTTTTTTAATCACTCAACATTTCACATTTATATTCTGAATTTGACATGAATACATCTTAAATATAAGTAAAAAAAAGTAAGACATTCTTTTTGCACGTCACATTAATACTTAATAAATAAACATATAATAATATATTATATAATATATTAAATAATATATTTATGTAAAAGACTGGCATCTATTTTTTTTTAATAATAATAATAATAATAATAATAATAATAATAATAATAATAATAATAATAATAATAATGTGCATTTACAGAAAAAAAAAAAACACGAAATAGTCAGAATAGCTTTGGCTTAAAACATGGGGATCTGCCCTGGTGCACAAGCAGTTTGGTGGCAGTCAGGCAAGTCAAACTCTAGGTCTTGGACTTGAAAGAAAATGAATGACACTGAACGCACGTAACAAGAGATAAAAAAGGCAAATAAAAGAGGGTCAAATTAAAGGTGAGTTTGTTTTCAGGGGCCTGCCCTGAGATAAACTTTCCAAAACTGTGCGTACTGATCGAGCAGAAGCACACCAAATGTGCGTGCTGTTATTGGACTCTTAAAAACTAAAAAAATAATTCTAGAAATGTTAATACAAAAACAGTGCCTCCAATCAAAAAGCTGTATACAAGCTCACATGGAACAATTAGAAAAATCTGGTTAACATAGTTATCAACATTACGACAATTTAATTGTACAATGCTTTGCACTATGCCACTTTAATAATCTGTTATTTATTTGTGTGTACCATTGCAGGTGTTTGATCATAAGACTTTTTTGTTATTCCTCAGTTTTCATGTGAAACCCTTTAAGCAAGAATTAGCGGGCCCTGGCATTTAGATTATAAACTGTAGAAAAAAAAATCCACCTAAAAAGTAAGTAAACATAAATGTACTGAAGTATTGTGATGTTTTACAATAACTTGTCAATTCTCAAAAACACAGTATTGTTTTTAGTTTACAGTTCACATGTAAAGACTGGGCTAAACAGTGGCTCATTTTGTAGTGTGTTTAAATCCCCACTGCTTACTGTTATGCATGCTTTCTTCAGATCCCTCTGTTAAGATTGCATAAAGAGTTAACTTTATTTTTGTCAGAATTTGTTAATTTTATGTGTTTTAATACAATGCTAGTTTTGTTTAAAATTGTATTTTAATAAATTGCAATTGATTACAGTATTCCAATTAATTGAACCAGACCCCTTGTATTGCAATGTGCATCAAAACACCAGATTCTTGACAATACACAGCCCTACTACAAATGATCAATCATGAAGAGGTCAAGTAAGATGTTAATTTACAAGTAATTTTACTTAGTATTTCAGTAAAAAATGTACGTTTAACTAACTGACAGGATGTAGTAGTAGATAATCAAGAACCTAGTGTTGCAAAATTACACAACCATGAAGCCCTGCAAAGCAAAATCCTCCAAATGCTGAACTCTCCAAACTCACGCCTTCAAAAACGAAACCAGAGATCCAACACAGAAACAATGCAGTTACAACAGAGCTAGTGCACTCTCATAAGAGAGCTACTAAACAGGAATTTAATTTACAAAGACAATTTCCACTTGTAACTTCTCTCTCCCTCTCTGTCTCTCGCTCCCACACACAGACGTAAACAAAAGCGCACTCACAGAACGCTGAAAATGCTCCCGTCACGCTGCTTCAGACCCAATTCATGTACATGAACACAACAGGGGAAAATAAAAAGATCCATCCGGAGAGACATGGCCTCCAAATTGATATGAAAACAAATACTGAGTAAGCCAGCACACAAGTCAACAATAAAGTGCCTTGAAATTTGTGGCAATAGATTACTGTAAAACAAACCCTGAAAAATTGCTAGGCCTCCATAACTGCATCATCACAGCTGATTTGTGCTGATCGCCCTCGTTTCATCTCCAATGCAAAATAATCACAAAATAACCAGCAAGCTCAGGTCTAAACTGTCATTCAGTTTCTGGTCATGACTTGAGCTAGGTCACTGTTCAAATTGCTTGGACTCAACATGTAGGGTAAGCATCCAAATCAACCTATATAAATCTTTTACAAAAAAAAACAAAGGCCACACTTCTGAGATTATTTAAGGAACCCATTTGCACGTGTGACAGCAGGCCCTCAGAGCCAGCTACAACATTACTCCTGGTACTAGCAGATTACCATCTAATACGTAAACCATACTCAACATAAGCTCAGCGATGTAAACATTTAGTGAGTGTTAAGTCCTAGTAATTGCTGTACCTCAGACACAGACATACAGAGACGTGTTTCTTGTTTCAGGTTTTTGGATGGGCCATCATGCCCAGAGAAACTGCTTAGTACTCCTTAAAATGCCCCCCTTTTAACACACTCCATAAAACTTCACTGTTTCCTGGAAAACTTCTCATAGTAACATTATGACTTTTACAGAAGAAAAAGGTGCTCAATCTCATCTTCCAGCACACAGGAACAGATTCTACAGGAGCAAATATTACGTAGCAAGCTACTTAGAGAGTAAAATACATAACGGTTTTATGGAGAACTCATTGTTCTTGATGCTGGGCCCCCCTTTACAGTCAGGAGATAAGCAGCAGATTCACTGAAAGAAGCATGTGGACTCAGAGGGTAGATTAATAGTGATTCAATTATGATTTGGGTAACACTGTGCTCACAAGTTCTGTCCTGGTAACTTCACCAGAGTTACATAGTGAAGTTAGAGGTGTGCCAAGATCAGATTAGCAATGTTAGAGGTGCCGGTGTCGCTGTTATAAGTTAACAGAGTTCTACAAGGATTCTAAGATTTTATGTAATAAAAAATGTTTAATATATAAACGGTCTAGCTATCATTTAATACTACTGCATGAGGGTCAATCTAATGCAATAAAAAGAGCTCAGAAAAAAATAAAATACAGAGTAGAAGTGATATTAGTGATAATATTACACACTATTGAAAGTTTAAAAAATGACTGAAGTAAAAAATAATGCCATAATGCTGATAGCATTCGGTGGTTTCCTGTAGTTTTTACAGTTTGTCTGTGCAACACGACAATTAGTTTTTTAGTTTATAAACAAATTGACTTGTAAGCTTTTTTAGCAGATGAAATAAAAACAAAATAAGCATGTTATAAACCAACTTCATTACTTTAATTATTAATAATTCTCACAATTAGCTAAATTAGCTAATCTGTGTACTACCACAACTTGTTTTTGTCTACTTTCTTAGAGACTGGTGTGCAGTGCCTGAAGAAAACACTGAGGATCTGTGCCAGGATATTCTAAAAGTGTTCTGCTGAATCACAATATTTCAGTGTGACAAATTTAAAAGTTGTCCCAGAAAGCGCTCTGACTAAACATAGAAATATTCACTCTTAAAATAAAACCCATTCAGGTAATTTCATCAATCCATCAAAACAACTACAGTTATCATTTTTCTTTCATAAATGCCAAAAACTCTAATGGTCTGAAATTGCTAATACTTTAACGAACCACTTACAGCACGAAAAACAGTCGGGGAGATTACACTTGATTACAACAGAAATAAATTACATCACAAATGCTGGTATGATTCTTCAGTAAGCTGTTCTGCACAAGCAAAACATCGCTCTGTCTGATACAGGTAATCTGGTACTGCAGACCGCTGTTCTGTACTGTGGCTTGTATTAAAGGAGTTGTATCAAGTAATGAGTAGAAAGAGTGGCATCACTCACCTTTCTGCAACAACTTGACTTCTCCATTTTCTCGTTTGATCTCATTCACCAATTTGTGTTTCTTCTTCTCCTTCTCCTTTTCCTTCTCTTTTTCCTGGTCTTTATCTTTCTCTTTATCCCTTTCCTTCTTCTTTTCCCTCTCTCGGTCTCTCTCTTTATCCCGATCTCTTTCCTTCAGTTTATCTTTGATGATGTGATCTGGAACAGAGAAAGGAACTAAATTTAGCTGAATTTAGTCACAATTAAATATTTCCATTTTTTACATGTATTTACAAGAACCCTTTTTTCCATTGTTATACTCCACCTACTCAGTTCACCTCCTTCAATCCAACATAAAGTACCCCTTAACAAGTAACAAATTCAGTTTAGTTAGTGGAAAAAAAGAGCATTAGTGTCTTATTTATTCAAACACTAAGACTTTTGCATACAGTATCTCTATGTATAAAATTAAAGTCACACTGCAATAGAGTAGCTATGAAGAGCTGAGTTCCACGGTATCAACGTGTTGTTTGTTTACACTAGTTAGTTGGAAACTTTGTGAACAATTGATTTGCCTTGATGCACATGCTCAGCTCTGTGTACATTATATGCATTGAAAGTTACAGATACAGTTCTTATTTCACAGATGAGTATTTTTTTTCTTTGGATTATGTGTTAAACATTCTGAACTCCACACCTGCAAGTATGGGACAGATAAACATGCTTTCAACATCTGTGCCGTACCCAGACACTTTTTAAAAAACATTTTTTAAAAAGTGGAGCTGATTCAATACTGTAACCTCCGAAGCACCAAAGTTTCTTGTAAAAACAAGTTTTATAAACAGATGGACCAACATGTGTTTTTAAACGTAAGACCAAGATTCTATAAGAAATCAGCTGGAATTAGACAGACCCACAAACCATAAAAATAAATCATTCATTTGTTGTCTACTTGTTTGCTCCATTACCTGCCTTATCTGACCACTTTAGAGTGGATGAGAAGTTTGAGGAGCTAAAAATTTAGAAACTCATTAGTTACTACTTCCGAAACACAGTTTGTCAATACCAACTCATAAATAACGCTGTTTTTTTACTTAAGTACTGGTTTACCTGTAGAGACCAAAATCTTTTCCCCTGCTTATTTTTCTGAATAATATATCTGATCATCTGGCACATTTTTTGTTTTCCTGAGTAATTATAACAAACAACTGGTAACATTCAAAGTCATTTCACCTCTTAGTTAACCTAAACATCACTATCTGCAATACTCTTGAACAACTACAGTTCCCACAATACCATGCAAATCCAAAAACCTACACCTTAAGGCTTCCAGAGGACATGCACACTTTCTTATAGGGTTGTCACGATACCAAAATTTTGACTTCGATACCGATACCAACTGTAGTATCACGATTCTCGATACCAAAACGATACTTGGAAGAAAAAAAAACAATAAAAATATCTGAACATAAAATGTTTATTTTTGACTGAACTGGATTGAACACTGAACAATCGGTGCAAACGTTTTTATTCTAAAATGAAACATTTGTACAAAAAACAAGTTTCGTTATTATAACCTTAACTATAACATAATTATCTAAACACTTCCTAAAAACTAAAACTAAAACCAGAGGTAATGGTAGCCTGACTATGTGAACCTGACGGGCGGACAGAAGTTAAGTTCTGAATAAGGAAAATAAAGAGACAAGAAGAACATTACAATGTTATGTTCATTTTAACACTCACTGCTCCGTTTTATTAATCAACCGTTTACCGTTTTTAATAAGCCCATGTTCAGTGTAACGATCAAGCAGGCTACGTGCCTGACCACAGATTTGCGATGGAAACGCGAAAACGTGAACATCTTGAGTTCATGTTTCACAGCCAATGGGATAATGGAGAAATAGAGAAAACCACGGGTCCAAAACAAAACTCCTGCACACTCCTCTCCATGTTAACGTGATTTACTAGCAGTCGCTAGTAAATCTTAGTAAAGCTACAGACAGAGTGTATCTTGACTAACTCCACTAACCTGTCGACTTCGCAGCTCTTTGTAGAGATCAGGGTGCTTGTCTGCTATTATGTTAAATAACACTGTAACATAGAAGCATAGAACTATTATTTAATTAAAATGATTTTTAAGAACAGCTAAAGACAGTGCTGCAGGTCAAACGCGGAGGCGTTCACGTGCGAGAGAGAGACGCAGAGAAAGAGTGAGAGAGTGAGAGAGCGAGAGTGAGAGAGAGAGAGATTTGCGTGTTCTGATGTGAGCTACTCACAGGTAAAGGTTCTCTTTGATCTCCTCGTGCTCATATTCTAGTCCCATACATAATTCTGCAGCTCCCTCAGTGTTTTCTGTCGTATTTTGCGGCTAGCGCGAGCGCTTACAACTAACACCGCGGACCGCGAGGTGCCGCCGCCCTTGTGCCGAATCCGCTACTGAATCCGACTCCCGCTTCGCGGACAGAATCGGCACAACACCCCCCGCTGTACAACTGCGGGAGTGAAAACAGCGCTAATAAAGTAGTTTAGTTTCACTTTCAGTTTTCGTTATTTTATTTAAAAATAAAAATATAAATAAAAAACAGATGCCTACATCTCAGACTATTTTCCCACACTTCACTCCTCGCGCCCGTTTTGTCCACAAGTCGCGGACGAGAGACATCTGTTATTTTAGCCGTCGCCATTCTACACTCGCTGCTGCTCTGCTGGCTTGCGCGTGAATCGATTCATTTGTTCAGAACACTAAGTTTATCTGAATACTGCCACACCGACTGCTGCGGTGTGAATCAGTTTTCTTATGAACTGAATCAAATCGCGCCTACTAATTTGACTCATTTGAAGCTAGTGACTGGGCTATATACAGTATCGAAAGCATCGAACGCTAAAGAACCGAATCGTTTGTGATGACGTAGTATCGAAAAAGAATCGAACCTTCGGTACACCGTGCAACTCTACTTTCTTATGCAACTGTATACACTGAGCCAAATATATTTTTGTTCCATGATGTTTTGGTATAACTACATGCACGTTATTCCCCATAGTATTCCTCTTGTTGTATTCCTAGTATCCTACCCTTGTAAGATATTGTTTGAGTGCTTGCAGAACACTGACAAACTGCTTGCTTTACTGTAAATAAAGAAAATCCCAGCAAATTCAGGTTTTGATATGATTTTTAAATTCTAGCATTACCAACTTTTGTTTCTCTAACAAAACTTATCAAATGTCATTTGAAACAAATACTTTGACATTGAGAAACTGTCACAATACATATTTTTGTCATATTGCCCACCTCTGGCATCACTCTGAAAACCCTTTACAAGGCTCCAGACTAATGTAGTCCCACTGCCCAGGGGTCGGTAAAAATAGCGCATGGGACGAGATTAAAGAACTTTTGGAAGCTTTCAGAATGGCCAATCTGTGTGTGGTGAAACTGGTTATGAGAAGTTTGGTTGAAATATGACTGGGAGCACTCCTAATGCTTAGTGCAGTGTCTGTTTATAAGTCATGTCTATTCATGCTGGTAACGCTGTAAGAGGAGGGGCATATATTAAAGAAATTACAAAATGATGACATAATGACTGTAGAAAAATCCAAAAATAAAATACAACAGTAATTGTAAAAATTATATATATATATATTGGGAGGTTGTAAAAAAAAGTTTTAGCCCTGAATTTAGAAATCTAGACTCGTGTGAGTAGCTGGGGAAATTCTTATGTATGTGTGTGTAAATATTTTACAGTATTACGTACATTCTTAGATAATATCCTGTCCTTTTCGGGTTAAGAGAGCGTCTGCAAGAAAATGTGAAATATCTTCACTTTTTAAATTAATTTCCATAAAAAAAAAAATTAAAAGATCAGTTAGGGAGCAGTGTTAACCACAATCAATCATGTGTTAATTACCATTTTAAGCTTTGGTGGTAAGGCAGTAAGTCAGCAGCTGTAAACTACAAGCTGTAAAGCATGACATAAACCTGTGTTACAGAACAGCTGCTTGATAAGCTTCCTGCAAAGTAGACACTATGACAAACACGACTGCAAGATGAAAGAAGCTGCACAGATCATTTTACAGCCCTGAAAAAAGCGCACACAGTCAGAGCGTTGTACAGTGGAAAGCAGTATGCTCATGATATAAAAAGGGGAAAAACATGTTACAACACGGTCAGACGGGTAAAATCCACAAAGTGTTGACATAAATCAGCTTCCACTTTAATTGTTGTGCAGACACTCTTTATTGAAGTAAATTATATAATCAAATTAATTCAGCAATATAAGTGTCTGGGTTGACAGAAAACACATTTAGGTATAACAAACATTCAGTCTACTCAACACTGGGTAAAAATCTAGAACAACACTAAAAATGTTTCATTTGTTATGTTAATTTGTTTTGTTAATACTTTATCAGAATATACAGCATTGCCCAGACCGGCATGCTAAAAAATTGGACAAGATTACTCAAAATATAAATATCTGGTATTAAATAACTAAATTTATATATAAGGTCGGTCAATTTATTTAAAAACTAACTTTTTTTTCCAAAGTTTGACTGTTCTGTGCTGGTGCTGTTACAAAATATAACTTATCTTACAGCACTCGTATGACTATTACCACACAATACTTTAATATAAAAAAATAACATTTTATTTGAGGCTTTTCTTAATTAGGACACCAGCACCCCTAAGAAAGCATTACTTCATAGGTTTGCATCTACCATGTAATTACTGAATAACAACAAACCTTGGAATGTAACAAAGTCCCAAATTGTTGAGCAAAATGAGAAGCCACAGTGAAATTAAAATATTTTGCTACAAAGTCTCATATTTCCAAAAAGGCAATACATTTTTTGCATAGATCAGGTCTTAAAGGTTCAGATACGTAAATGTAAGTATATAATAGTGTACATAAATAAAAGTGCTCTGAACCGAGGCATGGTGCAATTACATTATCAACTTATGGATAAATGAAATAACTGATAATCTTTTAGCGATACATTCTGGGCCAATTTATCAACACATAAAAACAGTTACTGTTACAAGTTGATCTGTTTATTATTTGAGCAAATCTTTCCCTGAAACTGCAGGCATGCGCACATTCAAACATTTATGCACATCACATCTATTATTATTGTTGACGGTGAATAGATACATGAAATCCGACTGTGCACATTACTGCCTGCTTAACTCTTAATAATAAGTCTAAACAGGTTTCAACGGGCAGATATAGACTGTCAGACTGAATGGATTCAGTGACTTTAACTGGTAGTTTAACATGTTAGTGTTTCAGTCTATCTGCTTGTTACAGTGGAGATTTAGGCTATACAGCTTCTCCTGGCAGTGTCAGCAGAGTTTATGTGAGGTGGAAGTGATGTACTTATAGAATGAGTAAGGCACATACTGAAAGAGCTGAGGGCTATTTACAGGTGCTGGTCAACGAATTAGAATAATTTGAAATAGTGCAATCATGAAATTCTTTGAATGCATTTTTTGTGCAGAAAGCAAATCAGGTGTTCACCGCACCTGTCCTACTCGTTAGACTAATCACAGAACTCGTTACCTGGAAAAAAATTTGCTCAGCTGAGCTTTCCAAAAGGCCCATTTAGGCCATTTAACTGTGACACTGTTGTTTTATTGAATTAGAATAATGGAGAAACCGTTTCATTGAATTAGAATAATTTTTATTATAATTACAATCATCACTTTCTCAGTATTTTGTGGCTGCCCCCTTGGCTTGTATGACTGCCTGAAGTCTCCGCGGCATCGATTTGACCGGCTTGTCGCACGTTTCCGCACTCGCAGCTTCCCAGGCAGTGGCGATGTTCTGCTTCAGTTGGTCCAGCGTAGTACGCTTTCTGTCGCGAATTTTCCGCTTGACGATGGCCCAAAGGTTTTCAATGACATTGAGGTCAGGCGAGTTGGCCGGCCATGCCAAAACTTCAAGCTGTTTTTTAGTGAACCAATCTTTGGTCGACTTTGCCGCATGAGCCGGTGCAAGATCCTGTTGAAATATGAAGTCTTCTTCGCCGAACTGTTCCTCAACAGTTGGAATTAGGAACGTTTCCAGAACATCTTGATATACGGCAGCATTGACAGTCTTCTTGAGGAAGCAGAGTTTCCCTACACCTCGAGCGGACATGCATCCCCAGACCATAACACTCTGGGGAAACTTGACGGATCTTTTCACGCACTCGTGGTTGTAGGTTTCGCCACCACGACGCCAGACACGAGGACCTTGGTCACCGAAGGAGATGCAGAAGCGTGATTCGTCACTGAAGACCACTTTCTGCCAGTCTTCAACAGTCCACTCGCCGTGTTCTTTGGCCCACTTCAGCCGTTTCTCCATTTGTTTCTTGTTCAGCATCGGTTTTACTGCTGGAACGCGAGATTTGAAGCCGAGTTCGCGCAGACGACGGTAAGTGGTTGATCTGGAGACGTCAGCGCCGGTCTGCTTGTTCCACAAGTCGGTGAGCTCGGAAGTGGACTTGAACCGGTTGCTGACTGCGATCTTTCTCAGCTGCTTGTTGTCGCGAGCAGAAGTTTTTCGGACGCCGGAACAGTTGGTGCGCTTGCTGCAGTTTTTCTTGAGAGCTTTGCAGACGGAAGACTGGCTGATGCCGAGCTGCTCAGCAATTTTAGTTTGGGTCAAGCCTTGTTGGCGAAGGGCTTGAATTTGAGCCACTATTCCGGTTGAGAGGTCGCGCTGCTTACCCATGATTGATTTTACAACTTAGAAATTCTACTCAACCCTGACTTTATACTGCACAGTGAACACTCTTCACAGAAAACAAAAATTCGAGCATTTATTCTAATTCAATGAAACGGTTTCTCCATTATTCTAATTCAATAAAACAACAGTGTCACAGTTAAATGGCCTAAATGGGCCTTTTGGAAAGCTCAGCTGAGCAAATTTTTTTCCAGGTAACGAGTTCTGTGATTAGTCTAACGAGTAGGACAGGTGCGGTGAACACCTGATTTGCTTCCTGCACAAAAAATGCATTCAAAGAATTTCATGATTGCACTATTTCAAATTATTCTAATTCGTTGACCAGCACCTGTATTGTAAACTTTGTGAAATTTGGAAATAAGAGATACTGATGGTGAAAACCTGTACAATTTAAGCCTGTATTTAACTAAATTGTTTTCAGTTTTTTTCCCACTTTGTTGTAGAAGTCAAGTTTATAATCACTCTGTAAAACGTATGATCATATAAAGGAAAGAATGTGCCATTCATGCTGACATAATGCAGGATGTTTATACAGTAATTAAGTTATTGTTACTACTGAACAGACTGCCACAACTGATCGTCTGACAAAACACATGGTCTCATGATAATCAGACAACACACATTTCCATAATTAAGAGTGTGGTGAGGCATGTAGGGTCACTGTAAGGCTCTCATTAGAAGAACAACAACAACATGTAAGTTTTTCTGTGTGGATTAAAAAAGTATCACAATTCCAAGATCTCTTCAATACTGAAATTTTGAAAATTCCATGAGTGTAAGTAATAAGATAGCATAGCGTGTTGGATTTGTGGTTTGCACACTTTCAATGATCATATTTGTCTCTTTATTAATGTGTTAAACAAGATTGTTTTGCTCTGTTTAGTCATTATTAACGCTGCCAATAATCTGCTCTTTTTGGTACAGAACATGTAGTAACTTTACAGTGAGGATTTTCCTACTTCACTTGAACCTTACAATCTTACACTTCATTTACCTTACCTTTATTTAACCTCACACTGCATTTTATAATGGAAAGATTATAAGATATAGCAGAAGAACAGTATTTTTTTCTCCTTTTGTATCCTTAAGGACATATGTAATAGCTTGTATTATTGTGAGATGTGGGAAAAGTTAAGTGTAGCACAGACATTACAAAGTTAATAAAATATTTGTAGCAAAAAAGTGTCAAAAGACCAAAAATTTTCTCATTACTATCCATTACAAGCATACCAGCGTTCTTAGCACACATTAAATCATATCTTAATGTGAGGTCACATTAGTCATACTGATGTAGTAAAGAAAGCTTTAGGCAAACAACGCAAACTGTTGTGGGATATAATATTGCTGACACCCAGAGACATTCTTAATACTTAAAATTCATACAATTTGTGCATGTATTTATCCTAATAGTGCACTGAACTGCTGCAGAAGTCTGAAAGTAATTCAGTTGTGAGAGGAGTCACGTTGTTATGTGTGCTTTTGTGTTTTATCAGTTATTCAACCAAACTTGTTAATTCAACACCTTATGTTAACGCTGTGTTTGTTAAAACGTAGCACTCAGTGGTCATTTACCATTAACAGTGTTGAATTAACACTTGCAAATGTGCTGTGTAGTTACAATGTTAAAAGAAATCGTTTTAGCCACAAATGACAAGTGACAGAAGTCCCATAAAGATATTAGTGGTAATAACCTAAGCTTTTATGAAACTATAATTTTAGAGTTTAGCTATGAATGCTTTTAATAATAATAATAATAATAATAATAATATCATTAGACTACAGATTATTTAAGTCATTACCAGGATCACACATCCTTAATGTAATTCTGACTGTTACCGCTGATTTACGTGTACTTTCACCCTCATTTCTATCATTCATTACACTGTAAAACATTACAGCCACATTAAGTTATGTGAACTTATTTGTTCTCTTCAATTCCAATTGCCATGACAAGTTTAGTATATTGAACTCAAGTTCCTTTGTTTTACATAAAAATAACTTAAAATAACATATTGTCTTAACTTCCTGTGAGTTATTCAAATTTACCCAAGTTTATTCAACTTACGTTTTTAAGTTATTGGTTAAAAAAAATGAAAGTGTGAAGATTTGAAAATGCAGAGAGGTAGAGTGATAGGCAGCAAGTTAGAAAAGACTGGAGTACTTTTTACAACTTTAAAACCGTGGGCGCATTGGGCTAAACACTTTTTAACCGACGCATAGCAGTTAATAATAACAAGGAGCAAAAAACTAAAGGGGACTACTTTCAGCTGCGTGAGTCACCAACACTCCAAAAAGTAATTCTGTGTTTTAGTCAGAAGAACTAATGTTATTAAGTTGAGTGAACTCACCGGCCAGTACAACTCCATTGTTTTCAACTGGAAAACTTAAAAAGGTTTGTTGAGCCAATGAAAAAATGTGATTTCAACCAACTTTTAGCTCTTTCTACAGTGTTGGTTCATGCAGCTTTCCTATTGGTTCCTGGTACCATATATCTGCATATTGGGTGTAGCCGCTCCCTTACTTACCATCTTTGTGTTGTCTGTTGCCCAAAGCTACCTTATTCTGGGCGTGCACGAATTATAATATATACGTTGATTGCCAGGCCAATATTTGCATATTGGGTGTGGTCTCTCCCTTACTTACCATCTTTGTGTTGTCTGTTGTACAAAGCTACCTGATCCTGGGCGTGCAGTAATATAATATATGTGTTGATTGCCAGGCCTCAGTGTTGTAGAGCTGTAAGAGCACATTAACTTTGTTGTGTTTGTAGTGATCACAGTATGCTGGCTTTGAGCTACAGAGTTCACTCTTTACTGAGTTTACTCTAATTCTGCCCCAGCAATATACTGTCAGTATTGGCAGTTAAATAATAATGTTAAAAATGTTTCTAATACTTATGGTTAACTTAAAATAATAAGTTGTGTGAATATTACTGAAGTTTTACTAACTTGAAAGTGTGTGTTAAAATAAAGCTGAATTGTTAGTTTATTTGACTAAACAGAACATTTTTTAAAAAAGGACAAATTAAACACTTGAGTTGTTTTAACTCAGTGCATCAAGTTGAAACAATAAGTAATGAGTATTTGAACATCTTGTTTAACTTAACATCTTGAGTTCATACAAATGTTTATCAAGTTGAGTTAACTCAGCTTTTTAAGGCAGCAGTGGAACTTATGTTGCTGAGTTTAACCAACTTAAAATGTTTTACAGTGTACATGTTTATTAGTAAAAGGTCCAGCGGCACATGTAATCACTAAATACTTTTTTATTACAATGTTTAGTTCTTACATAACTTCTGATATTTTATTTGTAAACAGACAGTACCATTTAAAGCCATGTGCTGCCTGCTGTTTCCTATATATTTAAAAATATTATAGTTTTTACAGTTAACAGCCCCCTTTAAAATATTAAATACGGTGAAAACTTAACCTTGTTGTATTTCACTTAAATAAATGGAAAAGTGCAAAATATGAAAATCCCATTTTGTAAATCACATTAAAACAGTATTTCTATTGATCAGATTAATTTGATTAACCTGCCAGCCCTAATTAGAAATAACCTTATGTGACTGGACTGATAAAATTTAATTTTGGATAAATGAGTGTTAACTTCCTTGAGAACCAATAAGAACATATGACTAGTCAAATTATATTAAGTATACAGCTGTGGAAAAAATGAAGAGCTTCTGAATCAGTTTCTCTGATTTTGCTATTTATAGATATATGTTTGCGTAAAATGAACATTGTTGTTTTATTCTATAAACTACGGACAAAATATTATCCTTTAGAGCATTTATTTGCAGAAAACGAAAAAGTGCTAAAATAACAAAATAGATGCAGATCTTTCAGACCATAAACAAAGCAAAGAAAACAAGTTCATATTCGAAACGTTTTTAAAAGTTCTGAGATCAATATTTGGTGATTTTTTTTTTATCACGGTTTTCGTGCATCTTGGCATGTTGTCCTCCACCTTTATCCCACTCCTGGGGGAAGTTCATCTTGGTTTGATGGCTTGTGATCATCCATCTTTCTTCTAATTATATTCCAGAGGTTTTCAATTTGGTAAAATCAAAGGAACTCAATTTTAAGTGGTCTGATATTTTTTCAGAGCTGTATGTGATTCTGGTAACTAGTTTATTAATCTGTAAACTAGTTATTACTAGTGAATTTGTCTGAAACTATATTTCAAAAAAAGAAAAAAAATACACTAGGTTAATTACCTGCACACACGTATTGAGTTTTTTAAGCACTGAGTTAATCTAGCAAGGAATTATTACACTTCTAATATTTTAGGCTAAAATGTTTCAGAAACTGGTCATTTCAGCTCCACACTAGTTAGTAACGTGGTCCACATGTTTTCACTTTTATTGTGAACAGCTCTGAACAGTCCAGCCTCCTCACACTCTCTCACTCTCTGGTGAAACGAGGGAAACTACCCGTTAGCTTTAGCTCAGATGCTAGCCGCGCTGCTAGCCTGAGAAGCTAGTTAGCTCGGTTAGCTAGCGGCTGAATGTTTCTCACAACACTTTCAGAGAGAAATTCACAGATACACACGCCCACTCCACACCAAACTCCACTTTAATAACCTGAAAGGGGCATTTCCGGTGTGTAAACCGGTCTATAAAGGGATACATTTGGTTTAAAAAGCGCGGAACTGCGTTATTTAGCTTACCTTTCTGCACCAACTTCACCTCCCCGTTCTCCTTCTTCATCCCCGCGCCGCCGAGCCCGCCGCTAGCGCTGCTCTCCGCGGGCAGCTTGTGCTTCCTCTTCTCCTTCTCCCGCTCCTTCTCCTTATCCCTCTTCTCCTTCAGCTTCTTGGGTTTCGGCGGGGAGGCGAGGAAGGCGCTCTGTTTGAAGACCTTGTGCAGCGGGGGCTGGACGGGCGCCGCGGGGCTGCTGCTGCTGGTCTTGACGGGAGTGAAGCTCCATGTTGTCGGGCTGCCATAACTCTGCTGCTTGTCCGCCGCGCCGCCTCCTCCTCCGCCTTCTCCGTTCACTTTCTTGGGTTTAAGGCTCTTCTCGTCGCTGCGAACTTTCTTAGGCGGCGGGGGATGGTGGTCCCGGGAGGACTGCGGCCGGTTCTCGGACGACCCTTTCGGTTCTTTAGGCTTGGGCAGCGGGCTTTTGGTCGCAGCGCCGAAGTGAATGAAGCTCAGCGACTCCGCCATCTTGGGGCTTTTCTCTATTTACTCTCCGACTCTGCTGCTGTTTGTGAGCGGGGCAGGGAGGGGCGGGGCCTCGGCGTGACTGCCGGGCGGGGGGGGCGGGCCGCTCGCGTGACGGCCGCGCGGATCCGCTTCGTGGGGGCGGAGCCTCCGCCCAGTGAGGCCAGAGGGGGAGGAGCGGCGGGGCTCTGCCGTGGCGCAGTACGGCTCTCAGCACGGATACTCCATTACGCGGGAAACGCTGGACGCGCGGAGCACGCTGAAGGAGCAGCCGCTCACTGAGGAAATAATGATTACTCTCTCTCTCTCCCATTTCAGTTTCACGACTGGGATACTGGGATTAATACCCTAGTCCTGACACCCACAACACGCTCTGTCTGTGTGTGTGGGGGATTAATTTGGGAGTGGAAGTTTAAAGGAATGTTTCAACCAGAAATTAAGAGTTTGTTTTCCAGACAAGTATTAAAGCCCTGTCTGGATGGGATTAGTTTCTCAGGAGGTCATGGGGTATTTTTTTTCTATGGGGGGGTCCTCTGTGATTTTATTCCCCTCCAGAACGAGCATGTACGTGTTTTTCTCAGACGTCCTAAATTACAGGATGAAATACCTGTTTTTCGCTAAACTTCGTGGTCCTCCGGTAATTTTAGTCCTGTTCGTCACCTCACGTTTACTAAAATAGCTCTTTTTTCCACTACTATGCACAGTAATTCAATTTTGACGCACAACACAACAGTGCGTGAGTGGAAATTAAGGAGCTACTATATGCTTCATGCTTCCCTCTGCTGACAACTTTTATGGAGATGTGGATTTCATTTTCCAGCAGGATTTGTCACACCACCAAAAGTACCAATTGGTCTTATATAATATTCAAATTTTCTAAAACACTGATTTTTGGGTTTTCATTGGCTGTAAGCCATAATAATCAATAATAAAATAAATAAACGCTTAAAGGCTTACTCTCTGTGTAATATATATCTATATAATATATGAGTTTTACATTTTGAACTGAATTACTGAAATAAAGTAACTTTTCATGATATTCTAATCTTTTGAAAGTCACTAGTATGTCATCTCCCTCTTTACCACAAATGTAGCTACTGAACCAAGACACACTCAGTCTGAAGTATGCTTGTCTAATTTAACACTTTAGCTGTGTGGCTAAGTAGCTGAAGAATAGGCTAATTGAACTCTGTGCCACCAAAAATCTATTACACACATAAATTTAAATATACTTTTATATATTTTTATAGACCACCGACCTTTTAAACACACTGTATTTTTAAGGTGCTTGAAAGTTTGCAAAGACTGTAGAATTTTCTATATTTCTGTTTTAATTTGAACTAAAAGATAAGGAGAACCAAAGGTTTAGAAACAAATTAATTTAAATCATAAATTTAGTGCATCCATACAGTTTGTGTAGTCCATTTAAACTTCTGTCCTGACAATTTCCTTCAGAATTTGCTAGTATAATTTTGAATTTGTAAGTGGCCATCCAGGCCCACATACAGCCAAACAGGCACAAACCACTCATATTTTACAGATAGGATAGGATTTTAATGCTGGAATGCAATGCCTTCCTTTCTCCAAACTTAATGCTATATTGTTATATTGTGGATGCATCCGTCCACAAATGAATTCCAGTAGTCAACTTGACCTGTCCGTGCTTAAGCAAAATGCAGATAAGCAACAAGGTTATTTTTGGATAGAAGCAGATTTCTCCTTGTAACTCTACCATGCATACCATTGTTGTCTGGTGTTCTCTTGATAGTGGATTCATGAACTTATGAACATTAACATTATCAATGTGTGAATGGCCTTCAGTTGTTTAGAAGTTAAATTACTATGAGTTTTTGTGTTCATTAAACCTGGTCCTAGAACAAATTTTATTTTTAATAGAAAATATGTTTTCAAAATGCTGTGTAGTTCAAACCTAGGCATGATCACTGTTTGGGAAACCTTAAGCCTTAAAGATATGTAATATTGGATCATTTAACTTCAATAAATTAATGATCAAATCTAGCATTTGTCCATATCCACTTTTAGAACTGCAGATAACTTATATTATAATAGACTTTCTACAACTTTAAAGTTACTTTAAACTATAGGTTTAATATGACAATAATATAAACCAAAAATGTGGAAGTTGTCATGGTGTTATAAGGGAGAATAATGGAATTCAGGCAGGGGAAGTTCCACATCAGCATAAAAGAGCAGGTTCCATCTGGGCCGGTCAGCCTGCGATTTGACTTCAAGGGAATTCCATCCCTGCCCTCAAATGGATCCTCAGCGTGGGCAGATGATGAACTGGCAGGGCTTGGCTTTAGTTCAGCCCCCAAATCCAGCACTCCTCAGTAGGGCACTCATGCGGAGCGGAGATGGAGGCTGGCTCCAGACCCTGCTTGGCACCTCTGGCAGTCGCTGTGTTATTGAATGATATCCAGCAATCCCAGTGTTTCTGTCAGCTGCAACAGGTACACGAATAAATCTGTGACAAACCGACTGAAGCCTTCTAATGACACTCCTCCTATGTGCATGCATACAACCTACAGGTATGTACATAGTTGTGAATGTGATTTCACACATACAGTCAGTGATTGAAGCATGTTAATGAGGCAGTTTCACTACCCCAGGCATGCGGCAGCTTCGAAGGCCTGGCATGTACTAAATGCTTTAGTAAATTAGACCAGGGATAAATACAGAGCTTGCAATATTTGATGGTGTGGAAAATTGCTATTCGAATTCACACACTCAAGTTGTTTCTTGATAACAACACTATTTCAGAAGGGAACCGGCCATGCACAACACAAGCCAAAATACAGCGAGAATAAAAGCCACTATCGGCTGCACACTGCCTCTATTAGCTGACTGTGGGTCAGGACCTTGTTCTGTGGGGCAGATCTTGTTTGTGCTGGCTAATTACTCCATTGTCTTCAGTTAGCCCTATACTCAAGCTACTAAAACATTAAAGTTACCCTGTATGTCATTGCAATGGGATGGGTTGTGAATGTAACAGTGTTCATACACATTTTAACCAAAACATTTCCATGACTTTTTCATGACCATACAGTCTTTAAAACATCAGTGCAGTACATAAACAATAAAACAAAAAAAATTGTGTCGAAACTGATTATAGTAAGCATATATCTTACATTTTCACAATTTTTACTAGCTAAATAACATTTCTACCCATTTTGCACTTCTATGCCTTAAATTAGTCTGAATTAAATCAGACAGCATTAAATCAGCATTTTTTCTCTCACTGAGGGAATTAAGGGCATGGTCCAGAAATGCATTTACCTATATGAGTTTTGCAGCAATGTGCGGTAATTTTTTTGAGTGTAAAAAATAATTGAGTTGCAAAAATTACTTTCAGCTTAAACTTTTAAACCATAGCTGTTTAAAGTAAGGATCTCCACCTCCTCAACATAGATAGATAAAGATTATTATTCTACTGTTTAGCATTAACTTTGCAGTAACCCAGTTAATTTTGGTTTAAACTTTTGAAAACAAGACTGCATTTTAATCTACTCTTTCTTTTTTTTTATTGTGTAAGTGTTATCAGTGGTTTACTTTCATGAAGATGTCTATTGAATCTACACTTTTAGACAATGAAATACAGTATATAACATTGCTTAGTTCCTGACTTGGCTAGTGAAGAGTTTTTAATTTACCAAAGAAAAAAAAAGTGATTTAGTTTTGTGATGCATAAATCTGTTCATACACCAGACTAGTCAGTCCCTAATTACCCAGTCATAAATGAATAATTAGTATCATCATTATGCATCTTTTCAGTCTTGAGTAAAGTGGCAACACACACACACACATGCATAAAATATTATTTTGGCATCTTATTTAAAGTGGATTGTGACTGATCGTAACGGGTGAACTGGTACTTTTGTTTCAAGCATATATATATATATATATATATTAGAAATACACACATCTGGATTTATTATCAAGCACAGTTCCAGACAAACAAAATTTAAGATTAAAGCCTAAAGTAAAAACACATTAAAATAGAGTGTATTATATTTTATTGAGCACATTGAGGTAACATCCACAGTGCAGGCTAGAAAAAATAAGTGCATTTTTGAATTTAATATTAAACTGCAGATCCTAGGACTTATCTTCATTGAACATTACCATTAGCTAAACATAAGATTTGCACAATGTTGAGGAGGAACCGTGGACAATTCTGAAACAGCCAATCAACTAACCATTTATAGATTTACACCTGGAAAAAAAATGAAGAGACCACTTCAGTTTCTGAATCAGTTTCTCTGATTTTGCTATTTATAGGTAAATATTTGAATAAAATGAACACTGTTGTTTTATTCTATAAACTACAGACAACATTTCTCCCAAATTCCAAAAAAAAATATTGTCATTTAGAGCATTCATTTGCAGAAAATGAGAAATGGCTGAAATAACAAAAAAGATGCAGAGCTTTCAGACCTCAAACAATGCAAAGAAAACAAGTTTATATTCATAAAGTTTTTAGAGTTCAGAAATCAATATTTGGTGGAATAACCCTGTTTTTTAATCAAAGTTTTCATGTATGCATGTTCTTCTCCACCAGTCTTTCACACTGCTTTTGGATAACTTTATGTCTCTCCTGGTGCAAAAATTCAAGCAGTTCAGCTTGGTTTGGTGGCTTGAGATCATCCGTCTTCCTCTTGATTATATTCCAGAGGTTTTTAATTTGGTAAAATCAAAGAAACTCAATTTTTAAGTGGTCTCATTTTTTTCCAGAGCTGTAATTTTTTATTTACTTGCATGCTTTGGTCATTGTTCTTCAGCTGGCAGGTACAGACTGCTGCTCTTATATTCTTCTGTATAATAAAACATCTTTTGTGAGCAAGTCAACGCCACAGCAGTTCACTTACTTTTTCTAGCCTGCACTGTGAATGTTTTTTCAATGTAATTTGAATGGATTTACTTTTTAGGTAAACTTGCTCTGCATTGTTGAATCTGAGCAATATGATTAATTAGGCATTAATAAGGGATTGGGAGATATTAGAATTTTACTTTTGGCATACTTTTCACATCGCCGAATTCTTTAAATTCGAAAAAAAAGAGAAGAACAGAAACAGTTCTGCAATCATAGTGAATACCCACTAGACTGAGAAATTAACTCCAATTAACTCCAAACAAAACCACACAAGCAAATTCTTCATGTCTTTCTTTCTTTTTACTGAGAGGTTGATTGATTTCTGCAACATACAAACAGGTCTGTGTAGAAGGGTCCTTTAGATCCCAGAGGCTTGAACATAACGGCGTGAATCTCTCTCTCTCTCTCTCGCGCTCACTCACACACAAACACACACATTCACACACGCACCACTGCCCATACAGTGGACAGGAGCTTCCTCTAGAGAAAAAAAGGCACAGGTGGGCTCTAAGAGGCCAGTGGTACAAGGGCATGGTTCATGAAGTGAGCAAAAAACAGCGTATACAAAAATAACCTTTAGAATACAATTTACAAAAAAAGCATCATTACAATCTTGAGCCCGTGCCGTCTCAGGGATTGGCTGATAAATCAGCTAGCCTTTGGAGAAAACCAAAATAATAAAAGAGAACGAAACACTGAAAAGGAAAAACTAACAAAAAATAACAACCCTGAAATATTTGTTATAACAGGAGAGCAAATAATTTACAGTTCATAGTACATGGGGGGGTTATCATGCACAGACTTCTTACATCTTCTGTTAATAAGAATATTTAGCCATAGCACATTTGTCATATTATATACCTACTTGCCCTGTACACCTATAAAACAATGCATATATGGCTATCGAGACGTTAGCAGGGAAAAATGGTTCAAAACAAAACAAAAGAGAAAAAAAAAACAACAACCAACAGTAGTTCTTTGTACTTATGGATACATATCTTATTGTATTTGTCATAGTAGGAGTGTAAAAGTATAGAGTAGAAGAGAAGAGATGCTCTAGCTAGCTAGCTAGCACAGCAACACAGACTGCCGTGTCAGTCCAATCTGTTTGTTTTTGCTATAGAGTGAATAAGGCAGGTTTATGGTCCCAGCAAGGAGAAGGTGTAGCACCAGTGCAGTGAGCCCATGGCAGCTGACACACAAACAGCACAGGGAGTGCGGCTGCGTCATGGAAGATTATCTATAGAGCTATGCTGATTGTGTTTGTTAGTTGGAGCTGAGTGAAGAGACGTGGCGAGAGATGTCTTTGATCCTCCTTCTACAATGGCACTTAGAGCAGAGGGAATGGTAGTGAGGTGTGTGAGTGTGTGTGTGTGTGTGTGTGTGTGTGTATATATATATATATATGTCTATTTGTATGTGTGGATGCGTTTAGGGTCAGCTATAGTAGGTCCTCAGTCATTATGTCCACTCTGAAGGAGGGTCTCTTGGGCCTTTGGGTTGTGTGCAGCGGGAACCAAATCCTACAACAAAAAAAAGGAAGAGAACATTAAATTAGACATAAAGCAACATAAATTAATATTGATTAAGTGGACTTTCCATTTCCTCCCATTTCTCAGCCCTGTCCATTAGAGTTTAACTTGATTTTACATTTAAACTTCATTTAAACACTAGTTAAATGCAAAAATCCATCCTTTTACTTTCTGGACCTAGACTTTCCACCTCTGTATAAATAACTAGATTTACATAGGATCTCCGGTGGATAGGTCAGTGGCTGAACTGTACTTAGCAGGGCATTACACATGTTGTAAAGTAACATATGACATTGCAAAAACTGTTATTAGTGTAAAAATGTCTTTATTTTAAAATGTTTCTAGCTGTTGTGCATCTGGCTGTAAGCCAATCAGAGGCGATATGTCTGCATATATGAATATTCACGAGCAAGAGCAGAAATCTTATCATTTCTCCCCCCACTCCTTCGCCGGACTAAAGCAGCGTTATATATATATATATTTTTTTTTTAACAAAAACCAGCTCATATGGCATTTAGACCACAACAAGACATTTTAGAACAAATGAAAAAAAAAAAAAACGATGTAATAAGACTTTTAAAGAAGCTGGGTTGTAGTGAAACATGCCCAAGAATTTTTACTTTTGTCATATAGCCCACCTCTGTTTAGCCACAGCATTCCGAAATACAACGTTTTAACCAATGCTTCCAACAGGCTTACAATTGTAGCAATACGGGCATAACAGCATAGAAGCTCCACACTTTATTGGTAGAATTTCAAGGGTCCTGATATTTAAAACGGGCACTAAGAGCTTTGAAAGTTCACAGTTTTATAGAAAAAGTACCTTCAGGTCTTGTCTCTGCACTTTCATCTTGAAATTAATTTATAAGTTGAGTGATGACCACAAACTAATAGGTAGGATAGGGGATCAGATTGCAAAATGAATTCTGTGGAAAATCATAAATAACTTTATAGAGATATGTTTAGCAACCACTGGAATCTATGTACTTCCACAGAATTAATTTTGCAATCTGTTCTACCAGTGAAGTGTGGAGCTACTTTAAATTTGTTAATGGTGTAAAAAAAAGTTTTTTTTTTTTTTTTGCATGTCCCCATTGCTAGCATTGTAAGCCTGTTGGGAGCATCGGCTAAAATTTCAGAATGCTGGGAGTGAAAGGAGGTGAGCTATGTGACAAAAGTTTGTACTCGTTGTCATGTTTCACTACAACCCAAGTCCATTACACACAAGATTACTCCTCTGGTTTTAATTATTTTAGAATCAGACTAAAATTATATATATTTTTTTGCAGATAGTAAAATTTTACACAGCAATTATTTTAGTTAAGCAGTTTTTTTATTGATTGATATCGTTAGTTTTTAATTCCTGCCCATATTTAGCAGTTCAGGACTAATGTTGATTTTCAGTAGCAGAAGATAATGTGCAGGCCCTGCAGTAAATCACATATCACAATCACATTCTGCAGTAAATGCATATGTTCAGAATCCTTTACGGTTTGTTGTGTGTGCACTGTTCTTCTGTACATCATTGATTACTGAATTACAAGATCATTTACGTGTCCAAATTTGATTATTGCTACATGTAAGCTTCTGCTACTGCACTGTCAACCAAAGCCATTAGACGGCAATATCTTAAACCACCGCACCAATCTTTCCTACACTTCACCAGTGTAGTTAAGAGAAGCAGTTCTTTACCACACTAATGCATCAACATGACCAGCCTGATTAAATCAGTGATGTACAGTAATGATCCAGTGATGTGTAGGAGAAAAATGTGCTGAACATATTTATTGACCACAGAATATGATAAGAGGAAACTCATTTCTGTCAATAAAAGGTTAAAAGGTTAGAACAAAGGGTCAAATATGGTCATACTGAGGACTTCAAAATGATCCACAACTTTAGTGATGTATTGCTACACTTTTAAAGTGTTTTAGAGGGACCCACTGTCAAGTCTAGGTGGTTTTTTTTCTTTTCGTTTTTTTTTTTTTTTTTCATGTTTTGTGTCCTATGTTAAAGTTTAGGTTTGGTTACCACAGCCAAAAGATAGTGTAAATTAGCATTAGCTTTATTTACATCAATACTCAGTTTGGGTAAAGATTAAAATGAATTAAAATGATGTCAGCCTTATTAAAGCTCGGTCACTCACCAATCTCTGAGAGTGGTTTGCTCTCCGTCCTCTCGTCTGCTTTAACCATAGTGCTTGTGGTTTTTGCCAGACTGTCTGAACTCTTTCCATTCTCCTTCCCTCCATCTGGAAAAAAATGTGAACAGTATATTGTTATAAAATGATTCTCAATAGTGTTTGTTTTTACACTAATCTTATCTTTTATATATGTTTTTTAATCAAATATCATTTGGTACTCTACTTCATCATAGAATACAATACACTATATAAAAAAAAGACCACAGATAATATGGCTAAAGGTTACACCTACCCGGTGGTGTTTTTGTCGTTGTGGTCATAGAGTTCTGTGTGGTATGAAAAGGGAGAAAAAAAGGAACATTAACATTAACAGGAACAATCATTCAGATGTAAATGATCAGGCTGTTTTGTACATAGTGTCTGGCTCACCTGAAGAGAGAGAGAAGCTACTCCTGATTCAGCTGAACCCAAATCCTTCTCTACTTTCACATCTACTGGATCTGGAGGAGATGAAGAGAATAGCATAATTAACTTCACAGAAGAAATTTGAGAAATAGAATTTGAAGGCAATTTTTAACATAACATAACAACATATAAAGTAGGGCTGGGAGGTTAATCAAATTATTTGTTTAATGAAGTTACTGTTTGAATGCAATTTTCACATTGGGATGATTGAGATTGTTTACATATAATAGTATATATACACATATATACAAAGAAGTAAAAATCATAATAAAAAAAAAAAAGATCACAATTAAGATTACAATTATTATTATTGTTTTTTAAACAATATAGCCCAGCCGTAGTTTTTGGCATTCCTCCCTTTTCTTTAACCTTTTTACATAATAAACTACAATGTGCTTTATTTAAAGTTCCTTCATGAAGAAACATGATATAAAATAACTCATAACTTATCAAAATAACAATCCTAAAGACAACAATTGATTTCACACAAAAGTGAGAAATGGTTGGTTTATGGCTATTTGATTTTCATGCTCATTTCTTTCCATATTTATTGTGCATTTTGTCTTGTAAAACTAATAGAATTGAAAGAGGCACAAACCTGGGGTCAATATTATTTCAATTACAACAGGTCATTTTCTGAATTCTCTCACCTGCTCATATTAATAAACATTGACAGTTGAAACAAAAGTGAATATGATTGAGTTCAGCACATGTGCCTCAGTCCAGAATGTGTGATAGTTTCTCTTGCAGCAGTGAACCGGTGCATTCACTGTAACTGCTGCAGTTTGCACACTCTGCTTTGGCTAAATTGAACATTCAAAAAGCACAAAAGGGAAAATTCCACTCCAAGGCCGAGGCACTGGTTTCATAGAGGATGTCTTGAATATTTTCCACACCTCCTGCACTTTTGAGCCCTGACATGAATACAAACGTGTGCGAGTCACGGCTCTGCGCTGCTGCTTTCTGACGCCCTCTCGTGGCCAGAGACGGAAGCACAACACGCTGGGATGGTCAAGACGCACCTGTGGCCAAAAAGAAGGACTCGGGGGTTCTTTCAGGAAGAGGGGGAGGCGAGTCTTCACTCTCGTCACTGTCTGAAGCAGACAAGAGCACGGTTACCCAACACAACTCAACAGCTCAACCACACACAAACACATCCACACTAATGTACGGAAGCATTCTGATTCACAGTGTGATAAAGAACCCTGCGGAATCAACACGCAGCCCAGTGACCAAACAGAACCAGCCAATAACGCCCGCCACAAGCCAAGACACCTGCACCAGCTCCACGTCAGCGATACTCTGGCATCACATTAATGTCAAAAGTCGGGGGCGCAAAAATACTAGGTGAAAAAAAAATTAACCAGCGTGTTTTAACATGTTGCGTGTGTAAATTAACTCCTACTGAGCACAAATTTTAAACTAGCGAGAAAAATGAAGCGCGAGAGCAACATTTTCTTCAGCGCGCACACGATTCCCTTTTTTTTGCTCGCTAGTTTCACATTTGTGCTCACGAGAAGTTAATTTTGCACACGCAAAATGTTAAAACACGCTGGTTATTTTTTTCACCTAGTATTTTTGCGCCCCCGACTTTTGAAATTAATGTGACGCCAAACGACACAGGGTCTCAAATGTTCCCAAATAGCCAGCCGCCTGCTGTTCCACAGGGCATGAGGCCTCAGCACCATCCCACTGCCCATGTGGAAAAAAAGCAGACATTTGAGACACGGTAGGCTCCTCGAGAAGGAGGCAGAAGAAATCTAATCATGAAAAGATGCCCAAAGATGCTCATTCCATCTCACGTTTTCATCAGCACACTATTCCACAGCTGTAGCGTACAGCCCACACCACTGCCATCTTCTCAGGGAAAAGCCCACCATGCAGCACAGTCCCCAGCACATGCAATCAGCCCTCATTTCACTTACTAAAATAAATTACAGCAAGGAAAGATCACTGATCATACAATATTTTGATTCCATTTTACAAGCCAAGATTGTTTTCTGTAGTGAATTAATTGTGAATACACTTGCTTACGTGGTTTAATTTTTCTATTGTCTAGAAAAGTCATAGAAATCTCCTTATATAAGGCAAGAATAAGGCTCTTATTCTGGGACTGAGGGCATATTTGGAAGGTAGTAGTAGTTAGTAGTTCCCAGAATTTTCTCTTATTAAGCTCCCCAACTCCAGAATAACTTTTCTGATTATGTTCGGGACTCAATCTTTGTAGTGCAGAATAAAAACTTGCTTATATAGTTTAGCTTTAGGTAATTAATGTTTTTCCCTTTAGATAAGGCTGCAGTTCCAGGGGTTCATGGACATAGGGAATTATGGGTAAACTGAGATGCTGGTGCTGTTGATGCCAGTGTTTTTGGGTGCCCCCATGTCTATGTTTCCTTCTACCTTAGCTACAATATAATATTGCACATTGTCGGTTCTCCATAAAATCAGACAAAAATAACTCCATCTTTTTGCCTTCCTCAGAGTTACTGACTGCCCACCTGTCCAGCCTGATGCTGATAGATTTTTGACCTTTAGGTTCTCCTATCACCTATCCGGCCAGACAGATGGAAGTCTGTAGATGTTTAATGACTTCAAAATAATTTATAAGCTCTTCTGACCAGAAGAGAATGGGCCTCCCCTTATATATTAGCCATTATAATACAATACAAAGTTACACTGAGGACTTGTTTCCTCCCAAGATTTCCTTCTTCTCCAGCTTTGAGGGAGTTTTTCCTCGCCTGCCTGTGTTGTATGTTCAATGTTTTGTCTGATTCTCGGTTCTGCTACCATATTTCTGTACAACTGCTTCGCAACATCCATTGTAAAACATAAGTGCTACATAAATACATTTCATTTGATTGAATTGAGGCTAGAAAGAATAACTCTTCTAAAAAAATGTCATAGTGTGAACAGTATGGAGTGTTTAGGTTAAAGTAGAATAAAATAAAAAGAGAGAAAGACACTGAAGAGAGCTTAAATCAGATTCACTTGTCAGGCATTTTATCACAATTCATGCTCTTGATCTCAGACCAGAACAGACAGGCCTTTTCCATCCAGAAACACACACACCCACTAACACTCACAGAAACCAGTAACAGCCCAGATCAGAATCATCAGCTCCAGGAGGCATTCCAGCAGCAGCAGCAGCAGCAGTAGTAGTAGTAGTAGTAGTAGTACCCTCAGAGCAGCAGCAGCAGCAGCCCAGCTCTCAAAAGCAGCCATTCATGTTCCGCATTCAGAGCATTCCATTCCATCAACACATTTCCCCTCAGAGCCGGAGAGCAGCGGAGCTTCCAGGCTCAGACACGGCTGTCATGTACAGCTTCTCTATCTACATAACTAATCTGTGACTCTTCTCCTCTCAGCTCCTCTCCTCACTTCAGCAGATGGCTGTCTGGAATAGGACTGTGACTGTGTCGTCATGGTATGATAATCACACCAGAATTACCCGAATAACTCCCAACTGAACAGCGTCACTTTCATTCTAAACATAGTTTCTGACAGGGCCTGAGCACTGTACAGCTAGCTAGGCTTGTCACAATAATTATGATTTTACTTACTGCACTATATATGGGCATAACCTAATTCATATATAAATCATAAATTTATATACTCTAAGTATAAATCTAATTTGTACAATAATTAAAACACTATTGTTTTATAAAAGTATATATACTATAATGTATAAATACATTATTGTTCAACATCAATGGCTTAGACCGTTTGTCATCACTATTAGGAGTGTCATATCGTATCAGACGCAATAATATAGTCAACATTTTTGAATATCATGAACGATACTATACCCTGAAATATCGCAATTATCACATCAGGGTACGACTTTTTTTTGCCGTTTTTAGCAAAAGAAAAATTTACACTGTTCTCATTTCCAATTATATATCTACTAGAGACAGATTATATCTGTCCAGTATCATTTATTTTACTTTAATCCTGAATATATACAGAGATTTGGAGTGCATTATTATTAGTATCATGACATTCTGGATCACTGACTTCTGTTACAAATCTGATAAAATTCTTGTATTTCTTTTAGGATCTCAGTTAGGGGTGTGCCATATCATATCGTATGCAATAATAACATTTTAAATTTTCATTTTGTTGCAGTAGTGCATTCTTGAAATAATTTGTGTTTTATTCACTGTTTTGTCATATCACCAAGAGTATCGTTATCACAAAAATACCAGGAAATATCGTGATATTATTTTAGGGCCCAACCCAACCCTAATCATTACATTTTCTGGAACAATATATTGTCCAAGAAATGGTTATTGAAACAGACTTACTACCTTAATAACATTACCCATTTTAAAAATGGATGAGTAGATAAAGAGTCAATCCAGACATATTTTAGTTGATCAGGAAACAGCTACATTAAACCTCTATTTTTCCAAATAGAAATAAAAGCGCCATGAATCCATTTATGAAATTTATTTTACAGCAGAACGTGAAAGCTGGTTAAATCCACGCTTAACAGTTTCCACTGTTCAGTTTAAACTAGACACAGTGAAATGATCAGCATTACTGTTCTCACACTGAGGTAAAAAAAAACAAACACATTTAGCAGCAACACTGCCTTGACATCTAGAAGTTAAGATTCAGTTTTATGCAGTATAAAATCATATTATATTTAAAAGAGTATAAAATGGATATTTAACATGAATATATTAGTTAATAATTATAAAAAAAACAATCATATAGTGATAAAATGAGTACTGTGGTAATGTGAGATAAAATGTACTTTTCTGAAAATATTGAGGATATCATGAGCCTTTAAAGAACACTGACCTACTGCACACTTCATTACAGAAAGTGTAATTAGTCTTGTGTAACTGGGTGAAGTGCAGCAGATTTTGAATATAAATCTCTATGATCAGTATGGGACAGTATTTGAATAGCAGTTTTTAAACAATTATGTGATACAGGCGCAATTGATCACGCAAATTACAAAAAATATACTGTATTAGAAAAACAATGTCTTTAAATATTGCAATAGAATATTTTAACAAATTGTCCCCCCCTAATTTACAAGACTTGGGTTGGCTGAGGACCAGTAGAACTAGATTGGGACATGCCTTATATTAAAAGTTTCCCATTTCTAAACAGCTTCTCTTTAAATAATTGAGGATCAATTAAAATACTAATAAATGCATTACATGCCACCTTTTTTGAGTTTCTGTTAATTTATGGTATATTATGAACTGAATGTTTGATTAGCAATATTATCAAAATGTTAAAATATAAATAAATATATAAAATATATAATTTTTTATATATATAATTTATTTGTACTTATTTATATCTTACCCCTACTATTAGAATAAAAGCTTACTCAGCTCTGTGAACTGAAAAAAGAAAAAATGAACTGAAACTAAAATACTAATTCTGATCTGAGTCTTTAAGACCCACCCAAGTGTGGTCACACGAGAGCTTGTTTGTAGAACTGTGACTGGCATTATGATGAGTGTGTAGATGTGTGGTTGTATTTATAAAGCTTCTAACACTAGAAGTGCTGATCTAAGAACAGATTATTTTAATTATGAGGACTGAATGTGGGCCCTGAACCTCCTCTCTCTATTTGTGGAGCTGAAACTAATTTATTTTTTTAGTTTATCCCTTACTCTAAATATATACACTCAGCAAGGCTCAGACTTTTTTTGGAGCTATGAGGTTCATGTTCATAACAAATAATGAAAGCTTTACAGCTTTTCTAAACTATTTTATTTAAACAAACTAAATATTTCAAACTGTTAAGGGTTAAACAACTTAAATTGTCAAACATACTGCATCATTATATAATAAATTAAAGTTTCTTTTTTTTTTTTTTTTTTTACTAATTTTCTTAGCAATATAACTGCCAACTCAATCACTACAACTCCCTGTGTCTTTTGCAACTGAACAGCAGCATCACTAGGCAGCCAATGCGCTTTGAGAAAGATGCTGGATCCCCAGCTGTGATATATCAGATGTCTGTGCTCGTCAGCATCACAATTCAAATTTTTTATTTAACATCCCTGGGCTACAGTGTCAGCTGCTTAGTCTGCTGAGCTACTTTAAGCACTTATTGGGTCCAGCTTTAGTGTGGGTGAGATAACTAGGCTTTTAGTCTCTCATTCTTACTGGTGCAATTCATCCACAACAAACAGGCCTGACTACATAGAGATTTGTTTTATGTTGAGAAATGTGAATTTGTTTCGTTATCCAGGAACTAATGCTGGGTAACATGTTTAGGGTTAAAATATTATATATGTCTTTTTTATTTTTATTATTATTATTATTATTTTTTTTTTACAGATGTAGAATGTTATATGTGCAATATTAGTATAAGCTTCCATTACTTGTTACTTGTTTCAGTGCCGAACTAATAAGCAAACTGCAGAGACTACATCCTCCAAATCTCTCTATTTGGCTTTTTTTGGGAGGGATTTAGATTGAAAAATGTATGAATGTACACTGCTGATTAACTCTATACTGTTCTCTCTCTAAGTAAGTTTTTACCCTCTTTAGACTTGAGCCTAGAGAAGAGGTTAAAAAGCTGTCCTACATACTTGTCTCCTCGTCTGCTTTGGAGCAGAGGCCGGCGATGGACATGGGGGTGACCTTCCTGGGCACGTGGTCTTCATGAGGTGCAGCAGAAACCGTGCCGGTTGCAGTGGAAACGTTGGAATGGCAGTCCGACTGGAGAGCAGGTTGGACGTCCTCCAGCTCCTCGGGCTCCAGGTCGGAGTGGTCCGAATGCAGGGGGTTGGTAAAACACAGAGCAGTCCTGAGCGGCGCCTCGGAGGCGGAGGAGGGGCTGGGTGTGGAGCTCTCGGCCGGCGAGGGGACCCTGTCTGGGGCGGTCTGGGTCCGCACCCAGGACGCCTGACTCTTCTGCTTGCCCAGGGGGAGGTGGTTGGGCCGCGGGGGGTTGTCCGAGTCCTCCGACAGCGAACAGCTGCTGGCGTTGGTGCGAGCTTTGAAGGCGTGCGAGCGCTGCAGCATGCTGTTCCCCTCAAAGCTGCGAGGACCCTCCTGTAGAGGCACCTTCTTGATCTCAATGCTCAGCTTGCGCTCCAGCCGCTTCTCTGTAGTATCACAGGGAGGAGAAGGGGGTCCGGCGGGCGAGGGAGCAGCCGCTGGCTCCGGGGTGGCTCCGCTGGGGGGCTTGCTGTAGTTCTTGTTGAGGTCAGGGTCCTGCTCGGTGGCCAGCATGTGCAGGACAGGTTTAGGATGGTAGCGGTCGTTGTCCTGGCGCACGTTGGTGACTGTGGGGAAGGCGGAGGGGGGTGAGGGAGTGAGGATGGGCGGCACGGGGCGAGGCTCTGGAGGCTGCAAGATCTCCTCTTTGACGTCACCCTCTACCTGAGAACTGGGGACGAGGCAGAGGGAGAAGAAACAGAAGAGACAGATGGATCATTAGAGGGATATGGCAGTATTAATATACCAGGGACAGGCAATTTCCACTTGTATTAAACTACAGAATATTAGAAAACATTTGCATTTGCACAACATTTTTTCCAAAGAGGCAATTTACAGTAGGCTGTGTCTCAAATGTGTACTACGATTATAAGGTATAACTACTGCACTATTAAAACATACAAATTTTAGGGCCAATCCCAATTTGCCACTTGGCCCTACCCCTTAGCTCAACCCCTATGTTGTGTACATGCACGCCTAGGGGTAGGGTGTCCCAACTCTTGTTAGGTTCTTTAATCTGTTTTTTTTTTAGAGGCACACTTAAACCAGAGGGTTATGAGAAATTGTGGGCAACATTGTGGCACAAGCGACCAAAGAAAAAAGTTGAAAACTGTGGTAAAAAATTACCACAGTTTAATGTGGAATTTCACTGTTTTATGGCCATCTTCTTCATAACAAGCATGAGGAGAAAAAAAAAAAAAAACGCTAGCAGTTTGTCTCAGTAGCTAACTAGTTTCACCTTAAAGGGAGCAACAGATGGCAGAATGTACATAATTTAAAATGGATCAGAAAAATACAATAAAAATAAAATAAAGATTATTGACAGCTAATAAAAAAAAAAGAAAAAATTCTGGAATGGACAAAAAATTAGGAATAACAATTAATTGTTGAATCACCTGCCTCCTTTTTACCTCTATACAATGCACTAAGGTTAACTAGTTAAACTTAACTTAACTCCTATATATTTGTATTGGTGCTTGAAGGGTTGCACCAATTCTTAAGCAGATAATTTCACCCCTTCCTTTTGGAACAGATAGGGTTGCAAAAACAAGGTATAGGGGTACAAATTAGAAATGTGATTGGGCCTTAATAGTGCAGGGTGATGGCTAAGTAAATTTTTTTTTTACTTTTTTTCTGTAAGGTATTTATTTTTATTAATTAATTAATTAATTAATTTAAATGCTGGATGATTCATTAATATTATTTATGTCGGTGTTTTATGTTGTGTGGGACATCTGGTTTGGTGTATGTGGTTGTACTGTTTTTTTTCTTTTTTCTATAAGATGCAGTTTCAGGTCGCCTAAGAAAAAATCCCCTGGTGTTACAACAAAGTAAAGACTGCTATGCCGAAATAAGTCACTACAAGTTCTCTTAAACCACTTTACTTTCATATCTTTATGCCATTTGCTCTTAAGACATCAGTAGTTTCCCCCCTCTATTTCACATTGAGTTAAGGGAG
This sequence comes from Astyanax mexicanus, assembly GCF_023375975.1. Lineage (NCBI taxonomy): Eukaryota > Metazoa > Chordata > Actinopteri > Characiformes > Acestrorhamphidae > Astyanax > Astyanax mexicanus. The sequence continues at coordinate 36,088,642 of NC_064409.1, read as the reverse complement.
TACAAAGTCAATAATAACCACACTCAAAAACATACAGTTACAGAGTATGCATTGTATACACATCTATTTTTAACTTTGACTTTTGAATTTAATTTTTAGTGCATACTCAAAAAATAGTTAGCAATACTAATCAGTATACAATTGGGACACAGCCCTAGCTTTAGATGGAAGTCAGTGCAAAAAAAATAATTTTGGAGCATTTCTATTGGTCAATCAATTAAAATTACACAATGAAAAAAAAATACAATTAAATACAATGTAAAGAACAGCAGCCAGATTCACATTAGGTGGAGAGTGATACCAAAAATATACATTCATTATTTGTGAGACAGTGAGAGTATATTTTTCTACATCACCACAAGGTGGCAGACTGTATTTATTCATTTAAACTTAAAGAAAATGAAATAATTTCAGGAACAATAAACTATGTAGTATTTTTGGTGCTTTAAACTTTAAATTCAATTAAAACTATTTAGTTTTGGAATGCAGCTAAACTTGACAGAAAAGTTGGGAAGCATTCTTTGACATTTAATTAAAACATTAAGGCATATTTTGACAAATAAACTCTCTTAAAACATGATTTTTTTTTACATGAATGACTAGGGCTGGGCATTGTATTGTAAATATTGCTATATAGTTACTGTATTGCACAAGATATAAAAAAAATAATATTTTAATATCGCACCTACTACACATGTGGCAACCTGCAATTTAATTCCAAAAAATGTTTTTAGTGGGGAAGTGGTTTGGTTTCTGGAGGGATGACACTCAACAGAGTACAGTTTGGCATATGCTATGTTATAAAACATTATATTACATAAAATAAGCAGCATAATGACATATATATAGCACCATCATAAAACATCTTCATACAGTTAAGTTTGAAGAGTCAGTGAAATACAATATCGCCAGATGTGCAACTGTCCTATGCCTATTATAAAGTAATATACATTATTTAGATGCACTAATGGATATTTATAATTTAAATTTACAGTATACTGAGTTTTTAGTGATACAAATAAATCACTGATATTTTAACACTTTGCTTTATGAAGGTTTCCATCATATCATATAGTATCATATCTTGGTATGCTTAAGAGAAATGGCCATAAATTATTTTTTTAAACTTTAAAACATGCACATAAGAAAAATGCGAAAAAGACAGGCAGAGAAAGTGAGAGAAAGTTAGAAATGGAAAAAAAAACTTGACCTCAAGTTACTTGGGTAAAATTCCCCTTCACTGATAACACACACATAAGCATAGAGACGCTCAGCCGCACACACACACTCTGAAACACCCTCGCAGGCCTAAAAGCGGGAGGATGTGGTCATGTGGCCACCGAGAGGCACCTGACTGCCGTCTCAGGGCAATGCCCTGCACATGACTCAACAGCGCAGCTCGTGCAGGCAGCTGCAGCGCAGGAGACAGACCCTCGACAGGTCATTATTTCAGAGACCCTGCTGATGGATGACTCGGCGACTCTGCAGTTTTAGCTCTACTACAGCTCTATTTCAAAACCAGCGCTTCCACCGACCCCCTGTGATTTTATTACTACAGCAGACTGTCTGCACTGTGGGGTCAGGGTTACTGCTGCTTCTATCCACACACACAAACACCAACACATATCTCAATAAAAATAAAAGATATTGATGAAAATGATGAACAGATTTACTGTAGCTCTCTCATATCTACACCTACAACTCACGTTAGATAGATAGATTAAAATGAGCATTGTTGTTTTATTCAATAAACTACGGACTACATTTCTCCCAAATTCCAAATAAAAATATCATCATTTAGAGCGTTTTATTTGCAGAAAATGAGAAATGGCTAAAATAACAAAAAAAGGTTCAGAGCAATGTTTGGTGGAATAACCCTGGTTTTTAATCACAGTTTTCATGCATCTTGGCATGTTCTCCTCCACCAGTCTTACACACTGCTTTTGGATAACTTTATGCCACTCCTGGTGCAAAAATTCAAGCAGTTCAGTTTGGTTTGATGGCTTGTGATCATCCATCTTCCTCTTGATTATATTCCATTTTTAATTGGCCTCATATTTTTTCCAGAGCTATATATATTATGTATTATATATATATATATATATATATATTATTATATATTATAATTATAACAGGGATTTAGACCAGATTTCTTTAGCCAGATGCAATCAGGCCTTTTTTACCTGCTCCTCTCTTAGTCAGAGCTGCAAAGTTTACAATTTTACCGCCAAATTGAAAATACAGTCACGTGTGAAAATGCTATATTCTACTGCATCAATTAAATGTCTGTGTCGACAAATGTTTATAGCTGATGTTATAGGACAATAATAACTTTATTCTGTTAAATAAGTCAACTGTTGCTAGCACTAGGGAGAAAGTACACTACGCTGGAGAAAAAAATGATGCATTAATATTGGTAGTTAAAAGCAAGTGATTTGTATGTGGAACATACTGGATATCAGCATTGGCCACAATTCCCATATCAAAACATCTCAACTACTAATCCTCTTATACAACAGGATGTGGTGTCCAGTACACACAGTGAGTGGTGGAGAACATCATCATTCCCCCTGTTCTCTGTGTTCCCACTATCATAACGCTTATACAGGCCAGGGCCAGCGCTGGTGTGCCGTTAGCAGATGGACTAGTGCAATTCCTCTCAGCTGCTTTACGTTTTTTTCTCCCACAGCTCAAATCCCACCCCCACCCCTTCTGCATTTTCATGGATGACACAGGAAGGACAGGCTCATCCCTCGGGATTACACACACACAAACACACTAACACACACAAACTCATTTTACAACTGGGATAAAGCTCCTCAGAGGCAATTCTCCACTTCTCCCGCACCGGAGCATTTTGTGAATTTTAAATACATGCCCCCGCACACACCCCTGCCCTCAACATACGCGCTTTGTGGCGTGAAAGCTTGGCTTTTAATCTGGGTCATAAATCCAGAATACATTACAGGCAGCCAGAGAGGCAGGTGAGACGTTTCCTGTCTTCAGCTTTTTATAATGGCCTTTATTTTCACCCTCACAACACAAAGCATGCACTGCCTCAGAATGCAGAGCAGGAATGGAGGCTATAAAAAGAGTAATTATGAGCTGCGGATGTGTTCTGATCTGGGTGGGATAGTATTTAAATATGCACTGGAATAAAAAACTGTATTTATCTTGATACAGTTAAATAATGAGAGCTACATGCAATACATGCAAGTCACATAATGTGAAACTCAAAGGCTGTTGTCTCTTCTTTAAAAAGCAAATCTAGAGGAACAAAAATAAAGCTGTAAAACAAGCTATTTCTAAAACCCCAAAGCAGAATGTCATAAGAGTTGTAACATATTTTAATAACAGGTTTAATACATTTTTTAACCAATACATTTCCATGATTTTTGTTAAAATTTTGTCCATGCTTTCAAGGCACATTTACATGACTATACGATTTTTCATGACCAAAACATCAGTGAAGACAGACAATAAAACCAAAAAGCAACTAAAACTATAATCAAAATTAAAATGAATCTAATAAAAATGCTGAAACACAATCTTTAATAATGAAATGTGTGTCAGATCCTGAGAGCTCCACTGTGTAAGGCTAAATTATTGAATTAACTCTGAGTTGACATATTTATTAACTTAAAATAGATTTTGTCCATCGATAAACTAAAACACAAAGACATGTAGATGAAATTATCATCACTTTTCCAAAACTATCTGGGTGTTTTAATCTTTCCAAACCTTATCCAGCCCTGAAAATTGCTATTTAAAAATTCCAAGACTTTTCCAGGTTTTTCATGACCGTACAGACCCTAATGCTACCAAAATGTACACACAGCCAGCCAACTACTTAAAGCCCTTTAACAGGTACAGCTGCAGTATCATAAAACGTAACAGCCATAACAGGACAGTATGAAAGCAAGGCTAAACTAACTAAAAGATAATGCTAGGCTGACCAAAAAAAAGGAGAAGGAAAGTGAGCCAGTGTTAGATTAAAAGGGAACTCTGCCAATTAGTTAACCACACACACCACACTGAGAGAACACAGTGAGGACAGTACCACTATCCAAATCAAGCCATAAGTGAATAATTACAAAAATTATTTACAAAAATATATGATGTTACAGTGCTTAAGGCAAAAGAACAGGTTTGTAAATGAGCACCTTAAGCCCTATCCAGACGGGATTAGTTTCTCAGAAAAATATTTCACACTTCTACTTAGTGATAAAACTCCTGCATCCTGACTGCAATTGAAAAAACAGGAGGACCAGTGAGTTTTTAGTCTTTCTCAGTCACATGACATCGCGTTCAGTAGCTCCTCCATTTCCACTCGCTGCTGTATTTACGTAGATCTCCGTGGAAACGTGCGCCCAAAGTGTAATAACGGTGCGTAGTAGTAGACAATTAGCTATTTTATTAAACTCGAGGAGACCAAAATCAGAGATGTGGATCCGGACGGGACTAAAATTACAGGACGGCCACCGAGTTCAGCGAAAAACAGTAGCTAATTCAGCCTGTAATTTTCTCAGAGGACGTCTGAGAAAAAACACATACATGGTCGTTCTGGACGGAAATAAAATCAAAGAGGACCCCTCCATAAAAGAGAAAATTACCACAGGACAAACTAATCCCGGGCGGATGGGGCTTTAGTCACATTTATGAAGCATTTTATGACCTTACAGGCTGATATTCACTTGTCTTTATCAGATATTTGCATATAAATAAATAAATAAATAACCAAATGCACTTCATAAATAATAACACAGGGGTATGTAAACAATGGTGTCAATGCAGTTTCTGTCAAATCCAATTAGAGTACCTAGCAGCCAATACAGATCAGGGGTTTACATTTGATAATACACTCAAAAACAAAAATAATAATAAAAATAATAATTATAATAAAAAATAATGATGATAATTATTGTACAGGAGATGCCAAAAACTTCCAATGTAAGGTCATACGAAATAATTTCATTTATTTTATTATATAGTATTATATTCTGTTGGTCTATTTATTCTACATTCTAAGTTCACATGGTGCAAAATACTTCAGCTCTGTTTAAATTATATGGAGAAAAAAAAGTAATATATTGTGGACTGGGACAAATTAGGTCAGATATGTTTGTCTGGTTGGCTTGTTTTATATGGTTTTGGTGGCTTCCCACCAGCTTAAGAGCCACAAACGTAAATTTTAAATGTCAACAGGAAAAGCAAGAGTCTGAGATGCAGAGAATATGCTCTAATATAGCTTCAAGGTTTTATATTTCTAATATACCCTTTTAACTATACTATACTAATTTTTAGAATTTTTACATTTTTATGAGAGCAATTTTTACTCCTGTGCCTGAGTTTTAGAGAATAAAAATGTTATTTTTTGTTCTTGTGTGGATTCTAATAATGTATACACATGCATACATCTTTAACCATGTAGCTCTATATCTAAAATCTTGCTCCAGGCTATAAGTATCAAACGCACTAAACAATACCAGAGTTACCCAGTAAAAAACAACCAGACCCACCCTCTTGTTGGTGGAAAATAAGTCTCTTGTGGTTTCAAAGCGACAAGAAGAGAAGCTTTTCTTTAAGGGTGAATCGTACTGCTCCCCAGGAGGCTGCAATGTATGACAAGGCTTTTAATCTCCTTCATAAAAAAAAAGCTCTGAGAGAAAAAAGTATTTGTGCTTTGTGTTCATAATAATGCAGCGCAGGATCTGCATTATGTCTCGCACAAGATGCATAGACTGCAACTGCCAGACTGCCAATGAGAGATATCAAAGAGACGGCTGCTCACAATCACCACCCACAGAGAGAAAGAGAAAGAAAGAAAGAGAGAGAGAGAGAGAGAGAGAGAGAGAGAGAGAGAGAAACAGGGGATGATAAAACCAAGTAAGAACATTAGAAAATAAAAGGTCTATTGTCATTGCAACAAACGTCCTTCTGCATGGTTGTGAGACTATCTGTGTGTGTGTGTGTGTGTCTGAGAGACTATATGTGAGTGTGTGTGTGTGGCTTGACTTTGAGTGTCCCTGCAGACTGGCGAGCTCAGAGCCAATCTCAGACTCTGTTGCTGGAAGTCCACATCAAACACACTCTACTAGAGAGGACAACCAACACCACCTCCATGCCCACTCCACCCCCACCCACACGAACCTCCTCCTCCACCATGTCCTACATATTCCACAGCGGCCACACATTCCATTACCTCACATGTCACTCCGTGGGTCTGAGTGGTTTGACCAAACCCATACTGAACCTCTATAAAACATGGGGGTGTGAAGGGGGGTGGGGTTTTACCTCCGGATACGGGGTGGTTTGGGTGGGGGCGTGTCCCATCTCTCCTCATCAGAATTCTGGCTGGGTTTTTCCGGACTGCACTCGTCCTTGGGTAAGTGAGTGGGCGGGAGACACATGAGACACAAGACAAAACACACTAATTAAGGCCATGCTGATGATGTTTGACTACAAATCTGTCAAATACAGAGATCAACACTTTCAAACACACAATATCACAAAGTAACATGTTTAAAGTCACTTACACTAATAGTACCACATAGTAATAAGTATGGTAAACCAATTGACTGTTAAATTCAGATATAGACAGACACTGCCTGGCCAAAAAAACATTACCACCTGGATTAAACAAGAAGTTAATGATGTGGGGTTAAAGCTGCAGTTGGTCTGCAGGTCTAGGTTCAGCAACAGTATGTGCTGAAAGAATGAGGTCAGCTGACTACCTGGATATACTGAATGTAGACCAGGTTATTCCAAAAATGGATTTTTTCTTCCCTAATGAAACAGGCATAATTCAAGATGATAATGTCAGAATTCATGGGGCTGGAATTGTGAAAGAGTGGTTCAGGGAGCATGAGATCATCATTTTCTCACATGGATTGTTCATCACAGAGTCCAGACCTTAATCTCATTGAGAATCTTTGGGATGTGCTGGAGGTCAGACTCTATCATCATCAATGCTGCTGCAAGATCTTGGTGAAAAATGAATGCAACACTGGATTGAAATAAATCTTGTGACATTGCAGAAGCTTATCAAAACAATACCACAGTAAATGTGTGCAGCAATCAAAGCTAAAGGCGGTTCAACAAAATATTAAGTGTGTGTGACCTTTTTTTTTTGGTGCCAACTTTTTTTTTGTGAAGTTCACAGCAGTGTGGGACTGTATCTGTACAGGTATACGACAATAGATTTGGTGCTGTTTTTCCAATAAAATATCCTAAAACAACCTAGCAAAGTTTGCAAACTTTTTATTGAACACTCACGTTCATAATGTAGATGATCACCAAAATGGAAAATAAATTCCTTAAACAAAACACAAAGGCTGCTAATCATGCCAAAGCGAACAGATATAATGAAAAAAATAATAAAATAATGATATTCACTGCATATTAGATTAAGTCCTTATGTCTATATATATATATATATATATATATATATATATATATATATATATATATATATATATATATTATTATACATCACCTGACCATATTTATTTAAACTTGTCAGAATTATTTCTTATATTTTCACAGATGTTTTCAAATAGTTCAAGCCATTAGAGACATTACAGTATTAAAATCAGCCACAATTCTCTTCTCTCTCTAGAAAACAAATAGATTCAGTTCAGTGTTCATTAATATTATCCTTCAAGCTACAGTATTATAGTTACTGCTCACCTCGTATCCTCAAGTTTTAGGGACTTTTATCACTTGCTGAATAAATGATTCTGGGATAAAAGGCTGTTCTCAGGCAGAATTGATTGAGGGACAAGTGTTTCGGCTCCATAGAGCTTAGCTACTGTCAACTCCAGTGTGTTAGCTTGTTATGCTAACTGGCTGTCATTAGCTAGCGAGCTGTCCCAGTGTGTTTTTTCACAGCGCTGTTCTACACAGCACTCCGCAGCGCCTCTAGTGGTATGGTGGTATGAGAAAAATGGACTTTTAGTACTTTAGGAAACAGAATTTTTGGAAGTGGTTCTATAAAATGTTTTAATTATTTGAGTATTATTTATTTTTTGTTAACTGTTCAGGGCTGCTATGTATAAACTAAAAAGCATGACAATTTGTTTGCTATTATGCCCACTAAAGAATGGTAATTTAATGTAAATATTACAATATTGTAAATATTGTTTTTAACTGCTATTAAAAACAGCCTTATTCAGTGCATTGGATATGCATCAAGCTATTCCAGAACCTAGTGGACAATAAAAAAAAATAAATAATATCTAGTCTGTGTAACTAATAGAGGGAGAGAGTTCATGGGAGACATGAAGAGAGAAAGAAAGAGGGGGGTGCCTGTGGGCAGTAGCCAGACAGGGCGTGTTTACTGGACAGAGGCTGACTCTGTGTGTGTGTTCAGTGCCAGATGTGGGCTGATTCTCAGGCTCTAAGGGCATTATAGGAGCATTATGTCAGCGATCTTCTGCCTTACAAACAGGAAGTGAGGCTCTGCTCTTGGCCCTGTTCCATCTGCACCCCCTCCCCCACCCATCCCATATGGGATTTTTTTGCCCGCTCTCTTCCTATGTGACCTAAGCAGCACTCTTGCTATGCAGCCCCCGTATGCCCTGAACTGGAGGCCATTTCCATGCAGTAGGTGTAGGAGCTATTTGAGTCATGCGGCTTTGAAGAAGAGGTCTGAATGCTGGGCACATTTCCAGTGTACGAAAAGTTGAAGCTCACCATGCCATCTGTTAGCTCAGAATTCGTGGGACTCTCCAAGTGCAACAGCTGTTTCTCGAAAAGCTGGGCGATCGCTCGATGGACTAACTCATACTGCTCCTGTGAGAGAGAGAAGAGGGAGAAGGAGGGAGAATGAGAGAGAGAAACACAAGGCCTTTAAATAATGGCTGTATAAAGTATTACTGCTTGGATTCACTCACCTTAGTCTGAACTGCTGAGTGCCTCTGTGTTCTCATCTCTTGAATCAGCTGAAACACGTTAAAATCCTCCGGTATTCTCTACAAAACAGTCCAGATCAGACAAAGAATGAGGATAATCTTCAGGCAGATATATTGATTAACAAATTTAGCCAATACCAATAACCATTTTCCACATCACATACATGAGTGCATTTGAGTGATATCTCTGAACTGTTTGCGTGTAAATAATACATCAAAAACAGACTTTGGCTATGTTCACAATACCCAAAGTCACATTGCCCAAATCCGATTCTTTCTTGATGGTTCACATTCACAAATGTGAGTGACCTGAATCTGTGTGTCATGTGAATGAATCTGTCCCTGAAACGCCTCACATGCGCAGATGGATACGTGTATAAATGATGCCTTCTTCATTAACAACAAAAAACGTCATATTTTAGAGATGACTCTTAGCTTTATTAAAGAAAATGGATGCGCTAGCAGCTCATAGGTGGAGCATTTTCACAAAAATCATCAATGCGCTTTATAATCTGGTGCGCCTTATGTATGAATTCCTCCAGTCAGGTAGCACTGAGCTTTTACTGTTCAGAGGTGAGTATTATTAGCCTGTAGCCTGCCTCTAACCCAAACAAGCCCCACTAGCCTTAGTGGCTTACCGCAGCGCTATCTTTTTTGCTGTTCAGAGATGAGTATATCGGAATGTAGCCTGCGCATTTATCGTGTTAATGCAAGCTACATGGGACAAACCGCTAGCTAATAATGAGCACTCAGGGTTCCTCAGTGTAGCATTTACTAGCACTAACTGCTGCTAGCGCTTATAGTCCATATAGTCTATGAGGACTACTCTTAAAAGTTGGGGCTGTCAGTAAACTAATACATTTATTTGAATTCTACTATTAACTATAGTCAAATACCCAAACAGAATTCTACCAAAAGCTTGCTGATGGCCATTTGCTATTAACTAATAGTTGTGTGGTTTATGTGTAATTAGTCCCTTAAACAGTTACAAAATTTATTGACTGTGAAGCCAAATTAAGTCCATGATAGGTGTATTTAAACTGTCAACCACAACTCAATAGAAGATTTTAAAAATAATCATAAAATGCATGACAGCCTTTAAATACTAAATTAAGTTTACATTAATTACACTGTTAGGCCAACTTTTATTGTTGGTTTGGGTTTTGTGCCATATCAGCAACATGTTGGCTATTTTATGGCATCAACAGTGTTCATAACTTGAGCATCACAGACTTAAATCAGTGTCTTCACATGAAGGACTTCAAGACAATTCAGTATTTTAGCTTGTGGAATCTTTTCAAACAGTTCTTTCACATTTGTAACCCTATAAAAGTCATTTCTGGGGGTAAAAGTGCAGGGCAGTCTACTAAGACGTGTTTAATAGTTTGAGGAGTATCACAGAACTGGCAGGATGGAGTCTGTTCGCCAACCAGGAGGTGGCTGTGGGTAAGAGCAGTATGTCCAATTCGACACCTAGTCATGATTGTCAGATCTTGTCTATTAAGGAAGCCCATATTGCATTTTATATTAATGATTGGGGATATTTCATACAGTTTATTTTGTGGATTACTGGACCATTCATCTTGCCATTCTCTTCTACAGTAAACTTCGACTAGATAGCAGGCATCCGTAATTGGGTTCCTGGTGTCGTGCTTCCCTTGCTAAAATGTTCGCTTTTTCAGGCCAACATTTAATCAGCCTTTTACTCTGAGAGAACAGTATATGGACGCAGTCATACTGACTGGCTAGTCTGCAGTAGCAGACACAAGAAATGTGCTAACTGTAGGAGGTTTTTAAAAGGCACACATGTATACGCACAAAACGTACATATGCAAAGATATGGAGAGAGATTAAGACAATACCCCAGCTTTCAGAAGATTCCACGTGTAATCAATGGCACAGATGGCACCTGTTCTCCCACATCCAGCACTGCAAGAATAAAAACCCACACTCAGTCACGTCCGTCATACAGCCAGCACTGCACATCTATTTAGATCTAACACATACGGTCTTCAATCATTTCAACACAGCCTGTAAACACGCATTACAGAGCGTGAGCTTTCCTCAACATCCTAAATCTGTCACTGTGTGAGGTATTGTAAGGACGTGTAAAAACATTTGTTAATATGAACAACTCTTTGGGGATATAAAGAATGTATGCTATTAACGCTCTATGGCATGAATTATTATTATTATTATTATTATTATTTTATTTGAAGAAAAAAATATATGTGGGTAACATCATGCCATAAAGGGTTAAATACATGAAAATACAGTGCAGATAGTTTACAACTTGATCAGAAAAAAAGATGCAAGAAATCGAATCAAGCGAAGAAAAAAAAAACATAGCTTTTAATACATTGTTAATTTACTACAGAATGATTGATGCATATATTCGGAAAATTTGCAGCTTCCCATACAAATGCCATGAGAACTGTTACAGTTACAGTTTGTCAATTGCCTTCAATATTACATGTTGACCCTAAAGCAGCAACGGCAGGGATATTAGTGCATGGTGTGTTCAGGAACCTCTGTGGCTACTTTTTTTATATTTCAGACAGCTGGGCAAAAAAGGCAATGCCTTTAAAAAAAGTTGATGTGCTTAAAAAAGGGCACAATATTGTTTTGTTTAAAAAAAATGTATATTTTACTCTTTTAAGGTAAGAGGAGGATTTTTTTATTATTTTTTTATGGTATCTAAATTGGTAATGGGAGTTGTACAACTTCAGTGGTATTGGTACAGACTACCAATTACCTGGTATCGCGACAGTGTGTGTGTGTGTACGTGTGTGTGTGTAAACTGCAGTAAGGTTACTGTGAGCCCTGAGACTATCCATATGGCTTCAACTGAGCACATAACAACCTGCCTAAAGGTACTTCCTGAGAGTAATTAATTAAGGGCAGAGATCAAAGGGGTAAGAAAGGGCTGAGCTGGTATTTTAGAGCTTGTTCCCCCTCATATATACACACACACACAATCCCTCTTGCAACCCCTTCCCCCGTCTGCAGACGTAAGGGGGCACCAGGGGCCAGACATGATGTCACCATTCAGCCCTGCCAATAGCCCCCTGTAGAGAACCAAGGACCATCAAACCTGGTATCAAGTGTCTCTTTGCTCACATAACTGATACTAGAACAACATACAGTAGAGAAGCAGAAAGGCTCTATTTCTTTTCTGTTTTCATAATTTAATATTGTTCTATGACACACCTCTTCACAAAAATCAGAAAAGCAAAACAGTTACAGACATTAATCAAGCCAATAATGTTTTTTTTCTGCTCCATATTATTATACAAAATAAAATAGCTCCAAACATTCAACATGTTCAATATGTATAAAGTGTTCAAACGAGTTAATAATAAAATCCCTAATAATAAGTGAATTTTGACACTGCACTTCACTAGAGAGTTTACCTATGAACTGCAAAACAGGAATAAAGCCCCCTGCATTGAGTTGTAAAGCAGCGGCGTCTTCGTGGATGAGTGGAACAAAATCCTCAGAGCAAATGTATCAACATACAGTATAATGTAATATGAAGCAATGGAACACCAGAAGATCAGGTGTCTATAAACTCACAGGGACAGAGTGATAGCCTGTGCAGTAGTATTTAATTGTTTCAGTGGTTCTTACTTGTGATGACAGTATTTAGTGACCTTAATGTCTCAGACAGTTTTATAGTGTATGGTCTCATATGCCAATATCCAAGACTGACACAACAAAGCAATATAATACTGAATATGAACTGCCAATTACTGTTGCACAGATCAGTCTTATAAGAGATATTTAGTTATTTAGACATTTAACAGAACATCACAGATATTTCAGGACATGCTTTACCTGCAGTGCACACAGATTGGAACATCATCGTGTTCCTGGTACTCCCTCATCAGTGCAATCATGTCCAATATGGAGTCAAACGATGAGGGGACGTCATGGTCCGGCCAGTTTATATAATGGAACTGTGTTATTCTACGAGTCTCCTGAGGGGATGTATATGAGAGAAAAAGGGAGAAAGAGAGAGCAAGGGAGAGAATAAAGAGAGAAAAAAAGGTTAACCTGTGGTCCTGACAGATATTGCAGAAGTAAAAGAGTTGAAGAGCAGCAGCACACTCACATTTTCAAACTCTACCGTTAGGTTGCGGATGAAATAGTCAGTTCTTGGCTGTTCTGATTCCTGAGAAAAAAGAACAGGCAGAGTGAATAGCCAAATTTTGACCACAGGTATGATTTTCATTTGCATTATTATACAGCATAACCACAGACTGACCTTTCTACATTTCATTAAAATGTATAAAGATAAAGGAGTATGTATGAAAAGTGAAAATTCTACATAGTGCAGTTATGTCAGTTATGTTAGGGCTGTTTACTCATGAAGCACCATGAAAGATTAATTAAGATTACTTTAGATTTAATATCTGTAAGCAAAATCTGTAAGCAGATTTAATATTTTTGTAAAGACTAAGTACTTTAGTATTGTATACAGATATTTGGACACAATCTTCATGATTTTGGCTCTGTGTGCAACCACACTGGATTTGAAATCAAACAAATGATATGTAATTGAAGTGTAGACTTGCAGGTTTAATTCATTTAAATAAAATGGTAGTTTTTATACTTTGTTGAGAATCTCTTGCAGATAATGACTACCTGGAGTCTGGAACCTACGGACATCACCAAACACTGGGATTCATCCTTCATGATGTTTGCCTTTATTGCAGCTTTCTTCTGTTATTGGTGGGTTGAGGATCTTTATTCCACCATATTCCACTTCTTTACCCCCCCCCCCCCCCCCCAAAAAAAAAAAAACTCCTGGGTTGCTTTTGCAGTATGTTTTGGTTCACAGTCCATCCTTCCTGTGAAGGATGCATTTAGTTTAATCTGAGCAGAAAGTCTATCCTAGTGTCATTGGAAGCCATGCACGCCCTATCACCACCATGTTTCACAGAGGGTGTGGTGTGCTTTGTGTTGAGTCGTTCCAAGCCTTCTCCATACTTTCTTCTTTGCACCATTCCAGTACAGGTTGATCTTGTTTCCCATGTCCAAAGAACACTGCTCCAGAACAGGGCTGTCTTCTTTTTAGATGTTTTTTTTTTTTTTTGTAAAGTCTAATCTGGCCTTTCTACTAATAGTTTGAACCTTGTGGTGAACCCTCTCTGTATTTTTATTTTTCCATGAAATGGATTCTATGATAATCCACCACTGTCACTATCCAGGACATTTTGAGTTCCTGAGCTCACTAACGCGCTCTTTTTCCCAGAATGTACCAAACTGTTGATTTGGCCACTCCTAACATTTCCACTATCTCTCTGTTGGATTCCTTTAATTTTCAGGCTAATAATGATTTCACTTCCACAGAGAGCACATTCAGGTGCACAGTAAGAGTTTCCAAATGCAAATGTCACACCTGGAATCAGCTCTAGATCTTTTACCTGCTTAACCGATGATGGATTAATGAGGTAATTGTTCTTGCAACTCATAAAATAGCTTTGAAGAGAAAATATGTCCAATTATTTTTAAGCCCTTGAAATAAGGAGGCTTTGTAGAAAAAATGTTGTTATTCTGTTGTAACACTTCAATTGATATTTTTGTTTAACATATTGAATGAAATCTGAAAAAATCTACACTTCAATTACATCTCATTTGTTTCATTTTAAATCCAGTGTGTTGGCATGCAGAGATCAAATCATGAAGATTGCATCACTGTCCAAATATTTCTGGCCCAACTTTATACTATATAGTTAATATAGTCAGTTTAATATAAAAGAAAAACACACAATCACATTAGGTCTGGGTAATTTATCTTAAACTTATTTCAATGTATACATATTTTGAATATATCTTACATCATACCGCACACAGCTGCTACTGAGCTGCGAATCTGTTGTCCATTTCCAACAGGGAGCAGGTCAGGGCCAAAACCTCCCTACAGCTGTACTTTCCCTAACGACTACATCTGATTTTGCACAGCAAGATATAAACAATGAAGAGGACAACAGCTGAGAACACAGCAGAATCGTCTGGTGTCATAAGCATTACGGCTGGCACAGTCATAGTGCATTCGTGAGTGTGTTTGTCTGTTTCTGGCTGGCTGTCTGGCAGCTAGAGGATGAAGCATGCTGGGATATGTAGTCAGGAAGAAGTGACTCACACAGGAGATCCTGAAAGGGCCAAAGGACATGGGCTCATCTCCGAACTGGGGGTAGTACCGCTCACATTTTTTCTGCAGAGAGGAAACAAGAGTTTTTTTTTTTTTTTTTTTACAGGCTACCGCCAACAGATGCACCAACACGGACGGCTGCTCACTACTGGAACGGCAGCATTACGTAAAAAGCCTTATCAAACAGTTCATGACTAAATCAGACTGAACCACATAATCCACATTAAAGCTTGTGAAACTCGCTGAGCTCCCGGAGGAAAAGGAGTTAACTCATACAATCTCAAATGATTAAAAACCTCAATACTGAGAAATGCAACGCTCTCACATTTAACACTGAGCATTTACAGCAAAATGAAAACAATCAATCACTCTTACCCTGCCCATCTCAAACTCTCGACACGCCATTACAATCACCTACAAAACACAGCAAAGGAATATGTTTAATCATTTGTTACACATTTTTAATAAAATGTTTATAAAATACATTTGTGAAAGGTTTAATATTCATATTTTACAGTGGTAATTAAATATTTGTAAATCCAATATGAATCGTTTTCTGTTTTTCAGCATTTTACCTAAATCTTTATTAGATTTTCCACACAGGTTCTTAAAGCAAATTAGAACAAACAAATCAAACAAGTGTGACAAAAATATTACTTTGATAATTTATTTATTGTGGAAAATGATCATTAAACTGGCTCTGGTAATGATTAGTCGTGCACATTGGCACCTTCCTCTGTGCAAAACAGCTTCAGCTCTGTTATATTGATGGGTTTCATCCCATGATCTCCTTGCTTCAGGTCTTCCACAACATTTCTACTGGATTAAGGTCTATAGGCTTTGACATGGCTACTCAAAAACATTAACTTTATCCTTTTTTTTTTTAACAATTCTTTGGAAAAATGTCTGGTTCTAAGGGTCATTGTCTTGCTGTGTTGCCCATGGACTCCTGAGATTCAGTTAATGAACAGATGCTGCGTTTTTTTTTTTTTTAATGTATTTGTATAATTCAGAATTGTATTGTTCCATCAATGATGGCAAGCAATCCTGTTTTAAATGCAGCAAAAGAGGGTAAAACCATCATACTACCACCACTGTGTTTTACAGATAGGAAAAGGTTCCTTTCCTTCCTAATTCCTCCAATTTAAAAATATCTATTTTGGCATGATTTCTCCACCGGGTTCCACATTCAACAGTGCAAGCGGTCTTTGTATCCCTTGCCACTTTTCTTGCTAGACAGTTAATAGTACTGAAATAGAAATGTCCCATTCCTCCTTCAGACACCATGTGGATTCAAGACTTGTGTTATGTAGCAACACTGGACAAGATAAGATATATTAGAGCTGGCTCTATATGGAAATTCCATAGGGTTTGAGACTCCTAAACGTGTCTTCCCTTGCACTCCCTTAATGATTGGTAATGATTCTTAAGATCTCTGTATCCTCATAATTCCCTACCATTATTTAATATTTTGACTGACTGACTCTTTTAACAGAATCTTGTAACAGAACCTGACCTTAATATTGTGTATGATTCTATGTCCTTGTTTACTTTAGTTTTTTTGTTTTTTAGGTTTATTCTGATTCAGGACACATTATACTGTTACAGAGGATATTCTTATGAACATGTTTCTTCTGTTCACTTCAGCAAAAATATCTATTTTGGTTCTACTAGTCCATAAAACATTGGAGGAGGGTAATAATGGTCTTGAACCTTCTCAATTTGTGCACAAGTTGTATTGTATTACTGTAATCTTCTTTATTTATGCCATAAACACCTTTTTCAAGTGTATGTTCTGACGATTAGACATCGATAGATGAAATAACACACAACATATCCACTCACACCTGATTATTACCCTATTTATTAAAAACACCTGACTCTAATTTTTCAACTTTAATATGATCTGCTAATTTAAAGGGTCTCATACTTTTCTCATACACTCAAAGATTTGTAATAAATTAATGAGCATGTGTAATATTTTTGTATCATTTGTTAGATTTTTTTCTCCTCGTTTATTTATATGGCTCATGTAAAAATCTGATGAAATTTTTTGTCACATTTATGCTGAAATATTGAAAAATCTAAAGGGTTGATAAACTTTCAAGCACCTCTGTATGTTACTCAGAACTACCTTTGGTGTAGCTCAGCATCCAGAGTAAACATCACCACATTATTTTAATCAAATTAGGGCAAGATACTGTACATGATTTCCAGTAAATGCAAATGGACACAAATAGTGTGGTTCTGTGGGAAAGACAGTGACAGGCTACTTGAACAGCAGACCGCTGTGTGGGCACAGCTCGCGCGCACACACACAGTCACACACACAAAGCAACACAGCCTTCAACTCATTGGCTGGTGTAAGTGAAACCACTTACTGCGACATTGTATTCCCAGATCATCCTCCAGAAGTCAATGACTGTGTTGGGCAGTGGGCCCTGCGTGGCGATGTAGGCTTCAGGCCCATCTATTCCCTGTAAAACAAAAAAAACCACCACATCACATCACATATGTACAAACAGACATGGGATGAATCACTTGTCACAAAGTTGGGCTGTGAAATACTGATTATATTACAGTCAATATACTGACACACACTGTCCTGTGTTTCCTATTAATATTGTACATCACCACAGAGTACCAGTGAACATTAATGCCTTCATTAGAACTCCCACAGAATCATTCATCTCCATCACTGGCCAAGATGCAAATCTCACTCAAAAACATGAATTTGCATATAGCAGCTTTCTGCAGTGTCAGTGTTGCAAATGTAAATATTTTGATATCTCACAAACATTTAGATTTAGATCAACCACAGATAGTCTGCATAAATTGTAGGGATGCATAATCGTTGTTATGCATCCATAAGAGGTGCTTTTCACCTCTGAATGGCAAAGGGTGCATTGACAATTTTTGGGAAAATTAAGGATTTTAAGTGTGCCCTACAGTGCAAAGAAAAAGGGTAAGTGCTTATTTTTATTGGTGATTTGATGAAAATTAAACCTACAAAATATAATGTGTATAAAATGATAATACAATAATACAATAATGTATCATTGTGGTACAACAATGTTCAACTTTAAGGTCATTTCACATCGTGTCCAATTTTTACAAATGAAAACACACACACATCAAGCTTCAAAAATAAACATGTGTACATAAACACTGTTTTATACACTGACTTTAAAAGTGACAGACAAAGTTGCTTCAGAATTGTCTGTGTTGTTAGATGCTTAGTGGAGCTCTGTTGTTATGCTTGTGGACCAAACAAATGAGGCTAAAAGCAGCAGCAGAAGAAGATAAAAGCTTACATGACGAACGAGACACTGACTATAAAAAAATTGTCTAATAACAAAATTTATTCCAGAGCAGTGATGAAAGGCTGAGCAGTGTTTTTATGTTTGTCTAGTTGCGTTTAGGTCTGTTTATGTCTATAAAAGGCCGTGAACTATAGCGTCCCTCACTAATGAGAACTTAAGAAATAAGGTTAAAGCAGGCAGAATAAGAAAGCAGTACGCATAACGTCAGAGAAACTGAAAGAGTGGACACCTTTGAGAGCTGTGGAGTTTTTCTAGCCCCTTTTAAAGAGCAAAGAAAGCTAAATATGTGTCAGAGTTTGTGTGAAGGTTCCACTACTTTCAAAACTGTATCACAAAAAAAAGGTCAAAAATCTGACCCACTTTATAGGACTCCCCCCTATCACTAGTGAAGCCAGCCACCACCTCCTGTAGCATACCTGGGTAGACAGTGTGCTCTGAAGAGAGCACAGCTACCCAGCTCTGATACACCAGAACCATCTATCCACACAGAGAGAGTAAGGCCAACTGTGCTCTCTCTGACCACAGCTGCTGATAGAAAGCAGCAGGAGCTGGGATTACAACCAGCATTCATCATAGTGGTAGTGCTTTGGTCCACTGAACCACCACCCAGAGCCCTCAGAAGATGAAAACAATGGAACAGAATAGAAACACTGATATGGCTGGTGAGTTTGTGAACCCTATTTTTCACACTACAAGAAGCAAAAATCATCAGTGCACCTTATGTATGAATTTTACCAGTCAAGGAGCAGTAAAGCCATTCCACTGAAGTGCAGCATTATATAGTTTAGTTTTATAGTTAAGTTTTCCAGCAACAAGACTGGTGGAGTATTAGCCGCACTAAGCACTAGCTCTTTTGCCATTCTCAGAAATCGAGTGCCTGGTCGTACCCCCGGCTAGCACTGCTGGAGCAGCATTAGCCGCTAACTGTGCTAAGTGCTAGTTAGCGCTTTAACCGTTTAGAGGCGAGTACATCGGACTGTACTCTGCTTCTAACCCTGGCTAGCACTACTGGAGCAGCATTAGCATTAGCCGCATTAAGTGCTAGTTAGCGCTTTCGCAGTTCAGAGGTGAGTATTTAGGACTAAAACCTGCTGCTAAACCCAGCAAGCACTGCTGGAGCAGCCTTAGCATTAGCTGCTAACCCTGCTAGTTAGCTCTTTTGCCATTCAGAGGCGGGTATAATCAGACTGTAGTCTGAGCGTTTACCGTGTTAAAGAAGGTAACCGGGACAAACCGCCAGGGTTCCTCAGCGTAGCGCTGTCTGGCTAGCCTTAGTGGAGACCTGGAAATCTAAGCTTACTGTAAATAAATAAATAAATAAAGTAAGTGCTTTACTCAAATAAACAGTTTTCAGGAGAAAAAATTGTATAGATTAATATCCAGTGCTCGTTTGTTTATACATATCTTGTTTATACATATTTTTCATAGATTTAATAAAAAGTCTGACTTTTATAAGTTATATTGCAAAAAAAATCCTAATTTTTTACAAATTTTCCCATATCTCATAAAAAGTGCTTTATGTTTAGAGCATTAAAAAAAAACACTCATTCGATCAAGTAACAGTTCTGCTTGCGCTTTACAGAACAAAGAGAGGAAGTTAAAAAAACACTGGGGTTACTTTAGTGAATACATGAAGGCACACAATGTCCATACACTGCCTCACTCTGCACATCTGATCTGACTAATTATCTGTTTGGTAGAGAGCTAAAACTGTACAACAAACCCAACTGACCTCACAGAGTTCTGAGGAAGCAGACGGCTTTCAAATGGTATTTTATCTGTGTTTATCATGTCTGTCTGCAACACGACTACAATCACAATACCTCAGACACTGCAATTTCCTGTCTAATCATGACTCAAATAATCACAGACCCACCAGCTCGCAGTGTAAATGAAAAATGGACGAATGGGTTTGACAGACAGAAATACAGAGGCATTCGCTCAAATTACAGTTACTTACAAGAGGCATTTAGCTCCATTTGTCACAAAACCTTATGTTCTATTTTTTACTTTTTGACAGCCTGTGACATTTGTTCTTTATACCAAATGTCACAAATGTCCAAATGTCATGATGGAGGGACAAATACACAGCTCTGAAAAAAAAACAAAAAAACATTAAGAGACCACTTCAATTTCTGAATCAGTTTATCTGATTTTGCTATTTATAGGTATATGTTTGAGTAAAATGAACAATGTTGTTTAATTCTATAAACTACAGACAACATTTCTACCAAATTCCAAATAAAAATATTATGATTTAGAGCATTTATTTGCAGATGAAATGTCTGAAATAACAAAAAATGCAAAGCTTTCAGACCTTAAATAATGCAAAGAAAACAAGTACATATTCATAAAGTTTTAAGAGTTCAGAAATCAATATTTGGTGGAATAACCCTGGTTTTAATCACAGTTTTCCTGCATCTTGGCATGTTCTCTTCCACCAGTCTTACACACTGCTTTTGGAT
The DNA here is from genome assembly GCF_023375975.1 of Astyanax mexicanus. Taxonomy (NCBI): domain Eukaryota; kingdom Metazoa; phylum Chordata; class Actinopteri; order Characiformes; family Acestrorhamphidae; genus Astyanax; species Astyanax mexicanus. The sequence continues at coordinate 36,067,785 of NC_064409.1, read as the reverse complement.
AACTTTGTGCCACTCCTGGTGCAAAAATTCAAGCAAATTCAAGGTTTGATGGCTTGTGATCATCCATCTTCCTCTTGATTATATTCCAGAGGTTTTTAATTTTGGTAAAATCAAAGAAAGTAATTCTTAGTTTTTAATTTTTATGTGGTCTCATTTTTTTTCAGAGCAGTTAATGTGCCAAAATGATCTGAAATAAAAACGGGATTACCTTTCCTCCAGTAAAGTTACTGTTTTGTAGATACAATGACTAACAACCTAAGGAATCTCATTATAATAATAAACACAGTGTGGACAAGAGTTTTGGGAGACCTGCTCACACACTGTTTCTTTGTGGGTATTAAAAGAATTTAACCTGATTCTGTTGGAGAAAATCCTTCATACCAAACTTATATCAGAAGTATATATTCTAAGAATGTGGTCCACAGCTCAGTCCATGTATCATATAGCATCTGAGCAGATCTCCACTATTTCTCGTGGTTAGCTTTGGTGGTGCCTGCGATTTAGAAATCAATGGCTGGATGTTTAGTTATTTTCAAAGAACAGTAAATGTATACTGCTATACAAGCTATACACAGACTACTGACTAATATTACTTTAGTGTTGTCTCATTAAAAGATATAATAACACATTTGCCGAAATGTGAGGGGTATACTTACTTTTGGGAAATACTGTAAGCCTGAATGGAACTATAAATTAACCATAGAGTTATTTTGGTCGAAAAGTGCTAAAAAGTGACGCCACAATATCACAAAACTACATGTGGTATAGACTTGTTTTCTCTCTACTGAGGGAATCATTACATTTTATTAAGCATATTATATTCTTGGCTCACTGTTTCTGATGCTAAATAGGGGTTGCCATCTTCCATCTGTTAAAACTGCTGTTTTCTACTAACACTGCACTGACTCTACAGCTCTGAGACAGTTCTGACTCATTCCTCAACTGCACTCGTTTCTTCTTTTTCTTTTTCAGGAGTGCACAGTTAGCTCATTAATGTTTTTCACTAATTCTAAACACTTCTCCTACACCCCTTAGGAACAATCAGCCCTAGACATTCATTATGAAATATCGACACTGACATTTTAAATACGACCTTACTGGAGATTAGGCAAAAATTGGGCAGCACTGTGAAGAGCACTGTGTAAAGCCTCAAGCTAAAACATAAAATTAACACATAGAAGACATTCATATGTGTGACTCAACATTAAAGACACCCATCACTGCATTAGTCTACCAAAGTGGCGGCCCCACCCTAGCTTAAGAGTGTAAATTCACCCACATTTATTACTGCTTAAAATGGCTAAAATTAAAATTAGACCATTGTTAAACTCTTGATCTTGTTTGTTACAGTGAGGGATTTCACCACAGTCAGATCCAAACAGCTCTCTGAGGCTTTAGGGAAGCTACCTGTATCTCCTGCTATGACACTGTAGGATCTTGTGGTGTGTTTTTAGGCTAAACTTGCCAGGACAGCCTGACCTGGTCATGTCTGCAGCTATTTTAAACATTCTCAAACAGTGAAATGTCTGATATCTAATTGATTTGATATCTTTCCAAACTCTTATGCATCTATAACCATCTTTCTGAAAACCTAAGAAAGCAGAAAGATTTTAAATTCTGCAAGGCTAGGGCCCTATTAAATCAAATTTATTTTTTATTTATTTATGTTTCAGATTTGTAACATGTGACTTTTCAGAAAAAAAAAATCCAATTAATTACATGCTCTGTGATTGATTAATATAAATTAATTACACTGAATCACATTCATCATATATTTTAAACTGTACAGTTCAATTGAATTTTAGCTGAGGAGCAAATGAATACATCAATAACTGGCATAGATTTAAAAGATTCCTGTAATGGATATCATTCAGTAACAGATGAAATTGGACAAAAAGATAAAAATCACAAAATCATTACAGAAGACTGTCACAGAGGTTATTTTCAGGAGATTCTAGACTTCTCAAATTTGAAATATGTCTTAAAGAGTAACTCCACTCTAAGACATTTTTTACATTAACAGCTGAAATATGCTGCTCTGTAATAATACAATATATCAAGCCTCTGTAACTATACCAGCCCTGCCTAACATGCTGAAAAATGAAATGGAAATATTAATAGAATTTATATATTTGACAATATTTTGATTAAAAGTTTACTTAGTAGAGTAAAATGGATTTTATTAATTATTAATTTTTGTATATATTATATCAATTATGAGAGAGAGACACAATTAGTTGGAGGAAAGAGAACGGCTTGTCGACAATTTGAATGATCACAGTGAACGTTTGTGTGTGTTTGTGGTTGTTTTTGTGGTTATGTGCATTTCATGCAAAGTACTGAAATAGGCACCAAAATTGTTTTACCCTTTCGGCACACAGACATTTCTGTCGGTGCCTTTTTGGTATCGAATTTCAATTCCCGGCCATATTTGTATGCATTTAGTCTACTACACCATGTCTCAATACTGTTCAAATAAAGATCAAATTTTCAAGTATTTAAAAGTCACTAACATCTGTATACTAAAACACACTTTGCTTCAGCAGCAGGATTTTTACCCAAAATCCTGAGATCTGCAATGTTGACTATATTGCTCATCCCCGACACAAGCTGACTGAACTCCTCGTGTCTGTGGTGATGCAGTTTCTAAATTGATTTGATTGATTTTGGGCTGGATATTCCACTTTATTCAAGGTGAAGATGCAGTTCTGTGCGCTGCACACTTGTGTCAGCATGAGCTAAAGTCACATTATTCGCAGTGTGAGTGCTCAAGTGTGTTTCAACAAACTGATTAACTATTATCTTCACATCCGCTTCTACACGCCCGCCCACACACACACACATAAACACACATACACACACTCACACACGCACAAACACACAAAAACCTGCACAAAGTGACAGCCACAAAAATGCTTTCCTACCTTGATGAAGTTTGCATTGATGTAATCCGTGTCCTGATTGGACGTTTTTAATGCGACTTTTACTCGACTGTGGTCAACTGAAGGATGAGAAAAGACAAGATTTGAGAAAGTGCAGCAGACCAGAAACAAATACATTACAGAAAGCACAAACATTACATGCAATGTATTCGAATTAAACACATTAATTAAACACTAAATTAATTACAAAACAGAAACTAAATAGAATTTTTGTAAAAGCATTTATGAGAAAGTGTACTTTAAAAAGATTTAACCCAACACTGCACATCAATAGGCCTGTTCACACAAATGCACAGAGAGATCAATGGCTATTACCAGACTGCTACAAACGCACTGTATGCAGGTCAGTTTTTCTACTCCAGTTACAGCATCACAGATGCAGCTGTTTTCAGGCTGGTTTAAAGTATAGTAATGGGTATTGATCTAACGCTCAACTAAAACCAAACAGAGCTGTGAGCACGAGAGAAAGTACAGCACTTTCATTCACATCAGTGTATATGTATTTCAGTGTGTTCAATACTGATCTATGGTCAGATATTTCTGAACACACAATTACAAGCATCATGATTAATTCTGAGTTTTTGCTTGGATCAGATTTGACTATAATGATGCTTTATACATACATTAATGCAAGTGATCTATGTCTGATATGCTTATGCATATTCCCTCCACAGAGATATTATAAATTAGTGGAACGGTCGCTAGCCCTCAAATATCACTTCTGTGTCGCATTAAAGCAAAATAACTAATTATTAAATTGTATGAGAACACCACGACAAATGAACTAATGGAATTTATGTCATCACAATGTTGATGTCCACAGTCACATCGCAGGACATGCAATATTACATAAGGCCAATTTAAATAAACTATTTTTAGCTGCTCAGTGTAAACTGACAGTATGCACTGTCCTCTTTTTTTCATAACGTATTAGATTATTTAACAGATTATAAAATATTATTATATAATATTTTATATTCAATATTATTTATTTTACTTCAATCTTTTTTATATATATATATATTCATAATTTTTATTTTGGAAGTGTATAGCAACACAAGTTACAAAGCAATCACAATTACATATTTCCATTTTTTACATTTATGAACAATTTTCCATTACTCCATATATTTTATTATTAACATATATATTAACATAATTTTCCAATATACTCCACCCACCCAGTTATCTCCCTCAATCCTACACAAAGTACCCCTTAACAGGTCCCCACTCAAGGCTGGAGATGTGGATATTTTAAGAAAGTCTGATAAAAAAAAAAAAAAAAATTGAAAACCAATGGGCTAGAGCAGGGCAAGACCAGAGCATATGGGTTAGATTGGCTGGGGTGTTATGACACTTATCACAATAGCTATCTATCAGTATCTATAGATAACAATAGATATATTAAAATACATTTTAGCCAGCCTTGCTTTAGAGAAATGAACATGATGTAGTACTTTAAACTGTATCAGGCCTAACTTTTTACTTCAATCTTGATTACATAGTAGGAGTGTGCCATACATCATGTATATCATCACACAATATTATCGCCAAACATTCTCATGATACTTCATATCTTTATATTATGTTGATGTATGAAACACATATTAGATTACATTATATTCAAGTAATAAATGAATACAATTTTTAATGTTTATTTTGCTGCAGGAGTATATTCTTAATTCATACTGCATTAAAGAATGTTGTTATTCCAAAAAATATCCTGAAATATTGTGATATTACTTTGGGGCTATATGGCACTGTTAATAAAGTCATGTTTGATTATTAAACTCTGGTCAATTTTTATTTTTATTTTTTATCTTTAAAACCTAAAAATGTAGTTCTTTTTCCTGTTCAGTCACAATTCAATTAAAAATGTTGAGAATTAAACACTAACACAAACAAACATAATGCAGAATATATATGCATAAAATATGTTTGAGTGCAGCTTTCTTGAAAGTGAAAACTGTAAATGGCATATTTCACAGAATTGGTGCTATTTCTGTCCCCAGGAAATTACATGTATAAATGTGCACACAAAATACCATTCAAATATGTTTTATTATTAGCATAGTGTCTTGTACATTAACCTAACTGCAAATGTAAAACATGTCATAAAAACTACTTAGAACACTGAAAAAATAGCGTTTGTTACCCGTCCCCACTCTCTAACTATAAACTTTACCATGAAATATAATTATTCAAATCCTTCAGATATTTTTTTTTGCATTGTTGTGACTCCAAATCCCATCTATGCTTTGAAACTATTTTTTTTTCAGAATAAATCCATAATTTTTAAGTTAAAATACACATTTTAGTTGTGGATTTCACTGATTCCTGTTACCGTATGGCATTACCCCTACAAGTCTACAAGTCACATCTACAACAGGAAGTTACATCAGTTGGTTCTACAGAAGATCATGAGAAGACCAAAATTAAGTTCTCTCATTAATTTTTCTTAGTGTAACGTTTACTTAAAAAAAGGCTTTCTTGAAAGAAAATCACATGAACTATTGGACTTGCTTTTAAACAGGCTTTTTAAATATCACGTGTTTTGGCAACAGAACTGAGAAAAATGTTCGACTAGAAACACTGTAAAAAATTAAGCAAAGCATTCTGAGATTGACCAGTACATGTTTTGAGTCAAAACAAGCATATTGCACTAATTCGGTGGAATGGCCCATAAATACATCTTGAAATCCACTCTATAAACAGATGGAAGCTGACAGTAGTTTGACTCATGCAGAAATATGTTGAAACTCATTACCATGATTCACTGAAACATGCATCACACCAACACGAAAAACAACCATGAAAGATTCGACACTGCATAGATTACTTACACGGCAGAATGTCTTTATATCTGTTCTTCTTCACATTTTCCTCTTTCTCACCAACGTTAGTGGGGAAGATCTTCTCTGTTCTGTATTTGGTTGATAATCTTCGTAATCTCTGTGAGAGGGAGAGAAAATGATAAAAATCATTAGTGTCAGCTTGCGTTCATAGCAGTGGTGTTTTATTTTAGTGTATGGATCATGAGGGGAATAATGTTTAACAGCAGGGATCAGTGGGGGAGAGAAGACAGTGTAATGATAGTGTTTCAGACAGAGAGGGTGACCATGATTAAACGGCTCTCTGAGGGCCTCTCACTTTACTCCAGATGAATGCTCTCAGTGCAGACAGACCCCACTCAGGCTTATGACATAAAAAAACGGCCCTGTGGGATTACACTGAGATCCAGAGCGACCTCCACCATGAGAACACACAGGACATTACATCACAATGTACTATGCAGTATGTATTTCTGTGCATATTGTGGATTAGAGCTGGACAATTAGTCCACAACAAATATGCAGAATCTCTGAAATCATTAAAAACCGTTGCCTGTTAATACATTTTATAATTTCTTTTAATACTATGTGTTCGTTCTGTCCTATTAAGAACATAGTATCACAAGTGCAGTCACATGACCCCACCCCATCCATCCCATCCATCAGTAAAATATTTCATTGATCACAATGTTGATTTAAGGTCTGGATATCAGACTGAGAAAACCGACATAAACCAGGTTAAATATATATTTTTTTATTATATATAATTGATATATCAAACATACGACAATTGGGAGACCACTTCAGTTTCTATATATATATTTGAGTAAAATGAACATTGTGGTTTTATTCTATAAACTACAGAATTTCTCCCAAATTCCAAATAAAAAATATTGTCATTTACAGGTTTTTTTGTGCAGAAAATGAGAAATGGCTGAAATAACAAAAAAGATGCAGAGCTTTTAGACCTCAAATAATGCAAAGAAAACAAGTTCATATTCATAAAGTTTTAAGAGTTAAAAAACACTATATGTTGGAATAACCCTGGTTTTTAATCACAGTTTTTATGCATCTTGGCATGTTCTCCTCCACCAGTCTTTCACACTGCTTTTGGATAACTTTATGACACTCCTGGTGCAAAAAATTCAAGCAGTTTAGCTTGGTTTGAAGGCTTGTGATCATCCATCTTCCTCTTGATTATGTTCCAGAAAGTAAAATCAAAGAAACTCATAATTTTTAAGTGGTCTCTATTTTTTTTTTTCAAGAGCTGAATATTGATCAATATAAATCAACAATTCTTTGCAATCTGACAAACAACCAATAATTTGTTTTCGAGAATCAATACAGTACTGCAAAACACAATACTGCAAAACTTTGATATACTGATATTTTTTACACACCCCTAAAGTAGAGTACTGCTTTCCAAAACTGCAGTCCTCCAGACGAGAAAGTTTAAATACTTCTTACCAAACTTCATTTGTGTGTCTCTCTTATTCTTGCTCTTTCTTTTTATTCTCCTCTCTCTTTCTAGCTTTTCTTCTGTGAGAAAAATGGCGTGGGCGGTCTGGTTTCCGAGGGCCTGTGCAAAAGCTCTGCCTCTGCTTCTGTTTGTGAACTGAACGTGCCACACTTTTAACACTGAACAATGTGCCACACGTTTTCTATTAGATAAAAGAAAGCAAAGCTGCACTGCTGTGAAGCAATCTGCCTTAAGTTACTGCTTAAGACCTTCTAGAAGAATCCAACTTCCCGTATTGTGTTTGGACTCTGCAACTTCATTACTATCCGTAAGTAACGGGGGAACACATGCTTGAACTGAATCATTTACAAAAAATAAGTTAGAAAAAGAGTTTTAAAAGAAATCTTCTATAATGTAGAAAAAATGTATAAAAAATGTATAATGTATAAAAAATATCCTATATATTTTTTTACTGTAATTGCTTTTCTCTCAAAACCAACCACAATTAATATTTCCTGGCCATTTTCCAATTTAGCATTCAGTTCTTTACTTTCCATGATAACTATTTTTGATTGAATAATATGTTGTTCCAAAAACATTTAACATGGGATAAATTATATTATTGTCAATTAAAGACCATAATTACTACTAATAATAATATAATAGCTTAACAAAGCTATTTCACCTTTTTGAAGAACAGTTTATTCAGATATTGGAATTGGAATAGACTTTATATATTTTACAGATATCTAACATAAAATACAAACAGAGTTTTAAAACAGAGATTTTCCTGCATAGAAAACATAAGGATAATATTGAAAGCATGTTCCTATATTGTGCAATAAATCGATAACATAATTATTGTGACAGGAAGAGAGGCCTATAATGCTGTCATAATTAAAAGAGGACTCTGTGTGGCTCCACAGGCTAAACTGTTATGCTCAACCAGTTTTTGTAGTTGCTTCTGCATCATGATAAATGTTTAAATAATAAACCTAGGGTTTATTAGTCCCTTTCAGACATTAAAGGGCTCAGTCACTTTTACGCAAATAAGCAGCTGCTGGCCATGCCATGTATATGCTGAGTGTTTATCACACCTTAATGTTAGCCTGTGCTGAATGGCAAAACCCAAACAAGCTAGTTCATGCTTAACTCCCTCATCTGCTGACTTGCCACAGAGTAGTTACAGATTCCTCTGTCAGACGAAGTCTGTTAGCTAAACCTGCACTGTAATGTACGAGGTTTTCATCCAAAATAACTTTTGCATGATATGTCTCCTATAACTTTTGAATGCGATTTGATCGGCTCTCAGAATCAACTAAACCGAAGAAATCTAGACTGATCGCCAATCACATATTTTGGATGAAAATCTACTGACACAAATGCACAGCCAATCAACGTTTCAATCTCTATTTAATTCCAGATTTATTGCCATATATTGTGCAGACTGTATGGGCTGAGTAGTTCTTTAACAGTTCAGGTTACATTTAGGTTTTTAAAGCACTCACAACAGTGCAGCATGGTAGAATTTAAAACTGTGTGCTGCTCAGGCAGCCTTTATATCCACACTGAGTGCAGTAATAGTTTGGTGAGCTGTGCTCATCAATGCTCAGTGTTAATTACTCTGGCCTGTGGGGGAGGGGGGAGGGTGGGAGAGGACAGGGAATGCTAATGTCTTAGATGGGGATGAGGGTTGTACTTGCAGGCCGAGCACTTGCTGGAAAACAGCACCCTCTCAGCCATACAGTAATTACGTTACAGTTATTCTGGTCTCATGTGAATTAAATTTTCATCAGCGTAGTAACTCTATGCAGCACAAGACGGAGGGGGGGTCAAGGCCAAGAAAACACACACAAGAACACACACACAAACCACAAACACCTCTCTGCACTGCCAAGCGAAACAAACAATTCACATTTTAGACGGCTGAGTAAGGAAGACCTTACGACTGGTGGATAAGATATTTCCACAGCACATGTCCCGTGGCTGCTTGAGCTATTGAACTTTCTTTATGAGCTTTTATTTATATATATATATATATATATATATATATATATATATATATATATATATATATATATATATATATATATATATTTTACAGTTAACTATAACAGTAGCTGCTCAGAATAATTTGAAAAAATAAAGCAGGGCTGCCTATACTGACTGTATCAGTAGAGATATCTTTTAAGACTGATTTACCAGACAAATATTTTACTCAATATAAAGCATATTCTATTTACATTACACACTATTTACATTCAGTGATTAGGGGTGGGACAATATATTGATATTGCAATATCCTGTACTCTTTCGATCGTAAAACATAGCATCGAAAATCAATATTTTTTATTAAAACAGGCGCTCTAATCTCCCTAAGACTCGCCCCAGAGTTTGACTTACTGCTTCATTACTTCATGGTGAAGTTAATTAAATGAATTGGGTGAACCTGTTGTGAAGAATATTGGTTGTCAAATTCTGTGAAACTGACACCAATTAATTACAAAATTCCTGGTAGTTGCTTATTTTAGAGTATTTTATCCTCTTTAGTAAAAAAATATGCCTACTATATATATATATATATATGAACTACTATAGAGAACTGTCTTGCGATATATTGAGTAATACAGAATGACAGTATTGTGACATCATGGTCATCGTGCATGACCATGATGTATTATGATTATATCGTATTGTGAAATACCATTTGATTCCAACCTCTATCCATGATTCCAGTGAAATGATTCAAACCAGATTTTTGTAAAGTGAAATTGTGCTAGACAATTTTCATGATTAATTCAGTTAATACGAATTACAGTTTAATGCGATTTTAAAGTGAAGTAATCGTGATTTTTCGTACAGACATTTTATCTTTTTAATCTAAAATATACTATATACTAATTTCTGAAGTATTTATCTGTCTTACCTTGGTTACCAGTGCCTCCCACAGACCAATCCGTGCATATTTTCTAACCATTCCGAGAACTGAGCTCATACCATAAAAAGTTTCAGCACTTTTGCACAAACACCCGGTGGGATAAAGCATTTATTTAGCTAGAAATAAATTCTAATATTTCTAAAAACTGCAGTGTCATCGCTCTCCGTAAGCATCCGTGATCTATTGTGGAAAACAATAATAATCTCTCCTTCAAAGCTTCCTCTCTGACCTGACTGCATTATTTCTCAATTTTCAGTCACAAACACGCATTCTAAAGTATAATCCCTTGTCTGTCAGTGTGCAACTTTTTTTTCACAGTTAAACCTAGTTTTAAACCATTTCTTTGTCATCTGTAGTTTAATTTTTAGTAGGGGGGAACAAAATCTGATTTTTTGTGAAAACAAATCAAAGATTACTTTTTTAGGCCATAATCGCCCAGCACTATAACAAAGATCTGACTTTTTTTCAGGGATGTGAAAACATGTCAAATCTTTTTAAATGAGATATGTATCACTTTCATATGTGATACAAATCCTAGATCAGGTACATAACTAATTTAAGGGCATGCATTATGAATGTAAATGTACATCATATGTTATTATGGGTCCAAATTACATTTTATTAACACTCAAGACCCTGATTTAGACTACTGGGCAAATGCTCATATGATAAATATACAATTTTAATTTTAAATGTTACCAATATTTAATATAATAACTTGATAGGAGTTCACTTAAAAATGTGCTAGTACCATTTTTGCCCAGTTTATCACATCGGAAACCAATATTACGGTGACATATTTATCGCCAAGATGTCTTTGAGCTTGCTGAGATTATATTTATGCCACTTTATCCACCCCCAGTAAGACATGAAAAATCTCATTAAAACTAAACATAAATAAAAGCAAAAAGAGCTAATGAGTCTGTCCATCATGACATCATGACAGCCCTGGATGAAAAAGATAGATATTAAACACGTTTTATGAAAATGAAAACCGAGACTCAGAACTGGCCTCCTCATGCCCTCATTTCCTCTTTCTCACTGCTAAGCAGTAAATCAAGTTCACAGGGGATTTGGTCACAGTCAGCGTTTACTTCCAGTGCAATGACCTCTTCAACAATGCAAAATTAAAAGCTAATAAACAACATTCAAAAATAAAATGTCCTCAAGGCCACCTTGAAACTATACCAGCAAACACTGGACTAAATTTAGAGTTTCAAAGTCTCTCCATGCAAAGATTTCACAAAGCTGGACTTCTCACTCAGCTGGAAACTTCAGGTCAAACGAGAATCTTGCCCAATAAAAATGACCCTGATCACTTCTCATATCGGACATTCTGTCCCTCTTACTTGGCTTTTTCTTCATCTACCCAAACCGAATGAAATATCCTGCTTTGTGAAACATCCCCGGTCATGTCATCTGATATCAGATGCAAATTCAGTTAAAAGTTTAAAAAAGGTAAAAAATAAATAAATCCTGTTGAGCCTTAAGTTGTTGTGTAATTCGAGTGGGAACTCCTTCAGTGTTTGAGAAGCACATTAATAAATAAATGAAGAGACACCTCTGTAAATAACATTAAAGGCCTGGAGGCTTACTTACTACTTAATGCTTTGTTACATAGTGATTTTTGGGGCAGCTTATGAGAGAAATTCAGTGTAAAAATAGACTTGGTATGTAGTGAAAAATAAGTATAAATTTGTCATATATTCCAACTCCATTTACTTCCAGCATTCCTAAATACAGCGCTTTTAGCCGATGCTCCAAACTTTATATAGAGTATTTTTATATTATTATTATTATTATTATTATTATTGTGTGTTTATATACCTATAAACAAATTATGCTTTTTGTTGATTTCCTAAGTAAAAGCAAATGAGGAGCCTTAAACAAACCTTAAAACTGCACATTTCAGACGATTAATTTTACACAGAGGATACAATAAAAACTTTTTTATTGTGGCATTAATTTTGCACAAGCCATAATAATCTTTGTTTATTGGAGTATGCTAAATTAAGCAAAAAAGAGGGCACTAGGGACGTTAAAAATGTATTATTAAAACATTTTAAAAATAAATTATATCAGTAATTATTATGAACTCATAGATGGGTGTTGTTGGGACAGATGTTGATGAGATTGTAATTTTAATTATAATAAAAATAAATAAATAAATAAAAAAGGTTCTTACTAGCAACAGAAGTTTTGTAATATGATTTCTAGGTGATAAAGAAATTTGCAACACATTTAAAAAAGTTATTAAAAAAAGTAGTATAAAAAAATATGAATACGACAACTGTTGTTAAATCACTTTTTTTATGTCTAGAGGGGTGTAGAATTAGAATACTGGGGTATTCATGACAGGATTGTGGGTTAGTTACCTGGGTTCAGTAATCTGCCACTATTATACTATTATCCTGAGGCCCTTGTGCATTAGGCCCTTAACCCTTAATACTCACTGCGCACCACAGCAATGGCTATCCTCCGAGCACAAGTGTGGTGAACATGTTTTTTCTCCTCTTTATTCTTCATACAGCTATATAATTTAGACAACATAACTAAACCCACGTGAACTTGGAGTAGCCCTACAATTTTGCTCAATTAATAAATTCCTCACTGAGAGTAAAGAGTTAAAAGTCCTTGCAGTTTAAAAGAGAAACAAACTAGGCCTTCAAAGGCCTGTTGAAGAACGCCAGCAATGAGAGAAAAAAATGCAGGATATGCTGCTCTCGTCAAGCGAACGTCTGACTTCAGGAGGACGTGCCCATTGTCTGTGTCTCACTCTCTCAATCATTCAGTCAGAAGGACGTGCTTTAATAGCGCTCTCTTCCGCGATTACGTAAACTCTCGCGCACACAATGGAGACGCGCTCCGGAGCAGGAGGCATTTCACAAGAGGAAATAAAGCAGGAACCTGCTAGAGTCTCCCCCGGCCTGTCTGTACCAACACTCAGCCAAGCCGGGGACTGAATACAACACCACGGCTTTTTAATACCTCACACTATACATCTGTAACACATATCTACTGAAGTTATTATTAATAAAAATTAAAACCGTAGAAGGCTCCTAGATACTAGGAAAAACTGTTTGGATGCTCATATGACTTATTCCCTGGGCAAATGTTCAACAGACTGGTGAAAACACCTTAGATATGACTTGTTAACCAACCTGTTAACATTGTTCTTTCCATTTATTTCATTTATTTAAGATTTTCTACTCAATCTCAAAGATCAATTACCCAAATCCTGTTTAAATGAACTCCTTCTTTCAATAGCGATGCTCTAACACTAGGAGGATGAAGACTTTTCAAACTTTTCAGCTGATGCAACACCACTGGGTAGCCAGGGTAGACCTGGTCTTATGGACCACCCTGAGCCCATTTTTAAATGGCGCTGCTCTTGACCTATCCACTGGGTCAGATATTAAATATGGTCTTAGACTCTCTGACTGGGTTTGCCAAGCAGAGGTTTTTGTCGGCAATCTACAAAAACCATCAAACTGATAAAAAAAAACAAATAAATATTGTGTAGTGCAATGTGCAAAACAAACTAAGGCAAATTTATTTCTGCTGGATTTTGATTTTTTTTTATGATGTATCTACCACAGGGAGATTATCTGCACAGTATCCTTGATTTTACTCCATGATTGTATACACAATGTGTCTTTATAGAGTACTATTTTTATTGTTACATGTTAGAAGACTGACTCCTGGTGAGTCCTAATGAAATCTAGCTGAAAATTCTGTAGTCTTTTTTTTCCCCAGTGTTGTGCAGCCCTATGTGGTTCTACACTCACTAAAAAATAAAGGTCCTTCAAATATGGGAGTGTGAAGAAACTTTCTCCTTCTCTTTCTAAAGGGCTTAAGAAACTTAGCCTGATGTAACTGAATGGCGTTTTACAGTCTCTGTTACAAACATGACTCTTTACTGAACTAAAAGCGGTTATTGTAAGGAATAAGTTAAATAACCATTTTATTTTAGAGTGTAATATGTGAATAGCAATGTGTTAAGTTAACTGTGTTTGAGAGCTTTTAAGTCCAGGTCTGAGAGCAGAAGTCTTTTAAAAGAGTGAGGTCTCTCTCCCACCCCCAAGCTGCCCACGTAACACAGGAAGTTGTGGTGCTGGCTTGTGTGTGGGAGCTGGTAAGGCAAAAAAGAGTGTGTGTAAGTGTGTGTGTGTATAAGAGAGAGAGAGAGAGAGAGAGAGAGAGAGAGAGAAAGAGAGAGAGAGAGAGAGAAAGAGAGAGAGAGAAAGAAAGGGAGTGAGGTGTAATATTTCCGTTTCTTTCAGCACTGGGGCAGAACAATAACTGGCGTGACACAGTTAAACTGAGCTCTTTTCTTATTGGACCGTTATTTAGCTTTACTCCAATCAAAATCCACCTCACGCCCCTCTCAGACCCCCACGGGACTCCTTGGAGACCGGGCACGGCAACGCCCTCATGACTAAACTGACCACATCACAGACCGCCTGAGCTCAGTCCGTCCCCGGAGGAACAGAAAGCCCACAGGCCTCAGTGTGCTCAACAGATTAGCAGCTCAACACCTGAAAATTCATCTGTTCCAAAACATACATCACATATATGTCTTTAGAACAGTTTACTAAGAGAGTCTGTGTGTCACTATAGCACAGACTATAGCACAGACACTATATATTGGTTAAACTAGTACATACTAGTATTAATACTCAATTATACAAATAATGAACCTAATCAACAAATTATTTATTAATTCTCATATATTAGGCCAGTCACAATCAGCTTTTTGGACAGTATATAGTCTCAGATACTATTGCAATTTATGATACTACTGCCATTTGACCATATGAGCATTTTATGTCAGCAGCTAAATCCTTAAGAGCAAAAAAGAGCTCACTGGATTTAGACACTAGAATATGCAATTCATAGATGGAATATACAGCCCTGGAAAAAATTAAGAGACCACTTCAGAGATCACCTATTTATAGGTATATGTTTGAGTAAAATGAACATGCAGAAAATGAGAAATGGCTGAAATAACAAAAAAGATGCAGAGCCTTCAGACCTCAAATTATGCAAAGAAAACAAGTTCAGAAATTAATATTTGGTGGAATAACCCTGGTTTTTATTCACAGTTTTCATCCATATTGGTATGCTCTCCTCCACCAGTCTTACACATTGCTTTTGGATAACTTTATGCCACTCCTGGTGCAAAAAAATTCAAGCAGTTCAGCTTGGTTTGTTGGCTTGTGATCATCCATCTTCTTCTTGATTAAATTCCAGACGTTTTCAATTTGGTAAAATCAAAGAAACTCATCATTTTAAAAGCTCTCTAATTTTTTCCCAGAGCTTGCATCAGTGTTAAAATCCAAAATGGATTGGCATTGTTAATAAAAACTGACCATGCCACGTGATTCTGATTTCTGATCCTTCTCCTTTTAAGTTTTATTGAAACTAAATCAATAAAAGATTAGCATACATGTTTATAAAAGGCATAAACTGATTTATATTTTAAACACACGCGCACACACACACACACACCTTGTGGGTTTTGTGGTTAAGATATTAGCGTGGCTGTTGCAGCAGAGTTAGAGATGCAGCCTACAGCTGTAACTTGTTCTAATTTGATGTGACTGATCTGTGATTGAATGCAAGAGACACTTTCTTTATTCCTTTATAACGTTTGAACGCAAACAAAAAAAAAGACTGGTAAACTGGTAAAAATACTGTAATTCTGACCAAATAAACAGCAAACAGTATAGGACAAGTTCTGAACACTGAGTTTGTGAGAATATCCCCTTAATGTGGCTGAGCTGGTGTGTCAACTTTATATATATATATATATATATATATATATATATATATATATATATATATATATATATATATATATATATATATATTAAAGGGGGTGTGTGTATTTTTTTAAGTTTATTATGATAAATCAATTTAAAGATAATTTCAGATCATGATAAATAGTTCAACAACAAAATGAAAACCTTCTCGTTACTGTTCAGACTCGATTTACCCCAGATCACCCTCCTCACCTCAGGCCAAAGAGCTCTGGTTAAACTGCAGCCCCTTCAGAACAAGAGGCTTAACCTACTCTCCTGCCTCCATTAAATAAGTAAGCACTTGTGTTTCCCCCTTATCCTGAATTATTCACAGGAAATGGTTCTTTTGTAGGTAGCACAAACACCGCACTCTGATTGGTCGACCGGACCTGTGTGAGAATAGTGGCTGGTTCTCGCAGGGTTTCCACGGAAACTGTGGTTGGCAGGACGTGGCCTGGCGATGGTGGTAAACGCCCTCGGGTCACCTCAATCACACATGCAATCTAACACACACAAACTAACACACACACACACAAACTAACACACACACATACAAACTAACACACACACACGAACACACACGCAAACACACGCAAACACACGCAAACACACCCTAACACACCCTAACACACCCTAACACACCCTAACACACCCTAACACACCCAAACACACCCAAACACACCCAAACACACCCAAACAAACTAACACACCCAAACAAACTAACACACACACAACAAACAACAAAACACACAAACACACACAAACAAACTAACTAACACACACACAACAAACAACAAACACACACACAAACAACAAACACAAACAACAAACACAAACAACAAACACAAACAACAAACACACATACACAAACTAACACACACACAAACACACACACACACGCACACTTTCTCGCAGCTAAGGGCAAGGCCATCATGTTATCAAAACCACATCAAACAGCTCTCACCACTACAGTGGCTGTAGAAACAGACCAGAGACCAGTTCTTCAGTCTAAACTATCTGACAGCACGTCTTCGATGCTCCTGCGCTGAAGACACTGTGTGTCTGGGGGAATCCCAGCCAGCGGGTGAGAACTTACATTTGTAACAGAAGTCTTTACACTTGCTGCACACTGAACCCAACATACGTGCAATGAAGAATGCAGTCGTGTTACACCATACAAACAAGAGTGACAATTAGGGATATTATACCCTGAAATATTGTGCCATATCACCCACCCCTAATTATCACATCAGGGTACTACTTTTTACTGTTTTTATCAAAAGAAAAATTTACACTGTTCTTCTTGCCCATTATATATCTACTAGAGACTAGGAGATATTTAGAGTGCATTATTAGTATCATGACATTCTGGATCACTGACTTCTATTAAAAATCTAATAAAATTATTTTTTTATATATATCTTAGTTAGGGGTGTGCCATATTATACCGTATGCAATAATAAAATATAAATTTCGTTTAATTTCATTCATTTTCATTTTGTTGCAGTAGTGTATTCTTGAAATAATTTTTTTAATTCAGTGTTTTGTTATATCACCAAGAGTATTATCGCAAAAACACCATCAAATATCGCGATAATTTTAATGAATAATTTGTGTTACAATATATGATTGTTTTAATAACGGATATAGTTTTTAAACACATTTCCAATGTTTCATGAGCTGAGCATTATGGTAAAAATATTGCATCACTGTCACAATACACAATATTTATCGCAATGTTTTAAAACATAGACAACATGCATCAGCAGAGGCAGATTCCTAAAAAGCTGCAATTCAAATACTTTTCAATGCATAGCACAGGGATTTTTATTCATGTTTTTCTGCACATTAATCAATTAATGATGACTAATTATGCTCTTTGTAATTATATGCACAGTCCGGCAATATACTCAATATGCTTAAAAAAAGGTATACTGTTGATTAAGGCTGGGACAAAATATTGGTATTGCGATATATTGTATCAGTTTCATTTGAAATACATTATGGAAATTGATGGGGAGTTTAAAATGCCTATATTTCAATAAACCAAAGACTCTTCCCTATATTTGACTTACTAAAGTTACTACTGCAGTACTCCAAGTTGTGGCGCTAATCAAATAAGTAGGGTAATTCTGCAATGAAAAGAAAATTAGTTGTCAGGTTCTGTGAAACTGCCACTAAAATGTCATAATTCCTTGTATTTGTTTTCTTAGGAGTATTTAATCTTTATCTTTATTTT
Source organism: Astyanax mexicanus (assembly GCF_023375975.1). Classification (NCBI taxonomy): domain Eukaryota; kingdom Metazoa; phylum Chordata; class Actinopteri; order Characiformes; family Acestrorhamphidae; genus Astyanax; species Astyanax mexicanus. Next base: position 36,049,572 of record NC_064409.1, on the reverse strand, counting down.
GTGATATATCGAGTGTCACATAATCAAAGTACTGTGATTTCATTGTTATCGTGCGCAACATACAACAGATTTCAATCATTAATTTTTTAGTGCCGGCAGCAAAATATATGAGGTCATTCGTCAAACACATTGGATGCTTTGCTGACCACTAGAGCTGCCCAATATAGCGCTTTTGCATCATAATCATAATATCTACAAGTGCAATAGGTGCATCACAGGAAATGCAATATGTAGGGCCTTATGTTTTTTTTTAAATGCAGGAAAAAAAAAAAAAAACATTGACAGTCATATAAAGAATTCTAAAATAAAAATAAAGAATTCAGATTTTATAGGGCCCTGGCAAGGTCACATAAACGATATCTGGTGAACATTATTTGTAATATATGACATATACTAGTGAATCTCAAAAAAAAAAAATAGAATATCATTGAAAAGTTACTTTATTTGAACGGCTGGTGTTTAATTCTCTGTGTTATATCAAGTCCAAAGTCAGTGCAGTGAAAATCTTATAGCAATCTTATAGATGCAGATTTCATTTTCCAGCAGGACTTGGCACACTGCCCACACTGCCAAAAGTACCAATTGGTCTTATATAATATTACAATTTTCTGAGACACTGACTTTTGGGTTTTCACTTGCTTTAAGCCATAATCATCATCGATAATATAAACAAACAACTAAAATAGATCACTCTGTGTGTTATACATCTATATAATACACAAGTTTCACATTTAGAACTGAATTATTGAAATAAAGTAACTTTTCAATGATATTCAAATTTTCCGAGAGGCACTAGATGATATTGCAGAACAGCTAAATCTTGCAATGAAAGTATTTTATACTGTGCTGCCCTACTCACCACTAGTGTTACACGTACCACAGTTTGAGAAGCACTGGTCTTAAACTGGTCTATTTGTCTTAGATTTTACTGTGCATTTGTCTCTGGAGAGATTGGCCTGTGTCTGCTGAGTAATCTCCAGCTGAGCTGATCCACCTGAGTCAGTGAGGCAGAAGCAATTACACTCTCCTCTCCTCCAAGCAGTTATTACACATCTATCATCATCATCATCCTCCTCCTCCTCCTCCTCCTCCAGCCTGATCTTTAGCATCAGTGTGAGCACCTTTAACACCACTGCCACTAGAGTTAATACCCATCAACACTCCTCACTTCTGTTTCCACAGGTTAAATCAACTGTACCTCCATAACCTGATCTCACACTGATCCTAAAAAGAAGAGATAGAAAAGCCAAACCTGCTGTTGTGAGGTTATTTACATCACCATGGAAACGCCGCTATCAACTGCCCTGCAGTCAGAAACACCAACACACTACTGATCAGAGAGTTTTCTAGCTGTACACCATTTAAATACTCTTCTTTAAAATGCTGGCTTTGGTTAATGATCATCTACTCATAGTTTACTCATCTTTAGGATCACAGTTAGTTTACAGGAATTATTTGGTAAAAAAAATCAGTTGAATAGGGATGATCAAATAACCAGAGCTGTAAAAAAATATTTACATCATATCAAATTGTGATATACTGCTTTGTAAAACTGTATTTTTTTTAAACACAGTATTGCTTTTGTTTTAGTTTAGGGGTAAAGATTGGTGTGACTGCTAGATACTAGGGGTGGCTGATATGGCTCTAAAATAATATCACGATATTTCAGGGTATTTTTGCAATAACGATATACTTGGCGATATAGGAAAACTAAAATAATTCATTCATTTCAGGAATATAGTATAATAATATAACAAAAAAAAACATAATGTGGCAAAATAAATAATATAGCATAAAATAATATAATGCAGCAAAAATATTTACACTTTTCTTTTACTCTAATTTTAGAAATATGAAATCCTACTGTGTTTTTTATACTACGAGAGATTATTTAAACAATTGCAATACAGTATCACAGTATAAAAATATATTGAATCAAAACCCCTGCATCATGTTATCACATCGTAAGTAATTCTCGCCTAATGCAGCCTTTCCACCACTAAATACTTGGTATTTGAAAGCTCTGCATCTTTTTTATTTTAGCCATTTCTCATTTTCTGCAAATAAATGCTCTAAATGACAATATTTTTATTTGGAATTTGGGAGAAATGTTGTCCGTAGTTTATAGAATAAAACAACAAAGTTCACTTTACTCAAACATATACCTATAAAAAGCAACATTAGATAAACTGATTCAGAAACTGCAGTGGTCTCTCAATTTTTTTCAGATCTTGAAGTTGTAATATCACACCTGCTTTGAAATTTACTAACTGTGTGCAAATGAATTCCAAAACAGAACATGCATTGGTTGATTGCAGGGATGCACCAAATATGCACAGAATCACTAACAGTGTTAGGACTAATATGTGGAAAAACAGTAATTTATATATATATATATATAAAAAAAGTAATTTATACCTGGTCAATATTGTCCTTTGCTTGATTGTCTCTTAGGAGCCTGAAATATTCAGTGTTCACTAAACACAGTACATTTTTAAATGTAGTTTTGTCCTTGCTTTGTTTGTTTTTCAGCCACGTTTTATTTTTCAGTTTTAGTTTTTCAGTGCATCCCTAGTAATTTGTGTGGAAACATTGCAGTTAAAAGAGCAGCATAACTACTTTAATTCACCATCTCAAACTAATCACTGAGGATTTCGTAATCAGTTAAAAATCAAACAAAAAAAATATCACCAGCACAATTTGGTCCAGTTAAATCGGACTCTGGTTCGTTTGTACCCTTAATGCGGTTTAATTGAGCAGGTGTGAATACAGTGATCGCACTCAGGTGCGGAACAAAACAAACTAAGCTGAGAGGTTTGCTTGTGGTGAGAATGTGATCCGGTCTCGATCCAAAGCACCATACAAATATACTTCTTTTATTTGAGCTAAACTGCTGAAAAAGCACAGTTTAATCTGATACATTAGATATATCAGATAACGCTAATTAACACAGCTACAATCAAACGCTGTCTCTGCTTCTCCATGCTGTTTACACGTGCCGGTGTGCTGTGATCACTACTCGCAGCTGCGCGACTCCATTTACTATGTGTTTTTCTGCGCTGCATGTTCCATTGAAAACACTGTTTGGAAGCACAGCAACAATTTTTCAGCGTTCTGTGTTAAAGCAGCTTTACACTGCACAGATATACATGCTGTGACAGAGAATTTACTTTTTTGCTCACACGCCAGAAAGCTCTGACCAATCAGAGGAGACAACGTGCTTGTGTGGTTTATCAGTGCACATTTTGACATGTTTAGGTTTATGTCTGTGTAAAACCAAACCAAACAAAAGGAAGAAAATGCTTCAAGTAAACAAACTTATCAACTGATCCGGACCAGAAAAACAAACTGCAGGTGTCATCATCATTAATCATATTGTGTCATATGTGTTCCATTCCTCTTAAGCATATTGAGTTTTTTTTTTTTTGGCAGATCACAGAACCCTAGTTAGGAATGAGAGCTTCTAGGCTAATATTGTTAACAAGTCTTTTTTTATTTATCTCAAAAATCTAAGGAAAAGCTAAATAAAAGTAAAAAAAAAAAAGTTTATATAAAAAAAAAAACTTTGAATAATCATTCAACTATGGGTTTTATTTTGTTGGTATAGATTAAATCATGACTGACTATATCATATTTATTTGTAAATAAAAAATTAAAGGTCTCTTTACTGGGTTGTGTTCAGCTGTGTGTTTACAGAAATGACTAGTGTTTACAAGTCATGTTTGCTTAGCATCTCCTCTTCTAAAATTAAATTAAAGCAACTTTCAAATATTGAACATTAGTTGTCTTTCTGAAGTAAATAATAATTCATGTTGATCTGATTTTTTCTTTTTTACACAAATAATTCACAATCATACAAATCCATTACTTTTAGCTGCACACCAAACAACAGTCAACGGCCCACCAATAAAACAGCAATCAGACACCAATAAAAGTCTACAGTGCTGCCTTTTAAAATGCTTGAAATGAAACACACGGATTATATCACATAGAACATTACAGTAACCAAATAGGTCAGTATGTTTACTGTGGTAAAAGCAGAAATAATATGTTTGTATAAAGTTCACTTAACTGTCAAGTAAAAAAAAAAAAAAAAAACTGACGACTGGAGGATTTCCTATTAGAGGTGACAGACAACATACAACAGACAGACACATAGAAGTGTAAAGACGGTTACTGTGATCTGAATATGCATGAAACACCCAATTAGCACGAAGGATTTTAAAAATACCCCACATACAATTCTACACAAAGGCTAATACATCTCATTTTGAGGTCTGATACTAGAGATGGAATGATTGATCAGCTATGTATCGGTATCGGCCAATTTTCAGCTAAAACATGCGATTAGACGATATTTCTCTATTAATCTTGAGAACAGATTTGATTATGTGTGGGAATTAAAGATAACAGGTTAAGTTACACAATGTTTTAAAGGAGAAATCTGGTGTGTAATGGACTTGGCATGTAGTGCAACATGATAACAAGTACAAACTTTTATATACAACGCTTTAAGCTGATGCTTCCACCCGGCCTACAATGCTAGTGATAGGGGCACAGTGCTGCCCAAGCAAAGAAATAGCTTTACATTTTTACACCATTAACAAGCTCATAAGTGGCTCCACACTTCAGTGGTGAAATCAAGTCACAATAAGTTGACTGACGTGCAAGAACGAATAGGTAGAATAGACAGAACAGATGGCAAAATTAACTTAGTAGAAAGTGAGGAATATTACATAATATATTTATTTTTCAATCGCAGGAGCTGCAATTTGAATTAGCCAATAGCCTGCAAGTGTGTGTGTGAAGACGCAGAGAAGCTCTATCGAAGACACATCATGAAATTGTGGCACGTGTGCCGTGACATGAATGCATTTGTAATCCGTAGAGTGCTGAGGATTGTGTACACACACACACGATATTTAAAAATAAAACTGACAACTGCATTTAATCTGAGAACTTTGGGAATATTTTATGTGGAAAAAAGTTCATAATTATAATTGATAGATGTTAACCACTAACACAGGTTTAGAGTTTAATGCCAAAAATAATCAAAATATAAACCGCAATCACATAATGCTGTGATTAAAAAGTGCATTTCTGAGACATAAAAAGAAGCACATCATATGGAACAGTCTTCAGTGATGTAACCACTGCTGTAACACATGCATTGTTGGCTGGATGAACTTGGCTTAGGAAAATGCCTATTCTAGGGCAGTATTTATATCCCACTATTCTCACACTATTCCCACAATCCAAAACAAGCTATTTTTAGTCTTGAGTAATTCGCAACGAGTTTTTATTCAATCTGTTTATACAATGCATTTTATCTGAATGCTAATAATGATATATTATATATCATTACATTGCTGACACATATTTCAGATATTGAAACAATCCTACTCCAGCTCTAACTGAAAATTATAAAGTTACAAAAATATATCAGATACAAAATTATATCACATAAAAATGACACCTGAAGAGCAGAACTTTTCAGCCCAAGGTAAACACTTTAATCTTAATGAAGTTGAAACTATGGTGAGTGTGTTTAAATTATTGGTGTATTAAAGAACAGGCAGTCCTGCTGGAAAATGAAATCTGCATCCGCAATAACGGTCACTGTCAGAGAAACTAGACCTGTAACACCACCTATATGTCTCCAACAGTATTTATGCTGTAAAATGATACACAAAATTCACAAAAATACAGGAAGGTACCAGCAATTTAACTTTAATCTTGATTAATCATAGAATATTGTAGTGATTTTTTTTTTTTTTTGGCCAGCAGCCCCCTAGTTATACCACTGCTTCCCACTGTTCTAGACAATGCACATAAATAGAGTATAAACAATTCAATAGTGACTAATGTTTCTAATGTATGCGTATCACGCACAGTAGAGTCAGCGGCAGGAAATGACCCGTCTATCTCCTGCCCCACCCAGGGGCAGATCAGTGAGCGGTCTCTCTCTCTCTCTCTCTCTCTCTCTCTCTCTCTCTCTCTCTCTCTCTCTCTCTCACACATTTCTCTTCTAACACAAGCAGTGAGTCAGGGGTGCCCACTCATCTACTGATAACAATCTGTGAGGCCAAACCAACTCTACCCTTGATTTTGCTACTGCAATATATAGATACAGCAGACCTAACATAAACATTCGCAACATTCGGGTAGGAAGTCCCGATCCTGGAGCAGAATTCCCCTATCAGTGTGTGTGTCACGTATATATTCTCAGCAGCCTGATGTACACATGACCTTTAATGTGTTCTATTGTTCTAGTTCCTTGCTCAAATTTGTGCAAATGAATACGGCCTCCTTGCTGCGTCCAGCCAATCAGGGCAGAGTAGGCTGCCACATCACACACATACGAGCACCACACACAGAACAGGCGCCTTTCAACAATGGAAGAGAAGCTGAAATGTTAGAATATGGATTTCATTTAAAGGGTTCATTCAAAACAAAAAATCTTAAATGTATGTACATTATGTTTTTTTTTTTCACGGTATAAAAAGCCTGAAGAAAAAAGTATTAATAATACTTTCCCCAGAGTATTAATGTTTTTTAATAGTTTAACAGTGCAAGAACTGCTTTTACTGTGGGCATTTTTAATTATACATTTTAACATTTTTTGAAACCAGCACAATGAAGATGTCTGCTGACTTTAGAAGGTACGTAGATTTAGACAGACATATGTATTATGACTACTAGGGGTGGGCGATATGGCCCTAAAATAATATCACAATATTTCTTGGTATTTTTGCGATAACGATACTCTTGACGAAATGACAAAACACTTCTTCTTCTTTTTTTTTCTCAAGAACACACTACTGCACAATACTAATAATGCACTCCATGTATCTAGTTGTGCAGTAAAATTAATGATATTGGACAGATATAATCTGTCTCTAGAAGACATTTAATGGGAAATGAGAACAGTGTGAATTTTCCTTTGCTAAAAACAGCAAAAAAGTCCTACCCTGATGTGATAATTAGGGATGAGTGATGGCATGATATTTCAGGGTTAAATATCATTCACGATATCGAAAAATGTTGGCGATATGATATGGCACACCCCTAATGACTACACCTTTCTCTGTCTCTCAAAATCACGCAAGCATACACAAACACACAGATATTATAATAAATTAATAATTAAGACTAGGGAGGCTTTAGTCTGTTTGCCAAGTATAAAACACTAAGCTGTTTTGTCTCCCTCCCAACAATACAGGAAAATATCTTGTTTTATTTGAAGTGACTGACATAATTAATATAAATATAATTACATTATGGTATAATTATGGTATATCTTACATTCATTATTTAATTTGCATTTAAATATCCATTACTAAATGTTTATGTTACAAAAACATACGTGATTCATTTTAGAAGACTTTTTGACTGCAAGGATATATAAAAAAACAAACATATTTGTTTAGGTTGTTAGGTTAGTTAGGTTGTTCAAGGACTGTGGTTGTTTAATTGAATGTAAAAAGATGAATTACTGACTGGGTCAGAGGCAACAATTCAAAACAGTGCAAAAGACGTAAAATTTTCCATAACAAAAATGAATATAAAGCAAAACCTATCTCTGGCTCCTCCCCTATCCTGTTACCTCCTGTACATTTAAGGTCAATATTAAGCCCCTTGGTCATGCATGAATCATGTCACCTCTACAGCGGCCCACACACGCATGCACACACGCATGCACACACGTGCGCACACACGTGCCCACAGGCCTGGTAAACCATGATCAGTCTCTGATCTGAACTGGGAGGTTCATAAAGGTGATGCAATGTGCTCTTGCTCTCTTGTTGAACACTGACTCTTACTGACTCTTGTTCTAAGAACATCCACCGAACGTTTAGCAACAGCGTTCCTCAACGAGAGATTGCAGAAATGTGCCACTGTGGGGGTGAGTGTGAGCTCTCTCTGCTTGGACACAGGAAGCACCTGCGTAAACGGCAGGGGGTTGGGAGGGGGCGCTCGGTGTGTGAGCAACTCTAAATACTCAGACTATTAACCATGCATTCACACACATTGGGCCACATGGTTTGCATAATCTGTGTGTGTGTGTCCCCTTATAGGTCCAAACACACACACACACACACACATACTCCTACGAGCATGTACCTGATGCTGCAGAGAGAGGGCCACGTGTCTGTGCACGTTCTTTTGACTTGGTTGTCATTCTTTCACTGTAAATTTCTCAGCAGGATTCAAAACAACATGAAGTTGACATGAGGCACATTTTAAGACAAAGATCATTGTTTTATTCGATTTGATTCAACAACCCTCTGGGCTGGAGAGCTACTAGTCTTTAGCACTCCATCCCATAACACTTTATTTTCCAAAAAAGATTTTTTTTTTTTGTGGCCCGCCATGTAATGGCTTGGAAAATATCTGGCCCGCAGCCAAACTTTATTGCCGACCCCAGCTCTCGAGGAAAATGCAGTGACCTAGCTCTGATACATTAGCTAGCAAACACCTAGCATCTCACTATACATTAATGTGGGGAGATAAAGCACCATCTGCCCACTCTCTTGGACTTTAAGGATTGATCTGGGCTTCAAACCAGAAATCATCGGACCATAGTGACCACTTGAAGTCCACAAAACAAAAAACAAAAAACAGTGTTACTGAAACTTATATAAATATTATATGAAAGGTTAAAAAAAAAAAAAAAAAAAAAAAAGCATCCAGCTGTGTAGCCCCACACTTTCACACTGATGTTATAAGGAGTTTTTCAACACAGAGAGCTACTTGAAAGAGGCACAACCCATGGCAGCTAACCCGAACAGATATATAAACCCACACATATGAGGACCCTAAAATGAAAAACCAAACATTGTAGTGAAGCTGCACTAATGACAGGAAAGTGGATGGGTAAAATGGTTCGACTAAAAGTGGATCATTGAATAAATATTAAAAAATGCATGGTAATGTCTAGTGTAAACAGGTTCTAATAAAGATATATGCGCATACAAATATAAGGAACTGAAGTGTGAAATACATAAGATAAAAAAAGTACAAAGAGAAAAAGCAGAACAAAAAAAAGGTTCTGCTCTTGTACCCAACAACTAATACACACAGACAGACAGACAGACAGAGCTGCCAAGTCATGGTCAGAAAGGAAGCTGAGGGAGTGACTCTGATTGGAAGCTCTGAGCGAAGGACAGAAGGAAGGAGGGATGAATGTGTGCACTCATTTTCTCAGTGGGGGATTTTTTTAGAGCAAACACAGGATGTGAGAGTCATGGGGCCTTCAACCCCTCTTCAAAAGCAACCCAAATACACTCACTAAATACGATAAGCCTATGTTACACACAGCTGAGATTTTTCATTGTGCTGCTTATATGCAGTGATCTGATTACATTCTAACCAATCCTGTAACATTTAATTCTGTAAAATCTACTGTATTTGTATCAATTTGCAGATTTTCTCACTGACCCTAGTTTTACTTTTTTTTTTTTACATTGTCTCCATGTCCTCCTTTTTTTTTTAACTCAACATCTTTCACTTCCATTTGTAATCATTTTCTATGGTTTATTAATGTATTTTAATGACACGTAACACAATACTTGTATTATGCTGACCACAGACAGAGAGTGTAATAATTTGTTCCCAATTGCTTTCACTGTTCTGCTTCAGCGAGGCCCTTAGTTTCATATCACTGCATCTGCATGTTGCTGTGTCACTGTAAGATCCCTCACAAGAACAAGTATGACCACAAGTATCAGGACTTTAGCATACCAATGATGCACAATTAGCGTAACTATTCCTGTTTAACTAGTCCGGTCTAACATGTGCTAGACTGATGTGATAAGATTAACAATGCTGAGGTAGAAAGTGCAGAACATTTCAGTAAAGCATCAGAGCACAGCCAAGAAATGCTTGGTATCTTACGTGTGCTTCTTTACAGTTCTGAATAGGAGATGCTAGGCTAATGTTGCTAATAAACAATGAACTTAATACGCTCATCAATCTCATCACCATAAATACACAAATGTTTTAAAATTAAATCTGAAACAGTTCAAGTCTATAAAAACAAGAAAATTCTTCTTCACATAGATGACTGAAAGCTCACTTTTAGCTTAAATAAGGTTTCTCTTGGGGTTTCATATAAAATTATTTTTAGTAAACATACCAGTCCTGTTCAATTTTTTTATAAATGTTTTCTAACCTTTAAAAAGCGCTGTTATTGTGGTTATTGTGTTACTGTGCTATATGCGTGGATGACGTGTCCGTGTACTTCTGTATGCAGACACATTACAATATGCAGATCAGACCATCAATAATACAGCCCTCTGGTAATTTCCAACAATCTGTGTTTCACCGCTATCAGAGAAGACACACTGCTGTTGCTGCAGCTCAGCCAATCAGCTCTCCCTCCTGCCCTGCCTTTAAACCCATACATCACCCAGTGCCCAGTTCACCCAAACTACCCCTATCATTTTTTTTGCTTTTTTCAAATTAGAGCTAAGGGGGGAGTAAGCAAAAATCTAGGAGTTTAGTGCCCCATTAAAATGCATTAACTGGGAAGAGACTGATAAAAATCAGTGTTAACTCATCTTGTCTAAAGTGCTAAATCTTACTTATCTGATTTTTCCATTAAATTATTCCTTTAGACTACAGATAATCTGAGTTAACGGTTAATTTATACTTCTTTATTGAGTCAAAGCGTTGTCTACAGCATAGCTTGCTCGAGTGCCCTACGCAGCTGCTTGCGTTTATACTTTTCAGTTTAAAACGCAAAGGCGGGAATGTGTGGACAGTTCAGCGACTACAGCCACTCAATCTACACTGAATGCTATACTGGGAGGAATAAGTGTGTGGGAGAAGTCTCCATTGTCTAATGTCTCTGTTGTGTTTATCGGGAGTGCTTTTTTTTATTTTATGACGCGTGTACTGTCCTGTCTGGATTCACATTCTTGTTTTATCAGGCATATTTTTCTTGCTCTAAAGAAATCTTTGAGCTAGAGCTGCAACAATTGTTTTGGTAGTCGACTAACCGGTTGATTATTTTCTCGATTTGCAAATATTTTGTCGATTATTTCTTGCTTTTAGCTCTCAGTGCCCTCCATCTCTGTTTCCCGTGGGTATGGCTGCTGCTTCTAGCTTTCTTTATCTCTTCAAAACAATAGAAGCAGCTGAACGTGGGAGTTAAATGTCCATTAAATGCTGAGAACATGTAAAAATGTGGAATTTACTGTTATTTAGTGAGAAAATATGTAATCTGTTGTTTGGGCACTTTTTGTGACTAAATTGAGTGTTGAATTCATAAACAGCCCTTAACCCTCCTCAAATGCATTTCTGTCCCCAGAATTTTGTGTAGTGTGTTAAACTTACAATGAACGCTTAGACGATACTGAAATTTGCGTTCGACCAGTTTTTATTATCGGCATTGTCAATTATGTGAACAAATTCTTGCATCATAATCTGTCACAGATGTCATGCAGAAAATTAAAAAAAATTCCTAATCGCAAATGAAACAAAGAAGAATAAAACAATAAATTAAAGTGTAAAATATATATTTTTTTACTTTCTTCCAAATGAAAATAAGACCAAGGGTTTACTCTGTTTGGATGCAGATATTCTGAATGTGACGTGGTTATTCACTAATCCTGTGGAGATCTCACTGCTGAATCTATCTCCAGGAGATACATACAATTTTAACAAGACAATCCCCCTAAAAAATATATATCATTCCAGAAAAGCGTTAAATTGATCAATAAATGCACAATATACATTCTTATTCTTGAAATTCTTGCTTATTCTTCATTGTCATCCAAGTGCTTCAGTTTACACACATTTCCACAAAGACAACAATGCCTAACCTAAACTAACAAAATGCCCTTTTTAACTGGACAGCAGCACTGCAGGACTAAACAGCGACTATCAGTATTTGGAACAGAACAGTTGGTCTAGTCCATTTGAACACTTGATACTGTCAGTAAAGCTATTGGGAATTAAGAGCTCTAAACTGCAAACACAAACACCCTCACACTTCATCTGTTACTGTTCTCAGCATTAGCTCTTGCTACAGCAGGACGGACAGCGGATCAGTGGAGCTGCTGACTGAAGTGTCTGCTGACAGCTGAGCTCAGGCCAGCCACAGGGGTTCCCACAGTCCAGCTGAGACTGCACACTTTACTCCAGCACTCTAGAGCATGAGTCTCTGAAGCTTTTGATTATGGTCCACTTTTATTCAATATAGGCTTACTGCTATTTTACTCAACAAGCGCAAGAACACATCATGATAGAACATGCTGAGAAAATGGGCTGCACAGATAATTTGGCACCCAAATTTTATGCAGTGGAGATAAAAATGGCTAAACGGATTAGTGTTCAATATTCTGTATTCAGCGCTTGGCCAAATGTTTCAATTTGTTTGGTTTCAGTCCAAAAATCACTACAGAATATTAATAAAATAATGACATCACATTTTTGGTCTGTATTTAGACTTCCATTCAGCTCTAATTTTTAGCTTCAACACATTAACATATTTTAATGATACTTGGATACTTGGTGCTAATCTATGTTGTCAGCTAAAGGGCTGGGTTTTCCAAACACCTTTTAGTTTTAGTTTCTCTACCTTTTAAAATGACCTTAAAGGGATAGTTCGGGATTTTTGACATGAATCTGTATGGCATCAACATGACCAGTGTCGTGCATTCTCACTGACTTACCCCCGACCATGTCCGCTGAGCGGAGTTCTTGTCCAGTATTGTCCGAGCCGAAAGTAGTCCGGCATGTTTGCTGGGGTCACGAAACGAAAGCGTTTTTCTTCCCAAAACAGTACGAGTGCAAAAGAGTGATTTATTTGCATAACAAAAAACGGTGTCTGCAAAAGTCACGCCTCATTATCACTGGGGCACTACTTTAATTTTGGATCAGTGCGCATGTCATTCTAACTGCGAGCAGCGCACTAGTCTTTCATATCATTGGCTGCGCTCAGCTTAAACCAGCAACGCAAAGAGCAAGCTTTAGAGAGAAGTTTATCGGCTTTTATAAGCTTCTTGAACACAGATTTATACATTTGTATGTGTGTGTGTTAAAATGGTGCGGACTTGTGATTATCCAGGCTGTAGCAACAAAGATGTGGCTGATTCTCCGCACAGTTTCCATCGTATCCCCGTGACTGACATTGCTCTCAGGCAACTTTGGATACTTGCAATGGGCTTCCATGTGGACACCAAAGTGGTGAAAATGAAGAAGCTTCGTGTTTGCGGTGCGCACTTCAGCGAGGATGACTATGTTTCTCCATGCCCGCTGTTGTTTGTGATGCAGGCAGCAGCTGGCCCGCCGACGTCCTCATCAATTGACAGGTTCTGTATCTCGGGCATAACTAAATCCCACTCGTGGCAGCAGTAACATTCCACCTCTGTCGGCATTAGTTCGCACTTCAAACAAGTGCACCAGGATTTGTCGGCCACCCTTGGTATCGCAGCAGCAGCAGCAGCGGCTCCAGCTTCGGTCTCAATCATTTCTCTGTCCACCCTCTCTCTTTCTGCACGATCCAATTCGATTTGGGCAAGTTCCTCCTCAGTATACTCAGGCTCATAAAGATACCTCCTTGGCTCTGAGCGGAAATCAATATATTCCTCGTCGCTCTCGCAGTCCGACATGTTCCCGAACAGTAAACAGTGAAATCGAAACCGTAGGCTAGCTGCCAGGTTGCGCAATCGCGCGCACTGATCCAAAATGAAAGTAGTGCCCCAGTGATAATGAGGCGTGACTTTTGCAGACACCGTTTTTTGTTATGCAAATAAATCACTCTTTTGCACTCGTACTGTTTTGGGAAGAAAAACGCTTTCGTTTCGTGACCCCAGCAAACATGCCGGACTACTTTCGGCTCGGACAATACTGGACAAGAACTCCGCTCAGCGGACATGGTCGGGGGTAAGTCAGTGAGAATGCACGACACTGGTCATGTTGATGCCATACAGATTCATGTCAAAAATCCCGAACTATCCCTTTAAAACTACAAAGCTTTCGAGAAACCCTGAACACTTTCACTATCAGCATTCATTTCACTTGGGTGTAACTTGGAAATAGCCAACAAACCAGACGAACAAGATTACTTTTGACATGACTCTTTTGGCAGTGAGTTTGTGGCATGCAGCAAAAGTGGTCTTTTACACCGGCTTGCTCTTTAAGCACGGTCACATTTCTAACATGCTGGAAGTGCAATGAACTGGAGTGGTTCCCCATTCTAGTCTAAAGGCATTTTCACACTTATTCACTGAATAAATGAGTCCGCACCCAGGACCGATTCTGGGCTTGTGTGGGGGAGGAGCTCATTACCGCTGGTTCGTTTTAACAGACAAGAACTTTTTCCTGAACCGTGGGTCGATCACACAATCCTTAACGCCACTTTTCTGTGTGTGGTTTAGGGGTGGGTGATATGGCCCTAAAAAAATATCACAATATTTCATGGTATTTTTAATACTCTTGGCGATATGACCAAACACTGAATTAAGAAAATATTTGTCTCTCTCTCCCCACATCACTCAAAAGGGTGATTTTGTACAGCACAGGGCGTCTGTGAGCTAATGTGTGAGATGCTGCGCTTTCCTCAGAGTGCGCTGTGAAGCTACCCTGTAATGCTGACTTCACCTGTATCAGAGGAAGCATGTGTTAGTCTTCACCCTCCTGGTGTTGGGGCATTACTAGTGATGGGGGCAGTCCTAATGAGTGGGTTGGGTAATTGGCTGTGTAAATTGGGTACAAATATGGGATAAAAATGTGAAGAAAAAAAAACTATTGCATTTGATAGGATATGGCAGACCCTGAACTAAGATATTAAAAAATACAAGAATTTTATTAGAATTAAAACACAAAGTCAATGATCCAGAAAGTCATGATACTAACAATGCACTCCAAATATCTCCATATATCCAGGATTAAAGTGAAATAAATGATACTGGACAGATATTATCTGTCTCTGGTAGATATATAACGGGAAATGTGAACAGTGATGTGATAATTTGGGGTGGGTGATATGGCGCGATATTTCGGGGTATAACTTTGTTCAGTTAATCGATATTCAAAAATGTTGGTGATATGATTGCATATGATATGACATGGCAAACAACATCTATTTATCGTTAATGTGCTAGCAGTTTATTGATGCCTTTTATGGAGTTTAAAAATAACTAACTCCAAGAGTTGGTTTTGGGGGTGTTTATGTTATTTTTCCTTAATCCAATGAAAACACCCATAACAAAACATTTCTGCCACCTCAATAGAAGCAATCTAATTGTAAAATTCTAACTATCAAGTATTAGTCACCTTTGATGCTGGCTTCAAGTTTTTTTTCCTGTGGGGCAGTCGAGTGTGTAAGTAGTTTAAGGACAAAAGTCTGGCTCCAGTTATGAATAGCCCCTTTAAAGCTCTGTAGCCTTTTCAGAACTAATGTAGAGTTCATATCTGGTAAGACTCAAAGCTTTAAATCTTTAAAAGGTACATGTGAGTCTTGGTTCCTCCTAATGTTTCTTCCTTCTCCAGCTCTGAGGGATTTTTTCTTGCCTCTGTTGCTCACTGGTTCTGTGTTGTACATTCAATGTTTTGTCTGATTTTCAATCCTGTGATCACATTACTGTGAAGCTGCTTTGCGACATTAGTTGTAAAAAGAGCTACATAAATCAACTTGATTTGATTCAACTTTAATATCAGTACTGAAAAAGTAGTATAACGCCATCTCTGCTACTGAAGGATGACAACACCACTCATGCCTAAGCATTTATTCAGAGTTCAGAGCCCCCAGTTGCCCGGCACATGCCAAGCGCATTACAGCATCATTTCCTGTGCCATGAACAGTGCATGCACTGGTTCTGGGAATGTTCAAGAATTACTGGGTCGACTTTGATCCAAACTCTTTCACACTCACACACACACACACACACACACTCACAAAATGTGTGCACAGCAGAAATCATGTTCTACAAAAACACACAGAGCAATGCTTTGGGATTAAACTCCAGGTCACAGAGAGTTGAACAGTGTGTTACTGGGACTGAGTGTGTACACAAACTGCGTACTGAAGCTTGCTGAAGGATACGTGTGAACGCATTTCATGCTGACACTGAAGGAAAGGAAGAAGACACAAGCAGAAGTGAACAAAAAGAGGCAGAACAGTACAAAAGAAGAAAGGGTCACCAAAAAATGAGAACTAGGCTAGAGAGGTAAAGCAGGGCTATACAGTTAATCACATTAAATGTAAAAGAACCAGTGCATTTTAGGACAATGCAACAAGCAACATGTTCAAACCTAAGAACAATCAGTATCTAATCGATAAAAATGTTCCATCTACATCAATACACCAGTATCATCCAATATTAACCTCTTATAACAAATAGACCAAAGAAGCAGTCCAAAACTACATTTCTTTACATTTTGTTTGTGGAATAAAATCCATTTATATTAATTTACACTTACAGTTAAGAAGGACTTTCGGTCTGCTCTTAACAGTGGATTATTTCGAGATATTATTTTGCCCAAACAATGATCACATCAGATTTTCTTGATACTGGTGCAATAACGTGACTTTCTGTGCTATTTCAGGCGAGATTTGTTATAAAACAGGATTAAACTGATTATTTTTCCCCATTTAGATACAGCCGCAGGATTGGCTCAGTATCTAGGAATGCACAAATACACAAAGATATTTACTCAAATAAGCTACAAGCAAACATAAAAGGCAAAATCTAGTGTGCAGACACATTTAGATACAGTACACTAATGTTACATCTAGGCTTCTTCCTGCTATCTGTGCTATGGTTCTTAAAGGTTCAGCCAGTCTAATAATATTGCTTTTGGCAATCAAATTGAACCAAAGTATCCTACACATGCCATTATGCCCCCAGCTTGAATCATCTTTAACCCTTAATGTGTCCACAGCCTTCACTGGTTCCACTAGTTGCTCACATCAAATACACTCGCCTACAAAACCAAAAATTATCCAGTTTAAAATTCAGTCTGTATCAAGAGCCTGTTGTGTTTTACACACAACTCAGCTCGACCTACCTACTCTCAGGATGCATGAAAGACAAGCATCCAGATATTTTTCTATGTTCCTCCCAGGCGCCAAACAATAGGACTGCAACAATTAGTCGATATAACCAACAAAGTTAATTAATTAAATTTGCGGAGTAATCGTTAATTTGTAACAGTACCACATTACACAAAGTGCTGGTGACTGAAGCGCAATGGTAGAAGGGTAAACAGCTCACTCAGCTCACACAGTTTATACTCAACTTAGTCTGTCTCTCCAAAAGTGCTCAACACAACAGATTTCTCACTACATATCAGTACTTTCCACGATTAAACAACATCTAGACATTTAAATGCTTTATGATTTAAATCTCATAAATCTCAGTATACAGTGCTAATATTATTCAGTACTGGTGCAAAACTAGTAATACTGCACTGTTTAGTAATCTCTACATTCTGATTTTAAGAAACTGATTAGTTATGTATTTCCTGCAAATTGTTACAGCAGGATTACGGTGTCTATTTTCTGATAGCATTAGCGCAGAAGTACATTTTATTTGGGGTCTATTGATAGCTTTTGATCATTTAAATAAGTATTTTTGTAAATCACTCTGAATAAATGCAGCAATATAAAAACATCAAGGTGCAATTAGCATTTTTTAGCAAAGCAGAAAGTATGTGGTTGCAAGCTTTTAAAATGTTGCTATAACTGAGGGTTTAAAAAGAGAACATGCTAAAGCCATTTTACCACAAACCCACACAGACATGTACAGTGTCTGCAAAGGTGTGAGGAGGTGTCAATACTAATATCAGATCTTAGCTAATGTGTATATATATATATATATATATATATATATATATATATATATATATATATATATATATATATATATATATATATATATGTGTGTATACACATTAAGCTAGATACCCAGCTCTGAGGCATCTGTCTGCAGACACTAGCACTGACCATCACAATGTAGAATGCTTAATAAATCATTAATTGCAGCATTTTCTATGCTAATTTAGGGCGAGGTTGATAGAACAAATGTGAGAGAAGTTGCTAGGAAGACACTGACTGTAGGAAATTATCATCAAATACACACTCTATACTGTTTGGCCTGCAGCACTCGTATTTCCTCTTGCTCTCTCAAACACACCCATTCACAGACTAGGGCACCAAACCTAAAAACATCCAACTTGTCAATTAGCCCTTCAGCCCTCTATTAACCTCACTTTCACCTCAGCAATAGCAGAGGTCACCAGATAACCACTCAGAGAAATCACTCAGAAAAAAATCACTCAGAGAAATCACTTACAATCGCATGACAGTGTAATCAATTACAGAGCATAAGAACATGATCAACACCAAAGAGTCACAGCTGCCTTTCATAACACAAACTGCTGTGCAGTCAAAGCCGGAGCCTTCCAACCTGCTGTGAGTGTGCTGTACCAGGGACTTTTGAGATATTTAGGTTTTGGTTTAATCTATATATATATATATATATATATATATTGAGCCTATGGTAGGCTACAATGACTTTTATTGAACATTCAAGAAATTCAGTTTGCAGGACAAATTAAAGTAACATTACATAATATTTTAGAGAAAAGCGTCCACATCATTGCTCCTCCAGGCTTAGCATGCTGCCAACTGCTAAATATGAGAGAGAAAACTAGAAACAGGTAAGACAAACTGCACAACACTGCTTAACTTGGGTCATATTGTGTATAATCCTGTAATATTACCCCAGCGCATCAGTTAATCTGATTCTGAGACTTTCAGTGAGTCTGCATCTCTCAGCTTGTCCAAGAATGCATGTGTACAAAATGATCTTCAACTTTTATTTAAACATACTGATGATAGATGTGCAAATAAACACACACACAGTTTTTTCTATTTCCTGTAGAGAAGTACTGACAATAGAACAGGACACTCTTGAGCAGGTAAACATGAACCTATTGGTACCATATCTAATGCACCATATCTAATGCATTTAATGTAATCAATTGAGCTGTGGATGATTAGAACTGTGTTCTTTGGCATAACGGTGCTATATCCATTACTTCTGTGATAAGGTGGGGTGTTGGGAATGAGGTAGGATGTTTATTATAAAAAATCCTGACCTCACTAATGGCCCACTAGGGGAGCTTTTCCTGGACATTAGAAACAGTTACTCCAATGAAAGCAACAAAACAAATCTCATTGTAATACCCTTAAATTCTGAAGAAACAGTGAATGAGAAGGTGTCCAAATACATTGTCTATACACTGTGTACAGTTCTAACACTAAAATGCTAGAAGCACATTTGTGCCAAGAAAATATTATTAAATTTAAATTTTGTTTGTTAAAGGTCTCATTCTAATGTTGTTTTATTTATTTTAAAATGTTAACTGTGATCTCTAGTGTGAATGAATGCCCTGTAAACTGTTTTTTTGTTAAAAAAAAGTGCTCCAGTGATCCGGTACAATGCTGTTTTAGTCCAGTGGACAAGTGGTTGGTGAGGGGGAAGGGGGACGATAGGATTTAGGTTCATGAACATTCATACATGCAATTATAGCGCCTCTGATTGGCTAACAGCACTGCAACACCCGGAGACGGACAACTGTTAGAAACTTTTTTAAATAAAGACATTTTTACACTAATAACAGTCTCGGCAATGTCATATGTTACTTTACAACATGTATAATGCCCTGCTAAGTGCATTTCAGCCACTGATCTAGTCTTAGAGTCTCTATAAAATGCGGAATCCACCGGAGATCCTATGTAAACCTATAGGTACACACAGAGGTGGGAAGTCCAGGTCCAGAAAGTAAAAATCCACCCTGGGGTTTTGTTTGCTGAGCTGCAGCAAAGCCACCGAGGCAGTTGGAACAAAACCCTCGGTTGGATTTTGGTGTTCTATAGACAAATTCTAACCATTTGTTCCTTAGCTCTGAATTACTGGGCAAAGCATAAAACACTGAGAACATATTGTCTCTAAACTAAATGAATGAATGAATGAATGAATGAATGAATGAATTGGTAAATTGAGCTGTGAAATGATACATCAGTCAGCCCCACATAGTGCAGGAACTCAGATAGTAGGCTTTATCAGGTTAGGCCACAAGGCACAGGGTGGTCTAGACAGCTCTCAGACACAGCAGATCAGACCCACATGCGGGGAAAGCTCCAGCAGCCCTCCATCCTCCTTACAAGCTGATTACTGCCTAGCCTCCAGCTACACTGCTCAGACAGCTGATGGCTGGGGACAGCAGACAAAAAAGGAGGGGGGCAGAAATGAAATTGAGACAGAAAAGGTAGAATGTGAATGTGAAATGGGGAAGAGGCAACCTAAAAATAAAGAAGAACCAGAGAAAGCATGAAAACACTGAAGTATGATAACCTCCATTAGCCTAATAAAGACACTTGCTAGGGGCTGCTGGTTTTATCTAAAGTCTATGATTATCTTGTTTCTTAAATTTAACAGTGTCCTTTTTTTATGAGGAATCAAGGCTCGCATGTGTCTACCACATGTACGCATCACATGTACTATATATGTCCTATATGACCCATCCTCCTCTGTTCAGACAACTTATGTACATTCACATAGGTCTAATATTTACAGGAATAGTCACACCAGCAGTGGAAGCAGTTAGAAAATTCCTAATTAGAGATCAGATAAACTTGTAATCAGCAGTGATTTTGAATCGGTATTGGAATTAATTGTATTTGAATACACATAATAATCAATACAAATAATAATTTGTGACCCTTACATTTTCTCATATAAGATACATTAAAATTAGGTTAGAATGATTTACAAAATATAGGTGACAGCAAAAATTAACTTTTAGATAATTTTGATTCTTCATTTAATAAAGCACTTCACCACAAGTAGTATCCCCTATTTAATATGATACATCCGCTACCTTCTGTAATATAAGTGTTTTAAAGGCCAATGTATGGTAAATCAGACACACACTGATATGTTTAAAAATTCCAGCAGCAATGTGTCTGAGAGCATGTTGTGGGCACTAATGAAGGACTAGAAGGTGACCAACACAAACTGTGCAGCAACAGAACAGTGCTTCTGCCACTGACTTTACATCTATATCTTACAGGGTGCACACAGTGAGTGGACAAAGTGTTTAAAAACTCCAGCAGCACTGCCGTGTCTAATCTACTCGTCAAGCACAACACACACGAACACACCATCAATGCATCAATGCCACTGCAGTGCTAAAAATGATCCACCACCCAATTAATACCTGCTCTTTAGCCATCCGGGGTCCTGACCTGACCAACTGTACATACAACTAAAAATAGGCTTTTCCATTTTGTTTTAAATTAGTGCTGGGCAGCATACTGGTTCATTTGGTACACCGCGGGGGGAACTAGAACCGATATGCGTTTCTCTCATACCGCCACACCGTTAGAGGCCGCTGCGGAGCACCGTGCAGAACAGAACCATCAGAGAAGTCAAATGCTGGTCTAGCTTCAACCTGCCTAGAGAGAAATCAAAACACCTCCTGCTGCTATTTCTCACTGCATGAATGTTTCATTGCAGGAAAATAGAGCAGTAACTACAGCCTTTTAAATATATTAATATTGTAGGATGATTTGAATGTATTTTTTGACTGGAGACAAAAGGAAATTTTATGTCCATTTATAGTGTTCATGAAACTATGTAAAATATTTTTTATATTTTGTAAAGGCAGGTGCGTTAAACTTGGTGGCGTATCTCTTTTTAAGGCCTATTGTTTATATTCTTCAGCTGTTTTTCTGCTAATAAAGTCTGATTTCTTCATATATTGTGTAATTTTGTTGGACAAAGTAAACCCAATAGTATTAAAAGCCTTAAATTAAAGCCTTGGTGTTTTATATTTTATGTACTCCTAACAGTACAGTAACTCACAAACCTATATTAAAGCCCAGTCATGCAAAAATAATAACAAAAAAAAAAACAATACTGTGATATACCGTGAAAAATACAGTGATATGCATTTTTGGCCATACCACCCAGCAGTAGTTTAACTCATGAAGTCATGGTGAATTGGACAAGGATTGTGTTTGTGCTTAAACAAGGTTAGGTGAAACCAACTGTAACTTGACTGTCTTCAAAATAAATTACCATAACCCTGGGTTGGTTGGGTGGCAAACTGATACTAACCATGAAGCTGCACGAGGGATATAAAAACCCTCCTTATATGTTCAATAGCTCTCAAACCACATTTGTGTAATGTTTGACCTATCTGATCTCACTCACACACACAAACACTTTGTGGCACTTGCATAATGCCAAGTTACAAAACTGCTGTTTCGCAGTTGATCCTCTCAGAAAGGCAGAGAGAGGGCCTATCAGAGAGCAGTATCAATGCTGACAGTTGGCACTAATGCTGATTTTATACAGTGGCCCAAATCTTGCCATCTTAAGCAGCTTTGCTCTGTTCTAAAATCATTCAGAACCAGGCCAGCTCTGCTGCCAGACACTGGCCTGTCTAGCCCCAATTCACTACTGAGCTGGCATAACCCGCCGCTTTTAGAGGAGCAGACAGGGTGTTTCCAGCTCAGCACATGATGGAATTACAGAGGCGCAGTGGTGTCATATTGAAATGTTCCTGGTGTCAGTGTTTACAGTAAGCAGCTACATTCATGCCAGTCTCATCTGAAGTAAAAGCACATTCCAGACGTTAGAACAGATCTCATTATGTTTGGAAATAGGACAACAGTTCATTTCCCTGATCTTCTGCAGTCTGACAGCCTGAGGTCTCATTTAGGATGTAGTGACCATGGTGGCTAGGAGGAATTCTGAGCATTAGAAAGCAAGTTGAGCAGTGATAATTCGGACATTTATCTGTTCAGCAGAGCAGGGTACAAGTTCTTCAATAAACAAAACATCACACATTTCAGTTTAGTCCAAAGCTAAACTTAAAAAAAATAATAATATTCAATAATAATAATAATTTAAAAACTAGACTTATTTCAGCATCAATACTGCAGTTTAGATCACAACTAGGTTTAATCATACAATATTAATATACATGACCTCAGTCATTTCTGTTGACCTCAGTATTGGACATTATATTCAGCTGGTATGTGACTTTATGTATTAAAAAAATATATAATTTCTTTGTGTTTTTGAGGGTGTAGTTATTATGATGCTATGTTATTATTATACTATTGTAATTAAATTCTTTCTTACACAATATATTGTCCAAACAAAAATCGTGACAGGTCTATACCTGGTCTATCTATTCACTGATAGAGTCAATTATTCCAATATTAAGCTTAATCAACGTCCTGGAAACTGTCCCTCAGTGGTTTAAAATGACAGGTCTTTTTGGTCTGGACAATAATTTAATATCAAAACATATCACAATAGAAAAGTTCCATGATTCCATGATTTTATACACTTTTCTGATATTTTAAAATACATTATTTACAGCATGCGTTACTGACAGGGTTCCAGGGTTGGCAAACTTATTTTTCTTAACTTCATACTCATGGACATCCATTGTGGGCATTCTTGACTGTTTTTTTGTGATTTTGTATTGCCCAGATTGACTTCATAACTATACTGTAATATAAGAAATATACTGTGATAAAACATAGGCCTTAAACTTTTCCTGGCTTAAGATTTTTGGATAAAAAATGGTCTAAATTGCCACAGTATCATTTAGGAATAGGTATATTTAGGCATTCCGATAGTAAATGTGCTACTAGGATCAAAGTCTGGATTCTGGTAGTGAGGCATATGTGAGAAATGTGAGAAAATGTTAATTGGTAAACTGTCTGTAGTAAAGGCAGTGGTTCTTTATGGAACCATGAGACCTCAAAGAACCATTGGAAGGAGTTTTCTTTATGATGGAAGATGGCCTGGTTACTGTAAGGGTAAGTATGGCAGCCTGGACAAGCTCATTTCTAGCACTGCACACACCAGATGTAGGCTCAGATGTAAGTCAATTCCACCCCCTCCCCCAACTCATCCCCCAGGAGGAGCAGCAAGACACAAATGTGTGTGAACTCTGCCCTCTGGCTCTGTCTGTTACACACAATGCCTGCACGAGACCCCTGTCCACTCACAAAACAAACACACCAATTCTCAAAATAATAATTACAAATAAATACAAGTAAATACTGAACATGAAATTTGTACTCTACACTCTATTGCTCTAATGTTAAAGCCATGGCTATACTCACACCCTGCGGCTGAATCAGCAAACAAGGAGAATAACACAACAAAGCCAGACTGTTGTCGCACCCAAGCCCTCCACTGTCCAGCTGTCTGTGAATCAAAGCTGTCTCACTCCTTAAGAGGTCAGGACAGCGGGAAAGAAAAAGTGCTAAATGTATGAAGAGGGTGACACTGCTCTGTAAACCAGAGGGGGTCTATAGCATCGCTCAGTACAGACTAATAGCACTAATAAACTAATAACCCTGTACGACTCAGTTCCCTTCATGCTCAGAGGGACTATGAAGAGACTGCTGTAGAAGAAAGTGTGAAAACCCTCAAATAAAAATAAATTAAGTAGGCTCAGACACCCATTGCTGACACAGATGTGCAACGAAATTAACCTAGTCCCTTTAGAGAAGTAGAGAAGAGAAAATCAGTGGAGCAGTGTTCTCTAGAATAATGGTGCTCCATCCAGTAATTCTGGGATGTGTTTTTAGACATAGAGATGAGTTGGAGTGGCAATTCTGATCTCGTCACTGAATGCAACCAAATCCACACAGCTGTGCTCCAAAATTAAATAGAAAATCTTTTGTTACTCCAACAAAACAGTATACTCTTTTTAATAAACAATAAATGAGCAAGTGATCCAATACTTATTTCCATATACAGTAGTTTACTTCTCTCACTAACTCCTAAAGAATTTGTATCATTAAAACCTGAAATGTGCTCTTTATGGTAAAAGATGTATATTCAGGAAAAAATATGAAACGTACCAATCATTTTTCAGTAAAAAGAAGTCAAAATATGCAAACTTGGTCTTTTTACATAAGGACCTTTCATATAGAGCTAAGAAATGCAGCTAACATAAGAAGCAAATTACAGGATGCAACTAATGCATCCTTAGCCTTCGGTTATCCACAATTCTCTGGACATGAACCATGTAAAGAAATAAACAGAACCATGAAAACTGTGCAGAAATGGACGACACAAAGCCCCAAATTAATGAGGGATGTTGTGTAAATGTAATACCTGTTTTCAGTACAAAACCCCATATTAGAGTTGAAGTTATTAGAAGTTATAAATGGAAAATGTAAGATAAGAGTTCATCTAATGGCATCACTAAATGATTTTAAAAAGGCATCGCGGTCACTAAATAACCCACCCACCTCCCACTGCAAAATACTGCCCAGCTGCAACTGTGGAAAGCACATATTTATGGACTTTTTAAACAAACTATAAATACAGAAAGGAAGGCAACATAGTATAGTATGTGCAACAGCAACCTACAGGAAGTTACATTAAGTCAAATTTCACCAACAGATTCTTCCCCAAATGTACATTACAGGTCAGCATGTTAACTTCTCAAAAGAGAAAAACAGAGGCCTAACACACTTTCATATATCTGTTGACAACAGCAGCAATACCTTCGTAGGATACAGTAATCAGGACTATCTTGGTATTCTACAGGTTTCTGTATTTTGAATCAAGCAAATCTTAACAAAAAGACAATAATTTGGCTGGACAATAATTTATAATAATTTAACTTACTGCTCTGCAAAAAAATTAAGAGGCCACTTCAGTTTCTAAATCATTTTTTTCTAATTTTGCTAAATATAGGTATATGTCTGAGTAAAATGAATATTGTTGTTTTATTCTATAAACTAAAGACAACATTTCTCCCAAATTCCAAATATAAATATTGTTAGAGCATTTATTTGCGAAAAATGAGAAAAGAATGCAGTGTTTTCAGACCTCAAATAATGCAAAGAAAACAAGTAAGAGTTCTGAAATCAATATTTGGTGAAATAACCCGAACCTTAACCACAGTTTTCATTCATCCCAGGATGTTCTCCTCCACCAGTCTTACACACTGTTTTTGAATAACTTTATGCCACTCCAGGTGCAAAAATGCATGCAGTTCAGCTTGGTTGGATGGCTTGTGGTCATCCATCTTCCTCTTGATTATATTCAGGAGGTTTTCAATAAAAATCAAAGAAACACATCATTTTAAGTGGTCTCTTTTTGTATATACCACAATAAAAATATGTTAAAATTATATATTTTTGATTATAAAAAAGTGTTTACTGTCTAATGCAGTCCTAATAGGTTCTGGGTCCCTGATTGGACCCTAAGCCATTCTACAGTCATGTCATAGCTATTATATACCAATGTCCCAGTCATCATGCTTATTCTAAATGGGTCCCAGCATTATAGCCCACCTTAAGCTTGTGTGTGCAGTGCATCTCCCAAATGGGGCCCATGTGTAACCATTCATGGTCCAATCAGTCATCCATATGTGGGACCCACATGGACAAGACCATGGTCAAACTGTCTGGATCCCAGCTGGGATATCCCTATATTCCCCACATTAGTTATTATGACTTGTGTGACTACAGTCACAGTCTACAGTCATGATTATTACGCTAGTTGATTAGTACAGGCATTTAAAGTAGGGATTTGCTATATTGTATGGTACGCAATAATATTGCCAATATTATCACATCAGGGTACTACTTTTTTGCTGTTTTTAGCAAAAGAAAAATTCACACTGTTCTCATTTACCATTATATATCTACTATAGACAGATTATATCTGTCCAGTATAATTTATTTTACTTCAGTTTTGGATATGTGGAGATATTTGTAGTGCATTATTAGTATCACAACATTCTGAATCATTGATTTTCATTTTGTTGCAGTAGTGTATTCTTGAAATAATTTTGTAATTCGGTGTTTTGCCATGTTGCCAAAAGTGTCGTTATCGCGAAAATACTAAGAAATATCGTGATATTGTTTAAGGGCCATATCGTCCATACTTAAAGCAATTAAAACAAATGCCTTCCAACGTGACACACGTGTATAATGTTTCGGCTATCCCTGATGTTGACGTTATATTCTGGAATCAATAGTTTATCGTGTTTATTTCAGTGGTTTTCAGGGTTTTTTTTTCAGTGTTGGACTGAGTGAGAAACCCTCCTCTTCCTCTCTGTGCTTAAACGGCTCAGCTCCTTGCGCAACATCCGCGGAACTCCCTCATACCACCGCCGCCACCACCACGCTGGACCCCCATAAACCGCCCGTTTAGCTAACTAACTATCCCATTAACGTGTCCATATCTTCCGGAAAATACACATACGTGCTGACTTCTTTATAGAAGCTGTCTTCTGTTTTTTTTAAACAGAGCAGAAACAAGCCCGAGCCGCCCGCTGCTTCCCAGCGAACAGCGCTGGTTTTGGACAAAGACGCTGTTAACGTTAGCGGCTGCTGCTGCTAGCTTAGCTGTGTCCAAATGTTAGCCAGCAAACAAAAGTCTGTAACCGGGATTTTCACAGTGCAAATAAACCCTAAACATCAGAGATTTAGCTGGCAGTTTATACAGAAGGCAGACTAACATTTTAGCCAGACATTTAAACATGTTCTCTCCACAGTGTTGACAGTCAGTATTCACCTACATGACCCGCCCTGAACACGCCGAGAGAGAGAGTAGAGCAGTGTGGCAAAAAGAAGGCGTTCTAGACGTGAAAAGTGACAAGCGGGATAACTACCTATTCCCAGTCCTAACCCATCTTATAACCGTAAATTCAGAATATATGTAGTGCAGTTTCTTAATACCAGAAGCTCTCCATTCAGATATAGGTTAGTTAACTAGCTATCAGCTGTAAATATTCACTAGTATTAATATTAGAGGCTTTCACAGTGGCGTGTAACCATAGGTTACTACCTAACTAGCTTTATGTCTAATGTTTGGGAAAATACAGTAACTTACACATATAGCTAACTAGTTAGCTAACTACCCAACCTAGCTGTTAGCTAGCTAGGTTACAAATTTGTCGTACACGTTAAAGAGACGTTTTAAATAAAAGCTAACTAAATAACCCAGCTGGTATGTAGTTAAGAAAGGGATGTGACCCAACAGCACACTCACACTCATGTAGAAATCTCTCCCTCTGACCACATTTAGCTAGCTGCGGCTAACCGTCAGGAGAGAAACATCAATAAGGGTTTTTAACTACAAGTCGCAGCCTGTAAATTAAACCGTTCATAGAGGAACATTTACAGGGCTTTTACAGAAAAAGCTATGTTAAGTTAACTCTACAGCAGCTAAGTCGGCGTAGGCCGCAGCCGGTGTTCTGTCGAGCTGTGCTACCTTGTCAAACCGTGCTGCCCTGGTGTGTATATTTAACTGTAAAAATATAAAAGAAGCACCTTATTACAGCATGTTCTCAGTAAAAGTCCCAGTAGACATAGCTAGCTAGTATATATGGATAGCATAAATCACTATTATGGCAATGAGGGGTTATTAGAAACTGCTTTTGTTTATATAAATATATATATTTTTTTATAATAATAATTATAAGCTATTGAATAAATTATATTCGCTTCCATTTACACGTTTGTGTAATGACAGTGAGTCCAGGTTGTTTAATGCACAAAAAATGATTTATTATTTAAAAACGCGAGAAATAATGAAAAGGTGTAGGTCAGCGCATGCGCATTGCCTTTAGGAAGCACGTATCGATGGGTAGCATAACTGGACATAACACCGCGGAGCCTTCTAACTAACCCTAGCTAACTACAGGTCAGTACAGACTGTACAAAGCTTCAGCGCAGGGAACAGTAGTCTGGAGTGGGAGAGAGAGAGAGAAAAGGGGGCACTGTAAAAGCAGCTTCACACTGGTGGAGGACTGTTAGCTAAGCTAACCAGTTAACTAACTAGTTACCTAGGTAACTAACTAACTATTAAACCAGCAGAGACAGAGTGCGATCGTGTGTGTTAATTATGTATTAACTAGGTTATTTATTGTGTTAGTGTGGCTGGTCTCGGTCTCTCCTCTTGTTCCTCCTCTTTCTTCTTACCATGAAGTCGCTGCCGAAGTTGTCCTCTCCTCCCTGGTCCCCTGTTCGCATGGCCTGAACCCCCTGAATGAACTTCCTCAGGATATTCGCCTGCTCCATCCTCAACTCCGGTCCCTGAGCGCTGCTGCTCCCACGGTTAGTTAGATACGTTAACTACTCCCGAATACGAAAAAAATATAGAAAAATAAATTAAATAAATATCTTAAAGAAGAAAAATCTTCTCTGACAGTTATTCCAACATCTTCTACCGCTCCATGCTCCCCTGTGCTCCCGGATGAGAGAAAACAACATGTAATCCAAGCGGGTGAGCTAAGCTACAGTCTTAGGGTGTAGGTAACAATGTCCCCACTCCTCCTTTAACGCACCAAGCAGTTAATATTAATACTTTTTAAATGTATCTAAATAAAAAAACAACAAACAAAACGCCGGTTCGCCCCTCCCTGTCTCCTCACTGCCACATTAACAACTAAACTCTGAAACAAAACTGGCTGGACCGCCCAAAAGCCGCTCGGACACGTTGCCACCCTCTAGTGGGAAGGACGCTCCGTGATTGGATTGTGACCCACGGCAGCTTGCGCCTGATTGGACAGCCCCGGTGTCAATCAAACTAACGCGAACGCTTCGAGTCGCTGGCTGTAAAAGAGAAGGCTGGTGGTCACGTGCTCAGTTGAGTAAGTTTACCATTGGTTGAAAGCCCGTAAGCCCCTCCCACGCAGATTCCAGTCGCGTTTCGCTCGGGTCCGCCCACCGCTAGGGTGACGTGTGGATAATCGAGAAACAGAAAAATGTGTGTGTCTGTGTAGAACAGGAATGTCGATTCCCAGAACCAGGTCGTGTTTACAGTATTAACACCATTGATCTGTCAGATATAACGGGGCTTGTTCTGCCTTTTACTTGTGTCTGAGTGAGCTGAGGGAGCTGTTCAGTGTTCAGAACAGCACTGTCTTCAGGCTAATTCTCACAGAGAGGAGGAGGGAGCATTTCACAAAGCAGGGTTTAAGATTGTTTAGCTCAGGGGTGTCACACGGTACACAACAGTGCGGTTCAGTAGGAGTTCGGGGAGTTTTACTAACTCAACATGATCAAAACTTGGTTTATTTATGTGTATTATGTACCTCTTTTTTCAGGCACCAAATAGTTTAAGCTAAGCTGGGCTAAATACATACAATACATACAGCAGACAAACCTAGTTGCAAAAAATATTTTCACGTAGGTTCCCCCGGACCTGGACTTGGACACCCCCTTCCCCCCTTGTGATATATATCACATTAACTCACTTCAACATGCCTTTTGCAATTATTTAGTCCCCCGAGAGTATTGCTAAAATCACTATTACTATTATCTGTACAGCAGGCAAGACTTTTATTGTTTTTTACTTTTACCAAACATGGATATACTTTAGAGTAGTCAGAGGTGAAATGAGTTTTGATGGGAGCCATAATGATCCTGAACACGCCAACACTAAAAAACGATTGGCCAATCAGAACACTCTATGTTTTGCATGCGCTTCATAAATATTCACACAAGGGGAACACCTTTCTCTGCCTCTATTTCACATACGCAATCTTTTTTTAAACTTCATTTGTAAACATTAAATTGTTATATAATATGCATATACATATATCATTTATTTAAAGACATTAAACATTAAACAAGGTCAAATTGACCCCAAAGATAATGAAGGACTAATGCAGGTAGGTCATTTCAGCTACTTTCATGCCAAAACACCCTCCCTGTATTAACTTTTAATTCATATGTTATTCTCTTTATAATAAAAAAAGCATGATGACCCTTGTCTGTTCTGTACTTGTCTTTAGAATTGACACTCTGTGTTGTTTTTGTAGCATATTACATTGAATAAACATTCTTTTAAAGTTGATGATGGAAAACAACCTTTATTTAGCATTGCCTAATAGGCATTAATAATTGAATCATTTCATTCATTTAAAGGTTTTTAATGTTAGGGTTCTCAATCTACACTCATGATGCTTTTAGGTGAAAGTTTCTACCCACAAATAACAATATTACTATTAATAATTATCATGTAAATGTTATTTCTACACTGCAAGACCACAGTACAGGCTATAAGAATAGAATACAAACAATCTTTTGTTGCTGACCAGTGAAAAACATCTTCAAAAAAGAATCTTCTTCACTTTCAATGGAAGTCAATGTAAAAAGAGTAAATTTCAGGTGATTTTGGAGAATATATATATAAAAAAAACAACTAGACCATTTAGAACTGTTGAATACAACTAGCTCTGCGTTATCACAAGGCTGTTTTATGTCCTATATGAAAGTCTATATTAATTCCAAAAAATATATTCAGAAATGGAGTCTGTACAGATAATTGTACATTGTGTACACATGCTATACATTTATTAGCACTCTTTGTATAAAATGTACAGCATAAAATACTGTATGTGAAAAGAGCTTGAAACTATGTGTTTTACAGGAAATGCTGCAGATGGTGTACAATAATGTATTTGTATTTTACACTATTCAGTGCTTTCAGTTCCTGTTAAGTAACTGCTAAGTAAAACTGATTTAATATACTTCTGTCTGATTAGACATACACAGCAAGTTTAACTAATCCTGTCGAACTCTGATGCACTGTTTTTATTATATACGCTAAATAAAGTTATTACACTATACATTATAGAAAAATCCTTTGCTTTTCTCCCATTCTAACGAAAATATTAACTCTCTAAAAGAGTCTCTGGCCTGGTTTTATAGGAAATGCAGTGAATTCAAAGCTCTGAAGTGAATCATCACCACACGAGAGCTAAATGGAACCTTATTCATCAGTAATTCCCCTCGGCCTCAGACGGCCAAGATCCCCTTAAGTAGAGCTGATGCTTAAACTGGACTCAATAAGGAACCAGAAACAGCGCTCCTGGTTCCCCTGGCTCCGTCAATGACAACAAAACGCCCCATTCAGGCTGGTTTGTGGGGGCACGCTGGACCCAAGCTGTCAAAGAGCCAGCTGCCCCTCCACAGTGTCGGGCAAAAGCACTGGGCTCTCACAGTACCAAAAGAGTGGGCATTAGAATTCAGACGGTGGACTATGAACACCTCAGACTCCAGACTTTGAGGAATTTCTCCTTTACACTTTTTTCTTTTTCTTTTTGTCCTCATTAATTCTGTTCACATAGTTTCTAGATTAACAGCAGTGACAAGTTACAGTATGTCAACTGTACCCACTGGCTGGGCTCAGACATTTGGTACAGTTTACCTGTAAAACCATGCAGGGGAACAATTACTGACAGCAATCCTCATCAACTCCACAATCAGTAGATGTGATTCAGTGCTCTTACATGTGCCATGTTGCTGATCTGGAAACCAGTTGTGTTACCAGAATCCAATACTTTGGTGGATTTATGAATATGCATGGACAGCTAGAACAAGGTGAAACACTGCACGATATACTGTATATGACCTTTAAGATACTGCATCTCATGTACCAATATTACACTAGAAGTGATTAGCCTACTATGAACTAGAACACTTAAAACTGGCCTTTGGTTGCTTAATTGGTAAATTATGGAGAGAAATTAGTGCCAAATTGGAAGATTACATTATATTTCACTGCACTTGATCTCTTTATTGAAAATTTACCATACGCAAAAAAATTGTGTCAGAATTGCAACCAAACCTTAATATGCAATCAGATTAATGCCATTGTATTTCACAGTGTGGCGCTGCAAATGTTCGAAAGCAAATCACAATGCACAGGATTGCATTTCGTCTAGGAGCAGCATGGTATTCATGCCAAAACATAATGTAATCACTGTCCCACTATCAGAACTATCAGAATCCACTACTGAAATTGGGGTGGGACTGAGAAACTGAGAGTGTTTATTTGCTCTTATATCCTGTCGCAAAAGACATTTTCTCTGGTTTAAAGTACAGCTATTAGTGCTCCCTTCTGACTGTTTTCCCAGCCCCACCCCAAGTTCAGTAGTGGGTTCTGATTGGACCATGATTACATTTCATTTTGGCACAAATTCTGCACTGCTCCAAGACAACAATCCTGTGCGTTGTGAGCTGGTTATGAAAATGTAAATTCTTGTGTATTGTTTTTTTTATAAAGAGATGCAGTAAAATGTAATGTAACAGAGGTTTTGCAGTTCATTTTGGTACGTATTCTGCATGTTAGTGAACTGCATTTACATTTTTCCATGATAGTGCTTGCTTTTTTAATTTGACACTAATAACTCTTAAAAGAAAATGACCCCTGAACCTTGTGTTTCCAATCTACTGGACTGTGTGATAACACCGGCCAGAAAATGTGTACAGTTACCTGTTCCCCACTGCCAATAATATTTAATGTACAAAATAAATCTGTATATAAATATTTAGATTGCAGTTAACTAAAAAATAAAAAGAGGACTATAAGTTACAGTACAATAGTTTAATAGAAATTTGTTTAACGGTGTTACCATTTGTTGTACTTTTTTCTGAGATTCTTATCTAAAATTTTATATATTGTATATCAGCATCATCCTCAGTATGTTACAGTAAAGATAAACTAAATATTGACTAAATAAGTTTTTATTTTTACAGATAACTTCAACAGATATCATCCAAAAGTGACATGGTGGCTTATAGCAATACTACGGGCTTTTAGAATCACTGTGTCGACGAGTAACCCTCAGGCTGAAACCAGCACTGAGATGCAGCTGACACAATATGCTTGAACCTCTCTCTTTCTCTCTCTGTCTCTCTCTCTCTTTTTCTCTCTGTCTCTGTTTTCTCTCTCTCTCTCTCTCTCTCTCTGAGAAGGAGAAAGAGCAGAGCTGCTTTCACAGTTCAACAGAAACAGGTCAAGCAGTAAGAGCTACAAAGTTAAGCACACAGGCCCCGATCCCCTCACACACACACACACACACACACACACCAACACAAGGCCTAGCCAGCCTGATCCAGCACACACTCGAGTTTGATTTACACATGTTTGGAAGACTTTGGGATGTTGGAGGGAGGCTGACATGTTTGGACACTTCTGAAATGCCTGGATTTCACCAACTTAAAACTTCTGCAGTGTACGTACATGCACACACACACACACACACACACACACACACACACACACACACACACACACATACACACACTTTTTTTTTTTCCCCAACAACATCAAGCCTGTTCTACTGGCAGCTAGCATAGTTCTATGTAGAACCGTCACAACAAAGACCTGCCTGATTTCTTGTCTGATTAACAAAGGTGTGAAAAGTAATGACATTTATTAGTCAGGCAGAAGTAAAAACAAAAATTGGGTTTTAAAAGTAGTTTTGTAGAAGTTTATAACAGAAATGTATATTTTTATACTTCTCATCCAACCACAATCAGATTCAATTTATCTGGATGGAGAGGTTTATCATTATCGATGATAAGCCATAGTAAAAACAAGCTGAAATGAAATATGAGTGACAAAGCTATTTTTAAAATGTAAGGAGTAGAAAGTATAAATAACCTTGTGAAAAAGTACAAAGTCGTCTTGAAAACAATTAGTTCAGTAAAGTATAGATAACCAAAACAAGACGAGAAATATAATTCTATAACTGAAAGAGAAAGAAGCATGTGAACTGAGGAGGTAAAGTATTATTACAGGTTTTTGCAAAGTGCAATTAGCAAAATACCAAGCCCAGAGTAGCAATCAGTGGAGCATCACTGTGATTTTGAAGTTCCTAAAATCTTTTTAAGGTTGCAGTCCATATTATTTTGTTTCTAAACAGAAAGCAGAAGCATTTCTAAATGAAGAAGGGATAAAATATTGTGTTTATCAGTGTACTGGAACCGCCATCCCTGCTAAGCCTAA
Source organism: Astyanax mexicanus (assembly GCF_023375975.1). Lineage (NCBI taxonomy): Eukaryota > Metazoa > Chordata > Actinopteri > Characiformes > Acestrorhamphidae > Astyanax > Astyanax mexicanus. The sequence continues at coordinate 36,014,752 of NC_064409.1, read as the reverse complement.
TATATTCAGTCTAAGAACTGGGGTGTGGGGTCACTTTTCGTGGGAGTTCTTCTCGCCACGTCCTGCGTCTTTACGTACTCACGTCACACGTACAGCCTCTAAAAGAGGATCCGGCTCAGTTTTACTGAATGTGAGAGGCTGGTGGAGCAATGGAGACTTCAGAAGAGGAAACTTAGAGCTCAGTAGCTCATTCACTCATAGTAAAAACAAAAGAAAGAAAGGAATGAAGTTTCTGACTGAGCTCTCTCTCTCTCTCTGACTGAACATAACCTGGAATCAGATTCATCTGCTTTGAAAGGAGAACGCATCACACCCGCCCAGTTTAAAACAATTCTACCGCATGCTCGGTGCAATTACCCATTCTCACCAGAGAGGGCCCTAAATCCCCCAAATCCAAAAACGTACGTGCATTAACTTTAATATAATAATGTTTATATAAAGCTTTAATGCTGATTTTTGCTATATGTGAAAAATAAAGCATTTTGTCACAAATTTTATAAACATGCATGTTGAAAAATGATTAGGTGCCACTCATTAAGCAGCCAAAGTTTTGGACTGAACTGAAATCTGGATTTCATGAATCGTTGCACCTCTACAAGTCAAGTAACATTTAAAAACCTTTATTTTTAAGAGTCTGTTATGCTAAAATGAAAGTCCTGGTCATGCTGAAGTATGATTTGTGGTTATAATCACAGGTCTGAAAAGAGAAATATAATTCAATTAGGGTTTCTTGTCAAAACATCTATTACCACAGGCAAGAGAAAGTTCACATTTGAAACATGAATGTTCTGTGTGTGTGTGTGTGTGTGTGTGTGTGCGTGTGCGCATGCTGATGACAGAATTCTGTACCACAGTGATGTGGGGTAGGCCAGTCTGTTGCCCATTTAGCAGGGTGACTAACAGTGCACCACCCATCATCTAATTCAAGCACACACACACCGACCCAACCCTGCTGTATGAGCATGTGTGTGTGTATGTGTGTGTGTGTGAGACAGAGAGAGAAGGAGGAGGGGTATTATGCACTGTCTGCTCTGTTCATGTAGTTATTTCTTTCAGGAAGAGCATGTCAGAGCTCAAATACCTCACATTTTAATGATAATGCAATAAAACATACAAACAATAATCTTCTTGTCCGCCTCCCTTTTTCATCAAAGAAGCATGAAGAACCGATAACAGTAGAATTCTTGTGATACTGCTTGTGTGAGTGGACTGTACTAAAATTGAATTATTGTAATGAGATATAATCTTTTATCATACAGGAGGTTTCAACTCTTGAGGAACTCTTGAGGAACACAGGAAGCTGAGGACTACAAACTATCAACAATATGCTGGAGTAGAGTACTGTCACTGCAGTGTATGATACACTGTATGTGTAGAATTGTGTGTAACAATGTCAGAAAGAAAGATTATAAGTTGTGTTAACAATTGTTATGAAGTTATGAATAGATAAAGATATTTTTTTCATATTGAAATCATCATTAGATTTACATACATACAGTACATCTGTGCGTTGTTTTGTTGGTCTGTCTGACAACTTTATGATAAAGTTGACACTAACAAATACACACGCACACGCATACATAAACCCAAACACACACACACACACACTCAATTTTATTATTATATACACACACCTGCATCGGCCACCTAACCCCACTCATCAGTTATTAATTAATGTAATTTAAATTCTGTCATTTGTAAAGGTTGAATTGTTTTTTATTATTGGTTTTTGATCTATTTATTAAAACAGGGATGAGAGGGTTCAAAAATAACATAAAACTAAGCTTTATGTACTAGCTTATTTATGATGAAGGGGTACAAACATAGTGTTTTAAAACAAAATAATCCAACATTCAAACAAAAGAAACAAAGGAGTGAAGATTCTGACTGAGCGCTCTCTGTCTCTCTCTCTCTGACTGATATATATATATATGTATATATATATATATATATATATATATATATATATATATATATATATATATATATATATATATATATATATATATCCATCTCAACAACTGAAATGTTGAAAAACCTTTTATTGAATGTTTTAAGTATCAAAAGTATAAACAAAGTAGTTGAGAATGGTTTGGATTTAAAAGCTTTATTCCAGAAAAACATACTGAGTAAGAATTATTCACAGTGTTAATAAATAGAACCATTAGTCCTTAAAAAATAGTTTTATGTAAAACATTATTTTAAAAATCAATTAATGGTGAAGTGGTACAAACAGAGTGATAAAACTAAATAGCACCTTTTTCCTTTTTCAATTTTATCACTATTTGAATTGAAACACATTGGTGGTTTAATGATTTATTAGGTTTTCTTTAAAGTGAGATCTGTGGGTTTTAATTTTAAAATATGCACTTTTCTACAATGAATCAAACCAATTTGAATGCGTTTGCTAACATTTTCCATCTTAACAATTGGTATATGCTGAAATGTCAAAATTTGAAAATGGGGTGAAATTCCCATTTAAAACATTGCTTTCCAAAATGTACACTGAATATTTATAGAAAGTGAAAGATGCTGCAAAATGGTGTATAAAAAATACAACACACACAAAAATGGATAATGAACGGCAGCTCGAAACAACAGCAACAGTAGGAATCTGTATGTGTCATTAAGAAAGTTTCTAGCAAAGAAATGATGCTATATAGGACTGTCAATAAAACGCGGGAATACACTAAAATAGCAATATGTAAATAGATTATAAAGTGGTACCTTTGGTATATATAAAGTGGTACAATGTGGGAATGCCCTTTCCTGTATAAATTGTGAGGTGTTATCTTGTGAGAGATGTTGAACAAGACTTGTAAGCATGCTAATGAGGTCGAGCAAGGCCTGATAGTGGATAGGTCATTCCATTTCTGAAGTTGGTTGGTGTGGAAATGTAATATTCCTCGATCCACAGTGACGGAGGTATCTATACATCACAGAAGTCATTACTACCCACAGTGGACAGTGCAGTGGGTAATAAGGCTTGTAACCAGCAGCATCTAACTAGAACTGTCCACCCAGTATGTAAAAGGCCGCTGGGAAATAGTGGAAAAAATAACAACAACAACAACAACAAAAGGATGACAGGTGACAGTTCAAGATGACAGGGACAGTAGTCGTCTGTATGTGTGTTGTGTGCTGGTGTTTTGGTGATCTTCATATACTGCAGCTTCCTGTGAGAGTCTTCACTGGTGGTATGTTTAGGAGCCTGTAGAACTACAGTATATGATGGTGTAGGTTTGTATGTCATTACTCTATAGCTGGAATGTAGGGTGGTATGATGTGTGTATGTGTGTGTGTGTGTGTGTGTGTGTGTGTGTGTGTATGAGCATGTAGAGCAGTGTGTGGTGTAAGGGTGGGTCCTCAAAGCTCTGACTAAAGGAATGCTCTGTAAGAGGAACACAGGAGCGAGCAGCTGAGTGCAGGAATGCACTCCAACAAGCCCTGACACAGCCTGCACTTCTTTACACACACACACACACACACATATCAAGGTTATGCAACTTCATGGAGCAGATCCACACAGACACTACACACATTCTCTCTGTGTCCACTTGTAACCTCAAGCTTTGAGTTTGCTTAAGCTGAGCAGGTATAAACCTGCAGCTGCTCAGTTTACCAATCTGTATCTCCATGTCTCTGTTTCTCTCTCTCTCTCTCTCTCGCTCTCTGTAGCTTTTCTCCCCAGTTAAACACATGCAGTCACTGCTGCAGTGAAATGCTAAGCGTGGGATGGCCTGTGTTAAAATAACTGCCCTCCAGCTACACAATGCGATACACAGGAATGCCTCGACATGCGGCAGCTGAAAGAGCAAACCGATCTCTGGCCATTTCAAGGCCTCAGAAGTGCTCTTCATTTTCCCACACCGACCAGCCCTGACACAAGCCTGGTATCATTTTTCACCATTCTTACGTGTAATGCCTCACTCTGTCGAGCGCCACAATGGAGGTTGTGGCGGAAAAGTTCATTTTTCAATCTGGGTGCAGTTTTGTAGATCATGTTACACACAGGCCTTTGCTCAGGCTAATGGAAGTCATAGCTCTGGGTGATATACAGGCTCTGGGTCAGTACATTGTATCACACAGGTGTCACGCAACAATCCTGGGCCCAGTTTCCCCAAAAGTATCCTAGTATTAAGAACGGCTTAACATGGAGAGAGACAGAGAGTGCTCAGTGTGAAGCTCGCTTGACCATGTTAGAAGTGCTAAAAACCAACTACCCTGATTTTAAGCTTTGAAAGATCCTCATAACATTTATAAGTGGAGTGTGTTCTGTGTACTGGGGGCTTCAGAGTGGCCTTAACCCCTTAACATGGCAGGATTTTTATCAATATTCTGCCTGATATTACACAGCTATATCATATAAGAATTTCTCTTCAAGCATTACATATAAAAGTTTCATGTTTAATAAGGAACAATATTGAAAATCTTAATTGTAATTGTAATAGAAAGTAGTCAAATATAAAGTTAATTTGCAGCTGTCGAAATATAATGAAAAAAATCATAAAATTAGCACTTTTTAAAACTTTTAACATTGAAAAAACAATATTTTCTTAAATACAAATGAATCATTTCATTGTTCTCTGAACCTTTTATTTTCATCATGATTGTCTAGTTTTTATGTCTATTTTAAAACTTAAGAATTTGGGGTCGATTCCTTTTAAAACTGATTGAGTTTATTAGGAGTACAGAGTGTATAGGCAGCTTCCCAAGTGACCTGTAGAAGAATTTCTCTAAATCCCCCAAAGCTTTACTGCAGAGATAAAGGGTTTTGTATCACCTTCACCTGTAGCCTGTATACAGACCAAGGACTTTTAAGGGGTTAAACAGGTCTGGCCAAAAAAATCTCAGTAAGGCTTCATTCACATTACCAGGCTGAAGTGACTCAAATCTGATTTTTTGCTCAATGTGGCTCAGATCAGATTTCATGGCTGTGTGAACGTGCCAAATCTGTTTATTATTGTATCAATGTGCGCAGGTGAGCCATTTCAGGGACAGATTTGTTCACATTACACACAGATACAGGTCACTTATATTTGTGAATGTGAACTGTCAACAAAGCAGAACATAAACTTCTAATGTAGTACATTGGTAGGTTAGCTCTTTAAGTAGTTCTTGACCAACATAGGGTATGTTTTGTCTGGATGACAGCTGAACTTTTTAGCATGGAAGTCTTTTTTAATGAGTTTTTAAAAAACAAACAAACGTATATTTCAATGAATGAAAATTGGAATTGAAAATATTGGGATTGAATTTTACCAACAATTCTGAGGGAGTCATTCCATTGTGTATGATCAGAGGAGCGCTCAGTGTTTCCGTGTGGTGTGGTGTGGTAGAGGTAGTGTGCTACAGGCTGTAAATCAGACACTGGTCTATAATGAGGTGGCCGGTGCAACAACATGCTGTGAGTAACCTTCTCCTCAGCAGACTCCAAGCTGCCTGGCTCCAGCCTGCCACTGTCCCCTACATAGCAAATGATATGTCTCTCTCTGTTTCCCTCTCTCTCTCTCTCTCTCTCTCTCTCTCTCTCGTCTTCCAGAATTACCACATGCACCCTAGTTGTGCTTTCCACTTCGTTCCCTTCTGAGCCACACCAGAACGGCCGTCACAGTAATTACATCCCAGTAAATGTGTGTATGTGTGTCTGGCTGTGTGTGTGTTTCGTTCCTTGTAATAAGTTCCTAAAGGCCTCAAAGACGTGTGCTACACTAGGCCGAAGCTCATAGGTAATTAGGAACAGTATAAAAAGTGGAACAGTTTATCAGAGACTCCTGGGGAAAACTAGCTAAAGCAGGACAGGCTGCTTATCAGACAGAATGAAAGATGCAACAGGCAATTGTGGGTAATAGTGTCATTTTGTCCTTCGCATGGAGCTTCCGTTATCAGCTCAACAGGACCCTGGCAGACAAGCTCTGTAGCTTCATTATTACCTCTCAGTACGTGAGATCATGGACTTGTTAACATTGTGTAATGACCTTATAAACTGCAGCCAAATGCCTAATTCATCAGCGCCTGGGGGCTCGCTCCATCTGGCTGCTTGCTGCCTACCTGTCCGTCCCCGATAATTCTGCTCCTTATTATTTAAAGCTGAGGAAAACCGAACAGCTCTCTCTCTAACGGGTCAGTTGCCAGAAGGTGAGCTGCTGTAGCACACCCAGGTTTCAGCCAGACAGCAGCCTGCTGACAGACTGACCCCAGAAGATGGGATTTTATTAAAGAACGCATAAATCTGACGGACACTTACGAGCAGTAAGCCCTTCACCTCTTGCTTTTAGTGGGTCAGGGAGAGTAGAAGGGCACTGAGCTGCACTAATGCAACTAATTTACACGTTTTAAGCAGGACATCTTTACTCATTTACACGACCTTGTGGCATACTCACGATCGCTGCAAGGTGATTCAAGCTGAAAAGTAGTGTGGTTTTAATTAGCGATGCACAAGTATTGACCGAGATATATTTTTTTAATATGAAGAGATTTGGCGTATTTTTAAAACTGATTCTTGCTGATATACAGCTCTGGAGACCCCTTGAGCTCCTGAATCAGTTTCTCTGATTTTGCTATTTATAGGTATATGTTTGAGTAAAATGAACATTGTTGTTTTATTCTATAAACTACAGACAACATTTCTCCCAAATTCCAAACAGAAATATTGTCATTTAGAGCATTTATTTGCAGAAATAACAAAAAAGATGCATAGCTTTCAGACCTCAAATAATGCAAAGAAAACAAGTTCATATCCATAAAGTTTTATGAATTTTATGAGTTCAGGAATCAATATTTGGTGGAATAACCAGGGTTTTAATCGCAGTTTTCATGCATCTTGGCATGTTCTCCTCCACCAGTCTTACACACTGCTTTTGGATAACTTAGATAACCTGCACTCCTGGTGCAAAAATTCAAGCAGTTCAGCTTGGATGGATGGTCTGTGATCATCCATCTTCCTCTTGATTATATTCCAGAGGTTTTCAATTAGGTAATATCAAAGAAACTCATCATTTCTAAGTGGTCTCTTATTTTTTTTTTTTTTTCAAAATTTCTGTTCTGTATTTAGTGAACCACAAAATGTAAAACATGGGTGTAGCTAGCCCTTTAGTTTTTTAGCCCCTAAAAGTGAAAACAAAATGATATGCAAATAAATTAGAATCTTTAAAAGTATATTATTAGACAGGATTTTAAAAATGAAAATATAAAATTCTACGCCTACTGAGCAAATGGTATTATCCACTTTCTCTCCATGTGCACACACACACACACGCATTTTTATTTAGTAAGCTAATGTTGCAGCAACTGTTCGCAGTATAAACTTGAGTGAGAGAAGCTAGCTGAGAGGATAAGGTGAGAATAAAAATGGGATTTCATTGCCCATCAAGAGCAGATGCCCTGAAAAACCCATACTGAGTTTTAAGTAGCTTCCCGGTTTTAGCTACTTAAATTAGACCAGATAATGGAGAATGAAGTCGGGAGGAATGTCTGACAAAAAATATGTAAAAATGTGCGCCCAACAGTTTTATCTTTCTATCTACTGAAAATATGTTTACAATGAAAGTAATACACCTGTCTGATTTAAATCTAAATGTTTTGTTTTTTCTCATATGACTCACTCATGTTTTTTTTAACGATGGGGCTGGGTTCCCCTAAAACTCTGATCCTAGAATTGCACCTAAACCTATAAGGGGAAAAGTCAGTTATTTAGGTTATGCATTTTTGTGTATTGGCATCGGCATATATATACACGTGTAATATTGGATACCGTCATCGGCCCGGAAGTCCCACATCAGTGCATCCCTAGTTTTAACACTATGTAGAGATCTATGATCTATGAAATGTTTAAATGCATAAAGTGATCTATTGCTTTATTAAATGCTTCTTCGTAAATAAGGAAACCCTCCTTGTATTGTAGATTGTTCTAAACAGAGCCTTAACAGGATAAGAGAATTTAGACCATTTTTTGAGCAAAAATTTTTTTTTTCAGTGCTTCAGAACTCAGCTGTGGGCCTGTGGGATATATGTAAATGACTACATGTGTGGTCTGAATAGATACGAGACCTGAACAAGACCTGTTACCTCTTTGTCGGGATTGAGTATGGAGGCCTGGTGGTGAGGGATTTAATCCTGTCACTGCTGTGCAGTGTTGAAATTAAATGAAATCTAATATGACAGTCAGTCAGTCACCTCTAGTAGTGATATGAGGGACATTAAGAGCTCAGTGATCTGTGCAGGACATCCTGGTTTGCATCACATGGTTTGCTACACATGGCAGGGCTTCCAACCATCAATTTTCAGAAAGGTAATGCTCACACACACTGACAGTGTTTTTAAAGGAATGTCTCCACCAGACTGCAACACTTCCTTGTCATGTCCAGTTGCCAGATGTATCACAGGATATCATACAGAACCTGTTTGCCTTCATGCTCAACTGTATCTTATCCTGTATCCAGACTAGGGGCGGCCCAGCAGCATACTTGAGCCTTTTTTAGCTGTACAGTTTTCCCCAATTAAACATAGCTTTTCTCTTTAATATTGTAAACACATATATCATAATTATATTTACATTTAAAGTTTCATTCTATTTCAAAAACTCCATCTTGGTGTGTTATATTTTTTTTGTCAATGAAAATTTGTAGACTAATTTTTTGTTTAAGGCATATTCTGCCGAGTGGGTGCCATTTCTGTCCCTAGGAAATTACATGTATAAATGTGCACACAAAATAACTTTAAAATACATTATATTATTAAACATAGTGTATTGTACATTTATCAAATTGCAAAAGAAAGATATGCAATAAACAAATAATTAAAAACTACTTGGAACAATGAAAAAGTAGCAATTGTTACCTGTCCCACTCTCTACCTATAAATTATGCTACATCAGCTATGTAATCTTTTGCTTTGTTGTGTGGTTCCAAATCTCATATATGCTTTAAACATATTTTTTTCACAATAAATGCATAATTTTTAAGTTAAAATACACATTTTATTGGTGTCCCTGGGTTTCCTGTTACTGTAAAACATTACCCCATCTGAAACATCTGGAACATTTTACACATCACATCTACAACAGGAGGTTCTTCTGAATTTTGAAGGAGATCAAAATTAAGTTTCCTCATTTGTTTTTCTGTATATTTGATCTTATTGTAATTATGACTGAGGAGGCAAATCTCAACACTCTGTCCTGTTACCTAAATTAATTCTTAGATCTTATTTGTTTTTTTGTTGTTGTTTTTTATAATTTTTTTGGGAAAATCACTAAAATGTGTTAAGTGAGCTCATGCTATTAGCATTGCCGCCATTTAGCTATTTTTCATGTTTTTGCTAAAAACGTATTCCTGTTACTTTCATTCCTGTTACTCAAAACATTAAAAGTAACAGGAATGAGTGCCAGTAACAGGAGTTAGGACCAGTAACAGGAATGAGTGCCATTAAAAGGAGTGTGTTTTTGTCATAAATATCATTTATTTGAACATATAGTCAACCATTTCTTTAAAATAAAGACTTTCTTGAAAGAAAATCAAAGGATTTGACAAGGATTGTAAACATCTTCGGTTAAGAAACCTTTTTAAATATTAAGTAAAGCTTCCTCAGATGGAACAGTACATGTTTTGAATAGTTAAATACATGTGTTATTACATTCAGAGTCGACAAAAGATTAGAAATAATAATTTGCAAGAGTTACAGCAAGCAAATGGCACCCGTTCGGTGGAATGGCCCTTAATGTGCTGTATGATGGCGCCATCTTGTGGATATTCGTCCACAGTCAGGTGGAGAATCAGATAAGTTTAACCGCCATTGTCACAACTGAATGTTAAGACTAATATTGTTTGTAAATTTGCAAAGACGCGAAAAGACTAATGTAAAAAAAAATGATAGAAGTCTTTGTCTTCTCTACATTAGCTTTAAATCGCATATAATCAAGATCAATTCAGACACTACTGTTACGCCCTCTCTATGTTTTCCTGTGTTTTCCCCGTTTCCTAGTGTGTTTCTCTAGTACTTTTCCTTCACGTGTGTGTAATTTGTAGCTACGCCCCTTCCCCAGGTGTTCAGTGTTTCTTGTTCCTATTTATAGCACAGTTTAGTCCATGTTTAGCCGTCGGTCTTTGCACCTTCCCGTTGTCTGTCACGTCACGTTATTATGGTATGGCAAGCCAACTAAGCCAAAACGTGTGGGAAAGAAACGCCTCCACGCGTAAAAATATGACGTGTCCACACGTAAAAAAATCACGTGTTGACAGATAAAGACGTTATCTTTTTACGTGTACAGACGTAATCTTTTTACGTGTGGAGGCGTAAATTTATGCCGTCTGTACATCACGTGCTTTTTTTCACCTGTACAGACGTGGATATATTACGTGTACAGACGTAAAAAATTAACGTCTTGGGATTTACTGTCCATCTCAAAAAGCCGCAGTTGCAATATGCAGCCTGTAGATGGCAACATTTACTGAGCTGTAGAAGCAGTCTTAATATGCCTGTACAACACCTCATATCTGCTAGGACAGATTAAAATGTGGATAAACAAGTATTTTTAATGCCACAGTGCCCTACTCAGGGAACATAACATTCCCTACATTAACACACAAGAAATATAACTATTATTGCTAGGTGTAAGACAGATCCCACAGGGAAAGTCATATTAAGTCAAGTCGTATTATAGCGGCACAATTAACACTAAAGCAAGGCTGTTATTAAAAATGTTAGGTCTAAAAAAAAAAATTAAAAAAATGAACTACAATCAATATAAACACAATATTTCAGTCCTAACTGTCCACACTTAAAGTCTTAACTTTTAAAATGTTATACTTTTAAATTGTAATTTTGCTTTTTTAAGCCCTAGTAAATAGGGGTGGGAATCTTTTACTATCTCACGATTCGATTCGATTCCGATTTTGGGGGCCACGATTCGATTCAAAATCGATTTTTGATTCAAAACGATTTGATTTATAAAAATTTATTGAAAACTTATTGAAAAAAAAGCCTCCAAAATATACACTGGTCCTGGAGAAGGTAATGTGTTACAAAAACAATAAAATGTGCAGGAATGTGGGTCTTCAGTGACAGAGGAATCACTGGGATATCACAATGACGTTAATGAACAATAAATACATAAATAAATAACACTGCTTTATTACCAGGCTACTAGCGGTGGTGTGTAGGTGACGCTGCTGGGCTGATGTGATGATAGCAGTGGAGCGCTAAAGTTCAGGAGCAGCTGCTGATTAACTAGTTAATTTTAGGCCGTTGTATTTCTTCAGAAAGGGGGCAGGAGGTGGAGAAATTAATTCATATTGTCCATTCCTTAATTCCTCTGTGATGGGGAGCTGAAATTAGCTCTGATTAGCTTATTGTTATTTTTCCGTTCCGCCTTAAATGCTGCAGCCCGCTGCCACCTGTAGCGTTATTTAAGGTGGAACTGGAAAGTTAGCTAGTTAGCTAGCTAACAGAAACTGAAACTAACTACTAGCGATCTTTTTTATGCTTGTTATGAAGCATTCTGCCATAAAACATTAAAACTACACGTTAATCTAAGGTAATATAGTGCTTGTTCTGCCATCTTACCGGTGATTCTCATACACCTACGCTCTGTGTGGGTCTGACGGTAAGTTCAAACTGCAGCGGCCACGGTCGCTTTGGGCAGTGGGAGGCGGAGCGAAAAACGCTTCGTGCCGCTGCAGTGTGAACTTACCGTGAGGGGTAGGGCCAAGGGAAGAAATGGGATTGGACCTTAGAATCGATTTTGGGACATTTTAAATCGATTCTGAATCGTAGTAAATGAGAATCAAGATTCTTATGTGAATCGATTTTTTGGCACACCTCTACTAGTAAACAACATTCGGTGTTCAGCCACTGAATTTAGTAAATTTAGAGTCACAATTTCTCTGTATCTTTTATTAGTTTCTTTTACATTTTTATTGTCCTAAAGCAAATCAAAATGACAAAATAACCATAGATTATTGTGCAGATGACTAGTACTACAAAAACTAATAATAATAATAACAATAATATGACTAATATATATACTATGAATTGCATTTTAATAAAATAGACATCCAAAGTATACAATACAAATAATGCTATATTAAAATATAGCTTGCACTGACCTAAAGGCAGGGTAAACACTATGGATATAAAATGGCGGGGGTTACATCATGTGAAATAGGGGGTACATCATAGACACATGATTACAACGTTTCAGTTATGTGGACCTTGCGTGCAGAGTGTGTATGAGTATGTATGGGGCTATGTCACGGTAAGTAGACACTGCGTTGTAACCCACGTAAGCGTCTTATGAATATGGAATACAATACGTTGCATGACATCATGTGTTGTCAGGCTGCCTTATTACAATGCAAATGTATGCATAGGCGCGTTTACCGATTGGATGTTAGATGCCAAAACGTGTATCCACGAACAGTTTTACCGCCTGTACACGTGATTTTTTTACGTGTGGACACGTCATATTTTTACGCGTGGAGGCGTTTCTTTCCCACACGTTTTGGCTTAGTTGGCTTGCCATACGTTATTGCTTTCTCCACGTTTCATATTTACTCGCTCTTGTTTACTGTCATTCACGTTATTTCTAGTCACGTTTATTTCCTGTTTGTTTATTTGTTTATTTTGTATATATTTACGTATTTATCCTTTGTATATATATCCCTAGCCCTGTTTTGTACTTATCTGTTTAGTTTAGCTCTTTTTTTGTTTTCCCTGTTTGTTTATGTATATATATTTATTCGTTATTCCCCTGTTTGTTTATTTGTTTATTTGTTATTTATTAAAGTATTGGTCTTACCCGCATATAAATCCGCCTCCCGTCTGTTCCCCACGTTACATAAAGACCGACCAAATGGATTTTGCGGGTCACCCTTGGGCTGGATGCAAGCTGGCCATCCGTCACGCTCCCTTTGGGACCTCAGCGCAGGATAATCCGAGGCCTCAAGGCCGAAGAAGGCCTCGGTCACGGCGCTCTAAGAGGTCCCAAGATCCGGAGGATTTTCTTGGGGGGGGGCTAACGGTTGGGGCCATCGGCCTCGCTCCGAACCGCGAGGTAGGCAAGGCGCGCAGAAACGCGGGCTGTGAGGACTATTTCTGGGATGACGTGGACCTCCTCGCAGCCGCGTCCAGTTCGGAGGACGAGTTCTACTTCCCGACGAGAGCCCGCTTGCCGCCGGCTGCGGAGGCTGTCCTCCACCCGCCTCCCAGGGCGCGCTCCACCTCGCCGGCTCCGCAGCTAGCTTCAGCGGCTAACCAGCTAGCATCTCCGGCGGCTGCAGCTCCAAGCTTCTCCAAGGCTACGCGGCTAACTCAGCTAGCATCTCCGGCGGCTGCAGCTCCAAGCTTCTCCACGGCTCATGTTTCTTTGGCTGCTACGGCGCTCTCCTCTCCGGCTGCAGCGGCACCTGCTTCTCCTACGGCGGCAGATCCAGCCTCCTCAGCGGCCGCCCAGCCGCGCTCCGATGCGCTGGACTCTTCCGCAAACCAGCAGCTCCAGTCCGGGTTTTCGAGGCTCCGAGGGCGGCAGCAGATCTCCGCTCCAAGGTTTCCATGGCTACGGCACTACACTCTACTGCTCCTGCCGCCCCGGAACCTGAATACGCTGCGGTGAATTCAAACCAAGTCTCCGTGCTCTCTCCAGCAGCCCGAGTCTCCACGCAGACACCTACTGCCCAAGGGTCCAAGTCTGTTTACGTGAGTGTTCCTGTGTCAGCGGTGCCCGCCACCGCCAATGTTCCTGTACCAGCGGTGCCCACCGCCAATGGTTCTGTGCCAGCGGTGCCCACCGCCCTCAAGTCGCCAGCTGCTCAAGTCGCCGCGCCGTCAGCTCCAGCTGCTCGAGATGCTGCACCGCCAGTTCATACTGCCCGAGTCGCCGCGCCGTCAGCTCCAGCTGCCCGAGTCGCCGCGCCGTCAGCTCCAGCTGCCCGAGATGCCGCACCGTCAGCTCCTGCTGCCCGAGTCGCCGCACAGCCAGCTCCTGCTGCCCCAGACGCCGCACCTCCACCAGCTCCTGCTGCCCGAGTTGCCGCGCCTCCAGCTTCTGCTGCCCAAGCCGTCGCGTCGCTAGCGAGGCCCGTCACCACACCCACGCCAGTCCCTGCACCCAGGACTAAGTTTTGCCCTAAGCCCCATGTGCCCAGGTCTGCCCCAAGGCCCCCGGACTCCAGCCCAAGAACTTTGCCCAGGCTGGCTCCACGAACTACCCCTCTGACTTTAGCCAGTCCTGGGCATCCCCAGGTCTTTCTTGTCCCCATTTCGCTTCCCGTTCTGGTCCCCGTGTCTGTCTGTGTTCCTGTTCCTGTCTTGTCTGGTTTTTCTGTGCCTGTTCCTGTCACCGTCTTCGTGTCTGTTCCTGTTAATGTTTTTGTTCCCGTTCCCATGTCTAGTCCTGTCCAGTCACCACTCATGTCTCACTTCCAGTCATCGTCCCCTGTCCAGTTTCCTGTCCAGTCTCCTGTCTCGCCCAATGTCCAGTCTCCAGTCACGTCCCAGGTTCAGTCTCCTTTCTTTGTCCAGTCTCCTGTCCAGTCTTCAGTTCAGTCTCCAGTTCTGCCCCATGTTAAGTCTCCGGTCTCGTCTCTTGTGTTTCCCGGCCGTTTAGGGAGGGGCTTCTGTTACGCCCTCGCTATGTTTTCCTGTGTTTTCCCCGTTTCCTAGTGTGTTTCTCTAGTACTTTTCCTTCACGTGTGTGTAATTTGTAGCTACGCCCCTTCCCCAGGTGTTCAGTGTTTCTTGTTCCTATTTATAGCACAGTTTAGTCCATGTTTAGCCGTCGGTCTTTGCACCTTCCCCCGTTGTCTGTCACGTCACGTTATTGCTTTCTCCACGTTTCATATTTACTCGCTCTTGTTTATTGTCATTCACGTTATTTCTAGTCACGTTTATTTCCTGTTTGTTTATTTGTTTATTTTGTATATATTTACGTATTTATCCTTTGTATATATATCCCTAGCCCTGTTTTGTACTTATCTGTTTAGTTTAGCTCTTTGTTTGTTTTTTTCTTCTGTTTGTTTATGTATATATATTTATTTGTTATTCCCCTGTTTGTTTGTTTGTTTATTTGTTATTTATTAAAGTATTGGTCTTAACCGCATATAAATCCGCCTCCCGTCTGTTCCCCACGTTACAACTACCCGTCTTGACCTAGGAAAATCACATTTTCTGTCAAGTGTTTCATTAAAGAAAGTGGAGTTGTATGTAATTGGAGTTCATTTAAATAAACATATAAAATTAAACACATGTATTTTGTATGTCATGTATGTCATATGTAAATTAAGTTAATAGAAATGTGAGGAAAAAGTTAGGACACCCCCACATTTACAACTCAAAATGTAATTTATTACAGCAGCATAAAATCAGTATAGACCGTTTTAGAGGAATATTCATGAGCGTTGGAAGTGACGTAGCTGTTCCTAGGACACTTCCGTTTAGCGGTAAACAGCGTTCAAAACAGTGGACGTAACTTTTTTATTTAACATGAATGCAAACTTCACCTAATCTGAGAGTCACAAACATTGAAAATCAGGTCAAATTGTTCTTTAAACAAGTAAACTATGGAGGACCAAAAATTACAAAAGTATAAATAAATACACATTTAAATGTATAAATATATAAATAAATAAACAACTTAATAAATAAATAATTAAATACATTAACGTTGAAATTAATAAATATATAAATAAATGCACGTATAAATGAATAAATAAATAAATAAATATATAAATAAATACATGCACAAATAATTGTATAGGTACATAAATTAATTAATAAATACATTTCTTATTTATATATTTATTTATTCATTTATATGTGCATTTATTTCTGTCAACATTTATTTATTTATTCATTTATTTATTTAAACATTTATTTATTTATACTTATGTCATTTTTGGTCCTCCATAGTAAACACGCCTGCTTTCGTTTTTCACACTGCTAACCTGCCATGCAGTTACAGTGTCTGCTCACAACTTCTCCCTCCTTCTTATCTACAAATCATGCAGAGTATGTGTTGGATAGCGTCTGACTTGCTCCAACCTCACCATACACTATAGTGATGCCTTCTCTACTACAGGAACAAATATTCCCAACTTTTCCACTGAGAAAGTAATTATATGCGTCCAAACTGCGGTGCACTTTCACTGCCTCAGTTTCAACAAGGTAGTGATTCACATCTGGGTAGGTCACACCTCGCAAGCGTTTTAAATCAGAGGAAAAAAACTTCCCTCTTAAATCCTTATCAAAAGGATCAGGAAAAGAGGTTTGACCACTTTTTAATATTTTCTGACCATATGTTTGCTCTGTTTTCGGGAGATTTGCGAAAAATGAGCTCGTCATTTTGACAGCTGTATACTTGAAAATAGCGCCACCGGAAGCGTTGAAGGAACAGACATGCGCAGTAGCTTTGTTATTGTTTTCCTCATTGAAACGGTCTATAAACAGCAGTAACACAGGGACAGTGCAGACAGTGATAAAGTGGCTGTCTAATGTACACTACAATACAAAATGTATGTAATGTAATGTACTATAAACTACTAAACAATACCATTAAAAGTCTGAAACACTCTCTTTTTTATCATTTTATTTCTAATTTTTCTCCCCAAATTTTCATTTCCCATTTTCTCCCCAATTTTGCACAGCCAATTACCCAACCCACTCATTAGGACTCCCCCTATCACTAGTGATGCCCCAACCCCAGGAGGATGAAGAGTAGCACATGCTTCCTCTGACACATGTGAAGCCAGCCACTACTATGCTACTTTGATGCAGCATTGCCAAGTAGCATCACAGCATGCTCGGAGGAAAGCGCAGCGACTCGAATCCAATACATCAGCTCACAGCTCATGTAGTGATGTGGTAAGAGAACGCCATCTACCCACCAGGAGGGTGCGAGGCCAATTTTGCTCCCTCTGAGCGCCGGAGGGCAGGGTTCTAACCTGTGGCAGTGCTTTAGACCACTGGACCACTCAGCGCCTGTCCAAAACACTCTCTGACCACAAACAATAATGCATCAAGACGAAATTATGTATGGGAATTTAATTAAACTTTTTATGTTTTTATAAATGTAAGTGATTATAATAGATGATTGAAAAGATACATTTATTGATGAAAACTGCACAATTAAAAGGAGGCTCCTCTACCCAGTTGGGCGACCTTATCCTGGATACAAGATAACCCAGCTGGCATTTCAACGTTGAATAAACATTGAATCAACCCGAAATAATATGTTCAACCTTTGATAAACCATAGGTCACTAAAATTAGAAAATCTTATGGTTAACAAAGTGTTAACAATAAACTTACATCACTGCAGTAAATCTGAGTATAAAGAAAGTCACCCACCACTACCAATCTGATTCAACATCTGATCTCAAAAACACTAAAACAGTAAAACTATTAGAACATGAACATGATGTTAAATTAAAAAGCAGTTACTGCAAATAGAAGTAAAACACTTTTTAATTCCTCCATCCAACCGTTTTTAGAAATTATATGATGATGTAAATGTAAAATGCTGATTTAAAAGGCAGAAGGTTGAGGACATTATGTTGATTCAACATTAAAATTCCAACGTTAGCACAACAATTGAACATTAAACGTTGATTCAACGTTAAAGTTTCAACGTTAGCACAACCATTGAACATTAAATGTTTATTCAACATTGTTTCAACGTTGAAACAACAACAGACATTACTTTAGCCATATTTCAACCACATTTCAACGTTGAAGGTCGGTTGTGTGCCAGCAGGGTACGTTACACGACAGACAGATCGTGTCAATCGTTTTGGACCAAATCACTCAATATCACATTCATAGCTAGTCAATATAGAGACTAACTTTTGGTAGCAGCCAGCTCAGCATCAGTCTTTTAGGGTGCTTTCACACCTGAAAGTCCGGACCGTGGTCCGAACCAAGGATCATGTGTTTGCTACATTGTATATATTTGGTCTGCTTATTTTTGTTTTCACACTGCAGTTTAGGGAGCGCACCAAAAACTTTTGTGTGATAGACCTACATCCTTTCATCATCACTTACATATCGATGCGTTTTCCTTAACTTGACGATGATTGGTTTTAGAAGGACATACGTCTGACGTTGGCGTGTTGACAATTCGGCGGGTGGTTCATTCGGCGGGAAGCCTTTCCAGGACCAGGATAAAATGAATGATCAGATTCATTTCGTCTCCATAGTAGTGCTGCTATTGTGTTTTTTTCAGGCACAGTACTCTGAAGCAACTGTATCCATGGCTCATTTTTCCTGCTTTTCCGGTTATTTTGAGAGGGTACTGACTGCAGCCTGCAGAAAGGCTCAGTGCGTCCAGCTCCGCCCACTTTGTTGTCATACCGTCCAGTCCCGCCCACTTTGTCAGCATCATGTCTTAGCTCCGCCTCTGAAATGAAGTAAACAATGTAAAGGGCAGTTAGCGGACTTTAAATATAATGTGCCGCGCCTTCCCGCAGGCTGCAGTCAGTAGTAGATGGTTATTTTTCTTCTGCTGCCGTTGCTGAGAAACGCCTGCTCAGCTTCCTGTAATTGGTACGAAAGTTCGAACCATCCAGAAAAGCGCTTTTACACTGCAGGCGAACGGGACCATGGTTCAGAAGATCCGAACCGAGATCACCTCTCTTGGTCGGACCAAAATCCCTTTCACACCTGCTACTTTGGTTCGGACCAAACTGAAAAGTCCGAAAGTCCGGACCAAACGAGGCAGGTGTGAAAGCACCTTAGTCTTTTTTAGCTCTATGTCTTCTCCACTTTTCAGTTTCACTGTCAATATTTACTTGTTTTATTCCTTCTTTGGTAACTGAGCTTTTTTAGGACATTACGAGGTTTTTTAGGCTGTGTGGCAGCTAAAGTTTCGACGGAACCAGCCCGCTTGCTAGATTCCATGCTGCAGCACCGCTGTTGTGTACTGGCCACCTCTGGGGTGGAGTTAGTGTTGGGGAATGAGCAGCAGGTGGAGACAGAGCCCACACAAACACAGATACCTTGCAGCCGGACTGCACAGTCCAAATAGAAACATACTGGCTGCAGCACTGCTAACAAGAGCTGCCAGTGCTTTATCTCAATATGTTTCCTTAATATCAGATGATCATTTTATGATTTACCACTGAAAATAAAATACGTATTTGTCCTTTTAGTAAAAGAACCAGGAACTGAGGCTGGCTGAACGCTTCACTCCGCTGAGTTTCACTTCCACAGCCTGGGACCAGCCCTGTCCGCGTCAGGTGACACCAGGCAGAGAGGGCGGGAAAAACTCAGAGGCTCTAAACTGACAGCGCACTCAGCCAATCAGCGCCGGCTTAGCTGAAGCGGGGCGGGGCCTGGGGCGGGGTCTGTAGGGGTATGTTCCGCGGTACTGTTGTTGTGTAGGGCTGAAGTTTCAGGTTGTTGGTGTGAGTGAGAGAGTGAGTGAGTGAGAGAGTGAGTGATAGAGTGAGGAGGTTAGCGTGAGGATTCTCACCGCTGGAGGAGGTTTTTTAATAATGAAGAGGAGGAATGAGGAGTACAGGGAGCTGACGGGCGGATATTTAAACACGCTTCTCTGTGTGGAGTTTCTGTAGGTGAGACTCGCTGTGTGTATCTGCTGAGGGGTTCAGAAGTGAAAGTGGACCGGTTTCTTCAGTCCCGCGGGTCTCTGTTCCACTGAGCTGCACTCATGCTCAGATTAACCCATACCTTCAACATCAGCACAGATGTTCTTACCAGCATTGTAGCTAAAGAGGAGACCGTGAGGAGGAGTAAAGGTAAGGGTGTCTCCCTGCCACAGCTCTGAAACTAATAAAATCTCTTATGTAGAGAAATACTGACTGACCACAGATAACAAGCTCATGTGAGGTCTGTATAAACAGCCCAACTGGAACCAAGAAAGCTCTATGTGGGCCACACATATGTGGATGTCAATGATGGGTCAGTGACAGGACCAAAAAGGGTTAAACATGGGCCCCAACTGGGCTGTACACTGCACATGGGGCCTTGATGAGACCCATGTGATATTATAAAAGGTTAACTGTAATGTTCGGGGACTTCTGTAAAAAATATTTCACACTTCTACTCAGTGATAAAACTCTTTTAAGGCTTTTTAGGCTTTCTTAGTCACATGACATTGCGTTCAGTAGCTCCTCCAGTTCCACTCGCTGTTGCTTTTGCATGGATCTCTGTGGAAACGCACGCCCAAAGTGTAATTATGGTGCATCCGAACGGGACTAAAATTACCGGAGGACCACAGAGTTCAGCGAAAAACAGTAGGTAATTCAGCCTGTAAAACACGTAACTTACATGGTCGTTTCGGACAGAAATAAAATCACAGTGGTCCCCCCATAAAAAAGATAATTAGAGTCATAGGGCAAGACTCCTAACACTACATTGGCCCACCTCTGTAATAGGAATAACCTTGTAAGTTGTAGTAATAACATTGAAAAACCAGGCTTCTTAATTTTCCATTGATTTCTTAATCAGTCTCAGCATTTTGCATTTCATATGTCATTTAAAATATTGTGTAAGGTAAAAGTGTCTATAAAAATCAAAATATAATATTTCCACCATATTGCCTATCCCTACCAAATGACATGAATAGACATTATTAATCATCCGAATACATATAAATACTACATACAGAGTAATTCTAAGATAAAGGCTCTGAATATCTGGACCTGTTTTAGCAGGATGGGTCAGGTGACACAATATAATGATGTATTAATTAATGTTTTACATTAATGGCCTCTTCACACTAAGAAAAACATAATAGGCAATATTGAGCTCCTCTCCAAAATTGTTCGATAAGTTGATAATGTAATTATTATGACAGGCCTATGTGTAGTTCATGGAGCTGAGAAAATGTACTTATGATTGTCAGTTAATAGGCTACTAAGTGTGTGGTATTATTGAAGTTCGTCTGCACTCATTCGTTTCTTCTCTCATGTGAAGCATGTGCAGGTGTTGCTGACACTCGAATCCATAATGTGGAGAGGGATGGAGGTGTTGTGTATTCCTGGAGAGTAAGTTAGCCTACATTATTTTGTGTGAAAGCACCTTACTATGACAGGTCAAGCATGAAGTTCCATACATACCAGTGCAGTGAACCTAAAAAGTTGAAGATCAAGGGAAAAAATTATGTCATAGTCAAGAATGTCACATGCAACTTATATATCGTTGCTGTCTAATTATCAAGAAATTTTTGCACAGTAAACTAAAAATTGACAACAATTCAATTAAATTAAATTTTATTTATATAGCGCTTTTTACAACAAAGGTTTTCATAAAGCAGCTTTACAAGGAAAAACAGGTCCATGCCTTTTAACAATGGAGATACTTGTTTTTCATTGGAAGCTATGATATGCACTTTTTTGGTTAATGACGTTTTCTGATATCTTTGAACAGGGTGCATCAGGAACGACCAGGGTTGGCAAATATGACCCTCATACAAAACAAAATAAGGTAAGTTTGAATTTAAGAGAAAGACTGTAGAAAAAAGCACAATAAACACAGATGTCTAATACTTTTACAAACCCAAACGGTTAATTACATGTCAATAATATGTATTGGTAGTTGATCTTTGCCTAAATGAGGTAAAAAAAAAACTATGTAACTAAATAGAAAAGTGTGCACAGACCATTTACCCTCCTAACCTCTTTCCTCACAGCTCCTCTATACTTTTGACAAGCAAGTGTGTATCAGCAGCTGCTCCCTGAACAAAGAAGAAACTCTGTTGGGTAAGAGCTTCTTTTCAGATGTGTAAACAAACTCAAAAACTGACCCACTGCTTAAAAGTGCACTATAATTGTATTAAAGTTGGGGTCACAGAGTGATCCATGCAACCTAGTTATCACAAATAATAAATATACAGTCCAGTCAGAATATTATTACCGTCTCCTCGTTTCTACACTCACCATCCATCGAACCACATAGTGACAATGACAGCAGTTCAGTGCTGGACTGAGAATGCTCCACCAGGAATTTTCTGTCAGCTGCATCCTAATAAAGTAGAAAATGACCAATACAAACTGTGCAGCAACAGATGAGCTTCTGTCTCTAACTTTACATTTACAAAGTGGAGCAGCTAGGTAGGAGTGTCTAATAGAGTGGACAATGTATGAACACAGTGATTAAAAACTCCAGCAGCACTGATGTACCAGCACAACAACTCCATGGGCCCTATTTTAGCCCTATCTATACACACTGGTCAGATGTGCTTTGCGCAGATTGATTTAGGGGCGTGTCCTGGGTCTTTGGTCCGTGAGGGCAAAAAAAAATACGGCTTTGCTCAGCTCCAAAGGCGCAAAAGTCGTGTGCTAATTGTCTTAATTATTCATGGGTGTGTTTTGGGCGTAATGTAAAATAAACCAATCAGTGTGCCAGACATCATTCTTGTGCCTTTGGTGCTGTGAAGGTTTGCCAGCAGCTCATTTAGAGAGCAATGTGATTTTATTCCTTATTCTGTTTATTGTTTATGTAAAAGCTGAGTTTGCAACACTGACTAACTGATATTAGTTTCACTTTCAAATTACGGAAACAGCAGGGCAAGACCTTAATCGATCCTTTATATTTGACAATATTTGATTAACTTTACAGGTCCTTACTCTGTAGCCTTGCTCTGAAGCTTTGAAGAACTTTAGCTTGAAGTGAGCAGTGCACACGGCAATCCAGACATGATTGCGCGCTGACTGTTGACTGTTGTCCTGGTTTACCTCAGTCAGTAGTGCACCTGTCTTTCCCGTTGCCAAGATAGAATCATGCCAGAAATATACCTGAACTCACCTCACTTCCAGACCACCACGCCATCGTCGTTAATATATTCCTAAACTTCAATGCTATTTTAACAACGCGTGCACAAGTCATAAAAATAGGCTGTTGACGGGGTGTAAGATAGTAAAGAGCATTGTGACGTGCTTTGCGCAGTGTGTACAATAGAGCCCTATATCACTGCAGTCCAGAGAATGACCCACCATCCAAATAATACCTGCTCTGAGGTGGTCTTGTTGGATCCTGACCTTTGAAGAATAGGATAAATTGTGGATAACAAAATATGCAGAGTGTAACATGGGGAACAGACGGGAGGCGGATTTAAATGCGGGTAAGAACAAGACTTTAATAAATAACAAATAAACAAATAAACAAAAAGGGAATAACGAATAAATATATATATAAACAAACAGGGAAAACAAACAAAGAGCTAAACTAAACAGATAAGTACAAAACAGGGCTAGGGATCTATATACAAAGGATAAATACGTAAATATGTACAAAACAAGGAATATAAACAAACAAGAGATATAAACAAATAATACAAACTAAACAAAGTACTAGAAACGTGGAGAAGAGCAAATAGGATACGTGGCAAAACTAAGCTAAGACGTGACGAGACAGACAACGTAGGAAGGTGCAAAGACCGACGGATAAACAAGGACTAAAGTGAGCTATAAATAGTAACATGAAACACTGAACACCTGGGGAAGGGGCGGAGCTACAAATTACACACACGTGACGGAAAAGTACTGGAGAAACACACTAGCAAACGGGGAAAACACAGGAAAACATAGCGAGGGCGTAACACAGAGAAACAAAAGGACTACCTTCTGTAATTACAGAACTACGTGTTTTACGTATATGGACAATAAGTGTATAAACAAGGGAGTGGTCATAATATTCTAACTGAACTGGGTAGTTCATAAACTTTTATATAATTATGTTCCTTTAATTCTAATGATGTAACTCATGTATTCATTCATCATTGCTCATGTAATACCTAGTTGTAATGCTGACCATCTGTGTCTGCTTCAGCGGTCAGTCTGACTCAGTTCACACGGAGAGGAGAGGAGTGCTTTAAACCAGGTATTCATCTTTACCCCACCTACTGTAAATCTGCTCTTCTTTATGAAAATAAGTAGAGACACAGACTCAGTTAATTTGTGTAAGATACATTTTTGGCATATTTTGAGTGAAAGTTGGTGAAAGGTGAAATTATTCAGATGTTTCAGTGAAATATGGTCACACTTAGTGTGTTTTAGTGTGTGTCTTATGAAGTATAAATAAATTGTTACCTTACTTATGTAGAAATGTTGGTTATCTAGACTTTACTGGAGTAATTATTTTCCAGTTGACTTTTTACCTCTACTCCTTACATTTTCACACAATATCTGTCACGCCTGGCCCTGTTTCCTGTCTGTCCTCGTGCCTGTGTTGTCCCACGTGACCCGTGCCCCTGTGTTCTGCCTGTGATTTTCCATTACCTCATGTCTCATTTGTAGCTCCACCCCTTCCCCAGGTGTTTCCACTCCCAGTGTGTTTCCTGTTATGTTTAAAAGACTTCCTCTGTTACTTGTCCTCTGTCGGTCTTTGCACTGTCTCCCGTTGTCTGTCTCTCTGCGTTTTTCTGTCTCTCTCTGCGTTTTCTATATCTCTCTGTGTTTCATTAGTCATTGCCCTAGGTCCTTGTTTAGTGTTTATCTCTGTTTGTTTCGAGTTCCCTAGTTTACTCCCTAGTTTATTTTGGTTTGTTTCGCTGTTCTTTGTTTATTTGTTTATTTATATTTATTTAATAAATTCGCCCTACCTGAGTTTACGTCCGCCTCCTCGTCTCTCTGCCTGGGTCAACCCTGACAAAAAGACCGACCATCATGGACGTAAACCAGTGGTATGCTGCTCGGAAGGCGGACCTGGAGTATCTCCGCCTCCTCGCCGAGCAAATCCGGGGAGATGACCCGCTCCCAGCGCCTTTCCTCGGGTTGGAGCCCGTCAGCCCAGCTTCAGTGGCGCCCACCGAGACCCACAAGGGGATCCCGTGGACTGGCTCCAGGATGGCGATCCGCCATGCTCCATTCGGGACCCCGGCGTTGGAATCCCCGAGGCCCCAAGGACGCCGCAGGCCTCGGGGTAGACGTTTTAAGGGGTCCCGCCAGCCGGAGGAGGAGCCCGTTTCCGGGGAGGATTTTCTTGGGGGGGCGCTAGGGCTGTGTGCGGTCAGCCTCGATCCTCGCCCCGACGAGGACGGGGGTGGCATGGATGCAGGCTGTGAGGAGTCCTATTCCTGGGACTACTCCGATCTCCTCACACCTGCATCCAGTGAAGAGGAGTTTGAGGACTGCCCTCCTGCACCAGCCCGCCAGCCGCTACTTCCTCCTGCGGTAGCTGCCGATCCGCGCCCTGTGTCTTTCGCGGTGGCAGCCGAACTGCAGGCCGTGATTCCCGCGGTAGCAGCAGAACCGCGCTCCGAGACCCCCTGCGCGGCGAGCCAGCCGCGGTCAAAGACTTTCCCCGCGCTCCTCACGCCGGACTCTGCACGAGAGAGTAGGAATCCAGTCCGGGTTTTTACTTCACCCGCAGCTTCGGGCTCCAGTGCTGCAGCGGATCTCTTCATGCCACGCCCCGTGAAGCACGCGTCTGAGGCGCTGCACCCCATGATACAAGCGGCGGCCGCGCCGCTCTCCGAGATTTCAGCGGCGGCCGCGCAGCTCTCCGAGATTTCAGCGGCGGCCGCGCCGCTCTTCGAGACTTTAGCGGCGGCCACGCCGCTCTCCCAGACTGCAGCGGCGGCAGCGCCGCTCTCCGAGATTTCAGCGGCGGCCGCGCCGCTCCCCGAGACTTCAGCGGCGGCCGCGCCGCGCTCACAGACTGCAGCGGCGGCAGCGCCGCTCTCCGAGATTTCAGCGGCGGCCGCGCCGCTCCCCGAGACTTCAGCGGCGGCCGCGCCGCGCTCACAGACTGCAGCGGCGGCAGCGCCGCTCTCCGAGATTTCAGCGGCGGCCGCGCCGCTCTCCCAAGCCCCAGCAGTCCCAGCTGCTCCGGCTCAAGCACCAGCAGTCCCAGCTGCTCCGGCTCAAGCACCAGCAGTCCCAGCTGCTCCGGCTCAAGCACCAGCAGTCCCAGCTGCTCCGGCTCAAGCACCAGCAGTCCCAGCTGCTCCGGCTCAAGCACCAGCAGTCCCAGCTGCTCCGGCTCAAGCACCAGCAGTCCCAGCTGCTCCGGCTCAAGCACCAGCAGTCCCAGCTGCTCCGGCTCAAGCACCAGCAGTCCCAGCTGCTCCGGCTCAAGCACCAGCAGTCCCAGCTGCTCCGGCTCAAGCACCAGCAGTCCCAGCTGCTCCGGCTCAAGCACCAGCAGTCCCAGCTGCTCCGGCTCCAGCACCAGCAGTCCCAGCTGCTCCGGCTCCAGCTCAAGCACCTGCAGCTCCCAGAACTATGTTTGGGCCCAGGCCCCGTATTTCCAGGCCTGCTCCTAGGCCTCCTGACTTTGCCCCCAGTTCTGTGCCCAGGCTGTCCCCACAGACTTTTGCCAGTCCTGGGCACCCACCTATGTTTTTGGTCCCCCTGTCTCTCCCTGTCCTGGTCCCTGTATCTGTGAGTGTTCCAGTTCCTGTCCCCGGTGGTTTCTCTGTTCCTGTCCCTGTTACTGTGTTTGTTTCCGTCCCCGTCAATGTTCTTGTCCCTGTTCCCATGTCCGGTCCCGTCCAGTCTCTGTCTCATGTCCAGTCTCCGTCACCTGTCCAGTTCCCCGTCCAGTCTCCGTCACCTGTCCGGTTCCCCGTCCAGTCTCCGTCACCTGTCCAGTTCCCCGTCCAGTCTCCGTCACCTGTCCAGTTCCCCGTCCAGTCCCCGTCACCTGTCCAGTTCCCCGTCCAGTCTCCGTTCCCCGTCCAGTCTCCGTCACCTGTCCAGTTCCCCGTCCAGTGTCCGTTCCCTGTCCAGTCTCTGTCCCCTGTCCTGTCTCCATCTCCTGTCCAGTTCCCTGTCCGGTCTCCCGTTCGGTCTCCTGTTTTCCCCGGCCTCTCCCTGCCGCCGGCCCCCGGGGTTTGTTTTTCCGCGCCTCGGGAGCTGCGCGTTTAGGGGGAGGTTTCTGTCACGCCTGGCCCTGTTTCCTGTCTGTCCTCGTGCCTGTGTTGTCCCACGTGACCCGTGCCCCTGTGTTCTGCCTGTGATTTTCCATTACCTCATGTCTCATTTGTAGCTCCACCCCTTCCCCAGGTGTTTCCACTCCCAGTGTGTTTCCTGTTATGTTTAAAAGACTTCCTCTGTTACTTGTCCTCTGTCGGTCTTTGCACTGTCTCCCGTTGTCTGTCTCTCTGCGTTTTTCTGTCTCTCTCTGCGTTTTCTATATCTCTCTGTGTTTCATTAGTCATTGCCCTAGGTCCTTGTTTAGTGTTTATCTCTGTTTGTTTCGAGTTCCCTAGTTTACTCCCTAGTTTATTTTGGTTTGTTTCGCTGTTCTTTGTTTATTTGTTTATTTATATTTATTTAATAAATTCGCCCTACCTGAGTTTACGTCCGCCTCCTCGTCTCTCTGCCTGGGTCAACCCTGACAATATCTGAACTTTCTACTTCTTACATTTTAAAAATAACCTTGTTACTCATTTAATTTCAGCTTGTGTTCATTCCGGCTTTACATCTTAAAAAAATCCAGATAAATCTCTCCATCCAAACAGAGTTAATCTGATTATGGTTGGATGAGAAGTATAAACATATACCATTCCGACACCCTATTGGTTTATACGTGATTCGTCATACCTGCACATGTCACGCCAGCCACACTCCAGTAAGAACTTAGCAGATGCATGCAGTCTAGTATAAAAATGATCTGTGCAGAGATTTTTTGCTCACTCCCAGGCTGTAGGAGGAAAACCTAGAAAACTACCCCAGAGTTTACATTTCTTCCTTAAAGCTTTCACATGATAAAGCTAATGATTAAACCTGTCAACAGTTTTTCCTATCAACTTTTGAGCTAAACTACACTGTAAAAATTGTAATGATGTCAGCTTAACAGGCCAGAATTTTTGCCAATTGTCTGTCTGACATTACACCACTAAATCTTGAGGATTTCGATTCAAGCATTACATAAAAAATGTAATGTTTGATAAGGAACATTACTGAAAAGCATAATTGTAATTGTAATAGAAAATATTTAAGTAAATTTGATAATCTTAAAATATGATGAATAAACTTATAAAATTGGCTCTTTTCTGAACTTCATTTTAAAATCAATAATTTTCTGAATACAAATCAAACAGTTTATGCCCTTTAAACCTTTAGTTTTGTTATAGTTATCTAGTTTTTATGTTTATTTTCAAACCTGCATAATTTGGGTTGATTACTGTTACGAATCTGGAATTATTAAGTGGAGTAGAGAGAAAACTGGCAGCTTCTCCATGTGTCCTGTAGGACATTTCAAACCCCTCAAATTTTCAGAGTGTAAAAAGTTATTTTACTGCAGAAAAAAGGGTTTTGTATCACCCATACCTGTAGCCTGTATACAAGACAAGGCATGTTAAGGGGTTAAAATGATAAATCACCTGTTTGCACAGTTTTTTTAATTAACTCAACTTATTTAGTCAAGCTTTCCTCAAACTTAACTTAATGGGGCAGTTTCCCACCCAAGAATAAAGCCTAAGAGTGAACTGTATTTTCCAAAATGCAGTGTATTCCAAGACTTAATCCCTGTCTGTGGAATTATTTAAATGTTGATAACATATTTTTAACCCTTTTTCTTAAAGCTTCAAAATGCCTAACACTCCTCATAGAAATACATCCAATTAACAACACTAAGGTCCTGAAAGCTGTGGACTGCAAGGTCAAAGTTCAGGTAATTAAGCATGATTTTCATGAACATGCTATCATACATTTTCATTCAAGACGCTAACTGATACTGTACGCTGTAGGTTTTGAAATGAAGTAATATAACATACATTTATACTTCATTCTCTTTAGTTTCTGTATTTGCACACTTCACGGAGTGTTCCTCTGGAGAGCCATTTGTTGCTGGCTGCAGATGATGGCTGTAAGTATTGGGAATGTAGGTTATAATAATGTATCTCTATGTGCTTTAGCTTGTCAGCGTTGGGGGTGTATTTGGCAAGCAGTGCATGTGATATCTTGCCCTGTGGACTGTAATCTATTATGTAATGTATGTCTGAAGAGCTACAGATACAAACCATACAAACCACTGTCTTTTGAAAACTAACGGTTTTCATTCTATTTTCTGTCCAGATGTGGATCAGTACCACATACTGCTTGTGAAGCAGGAAGGCTACAGAGTTGTGAGTCTTTGCGTAAAGCATGCAGGATTTATACCTATTTACATATTTTAGTTTGTGTACACAGCCCTTTACTAAACAGCTGATTTTAGTTTGTTTGTGCCATCACTGCTATGCACTATTATTACATTATTGTCACACTCTCAGTTCTCCACTCTCTTCACTGATTCCAGAGAGTTTGTTTCATTAGATCCATGTCAACCAATCAGAGATAGCTAGCTTCCACATTCTCAGTCACCTCACTTTTAATTTCCATTCACCTGTTAACTGTCATTACATGTAATAAATACACTCTGTTTACACGCTAACTATGCAAAGTATTGCCAACGTCTCTTGTTCTGTGTTGATTGTTTTTTCCTGTCTGTTTGTGTCTGGTTTAAATCTGTCTGTTTTG
This sequence comes from Astyanax mexicanus, assembly GCF_023375975.1. NCBI lineage: Eukaryota > Metazoa > Chordata > Actinopteri > Characiformes > Acestrorhamphidae > Astyanax > Astyanax mexicanus. Next base: position 35,985,342 of record NC_064409.1, on the reverse strand, counting down.
GGTTTTATCTTATTGTTTTGGATTGTTGTATTTGGTTTTAATGCTTGTTCAGACATCTTTTTTATGCTTAACTGGATTCTTGGTTTGTGATTTTGTTTTGCCCTTGTCTGTTTTCACCATTAGTGATCAGACGATATGGGTTTTTTGATGGCTGATGCCGATGCCGATATTTAGACAGCAGTAGTGGCCGATGGCCTATATGTAAAGCTGATATTCCCATTTCTTTTTGTAAATATTAAAATACAATAAGAATAATGCTAATAAAAAAGACACAAAACTACTAAACTTAAACATTAACTTAGCACAGTCTACTCTTCTTTGCAGTTTGCAGTTCACTTGAAATAAAAAAGAGCAACATCAAAAAAAAAAGAACTTAAATAAAATACAAACTTTCAGTGCACTAAACATACACAAGCAGATAGCAGCATCGCTATGTTTTTGAGAATGAACAGCCAGAATGCTGGCACTGCGGATTATCTAAAAAAAATTAGAAATCAGCCCGATTAATCGACTGTCCAATATATCAGTCGATCACTAGTCACCATTGAACCATTTTTTTTTACCTTATTATTAATTATTAATTATTATAAGACAATAAGAAAAACATAATGGGCTGAAACACCTGTTGATAATTTTTGTACTAACTTTCTGTACATGACTCTGGGGTGTCTGCAAATTGCTGCAAATTTAAAAGAACTTCATTATAATTTGAAAGTTAAATATCTGCGTTATACATGTGTAAATGTGCTGCATAAGAATGTGGAACTAGACAGTAGGCATCTGTTTAGAAAGGCATTATCTGTCAGTGTGTGAGGAGTATATAGAGCAGCTGACAGTGTTTCTCATTGCTGGTGTGTGTCAGGTGATGCAGAACCCGGAGCGGCTGGTGAAAGACAGGGTGGCGGAGGAGTTCTGCTGGGCTCAGTGGGACTCGGTTCCCCAAAGACTCTATTACCTCACATGCCGGGTCAGAAAAACTCCTAATGTACACTACACTGTTACACTACACTGAATTACCCTTATTATATTTGGTTAATTAAAAAAATAAATAACCAACAAGCTAATTGTCTCTTTTTGTTGAAGGGCAAGACTGTATTGAGCACTGCAAAGACGCTCAGTAATATTTCTACCAGTAACTGGTCTCCTCATTATAAATCTCTCTGTGAAGGCAACCTGCATAAATGTTGTTTCAGGAACAGATTTATTCACATTACAAACAAATACAACTCACTTACATATATAAATGTGAACAGTCAAGATCTGATCTGATATGATAGTCAAATTAAAATTGATTAATGAGGCTTGTAATGTGAATGTAGCCTGTAGATTCTCAGTAATATGCAATATTATATGTAAATATGCAATGCAATATTTTCATGCTATAACATAACTGTATAACCCTTTTTTCCTATTTAGGAGAAACATGTGCTGAAGTGTGTGCAGTTTTTCCCTGATCGCAACTTTGAGACTGTGGTAAACATTTTTGATGCTCTTTTCTCTTGCTGTTGTTTCCTTATATTTAATGACTGCTAATATGAAACTATTGATGTGTGTTGCTTTTTTCACAGTTTGAACTTCCCCTGGATCTGCCCAGTAATCCCTTCACATCTGCAAGGTGAGAAACACCAGTTGGAGATTAACTGTAACTGTTATTACACCCTAAACACAGTGCAGCTGAAAGTGATGGTGTGTGTTTAACTGTGTCTGGGACAGGTTTGTTAACTTTGGACATGATCACTACCAGGAGAAGGAAAATGAGGGACTGAACATGGTGGTGTTCACAGACAGATCAGGCAAGTGCTGAATGAAATGCTGTTCTCTCTGAGGAACTGTATTTAATTGCTGTGAAGTTGTGTAATACTTTACTAAGTCAGTGTTTATTGCTGTTTTATTCTGCTGACATGACTCTGGACAGAGAGTAAGTGACATCACTTATTTTGTCAACCACAAAGTCCACATAGTGCATGCCTATAAAATCTATAAAATCTCACTGAACATTTAAAAGATTGAAAAAGAGACAACTATATAGTAAATGAAAAATTAAATGAAAGATACAGCTCTGAAAAAAATAAGAGACCACTTAAAAATAATGAGTTTCTTTGATTTTACCAAATTGAAAACCTCTGGAATATAATCAAGAGGAAGATCATAAGCCATCAAACCAAGATGAGCTGCTTGGATTTTTGCACCAGAGTGGCATAAAGTTATCCAAAAGCAGTGTGTAAAACTGGTGGAGAACATGCCAAGATGCATAAAAACTGGTATTATAAAGGGTTATTCCACCAAATATTAATTTCTGAACTCCTAAAACTCCTTAATTTCTGAACTCCTTCTCATTTTCTGCAAATAAATGCTTAAAACTGGTTCAGAAACTGAAGTAGCCTCTTATTTTTTTCCAAAGCTGTATATATAAGTATTTGCAATGTACACACAGGTAAAGGATGAAAGCACTTTTTTCTAACGATTATTTTAGTTCCTTTAATCTTTTTTTATCATTAATCATGAATAATCTAGGAAACAATCAAAATCATGCTCGATAAAGATTTGTTTCTATGCTAAATAATTTTTATAAAGATTATGATTATCTCGTATCTTGCACTTGACATGTAAATTGATCATGAAGTGTTACCACGAGGACGGCTCGGGAATGCCCACAGCTGTATAAGTTCTAAGGTGTTTACTTGTAAGAGTTAAACACTGGTCATGGCAAGGCCACAAGAGTTTGTGTGAGTGCCAGATTTCTGAAGGTGTGCAGGCGTTTAATATTCCTCGATCCCCAGCGTCACATGTACTTGAGATGCATGATAGAAGGCATAACCATCCACAGTGGACATCACATTGTGTGGTGAGGATCGTGACCATCAGCTTCTGGCTATAATTGTCAGAGTGTGAAAAACAAGTAACTATGGCTGTAATCACGTTCACATTTAATGCAGGAATGCAGGGGTTATTTAGCTTTCATGGGACATGGGGCAAAAGTTATGGGACACCAAAGCTCCAAAGCTTGTACTGACAAGGTAAAGCCAATATTATCTGTGCAGTACTAAACGCAAAAGGTTTTAATATCATACAGTGATTATATATTATGGTATTAAATGTATCCTAAAAAGATTATTCAACCTTTTGATTAATTTTTAAGTTTAAATGTGCAAAAACCTTGCTTTATATGAAATACTGATTGCTGTTTCTCTTTATTTTTTAGGCACCATGTGTGTATGCTACAGTCATCCTCTCTGTACGCAGAAGGAGAGCACATACACTATTGCATTTGTGCACAGAGGTACAAAACCCATGTTATGTCACTACAAACTCCAATCAGTTTGTTGTGAATTGGCATTCATGTATCTTTTTCTCTCTTTTTTCTGTCTTTATTGTTGCTGCCCAGGCTTCAGTAAGACCTACACTGTAGCCCTAGAGCAAACAGCTACATCAGGCAGCACAGTGAACCTCCAGCCACTCTTCATCCACTTAGGTCTGTAATACCTGTAATACTAACTGTAATAATGCTTGATGTTAAATCACACCTTCAGTCTTCCGCAGTCTTTTGCAGTACATTGAAAGCTCCCTGTCAGTGGCTCAATCTTGAAGAGCCCACACTGTGCACATTTTTGTGCCTTACCTTGTCAAGCACATTTCATGTTCCCTCAGTAACTAGCTGCTCTTTGACAAGCTGCTCTTTTGATGTTTTAAGATGGGAAAATTGGTAAAATTCACACTAGGCCAAATTTCTCTTCCGCTCATAACTGTTTAACTGATCTATGACCTGATTCAGTGTAGATAAACATTGTGAAATCTGCAGCGTTACTCCAGGGAGTTACATTAACCGTAGCATAGATTTATGTTATTGTAAACGTTAATTATGGAAAGAGAACACATAGGGTTAATTTTCCCTTACAATGACTATGGCCCAATCCCATTTCACCCCCTGGCCCCACCCCTAACTTCTACCCCTCTGTTTTGCGTGTGCACGCCGAGGGGTAGGGGTGTCCCGATTCTTGTTAGGCTGGAGGGGGAGAGGGAAGGTATAGGGCTTGTTAGCCCTTAATACAGAGATTTTTCAGATACACACAGATGTTACCAGAGCTTAATGTGCAGTTTCAAAGTTTTATGACCGAATTGTTCATAACAAGCATATAGTTCATTACTTGGCCTAAAGGGGGATTAAAGGCATGTCAAACATTTCATTATGACCAATGGGAATTCTCTTATCATGTGAACATTTGGAATAACATGCCACCTTTAATCCATGTCTGGGAAACTAACCTCAATAGTGTTAAATGCTCCAGAGTGTTCTACTTTCGATTTAGAGCTTGTCAGGAAATTGTTAAATTTCCTTTGGGATCTATCTATATGTCTAGTCTAGTGTGTCTGCTATCGTAACAATGGGAAAAGTACACCTTGCATGGGCAGAATGCATTGCTTTAAATGCAAGGACTGTACTAAATAAATAATGGGTGTGTTTTGGGCGTAACGTGCAATAAACCAATGGCCATTTTACTTGCCATTCCGTTTAAGAGCTAGATGTGCTCTGACTTTGGTGCATTGCTATTTTAGGGGTGCAGTTACCTGGACTTTGCAGACAAAGATAACAATAGGAATGTATGAAAATGTGTGAAAAAATGAAATATATATATAACAATACTTTAGAAATGTTAACACTTCTAATTTTACTGTATACTCTAGGCTGTGAATAATACATTTTAAAATGAACTGAATTGATAGTACTGAACTAAACAGACGTATAGTATAAGCATTAATTAAGTCTACAAAAACTTCAATCCTGCTTCTGTGATACGTGTTGATTTAATCAGCATGTGATATTCATGTTGAACTGACATGTTCTCTCTGATTTAAACCTTTCTACAGGTTATTACATAGTGGTGTATCTAGCTGACCACTTCCTCCACCTGATCAACTGCAGGCAGCAGGACCTGCTCTGCCACAGTCTGTTTCTGTCAGGTGAGAGTGAGTGGCTCACATTACAGCTCATGTGACGTCTGTGCAGCTTCCTCTGAGAAAAGACATGCTCAGCTTATTTGAGTAACTGTGATCATGCTGGTTCATGCTGTTTTAACTTCTAACTTTTTTTTATATTAACTCAAAAAGACCTGTTGTGATAGCTATTTTTATTTGTCAAAGAATTCATTGAGAAAAATTATATTAAGAAGGATTGTTTAATGCTACTGATACAACAGCAGAAAGGTGCAATTACTCCCTTTTAAAGAGCACTGAACGTGTAAAGACACTTTTAAGTGGAATATGTGTGTTATTATATTCTAAATAAATAAAACAAATAATTGAGCTGTTACATAAAGTTGGCACACAGACAAATCTTTAGTTTCATTATGTTTGTCTAGTTTTTACATCTGTTTTAAAGCATGCAGAATTTGTGTTGATTCCTGTTACTGATCTGGAATTATTAAGTGGAGTAGAAAGTAAACAGGCAGCTTCTCCAAGTGTCCTTAAAGCTCTTAAAGTTTTCAGAATGTAAATAAGTTATTTTACTGCAGAGAAAAAGGGTTTTGTATCACCGACACCTGTAGCCTGTATATGGATCAAGGCGTGTTAATGGGTTAAATATATTATGATTAAGGCATGCAGTGATTGTGCAAGTAAAAGAAATAGGTTAATAAAAAGTCCAAGGAAAGTAAACCATCACTGATCCCAGATGCAGTCGATCATCCTGGACATGTTATGATGTCTGATGTGTTCTTCTATAATGTACAACAGGGATGCTAAGCTATGGCTGCTAACAGACACTCTCCTGCACTGTGCTGTTGTTCTGCAGGTGCTGATGCCCATGTGGACGCGATAGGAGCTGACAGTGTCATACTGAGCGTGCCCGGCCGCAGGCTCCTGGACGTGCACACAGGCAGAATATACACCACTGACCTCAGCCATGACTTTCTGCTGCAGCTCCTCAGCTCCAGCAGGCCAGAAGCCCAGCGCCTTGCAGCCCTGCACTGCATGCTGGTCCACCTGGGGCCTGACCAGGATCTCGAGCAGAAGGTACGATATGGTGGGTGGAAGGGAGATGGGGAAAAACGAGGTGGGGTGTCTTAGTAAATGTGTGAATTCAGTTGGGAAAGCTTGGAATGTGTGTTCTTTTGTGGAATACCTAGTATGAAAAAAACTCCACAGTAAATGGGAGCTTTGTATAGGACAAACTCAATTCCAGGCATTATGGGTGATGAGCTTCTTACTTTCACTACACTCCCTCACTGTTCAGATAATCAGCTGGATCAGCGAGAATGTGATGAGCTTCGATGCTTTCGATCAAATCCAGGAATTTATTCTGGGTGAGTAAGAAAGTGCAAGGAGGTGTGTGTGTGTGTGTGTGTGTGTGTGTGTGTGGCATGTAGATGTGCTGAAAAAATGCAAGAATATGGTGTTAGGGCTCAAATATGAACTGGTCAAATTCTTGATTATAATCCTTAAATTATAGATTTAAATAATGATTTTAAGATTTTTATTTTGGCATCTAAGTTTGATATAATAATATGCAGAGCCTGGTGTACTCACCAATATGAATACTTTTTGCTTTATATAATTTATATATTAAAATATTAAAACAATGGAAATCCTGTTTGTGTGTTTTTAATAATTAACATAAGCAATAGATTTTTCTCAGTTAATAAGGTTAATAAAGTAGAGAGTGATGTATGAGATACTAAACAGTTCTCTTTTCTTTCAGCCTCCTTATACAGAATCTGCTATCAGCAGTCTCTCAGTCTGGATAAAGTCCTGCCATACTCTTCTGTTTTTGAAAAAAAGGTATGTCAATTTTTTTTTTTTTTGAGAATTTCCAAAATTGTATGTCCTAGTGCACGTTGTTGTGCTAACAAACAGACAACTCTTGTTTCCGGCAGTTCCAATGATATATTTTCAGTCCCAGATCCACAACATGGGAGATGGCACAAGTAGGCCTGACGCGATAACTATGTTATCGACTTATCGTACGATAATTTTTTTTTATCGCGATAATTTTGCCGACGACGTCGTTGTTTACATGAGAGAGCGAGTCCTGCTGTGCTGCTCTCTCGCCGGCTCTCGCCGGATCTGTCAGACAGACATCTATCGGTCAGGAACTGTAGTGCAGGCAGAGTTTATGCAGCAGGAAGAGTGAGCAGCGACCACACAGTGCTAGCTAGCGAACGGTTTCGAGGCTATTTGGACTTTCTCAAAACTAAACAGCTTTCAAGAAAGTTTGAGGACGTTTAGGGACAGGCTGTGTTTTAAAACGGCATTCCTCAGCTCCGGTGTGTGAGTATTTTGTATTGTAAGCCAAATGAGCGAGGAGAACCATCGACGCGAATCAGCCGGTATGTATACAAGGTTTCACAACAGTGGAAATACTACTAACCTGAGATCTTAGTTAATGCACAACCATCCAGCTCAATTCATCCAGCTGAATACTGAATATAACAATAGTTCCCCCAGAGAGATCCTGCCTTAAGCTCCACACGGTAAACATGCCGGTGTTTCTTGTTCAGAATTTGTCTGACAGTTACATTAAAAAATACATTTATAGCAAGAGCTCTGGCCTTTTTTTTCTGCCGTTTTTCAGAACCCAGGGTGGTTGTACTTTATTTGTTTAATTATTTAGGATATTAAAATATTTTTATATTGGGAGCCCAATGTCTGCTCTTAATAATATAAAGTTAGTTTAACTGTAAAATTGTGTAATAGTATTATGCTAGTATATTATTACTGTGGCACATTGTCTTAAAGCTCCTTTTGGAGCCAGAGGCAGGAAAAAGCATTTTCTATAGTGCCGCTTTAAAATGACAATATTATCGTTTATCGCAATAATTTCTGGGACAATATATCGTCCTGAAAATGTTGTTATCGTGACAGGCCTAGGCACAAGTGAGAAAATCAGAGCGAGAGAGAGAGAAAGAGCATGCAACAGTGGTATTAATTTCATATGTATGGAGCAGGCTTGGAATGGCTCGGCACAAAGCTCACCACTTCCTCAGTAGGACTGAATGGTGGTGGTAGTATGGGTGTGCATGTCTTCCAGTAGCTCTGGGTAACTAGTGTTTATTGAAGATGTGACAGAAGACAAAAGCTGAAGAATACATTTTGAAGTTTACAGGGATTTACTTTCTGCTCAGATTCAACCAAACGCATCAAATTTAATTGGACTGTGCTTAACAGTACAGATGAGCAATGACCACAAACATAATGTGAAAGCAATACAGGGTTTGTTTAAGGTAAAGAAGTGGAGTATTCTGCAGTGACAGAATCAATGACCAGATCTGAACCTGATCAAGCATTAAGTCAGTCGCTTAAGACGAAACTTAAGGTAGAAAGATCCACAAACCAGCAACAACTGAAAACGCTGCAGTAAAGGCCTGGAAAAGTATCATAAAGAAGGAAACCCAATGTTGTTGATTTCAGTGGGTTCCATTCTTCAGGCAGTCATTGCCTGTAAAGGATTCTCAACAAAGTATTACAAATGTTCATTTTACTTATGGTCAAAGTATATTTGTCCAAACACTGTTGAAACCCTGAAATGAGGAAGCTTTTGTAGAAAAATGGTTGTAATTCCTAAACACTTTATAGGTTATCTTTGTTAAACATCTTGAATTAAACCTGAAAGTCTACACTTCAATAACATCTTGTGTTTTTCATTTGAAATCCAGTTTGATTGCATGCAGAGCTTAAAGTGTGAAGAGTGTGTCACTGTCCAAATACTTATGGGCCTTACTGTATTATCATTAGTTAATTCATTAGTATAAAATAGAAAACCTCTGAGATTCAATAAGACATAACTTTGGGGGCTGGGTCAATATTTAGAATGTTTGATCCTCATGTCTTGTCAAACGAACAGCCACAAATGTGTCAATTATTTCTTGCTCTAAAAAGAAAGATACAATAAATATATCTGTAGAGAACTATGTTTAGAACTGAAAGAAGAATAGGTTATTTAACAGGTTTAAAAAGGAGGAGAACTGAAAGTAGCTGGTCAGATTTCTGAATAATAGGAAGCTGTCAGCAGTTCAGCATTCTGTATGTGTGCATCTGTGTGTCTTTAAACTGTGACATGATTAAAGTATGATTGTGACACTTGCTTATGAGTGGTGAAGTACAGAATTAAGACCACTATACATGTTCTAAAATCAAATCATCTTTTATTTGTGTTTCAGGATCTACCTGTAGCCCTTACAGCTATTCCAGGTGTGAAGTGCACTCCTGAGCTGCTGGCACAGCCTGTAATCAAGGGGAAGGTAGTGCACTGTATTTTCTATTCCACTAAAGGCATTTTCACAATGAGTATGATATTTTCGCACATAAAAATGGATGCAATTCTTAACATAGTGGAGTGTACACATTGATTCCAGCATGTTTTTCTAAAATGGGGCAAAAACTACCATAGCTGTTGTATATTACCACTCAGTCAGTTTATTCATTTAATATGTTATAGTTAATTTAATTAATAAAATTACTAACAAAAATGTTAATGCTGACCGATGGAAAAGACAAAGTAAGATAAGCATCAACTAAAGATCAGAGGTTTAACATTATAAACAAATGTGGAATCACTATTGGTACATAGCATGCCACTGTTTTATTTATGTGTTGAAGTGCCTATTAATGGGTTATAACGTAATTAATGACATTAATACATTCCTTTGTAAACTAATTATATACCCTTACGTTAAAGTGGTACTATCTGATTACTGACACAAAAAAATAAACAAATTGTTGCAGTCCGTCACTCTGTAAAAAAAAAAAAACATTATTAATATACGTCTGTTCATTTTCAATTTAACCCTTGTGGTGTTCATATTTTTGTTACTCGTTTACTTTGTTACTTGTATTTAATTCAGCAATATTAAGCAATTTTACATTAAAATGCTTTAAACATGCTTGCTTCACCTAAATTGCAAGCAATATAAACAGCTTACATGGTTAATATTTGCCCTTTACCTTGTGTGTGTGGGGGGGGGGTGTACAGTGTGTGTTTATCGAAAATGTGTTTTGATATATGTTTTTCAAAAAAAATGAGCCAATGCCAATGAGTTTGAGTTGGAAAAAACATTTTTTTTGTATCATTTGATGAAAAATGAAAATGGGTCCCACAGACCCGAACACCACACAAGGGTTAACATGCACTTTCTTTATTAGACATGAAACATTCATGCAGTGAACAGCAGTAAAAGATTTCATATAAATATTTTATTTACATCAGAGTAAAAGAAACTCATCATATTGGCTTATATTAAAGAATTAGATTGCAGTATCCACAGTGAATACTAGATGGCAGCAGAGAGACCCAAATGAGCAGCTATATAGCAGCATTTAAGAAGACTTTTTTTATATTGTTGCACAGATATTATACTCTTACTCATATCCTACCCCAATGCTTGTTACTATAAATATGAGATTATAATATTGAATTATTTTAAGTATTTACTCCCTGCGTTAATAATCCAGCTGAACTCAAATCCACTCTCATAAACAGTGTACCAACAGTCTGCTGTGTGATTTTATTGTGTGTAAAAGGCCAGGAGTCTGCAGGGCTACTGGGAGGAGCTGCACTGTGTTATTGAAAGGCTGAAGTATTTTGAGGCCGTTCCCAACCCTCGATACCGAACCACCCAGATCAAGAGTGAATGGACCAAGCTACTGGCAGCCATGGTGAGGAGACACCAAACACACAAACATTGTGGTCTGGTCTGATCCTATAGCCATCTGTAGTGGCTTGCAAAAGTATTCATTCCCCTTGAAATTTGTCATATTGAGTCACCTTACAACCACAAAATGTATTTTATAGAGATTTTAAGTGATAAACTAACACAAAGTAGTAATCATTTGTTTTCGAAATGTTGAGAATGTGAAAAGTGTGATGTGCAAAAGAATTCAGCCCCCTTTACTCTGAACCCCCCAAATAAAATCCAGTACAGTCAATTGCCTTCAGAAGTCACTCAATTAGTTAATAGAGTCCAGCTGTGTGTAATTTAGTCTCAGTGTAAATACATCTGTTCTGTGTCGACCTCAGTGATTGTTTAGAGAACACTATTGAACAAACAGCATCATGAAGACCAACAAACTCAACATACAGGTCAGAGAGAAAGTTGTAAAGAAGTTTAAAGCAGGATTAGGTTATAAAAACATTTCCCGAGCTTTGAGCATCCCAAGGAGCACTGTTTAATCCATCATCCAAAAATGGAAAATGTATTTTACATCTGCAAACCTACCAAGTCAGGGCCATCCACCCAAACTGACAGATCAAGCAAGGAGAGCACTGGTCAGAGAAGCAGCCAAGAGGCCCATGGTCACTCTGGAGGAGCTGCAGAAATCCACAAATCAGGTGGAAAAACGTGTCGACAGGACAGGACAATAAGTCGTGCACTCCACAAATCTGGCCTTTATGGAAGAGTGGCAAGAAAAAAGCCTCTGTTGAAAGAAAGACATAAGAAGTGCTGTTTGTACAGCAAACATGTGGAAGGAGGTGCTGTGGTCAGATCAGACCCAAGTTTAACTTTTTGGCATAAATACAAAGTGCTTTGTGTGGCAGAACACACCATTCCCACTGTGAAACATGGTAGTGGCAGCATCATGCTGTAGGGATGCTTTTCTTCTGCAAGGACAGGGAAGCTGGTCAGAGATGATGAAAAGATGGATCAAGCTAAATACAGGGCAATCCTGGAAAAAATAAACCTGGTGGTGGCTGCAAAAGACTTGAGACTGGAAAGGAAATTGAAGACAATGACTCTAAACATACAGCCAGAGTTACAGTGGAATAGTTCAGATCAAAGAATATTCATATGTTAGAATCGCCCAATCAATGTCATAGGGAGGATGAATACTTTTGCGTGTCACATATTTCAGATTTTTATTTGATTACGTTTTTAAAATCTATTTATCATTTTCATTTCACTTCACACTTATGTGTTATTTTGTGTTTGTCTATCACTTAAAATCTCAATAAAATAAAATAAAATACAAGTTTGTGGTTGTAAGGTGACAAAATGTGAAAGTTCAAGTGGTATGAATACTTATGCAAGCCACTACAACAAATGGCTGTCCTTGCTAGACCACCAATTACACTATATGTCCAAATGTTTGTGGACACTTACTAAAGAATGCTGTAATTATGTAAAGTTTCATCTTAAACTTTTAAAATCTTATAAGTTTCAGTGTTAACTTATTGGCACTATTCTTAATGTCAGGTGTGTGAAAATCATAGCAATGCTTTTTAAGGCTCTTGATGTAACCTACTGAGACCCTGACCTTTGCTTGGTGTCCATTTTATTTTTTTTGTAAAAATGTCCTCATATGGTGACAGTAGTTTATTTTATCGTATAAAACGATCCTTGCCATTTGGGACAAAATTAATTCAAAAGCAACACAACATTTTAGCTTTAGAAACTAAATAAACTAGTCTCAAACATAAAATTGGATGAGAAATTTTACCAGGTTCATGTCTGTCTGTTTTGACTGGCTAAAGAAACTTTTGACTGGGATTCCCGCCATTTTTTATTTCAATTAATTGAGTGTAATGTTGTCATGTGACCACTAGACGGTTCGGACACTGTATCCATATGAGGCCAAAAGCTCAACATTTAAAAAAATTAAAACTAAGTATTAGTTTCTAAGAAAAAAAATTAAAACTAAGTATTAGGACGCAGTCTCTCATGAGGTTAAGGGCTCATTCAATGAATGAGCAGGTATGCCATTACTTTTGTCCATATTGTCCATATCTGTAGAGCTTATTTGACTAGCAACTTCTGTTTAAAATGATTGGTCTAGTGAATAGCTAATTAAATAGACGAGATACATGTTTCTCAAAAGAAAAAAATATTTAAAATTATTTTTAACATTTTAATCAAGAAAAAATAAAAGGAGCACCAAGAGATTTGAGCTGTTAACACATTTCATGATCTTACTTTAACTAGTTAAGTCTAAGTCTCACCATTTGTGTTAGGAAAGCCCAGGTGATGCAAATTTCAGAGATTATTAATATTCTAAATTAAAATCCCAACAATCAGCAGATATGATCCTCTCTGAGTTGACGACTAACACAAAACAAGAGATGATTTAAAACTGCAACTGCAAAGAGTCAGCTGTAGGCATGGAGAGGGTGACAGTTGTTTGAGTTTTTGGTGTAAGAGATCATAACAGGAATAAACGTTTTTGAGAAAATCTTCTTGATAGCAGTTTTATTTTTTTATTTCAGAAGTCAGACAAAAAGAAATCTCCCAACCACCTTCGGCATCTCGAAGAGAACACCAAAAAGTAAGTGGACAGCAGTGTGTGGAGAATGCAGTGTGTGTGTGTGTGTGGGAGTTTGGGTGGAGGACAGGGAAAACCCTGCCTGCTAAGAGCGCAGCACATTCAAAACAGAGAACAGAGAAATCAGATCGGTTGCCAGGCAGCTGACTACCCTAAACTAAAGCAAAACATTTAACTCATCATAGATCATTTATATGTATTCTAATGACACAGAGTGATTAATGAATCTTCTCTTCATCTACAGAGGAGCAACCAAGCAATAGACCTGTCACCCTAAATATTGTTATTGGGATGACATATTGTTTTGAAAATAAAGGTGACAATAAAAAATATAATTGTCATTTTAAGACTATTTATGCCACAAATATAATGATAATATTATAGCCAAATAATCCCTGCAGGAATAAAATGGATTTAAAGAGAGTAATACACTTTTTAATAATTTAAATGAATAAAAGTTTTATTTTTTTAAATATTCAAACATTGGATTGAGAATATTAATATTTTGGTAACACTTTACAATAAGGTTACATTAATTAACTTATTTCAACAAATGTAGTAATGTTTAATAATGTCTTAGCTAGCGTCAGTTAATAACTAGTTGAGACAATACTTATAACAATGTTTATTACTGTCATAAGCACTGTTATTTGTGACCCGTATTCTAAAGTGTTACCAATATTTAAAAATATACTAAATAAATAACACATAAATAACATAGATAGATAGACAGATAGATACTTCATTGAGGAAAAGCCTGGAAACATTAAATTTGTTGTGACAGCTCTACCAAGCACTGGGTGTGGGCAATATGACATTATGTATACGTATTTTTTCATATAATGATACATTTTCTTGCAATACTGACAATAAGGAGTGGGAGATATAGTCCTTAAAATCACAATATTTCTGTGTATTCTTCCAATAACGGCATTCTTGTGAATGAAGAACTCTTAGATGAATATTGTATTAATTTCATGAATATACTACTGCAGCAAAATAAAGGTTAAATAAAGCTGCAAACTTTCATCTATTTTATAAACAACAAGTAACTTACTTACCAAGACTATGACTTTGTATAAAATATAACAATAAATAGTGTAACTTTAAAATAATGTAACATAGCAAAAATCACCAAAATTCTAAAGTGCTGTATATTTTCTGTGTTTATACATAAACAATTATACAAACAAATACCCCCTTTATCACTTGTTATATGAATATGATTTTTTTTATGACAATACTGTAATATATTGTGTAGGATACAAACAGGACACCCCCTTAAGAACAACATACTTTTTCAAGCATATTGAAGATATCATCAGTTCTTAAAGAACTATGATCCAGCTGTACGTTACATTACAAATAGTGTATCTGAATGAAGGATAGGTAAATTTGAATAAGTCACAGTACTCAGTATGGGACAGTGTTTGAATTGCAGTTTTAAGGATATGTTACTAAGTTTGCAGTTTGACTGTGATCATGTGCATTGAGGTAAATATTAAGTTTAAATATTGTGTAGTATTACGTACAGGTACAGATTTTTGGTCTGTGTTTGTACAGGAAATAGAAAGTGACAGCTCGGTGTTTTTCAGTGCTTTTATTTACTTGTTTTATGTTCTCTAGAGTTTTGTCGATGGTAGACACATGGCGTTTGGGTAAGTGAACAGTTTCCTGTAAAACAAGCATTTTGTTGTAAATCTGTTCCAGACGCTGTTTCAGATAATGGTATTTTTCCCCTTGATCCCCACAAATACTCTTTGTTTTGCCTTGACTCCACTCAGGGTCACATAGTTTGTTTTCCTTAGAAAACACTTCAATCATTCCAGAGTAATTAATCAAGGAAGTAATAAAGAGTGGAAAAGAGGAAAAAGGCGATCAGAGTGAACAGGACTTGTACACTTGTAGTGTTGCATAAGAACCAAACATTCCCAATTCCTCCCCTCATTCTTTCCATTTAATCACTCGCTTTTTACCCCATGACCTCCTCCACAGCCTGTAGCTTTAAAAGACTAAAAATCTGTTCTGTAAATAAACACACTGAAACATGAACCCTGTTCAGCTCAGACACACGTTTGTGGTTTCTTTCTAAATCACACAATGCTGAAAGTTACATAAGACATAATAAGTAGTTATGAAGACGCAGAAACAAGGACAGGAAAGACGATAAACGAGGGATGAGCTGTGAAGGAAGGGATATCCCTGTTTCTGTGTTTCTGCAGATAAGAGAGTGGTTCCTCTGTTCCAGGAGGAAGACCAACAACAGAGGGCGCTGGTGGGACTGGTGAGTTTACAGTGCCTTCAAACATCAGCCATCAAAAAAACTTCCAGTACTGACAGACCTGTAGAATTAAGTGCTCACCAATACCTGAGCCGGGTAATCAGTGTCTTTAAAAAACATGTTTAGAAATTATTCTAAGTTTGTCTGACATTAAATTATCATAAACAGTGATCACAGTCACAGATACAGCCCATACCGGTCAAGTTTTAATTTAAAATAAGGGAAATTTTCTGCCGCTCGCATCGAGCCGCCCCACTAGCCCAACCGAGGTTCAGTATCCCTTGCATTTTAAGACAGGTTTACAAGAAATCTAAAATAACCACCTGTGAACCATTTACAGAATACAGTTAGAATATCAGAATCTGATAGGTCTACATCTGTTGACACTGAAATGTTGTGGACATTCTTACGTATGTAAATTCTATAATACAGCCTCAATAAAACCCTTTTCAAGATATGTACACAAGTCTTTACTTTTTTTAGCAGGAATACACTCTTCTATATGATATATATTTTTTATTTTATGGATTTAAAATTGAACAAAGGGTGCACACATTCTGCAAAATGACTGTTGGTGACCTAAAATAGTATCATGAGCTTTTATAAAAAGGACATGGAGCAGATATATTCCATAAGTAAATAATAGTCCTAAGGGGCCTACACAATTACTAATCTTTCATTAATACTTCTTTCTATCGTTCAGTCCACTCCTGATCAGTTCAGTTAATTTCAGTCCTCTCCACATTTTCTCTCTCTTCAGCTCAACCATCTCTTCTGCCCCTACTAAATAATGCATTACACCACAGTACTTGAGATTTGAACAAATTCTAATAAACCCTAAAACTAGCCCTGAACTCTATTAAAATGTATTAATTTCGCAACATTCACAACACATATAAAAAAATAAGCTACCCTTTCATTTGCAACATTCTTTCTCTTTATACTTCCCCACACTAACCCTCCTCTGTGCTCCGCAAAACCAGCAACCTAATTGGCTGTTTCTCCTGAAAGGCGGAATTTCCTTCTTGGACCGGCACCACGATTGGTTACACACAGCAGTCAGTGGTCTGTCGCCTCAATAATAAAGTTTTAAAAATGTAAAATTTTATACGGGAAATTTACGGGAATATACTGATTTTTACGAGAGGATGGCAGGAAAGAGGAGAAAAATACGGTAGTTTCCTGGCCAAAACAAGAGACTTGACAGGTATGATACAGCCTGATCACATGTTGTTCCTGGCCTGTTATTCTGGCCTGGTAAACTTGGAACTGTTTTTATTTTACTAAACCATCATATATGTGTTATTTGTCTTATTTAAATAAATGTAAAGGGGTTGCAGGTGTTTGTGGATTTGCAGAATTTTTGGCCTATTGGGTCTTAATTAATAATCAATCAATTCCTAAAACCCCCTTGACACATATATATAGTTTCCGACCAGTGTACAGCTTTATTATTATGACCAATGTCCAGATTTATGTATTATATTTGGAGCACTGCACAAAGTCTTCTCCAGCACATCCCAAAGATTCTCAGTGGGTCTGGACTCAAATGTAATCATGTGCCACTAATAATGCATTATCAACAATGATGCTGCCACATTTCTCAACGCTGGACTTTCCACACCACTACTTTATACAGTGGCTTGCAAAAGTTTTCATACCCCTTGGACATTTTCACATTTTGTCACCTTACAACCACAAACTTACAATTTTCAGTGATAGACCAACACAAAGTAGCACATCATTCTTGAGTAGAATGAAAATAAAAATGGTACATGTTTTTTTTTCTTCTTTAAATAAAATCTGAAAAGTTTGATGTGCAAAAGTATTCAGTATACTATATCAATTCTTAGTAGAGTCACCATTCGCTGCAATTACAGCTGTGAGTCTTTTGGAGTATGTCTCATCTAGAGACTGAGATTTTTGCCCATTATTCTTTGCAAAATAGTTCAAGTTAAGCCAAGTCTTGCAACAGATACTCAATAAGGTTTATGTCTTGACTTATTCTAACACATGAATATTCTTTGATCTAAACCATTCCACTGTAGCTCTTGCTATATGTTTACGGTCATTGTCTTGCTGGAAGGTGAATCTCACAATTGCACATCACAATTGTTTGCTACTTTGTTGATCTATCATTAAAAAATCTCAATAAAATACATGTAAGTTTGTGGTTGTGAGTTGACAAAATGTGAAAAATGTCCAGAGTAGTAATGTAAAATTTCAAGCCTGTGTAGTAATGATCTCATTTGTTGTGAGTTTTATCATTTAACAGAGTGTCATGCTGGTTCCTTTTTTCTGGTCAGATGGTGGACAAGCTCCGGGAACACTTGAACAAACACCTGCCTCGACTTGGGAAGAAGAAGATTGACACGCTGGTGGTGAACTATGTGGCTAAGCTGGTGCGTGTGACCCTCTATCAATCACTAGCAGCTGCTCTATAAAACACAGTAAAACTGCTGGTTGTTGATGTTGCTAAATTCTAAGCTTCGCACGACTCCCTGTAAATGTTCACAGTAGCTGACATCAGGGAAGCACATTAATAGATACCCATCACTTCCTGCTGCAAATATGTCAGTAAATGACACTTGTCCAAGTTACTCCGGAGAGGTTGAGCAGGGAGGGTGTGTTTCGGTGGTGGTGGCACTTCCTGTTTTGCTGAGCGGAGAGGACATGTGGAGGATATGGGGAAGTGCTGCATGCTCCCTGTGCGTGTGTGATATTAGAACATCATTTCGAATGATATCGAAGGTCATTTTGCTGAATTGGTTGAAGGGCTTCTGACCTGGATGACTTTTCTTAATAAAAACAGGAATTGAGTGTGCATCATTGAATCCCTCGTACTGTAGGTGTTCACCATGTGAGGTGTCCAGGAACATCCATTAAACTGAGAGAATTTCTGCTCTTTCTTTATTTGAGGTTCATGAGGTGTGGGATGTGTGGAAACTAAGAAAGAAAACATAAAGTAGAGGCAGGTGATGCATGCCACAGCCTGTTAGAAAAAAAACATAGAAGTATAACAGTAATACACATTAATAAAGTATTAAATTAAGTATTAAAGGTACATTCTGTAGGAACTGAGAGTGAGCATGTGAAATGGCTACAGCAGTCCAATTTCAAAACACCACAGAGAGTAGTCTGCCCCGCACAATCTACATAAAGTTTTGAGCAGTAGGAGAGGCAGAGAACTTAGAGTACGAGCAAGAGAAGAAATACAGCAATTCTAAACTCTTCTATCACGCGTATTTAGCGTTATATTGACTGTATTTTACACAATGGAGCTACGTGGTCAGCTGTGCCCCGCGCAAGGGTGTCAGGTCTTTTGTCTGTCAGCTTCTCATGTCTGTGTTATTCTCAGGTCTGTGTTTCATTCCCAGTGTTTTTCCACTCACCTGTGTTCCTTTGTAGCTCCGCCCCTTCGTCCCAGGTGTTTCCTGTTCCCTGTGTGTGTGCACCTCTATTTAAGGTCCGTGTTCCATTTCCCCGGTGTCGATCCTTGTACGTTTATCGTCTGTCAGTGCTCCATGTTTGCCCCAGTTTCCTCAGTCCAGTTTTCAGTAAATCCATGTGTATTTTGTATTTGTTATCGTTAATAAATCCCTTTTTGTTTGCATTTGCGTCCGCCTCCGCGTCCTCCCTGCACCCGTACCTGACAGAAGGATCGACCTTAATATGGACGCAGCGAACAAGTGGACCGGCTCCAGGTTGGCGATCCGCCATGCACCATGCGGGACCCCGGCGTTGGAATCCCCGAGGCCTAAAGGACGCCACAGGCCTCGGGGTAGACGTTCTAAGGGGTCCCGCCAGCATGAAGAGGATCCCTTTACGGGGGAGGATTTTCTTGGGGGGGCGCTAGTGGTTGGTGCGTTGAGCCTCGGGTCTCATCCCGTGTTTGGCAGTAGCCATGAGTACCCGAGGCAATGGGATGTGCGCCCAGTAGCTCCGAGGAGGAGGAGGAGCTCTACCCCGCACCAGCCCGTACTCCATTGCCGTTTCCCCCAGGGGCTGTACTCTACCCGCGCTCAGTGACTTTCGCGGCCGAGATGCCGCGCTCCGTGAAGCCAGCGGATGGGACGCCACGCTCTGTGACTCCCGTGGCTCATCCGCGCTCCGAGAATCCCGCGGCTGAGGCTCCGCGCTCCGAGACCCCCGCGGCTCATCCGCTCCCAGAGACTTCAGCGGTGGCCGCGCCGCCCCCCGAGAAAGCGCCGGCGGCAGCGCCGCTCTCTGAAGCTCTGGCTAAGCTAGCTAGCCTGCTAGCTCCACCGCGCTCTCAAGCCCCACCTGCTTCCAGCTCTCAAGCCCCACCTGCTTCCAGCTCTCCAGCCCAGCCGGATTCCAGGTCTGCGACTCCTGCTCCAGAAGCAAGCTCCGGTCCGGTTTCTACAGCCTTGCCCACTGCTGAATCTGCGGTTCCAGGCCGGATCTTGGCGGCAGCCGCACTCTCAGCTCCCGCTGAATCGGCGTCTTCGCCAGCTGTATCAGCGCTGCCCGCGGCTCCGGCCGCCTCTGTATCAGCGCTGCCCGCGGCTCCGGCCGCCTCTGACTCCGTGCCCGCGGCTCCGGCCGCCTCTGACTCTGTGCCCGCGGCACCCGCCGCTCCTGTGTCTGCAGTGCCTGCCACCCACGTGGTACCCACTGCTTCAGCTCCAGTGCAAGCGGTGCCCGCCGCTCCTGTACCTGCTCCAAGAACAATGTTTGGCCCTAGGCCCAGTGTCCCTAGGCCAGCAAGGCCTCCTGACTTTGCCCCCAGTACTATGCCCAGGCTGTCCCCACAGACTTTTACTGGTCCTGGGCACCCTCCTATGTTTTTGTTCCCCCTGTCTCTCCCTGTCCTGGTCCCCGTGTCTGTGTTTGTTCCCGTTCCTGTCCCTGGTGGTTTTCCTGTTCCCGTCCCTGTCACCATATTTGTGTCAGTCCCAGTAAGTGTATTTGTCCCAGTTCCCCTGCCCAGTCTTGTCCAGTCCCAGTTCCCAGCCACTGTCCAGTCTCCATCCCTGTCTAGTGTCCAACCCTCTGTCCAGTCTAAGCCCCGTGTCCAGTCTTTTGTCCAGTCCTTGTCCCCTGTCCAGTCTTTGTTCATGTCCCCTGACCTGTCTGCATCCCTGCCCAATGTCCAGCCCCCTGTACAGTCTGCATCCTTGTCCAATGTCCAGCCACATGTCCAGTCTCTAGTTCAGCCCCCTGTCCAGTCTGTGTCCTTGTCCAATGTACAGCCCTCTGTCCAGTCTCTGTTCTCATCCCCTGTCCAGTCTCTGTTTTCCGCCCCCTCTTGCCCGGCTCCAGGGGATCTGTTTTTACGCGCCCCGGGAGTTGCGCGTTAAAGGGGGGGTTCTGTCAGGTCTTTTGTCTGTCAGCTTCTCATGTCTGTGTTATTCTCAGGTCTGTGTTTCATTCCCAGTGTTTTTCCACTCACCTGTGTTCCTTTGTAGCTCCGCCCCTTCGTCCCAGGTGTTTCCTGTTCCCTGTGTGTGTGCACCTCTATTTAAGGTCCGTGTTCCATTTCCCCGGTGTCGATCCTTGTACGTTTATCGTCTGTCAGTGCTCCATGTTTGCCCCAGTTTCCTCAGTCCAGTTTTCAGTAAATCCATGTGTATTTTGTATTTGTTATCGTTAATAAATCCCTTTTTGTTTGCATTTGCGTCCGCCTCCGCGTCCTCCCTGCAAAGGGAGAGCTGCGGTCGGCTGTGCCCCGCATGAGAGACAGCTCTAGTCCCTAGTAAGCACATCTAGTGGTGGAGATAAAGTACCTGACTAAATTAGCTAGCCAGTTAGCTTACCTGTTCAGGAGAAAAGTAGCAGCTCTGGGTCGGTCTTTTAGTCTTTTTGAGCTCTAAGTCTCCAACTTTCAACTTACTGCCATTATTCACTCTTGTTATATTCCTTTTTTGGTCACTGACATGCTGAGGCTTTTTAAGCTGTGAAGCAGCTGAGCTTTAACTGAAGCAGCCCTGCTAGCTCCTTTGCTGCAGCACTGATCGCTGTAGTGTAGTGTAGTGTGGGTGCTGGCAACCTCGGGGGGTGGAGTTAGTGTTGGGGAACGAGCAGCAGGAGGAGTCAGAGGACAAAACAAACACAAAATCCGGGACGAAGTGAAAACTTAAAATAGGAACGTACTGCTGAAGCCCTGCTGACAAGAGCTGCCAGTGCTTTCACTCAACATGTTTCCTTAATATTACATATTGATTACATATTGGTCCTTTAAATATTAAAATCAAAAGTAATTTTGATTTTATGTAATTTTAGCGTTTTAGAAATAAAGGTTTATATAAAAAATCCATTGGCAAAAACTGAACAAAATATACAGCTCTGGAAAAAAATAAGAGTAAAATGAACATTGTTGTTTTATTCTATAAACTACGGACGTTTCTCCCAAATTCCAAATAAAAAAATGAGAAATGGCTGAAATAACAAAAAAAAAAAGATGCAGAGCTTTCCGACCTCAAATAATGCAAAGAAAATAAGTTCATATTCATAAAGTTTTAAGAGTTCAGAAATCAATGTTTGGTGGAATAACCCTGTTTTTTTCATAGCTTTCATACATCTTGGCATGTTCTCCTTCACCAGTCTTACACACTGCTTTTGGATAACTTTATGCCACTCCTGGTGCAAAAATTCAATCAGTTCAGCTTGGTTTGATGGCTTGTGATCTTCCTCTTGATTATATTGAAGAGGTTGTTCAACTTGGTAAAATCAATGAAACTTGAATGATTTTTTTCATCAGCTATTTCTCTTATTTTTTTCAGAGTTGTACCTGGTTTGTGGCTTGTGGTGGGATGAAATTCTAAAGTTCACTCAAGTTTATTAAATCTGTTTACCAGATTGTTAGTGACTGTTAAAACACCACTCAGTATTTAACAGCTAACCCCACCTATGGTGCAAGTTGTATCATTTACACTAGCTCAGTTTTAGCAGCACAGTTCATAAATAGTAAGAGCTGGAATCATACAGCTTTCACACCAAACAGTAAACAGTTCTTAAAAACTGAGGCTACTGCTTGGGAAAATGTTGCAAGTGGTTGTTAATGAGGATTCACAGGTTGTTTCTAGTTCTGATGCTCTGTGTGTGTGTGTGTGTGTGTGTAGCTGGAGCTGGTCAGACACATGCTGGAGTCGGTGTGGCTGAAGTTGAATCTGGGCTCGTCTGTGCTGTGTCTGTGAGTGCTGTCATCTATAACGGCTTTAATTCCAGCAGTCTATATGGATGCATTGAACTCTCTTCACCTCAGGGTTCTGTGTGTGTGTGTGTTGTTCAGTAAACAGCAGGGCAATGCAGAGGATTGGGCGATGTTTCATGTGATGTGTCGGATTCTGGAAGCCACTGAGGGACTCTGTCTGCCGCTCCCACCGGGTAAGAAGAAGAGCTACAATCTGATCTCTTCATGATCTCTCTCTGATCACTACTCAACATCTCCACCGTCACTGGGCTTCAGACACTGTTTTAAAGGAGAACTCTGCTGTGAAATGGACTTGGGGTGTAGTGAAACAGGATAATGAGTATGAACATTTGTTGAATAGCCCACCTCCATTCAACCCCAGCATTAGCTGATGCTCCCAACAGGCTTACAATGCTAGTGATAGGGGCATAGTGTTGCCAAAGCAAAGAAATCCCTATTTTTACACCATTAACAAACTCAAAATAGCTCCACACTTCACTGGTAGAACAGATTGCATTCTTGCAATTCTATGGAAATGGTGATTTCCAGTTTTTGCTAAAAATGTCTCTATAATATTATTTATGCACTTCCACAGAATTAATTTTGCAATCCGTTCCCCTATCCTACCTATTAGTTTGTCCTCGTCACTATAATTATTGTGACTTAATTTCAAGATAGTGGTGCCCAGAGAACTACCGGAAGGTACTGTGTATAAACAGTGCTTTTAATAAACTGCCTGTGTACTTTCAAAGTTCTCAGTGCTTCATTTTAAATTTCAGAAACCTCTGAATTCTACCAATGAAGTGTGGAGCTACTTTGAGCTTGTTATTGGTTATCTATCTATCTATCTATCTATCTATCTATCTATCTATCTATCTATCTATCTATCTATCTATCTATCTATCTATCTATCTATCTATCTCTCTATCTATCTATCTATCTATCTATCTATCTATCTATCTATCTATCTATCTATCTATCTATCTATCTATCTATCTATCTATCTATCTATCTATCAAAAGTTAGCATTTTTGGTTGGGACAAAAGAGCTCCCAACAGGCCTACAATGCTAGCAGACCACCAATAGGGCCATAAAGCACTGTCTAGGGGTCTGCAGACCATCCTTAGTCTGTAGTTCACTTTTCCTTTTATTTGATATGTGCTGTGCTCGCCAGTCATGTCAGTGCAAGCTGCTTTTCACAGTACCTGCCACTGATTTTCATGCAGTAAAAATTTCATTGCATCTGCGCCATGCATCAGATTAAAAAACAATGTGTTTGATAGCAAAAGTATATTTGTAAAAGAATAGTAGAAATAAAAATCAAGAGCTAAACAAGTCATGTTTAGACTATTAAAATTAAATAAACAAAATAAAAAACACAAAAATAAGAAAAGAATGCAGAAACTCAAAAACTCAAAACGCAAAACGGTTAAAAGGACTAAAATCTGACTTCCTTTCACTTAAGTCACTTCTTAAGCAGTATAGTATGTGTGCAAACGCTTATTGTTATTACTCCTGTATCCACTGTAACTGTAGATTACTGTTTACTCATAAACAAAAATAAAAGAATCTAAAGGGGCCGGTTATGCTCATTTTACATCACCAGTCTTTTTGTTCTCTCTCTTCATTCACTAAAGTTTGTATCCTGTGTATCTTTAGTAACTGTTGTTTTCTTTCATGTGTAGGTTATTCTACTCTTCTAACAGTGCTGGGTGTGCGCTGTCTACCACGCCACACATTCCTGCAGTACGTGGATCACGGCTTCTTACAGCTCACTGATCCCTTTGTCTCCCGTCTCATGACAGGTATCCTTCAAAACACACGCAGACATATATTAGACCAGTATTATATATATATATATATATATATATATATATATATATATATATACATATAAATACATACATATACAGTAAAAAACACTGGTCCAAACACTGCATCCCTGGTTTTGCAATATAGGATCAGAGTCAGACTAATGATAATAATAACAATTTCCTAAAACATTAAGAATATATATATATATATATATATATATATATATATATATATATATATATATATATATATATATATATATATATATATATATATAAGATATGTTATATTAACAACAGCTCTGGACAGAAACAGACCATCATCTGTTTTTTCAGTGCATGCTGAATCTGCCAGGTTTTAATCCAAGGCAGTGCGTCAGTGAAGCACAGAAGCATTTCTGCAGCATGTGGTAGCTCACACTCGTGACTAAACAGATCCAGATCTTACAGTAGGCAGGTTAAAATATTCACCATTCAGCAAGCTACACTCACAGAGGCTTCATTTGAATACTTATTATATTTTTGATGGAGTCAATGGCACAGAGCAATTATTGAAAAAAATATAAATTCAGGCACTAAGTAGTTTTTATCAGTGTTTTTAATTACATATCTTACTTTTGCAATCAGTTGTTGTGTGTGCACATTTATACATGTAATTTCTTGGGGACAGAAATGGCACAGATTTTATAATCTGAAAAATGTAAGTATACAGAAATCTGTGAAAGGGGAACACTATCATCACAATAAAATATAAGAAATATACTGTCTGAACACTTAATCAGGAAGACTATACTAATATTATGCAGAGCTTCTATCCTTTCTGCTCTATGTTGGACTTTATCTGCATACAGTTCATGCTTTTCACAGCTGCTACACAACAGGATTTTATTTATATTAAACTATGTTTGTACAGTTGTAGAACAAATGGTCCTTTGTAAACTATGTTCAAGTACCAAGTGAAAAAAATCATAACATCAAACTGTAAAACATGACTTTAACAGATCAACAGGGGATTAAGGAAGGTAGAAGAGGCAACATGTCAGACTTTTGTGTGTGTATAAGAGATAGAGAGCAAGAGGGGTAATGATTTAATGAGAGTTAATGAGTATGAGATTCATTAATTCCATATCTGAACATAAACAAAGCGTTATATACCTTCTGAAATCAACAGGAGTGACTTAGTAAAATGATTCATTTATGTTATGTGGAGACTGTATTTAAAGCAGGCAAGCTGTCACTGTGAGTTATTCATGTTCATATTCATTTATATTACAAAACATACTGTTGCTCTGGGAACACCCCTATAAATAGAAAAAAAGTTTTTCTACTATTATTGGTTATGTCTTGTTGTTCGTTCATTTTCTATTTCTCTGTCTACATGTATCTGCTCTGATCATCCATTAATTCACGCTGGCAGATCTAGATAACAGTGATGGCAATGAAGAGCTGAAGTTCAGTGTCCTGAAAAGACTTCCTGAGGTAATGTCTTTGTGTTAGTATTCGACACTTCCTTTGAAATTACCATCTCAATTACAGGATTACAGGAAGGGAACTCTCAGCACTGCCTTCAGTCTGTTTATGCAGATGTCAGGAATTTTTCTGTGTTTTAAAAACGGAATGTGTGTGTAATAATGAGCTACAGTCAGTGGATTATTTCTCCGGCTCTAATGCCAAGAGGACACCCATAGGAATCACATTCACAGATCAGTCTGCTGATAACTCTGGAAATCTGCTCTCTTCACTTTGCTTTTGAAAAGTGTGGAATGTCAGATGTCTCAAGCCTGCCAAGTTTAATAACCACAAGTGTGCATGTTGTACATGGAAGCCTAAGAGTTGCTGTTAACCTGCAATGTTTTGCCAAAAGTATTTGCTCAACCATCCAAATCAAGGAATTCAGGTGTTCCAATCACTTTCATGGCCACAGGTGTATAATACCAAGCACCTAAACATACAGACAGCTTCTACAAACATCATTGAAAGAATGGGTCGCTCTCAGGAACTGAAACTAAAAATATCACTAAAAACCTCCACAATCCATTTGGTCTTCAGATTGACTCAAAAACAGTGCAGAGAGCTTAATCAAATGGGTTTCAGTAGCCGTGCAACAGCATCCAAGGCTGACATTAACAAGCACAATGCAAAGCGCCAGATGCCACTAGACTGTAGAAAAAGTGGTGGCATCTTCTCTGGAGTGACAAATTACACTTCTCTCTATGGAAATCCGATGGATGAGTTTGGGTTTGGCAGTTGCCAGGATAATGGTTCTTGTCTGACTGCATTGTGACAAGTGTAAAATTGGTGGAGGGGGGATAATGGTGTTGGGTTGTTTTGCAGTAATTGGGCTCGACCCCTTAGTTGAAGGGAAAAGGAATTCTTCATGCTTTAGAAAACCAAGATTTTTGGACAAATTTATGCACTCAACTCTGCAGTAACAGTTTGGGGTGGATGGCTCATTCCTGCACAAAGCAAAGTATATAAAACATGGATGAGCAAGTTTGGTGAGGAAGAACTTGACTGGCCTGCACAACCTGATCCTGGTCCCAACCTCAACAAAATTGTGGGCCAACATCATATTAAACTATATGGATTAAGAATGTGACGTCACTCAAGTCCATATGCGTGCAAAGGTAGACGAGCAAATACTTTTAGCATAAAATACTTTTATGCATTCAACTGCCTTAGTTTCTCCCAATGCATTGCACTAGTGAATCTTTTATAAACTGTGCAGCACATCCATTTTCAAATTCTAATGCATAATTCTAATTTCTCAATGAAAAAAAGGTGTGTAATTTAAATATGATGACTGAAGGCCTGATGGACTGACCACATATGGACACTGTTCTTGGTTTCAGTGTATGGATCAGAGAGTCTGTCAGCTGTGGGATCATCCTATCAGCTCAGCCTGCATCTCCAGAGAGTACGTGAGAAGACTGCTTGAGAAATACTCCAAGACCAGAGTGAGTCTAAAGATTTAATCAGTCACGAAACAGTGGAAACAGAACCAGTTAGTCCCAAAACACAGTTGTAGCCAATTAATCACTCAGACCATGACATCATTATTGGGAGGACAGTACTGTATCACATTAAAACTAAAACAAAAGTGGATCCAAGTGAAACTTAAAAATCAGCACATCCATTAGTGATGCATTGGAAAATGTCTTATGGTGTTTCGCAAGATATGGGGTAACAAAGACAGCTGGAGTATATTAAACTAATTACATTGTTCCTCCTGTATATTAAACTGACACATAAACATCTACTGAATATATAAGTTATTGTTGTTCAAACCTCAAGTATAATTACACTTTTAGTTAGAAACTTTGGAAGCCCTTGTAATTTATTTAATAATTAATTTATATATATATTTTTGGGAAACACATTATGAAGTTTTAAATAATATACTGGGATTGTTTTTAGACTGTCCTAGATAGAGATTCCTTTAAGTTATTTTAGATGTATATTATGTAAAATAATATACACCTCCCTGGACAATTTCAAAACTTGGCATACAATTTACGCATATCTCAGTCTATGTAAATGATGTAAATCATTAAAAGTGTGGTTTGATTATACACAGGGTCGTGCCACAGGAGGACGTAAAAGTGCTTCCCCTGCTGTCCTATAAAAAGGCAGGGAAGGTAGTGTACCTCATGGTGAGAGATTGTTGACTGCTAGATATGCCTCTACAGTGCACTCAAAGATGTTTTGCCCAGTTGAAAAACATCACTGGTCTGAGAGAAGCAGGATAGTCATTTCAATTAATTGCCCACAATCTGGGTCATCTGTCTGCTAAACACTGTCACCTTAGTTGGATTGGTGTTGTGAATGAGAAACCTGTATTGCTATGAACTGGAACTATAATGTCTGTAGGGACAAATCCAGGCTTCTATGACGGTTGCATTAAGAGTGTGATGGACTCGTGCATTTGCAGTGGAGTGACGCACTGTCTCAACTGCTGCTGTGATGGTCTGGGGAGCCATACAGCAGCCTGTAACCCCTGCGGTTAATACGAGGGACACTATCAGCTCAGTGATATGTGCAGGATATCCTCTCATGACAGGTTGGCAGGACTTCTAACTGGTGTTTTTAGCAGGATAATACCCACCCACACACAGCAAGGATTTCCCAGGAATGTATCTGCCAGACTGCAACATTTTATTGACAGTCGAGCTTTTATGAACTTCAGCTTTGTCATCTTACAAATGTACAGGATCTAGAGTCCCAGATGCAACATCTGTGGGCAACTGTGGTGCAGGATGCCATATTTAGCATTAATGGTGCTTAGAAGTTTCTGAACCCTATAGAATTTTCAACATTTCCTAATTTTTCTAAAAGTAGATAAAGAGATCCATTGACATGCGATATGAATGTGAATGGTCAAACCATGATTTATATCTTTTTGCTTTAAAGCATGCGCTATGTGCTTCTCTCTTGTACCCACACATCTCTTGGTGCAGCTGTGCAGCTATATCTATAAAACAGCAAAAGCAAACTGCCTGGCCTTTTTTTCTCCTCCTTGAGCTGAGCATGTACTTCAGACCAGCTGTTTGCTTTCCACTGTTTTTTTGTTGTTGGTGAAGAAGGCGACATTTATACACGTATCAATGTGCGAATTTGATGTGTTTCAGGGACAGATTTGTTCACATTACCCACAGATACAGGTCACTTACATTTGTTAATGTGAACCGTCAAGATAACCAAATCTGATCTGTGCAAAAAATCTGATTTATGTAATGTGGCTTTTAATTTGAATGTAGCTTTAGAATCTCCTTTTAACTGTACAGTTTCCCCACAGTAAATATATAAATTTATTTGTTAATGAGAATATAAGCATATGACTTAAAACTGCTCAAAAACTTTGTGGTGTTTTGTGTGGTAGATACACAGCATATTTGTAAGTTTTACATTTTGCCACTCACTATGTTGATTTAACACTGAAAGTGTAACTGACGTAAAACTATATACTCATATCTGACTGACTTATTTGAAAGACTATGTGAGTGTTTAGGCTGTTTTCCTGTGTTAAAGCCAGAATGTGACGTGTATTTCAGGGCTCAGTACAGTTGGACAGAGATAATACGTGCTTCAAGCCGGAGTTCCTACCACTAACTTACCTCGCTGGCATCCTCACAGACACGGAACAGCAAGGTATTTACTGCAGGAGACACTTTCATCTCTTTCATCAAGTGTAGACAGTTAACAGTTCCAGCCTGTGTGTGGATGCTGTTGTTCACTGTGCTGTTCAATGTGTTTTAGCTCCAAACCCTTTTGAGGAACAGGAGAATGTGGACGCCAGGTTTGTGGAGGAAACTGCACTGAAGCAGACTCTGATGAAGCTGGGCTTGGAGGACAAGTAACAGGAGGGAAAGGAATGTGCGAGTTGCTGACACAAAACCGCAAAGCAAGTGAAACAGACTTGTGTCTCAGTTTGTCAGAGACGAACATATTCGAGGATTCGAGACAGGACAATAGTAAATCTCATATGGAGCAACAGAGACTCAGAGCTGCGTCACACTGAAAAACAATGAGTAATATCCTGCTGTGCCAGGCTCACATGTTGCAGCAGGCTGCCAGTCTCCTCTGTGAAGTCCATTACGATTTACTGGAAGGCCAGGAGGTTCACCTTGCACTCACAGCGCATGTTTACATTCACTGGATTTAATTAGGAAATGTACGCATGTGAATCAGTCTTTTAGATGTTTTGGCTTCCTAATCACAACTACACAATGTTAACTTTTATATAACTGACTGTCAAAAGGGATTTTCTGTAGTAGAAGTCAAATGTTTATATTGGTGTAACTGTTTATGGTTTCTGTCTGTTGTCAATGTAGTGTCTCTCTTCATTCTGTGTTTCCTGTAACAGAACATGATTACTATAAAATTCCGTGCCACTGTTTACATTTGTCTTTAATTATTGACTAAGCTGAATAAGGGATTATAACCCATGACTATCCCTTTTTTTTAACCCAGCCTTCTCCCAATCTTTCATTCGGTAGGATTTCCTGTGTTCCACCCACTGTCCATCTACTATAAGAGGTGTAATAAAGGGCTTGGTTGCTAAACCAGCATGTGGAAAGATGTGGGCTGGCTTCAGTAATCAGACTATAATAATGATTGATAGAGCCAATGCAAACATCTGAAAAAAAAGTATAGATATGTACAGTAGCAGGCAAAGGTTATAGGCAGCTAAGCACATTATTCAAAACCATTTATATCTTAGCAATAGCACACGTTGTTTGAAAAGATGCAACATAAATACTATAAAAAGAACGAGAATTATTTCTCAATTTTAAATGGACATTCAGGATTATATTTTTAGTAGAAAATTATGGAAGTTCACGCACCATCATCTTGTCAGTAGAGCCTAGTGCAGTATTTTATTACTACAACTGTGTGGTATGTCATAGAAATCTGTACGCGTGCGGCAGCTCATTCCTCAACACTAATTCCACCCCTAAGTTTGGCAAGTTTAAAAACACAACAGCTAGCCGAAACCTAAACAGCCTAAAAAGTTTTGCCATTTGAAAAAGCTCAATGACAAAGACAGAATAAAACGAGAGTAAATATTGAAAGTAAGTTTGACAGATGGAGAACAGGTTAGCTATTTACAGATCATTTATCACAAACACTAGGTTAGCATACTAGGGACGAGCATTTTAATTAATTGAAAAATTGGAATGTTCGCATTAAAATCAGTGGCTTGTGTGCAGCTGGGATAATAAGGTAGAGGGTTGTTGAGAGAGCTAAGGTTAGCTAATGTGATCTGGACTATGCTATGCTGTAGCCTGCCCCCCCCCCCTCCCCCTCTCTGTCAAGAAGGAGATATTAGAGTAAAAAAAGGGGGAGATGGGATGGTGGAGGGGTGACATAGGATACCTAAGCTACGTTGATGGTGTTCATAGGGTGCTAGATAAGAGGCAGGGCTTGAGGCATGTTCCTCCTCCAAAAATTTGTTATTTCATAACAACGTTAAGCACTGATTTAATAAACCAGCTGCTGATATGATAACTATAAATAATACCAGACTCCCATGAGGAGAGCTTTGGAGATGTACCAATGAGCTCAGTGATGTAAAATCACTACTTTTTGGATAATTATCAATTGTTTGTTCTAATATTAGAATTTTACTAAGCTAATAAACACTTACTGCCCAGATAAGAAGTTTAAGATGTTTTTAAAATTTTCCAAAGATGCCTAAAACTTTTACACAGTACTGCATATAGGTATAAATATAACTAAAATGAAACTAAAACAGGCAACGTTTCCCAAAAAACAACACACACTTCATCAGAATTCGGCGAAGTGTTTGTGAGTGAGAGAGTTTGATCCACTTCCCTGCAGTGAGTGTAAACCTGGCTCTGGAGAGCACGCCGCATGCCTCACATCCCTCCAGCCCTCCAGGCCTGGCAGATTTGCAGCGACTCTCTGAATTCCCTGCATGAACTCTCAGTTACAGTTTAGGGACAATAAAAGCCAGCCTCAGCCGGTAAGCATGAGCTCACAAATTAGAAACACACAAGAGTTGAGCTTCTTCCCTGGAAAAAGAATAAGCTGTTCAAAAGAAAACACTGTTCTCTTACAGCAGTGGAATGCATACTTACTTTTAATTTTATCAGCTGTGTTCAGATCTATTTACCTTTGAGACTAATAGCTGTGTTACAATGTTTAGGAGTTTTGTAAAGAATCCTTCTCAGTAGTCTATTAATCACACGATGAAACTGTGCTCAGATTTTGTGTTTTTTTGTTGTTTTTTTTTCCTTTAGGTGCCACAAAGTTGCATCTTTCAAATTGCACCAAACATCAGCAGTATTTCTTGGCTGTACCTGAATGCAGCCTAGATATTGGGTTGCAGCTAAATATGACAGGTCTTTAGATCTCTGTGGGTTTAGGCTGAGGCTTGCGAATGTGGCGCATGTTGGCCCCAGGCTCAGTGGGCTTAAAAGGGGCGAGAGCTCCATACGGCTTAGGTATGGGCAGTATGTCTTCACTGGGAATGTAGGCATTGGGTCGGGGCTCTGCTGTAGTGTACGCTCCACTTGGAAGCTGGTTCCTTTCTTCCTCCTCAGCAATCTAAAATATACACACACATATTCACACACACTTAAATCTATAAATAGAATTCATATATGAAGAACTCCATAAAATGTGCAAGTCATCAAATGTCCAACAAAGTTATTACTGTGTAATAAGTAATTAACCAGAGATTTAGAGGTTTTGGCAGATCTAAAGAGACTTCAACAGTCCTTTCTTTACAGCCAAAATGCACAGAATATTGTAAAGAAAATCCACAATAAATAATTAAATAATAAAAATATACATAACGTACAACAAAAGTTTAAAAATCCAGTTCTGTAGGGCTGATGTTTTGCAGAGTTTGATCATTGCTTTGCTCAAGCTAATTAACTAAACCTGATAATGTGCTCAACTGTTCTTTTGGAATTAGAAATGTTATTCTCAAAGCAGCACTCAAACATTTACATGTATAATAATAATCAAAATATACCTGGTCAGGTTAAACATTTTGCTTATTATAAACTGCCAGACAGTGTGTTTATTTAGGAGAGCGCCGCAAAGCACGTATACTGTGAAGACAAGAAAAGTTCCATCGCCTTAAATGAACACTGTCAGTATTTAAATCCTTCTGAGTAGTTTATCAGTTTGGGTCCGCATTAGACAACGTCTGGGTCCAGACCCGGACCGTGGTCCGCCTATTAGAGACCTCTGGTCTATGCAGTATTTGTGTATGTATATAAGAGTATGTGTGTGAGTGAATGTTGAAACTTACTCGAGCTCTCTTCTCTGCATCTGCCTGGCGTCTGCGCTGATCTCTGAGGCAGCGCTGCCACTCCTCCTCGATGCTCTCTGACGGTGGCAGCCCCTGCTCCAACCTCGTGTGGCACAAATCCAGCTGCAGCTCTTTCTCACGCAGGTCCTGCTGCAGATGCAGCGCCTGTGCCTTCTCCATAGCCAGCTCTGCTGCTGCTGCCTTCAGCTTGTTATCACAGTCCCTAATGCACCTCTGGAATTCATTCACCTGATGAGAAACAACATACAACATGTTTACAGATATACAGATCATTCAAAACATAATATTCACTACTTCATATAAATAAAATAGCAAAAGCCAAATCCTTTAAAATACAATTATTTGGAATGCAACAAAGACCAGTTAACATGTTTGTATACAATAGTGATGACATAAATATCATGGAAATATTGGACTTTTAGTGATTACATTGCATCTTTAGTATAAAAGAAAACAAGAATTAGTTTCAAACTGTCAGCATTTTTAGACCCACAACAAACTGTGGTCTCTACTTGTTACCTTATAGGCAAGTCAGTAACCGAGCGCTTATTTCCAGTCATGCAAGACCAGTCTTCCAACTGTTTGAATAGGAAGAGACCAAAATATTGGAAAGTAAAGTTGGCTTACCATTTCAAAAACCTATTTCAAATCACTAAGAAAATCTGATTAAAAAATCTCATGAAAAGTTTATTGATTTCTGGCTACTGCGCCTGCGAACATCTCCACAGCTGATTCTCCTCCACTCTCTGTACAACCCGCAATCTGACTGGCTGTTTTTACTGAAGGGTGGGACTTTGTCCTGGAACGGGTGATTAGCATTATGAAAACTGTCTCTTCATTAATAAGGTCTCTGTTGTTACCCATTATTGTACTGGTGAATTGGATGGCAATAAAAGCCTCATAATAATTTCTTGACATTGCTTGAGAAATTGGGCTTGGAGCTGGTGCATTACAAGTAAAAAAGGTTGAACAATTTATTATGTCTGTTTTTAGAACAAAATCCCACATAAATGCCAAAAATGAGAAAAAAAAAATACAATACATTGTAGGTTATGGGCTACAAACGAATAAATCAGTAAATTATTGCAAGAAAGGTTAATTAGGGAATAAGAGGATGCTAGTGTGTGTGTGATATGCTGTTTTGTGGTCTGGTATACAGGAGCACAGTTATTATAAGTATGTGCAGGTACATGCCCCTTCTGACACTGATTTTGAGACTTCATTATATCATTATATAAGGAAATGTATAGTATATATAGTATGTAAGGCATGAATGTTTATCTGGCCTTACCTTTTTGGCCAGCGTAAGACTGTCCTCTTTAGCACTCTCCACCTTGGTACGACTCTGTTGACACAAACGTGTCACCTGCTCATAAGCCAGCTCCTTCTCCAACAACCGAGCCTCTTTCTCTGCTAGACGGACCTCTAGCTACACGCACACACAAACACTGCATTAACTTAGAAACAGACAATGGAGTAAAATAAATATTAGGCCAGGGTGTACTAGTGAAATGTATCTGTATTTTACCTGTTCTGTAATTTTGATGAGCTCTGCATAAGATGGATCTTCACCACTCAGTTCACGTGCTTGTTTCTCAGTTGCATGGTCCTCAAGAGTCTTATCCAGGGACAGCACACGGTCCCTACATTCAGACAGCTAACAAACATACACACACACACACACACACACACACACACAGACACAAAGACACACACAGACACACACACAGACACACACAGACACACACAGACACACACACACACAAAGCATAAATCATGAACCAAAACATAAACCATGCACTCAGAACTACTGTTAAAAGTAGAAGGCAGTTAGAAGAGAGACACAAGATTTGTTATATCAATAATTTCTTTCAATCTTTAATTAATTGGCTTAAGCATAAGTCAAAATACAAGGTGATAATTGAGCCCTTGCAACTAATAACCATATACTGACAATTTCTTCCTTCTAGGAGATTTATTTTCTTTGCTTTTATTAGTAACCAATAATTTATTTTATTTTAAATGCCTTCATTAATTCAAAAAAAGTAAGTCAAATATTCTTTTTAATAATAATAAAAAAGAAAATTAAAGAATCGCTAAAAAGGAAGAAATAGTCAAAAGTTGGTTGTTCACTGCAAAGGCTTAATTCATGAAGTAACATTTAGTATATTTATCAAGTGTATAAATGATATCTGTATCAATTACCTGCGCATTCAATTATACCATCTGAATTGATTTAGTGTCTCGATTCTGCAAGAGATCACCTGGGCTAATATGAAAGTCCATTTTAAGGACTGGGGTGTTTAAAGTTAGCTTTTTTTTGGTCATAACCAAAATCACAAGGTTTATGAGGAAACCCGTCACTGCCTACCACCAAAAGAACCTTGTACCAATAATAAAGTTAGGTTGTAAGGAAGACAAGATGTATCTGTGCTTTCCCTCCTCTTTATCAGAATAACTCATTAAACATTGTTAAATGTGCCTCGAATTCTGGATGTTCAATCTACTTTCACTACTGGACTTCTGCCAGGAGATGTGGACATACATTACTCTATATATATGTGTCAGACTTATTATTAAGTTTAGATTAGTTTACATTTCACTGTAACTTATTGTTGCTGATGGAGAAGCCGCAAACTCTTAAGGGATTCCCATTTTTTTTAACACATTAAATCAGTTTTTCTTCATTAACCACTTACGTAATAAACAGCGTTCTATATTTTTGAATGAGGTCAATAATCCTCTCAGGGTTCAAAAACTTACAAATGGAACTTATTTTCTTAATTAAAGTCTCATTTAGAAAATCTTGCTTTTCAAAAAGACACTAAAGAGATAATTATGAATGATACTGATTTATAGCAAATTTTAATCAGACACAGCCAGGCTTGAGAAAAACACGCGTCCACACACACACACACACACACATACGCCGTTCTACGTTCACTCAGGCAACATCTTGGCTGCTCTAACTATGTCCCAGCAGAAAACATCAGGCACAAACAAGAAGCATAGGAGTACGAGTGTGTGTCAGACAGGCTTTACAAAGCTTTGTCTGGCATCAAAGTTTAACACTCAACTGCTCAAATAAATTAGGAGAAGTCTTAAATGGAAGCTTTTTTTTGTTTTCACCAACTTTTAAAAAGCTCCATGTAGAAGACCTGGTCGACAGCACTGTGGAGACAGAGCCTGTGTTCCAACTAAAGAAAGGGCGTGACGAGAAAAGTACCGAGAACTGAAATCTGTCTCGCTCGTTCAATTCCCTGACCTCACAATAACACTGATGAAACTTCCACAAACAACTCTCTGAAACCAAGTATAGCTGAAAGTTATAAACATGAAGTGATATGCATCTTCTAAACACTCCAGTGCACTTAAAAGCCCTCAGATGGACCTGAGCTCAGGCAACACCAGAAGAAATCATGTAGTTTCTTGTCACTTTTTAAGCATATTCACCAAAGTCGTGATTAATTGAGGACCTACCTATAGCTTTTTCAAGCCTTTACTGGTAACTTGAGTGGGTCACATGTACAGTACTAGTCAAAAGTTTGGACACACCTCCTCATTTATTGTTTTTCTTTATTTCTTTAATTTATTATTAATATAAAACATCAAAAGAATTAGGAATTATGTAGTAAACAAAAAAAAGAATGTTTGTTCTCCACAATCCCCTGAATTAAAACCCAACTGAGATGGTGATTTGGGAGGAGCTGGAGCTTCACATCATAAAGGATAAGCTGTAACTATTGTTCATCACCTCCAGGAACTCTTTCAAGACACTGAGAAAACTATTACAGGTGACTCTTCCTCATGAAGACACTGAGATTAAAATACAGTGTGCAGATCTCTCATCAAACCTAAAGTATATTCTGGTTTGTTTAACACTATTTATTTGAAAAATAATTCCATGTGTTCCTGTACAGCTTTAATGTCTTCAATAAATGCTTTTCAATAAATACTTAATAAATACAAAAAAATCAAATAGAGTTGATCTTAGTGTCAAGGCACCTACAGGGCTCCACATCACATTTTACACACTGAAAGGGCTTCCGTTAGAAAACACTCTCACAATCTCAAAAAACTTTTTTTCTGCTGCAAAGAGCACCCATTGGGACACTATGTAGTAGGCATATAAGACACTTTATAATGACACTCTTTTCTGCTAAAAGGGCATAAAGAAATATAGGCATTGTTTTAGACAAATGTTCTTGATTTCTTGCAGCACCAAGTTTTGGACTATTCTATGGTGGACTGTAGCCTAGGTTAAAGTATGGTCAGAAATGGAGTCAAAATCAGTTAGCACATGGGGCTCCGAGTGGTCCAGTGGACTAAGCTCTGCCACTATGATCAGGAGATCGCTGGTTTGAATCCAGTTCATGTAGCTTGCCATCAGCTACCAGAGCCCTGAGAGAGCACAGTTGGCCTTGCTTTCTCTGGGTGGGTAGATGGTGCGTTCTCCTCACATCACTCCAAAGGGTGATGTCAGTCGGCACAAGGCATCTGTGAGCGGATGTATCGGAACCGAGTTGCTGCACTTTCCTCCGAGTGCACTGTGATGCTACTCTGCAAGGCTACATCAGCATCAGTTCAAAAAAAGGCGGTGGCTGACTTCACATGTATCGGAGGAGGCATGTGCTAGTCTTCACCCTCCTGGTGTTGGAGCATCACTAGTGATTGGGGAAGTTCTAAAGAGTGAGTTGGGTAATTGAACATTGAAGTGTAAATTAGAGAGAAAATGGGAAATAAAATTAATATATATATATATATAAATAATCAGTTAGCAGATTACGAAGAATACAAGGCAAATTTCTAAAAGTAGAGAAAGCTTCAGAGAGTTTCATCAGGCTGTGCTGTGTCTGAGACATAGTGTCTATCACAAAGCTATGAGAAAGACATTTACTTCGCAGGTCCCTGTTCTCAGTAAAAGTAGTCCCAGGCCTGGGGCCTTCCCCTAATGGCATGGCCACTCAGTCTACAGTAAGCAGTAACCTGAAAATGTCGTTGAAAGTGTTTGCTTCAGATGTTGATGTTAAGCGAGCCTCGTGTTTAAACAAGGCACAATATAAAATGAGCAGGGCAGTTCATTTATTGCACTTTTCACTCACTGCATTCTTTCTGCTGTACTTTAACCTTAAATTGTATGCTGTGCTTTATCAATGGAGACGTAGGCGTCAAATGTTTGGAATATTTTCATCCTTAAAGGGCTGTGTTTATAGATAAGAATGTGTGTTTAGATGAACATGTACCTGAAGCACATAAATGTGCATGCCAGCCTACATCAGAAGATAAGCAAAAACATTTTTAGCAATAATTTGATGGGATAACAAATAAATGTTTAAAAGCATAAAAGTGCAGACAGCAGAAATTAAAGCTTTGACATGTTTAACTGTAAAAGAGGAAAATTAGATTAGCACTAGGGTGTTTTTATATTCAGTTTAGATCTTTAGATTTTCTCAAAATGTAAAATACCAGTTTGGATGGTTACCCTTAGAGGCATGGTGGTCACTTTAAAAAAACTCAAATTCTTTAATTTCTCATTTTTGTTAAAAGAAACAATTTTTGAATCTTGTGTACATTTTCTTTGGACATTTAAAATGTAGCTCACAGGAAATGATGTTAACAATATTACTAACAATATTCTGACCAGTCTAGTGGACATTATAAGCGTTTATCTGATGATATTTTTAAACTGACATTAAATTGTTAGTGAAAACTGCATTATGAGGTATTGTGAGTACCTGTATCTGCAATAAGGCTATCTCCTCCTCCATTGCTTTCTTACAAGGCACCTGCTTTTGGCATAAGTCGATCTGCCTCCTCTCCTCAGTGATGAGCATTCTGAGAGAGTGGATTTCTTCCTCCAGTGCCTCGATTTCCAAATTCCTTTCCTGGATCAGGCTCTCCTGTCCATTCACCTTCTCATAGAAGATGCACAACTCCTCCTCTCTTTCCAGTAGCTGCACTCTCCTGCGAAGCACACATATAATGTTATACGTGAAGAAAAACTTAAATCTTCTGTGCCTAGAATGCATGAGCTGAGATTACCTTAAAGCAACAGAAAAAATAAATGCAGCTCTAAGGCTAATGCAACAAAACAAGCACAAGAACCAGGCAGCATACCCATGTATTATCTCTGCTAGTATGTGTGTAACAGTAATGTGTGTGTATCACTCTGGATAAAATCTCTGATTTCATTATCAAGTAAGCCTTGTTTCGGATCTTTATAGCTCCATGTTATTAAATTATAACCAGTCCAATTAAATGTCACACTGCCTCTTTTGTAGCTTATTATTAGCTTCTTTTCTCTATCATTTTTCTTAACAGTAGTCTGATGGCTCAGCACTCACTGCTCATTCCGGTTCTTGACAGCAGTCTCGTGGCTCTTGTGGATGTGCAGCAGTTGGTGCTCCTGGCTGTTAATCAAATGGGCCAGCTTGCTGATGTTCACTCTCTGTTCATCTCTCTTGCACCGCATCTCCTCCAGCATCCAGGCCTCCTTGGATATGTCATTCCTTAAGCTGTCTCTCAGTGTGCTGCTCTGGGCCTGCTTGAGACGAGACTTCTGCAACAGCCTGTAAAGATCAAACTTCAGCTCTTAACACTCTCTTAATACACTGTTTTAGTAAGCACCAACTAACAACTAACAACAGATTTTATTTTGCAACCAGTATTTTAAGATCATTAGACTGTATGTTGCATAATCTAGTTATGCCATATAATAGTATATGTCTGGTGCTGGTTGTCCACAAACTAGTGTATAAACAATTAACCCTTTCAGACCTGCATCTTCAGTGAAGTAAAAAGAAATGTAAGAATGCTGTTTTCTGTCTGTAATGCACAGAAAAGAAGATTCTAATATTCTAAATAATTAACTAAAATATTTAGGGGGGTTTATTTCAATTGTAGTAGGTGCCTGTGAGTAATGTTTTATATTTCATATTGAACTTTTTATTTCACAAGGCAGCCCTAAACAGTAAAAAAAAAAACATAATCAAAAGTGTTTTAAATCACATTAAATTAGTAAAAAATAGCTCTTACTTTGCTCTAATGTCTCTAGCTCTAC
The DNA here is from genome assembly GCF_023375975.1 of Astyanax mexicanus. Lineage (NCBI taxonomy): Eukaryota > Metazoa > Chordata > Actinopteri > Characiformes > Acestrorhamphidae > Astyanax > Astyanax mexicanus. The sequence goes on along the minus strand of NC_064409.1, from coordinate 35,944,979 downwards.
TGTTTTTCCAGTGCAGTGGGCGGGGCCAAGCTACTGTTTCATTGGTCTATAAACTTGTTCATTAATTGATTCATGGTCTATTCTGACGAACAACAGCTCGCAAATAGTGTTATGTGCAACAAAACATTTAAAAGTAAAGACAATATAAGATGTCCATTGTAATTGATGCAGGGTCTAAAAGGGTTTATTTATAAATGTACAACAATAAATGTCCATCCCCACATAATGAAAATACACAGATTTTAAACAGCAACATCCCAATTTGAGCTGGGCATTATAGACTCCTTACATTTTTGTAAATATTTTATTATATGTTTTTATTTGTACAGCTTTATAATGTCTACACTGCTGGCAACAAAAATGAATGAACCCCGAAGTGAAAATGGCCAAATTGTGCCCAATTAGCTGGTGTCATGTGACTTGTTAGTGTTACAAAGTCTCAGATGCGAGTTGAGAACAGGCTTTTCAAATTTGGTGTTTTGAGTACAAAGATCACCTGAGATAGAAATAGATATAGATATAGATAAAGATATAGATCACCTGTTTCTACCGACCGCTGTGGTGCGCTGAATCTCGTACTCGCTCTCCAGGATTTTTAACTTCTCCATCATCTCTGACGTTTTCTGGGTGGCAATCTGGTTTAGGTTCACGCACTTGTTCCGCTCAGCCTTAATGACGCTGTACATCTTGGCAAGCATACCCAGTCTGGTCACAACAATGAGGCGTTTAACATTCACCAACAACATGTGCAGTCTATATTATGTCTGACAAATCATAAGCAGCCTACACATTATTATTTTCATTAACTAAATTCCTATGACTACTAGGCGGTGCAAAAACATAAACTGAAATTCTGATTGCATTTAGCATAAAAACTATAATTTCTATTTTCACATTTGCATTTCTCCTTTTGATTACCTTGACTGAATCTGCTGATGCTGTTTTTTGTGATCCTGAACCTGCAGCTGTTTGCCCCGGATGTCCTCACTGATACGATTGTATCTTACCTATAAAGAGACAGGTTTCACTTAGCATATAATTACAGTGGGAAAATATTTATTTCATCCTCTGCTGATTTTGAAAGTTTACATGAACCATTTCTACTTTTTTAATAGTAGGTTTATTCTAACAAAAATGAAACAGAATATCAACAACAACAACAAAAAAAACATACAATAAAGGATTCCATTCAAACCTCTCGACCACCATGGGCAAGGCCAAAGAGCTGTCAACAAATGTCAGAGACAAGACTGTGGAATGGGTTACAAGATCAGCATGGAGCTTGGTAAAAAGCAAAGACCACTGCTTGTGTAATAATTTGAAAAGATCCATGCAAGATCTCAGGATGATTCTAAGAAAGGTGAGATGTTAGCCCAAAATGACATGAAAGAAGCTTGTTAATTTTCTCAAGGGAGCTGGGAGACTAGTCACCAAGAAACAAATGAATAACACACTTTGTCGTAATGGACTGAGATTCTGCAATGCCTCTGCTAAACAAGGCAACAAAGGCTTAGGAAAAAGCACATTAAGGTCCTAAAACGGGTCTAGCCAGTCTCTGGGCCTTAATGCCTTAGAAAATCTGTGGAGGGTGTTTAAACTTTGAGTTGCCAAATTACATCGTCAAAACCTTTAGGATTTGGCCTTAACCCTCCTTATACACCCCCCTACCTCCGAGATGTGCACAGAATTGGTGACCAGCTCTGCTCGCGATCAAGGGTTCAGAAATATTATAGCCATATATTTTATTTAATATAAAGTATATTCTATACTTAATATTTTTTTATAATGTTCAATTGATTTATTATGCAAAAAAAACAAAAAAACAAAAACAATTTTTGTTTTTGTTCTGATTTATGCACCCCAAACATGTGAGTACTTACAAACATTTGACAACTCATTACCCTATAAAAATAATTAATTTAATGTCGGAATATAAATATATTATTATTACACTGTCAAACTGCACCAAAATACATGGAATGGTACGGTGCCGAGATTCTGTGAAACAATTAATATTTGTTTTTAGTGGATTAAGAGATGTTCTTGAGTGTATATTTACAGTCTGTGACAATTGTGTGTTTATAACAATAGACTAAAGAAGCAAACTTCACATACCAACCATGTTTTGGCTTAATAGACTGCATCTGGAATGAAGTGATAAATCACGTTCATTAGATGTTTTGCTTAACTGTTTTTGTATGTGCAAGCTTTTATATAAAAAATATATTATCTTCGCAATTTAGAAGGTCAAATACCCAATCACTGTTCATAGGAGGATGAAGACTAGCACATGCCTCCTCCAACACATGTGAAGTCTGCTACCACCTATGATGCAGCCTTACTGGGTAGCCAGAGCTCTCGGCTCTCGAATATACCATCCACCTACCCCTAAGAGCATGGCCAATTTTGCTCCTCAGATTGTGGCTGCTGGACCATTGGAGCCCGAAATGCTATCTTTTGATTTTCCTAATGGTGCACAAATGTGAACATGAAGAGTGAGTGTAAAAGTTCATGTTCCAAGTTGTAGCAAAGTGTATTACCCGAGCTTTGAGCAGCTCTCTGCTCTTCTGATTTCTCTCGTCTGCTTTAATGAGAATCAGGGTTTTAAGGTGATGCAACTCTTCTTGGCGGCGATTAGACTCTCTTATCAGAGCCTGTTCCTGCTCGACACACTGCTCCACCTCCTGGACCTCAAGATCCGTCAGTGAAATCTGCTCACACACAGACACACACAGAAACACACTGAACCTCAAGCTTTTGAAAAATTACTTAATATATATTTACTGAAGTGTTTCTATTCTGTGAACTGGAGTACCTGATTCACTATTTTAAGTTTCAAATTGATGATTTCTTCTTGAAGATTCTCAATTTTCTGTTTCAAACCATCATCCTTAGGCATTATATCCCTCTGGAACAAAAAACACAAATAAATATATTAGTGTATTATGAATTCAGTCAGTGTTGTACTTGAATTATCATACACAGTTACATTAATAGAGACCCTTAAAATTAAACTCATGGCTACTGTGAAGTTCCCTTCTTAAGTTACACATTCTCATCTCATATGTTGTGGTGGTTCAAACTCACAAAATGTTGCTAATATTTAGACTGAGCCTGATTTATACTACAGATAGCAAACTAAGTAAGCAAAAAACATACTACAGCAGAAGTGATAATGCTGAATAATTAAAAGTTAAAAGTTAAGAGTTAAAAGCAAATAACTAGAAATAAGGAAATGTCACATTTCTCAAAATTGAGCTTCCTGTTTTCATAATTCTATATCTGAGCATCACATTCTCACTTCCCTTAAATAATGTGTAGTTGTTAAAACCCTCCAAAGAATTTACGCATCATAGTTGTACATTTTGCAATGAGAGCTGCTGAGTTGGCTTTAATTCTGCGAGTCTGACATTGTCAATATACCACAGAATGTTTATGATTTGACAATGCAGTGCTTTCCAGAATTTGCATCATTAGAAGCCTTGTTTTACTGACGTAACTGCACATTTGTTTCTGGCAACCACCAAATCCTTAACATGCTAGTGTAGATTTTAATTAAATAAACAATGTCCTCAAGAGATGCCAAATCTCTCTGGCTGGAAAACTAAGAACACAAGGAACACATAACAAACAAAGATGCAAAGTGGGGCTTTTATTTAAACATGACTCAAAACGAAACCAAATAAACTGAACTGAAAGAGTGCCTGCCAGGGCTAGCCACTTGAACTATTCTTAGCTTCACCTCCCTAGCCTGGATTCTCATTCTAAAAACACATATTCTATATTCACAGTAAAACCTATCGGTATTTAAACACAGATTTATTGTATATAACACTGTGGAGAGTAAAGGCACTGTAATAATGGACACCTACACTGAATATTCTACTTTACAGAGTGATACATATGTTCTACTAGACCACTATATGCTATGATCATGTATGTGGCCTGATAAATAATTTTGACTCTGCTCTGCTCTGATTTGTTGTCCTATATTCCTTTCTCTGGTGAGCACATATTTTGCTGTGCATGTGATGCCGAGTGTGTTTAAAAGGTATGTTTGCTGCTTTCATGAATGGCAGTGAGCTGTGAGTCTGAGTCAGCTACAGAAGCTCATGGGAGAGCGTGTTTCTTGTGAAAATGGTTAACTGTGGGAACTGTTAGTTTGTTAATGTTAAATAGACATGTGGTTCTGTGGCTATTCAAGTCAGTTCATGGTCAGTATTGTCAAACCACACATGCCAGTAAATAAGAGCTAGGGTTTCATGTGGGTGAGCTAGTCTGGCTCTCGGGTCCATTGTTTTGTAAAAAGCACCGGATTTTTAATAAAATGCTAAAAAATGTTCTTAAAATCGCTTTTGCCACAATATGACTAAAACATTAGTGATTAATTTTAACAAATTAATGATAAAGAGATCATTTTTAAGGCATTTTTATTACTTTCTGCACAGTCAAAAGTTTACATACACTAAGATTACTATGACTTTAAACAATTTGGGAAACCCCATATGATAATGTCATGTCTTTGGAATCTTCCGATAAGTTTATTGGCAACATCTGAATTAATTAGAAAAACACACCTGTGGAAATATTTTAAGGCACACCTGAAACATACTGCTTCTTTGTGTAACATCATGGGAAAAGTCTAAAGAAATGAGCCAAAATATCAGGAAGAGAATTGTGAACTTGCACAAATCTGGTTCATGCTTGGGTGCAATTTCCAGATGCCTGAAGCTGCCCACTGACATGGGCAGAAAGGCCACTCTGCCAGGAAGAAGCCATTACTCCAAAAGAAACAAAAAAAGTCAGATTTGTTTGCAGATACACACAGGAACAAAGACCTTCATTTTTGCAGACATGTCCTGTGGTCTGACAAAACTAAAATTAAACTGTTTGGTCATGATAACCATTGTTAAATTTGGAGGAAAAAGGGAGAAGCTTGCAAACCATCCCAACTGTGAACCATGGGGGTGGCAGCATGCTGTTCACAAAATAAATGGCATCATGAGGAAAGATAATTATGTGACAATACTGAAGAAACATCTTAAGACATCAGCCAGGAAGTTAAAGCTTGGATGCAAATGGGTCTTCCAAATGGACAATGACCCAAAGCATACTGCCAAACTGGTTACAAAGTGGCTTAAGGATAACAGAGTCTTGTTTTGGAGTGGCCACCACAAAGCCCTGATCTAAATTGTATTAAAAATGTATGGCCAAAGCTGAAAAGGCAGGTGCGAGCAAGGTGACCTACGAACATGCTTCAGTTACACCAGTTCTGTCAGGAGGAATGGGCCCAAATTTCTGCCAACTATTGTAAGAAGCTTGTGGAACGATTGACCCAAGTAATATAGTTTAAGGGCAATGGTACCAAATACTAATGAAATGTATGTAAACTTTTAAATGAGAAAGTAATAAAACTCTCTAATAAAAATTCTCTCTCTCATTATTTTCATTTGGCAAATATAATTAATTTTGGGAATCCTAACTGGCCTAAAAAGGGGAAAGGTTAATTCTCATTTCATTTCAGACAGTGAAAAAAACATGCATATGTGTATTTTTATACGGTGTATGGGAACTTCTGGTTTCACCTGAAGTTAACAACACTTTTACTTTAACTGTGTACTCTGCTTCATTTCCTTTGCCAGTGCAGGAGTGTGTTTTCTAGGGCTTGCTGGTAACTCTACCAACACAGTGGTCAAAAAGTAGGTAGAATTCTGCATCAAATTCAAGCTGTCTTATATTCATCAAAACAACTTTACTCCAAAAAATGTCTGACCAACCTGGGACTTGGTTTTGTTGTAAAGCTCCTGGGTTTGCTCTAGGGCATTTTTGGACTCCTGTAGCTGCAACTGAGTCTTCTTTAGGTGATGCAGCAGCTTGTCCTTCTCTCGCATTTGCCGGGGCACGTTCTCCAGAAGGGACTGCCTTTCCATTGTAGTTTGCTGAATTTTTATGTCCAGAAGAGAACTGTGTACCAGCAGAACAAAAACAAGCTTGGTTGATATGATTAAAATGTATTTTTTTATAAATTACTTATAATTTATACATCATATGCTTTTGTTAAAAAAACACTACATTGCCACTATTTAGCATGCATAGGAACTTAAGTGAATATGATGTTGCATTTGCATTTGCAGCTATAATAGCTTTAAATATTTTAGAAAAGTTTTCCACAAAGTGTGTTTATGGAAAGTTTTGACCATTCTTTCAGAAGCACATATGTGAGGTCAGACACTGATGCTGGATGAGAAGGTCTGACTCGCAGTCTCTGTTCTAATTCATCCCAAAGGTGTTCTACAGGCTTAATGCCAGGACTCTGTGCAGGCCAGTGAAGTTCTTCCACACCAACATCACTCATCCCTGTCTTTATGGACCTTGCTTCGTGCACTGGTGCACAGTCATATTAGAACAGGAGGGAGTCATCCTCAAACTGTTCCTACAAGTTGGGAGCATGAAATTCTCCAAAATCTCTTATTGATGAAGCATTAAGAATTCCTTTCACTGGAACTAAGGGGACAATGCCTCTTCTGGATGACTCCAGAAACACAACCCCTCACCATAATCCCACCTCCACCAAACTTTACACTTTCCTTGAAAACAATCCCTACCACTTTGTCGTTCCCAATTACTTCCACTTTGTTATAATACTGTGGCGTGGAAGAGGAAGGAAGACCCGTGAGACTCATGATGAACGATCATAAGCTCTTGTATTTAACAGGCTTGCCACTCACTTACAGTCTTCAACAAGACTAGGAGAGCTAAAACCAACCACCCACAGAGCTCAAATAACCCAAAGGCCACCAACCCAGCTGTGTGTCTCCCAGATGGCAGATCCAGAGTGGTGCCCACCCTCTCTGCATAACCCCTCCCAAGGGAGATGCCCCACCCCTGTCATCCTCGCACACAGGAGAACAGAAACATGCCTGCAGGCAGCCACACACACAACCCAGAGCCGCCACATAGCCCCCCTCCCAAGGGTCAGCCGTCCCGGCGACCCCACCAACCCAACACAAACCCCGTGTACAACAGAACATTTTATTTATTTATTTTTTTTACAATCAGTCGCAAACAAAGTCATTAAGGCGGGCGGGCGGCCTCCGTGCCCGCGGCAGCCTGGAGGGGCCGGGCACGGCACCGCCTGCCAGTGGCTCCGAAGAGCCAGAGTTCAGGTCAGGCACGAGTGCAAGGCCGGCAGGCTCCGCACCACCGTCCACAGTGTCCGACAGTCTCGGCCTATAGGGGGCCAGTCTATCACGGTGCACAATCATAGTGCGTCTGCCCCACCGGATTTTATACACCACCTCCCCCAGCCTGGACAGCACCAAGCACGGACCCACCCAGGCCGACTGGAGCTTCGGGCACAGTCCCTTCTTCCGCTGAGGGTTATATAGCCTTGTAAGGGTGAAGTGGGGCGCGGGGCGCCCTCGAGGGGCCCTTCTTGGCAGCGCACACGTCACAGCAGTGCACGAAGAGTTCCACGTCGGTTCTACACCCAGGCCAATAGAAGCGTTGCCTCAGGCGCTTCAGAGTCTTGGTGACACCAAAGTGCCCAGCCCCAGGTGACCCATGAACTCCCCGTAGGACCGATCCCCTAAGCGCCCGCGGTACCACCACCTGAAAAACGCGCCGCCCGTTCGCCGGATCCTCCCAGGTATGGCACAGCACGCCGTCGGACAAACTAAAACTAGCCCAGTTGGAGCGCAACGCCTTAGCAATCGGGCCCAGCGGCACCACCTCCCCCCACGAAGGTGTGACGTTCGCACTGAGCGCGTGTACTGCCCACGATAATTCGCGATCCACCCGTTGCGCATCGCGGAGCTGCTCTACAGACACCTGAGCCACCCCAACAGCGCCAGTAACATTCCCGGAGATTGCAGCGCAGCGTGCAGTCTCAGCAGATTTCTCCTCCTCTGCACAGTCAATGATAGCTCCGACACGTGAGAGCAGGTCCTTGCCCAGAATGCACGGGTCGTTGATGCGTCCTACCCAGAACTGTTGTTGAAAGGGCCCCTTGCCGACATCAATCGTCAACTCCGTTAATCCTAGGAGACCTGTAGGATCCCCGGTGACTGAAGAGAGAGCGATGCGCTGGCTGTTGTCAGTCACAAACTCGGCCGCTACCTCCGTCGCTAGCTCGGGCCGTATCAGTGAGACTGACAAGCCCGTGTCCACCAGCGCGTTCACCGTCACTCCATTCAATGTGCATTTCAGGAAATAGCCGCTGAGTCCGGCAGTTCCGGAATCAGATCCTGAGGGTAAGCATAGCATTCCTGGGGCCACCGTAACCCTCACTGGGTGGTCCCGGCTCCGTTTCCCGGCCGGCTGCAGTGTGCTCGCTTGTGGCCACGCCCCCCGCAGCGCCAGCACTCCATTTGGGCATCAGACCGGCTCCGACCCCACCTCTGCGAATCATGGGCAACCGGCGACGCCCCCCACGGTCCAGGATGGCTTGAGAGGATGAGTACGGACCGCTCCGCCACCTCCACCGCGGACTCCAGGGTCTGCGGGTCGGCCAGCCTCACGTGTTTGCCAGGCTCGCTCGGCTCGAGGGCGCGCAGAAAGTGATCCAACGCGAGCCTCCTCTGGGCCGCTCGCGGAAACGTTGGGTAAGCTTGGCGGGTTAGCAGGGCCATCTCCGATACCAGCACGCCCAGTGTCTCTCCCTGCTGTCGGCGTCTGTCCGCCACTAGCATTTTGGTGGCTGCCTCCGACGGTTGGCGGCTGAAACGTGTTCTCAGCGCCCGCGTCAGTTCAGGCAGCTCGCAGCGGCACTCGGCGGGGAGCTCGATCAGTACCCTCAGCGCGTCGCCCCGCAGCCCCAGGCAGAGGTTGGCTGCCGTCTCGGCGTCCGTCCAGCCCGCACTGCCCGCCATGATCTCAAGCTGAGGGTCACTTCTGACACCAAATGTGTCGTGGAAGAGGAAGGACGACCCGTGAGACTCAAGATGAACGCTCATAAGCTCTTTTATTTAACAGGCTTGCCACTCACTTACAGTCTTCAACAAGACTAGGAGAGCTAAAACCAACCACCCACAGAGCTCAAATAACACAAAGGCCACCAACCCAGCTTTGTGTCTCCCAGATGGCAGATCCAGAGTGGTGCCCACCCTCTCTGCATAACCCCTCCCAAGGGAGATGCCCCACCCCTGTCATCCTCGCACACAGGAGAACAGAAACATGCCTGCAGGCAGCCACACACACAACCCAGAGCCGCCACAATACCGCTGACAGTAGACTGTGGATTATTTAGTTGTGAGGAAATTTCACGACTGGACCTGGTTTCATCCTGTTACGGTTCCATGCAGGAGATCCTAAGAGCAAGCCATTATTTCATAAATGTTTGTAGAAGCAGTCTGCATGACTAAATGCTTGGTTTTATATACCTGTGGCCATGGAAGTAACTGGATCACCTGAATTCAATTACTTGAATTCATAGAGAGATGAGTAAATAAATACCTTGCAATATAGAGTATATTATATAAGTTAAAAAATGTATTTTATGTATTTGATTTAACAATATTCTAATACCACTGTAGCAGTATGAACCAATTAAGAGAACAGCCCTTCTCACATTTTTCCTTTGAGTAATTCCCACCTCTGTTCCAGAAGGATGGCCTTTTTCTCCTTGGTTAACTCCACTTCTGTGAGCTTAAAGTTACTCTGTCGCTGAGCAGCATCCATTTTAGCCATGCGGTCCTCTAGCTCCCTCTTTACTGCCCTGCTCTCCTCCTCCAGCTGCCAGCACCGTGCCTGCGTCTTCTTCTTCAGCTCTTCCTGCTCCTGCAGCTGCAGCTCCAGCCCAGCCTTATGCTTCTCCAGATCCCTGTAAACACATACACACCTGTTACAGAACACAAGTAAATCAAGAGTTTTAGCCTTTAAATGTCAGTGATGTGGGATTTATACGACACTTGCTCATTATGATGTCAACAATGGTCATGATTACAAAAAATCTATTGTGATAATGAATTGTATTAAACTGAAATGTTTAAATAAATTTATGGTGGACAGTTACATACAGGGCATTGTTATTTCATTAATTTATTTATTATTGTAACCATTATTAATATGGGATGGTTCATCAGTGGTTTTGGAAACAAAATAAAATGGCTATATTTGTGTTGTAGGTCTCATTACCCAAAACAATGTCATTGTAAAAAAAAACACACTTTAAATAGTTTCAATGGTGGAATTTTACAGTTTTTTTTTTGATGAATTCCCCTTAAAGCCTCTTTGGTGTTACATAGTGAACTGGAACACTTGCATCTTTTTGTGGCCAATTCTCTCATTCTCATTCCTCAGCTGGGCAGACCTGGAGCGCAGCTCAACCAGTTCAGCCTGCAGACAAAGACAACAGACATCAAAAGGTCTTGCAGGAGAAATGAAAGCTCTGCAGTGTACTGGTACTGAATGACAGATGTAGCTCACCTCTTTACTCTCAATTAATTCCTTATTCTCCTCCAGCTTTAGCTGAACTTTCAGCATCTGTTTGTGGCGTTCCTCAATGCCCTCGGTTAAACCACTGACCTCCTGCCGGCGCTGGGCAATCTCCTTCCTTATCTCTTTACAGCTCTCCTTCAGAGCCAGATAGCGCTTCTCCTGCTCCTGGGCGCAAACACACAAACACACATACAGATAAAGTTTTGGTACAGTCCTTAATTTAAGACTTTAAACCAAATAAGCAAGAATGTTCTGAGAAAACTAACACATATAACTGTTATCCAACAGAAACACTGCAGAAGAGTTTCATTTCATTAAATACATGGAATACAAACTTCCTATTGCTTGTTTTTCAAAGCAAACCCACATGTCAAAGACAAGGACTTTCAAATATCTTCATATATCTTATTAATTCCTGCCTTAAAATTACAATGTATATTGAAAACTACAGAGAACTTTAAGCTAGCAAAACTATATTAAGCATTACATCATCTTCATAACATATGTCCCTATATTAACAAGTTAATTAAAGCCAAATTATTGTTTGAAAAAGATAATTAGGCCACATTTCTCACTCCGCAATTCATCAGCTGCCAAAGCAGCATCTTTGTATGTTTGTTTGCTTGTGATTAACATCTGTACTTACAGCAGGCTTAGGCTGGCTCTCATACACTTTCTCAAGATAAATCTTTTCCTCCCGGAGACTGAAAAGAAAAAATAAGCACAAACATACAGAACTCAAGTCATGCGTTTTCTTTGAAAGCGCTTGGCAATAAAGTCATTTACAAGAAAGAGGAACAGTTTTTTGTATGTTGCATGTATGTAATAGTGGTCGCGTGATTGTGACAGTATTAAGTAGTTCAGTGGGATTCGAACAATAGTGTTGCAATGAACAGTGTTGCAGTTCCTGAGGTTTACATTTTTTTTTAAACTAATCCAGAATAAGGAAAAAAAATTTACAGCAGTTATATGATCATATGATCAATGAATTTTCATAATCAGAAATTTTCAATTTTAGTTAAAGTGTATTTTTTTATTAGAGATTTAAAATCATCTGTTTGGGACCAACAAAAACTGTGTAACTGTAAGCAATTCTCATAATTGAGAACTTATGTGAACAATTCTGTTCTAATATAAATCTAATATGAATATACCTTTATTCATAAAAAAAGTTAAAAGACCAACTCCCTGGTCAAAATCCATATTTTTCGCACTATAAGGCGCACTGGATTAAAAGGCGCACTATTAATAAATGTCTATTTTCTGGTCTATTTTCATACACAAGGAGCACATGATAATAAGGCGCATTTTATGTGATAACTGTAGGCAAAGGGGTGCCGCCATGTTTTCCTTTTAATTCAGCGGCGAGACCTGTGAAGCTAAGCTAAGTAAACAAAACTGTAATTCTAAAAATAAATTTTACTCTAAAGTCTATTGAGTGCTGGATGTTAATCTACACAGAGTTCCCTCCTGAAAACTGTTTATTTGGGAGAGTAAAGCATTTCCGTTTATTTACAGTAAGCTCAGATTCCCAAATTTCCTCTAAGACTAGCCGTGGTTAGCGGCTAATGCTGCCCAACAGCACTATGCTGAGGTGTTCTGGTAAGCTAGGATGATATTAGCTAGTGGTTCGTATCACGTAGCTTGTTTTAACACAGTAAACGCAAGTGCTGTACTTCAGCGGAGTGGCTTTACAGCTCCTTACAACCTGACTGGTAAAATTCATACAAAAGGCACACTGGATTATAAGGTTTAAGTGCGCCTTATAGTGCGAAAAATGCAGAATTTTATGTAAATCTGTGTCAAATAAGGTAAACAAATATGTTGATAGTACTTGCAAAATGCTACAGCAGGAGCAAGGCTGTTAACGCTGCTCTAAGTTACTGCACAGTGGACAAGGTGAATTCCTCAGTGCAGAACTGGCTGAAGATGAAGGAGGATTCATTGAGGTTTTTATAGGCATGTGCTGAAAGTGCATCTGGGAGTCACATGCTCATTCCTTTATAGGAGAATATGATTCTGGCTGCCAAACAGTCATCATTGTAAAATGTAATAAAACATAATATATTATTTTTATATATGATGATAATGTATGGTGAGATGACAGATTTTATTGTTTTGCAGGATATTCTTTTAATTATACTGAATATTTAAGATACAATTTACCCACAAACATATATCATATCTTGCTGTTATTGCTGTTAACAGTTTCTATGCAGTGGTTTTCCTCCTTCTCTTAGTTATGTTCCCGGAGTTACAACTGAAAAAGTAATGAAGCAGCTAGCTCCTTCCTGAATATTTGTTATATTACTGCTTGCTGCTTAGCAATAGTACAATAGTATCCTCTTTTTGGGCGCAGCACAGCACACAGTGTTTCCGTGCTGTATTTTGGAGGCGTAATTGACCTTTTGAACACAAGGACAGAAGTGTTGAGCTGGAACATGTGGAGGAAAGAAACAGGATTGCCTGGTGTCAGCAACTTTTACCAACCAGAGCTAAGATAATGGTTTGTCCTGGTCAGGTTATCACTTATCACATCATTCTATACTAAGCGTGGGAATTATGACAATGTAATTGCCACATTAAGTTCTTCTGGGCCTTTGGTTGATATAAGTACATTAAAAAAGGATTCCCTGGTATAGCTGTCTAAGATCTATCTTGGAGGAAAGCGCAGCGACTTGTTTCCGGTACATCAGCTCACAGACGCCCCGTGCTGCGGACATCACCCTTTAGTGATATGAGGAAAGAGCGCCATCTAACCACCCAGAGGGAGCAGAGCCAATTTGAGCGCCGACAGCTCGATGGCAAAGCTGCATGAGCGGGGGTTCGAACCTGCGACCTCCTGCTCATAGTGGCAGCGCTTTAGACCACTGAACCACTCAGCACCCCCATATTTGTATTTTTTACATATTTGCAGACATGTATAGAACACTAGAGACCCAGACTTAAGTAAAGTACAAGAAAAAGTGGCATTAGAAATTGCACCACAATTCAGTTGGAGTAGTGAAGTACTCAAGATTTTTGTACTTAGGTATTGCAAGTAGTATTTTCTAAAATGTAATACTCAATTACTGAAAGTACTCCATTATGAGGCATTTGAATAACTGAAAAAGTAATACTCCTGTAGATACAGATACATCATTTTAGTACTAAAGTACAGTAGTGAAGTAGTTCTACTTTGTTACTATAAATCTTTGCATATTTGTTACACTAAATGATTGTAGATCGTAAAACAAAATTAAAAAGCAAATTTACTAAAGTAAACAATTATATATGTGACAAAATAATAGTTCTACTTAACTGATTGTGGAACATTTAGCATCAACAACTTTAACCAATTCAATGATAAAGTAACTTAAGTGGATATCAGTTTTTAGTCTCTTTTTTTCTAAGTGCAACTGTGAATGCTAAAGATCTGAAGTAAGTGATACCTGTAGTTCTTTAGATGTTTGTCTATATTCTTTTGTGAGTTCCTAGAGAAAAGTTTCTGCAATTGGAGATAATGCCATTCACTGTTTTTTTGGACCTCCCATAAAAAATATATATCATCTTGATAACACATCTTCTGTTAATCAAAATTATTTACATTTTGTACAGTTGTAATTAAAATGTTAAATTCTTAAAGTCTCCTACCATTTATATAAATGTGTAACAGAAGAAATAACAATTTGATGCACGGGTGTTTTTTTTTTTTTTTTTAGGGTTTTCTCAAAATGACTTTTTATTTGTCAAGGTTAAGGGTCGCTTAACTTCATGTTAGCGATCATAACAGACTACAGCTAGTAGCTTCTTTGCACTCACCTTTTTTGGAACTGGTACATTACACAAAGTGGACAATCTCTTTACCTTAATCTCAAGTCATCAACTACACAGTTAAAACTTGAAGATTGTTGATGGCTACCAAAAGCTCTAAGTCATGGTGTAAATTTAAAAATATAATTTTAAACAAGGTTTGTTGATTTAAGTAAATCACCCAAAATCTAATCTAACTTTTCCATACATTGCATGATTTAGAAACTGTTTAAAAATGTGCACAATGATTTTAATGTTTTGTCTTCAAATCTAAGGGGAATTAAGTATAATGAAATGTAGTAACTTCAGTTGTTGTATACTTCAGTACAACAATCAAAATATCAGTTGAAGCCAGCAATACCATTCAATCTGATTGTGCATATGGAACTCTCTGTTCTCAGCCTCCTGGATCTTGTTGTGGGCCTGGAGAAGCTGCTGCCTCAAACGGCTGACCTCTGTGTTCTGACCCTCTCGAAACAGCTCAGCTTTCTCCAGCTCCTGCTGCTGACGATCCAGCTCCACACAAAAACTCTGCACCTCCTGCAGAAGATTCAGCTCGGACTCCTGAGAACTGTACAAGAAACAACATGTTACATACATTTTAAGCAGCCACATATTAGTTAAGTTGGTGCTTTATGATTGCTGTGTAAGTTATGACTGGCAAAAGGTTATATACGGGCCCTTACCTTTTCAAAGTGTCATGCAGCAGATTAAAGCTGGCCTTCAGTCTTGATGCTTTGGCAGCACTGATCTTCCCCAATGAGAGGAGCTGAAGAAAAAAAAAATCAAACCATTACAAATATCAAAAGTCCCAGATGGACAAATATATTCAGTTACTCTTGGATTCAGTTCGGTGGTGTCTGGAACATATCCACCGTTTCAAGCAGACCACAGCTGCACACTTTTTAATGTACGCTCTTAACCTAGGAGATATACAAACAGACCTGAGCTTTAAATGTGGTTCATCTGGAAGCTAAACCACACAGTTGTTCCCTTAAAATCTCAATGGGTTATCATGACTATCACAAAGGGAGAACATCTGTGTTTGTTTTCACAAAAAAAACAGAAAAACAACTGCAAACTCCACCTCTGAGCTTTTTTTCAGAGGAAATTAGCAAGAAATCCTTCCCCACGTTTGAGGATATTTTATTGCCAGCATTTGGCTTCAATAAGCTTTCGATGATAGATTAATCTGAGACTCACAAATGTATGGACTGATAATTTAAGCATGTGTAGGCCTCACAAGTTACTTGCGTACAGAATACATACGCATGCATAGCATTCACCTGATGCAGCCACACTGATACAGTGAGTCCAAGAAGTATTTGATCCCTTGCTGATTTTCTTTGTTTGCCCACTAATAAAGACACTATCCTTCTGCACTTTTAATGGTAGATATATTCTAACATGGAGAGACAGAATATCAAGACAAAAATCCAGAATATAATTTTAAAGAATATATTTTAATTAATTTGTATTTCAATGAGGAAAATAAGTATTTGATCCCTCTTGCCAAACACACTCAATACTTAGTGGCAAAGCCTTTGTTTGCAAGCACAGCGGTGAGACGTTTGTTGTAGTTAACCACAAGTTTAGCACACACACCAGGGGGAATTTTGGCCCACTCTTCTTTGCAGATCCTCTCTAAATCATGAAGGTTGGTGGGCTGTCGCTTGGCAACTCTGACCTTCAGCTCCCTCCATAGATTTTCGATCGGATTGAGGTCTGGCGACTGGCTGGGCCACTCCATGACCTTAATGTGATTTTTCTTGAGCCAATCCTTTGTTGCCTTTGCTGTATGTTTAGGGTCGTTATCATGTTGGAAGACCCAACCACAGCCCATTTTCAGATCCCTGGCAGAGGGGAGGAGGTTGTCCCTCAGGATTGTGCGGTACATGGCTCCATCCATCTTCCCAGTGATGCGGTGAAGTAGCCCTGTACCCTTGGCAGAGAAACACCCCCAAAACATTATGCTTCCACCTCCATGCTTGACAGTGGGCACAGTGTTCTTGGGGTCATAGGCAGCATTTTTCTTCCTCCACACATGGCGGGTGGAGTTGAGGCCAAAAAGTTCAATTTTGGTCTCGTCTGACCACAAAACCTTCTCCCAATAACTTGGTTCATCTTTCAAATGATCATTGGCATACTTGAGGCGCGCCTCCACATGTGCTCTCTTCAGCAGGGGTACCTTTCGGGCACTGCAGGATGTGAATCCATTGTTGCGCAAAGTGTTGCCAATTGTTTCCTTGCAAACTGTGGTCCCAGCTGCCTTCAGGTCATTTGCTAACTCCTGCCGAGTGGTTGCAGGACGATTTCTGACCGTTCTCAGCATCATTGCCACCCCACGAGGCGAAATCTTCTTTGGAGCACCGGGCCGAGGTCTGTTGATTGTCATGTTATACTCTTTAAACTTTTTGATAATTGCACCAATAGTTGTTACTTTCACATCCAACACCTTACTAATCTTTTTGTAGCCCATTCCAGCTTTGTGAAGGTCAACAATTCTGACTCTGAGGTCCTGTGACAGCTCTTTGGTTTTACCCATGTTGGAGACTTGAAATCTGTGTGATCTGTCTGATTCTGTGGACAGGTGTTTTTCACACAAGTGATTAGTGAGAACAGGTGGTTTCAGGTCAGGTAACAAGTTGATTGGGAGTGTCTAACTGGTCTGTAAAAGCCAGAACTGCTAATGAATACTAAGGGATCAAATACTTATTTCACTCCATGAAATACAAATCAATTAATATATATTCCTTAGATTTATTTTCTGGATTTTCTTTTTAATATTCTGTCTCTCCATGTAAGAATACATCTACCATTAAAAGTATAGAATGATCATGTCTTTATTAGTGGGCCAACGAAGAAAATCAGCAAGGGATCAAATACTTCTTGGACTCACTGTAAATGAATGGGAGTCAGCTGGTGTTGCAAAGAGCAAAGCAAAATTCAAGGGCCCAAGCTTTCCACTGACTCACAGACAAGGTGCATCAGTGTGGTGTTATCTGACTGATTATAGTACCAGCTCTTCTGGTTTCCCACTAGATAAAACAGCTACTACAGCATTTCTGCTTATGAACTATACAGAGTTATACAGAGTTATTACAGTGCTGTTTTTAGAATTTAGTACTAATGATACTCATGGGGATAAGCAGTAATATCCCCGTCAACACCCAGAGTACTTATCTTTTTCATTAACATTCTTTTAGGTTTTGGAAGCCAGTTGAAACACATTCCTCAGTGACGGGCTTATCACTGTATCTCAAGCATAACCCTATCAAAATAATGGCTCATATAATAAAAAAAAATACTAAACAAACTAACAAACTATCAGACATATAACAGATATCTTCTGGAAATTGCTGGTCATGTATCTAACAGCTTTTCAGAGTTATTAGTTTCTATTTCAGAATGCTGTTTTAAGGAGATTTCTTGAGGCAGAACCAAGATAAGCCAGAAGCGAGAGTTTATGAGAACTGCATGTGAAGTCTAGAATAGCTCACATGGCTCCAATGTGGAAGATGATGGGAGGCTGTGATGAAAGACATGGACACTGACCGATCAACATTAGTTTAAAATGCATTTGTCAGTAATGAAGAATACATGTACTGTCATAAAGTAACTTGTAACTGGAGATATCTTAAGGATTCAAAGCTTTAGTCCCGTGATCCAAATCTTGATACTAACCTTTGAATACCCATCTAAACTTTTTTTTCATAGATAATTCACATACAATTTATACAGTTTATACAATTTATGCAAATCTGTTTTATTATTTTTAATTATTACTCCAATTACTAGTTGCTAATCAACACAATAACAATCCCCACACTCACCAGTGGGTGTAAAGGTTTATTACTTCTATACCTTAAGAATAAGTTTAATAAGTTTATTTGCACTGTAGTTGGACTTGGGGTGTAATAACTTAAGAGTGTGTTTTAAATTAGCTATGATCCAGTTTGACTTTCTGATTTCTGTGTTTTGTAGAATGCATTTGTGAAATTACCATTTTATAGTGCAGCATACATGACTGTTGAGTATAAATATTTGTAAATGGAGAAAGCTCCCAATTCAAACATGAGTGGAAGGAGTGTTTTATTTCTAAACTAAAGCTAAAACCTATACCAGCTAAAACCATAAACCTAACCAACTACCTATATGCCAATATACAGTATTGATACAAAAACAACATAATTGGGAATTTAAATGGTGGACATAATGTTTTGACTTTATTGGTATATATCAATGTATACCTCCATTCTTTACTGATAAAACTTTAAAATACCTCAGGCAGTCCTTGTTTACTGTATGATATTGACTGATCTTGATTACTTGATTAATAAATCAATCAAAACAATACTTGATTGTTTATAAATCATTGAAAGGAACCATCCCTAATCTCAACCTGTCTCATGAAGGAAATCAAACTTTTAGGTTGTTTTTCTTTTTGAAACCTCACACGTGAATAATGCATGGCTGCCATAAGGGGCCTGGAACTGACATCATGCGCAGAGAATGTTATAATGATTTCAGTATGAGAGAGCTCCTTCAAGAATGTGTACAGAGGGGAATATTGTTATTCAGCTCCTAACTCAACTCAGACAGCAGAAATCAAAAACATAAAAACAAACAGCCACACAGGAGACATGTGCAGAGAAAGACAATAAGGTGAAGAATAGTTTCATGTAGTTACATGCATGTAAAATGAAGCTCTATGAAAATGAGTCATGAGCAATTCTTCAGGTTTGAGTCACTTCTCTAAATGTTCTGAGGAAAAAGCTGAGTAGTTCTAGCAATTCTCTTGCAGTACTTTTAACACGGCTCTGCTCTGGTGCGCAGTATTACACAATAGATCTGCCCCACCCACCGTTCCCCTCTCTGCCTGGACTCTGCTATATTAATGACACTGCAAACACAGAGAGAGACAGTCTGCCTGCTCTCCCTTGGTCTGCTCACACTCTGTAGATGCTCAGGATCATGAGGCCAATCTTGGCATGGATGTCAGCCCTGCTGGTGGCTGTCCCACTAGGCTTGGAGGCTGCAGTCAGTGGTGCCACTGGTGTTCTTGGGAAGTCATCTGAACTAGAGAGCTGTTCCCAGGTGAAGCTGAGGCCTGCTGGTCAGTGTGGGGATGAAGAAGAATGCCCATACCAGATAACCCTCCCTCCAATGACCATCCAGCTGCCCAAGCAGTTCCGGCTACTGGAGAAGACCATGAAGGAGCTCCAGAGCCTGAAGGAGACGGTGAGACAGCTAAGGAGTGCCTGCCTGGAATGCGGCCAGCAGGCTGATGAGAGTATAAGGAGGGACACCAGTGAGACCCCAACCAAGAAAGACCACGGCAGAGGCGACAGCAGCAGGAGCGCACCATCAAACAGCAGTTCCAGCAATGATGTCATTCAGGAGATGCAGACAAAAATGAGCCGCATGTCTAACAGCCTGAAGAACGCGCGCAATCAGATCAACACAATGCAGGTAAAACTGGACATGATGAACGGTCTCAGCCAGAACGTGGAGGAAGTGGTGGACCGTAGGGTGGCCAACCTTACAGGAGTGATCAACAAACTCAGCAGCACCTGCTCAACAGAATGTGCCGCAGCCAGGAGCGCACCACAATGTAAGAGTTAAAATTCTTTATTAGGTTTAATTACATATAAAACATTTAACCTTTTAAAAACAACAGAGAGTGTTTCAGAACAAACAAGCTGCCTGCAGAGTAGAATATTCTAGTAGAATTTTTAGATGTTTCTTTGGGAATACCACAATATGAGTGGTGATATGGCCCCAAAAGTATTTTTGTGATAAGAATTTTCTTGGCAATATAACAACATTTATAAATATACTACTTCAACAAAATAAATGTAAATAAATGTCTTATTAAGTATAACAATTTCTAAAATTCAGTAGTAAAAAAAAATCAATTTTATAATCTATTTTGTACACAACAATAACTTTGTATAATATCATAATAATGTAACAAATTAAATCATGAAACAGAAAATGTCAAACATCTACCACAATAATAAAATGCAGAATATGTATTGCTCTCATTAAACTGTACATAAACAACTGTACAAAAATACCCTTAAAGCTTCACAGTAAATAGCAAAACAAATCTAAAATACAAAGCATTCAAGATTGAATAATGCTATTATTACAATATGGACTGTTTTCATTATTTAAAAAAATAATAGTGTAAACAACACTAGTGTATACAATACAATATGGCACACCCCTGAGCTATATATACTTTAAGTAGTGTAGTAATGCATGTTCTTCTTTGGAAAGGATGAACATATTAAACCTGTTTCTACAGCACACTGCAGGCAGCAGGAACGCAAAACTGCAGCCAATCTTTATACATCACAGAAACATGATCTGCTGGTATCTTGGATAAGCTTTGCAGATCTATAATGAAATCTTATGACTGGTCCTGAGACTTCCAAAAAAATAGCTGGGGAATCCAAACTAGTCATAACAAAGTTTATATATATATATAAGTTTATTATTTTTATATTTTATTTTATGTTTAAGAGCAAAAATTGGCTCCCATGAGCTCTCAAGTTCCCCATTAAATTTAATAAGTCCCACAGAAAAAATAGATTTTTTTTACTGTTGTGTTCATCTAAAATGCAGAGGTTTAGATTCTGTGCCAAACTGAGTTAAACAGCTGAAGGTCTTTTACACAGTATCTAATCCATGCATAGGTTCAGTTACACGTACTGCCAGCAATAGCAATACATTCGTGATTTTGAAGCAATCAAGTCCACAATAAAAACAACACAAGAGAAATAGTGGTAATTTAATGAAATATCCCAACAGATTTATTAAATTACATTTGGGAGCCCATAAATTAAGCCTAATATAGTTTAAATGTAGCGGGTCCAGATTGGCAAAGAGATCCAAGTATTTGCCTTATCAAAGTTAGCCTGGTGATGCCTCAGCCATCTGTGTTTGGGAGTCTCATGAGTCATTACTGGACTGTCTTTTGGAGAGTAAGATATTCCTCCCTCTCCTCCATCACTCCTCTCCTTTCAGTGCATTGCTAGCCAACATAGGCATCTATAAGTTGACAATAACAGAACTACTATGTTGAGTTAGCTTCAAAATGAAGCAGTGGATGACTTTGTGATGCAAGGCTTTAGTCTAATAGTGCTGGGAGTAGCATTTGAAAAGGGAGTCCTAAGTAGTGGTCAGAAACAAAACATTAAAACACTTTAAGAGAACAATTCTGATTCAAACAATTCTGATTTTAACAATTCCTTCTATTCTCGTTTTAGATATGATCGCACACAGAGACTGCTCAGACTACAGTGACCTAAAGCACAGGATAAATGGAGTCTACAGTGTGACCCCTGACCTCAGGAACGATACCTTTGAGGTGTTTTGTGACATGGAATCATATGGTGGTGGGTGGACTGTTGTGCAGCGCAGAGTGAACGGCGCTGTCAGCTTTAACCGTACCTGGGCTGAGTATAAGAAGGGATTTGGGGACCTGCAGGGGGATTTCTGGCTTGGCAATGACAAAATCCACCTGCTCACGAAAACAAAAGACATGGTTCTGCGCATTGAGCTTGAAGACTTTTTGGGGGTGCGAGAATACGCCAAGTACGATCAGTTCTACGTTTCTAATGAATTTCTCAATTATCGCCTATCACTGAATGGTTATTCCGGCACAGCCGGGGATGCCATGCACCCCAAGCACGACCAGAAGTTCTTCACCACCCATGACAAGGACAATGACATGTACCCTTCAGGAAACTGTGGCACTTACTACGGATCAGGCTGGTGGTTTAATACCTGCATGTCTGCCAACCTCAATGGCAAATACTACATCAAAAGATACAAAGGGAAGAGAGATGGAATCTTCTGGAGCACATGGCACAACATAACCAGCGAGTACTACCCCACCAACTACAGGCGAGCGTTCAAAACCGTCACAATGATGATCAGACCAAAGACCTATGCACCCTAAAGAAACAAGAGCACCACAGCAGTGACACTGGTTTCCCAAGCATTTAAGCACCTTATGTCTGCAGTTTAATCAGATAATAATTCTACTCAACAACAACATCTCAATTATACACAGAAAAAAATGCTTATGGTGTGAATAAAGCATATAGATACATGAGTCCAGCAGCAAATATTGGCGTCATATACAGTGCTCCTGCACAGTGTATTTGACTAATACTGCCATCTTTTGTCACATTATTTCATTGCAGTATAGTTTTGTAAAGCATAAACTGTTAAAGTACAGGAGGAAATGTACATTATTTATTTTTTGATTGTCAGTATCACTGTAAGTAAAACAAGAAGATTACAATACTGTGTGTGAAACGTGTTAAATTGTGATGGTGGTGATTACTGGCTTATGTGTGTCAAAATATTTTTGCTTTATCAGAAATAAGATTAATGGCTTCAGTTTAAAGTTGTGTTTATGCTTTTCCATTGACTAAAATTGTACATGGAGCTATACTGGAGCACTTCTATCATATTTTAGTTTTGTATGCATTTTTAATTTGTTTCTCATACCCATTCATTGACATTATCATGAACATGCAAATAAAAAGTTTATCAGTTATTTAATTAACCATTTGTTCACCTTAAGCTTTCTCAGTGGCCATGTGTGGCTGCTGGGCTTCACTCCAACTAAACAGAAGCAAACATGATTAATTGTTGAAGATTAAAATAAATATATATCTTCCATTTGTCTTTTTCGGTAAAATCAGTTGTTTTCTTTACTACTATAAGTTATTTTATTTTAACTGCCTTCATGAAGTGAGAAATATTATTGTAAATAAAGAAGAAATTGTTGATATATGCTTATTTCTTGGAAGGGCTCAGTTAAACAAGTAGAACCATGTGTGTTACGCCTAGTTAGGAATAAAAAACATGCAGGAACACCAGTCTCTTGTGGATACAAACAACTCAAAAAAAAAAAAAAAAGAGTTCTGATACAAAACAGATAATGAGATCCAGATGACAGAATACAGTCAGCCTTGTTGAATGTAAAACCACACTTATGTTAAGAGATTTTAACAAGCAGGACAAAAACATGTTGAAATATCGGGCTAGACTTAAAACCACCGAACTATGATCTGCAAACTGAGAACCCTTGCCCTTGAACCACTGGTGAATCTTCACAGGTGCAATCGGCCTGACAAAATTTTCTCAACAGCTGTAACTCATGTAAAAGCTTCAAGTACATTATTCAAATAACTGCAGGTCTCTCTGGGCTTAGCTAAGGTTAGTTTTAATGACTTCACAGAAAGAAAAGAATGAGGCAAAAGTGATGTTCAAGGAAGAGCAGCAAATAAAAGTTACAATTAAACAAAGCATCAAACAAAATCTTTGGAATTAATTTAATGCATAGACCAATTTTATGTGTAATTAAAAAACAAAAAAAAACAGTGTTCCCCTTATACGAGCTTTATGCTAACTCTGCATTCACACATGTAAAAATACATGCACTTGTATGCATCATTTTATGCCATAATATTAAATTATGTTAGATACAGCTAATGACAGCAGAAAAGGGAATCTAAGAGCCAGAATGGTATCTGTGTTTTATGCCCAAACAAAAAACACATAAAACCTGATTATCATTACATAGCCAACCAGCATTGTTGCTAATTGTTGATGCAAAGTGTTGGGATAAAAACGTCCATTAGCCTTGTAGCCTAAATTTAACACAAGGTGTCTTGGCTAATTAACTACATTTGGGGAAAAGTTGTATTTTAAGCAGGCAAACTTCATAAACTCAGTATGATAATGGTAGTTATTTGTCAACAAAAATAAAAATACTTTACATATTTTTATGTTTTATATTTTATTTTAAGTCTAAAACAAAGATGTTGAACAAGTGGAATCAAGTTGTGCTTTGGAATCAAAACCTACAGGTCACGCTGAGAATAATTCTAGAGCCCATATGGGAGCTGTGATGATGGAACATGACTGGTACCTCCTCAATATACTGCAGGTCTGGATTAGCTGAGATGTTGCTTTGAGGTTCCTCCTGTAAATCAGCCTCTGGAGCAAATGCTTGGATAGGTACTTCTGGCTCACTCGCCCCCTCATCCTCTCCAGCACTGCCGCCTTCTGGTCGACGCATGATCTGCATAAACAAGCACATGGGGAAAGTCATTCGCAGTTTACTGACCCTTACTGATTATAGACAGCTGGCTGCCTCTTATATAGATTCTCTCTACATTCAAGATTCAAGAGTTTTACTGTCATATGCACAGCAGAAACAAGCAGTTACGCTGATAAATACAATTCTTACGTTGCAGTTCCTTGCAGTACACTGCCTGGGCAAAAATTTGGTTGGAACGCCTTTAGCTTTGATTGCGACACACATTCGCTGTAGCATTGTTTCAATAAGCTTCTGCAATGTCACAAGATTTATTTCAATCCAGTGTTGCATTCATTTTTCACCAAGATCTTGCATTGATGATGGGAGGGTCTGAGTATTATCTCATGCTCCCTGAACCACTCTTTCACAAATCCAGCCCCGTTAATACTGGCATATTTCATCTTGGAATATGCCCGTGTTCATCAGGGAAGAAATAAATTGATGGAATAACCTGGTCTATATTCAGTTTATTCAGGTAGTCAGTTGACCTCATTCTTTCAGCACATACTGTTGCTGAACCTAAACCTGACCAACTGCAGAACCCCCAGATCATTTGCTTAGTTAAATACACATTGAAGTACAAATAACAGTAAAGCTAATTAAAGAAAAACACTATTAAATTAAAAAATACGTTGTGTGAGTAAAGTGCATATGCATGTGTAAAGTGTTGTGAGTACAAAAAAAGAAAAGAGTAAACATTGTTGGTACAGCAGCAGCAGCAATGTCTCATTAAATAGTGGAAAAAAGGTGCATTTGTTATTGTTTCTGATTCAACCCACTCTGAGAAAAAAGGAAATTATTCTAAGAATATGTTGTTGTTTTTTTTATTCTCTTATCTTGATCTATATTTTGATAGCTAGTGGAGCGCTCAGCTCTTTTTTTTGTTGTTTAATGTTTTAATGGTTTCAATGTAACTAAAATGTACAGGAAAAAAATAATACGAATCAATCTAAACAAACAAACAAACCTAAAACATTTGTTGATAGCACACCAAGGATAATAAGCACACATGTTTTAAGCTATGAAGATTCTATAAAATAAATACAGCAATCATTACAAAAGTATAAAAAAAACTACTTAATATATAGGTTACCAGTCAGATTTAAATATTCTAGTTACTGCCTGGTTCCACATTTCATAGCATCATTTGATATTTTGCCTTCTTTAAATGTATTGAAAAAGTATTTAATGGAAAATGTTTATTGGAACGAGTGTCCAATACTGAAAGTATTGGACACTCGTTCCAATAAACATTTTCCATTAAATACTTTTTCAATACAGTTAAAGAAGGCAAAAGTGTCTCTTTCCATTAAAGTAGTTAAAATAGTTTTCTTACTAACTAGTTTACCTACGCTCTTAGCTTAGCTACTTGCACCCTTGTGCAAGTAAGTATACTTAAGAGCAATAAAGTATGTTCAAATTGGGTAAAAAATACTAAAAGTGCATTTTCAATTTCAAATACTTTATAAAAAATATATATTAAATATACTTTCTCTGTATTTACATAAAATGTATTTTTAAGCAATGCTTTAAATGATGTGTTGATTGAAAAATATATATATATATATATATCAAGTCAAGTCAAGTAGTTTTATTGTCAATACTGCATATGTACAGGACATACAGAGAATTGAAATGACGTTACTCTCCTTCCCAATTTTACAGCAAGTACAGATAATAGATATAATAAAGGAAAATGGGAGACACTATGTGTACAATACAGCAGGGACACAAATAGACATACATGAGACAAAAACAAGGTGCAGTGGTGTGGGGGAGGAATAGATATATAAATATAAGTAAATAAGTAAAAAAAAAAAAAAATTATATATATATATATATATATATATATATATATATATATATATATATATATATATATATATATATATATATATAATGGCATTGAATACTGCTTAAAGAGCACTTTAGTGTATTTTTTCCAGTAGCATTAAGATGTACACATTATGTGCATCAATACGCACAGTAGTACACTTACAATATACTTCAAGTGTATTAAAAAAGGTGTTAAAACTTAAGTTGCTTCAATCTACTTTAGTTCACAGAAGTAAAAGCACTCAAAAGCACAATTTAATGCTTTTACGTTGTGCTTAAATATAACGTTACCTTAATTACAACTGAAATATATTTAACTTAAGTTACCTTAAGTTGTTCAAAAATAGTACATTTGGTATTTATTTAAGTACATATTTTAATTTGGAAAAGTATGTACTTTTCCAGGTTAAGCATATTTTTAAAATATACTTAATATACTTTACTTTTACAAGTGTAGGTAACTACCTGCATGGCCTTTATTTGTTTTAAATTGACAATTAGGGAAAACAGTGACAAACTATTAGAGAATTTGTCATATTTATTCACACACTCACACACACTTAAACAACCCACAACACAACCCAGCTGTTTACTCTCGTTAACTGAGTTGAAAAACGCGGTGTGGGTAAAGTTCATTTAACAGGCAACTCAGCTAATTAACATAGCTAACTAGCTTAATGAACTAGTTTATGTTATTTAACTAACAAGTAATAGTTAGCTAGCTAACAAACCAAACCTAGTGATTAGCTAACCTAGCTAAGCTAACTAACTTAGCTCGGTTAGTTACAGTTAACGTTACATTTATTGTTGCTTCTTAGTTACGCTAAATAAGTGCCTTCGACTTACCGTCTCTCCAGAATAGGTTTTCTGCTTCACGGTAAAAAAAAAAAAAAAAAACACAATAAAGCTACACACCTCCACAGGAAGATAAATCTGTTTAAAGCTCGCTGTTATAAAGCGCTTCACTAAAACAGTGAAACTATTAAATCTCAGTTTGAGCTCTGTTGATCAGGAGGCTGCCGCTGTCTCCATACCAACCGCTCGAGACTGTAGATACAGCTCTCTCCACTAGAGGCCGCCAGAAGAGCATCAGTAGATCCAGAGGACATGCAAGAGATAAATGACTGATTGAAAAAACAGACACTCTGATGTGCTTAACACCACAATCCATATAGTCAAAGCTTAAATCTAACAAAATATGTGATTTCACCACAATATCTACATCGAGATATTTGCTCCATCGAGTTTTCAGATGGGAGAAGAAGTGTGAACGCTGGCATTTGGTTTTGGATGATCATGCAGATCTTGTTTGTACACAGATTCAAATGACAGTGATGGGCCACATCAGTGCCAATAATAGGACCAGGAGGGGATAAACATGAACCCCAGCTGGGTTTTACACTGCACACAGGGAGCCTACAGGGTATTTAAGGTGGTATGTAAAACACAGTAAAACATATGTACAAACCAGTACCAGTAAAAACATATGTGCACGCAATGAGGTAGAATGCAAGATATATACTAACATGTTTGCCTGTTTTACCTCGTGTTTGCCTGTATTATCCCATGTTTGCCTGTATTGCCCTGTGTTTGTCTGCATTACCCTGTGTTTACCTATATTACCCTCTTGTTTGCCTGTTTGACCCCGTGTTTGCCTGTATTATCCCACGTTTTCCTAGCTAGGTTAGCTAGTTATAACATAAATTAAAGTTAGGTTCGCTAGTTATGATTTATAAATAAAGCTAGGTTAGCTAGTTATAACATATATTAAAGCTAGGTTAGCTAGTTATAAGTTATAAATTAAAGTTAGGTTAGCATGTTATAAATTAAACCTAGGTTAGCTAGCTATAACTTGTCAACATTGCTGCTAATGCTTTAGAAAAATGTTTAAAGAACTAAGGTTTCCAGAATTATATATTTATGTAGTTACATAATGTTCACTAGGCTTTTTAGAGTTGGGCTAGCAGCATTAGCAGCACTTTTCACCGGACTTGGAGAGTCGGGCTAGCCCCAGCTAGCTAGCATTAGCAAGGTTAGCTAATGTTGGCTAAAACCTTAACACTTTACGATATTAGTGATGTACCCCTCTATGCAGTTGCTGTATCCTGCTCTTGTTAATAAACATCCCTCTTCAGCCCTTTTTCTAGATGGTTCATGGTTAAACGTGGTTATAGCTGAAGATATGTGGTCCACACCATTGTTGAGTGTGGACTTACTTCTACTTCCTCCCATCAAAGCCTCACTTTCAATTAAAAATGGCGGCTGCATGAAAAGAGCAAATGGGTTCCACGTTGGTCCCACATATGGATGTCAGTAATGGGCTCCATCAGGGCCAGTGATGAAATGAGGAGGGGTTAAACATGAACTCTTGTAGAATGAACTCTGCACATGAGGCCCAGATGGGACCCATGTTTGATTAAGGTGGGCTGTAATGATAAGGCCCATATGGGGAAGCCTAACTGGGTCCCAGTAAAAAGTTATGTATAAATACACTCCTGCCACCCTGCAAGCCCTACATTCCTCCTCACTGGTAAACTACAGAAATATACTGGTTTCATCCCTGACTATACCTAAGGTGTCCTCTAGGGGCCAGAACTAGCCCATTTTGTAAAATAACTCCCAGCATAACATCATAAACCAATGAGTTTTTACTGCTACAGTGATAAGAGAATTGTCCATATCAATAAACCCTTCTGTTTTTCTCCTTCTGCTTATCGGTAACAAAACAATATCATCTGCCAAATCTCAAAGCCTTCTGTCTCTCCACAAGCCAAGCCACAAGTCAGACCTCCCTTTATTTTAGTACACTACCCTTTAATTTAGTTTTTCCAAGTCCTGTCCCTCATTTTCCATTTCCTAAACCAAAGTATATCTTCATTTAATTGTTACCTCCTTATTGCAGCTTTGTTTGGCGAGCTCACCAAACTGCCTTGATCATATCCTTTTTATGTACTGTGACCTTTCACCCTTGCACATATCTGTTTCCTATCCTGTTTATTAGTGCCAGATCATGTAGAAAACTGACTATAAGTTTCTTCATATTACTCAAGGATGTGTCCTGACCTATACCTTGGAACTCATCCATGAATGAATTCCATCCTGTCTTCTATTCATCTTCTCTGCTGGTGTCTCCACAGTCCTGAACATAATCAGTTCCTCTCTTCAGCTCATCAGGAAAATGCCATGCAAATGTTTATGAGCAGAACTTTATAGTTGCCATATGTTTTGCAAAGATGACTGTTTCGCATACTTTGTACTCAAGAGAATGTCTGTCAGAAGTTCCAGCCATTCTTAAATCAGGAACTTTTTTTTTTAATGGCAAGTTACTTTAGCAGTTAGCTGGCTTCGTATCTTATGTGAACAGGATGTATGTGGACCCTAAAAAAAACTTAAAATGTCTTAAAAAAAAGATTAGAATTGTTGATCTATGGTTTGGTTTAGTTTCACATATTGCATTATACAGGTTCCAAATTTGAAATGCAAGTTGATTGAGATACTTGCTGATTTAACGGCAGACTAACACAGAAAAAAACAGCATCATTTATAGTCCAGAGAGCTAATATTTTCATTAAGGTTTATTACTTTTTAGCTAGTGTTGACAGTACTGTAGGCATGGAGAAAACCGTAAGCATGGGGGTTAGATAACCCCAATTTTAAAGTGGACCTTACTTTTAGTTTATGAACTCTCTGCGCAAGACACGTCGCAATGCTTATTGCTATCTTAAGGCCTCAGCATATTTCTTGTGGATACAATGTTTTCTTGGCTTCAGCTAATAATGTCACAAGCAATGGAAACAGATGTCAACAGTCAGACGTTCATTGCTATCTTGGTAGGCTTCTAATTCACTCACTTTCTCACTGACTCGCTCATGTTTAACAGGTTGCACATGCTCCACTAGGGGGCACTCTGAGTGGTCTTATCATTTTTTGCTGCTTTGCATCAGCAACACTGTGTGTCCTTGCTGTAGAATATAAAGCAACAATTGTAAAATGAGAAATTGTGTTTGGATTTTGTCAGCCGTTTTACACATGTATGCTCTGATCCAGGAACTTCCATCAAGCTAATGAAAATGTCTTTTTGTTTTTTAGGAAAAAAGCAAAAAACAACAAAAATGTGTACCACATTACATCATGAGTTTGGTACACGAGCCGTGATGAGAAAACATCTGTGGTTTTATGAATCAGTGCATGCAGTGAAAAGTGGCACCGTACCCCTCTCAGAGACAAAGTTTTACGAGCATGTGGGAGATTCTGTCTCTGAAGCCTGACCAGAACAGCCCCCAGCAGTGACCTGCTTACGGTAACTCCGAAAACAGCTGAGAAACAGAACTAGAGAGAGAGAGAGAAGAGAGAGAGCGTGAGAGAGACATAAATGCATGATAAATAGAACAAAATTGGTTCTTAGAGAATAGAGACATTGGCAAATAAATAACAAATGTGAGCCAAATATATGAGACATTAGACAGTAGAATGTCTATGCTATAGGTCTCATGGGTTTTTTGGACTGATTCCACTAAAGAGCTTTCTTTCAGAGCTACACAAATAGTTCTTTAAAGAAATACTTCAGCAGTTCTTAACCTAATCTCCATCTGCTGCATCTGTAACATACAGTTGTAATCAACATTATACAACATCCATTGCAAATTATAGGCTTATTAGCTAAATGTACAAGATTTTAGCTTTTTGCGATAAACATGTCAAACAAATACAATTTAAAAGCTTAGCACAACTAATATGACCAGTTGTTTCTCCAAATTTAGCCCAAAATGCCACTTAAACTAAATTATCTTTAAAAATCCACATATGGATATGTCATGACATGGAAGGGGCTTGTCCTCAGCACACTGGAAAAGAAGGCTTGATTGACTTTCCAGACTGTCTGGCTTCCTAAACCATCCTAAACACAGAGTAGAGGATATGTACAGTAATGCCACATGTTTTTAAAAATACATAAAGACTTGACACGATTCATAGCTAAACAGAGCAATATTTAGTTTAAAATGTAGACAGATAGATCACACAATTTGTCACAAAATGTCACAACAATAAATGTCTAAAATATTACATGTACTAAGACATTTCAGTTTTTTGGTGGAATAATAAAAAAAAAAAAGGAAGTTTTTGTTTAGTCACAGAGGTTTGTTCTCATTTGTCAACGAATAGAAAGCACAAATATATTAAACCTTTTTAAAACCCCTGAAGAAGATCATAAAATATTTAGATTTCTGTGAATGTCTCATATTGTTACGACCCGGTCTAGAATCATGTCGTAACAAGTAATGAGAGTGGGCTCTCTCCCCAAACCTTCTGACACTGTGTAAATGCATGAACCAGAATTTTTTTATTGACTTATTGAAATGTGGCTTTAGGGGTGAGCAAAGGTCAAAATAACAAATCAAGCCAACTAATGAAAAAAATTGTTAAAAATACTTATGTTCTGTTACGTCCCAAACCTACCAACAATCCAAGCTGTTGACAAGGTGATGCAGAGAAAAGATTAGATTGTAAAACCCCAAAAAAGGATTTTTATAGAGGACCAAATAGAGCTTCTTTAGAAAACCATAGGTGTCACTTTTGTAATATCACTCCTTTTGAATAGTGTACTGGATTTACCAATGGCTGCAACTGTAATACATTGGACTGGTGTTTTTTTAAGATACACACTTAATGAGAAGAGTAAATGGTAAAATCTAGAATTAAAAATGGATATTAAAAGTAAAGCATGTGTAGACACTCTAAAATAGTACTTGTGTGTGTAAAAGACAAAGATGGGTGGTAGAAAACCAGCTGAAAAGATTGTGGTGGAACAATTGCTGAGCACTGGCCACTGTGTCTGTGGGGGTAGATGGAAGAAATTACCCACGTCTAATGCTGCCAGCATCAAGAGTCTTATGGAAGAGCAGAGGAAAAAAATTCATGTGAAATTTATACAAAAGTACAAAATTATCTCAGACCACAGTGCTGTTATCCTCCATAGCAGTGTTGCTCAACCCAGACCTTAGAGACTGTCAACAGTTTAAATCTATGCCAGCGCTGAACATGTTTCAACCCACTGACCACAGAGAAAATTCTCAGGCCAGCCACTGAACACTGAATTAATTTAACTCAGATGTGCACATAAGTCATATTCCATGTGACTAAAAAACTGTAGTCTAAATCAACAAGTCAACAACCAGAATTTTTGTATTTTATCATTATACATTTTATTCATATTTAAATCATGTATTGCAATTAAGCTAATTCAATGCATCTCTTTTTCAGTGCATGTAAACACAGAAGGTTTGGGAACACCTGCTCATACAGCTCTGGAAAAAAAGAGAACACTTAAAAATGATGAGTTTCTTTGATTTTACCAAATTGAAAAAATATTTTTTTGGTACCCCTTTAAAATAAGACTACATTTATAAAGGGTTTATAAATGGTATACAATTTGTTTATTAATGGTTACTAATTAGGTTGTAAATGCCTTAAAATAATTAATAATCAATTATAACACAAACAAACTTTAGAAAGGTTGTCTTATTTTACAGGGGACAAAGGGGACAAAGTACTCAAATGAATAATATCAGTGTCCTGGTGCGAATGCATGCTGGAATTATATATTCTCACCAGAGAATAACTTACACCCCCTAAAACTTACAGAATATTGATTTGGAAGTTCTTTATACTGCTACATCTCTATTATAAAAATGGTCCTATATGGAACCAAACGTGGTTCTTCTGTGGTATTGCCCAAAAAAACTATTTAAACACAGTATAGGTAAGCCAAATTTAGTTTAGCCCTTTCGTGCAGTGATCACTACAGTGGACAGCTATTCAACCCTTTCAGAACTGAATTATGTTCTAGTGATCCTAATATAAAAAAATTCAATTACCTAAAATATTAAAGTTTTGGTCTAAATCAAATAAAATTAGTAGCCCTTACATTGCCGCGTTGGCTTTAATGCTGCCATGCCCTAATGTCAGAGTTGTTGTTTTTCCTGTGCAGTGGGTGAGGCTAAGATCATTTTTATTTGCTAATAAAAATGTAATGTAATTGTAATGTAATGTAAATATGTCAAATTGAATTAAACAATGTCCAGTGTAATAGTCGCAAGGTCTGAAAGGGTTAAAAGTCACTAATTTCTATGGGCACTGGTTTGGAGGACGATGGTTGATAGAAGGTGAAAAAGTCCATCAGGTTCTGGATGGACTTACCTACACATCTCTGTAGGTAATATTTGTTCTTCAGGGAAGCCTCCTTTTTGCTTTATTTCTTCAGTTCCGCTCCACTTGTTTTGACTGTTAAGGACGGTTAAACACATTCAAATGAAATGTCTGCTGCCTACCTGAGTGGACACATGAATAACTCTTAAACAGTTATATTTAAAATAAAAATAAACCAATGCAATAGTCTTTAGCAGCCTAAAAAGGAAAAAATAGTTGGGGGTGAAGAAAACCACCATTTATATTGTGTGAATGGATTCAATTCACTTGCATAGCACTTTTTGCAGTGGCCACTATAACAAGCTTTATAGAAATTCAGGTCTAAGAACACAGCGACTAAAGCCAAGCACAAACAGCAAGGAAAAATTCCTTACAGCAGCAGGACTAAACCTTCAGACCATTTAAAACTCAAAGATCCAAGAGAACAAGAATGATATGATTCAGTTCATTCTCTGACATCAAGTCAGTCATCTACATCAAAGGCTGAAGTCACATCAGGAAGGTGAGTGGAGGTAAAAGTGGACACCCTGAAGGTCCCAGTGGGCAGTTGGAGGAAATGCTGCTCCAGACACTCATTTTACCACTGTTCCCAATTAGCTTCTTCCTGCCAGACTTTCTCTGTGGGGGCGGTTCAGCTCAAGGTCGAGACTCTGCTCTAATCACACATCTGCACAATCTATACAGCAGCCACCAGAGCCAGTGCAACACACACAAATACACACACATAAACATACATACACACACACACACACACACACAAAAACACACAGCTGCACTGCAGAATGTCTTGTCTGTCTGATCTCATCTGTCATGTTTGTTGGTGATGAGCTACAAATGAATCCATGTTCGTATGGTTTATCATTTAGCTTTATGATATAAACAGGCACCCGGCCAGGTAACTGCAAAGCCTATTAGTCTGCTATTTACCCAAAAGATACTGCATTGGAATGTAGGAGGTTTTTGTAAAACCCTCAAACCAGAACCCAGTTTTTATGCTCAGTGTTTTTAACTGTAGTGAAACTGCCGATGCTCAGTAAAAACTCTGGGACCCATAGTGCATGCCAGTTGTCAGCTATGCAAACTTTCACATCAACAATAAACAGAATAATAAAAAATATTATTGTGTGAATGAGTAGGTCAGTTTCTTTGGCTGAAAAGCGTCGGACACATCCAGGTAGCTGGGCCATTAAAATAGCAATGCACCAAATTAAAACCATGCCTGACACACTGATTGACTTGTTGCATGTTACACCCAAAACACACCCATGAATAATTATAAGAATTTATACATGCCTTTAGCATAGTTTAAGCCGCGCAAGGCATACATTCCCCATGGTTATGATAGCAAAGACACACTGACACACCCTAAATCAAGTGACACGGGTGCACAGTTAAAGGCTCACCTATAGATCACTAAAATATTGCTAGCAACTATTAACATACATACATGTTTATTAAGAACAATTCTTCACTCCTCTGGATAATTTAGTTTAATATAAATGTCTGCAAATGTATGGTCACTAATTATTTTTCAGCTGAAATCATTATAAATCTGGTCAATGTATTATATGTAAAGCGCATTTTTCTTGTTGTGGTTATTTAGTGGTATATTTAGACAACAGTAACACTGCTGCCCTGAACATACAAAAGAACATCACAAAAAGAAGCAATTCAGCACACAAGGAAGCATATAAGATTGCACGAGTAAACACAGATTATAGCAAATAAGTGAAATTCAATTACTTATATATATATATATATATATATATATATATATATATATATATATATATATATATATATATATATATATATATATATTAAATACCATTGTTTTACAGCCAGTTTATGTGAGGAGAACAGAGGGAGTGTATGTGTGATATAATGTATTCATTTGTTTGGCATTGTGGAATGCTGCATGGTGCATGCATGCAAAACAGAAATTATTATTAACGCTAATATTATTAGAAAACAAAAAAAAAATGTGTAGAACATATAGTAAAACAAACATTATAAGTTAGATTTCTTTTCCTCTCAGGTGCCCAGCCCTATGGTGGATGGTGCCCTTAGCATTTAGTTGTGTTGTGATTTAATAATGTGATGAACCCGCATTCTCCACCAATGTGACACGTCCCAGAAGATAGAAGAGTGGCCACTGTGGCCTGGCGGTCAGAAAGGCCGCCTGGTGGTCAGAAAGGCAGGAGAGAGACAAAAACAGGAATTAAGTGAACTTAGAGCTTCTGAAAAAGAATTATCTCGAAAATTACAGTACCACGATTCACAGGAGAAATATGTTTACTCTAGAATTTACCTATCACTCACTTTTACATTAACATGCTGTATACAGGTTCTACAGTAAGAAGCTGTTCTTTGTGCAGTAGTAATGCTGTGAAAAAATGTGTTACTGTGTATTAAAGGCATCCAGATTCATGTTGCCACTCACCGTCTTTGTAAATAAAAGGACTGCTGTTACTCATGCTAAAAACATGCTACATGAAACTCATTTTTTATAGTGGAGGCTTGTTCATTCATGTGTCTTACTGCAGACTTAAAGCAGCAGATGTCTTTGGAATTCCACTCTTGATTTATTGTCCCCAGGCAGATGGACGTTACTCAACCGAGAAGACACACTGTTTTTTTTTTTCTTGTGCTGTTTGTTGTTTGGATATATATTTTTTATTATATTAAATGCTCTTCATCCAATCAAAGTCCTAAGAAACTTAATCTGTGAAAAGTATCTGAGATGTTATTAACTTTAAATACAGTAAATTTTTTTTAAAACAAAGATGGCAAAGTGTTTTTCTCTGTCTTTGGTCGCAAAGCGAAGTGGAAAGATTTTTTATAATGAAAGTTATGCATCTTTGAGGGAGTACTCTATGATTATCTTGAAACCAAAATTGCAGCTTCGGAGACACAGGGCTTGGACAGACATGTTGTGGCCTCTCTGAAAGCTGAAGCTATGAATGCTTCTGAGCACAGAGCCTGCAGATGGTAACAACCACTTGAGCAGAACATCACATATACTATTGGAAAAAAACACCTTAGAGACAAGGGATAAGGATAGGTGTGGGTGGTTGCATTCTTCATTTTTATGTGCTATAGCTTTGTTTCTAATCTTTCTGTTGTGCTTTGAACAGAGTGAAACTAGAGAATGTATGTGGATTCACTTAATTTCTACTTAGAAACAGTAAAATACAAAAGTGCAAAAAGCCCCAAAACTGTTTTTAGATAAAGTGTATTTATAAATAGTTGTGAACAGTATCAAAATAGAACCTGCAAGAGTGTGAGTACCACAAAAAATATAACTCATAAAAAATAAGAAAAAAGCTTTAAGAAGAAAAGAAGATAGCAATGTCTCCTTTCATAATTTAATTCAGAAATGGCATATAACAGGATCACTGGAGGTCAATTTTATGTCTGGGCCTAGAAAACGTTTTGAGAGAACCTAAAAGATCAGGAACATTTGGCACTGAAATGGTAGTGCACTGTTCTACTGTGCAGCAAAGCCTGCAGATATATGACTTTTGTAAATAAGTCCTTGTCATCTCAATTTCCAACATCAGAATATTGACATGACACTTTAAAAGTTCAAGCATCATGTTTCTAAAAAAGATGTGACATTAAATTCACAACAATTAATCCAAATGAATTTTTCTTGATTGCTTAATCACCCAACTCGATAAACTCTAAAATCTATACAGCTATTTTATGCAATTTAATTAATAAGAGACACAGTGGCTGCTTCAGAGGCTTTAATTATGAAAGACTGGCTTTAAAACTGTGTTTCTATTATGCCAGATCAATAAATTAAAGCTACCTATGCAGTTTGTTGAAATATATATATATATATATATATATATATATATATATATCCATCCATGTAGATAAGAAGTATTTTTACTTGACAAAACAGGAAAGAGAAAGGCATTATTGGCTAAGACCCCATTTACTAGCGCTAAGCGCTGCTAACCGTGGCTAGTGCTGCTGCTAACTGGGCTAAAATACTAGAAATCTAAGATTGCTGTAAATAAATTGAAGCGCTTTACTCACCAAAATAAACAGAAATCTGTGTAGATTAACATCCAGCTCTTGTTTAATTATATTTTTTTGAATTACAGTTTTGTTTACTTAGGCGCCCCCAGTGTCGTGACCTGCTGAATTAGAAGGGAAACATGACGACACTCCTGCTCCTTACTATTGTTGCTTAAAATGAGCCTTATTATCTGTGTGCCTCATGTATGAATATAGTTCAGAAAACAGATGTTCACTGATAGTGCACCTTATAATACAGAGTGGTTTATAGTCCGTAAAATACAGTAGATTTGAAACATTTGTGTTGGTCAATTGATTATCAAACATTTAGGGCCCTATCGTACACCCCGTGCAAGGAGTGTAGTGTGGCGCGTTGCCATTGTACACCCCGTCAACAGTCTATTTTTATGCCATGCGCACGCGTCCTTAAAATAGCAATGGACTTCTGAAATATATTAACGCTGATGGGCGTGGTGATCTGGAAATGATGTGTGTTCAGATACATTTCTGGCGTGTTTCTATCTTGGCGGCGGAAAAAAGCGTTGCGCGATTGATCCTCTGAAAGGACGTCGAAATTCACCTGTCACTGGCGCACCCAGCGCTGAATCAGATCACCCTGCGCCCTGTGCTCCAAAAAAAACCATACTTTCTTACCACAGTAAAAAAAAAAAATCTTACCCAGAGCCTTCAGCAATTAACTCTAAAAATAAAATCTGCATGACAGTTATTTCTATTTTTTTATATTTTAATCCCTTTTAAATTGTAAATAAGTGTTGCCCTCCAGTGTAAATAATAAATTGCTTGATTAATATTCAGTGTTGCAAACCCAGTGTTTACATTAACAATAAACAGAATAAAGAATAAAATAAATGTACTCTTCTTTAAGCTGCTGGTAACTTCACAGCGTGACGGTGCAGTTTCCTATGCGCTCTTAAAAAAGGAATGAACAGAAGTCAGCGCGCACCTGTCTCTTAAAAGTAATGACTACAGAGACACTGATTGGTTTATTTCACGTTATGCCCAAAACACACCCATGAATAATTGGAATTAATAAGGGAATTAAAACACACCCTTTGCGCCGTTGGAGCTGCGCAAGGCGTATTTTTCGTGCCCTCGAGATACCAAAGACAGAGGACACGCCCTAAATCCAACTGCGCAAAGCGCAATTACCTAGTGGGCTTTAGATTGTTAAAATAGGGCCCTTACTGTGTTCGATAAAGAAATACTAGAATTTTAAAAACGTTTTTTTGACAGTGACATCCACCAATGCTGGTTGCTGTGTATTTCTGTTTTTTGATATTGTAGAAAAATGTATGTAAATCCCTCTTTAAGATCTGTTCAGGAATAATACAATGTTTTGGTTACTACCACTTTAAAGACTCCCCTTTTTTAAGAATTAAGTGACAGCTGCTCAGGCTCAGTCTCAGGTCATCCTTTACCACAGCTCACAAAAGCACAACCAATCGTGCCTTGGAACTGAGTTCATTTTCCTTACCAGCTTGAACACATGCTTAATCATAGGCCTGTCTTTCACCCCAAATAAGGCCAAGACCTCATAATGCTGTTTCTTCTTAATTTAGCAAGGTCATAAAAGACATCACAAGTAAAAATAGCACATTAATGTCACCGAGCCTCAGCGCTAACATGAAGAGACGAGTTCTGGAGCTGGGCTGGATGGCTCCCTGATTGCTTTTCCAGGCAGGTCAGTCGGCTGCCTGGAAGAGTTTGTTTCAATGCTGGTGGGAATTGGCAGTGTGGGGGAGTCAGTGCTCCTTTGCAAGGTAAAAGTAATTGTGCAGATGCTAAGCAAAAAACCTCAGTGCACCCATCCAGGCTTCCTTTAACCAAGAGGTCAAACATCTGTTGGGATGAAACTATGGGAAATGGCTTAGAGATGGCCTGGAGCTTTGATATGGCCTGGCTAATTTTCTTCCCTACATAAGTTTCAGGAACACAGATGTCAAAAGAAAAGAAAAGTTGTTTCAAGCCTAGCTCTAACATCTAATTTGATTTACATACACCTGAAATAATGTATCAAAAGCAAATGGTGTACAATAGTATACAATTCATATACAACTCTTTCAAAATGGTGTGCAATAGTATTATTAATAGTATCTAAGTGCAGAGGGGACATACTCTTAAAATAAATGCTATCAATGTGCTCCTGCTACCATTATCTATTTCTGCAAAGAAAAATATATTTACTTTTGCTGGGTCATCATGCAACTGCAGTGTTGCTAATGGTGCTAATACAAGAGCTACTGCAAACATGAAGATATCAGAACAACAAACTCAGTCTTTGGGTCCTATCCTACACACTGCGCAAGGCACATCAAAATGCTCTTTGCTTTCTTTTTTTCTTCGTCAACAATCTATTTTTATGCTTTGCATCTGCACCGTAAAGATAGCGTTTAGGAACGTATCAACACTGATAAGCATGGTGGTCTGGAAGTGATGTGTGCAGGTAAATTTCTGACGTGTTTCTATCTTGGCGGCAGAAAACACAGTTGTTTCACTGACCGTCTTAAACCCTGACAACAGTCAATATTCACAAACATTCACCCCTGCTTCTTTCACCCTCACATACAGACATGCTGCAGTGTGCAAATCCAGCTTTTATATCATCAATAAAAAGAACAAAGAATAAAATAACATTGCTGTTCCCATAAATTACCTGCTTGTGCACCTTCAGAGCATGAATGAGCAAGTCATTTTCCACTTCTGAGATGCTCAAGGCGCTGCTCTGTTAAGATACCAACGCACCAAAGTCAGATCGTACCTCGCTCTTAAAGGGAACTGCAAGTGACATGCTGATAGATTTATTAAAAGAATTAGTTCATGCCTTTTGTGCATTTAGAGCTGCGCAAGGCATACTTTCTGCGTCCTCATGATACCAAAGACACACAACACGCCCTAAATTCTGCTGTGTGTTGCACAATTGATGTCTCACCTAGTGCTGGGCAGTATACCGGTTAATTCGGTATACCGTGGGGGGAACTTAAACCAGTATGTGTTTATCTCATACTGCCATACCACTAGAGGTGCTGCGGAGCGCCATGCAGAACAGAACCGTCAAAGAAAAACAAGCTCGTCTAGCTCTGTTCTTCCTCAGAACAGCTCCTACTGCCATTTCTACTGTAGGAGTGTTTTTATCCCAGTAAGATAGAGCAGCAACTACAGCTCTTTTAAATATATTAATGCTGTAGTTTGAAGGATTTGAATGTACTTTTTGACTGGAGAAAGAAGGAAATTGTGGCTTTTTAAAATTGTGATTTTAATACTGTATTGCCTATAATGGCTTCAAAAATAACATATAGTAAATTTATATTAAACTTGTGTCTTACTCTGTTGTTTACATTCTTCAGCTGTTTTTCTGCAAATGCAGACTGATTTCTTTATATATTGTTTAAAGTTTTGTGGGACAAAGTAAACCCAATAATAAACAAAGCCTTAATTTAAAGCCTTAATGTTTTATATTATATTTGCTCCTAACAAGTCACAAACCTATATAAATGGCCACTCATACAAAAAATAATAAAAATAAAAAATATATAAAAATATCTTGAAATACCGTGAAAACGTCAGCATCTTGAAAAATACAGTGAAATTCATTTTTGGCCATTTAGAACTGAAGAGAGCTGACAATTAAAAAAGGAGCGTGCCAAAGTCCTTGCTAAAATCTCCAGTTTCCTCTGCTCTGAAAAAGAGACCAAAACATAATGCACTTTTTACAAGTACTTTCCCACATGTTCAGTGCAATTTTATATTCTCATCAGAGAGGTCTCTAAATCCTCAAAACTTACAGACTGTCACTTTACTGAAATGACTATTTGTAGCCCCATTCCAAGTGTTTCTAAGTACCAGACTTGAAAAGGAAGTCATATCAGACTGTTACAAGGCCATTCTCTGTAAAGCTGTTTACAATCAAAGGCTGCGGAAACAGCTTAATTAGGGGGAGGAAGGAGATATGGCTCCACTCTTTACATTCTGACTGATGAGTCATGGGTGTGTGAGGAGCTGTTTAGTGCAGGAGAAAGAGGCCAGGCTTTATGGATGGAGAGCCAGGATAGAGTGTGAAAGAGAGAGAGAGGGGGAATGTGAAACAGTACAGTAGATGTTGGACTCCTCTCTGCTTCTACTGTCTGTGTTTTCACAGCTGATAGGAATGGTTCAATTATGGGAGAAGCAAAGGAAGTGGCTGCCGGCCAAGAGGCAAAACATTGTGACCAGCGGTAGTGTGAATCCTTCTATTGAGAATTTGACTGAGATAAAGTTTGTCTAAGACCCTATCCTTCTTCTTCACAATTTGATTTGACCAAATAACTCTAAAAAATATAGATATTGGAAAAGAATCTGGAAGTGTTTGCCAGAATTAAGATTCTAAGAATTCAGCTTGGGTTACTATGATCCAATAATGAAATAAAGGGTTTTTGGTTGAGTAACCATGCCTCGTTAAATATAATAATGTAAGATGACAATGATAAGACAAGCTACACTCATTCCTATCTTACACCCCGGTAACAGTCTATTTTCACGCCTTGCACCCGCGCCGGTAAAATAGTGTTTAGGAATAAATCTACACTGATTGGGTGTGGTGGTCTAAAAATGAGGAGTGTTTAGGTAAATTTCTGGCGTGTTTCTATCTTAGTGGCGGGATACATATGTGCGCCACTAACTGATTAAAACCCTGACAACAGTCAACAGTCAGCAGCACAATCCTATCTTGTGCATACTGTGCGCACTCAGCGTGTGTACACTACTGTTTGTTAAACACACAAATAAACACACTTCAGTGTGTAAATACACCTTTTACATCAACAATAAACAGAATAAAGAATAAAATAACATTGCTGTTCCCTTAATTGAGCTGCTGGCGCACCTTCACAGCATAGACACGCAGGTCAGTTTCCTCTGCTGAGAAGCACAAAAGAACTGCCCAGTTAAGGCATTGTTGCGCCAAAGTCAGAGCACACCTGGCTCCTAAAGGGAATGACGACTGGCAAACTGATTGGTTTATTTCATGTTACGCCCAAAACAAACTCATGATTAATTATGAGAATTAGTTCATGTTTTTTGCACGTTTCGTGCTACGTAAGGCATATTTTTGTGCCCTCACGATACCAAAGACACACTGACCTGTCCAAATTAAATGTCATGCGCAATTGACCGGTGTGCAATAGATCGCTTAAATAGGGCCCAAGCAGTTCTCTATGAAGAGATCCAGTGTACATAACAATAGCTTTGAAGATCCTGTTTATAACCACCTTTCTAATTGGATCCCTATTGAGAGCAGACAAACAAAAAGAGTATAGAGATGTTTTCTTTGATTGTGAACAAAGTTTCTGTCTCTCTCAAGTTTGTTAGGACTAAAGGCTCAAGGCATCACAAAGTCACAGGAAATTTGAAAAATTGCATAAAGCCAGCCTTGTTGTGGGAAGACTCCCTGTGCTTTCCCGAGGGTTGCCCTGTGAACAACTCTTGTAAGGGCGATCAAAAACAGATTTAAATTCAACTTTAATCTGATCATATGTGTTTCACTGTACTTAAGATGATAGAGCAGTAGGGATCTGCCAGTAAGGCTTTGAATTGCAAAAGATCTTCAAGCTTTATCTGAGCTGGGATTGCTGAAAAATGGACATAAACTGGAAAGCCATCCAATTTTTCAGGCTTACTAATGGCGAAAGTAACTGATAATACTCACAGGTTCTACAATAACTGCTGTAGCAGCGTACCAATCACCTTAACAATGTAAGCTAGCTATTTCTGTTGTTCATTTCCCAATGGACTGAGCCAGGGAAAACAAAAAATTTGTGGAAGTTCACTTAACAGCTGAGATAATCTCCTTGAAATCTATTGTCTGCATAGTGGCAAAGTATTCTGTGGCAATATGTCAAGACCTAGACACTCACAGAATTAAAATAAACTAGCAGCTTTATTAAAAAATTAGGTAGTAAAAATCAGGTTTTTATCCCTTTTTCTCCCCAATTTGGATCACTAGTTTCCCCACTCACTCCTTAGTCCTCCCATCACTAGCAAAGCTCTCAACACAAGGAGGATAAAGACTAGCGCATGCCTCCTCTGATACTTGTAAATTCAGTCACCACTTCTAAACAGGCACTAATGCAGCATCAATGGGAATGGCACTTGGAGGAAAGCGCAGTGACCCAGCTCTGATGCATCAGCTAACAGATGCTTGTGCTAACTGAAATTACATTAGGATTGATGTGGGGAAAGAGTGCCATCTACCCACCCTTGAGAGAGTAGGGCCAACTAGGCTCTCTCGGACTCCGGCTGCTGATGGCAAACAGCATCGCCTAGGATTTAAAACAGTGATCCTCTGATAATAGTGGCCGAACCAGTCTGCTGTACCAGTGGAGACCCTTCAGTAATGTTTCAATATTGTTGTTTATGCTTTAAAATACTAATTGTCTCATCATTTACAGTTAAATGATTTACATTAATAGGATACATGATGAACTGTAAAGGTCTTTTCTATTACAAGCTGTTACTCCCTTATGTCTAGTACACTTGTGGGGGCTAATGTCAAAACAAAACTTCATTATTAATGAACGCCTTTCCCCCACTCCTCTCCCTACTGTCTCTAATTTACAGGCCCTTGTCAAAAAGTGACTAATATTTAAAACCTTGTGGGTGTGTTTAGTTCATGGATGTCAGCGTTGCTGTCTGTGCTCTGAGTGAGTTGGTCAATCATATTTCAAACGTCTGACAGGGTTAAACCATAGCTCTGGCACCACATCAAAAATGTGATGTTCCACAGGCTGATACCACATAAACATCAACTATGCAAACTGCAAAACATTCAACAAAGTGCCTTTATTCTGTACCGAATAAAATTGTACGGACGGCAAACAAAAATCAATGCTTGAAGTCTTTCCAATACAACGCAGCTTTAATTTGAAAAAGGTTTTTAACTTTGACCAATTTTTATGGAAACCCCATTGAAACAATAGTGAAAGGAGATGGTGTTTTTGCTTGACTTTGATAAGAGGAGGAAGTTATTGTGTGTGTGTGTGTTCATGTTTGCACACATATTATGGACACAAAAGAAACAGATGTTTATCTAAAACATTGTATAATGTAATAGGGTTCAGCTTCTGTTCAAAGATGTAGCGTCTACTCATGTCTTTAATTGCCCCAGCATACACCAATCAAGCATAATTAAATGAAGACCTCCTTGTTTTTACACCCGTTATTCATTCATCACCTCCACTGAGCATCGGGAGAACTTTATAGTTCTCTAATTACAGTATTATTTGGGTGGTGTGTCATTCTCAGCATTGCAGCGACACTGACATGATAGTGATGTTTTAGTGTGTGTTATGCTGGTATGTGTGGATTAGGCACAGTAGTGCTGCT
Source organism: Astyanax mexicanus (assembly GCF_023375975.1). Taxonomy (NCBI): domain Eukaryota; kingdom Metazoa; phylum Chordata; class Actinopteri; order Characiformes; family Acestrorhamphidae; genus Astyanax; species Astyanax mexicanus. Next base: position 35,900,170 of record NC_064409.1, on the reverse strand, counting down.
GGTGGTTTTAAACACTGTGTTATCATTCACTGTCCATTTTATTACCCACTCCTACTAAGCTGATCCACCTTGTGGACGTAAACTAAGTCAGAGACAGAAGCTCTAAATCTGTTGCTGCACAGTTAGTCATCCTCTAGTCCTTCATCAGTTTTAAAACAATAGGGCTCACGGGATGGTTCCCATGAGATGCTGTCTAAAGAACGCTGCCTAAAGTTGGTAGACTATAAACACCAGCAACACTGCTATGTCTGGTCCACTTGTACCAGCACACAGTACACATCATGTCAGTGTCACTAAGCTTGACAAATTTCCACAGTTCAATAGAGACCAAAATTGTAAGTCTTTGGTGTAAACCCTACTGTCGGCCCATGTCTTGTAACATCTGGACCATTGCCAAAGTTAGTCCGTGTTATAATTCTCTTAGTGTCCATCAGATCTTGTTTAGTAATTAGGAAGAACTACTGGTCTATTTGTGCTCTCTGTCTCTGTCTCTCTCTCTCTCTCTCTGTGTCTCTCTGTTCTAATAAACTTGTTCAATGGGACTATGGCCTGGCCTCTATGTCATGGTGAGCACAGAATTGCAGACACGTGCAGATACTGATAAAACAATACGTTTATTATAAAAATAAACAGATGTAAGACGTGGTTGATACAGAAAATGGGTAATCACCAGAAACCAGAGCAATGTAGACAAAACCATACCATAAACGAGAGACAGTCCAGAGTTCATACACGAGATATCCAATGTCAGAGGTAATCCAAGAGGCAGTAGTGAAAACACAGTCCAGGTAATACACAAGCAATCCAGTATCAGAGGCAAAGGTAATAATCGGCGTCGAGAAAACAAAAGCAAGGTCATACACAAGATAAACTGAGACAAGAGATAAAGTAACGCTTTGTAAAGAGGAGAACCTACAATACGCGGTGTGGGTGTTTGTGTGGAGTGCTCTTATATAGTGCCAGTAATCAGTATTCGGGACTTCCTGGAGGAAGCAGGTGAGGTGTCACGTGACCAGGTGAGTGCGTGATGTCAGCGGGTGGTGCATTCTGGGTAGTGTAGTTGTTGACCTGAGAACCTCCGTTAGAGCTGAGTGTGGAAGGGACAGAGGAGCTAACAGCACCAGACGTGACACTCTATACTAATACTATATGATATTTGACGATTATGTGACAGAAAATGGATTCCAAAGGACAAGATGTGACTGTTAGACTGAAAGAACAATTTCAGATTATGAATGGGTCTTTATAGAGTAAGATAAAGTAAGATTACACCAGGGTGTGTTTTCGTTTCAAGCTGATGAGCAAAGTAATTTCATCTTGACTCATTCCCATTTGGTGGATCGTGTCTGGAATGGCAGTTAATCATCTTTTGAAAAAAAATACAAGCAGACAGAGAGGTCACATGTGGTGATTTAATTAATAAATAGCATACATGGCCACATAAATCACAATGTTCAAATAAATCACAGACAATTTTATGGAACAGAGGAGTGTTTATTTCCATGAGGGAAGTTTTTTTCGCACATGCTAGAGTAACTAATGTATTCCACCTCCAGCTGGGTCGCTTCGGTCTGTGTTGGTTCAGGGGTGGCTTAGTTTGGGAGAAGAATCATATTTCACTTATTCATGCAGATACAGTATTTACAGTTGTTATGATAGTGCATTGTTCATGAAAAGATCATTAATTCTTTTCCTTGTGTGAACATTATGTGTGTATGGGGGGGGGCTTGCTTTATTATTTTAAACTCTCAAGAAGTAATTTCTTCCAGGAGATCACATAAAGGTAGAGTCATGACATTGCAGGATTTAAGACCTTATTTCTTGGCAAGCAGAACATGTGGCCAGTTGCTGTTGAGAGTCAGACTCTACAGTGAAATAGAGACCAGACCCTGCTGTGAAATTCATGATGGCTGATTTGTGGAGCCTAACTTTGATTTCCACTGAGTCACATGATGTAACCACCTATGCATGTCTCCCACTGACTTTACATAAAGAAGTGTGAGGACAAAAATGAACAGGGTTACAATGGAACTGGAGTGAAAACAACTCAGAGTTGAGTGTTGGAAAGGCTGCCCATCTGTTATCACACACACACACACACACACACACACACACACACACACACACACACACACACACACACACACACACACACACACACACACACACATGTATACATTGACATGCCTGTCCTACCCTTTCTGTGGGCCCCTGTCTCACACATTCTGACCTTATGGCCGTGTATGTCTGCAGTGGCAGCAGAATGAAATTAGTTGATGACAAGCATGAAAACATACAGTGACAGTGAAACAGTGGAGAATCAACTTGCTCTCCTTTTCCCAGGACTACATTAGCAAACTACCCAAGTATTTCCTGCTCAAGTATGAATCAGATTCGAATTACACACATTCTTATGTTTGCCTTGTTTGCCTTGTCCTAGAAACAATCAGCAATGCTTTCTATGAATATCCTGCCTAGACAAATCAATGTACACGATCCTAACACATTATAAAGTCATTATAAAGCAATCATTATCATGAATAATCTATTCCCATGAAGAACATCATGAGAAAGTGGGAATTTAATAAAGGCATGTTATAATACATTTCTAATGACTAAAAGGTGTTATTATATTCAAATATAATTAATGAGTGGTTAAAAGTATTTCTAACATGGCTCAGTGGCCTTTATTAGTAGGCAGCTTTGTTAGTGGTGTAGTGCACATAATACAAGGTGAGCTGTGTTTCTTGCTATTGAAATATAACATATTACAAACATACCATAGCTTATGATGCATTAAGATCACAAATCATAAAGCATATTAAACAAAGCTAAAAGGTATCATGAATTTTGATTTATATTTATAGCCATGTTTATAATTCCCTGCAACAACAAATTGATTAAAATCTTTTTTTTTTAATAGTTGGTAACTAATTTAATAATAATCGATTTGTTGGGTAAACATTATTATACACATACGTACAGTTGATACCCCCTAGTGTATGGCAGTAAGACAATCAAAGTTGTGAATCTAAAGCAAGCTGCATGCATGTTGAAGCCACGGGTGACGGAGATTCAAGGTAAGTTTGTGTTAATTAGATTTTTTCTCTCACTCAATGTTTCAAAAACATGCCAGAGTAGTTAAACAAGATGTGTCTCATTTTTACTAAATTTATATCTCACTTACTGTCACGTTCTTATCCTGCTTTTGCGTGTCTCTGGTCTGTCCCTATGATTATCTACCCTCCTCTGCACAGGCCCTGTGTTTATCCCATGTCTCCGCCCCTGTTGCTCAACTGTTTGTTTGTAGCTCCGCCCGCTTGTTACTCTGACCCAGGTGTTTCCTATTTCCTGTCACCTTCTGTGTGTATAAATAGTCCTCCTTGTTCCTCTGTTATTCGTCCATGGTTGTTTGTGTTTTAGATGTGCTATACTTGGGTTGGACTTAGACAGGAAAGTAAATCCAAACAGAAGTTTATAACAACTGTTTTAGAGCACTGTATTATATGTAGGTTATTTAAACATATTTGGACTGAAAATTGGAACTAAATTATTTTTTATATAAATATATATTTTAAAGACGTATACTATTTTTACTACTACTACTGCTGCTGCTACTACTACTACTACTATACTACTAAAATAATAACTAATGTAATAAGAATATTAAAATTATTATATAATTTCTAATTTTATTAATAAAAAGGAAATAAAAAGGAAATGATTATTATTGAGAATAATAATAGCAATATAAATAATAAAAAAAACCACAAAAATAACAAATAACAAAATAACAATAATAATACATTGTATTTGTACGGTGCGTTTCAGTAACCCACAAAAACAATACAGTACTCAAACATAAAGTAACATTCAACACGAATCAAAGAACTATAGTCGCAAAAACACCAACAATACTATATCAAGGGAAAAATATATAAAGAAATAAAAGCCAGAACATTCATAAAAGAGTTAATTAGTTCTCCTGTCCTAAAGGTCTGTGTGTGTCGTGTTTATAGGCCCGGGTTAGTGGTTTGGTTAAGTGAAGGGAGTTGCCTGCTTTCTGTTGTAAACTGTGGGTGACATTAATGAGCCACCAGTGCAACGTGGCACTCTGTTACAGCACTGACCCTCGCCACTTACCAGCACTGCGGTTACACAGAGAGCACACAAAAGATCTATAAAAGAACGTCCCCATAGAAACGACACATTCATAGCTTTATAACAGTGCTTAATGCCAATTAATACCAATTGAGGTATCAAGTCTGGAATATCTTAACCAGGCAGGCTAGATGTACTGTACACATTACATCACTGCTTAACCTCATTTCACCTAATTATCATATCTCACACTCAGGATCAGATTTGTTCCCGCTGAAGTACAAAGTAATTTCTAACAGCAATAAGTACAGATTTGTACCATTTAAAAAGACAAAAGTTACTGCACTAATAAACAATATATATTTTAATTGCACATTTTTTATTTAAAAGTTTTAGTTTAGTCATGTTTATTTCGGTTGAAAACACATATACATACACATAAACAGAAATGTTTTCTGTTAATAAGCATATCAACAACACAAATATGAACCGAAAAGGTATAGGCTGAAGCTTTGGCTTATTTTTGCCTATCCTTTTTACATTATCTCACATTCTATATTCCATTATTTTGCAAATCAAAAACATAAAATGAGTCAAAAAAAAAAAAAAAAAAAAAAAAGCCACACATTCCATATTTAATCACTGTTCATGTTTATAGGAGTTTACTACTTTTCTCTTGTAAGTTTTTTTAAATTTGCTGAGTGAACTACACATTTTCAATTCATTGTTAAAACCATTCCACAAAGTGACCCCCCTGACTGATACACATCTATTTTTTATATTTGTTCTTGCTCTTATTTTTTTAAACATACTTGTTGCTCTCAGCTCATACTTATTCTCTCTCAATTCAAATAGCTTCTGAATACAGTCAGGAAGCGAATTGTTTTGCACTCTATACATTATCTGTGCAATGTGTAAGTCAACTAGATCAGTGAATTTTAGAGCCGATAAATTAATAAATAATTTGTTTGTTGATTCATAGAAGTCTGCTTGGTTAATAATTCGTATTGCTTTTTTCTGTAGCATGAAAATTTGATGCGTGTTAGTTTTATATACATTTCCCCATACTTCCACACAATAGGTCATGTATGGAACTATGAAAGAACAGTACAGTATAAATAATGATTTTTGATTCAAAATATGTTTGGTTTTATACAGTATTGCAATGGTTTTAGAGATTTTAGTTTTTACATTATTAATATGTGGTTTCCAACATAATTTATGATCAATTATCACACCCAGAAATTTATTTTCATATACTCTTTCAATTTCAACATCATCTATCCTAAGTTTAGCTTCATTTCTGATTTTTCTGTTACCAAATATTATAAACTTTGTTTTACCTAAATTCAACGATAGCTTATTGATATCAAACCATCTCTTTAAAGTACTCAATTCTCTTTATAGCCATACAATATTGGATCATCAAATTCTTTACACATATTCAGTTGATGATAATGTTTTAAAATCGTTACAATCTTTACTGGCACAAAAAACATGGGTACAAAAAAAGGACTTTCACTGAAAGGTACTTTTTTGTACCTTAATATAAGGTACAGCCCCAGCGACAAGCTTTGTACTCTTTTAAGTACAAATCTGTACTTATATTTCTTAGTGTGCATGCATGGTACAGACAGAGAGACTTTCTCCTTTAGCTCCTCAATATCTACTCCTAGTTTTACTAGTGTGTGCATGTCCACTTTAGGCAGAATAAAGGATCAGCATCAGGAGTTTTTGTGTTCTACTATCTTTTCTATCATTTTTCTTTCATTCTATAAAAGACATTTGTAGCCTTTGTTGTTGGATGCACTATGATAGGCAATTTGGTTGCTTGTTTAATATGATTTTAACAAAATAGAAATGTACTGATTTTTAGCCTTGGTAGGCCAGGCTTCTTCTTCTTTGCATGTTACAGCTTTAACTGGATTGCACCACAAACTGTGTTCACAGACAATGATTTATAGAAGTGTTCCTGAGGCCATGCAGTGATTTCCAGTATAGGCAATTTTTAATGCAGTGCCACCTGAAGGCCCAAAGATCACCAACATCCAATGCTGACCATCAGCCATGTACATTTATATACAGTACATTTCCAAAGTTTTCCCAGTTTTAGATGGAGGAACATTTTTCTTACAATTTTAAGATTGGTGAACATCTGTCCATCTTCTCTTCTGAGAGACTCTGAATATGTAATAAACCCAAAAATGTGAATTAGTTGCCAATTGCTGTTTTCTATTAGTACCACTTACTTTTCCAGGCTTTTCAAGTTTTTTTTAGATGTTTTGCTGCCATCAAGTCCAAGTTCGATACATGTTTAAAATGTCTTACTTTCAACAAGTGATTTAAGTTTGATGTTCAAATTTTACATCTTGAGTGCTGGAATTATGAGGCTACCGTTGTTAACATACCAGTCAACACTAAAATATTTTTTTCCTAATATATGCCTAAAAGTCACACCAATGTCCTCCTTAAGCCCTATACAGACGGGATTAGTTTCTCAGCCGGTCCTGGGGTAATTTTCTCTTTTATGGGGGGTCCTCTGTGATTTTATTCCTGTCTGGAACGACCATGTGTTTTTCTCAGATGTTCTCTGAGACCTACTGTTTTTCACTAAACTCCGTGGTCATAAGGTACTTTTAGTCCCGTCCAGACACACGTCTGAGTTTCGTCACCTCGCGTTTAATAAAATAGTTCTGTATTCCCTGCCATGCACCATAATTGCACTTTGCGTGCACATTTCCACGTACCCAACGTGAGTGGAAATGGAGGAGCTACTGAATACAATATCATGTGACTAATATATATATATATATATATATATATATATATATATATATATATATATATATATATATATATATACAGTGTGCAGCAGGGACTTGACACTCAACTCCTTTCTTTAAGTTACACCTGCTGTTTTCAACTGGTTACAGGCCTCTGATTTTGTTCCAATTCAATGTCTTTCTTCTTTGAGAAAGACATACAATTATATGCAATAACCGTAAAAGCCTGGTGTATAAAATACAGCATCAAAGAGGAACTTTGTCAGTGTATCAATTTTATCCTTCAGTAACACATAAAGCTTTCAATCTGTGTACTAAAGGAGCCTGTCTTTCGCATGTGCTGCCTTGATTAAAACACTCTAATGAGAAACAGATTTGATTATGATTGCTACATCACAGGAAGTCTAGTTAACACAATACGGTTTCCAATTAGCTTCCTGTGAATGTTAGCATGTTGGTACCAGAAACTGGGCTCATCATCAGGAATGGAAAGATTAAAAATATGCATGTTAAAGAGATGGACATTTCTCATTTTTGTTAAAAAAAAAAGGTTTTGTAAGTATCATTGTATATTCCTTGTAACACTTTAAAAGAAAACTCCATGCCCCTAGGTTCTGCCTGTAATACCACGGACAGTAATTTAGAAGCACTTCCCTGTACCCAGTAAAAAGAACGGAAAAAGACACTTTAAAAGATAAAAGTCAATGACTACATTTAGGGCCGTTTCAAGGCATTTGGTTAGCATATTGGAAGAAGTAACTATTAACAGCTTAGTGAGAGAAATTCACTCTACCTTCATCAGTGCAGGCATCCATAGTAAGTGGGCTTAGAAATTTAAGCACAGCACCTTAAGGGAGAAAAAAATAGATATTGTGAGAGTTAACATTAGCACATTTTCTCTGATGTTTAGAAGGAATCCAGCTGCTTTCACAACTATCAATGATAAAAAATACCCCAAGCTAATGTTTATGTTTAGTAAACAGACTTACTACTTGTAGCTTAACATAGCAGATTTAAGCATTTTCCTGTTAAAGAATTAAATAGACACACCTGATGCTTTAAAGACAGTGAATAGCTGGACGTGCATGTACACTACTAGACATGAATGTTACAGTCTGATTATATAATACACAGAATTATTGTGGTTAATTCATACGTCCATTTGGTAGATTTGATTATTACGGTAGAATAGTAAGCATAGCAGAGAATCTATTCTACCTGTCATGTCATTAAATACGAAAAACAGTGAATCTGGATCAGATCTGTTTTTGGTTTTCGTGCTATAACGTCTTATATTGGCACTGCTGTGCTGCGGCCGTAGATAACACGTTATAGCACGAACCTTGGATGTATTATTGTGATTATACCACAGTTCCATCATCGCTGTTTATTAAAAGATTTTGAGTTAAAGAAGACAAGAAATTTGTTTGGTTATAAACACTAAAATAGTTCCATTACTTCTCTATTTGTGGCTGCGCTGTTTGAATTGTAAGCGCTGCATCGTTGCTAGGTTACCTGTATGTAGCGGAGTAATACATGGAGAGCATAGGTTACAGTGCATTACCGGCTGATAATGTCACTCTGTATAATGTCACTATTATAACTGCTGTATAATATAACATATTAAAGTGCGTAGCCATAATATCAGCCTGTTCAACTAACCGTTACTAGCACTGACTGCCAGGCAGGTATCTAATATTAACATTACCAATATATTTTGTACAAGACACGTAGCCTAATTTATCCAATGTAAATGATCATTTACCTCCTTTCTCTTCTTTCTTGTCTGGATTCCTGGATGATAACTCTGCTTATGAATTTCATATTTTTCTCGTTGCAGGTATTACAAACCTGACTGGCTACTAGTGGGAGGAGTGACATGCATTTGAGTCTCCTGGTATAACTTGTGTCAAAGCTTCCACATACAGCATATGGAGCCAAATCTGAAAACAAGATTTTCTTTAATACTGAACTAATGCATGCTGTGACTAAACAATGTAAGCCTGATGGTTGGTTATTTCTTCATTACTGTATTAATTCTGAGTTCCCTATGATCCTTTTCAGAATTCTTTTGGCTATTCTGGTCTTTCTAACTATGCTTCCAATCTTGGTGTAAACGTTTGGTTCTGTGTACTGAGTGCAGGTTCCAAGTATGGAGCTCTATTCTGGGAGAAAGATACACAAACACCATGCACTACTATTCCAGTCAGTTAGAGACTATGCAGTGAAAAAACAACAATGTCTGAAACATGTGGAGCTTTTGGATAGGCATACAATAGCTAAACAGGCTTGCTGTTAAGTACTCCTTTAGCACGGTCTAAAAACTAAAATTGCTATTAAAGATAATTAGGTCATTATCGGCTCCAGCTGTGTAAACTTACTGAGGTAAAAAAGTAATCTTACAAAAACTATAGAGTTTAGCATGACCAAAAAGAACATATTTTTCCACTTTACTTTTACAGTGCGACCTGAAATAACAGGGCTGATACTAAGATTGGTATTTAGAAACCACTGAAACGGAATATATGTAGAGGTTCCTAGTAGTGATAGTCAGATCTGATATCCAGTCCTTATATTAGATCAGTGCATTATGGAGTCCAAACAACGGATGTATTTTCAAAAGCCTCAAAATGTTTTTTTTTCTTCTAAAAGTAGCTAAACTTCAAAGATAATTTAATGACATGTTATTTCCCCTCATTATGTCTGACTGTGAACTCAAAATAATTGCTCCAAAGTTGTTGGAGATTATTGCCATCTATTGGTATGTCCTACCACCTGTTGTTGACATTTGGTTTGTCTTCTCGGTGAGCTAGCTTGGTATGCTAGGAGCTAACATTAGCTGAGTTAACTATGGATATAAGATTGTCTTTTAAGAGGAGTCAATCACAGCTTTCAGCCACAGAAAGAGATTTGACTGATAAACTACAGAAAGATTATTCAGGTGAGTCAACAGTGAGTGGGTGATGTGGTTAGCATTATTAAATGTTAGCTAAAATCAAAATTCTTGCAACAGAGCTCGGGGCTGGGTTGCAGCAATTTTGCATTTTGCAATCCCTTCTGGTTTAGGTTTGTGTGTAAAGTCTCTACTAAGTCATTAGTTAACATTAGTTAGTTGCAAACTATCATTTTACTAACTCCGGTTGCACCAGAAGCACATGTGTAAAATACATTGTTCAATGCTCCTATGAAGATATATTTTTGTTGGTTTATTATACACCTGCTCCAGGTTAGGTGTAAATTTTTACAAGCTATTTGCTTGTACGTATATACTAGTTTGTATGGTGCAACCTGTTTTAATGCATAAATTTAAATTTAGTAAACACTTACATTACAACTAGACTATGTTTGAACTTAAACACAACTGGCTACATATTCATTTACATTTTCTGGTTTGTTTGCAAAATAATTCCACGTGTTCCTGTGTAGCCTTTTAGTCTTCAGTATTAAATGTACAATGTAAAAAAAAAAACATAAAAAGAAAGAAAACACATTAAATGAGAAGGGGTGTGTCCAAACTATTGACTGGTACTGTTTAACTGTTGTGGAAATCATGCCCCTGGCTAAACCTAGGATTAATTAAATGCCTTATATGCAGTGTATTACACCACATAGTACTCTGAGCTGTTTACCAGTAGTTCCTTGGACCAGAGGGCAGTGCCACCTACAGCATTTTTGATTACTGGCCTGTTTTTAGTTTTTTTTTTTCTTCTGTGGCATGGTTTAGTTGAGTTCTCTTTGGTGGTTTGGTCTTAGTTCTTTTTATGGTACTGTCGTAGGTTTGATTCTTCTGTGGTACAAGCTAATAAAAATAGACAACAAAGAAATCAACTAAACCGATTTATTCTGATCGTGGTGTATTCCCTAGCCCAGTTCCTATCTACACAGAAATGTCCCTCAGATGTTTGGATGTGGACTCCCTTGTTCACATTAAGTGTAATACAGTACTGTGCAATATGAGTGAGTGCACATCTGCACACTACAGGCAAGGCAAGATCACAGCCTGCCCCACAATCCACTCTGTTCCAGCCTGCCCTCCAGAGCAGCTGCCTGCTTTTAATCAGCAGTGAGACAGGCATCACACTGAGACAGGCTCATTGGCGGGTCACCTTTGAGGAAGAAAATGGAAACACTCCAGTCTGAGTAATACACCCTGCCCCCCACCTCTCCAAAATCTTTTGTTAGGAGGAGAAAAATAGCCATGTCCTAATTTCTGAGTAATTATATTACTTCTTAATAAAGGCAAATTTGATTTGTTTCTTATATTAGCTATTACATAAAGAGACAGTTGGCTGGCTTAATATGACTTAGAAAAAAGCCCACCTCATTAAACTGTAAAAAAAACAACAACCTATAGAATCTACTCAGTAAATATGAGGTAACAATTTGCATTCAGTTTGTTTGAGTAGATTTCACCCCATGTACTGACTAAAGATTACCTAGATGTCACACACTAAGAGAAGTAAGGTAAAACCTACCTAACAATCCTCAATACTATTTACTTAAAAAAAAGTGGAGTAACATTAACATGATGGTTACTTCTTTATCTACTTCATATTTATTAGTTACGTATTATATATTATATTTTAATATAACTAGCTCACCACTACTTACTCAGAGAAGTTTAAATTTACTTTGTCCAGTTATTTAATTTAGCTAATGCTATTTTAGCAACATCTACCCTGTTATACTCACTAAAACATGCACCAGCCTTCCTCTAGACACTGTGTTTTATAATCGACAAGTAGAACTCACCTCAAACACAAACATTGAGTCAAGAGCCTGATATGTTCAACACTGAAAGCGCTAGGTTAGCTAGTTAGCTAATTAGTGTTAGTTATATGCAAACCATGCACATGTCAAAGACAACATGTAATGAACTAACTAGCTTGTTTGAAGTAACCAAAGTTTTTACCATGAACCTGTACACATGCTAGCTAGCACTACATTTTATGATTAAGGCTGATTAGCACTTACCAGGTAATGCTAGCTATCGAACCAAGGTAGGGTTAGCTAAATTTGCTAACACAGAGGGATTAGCACTGGCTACATGTGTTAATAATTGGCCTGCTACCAGAGTCTGCTTGTGCCAGAAGGGTAAAGTCCTCATTATACGGGAGCACACCGACTACAAAAATTAATATAGAACTTATATACTTACATACATCAACTTTTGTGCTCATACACAGCAACATGTTAACTAACTTCAAAACAGCAGCTCAACGGGAGACATGTAGCAGCTCGGCTCCACTATAAGTGCGCAGGGGACCAATAGTTTTTGAGTACCATTTTTTTTTAGCAGTATTAACATTAACAAGTTACCCGCTAACTACGCTAGCTTTTTTGCTGTTCAGAGGTATTATCGGACTGTAGTCTGCGTGTTTACCAGGTTTGTTAAAACAACAAGCTACGTTGGACGAATCGCTAGCTAATATCACCCTGATTTACTGGAACACTCAGGGTCCCCCAATGTAGCACTTTTGTGCGGGCTAGCGCTAGTGGTTAGCTGCTAATGCTAATGCTGTGCCTACAGTCAGATACACTTAAAGTACACCTAAAGCACAACAGAGACACACAAATTTCAAGGCAGTTTTTAAGTTTTTAACTACCAACAATTGTGCCAATACAAATCTTTAGTTCAGATAATTCATATTTCATGTGTATAAAAACTTCTAATATTTTGTTGCACCAACTTAAAAAATCACTTTTTGTTTTATTTGTCCTAATTTAATTCCATGCAATGTGTAGGATCAGGATAAGTTGTTTCAATTACACATTTTACATTAATGAAATTCATGAAGTGGCTCCAACAGTATATAATATTGATTGATAATTTAAGTGAGCAACTGGAAAATGTGTAATGATTATTACATATCTGTATTTATTCTCATAAAAGCTTGCAGTAATGCAAGCTTAAACACACTGTGTGTTTATCGAAAATATGTTTTGATATATGTTTATCACAAAAAATGAGCCAATGCCAATGAGTTTGAGTCAGAAAATTTTTTTTTTAGTATCATTTGATGAAAAATTAAAACGGGTCCCACAGATCCAAACACCACACAAGGGTTAAAAATGAAAACCTAAAAAAAGCAGGATTTTTATTGAAGAAGTGAAACACTAAAATCAGCATGTAATTGACTGAAACTGGAGAATAGTGCTTTCATGCTCAAGCTAACTTTAGGCTGCCTCCACACTACACAGTACTTCCTTTCACCAACATGAGATTAGTGGAGGAATTTTCCGGTCTTTGAAGATTTGTCCTCATGACCTCCCTGCAGCCACCTCAGGGGAGAAGAAAAATTTCCCATCAATATGTCCATCACTGCTCTAAATAACAAAACATAAAGTGCCACAGTATGCCCTGTTCTCCAAATCTGGGAAAATAGCACCTATTTAGCTTGTTAAAACCTCATTTATAATCCTGTCATGATCCACATATGGTCTAATGAAAGATTAGCTAAGATTAGCTACTAATCTTACTGATCATTTCATAATAATTGTGTGAATGTTTGTATCTCGTTGGCATGATCAAAAGTAGGGTTTAGTTAGGTTATGTAAATTCACTCTGAGCCAAAATTCTGTCTGCACATTAATGCCTGACTAATGACATCATGTATTATAGAGCCAAATATGATGAAACAGAGACTTCCTCTCCAATTTTACTGGGCTGCAGCCATAATACAAACCTACTGGGCATTCTCAGACTTGTTACAGTAATTATGGATCAACTGCAAGACAGCAGTTATCCAGGAATGCAGCACTGACCTGATTTTGGAATATTTCCATGTTCCATTCTAAGCAGCTGCAAATAACTATCGATGTAGTCAGTCAAGATTGATTACTGTACAAGGCCGGCACCCTGGCTAACAGCTGCTAAATCACGTTATTTGATTCTGTTGAGGAGCATCAGGATTTGAGGAATCAGCTCCATGCAAACTCTCCACTGGTGTCCCACGAGGCTTAGTATTAGAACAATTGGTCTTGCTCTCTCTAGGGTTGATAGATGGTGTTCTGTCCTCTCATCACTTGCCTTATGATGTCGGTCAACACAGGCGTCTGTTAGTGGATGCATCAGTGCTGGGGATCTGCTGCTTTCTTCTGAGCACATTGGCTGCCCAGTGATGCTGCACCAGCGACAGTTCATTAAGATGTGTTGTAGGAGGCATGTATTAGTTTTTACCAGAGGTGGAAAAAGTACTGAATATTTTGTAATTAAGTAAAAGTACCTTTACTTTGCTAAAATTCTACTCAAGTAAAAGTAAAAGTACCCATCTAAAAATCTACTCGAGTAAAAGTAAAAAAGTACTCAATTTAAAAATTTACTGTGAGTAAAAGTTACATAATTACTTTAAATTATTTGATGTAAAAAAGTACAAATCATAAATTAAATCTTTTAAATTAATTATTATTCCGAATAATAATTTGGACCTTTCAGACAGTATTTGTTCAGACCACCCCATAAAACATTTTCAAGAACAAGTGGCATAGGTTTCTATGATCCATTTTTTTTCTTTACTGTTAAAAGGTTATGGTCGTATAGGTGACTATAAACCGTATTTTTATAGTTTTACAAGTACATTATTATTTTTGAACTTGCCATTGCTATGCTTGAACTGTTATTTACATGTTGTTTCTTTTAACATTCAAGCAGATTGTGTAATGTTCCCAGTAAAAACTTAAGGAATTATCATTAAAAACATGAAAACATACAAAAAAACTGTTAGTCTGTTTACTGCAGTGCCGTAAAGAAGCACATATCGAAGGGTAGCATAACTCGACAGAACACCGCTTCCCCCGAGTTGCGCGCACAGACCCCAGCTGATCTATACAGCGTCTCTCCTGCTAACTGTAATAAACACTGCTGGGAAAAGTTCAGCTGCGCTGCCATGGAGAAAAAAAAAACATTTTTTTAATTCAGACAATTTGGTTTTTTTCCCAGCATTTCATTTTTTACTCAGTAACTGGGATTTTTCCAATGTAGTGAATTAAATTACTTGTGTCAAAATGTACTTGAGTAAAAGTAAAATTACCTATTTTATAAACTACTTTAAAAATTACAAATGACTCATAAAATCTACTCAATTACAGTAATATGAGTAAATGTAATTCATTACTTTCCACCTACTTTTTACCTCCCTAGTTTTAATACATTACTAGTGATGGTAATTTTATTATGATGAAAGGCAATTGGCTATTCGAATTGGGTGGAGAATGTGGTAAAATTGGAAAACATAGTTTTCTATGTTAGCCTAACACTGCAACCAACTGAGCCACCTGTTTATTTAACAGTAACATTCGAGGAATGGTATATTTAAGATATTTCCCAGGAATTTACTGCGAGACTAAACACCATGCACATAAATCTCCCACATGCAGAAACTTACTAAATGTCACAGAATAGAATGTAAAAAGTAAAATTTTAAATCTACTCAATAAATTTGAAGCAACATGTTGCGCTCACTTAATTTGGGTAGA
Source organism: Astyanax mexicanus (assembly GCF_023375975.1). NCBI lineage: Eukaryota > Metazoa > Chordata > Actinopteri > Characiformes > Acestrorhamphidae > Astyanax > Astyanax mexicanus. The sequence continues at coordinate 35,884,811 of NC_064409.1, read as the reverse complement.
GTTTACTCCATATTTTAAATAAATTTTATCTAAATTGAACAGATGAGACAACACTAAATAATCTTTCCTATTGGCCCCTGACCTTTATGCTCATAATGGGCATGTCCCCCCACCCTAACTAACCATCAGTGTGGACTCCTGCTTGTCTTAGTTAAAATTTCCCTAATTGTTGACTGCCTGGCAACAGTGTTGTAGGCCATGAGCACAAGTTACCATTTTCTTTACTGCAAAGTCTGATTTTATTCTGGCTTTATTCTGCAGTAACTTTGCAGCATCTCTGCTGCTGTTTTTTTACTGTTCACTTACAGTAAAGCTCTTTATAGTGTATGGCTAGATATATTTTTACAGTACTTTATTGGCATCTAAAGATGCCATATATTTGATCCACTATTTTAATGCATAATTATGGTATAATGTATTTCTTGTGCTAAGACTTACACTAAAAAGCTGTAAAACTTTGTAATTACAGTAAATGGCTATTTTTATTATATAATAACTTGCTGTTATCATTCTCCACAGTGAATGACTGTAATTTCACAACCCCTTTTTGCCTTATTTTGACAATAAAGTACTGTAGCACTTACAGGATTTTTTTTACAGTGTCTGTAGTACCTGTATCTAGGTATGACCATTGATTTGGGCAAGGGTAACTTTAGCTTATTTGCAAAAGTTAAGGATGTTAGTGCTGGATGACTAAGTCTGCTAATTAACATGAACAATATCAGTATGTTACTGATAAAGAAAACAAATTATTCTGTAGTGCAGAATGTTAAGGCCATGTTGTGTGATGAGAACCATCAGTGACCCAACAGGGGGATATTTTTCATTTGTTGGGGAAATATTGGCACTGTGGATTTGGTTGCATCACATGTGTCTGCTTTTGTTGTATTGGTTTCAGTAGTGTTTACATCTGTTTCCACTTAATTATACAAATCTTGTTATTCTGGGTTTGTAGCATGGATTTGGCATTGTTCTTTGTTTTATTGCTTGTTTGTGAAGTTTGCTTTCATTTGTAGCTGGATAATGTCAGTAAGAACTTTGTATGCAATTAAGACATGACTTCAGCTGTGGTAATGCTTTTGTTAAAATGGCTGGGATTTCAGACAGTATGTAGCAAAGTATTTCATTCTGACACATGTAATGAGAGCATAAAGCTCAGGATGTCAGTTTATATATACACTAGGTAAATAATGCATGCATTAAAGTAAATTGTTAAACTGACCTGCCATTTTAGGGACCACAAGTAGCTGTTCAGTTGGATACTTAACAAAAAAACGTAGACATTTAATATAAAACTTACATATACATTGTATATAAAAAGTGTTGTAGATTTGCTTATGAGCAGTTGCTACATATGTAACCAAAACAGGAAATTGCTCACAAATTATATTAATACAAGTGAGAAAGAAGTTTCAGCGGTGTGAGACAGTAGGTCAGAAGAGGCATTGTAAAGCAAAGCAGCATTATTAGAGAACAAGCTTGACCCTATAAGCTCCCATGGCAGTTAGGAAGTATGATACCAAGGGCTTTGAACCACCGCTAAAGGAAACTCTGTCATGTCAAAGGACACTGCCCAAAGGACGATTTTGGTGGTCTCAGTCTCAGTCCAGCAGTGACAGTGAGGTGTTTAAAAACTCTAGCAGCACTGCTGTGTCTGATGTACTTATACCAGCACAACACAGATACCACACTGAAATTAGTTTTTAAGGTGGGGTGCCTGTAAAAACACATAAAACCTAAAATCGTGTAGAGTGTATGGGGCAAATCAGATTTACCCTTTACCAGAGTCATGGAGTCTGCTAAGGCAAAAAAGGACCTGTTTATTATCCAATAATAGACATGTAAAACATGCTGGCATGGACAGGCAGAGCTGCCAGGAAAAGTTGTTCACTTGCCTTTATTGAGGATGTGACTGCACACAAAAACACATGTAACTATTCAGTATCTAAACAGTTTTTTAAATAACTGAAGGAATACATTCCTTTGTAGCAGAAAAAAATTCAAACATGCTGGGAAAGGTATACTAAGGTTTCCATTAACACAAGGTGCAGTAATGCACACAGACAAAATTGTTGGTGCCCCTCGGTTAATGAACGAAATGAACAAATAATAATTAAAAATGCTATAAAAAAATAAACAAATGCTTCAACAGAGTTATTAAAAAAAATAAACTCATGAAATGCCTGGACAGAAATTATGGTACCATTAACTTAATATTTTGTTGCACAACCTTAAATTGGTCATTAAATTTGTTCTGATCTTCATTGAAGTCACAACAATAGACCAACACAGTCTGCTTAAACTAATACCACATAAACACTTATATGTTTGCATGGTTTTATTGAATACAACATGTTACCATTCACAGTGAGACGGGAAAAGTATGTGAACCTCTAGACTAATGACTTTTCTAAGAGCTAATTGAATCCAGGAGTCAGCCAACCTGAAGTCCAGTCAATCTGATTAGATTGAATGTGTTGGTTAAAGCTGCCCTGCACTATTAAAAAAAACACACATCAGTTTTGAGTTTGCTGTTCTTAAGAAGCATTGCTTGATGTGAATCATGCCTCACACAAAAGAGCTCTCAAAAGACCTACGTTCAAAAATTGTTGACTTGCATGAAGCTGGAAAGAGTTACAAAAGTATCTCTAAAAGCCTTGATGTTCACGTGTCCACGGTAAGACAGACGGTCTTCAAATGGAGAAAGTTCAGCACTGTTGCTACTCTCTCTAGGCGTAGTCGTCCTGTAAAGATGACTGCAAGAGCACAACGCAGGGTCTTTTCTGGCAGATGCTAACATTTTTGACTAATCTACAATAAGGAAAACAATAAAGAAGAATAAAGTTAAGGGGAGGACACTACGGAGAAAGGCACTGCTGTTCAAAAAAAAAAAACACTCCTGCACGTTTCAAGTATGCAAAAGAGCATATGTTCCTGAGCACTGAATGTTCCACAGCAGTACTGGTAAATATACTGTGGACATATTTGCCCAAAATTTAGTTGTTTGGAGGGAACACACAATGCTATGTGTGGAGAAAAAAAGGCACAGCACACCATCATCAAAACATAATCCCAACTGTGAAATATGGTGGAGGAGGCATCATGGTTTGGAGCTGCTTTGCTGCCTCAGGGTCTGGACGGATTGCCGTCATCAACCGAAAAATTAATTCCCAAGTTTACCAAGACATTTTGCAGGAAAACTTAAGACCATCTGTCCTCCAACTGAAGCTCAATAGAGGATAGATAATGCAACAGGACAACGACCCAAAACATAGAAATAAATCAACAACCGAGTGGCTTTAACAGAAGAAAATACGCCTTCTGGAGAGTCCTGACCTCAACCCAATTGAGATGCTGTGGCCTCATGACCTCAAGAAAGAGATTCACACCAGATATCCCAATAATATTGCTGAACTAAAACAGTTTTGTGAAGAGGAATGGTCCAAAACTCCTCCTGACTGTTGTACAGGTCTGATCTGCAACTACAGGAAATGTTTGGTTGAGGTTATTGCTGCTGAAGGAGGGTCAACCAATTATTAAATCCAAAGGTTCACATACATTTCCCCCCCTGCTGCACTGTGAATGTTTACATGTTGTGTTCAATAAAACCATGCAAACATATATATTTTTTTTGTGTGGTATGAGTTTAAGCAGACTGTGTTTGTCTACTGTTGGGATTTAGATGAAGATCAGAACACATGTAATGACCAATTTATGCAGAAATCCAAGTGATCCCAAAGGGTTCACATACTTTTTCTTGCAACTGTAGGCTTGAATAAAAGCAGATATTGTGCACTTTAACCTCTTAGCTGTTGTCAAATCCAGTGTGCAGGAGCTCAGATACAAAACAACACACCTATTACTGTCTACAGCTTGAGCTTTAGGTTTATCTTTTAAGATAAGGGAAGACTTATGAATAAATATAAATAAAATATTAACAGAAACAAGTCGGATGTGATGCTGAAAAATAGTAGGATGTTGTGACAAATTATGTTACACAACAAGTAAACAACTGCCAGATTCAAATGTCAAAACATGAGAGTGGGGATGCAAGGTTTGTGTATGATACATTTTAATTGCTTTTGCTTTCATTCATGTTTAAACATTTATGCTCGGAGCTAGAGAGTGGAGCTGTTCCTTTTTTGGCGCAGTTAGTGACAGTTACAAATAGCTTTTGGAAACACTCTAACTGAAGAGATCCCATAGCAAGGCAAGTTTTTCTTTGTGTGTGTGTGTGTGTGTGTGTGTGTGTGTTTCATGGGAGACCAGAGCAGACTGAAAGGGAGTTTATTAGTGGGCATAATCTGACCATTCTGTCAGGACCTACTGACTCAAGGACGCTGCATTTCTCACCACCTTAGACTTAAAAGCACAGAGACTAGTCATTTTATCTGTTGGCAGGAATGGTATTTATGCTGCTATGTTAATTAGGAACACTCTTTTTTTACTCTTGCTGAAGATTATTCAAATTCTTGTTGTAAAACCATTTTTTTGGTGTAGAAGGATGTTTTTGTCATTTCAGTTATATGGACTTGGTTCAAATGTGAAATGAAAACCTGAACCTACAACAAACATTTCATTTTAAGAAACATTGATCTTTTCCTATTCAAATCTAACTTGAAGAGGCTTCGAGCACTGCAACTATGATCAGGATATCGCCAGTTCGAATTCTGTTTATGTAGCATGCCATTCGCTACCGGACCCCTGAGAGAGCACAAATAAAAGATTGCGGTGAAAATGGGATATTTTTTTTATCTAACTTGAGCAGTCTCTTTCTGAAGGTAGATAATGTACTTTGACATCAATCATAGCACAAGCGACTTGTAGATCCTGTGATGATCTTTTAGGATTGTTGGATTGATATAATTCAGTCCTGCTCTTGGGCTTAACTTGCTAGGACAGCCTGACTTGGCCATGTTGGTAGTTGTTTTATTTAAGCTCTTTGGGTCTGGGCATGGTGATCCACTAAAACTTTACAATTAAGATCAAATCAAACTAATGTCTGTGGTTTTAAGACAGAATCCTCCAGTGATCTCTCTAACTATTTTCTAATAATTTACAGCTGATGTGCTGCATCTAACTCTAATTTAGACATTTTAAGTGACAATAAACGTAAGAGTATTCTATTCTTTTTGTTAATTACATAATCATATGATTAGTAAAATACATTTCTTCAGTAAAATACATATGTTTATATTACCCCTATATAACCTCTATATCTCAATTTTGTTAAAATGATGATTTTAGGGTCATGGGGTGCCATAATTTTGTCACATGATGTCCATAAAATGTCTGTATTCAAAACCATTGTGTGTGCTATATATACCACACCTATGAATTTATTATATGGTGTTGATACATTTATGGAAAATACGTCAAACTCTGAAAAACTCTGAACAGTTAACATTACTAAAATAATACTGAACAGTTCTCCGAGGCATCATCACCTGAGTACTAATCATTGTCACCTTTGTGTAATCATTCCTGTTTTTATACCTGGTTGTGAAGTATTGCATCTCCTTTCATTGCATACTTTTCTTTCATTATTTTATATGCCTTGCATAATTGTCTGTTTAGTTCTTGGCTTTGTCTTTCTTTTGGTTTATTTGTTGGTTTGGTTTGTTTTTTAGTGGGTTTTGTGACACTCTCATTGCTTATGTTTGTGTTGTGTGTCCTAGTTATGTTAGTGTTTTTGCTAATATTTAGCGTTGTTACCACCTGAGAGCTCTTTTGCACTTAATTCCCTTTTGCCTTTTATATCTTTAAGCATCTGATCTGTTCCTCATACATCCTTTTATCTGATAAATTACAAACACACCAACCCAATAATAATAGTGGGTTGACACTGAGGGAAATGTGTGATTAATACACACAAAAATGAATACAATGTTTCTTTTATGGTCCAAAACAAAGTGTCTTCTGGGTGAATGTTGGGAAATGTCTTACGAATTGCTAAATTCACAAATGATGCTGCCAGGGAAATTTAAGAAGTTAACCAAAAGCAGCTTGAGCACGTTCTGCATTAATCTGTTTATCTAACTAAAGTCAGTGGTACATTTTACCCTAAACTTTAAGTTAAGTTTACTTTAGTTGTCACTTTATTGACCTGCAGTATTTTCAAAGTGGAGACAACATAAACATTTAAACTAAGTTAATTCAGTCTGAGTCACGTAAAGTCAGTAAAACAAGGCTTATCTTTAACCTAAGCTAATTAACACACTTGCACACAGTTCAGAGGGACCCAGTAGGCTAGTCTGGAGGCGGGCCAGTTTATTCCTCTGCTGAATATGAGGGTTAGCCTGCCTGCACTGAGGAGTCGTTCTGTAATTTAAAACCTGACTGCTGGAAGCCCCTCACATACACACGTATATACACACACTCACACATACACACTCAGGCAGAACTGAGCGAGCAGGCTTTGTTCCAGCATCGAGCACTACGCGGGGAGAGCCCTGGATACTCTGACTGGATGACGCCCTGACCGAGCTTCCCTGTGACTAGGTCCTTGTGCATGTTTGTGTGTAAGAGTATGTGTGTGTGTGTGTGTGTGTGTGTGTGCATGGGAATGTGTGTATATCTAATGCATGGGGGGTTGTCTCCAGCACTGCTATTGGACAGGGAGTTACAGTACTCTCTCCACACTCTGCACACTCTGCTGTTTGCTGTAATGCCGGAGTGTACAATGACTCTTGCATGCATGCTGTCTGCAATGCAAGTTTAGGACAGACGGACCACCTCTGCTGGAATATGGGCATGTTCAGAGGGTTTATTTAAGAAGCGTGGGCTCGCTTAAAGCGTTAATGTGTTTGGTGGCTCTCCAGCACTGTGCTTCAGACAAGTAATAAGGAACAGCCTCAGGTAATCACTCTGAAATCTATGTTAAATGGTCTCTGCTGTGTTCACACACTTGGAGGGAGAAGACAGATTCTACAGTTAGCCTACTGTTAGTTCTGTGTGAGTGTGGTGTGTTCATTTACAAATTGTTACTGTGCCTTGGCATTAATGCAGTGCACTCAATAGAGTGGCTTCAGTAAGATGGTGTTAACTGATTTGAATTGAACTGATGAGAGTTATAGTGAATTGAATGGATCTGTGTAGAATCAGACTATGTGTGGATTAGGTAGAGGTTTTTTTTACAGGGATTCCTGTAAAACAGCCTGAGTTTTCTTTGATTCTTTTCTGGTGGTGTGTATGTGTGTGTGTGGAGGGAGTTGACATGTCCGCTAATCTTCTGAATGAGACCTAACACTTATTTAAATAGTGAAAATAGTAATTCTTCTTATGTCATCGTAGCTTTTTTTAGTCTTAATCCAATAAAATGTCCTGATAAATGAAAAGAGCGCTTGTATGACCCTCTTTGTGTTCCTTGCAGGAAAGCTCAAATGGTTTTAATTAAGCACTGGAGGCTACGTGTGCTCTCTCTCTCTCTCTCTCTCTCTCTCTCTCTCTCTCTCTCTACTCTTTCTCCTCATTCTTTGTCTGTCTCAGTCCTTCCCACTCTCTCTCTCTCCGGATTTTGCTGATGGTTGTATTTGGTCATGCTTGTCCACTCGGGGGTGTAGCTGGGGTGTGTGGGAGACTGCAGGAAAGAAGAAAAAGATGAAATCTTAACTCCAAAAAAATGGATCTTAAGAAAGCCAGTTTAGATTGCTTCAACTATTGTTTCACATGTGTCTAAAATAAAAGAATTAGTGTTGCACCGATACGATACTGTATCTGTATTATTGGCGATACTGGCACTTAAACACAGAATTGTTTCAGCAATTAAGAGTACCAAAATATTCTGAAGCAGTTACTGATGCACATGAATGCCACTAGGTGACGCCTGACTTGAGATTTTCAGCAGTGCAGTTATTTAAAGTGTGAGTCATTTTTGGTAAGAATGTGTAGTTGCACCAAGCATGTATAAGAGTACTTTTAAAACATGCATTGTGGTACCATCTTCCTTCAGAGTAGAAGAATCTAGTGATTTTATCAAGAACATGGATCACTAACTGTATAATAAAATAAATCATAATAATGACATTTAAAATACAAATAGCATGTTTAAATAAATAAGCAAAAGTAACATATTTGCTTGAGAAAAAGATGAATGTTCTGTGGGAACAGAACTCTTGCGCTAAGCAATTTTTACAGCTCAAACTAAAATCATCAACTACTTATCTGTATAACATTGTGAAATTTTGGAAATGTATCTTATTAAAAATAAAATACAATACAATGTAAATCCACTAAATTCTTTAAACATTAAATTATATATGGACCACAATTTTAAGTCATATTAAACTAGAAAATCAAGGTAGCATATTTTTCAGACTGTAAGACGCACATAAAATCCGCTGCTAACCGTGCCAGTCTAGTATTGCTATCCGGGACTGGCTAAGCGCTGCTAACCGTGGCAGGCTAGTATTGCTATCCGGGATTGGCTAAGTGCTGCTAACCACGCCAGGCTAGCACTGCTATCTGGGACTGGCTAAGCGCTGCTAACCACGCCAGGCTAGTATTGCTATCCGGGACTGGCTAAGCGCTGCTAACCACGCCAGGCTAGTATTGCTATCCGGGACTGGCTAAGCGCTGCTAACCGCGCCAGGCTAGTATTGCTATCCGGGACTGGCTAAGCGCTGCTAACAGCCACAGGCTAGTATTGCCATCAGGGACTGGCTAAGCGATTGCTAACTGCCGCTAGCGCTCACTTGTGGACTTAATACTCAAATTCTAAGCTTACTGTAAATAAACAGAAGCGCTTTACTCACCCAAATAAACAGTTACAGGAGAGAAATCTGTCATCTAGCACTCATTTAAGTTTGAAAGAAAAAGTGTTTTTTTTAAGAATTCAGTTTTCTTTACTTAGCTCCCCCCCCTGTGGTGGGAAGTAATGTAATGGGAAATTTGGAAGAAAAAAAACTGCCTTGTATGGTTGCATATAGACCAGAGTTTAAAATATATATTTCCTATAAAAATTATTATTTAGAGAAATTGGCACCTCTAAGGTCTTGAAAACACTGTTAATATTATTCATTATGTAGGTTTTTTGTCAGGAACAGAAATGGTGTTCCCAGGTCAGTTTGATCCGGTGCATGTTTAATTATCCAAAAGATGTCTGAAATAAAAAAAATCCTAACAAGCAGTGCGAATATTTCATAGTGCAATGATGTTCCTTGCCTCTAACAGGTAATGGTTCAATTAGGATAATTCATTCATTTTTCATAAAAAAATACAAGAACAAACTTTTTGTCATGTTTCTTTATTTTTTTTTGAAAGACCAACATATCAAACATAATAGTTTTAAATAACATTGAACATAAGCAATTTTTGTTTTATATTTGACCCGTAACATAACAGGGGGATCCAGCAATAATACTGTCAGAATTTGAATGAATGGGATGGTAAATATAGGAAAATTGGTTTGTATATAGACCAGAGTTTGGAGCCCTATAGAACATAAAAATTAAGGGGTTATCACACTAAGTTAGTGAGTATCTTATTCTCATGTGTTCAAAGTAGCCATTTTCAGTGAATACTGTACCAAGTAAGTGAAAGTCAAACCTAGGTACAAAAAAATTACATTTGGTTTTGCATAAAAAAGATTTTGGAGATCTATAAATCCAGCAAATTAAACTGTTATCAAATGACACCATTACGTTTTTAAATGCTAGTGCCAACCCTGAACCTACCAAACTCCCTGTTTTTAGCATGACTATATTAGACATGGCAGAAATGGCCAAGAAGCCTACTAATGCCATTTCTTGGAGTATTACACTTAGGAATACTACTGCTTTTAAATTAAAATAAAAAAATACTAAGGACTGCTTTAACCAGTAAATACACTTCTAAAATGCGTATTATATCTTATTTAGGATACAGAACACTGCCTTACCAAAATGAATCCTACAAAAATGGACTATTTAAATAGTTAAGTCAGTATCAGTACTTGGTATTGACAGATAACATCTATTACAGTAGGGGAAAAAGTGGTATTGGTGCATCCCCAAGTTTAACTTAAAACTTAACTTTTCCTTCTCTTTCCTTTTTCACTGCACCATGAACGCTTACTTTGTCCTGCACTGCTTCTTGCAGAAATTCTTCAAGCACCTGTCTTATTAAAGTAAGCAGAGGCTTAAGTGGACGGCACAAGGGCTGTGCTGTCCTGGCTGAAATGTGCTACTGCTTCAATCCTGTTGATGCCTGAAGCTTTTTCAGCAAAGTTTATGTAACTCGTAACATGCTAACCCCCCTTGCTTTAACACAGAAGGACTTTATAGACAGCAAATCTCCAACAGAGAGAGTCTCTGCTCGTTCATTCGCCCCTCCAGACTGCACTTTGACCAGCCCATAAGAGCACTGCGGCGTTCTTTTATCTTTTAGACTAGAGAGTGTGCAGTTACAACACTAAGTATATAACCTGAGGTCATATTATCAAGCGTTTTGGAGTTTAGTCGCTGATCTGAGGTCAAGGCCTATAGGGTCACAATGCTTCTTAGAATAGGAAGAGTGCTGATCTAGGATCTGCTCCAGTCAGTTGAATCCCTGTAAATAGTGAATAAGAGAGGGATTGGATCCTAGATCAGCACTACTACTCTGAGGGGCTGTATAAATAAGGGCCCATAAAACAGTGACTCGAAAACCTTAAGAACTCAGAACACTCAGATGTTTCTCATTTTGTTTTCACTGTATGCGTTTTGAATTGGATTGAAGCAAAAAATCTGGAATGAGAAACCACTTAAAAGTATCTCCTATGAAAAGTATAATCTGACCCCACAGATCAGTATTATTACTGGATTAAGCTTGAAAAAGTCATGGTGTACTTGCAAGTGCTCAATCACCAAAAGCACTCTTAGCACTTTCTCACCATTACTTGCGTTTTAAGCACTCTCTGCAAATCCATTCCCCCATATACAACTGTTAGCTTCACCTGTGAAAATAGCTATAAAGAAACATTACTCTGTTCTCAGCGATGTGTTATCTATCACTGCAGTCAGCGTGCTCTGCCAAGAGCTGTGTCAAACTCTTGGCAATGGTACAGACTTGTAAAATCAGCACTTGTAAAATCCATTTCTGTAATTTACTGATCTGTGATATAGCTGTGTATGGTTAAATCGTTTCTGTATTTTGATAAACCTGTAGGCAATGATAATCTGGAATGGAATGAATTAGTAAGAGAGCGAGAGAGAATAAACGAGAAGCTACTGTGAGAGAAGTGGAGTGAGGGGAGGAGTTGTTACATAACCGGGTTTACAGTGGGGGCCAGCCAGATTGCTAGCAGTAGAGTTTTGTTTGAGCAGAGTTTGTGGACTTATTTTGAAAATATTACTTTTAAATTAGATTAGTTGACTAATCTGAAATCTCTACTATGTAAGTTATCTTGCAGTGACTTTGTTGGTCTCCTGCAGAGCTGGTGTGTCTCAGTGTTTCCTACTATTGCTGTCATATATTCAAAATGGCAAGAGATGCACAAAAAATATTTTTGGTCTGAAACCAAAAACAAGGCTTTCATTCCTTTTTCATTCATTTAAATAACTTACTTCTTTTTTAAACAGCCTAATAGTAGATTTGTCTTGCACAATACATTTACCCCTTCAGTGCAATTCTAATCATGAATTCACTGAAATTCAGTGCTATTCCATTCCTAAATGTACCTCAGGAGTGCTACATGAGTTACATGAAAATTACACATTAGTTATTGATTAGTAAACTGATACCAAGTGTGATAAGTAATGGTCAACACTTTATTTCAAAAATGCTTTTTTGTCATTTTCAACTTCCATATTTTTTTTTGGTCATCAAATACAGCATCACCAGGCAGCCACTGCACACAAACGTGTTCACCTGTTTCTATAATTACTCGCCTGCCAACATGCTTATGTGGGGCTCACACTGGTGAAATGTGGGCTATGTGGGTTCCGTGGGCTTTGAGTGGGTTTGTACGTGTGCTGTTGCTGGGACCCGGTTTGGCTTCCAAAATGGACACCTTTGTTACACCACACCTTGGGTCCTGTGTACACCCCCTGTGCAGTGTACAACCCAGATGGAGCACATATTTCTTAGACATTCCACCCTGCAGAAGCTCATTGTTGTAAAGATTAGGTATAGTATGAATCTCACCCAAAGATAATACTGATAGGTCTGGCGATTAAGACATACCAACTAGGATGGAAGTTTCACTCACATAGAACACTGATAGGTCTACTGATTACAAGAAGCGCCATATCAGCTTTCTGTGTAACAGCCCTATTTCCAGAATATTTTACATGGTTTGCAGGCCACCATCAATATGCATGAAAAAGTGATGTCTGCCACCAATGACCCTTGTGGCCATCCATATGTCCATATTTTACCTGTTTGTACAGCTACCTGTCCTGTTTGTTAGCCCAGATACAAAATATGGCAGAGTACTCCAATTGCATAATGGGCATTTTGTCTGGCAATTCTGGTTCTAACCATTGATTTCTGCTTTGAATTACCCCTTTGCTTTGGTTGCTTGACTGTTTGCAGTGGCGATTGCTCTAAGATTGCAAGGGAAGCTCAGCTTCCCCTAAAATGTAAAAAAATAAGTGATTAAATATATACTATTGTGTGTACATGTCACTGAATTAAATATGCGCTACAGCGCGCTGAACTTAGTTCAGAATCAGCTTCTTATCACTGGTAACGCCGCGGCTTTCCTCTCACTCATTCCCGCAGCTTCACAGCGCTGCTTTAAACAGTGCGGACGCTGAGCGTCCACAGACTTCAATAGCGGAGCAAAGCGTGCGGCGAAACGAGACGAGTCATTGGATAATTGCTGGGCTTTGTCCCGCCCATCGGACGCTCAGCGTCTCTGGGGGTCTATGTGGCAGTGGGCTGGCCTCGGCCGGCCCGGACGCTCAGCTTCTGCATGATGATTGGATGATCTGTCTGAGGCGGAGTCCCTTTTTGATTGACAGCGAAATGAGCGAATCAGCGATCTTTTAGTGTAAAAATCGTGATGGGAGTATTTTCATTCTGTTCTGAGTTGAACCTGAGACTTTCCTAATCCTTATAGCGGCATTTTCTTTATTAAAAACAACGAGCGACAAATCAAGCTTCTATTTCTGGTGCTTTTCTGTAGCTGCTTGTGTTTGGAGACTGAATTCTATCACTCTTTCTGACTTCTATCACTCTTTCTGACTTCTATCACTCTTTTCTATCGCAGTTTCCGTCCAGCGGGTGCTGCTCAGCCCCTCCACCGTCACAAAGCACTCACAGACGGACACACTTCACACTAGCCTCTCGCCAGTGCAAGCTGCACATAATGTCAGACAGTTTTAATGTTGTGGACGGATTTTGGCGAAGCCATTTCATAGTCTTCCTTACGAAGAAAAACTTAGAGTTAAACAGCAGGGCAGATCACCTGCTCAGATTAATTTAGTGCAAAAAGTGGGGAAAATTAACAGGTATTTTCAGCTGTTCTGGTATGATAAAGTAAGCTGGCTGACTGGAAGTGCAGGATGTACAAATAAAATGTACTGTTGTCCATGCCTCTTGATGAAACCATCTCAGGACATAAATAAACAGGGGCCAGTAGTAAGTATTGTGTTATCATTAAAAATAATTTAAATAATTTAAATCAATAAAGGGATTATTAAAGGAAATTAAAACTGTCCAAAAAGGAACTAAATTTACCTGCATTTTTTCCTTTACCAACTTTAAAGATTTTGCGTAATGTTTTTTTTACTGATCATTTTATGTTTATTCATGTCATAGCATTATGTAATTTATGTAATTGTTCAATGTAAAGAATGGGTACCTTTTTGTTGTGTAGTGAAAACTTGAAAAAATTGCCTTTTGTTAACAAAAAAAAAATCTCAGGGAGAGTAGAATTTACTTATAAATAAAATGACATATGTTAAGATGTAGGCTGAAATTGAGCTTCCCCTCCTTGCAAGACCAGCATCCGCCACTGACTGTTTGTTAGTCCTTATGGTTTTGACTTGGATTGTGAATTGGTTTCAGTTTTCTTTTTTTTGCCCATGTCTGTTTTTTAGTTGCCTTGGTCTTGGTGCTGTTGTTAACAATTTGCACCATTGTTACATACTTTTTCATATTAATCTTCTTCATAAACATCTATTTGCTGCAGCCCAAGAGGACATTCATTGTATAGAGCATACCCACAGATCCAAGGCAAAGCCCTCATCCTGCTCTGCCTCAGCTCCAGACAGCGTGTCCACATCCCTCCATGTGTTCCTCATATGCCATTATGTTTACACTGGCACTGCCGGACCCCAGCACCAACCTCAAGCCGGCTCCTCACAGAGCACAGCCTGCCCTGAACGGCCCCTGAGCCCCACAGCTTCTGAGTTCATCGGAATGCCTGTTTGGGTTAGGGTGGTTTACAATAGACCGAGGTGCAGACTGAAATGGTCTGGCATCGAGACTCACCTTCCACACAAACACGCTGGTGAGGAGCTGGCGTTTTGTTAAGCCTGAACTGAGATTTACTTCATTTCATGCTTTATTCTTCCTGCGCAGTCATAGCGTGCTTAGCTGTCCACAGACATGACAATAGGCTTCATCGTGTAGGTGATAAATCTCTATGCATGATAAAACCCCTGCTGGATTTTGTTTGGATGGGTGGAAAAATGTGCTTCACACCACTGATGCGCTTTCAACGTTGAGAGTTGATGTGACTTCAGATGAATACAGTTAGCCAACGGAGGCCATGGCTTGGCAGACATGTGTAACCATGCCTGCTGCCTAACATCACACAAGGGGCTTATGATTCACAGCATTGCAGGCCAGAGCAAAACAGCAGCATGTGCAAGACGGCCCAACTGCCATTTCAGCAGAAATCTCTGAGTCACTGTTTGACACATTGTTTCTTATTAGTGTATTATATCAAAAATAGATGCCACCTCAGCCCACAGTGGAAATATTTATTGAGAGGCTGTGGACTGAATAAAGTAGTAATAATAATAAAATGAGATTTTTACAAGTTGTAGTTTTATAATCACCAGAGACAACAATTTTCCAGTCTTTTGAAGCCTATTATTGGCTACTGTTTTAAGAGTTTTCTACAGGATTGATTAATTGTTTTACTATATTTTCAGAATGATTTCTTCACAGTTGATCAGGAATCTTGTTTCACTACAATGAGCATGTTATATTACATCACACACTATTTTAGGTCTATGTTTACAGCATATTTTAGGACCATGTTTACATAAGAGTTTTACACAGAAACTCTGCCTCACAGGTGAGGCTGTAAACAGTTCTTGTCCCTTATTTATCACAGATGTTTATGAAATAATCCTGACAAATTCCTCCCAGCATCTGCTTTCCTTGCTATGTCAAATTTTAAAACATGAAGTTTAAGAAGACTTATTTGTGTACTTCTCCAAAAATGGGCTTATAACGTGCTTGTTTGTGTTTAGGGACTGCAGCTGTACTCGTGCACTCTGGTGACTGAGGTGAGCGCTCCAGATTCCAGACTGTGAGGTTTCTCCAGACATTTGGTTTGATTGAGCTTTCACCATGCGAGTCCTCACCGCCCTGCTGCTGCTACTGCTTCTGGCGCATGGCGGTGCTGAGGCGCGAAGGGAAGGCCGGGGAAGAAGGGAAAGGACACGGGGCCGGAGGAAAGCAAACACTGTCAAGCGCTTTACGGCCAGTTGCAAGGAGTACACGGAGGGCGGTGAGAAGTATCTGGACTGCCAGGACCGCCGCTTGACTGCCGTCCTGCTCGGATGGCCAGAGGACATCGAACATCTTCTGCTGGCACGGAACAGGATTCAGGCACTGCAGGACAACACCTTCAGCCACTTCAGAAACCTGCGCAGTCTGGATCTACAGCAGAATGAGATTTCTCTCATTGAGGAGGGAGCTTTCAGCGGCTTGAGCAAGCTTACGACACTTCTGCTGCAACATAACCAACTGCAGGTGCTCACAGAGGCCATGCTCATCCCCATGCCGAGGCTCACATATCTGCGTCTTCACGATAACCCCTGGAAGTGCGGATGTCAGCTGGACAGCCTGGTGCGCTTCCTGCAGGTTCCCAGCAATCGTTATATGGGAACCTACGCCAAGTGTGTTGAGCCCACAGGGCAGAGGGGCCAGAAACTGAAAACACTGGATGCAAAGTTCCTGTGCTCAGACCCTATGGAGGTTCAGCACATTCTCCCACAGCCACCAGGGATACAAAAGCAACCTGACGCAACATCACTGTGTCACACTTACGTCTTTCCCAAGCCGCTGCTGGACTGCAAGGGCAGAGGTGAGATTTTTTTTTACTCTTTAAATAATAAGAATATGTAGTCATATATTTTCGATTAAATTTCATCATGCTTAATAATCTAGCTTAATAGTCTAGTCTAGTGAGTAGTCTAGTTTATTCTAATATCTATTTTAACAGTCAACTATTCTGATGACTATTTCTGACATTCCCTCAATCACTGGCTCTTATGAGCATGGCTCCTGTTCCAATATGCTTTTTTCCTCACCTGCTCAGGTCTGCACACTTGTTAATGTAACCCTGTTGTCCAATTTCTTCCTTAACATAACACAAATTCCCTTTATAAATTACAAATCTCGAATATAAAGCGTAACATAAATGTACAAATGCAATTGTGTGAACTGAGTGACTGAGCACCTTTTCCCCTTCTCCCATTGTGTTTCTGTTCCCAGTGTTGTGTAATACAGTTACAAATTATTAATCTTTGTGAGCTGGGTAGCTAGCTAGCAGTTACTTAACAGTTTAAATCCCACTCTTTCTCTCAATCTCTCACAAGACCTCACAGTTTGATCAATGGCTGCATTTTGAAACTCTGCTTTTGCAAAGGCTGTTGGTGCAACTACTCAGATGGGGGTTTGTGACATGCTAAACTGAGCCAGATCTTTTTATTACCAACATAGCCCACAAAAACTGACAGGGTTGTCGTAATTCACAGTTTGTGCGGTGTGGGGCACTTTACTCAAATATATCCAAAATGAATTTCAAATGCATTGTGTTTGCTCAAGCAATTAAAAAAAAAAGAAAGGTTTTTCAGAATGTGTTCCATGTAGAAAAACATCAGTCTTGTCTTTAATGCAGCTACAGCACTGTGCCACTCTTTCGAGACAGTCTAAAGTAGTAAAATATACATACTTATTGTTCTTAATGTTGTGGTGATTCTGATTTTCTCATCTTGACAGCATAAATTATATACTGCAGTGCACTACGAAAGTAAAGGAGACCATATTTAATTGAACATCCTTCACATCCTCCTGACTGGACATTCCCTGATTTACAATTTTCACAAGCAAGTACATGGCAAGAGTCACTCTAAGAGCAGAAAGACATCTGAACATCTGGAAACAGACAGTTGGCAGTCCAGTAAGGCATTATAATGAAATAGAAGTTTCTTGGGAAATGAATAGAGCTATGTTTTCCAGATCATACATCTGCTCTTCCCTTCAGGGGCTACATAAATGCCACATTCAGCCTGATATCAAGGCACTGCGAGTTGCAGTACTTTTTTTCCCCACATTTTACACAAACTCAAGCCCCGGATATCAGTAACAAAGCAGAAGCTGAGTCCACATAAAGCCCCCTTCTGTTTCTGTGCATAATCTCATTCAATCACTGCATATTTTAATGTATTTATGGTACTCAGTGGAGGAAGCAAGCCTGCTTTGATCACAAGAAAGGCGTTTAGTGAAAAGACTGCTGTCACAGACAGTGAAACACATCATTCAGCTTTCTGCCTGGCAACAATATTGTATTTTGTGTGTGCTGCTCACTATACTGTAGTGTCTCTCATTGTAGAAGACAGTGACATCAGCTCTCCATCTCCAGAGTTTCTTAAAATACCAGCTCCACTCTCCCAAGAAACATCCTAAACCGCTCCTCTGGGAATAGTGAAGCAATATGTTTCATTTTTAAATTGTTTCATTGTCTGTGTACAAAGTGCAACGTGAAAAATTGGCAGCTTTTATTGTTATTATTAATGGTGGCTCAAGGATGTGGGTTCAATACCTGGATTTGGCAACTATATTACATTTGTGCTAACTATATTACTGTCTGACTTTGCTCTATAGTGTGTACCGCATTTTTCACACTAGAAGGTGCACTTAAATTCCTTTAATTTTCCCAAAAATCGTCAGTGCACCTTACAATCCGGAGCACCTTATGTATGAATTTTACTAGTCAGGTATTAGGAAGCAGTAAGAAGACGGGAGCAGTATTAGCATTAGCCGCTAACCGCACTATGCGCTAGCTCTTATGCCGTTCAGAGGTGAGTATATCGGACTGTTTCTTGCACGTTTACAGTGTTAAAACAAGCTACATGGGACAAACTGTTAGCTAATATCTCCCTGGGTTACCAGAACACTCAAACTTAGCCACTAACTGCGGCTAGCCTTAGTGGAAATCTGAAAATGTAGGCTTTCTGTAAAAAAACAGAAGCGCTTTACTCACCCAAATAAACAAAAATGTCTGGAGGAATCTGTGTAGATTAACATCCAGCAATCGTTTGACTTTAAAAGAAAATGTTCTGTTCTAAATGACAATATTTTTATTTGGAATTTGGGAGAAATGTTGTCCATAGTTTATAGAATAAAACAAAAGTGTTCATTTTACTCAAACATATACCTTTAAATAGCAAAATCCGAGCAACTGATTCAGAAACTGAAGTGGTCTCTTAATTTTTTCCAGAGTTGTATATACTAAACAGACCAGGTGTATACAATCAGAAGCTGGGAGAGCAGGAACACCGTAGCATCACGTCAAGAAAGTCTGATGGGAGTGCATGCTGGGAATTGAAGTCTTTGTTGTGTCCAGAGCAGGCGGACTGACAGCATCAGGACTAACATAATAAGTTTAGATGTCCGCATCCAAAAGTATTTAACTGTGATCCACTATTCCATATTCCAATGCTGGAAGTCATTATACCAATTAGAATTTACCAGTATGCTGCGGGGATGTTTTTGGACTCACACCGTATATGAATCACAATGTACAATTATTAATAACTGCTAGCAGCTTTAAGCAAAACAGTCCAAAATGTCCATGGTGTTGCATCATTTCTTTAAAGACATATACATCTGGTTGTGATGGTTACAAACTAACTTTCTGCATTGAGTTTGTAATGGGCATGCAGAGAGATATATTGCATCCAGGCTTGTTTGTGTTGAACTGGGCCAACTTGGGTAGTAGGGGCTTATGTTCTAAGTTGAATGTATTACAGAAGAATCTGGGCTTTCTCAGTCCCAGTCAGAAACGGTGAGTCAGCAGGAGTGGAGGGAAACTGCTGTGAAATTCTCTTGTGCCGTGATGTCATCTTGCTCTGGGATATAATGGATAACAGGCTAGGGATTTTCTTTGTCAGCAGAAAAGTGAAAACACTGTGCAGAAATCTTGGAAGAGTTACAACAACAAATAGAAGGGCGATAGCTCTGCGTTAGTCATTCCATTTGATGGGTAATGTTTTGTACACTTTCGCACACATCGTCTAAAAGCCCTTCAGACATGGTGTGAAAAATGAAAACCATGCTATAGGACAAGTCAGACTCGGTGAGGATCCTATACATTAGAGCTGTACATTATTATGATCATGGCAGCAGGAACCTTTAGGAGATAGGAGAGACCTGACCCTTTTAAACACTTTCCAAATTGTTTTTGTAAAGTTTTCTTGGCTAGAGGTACTAGGAAATTTAGTGTTGTGATGATGTATCTATTAAAACACAAGAGAATGAACACACTTCAACTCATTTTGTTTATTTACACAAAGGTCTTACAATGAAGTGAAGAATATGAGGTAACAGAATGAAGAACAACAGAATGGATGTATGACTGAATGACTGCATGCATAAGGAAAAAGATGGAATAGTTGTAGAGAATGGATGTAGTTGTAGAAGTTGGATGCATAAAAAACAGGGGTTTTTCACCAAATTTTGATTTCTGAACTCTTAAATCTTTATGAATATGAACTTGTTTTATTAGCATTATTTCAGGTCTGAAAGCTCTGCAACTCTTTTGTTATTTCAGCCATTTCTCATTTTCTTCTAATAAATGCTCTAAATTACAAAATTTTATTTGGAATTTGGAAGAAATGTTTTCCGTTGTTTATAGAATTAAAGAACAATGTTAATTTTACTCAAACATATACTAGTAAATAGCAAAATCAGAGAAACTGATTCAGAAACTGAAGTGGTCTCTTAATTTTTTCCAGAGCTCTATATTTGACGGTGGCAAGTAAGGAATTATAATTAGTTGGTTACTGTACTTAATTTTTTAGTAGTGTCTGTATTTTACTTGAATATTTCTATCTCTATATAATCAGTTTTTTTTACTCACTACATTTTTTAAAACAGGCTTGTTACATAAGTGAATCTTAATTTGCTTTGGTTTGTGTGAATCATCGTTGTTCTGGTAAACTGTATTATTACTGCAAGTCTCTTAAAAGACCTTAACTAACTGGATTGTAACGCTGTGTTGAAGGACGGGACGAGGAGAGCGGACGCTAATGCAAGTAATATTTATTGAAAAAACAGAAAACAAAACATAAACCAAACAGAAACTCAGACACATGGAGACCAACTAACAGGCGGGATTAACACAGCCATGACAGACGTATACACGCACAAGAACCGACAAAAACACTACTGACAGAGACGCTTAAATACACACACAAGGCGGGAAAGAGAACAGGTAACACCTGGGGACTGACTAACGAGGGGCGGAGCTACAAATGGACACAGGTGAGTGGAAAAACACTGGCAGAACACAGGGGCACGGGTAACGTGGGACAACACAGGCACGAGGACAGACAGGAAACAGGGCCAGGCGTGACAGAAACCTCCCCCTAAACGCGCAGCTCCCGAGGCGCGTAAAAACAAACCCCGGGGGCTGGCGGCAGGGAGAGGCCGGGGAAAACAGGAGACCGAACGGGAGACTGGACAGGGAACTGGACAGGAGACTGAGACTGGACGGGGAACTGGACAGGAGACTGAGACTGGACGGGGAACTGGACAGGAGACTGAGACTGGACGGGGAACTGGACCGGAGACTGAGACTGGACGGGGAACTGGACAGGAGACTGAGACTGGACGGGGAACTGGACGGGTGACGGAGACTGGACGGGGAACTGGACAGGAGACTGAGACTGGACGGGGAACTGGACATGAGACGGAGACTGGACATGAGACAGAGACTGGACGGGGAACTGGACAGGAGACTGGACTGGAGACTGAGACTGGACATGAGACGGAGACTGGACGGGACCGGACATGGGAACAGGGACGAGGACATTGACAGGGACGGACACAAACACGGTGACTGGGACAGGAACAGTTAAACCACAGGGGACAGGAACAGGAACGAACACAGATATGGGGACCAGGACAGGGAGAGACAAGGGAACAAAAAACATAGGTGGGTGCCCAGGACTGGCAAAAGTCTGTGGGGATAGCCTGGGCACATAACTGGGGGCAAAGTCAGGAGGCCTAGGAGCAGGCCTGGAAATACGGGGCCTGGGCCCAAACATAGTTCTAGGAGCTGGAACTGGCGTGGGTGTGGTGACGGGTGCAGCTTGGGCAGGCGCGGCGGCGGGTGCAGCTTGGGCAGGCGCAGCTTGGGCAGGCGCGGCGGCGGGTGCAGCTTGGGCAGGCGCGGCGGCGGGTGCAGCTTGGGCAGGCGCGGCGGCGGGTGCAGCTGGCGTCGGAGCTGGAGCGATAGGCACCGCTGGCACAGGAACATTGGCGGTGGGCACCGCTGGCACAGACACTGGAGCGGTAGGCACCGCTGGCACAGACACAGGAGCGGTAGGCACCGCTGGCACTGGTACGGAGACTTGGGCAGCTGGCACTGGTACGGAGACTTGGGCAGCTGGCACTGGTACGGAGACTTGGGCAGCTGGCACTGGTACGGAGACTGGAACAGCTGGAGCAGACACGGAGGCTTGAGCAGCTTCAGCAGAGACTGAGGCTTGAGCAGCTTCAGCAGACACGGCAGGAGTCCGGGGGCGTGGCTCAGCAGCCGAAGACACCTCGGAGATGGGCGTGGCCGCCGAGAGAATTTCGGAGCTGGGTGTGTGCAGATCCAGCGGAGCAGCAGCAGGGCTTGAGACTGCGGGTGGAGCAAAAACCCGGACCGGATTTTTACTCTCTCCGGCTGAGTCCAGCGCGTGGAAAGTCTCTGCTCGCGGCTGGCTCACCGGGTTGGAGGTCCTGTAGCGCGGTTTGGCAGCAACCGCGGGGAACACGGAGCGCGGTTTCACAGCCGCCGCGGAAGTCACAGAGTGCGCCTTTGCCGCGGGAGAGGAGAGTGTCTTGGCCGCGGGATTCTCGGAGCGCGGATGAGCCACGGGAGTCACAGAGCGTGGCTTCTCAGCCGCCAGGGAATACGGCCACGGAGTACGGGCTGGTGCGGGGTAGAGCTCCTCCTCCTCCTCGGAGCTACTGGGAGCACATCCCAGGAAGTCCCACGGGCTGCGCGTCCTCTGCCTCGGGCACTCATGGCTCGACCCGAGGCTCACTGCACCGATCCTTAGCGCCCCCCTAAGAAAATCCTCCCTCCGGAAGGATTCTTCTTCCGGCAGGCAGGAACTCTGAGCACGCTGCGAGCGCCGCCGCCTCCCCCCTCTCCTCCGGCGCCGGGAAGTGGAGGAGTCTTCAGTCCCATACTCCTCCTGAGCGCCGCGAGAGAATGGAGTGGGTCGGATCGCCAGCCTGGATCCATAAAACGGATTACTTACAGCGTCCATGGTTTTTTGGTCGGTTCTTCTGTAACGCTGTGTTGAAGGACGGGACGAGGAGAGCGGACGCTAATGCAAGTAATATTTATTGAAAAAACAGAAAACAAAACATAAACCAAACAGAAACTCAGACACATGGAGACCAACTAACAGGCGGGATTAACACAGCCATGACAGACGTATACACGCACAAGAACCGACAAAAACACTACTGACAGAGACGCTTAAATACACACACAAGGCGGGAAAGAGAACAGGTAACACCTGGGGACTGACTAACGAGGGGCGGAGCTACAAATGGACACAGGTGAGTGGAAAAACACTGGCAGAACACAGGGGCACGGGTAACGTGGGACAACACAGGCACGAGGACAGACAGGAAACAGGGCCAGGCGTGACATGGATACTGTTTCAGTTTCAGTAGTTGCTGTACAGAAAAGTGTCAGAAACAGGCTTATGTTTACCTGTAACTCAATTAATCAACAAATATTTTAAAATGTAAAGAAATACTTTTACTTTAAATACGTTTAGTAGCTTGTACTTTTATATTTTTTTAACGTGTAAATCATACTTTTACCGAAGTATTTTTTATCTATAGTATTTTAACTTTAAAATAAGTATGGGACTTGTGTACTTCTGCCACCTCTGGGCACTTTTCTGTATATGGCAATATGCGCATTGCTGCAGTTTCTCTGGAAGTGAGTCTCAAAATGTTGGGAAAACCCAAACAGTTTGCCTAATCTACACCTGTTAGCTAAGAGTGAGAAACTATGGAGTGTGTAACACTGCTGGTTCTGATAATGTTCGGTCATTAGGCAGGTGTTCTGGTGAGGTCATGAGAAGAAGATCTGTCTGAATCTTTTATACCCGTCACTGATTCTGCAGCCCACGTGGTCACGTCCTGATGATGTTGCCTTACACTGCCTTATGGCTAACGACTCACATGAGCCACTAAAGCTCCAAGCTGCCTTAAAGCTTTTAACAGTTCTTTCAATGGTGTAATAAATAAACAAGACCAAAAACGGATTGCTGGATCCCACTCAAGTTTACAGGCTATGTCTGAGGAGACACAACGCCAAGACTACTCATAAAATAAACAAAGGGAGATTTCCATTGCCACTGATTGCTGCCTCTTTTGTGCTGAGCACTTAGTTTCAGTTGTCTATTCCATACACACTGGACAACACAGATAATCGATTTTTTTTTAGCTCCATTATCAGTAAGTGTTACAAGAATGAGTTTGAGCTTTTAGGGACCACCAACGTTGACCACAGTGTACAGAGCTTTCCACAATTACTGTGGCAGATGTTTCCATCTATGGCTGGCCTGCTGGAAATCATTTTAAGAAACAAAAGTGCCATGAAAGTCCATGGGAAACCTTCTGCCACACAATATTTTCTTAACTCTAAAGCAATTCTTTTAGCCAGTGCAAAAAAAAGTACACCCAGGCTTTTTGTTTGCTGTAACACAATCAAATCCCAGATCTACTCCTCTTTAAGATATAAAACCTGCAAATTAAATAAACAATGCCTCTTTGTTTTCCAGAGCTGAAGACTATTCCAACTGACATCCCAGCAAGCATTGTGAAAATGGACCTGTCCTTTAACAGCATCACACAGCTGATGCCTAAAGAGTTTGTTGCTGTTAAAGACCTGAAGCTCCTAAACCTCAGCAGCAACGGTCTGGAGCGCATTGACACAGGTAATGTAGTGAAATATACACTGGCTGAATCAGCTAAAACAATGAAATCACAGAGAGGTCATTTGACTGGGCGACATACACTGCCTGACCAAAAAAATAAGTTGCCACCTGGATTTAAGTAAGTAAATGATGTGGGGTTGCTGCTGCAGTTGATCAGGTCTAGGTTCAGCAACAGTATGTGCTGAAAGAATGAGGTCAGCTGACTACCTGAATATACTGAATATAGACCAGGTTATTCCATCAATTAATTTTTTTCTTCCCTGATGAACACGGCCATATTCCAAGATGATAATTTCAGGATTCATGGGGCTGGAATTGTGAAAGATTGTTTTAGGGAGCATGAGATCATCATTTTCACACATGGATTGTTCACCACAGAGTCCAGATCTTAACCCCATTAAGAATCTTTGGGATGTGCTGGAGAAGACTTTGTGCAGCGGTCAGACTCTACCATCATCAATGCTGCAAGATCTGGATTAAACACTGGATTAAAATAAGTCTTATGACATTGCAGAAGTGTATTGAAACAATGCCATAGCGAATGTGTGCTGCAATTATGTGTAATAATGTGTAATTACCTCTATTACACAGTGTGCAATAGAGTCCAGTGAGGTAGTAGGGTTTTTAGTGCTTTCCATTTTCTGGGGTAAGTGGGGTAAGAGTGTGTGTGCATGTACAGAAAAAACATCAGTTCAGTCTCTGCAGTTGAGGAGTCTGATGGCTTGGGGGTAGAAGCTGTTGCAGAATCTGGTTGCTTTGCGGATGCTGCGGGTGGTGTAAATGTCCGTGATGGAGGGGAGAAAGACGCCGATGATCCTCTCAGCTGTCCTCACAATACGCTGGAGGGTCTTGCGGTCAGAGTGCAGGTCCCAAACCAGGCAGTGATGCAGCTGCTCAGGATGCTCTCAATGGTCCCTCTATAGAAGAGTGTGAAGACGGGTGGAGGGAGACGGCCTTTCTCAGCTTCCGGAGGAAGTAGAGACGCTGCTGGGCTTTCTTGGCTGTAGAGCTGGTGTTCAGGGTCCAGGTGAGGTTATCTGCTAAGTGGACACCAAGGAACTTGGTGCTCTTAACAATCTCCACAGAGGACCCGTCAATGTTAAGTGGAGAGTGGGTGTGTTGTGCTCTCCTGAAGTCAACAACCATTTCCTTTGTCTTGTCCACATTCAGGTGAAGGTTGTTGACTGTACACCAGCCTGTCAGCCGCTGCACCTCCTCTCTGTATGCTGACTCGTCGCCTTTGGTAATGAGACCCAGCACGGTTGTATCATCGGCGAACTTGATAAAGCTGTTAGAACTGTGTTTTGCAGCACAGTCATGAGTCAGCAGGGTGAACAGCAGAGGACTCAGGACACTGCCCTGGGGGGCCCCAGTGTTCAGTGTGATGGTGCTGGAGGTGCTGCCCCCGAACCGGACTGACTGGGGTCTCCCCGTCAGAAAGTCCAGGATCCAGTTGCAGAGGGGGGTGTTGAGGCCGAGCGAGCTTAGCTTCCTGATGAGGTTCTGTGGGATGATGGTGTTGAATGCTAAACTGAAGTCTATAAACAGCATTCTGACGTAAGTGTCCTTCTTCTCCAGGTGGGTGAGGGAGAGATGAAGGGTGGTGGTGATGGCATCGTCCGTGGAGCGATTGGGACGATACGCAAACTGCAGGGGGTCCAGTGAAGAGGGCAGTTGTGTCTTGATGTTCCTCATGACTAGCCTCTCGAAGCACTTCATGATGATGGGTGTAAGTGCAACGGGACGGTAGTCATTGAGGCAGGACACTGTGGACTTCTTCGGCACGGGGACGATGGTGGTGGACTTGAGGCACGTTGGGACAGTGGCGCTGCACAGGGAGATGTTGAAGATGTCCATGAGGACATCTGTCAGCTGGTCTGCGCACTCCCTGAGCACTCTGCCGGGGATGTTGTCTGGTCCTGCAGCTTTCCGTGGGTTGACTCTGCGCAGAGTGTTCCTCACGTCCACTGCAGTCAGGCACAACACCTGCTCGTCCGGCTTGGGCATGGTCTTTCTCACCAACGTGTTGTTTTGTGCCTCAAACCGTGCATAAAAGTTATCAGGGCATCAGGGAGGGAGGCATCACGTTCACAGGACGGTGGCATTGTCCTGTAGTTGGTGATTGCCTGGATGCCCTGCCACATGCGCCGTGCGTCACCCGTGTCCTTGAAGTGGCTGTGGATTCTCTGGGCGTGTGCGCGCTTTGCCTCTCTGATGGCTCGTGACAGGTCGGCTCTCGCTTTCCTCAGGGCCACCTTGTCACCCACTCTGAAGGCGGAGTCGCGGGTCCTCAGCAGCGCACATACCTCAGCAGTCATCCAAGGCTTCTGGTTTCGGCGTGTGGTGATGGTCTTGGAGACAGTGACATCATCAATACACTTGCTGATGTAGACAGTGACTGATGCTGCATACTCCTCCAAATCAACAGAATCGCCTTCAGTAGCAGCCTCCCTAAACATGTCCCATGCAGTGCACTCAAAACAGTCCTGAAGGGCAGAGATGGAGCTTGCCGGCCAGGTTTTCACCTGCTTCTGAACTGGTCTGGAGCGTCTGATGAGTGGTGTGTATGTTGGAGTCAGCCAAACACACATGTGGTCCGAGAAAGCGAGGTGGGGGAGGGGCTCCGCCCAGTACGCGCTGGGGATGTTTGTGTAAACAAGATCCAGCGCGCTCGCTCCTCTCGTTGCAAAGTCCACATGTTGATGGAATTTAGGGAGCACTGACTTGAGATTTGCGTGGTTGAAATCTCCGGCGATAATAAACAGTCCGTCTGGGTGTTTGTTCTGCAGATCGCTGATAGTCCGATAGAGTTCACACAGAGCCTCTTTAGCATTAGCACCAATGCTAGCGCTGGGTGGGATGTAAACAGCCGCTATTAGCACGGCGGAGAACTCCCGTACTAAATAAAAAGGTCTGCACTTGACTATCAGGAACTCCACCAGCGGAGAGCAGTGTTTGGCGACAGTCACAGCGTTGTTACACCATTCCGTGTTGATGTAAACACACACACCTCCACCGCGGGTCTTCCCGGATAGAGCCGCGGTCCTATCCGCTCTGAACGCGGTTAGCCCGGCTAGCTGAATGGCGCTGTCCGGAATGTTGTCGTTCAGCCACGATTCCACAAAAACCAAAACACAGCAGTCTCTGAACTCACGCTGGGTAGTTCGCTGGAGTCGGATGTAGTCCAGTTTATTGTCGAGGGAACAGACGTTTGCCAGAAAGAGCGATGGTATAGCCGGCCGGCTAGGACTAGCCTTTAGCCTCACGCGGATCCCGGCTCTCTTTCCGCGCTTCCGCTTTCGCTCGCACCGCTTGCGATGGCACTTCCGCTGGGCTCCGGCGTCAGGAAACACCGCGGGCTGGCGGCCTGGGTCTCTTAGCAGGCTAAGCTCAAGTAGCATCTGCAGAACCTCGTCCGGTAGCGTGTTTTCTGGCT
This sequence comes from Astyanax mexicanus, assembly GCF_023375975.1. Classification (NCBI taxonomy): domain Eukaryota; kingdom Metazoa; phylum Chordata; class Actinopteri; order Characiformes; family Acestrorhamphidae; genus Astyanax; species Astyanax mexicanus. Next base: position 35,856,989 of record NC_064409.1, on the reverse strand, counting down.
GATTTCTCCACTGTAGCAGGGTCTGGCGGTGGTAGAACATGTGCACGGGTGTTCCGATGCACATATTTGCAGGAAATAAACGGAAAAAACGACAAATAGTAACACAAAAGCACCATTTAACGGACCCGGAGCGGCCGCTGCGTGTTAACGCGCCGCCATCTTGGGTGGGATCTGTTGATTTCTAGTTCACCTTATTCATAATTGCGAAGAATGGCTTAAGTGCTATTCTAATGGGATTACCCTTAAACATTGCGTATGATGCGTATGTTGTGTGAAATAGAGATAGGAGTGGCTACTCGATTTATAGAGTGTCTTCAGACCACAAACTCTGCTTAGAAGCACATATGTCCAAATACATTGCAATGTCACATGACAGTTCAATTTCAACTAACATTTTTATGTTGTTCATATTCTGAAACTACATTATTAGATTTTTATGTGATATTTCTTTTTAAATACTTCTAAACTTTACAATTATACAACTCTCATCTACCACACAAAAACTAGTGGTGAGTGGTTTCAGAATAGACTTGTTACAGGATTGGCATAATCTCCAATGTTCAATGCAGCATTTTCTACTGATATTAGTTGATGCGAAACATGTATTTTTGAGTGTTTAGTAAGTGACATAAAAAAATCCCGGAAGGAATCAACCAACAAAAATGAAACTTGGTGGGCAGCCAGAATGGCTATGGGTCTTTTCCTGGGAATAAACATATTATCTATCTTTTAATTTAACACTGCAATTCGACACTTCTTTTTGCAACAATTTATTTGATAATAATAATAATGTATATAATATTCTGTGTCACTTTCACTGGCCATCACACTGGGCCTGGTTTCTTTAAACATCTTACAGGTAATATAATCTTAACTGGTTAAGTGTGATATTTGCCTCACTGTTTAATAAATGTGATAAATCATATTGTTCTGCACTTTGGAAACCATTTAAATCATTTAAGCTGTTTGTGTATGTCAGGGTTTTTTTTAATGAAAAGGGATGTTGTCATGGATTCTTTCATATCACATTTCAAAAGAGAGAGGTGGCCATCATGTATTATGTATGCAATACTTAAAATGACGTGTTAAGTGACACACAGAAAAAAAAACATGCCTGACAAGCTAAAAGCACCACACTGGATCAGTCCAGTGCAGCATTATTAGCCTTTTGCAATCAAAAAACCCATAAACCTTCACACTTATTATTTTACACTGTTAAACTGGACTTGTTAAAGCCGGAGGTGCTGTAAAATTGCAGGCCTTGTGCATGTTCTTGCTGAGCAGACATTTCTCCTCTCAGCTGCAGATTTTGAGAGAGTGAGACGGCCTCATTAAGCTCTTTTTAACAAGGTCCTCAGAGACTGACAGTAATGCTTTCATTAAAATCAAAAGCTTCTCATCATTAGGTTGAGACCGACTCGTGTAAACAACAAAAGTAAACAGCAAATTTGTCTTAGTGCAGTGAGATTTAGATGTACATTTCTTAATCAAAAGAAGCAGAAAGCAAAACAACCATTAACAAACAGATAAAATTAAAATCCAGGCCTTCCAAAACTGCTCTAACTTGGGCAATCTGATTTTCCTTTCTGAACAGATAGACTGGGTGTGTAGGTCGTTGGACCCCTGAGGGACATGATGGACAGATATGACTAGATAGCGGCCCTTTTGAAAAATCTTTCAACTTCTTTACTTAGGAAATAAAATTAAGACATCTATATTAATACTGAGAAGACCATTCATAATATAAAATAAACCATTTCAGCCAAGATGTCCACTCAGGACATTAGCCATTTCATAGCCATTCAGGCTAAAGATAAACATGCTGAAACATATATTAAAATAAGAAAGAGCAACCATTTATTGTAAAGAAATGATCTTTGGTATTTTAACGATAATAAACCAAGCATTGCTGGTTAAGGCAAAATAATAGCACGGGGCACACACTGAGGGTCAGAGTTTTTAACAGTGTGTTAGCAAACACAGACTGTGACTGTTTAATGGGATACAAAAGGTTGGGAAATAGTCATGTAGTCAATTAATTATGATTGATTTTGATTCATAAGTAAATGGTGAACAGGGATTATGCTTAGTCCTATACTAACATTTTCTTTCAATGACTATTTTTGGTTGACCCCCATCTAAAGCAGTTAAATTTCCACAGAGAATTTAAAATAAAACATGCTTATGTTATTTTGTATTCAAAAATGTAGTTTATTCACTTTTTTTTAATTTATGACTGCATGGCCACAATGTTTTAGGCAATGTTTTAGTTAGTCAGTTACAATTAAAGTTATCTTTTTTGTGTAATTTCATATATGTTTTATGCTTCCCCAAAATATGGAAATACAAATACTGGACACTGGTCTTTGATGGTTAAGGTAGTTAAAAAAACAGTCAGCTATTGACCAGCAAAAATGGCTTTTATTTTGGTCATGTCCAAACATACCCTATGCTAACCTCCCAGATAGCAAAAATGACTTGTTCCGGATCCGGCGCAAACCATCCAAATGTTCTGGCCCGGTGTCCTTTTGCACGGTGGGCCAATACTGGTACAGATTTGTTTTGCAGACATGGGCCAAATCTGACCCAGCAATGGGCCAGATCTCAGCGATTTCTTTACTCATATGGCCCACATCCAGAGCCTCATTTCACATCTGGATCAGTTCTGGACCGGAGACGTACAACTCTGGCCCAGATCGGTATCGGTATCTCCTCCAGCCTGCATCTATATGCCCACTGGCCTGGATCTGCATCTTCTAAAATTATTAATATTATAAAATATTTTTTTATAGATCAATTATTGGAATCTTATCACAAACCGGACCCGGACTGTAGCCGGGCCACATCCACTAAACAGACATGAATGTTATGCGGATCTGCCGGAGGAAAAACGGTTCCGGATTGGAGCTGTCTGCTGTCTGGGCTGTTGTGTAGACAAACATTCCTGTCTTAAAAATACACAGACTCACATAATTAAAACAGTATATTAGATATACGGATAAAGATATGACTTGAGTTCTTAAGTAATACATCAAACAAAACATGAAATTAGTATAGTAGGTCTAAATGCACAAAATGTACACAACAAATTTGTCAGCATTAAATCCGCACTGTTGCAATTCTGCATATTGGTATATCATTATATTAAATCAATAGAAGAGAGCCATTAATGTGACCTGCATTACTTTTGACCAACATTACTCATCTTTATAATTCAGCCAAACAAGCATAGAAACACTATTGGATCATCTGTGGTGAGAAATCTCACAGGATGCAGCAAAAGATTTAAAGACTTGTTTACGCTTTTCAGACCTTGGCGTTATCACGGAGTCAAAAGCCAGTGTTGTTTTAACAGTTGTGCGGCTTCCATTGGTTTAGCTGTGTAACTGCTGTCAGTCGCACATTAGAGGGCTCATTTCTATAAATCATGTTGAAAATGAGACATTTTATCATTTATTATATGCAAGTTATAGCTGTATGACATTCTAGCATAGATATCAGCAGCTGATTAACAACAACCCTATTTGATTAATTAATCCTAACTGAGTCCCTCTCTGTTTCTACAGCTGCCTTTGCAGGCCTCCTCTACCTGCGAGAGCTGGACCTCTCCAACAACAGTCTGCACTACTTCAACTACGGCGTCTTGGAAGACCTGTATTACCTCCGGATGCTGTCGCTGGGGGGAAACCCCTGGATCTGTGACTACAATATTCACTACCTGATTTACTGGCTGAAGCACCATCCAGCAGTGGACTACACAGGGCTGGTGTGCAGCGAGCCTGAGGAGTTCCGGGGCTGGCCCGTGGAGAACTATGTCAAAACCTACAATGCAGAATGTCCCAAAGACAAACAGTTGGGCCAGCAGATGGGTACAGGCACCACCTCGCAGGAGCTCATTGCAGAGACTGACGAGGAGCCAAATCTGCTGCCCAGCCCACTGCGGAAAAAGCCTGATAAATTTGAGATCTTCCGTCTGAGTTAAAGAGAGGACTCTCCTGGAGGGATTTCTGCTCTTTTCTGATGAACCCTTACTCTCTGCCATATAACAAGTTTAATTCATGCATTTCAAATCAACAAAGGAAAACCTTTGAAGAAGTGTCCAACTCCAAAACATGTTACTTTAAAACCCTTACCCTCACATACATATCATCGCTTTCCAATGTAAAACAAGTATCTCCATTTTTGTGGAATTTTATATTACTACATCATTTGAACTTACACTGTGTAAAACAAATCTTGATGAACGGACCAACAGAAATTCTCAAAAATTACCTGAAAAAAACTCTTTTTACATTGACTTCAGTTGAAAGTTACGTAGGTTTTATCTCTCTCCTGAGAAGTTGCCATTTTGGAGATACTTGTTTTTCATTGGACAGTGTCGATATGCAGTGCTTATCTAGAGCAGTGTTTCTCAACCAGGGTGCCGCGGCACCCTGGGGTGCCGTCTGGCTTCATCGGGGGTGCCGTCAAAATATTGCGCCTCACGTGCATATTTACTTTCCAGAGTCAGCTCGTGTCGGGGTGTGTCCCAATTCACAGGCAGCACTAATCGCGCTAATTGTGACGCGCTATTTTATTTCATATTCCGCCAGCAACACCCCTCGTTCTCACCTGAAGTACTGCGCCAGCACCAACCCCCCCATATATTTAAAGGGTGACGTGATAGAAAAAAGGTTGAGAAACGCTGATCTAGAGTAATCTACAGTTAACTTATGGACGCTTTTTGATTTTTTTACTTTTCTAAGCAGTGATGTTATTGTGTGGACCTTCTGTGTGCAAGGCAATGAAGATATATTCTATTCAATCAATCCATTTCAGTGGTGATTTGTTTAATTCATCCAAAATGTACTGGACTCTGGCCCTACAGGACCAGAATTAAACATTCCTGCTTTAGATCCTCTATATCACAGTTACAGAAGTAACACTTTTCTTAATTTTCTACCAATTGTTCTGTAAAAAAATCTATCATAATTAATAAAAGTTGATTTTTATTCTACCTCTGGATTTCTGATGGTTCAGTGGATACTTTTGTAATCATTTAAGGTTTGGATTCAATGTTTTGTTTTCAAAAAAAAAATAACTTGTTAAGAGTCACATTTACACAAGAGTGAATGATATTAAGATGTTAAAAGTATGTACATTAACTGTTGTCACCCTCAAATACCTTAAAACACACTTTTTATTCAAATATGATAATATAAAAATAATTTTGTTATTTTGTGCTGGATGGTCGTAGTTTGTAAAAATAATAAAACAAATGTAGCCTTGCTCATTGTTTTGAAACAGCAGTAGCAGCTTAGCTTTTAAGCAACCTGAGGTGCGCTTGAAGTAGGCTGTGGAAACACACTACTGAGAACATAAATTAAAGCTCATTTTCACTTTTGTCCACTAGAAAAAAAAATCTATAAATTGGCCTTTATTTAGGTAGAGTTTTTTACTCAGATTGTGAGTAAAAATATGCTCAATAAAATTGAACAGCTCTGACAACATAAAGTCACACTTTGCAGTAAAATATAATAGTAACATGATCTTATGACCTACATTACTGTGGCCAGGCAGTCATCCATTATAGAAATATAACTGAATACCCAAAGGAAAGTAGCCTTCATGGGCAAGACTAAACTGACAGTGAGTGAGAGTTGGAGAGGACATGACAAATGAATTATGCCTGGACCCAATAGAAAAGATGCAATAAGTACTAAAAAATGTTGAAATGTACAAAAAAAAAACTCTTCAGAAACTATTAATTTACATTTAACTTATAACTACATTATAACTGCCAGTGATGAACAGTTTTTAAAGAAAAATAACAAAGTGCAAAAAGTAAAACAGCTCTTCACACTACCAGTTTCTCTTACTAAGCAAATTTCAGTTAGTTACTTTACATTTTAAGAGACACTATAAGGAACTTCTAATTCAGCAGGTCTTGCCGCTGGGTGGTGCTGGTGGTTGGGTGGTAACTAAGTTAAGTAAAGCTAAACTAAATAAACAAAACTGTAATAAAAGTCAAACAAGCTGGATGTTAATCTACACAGATTTCTTTCCTAAAAACTGTTTATTTGGGTAAAAAATTTGTTCCCATCTGAACGTGGAAATAGCGCGCACAATTAGCGGGTAATGCTAATGCTACTCAGGCTGTGCTAGCCAGGGTTAGGAGCAGGCTACAGGCAGATAATAATTACCTGTGAATGGGGAAATGCCAGTTAGCGGCTAATGCTAATGCTACTTCAGCCCCAGTGCTGGAGAACTAAACTGAAACTCCTGTATAATGCTGTAATTCAGTGGAGTGGCTTTACTGCTTCTTACAACCTGACTGGTCAAATTCATACATAAGATGCACTGGATTAAGATGCACTGACAAAAAATACGATAATGAAAATGAAAGATTTTAAGTGCGCACTATAGTGCAAAAAATACGATAATTAGGAAATTCTTACATGGTGTTCTGTATTTAATTGAAACTGTACTTTTCTGAATGTACTGTAAAATTACATTAATTTTGAAACTTTCTGTACCTGACGGTTGTAATGTTGAGCAGTGTAGTCTGTGTTAGCATTGTGGCTCCAAACCTGCCAAGGCCAGCTGTAGCATTGAAGCTAACCTATTTAATGTCTTTTAAGCCCAGCTACTAGCATCACGGCTGACACACTCTGAACATTCTGAGCCGGCTGCTGTCATTGGTTTCAGCCCGAGTGTTAGCCTACAGAATGACAACAAAACATCAGTGTGACTCGTCTGTAAGTTTTAGTTTAATTCTCTTTCATGCTCCTGATTCCCAGCATAACTGCATGTAATCTGGAGCATTAATTTAAAAGTGCAATGATGCGCAAAACCATACATTTACACATGTGCTAGAAGACTTCTTTGATGTGTGTTCCATCTCATAGCAGTGAGTAAGTGTAATATCCTGCGGGATGGTCTTCTCTTGAAGGGGTTGAGCTGGTGAACTAGGTCCATATACTAAACATATGCAGATGGGTGGAGCTGAGGTTGGGGGCCTGGGGGATAGAGTCTGAGCCAGCAGATCTTCATCCTGGACTGAACTGAACCAGATGCAGACTGCTCTTTTAGCAGAAATCTCACAGAGTCACTGCTCACAGCTCTATACATTTCTACAGGCTGTGAGATCCTGGTCTGGACTGTACTTATATGAGCTCTCTGGAGACAGACCATTTTTCGTCAGAAAACCACACAGTGCTTAAATACATGTTATTACTTTTCGTTACTTAATAAAAAATGAAAAATGAGAACTTTTGAAGTCCAATTTTCTTTGCCTGTGAAAATATGACTGCTCTGGCTGTCTACTATTTTCTTTGAACCAGACTCAAAAAGACTTTCATATGATTTGTTTTACACTCTTTCCAATACTGGCAGTATTTACTGCCATTAATAAATGAAAGGAGAGGCTTTCAATTAGCTATAACTCATTTACTAAACTGTGGACCAGGTTCTACTGTAAGAAATACCTCCATTATGTTTGCTTTGTTTTGACTACAGAGCGCCAAAGACTGAACAAAGCCTGGAAACAGAAATTCAGCAACATTTTCCAGAGACTTATTAGACACAGGGAGGATGATTCACGAAATGACGGGAAAAGATTTTCTTCAGGCAGGTCATACGAGTAAGCTAAACAAAAGGCAACATGAAACCTATAACGGAACAGGGAGTCTTTGAAAAGTAGGCTACTACTTTAAAATTATTTACAAAAAAACAAAGTACAATCATACGATCAAGTATGTCACAATCATTTAGACAAAATTAATTATATGTTGCATATAGTAAAAAAAAATGGTGCTGTAGGCATATATCTGGAAGCTCACAATGCCAATCATTCCTCTCAACCCAACTAAAACACTACCAAAAATAACTTTCCCAAAATGCAACATGAGAATTCAAAAACATGGCCAAAATGGCACAAATGCCAAAGACAAGAGTCTTCTGCCAAGATCTACAATCCTGTTCTGTATTATTGAAAGAACCAGTCTGGAAGCTCGACAATGTCCATATATGTCCGGACAGGAAACTTTCAACAGTTTTTCACTTCAAGGTAGATTATATACACCCAAACTATGCACAATTGTCTCACTCATTTATTCATTTATTCATTTACTCACGTTCTTTATCCACCAACCAATGATACTAAACACTGGTCCGCAAGACACTCTGCCTTCCAAATACCTTCATCTTCCTAAAGTAATTGCCAAATTATTAATCTATTCTTGATGCTGTGTTGCCACCTGTGATCAGGTCTCCTACACCCTCAGTGGATCAGATCATTTGACTCTATCACTTTAGGATAATGGCCTGTGTCCGTGACTTTAAGTCACATTAAAATGTGTAGCAGGACAGAAACCTTCACTGAACTAATTTCCCGATTCAGAGCTCATTTTTGGTAGATGATATGATATTTGACTATAATATGAAGTTTATTTCTAAGTAATAAAGGCTACAAGCTATAAATATTGCATACCTGTTTAATCGTATTATTGTGTTTTAGTCTGCATTTGTCTGGTTGGTTCTACTGCTCTATTGTATTTTAAACTATTCTCTAAAACCATTGATCATTTTTAAATAGCCATAAAAACCTGTCTTATGTTTTTGTATTTCCTGAAAACGTGAAAACTGAGTTTTTCCTGAAAAACTTGGAAACATCAAAGTTACGCAGAGCAAGAGGCTTCCAGTACAGGGATTGTTGAAGTACAGGGAGGGATAGATAAGTGTGAAAATGATTTAATTTTACTTTAAACGTATACCATAAAATATGTTTATGTTTATTTGTTTATAAAATATGTTTATATACCATAAAATATTAAATTCCATAAAATAGCAAAATCAGAGAAACTGGTCTCTTATTATTTACCAGAGCTGTACACACACACACACACACACACACACACATATATATACACACACACACAAAATGAAATTTCAAAACATTTTTCATTCCAAACATTGTTTACTTGGAGCTATATAGTTATATGCACAGTTTTTCAAGAAATTTCAAGTCCATTTAATAGCTTTTTCATTTTATTTTAATCCCACTATTTTATTTATTTATTTTATTTGGTTGTTTGCTTTTTAGTTGTATTTTAGTATTAAAGTATTCTTTTTATGTTGTTGCATATATAAATGGTGAAACTGGTATGTTGCTGTTTCTATTTAACTTTGTTTTATTGTACAAAAGTACAAAAAAATCTAAAATAAAAACGTATACAATATAATGTATACAATCTGTATAATGCCGCCATCTGGTGCCAAATCTGACAAATGGCACACTTTTATTTAATCTTTTATCTTAAATCGAAGAAAATCTATATTCATATAAAACTATTATCTGGGAACCGTTTGGTATTTCTTCGCTGATATCTATGAAAATAACATGTTAAATCGTGAGGATAAACCATCAGACTGTCAGAGTACTATTATATTAGTTTTTATAGACTTTTATTTTGAAAGGCGTCGCTCTGTTTTGGCGACCATATTGGGAGTTTGAGCACTGGGGACGCCGCTGCTCTGTTACTAGGCTGTACTGTACTGGAGGTAAAGTAGCTCATATTTATCAGACTGTGTTAGTTTAGCTGCTTTAAGAGGACTCACTGCTTTAACAGAGGTCGTACTGTAGCTCTTCTCTGTTCAGTGCCAAGGCGTTGCAGTGCTTTGACTGTGTAGCTTAGGTTGGTTAGTAATCGGGTGGTTTGAACTTGCTGAGTTACTAAAGGTCGGTGCAGAGGCGCCACATTTGAACACGGGTCAGGGTCCTGTCTCAGTGTCCTGTGTTTAGAAAGCGTATTAGTTTGCTCGTTTATTTTCTTAATGTGAAGATAAAGAGCGTTGCTTTTAATTCAATAGTTTAACTAATATGTGGTAAATACATTCTGCTCCATTTCGTCCCTTTTGGAACTTAAGAAATGCCTCTATAAACATCAACAACCCCCTTGGAGCTACATTTCCATGTCCTGTCGGACTCTGCTGTGTCTAACTTACTTCAGTTGCCCACACAACATGAGAGCACTCCTTGTTTGCCCGTTGCTCCTTGGCTGGCGTTAGCTCCGTTTCCACAACAGAAAATGAAGAGAAATCACTTGAGAGAGTCTGGGCGAGCTGAGTGGCTGAGAGGGCAATCACTCGAGGGCCTCCTGAGACTCCAACTGCCTTGGTAACAAGACTTATCTGCTTGACTTGCCTGATTAGGAGCTTCTTTCTTCTCTCTTTTGCTCATAATATATCAGCACCTCTCTGCATAACAAGGGCTGTCTGACAACATAATACTTAGACCTCCAAGAATCTCCAACTTCACTCTCATCTGAAGAGATTGAAAAGAGCAGGACTGGCTTGATTGGCTCTGATTTGGCAAGCAGTTCACGAGTAGCCTGATTCCATCCCCTTGTGCAAATAGTAGAAAATCTTGTGCACTGTAAATCTCATTCTCGCCCAGAGGTGATGAGTGGTCCTACAGCAGGTCAGTCCTCTGCTATGTTTCCAAATCTGGAATCTGGTGGCAGTGGGCGAGTGCCAACTCTGCTTGGGGGCCCTGGAGGACTTAGCAGCTCAGACATGGAACTGCAGAAGATGCTCATTGATGAGAGGATGCGCTGCGAGAAACACAAAACCAACTACCAGACCCTGAAGGCAGAGCACACAAGGTAACTGTACTGTAAACTACACTTTTTTTTGCCAAGGCTTAGTGTTTATGTATTAGATTTTTTTTAAATGACTCATATGGTTGTGTATGTCTGTGCAGGCTGCAGGACGAGTGCACCCGAGTCCAGTCTGAGTTGAAAAGGATGCTAAATGACAAGCAGACTGGTCAGGAGAAACTGCAGCTGCTGCTGGCAGAGCTGAGAGGAGAGCTGTTGGATAAGACTCGGGAGCTAGAGGAGCTCAAACTGCAGGTAAAGATATAATTATATTGAACAGGGTTAATTGTTTTATTGTTAGTATTTAAATTTAAATTTAAGCTTAATTTAAAATCCTTACCTCATTTAACACACTAGATTGAAGCTGTTCATCTTGTATTAAAACTGGGAAAGCTCTTCTTCTCTCTGTGGTGTTAGACACCTGTATTCCAAAGGGAGATTTTGTGTAACAAGACAAAAACAGACACGCCTAGTTTTACCAGGCTGCCATTTTCAGTGTCATTTAAACAAAAGTGTTGGTCTTTGTTTTGAAAGAGGTGCTTTGGAATGAAATCTGGTATCTCATAGGTTTCACGTACCATTTCATGTTACCCTGCTTGTTAAAGGACTCAAGTTTTTAGATGTGAATGGCCCTAATGATTCTGACTTGTGACTAACATCAGAATAATAGTGATGCTGGGCGAGGCAAATAGCACAGGGAAATGCTATGGGTGCGCTGTAACTGCAGGGTCATTTTAGGTGGAATGCCTTAATTCTTTCAGCATGAAAAACGCAAGTCTCAGCTTTTTTTTTATTATTCCTTTGCCACTGTATACCATTCTAACAGCTATGTATGTTTACACTGCTTGCATTTACAATAACTGTTCAAGCACAGACACAAACACACATGAAACAACACAACATTAGCCGAATGAATGATGAAGTTACTCATGCTACTCATTTCAACGAATTTCGTCAAGGACATTTTGCCACATATGCTTTAGGGGACATTAAACAAGGCAGCAGAAGCAGCAGCAACACTGAAGAAGCAGCTTTTAGAAATTCTTATTTTCTGCTCTTCCAGCAACACTGTTTTCCTTATTAGTATTTTAGTCCTATCAAAAGACTTGACAAATGACAAAATCTATGGTACAATGCAACTCTATAAAGTCTGTGTAACTCATGCTTTCCTTTGGAACACAGAAACTAAAGCTAATATAACCAAAATACTAGCTGTAAACTCACATATCTGTTGGGATCTTTTTTTTTTTTTTTGTGCATTGTAGGCGCTGACTCCTCAGCGGTTGGAGCTGGTAAAAGCTCAGGTCCAGCAGGAGATGGAGGCTCCTATTCGAGAGCGCTTTAGTAAGCTAGAGGAGGTGAGAGAACTTTAACATCATTTAAGCATCATAATAAAAAAAAAACAGTAGGAGAGGTCTGGTAATTACTGAAGTTCATATGTACTTTGTATTGTATTTGTTTCATTCAGAAAGGCTGCATTGGATGAGACCCTGCATATATTGGAATTTTATAACTAGAATGTGGTTGGAGTAGTAGATTGTTAGTATGAAATCTCCTCCAAATTAATGAAAATAGTCTTACTCTGAATACAGGAAATGTATTTAGTGTAGCACATTTAATTTTCTAAAACCCTTTTAAAAGTTTCTTGTCAGGCATCACTTATTTCTTATTTATATTTGTATATTTATACATATATTTATATTTTTGTTTCTCTCTTTTTTCCACAGGAAGCAGAGAAGTACAGATCTCAGTACAATAAATTGCGTTATGACTTCACTTTCCTTAAATCAGAGTTTGATCACCAGCGAGAGGAACATGAGCGCATCCTGGAAGAGAGGAAGATACGCTACAGTGCTGATGTATGTCTCATATATGGCTTCAACACATTTGCGTGTGTGTGTGTGTGTGTGTGTGTGTGTGTGTGTGTGTGTTGTGCTGAATATATATAGGGTACAAGTCAAAAGTCGCAGGACACCTTTTTATTTCAGAAACAAAATATGACCGCTTTTAAGATGGTGTCCATATATATTGGACATAGCCTAAAAAATAGGCCCCTTATCCATTATTTGCGGGGTATTCAGATATGCAATTTTCCCTTTCTTTTTGTTTCTGAAATAGAAGGATGTCCTGCACATTTTGACTGTCTTTATCTGTCCCCAATGTTACTGGATGATTTATTGTAAAAATGACATAAGGATGCATGGGGTGCAACAAACCAGAGTTTTAACCAGACCAAATAGTGTTGGTTTGAGAACACCATTAATGTGTCTCTGTGTATGTGTGTTTGTTTTGTTGTGTTCAGTTGGCTCGTTTGGAGAGGGATAAGGAGGAGCTGAGCACGCAGCTGCAGAGCAGTGACCCCGCGCGGGATGGGAAGCGTGTGGAAGCTCTTCTGAGAGAAAAGGCCCAGCTGCACCAGCGAGTCCGTGGTCTGGAGGCCGAGGTGGCTGAGCTGCGTGCAGAGAGAGACAGCACAGGAGCGCAGGCTGAAAACGTGCAGCGGATCCAGATCCGCCAGATAGCAGAATCCCAGTCTGCAGTCAAGGCCCTGGAGGTGAGAAGAGACATGAGAAAATCAGTGTCTTGGGAGTTAATAATAATGTGTCTATAATATGTTGGTCATCATCAAATATGGTGTTTTAGATGACTGAAATCAGGGATTTTGAAAATGCTGACGTCAGCATATTAAGTATATGAGACATAGTTTATGCTTAAAAAAACTGTGACCGAACATCTTTTTCGTCAAGACAGCAACATAAAAATATGTACATAATTTTTTTACATTTTGGTACAGTTTACATTTAAAATATTTGTGTCTGACATTAAGGTGTCCTGCGCCTGCTGTTTGTACACACTTGGGGGTGGTCAAATGCCACATTACGGCCAGGCAAACCTTGTACACCTCTAAGCACTAAGCTGACTGTAAATAAACAGGAGAGCTTTAATCACCAAAATAAACTGATTTCAGGAGCATTATATGTGCAAATAGTTCTATTTTTATAAATATGTTTTTTGTTTACTTAAACACCAATACCAACATTAGCTGCCATATTGCCTTTTTCCAGAGTCAGCTTACTGCTTAAAATACCCTACAGAACTGTGCTGTAGAGGTCTAAGTGGAAACAACAGAAAATTGCCACTTTAAACTTGCTCCTTTTATTGCTCCTTTAAACTATGCATTGGTTACTGTTCATGGTTTTGATGCAGTCAGAGAAGCAGTCTGTGCGCATGCAGCTGGAGCGGGTGGAGAAGGAGCTGCGTTCAACCCTGGAGCAGAACACCCTGCTGACCAGCAAGCTGCACAAAGCTGAGAGGGAGATTAATACCCTTAGCAGTCAGGTGGGCTTATTCTGTATTTTCAATGCACAGCATTCAATGTGTACCCCAAGTTTATTCCTGAAATAATTTGTTTAATTTGATGCATTATTTAAACATTAATATTAAATTATACAGCTTGAAGGGATGAAGCACACGCACAAGCTGGAGTTGGCTAATGTGAAGTTAGAGTGTGTAAGAGCCAGAGGAGAGGTGGAAAGGGAGCGAGACACACTGCAAGCCCAAATGGAAGGTAGATACACTACTCTACACTCTGTTAACATTCCCTTTTTCAGTCTGTGCCTCTCCACGTCATGTTTGTATGCTCATCCGTACCTGCTTTACTTTTCTCTGTCTCAGGGCTGCATTCTGATCTTGAAGTCTGGAAGGCATCTGTGGACAGAAATAAAGAACTGCTGTCTGAGAAAGAGAGGGAACTGGTCCGCAGGGTCCAGGCAGCCAGAGAAGAGGAGATACAGAAACTGACTGCTGTTCAGGAGGAAAAGTAGGTGGCGTTCTTAAGCCTACAAACCACATGTTCTCATATTATGCCCTTCTGTGCTTCTTATTCCTTGTAAATGCTTATTGAAGTGGAATGTTTGCATGAATGTATTAGGCTGGAACTTGAGAATCGTCTCTCAGAACTGGAGCAGCAGAAGGCTCTACAGGAGGCTACAGGAAACTCTCTAAAAGAAGAGTGGGAGGATCGTGTCCGTGCTGCACAGCTAGAGAAGAAGGCTGCTCACAAAGAGCTGCAGAATATCAGGTAACTTCTTTAGACTTCTAAATATCTCGGGTAAAAGCCCTACACTCTGAAACAAAGATTAATAATAATTGTCGAAGCATCGGAAACATAATCATTCCCACATGCCAACTGCATGTATCTTTACTAAAACAAAACACTTTGGCCAAATTGAAAAGTGAAAGGAAAGTTAGAAAAGAGAATACTTTACACCAGTTCAAAGTTATATCAACGATACATTGTGCTTTGTTGGTATGTTTGCTTTGACAAAAATAAATGTTAAAAAAAAAAGTTTTGTAAAAATAAGACAAACACGTTTAGGCTCTATAATCTGTACACTGTTGAAGAAAATAGAAAATTAATTAAAAAACCTGCAAAATATATGATAAATTTATATGAATGATGAAAAGATGAAAAATGTTACAGAAAACTGCCATATGCATCCCTGCAAATAGAATAATTTCTGTTCATTTGCTGGATGTAAAAATAAAACTGTTTTCATGGCAATATTATTAGTTAAGCTAAACCTAGTGGAAAATTTAATTTGAAATGAAATGAAATCTCCATAAAAAGTTGTCAGCAGAGGAAAGCATGAAGTGCTGTAAGATTTTGTGGGAAAACACTGCACTGACTTTGGACTTGATAAAACACAGTGGATCAACACCAGCAGATGACATTTCTCTCCAAACCATCACTGATTGCAGAAAACGTCCCACTAGACCTCAAGCAGCTCTGACTGTGTTTCTCTTCACTCTTCCTCCAAACTCTAATCCCTTGATTTCCAAATGAAATGCGAAATTTACTGATGGTTTGGAGAACCACATCATCTGCTGGTGTTGGTCCACTGTTTTTATGTCAAGTCTGTATGCCATAATAATCAATAATAAAAGAAATAAACACTTTCAATAGATGACTCTGTGTGTAATACATCCATATAATATGAAATTTACATTGTAAACTGAATTCCTGAATTAAAGTAACTTTTCAATGATATAATTTTTTTTAGTTGCACCTGTACAGCTACTTCTAAAATACTAATTTTGTTTTAACGTGATTTATTCTTGTGTATCTCAGAGCTAAGATGCAGCAGCAGGGACTGCAGCTAGAAGAGCTGGAGAGACAAAAGGCAGAAACTGCCGAGCTGAGAAGAGTACGTACAAAACCCATGCGCTCAATATTAGGGCTTAGAAATCTGCATCTGATGTTAGTAAAGCAGATTTAGCTGATTAGTTAATTATAAACCACACTGATTCCTGACTATATGCTGATGACACATTTCTGCTTATCTCTTAGCAAAATGCAGAGCTGAATCTGCAGGTAAACACGCTGTCTCATTCGGAGAGTGAGCTGATGGAAGCTAATGGTAGGCTGAGAGAGAGCCTGGAAAGAGTGAGAGAAGAGCTAAGAAGTGCTCGCACACAAATGGAAAGGACCCAGCAGGAGGCCGAGAGGTATTCCACATAAACTTCTACTGTTCCATCATTGACCTTTTGCACATAAACTCAAGAACAGTGTTCATGACATAAATTAAGCATTGCAGGTTTCTTAGCTATGATCTGAAATGTGCTAGTGCTTTAAATACTTTTATGGTAACTATATTGTACCGTAAATACACTATATCGACAAAAGAATTGAAACGTCCAGTCCTTCTTGTGTCTTTAAAAGCATTAAAAAAGAGTTTAATCCTCCTTTTGTTAGAATAGCCATCTCTACTGTCCATGAAAAGCTTTCTACTAGGTTTTACTACACTCTACACTCATCCTAACAGTATTGAAAGGAGCATCATCATTCCAGAGAGTTCCATTTCCACCGCTCTACAGCTTGACCCCCATAAGCCTAATAGGTTTCTGTTTTTCTGCTTTAGAGAGTCATAGAATTTATTGGATATAATTTTCTGTACATGGAATAGACCAGTTGTTTGTGTGTATTGCACATATGTCAGCAATGTTTGCAACCTGTATTAGCTGGATGTATTCATTAGATGGGGTATCCTCAAACATTTGAATATATGTTATATAATATGGTACTTTTAGAGGACAAGGTGTCACTTCTCTGACAACTAATATGTTGGACTGGACAAAAAAAAAACAGGTGGTATTACATTTAGATATGTTATCAACTACAAGAGCATTTTAGTTAGTATAGGACTGATTATCAGTGTATGTACAGCATTACTGTCAGGTTATAACATTTGTATCTCCATTTCTGGCATTTTCTGCTTTTGAAATATAGCAGTTCTTTGAAGCATGAGCTTTTTATTAGAAAATAACCAATTAAAATGCTCTTTTTTTGTCGCCTTCCAACTTAGAGTTTTCTTTTATTTGCAAAGTTACCATTTTGAAGAGAGAATTTTTTGCATGACAGCAATACGTGTAGTTGGTGTTCTAGAAGTATTGACACTTTGCGTAGTATTTTCAGAAAAACATGTCATGTGGTAAATGTTACAATGCATTTTTTTTGTTGTAAAAATCTGTTTAAAACAAAAAATGTCATCTGTGTATGGTGTGAGTTTTGTTTGTGTATAAATAGTTTGGTTTCTGTAAGTATGACATTCAGCAGAGTACAGTCTTGTGCACATTATTCCAAAAACCTGCTGACTTTATTTTACTCTAGTGTAGTTTGAGTCAGTATAATGGATATATCCAGCAACTGTGTAGCAGAGAGAAAAAAACTAACCTAAAAAGAGTTTATTTCAGCTCATTTTGAAGAATTTTTATTTGTCCGTTCATCAAGAGATTTTGATACAGTGTAAGAGACAGTTTGTCTGTTCAAATTATGTAGTGAAGAGATACTTGTTTTTATTGGACAGTGACAATATTATTTATTTATTCATTTATTGTCAAATCGCACAGCAGTATGCCTAGTATAACCACTATTAGTCATAAAGCAACCCTGTAACACTTGACAGAATAATCTAGACATTAATTAAAAAAAGTGAGTAATACACTTCATGGTACAGTACAGTTAGATTACTCTTCTGTGTGTTAAGGCTGGTGGAAGAGAGACGAGTGGAGTGGCTGGAGGAGAAGCATAAACTCCAGGAAAGGGAGGCCGAACTACAGGAGAAGTACAGCCAAGCAAAAGGCCGAATGCAGAGGGCTGCACTTGCTCAAAAAAAGGTACTGCTGTTCTTGTTTTGGTTTATAATTGGTTTGTTGTACCCAGAGAGAATGTACATTATTATTGTGCACAATTTGGTTCTCTTCAGTACCACCAGCAACTTTTTTTTTTGTATTTTAGAGAAAGACCTTGACTGAAATTAGAGAGAAGAAACTGCTAGACAAGATTCAGTTGCTAGAAGCGAAGATAGAAGAATTGGAACTCGAGACTCGGATAGCCAAGACGTAAATATTTCACTAAGCAATTCATTCACAGGAAGATTTGTCTTTTTTTTCTTTAATTATTTTAATTGCTTATTGTGTGTATCTGTGTGTGTGTCTACACTAGAAATCCCTCATTGTCTGAAGAGCAGGCTCAGCTAAGTAAACGTCTAAAGGAGATGCAGAGGAGACACAGTGAATTCCGTCGACTGTTGTTGGGCAACCAGGTGATTTCTACACCTGTACCCTCCTCCCTGTTCATCCCAGGCCCTGAGTCCAGCTTCCTGAACTTACAGGTAAATGGCAAGATGGATGATGATGATGATGATGATACATTTTTACTGCTTTCTTTTTATTCTCCATTCTAAACCCTTTCTTTCCTCAAACATCTTCCCTGTCCCAGGAGGAACAACACCAGAGGGAGCTGTCGGTGTTGCGGAGGAGACTGGAGGAGTTGGAGAATATTCAGCAGCTGCAGCTGGAGGAGCTAACTGCTCCTCAGGATCGGGACAGAGAGAAAGACAGAGAAAGACTTCTAGAACCTCAAAATGGCCTGCCTGACCTCTGACCCTTTAACAAATGGAACTACAGCCATAAATTCTGTGCCAAAAAACTGTCAGGTTTGAGTACTGTGCTGTTTTGTTTTTGTTTTTATTCTCAATGGACTAATTAAAAAAATAATGATGCTCAGAGACATATTTATACATTTTTATGGCAATATTTGTGTCTGCAGGTTTGACTTGTTTTTGCAGTCTTCCATTATTAATATACATTTTAAAATGAAAATATGAATTCAAAATGTTCATTAAACACATGTCTCTTTGCAACAGTGGGTGCTTACATTATGGTATTTGTCATACATATTCTAAACTCACAATGTTAATTTCATAACATTTATAAAAATTAAACTAGACATGTTTTTGCATAGAAACGTATTTTATTTGTATATTTTTATAAGAAAAATGTTAGGAAATAACATCATTTGTAACACAAAATGGCAGGTTTTTTAGTACTTAATACTTAATAAAATGTGTATAGACTATGCCTAAAGCAAAGTAAGGAAAAGTAGAAGCCAATTAAACAGGACCACACCAACCAGTTAAATTATTTTGTTCTATGAAAAATCAGTACTAATACTTGATATTCTACATCCGATCTATGAAACAAACTGAATACGAAACTATTTCTAGTTTATGCTTTATTTCCCCACAATATTCCAATACTCCAACATACACTATTACAACAGAAAATCTGCCATTTTATTATTTAAAAGATTGTGTAATTCACTTTATTTTGAATTTAGCATGCTTCCCAAATTTAAAAAGTTAAGATACACCAGTCAGTCTAAACGTGCACAAAGATCACTAACTACAGAAACTGACAGAGAGACATCAAATCTGACCAATATAGAAATAGAAAGACTCTGAATACCAGGATGCCTATGACAACACTAAGGAAGTCAGATGGCATTTGTTGGGGGGGCTCATGATAATATTACACATGAAGATGAGTTCAGTTTAGATACTGAGACTGAAGAAGAAAACCCAAGTTTTATTGAAAGTGTTTCTGCAGGAGTGAACAAATAGCCACCATATTCAACACACTGTCCTTAAAGACCTTCTCAAATGACATCCTTAGCTGCCTACAACAGCAAGAACACTGTTGTCAACTAAAAGAAATATTACAACCACCATAAATTCAGGAAAGAATTGCGAGTCTGAGTCACTAGCTGAAACTTGACCCAGTTAACACAGTAGAAATTTAATTTAACATTGATAGACTGCCACTGTTCAATAGCAGCAAAACACATTTTGACCCATTCTTATTTTGCTGCGACAGTAAAAGCCAAGAAACCTGGAATTTATTGATGTGATCATCCAACAGTTTGGATGTTTATCTTTTTTTTTTTGTTTATTTAATTTATTTTCTTCCATGTGGATTAATATTAAAGACATTAAAACATTTAAGGGACACATATGGAATTATGTAGTAAACTTAACACAAAGTGTTTGGCCTCCACAATGATCCTCTGACCTAAACTCATCATAGATAAGTGAGATAGTGATTTTGGATGAGCTGGAGCTTTACAGCGTGAAGGACAATCAGCAGCTATTGTTCAGCACCTCCAGGAACTCCTTCAAGATGCTGAGAAAAACTATTCCAGGTGACTCTACCTCATGAAGAGACTGAGATTAAAATACCAAGAGTGTGCAGATCTGTCCTCAATGCTAAATGTGGCTGCTTAAAAGAATCTAAAGTATAAAACATATTCTGGTGTGTTTAACACTTTTTGGAAATTCTGCACATGTTTATTTGACTCAAACATATACCTATAAACAGCAAAATCAGAGAAACAGATTCAAAAACTGAAATGGTTTCTTAATGTTTTCCTGGGCTGTATTTTTTATTTGTCAGAATTATATTATGGAACTATTTTACTAGTAAATGTTATCACTGGTGTAAAGTAGAGCTGAAACGGCCTGTCCTGCTGGAGGTGTTTGGAGCATGGTCTGTCAGAGAGCAGTTATGCTAATGTGTCTGAGTCTCCTCCCCTGACCTTCTGCTGAAGTCCCTCACACAGCTGAGCTTCTTCTCCACAGCTAAAGCAGAACACACAGCAGCATCAGACTGAGCCCTGAGAGGAGCAGGGATGATCTGGAGAGTTACAGCACTGACTCTGCTCTATTCAGCGGTCCTCAGTGAAGCGCTCACCTTCTACAGACCTCTGTTTCACCAACAGTCCAGAAACACCAGGAGAAGACGAGACAGCTGGGCGGTCACTTCCAACTTCGTGGAGTGTAAGAGTCCGGTCAGCCCTAAAGAGCACAAGGTCCTGGACACGAACACCTACGAGGTGAGAGAAAAGAGAGAGAGAGAGAGAAAGAGTGGGGCTGTTTAATTCAGATATTCAGTGTCTGAACTTTCTCACACACTGATATTAATTAAAGCACAGAGAAATAAATATAAAGGGAAGGTTTAAGATGCTAATCATCAAATACTGATAGAAATCTTATTTGAGGCAATTTTGCCTGAAATTCTCGTTTAGGAGAAAAATGAAGAAACATACAACATCAATTAATCAATCTTTTACTTTTATTTAAAAATAAAAAATATATATTTTAATTAAAACAATGTTTAAACAAAATTTAAACTAAAATGAGGAACTACATAAACAAGCTATCAATAAAAGTAAATGTCAAAAGCACTAAAACTAACAGGATTTAATAAAAAAAATCAGTAATTTATTTTTTCAATTAATCTATTATTAGTCGGATAAAGAAGAGAAAAGGAAATTTTGATTTCCAGTATTTTATTTAATAAAACCAAACTGTCTTTGTGCTAATGTTACAATTCTACAAGGAACACAACCTACCATTATTGCAAATAGAGCTTACATGAATTAACCTGACATTTACATTAATTGTAATGTTATCATTATTTAATAACACAAAATCAGTGTATACCTTAAAAAAGGCTTTTAATTTATTAATTTAAAGAATTGATTGATTTTATTTGACCATGAATGTAAAATGTAATGTAAATGCCGCCATATTGAATGTGGAACTAAAACTTTTTTTAAAATGATAAAATTTATAAAATTATTAAAACTGAGACACACCTTGTTTAACTACTCAAGCGGGCTCTGCTAACACTGAGTAAGAGAAAAATACAACTTGTCCTTAAACATTAGTTTGACTTAAACTACTGTTTGATTTGGAACTGTTGGTCCAGCTGCAAGATTTTAGGATGGAAGTGAAAACTTGAGGGTGCATGCTAATGCTAACTTGTTCACTATAGTTCCAAAGAAGTAATATAGTTAGAATGATAAAGTTATAAGTTATAAAAAAAAAAAATAATAATAATAATAATAATAATAATAATAATTGAATGTAATATAAAAGTAAATACTAAAAGTGAATATTATGCTACAAAAAGGATTTAAAAAATTGGTTTAAAGGCAAAGCTACAATTGAAAATAAAATAAATAAAAACATAAAATAAAAAGTTTATAGGCTGTCTGAATGTGGTTAGTTGCTAAAAGTTAAAAAATATTAAGTGACAACAGCCAGCTGGTGGAGTTTCAGAGATTTGTGAGTGAATTCCAGCTCACTGGTGCACTATAGATACAAGGAAATTATCCCAGTTCAGTAAAAACACTAGGAAACTGATGTGAAAGTGCTAATTTTTCACAAAAATCTTCTAAATGTCGAAAATGCTATATCTCAATTTTGTACTGTTTTTCTCTTTTTGATATATTTCTAATTAGAGCTGAATGACATTGGAAACAAATACATTTAAACATATTTTTTCTTCTGCAGTGTATATATTATGAATGCATTCTGTGTATCCAGTATTGCAGTAGATATAATCTGCCTCTGGATTTATCATGGAAAATTACAACCGTGTGAATTTTCCTTTGTGTCAGTCAAGTAGCAGTGTTTTTAACACTGAGAAATTTGATTAACGGATACAAAGATATTTTATGGTTACTTTTTACATTTTTTGTGCATACAAGCATGTACTCAGCATTTGCCTCCATTTTTATATAGAAGCATTTTTTGTTGTGACCTTTAGTTTTTCCTCCTTTTTAGACAGGGTTTCATGGAGATGATGGCTTTACTTTTAGTCTCACCTGGGTAGGGGATGGGACTGGGGTAAGTTGACTTATCTTACTGAAACTTTTCCTATGAATTGAACACAGATAATAGTTTGTGTTGTGTATCATGGTGTTTGAATAATATGTGTTCTGCAGTAGTGTTGGGAAATACTGTTAAAACTCAGTGTCACAATGTTCTTTACATAATCCAGTACATCAAAGTGTTAGACTATTGGTTTTCTAAGTGCGGAAAGGAAAGGAAATTTTACATACATTTACAATAAAATATAGAGTTGATAGTAGTGTGACAACTGAAAAGCTATATTACAGAAGGGAGTTCTAATTTAGAGTAATTTAACATTACTCTATTCAAGAGAGACGCGTTCTATCCCTGATCATCCTGGCCTAAAACAAAATGGCCTATAAAAAAAACTAACTTTGCTGTGTGCAATATATTGTTTTGCCATTTATTGCTTTGCTGTTCTTATTTTTGACCAAAACATTAAGGCCAGGTAAGCTAGACACAACAGCCACCATTGGATGTATTTTAAGCATGCACTAGTGAGGGTGTGAAATAAGGGTTATTCATAATTAGTGTAAAGCCTTTGCACATTTGTTGCACATTTGTTGCACATTTGTTGCACAAGTGTTAGTAACCACATCTTGTGTTGACAATTTGTGGTTGTAACAGGCTCTTCCCCTGGTTGTTTCAGTGGAACTTAAATCAGCATGTGATGCAAAGTTATTTGAGCAATTAAACTGACTTTTTCTATTTGGAAATTTTCTCCTCTTTACACCCTTTTTAGGAAGCGTCTAATATTTTAATTAATTAAATAATTATTGTCCATGTGTTTTGAAAACAGCAGTGTATAATTTCTGAATTGTATTCAATATGAGCAGTAGTTTAAATGTATATTTACTCACACCAGTTCAGCTTAAAAAGTGCCTGAAAATGAGTTGAGGTGCTGCATTGTGTGAAATAGTTGTAATGAGCATGGCATACAATACTTCTTATATTTTAGCATTAAAGCATACTCACAAGAAACATTGTTAAGGAAAGGAACGCATAGGAAAGAAACAGTACAGGTTAACTGTTCACTTTCACACACAAAGAAAGAGTGTTAGCATGAGCCATGCTGTTGAATTTTCATATACTGTCAAATTAAGTATAGAATTCTCACCTCAAGGGGAAAAATTGTGATACTGTTTAGAGTGTGGATGATGGCAGGTATTTTATACATATTCTAGTGAAATTTCTGGGATTTCTTTCAGTGAACAAATAAGTATTTTTTTCTGGCCACTATCAGGTTATTCTAGTGCTGTCCACAGTCAGTTCTTCACTGGAGTCATTTTATGAAGGAGGCTACTCTCGATTATACAGGAGGTCAGTGCACACAGGTCTTCTCTGAAATACAAATTCAGAAGTAATCTCTTTTTACTCAACACTTTAACTGATCTATTTATTTCACAGTGAAGACTATGGAAAAGCCTTCCATGATATTTCCCATGCAGTTAACCATACCTTCATAAAGAAGGACTTTGGCATCTGTGCAGGACCTGGAAACTCTCAGCAGGTATTCAACTCGAACAATAAATGTATGATATTTATTAAAAACTGAGGTGACTAAATTTGCTGTTCAAAAATACAAATACAAACAGCTGAAATGGAGAAATCACTTAAGTTAGTAAACTATATTGATGGCAGCTCATCAGAGAAGGGATGTAAACTTATGATATCCAGGTTATGGTCCACAGGCATAGGGAGTGAACCACCATAGGTTTTGGAAAGCAGGACCCTTTTAAGGTTAGCCTTTTCAGTAACTTTCACAGAAATAGTGACAGAAAACTGTAAAAGAAAAAATGCCAACAAAATGAAACAAAAAAAGGGGGGGGGGAACAAGAAAAGCAAACAGTTTTCGTATACTCTTTCTCTCCTTGTTTAGTTATTTCCCTCTATAGAATTAACAGCCTTGAAAGTGAAAGAAAATGAGTTTAAATCCAAAACTATCATCTCTTTTACAAACTGGATCATAAATATTATGCCTAGTTCACACTACGTGGTTTTAGTCCAGTTTTTCAGTTGGTGACAGTCGCTAAAAGTTGTAGATCGCTATCAACGCGTGATCGGCAAGTTACAGACGCCTGGTGTTTAATATCTGGACCATGCTGTGACTTTGAGTCAAGAGCAGACACACAACCCGTAACACAGCTACGGGTGTTTCAGTCTCAGCCTTTATAAAGCCCTCTGTCCAGGTGTTAAGCACTGGGCTTGATTGGCCCCTGGTGGCTAGAGGAATCTCTGTTTAGTGGTGGTTTATTTGTTTATTGCTGACAAAATTCATCGCCTTTATTAATTAACAATAATGAGCTGAATCCATTTTAAGCAGCATCTCTTTTTTTTATATTTCATTCTGTTTTCAAAGGTAATTTTAATAGCCGAACTGCCAACTACTCACAACCCAGGAGGTGTCATATTTACATCAGTGGATGCGGGAGTGACTTTTAAATCAGTCCAGCTGCCCTTCCATCCAGCGCAGCCAATATCATTTCATGACAAGAACAAGGAATGTCTGCTGGTCATTGGCACAGATGTAAGTTTAATATTCAATCAAGTGTTTTTTAAAATAGTTTTAGAAACAAAAAACAAGTCCCCCTTTTTAACATATTAAGATATTGCTGTCAAATATATAATGTACATTTTTGTGTATTTCTTACTGCTAGAAATCATTAATTGCTCGTGTAAGTCCTTGCACCATTTTCCTATTCAATAATCTTTCAAGCAAGGATAAAAAACTTCAGCTAACCTAATATTTTCTCTTGGCAGAACGTTTGTTAGTTTTGTAGTCTTCAGGCTGTCAGTGAGAGAAAATGTTTCTTCTAGGTTAACAAGGTCTTTTCAACAAAGGGTGTCTCTCTCCCTCTAAGCAAAATTGCAACTGTTAAGCATGGGGATGGCTGTATCGTGGTTTAGGGCTGCTTTTCTGTCTTGTATCTAAAATGGTTTGCTATTTTTGATGAACCTCTGAATTCTGGATTGTACAAAGAACAATTATACAAGGAGAAATTGAGCATTTGGAAATAGCCAAGTCAAAATCCAGACGTAACTTAATAGAAATCTGGTGAAAGAACCCAAGCAGGGCAGAAGAGCAGTTAGTGCAAAAAAGCCAAAAATCATCACTATGTTAAAGTGTTTCTGCCAAAATTCCTCCAATCCATTTTGCAAGATTGATCACTATACATTAAAGGGATGGTCAGAGGTATACTACTTACAGTTACGTAAAGGGTTCATTTTTTTGCCCGAAATTGGAATTTAAGGAATGTTAGATGTGTTAAATAATTATTAAAGGGAAAATAAGTTAATGGAAAAAACATGTTTTCGCATAATTTGTTTAACTGTATTGTACATTCTAAATAAAAAATTACTGATAAAATCTGATCACATTTCAGGTCAAATATATGCAGAAATACAAAATAAATTGTGAATGGTTCCCAAACTTTCTACTAGCATGCTATGTGTCATGATAGTAATTTTCCGAATGTTTTTAATATTTTTGCAGGGTGGTTTGTGGCTCTCTCAGGACTTTGGCAAAAAATGGTCTAAAATTCATGATGGAGTGTACTCTTTTACATGGTGAGATAAAAAAAAACGTCCTTGTGCTCTGTCATGATAAAATAAAAAAATAAAATACTGTAATTTACCTTAGTAGGGATAGTGATGGTCATTTTCACACATGTACAGTTGTATGCAAATATTTCTACACATTCTTTTTGCAATTATATGTTTTGTTTAATTCCCAAAGTGAAAATACATCGATTGATCCTTAATAGAGTGTATGGTCCATACATTTTAGCATGATTTATTTATTAGAAGAAACAAACATGTATTTATATGTATTTTTTAAACTTTAAAAAGAGCCTCTGTAGAGTATTTTCTTACTTATTTTGGATGCATATGACTACTTTTTTCACAATACAGCTGTTTTTTTTCTCCTCAAGTATTCGAGAAAAGTATAAAGTGCTGTTCTGAATGATTTTATATGTTTACCTTTTTTCTAAAGGGGACCAGGCAACACCCTGTTTTTCAGCTACAGCCCTAAAAACACAGGTGAGTAAAACTGTCCCAAGAGGTCATAGATGTGCTTCACATCTACAATCTAAGTGGTTTCACACTTATTTGTAATTCATTTAATGTATCTTCTGTGTTTCTTCTGAATTGTAAATGTTGTGAACCGAGTGTAGTGGACGCAGATAAACAAGGAAAACTTTTGCTGAGACGTACACAAGACCTGGGCAGAACTTTTACTACCATTTCTCAGAACATCTTCACATTCGGCTACATTGGAGGCTTCTTATTTACCTCTGTCTTGGAGAAGCAGGTTGGGCACCAGTTTGTATAACACATAATAATTCATGCTTAGATGTTGTAGTCAGCAATCATAAAATACCTTACAGGATTTATCAAAAACTGTGCACTGTTTAAAAATGTTTCATTAAATGAGAACTTTTAGAAAAGAACAAAGAAATGTTTTACATTTTAAAAAGTGGTGCAGCCCTGTCATGGTGCACTTACTAGAGATGCCAGAGCCAAAGGCATGTGTCCCAGGGTGTAGTTGGCACGGATCAAGGAAGCTAAAAAAATGTTGGTTAGTAAACTTTCTAAATATTACAAAGTTTTTTTTATAAAGTTCTTAGAACGTTCAATGTCACTACCAAACCATTATTATTTCACACATTTTCCGAATGTTATTATTTATGTAATGTTCCAGGGTAACCTTCCTGGAACCTTTTACAAATCATTACTAAATTTTCTTATAAAGTTCTCTCTTAGCTGGGATGCTAGCCTTCATATAACACATTAGTGTTATATGCTTCGCCCAGTAATTCAGAGATAAGGAACAAATGGTTAAAATGTGTCTATGAAACCACTAGCAATGTACAATTGAGCTAGGTACGTGTATTTTTAGTACAACTCTGTTTACACTAGTTAAAAATAAAAATCCACCTGGGGTTTTGTTCCAACTCCCTGGCCAGCTCTGCTGTGGCTCAGCCAATAACAACCTGGGGTGGATTTTTTGTTTTCTGGAACTGGACTACCCACCTCTGTGTGTTTACATAGGTTTACATAGGATCTCCAGTGGATTTCACGTTTTACAAAGACTCTAAGACTAGGTCAGTGGCTGAACTCTATTTAGCAGGGTGTTATACATGTTGTAAAGTAACATATGATATTGCAAAGGCTTTTATTAGTGTAAAAATGTCTGGGACTGAAGCAGCGTTATACTGGTCACCGGAGCACTTAAAAAAAAAAAAAAAACAGCTCACATGGCATTCATTTATATTAGACACAACTAGACATTTTAAAATGAATTAGAAAACAATGGAATGAGACATTTAAGAAGCAGCTGCAAATAAATATGGTATAGTAATATTAACTAAATAAAGATAATAAGCAAACAAGGACATATCACTCCCATGACAGACAGATTTTTAGAGAATGTTGTAAAAGCATTGTGTGTATTTTTGTTACACAGAGTGTGGTGTGTGTTTGTAGGGTTCTCCACGGGTTATCTACGTGTCTTCAGACCAGGGAGAAAATTTCAACAAAGCTCTGCTGCCAACCGCCACCTCAGAGCAGGTAGGAGAGAGTCTAACAGACAAAGTAATGCACACATGGAACATAAGCTGGTTTTATTTGTCCTTGTGCTGAAAGTGAAACACGTCATTTATCACTCACTACGTAAGATACACGCATGGGTGTATGACTATGAGGATGCAGGCTCCAGCTTTTCCAGTCTTTCCTACTACATCTTGCTGATCAAACAGAAAAAAATGTTCATCAGCCTGTCACGTTCACACAGACACACACACACACATATACAGTATCAGTCAAAAGTTTGGACATACCTCTTTTTATTTAATGTGTTTTTTTTTATTTTTATGATTTGTTTACATTGTAAATTTAATATTAAAACCATTAAAGCTATACGAAAACACATGCACAATTATTTAGGAAAAAAGGGTTAAACAAACCAGAATATTTAAGTACCACATTTGTCTTTGAGGAGAGATCTGCACACTCTTGGTATTTTAATCTCAGATCTTCATGAGGTAAAATCACTTGGAATAGTTTTCTCAGCATCTTGAAGGAGTTCCTGGAGGTTCTAAACAAAGCTTCAACTTATCCCAAATCACCTCAAATCACCATCTCAGTAGGGTTTAATTCAGGGGATTGTGGAGGTTAAACTTTGTTTTTTTGTTTACATGTCTTTAATATTAATCTACAATGTAGAAAATAAATTGAATAAAGAAAAAAGAAATGCTTTGAGAAGCTGTTTTCAAACGTTTGACTGGTATTGTATTAATACACACCCACATATCCCTGTATGTGACTCTTTATCATTATCATACCCACATTTATCCCCTCTCTTTTTGCAGTTCTACTCTCTTTTGGACGGTGATGAGGACATGATCTTTATACATGTGGACAGCCCTGGAGGTAAAAAACAACAGACATACATGCTGTAATTTAGGAATAACCATCCAGTTTGCATTGATTTCATGTCCATTCTGAATTCTAATAAGCCTTAGAATAAAATGAGTTAATAATAAGTTTCTGGTTGCTAGTAATTTAATATGTAGAGCCAATTATAGTTTCATTTTAATTTCAAAAGTTGAATTTCAGCATTATGAAGCAACTAAAATAAACATATTCAGTTTACCAGATTTCTCAATACAACACAGAAATCACTTTACCTTGTGATAAGCTCTGGGTTTGGAGAATTATACACAGTAATTTATACTAAAATGGTGTTTTAAGCGTGTTTTAAGTAAATACTCAGGCTTAATAAATCCTTAGGCTCATTATTTAATAATTTCATACATAAATACAATGCAACAGGTAGTTAAATGGACAAGAAAGGTGTTTTTAATGCATTAAATTATTTTTAAGCACGTTTGTGTTAAAAAGTCTTGCTGATGTTTTAACACTTTTCAGTTTTGACTCTTTTCAGTGTCACACAACCGTTTTACACTTTAACACTTTCTCGTTAGACAAGTTCTGTAAAATGCTGACACTTCAGACTGCCTCCGCCAATAGCATGAGAGGGCAGACAACTATCTCCTTTGAGTCAGATGGTATACTATTCATATTTCTGTAAACCTTGAGGCTTTTTGTGTCGTGGTGGTTAGTTTGGAAGATAAGAGGATAATGGTGTTCTTTTTCACCTAAAGTGCAATAGAGGTGGTGTTTTGGTCTCGCCAGAACAGCTGACACATCAGTATGAGTATCAGGGCTCACCCACATGTACCTGTGAAGAGAAGCGTGACATAAATATCAGGCGATGGGTGTGTTTCATAGCCCCACTTGATCATAGGGAATTTGAGAAATGTTATATTCAATAATGAATTTGTAATTCTGTTACAAATCGGATAAAAATAGTGTGTTTTTAATATCTTAGTAAGGGGTGTGCCTTATCATATTATATGTAATTTTAAAATTAAATTTCCATTTTGTTGCAGTAGTGTATTCTTGAAATAATTTTTTTATATTCAGTGATTTGTCATATCGCCAAGGGTATGGTTATCACAAACATACCATGAAATATCATGATATTATATTAGGGCCACATCGCTCACCCCTAATCTCAACCCCAATCCATGACCTGTTTCATTTTTTATGTTTTAATTCTGTCTCAAAGGGGGGGTCCAAGTTAGTGTCTCTGTGTGTGTTTTGTGTGTAAATGGTGATTGTATCTTATCTCCAATCTGAAAACAGTTATGTCAGCAGTGTGTATGTGTGTGATCTCTCATGCTTGTAGAAAACTCGCATTTCGGGACGATCTATACCTCAGATGACCGTGGCATCCTGTACTCCAAGTCACTGGAGCGACACCTTTTTGGTATGGAAAGGAAGAGTGACTTTACCAATGTGACATCACTGAGAGGAGTCTACCTTACCAATGTCCTGAAGAAAGGTACACCCATCTACCATGCACTACATTCCACACAAAAAGTGTTTACCTGTCAGGGCAGTTTGTGTAATTTTACCTATGTACACCACAACATGATTTTTAGCTTTAATATGAGAGGTTTATCAAAAATATTACATTAACCTGTCACAGGAAGGTCACAGAACAGATCCAAGGGCAGAGAGGAAACCCAGTGAGAACAGGTCTTAAGAACTGTGATATCCAAATAATAAGATAATACTATTAATGAAAGTGGCAAAATTTTATTTTTTTAATTTTTGTCACTTTTATTTATATTATGTAAAGGTTTTTTTTTTCATTCCTTTTCAAGTGTCAAGTTCAAGTTGTGGTCTTTAGGATGATTGAATGTCATGTGAGCTGGTTTTTGTGAAAAAAAGTGCTCCAGTGATTTGGTATAACGCTGCTTTAGTCTGGTGGAGAAGTGGGGGGGGGGGGGGGGGGGGGGAACGATAGGATTTCGGCTCTTGCTCATGAATATTCATTCATGCAAACATATCGCCTTTGATCTGCAAACAGCCAAGGCAATGTATACGAATTCACTAGTTGAAGTAGACATAGGTGCTTTTCCTGATCGACTTGTTTTTCTGAATATTTTCTTTTACTAGCTACTGCAGACAATGGAGTACGAGGAAGAGTTTCATGTGCAACTCAGAGAGACCTATTGTATTTCAGAAAGAAGAAGAAAAAGTGCATTTATTCGAATGACACCTTTAAATACATTTGTAATATAATGCGGTAAATTACGTTACTGTTACACTGAGTGTGTTGTATACTATGTGAGAGGAGTTGCTCTGAGTTGGATTCGAACCAATGATTCTAGACTTGAAGGTCCAGCTACTTTCCAATACAACACAGGTAACAGGCACAATTTCATCCCTCTTGAAAATAAAAGGAAAAAGGCAGGAAAAACAAAAGAGATGACAAATATGGTATGGCTCAAACAAAGGAAAGATTTCCCAAACAAAATGAAAACATCCAAACAAGTATTCCTCAACATTTTTTTCCTTTTTTTTTTTAGTTCTGTTAATTAACTTTACATCAGAGCTATTCTTATTTTTTTTAGTATAAAGATGTGTTCTCTTTCCTCTTCTCCAACCTGAGCTTCTTCTATGGCTTAATTACAGATGACACAAGCAGCTGCATTAGGTTGGGCTTACTAGCTCCAGGTGTTGGTGTTGTTCAGGCTTATAACACTTTGCTGATGCCTCCCTCTGCTGGCAGCCTGCGGCAGAGTGTGACACCTTATCATAATATAATATAATACCTTACATAAAATTATAATCTCATCATTTTTACAGTCCAAGTAACTGGAAAGTAGAGTGTTAAGCAGCTTCATGACAAGGTGTGACCTGTTCCCTCATTACTTTGTTTAACAATTGGGAGATAAAAGGTCTGGGGTTAATAAAATGTGTTGAATTTGTATTTTGTAGACGCTCATGGGAACACTCAATATCGTCGCTGTCCTATGAAAAACACGTATCTCCATTTTTGTCGATTTTTAGTTTACTAAATAATTTGTACAGACAAACTGTCCCTTACACTGTGCCAAAATTTATTGATGAACGGACCTATAGATATACTTCAAAATGACCTGAAATAAACTCTTTTTACATTGACTTCCATTGAAAGTTTAGAAGGTTTTTTCTCTCTCCTGTAAAGTTGCTATTTTGGAGATAAGTGTTTTTCATTGGACAGCGATGATATGCAGTCTGAAAAGGTGTTGATACAAATAAAGAAGGCAATCCTGAAAAAACAAGATAAAAAAAAACTGCTTATGCTTGGGTGCAGCTGCTCAGCCATGGAAATCCATTCAATGAAGCTCTCTATGCTCAACTGTCCCTGACTGAGCTAAACTAAGGACCAAATGAAATTAGCAGGTCTGTAGTGATTGACTCTGCCAAAAGTTGGTTACCTCTGCGCACTATGCACCTCAGCATCCGCTGATCCCGCTCTGTTATTTTACTTTGACAGAGCGAGTTTCTCTAATTCACTTTCACTGTGTTATATTATATTTGACAGTTGACTGTGGAATATATAGTAATAGAAAATTTCTTGACTAGACTTACCGATCATGATACCACTCTGGAATTTACTGAGCTCCTGAGGGCAACCTATCCTTTCACTAATGTTTGTAGAAACAGTCTGCCTAGGTGCTTGTTTTTAAACACCTGATGTCAAAGAAATGATTGGAGTCTGGGTTTTTAAATAAATTTCGATTGGTAAAAATAATGGGTGAACAATTACTTTTGGCAATATAGTGTACAGTAAAATATGATAAGATAATCCTTTGTTAAATTTACAATGTCAGCATAATGGAGCACAGAAGATAGGCAGAAGTATGTAAAAAAATGCAAAATCTTTATATACAAAAGTAAATAAATAAATAAAAATAGTAAATAAGTGGTGATAAACAGATTGTGCTTGTGGTGGTTAACATGGGATACAATATAAACAGTAAATGCTGTATTTTCATTGAACCCCTTAAATTACAGCTAAATGTCTATTTAAGTGCTGCCTCCTTAACCTAGTTAAGTGAAGTTATCTTTGAGAGCCTTTAGTTATGAGTAGTTTATGTCCTTGCTTTCCAATGAAAATCTCCAAAACAGCAACTTTACGGTAGAGAGAAAAAAGATTCTAAACTTTCAATGGAAGTCAATTTAAAAAGAGTTTATTTCAGGTCATTTTGAAGCATTTCTATTGGTCCGTTCATCAAATTTTGGCACAGAATAAGGGACAGTTTGTCCGTTCAAATTATGTAGTAAACCAAATATTTATACTTGATATACAAAGACATATACACAGATTTTAACTCCATACTAACCCACTTTATTTGCTACAGATGGAAGAATTACCACGGTCATCACATTTAATAAAGGTGGAGAGTGGATACCACTAAGAAAGCCACAGAATGTTGACTGTGGAAGAAATGTTAAAAAGGTATGTTCACACACAATGAGATGTTACCAGACAGAGCGAAAAATACTGTGATTATAGAAGTGAGTATAACTAGGTTTTTATGTGTGTTCCAGTGTAACCTACACATCCATGGAGAGCACTGTCACTACAGCGGTATTTCCCCCATGGTGCCTCTGACCGATCCTTCTGCTGTTGGCCTCATCATTGCTCATGGTAATCGTCACAGTCTAACCTCAACTGTTGACTCTAAGGATCTGTATGCAACCTACTACATACAAAAACTTATATGGTTTCATAGCAGCTGCTTATTAATTTGTAGTGGTTACTGTGGTGCTTAGTCTTGAGAATAATAGCGAAATAGAAAACCAGTGGTTTATGGGACATGTGTCCAGCATTTGTCACATATGGCAGTAGCCTGGATTCTCTGTTTTTTTTTGCAGGTAGTGTTGGGGATTCAATCTCAGCATCTAAGCCAGATGTGTATGTATCCTCGGATGGGGGTTACAACTGGATCGGCACACTGAGGGGGCCTCACTTCTACAGCATACTGGATTCAGGGGGCCTGTTAGTGGCTGTGGAGGCTCACAAAGACCGGCCAGTTCATGTCATAAAGTAAATATTGCTATGATTGTACATACCAGAAAACAACAACTTTCTCTCAGTAGGGCCAGATTTGGTTTGAAATACAATATAACAGATGGTTTTAATAATATTATCAATAACTAGTATATATTTGTACAAATAACTGTCACTTAAAGTTAGGCGTTTGTAAATTAATGTGATCTTTATAGACTTTTCTTTATTTCAGGTTCTCCACAGATGAGGGTCAGTGTTGGAAGACTTATAATTTTACTACGCATCCTTTCTTTATTGCCGGCCTAGCATCCGAGCCTGGAAGTAAGACCATGAACATAAGTGTGTTTGGATACCGACCTGATGACGACGATCAGCCCATGTGGGTTGCAGTTACCATAGACTTTGAGAAGCTGCTGACCAGAGAGTGTAAGACAGACAAAAATATTTGTCTTATGGTTTTTCAATATGTTTTTACTTAAGAGACAAACATAATGCACAAACTAATTTTTCAGTATTTTGCACTGAAGCATTACTATATATTGCTTCAGTGCTTCAGCAAGCAAAAGATGATCTGATTTGCAAAGGCGTAGCATTAAACATTTTTTTTATAATACTACTACTACTACCACTACTACCACTACTCTGCTACTACAACACATAAAAAACTACTTTTCTTTTTAATTTAATTGTTTAAGTCAAAGATAGATACTTACAAGAGATAATGTGGTAAGGTTTGTAGTAGTAATAGCGTTGCCAACACTTTGGTCTTTTCTAATGATGATTGTAAATAAAGCAAAGCCACAGCAAGATAATTAATACCTGAGACTCTGGTAAAGGTATTTAAATACTCAAACAACTGCATAATGATCCTTTCCTTTTTAAACTAAAAAAATGCACAAAAATAAATAATACAGTAATCTTATAAAATGTATAAAATGTTGTAAAGATCAGTTCCACTAATCACAATTTTTGACCATGGTGCCTTAAACTGTGGTGTGCCACTATACATTTCTTTACTTTTATTAAAAGTAGAATACTATAGTACTGCTTATTGTTTGTTATTTGTTTAATGAGTAGCATACTCTAAAACGCGAATTATTTATTTCAGCTACTTTTAATGTAATTTGGAATAGACCTTACCAGTCAGTTTGGACAAACCTTAAATTCACTCTTTTTTTTTCATTATTTTAAAATGTCCTGCATTGTAGATTAATACTCAAGTCATCCAAACTATGAACAAATATGATTTATATTTTAGATTCTTTAAAGTAGCATCTCCTGCTCTTGGCATTTTCTCAGTCAGTTTTGTGAGGTAGAGTTACCTGGAACAGCTAATTACTTAAATTGCTTGTCCTCCTAATGTGTTTAAGAGCATGTTGCCAAAACAAGCACTAAGCTCACTTTGGTTCGGTTCTTTTCCTGGACCAAACCACCAACATATCAGTTATAAAAAACGTCTGTTCAGCAACCATTTATCATATTCTAGCCCTTATTATGATTTTTTTGCTGTCCATAGTTAACACTTTTTGTGTGATCCAGTGTTACCCTGAAATAGTTTTGGTGCGTCGTAGTGAAAATGAAAATTTTGCGAATGTTGCCATCAGCAGCCAGAGTCCGAGAGTGGCATTTTCTCTTTTTTTCTAATCAGTTTCCAGCATGGTGCTGGCTAGCACAGGCACCTATTAGCTGATCTATCAGACCTGGGGCACTGCACTTTCCTCAAGTGTTGGCTGAATTTACATGTATCAGAGGTGGCATGGGTGCTAGTTTTCATCCTCCCTCCTAGAGTTGGGGATATCACTGGAAATTGAGCGGGAGTATGGGGATGGGTAAAATGGGATAAAATGAGAAAAAATAATGGCGAGGATTGTGATGTTTCTGTATATGTCTCAGGTGGAGATGAGGACTATACGGAGTGGCTGGCCCATTCCGACTCATCAGAGACTGCTGGGTGTGTCTTAGGCTACAAGGAGACGTTTAGGAGATTAAAAATGATGTCCGTCTGCAGGAATGGTCGAGACTATGTGGTCAGCAAGCAACAGATGCCATGTCCCTGTACCAGAGAAGATTACATGTGGTAGGAATTCCACTTTTCTTTATGTAATGAAGGACATATGAAGAAGTTAGAACTTTGATTGAATAATAGAGTGCCTTATTTTACACCATATCTCTCTCTGACAGTGATTATGGATACTATCACAATGAAAACAGCTCTGAATGTGTGCTACAGGAGGGCTTCATAGACAAGACACCGAAGAACTGCGTAGAATCGGACAAGCATCAGATAACGGGGTATTGGCCAGAAGTGCCACTTTTTTATTTTACGCTTAAAAATACACATTTTAAAAAGCTTTTCACCATTATGCTGTTGTGTGCGTTATGTGCAGGTATCGAAAGATCCCCAGTGATAAGTGTGAAGGAGGTTTCAGCCCCCCACATCAAAAGATTCATTGTGGGAACTCCAGTAATACTTCCAACTCAACCCAACCTTACGAAGGAACAGTATGTAATAATCTCATTTCATTTCCTTTGACGTGTTGCAGCTAAAAGAGATCAGTAGCTCAGTAGCTAACTGCTAAATCATGGAAGCTATTTGACCAACTAGCGTTTTATTATTATATTACCAATTATTATTACACATTTGTCTTAAACCATGTACAGTTGTTAAAGTCAACCATCACATAATAGCATCATATTATACAGGGAAGTTTTACATGGGATCAAGCTGGTTTAAGCTGGTGTTTGTTTGAATGTTTGTAAAGAATATAGAAAGCAATACAAATTATCCTAAAAACTTGGAATAGATTTTTTTTATTGTTTACAATCTGTGTACATTAACTATAATTTACCATTTACCATTTTTCTGTACCTGTGAAAGTTCCTTTGGAGACAAGGTTTACTTCCAGCAGCAATATGAAGTTCTAGATAGGGGACTTTCAGTCATTTTGGTCATTTTATATGTGGTTAAGGTTTATTTGAGTAATATAAAAAGACAAGTATAATCTAAAAAAAATATTCAGATAGTTAAGAAGTTTTCCATTAAATGTTACGATTACATTTTCTAACAGGTAATCATTATTTGCAGAATACAGTTTCTGTAACAATACTATAATTTAGTTAAAGCTTCCACTTGCTTAGAAACCCTTACTGATAAGAGAAATGTGACAGTATGTTAAAAAAATGCTCTACGGTTTTCAACACATATTGACCTTAATAATGTCCTAAAAAACAAAGAAAATCATAACAAACATTGATAAAAGCAGCATCTCTCAAACATTCAATCACCACATTAAAAAGAAACATGGTAAGAGTAGTGATCTTGTTTTTTAGGCCTTGTTAATCATTTGTTACAAAATTTCCAAAGTTACCCTTTAACTTTATTACTATATTATATAGTTTTTTATTAAGAACATGAACTAAATTACCTACATTTGGACTCAATTCAGTGTTTAAGCTAGTACCATGCTTAGAAATGTAACATATCTCTTTCCAAACATGTAAGGGACTTCTGCACATTACAATAAAACCTCATTAACATTTCACACGAACTAGAATGTTTACCCAAATTTGGCAAATCAAATATCCATTTATGTGCTTTAATGGTTCATCACTCGCTAAACTGGTTCTTTATTGACTTCTATAGAACAGCAGAGAAGTTTCCATTATTGTTTCCGTAACGTATAGAAAACTGTAGCGTAGTGAGTAGAGGGTAGATGTTGTTATATAACAGTGTTACAGTTTCTACTATATTAGTATACTAATATTAATATGATTTCTTTGCAGATGTGGAGATATACTGTATGGCAATGAATTCATTAACATTAACTGTTAACAATAACTAATTGATTCAGTCAGTATGTTTTTAGATAAAGTAGCCTGCTATCAGACTGTGGTTGTTGAGGTGGCGTATTTTTTTTTAAACAAGATTGTAATCAGACTGAATGTGTTAAAATGGTAATTTTGTTCATAAATGTTTTATTATAGTGATTTAGCTTAGACGTGAGATATCTCTGGAAATCAAACACCAGATAACTTCTAAATACCGTAAAAATGAACTTTCTGATACTGTATACAGTAATTGAAAGGTGGATATGTCACAGTACACAAAAACAATGTAATAATTAAATTTAATTGTCGTTTTTGACTACATTTGTACCCGTAGAAATGTATTATATGGATACCAGTGAAGATTTACTACCTCTAGAGGCTGACATTCTGTGTTATTTCAGTGCACAGATGTGTTAGGCTTCAGTTAGCATGGCTATAGCAATGTTCATATTTTTACTCGTTAACAACCTCACAAGACAGGGGGATCCATTGAGGGAAAACTACAGGTTGAGAGTGCAGCTGTATTGAAAATTAAAAAGATATTTCCTAACATGGCAAAAACTGCATGGCATAATGCGCAGTACTGTCCCTAGACGTTGACACCTGTGTAAAGGCCTTAAAAAGCAAGGGTAGCCTTGTACAGCATAAACTATTTACGATGAGTAATTGATTTCCAGAAGGAAGTGTGGTTGCAGATTGTAATGGGCGTCAGTGTTGGGATCGTACTGCTGGCCATCGTTGTTGCAGTTGCTGTTACAGCCCACAGAAGGAAATACAGTCAAAGGTAAAATACAGATTCAGAGTTTGTTGATGATTGTGTACACCATGGTAGTAGTTTATTTCACTGACCCCACTCTGCCCTCTGTAGGTCGACAGCATACCGCTTCTCTGCACTCCAGCTGCGTGAAGACGGGCCCAACATGGAAAGTGCACCAAACAGTAACCGAGCCAGCTACCAAGAAGATTCAGATGATGTGAGTGGGATATTTAAACATCTATCAACTTAATAAACAATTCAAATTAAAACATTCAACCAGTGAAAAGCTAAATTACAGTATTAACGTTATTTTAATCCTCTGTATGTCCTGTACATATGCAGTATTAACAGTAGAACTACTTGACTTTACTTGATTCACACTGACAGTATTTAAAAAAAAATAATAACCATGTATTCATGTTTTTCACTCAGATTAATCATGTTCTTTTGCTTTCTTTAGGATCTTATTGAATGAGCAGCTTTGAACTCTTTGAGACTTCAGCCTGGTCCTTGACATTTTTGCACTTATCCAAATCCAAATCCAAAATACAAATACAAAATATACCTTCATCCTGCAGATCATAGAGGCACTGGAACAAGAATAGGAAAAATGTTGCAACAATGTGCCACATTATTTATTACCATGTATCTGTTTAGTTTAGAGCCTCTGAGGTGACACTGTGGTTATCTGTAATATGGCATGGCCAAAGGATAATATATTAAACTGAAAAATAATATATAGAGACCACAGGATATTATAATGAGGTCAAGAAAATATATATTGAGGACACAACATAATATATGGAGGCTACAAAATAATATATGGAGGCCACAAGCTAATATATTTAAGCCACCAGATAATAAACAGTGGCTTGCAAATGTTTTCACATTTTGTTACCTTACAACCACAAACTTAAATGTATGTTATTGAGATTTTAAGTGATAAACCATCTACATTTAGCATATAATTGTAAAGTGGAATCAAAATAATACATGTTTTTTACATTTTTAATTAAAAAAAAACAATTAAAAATCAATGAAAACCGAGTGCAATTGATTGCCTTCAGAAGTCACTTAATTAGTTAACAGAGTTCAGCTGTGTGTAATTAAGTTTCAGTATAAATACAGCTGTTCTGTGAAGCCCTCGGGGGTTTGTTAGAGAACAGTAGTGAACAAACAGCATCATGAAGACCAACGAACTTACCAGACAGGTCAAAGATACAGATGAAGAGAATTTGTTGCTGAAAGAAAGACATAAGAAGTGCCTTTTGCACAAGCCATGTACAGTAGGCCACACAGCAAACATGTGAAATAAGGCACTGTGGTCAAATAAGACCATTTTATATTCAGAAGGGACCGGAAAGCTGGTCAGAGTTAGTGGGAAGATGGATGCAGATAAACACAGGGCAATCGTGGAAGAAAACCTGTTGGAGGTTGCAAAAGACTTGAGACTGGGAAGGAAATTCACCTTCCACCAAGACTATGACCCTAAACTTACTACAGTGGAATGGGTAGATCATAGAATATCCATGTGTTAGAATGTCCTAACCTAAATACCATTGAGCTTCTGTGGCCTGACATAAAACTGTTGTTTACAGACATTCTCCCTCTAACCTGGCTGAGCTTGAGCTATTTTGCAAAGAAGAATGGGCTACAAATCTCAGTGCACAGATGTGCAAAGCTGGTAGATACATACCCCAAAAGACCATTAGCTTTTAATTTCAGCAAAATGTGGTTTTAATAAGTATTAATATAGGAGGGTGAATACTTTTGCATGTCACACTTTTCTGATTTTTATTTGATTTAGATTTTGAAAACCATATATCACTTTTGTTCCACTTCTAAATCATGTGCTACTTTGTATTGGTCTATCACTCAAAATCCAAAAAAACATTTAAATGTGTGGTTGTAAGGTGCAAGGCGTATGAATTCTTTTGCAAGCCATTTTACATTGATCAGGAAGTGTTATCTCGCGGGACAGCTTGGGAATGCCCACGTCTGTATAAGTTGTGAGGTGTTATCTTGTGAGTGAGGTTGAACTCTGACAGGTATGGTCATGGCAACCTGAATTACTGAAGTTTGAGTGGGTGACTTTTGGCATGTCAATTTATTAATTTAATTTTCAATAAATTAATAAGTGTCCTCAGTGGATTATTTTTTTATGATAATTATTTATTTGAACTTGTGTTTTTTCAGTTCTCACTTATAATAAGCACTTCCTCCATGACACAAAGCTATCAGTATTGGGAGGGGGAAGGGTAGCATGTGCTTCTCCTCAGGCACATCAAGCCAGCCAATCGTATCTTTTTAAAGTGCTGCATTAAACTCAACCTCACTGGGTGACGTGGAGAGGGGGGGCCATCTTACCCACACAGACTGAGCAAAGACTTTCATGATCTTCACATTCCAGGCCATGGGTGGCTGTGGCATCATTAGGGATAGAACCTGCAAACCTTAGGCCATGCCTAATTAAAATAACCTGTATTTTAGTTTTATTTCACTCAGTAAGCACTGGATACTACTATACTATATTTTCATTTGCCGTGATTTTAACTCTCTCATTACCCCACCTTTAAAGCTGCTGCTATTAAAGTTTTCCTGAAAACATGCTTGACAAGAGTGGAGAATAAAGATTTCTGCTATTGGTTATCTGTCATGAATTTCAAATAAACTTTCTAAAAATAATATTCTGTATGCATTTGATGTTCTGTGTTGGATATTAAATTGTAGTGTAAGAAGAAACAATATGTTGTGGAGGTTTAAAAGAATCAGTGGTAGAGGATAACACCAATAGGTACTGCATGAAGAAACCGTTCAACAGTCACTAATGTACAGTAACCACTAGTACTTTACTGAATTTTGAATCAAAAAGCGAAAACAACCCCATACTGTTGTACACCTTATGGCATGTTTGAGGGAAGAATGGGACAAAAATAAATACCTGAAATATTTCATAAACATTGGAGAGTATTTTAAACACTTATTTTCACTGACCAAAAAGAGGCATTTTTATGTACGTGGGAGGCCAAATACAGAGCAAAATTGAAGTAATATACCTGAATAAGCATGGACAGGGCCTTATTTGAGCTCAGCTACCACCTACAATTAAATGCTGAGGTGGACCTCCTTATTTTTTCCAAGAGTAGGTTTAGGAGAAAGATTTCAAAAAAACAGTTAAATTTTACTTAAACACTGTTAAGATCTGATGTATATTTCTTCAGGCAAAGAACAAAAAAAGATTATCTCATTTGAGCTACTCAGTGCTTTTAGGTCTGCCACACAAACCAGTACCAGAGACAAACACATTACAGACATTACAAACAGTGCTGTCTGATTACCCAAAACATTGCCCCAGACATAAATGAATCCCAAAGACCTTTTTTTACTTTTTCTATGTGTTATAGAATTCCCTTTCACACCTATTTACACCTCAACGAGAAAACCTACAAAACAAGAACAACAACATTCTTCAGAGAAACATGGAGTATGCAGGCCTAAATGGGTGTATCAACAGCTTACGCAGTAAATCTTACATTTCATTACTACCTACACACACTATGAGTAGTGTTTTAATACTTACAGATTTACTGTGTACCAATACTTGTAGCCTACCTATATTTTTGAGAGTAACTGATTTTTCCCAAAAGGAAGATATGGTTGAAATATGATACTTTGAAAAGGCTCAATTGTCACACCACTGAATCCTAATAAAAAATACTGTTTTTTTATATAGAAAGTGCAAACAATTATTTTATTATACACCATCAGATTTAACCCATACAAGGTTACCTGTAAATTAACTTTTGTTTCAGCTAGTACTTGATCAAAATGAGCAGCATTGCCATACTGCAAACAAACTAGAGCAGTTTGTCTTAATGGTTTAGTTACACTCCGCTTTATTTTCTTATTCACTTCTTCGTGGTCAGGGTTACAGTGGGTCCGATTCCTAACACCTTTCACTCACGCCTTTGGGCAATTAAAAGTGTAGTAGGTAATTTGTCTCAAATTACATCCTGGTACAAATTTTAATCCCTTTCCAGACTCAGTTGCAAATTTTCTCCCAAATTCCAAATAAAAATTTTGTCATTTCGCACATTTATTTGCAGAAAAAGAGAAATAGTCAAAATAACAAAAAAGATGCAATGCCTTCAGACCTTAAATAATTAAAAAAAAAGAAGTTCATATGCATTTAAAATCACCAATACTAAAACTCAGGAGTTTCAACATTCGATTCAGCTTAGTTCAGCTTTGTTTGATGACTTGTGGCCATCCATCTTCCCCCTAATTACATACCAGTGGATTTCAATACGGTTCAGGTCTAGAGATTAGAGATACATGAATATGAACTTGTTTTTATATATATATATTAGTGAGAACCACGCCCTCGTTTGATGAAAGTCCCGGAAGGACACGCCCCCCGGTGAGCTGTCAGTATTGGGAGTCCACGCCCCCTCCAGACTCTGAGTGCTGCATAGCTCCGGTAGCTCTGTGTGTCGTGGCAGATGTTTTCACTCAGCTCAGTGAGGTCAGTCATTTCTCCATCTCTCTTTATTAACTAACTGTGTTTTTAAAGCGCTCTTATCTGAGTTTCGAGTTTTATTGCTGTTTCTTACCTGTTTATCGGTAGCTAGCGAGTTAGCAAGCGAGCTAACGTTAGCTAACTACGTTTAGCTGAAGCGGGTCGTTTTAGTAACGTGTCGTTTATCTGAGTTACTCAGCTGAATCTGGACCTGTTAGATAACCGGGTAATATAACTGTTTACAGGCGTCTTTGTGTGGCTAGCGTTCATACACCTGTATAAATATTCTAGAAATTAGTCATTATTGTAGACCGACAGTTAGCATAACTAGCTGTGTTACACTAAAGCTAGCTGTGTTAACGTTATACCCAGGTGCTGCGCCGAATTCAGCACCCTCCCTCAAGAGGAACTGCAGATGAAGTTTCTTTTTTATTTTCTCTTATGAGTCAGCGTAGTTTAGAACAACATCTTGGGCATCTTATTACCGTTTTTGGCGCGTTTTTCTAAGTAAAGTTTAGACCAATAAACTGCACGGGGTTCTGAATTCGGCACAACACCGGCACA
Source organism: Astyanax mexicanus (assembly GCF_023375975.1). Classification (NCBI taxonomy): domain Eukaryota; kingdom Metazoa; phylum Chordata; class Actinopteri; order Characiformes; family Acestrorhamphidae; genus Astyanax; species Astyanax mexicanus. The sequence continues at coordinate 35,813,230 of NC_064409.1, read as the reverse complement.
TCGGATAGCAGGCTAGACCAGTTCGACAGTCCTGAGGCAGATCGATTATCAGCCGTCCCCCCGAAGACCCCAACCCCAGATATCGCTAGTTTCAGCTGCTGCTCTGAATACGATTTTTAGGGGAGGTAGTTATCAATTTATTTAAATTGATAAATAAATTCAATAAATTGATGCAGATACTTCGTATTGTAAACTGCTTAACACTTAAACACTTGCAAGTTGTTATTAATTAATTGTTACCTAATAAAATCACTAGAAATATGTTAAGAAACGTAAAAGTCTACCATGATTCACGGTTCTAACGGGATAAAAACTTCTCTCATCCAAAGCGGGTCTTATTCGCTTTATTCTCTTGGAGTATATCGAATTAAACCTCCTGTTTTCCATGATAATAAACCAAAAGTACAAATAGTATAAACTTTCCTAATAGCGTTCATTTCCACCCGACCAAAAACACTGGAACTCATGTAAAGTCGTAATTACGACCTAAAACTCGTAACTAGGAATTTCCGAGGAGGCTGTGAGCGGGTTATCCTGTACTGGTTGGACTGGAGCCACTGGTACTTCTCTACCTACAGAGACGGAGTGACGGGGCGCTTCTGTTAAATAACCGGACAACCCAGCCTAGCTAATTAACTCTAGTTATCTAAGATATATTAACTAACGCTTACTAACTTGATTTGAGACTTCACTGTGTAACATTTATAATCTGGCCAGCCCCGCTCTGTCCAGCCCCGCTCTGAGTATCAGCATCAATTAAAGTAACAGTAGTTTATTATCAGATTAAATAGTTCAGTGTGCAGGTAAGATACTGGGAGTGATTAAGTGCTGGCAGGTTAAGCAAATTAATTAAATTATTCAAATTACTGCGGTAATACGATGGGAATAAAATGGGATAATTTAGTTTGTACACATTTACATAGTTATAGAAGCTGACAGATCTCAGGAGATACACATCTGCTTCTGACAGAAACCTGTAAATAACTTTGTATTGATTTCATATTTTACACTTCCTAAACTGAAATTTGAATAAATAAATAAAACGAAATAAATAAAGCTAAATAATACATTTAAAACTACATGTAAAAAAAAATATTTTAATGATGCAGTTTTTTTAGAAATTAAAAAAAAAAACTAATTTGCTATGTAAGAATCACTCTTATATTTGAAAAAAAAAAATAAAGATTTTTTTAACACTCTCACCCAGCCTTGGTATGACTATTAGGTTAACTACCTGCTCTTGTAACTAAACCCATTATGCTAATTTGTTTTTTTTTTGTGTGTGTGTTTTAGGTGCTGAAGTCTTGTTTACGCAGTCAAATACGTGTGCACAAAAATGATGAGAACAGGAGGTTAGTTTTGTTTTAGATTTATCAGGTCTCTGACCGGCTGGTTAAGTGTAAAGTGGGATTTTAAGTTGTTGGTTTATCTTTGACTCAGCATGCTTATGTTCTTTTCTAGGTATTTTAAAATTGGCAGCTTTGGTTTCTGTCTTCGTCTTGGCTCTGTTCTTGGCCTTTGAGCTACTGGAAATAAACCTGAATTTTAAGTTGCCACAAGTTTTTGGTAAATATAAATTATTCATAATTATTTTGTCCTTTTGTTTTCCATGTGTATGTTGCAAGCTTGTATTATTTTATTTTCTATGACAGATTAGCTACATACTTCAAGAATTGTGAATAAATATCAATGATTATAAGGAATTAGTTAGATATAATCTTTTTTTTCCATTTTATCTAATGCTTGTCTGATTAAATAATTCTCTTTTTCTCTGCAGAAAGATCTGTACCAGAGGAAACTTGTGAGTAAATTTAACCCACATCAGTGCAAGTTTATTATATTCATACACCTACCATATGCAGGATTTTAAGGAAAACTACCTTCAGTAGGCCATAATTAAAAATAATAATAATAATAACTATGAAAATAAATTAAACCAATGATATTTTTTGAAACCATTAATCAGTGGGTTGTGGAAAGGTGAAGAAAATGTGAACACACAGTCTAAATATAATATAGCTTTGGTAGTCATGAAATATATTTCACAACCACCAACTGATTCATGCTGAGATGAAAAAAACAGTTGTTTGTGGAGTATATAGAAGATACAGAATGTGTAGGTTTTATGTTGATTTGTAGTTTTCACACCAGGATACATCAAGGATAAAAGTCAGTCATGCAAATAGAAAATTTTCTTCTGGAGCTGTAAGTGGGCATATTGCAAAATAGGTGTTAACAGGATCTTGGTATGATGACTATGCAGTTGGTGTAAGGTGTGGTTTGTCGTGTTTGCTTTGTAATGTGTATTAGGTCTTGATGATTTTGGATTGTATTCTTTCAGGGAAAAGAGGTTAGTGTTAATAGACCTATTGAGTTCGGTAATTAGTACATCGTGTTTGACAACATAGTAGTGTTTTTCAGGCTTAGTTGTATGTACAGTTCAGTGATTGACCTGCACTCACTTGCTTGTTTAATTAAACATATTAATTCACCAGTGTGTTGCATTTGAACAGTTGTGATACTACCAACAAAACATAAAACTGGATATAGCACTAGCGCTCTGTGAGCAAATTTGAGGAACAGTTATAAATGATGATTAATTGGAAAAGTAAATGCATAAACTGTGCATATTTGTCTAAAAGTGTAATAAAGGTAAGCCTATTCATTCTCCATAGCTACAAAGCAAACACGGTATAAATGTGGCCTGTCGAAGCCCTGCCCTGCAGACCATTTCTTCTTCAAAATGGCCAGCGGAGCTGCAAGTGTAGTTGGCCCCAAAATCTGTCTGGAAGACAATATGTAAGTACATTTTTTTTCTGCTTTTAATTTATTACTTCTAGCTATGCTGTAGGTTTTGTGTTCATTTTGGATTAAGCTGTTTGTTTTTGAATTAGAATTAAACATTTAAACATGAAAATTTTTGTTTCCGTATAAAAACATGAAAACCATGCATTATCATTTTTAAATTTTTTACTATTAAATTGAAATGTTGCAATAAATTTGTTGACAGATTAAGGTCTGGGGGAATTATAGGCAGGTTGAGAGATGTTGTTTCAAGTCATACTCCAATTCCAACCTTATTCACAAGTTGACCCTTAATGTTGGTAGTACAGTTGTGTATTCACTTACTTCCTCCCTTTTGCAAACATGCACCATGTAGTGGAGCACAGTTAAATATATGTAAGCAGGCTTGTAGACTTGTGGCGAGCACTGCAAAATCGAGGGAGGAGCTAGTATTAGAACATTTAATGCTCTTATATGTTTGGCTGTGGATTCTTTTAGCATTGTTGGGACTTGGATCTTGTCTCCCAGTAGTGATTACCTGAAAATTATCAAGTGTACCAGCATTAACTGTATGTGTGACTTTAAGGAAAGAATGTACACTGTTTATTCTTTTTCTGAACACCCCTGGAAATGAATACATCCAGCTACTTAAGGTTGCAACCATGGGGGACACAGATGTGCTGAGGAACTCACAACTCTGTAGAAAAGTAATGTTGATAAAATTGGACTCTATGGAGCAGATAAACATTAACCAGTTGGCACCCTACCTAATGCCAGGTATGGTCTATAGGGATACAGAGTCCCCAGCATTAAAATGTAAAGCAGGAGAAGAACTTTCTCTGAAGTAATTTTGGTCCATCCAGTAGTTTTGAGATGGGGTGGTGATCGTCCAACATCCTGGTCTCACTCACATTCTTGTGACTAAATGCAATAAATCCTCATGCCAATGCCGGATTTTAGTAAAAAGCTTTTTGTAGACAGTAGAGACAGTCCAACAAGAGTAGGAATAAATGTGTTTATTAATGCTTGTGATTTAGAAAGAAACAATAAATTAGCAAATGTTCCAGTAGAGAATTTCTTTATGACTTTTATTTCTTTCACAGTTTTGTAATTTTACATTTACTCTTTATGTCCACAGATTGATGAGTGGGGTGAAGAACAATGTAGGAAGGGGCATGAACATTGCACTAGTCAATGGTAGAACTCTGCTTATTTGTTACAAAGTTCTGATTTTGCGTGAGTGGCCATCACTTAGTTGTATTGAATTTAATTTGTTTTTGTTGAAGGAAAAACTGGTGAGGTCGTCAAGACTGAGTTTTTTGACCTGTGGGCTGGTGGTAAGTATTTGCTTCCTTTATTATAACTCTAATTACCTTATCTTTACTTTCTGTGTTTAGCGTGTGCTTTAGCATTGTTTTATTTTGTTGAAAAATGCATGTCCCTGAAAGTACTGTCCTATAGACAGCTCATGCTTAGTACACTTTTTCTGTCACAGATTTACATTTACGTTTACATTTAAGGTATTTAGCAGACACCCTTATCCAGAGCGACTTACCACAGTGCTTTGTTGTTACTTCAAATTATCCATAGTTAGTTTGTAGACTAGGATACACAGAAGAGATACACATAGCTTGATCATGTTTAGAACTCCCCTGGAAGTTTTTTTTTATAGATTAGTTTAAGAACTCTTTGAAAAGGTCCTGGGCTTTTTTCTGGCTATCACAGCCTTTTTCTGGTTCTCGGATCAAATGCAGCAAATACGGAAATATCAGATTCACTTTCTTAGTATCCTTCTGCTCATTTATGCACAATTAAACCAGAATAAACAGAGAATTAGAACTAAGCTGAGTTGGACAACTAAAAGAGAGTGAGGCAGAGTTACTGCTAAGATTACCAGATTGATTCACTTTAAGGCCACAACACTTTTTAGTACTTTTTAAAGTATTTTGTATGTGTAAGGTGCACTTAGATGTTCACTCAAGAAATTTCCAGAATTTGCGGACTATTACTTTATGCTATTTTGTAAGAAGGCAGGATTACACTAGAGAAAGAAATGATTTGACAGTCTTAGGCAAAACAGGCCGCTCATTACATGAGGTATTGGAGTTGTAGTCTAGTTCTATGCAGTTTTTTGTTTATGCACTAATTCATTGCAGTTTTATGCTAAATGCTAACAGTGGCTACTCATGGTGCTGTGTTCCTTTCTACTATTCTATTCACATCTGCTAAGCAAGTGCTTGTAAATGCATAGTCTGAAGAAAAACCTTATTGCATTTTATAGTCATCCAGTAGAGCTTTGCAGAAATTGTGTATTAAAAAGGACTGTAGCTGCTGGAATATTAGCCTTTTACCTTAATGGATTTTGAAGCCTTTTTCTAATATTTCATGTTGTGTCTTTCCCCATTTTTCTCTCTCTAGATGTCAACACACTTATCCAGTTCCTAAAGTCCATAGAAGATGGAACAGTTGTTATGATGGCCACATTTGATGACTCAGCTTCAAAGTGAGTGTTTTTTCTTATTCCTTTTAGCCACGCTTAGAATTGATTATAAATACTGGGGAGACAAAAAGTTGATCCGATTCTCTAACTAATCTAGCTTTAAATCATCCCTGATTGTTTAAAGTTCTTTCTGTAATTTTACATTTAAAACTATGTGAGGCTGAATTTAAAAGAAATCAAATAAGGTGAAGAGGTAAAGTTGGTAAGACAATAATTCATTTTATTTTATAACGTTTCAGAATGTGAACCTATTTTAAATTAAGTTTAATATTTTCATGTTTCCTTTCTAATCAAAAGGCTTAATGATGAAGCAAGGAAGCTAATATCAGACTTCGGCAGTTCACAAATCGAGTCACTGGGCTTCAGAGACAACTGGATCTTTGTTGGAGGAAAGGGGATCAAAACAAAAAGTCCTTTTGAACAGGTAAATTTGTAGAATCAATCATTACATTTTTATTACAGGAAGATGTGGCTAAGACGTGTGTTTATGCGGGTTTTAAAATTATCAGTTCCTTGAGACCCGAGACCTTTAATGGAAGTGTTATTTACGTTGTTGGCAGTTTGATATATGAAAGTTTCATTAAATTAAATTAAAAACCTGTTTAATGTCCTCAGTACATCAAGAACAATGCAGAGACCAACAAGTATGAAGGCTGGCCAGAAGTTCTGGAAATGGAGGGGTGTATTCCTAGAAGACAAAGCTGAACAAGTTCTAATTCTAGCCATCTTGGACCAAGTGACCTACAGTCTGTGTCTGCAGTTAATTGAAGCTAAGAAAAAAAACAGTAAGCTTTTATTTTTGTTACTGTTAAGCTTTCTCTTCTGTGTGAAAGTAGTTTTTATATTTCTAAATTGATATAGGCAGTAGTTTAAAACTGCTGATTAATCAGTCTACATGATTCAAAGTTTGGATTTTTAATTGTGCAATTAAGTACCCACAGTGCTGAAATGTAATTTTCTTTTTTTTTGTGAACCTGCTACCTTATTATTGGCTAAGTGTATTTTTGCAACATTTCCCACTAGTTGAGTGTGCTGAGAAACCAAAAAAAAGGTCTTTAATGTATTTGCCAGGTGTTTTAATCTCAGTGTGACATTGCTATCTGTTTTACGTTTCTGTTCCTTTCATCTTTATTGTAAAAGTAGGCCTATTTTCATATTTCAGTAACAGTAACATATTTCATGTTTTGGTAACTTTGCAGTCATGTCTTTTTATGCAATGTTGTGAAATGGAGATGGTTTAAGGAAGACAAGGATAAGGAGTATTACATGCAGGGCGTGGTGTGGGTCTCATTGCAGTGAGCCAGGTTCATTGAATGGCTCTATGCCAGGCAAACTGTGCAAAAAGTGGATAATGCAATCGGCTACATTGCAATCATCAGGTAGGCTTCTCCCTTTATTGGTGTTTTGTTGAATTGAGCCAGGACACTGCCAGGGCATCCCAGATCTACCCATCTGCAAGCTCACTTCACAGACCCATAACTTAACCAACATCATACATACAGAACCTCGCTGTCCTAACTGATGATTTAGGGCGTTTTCACTCCTGTAGTTCAATTCTCTGGTCCGAATCAGTTAATGAGTTTGTTTACTTGGAGCGTTTTATCGCTCTGTTCGGTCTGGTTTCACATAAATGTAAACGCACCACAATGCGCATCAATAAACCACGCGAACAGCCTGTGTCATCTGATTGGTCAGAGCTGTCTGACACCGGAGTACTTTAAATATAAATATACGAAAAAAGCAAATACAGCAAAAAGATTTTGTGTTCCAGCGCAAATATCTATGCTTTAACACTGAACGCTGAAACGCTGCACTTTAAAACACAGTGTTTCTATGTGCAGCGTAGATTTATACATAATAAACAGAGTCACGTATTGGTTTGATGTGAAAGTTCATGATGTATTTTGAAATTGGCACTCCTTGGCTTTTGTTTTAACAGAAGCTGCTGCTTTTTTGCTGGGATTTATTGCAGGTTGGTTAGTTACTAATTTGTTTTGTACCTTTCGCAACATTAAGGCTGCTTGACATTGACTTTTTACACATCAGCTGTATCTTAAGCTGGTCCACCACATTCTCCACCCCCTGTTCTCACATGCTTGAAAGTCAGTTCAGTACATGTTCTTTCTATTAGTGTTCAGAGCACGTGGGAGGAAATGTCCACTTTGATCTAAAACCTTGCTCCTCAAGTGGTTGGTCCTTAACACAGTGACCTACTGCAGATCACCAGCTGTGTGATGGTTGTTCAAGTCCTTCTCTAACTGCTTGCAATGTTTGACCAGTGTCGTGACTCCAACTTTAACTGTGATGGCATACATAGAGTATGTGAAAACAGGCGCATATTGGCTGTATTACTAGGCCCCAATCCCATTTCTCTTTTTTGTACCTCGACTCCTTGTTTTCGAATGTAACTCTGTTCCCAGGGGAGAAAAGGGAGAAATCCCCTCCCTCAAGAATTGAGAAAAACCTTTAAGTATCCAATACAGATATACAGCTGTGGAGCAATAAAGTTCTAGTAACTTTATGTTTCTGTTCCACCTTAAATTATGGTAATATAGTGGTTATCATAATCTGTAATTGACAACAATACTTGATTATTTGTGGGTTTCTTTGGTCGTTTGTGATGCCATCTTGCTAGTGATTCTCACAGCCCTCTGTTTTGAATGTGCCTCTGAACAATTCTCAGTTTGAAGGTTCATGTAGCCCTAAGACTTCGCTCTCCTTCTAGAATTAGGAACAGAGGGGTGAAATGGGATTGGGCCCAAATCTTGCCTATGCACCACAATAATACCATGATAATGTCAACTATTGTCTGCAGAAAACATTTATGCTTTGTTTACTGCATTTGGTTGCACTTATAAGTAGTGCTCATGTCTCTGTCTTGCTGTTTTCTCATATTAACTGCTCTAAATAACTATGCACACCACTGTGATGCCGTACAGATCTTTTTACAGTGGTGTGAGAAAGTGTTTGCTCCCTTCATTATTTCCCTTTTTTTGACATCGTAAATGTTTCAGATCATCAAACAAATTTAAAATTAGTCGAAGACAACACAAAATGCAGTTTTTAAATGAAGGTTATTATTAAGAGAGAAAAAAAATCCAAACCTACATGGTCTTGTGTGAAAGTGATTGCCCCCTAAACCTTATAAATGGTTGGGCCACCCTTAGCAGCAACAACTGCAACCAAGCGTTTGCGGTAACTTGCAATGAGTCTTTCACAGCTCTGTGATGGTATATTGGCTGCACTCTTCTTTACAGAATTGGAGGGTTTTCTATCATGAACCACCTTTTTAAGTCATTCAGTCATTCAAAGGTGGACTTGCTGGCGAGTTTTGTATCAATGTTCTGCTGCACAACGCAAGTTTGTTTCAGCTTGATATCACGAAGAAATGGCCGGACATTTTCAACTTTTGTCTCATCGGGCTGATCAAGCCTTAATGTTCTTTTTGCTCAGCAGTGTTTTTTTCGTCTTGGCAATGCAGGCAATTTTTGCCCAGTCACTTTCTGATGGTGTAATAATGAACAGTGACCTTAACTGAGGCAAGTGAGGCCTGCAGTTTTTTGGATGTTGTTGTAGGGTCTTTTGTGACCTCTTGGATGAGTCCTCGATGCACTCTTGGGGGGGTAATTTTGGTTAGCTGGCCACACCTGGGAAGGTTCCCCACCATTCCATGTTTTCACCATTTGTGGGTTTAACAGTTTATGACACAGGGGCATGTGGGTTTGGATTTATTTCTCTCTTAATAATGAAAAACTTAATTTAAAAAAATGCATTTTGTTTTTCAATTATGTTGTCTTGGACTAATATTTAACTTTGTTTAATGTCTAATCTAAAACATTGAAGAGTCATATATAAACAAAACATTTTTTTGAAAAGAACTCATGATGGGGGCAGAACTTGTTCACACCAGTGTACACATGAACAAAGGAAATAAGTTAAAGGAAAGAGTATGAAGAGATTAATTTCATAATGTTTTTTAATATTTTGGGAGGGGGGATGGGAGTTGTATGTTATTGTTTGTAAAGTTTGACAATCTTTTTTTGATGTTAGGTGTTTTTATTAGTTTTGGCTGAAGGCTTCTGTAATGAGTATATAGTCGTTGTCACCCAAAAACCTTGCATCTGAAAAATGAAAAATATGTAAGAAAATCTTTAGCACAGTGAGCAACAACACTGCCTCTGCTGTGGCACACTGGCTGGGGAAGCACTCCACGCTACACCAATAAGAGTCCCTAGGCAAGACTTCTAACACTGCAATCGGCTAGCTCTGTAGCATGATTTAAATATCAGATAGAGAGTCAGAGTCAAATACAGTAAATATACATGAATAAAATGTTTTTATTGTCAAATCCGTTTAGAATGTTTGTACTGGTCCACATTTTAGGAAACTTTTGAAACATGGTGTGGGTGATGTTACCCTTTGATATTGGCACAATATTTCAGGGTATTTTATTAGCATTATTATTGGCAATATGAAAAACACATTAATTTAATGAATAATCCTCTGTAACAAAGTAAATGTTAAAGTTCTATACAGTATACACAGTTTTAAACATGCATCAGAAACAAAAAATACATTTTCCAAAAAATATTAAGTGCAGATATTTCCATACTACTTTGTGACACAGTATATTGTGTGTGTGATCTGGTATGACACCCACCCCTATTTAACACAATGTCCAGATTAAAAATGAAAAAATAAAAAAGGATGCAGAAGGTTTTTGAGTGACCGTGACAATATGCATTAATCATCCACTGTTCTATTTATTTATTTATATTTATTAGATTTGCTTAGGTTAATAGTTCCAGTGCAAGTGTAGTGTATACCACTGTATTACTACAGAAACATTAAGAGCATGCTGTAGTAACGGGTGATGTGATGGTTTATTCCTCTCACACCTGAATGTGAGAAAAAGTTTGCCCGGTCTGTGTACACATGCAAACTAACTCCAATATTGGCTTATAGGAAAAATCTGTCTGGGTAGTACTATGCAAGCAAACTACAGGAACGGAACTCTTCCATAGTTGTTCTCAAGCACAGTCTCTGGAAACCCATGCACTGCACACTGTTTCTTCCCATGCATGGGGTCTTCTATACTGTAATTGAGAAGATCCACTCTCCTATAAACATTTAAACTTTTTGAATCACTGTAGAATTGTTATCTGAAAATGCTGTATGTCCTCTTAGTTTTACAGCCCTGCTGCCAAATGCAGTTATTTTTTTAATTAATGTGAGTGATCTGTTTGCTCTCTGTAGTATTTTAATGATTAGATGTGTAATTTAAAGAATTATCTGTCTAAATGCTGTTTTTTTTCAAGTGTTTTCTTTTTAATTCAAATCAGAGTTTGGGCTTTGACTGTGGATCACATGATCAGTAGAACTGTTCATGTATAATGATTTATTTGATCATTTGATAATGAAGAAGGGTAAACTGTTTTTGTAGCTAATGTTCCTGTGCTGTGATATTGCAGTGTCTCCATTCAAGCTCTGTGGCAAGTTTGTTAAGTGTAATCTCAAAACTTGTATCATGTCCAATTTTGTGCCTTCTGTTAAAGCCACTTTTTTGGTACATCAGTAGAATATAACACATGGAAATCTGATTTGCATTTAGTTGATGGAAAATTTGATTTGATTCTTAATTCTAATGAGAGAACCAGTGATGTGCCTTGTTTCACCTTAAACCAGGGTGTAGATTCAAATACGTGGCTGCAGGTTTTCTTTCCATACAGGTAAAAACGCTTTTGTTTCCTCACTGATCATGTGAGCTCTGGTAGCCACCCCTGCGGCAGACGAAGAATATAGGGTCAGACAGAAGCTGCATTTCAGTCCTCACTCAAGTCAGTTACTTTTTTAGGGAATATTGACTTGTAACCCAAATGATTTGTTGTGAAACCTTTTGTCTTCATTAAATATTTGTATCAACTTCTGTTGTTGATTCTGTTGTTTTAAATGCTAGAATAATTACTATGACAGAAATGAGCACATGGTTTACATAGAAATTCCCATTGTTCTGTGTAAGTCTATCAGTTAAATTTTCTGAGAATTTAAAGCTAAATTCAAACATTTTTAGAATAAGCAGGTTAGTTTATACATCAGGTTTTTGTTACAAGATGCAAAAATGGAAAAATCTAAAAATCATGTAGAGCTCATTTTCTTTCCACCCTTCCTTGTTTTTCCTGAAGTTCAGATTGTGAGGAGCACAAATATTTAAAAAAATGTCGGCTCAAACAATTAAACTGAAAATCAAACTGATACAGTGGCTTGCAAAACTATTTATACCCCTTGAACTTTTTCATATTTTGTCATCTTACAACCACAAACTTAAATGTATTTTATTTACATTAGAGACAATAGCAAATAATTTTCGTTCCACTTCATAATTATACATAGATAAAAAAATTTAATCAAATAAAAATCTGAAACGTGTGATGTGTAAAAGTTCACCCCCCCCCCCCCCCCCCCAATATCAATACTTTGTAGAGCCACCTTTTACTGCAAATACAGCTGCAAGTCTTTTGTAGTATATCTCTACCAGCTTTGCGCATCTAAAGACTGAGATTTTTGCTCATTCTTCTTTACAAAACAGCTCAAGCTCATCCAGGTTGGAAGGCAGGGTCGTGCAGAGACCTTTGGAGGGGCAGGGGCTCAAAGTCAAAAGGGGGCACATCCAGCACAAATTTGAAACACTATACAGAAACACACCTTACATTATAACTGGTTGATTTGTGGTCTTACTGTGGTGTTACTCTTATCTACAAATGAACAGAAGTCACGTAGAACAGTGTTTCTAAACCCCGTTCCTGCATATTCCCACTATTATTCATATTCTACAGCTTTCTCTGCTTTAAAGGCACTTTAATAAAGTACGTGGTGGTATGATGTATTTAATACACTGCTGGATATACATAATGATTGATCTATGAGCCACAGGGGGCTAAGAGATTTTAACAGGTAAACTCAATAAAGAATTGATAATTAGCTGATTTAAACTACCAACATAAAGTATTGTAACTTACTAAATTCTAGCTATCCTCTACATCCAGCTTCTAGCAAACTAGTTTGATAAATTGATTTTCATTTATTATAGCTGACAGCAAGTCCTGCAATCCTAAATTAATAAACCCAATTTGAAAAAATTAAATAGTTATTGGCTGGACAGGCAAATCAGGGCAAGTTAAACATTACATTTATATATTTCTCTCAAATCTTGACTACCTATATAAACTAGCTAATTCCAAATTTAATTCCTAACTGACTAGATACAAGCTGCAATGTATTATACACACAGTGAGTTTGATCCGTGTCTTTTTAGGCAGATATCAGAAACAATGTCATCACAGTTTATAAGGTTAGCCTACCGTTACCTTTCTTTTAGGAAAATTGCTGTATATCCAGATTAGTTTTAACGTCAGCTGCTGCTGCACCCGCTGCCTAAACTCACACTGTGGGGGGTTTCCCCACTCACACTTACTCTCCTCCATAAAACCTGTTTTTCCTGAAAGGCGGGACTTTATCCTTGATCCTTGAAATGAATGGGAAAATACTAATACACATAGACGGCGGGGAAGAGGGGTAAAATATGGATGTAGAGCGTTTAATTTTTATGTCTTGCCACACATGCCTAATGTGATTTAAGACTGGGCCATTCTAACACATAAATATCCTTTGTTTTAAACCATTCCACTGTAGCTCTGGCTGTATGTTTAGGGTCATTGTCTTAAATCTCCTTCCCAGTCTCAAGTCTTTCGGTCTCTACCAGGTTTTCTTCCAGGATTGCCCTGTATTTAGCCCCATCCATCTTTGCATAATCTCTGACCAGCTGCCCTGTTCCTGCTGAAGAAAAGCATCCCCACAGCATGATACTTCCACCACCATGTTTCACAGTGGGGACGGTGTGTTCAGGATGATGAGCAGTGTTACTCTTCTGCCACACAAAGCACTTTGTATTTAGGCCAAAAAGTTTCTGCAGCTCTTCCAGAGTGACCGTGAGCCTCTTGGCCTCCACAACTTTATCTCCGACCTGTCTGGTGAGTTGCTTGGTCTCCATGATGCTGTTTGTTCACTAGTGTTCTCTAACAAACCCCTGAGGTCTTCACAGAAAAGCTGTATACTGTATACTATACTGAGACTAAATTACACACAGCTGGACTCTATTAACTTATTAAATAAGTAACTTCTGAAAGCAGTTGATTGCACTGGATTTTATTTAGGGGGTTCAGAGTAAAGGGGGCTGAATACTTTTCAGATTTTTGCTATCTGAAGAATAAGGAGGTATTTGAGATTCTGTGAGAAACATTCATGGATTGTGATGTCAGTGTTCTATAAGGTTTTGTTTTCATGTCGGAGAGCATTTTCAATAAACTTCATTTTCAATGGGCAAAAACCCTGAGTAAAGAAAAGCCCACATTCTTGTGAATGGGACATCAGCTTGGTTTAGGAAAACTTTAGTGAAGTGAAAGGAATTATGGCTGAAACTGAGGACTACAGAAAAAGACACGTGCCTTTTCTTGAAACTATAGGCCTACACTTCACCTAATGTGATATATAGGCCTACAGTTGCAAGAAAAAGTATGTGAACCCTTTGGAATTACTTGGATTCCTGCATAAATTGGTAATTAAATGAGTTCTGATCTTCTTCCAAGTCACAACAATAGACAAACACAGTCTGCTTAAACTAATACCACACACAAAATATATATGTTTGCATATATCACACCTCCCTGAACTTATTTTTTGCAACTTGGGATGTCCGAGTTAGCTATATTTTACCAGCAAATAAGATGTTCCCAGTCATTAGGGTAAACTGCACTGCAAAGTTTTAAATTAAAGGGGGAAATTAGCCTCCATGTATTGCTAATGCTACTTGTACCTGAGTGTAAATTGTCCCACTCTTCAATTCTTTTAATCAACAAAAAACAAGTCTATCCTTGGTTGAAGCAACAGTGTTGAAGAAGGCAAGCACCACAGAAATGTGCAGGAATGAGAATCCCAGGGTTGGGTAAATTCTGCCTCTCTTTAGCTGATCAACAAGCTGTTTACTTTAAATGTGGTTATAGTGGCCCAGAGTCAGTCAGCAGTTTTTGCTTATTTCTCTGCTCCACCACCCCCACCAAACCTGCCAGTTAACAAGCGAGTAAGAAGCAAAAGAACAAAAACTGCAGGAAACCGGTCCTCCGGGTTTAGAGTGAAGCCTACTTTGCTTAAGATCATGCTCTATATGGACCAAAGTACTGTCATTTCCGGGATAATGAGTGCATCTGACTGTAAGCCGCACCCACTTATTTCAAAAAGAAGAAATAATTTTTGTAAATATATTGGCCAAACCTGACTATAAGTCGCAGTTGTCCACATTATCATATTTATATATACTGACAAAAAGATGTTCCACAGCAACCTTTAATTAAAAAGCCTCTGTACACAAATAACATTACATACTGCAAACAGTGCCTTGACATGGCAGGTTTTAAAAAGTGCCTACAAATCACAAAATTAAATTCGTAATATTACAAGAGTAAAGTCATAATATAATAAGAATAATGTAACATTACGAGAGTAAAGTCGTAATATTAAAATGAAAAAGGAGAATTATTATTTGGGCAGCCAGTTTAAGAAGCTCTGAGGGGCTCATGATCTGTTACAAGGCTGCTGTGATTACTATTAGTTAGCTACATTTATAACCTGCTGCTTATTAATTAAACTACAGTCCAAGCAGTTAGCCTTCTTTTTCTATTTAATATTACAACTTTATATTCACAATATTACGACTTCAAACTCTAAGTCAACTTTTTTTTTTTTTTTTAAAGAGTGGCCCTAAAACGCTGGCATAGTCTCAGTGTCACGTTCGTCTCCAGGCAAATTCTCATTTGAGCTTGTGCTGTCCAGCCTTTTAAACCCTGTTGCTGATAGTGGATTTTTTGACACTGCTTCACGCTGTCAGAATCCACTGACAGTCTCGAGCAAAAGTTGCTCTTCCCATGCGGCTGCTTTTCATCTTAGCCTTACAGTTAGCTCGGAGCGCCACTTTAGCTGCATAGTTCACGCTAATGTCAAGTAGCTGCAAATACTTTGTTGTCCTGACGAGCCCTGGATTAATCTACACACTTATCTCTCCTGAAAACTGTTTATTTCATCTGATGTCAATAGGTTCATGGTTGTGTTCCAGAAAAATCCTTTTTCTCTTTTCCTATTTTGTGCTTTGTGAATTTCAGTGCATGAATAAATGTTTTTATAAAGAAGAACATGATTCCTGTGGTTTATGATGTACAGAGTGAAAGAGAGAAGAACAGGATACAGAGGGCGGATGCCACCTGACACTAGGCAGCATGTAAATAGGACCTGATGACACTGCAGATGCAAATTAGTAATAAGATGGTTACTTAAGCTGGCTATGACCCTCTGTTGTTCATGTGACAGGCTGTTCACCCCTAAGAAAATGTATAATAGGACCAGTGCACCCCTAGAATTAGAATCCACTGTGTGCTCTGTCTCTTTCTGCTAATGTAAAACCGAATGGACACTTCCTAAGTTTGGTATCTCATTACTCCGAGAAGATACAGTAATTTCACTTAATAGTTATATCACTAATTCTATGGAATATGTTATTTACAGATTTCATGGTTTTATTTGATAATTCTTTGAGTTCTTGGTTGTATAAGCCTTAACTGTTGGACGACAATCTTATAAATTCTGCTTTGTGGTACACCCCTCAGGTCATCCTGAGCAAACTAGTATGACCAGGCCTGACTATGCTGGTCAACCAGCATGACCAGTAGCACCAAATTAGTCGACCAGCATGATCAACTATGACCAAAATCAAATGCAACAAACTGGTCAGGAGCTGGGGGTTATTCCACAAAGCAAAATATCTTTAGCTATGTGAATAAACCCTGCTGTATGATTTGATTTGCTTAAATTCAGTTGCACAAAAGATGCTAAACTTAAGCACCACTCTGTTACAAAGGCAACAGACAAACCTGTGCTGCACCGGGCAAAAATTGAGGCCTAGCTCAATAAACTTGGCAATTTAAAAAATATATACACACCTAATTTTACGCTACTTTCTCCTCAATTTGGAAGGCCAATAGCACAATCCACCTTTGTTTTAATTTCCCATCATTCTGCATATCTGGCCCATTTTAATATGACACGTTAAAGACTACACAATTACTGGACAATAAGCTTCCAACAGGATTTTGGAGGCCTTATTACTAGCCAATCATCATGAAAATTGACCATTAGGTGTCATTATTTAACAAACAAGTATGTCCCAGAAATGTTATCTCAGTAAAAATAAATAAATAAATACTTCAACAATTAATAAAAATTTAACCGAAACATATTTTACAAAACGTAAAGATTCTCTAGAGTTCTCTGTAGCCTACATGCAATTATAGATGTGTCATCGGGTTTTAACACAGTAGAAAATTATTACACTAAAAATTTCTAAAATTAAACTGTGGCATAACTAAAGGTTGTAGTATGTTTATCCCATGCGTCACTGTAGATCTTGTCATACAGCAGCAATTTAGTGGTTATAATAATGTGTTGTTTATAATGCATGTTTATAATGTGTGAAGTGCTAAAAAATTTAGGAAGTTATTAGCCAATCATTGACTTTCACATCTCTGTTTATAAGTGTCAAGTCCTTATATTGAACAGCTCTGTAAACGTTTTATATCCATACTTTAACAGAGTCCCTGATCGTCTTTGCCCCACTTTAGTGATTCTGGTTGTTTTCATTAATTGCACTTTGAGAAATGGAAAGATCTTTGAGAAACTTTATTTTGTTCTCGGATCCTTCATTTTTAGGAAATGAGAATGACTTGCCTTAGTTTGTTTTTTTTATAACTTTGCTTTCATATTGACGTGTTTTACGTTGGGGAGGTGGAGTCCAAGTTCTCCCAAAAATGCCAAGTGGGCCTCAGGAGTAATAATTTAAATACTTCTTAACCATGGAGAACCAAAATTTTATACTACATAATACGATGAAAAATTTCATTAGAAAGACTGACTTGCAAATCACAGCTTGATTGGTACACAAGCTTATGTAATGTAAGAGGGATTTATCACAGGCCATTTTCCTGGCAGGAGGGGTTTTATTAGATACTGTCAACTGATAGGAGCTTAATCAGTGTTCCAATTAATACACAACCAATCACAAACTTTAGCTCCAAACCCAAGTAACCCAATGACGATCTCATGATTGCCTTAAAGAATCCATGCCAGACTGAATGAGATGGGTGTTTTTTGTTCTGGTGGGAAAGCCTGCAAGAAGAGGAGCTGCTGGTCACTGTGGAAACGTGCAGGACTAACTGCAATATGGCTGCAACGATTAGTCGACATTACCTGCAAATTAGATTACAAAAAAATATATTGCCCCAGTGTTGACTATAAGTGCACTACACAAAGTGCTGGGGACTGGAACACATTGGAGAAGGGTTAAGGGCTGCTCACAGATTACATACTCCCTAACTTAATATCAACACATTTCATTTTTAAACAACTTCTGGGCAATTAAAAGGAATTTCAGCTGTTTCTATTCTATTTTGAAGTGATATCCACAGAAAATGGAGATGGCGAGCATGGAAGAATTAATCACTGATTAATTTACTAATCAGAAAAATAATCATCATCAGCATAGCTAACTACCAAATTAAATATTTGTTGCAGCTCTACTTTTAAATACTCCAAGATTTGTGTTTTTCATTTTAATAGTGTGAGATCCGGTTGGGCAAGACATGCTGGGCCCAAAAGACAAAGCCTTAACTTCTGACGGACAGCAAATTCAACTCTCATTATGACAGATTTATTCCATTTCTGATATTGAACAATCTTTTCAAACAAATCTGAAAAAATATCTAGCAAAATATAGATACAGTTACAGTTAACACTGCCATGTATAGACCCAGTCTATACACAAATGAAATATGCCTTTATTCTTTCTTTTGAATTCTTTTTTTTTCATGTTTGCAAATATAATCAATCAGAATTTGTGGCTTTGGGAATAATGTGCATCTTCAGCCTCAACCTGGTACTTTCTCATTTGTCTCGGTTCTTTTCTTCTTAAAAATTAACTCAGGGTGTTCTCAGGGTCATTAAAACATCCTGCTGTAGCTGGAAAATAAAATAAGTACTATTAAGATGACTCTAGGGTAGAGACCATTACAATCCTCATTACGTCATTTCAGAAATATGCATGGTCTATACTTGTACAATAATCTTAAAGCATAGAAGAAATGACAAAACAGTAGAATACTAAAAGCTGTCCACAACAGAAATTTGAATTTTAACAATACTTCCCTTCTCAGTATTACTCATGCACTCAACTTGTTAACTGCAATGCTGGTGCCAGAACTACAGGTCTGAAGGAGCTTTACACTGAGCAAAATAATGAATTACCCAGTGATGATTACACACTTATGGCACTGGTTCCTAATCCTGGTCTTGAAATGACCCTGGCCTGATTTAGTGTTTAACATTCTCAAACATTAACCACACACAGCATTTTTTGTTGTGGCAAACACATTACAGTGTTCAGGGTTGTGCTATTACAGGACCAGGAAAGAGAAACACTGATCAAGGTTATAAACAATTCAGTTCACAACCTTTGCTGCATCAGGACTTCAGATTAAAAAAAGAAATTAAGAAGCTAATTGAAACTAATTTACTGCCACCGTCCAGAGAAATTCATGACCTGCTACAATTCAGAGAAAAAAAAAAGTCTTCTTTTATAGATTAGCACACGGGGGTAAAGCCTGTGTTGCGAAGACTATTATAATGGTCTAAAAAAAATCTACACACAGAACCAGTCCAGACACAGGAACAAAATTGAACAGTTGAAAGCAGTATTTTGGTTGCTGAAGATCACATAAATTAGAATCTCTACAATATGTAAAATAATGTTGGTTAAAGTGAAAAATAAGATTCTTTAGAACAGTATACAGAAAAAGAAAAGAAGGCATCACATACTTTTGGCTTTGGAAATCAACCTATTGAAAATGTCAGATATAGAAAGCAGAGTCGACTGAGGCTTCATACGCCCGAGGCAGAGAACTTGAGAACTTACAATGACTGTTACACTGCATTAAAGGTGCACAGGTTTCAACATTAACACACCTTGTTAAGTGCATAAATAAATAATGCAAAATCCCTATTCTGTATTCCAACAGATTTGGTACCATCTTAAAACAAAGTTGTGATATGATGAACCAAAACAGACCAAATGTTCCAGAAATAAATGATGGTGATGGCCACGGTGAAGCACTGACAAATGAGCGTACTATAGCGATAGACAAACTGTAAGGAGACAATCAAATGAGCAATTGCTTTAACACCAGTCTGTGCTTAGGGGACCAAGCATTGTCCTTGCAAAGATCAAGGACAGTATAACATACTTCCAACTGTCTTGCACGTGCTTGTGGTATACAAAATAGCTCTAGTTGAAATGTGTACTTTGCTGTGAACATACAGGAAGAATGAACAATTTATTTACATAAAGAAAGACTGTAAGTAGGGCAACTTCTTTCCTTCCTATGATTGTGATGATTGATTTAGAAAGAGTTGCAACTTAAGGCTGATGTAATAAACATGTGTATCTCAAAAAAGTGCTTTTTAGGAGACGTGCCAATCTGTTAAACATTTAGAGAAAATACATACAGGCAGAAAGTCTGCCAATTTAGGGGGGGTGGTGGAAAGACAATTCAGTGTTAGCGGACAGCCTACAAAAGATGCCAAAAGAAACCAGATGTTTGTTATATGCTTGATTTATAATGCTCTGCATGCAAAAAAAAAAAAAGTACGCTCCACTATCAATGCTAGATTATCAAATGGATCAAAATTTAAATAAAACAGCAAAATTTTCATTATTGCACACAATGAGGAGAAGCAGTGACAATTTCAGATTTGGAATATTAACCCAGAACCCCCTCTTAAAAAAAAAAAAAAGAAAAACACCCCAAAGCACTTGAAAACACTCAAATATCTGTTGGATTCTGCTAGATTATTTGATTCGTTTTTAGAGAGGGGAAATAGGTTTTAATTAAAAAATTATCAAGGAAATTATTGGGGCACTATTTTATAAGGACAAAGATTTAAATAATACTTTTGAGTTGTGCTTAGATACAGTGAATGCTTGCATAAGTGCTCATTAAGCAATGTTTTGAACTTGATTCAGAACCTGTTGAGGCATAATTACTGAAGAATTTAAGAAACCTGTGCATTCCTATGTGAGCGCCTTTATATCCCAGTTTCAA
Organism: Astyanax mexicanus; assembly: GCF_023375975.1. Lineage (NCBI taxonomy): Eukaryota > Metazoa > Chordata > Actinopteri > Characiformes > Acestrorhamphidae > Astyanax > Astyanax mexicanus. The sequence continues at coordinate 35,792,695 of NC_064409.1, read as the reverse complement.
CGGTCTGCTTGCACGTGAAAGCTCACAAATGAATAAAGAGGGGGAAAAAATTAAATTCATAGAACAATCCTTAATGATCCAGTAACTGAAAGATCACTGCTACATTAAAACTGTGCATATTTCATACAAAGTTAAAAGGATTAAAAAGACTAACTCCTCTGAGCACTGTTCTGGTTACTGGTTGTGTTACGTGCCCCTCGCCTCCTCTTCCTGCAATGGCGGGTGCTGATTGGCAGTATCCAGGTCCAATAAACATGGCAGCATCATTTATTTTTAACACCAAAAGTGGTATTGAGGTTTTGGGGGTTAAGAATGGAAGCGGCAAAAGTGGGTTTGACCAGGCTTTTGTCTGGCTTTAAAATAACAGCCTTCAGATCGGTCCATTAGGTGTGATTTCAGAGGGCGCATCAACTCTGCAAAAGAAAAAACAAAAAAAGACAATGTATATAAAAAAGAAAAATTACACTCCTTCCCAAACATTAATATGGCCCACAACAAAATTCTATTCTATGGCCCGAACAAAATTAAACGTTTTTTGCAGGTTTCCATTAATTAATAGCCTACATACATCTTATTAAAGACAATGGTATACATACGTCTTATTAAAAAAATATTTGTTTAAAATGCATTTTAAAATTTTAACATCCTAGCAGATTTACTAACAAAAGCACAATATTGTTCCTGATCATTTAGTCTTTTTAGGCTGAATACTCATTTTTGGCTGAATAATTTAGGTTGTGGCATTTAGATCTTTTAGGTCTAATTGACAGAGGTTTACATTTGTACAGCATGAGTAAATAATGAAATTTTGGAAATATCTTTTTACAGAGTATCATGTTTATAGAATATATAGACTAATACCTCTTGTCTGTCACAGTGGTGTTTTCTGAATCTCCTTTGGGTGCCTCAGCCTCTGTAGTTGTTGCAGACTCTGTGATCTTCGGAGACCCATCTGTAATAGTGAGCTTCTCCATAGATTCAGAAGGTGCCTCACTAGAAGGACACAAAACAGCAAATTAATATCAAAGACTAACAATTAGTTGCCGAAATCAGCAGGATCAGTTTTAAAATATAAAATGCTTACAATGCACCAGTATACAATGTACCTCTGGGTTACAGCTTTCTGACTGGTAGGGGCCTTGGGAGAGCCCTCAGTCTTGTCATTTCCTGCCTCTTCTTCACTGTCGGAGCCCCCAGAGGAGCTGCTGTCTGAAGCTACAAGAGGAGCCTTTCGACCTTCCCATTCCCCTGTGCCTGGAGAGGGGAGATGCATTAATTTACAATAACTGGCAAACATCATTTACAAAGATCTATGAAAAGGGAAGGAGGGGGGGCTTACCTTTTTTCTCTTGGTTTTGCTCTGGACGACTTTCCGAATTAGTGGACTCTGTGCTGCTGTAACAGAAGTCACAAAAAAAAAAGTGTACTCAGGGATTAGTTCTGATAAGATTAGCATTTCTGAGCAAAATAGCAGAAGACAACAACTACAGGCAAAAAAAAAAGAAAAGAAAATATAAACATTGCCACATTAACGTGGAAGCACCCAAACAGGTTTCACACTGTACAGCCAGACTCAGTTTACCTGCAGAAAGGCTGAAACTCAGTGAAGTTGGCCCAACCAGTGCCCCGCTGCTCCTCATTACCCTGCTCAGGGGCAGAGGCCCAGGAACCAGAGGAGCCATCCTCTGCCTCACCAAAGCTTGCTGTCCAGCCAGGACCTAAACCAAACAGACAAAAAACAAAGAATTTCAGCATTTTGTTTTGTTTTTAGATCTGAGCAAATGTAACCTAAGGTCTAAAATTGCCCCTGATGTTGCAGTAGCAAATCACACTTCATAATTATAGGCATTTGGTGAGAAAAGGTTTTAAGCGATACATACTCTGTTGTGTCTGTGGTGACCCTGTTTTCTTGCTAGTTGCTGTTTGTGTGGAGGGCTGAACTGCTCCTTCCTCTTCTTCCTCTTCCTCCGAGGCCGACCCGCGGCCCCGCTGCCCATTCCTCACAGGACCCTTAGGTGAGCCGTCTGAAGACAAAGACACCCCAAACCTGAGAAAGTGTAGAAAAAAGGATTAGCTATATACATCCTGGGTACACATATCGTCTAATAGATAAATAATTAGCAAAAGTAATATTAAAAGTTTATTGTTGAATCATAAATAAACTTTTGTTTTAAAGCAATAACAAAATACCTAGACCGGGATTTCACTTGAGTTGCATAGTTTATCTCTTTATCCTCCCAAATGTCTTCTTCCTCTTCACAGTCATCAAACTGCTGTATTTTCTCTTTACAACATGCCTCAAAGGCAGCAGCATTGGCCTACAATTACAATTGCATTTTTAGGCACACTAATTACAACATCATCAAGAATTGAATACAAACATATGTTTGACATGGGCACAGAAACTTACACTGTTATCATCTGCATCAATATTAAAGTTAATCTCAGCAATACGATCAAAAGTGGCACTGAAAAACAAGAACATATAATGTGTTGAAATTTACATTTTAACTATTAACATATGTGGGCACAGCTAAAAAGTGGATTCAGACTTATTTATTCTTAATGCAGGAAATCAAAACCTTGCACAGAGATGCATCAGAATCTTGAATAGAGATCTTGCATTTAGTTTGACATTCAGCCTGGATTAATTAATATATATATATATATATATATATATATTTTTTTTTTTACACGTGTCAAATTTTTAAAATATTACCAGAATAGCTGAGCATGTAATCGTTGTAAAGCAAAATGTTTTCCCTATTAATGCCTAAAGTTTAACTTACTTGATGTTTTCATCATGTTCACTGAATTCCTCATCATTAAAGCCAAACTGATCGACAAAGTTGGCAGTCATTTGTTGGATCTGATAATCAGAGAATGCCTGTAAGAGAAACATGAACTATGAATGAAGAACAGGAAACAAAGAGCTTAAATGGTCAGCTCCCAGTATCACGAGATATATTGATCAGAAACTTAATTCTTGTAAAACACTCACTGACTGGTTTACCTGTTGGATAGACAGATCATTGGGGAAGGGGCTCTCCATGTCATCATCTTCACTGGAAGAATGCATGTTATGCGTGCTCACCTGTAACCATACATGACAATGTTTAAAATTAAGGCTTGTGGAGCCAGTCGGTATTTTTTTTTGCTACAATTTACTTTGCAAGCAGATTGTTGTGTATTTCAATTAGAACAAGTGCTTAAAGGCTTATCCTGGGCAAAGATGTGACAAATACAAATCAATTACAGAAAGCTTTGATTTGAGCAAAAAAAAAAAAATCTTAAATAATATGACTTGTAAAGTGAAAACATGCTGGTTCTGTACCAGATCCACAGTGTTTCTCCTGTTCGTTTCTCTCAGGGTTTCCCCAACAAAACTCTCCCAACGCCCTCTGCAGTCCTCAGGCAGTTCTGCAAATAATCAAGAATAAAGCATACTGTGACTACTGTAACACATGTAAAAAAAACTTACTGATATGACTAAAGTGCAGACTTTCAGGTATTATTCCACAGGTGGGTGGGGGTGTTCATATTGCATGAACTAATATATAGAGGTGACAATAAGTGCACGTTAATTAGTTGTAAAACAGCGCTTGCTGGCTTAGTTCAGTAGTTAGCTAACTACCATGGAATTGTGACTGTAAATCAGACAGATATTGTGTCACATCATATTAAAAAGCCCTTTTAAAGGCTGTTCTTCAATATGAAACTAATTTACAGTAATAGGCCATCTGACTGGTGAGTTTTGATGTACTTAATGTTTTGGCTGCCCTGTTGTACTTTGGTCATACAAATGAGGTGGTTTGCAGAAAGGGTACCCTCTATATTCACTGCATGCCACTGATATACATACATATACATACATACATACATATATACATACACATATATATTTATACATATATATATATATACATACATATATACACATACATACATACACACACACACTTGTACAATCAAACACTTTTGTCTTCAACAGTCGTCCAGGTGATCTGACATTGCTGAGCTCCTTCATTTCTGGACACTCCTTAAGTTATCTCTCTAATGGGTTTGCTTAGTTTTTGTTACTTAATGATGACCTGCTTCAATTGCTTTGTCACCTCTGTGGCCTGCTTGACCTTCCATGAACAGAAGCAGAAGACTGAAAAATACTTAACTGCAGACCTTGTATGTCCTGTAATAAGTGGACAGGCCATGCTAGACCATGAAACTGCTAATCAGTCAACTGAGGGGGGGCTGGGAGCCATTCCAAAAATATCTATATAATATATATATATATAGATACAGATATAGATATAGATAATCTATATAAGTCTCTAAGTTGAATGTCTACACTTCAATCTGTCATGACAGATGGATTGTTTCATTTTAAATCCACGTCGGTGTTTCACAGGGAAAAACTATATATTTGTGTCCCTGTTCATAAAGTTGAGGCAGAAACTGTGTAAAAGCTACAAAGATAATGAACTTTTGCACACACTTCTGTGAACATACCTTTAATTAGATCACTAATTTGGGACTGCACCTGTCCTTTCTCCAGGTTCTGAACCACAGTGTTGGCAATTCTTGTCAGATGCCCCATGTTACCTCTTCTGGTGCCACCATCAATCCTACAGACAAGATTAACAGTTAATACATAACAGGAAAAAAATGGATCACCCAATACAGACATCTACACTGACTTATGTAAGAGATTTATGAAACTCGTACTGAATTCTGTCGTTCTCCTCCCAGGCATCCAGGATCCTTTGCACCAAGCGGCACTGCTGGAAAAGCTGCAGAATGTATAGATTTTATTTTATTAAACCTAATATAAAAATACAAAGGCAAAAATACAAATAGACGTAAATTGTTTAAATTAAAGTTTTTATTCTTATTTACTGCTACAAACCATGTACAAATATCAATATCTGACTTTATGCTTTAGTGAAATATTTTACAAGTTTAAGAGGCTAAAGACTAATTAAACAGCGCACAGTGTCCCACAGTAAACACAGCAGAAACTTACATTGACCACCAAGGCATCTTGGATGGATGTGTGTGCTGGGTCTGTGCTGCTATTCTGGACTGAAGTCCCCTCCTCTTTCTGGCCATCTGACCCTGGATCGTGATTCTGAAGAGTTGGGGTCTGGAGACCAGTGTGAGCAGAGTGGTTCAGAATTGATGCCACACACAGCTCCACTTGGAAGTGCAAGAAGTTATTCCAGGTGTATTTAAAGAATAAATCCTGTAAGCAGAAATGTAAAAAGTCAGTACTTTATAAATAGTGTTTTATTTTCAAAAGGAAGTCTTGCCAACACCACAGCCTAATTCCAAAAGGAGACATGCATCTTTTATACATTAGGTAAAAGAGAACAGCAAATAATGTGTGGAAGGAGTACCATGGGACAAATACAAAAGAAAAAAAAGACATGGAAGGAAGTCTGCAGCAGGCATAACAAATATAAAACAAGATCTTGTACTGTGGAGTGTGTGTGTGAAAGAAATGCTTAACCCTCACCAGCAGCAGGTCCATGGTGTTGAGCCTGCAGAGCTCCTGGCAGATGCTGTGGTCACTGGTCTGCAGCAGGGAGGCCACCAGTCTGGCCACATGAAGGCGGGCGTTCCCCAGCGGTTGCTCCAGAACGCCAACGGTTGTGAGTATTGCACTTTTCTGCTCCATGCCACACAGGAAACAAGCAGAAATAAATTGGATGTACTTTGAGGAGGTTTAAACACTGGACAGTCCAAAAGGAGCCACACTTTCATGAAGCCAATACACGATGTAAATATAAAGCTCCTTAGTTCTATATATTAAAAATAATTTTCTTATGAAAATTCTATTATGTGAGCAATGAATGGGTGTCTGTTTTTCCTACTTGTACCTAACTTGCATTAAGGTTTACTAGTACGCCCCACACCCTTGAGGACCATCACCCAAAATTTAATTATAGCTTTAGTTAAATATCTAAAACACCTTAGGAGGGTCCAGAAGGAGTTGCTGGAAGTCTTTCAGATGAGGCTCAATAGCACGTAGAATACTGCCACTGACAGTGTAAGACCTTTCACATCCCTGAGAATACAATTCCATTAGACCCTCCAGCCTGAAATAGAACAACAAAGTCCACATTATTTCCAATTAGTAGTGCGTGTGTGTGTGTGTTATATATATATATATATATATATATATATATATATATATGAGAGCTGATGTGAATAAAATGAGAAGAAAGGGAGAGGTGCTTGTAGTGTAATGTGGACCAACACCAGCTGTTCCACTCACCCTGACCTCCTCGTCTCCAGTAATGTAAGAAGCACTTGAGTTCCATTGACAACAGAAGCTTCGCTCTTCTCCCCCTCAAACATGGTTTTCAAAAGCTGCGCCACATTCTCCTCTCTATTAAAAGAAGAAAAAAGTTCATTGAGAATTTTTATGATAAAAAAAATATATATACAGACATCTTTTTGGACATTTAGCCCTATCAGTAAACAAGTACTTTTGCATTATAATATTATACGAGGTGTTTAAAACAGGGGTAGCCATTCACTTCACTAACAGATTACAGTGATTTAGAGCCAAACAATTTGTCTTAACTTGATCATAAGTTTGGAAAATGACAAGCGAACTTACGACTCTAGGACTGCCAGTAAAGGGTCCGGCTCCATGGCCTCCGGCATCTGATTGGCCTGGTCTCTACTGAGACGGATGATGTCGCAAAGAGTTTGGGACGCATTCGATTGTCTCTGTAGCAAACAAGAAAGCATGAAAATATAAGCTGGTGAAAAACAGCAACGAACAGAATGCATTTATTCTTTTTCTGAAAAGAAAAAAAAATAGTATAAACACCAAAAAGAAATAAATAAATAAATATTTAATAAATATCAAAAGTTGCAGGATTAGATTACATTTAGCAGGTTTCTGAACCACTCATAGTAAAGTTTGGTGAGCTTGTTCGTCAATTTAAATTTAATTCAACAACAGGACATAACCAGGGTGCAAATTAACTCATGCCTTATATCAACACACAAATATGACCTCAACAAAAAATAAACCAGTGACTGTCTCACCTCTTCATCTCTCCCTGTGTGCATAAGCTCAGTCAGCCTCTGTATCAGCCGCTCCTCATTCAGCCACTGAAAACATAATACACTTCTTTATACTCTGGGCCCATGCCACATTAAGCCTACCTTCAAAACGCAAAAATACTGGACCCAGGTGCTTAAAAGGTCACACAAGTTCAGCAAGTTTAATTTTGGCATGGTCAAGTGCATTCAGGGGGAAAAAAGGCAGGAGAGAAAAAGTGCAATGTGATGCAAGACAGTGCACCATCACCTCTGCCAAAAAAGTACACAATACAGTATGTAACTGCTGAACATATGGTCAGAAGTATACAAGAAACTGCAAATAGTTAAAAATGGTTGAATTCAAACGCACTTTTGTAGCCTTCAACTACAAAACCACATCACAAAGGGTTTACAGGTAAGGGATTGCGCCTTTAATAAATTCAAACATATTCCAAAGAATATTCCAAACAAAATGAAATGTTAGACTTACAAAATGTAAAGTAACTGGACTAGAAAAATGTTTGCACCCTTACATTGAGAACCTCTTGTCTGAGAGGGGCCGGCTCCACGCAACTAATGAGACGCAGAAGTAGGTCCATCATGGCTGATGCATCTATGTGGTTCAGCACCAGACTGATAAAGTTGTGTTTTTTCCTTAGGAAGGAAATCACCTGGAACACAGATGCAATCACAAATCAATAAATATACTAAAATAACCAAGAGCCAGTGCTGTGCAGCTGACAGGATGATACAGTGCATGAGTATAGTAATAAAGGAACTGGAATAGAGAGAGAAAATAGTAAGAAGGCAGTTTTAGTGTTAAAACTAAGTACGTTAGACTAGTAAGTGACAATTTGCTCTCCAATCCAACACCTTTTCTGTGCATCCAGTATCAAAGGTCAGAACTAAGGCTAGTACTATTGACCATTTTTCTACTGATCAATCTATCAACTATTTAATCAATTAGTTGAGCAATCTGTTTTTTTGAGACAAATTACTTGCTGATAGTTCACAGGGATCAAACTGATAAAAGTATAATGTCATTGGAAAATTAAATAACATCCAAGTCATGAGTACCTACCTGCTCTGTTTTGCGAGCTATTAGGTTTCCGATGGTCTTGCTGAAAAACGAGGCCAGTAGAGGGTTGAGGGGTGGGTCTTGCTCAAGGAAACAATAAAGTTTCTCCAGCAAAGACTCATCTCCACCCAGCTTGTCATTAATAAGGGAAACATCAGAAGTGAGGAGTTCACAGGCAATATTTGGAAACCTAGAAGAATTAGAGACGTCAATGTTTATTCAAAAATTTGTGAGAGCTGCATCTTCCCGAACACACAATATATTTACTGCAAAAACATAAATGTCATTGTTATTTTCTAAACTGTAAGACATCAAGACTTATTGCTGTACAAATGTTATTTAAAGAGTCATGTATTAACTAGGATTAATGCTACATTCAATGCTTGTGATCATTCATCTTCCTCTTGATTATGTTCCAGAGCTTTTAAATTTGATGAAATCAAAGAAACTCATAATTTTTAAGTGGTCTCTTATTCCCCCCCCCCCCCCCCCCCAGAGCTGTAGATCAGTAATTTCCATGTTTAAACAACATCTGCACATTAAAATGCCTTTAAAATCTCATGTTCAGCTTTTTCTATCATTTTTAGAGATGGAGGACATAGTTGAAATAATTGTTGACTAATCGAAAAAATAATCATCAGATTAGTCAACTACCAAAATAATCATTAGTTGAAGCCCTTGCATTGACATAGATTTCATGTTTGAATACAGAAACATTAACAGTCTTGTAAGCTAGCTAGAATAAATAATAAATTGTATTCTAAGTACAAATGCAATACACAAATTTGTAGAATACTGTGAAGAAAATCAACATATCTTCAGGTTAAAGATGAAAGGTTTAAAAATTTGTTTAAAACTGGGAAAAAAGTGGGGAAAAATGTGTTGCAAATTTGTGTATTTTAAGAGATTAAAGAACAATCAAAAATCAGGAAAAATGCTATATAAAAAGTGTTTAATTATCAGTTACAATGGAATTAAGAAATTGCAGTTAACACAGCTACACAAATATCATCTTTATCCTCACCAGTGACAAGTTCTGATTTAGATCACATACTGGGAGAAAAGGGTACATAATTTAATAGAAAAAAACACTACTTAAACTGTCAAACATGGTAGTGGGACAATCAGACTTGGTCTTGAATATCAGCCAGTGATACTGGAAATTTTCACTGGATATAAAAGTATCAAAGGGGCTCAATTAAATACCAGCTAATTTTAACAGTAAACTTCACATCTGTATAGTAAATTCCATAAAAAGAGAATAGAAATTCATAGAAATGAACAGCAAGCTATTAACAGTAACATTTTTTGAACAGGGTTCTTTAACCTCCGCATGCCACTGTATCTAGAGAGAGGGAACATGACTCAAGATTATTCACTGCAATGCAATACTGTTGCCGGTATATGGGCCTGTTGCATATGAAAGTTTAAGGAGGCTTTAGAAGACAGACTGTAAATCTGCTTCCTAGAACTGCTACAATTCACATGTACTCTACAATGCCTTACTTGAAGCGTGTTTTTTCCTCCAGGTCAGAAGGGGGCTCCTCTGTGATGAGGCTGACCAACTCCTGCATGCAGTGATCCTGGGAAAGGAAGAGCAGCAGTCTTCGGTTCTGGGCCTTGCACTCCTGCAACACATCTTCCTCCTCCATCAGCTCCCGCAGAGTCACGTCCTCCTTGTCCAGCAGCTGGTCGATATGGGAGGTGGTGTGCAAATCAAACTTCCAGAACATGGTGGCGGTTGCAGGAGGAAGCACAGGACTGGAAAGTAAAAAAAAAAAAAAAAAAAAACAGAGACCTCAAATATTTAACTCATCATTAATCACTTTCATATCACTTATGCATTTGTTAATGTAATGAACTAAGACACTTAAAATCTCCAAAAATAAAAAGGTGCTTTATTTACTTAAATGCCAGAATTCCTGGAATAGAAATATGTAAATTGATCATTAAATGTTACCTTAGGGGAAAAGTTGAGAATGCCCACACCCAAATAAGTTGTGAGGTGATATCGTGTGAGTAAGACTAAACACTGGCAAGGCAACGTGAATAAACATAATTTAAGAGAAATTAAATAGCGTGTGCTAGATGCACGAGACACTTAATTTCTGAGCATTTAACATTCCTCAATCCACAGTGTCACGTGTGTATCAGAAATACATCATAGAAGGCATAATCACCCTCCACGGACAGTGTAGTGGGCTGTAATAACTAAACAGCAATTCAACTGCTGAAATTGTTTGTGTGAACAGACAAAACATTCTGGCAGAAATCACATCCAAATTCAGTATAGGAGTTTCCTAGATGCATGTCCTGCAGGTTAGTGAAATGTTCTTTAACTTCTGTGGGACATAGCAAAAGTCATGGGACACCATACTAGTTCCTGTCCCATGTCAAGTTTTATGTCCATATAAAATGTGGTATAATAATATGGACAACTCTGAAAGTATACAGAGAACAGCAGTAAAAAAGAACGGTAGTCAAATGCCTACTAAAACAGCCCTAATGAAAGTGTAAAGGAAATGCTAACAGCTAATGCTTATAGCTACCAGTGGAGTGAACATGCCTTAGTTACAGAAATGTATTGTTGCATTAGTGATTAAGTTACAGAGACTTCATCACTACACTGCCATCTATGGCAGTAACTTATGAGCCAGCTGGGGCAGCACGGCATCAAGGCAGTGACCTTTAATTTCGGACACAGTCCATGTGTGCTTCTGATTGTTTGAATGAAAACCTTCAACCACACTGGACCTTCACAAACACCATTGATCTCCAGTGCAGTAGGGTAAAACAACCAAGCCATACCAAACACCATCTGTATATAATCATGATCAGAAAACACTTTTGTAACGACTGCTATTTAAATGTGTGACAAAAGAGACATTTTAAGCTTATTCGGTTGCTACATCTGAAGCACTTCCTCCTTTACTTTTTAGTATGAATTGATCAATGACACTGACTGCAGACTGTTTACACACAGTGTAACTAATGCCTTTGCGATTTTTCTCTTGCGATTCTCTATTTAATTTTGTACAACTAAAACAAAAATGCAAATTTTTTTACAGCTTTACCCTCATTTTGAACAACAGTGAAAATTTGCTTTGCAAATATGGCATTTTTTTTTACGAAAAACATTAGAAAATAAACATAAACATAATTTTTGACTGATAATAAAATAATATTATTCAACAGAATTATTCCACAATGTATTTTACAACCAGGCTGTGTGGACCTATTTTACTGATCCCATAGTTACTCTGTAAAAGTAATTTTTATGCTGTCATCAACTTGGCACTACAAAGTCAGTTCTTGGTGCATAGCAAGCTTAATTAAATTTAAAAACAAAAAACAGTTACGTAAAATGTTACGTAGTTCTACCACTTCATATGAATAGCACAAATACCAATATTCCCTTATTTATCTTTTTGTAGATTACATGTTTTTTAAGGAATACAGTGATTTACCAGCAGATGAAATTAGTGAATCCTTAATTACACCTCCTCCACAAGCACACAGGCATTTGAGTGGTAGAACGCAGAGAGCACGGAGCGTCCTGGCATTAATCAGCATGGGGTCCACTTCCCACCAGGGCCTCCTCCTCAGAACACACGCCTTAGAAGGACACTGGAGACCAGGGGTGAAGCGGCAGAGAAAGAGAAAAGAGAAGAATACATATATGAATTTACTGTTTGGTATAACTTGACCATGCCTGTTTGCAGAGATCCCACATTTACAGCTTGTGCACGCACGACAAACCAATTTGAGAAATGTTCCTCTTACACACAATGTTCTCTACAACTGTCACTTCCTTGCCAACAGTAAACACACATACACATGCGCACACACACACACACACATTGAGTTCCTCTGTACTAGGTTATGCAGTATGCAGTCTTCAGAACATACTAAATTTGTTCTGTGCATCACAGTGCCTTAACTCTCTTCCAGGCAAAAAGATTACGCCATCTGACACGACATTTATGCCAAATTGACGCGTTCACCCCTCACTACAATTCATGTGCATATGGCTCACTCAAGACAGCAGCTGGTACATGTTTCCTTAAGCATTAAATACCCTAGTGATGAAAAATAAATGGAACAACGCTTAAAACTGGACAAGGCCTTCTCACTGGTACACAGCTGTAGAAGGCACAAAAAAGTCAGTTGGGAAAAGTGACCAAAAAATGTAGGAGAGAGAAAAAACTGTTTCCTGCTTTTATGTGGACATCATACACCACACATGCAGAAATGTCCATCCTGCAAATATCACAATACTCAGCTCACTCCAACAGAAACCCCTCAAGTGTCCCCCCGGTTAACTCCTCCTGTCTACTCTAAACAGGAAAGAAAACTAAAATAGAACAGAGCTGTGGTGATTTAAACAATACAGGCCATAAGGCACGGGTCTAAAACAGGGCCAATATGTTGAGATGCTGAGCGAGAGGATTGTGGCGGCACTGAGGAGCAAAACAAGTTGCAATTTATTGCACAACTCAGCAGGGTCCAGAGGCAGCTAGCTAGCGTACTTGATACACAGCAATTCCACTGAGCCCTGGACCGCTGAGCTGCTGTTTACGTGCCACAAAACTACTGAATACCAAAATACCAGCTACTATTCACTCATTCAGACAGACAGAGAGTGTGGGCTCGTTCTACAATATCTGCAGAGAGAATTCACTAGTTTAGGTTGTTAGTTAGTCTAGCTAACACTACTTTTTTTAAGCACCTTCCTAGCTAAGAAACGTTGGCCAAGTTTTTTTAAAAACTTGATTCTAGCTAAAAGTGAACTGCATTAATTAACTTCCAGCCGTTAGCGCACACCCCTGAGAATATAACAGTGCAGTTAAAACTATTGATTATTTAAACGTAGTATTTTCACTGATTAAGCCTCAGTTCAGTGAGTTTGTCTGGACTACATGTTGAGCTGTGGATGTGAGGCCTGTTGAGACTGTGAATCCGACCGTTAGCGTTAGCTGAGTAGAGTCGGCTAGGCTAGGCTAGGCTAGTCGTTTCCAACTTTAGGAACAACAGACCGAGATATCGGAATTTAACGCGCTCTGTAACTCCGCTCACCACAAACTACACCGAGTCCGCCCCGTCTGTAGTCTCCGGGCGTGTGTGAATGTCTGTCGGTGTACATCAGTTAACAGTTTTCGTCCTGTTTCTGCCGCTGCAGGACTGAGTGAGTGAGTGAGTGAGTTAGCGTTAGCTCTGTTAGCGGAGCGAGTCTCCGCGGCCAAACTCGAGTTTGAGCTGCGCTCCTCCAAACCGCCCCGCTCTCTCTCCGCAGAATAAACCGAAACCCGAGAGCATGTCCGGGCGGGGAGCCTGCAGACCGGGCCGAGCTCACAGCGCCTCAGCCCTGCCCGAACTCACCTCCTGCAGCTCGCTGTGGAGCGGAGTGTCTGCGCAGCGCGGAGGAACCGAGGTGGTTTGCCTGTGAAGCTCCGCTCCCCCCGCGCTCAGCCTCGGAGTTCTCTCCCGCCGCCGACCCTCAACAAGCGGCTATCTCCCCAGAGGACGGCGCATGCTGCACTGGACCTCTCGCTTTGAACTCAGGGACGGGTCACGCAGCTGCCCGGGTCGCTGGACTCCGCCGCTCACACGCGAGTCGAGAGAAAATCGGTCATATTTTCGATTCAAAATGGCGAAGTGTGACGGGGGCGCGCGCTCGCTCTCAGGTTATTTACTGTAGGAAGAGAGCGCGCGCGCTCCTGTCTCCTCGTGCCCCTCCCCCTCCTCTGCGCGAGGGGGCGCTGCCGGGGCCGCTCCTCACATCCATAATGCAGAGCCGGGTTATGACTGCGAACAGCTAGAGGGAGCCCGCGAGTGAGTCTTCAATGAAAAGGGGTGAATGGAGGTAAACGACTAAAAGCTTAAATTAAAAATGGTAATTAACTACTCGCCCGGGATATTTTATTATTATAAAAAAGTGGACTGAAGTATTTCTCTAAATACTTAAAGAAACTTTACCTGTATTTTTCTGATTTTCTTTCACAAACGATTTTTGGACAACAGTTCCGCTAGCTTTCCGCTAACTAATGTAGGTGCAGTGATGCAGCAGATACAACCAGAGACAGTTTAAAAGGCTTATAACTGTGGTGTACAAGCTTTAGAAGTGATGTCTTTCACACTGAAACATTTGAGATTGTGTAAACGAGCCTAGTTTTCAGTATTAAAAATATTAAACATTCATAAATAATATTTTTTGTGCTCAATTTTGCTCCATATGATCCCCTTCATTTTAGGCTCGCCCCCTGGTGGTCAGACACTCCCGGAAGAGTGTCTAAAGTGTGTGTTCTCCTCTGTAGAGGGTCTGTGGTGAAGGCAGTGAGCTGCTGTATTATTATAGGAGTGAGAGGAGGGAAATGGGATTTTTACTCTGGGATGGATCCGTTTGACGGCCCCGGACCCCGGCAAGAAAAGCTGGAGTCGGCGGCGACCAGCGCGGGGGAGCCGTGTGTGCCGTGGGCGCGCTTCTCCGACTGGCTGGAGTGTGTGTGCGTCGTCACCTTCGACCTGGAGCTCGGGCAAGCCATAGAGGTAGATAACGAGGACGGGCAGTATAGAGTACACCGGGGCTGCTGCTGTAGATACTGTAGCTACTGTACTGGAGAAAATCAAAGACTGCGCCCTAAAACAGCCGTTTTTGTCTTACCAGATAAACAGAGCGGTGTCAGAGCAGTTAGCTGCCCAAGCCTGTGCTCCTGTAGATGTTGGGTGTTGTGTAGTGAAAACAGTAAGGGTTAGCTAGTGTGGATCTGCACCTGCTTCACCATCACGGAGGACTGGATCCCAGTGAAGGTTGTTCGTAGGTAGGCAGGTTATGGACACAGCTGGAGCACAGCTGTCTAACGCCTGAAGAAGCGTCTCAGTAAATCACAGAAATAACAGAAACAGCACTGTTTTCTAGCTGTTCTTTTCACCAGTCTTCCTCACAATCTAGTTAAGGCTGCATTTTTAGTTGCGAGTTAATTTAGTCCGCTTCCACAGTTTCTCAGTGTGAACCTATGGGGATAAACCAAAAGAGACATATTACTTAAACGTGATAACCTAGGTTAACTAACTTAGAACACGGTTTGTATTATTTTTATACAGAAAAACGAGACTTAATTTCTAGTCAGAATAAAATAACCTTTCTAGACCACGCCTACACCCACCCGTGCACACGCTTTTCTTAAATCCATATTATTTTTCATAGTCGAGCATATAATATAATAATTGAAATAGGTTATTTGTGTAAAGTAGTATTTTCCACATTGTGTCTGTATATATTTTCTCTATTCATATTTTCATTTACTTCAGTAATTAAAATTTTACAACACTAAAATAATCTGTATAATGCGCAGCTAGGTGGCAGCAATGACTCACACTATGTAGATTCTTTATGTACAAAAAAAGTCAACCTTTTCTTTTTTTTTCATCTTACAACCAAAAAAACTATTTACTTGAACGTATTTAATTGAGATTTTAAGTGATAGACCAACACAAAATAGCACATTAGTGTGAAGTGGAACGAAAATGATACATGATTTTAATAACAAAATTGTAATAAAGTAAATATCTGAAGAGTGTCATGTGTGAAAAGTATCAACAACCCACCCTATATCAATACTTAGTAGAGTCACCTTTTACTGCAGTTACAGCTATAAGTCATTGTAGGGTTTGTCTCTAACAGCTTTGCACATCTGGAGACTGAGATTTTTGCCCCTTTTCTTTGTAAAATGGCTCAAGCTTAGCCAGGTTGGATGGAGAGCATCTGTGAACAGCGTTTTTTATGTCTTGCCACAGAAGCTCAATGTGATTTAGCTCAGGACTTTCTAACCTATGAACACTATGCTCATGCTATGTTTTTCAGTGTGAGAAGCAGTGTTACTTTTCCGTCACACGTAGCGCTTTGCATTTTGGCCAAAAAGCACCTTCTTCCACATGTTAGTTGTGTTAGTTGCAAACATCATTTTTCATGTCTTTCCTTCAACAGTGTTTTTCTTCTTGCCACTCTTCCATAAAGGCCAGATTTTTTGGAGTGCAGGACTTATATTTGTCCTGTGGACAGATACTCCTACCTGAGCTGTGGATTTCTGCAGCTCTTCCAGAGTGACCATGGGTCAATTGGTTGCTTCTCTCACTATTGCCCTTCTTGCTCAGTCTTTTAGTTTGGGTGGAGAGCCATGTCTTGGTACATTTTTTTGGTTAGTTGTAGAATACTTTTTCCATTTTTGGATGATGGATTTAACAGTGCTCTTTGGGATGCTCAAATCTTAGAACATTCTCTACACATTTTTAAAGTTTTATTTGATTACATTTTCAAAACCATGTATAGTTTTCATTCTACTTCACAATTGTATGCTACTTTGTATTGGTCTATCATTCTAAATAAAATAAATTTAAATTTGTGGTTGTAAGTTGACAAAATGTAAACATTTTTGATAGGTATGAATACTTTTGTAAGTCACTAAATCTCACGTAATGCAATTAGAAAAGGTATTAAATTCTAAATGTAAAATAAATGAAGAATATTTTATATAATATTCAAACTCAAAGAAAGTGCATCATTGGTACAGATTAGCCAGAACAGTAACTGCTGATTTTAGTGTTGAGTAATGTGAATGAAGTGCCATTACATTTTAAAAACATAAAAATGACTTTAAAACAGGTGTTAGTATAATATGCAACTAGGAGGCAGAAACAACTTAAGATTTTGCATATAATCTGTGTTTTTGGTTGTTGTAAGCCATTCAGATCAAATGGTACTGAAGTTGCATTACATTCAAATCTTATGAGTGGTGTGTCTATGTTGGTGTCTATGTACCTAAACCATTCACAATGAACGATAGTTATGTAAAAAATTGTGTTAAATGGAAAAAAAAATCTTATCATCTCATACACATTTTATTCTCATTAGAACATGCAGTGCATCCAGAGAGTATTCAGCGCTTCACTTTTTCCACATTTTGTTACATTACAGCCTTATTCCAAATTGTATCATATTAATCTCTTTCCTAAAAAATCTACACAAAATACCCCATTATGACCATGTGAAAAAGGTTTTTTGAGAGTTCTGAAAATGTAATAAAAATAAAAAACTAAGAAATCAAATTTACGTAAGCATTCACAGCCTTTGCCATGAAGCTCAAAATTGAGCTCAGGTGCATCCTGTTTCCTCTAATCATGTTTCAGGTGCATCATGTTTCTACAGCCTAAATGGAGTTCACCTGTGGTAAATCCAGTTGATTGGACATAATTTGGAAAGGCACACACCTGTCTATATAAGGTCCCACAGTTGACTGCATGTAAGAGTGCAAACACCAAGCATGAAGTCAAAGGAACTGTCTGTAGACCACCGAGACAAAATTGTCTCGAGGTACAAATCTGGGGAAAGATACAGAAATATTTCTGATGCTTTGAAGGTCCCAATGAGCGCAGTGGCCTCCATCATTCGTAAATGGAAGAAGTATGGAACCACCAGGACTCTTCCTAGAGCTGGCCGGCCGTCTAAATTGAGCAATTGGGGGAGAATGGCCTTGGTCAGGGAGGTGACCAAGAACCCGATGGTCACTCTGTCAGGGCTCCAGCATTCCTCCGTGGAGAGAGGAGAACCTTGCAGAAGGACAACCATCTCTGCAGCAAGCCACCAATCAGGCCTGTATGGCAGAGTGGCCAGGTGAAAGCTACTCCTTAGTAAAAGGCACAAGGCAGCCCGTTTGGATTTTATCATAAGGCACCTGAAGGACTCTCAGACCATGAGAAACAAAATTCTCTGGTCTGATGAGACAAAGATTGAACTCTTTGGTGTGAATGCCAGGTGTCATGTTTGGAGGAAACCAGGCACTGCTCATCACGAGGCCAATACCATCCCTACAGTCAAGCATGGTGGTGGCAGCATCACGCTATGGGGATGTTTTTCAGCAGCAGAAACTGGCAGACTAGTCAGGATAGAGGAAAAGATGAATGCAGCAATGTACAGAGACATCCTGAATGAAAACCTGCTCCAGAGCGCTCTTGACCTCAGACTGGGGCGACGGTTCATTTTTTAGCAGGACAACGATTCGAAGCACACAGCCAAGATCTCAAAGGAGTGGCTTCAGGACTACTCTGTGAATGTCCTGGAGTGGCCCAGCCAGAGCCCAGACTTGAATCCGATTGAACATCTCTGGAGAGATCTGAAAATGGCTGTGCACAGACGTCTCCCATCCAACCTGATGGAGCTTCAGAGGTACTGCAAAGAAGAATGGGCTAAACTGCCTAAAGAGAGGTGTGCCAAGCTTGTGGCATCATTTTCAAAAAGACTTGAGGCTATAGTTTCTGCCAAGGGTGGTTCTACAAAGTATTAAGCAAAGGCTGTGAATACTTATGTAAATATGATTTCTTTGTTTTTTAATTTTAATGCATTTTCAAAACTCTCAAGAAAACTTTTTTCACATGGTCATAATGGGGTATTTTGTGTAGAATGTTGAGGAAAGAGCTTAATTTTAATACAATTTGGAATTTGGAATAAGGCTGCAACGTAACAAAATGTGGAAAAAGTGAAGCGCTGTGAATACTTTCCGGATGCACCGTAGAACACTTCTCAGATGTTGAAAGTGAGACATTTTACCATTTTGTGAAAAACTTTATTGCATTTAGCAACACATCTAAAAAAATAAAGCCTGAAAAAGTAAAATGTGTACTAATAAAACAAAAAGTTTGGAGGAGCAATTTTCAAATAACTTGCATGACTGGTAAACTTCTACCTATCTTTGCTTACTCAATCTGCACAGACCAAATTGTGTCTAAAGCTTAACAATTTTAGAAAATGTTCCTTAACTCAAAATTGACTTTGGATAAGCCACTATCTACAGTACATAACATCAGCAAAATATTTAGAAAAACTAGAGAATCCCTTTGGGCAAGAAAAAAAAAATGGATACTGGTGGTCTCCGGGCCCTCAGATGGCTCTTCTCTACTGGCATGATTCTCTACTGAAAATCACTGCATGGGTTTAAAAAAACATTTGGCCAAAGCTGATTTGTATTGTTTATGGTATTTTTACAAATTAGACCACAGAGCTGTACTGTTGAGAGCCTAATTGTTTTAGAGCTTATTGTGTATTACTATTGTACAGTTCATTTTTAATGTATTCAATGAGTTTGTTGTCTGTTGTGCTGCTATTTTATGTTAAATATTATGTTTCATGTCCTGAAACAATTATTTAGTTTTTTTTGTATTGATATTTAATGTTTGTTGTGAGAAGGAATGACATTCATGGTCACTATTCATGGATGTAGCTGATTAGCCACCAAAGGCTCAAATGTGGAAGAGTTATTGCCCTTAGTGAAATATGGTAGGTGTGGTTTAGTGGGTAACAACACTGGCTTCACTATGGCAGACTAGGGTTTAATTCCCTGGCCGCTAACCCTATGCTAATAAGAGTTCTTGGGTAAAAATCACATTCACCTTCTTGTGTAACATGACTTAAATGTCAATTGTAAGTAAGATGAGTAAGATCTGAATGTGTGAATGTATGTCTTACACTTTCTTTGTCTCTGTCTACCCAGCTGGTCTATCCACATGATGTGAAACTGACAGAGAAGGAGGTGAGTGCAGATTTTACTAGTTTTTGGCAGGTTGACTTGTACTGTACAGTGTATTAAAGTGTCTTTATTTTTTTTTTTCTTCTCCAGAAAACAAGCATTTGCTACTTATCCTTTCCTGATTCCTACTCAGGTAAGGTGATGTTTAATGAAGAATGTGGGACTTGTAAAATATTTATGAAAAGGGAAAAATATGCCACGAAACATTATGTTAAATAATTTACAGGCTTCATCTTCAAATTTAGTTTGTTGTTCTTCGTTCAGAGACACTGAGATAAATGGAATTTAACTTAGTGTTACAAAAATGTTACACTTTATTCATAATAATAACTAAAAGATTCATTCAGTTTCTTTGAAATAAATTGTCATGTATTAATGTTGTTGCTCATAAATCTCCAACAGGCGCTGAAGCTCGAGTTTTCACAGGATGATCTCTGTTATGAATGACTTCATAAGTGAATTTTTTTTTTCCAGGTTGCCTTGGAGACACACAGTTCAGTTTTAGGCTGCGCCAGTCTGTGGGGCGTGTCAGCGGCTCATGGTTTGGAGAGGAGGACAAATACAACAGAGATGCCCCACTAATATTGCAAGTAAGTAACATTAGTTAATATACAGTGAAGCTCATCATAACACATCAACTGAAAAGCATGAAAAATGGAGTTGCCCTGTTGTTGTTCTCTTTATATTATGTAGTTGATTTAGATCAGTCCAGCAGTTCATGGTCACTGCTTCTCTGTGTGCTTTTATTAGAAGGAGCTGGCACATTTCTATGGCTATGTGTACTTCAGACAAGTAAAAGATGTCTCGGTCAAAAGGGGCTACTTTCAGAAGGTGAGTGTGTGCATACTCTTATATCTGATCAGTTGACATTAGTTCACAGCTGACACCATGAAAACGGTACAGAATGTATCTAAGATTAGACAAAGTTGATATCGTAGTAAAGAAATGATGTTGTTACATAAACATAAACATACAATCAGTAAAGAAAATTGGATTGGATGAACAAATCACTTTTCAAAGACATTTCTTCAGTTTTATGTGATAAGTTTTATATTAAATACAGTGCATGAAATATATGTGTATACTGAGTAATAAAATACAATAATACTCGTGCACTTTTAAAGTAATGTATAAAAGAATAGTAACTCACACAACAGAATGTTCAGCTAAATGTTTTATCTTGTTCCAGTCGCTGGTCCTCGTTTCTAGACTGCCGTATGTGCAACTGTTCCAGTCACTGCTGCAGATTATTGCCCCAGAGTACTTTGAGAAGCTAGAGCCTTGCCTGGAAGCAGGTGAGCACAGCTAGACTGCTGTTTAACTTGTCTAAACTTAGCTGTCATTTTATCTGATCACAACCCTCAGAAATCATTTTGAAAGCATAGTTTGGTCATTGTTTAGTCTGTTTCTGGAAACAACAAATAATTAATTTATTGTTGTTCAAGAGATTTTTCTAAAATGTAATGACATTCACAATATTGAACTTGTAAATCTGTTGCAGTGTGCAATGAGATTGACCAGTGGCCCCCGCCTGTGCCAGGACAGACCCTCAACTTACCTGTGATGGGTATTGTCATGCAGGTAATGTCTCTCTGTAGCTTACTGTAAGAATTGAACAGCTTCTATCACTGACTGAAGGTTAGGTGTCATTACTCTTATACTCTTTAATATTATTGAATTTCTGTCTGAAATTGTTTTTTAGCTGAATGGTACGGTGGCCCTGAAGTGCAAAACAAATTAACATGTCAGAAAACAAAATTACAAAAACTAAAACACATTTACAAAACTTAAAACAAATTTACAAGACGCAAAACACTTTTCCCAGCACTGAAACACTTTTACAAATGCTGAAACACTTTTACCAGCACTAAAACACTTTTACAAACGCCGAAACACTTTTACAAACGCTAAAACACTTTTACAAACGCTGAAACACTTTTACAAACTCTGAAACACTTTTACAAACGCTAAAACACTTTTACAAACGCTGAAACACTTTTACAAACGCTGAAACACTTTTACAAACTGCGATTTCTGACGGAAAGGGAGGGTCTAACACACAGGAAGTGCTTGATGCGGACCCTCCTTGTCAGTCAAGCTGCGTTACGATGAGAGAGTGGAGTTATGGACACTAAACTATGTTTTGTGGCACGTATTTTAGCAGCAGCAGTAAATACTTAAACTATCCCTGTCCTGTTGCTACCCCCGCCGCGGGGTTCACCTAATACCCCGGGGGTTCAGCTAATGCCACGCGGCCATCAGCCACTGCCCCCGCCGCGGGGTTCACCTAATACCCCGGGGGTTCAGCTAATGCCACGCGGCCATCAGCCACTGCCCCCGCTGCGGGGTTCAGCTACTACCCCACGGAGTTCAGCCACTGCCCCGCGGCCATCAGCCACTGCCCCTGCCGCGGGGTTCACCTAATACCCCGGGGGTTCAGCTAATGCCACGCGGCCATCAGCCACTGCCCCCGCCGCGGGGTTCAGCCACTGCCCCCCGGTTATCAGCCACTGCCCCCGCCGCGGGGTTCAGCTAATGCCACGCGGCCATCAGCCACTGCCCCCACCGCGGGGTTCAGCTAATGCCACACGGCCATCAGCTAATGCCCCCGCTGCGGGGTTCAGCTAATACCCCACGGAGTTCAGCCACTGCCCCGCGGCCATCAGCTAATGCCCCCGCTGCGGGGTTCAGCTAATGCCCCACGGAGTTCAGCTAATGCCCCGCGGAGTTCAGCCACTGCCCCGCGGGGTTCAGCCACTCCTGTACTGTATTACCTGAACCCCGCGGGGCAGTGGCTGATGGCCGCCGGGCATTAGCTGAACCCCGCGGCGGGGGCAGTGGCTGATAACCGCGGGGCAGTGGCTGAACCCCGCGGCGGGGGCAGTGGCTGATAACCGCGGGGAAGTGGCTGAACCCCCGGTGTATTAGGTGAACCCCGCGGCAGGGGCAGTGGCTGATAACCGCGGGGCAGTGGCTGAACCCCCGGGGTATTAGGAGAACCCCGCGGCGGGGGCAGTGGCTGATAACCGCGGGGCAGTGGCTGATGGCCGCCGGACATTAGCTGAACCCCGCGGCGGGGGCAGTGGCTGATAACCGCGGGGCAGTGGCTGATGGCCGCCGGGCATTAGCTGAACCCCGCGGCGGGGGCAGTGGCTGATAACCGCGGGGCAGTGGCTGATGGCCGCCGGGCATTAGCTGAACCCCGCGGCGGGGGCAGTGACTGATAACCGAGGGGCAGTGGCTGAACCCCCGGGGTATTAGGTGAACCCCGCAGCGGGGGCAGTGGCTGATAACCGCGGGGCAGTGGCTGAACCCCTGGGGTAT
This sequence comes from Astyanax mexicanus, assembly GCF_023375975.1. Lineage (NCBI taxonomy): Eukaryota > Metazoa > Chordata > Actinopteri > Characiformes > Acestrorhamphidae > Astyanax > Astyanax mexicanus. The sequence continues at coordinate 35,769,661 of NC_064409.1, read as the reverse complement.
TAGCTGAACCCCGCGGCGGGGGCAGTGGCTCATGGCCGCCGGGCATTAGGTGAACCCCGCGGCGGGGGTAGCAACAGGACAGGGATAGTTTAAGTATTTACTGCTGCTGCTAAAATACGTGCCACAAAACATAGTTTGGTGTTCATAACTCAACTCTCTCATCGTAACGCAGCTTGACTGACAAGGAGGGTCCGCATCAAGCACTTCCTGTGTGTTAGACCCTCCCTTTCCGTCAGAAATCGCAGTTTGTAAAAGTGTTTCAGCTTTGTAAAAGTGTTTCAGCGTTTGTAAAAGTGTTTCAGCGTTTGTAAAAGTGTTTCAGCGTTTGTAAAAGTGTTTCAGTATTTGTAAAAGTGTTTTGCGTCTTGTAAATTTGTTTTAAGTTTTGTAAATGTGTTTTAGTTTTTGTAATTTTGTTTTCTGACATGTTAATTTGTTTTGCACTTCAGGGCCACCGTAGAATGGTGTAGCTTGTGTATTACATTCTAATATACACTCACGAAAATACATTGTTTACAAAATACACAGTAAAATTAGCAGTGCTGGATCAACACCTAAAGAGTTAACTTTAACACTCCTTCGGAGCATACATGGTCCCACTCTACAGAGAGTAAAAATTTATATCAGTGTTAAATATTCAGTGTTAATATGACACTGTACAGTGTACCATTTACTCTGGCTAGTGTTGTTCATTAGTGTTATAGCTACACCTAAAGTGTTAATTTTACACTACTATGGAGTATATATGGTCCCACACTACAGAGTGTAAAAATTACACTGATATTAGTGTTAAATGTTTAGTGTTAATATAACACTGTGCAGTGTACTATTTACTCATTCTAGTGTTGTTCATTAGTGTCATAGCAACACCTAAAGAGTTAATTTTACACTACTTCAGAGCATATATGGTCCCACTCTACAAAGTGTAAAAATTACACTAATAGCGGTGTTAAATGTTCAGTGTTAATATGACACTGTGCAATGTACTATTTACTCATTCTAGTGTTGTTCATTAGTGTTATAGCAACACCTAAAGAGTTCATTTTACACCGTTTGGAGTATATATGGTCCCACACAACAAAAAGTAAATATTACAGTATTAAAGTGTTAAACTTAGTATTAATGGCATTAAATAGTGAAAATGAAATAAAATAAAGCCGAAAACATATCCTTTTTTATTATTCAGGTTCTTGGTATTTTTATTTAAAATGCATTACATTTAAACACAACAGGAGTAATTTCAAAGACAGCCTACTGCGTAGTTTAAGGTGGACCAGAAAAAAAATCCAACTTAAATGGTAGCTACAGAAGTTATCTAGCTTGCCTACATGCTGGGACTTCAAACGCCAGAATTTAATGACTGTGCCAAAAGAACTTTTTAATTTTGCCTCAGCTAGCCAGCTACTTAACTTTAGGTTGTTTCTTGTGATAAGTTGCCTGTTTCACTAAAGATAAGGCTAGCTTATTAGATTAGCTAACCTAGCTTTTTCTGGCAGGAGGTTCCCCATTTAACCCAAGTAAAAGCTAGCTAACGCTATGTTAGCTGTTTCTTGAGCACACTTTCCCACACTTTTTGTTTAACTTGTAAGAAGTCTTTTGCCTCAGGTCAGCTAGCTGACCGGCTAGGTTAGCTGTTTCTTTTAAGTCCCATTTTCATATCAGCTAGCTGAGCAAGTTTAGTTGTTTAAAAGAACATAGGTTATTTTTTCTCTTCAGCTAGCTTGGCTAACCAGTTCATTTTGTGAAATTTCCAGTTTCACCTTAGCTAGCATTACTCAGGTTAGCTAGCTAGCTAACTAACTAACTAAAGCAGCCCAAACAGGATTCCACAGGATTTCATTCCACAGGATTAATGAAAATGCATTTAAGCAATATTTAGAATTAAAAAACACATTTAATACACAGTAAAACAGTACAAAATATATTTAATGTCACTATTTATCAAATTTGAGGGTTTGAGGGAAAAAAGACACACCTGCTGCTATTGCTGAATCACAAAGAAAAGGGCAGCTGACAAACTTTGAGTGTAGCAAAATTTGGAGGCGGAGCTTGTTAGACAGAATACACTGGTAGGAGTTGAAATTAGTTGACTCTGGAAAATAATTCCAACTTTATGTGAATTGTAACACTGAGAGTTGTTAAGATAACACCCAGGTGGTCAAAAATGTTTACACTGTGATTTTAACACTATAGATTTTACTATGTAGTTGTACCCTGAAGGAAGTGTCTGATTGCAATGACATTCGGGTGGAGGATAAAGGTAACCAGCTATGATTGATCTTCATATACAGAAATAGTGTGTAATGCATGTGCAACATAACATGCCAGACATCTCTAGAGGTATAGTGGTGTTCTTTAATAATTTGTCCTAAGCAGCTTGAATATTTCCACACAGTTCCTGCAGATTTTGCTGTAGAGCTGGAATGTTGATGGCACGTGCAATGACATGCCACATGTTTTTTTTTAATTGCCAGCATTGCATAGCATTTACATTTGCAGAGGTGCCAGTATATGTGTGTGTGTGTGTGTGTGTGTGTGTGTGTGTGTGTGTGTGTGTGTGTTCAGTAATGACAGACCTCTTTAACAGGCTACGGCATAGGCTGCAGCTTAGGCTATGACATAGGGTCTGCGTCTATGATAGAATATGTACAGGCTAAGTATAAATTAACCTTAAAGGTGCACCCCACACCATAACACCAGGCCTTCTGGATATGTGACACATGACAACAAAACCATTCATCCACAGTGCCTCCACACATGGATTAGTTCTCTTAGTCCTCTCTACCAAGACAAAAGGAACAATTGTCACTGAAAATGACTTGCTACCAGTCACTTCTTTCCTGTCTAGAGTGACTACCCACCAGGTTTCATATCTGTCAGTTGATTCCTTGTGTGTGCAACATTTTTTTGACATGGGATATAATTAAATAAATATCTTATATATAATAAAACACATTTCATTAATTCCTTACTACATAACTATTTTAAATTCACAACTTCATGTTCTAAATCAGAAAAAATGTTTGCGTTTTTTCACCCCCAAGACACTTTAAAATGATATCTGTGTAAATAAATATACTGTTATATTTATGATCGATCTAATGCTCTGCTTCCAGGTCAGAATTCCTTCAAAGGATGATAAACCAGGAGGAAGTCCTATACGGCAGGGACAGAAAGAGGTATGAGCTCAGCTCTCCGTTTATTAGGGATATGGTTATCAGTGATTAGCTAAACCAAGGTTGGAATATTAATGAAGGCTTATCTCCTTGTTTCCCTTCTGTTACCTTGTTGTTTAGAATCTACTTCCTGCACCCACGGTTCTTCCCACCATCCATGAGCTGGATCTGTTTAAGTAAGTATGAGACATATTGGTCATGCTTGTTTAACCATCAGCTGCTTATGTAAGAGAAAATAAAGGCACTAAAATGACGTCATTACTCTCGACTGGCCTAAACTACCTTTGACCTGATTAGGTGCTTCCAGTCCATCCTGATTCACCTGCAGATGCTCTGGGAGCTGATGTTGCTAGGAGAGCCACTGGTCGTCATGGCACCCTCTCCGACCATGTCCTCAGAGACGGTGCTGGCCTTAGTCAGGTGTGGATATTGGTTCAGAATTGCCATGCCATCATTTATTGATTCATTTACCTAATTAAACTCAATTGTGATCTGATATGACAGTATACTCTACATGGCCAAATGTATATGGACACCCCTGCTTGTTATTACCATCTGACAGTCAGACTGATAAATCTGGGTTTGGTAGATGCCCAAGAAAAACACCACCTGTATACATAGTGGCAGCTGTACATGATGTATGTAGTGAAGGTTTAATAATACACTGGTTTTGTTTTTCATTTGTGGTTTTTCATTTTAGGTGGTAGGGTAGGGTAGGGTAGGTAGATAGATAGATAGATAGATAAGGTAGGTAGATAAGGTAGGTAGGTAGGTAGGTAGGTAGGTAGGTAGATAGGGTAGGTAGGTAGGGTAGGTAGATAGATAGATAGAGCCAGTAGCAGTTACACAACACAGTAGAAACAAACAATACACAGTACAAACAAACAATAAGTGTAGTAAAATACGAGAGCACATTGAGGGATATAAGACTCTAAACTATACAATTCTAAACTGACACTTAAAAATATATACATAAATATATAAATACAAAAACTATAGGTTAGGTGCGTAGTGTAGTGTCCAGGAGTGCAAATGTACAGGAGGTACAGTAAAGTGTCCAGAATTAATTGCATTAAGTGTCTTAATGCAACAACATATAAAAAAAATGTATAGTCTGGAAGGTGACATTTCTAGTTTAAGGTTAACTGTTGTACTGTGTACAAAGTGAGCCACATAAAGAGACTGAGTGTGTTTTCATGCACGTCATAAAAAGATTACTGCAAAACATCACTTTGTCAGTAGTAGGGATGGGTGATATGGCCCTAAAACAATTTTGAGAGACATGTAATACCACAAGTATTTTTGTAATAACAATATTATTGGCAATATGACAACAACGGAATAATTGATCATTTTCAAGACACTACTAAAGAGGCAGTGTCACTATGATCAGAAGACCTGAGAGAGCACAATTGGCCTTGCTCTCTGTGGGCGGGTAGATGGCGTTCTCTCCCTACATCACTTCTAAGGTGATTTCGGTCAGCACAGGCATCTGTTACCTGATGTATCTGAGCCAGGACGCTGCGCTTTCCTCCAAATGCATGGGCTGCTCTGTAATGACACATCAGCAGCTATTTGAAAAGAGGTGTTGGCTGATTTCACTTGTCAGAGAAAGCATGAGCTAGTTTTCACCCTTCTAGTGTTAGAGCATTAGTAATGTTGAGGAAAGTGCAGTTAAGTGGATGAAAATGGGTTCAAATTTAAATAAATAAATAAATAAAAATGCATATGACTGCAACAAAATAAATGTAGTAAAATTTTGTAGACATATAACAGTTTCAAGCATTCATTAGAATGTAACTGTACAACTGTAACTCAACAAAATCTACCACAGTAAAAAAGTGCAGAATATAGTTTACATGCATTTAAGTTGCAAACGTAAAGTTATACAAGAATGTCCTTAAACCTTGATAGACTGCTTTCAATTTTTTAATTTTATGGATTTGATTTTGTGTCACTATTTTGTCACTGTCATGTTTGCCTTGTTAAATGTTCCCCACGTATTTCCAATACCAGGCTCTACTTTAACTCATGCGCAGACTAAGAAATTAGAGGATACTCTGGTTAAGTGAATATGTGGACTGAGAAATACACTTACTGAGCTAGAATCTGACTTGTTAATCTGATTTTTAGACCATACTCTGGTCTACGAAATTTGAGTATTCTGTTTAAATGACTGCCTTAATAATCTGATAACTGTAGTGATCTGATTGTAAACAGAATTGTTAAACCTTTAGGATGTTTAGAACACAGACTGGAAACAGGCCTTAACGCCAAATATTATTGACCTCTGATGTCATTAATGCATTTGGCTGAGTAACAGCCATTTAGGATGTGCAATGCAAGATGTATCATGATACGGGGGTCACAATCAGTATATTGCCTTGCTTTAAGTAAGAACAGTAATATCTGAGTACACCTAGCAGCTGGACTTTAAACACAGTAAATATTTATTTAGTATATTTTAATATTTATTAAATATTAATGTGGATTTGAGCATCATTACAGTCAGCATATATTATTTTTTCGTACAACCCTAATCTTAAAATATAGCAGGAACTGTTTTCAGAAAAGTGGAGGGTGTCAATGATGGTTTTGAAATGAGCACATATGAATGTGTTCCTGGTGTTCACATACATTTGGCTCTTTGTAAGGCTGTTGTAATTATTGCATATGGTAAAATATACTGGTTCCTCTTTTGCTTTTTCAGCTCTATCAGCCCACTGAAATACTGCTGTGATTTTCGGCCTTATTTTACTATCCACGATAGTGAGTTTAAGGAGTACACTACCAGGACTCAAGCACCGTAAGTGTCTGTGTGTGTGTATGCAGATTGGATAGAGTAAATGGTATATAACTATTAAACAATATTATAACTGATTGGTATATTGAATTATATTACAATTTAACTGACCTTAGTAGTTTATTAGTGTTTATTGGATAACTGAGTATTCCATGTATTACTCCCTGCCTTTGTTTATTGGAACAATATTTTGTACCTTTAGAAAAGGCCTAATTTGTTGCCTTTCTTCTTATATGATTGTGTTTTCAGGCCTAATGTAATTCTGGGTGTCACTAACCCCTTCTTCATCAAGACCTTTCAGTGTTGGCCCCATATACTACGTCTTGGGGAGCTGAAGATGTCTGGTAAGAAAGACAAGAAAGACAAAGATCATTCTTTGTGGCTTAAATGATTCTTTCTCCTTGCAACATTATACCTGATCACCCTCTTCTTTCAGGAGATTTGCCAAAGCAGGTCAAGGTTAAGAAGCTGGCCAAGTTGAAAACACTGGACACGAAACCAGGTACATTTAAGAGTATTAATATACAATGTCTTGCAAAACTAATCATACTTCTTGAACGTTTTAACATTCTGTCACTTTACAACCACAAACTTAAATGTATTTTATTGAGATTTTAAGGGATAGACCAACACAAAATAGCACAATTGTGATGTGGAACGAAAATGATACATGGTTTTCAATACTTAGTAGAGTCATCTTTTACTGCAATTACAGCTGCAAATATGTTGAAGTATGTATTTACCAGCTCTGCAGACTAAGATTCTTCTTTGCAAAACAGTTCAAGCTCAGCCAGGTTGGATGGAGAGCAACTTTCATGTTTTTCCATGGGATTTAGGTCAGAACTTTGACTGGGACATTTCAACACATGAATATTTTTTTATCTAAACCATTCCACTATAGCTCTGGCTGTATGTTTAGGGTCACTGTTTTGCTGGAATGTAAATCTCCTTTCCTAGTCTCAAGTCTTTTGTAGCCTCTACCAAGTTTTCTTTCAGGATTGCCCTGTAATTAGCTCCATCCATCTTTCCATCATCTCTGACCAGCTTCCCTGTCCTTGCTGAAGAAAAGCATCCCTACAGAATGATGCTGTCACCACCATGATTCACAGTGGAGATGGCGTGTTTAGGGTGATGACCATTGTTACTTTTCCGCCACACATAGCGGTTAGCATTTAGGCCAAAAACTTCAATATTGGTCTCATCTGACCACAGAACCTTCTTCCACATATTCCTGCAAACGGAACTATGATTTAGAGAGGCTGAATACTTTTGCACATCACACTTTTCATATTTTTATTTGATTAACATGGTATCAAACAGGTATCTCTTTTTACTTTACAATTATGTGATGCTTGTGTTGGTCTGTCACTTGACATCTAAATAAAATACATTTAAAAATCTTTTTAAGGGTTTAAGGGGTATGAATTCTTTCGCAAGCCACTTTATGTATTTTTTAAGTAATAATGAATGTTGTACATAGTACCGGTAACAGTGACGTGTTTATGTCTGTCTGTGTATTCACATTAAGGTATATACACAGCGTACAAAACTTTTCTACATAAAGACAAAGCCCTCATCAAGAGACTCTTAAAGGTAGGGCAGAACTGAGAATGGAAAAAAAAATGTACATATTGAGTAATGATGTTGTTCCCAGTGTCATCTCTCTGTTTCACTTTCACTGACTTCATAGGGAATTCAGAGGAAAAGACCTTCAGAAGTGCAGAGCGCCATCTTGAGGCGGCATCTGTTAGAACTGACCCAGAGCTTCATCATTCCACTAGTAGGGACACTTTTTTTTTGTTACCTCGCACCTTTTTCATCTCTGATTATTATTTGCAAAACTGTGATGTATTGTATGTAGTGAAGGGGTTTGTTGGAAATATTTTATATAAAGACGTTAAATAGAGAGTAGAATCTTGCCTTACAATTTACCTCACACTTGTGCTGTTTTAAAGGAGCGATATCTGGCTAGCCTGATGCCACTGCAGAGATCTGTGACTCCTTGGAAGGTAATTTGATTGGTTCATAAATTGACATTGAAATCACATTTGAATAGGGATTATATAGTCCAACATTTAGAAAACAAAGAATAAATAAATAACACAGTTTTATATCTCTCTTAGACTCCTCCTCAGATCCGACCCTTTAGTCAGGATGAGTTTATGGCCACTCTGGATCACGCTGGGCCGCAGCTCACCTCTGTCCTCAAAGGGGATTGGATGGGCCTTTACAAGTAAGACACTATTTTTTTTTTTTAACTATTCAGCTCATAGATTTATCCGACCACATTTTTGAAATATTTAACTGTTATGTTTTTTTGTGGACAGTATTTATTAATTTGGTTGAGTGTCTTGCACATTTTTCTGGATCTGCAATTATATTATTATTATTTTTTTCTTTTTTAAGGCGATTCTTTCGGTCCCCTAACTTTGATGGCTGGTATCGTCTAAGACACAGGGAAATGACTCAGAAAGTGGAATGTCTTCATTTAGAAGCTATCTGTGATGCTGTAAGTACCGATCCAAAATCTTTTCACTTCAGAGTATGACAAATACATAAATTTTGTATTATATATATTTAGGCACAGTTTGTCACAATGTTCTTGTTAACTTTGTTTCCTTTCATATAAAAGTGCATAAAAAAAAAAATTAAAAAAAATCCTAATTGTCAACATTAACACATTAGTGCATGCAGTTAATCTGGAAACTTTTATTCACGTAAAAAATGACAGCCTGGTGATGCATTAGCAGTTTTATTTAGCAATATAACACAGCAAAGCTTACTGTTGAGTTCTGTAAGTACTGTTGGGTGCATACAAACACACACCGCTGATGGTAAATTTCCTTTTTTCAAGCTGTTAAATGTGGAATTTACTTTTTTCCATTAAAACTCACAGTTAAACTCACTAACTCAGCACATTACAAAATTCTAGATTAAAAAGCATCAGAACTACCCTGAGATATTATAATACAGTAAAAAAGGATTTATTCTGCCAGCTGGTAATTTCACAACACCACTATTACTGTCCCCTTCACAAAAACAGTTAACTACCAGCATTTAAAAAAAATATAATCCTGTTTTTATGCATGATTTAGTCACCGAATATTGGTGTGATTTAATAAAGTAATTTTTAAGGGGTTGGCATCAAATAATACAAATCAATGTGTTTCTAGCACTAACTATTTTATTCGTATTTAAATACCCATTACTAAAAGCTTATTCTTGAGGAAGAAAAATCAGTTCAGTTCTAAAAGTGTGATAGAATTCTATTGTGATTAATTAGATAAATGTTTTTTTTTAATCGATTGACACCACTAGTTTTAATACAAAACATGTCCTGCACTGTTGTCACTTCCTCTGGTGGGAAAGCTGCTTCAGTGTATTTAGCAAAATATGTCAAATTTCTTATCATATTATTTTGTAGAAAATGTAAAGGACACACCAACAGTGTTTCAATTATTAGTCCAAATATTTTATAGTGATATTAAGTTACTTGCCTGTTATTTTTATGAATAATAAGAATAAAAAAAAAAGTATAAATATGTATAAATAATACACTTCTGTTTTATATAACAACTGTCTTTTTTTCTACTCTCAGGATCTGCTGAGTTGGACCAAAGACAAGTCAGAGGTGGAGATTGTTGACCTTGTTTTAAAATTGCGGGAGAAACTGGTTAGTGAAAACATGGTTTATTTGTCCTTGGATTTAACAATTGCACTAATAGAGAAATGTATCTCTGAGACAAAACCACATCTAACATAAGTGGTTTTAGTGGTGTAGTTCGGTGCTGCAATTTGGCAAGTAAATAAATACTTACAATAACTTTTTGGGAAGCAAGCTAAGACCATGTGTACATTGTAGTTTGGCTGTACTTAAAGATGAGTTGATAGAGATTAATTAAAAAGTAAATTTATGCTTTTAAATCAGATACAAATATTTAATGTTACGGCAGTGATAGGCAAGCAATTGTATCATCATTAAAATATTTTTTTTGTTTTTCTGACAACCTTATTGCTGAATATCAGTAATTATCGAAAAAACAACCTGAAGTGAGTTTGTTTCTTTATAATGAGGCTGCTTTTGTTTTCCCACTTCAGTAAGAGTTAGATGATTAATGTTTTGTTAAGTCTGCATCTAACACATTTGCATAGGCGAGGTTATTCATATAATACAGTACACACACTTACACTTGTAGCAGAGTGTGCTTACCTTCCTTACCTGCTGTTTCGTCATAGTAGTCTGATTATAGTTTGTCTGAATTTGGATGTAAAAGGTGATTTGTGTTCTTTTAAATCTACTTTTCTCACCCTGCACCTTCCACAGTAACACTTTGTGCTTCACTCAGTGCAATTCTTAATGCTTTGTTGCTGCAACAATGTTATTTGTGGTACAGATACTGTAGTTCTTCATCAGTGTCCAGTACATTTCTTATTTTGAACAATGTTTTATTTTATTTTCTCTCTCTTTCCCCCCTCTCTATTCCAGATGAGAGCTCGCAAGCATCATCTTCCAGTGAAGGAGGAGTTGCATGAGAAGCTGGAAAACTACATTCAGACTGTAATCAGCTCTCTGCCTGAGGATCTGCAGACAGTACTGCACAAACACTGATAGAGATGCACAAACCCACAAACATGCTGATCAAAAGGGACCTGATATCTAATAAAGCAACCAAGCTACTTACAAGGATAATCAATCGCAGTTACCAGGAGACTGACTGAAAAAAAATACAGACACACGACAGTGCTGACATGAACCAGCACCAGCAAAGCACCTGAAAGTTCACAGGTACCAGTTATTTGACATACAGGTAATACTTGCAAGACGTTGATTGTCATTATACAGTACATGAAAAGGGATTTTTGTGGGATGTTTTCTGTACAGTCGTGTTTGATCTAAAAAAAAAAAGATAATAATTTTCAGTTGCAGTGATCATTAGGTTTTCATACCTAGTCTGATCACGGTCTGTGGAAACACTCTGGGGACACAGGATTTTTTTTTTTTTTCAGGCTGCTTTTGTGATTTTTGTTTTATACCTTCTTGATAAAATGTCAAAAAGAACAACTCTATATTACTCTGTGCACACAGCAATTAAGTCATGAGTGAGTTATGCTGCTTATGGTACATTTAACAGATCTTATGTTTTCTCAATTTTACATGATTAATACATCAAAGGGGATCATCATTGTCATGCAAAAAAGAGAATATTTCTGAAATGTTAAATGTATGTTTCACAAAAATGGGAAATATTAATATAGATAGTTGGCTCTGACATTTTCCTTGTGCTATTTGGATCTACATTAATTCTGTTTCACTCAAAGTAAAACAAAGCCCCAAAACTCAAACTCTGAGAAACTTTTCTTTTTTTTTTTTAAGAAAAAACAATTTACCACAGTGGTAATTCAATTCAATTTCCTTTTAACCGTTTCACCTGAATTATCTCCAGTGATAAAAAATGTAAGAATGCTGTTTCTCTAATACTCTACTATAAAATCTATATAGCAAATAAACCCAATTAACTAAAATATTTAAAAGTTTTCATTTCCATTGCATTTGAAGCTTGTGTGTTATGTTTTATTATTTCATAACCATCCCTAAACAGTAAAAAAGATGATTAAAAATGTTCTAAATCACATTGCATTATTACAAATTAGCTCTTACTTTGCCTCAATGGCTCTAGTACTTCTGTTTTTCCAGTGCAGTGGGCGGGGCCAAGTTACTGTTTTATTGGTTTATAAACTTGTTCATTGGCTGGTTTGTTGTCTATTCTGATAGACAACAAGTCTCAAAATGCTTTGTAGTCCCAAACTAAGCTTAATCTCTGTCTGGGAAACTGCCCCTATATAGCATATGCTAGTATACCAACAATATTAGTATAAATACGAATAAACCATACAGTAGTTATTATAAAACAATCTTAATGTGCTGTTTATGAGTGAAGCTCAGAGTAATGGTATAGGAAAAGTATGTTAGATTAGGATAAAAGAGCACAGTTAATAGAATATACAGGTTTGCTTCTCCTTTGTGAGCTTTAGTCACTCACAGTATGGATTTGTTAATTTGTACCAGCAGTAGTTGATTGGATAATGATCTATCTATTGAATGTTAACTGTAATAACTGGCGTTCCTCAACACATGTAAAATAGTATATATATATTTTTATTTGTTGCTATTTTGATGTTTGTGTTTTTGAACATATAACCAGTTTGGGGCAGTTTCCCATTTAGGGATTAAGCCCAGTCTTGGACTTGACAGAATTTCCAATAGAGGTTTTTCATTGAAAGGAAAATATAGTCTATGGCTAGGTCTAATCCCTGTCTAGGAAGCTTTCTGAATTAGGGTTGTTCCTTTAGAGCTGGTGTTTTAATCTCTCGGTTGATCACTTTTGAGGACCCCCCTCACATACCCCTGTACTACGCTATGAAACCTGTGAGAAAGGGAAGAGTGTTTCTTGTGCACCACAGCACCACAACATTTGGTCACACGCAGCCAGTCTGCCTTAGAGAGACTGTACTCAGTATGTATTGAAACTTCACCAGTTCGAGTGTGGTGGTGACTGGAGCTTGTGAGGACTTTGCAGTTGATTTTTTTTACCCTTAGTTTGAGCACTGAAGACTGATGACAATATTAAGGAACTCAACAGATGTCAGATGATTAATAAAGGCGACATCTGTGCCCAGGGCAAGGCCTTTTCTAGCACAGCAATTGACCAATTTACCTCTTATTGCCATGATACAATCCTCCTAAACAGCAGTAAACCAGTAATATAAAAACACACAGTAAAAGACAAATGCAGTAGTGACTTTGATACACCTCACATGACACTTGAATTTCAGTCTCTGAGCCTCTTTACTAAAGGTGTCATTTAGTTGGTTTAACATTAGTGTCCTTTTTCTCAATTCTTCAACTTTTGTTTTAGCACTTTTTTATCTTGCATGTGCCACAGCTTCTTAAACAAAGCATTGAAAAAGGATAATCATTATCTAGATATTTAAAAATAGAGCTATATAAATATAGCCTGCCTTCGACAGAGGTAGCACAAAAATGCAAGGCGTATGAGTCAAATTAGTCAATTAGGCATCTCGACTACGTAAAACAGGTTATATCTGTGGATGAGTCTCACATTATGATTTCTAGTTTGTCTGTTTATCTGTAGTTTAATTAGTCATTTTAGTATATGAACATTTATCCACATCTGTATTTTATGTTCCTGAAAAGAAGGATCGCACCTTCACAAATAAGCTACTTGAATATTCTGTAAATATTGCTTTGTAGGGTTTGAGTGTTGTCTGTCTGCATAAGTGAATGCCTTACTTGGATACCATGGAAATCTACAGTTCTGCCAGCAGAGTGTTTATAGCAGTAGGTAGATTACCTCTTTGACAATTCACTTCAAATTTAAGATGCACCATATAAAGTCATGCGCATTTGAACACTTAAATTATACGTTTTTTTTTTTTTTTTTTTTTAAGTTAATAAATAATCTACAGGCAACAGGTTTAATCATGATATTCTCAGTGAATTTTAGAGCAAATTTTTAATTAATTTGCTAAATTTAACATATTGGAATAAAAATATTTTTTTTTTGTACACGTCACATTTCCCCAGTATGTTAAATTAAGCAAATGAACAATTATTGTGTATAACATAAGTGTGTTTTACCTGCAGAGGGTTTGTACTTATTTTTACTTTAACAAAACATGTAATTTCAGTAGGAATGGCCAAACCTTTAGACATGACTTTATCTGCAAACTTCCGTTAGTATGATCTGCCAAATTGAAGCCAACCCTATAAGACATTGTTAGACGTGAACTGAGCTGAATGTAGAATTCTTAAACCATCTCGAATGTATGTTTTAGTGTCTGAATCATGAAGTGCAAAATGTCAGTAGACTGCTAGTATATGGTTAATCCAATTTCCCATATATGCAGGGTTCATACACTTTTAACCTATTCATTTCCATGATTTATTTTCATGACTTTTCCATGTCTTTAAGGCACATTTTCATTGACATAAAATAAAATATCAGTGCAGACATGGACAATAAAACCTAATATCAACTAGAACTATAATCAAAAATGATTACAGTAGGCCTGAATCTGAAAATAATCCTGACACACAATCTTTAATAATAAAATGTGTGTCGGATCCTGAGAGCTCCCTTGTGTAGGGCTAAATGACTGAACTAACTCTGAACTGATGTATTTGTTAGCTCAAAATAGATTTTCTTCATTGATAAACTGAAACACAAAGATTTGTAGACCAATTTTCCAAAACTTTCTGGGTATTTTTAAGGCCTGAAAATTGCCATTTTCACATTCCATGACTTTTCAAGGTTTTCCATGACCGTCCAAACCCTGTATATAAAATCTATTTTTTTTTTGTTTGTTTTTTTACTTTGCATCAGTTCTTTCATATTTATGTAAGTATTTATATTATTTATCTATTTTTTAATGTTTACTGTAAGAATGTCACTCATGGAAATTGAGCTCATGTTTGGAATTTATTGTATGGATGTTTGAGTGTGCTCATCAATATGTGATAGAATAAAAGCTGTTACCGATCAGTGTCACAGTTCATCATGTTTGGAAAGCAGCACAAACATCTGGATAAGGATAGATGATTGTAATTTTAATGTCACTTTTTTAAATAAACAATTCAAAATATACACTCTGATAAGACACTCTATAACCCATTTTAGGTACAAATCAAGTTTCTGTACAAAAACAGGCATTAATTGCTTTTAATTACAGAAGGTGCGACATTGCAGTTATGGAACATTTTGTAGGCCAATGACAGTGGTGGTGATGGAATGAAAAAATACAAGGTCTAACAGCACAGCTGGGGTCAAAAAAACTTAATGTTTAGTGTTTATAGTGCTCCATCATGATTCCTAATCACCTTACAGATCATTTGATAATAGAAGAGAAAACACAAAACTGCAATGCTGCAAAGGGAACAATGATAACATTCCATTTCAACCGCAATCTGTATAACAGTATGCATGAAAAAAAGGGAACAACTGAGCATGTATAGGAAAAAAGTCTCCATGTCTAAATTATTTATGTTATTTAGGTTCTCAGGTCACTGCAGATCGCAGCATACCTGCCTGGGCTTTCTTTGGTCTTTCTTATTAAGAAACTACACATTTGTGTACACAAGTTCATACTGCAGTGGAGGAGGTGAGCAATATGACAAGATTTTATTGTTACTGTGATGAGCAACATCCTCACTGTCCAAAGAAAAGCATCTATCTCTAAAACAGCAAGTTTACAGGCGAGTGATAAACCTTCTTAACTTTCAATGTAAGTCAAAGTTTATTTCACACAGTGAAAGGGTCAGTTTGTGTGTTTAAATTATGTAGTAAAATAAACTGCCAAAAATGGAAATACTGCCTGACATGCTTCTCTGAGAACATTATGGAAATTGGCAGAACCTAAAGAACACTGACCAACTACATGTTTTAATACAGAGAGCATAGTCAGTCATATTTAACTGGACCAAGTGCAGCAAATGTTGAACAAAGATCAAGAGTTTTTAAATTCAGCTTTTAAAATCTGTTTCACCCATGACATTTTTTTCTAAATATTGTTATTTGTCTTTTCTTTTTTTTTTTTAACCAGTTAACCCTCCCCTATGTAGTGGTTATATCTAATATAGGAGGAGAAAGAATAATGGTCCTCTCTCTGCTTTTTAAATATCTTCATTGCCATGCAAAACCTGGTACCACTTTAAAATAAGGTTCCCTTATAAAGGGTTCATAAAGAGTTTATAAAGAAGTTTGTTAATGGTTATAAATTAAGTTGTAAACACTTAAAAAAACATTAATAAACACTTACAACACAAGAATAGAAAGAACAGTGAAAATAACGGTTTTAATATAGCTAATAAAATAATATAGAAAGTCAGTTCAGTCATTTAATATATTATAGTTAAACTAATAAAGCTACTAATAAAAAATTTAATGCTTACTGATGGAAAAGACAAATACGTTAAGAACCTTGGATAAACAATTGTGGAATCACTATTTGGTACAAAACAAGCCACTGCTGCCCTTTATATGTATATGTTGTAACTGCTTAGTAATGGTTTATAACCTAATTAATAACCATTAATAAACTTATTTATAAACTATTTATAAAACCTTTATAATGGAGCCTTGTTTTAAAGTGGTTCCCAAAACCTTGTATCACCAGTCTGAATTTCACTTTCTTATATAATCTGAATTTGGCAGCTTTTTTCTTTATAGAATTTCAGGCAGAAATGCTCCAAAATTACTTTCTTTTAAAATAAGTTTTTTTCCTTTACATGTAGTGAAGCTGCCATTTTGGAGATGCATGGTTTTGTGTACAGCAATGATGATATTTCTAGTAAAGGTCCAGGAAATATCTGTGCACGTGTATGGAATGTAAAGGGCAACTCAAACTTTGTGATGGTTGCAAGCTTTAACACAACAAAGGAGGTTAACTGCTTAGTACTAAAGTTGGTATTACCCTTAAGGAAAGTGTGCAAACTTCACACATCCACCCATTAAATAAACCCATAATAAATAAACAAATCTCCCATTTTTAGCTGAATAAAGCTACTTTTTCTGACTTTAAACATTATCTCATCCCAGCTGGCCACCAGCTCTGTGCTTGGTGCTTCACCACAGCCTGTTTTTCTTGAGGGCTGAAGTGAAGGATGGTCAGAATGGCTGAGAGCGTTTGCTGTCTCCCTCTAGAGTCCTGCAGTGTCAGGAACCTGTAGATGACGTTCTTTAGATACTCCAAGTTGGCGCCGTCTCTGCCCTGGTCACGGATGCGCTTATCCAGCTGTGCTCGTAGCTCAGCCACCTCCTCCTCGTGCCTCTCGCCGTTAGCGATCAATTTTGCTTGTAGTTGATGAACATCTTCCTCCAGCCGATGCTTCTGCTTGCGCACTGAGGTGATGTCGACCTCCTTCCTGGCCAGCTGTTCAGCGTACAGCAGTAAAGTGGGCTCATTTGGGCTAGCTAGCTTCAATGTAATCAAATCGCTCTCTTCTTGTGAATCAGCACCCCCTGCATCCTCTCCACCAACTCGGTCAGCTGTGCCATCACTTGCACTATGCCTCCGAAGGTTAATCATTGCTGTGGCTCGGAGCTGTTCCAGCTCAAGGTCCTTCTCTGAAAGAAGGGCCATGGTGCGGTCCCTTTGCTTGTGTAGCTCTTCCTCCAGGCGCAAGAAGTTCTCCCTGTGGTGAGCCTCCAGCTTCTCCAGCTCTTGTTTATGGGCCTGCTGTAAAGTCACCAATCCCTGCTGACGTTCCTCCAACTCGCGCTTGTGCTGAGCCTCAGCTTCATCCGAGTGAATGCGCAGGTTGATGTATTTCTCTTTCAGTTCAGCCAGCTGGTCACGGGCCTCCTCGAGCTCCTTGGCCTGGTTGCCGTCTTTTGCATTCTTGTTCTTGAGAACCACCTGCGCCCTTACTTTGTACCTCTCAAACTCATCCTTCAGCTGCCGGAGTTCTTGCTGGTAGTACAGAACAGAGGCCTTCTCTCCATCAGAGACCTCACTGCCCTGCCCTGTGTCTCCCTCTAGAAGCTTCTCAATCTCCAACGTTTGGTCCTGGGACCTCTGTGCAGCCAGCTGTAGCAGTTTCTTCACTTTCTCCAGCTTGTCCTTCAGCACATTCACGTCCAGGGTTGTTTCATCAATGCCAAGGTCTGACGTAGTGGTCTTTGCACTGGCTGCAATGGCTAGAGTCTTGTTCTCAGTGTCCAGCTGAAGGATGCGCTCCCGTAGCCTCTGAGTGTTCTGTTGGTCTTTCTGTCTGGCCTTCTCGCATGCACCCAGCAGCTCTGACAGCTCAGAGACCCTCTCCTCTAGACTAGCCACTCGACCTTCCTCCAGCTGTGCCTGCTCTCGCAAACGCTCATCTGCCTGAGCAACCTGCAAATATAAAATACACATAAACAGCAGCTACAGTTTACCAGAGGAAAATGTTATCATAGATTTATAACAACACTAATCTATAACTAATCACAATTAATCACACCTGTTTTCTTTACTTTACTTTAATAAAAGAATGAATGACAAAATGGAATTGTGTGTCAATCGCTCAAAAACGAACAAGAAGAACAAAAAAAAGAAGAATCACATTTAATCCATGTTTCAGAATATAAAGATAATTTACCATCAGAACTCGAAAGTAGTGATGCTGTGCTTATCTTGCTAATGTAAAAAATAAATAAATAACTGATTAATCTGAAAAATCCTGATTAATCCCACTTGTCTTTCACATAAACACATTGTATTATTGGTGCCATTATTGTTTTTTTCTTTCTAATATTGCATTAAACCACAACAATATTCTGTGACTAAATCATGGATAAAATCAGTATTACATTTTTAAATGCTGGTCCTGAACTGTATTTTTGGGAAAGGGACAGTAATAATGGTGTACAGTGTGGTTAAGGTCTGGCAGACTTTTTTACTGTATTATAATATCTCTATTATAATTCTGATGGGGGAGAGGGAGGGAGGGAGAAAGAGAGAGAGAGAGAGAGAGAGAGAGAGAGAAGCATAAACTCTAGTACAAAAAAAGGCAATCTACCTTCTGAACCTGACAGTAAGTGTTTCTGTGTTATATTGCCAAATAAAACTGCTAATGCATCACCAGGCTCTGTCAACTGTGTCATTGATTCATTGTTAGCTACATTAGCAGAGCTTTTTTATTAAAAAAAGTATTGTCTGGTCGCTGGCATTTTAGAGACATTTGCAGTTGGCCAACACTTACCTTCCTAATCTCGTGCTGAATCTGCTGGTTAAATTGTGCCTTCAGGTCAGCAATCTCTTGCTGCAGCTCCTGTACCCTTGGATCAGGCTTATTTCTCTCAGCCTCTGAAGCCTGCAGACTCTTCCTCAGCATTTCACACTCCTCAGCCATCTTCTTCACCTGTTCCTCATAATCTAGTCCCCTGTCTGCAGCTTGCATGGTTTCCACCAAGGTTTCTCTAGCATCCTCCAGTTTAAGTTCAGCATCTTGTCTTAGACTTCTTTCCTCTTGCAGTAATTTCTGAAGCTCACGGAGCATGTGGGCATGATCACCTTGCTCCTGCTCCCGCTCGTGCTGCTGTGTGATTACGCGAGCCTTGCTCTCTGCAAGCTGCTCCTGCAAAGCCTGAAGCTCATTCTGGTACTGCTTGTGTGCCTCCTCCATCTTCCCCTGCATCTCCTCAAGGTCTTGCTTCATCTTCCGCTTGTCTGCTTGGAAGGAAGCCTCCATTCGAGACTTTTCCTGAGTGACCGTGGCCAAAGAGTTGGTCAAAGTAGACAGCTGAGACTTGAGTTGAATCACCCGGCGATCTACTTCAGCAACTGCTGAAGCAACGGGCTGATCTACACCTGCACTGCTGCCGGAACTGACGCCACTCTCCGAGCCACTCTGAGTGTCTTCTGACTGCTGGATCACTGATCCTTCTCCAAGGCCACTCTGATCTTCCTCTAAAGGGTCACCCTTAGTGCTGCTGCTGGTCACACTGGTAGCCGTGTCAACAGAAGCTGCTGTGTCCACACTGTCCTCACTGTGAATGGAACAGTGGTCATCTACAAGGTCAGTAGGTGGTGGGCATTCTGCTTTGCCAGTGCATCCACTGGAAGGTGGGTCATGGCTGTGTAGGGTTAAATCCACCTCCTGGGACACAGTGAGGACGTTCAGACTAGCTTCCAAAGCTTCCTTCTCTTTCAGCAAACTTTTATACGCTCTGACAACATCTTTTAAACGGGTCTGATATTGGATAAGTTGCTTCTTCTGGGCCTCAATTGTGTCAAGCAGGTCTTTCTTGCTTGGGCCTCCACCAAAGCTCATTCCAAACTTTTCCATTGTGAGGACACACTTAAAGTGCTTTCATAGTAAGAGCTGCAAAATATGTAAACCTGCAGAAGTTTAAAACAGAGGGAGAATGTGTCAGTAAATGCAATATTGGCTTGTTGGTTAAATGTTTAGTTACTACTATAATGAATGCTCCAAGTTAGTGATTATAAAACCTTCACATTTCATCATATTTTGGATATGTTATATGAACATATAACATATAATTGTTCTCTTCTCTTAACCCATTTAATTTAGATTTTTTTTTCGCCGGACATAAAAATATCCAAATCCAAAATAAGTTTTATGACAGGTCACAAATGTGACTTTGCAGCATACATTTTACATTTACCTTCTATGTACTTATCAAATAATATACATAACCCAGGCTAGTTATCACTATTTTGGAACAGAGCTCAAACAAAAAAATTACCATTAAATGTATGATGCCCATCATCCACTTTTATCTAATAATAGTGTACCTGGTATGTATCCGGAATAAATAAAGTATATATTTTTCTGTTTAACTACTTTATCTGTAAACTTTATTTGATTGTGCCGATTCAGTACTGTGATATATTTGTATATATACTTTAACAAAATAATTATTTTCCTTTTTCTAGTAAAGTAGGCAATTTGGAGAAGTTGTGACAGCGGTGACATTTAGTATTACAAGTGACAATACTTATAAAATATACTTAAGCCTTATTATAAAAGCACAAATTTGTTTTATTATACAATTTTTTAATAAATATATTAATTTTATCCTGGGACAACAATAATTGTTATAGTATGTAACTGATAAGCATAGAGATCATATTACAATAATAATTTAGGCACATTTCAATTTGTCTTTAGTGTTTAATTGTGCAGCTTAGACAATTATACTTCAATTGTATTAGGCAGAACTATGCAGAACTATGAATGTGTTTAAGTATGTATACTTAGATTCACTGTGTTATCCCATCAGCCACTATTATTCCAAATACATATATCATTACTCAATACAGCCATTACTTTGCATATTGCAATCAGGGTTTAAACAGCTCTGGTTATGTGCCTGTTTATATCTGTCCAGTCTCATTTATTTTTACTTAAGTTCTGACCATAGTGCAGCCCATACTTATACAATATTTCAATGTCAGCTACTGATTTACTGATTAAATCCAGCAATGACGAACTGAACTAGGTAAAACAGTAAACACTACAGCACATGGCACCCAAAAACCAAACACTGTGGAACTGCTTTAAAATTACTCCAGAGGCTGCATCACTATCACACACTAATCTGCGAATTACAGGAAAGCATAAACTACAACATCTTATAACTGTGGTTTCTACTACTGAAGTCAATACTGTTTTATTAAATCTTAATCCTGAGGTAACTTAGATAGGTTAGGTTAGTTAGGTTAACCTAACGTTAGGTCAGTTACTGCAAGCGGACCTCCTTATCATAACAATTAGCCCGCGAGCTAATCCAAACGGCTAACAAACAAACCCAGCAGAAACCCGGCGACCCCACTAAAGCAGCCGCTCTTTAAACATGTGATTTTTTTGTACTTTACTTAAACTGATTAAATACCTGAGATTTTGCATAAAGCGCGAAAGTCTCTCAGCTACGTGTCAAAATAACATTCCGTCTCTTCCTGCTTCTCTCCCACTCACAGGAAGTGACGTCCTGAAAACGCCTGGTGGCCTGTGACCCTATACGTAAAAAAAAAAAAAAAAAAATATATATATATATATATATATATATATATATATATATATATAAAATAATTAATTAAAACGGTAAATAAATATTTTAAATGAGAATTATTTCATTTAATTATTTATGTATTTATTTAAATATGAAAACGAAGCATAAATAATTAATATATATATATATATATATATATATATATATATATATATATATATATATATATATATATATATATATATATATTAATTCATTTATTTATATAATATTGTCGCAAATAACCCTCCATAGATTGGACAGTGAAGGAATGTAGTCGGAAAAATAAGTTATAATATATATACTTATATGCCGCCTAGCCTACCTAATGGCGAAGCAGCTGGTGTTATGGTAAATTCAGTTCCCCCTTTTCCCCCTTCACTGCGCATGTTGAAATCATGATGTAGCGCAGCTCTGATAGGTTCCATAGACCACTGTCATTATTTTTGTAGGCGGTGCCATGTTGTTTATGTCCATATTTGGGGTTCCGTGTCTAAGCGGTTCATGTGAATGGCGAATTTGAATAGGCTTTTTAAAAACTGGCCTCTATCACATTCTATCACATTCCTAATTATCACTGGATCCTCTTAATTTCGAGATCATTTAAGGGTTCGCGTTTACTTGAAGTTTGGTGGGCGTGAGATTTGGAGGGGGTGGGGGTTGTTTGGTGGTGGGGGTGCACACAGTTCCTCCTCAGTTGTTCAACTGGGGGGGAATACCATGTGTGGTGTGTAAGAGTGTTAACTTGCTGAGGTGGGTGTGTCACACGCTCAAAGCATGAGATTTGAGAACACTGTTAACAGCAGCTCAGATCAGAGACCAGTTAAATGCCACACAGAGTTCTAGCAGAAGACCCATCTCTAGAACAACTGATAAAAGGGAGACTGCGCAAAGCAGGCCTTCATGGTCAAATAGCTGCTAGGAAACCACTGCTAAGAAGAGGCAACAAGCAGAAGAGATTTGTTTGGGCACAAGGAATGGACATTAGTCCAGTGGAAATCTGTGCTTTGGTCTGACGAGTCCAAATTTGAGATCTTTGGTTCCAACCGCTGTGTCTTTGTGAGACGCAGAAAAGGTGAATGGATGGATTCCACATGCCTGGTTCCCACTGTGAAGCATGGAGGAGGGGCTATGGTGGTGTGGGGGTGTTTTGCTGGTGACACTGTTGGGGATTTATTAAAAATTGAAGACACACTGAACCAGCATGGCTACCACGGCATCCTGCAGCAACATGCCATCCCATATAATTTGCATTTAGTTGGACGATCGTTTATTTTTCAACAGGACAACGACCACAAACACACCTTCAGGCTGTGTAAGGGCTACTTGACCAAGAAGGAGAGTGATGGAGTGCTGCGACAGATGACCTGGCCTCCACAGTCACCGGACCTGAACCCAGTCGAGATGGTTTGGGGTGAGCTGGACCGCAGAGTGAAGGCAAAGGAGCCAACAAGTGCTAAACACCTCTGGGAACTCCTTCAAGACTGTTGGAAATTTTTTTTAGATGACTACCTCTTGAAGCTCATTGAGAGAATGCCAAGAGTGCAAAGCAGTAATCAGATCAAAGGGTGGCTATTTTTCCAGAAACTAGAATATAAAACATGTTTTCAGTTATTTCTCCTTTTTTTGTTAAGTACAAAACTCCACATGTGTTCATTCTTAGTTTTGATGCCTTCAGTGAGAAATAGTAGATAGTGTAAAGTATAATAGACAGTGTAAATAGTCGTGAAAATAAAGAAAACGCATTGAATGAGAAGGTGTGTCCAAACTTTTGGCCTGTACTGTACATCACCTCTTTACAGAAACATAATTACATTTCTTAGTTAGGTAGTTAAGCACACCATGCTACACCAATAAGAGGATCTGGACAAGACTTCTAATACATTAACATAAATAGGATTTGGACTCACAATACAAAAAACATATAGTTAGAGAGTGGGGACAGGTAACAAATGCTATTTCTTCAGTGTTCTAAGTAGGTTATTAATGTTTTATTATTAAGTTATTTTGTGTGCACATTTATACATGTAATTTCCTGGGGACAGAAATGGCACCGATTCGGCGGAATATGCCTTAAAGTGAGTGTAAAGTGAGTGAGTGAGTAAGTGCACTACAGAGGGAACAGACAGTCGTTTGGGACTGGGCCTCACTGAAGACGCGCTGACGTCATTTCTTCCGCGTTGGCCTGGCCGTGGACGGAGGTCAGCTGCAGAGACAGAGAGCGGCTCCACTGCTGGAAACACCGGCTGATTTATTCTGTTATCAGCTCTACATCTCTCTGATCTCCTGACCATGGGAATCACCATATCCTCCCTGTTCTCTAAGCTCTTCGGGAAGAAGCAGATGAGGATACTGATGGGTGAGCGAACGGCTGTCTGTCTGTCTGTCTGTCTGTCAGAGCTCTCGGCTAATGAAAGCGAGACCCTCTGATCATCACAGCCCTTTTTACACATTAACACCATTAACACATACGAGCACACCGCTAATGCTTTACTCACAGCCTGATCAGCACATAGTCTCTTCTCCTTTACTATCAGTCAGACCGACCCTGAGCAGCAGGTCAGCTGTAGAGCTGTAGATCTGACCTGCGGACAGTTTAAGTGTCTCCTCCTGTTGTTTTATTGATGCCTAAAGTAATTTAATACTCGATCCTCAGGTGGGTCGATTTACCTTTACTCGCTCCCTGAGCACAGCCTGTTCTTTCTGATTTAATTAAATTGTTTAAATGTAAATACCTTTACTCATACGCTCCTGAATATTCATGAGATAATTATACACATCTACCCTTTTATTCCCGTCTATTCATTTAGTTCCTTGCTTATTTTCGGGATTAATTTAACCTAAAGAGCCCATGGTAATTAAAAGCTCCTTACAGCACTCTGTCCTCACTCAGAAACTCCTTCACTGATATAAACTGAACATAGCCCACTGATCATCAAAATTTGAAATCCAAATATGCAAACTATACTTGGATCAACAAATAGAAAGGCTGCAAATGCTGTAAATATTTGCCACCATTTCTTATGCCCCGGTATATCATAAGTTACACTGCCTGGACAAAAAATAGTCTCCACCTGCATTTAACTAAGTAAATGATGGGGGTTGCTGCAGTTGGGGGATGGGGTGTAGTAATGTAGTAACTAGGGATATACTAATAAGGGAACTCATGCAGATTATAAAATATGTCCACAGGTGTTTTTCTAATTAACTCAGATGTTGCCAATAAACCTATCAGAAGCTTCCAAAGTCATTATATGATCATATGGGCTGTGCCAAATTGTTCAGTCATAGTAATCTTAGCGTATGTAAACTTTTGACTAATAAAATGCGCACAAAATGATGTCGCTCTCATTATTCTGGCATTTGGAAAATATAATTTAGGAATTCTAATTGACCTAAAATGGGAAAGGTTTATTCTGATGTCATGTTAGACAATGAGGAAAAACAAGGTTAACCTCTTTTAAAGCCAGCTTTTTTGTCAATTTTCTGCCTGATATTACATGCCTAAATATTAAGGCTACCTATTCAAGCATTACATAAAAAGGGTTCATATTTGATAGGAAACATTACTGAAAATCTGAGAAAATATTTATTAAATATTTATTTAAATCTGCAACTGTAGATAATAAAACATAAAGTGAATAAAAATTATAGTGGATAAAAATCACAAAAATGGCACTTTCCTAAGCTTCGTTTTAAAATCTGTATTTTTGTGAATACAAATATTTTAATGTGCTTCAGAACTTTAATTTTGTTACGGTTGTCTAGTTTTTATGTCTATTTTCAAACATTTTTAAAACAAATTATTAGGTGGAGTAGAGGGTGAACTGGCAGCATCTCCTGTAGGAGAGTCTCTAAAGGCCTCAAATTCTTCAGAATGTAAATGGCTTATTTTGCTACAGAGAAAAAGGGTTTTATATAACCTACACATAAGTTCAGCAACCCCTCTGTTAGATGTAAGATTGTTGGTTGGTTTTATGATGGTTTAGATAATTCACAATTCAAGCAAACGCCAAAAACAACTTTAAACTTCAAAGTACTGAAGTACCAAATTGCATTGTAGTGTTTTGGTTCATCCAGCATTTGTTAGCATGGGCCTTTCAAAACTTTGAAGAACATACTTCTGGCATCCTTAAAAAAAATGTTACATTACAAAAACTTACATATTATTGAAAATAATAGTGTTTCATATAATTTCTTGTTGCCACCTCTGTACTTAATGTGAACTGAATATTGCTTGCTAAACAAGTGATGCTGTTTGCTTTTAATATTTCTTAATATGTTTGCTTTAATTGCAGTTGGTCTGGATGCTGCTGGAAAAACTACCATCTTATACAAGCTGAAACTGGGAGAGATTGTAACCACTATTCCAACTATTGGTATTTATTTTTTTATTTGTCTGCTAATTTACTATTTTAAGTCGCTCATTTGTGGCATTAAAAGAATGTAACATGGGTTTATGTGAGAAATAATATAGCCACTGGAGTGAACGTGAGGGGTTATGGATATTTGATTCATATTTTCCACAGAACAGGAAATGACTCTCTTGTGTTGCAACATCTTGGAAATACTGTTTTGTAAATGTATTTACATGAAACACATAGTTATAGTAGAGCCATCTGTTAACGGGTTTTCCAAAAATGTGAAAAACCCTTTAAGAACCCCATTGGTTATTTGACTTTACATAATTCTATATACAACAGTTCCGTTACTAAAGAACTTCATTCAGAGTACATTTGACAAATAGTACATGGCTTATCTCCTTATTATTATACATGTAATGTATGTGAATACATATTGTTAGTAATGTAGTTGTGTTGTTTTTTTTGATACTGCTTAGGGTTCAATGTGGAAACTGTTGAATATAAGAACATTTGCTTCACTGTGTGGGATGTCGGTGGCCAGGACAAAATCAGACCGTTGTGGAGACACTACTTCCAGAACACACAGGTATGCTCCATGGCAGCAAGAGGATCTTCAAGTAGGATGCCACACTGATCTACAGATGCTTTTTTTTTTTTTTTTACACAACTTTTTTGTTTGGTCCGGACTTTCTGACTTGTTTTGGACCAAAATATCAGGTGTTAAAGGAGTTTTGAACCATATTCCTGACCAAAAGGAACAAATTTGATCAGACCAAGAGAGGTAATTTCCCTGCGGATCTGAAAACGTAAAAAAGTTATTTCTAAATAGTTTGGACTTTTGCACCAGTAGCAGAAAGTTAAACCAGGTTACTCCTTTTCAGGTGCATAAGTATTAGGTAGCAGTATAGATGCAACCGATTACCTATGTGTGACCTCTGTATCTACTGTAACTGTAGATCAGTCCTTATTTATAATGAGAGTAATCTGCTCATTTTGCTGTGTGACATGCATGCACTCGTAGGGAAGCAGAATTCGGCACATCCTCTGGAAAGTCATCTTGCCTAACTGACAACAGTTTACAAATCAATCACTGCCAAGTATAGGGAAACACTGGTCACTGTTCATCACTCCACTTACTAAACTGCAGTGTAAGACCAAAACTAACTGGGACAAATATATAGAATGTAACCAATGCATTAACTTTGGGACAGACTAGTCTAGTCTGTTCTATTAGGTGTATTAAAAAAAAAAAAAAAAAACGACCTTTAATACAATTTTTCTTGTGTTTCAGGGGCTTATTTTTGTAGTGGACAGCAATGACAGAGAGCGAGTAGCAGAGTCTGCAGAGGAATTGTCCAAAATGGTAAGTTCTCTAAATGAATATTAAAAAGGACTACTCCTGGTAATAGTCAGAATTAAAGTTTTCTTAAATCTTAATGATAAAAAATGCAAGTTACTCTAACAACAATAATAATAATGATATATCACAATATTCTTGTTCTTAAAATTCTTCGTAAAATATAAGAATTAAATTGATTAAAAATTCTTTTTGGCACATTTGTAATATCCGCCCTTTTAAATATTCAGTTACAGGAGGATGAGCTGAGAGACGCAGTATTGTTGGTATTTGCTAACAAACAAGACTTGCCCAACGCCATGCCAGTGAGTGATTTAACAGACAAATTGGGTCTGCACAGCCTGCGGAGCCGAACCGTAAGTGTTTTTTTATTCTATTTAACTTTTTACATTTTAAATGTATAAATCTTAGAAATCTAACTATTATGGGTAAACTAGATCAGCATACACGGTTTACACAACATACACTGGTTTTAAAGAAGTCTTGAATTAAATCAAGGTTCTTTAATTCCAGTCCTGGAGGGCTGGGCTCCAGTAGCTTGGTAATTTCATTGTTCAAACACATCGACTAAATCCAAACGAACAGATCTGTGGAGTCAGGTGTGTTTGCGGAAGGATAGCACCAAGCTGTGCTGGACCCAGACCCTTCAGTACTGCTATTATAGAACCCTGATGTTTGTTTCTGTCATTTTGCACCCGTGTTACAAAGCTGACATTAAACATTGTTCTAAAAGAAACTATCTTCACTTAATTAATATATTAGAAACTCCTATTCTGCCTATTTGATTTGTAAATGCTAAAATGTCCTATTAATATTAAGGGTTTTATAAGTATTTGTGAACATTTTAAAGTTAATCATCAAGAAGGATTCATTTTAAAACAGGCTATGTATGCATTTACCTCTTTCCAAAATTCTGTATATCAATTCTTTCATTTTTATTTTGACACTTAATTGGTGTACAAGGTGAATAAAGTGTTTTGTATTTCTGACCTTTAAATTATCCTGCGATAATAATAATTATTATTATAAATAATAAGCACATTAAATGTGCATAAAGTAATTTTTCTAAATATGTTTTATTTAGGCCTGATTGCTTTATTTGAAATACATCTACTAAAAAATGTAAAAGTGAAAGTTTTTTTTCCATATTTCATGTACTCTCCAACGTCCTCATTTTTTTTTCCTGTGTATTGTATTTCATTTCTTCTTCCTCTTATTCTCTCTGACCCAACAGTGGCATGTTCAGGCTACATGTGCAACCCAAGGCACAGGTCTTTATGAAGGACTGGACTGGTTATCCAATGAACTGTCAAAGCGCTAAGACTGGAGAGAGAGAGCGTGAAAGAGACCACACTGGAAAAAAAAAACGAAGAGGAAAAACAACTGAAAGAGAGTGAAAGGAAATAAGTGGAGAACGAAGATGTGCTGGACAAATATTTCACTTTTGGAGGAAAGTATTGTTAGGAGTATATCTGCTGGGTAGCATTTGGATGAACTTTTGCAATCAGTTCCTGTTTTGAAACATTTCTTTCTCATTTTTCTTCCTTCCTCAAGTGGCACTCCATACAGAAGGGTCTTAGACTGTTTATTTATGCCAATATAACCTTCAGCAGTACAATGTTTTAAGTTGCATGTTTTAAGAAAGACATAATCTTCTGTGTTTGTGAGAAGTCTTATTGTGTTTTATGGGTTTGGGTTGGGAGATAACTGGCTGTTCATTAAAAAAAGACAGAAAGGAATGATTGGAGGCCAGGTTGAGCTCCTACTCCCCAGTCTTGAATTTGGTCATTCCACAATGATTCCTTTGAAGGCCAGATTCATTCCATTAGTATATAAGGGCCTTTAGTCACATTAAAGGCCTTCATGATGCAATAAACATCTTTTTTTCTCTTAAACTGCAGTTTGTGGTGTATTTTTTAATGATATCATAAAACAACAACAAACCCATTAAAGACTGCACACCGGATGTATGTGTGATTTACAGTGTTGATCATGTATAAAACTAAGCCTAAAGATCATACATCACTGGAAAAAAAAGAAACCACTAAGAAATGGAGTTTCTTTGATTTTACCAAATAAAAACCTCTGGAATAAAATCAAGAGAAAGATGGATGATCACAAACCATCATACCAAACTGAGCTGCTTGAATTGTTGCACCAGGAGTGGCATAAAGTTATCCAAAAGCAGTGTGTAAGACTGGTGGAGGAGAACATGCCAAGATGCATGAAAACTGTGATTAAAAACCAGGGTTATTCCACCAAATATTGATTTCTGAACTCTTAAAACTTTATGAATATGAACTTGTTTTCTTTGCATTATTTGAGGTCTGAAAGCTCTGCATCTTTTTTGTTATTTCAGCCATTTCTCATTTTCTGCAAATAAATGCTCTAATTTGGAAGAAATGAACAACAATGTTCATTTAATTCAAACATATACCTATAAATAGCAAAATCAGAGAAACTGATTCAGAATTAAGTGGTTTCTTATTTTTTTTTTCCAGAGCTGTATATAAGACTTGATTGTTCTGGTGGTCATTGTTGTGGTCTTATTTTTGTGATGTATTATTGAACTATATTGATAAAAGCATTGGGATGCCTGCTCATTCATTATTTTGTCTAAGAACAAGAGTTTTAAAAATAGCTTATCCTGCGTTTGTTGGAGTAACTGCATTACTGCCCTTTGCATTGCTGTGAGGATTTGATTGCATTCAGCAACAAAAGTGATAGTGAGGTGAAGTTGGATGATCAACGCACCACCACAGGGATGAGGGAGGCCACCTATAGTGCAGGACATGGGTTCGTACCAGCACCATGCTTTTTTAGATTATCAAACAAACTTTAATATCAAACAAATATAACTTGAGAAAATATATAAAGCACTTTTTAAATGATGATTTCATTTTGTAGGAAAGAAAAACAATCTATGCCTTTCTAAAAAGTGTTTGCCCTTTTCCTGGCAATATTAAGACAAGCATGATCTTTTTGCTCAGCAGTGGTTTTCGTCTAGGAACACTGCCATGCAGACCATTTTTGCCCAGACTCTTTTTTACAGTGGAGTCATGAACGCTTACCTTAAGTGAGGCAAATAATGCCTGCAGTTCTTTGGATGTTGTTGTGGGGTCCTTTGTTACCTCTTAGACGAGTCATCAGTCAAAGGGAAGGTCACAGTGTTACAGTGCTAAATGATCAACTCACAGCAGATTATTTTATAATATTTTATTCTACCTTTTAAATCAACTCCAACAACCCACAGAATGGGCTCAGCACTGTTAATAAAACACATCACGTCTCAGTTACTTCCGGGCTGACCCATCTAAGAAAACCATTTGCTTGCTTCCCCCTGCTACCCACCAGCACTTGCAATAATACTTTACTCAGAACATGAACATAAATTAGCAGAAGCAATATTAAACAGCAAAACCGAGAAATTAGTTCATGATATTACTTTTAAAAAGCAGTAATTTAATAAAGGTTTGTTAAATACAGACATTAGCTACTTTCACTTCTGGAAGAGCTGGAACAAACAAAGAATAAACAGCCTGATCTTCAGGGCTGTATAGATCATCAAACCCACAGAGAAAATTACACATATCTATAATAATAAAAGATCAGTGCCATCATCCTCAGAAAAAAGCAGAAGTGCCTCTGGATTATGTGGACAACTGGACATAACCCAAAAGATGTCATATACTTATAAAAGGGGAGCTTAATCAATTCAATTCGTTTTAAAAAGTAGTTCAAATAGGTTTTGCAAAAGTGAGACGCTGTTACAGTCACTGTGAAAATGTCACAGATATGTGCAATATTTCTGTGAAGTGTGAGAACAATTATATAGACCACATTTTCATGCCATTTATTACCACCAGTTGTGGGGGAAAATGCAACTAGAAAATGAATCCCTAACTGTAGACAAAAAAAGCACACTATAAGAATTACAGTATGACTCTTCTTAACTTTACATTGTTATCATGTTATATATGTGTGTTATTTAAACAGATGGCACTTTACAAGCGTGTGTGTAGTCCGTTAACTTGTAACGGCACCTCGCTACTAGACATTAACAGGTTCCCGTTGGTTGTTCTGCCGTTTCACTACAAAGACTTTCTGTCCAGAAATCGTCACTGCATAAATATAGTCCTCGAACATCACTGTGGACAAAAAATACAAAGAGTGTGATATTACAACATTATTATTTGTGTAAAACCAGTCATTAACTATGCATTGAATCAACTAATGATTTGAAACAGGATAACTTTAAGCAGGTTGCTCTGTGGTTTGGGCAGGTTTTGGACAGACCTTATCATTCAATGTTTTTATTATTTTGTTTTTCCCTACGTTGTCATTCAGACTATGAAGGAACACAGAAGGAATCATGTAGTAAACTTAAAAGTGTTAAACAAACCAAAATATTGTGTGAATCGTTTAGATGGGTGCTGTTAACTTGCAATTTCTTGCAGTGCAACAGAGGTAACTTTTGGTCTTCCCTTCCTGGGGTGGTTCTGATGAGAGCCAGTTTCATCATAATTTTTTCGATGGTCTTTGCAACTGCACTTGAGGATACTTTCAAATTTCTTGGAATTTTTCAGATTTAGTTCAAGTATTCAACATAAAGTATTTTTATCTTTACTTAGTTGAGTATTTCTTGCCATAATATGGAAGAACTATATGGCTATTCACTTTAAACATCTGATACTCTCAAACACATTAAGAGGCAAGAAATTCATGTAATTAACTCTTGACACGTTCAGCACAGCTGTTAACTGAAAGCCATTCCAGGTGATTCTACCTCATAAAGCTGACTGACAAAATCCAGCCAAGATGTGCAAAGCAAGAGCAAGAGTGACTCTGAGGAATCTAAAATATAAAACATATTTTGGTTTATTTAACACTTTTTACTAAATAATTCCAAGTTTTTCTTCATAGTTAAATTTAGTATTAATCTACAAGGCAGATAATTTTATCCTGATAAAAAATACACTAAATTTAATGTGTGTCCAAACCTTTGACTTTCAAACCTTTGCATATACAGATGAGGCTCAAAGATGACCAACAAACTTTGCAGCACCAAAGAGCTTCTCTCTCTAACTTTACATCTACACGGTGAAGCAGCTAGGTAGAATTGTTTAATAGAGTGAACATAGAGTGTCATACCAGCGAAACACACACTAACACACCATCACCATCAGTGTGATGCTGAGAATGATAATCTGATCATTGAAGAACAGTGTGAAAGGAGGCCGACACAATATGCAGAGAAACAGATGAAAAACACAAGCCATTAAACTAAGCTGAACTGCTTGAATTTTGAAGTGGTCTTTGAGAATCTGAACCCTGGTATACAGAGATTTATGGTCATTCAAAATCTCTAACCTGACATGCGCTTGAAAGGTGGCTCTGCTGCTCCATGAAGCCTGAAGCGACAAGCTGTTCGGACCATCTGCATGATAACCCCTGCGGTGTGCTCATCGTTCTCCAGCTCTCCTGAAGACTGAGAGGGAAAAAAGCACAGAAAAAGCCTCCTGTGAACTCTCAATTTAATGCTTATGTTCTTCAGCTCTGTTAAATTTGCTACAAGTGAAAAAAAGTCATTTTTTTGTGTACATATAGTAATGAGTAACACTTACTGCAAGTACACCATCCTCACTGATCACCAAATATCCTATCTGATCAGGTATTCTCTCCAGACCCTGAGTCAGTGCTGTGGTCTTCAGTGGAGAGAGGGAGAGGGAGAGGAAGAGAGAGAGACAGAGAGAGAGAGAGAGAGAGAGAGAGAGAGAGAGAGAGAGAGAGAGAGAGAGAGAGAGAAAATAGGACCAGCTTTATAACATTAAAACAACTTCAATCTCCAGAAGACAAACAGTGAATAAAGACACTATGTGTAACTACTGGATGTGATGTGTTGTTTAGGGGCTGTTTCAGGAGCAGCAGAGAAGAGTGAAAGAAAACTACAGAACTACAGTTATTAACAAAACACACACAGCTGACAGCTGACTACACACCCCGGAGAGCTTCTACCAACAGAACACACATCAGAGAGTCTCTATTAAAGAAAAATCTACTATTTAAAAGAGAAAATAAAGCAAATTCACACACCATGGTCGGTCCTCCCCTCAGGTCAGATCAGGAACAGATACAAACGATTATTATTTTCCGTCTTGTGTCTCTCACGTGACGCTGGAGGCTTCTTCTGTAGTGGTGAGTCACATGGTGTGTGAACACATCGCCGCCTACTGACATAAAATCATCTCCTACTACTACTTTGTGAAGTATCTTCAGTTTTTTTGTTCTACGTGCAATCAACTCGAAATAAAATAAAATAAATCAACTAAAATAAAATAATAAACTAAACTAAACTAAAACAATAATAATAATATAATATAATATAATAATAATAATAGTAATAAACTATAGTAAAATAAACTAGTAAAAAAAACAAAACAAGCAAAACCAAATAAGAAAATAAACAAAAATAAGAAAGAAAATAAGAAAGAAAATAATTAACTTAACTAAACTAATATAAAATAAGAAAACAACAATATAGTAAGAAAAAAATAATAATAAATAAAGAAAATAAAAGGAAAAACTAACTAACTAAATAAAAATAAATATAAATAAATGAAAAAAATAAACTAAAATAAACAAAATAAAAATAAATAAACAAGCAAAGCTTAATAAGAAAATAGATAAAAACAAAAAATAAATAAAGAACACTAAAATAAAAAACAAAATATAAAAAAAATAAAATAAAATCTAAATTCTATTTATAAAGCACATTTTACAACAACAAACTCTGACCAAAGTGCTGTCCAGTAATAAATAAGTTAATGAACACATATATATGTATATACATGTATATAAACATATATTTGTAATCATCTATTTATTTGGTGGGTGTCCCTTATTTTCATTTCTGATAGGTGGCGACCCTTACTACGGAAGAACACTTATTATATTTTCATTATGTATGTTCAAGTAATCATACTGTAAGAAATTTAATGAATGGGACGGCAAATGTATGAAAATTGCCTATTTGGTTGTATATAGATCAGAATTTGGTCCTATAAAACAAGAAAATCAAAGAGTTATCATATCAGACCACTAAATTAATAAAGATCCCATTCTCATGTTATAATAGCTAATGTGATATTACTATAGCATTCTGGAATAATGGGACGTTAAACCTAGAAAAAAAATGCCCATTTGGTTTTGCATAAACCAGATTTGGAGTTCTATAAAACCAGCTAATCAAACTGTTATTAAAAGATACCATTACATTCTCAAAGAAGCCTTTCTATTCTACTAATGACATAAGTATCAAGTATTACTGTAGCATTGTGGAGTAATGAGAGCTCAAACTAAGGAAAAAAAAGTGGGTTGGGGCACCACAAAGAATTTTGCCTAGGGAGCCTGGATGGCTAGCCCTGGCCCTGGGTCTGTGCATTCTGGAGTAATGCCCTGAGTAGTATCTGGCAGCAGCAGTGCTGGTGGTGTTGAGTCTGATCTGAGATCAGTCAGCTATTTTAGCTCTGCTGTGGAAGGTAAAGCGGAAGTGCTGGTCAGCTGACTGCAGCATATGATCCAGGGTGAAGACAGCAGCAGGAGTAGGCGGATAGATTTCTGTCTGTTATTTGCTGATATTTCTTCTCACCGCCGCGATCCGCCATGGCTGGACGGGGTAAGCTGATCGCAGTGATCGGGGATGAGGACACCTGCACGGGCTTCCTGCTGGGGGGGATCGGAGAGCTCAACAAGAACCGTAAACCCAATTTCTTGGTGGTGGAGAAGGACACCAGTATCACAGAGATAGAGGAGACCTTCAAGTAAGACCTTATTTTCCTCCTCCTGAGCTTCACCAGCGCCGCGCTCTGTTTCAGTCTTATCTCACCGTCCTCAGTCTGAAATGTTTATAGAGGAACTGATTTAAGCGTCGATCGTTTCCCCACTTTAGCCGTATTAGCTATGCCAACTAGCATGCTAAGCTAGCTTTATAGGCGCAGCTAAGAGCAGTAGCTAAAGGGTGCTAAACCTGCTTTAATTTACTGTTACTTGTGGGTTCGACCCATGTGTCTTTAGTTTAGTGTAACATATAGATATTTAATTAACTATTGAACGGTTAAAGAACAAATAAACTAGCAATATAAAGGCAGCTAGCCTAGCTAAACTAAAATAATCTGGGTTAGCTATTAACCTGTATGTCAGTATCCATATATACAGAGTATAGCAGTATTGTGAAGAGAGGGCTCTATAAATAAACTGGAAGTGCTTATTTAAGCATAACGTTGACATAGGTTGTCGATAAGTTAAAATGTTTTGTCAAAACCATTGTGTGTATATATATATATATATATATATATATATATATATATATATATATATATATATATATATCAATCCCCTGACCTAAACCCAACTGAGATGGGTGCAAATTATCCAATACTAAGTATCTTTTTTTTAAAGAAAGAATGTGTGCCCTTGCATTCAATAACTACTGTGACCCCTCTGAGCAGCTACAACTTCAAACATTTCTGGCAGCCCATTTGGTGTATAATTCTGCACAATAATCTGGGGAAATTTTTGGCTATTCCTCCTTACAAAACAACTTGAACTGAGTGATGTCTTGAACAGACTTCCTCTTTCCTATTCTGCCATGTACAAAGTATTTGCTTAGTGTTTGCCTGATGGAATCATGACATTTCTCAACGTGGTCTTTTCATTTTAATGGAGAGAGCTGCAGCCTGCCACAGTGCACTGTGTTGCACCAAAAGCAGCTTCATTGTATTTCTAAAAGCGTTCTGTAGATGTTAACCACAGCAGTGTAAATAAACATGCTGGACAGTGTAACACAATTAAAGATGATGTCCATTCACCCTATTGGTTCCCTGCATAATGTTATATAAGATATTTGTTGTAGATCAAAATCTGGTTTACAAGTATCATTTATTTTGTTTATTTATTGAAACAGGAGTTTCCTGGCTCGCAGTGACATTGGCATCATCCTCATCAACCAGTTCATTGCAGAGATGATCCGCCATGCCATCGATGCCCATATGCAGTCCATTCCCGCTGTGTTGGAAATCCCGTCAAAAGAGCACCCATACGACGCTTCCAAGGACTCCATCCTGCGCAGGGCCAAGGGCATGTTCTCTGCAGAAGATTTCCGATAAGAAAAAGAACTGAAAGAATTAAGACCTAGACATGGCAGGAGATGGGAGAGGAATAGCGCTAGATGAAGAGCAGCTGATATTTGATGGATTTCTCTCCCATATCTTGCCTGAGTTGGTTTAAATACAGAATACTTCTGTAAGTGTTAATGTGTATGTTATTTAGTGTCTTTGTCTGTTATGTTGGATAAAGTGAAATGGGGTAAGTGTGTACCAGTGATCGAACACCTAACTGGATTGTGTAACTTGTGATTCTGTGATTCCAAATATTTTTTCAGTCACATTTAAATTATAAATGGTATATGTAAATTATAAAATGATATAATCTATAAATCTGTAAGTTTATTTATTTAGACTGAGCTGTCAAACATTCCATTTTACTTACAGCAACTTCCATTTAGGAGTGTATAATCAAATTATGAACAAATATTAATATTTATACAATTATTAATCAAATATTATACATATTATTATATACATATATTAGGTGACCTGATGATAATACATCCTGCTTTGTTTTGTTTTTGTATTTGATTAATCCTTCAATATTACTTCATGTCCATACATATGTGCGTTAACTTA
Source organism: Astyanax mexicanus (assembly GCF_023375975.1). NCBI lineage: Eukaryota > Metazoa > Chordata > Actinopteri > Characiformes > Acestrorhamphidae > Astyanax > Astyanax mexicanus. The sequence continues at coordinate 35,732,649 of NC_064409.1, read as the reverse complement.
TTTGTTAATAACTGCAAGAGAGAGTCTCATGTTCATTAAAGAGCATATGTCAAATCTGGTTTCATTGTGACAGTTTTTTCTTTTCTCACCAGAAATTTGTGCATTATTTTGATTTCTTCCTAGGCCCTAAAATAGATTGGATGGATAACTTTAATACTTTCGGATACATTTCGAAAGGAACTGATGCAATCATTGGAGAAAGGAAAAAAATAGCTTGTTCACGAATAAGAAACAAAATGGTCTGCATTGTGGTGCAAAATATGGTGTAAAAATATTCTAGATCTTTTCAAGACATAACAATGAGATGTAGTTGGATCAGGTTGCTTCTCTTCAGTAAAGCAAAACCCCCGGCAATACCACATAATACATTCATACCAGTGCCACACACAAAATTAACACTACTATTTTAGTGTCATTCCTGTATGGAAATGAACACAACACAACACTTACCTGTCCTATCTATGCATTGTATGTGAGCACCAGTATGGAGACTGACAAAGCTCTTGCTGTGATTGACAGTGATATGCATGTATCTAGAAGTTCATCTCTGTATGCTCTTCTTTCATCACTGATGATATTGCTTCTTTGATGCACTTTGCTGCACCAAGTAAAGAGGAGCCTAACTTTACCTACACTACACAAGCTGTAAAACTGGTTTTTACATTTCATGGGAGGCACCAACAGATTCCAAAAACCCATTTCTTTCTCCCCTGTGTTTGGTCAGCTCTACTGTACTGTAAATAAAAACATGAACACTTTATTATATAAGAAAACATCACAGCTTTGTTTATACACTTGTCCATTATCAGCTTCACTGATTATACAGGAACACTGTAGTTCTACGATTACAGACTGTAGTCTCTCGGTTTCTCTGCACACTTTATTATCCTTCTTTCAGACTGTTCTTCGGTGGTCTGGACCCCATAGGACAACCACAAAGCAGGTATTACGTATTTGGGTGGTGGGTCATTCTCAGCATTGCAGTGACACTGACACATGATAAGGATAATGGTAAACATACCTTTATATCTTTTTGCAAGTTATCTCTTCATTTATACTTGTACCCACCTACAGTTCCTGTACTTAACATTCATTAGGGCAGCATTCATAGGGTACAATGATTTGCACGATGCGAAAATGGAAATCAGATATAAACACAGAATACACACGTAAATACACAGAATTAGAAAACCTAAAAACAGTGATGGCACTGTATACAGGTGCTGGTGTTCTGACCTTCATAACTGAAGACCAAAGTAACGTATAGACATCATACACACAGGGTTTGAATTACGGGGGGTATTGACCCCCCCAATTAAGACTTCAACCCCCCTAAAGGGGTAAATACAATAGTCTGGGGGGTCAAAACATTTAAATATATTTCTTACATATAATGTTAAATACTACAAAAACAATACAGTATCTATGCCTGGAAGAATATTGTAATACGATTTTTAAGCACCCCTAAAGTGGATCATACCATTCCGTGTTAATAAGCGTTACTCTGATTTACCTGTCTGCTGCCTCATTATTCGCCAGGTGGCTTGTGTGTAAGTTAAGGTACGCGCGCTGCTCAAGCTACAGCGTTACGTGTAAGTAGCTTGTTATCTACTTAGCTTTTTTAAATATGCACTTTAAACAAACTTTTCCTTACATAAATAACTCAACATGAACTTGCTGCCCCACCTTAATGCTGCTAATTTACCATTCCGCCTTAAATTCTGCTGTCGCGGCACACAGGCTTAGCGCTTTTAAGGTGGAACAGAACATTCAAATAAGAATCCACGTCCCCCCCTTCTCAGTTGAGACTACCAACTATTGTATTATATTTACACGCGTTAAGAAACACTTGACCCCCCCAATTATCATTGTATAATTCGCACCCTGCATACACATTATATTAAACAGCAGAACCTACCTTATGTATCATTCTGATATCAAAAATCAGCAATTAATTAATCTTGAAAACAGTTAGCATCCAAGCTAACATGTTCCAATCATTGGTGCTGAGTTCGGCATTCAGCCACTGCCTGCATTCTGGTTTTCTGAGGTGAATAACTAAACACTTATTTTTTTGGACCAGTATATTTGGTTTGTTTCCAATAATAGAGAACTGTATGTGTAAATGAGAAGGTTAAAAACAGTCAAACTGACCCAATATTACTTTTTTCTTTTTCACATGTCTCTAAATGTTGGTGTAATGAAGTCTCAATACTACAGCTCACACTGGAACAAGAAGCAAAGGACTTGTTACTCATGATTGCCACTGAGTAACACCACCACAGTAAACCATTTTTTTCCCTGTCATTACAGACACAAAATCATATCTCTTATAATGTGTATCTACTAGGGGTGGGTGATATGGCCCTAAAATAATTCCACGATTTTTATCAGATTTGTTACAGAAGTCAATAATCCAGAATGTCATGATACTAATAATGCACTCCATTTATCTCCATATATCCAGGACTGAAGACAAATGAATTATACTGGGCACTGGATACTGTCTCTAGTATCTAGACATATAATGGGAAATGAGAACATTGTGAGAAACAGCAAAAAAAAAAATAGTACCCTGATGTGATAAATAGGGGTGGGTGATATGGCATGATATTTCAGGGTATAATATCATTCACAATATTAAAAAATGTTGGTGATATACGATATAGCACACCCCTAGTATCTACAATTCTTTACTATCTGCTAAACAGAGTATTAGCAGTAATTTTCATTCTCCAAATGATTTCTCCCATTAGGGAATCCTGTCCAGTGTCAAATTTGTACATGTGCCACATCCTTTGGCTCAAGCCAGTCAGTTCAGTAATGCTTCAGTTTACCTCAATAAGGTTACCTTAAATGTAAGACAGAGCTGGTTTACTTTTTTTCTAGTACTGAAATAAACTAAAAAAAGTTATTTGTCAGGTCAAACAAAGTCAACAAAAGTTGGATTTGATATTTAGCATATATCAGTGATCTTTACAGAAGACATCCAGTAGAGTTATTTTAGATGCTCATGTGTGTTAGCAATGTAAAGAGCCTGGAGCAGTAACCCACAGACTTTTAGATGCAGATGTGTGTGTCTGTGTGTGATCAGCATAGGTGTCGGTCAAATTTCCTGGTGAGAAAATAACAGAAATACTTGTTTTCTGAGAAAAGTGAGAGTTTGTAGCAGTGAAAGCAGGAGAAAACCAAGGTCATTCACACAGAGCAGCAGGGTAACACTCAAAACCCTGGTTATAGACATGTTCTCATGGCAAGTTAACAGTGAAATGTGATTTATTGGGTGGCTCTGTCACTGTGAGGGGCCAGCAATGTCCATGACATCGAGACAGACCAATTAATCTGCCCTAATGTTTTTGTTTTTTATGTGAATACGTGTGTCCTTGTTGTGTCCATGATAAACACTGGTCAGGTCCGTGAGAAATATCTGTGGAGATAAACAATCATTGTTTCAGTGTGGGAGTGATTATAGTGTATAAAGGTGATCCAGTTGTCTGTTTCAGCCCCATTTGGTCACTACGTTTCCAGCATGCTCTGTACCTGGCCTTTCAGTTTACTTCTCCTGGGTTCGGTTTTGGGATCACCCCTCTTCCATAATCGCACAAAAAATAGTACAAGGTAAGAAGACACAATGACTATGAATATCTACAGAACATATTGTGATGTCTGTTTGAGAAGGAGTAGTATGGATGCATGAAAAACATTAATGGCAATTTCTATTTCTTTTTGTAGTGATCATGTTGTACCTCCTCATGCCATTAACCCACAGGACAACTCATCCAACTCAGTTGTGTAAGTATAATGCTGTTTTATTCTTCAAGTGAATTGAACACTTGTATTTACAGTGAGATTATCTGTTAAAAAACTGCTGTTTATTGTTGATGTACTCCTTTAGCAGCATATTCCAGTATCCTCATTATCTTTCTGCAACTTTTCTGAAATGTGTTCATTTAAAGGCACTTACAGAATACTCAAATACTCAAGTTGGCTTTAATATTCACCCAGCATCTTTTAACAAATGTAGGAATATTTTTAAGCTCAAAAAAGTGATTAAAATATAAAAAGTGTAATTTTTAGCAAATTACTTATTTAACTTAATTTGTGTCAGTCCACATGGAAATACTGGAATTCCTATAGACCAAAACAACAAACTAACAAACATTCCACACATCTATAAATAATAGTCAATTAAAGATACAAGACATTCAGTGTAGTTCAGATAGTTTTAGCGTAGGCCTCTAAACAGAGTACATAATGGCAGCTTTATTAAAACATTAAAAGTGGAATTTATCAGCCTCAAGTGTTACTTAATGCAGTTTTACAGTATGCTTTAAGCATTGATGAAGTAGTGTCCTGCTTAATTTTAGTAATAATAATTAAAGCATTTAAATAATTTTAGGAGCTTTTTTTTATTTTCAGGAAAAGTCAAGTATTTGATTTAATTTTTTAATTTTGGATCTTATTGGTTAATTCATCATAATATCAGACCCATTTCTGAATATTGATACCATTTTTCAAAATTGAATCATACAAATTTAGTGACCAACCTATTCATGTTTGAATTTTGTAAATTCTTATTGTGGGAACATGACTAAATATTTTAAAGTTAAAATCATGATTTAACACTATTGACACAACAACAATTTTCCAACTATTATTAACATTTTATCTAGAAATCAGGTCAGAACAGTTTTTATGGAACATAAAACATTAATTTAAGAATTAATATTTGAATGGTCAAATGGTTGGAACAGACTTAGTCTATCTCAAGCATTCTTACATTCTGTAACCAAGGTGAGATGAACAAACACACAGAAGTTTAGGAACTTCACGCGTTAAAGTGAAGGGCAAAGTGCTGTAAGGAACTTTTCACAGATTTTACTACTATAACAAACATAATTATGGGTTCTTTTGAGATATTTTACCCAATGTGTAATTGTGTAATTTACTATGAAAAACCTGGAAAAGTAAAAGTTATCAAAATAGATTTGTTTTTTGCTCAACTATGATACATTAATGTATTTTAAACATAATACTTAAAACAAGCAAAACATTTTACTACCATGAAAAAAACTATTTTACAAAAATATTTTAAGTAAATGTTAAACATTCTAATAAAATGTTAAGTCATTTTACCTGACATTTTTGTAAATAAGCAGGTAAACATGTGTTTATATCAATGTTTTTCATAATAAAATCATACACTGTACTTACTTACTTCTGCCAATAGATCTCAGTATGTATGGAAACACATATGAAAGAAAAAAGCAAATAATTTACAACAATTCCACAGCAGGGGTTTTGACATTTAATTTTTTATACTTTTAGAAGTCACAGTAGCTGAACAGTGAATAATGAAGTGTGCTGTGAGACACAGTCAGAAATAACACATGAATGTACACTGGTGACTAACGAGTGATTATGGCATCTGCATGACTTGGCATGTGGTGATCATTTTTCCACAGTGGCTGTGAGGGCCCCTCCTGTGGTTCCTCCCACAACTATACTGTTCTAGATACTGCAGAGTGAGTATACTGTGCACTGCCATATGCAGAATGCATTGTCATGTGTTATTCCTGTGTGTTTGTACAGATAATTTTATATATTTATTAAATTCCTCCATGCTATAGTTGATCAGATTACTAACAGGAGTCTGTGTACAGATGTAGCTGGAACAAAAACATGCAGAGAACAAGACAGTAATGTCAATAGACCTCGATTTAGACCTTGACCGTGATTATCATGCTATCAGGCTTCACCTTGAACATCATGTCATCTGAGAAAGAAAGTACTAGCTGTGATATTTTAACACAGCACACAGAGGGTCCTATTGAAGGCCACTGGTGTCTATCTGTGTGGCAGATCTAAATGACAGGTTTTGTTGGGTGTTGCTGGTATGCAGAGGTCAGAACTTATCAAAAGTGTTTGAGGGAAGACTATCAGCCGCTCACTCGAGCACATGATGAGAATATGTTAGCACATCCACAAATATTATCTTGTCTATCATTGACTCATGTTGCTTCTTATGACAGGGTTTATGTACCAAAAACAGGAATAATTTGGAAATAAGTATTTCCCAAACCAGTTCTTATTCCTTACAGTCCCTTACAAAATTAATCAAATCTGAAATGGAAATGACCACTGTTTCGAACAGCAGCCTTACCTAAAAAAAAACTGTCCTCCTTCTATCATTGCCATAAAAGATTGAAGCTAAACTGCTTCTCATTCACTTTTTATCTAAAATCAAGGCTATTAAAATTAGTTTATCTTATTTCTCTCTCTCTCTCTCTCTCTCTCTCTCTCTCTCTCTCTCTCTCTCTCTCTCTCTCTCTCTCTCTCTCTCTCTCTCTCTCTCTCTCTCTCTCTCTATACAGAGAGACTCTTGATATTTCACATGATTTCCATCCTAAAATGTTATCATATAAAGGAAAATGAAAGCAATAGAGATGTTTTGTATTGTTCATTATTTTGGTCATTGTAAAAAAAGTATTTTGTCTTTCCTGCACTGTAACAACGGATACAGTATAATAGTTTCAATAATTTACTGGAGAGAAATTTGAGATTTTTTAGAAGTGCCAACTTAAATGCAAAATGCAGACTTTGCAATGTTAATTTTTTTTGTATGTAATGGATAATGGTTAATTTAAATAACTGTAATTATATACAAACACTAAGATACAGCATCAGTTTTAAACAACCCCCAGTGGCTGGATTATACAAACTGGAAAAGGAAGATCACTGAAAAGTAATTGCAGGTTAGAGTGCATTTTAAGTTTTTAGTCATGCTGATCATTTAAGAGATATCATGTTTGTAATAGCTCATCTCTGTTCACAGATAATTATTTCATCAATTATTTTGTTAAATTTAATTTTTGCTCATGGTGGTGCACTGAATTAATTATTTGTACTTTTTATTAATCTATTTTCTAACCTTTTTTACATTTTTGTGCTACATATTTATTTGTGTAGTTAATTCGGTCCTTTGTTTAATTATAGTAGTACTAATAAAAATAATGGAAATTTTATTTAACAAGCATAATCATAACTGCCTCATAAACATTTAATATGTGTCACATATATACCATGCGCTGACCTATCTTAATGGGTAGTAGCGCATTAAAACTAAAAACACTTGTGAAGCAGCTGAGAAGCAGTTGTGTCACTGCTGATTTGGGGTGCATATTTTTTTCTGTATAGAAGGCTACATTATTATCAAAATGTTTTCAAGATAGCAGGTTACAACAAAAACAATCCACCAAGGTCTAGATGTCATTGTCCTCATCACTAGTTAAGTAAATATTACATACATTACTTCAAAACATTGTAGCATATGCAGCCTGCAGATACAGATCATATTAGTTGGAAAACAAATTAGTAAGTGAATTTTTATGTAGATCAGAACTCACTTTTATGCTTATTGCAAGCTTTTCATAGTATATATTTTTTTACAGTATTTCCTCTGTATATATTTCTACTTAAAATGAAAAGAGTAGGCTGGTACTTGAAGTGCGTGATGTGCCTGTGAACAGTCTGTTTGTTTTTACAGCAAAGTTTTTAACTTTCAAGTTAGTAAGTTTGTTTTAAATCAAATGAACACAGGATGAAGATGACAGTTGTAGCTCCAGGATGATGATGCTTTTTTTTTTTTTTTTTACGTGATTTTACGTGCCAGGGTTTCATTGCTTGCAGACAAAGATATCCCTAATGGCCTCCAGGTGTTTATAAATAGCCGTAGTGCTTGTACATTTTCTGTACATTTGTAACATTCTACAACAAGTAAACTTATAGTCTTATTTATATGACAGCTTATAGTCTTGCTCAAAATAATGATTAAAAAAGATCTATTTAAGTAGAATACATGAATTATCTGTTTTTAAACAGCTTTTAGTTACACTAGCTATTAAAAAGGTTTCTGACTGTAGTAAATTATGTAAATTCATATTGGTTCTTATTAGGTAATTCTTCATAATATCACATAAGAGCCCACACCCATTTCTGAATATGGATATCGATTTTAAAACATGTTTGAATTTCTGTTATTCTTATTGTGGTTAAAATCATGATGTACCAACAACAATTTCATAACTATTATTAACATTTTATCTAGAAATCAGGTCAGAACTAGTTGTATGCAAAGTAAATCATTAATTTAAGAATTAATATTTGAATGGTCAAATGGTTGGAACAGACCAAAAAAAAAAACACCTTTAAAAGAAGCTAGTTTATCTCCAGCACTAACCCAGCTCATTTATTATTCTTTTTTTACATAATACTAATAATGTATTTAGTAGTCACAAAAATACTTTATTAAGTAAATGTTAAATTGTCTAAGATTGATTTTTTTTAATCAGACTCAAAAAATATGCCATTTTTTTTTCTTCTCATTTTTGTTTAATAAGCAAGTAAACATGTGTTTAAATTAGTGTTTTTCAAAGTTTACAAGGTTTTTTCTCTCTCTTGTAAGGCTGCTGATTTGGAGAAAAGTGTTTTTCATTGGACAGCGACGTTATGTTACTAGGTCTCAGTACACATGGAAACACATATGAAAGACAAAAACATACTGAAAAAGTATATAATCTACAATAATTCTCCACATATCTACAAATAATAATCAATTAAACTTGTGTGACTTTCAGATTTTTTTAGCAGAGGTTTTGACATTACATTTTTTATACTTCACAGTCACAGTAGCTGAACAGTGAATAATGAAGTGTGCTGTGAGACACAGTCAGAAATAACACATGAATGTACACTGGTGACTAACGAGTGATTATGGCATCTGCATGACTTGGCATGTGGTGATCATTTTTCCACAGTGGCTGTGAGGGCCCCTCCTGTGGTTCCTCCCACAACTATACTGTTCTAGAGACTGCAGAGTGAGTATACTGTGCACTGCCATATGCAGAATGCATTGTCGTGTGTTATTCCTGTGTGTTTTTACAGATAATTTTATATATTTATTAAATTCCTCCATGCTATAATTGATCAGATTACTAACAGGAGTCTGTGTACAGATGCAGCTGGAACAAAAACATGCAGAGAACAAGACAGTAATGTCAACAGACCTCGATTTAGACCTTGACCGTGATTATCATGCTATCAGGCTTCACCTTGAACATCATGTCATCTGAGAAAGAAAGTACTAGCTGTGATATTTTAACACAGCACACAGAGGGTCCTATTGAAGGCCACTGTTGTCTATCTGTGTGGCAGATCTAAATGACAGGTTTTGTTGGGTGTTGCTGGTATGCAGAGGTCAGAACTTATCAAAAGTGTTTGAGGGAAGACTATCAGCCGCTCACTCGAGCACATGATGAGAATATGTTAGCACATCCACAAATATTATCTTGTCTATCATTGACTCATGTTGCTTATTATGACACTATTTGGGTTTATGTACCAAAAACAGGAATAATTTGGAAATAAGCATTTCCCAAACCTCTTCTTATGCCTTAATCAGCTGCCATAAAAGCTTGAAGCTAAACTGCTGTAGGCCAGACACACTTGCTCATTACTTTAAAAAAAATCTAAAATCAAGGGTATTAAAATTAGTTTATCCTACTTCTTTTGAAGTAACAGTCTTTTCTTTCCAAATCTTTCTCTCTCTGTTAATACAGAGAGACTGTTAATATTTCACATGATTTTCAATCCCAAGTCTTTTGTATTTCCTGCACTGTAACAACAGGTACAGTATAATAGTTTAAATAATTTACTGGAGAGAAATTAGAGAAGATTATAAAAGGTTTAGAGAAGGTTTGTTCAGAAGTGCCATTCTAAATGCCAACCCCTTAATAAGCAATATTTCTAAAGTAACCTTTTCACATAGTCTACTTTACACACAACCCCGAATCAAATGTAGCACATGCAGGGGGAGAAAGCACGCACACATGCATGTACACCCGCTTATGCCAGCACAGTCATTCTGAATTTTTTGTGAGTCTCCCTTTGTAGGTGGCAAGTGTGGCAGCAGTTTATTATTTTTCATCCAGGGTAAAAAAAAACCCCAAAAAAAACAAACATATACAAATTTAGAATTTGCCTTTTCTAAGATATGACCAAAATGGATAATGGTAAATTATGAAACTGTAATCATATACAAACAATAAGATACAAACTCAGTTTGATGAAACCCCCGTTTAAAAAATAGCTGGATTATACAAACTGGAAAAGGAAGATCACTGAAAAGTAAATGCAGGTTAGAGTATAACCTGGCATAAAGTGAATCTGGCAGCTGTTCTTTATATTGTGGCAAAATTTCCAGAGGTGTCAAGTAACGATATACAAATACTTCGGTGTCTTACTTAATTAGAAATGGTGGGTATTGATACTTTACTGGAGTAATTATTTTTTAGCAAAACTTTTTACATTTACATTGCAAAACTTATATTTTCACGTAATCATCATTAAAAAATAACTTTATAAAACCCAATCCAGATAAATCTCTCCATGATGGAGTGAATTTAATTGATGAGACGTATACACATATACCATTCTGACACCCTATTGTTTTTCACATGATCCATTACATCTGCACACGTTATGTCCCACTTCAGCAAGAACATAGCAGATGTATGTAGCCTAGTATGAGTGCAGGATAGATTCCTTACATAAGTTTTACTTTTATACTTAAAGTAGTTTTTAATCCAATACTTAAGTAAAAAGTTAACATTCTACAACAAGTAAACTGATAGTCTTTTTTATATGACAGTTAACAGTCTTACTCAAAACAATGGAAATGTAAGTGGAATACATGAATGTTCTGTTTTTAAACAGCTTCTTTTTTTAGATAGCTAATCTAGCTATACAAATTGTTAATAACTGGAGTAAATCATGCAAGAAAAAAATGGCAATAATCTATCATCCCTCCTACCAGAAAGTTTTTTAAAGACATTTTCTGTCTGCCAAAACACAAAGAAGTACGTTTCTAAGTACGTACTTTTCTAAGACTACTATATAAATATAATATACAGTGTAGTATAATATATATAATCTTTACTTTTAATTATGCTAACTTAGTTTGGCAATTTCCCTGCATAAACATGCATGATATAGATCTGCATTTTGAATGTGTTAATGATCAGGTTTAAAAAGTGTATTTAAATAGAAACTGGAAACTGGAACCCTGGCATGTTGTTCCAATACAACAAAACGTGATGCTCCTCTTAAATTCAAGTAACAATTTCTTTTCTTCATTTTTCTTAGTATGCAAAGTCCCACTGGAAGATTAAGTCTGTAAGTTGATCTTTAAATCTTTAACACTGATCTTCAGTCAGTGAGTAATTGATTTTCTCAAGCTGAGTTTAAACATAAAATAAGAGAAATAATTCTGTGATGAAATGTGATGATCACAGCAGGATCTTGCCTCAACCATACAGAGGCTGCTTATTACATATTGCCGTGCATCACCTGTCCGAAAAGCTGCAGACTGGGGATGAGAAGGCTGGTTACACCTGGGACCCTTACGGCGTAGGGAAGAGATAAGGGCCAAAAAGGAGGAGGAGCCTTATGTCACATTTGTTGCTGAAACGATCTTCTGCATGTATCTACTGACTTAGAAAGCAATAAAATAATATTTACTCGTAATGCAATGATTTAAACACATAAAGCTTGTTTAATATTTACAACTCAGTATATTACAACTGCACTATATTGCATTATAGACTTCCTTACATAAGTTTTACTTTTATACTTAAAGTAGTTTTTAATCCAGTACTTTTACAATTTTACTTGAGTAAAAAGCTTGAGTTGATACTTTTTTAAACCCTAGTATCTATACTTCTACCTGAGTAATGAATGAAAATACTTTTGACACCTTTGAAATTTTTTTTAAATTAATGAATAAATAAACAAAAATACCTCAAAACTAATTAGAATGTATATTTTACTGAATGATTTTGGAGATACAAGGTTTGATGTTAGTTTTTAGTCATGCTGGTCTGCAGTGATCCTGCACTACAAGTTGTTATTTCAGAGATATCATGTTTGTAATAGCTCATGTCAGTAAATATTAAATTAATTATTTTGTTTAATAAAAATAATTAATTGTTTAATAAAATTTTTAATTTCATGTGAATATACTGAATTAATTATTTATACATTTTATGCATCTATTATTTATCTTTTTCTATATATTTATTCCGGTAGATAATTAGGTAAAATGTTGTAGTAGTAGTTCTAATAACTAATAAAAAATAATTAAAAATTAATTTAACAAGCATAATCGTAATTGCCTCATAAACATTTAATATGTGCCACAGATATACCATGCGCTGATATGTTGAGAGTTCAGATGTCAGGGTACATAACTGTTTTCAAAACATTTTAGTGTAGCACATGCAGCCTGGAGATACAGATCAAATTAGTTGGAAAACAAGTTAGTAAATTAATTTTCATGTAGATCAGAACTCTGTTAAACTGTGATGTTTTTTGCAAGCTTTTCCCTATTCATTTTTGCAGTATTTTCTCTGTACTTATTTCTCCTTAAAATGACAAAAGTCGGCTGTTCCTTGAAGTGCGTGATGTGCCTGTAAACAATCTGTTTGTTTTTACAGCTACATTTTTAAACTTCATAGTTAGTAAGTTGGTTTCCAATCAAATGAACACAGGATTAAGTTGTTGCTTCATGATGAGGCTGCTTTTTACATGAGTTTCATTGCTTGCAGACAAGGATATCCATAATGGCCTCCAGGTGTTTAGATACAGCTGTAGTGCTTGTACATTTTCTGTACATTTATAACATTCTACAACAAGTAAACTTATAGTCTTATTTATATGACAGCTTGCAGTCTTCTGTATATATTTTTACTCAACATGACAACTTAAAATGCATTTTTAAACAGCTATTAGCTAAACTAGCTATGAAAAAAGTAAATAAAAATGTTTCTAACTGCAGTAAATCATGTAAAAGTAAAAAAAAAAAGGAATTTATCTATCACCCCTCCTGCCAAGATCGGAGTGTTAATTTACACATAAACTTTGGTAATTAACTGTTTTGTAACTTACAGAAAATAGAGTTCTTTTTCTGGCACTACTGTTTTTTTTTTTTTAAATATAGGCATACTGTAGTTCAGGGTTGCCCAGTTGTAGTCCTGAAGAGTCTGTTGCCAACATAGTTTGGCTATTTCCCTGCAAAAAAAAAACATGATTTATATCTGTATTTTAAATGTGTTAATGGTCAGGTTTAAAGAGTGTTTAAACAGGGAACTTTAACAGAGGAACCCTGACATGTTGCTCCAACACAACAAAACACGATGCTCCTCTTAAATTTAAGTAACAAATTTTTTTCTTCATTTTTCTTAGTTTGGAAAGTCACTCTAGAGGACAGTAAGTTGATCTTTAAATCTTTAACACTGATCTTCCCTCAGTGAGTAATTGATTTTCTCAAGCTGACTTTAAACATTGATTCTGTGATGGAATGTGATGATCACTGCAAATGTGTGTTTTTAAGGATCTTGCCTCAACCATACGGAGGCTGCTTATTACCTACATGCGCCCTGCATCACCTGTCCGAAAAGCTACAGAGTGGGGATGAGAAGGCTGGTGACACCTCGGACCCTTACGGCGTAGGGAAGAGATAACGGCCAAAAAGGAGGAGGAGCCTTTTGTCACATTTGTTGCTGAAACGATCTTCTGCATGTATCTACTGAGTTAAAAAGCAATAAAATAATATTTACTATTAATACTACATTTATAACATTCTATAATATTGTCAACATTACAGTTGCTGGACAAATATTACACCACAAGAGGGCACCCTCACTATCTAACATTTAAATTACTACATGTATGGACTATTAAAAAAGTAAATATGACAACAATCAGAGTTTAAGGTTATGTCTCTTATAAATAAATAAGAAACCACTTAAAAATTATGAATTTCTTTCATTTTTACCAAATTGAAAACCTCTGGAATATAATCAAGATGAAGATGGATGATCACAAGCCATCAAACCAATCTGAACTGCTTGATTTTTTTGCACCAGGAGTGGCACAAAGTTATCCAAAAGCAGTGTGTAAGACTGGTGGAGGAGAACATGCCAACATGCATGAAAACTGTCATTAAAAACCAGGGGTCATTTCACCATTTTTTTTATTATTATTATTACATTTGCAACTGTCAAAATATAATAAATAAACTTACCTAAACTTAATTTTTAAATCAATATTTTACTAAATACAATTCAAACATTTCATGTTCTCCAAACGTTTTATTTTGTTATGTTTTTTTTATTTTTATCCATTTCCAAACTTGCAGATTTTGTGGATGATTCTTGTTACTGATCTAAAAAAATTTAAGTAAGGTAGAGAGTGGACAGGCGGCTTCAAGTGTTCTGTAGGAGTCTCTAAAGCTCTCAAAGTTTTCAGAATGTAAATAATTTATTTTTCTGAAGGGTTTTTTATCATCTGCACGTGTTCTCCACATATGGGCTCAAGCCTGGTAAGGGGTTAAAGCTATACATGCACATGTTGAATTTTAAGGGGTTAAAGCTATACAAGCACATGTTGATTTTTTTTGTAAACCAAAAGTGTTAAACCAATTATATATATACTACTACCACATTTAGATTTGAGGACAGATCTGCACAATCTGTATTGTACTGATTTTGAATCAGTGTTCTCAAGTCTCACGCTTTGAGCGTGTGACACACGCACCTCAGCGAGTTTACACGCTCACACGCCACACATGGTATTTCTCACGCTTGCCAATCCATCGGCTGTATATTATAATGTACTTTTGTTGAGTAGGGTGACCATATTTTTATTTGGGTAAACCAGGACACCTGGCTAAATGACGTCAACACCTAATTTGCATAATACATGTTTTTGAAGCTGTAAAGGATTAAGGTTGTGGGAGTGAAAAAAGTGAGTAAAAAACACCCTAAATATGTTAGAAATTATGCAAATGAACAACTTCTGTTGCTTTTTAAATAGGCCGTCACTTTTTTACAGTAACTTCATTTTTACGTGAATTACATAAATGAGTTTTTTGCCGTGTTCTTAAATGTTATTATAAGAGCAGCAGTTAGACTGAACTGTTATTCCACGTTTTTTAGGTTTTTTTTTTTTTTTTACGTTTTCTTTATTTTTAAACCTATCATAGACAAATTGTTCATTGGTTCAATAGATATTTAGCTTTTTACAAAGAAGCAGACACTGTGGACGAGGTGAGTGACAGGCTATGTAGTGAATGAGGTGAGTTACTGAGACTGGGAGTTTAATTGCTCAAAACTGGAAACAAATTCCAGGTATAACATCAGATAAAAATAAAACTGTTGAACAAAATGGTTAAATGTAAATTTGCTGTAAATGTCTTTTTAAAAAAGACAATAGAGGGGAATGGTATAAACATAATTTTATGGCTAGCTGTTATTTTTGCACACAAATTAGAGAAGGTTTGTTCAGACGTGCTATTCTAAATGCCAACCCCTTAATGAGCAACATTTCTACAGTCAATACTCAACCTCAAATCTTACGAGACACATATCACAGGCAGAGCAGACTGACTGCAGCTGCGATACACACACACACACACACACATTTTACATACACCATATACATCTGCTTGGTACACAACCTGGAAAAGGTACTGTAGATCACTGAAAAGTAAAAGAAGGTTAAAGTTTATTTAGAGACAGACGAGACACACTGAGCAATTAGTCTAAACAAGCACAAGATAAGCAGTGTTTCCTCTTTGCTTCCCTACTATTTAAGTGTAACAGCTGTTTTCAATATGTTCTAATAGTTTAACAAACATGGGTATTCTTGTATTTGCACCTTCTATCAGCCTTTAATTAGAATATATTTTTAGAGGGAGTGGTCTGAGTGGTCCGGAGGACTAAGTGGCTGCCACTATGATCAGGAGGATAATTCCTGGTCATGCAGCTTGCCATCAGCTGTCAGAGTCTGAGAGAGCACAATTGGCCTTGCTCTCTTTTGGTGGGTAGATGGCGCTCTCTCCACACATCACTAATAGGATATTGTCAATCAGCAAAGGCGTCTGTGAGCTGATGTATTGGATGCTTACCTCCAAATGTGCTGGCTAATAAGTAATTCTCTATCAGTAGCAGTTTGAAAAGAGGCTATGGCTGCCTTCATATGTATCGAAGGGCCATGTGCTAGTCTTCACTCTCTTTGTGTTGATCATTACTAGTGAGGGAGAGTACAGCTGAGCAGCTGAGTCAGTGGGATAATCAGCACAGCTAAATTGGGGAGAAAAAAGAATAATAAAAAAAAAGACTGCAGATTTATTTAGAGGAATAATCTAAACTATGAAACTACTTACACTGATTGAATGAGTTAGCTGGCAGCCAGCCAAGACTGGAGCAGGATATCTTGGGCAATATGCATGCTAGTTTAATCTCACTAAATATTTATTTATGGTCGTTTAGTCCGAACAATCTGTTCGTTTTTAAAAAGCAGAATTTTTAACTTTTAAAGTTGAAAATTAGTTTCAATCTGAGTTGTAGCTTCATGCTGATGATGCTGGTTTTTGGGCATACTTATATTTACTTATACTTATACTTATGATTATACTTATAGCCACCAGTTGTTCAGAAACAGCTGTAGTGCTTGTACATGTTTTAAAGATTTATAACATTCTACAAATAGCAGACTGATTCAGCTTACGGTCATACACTGTAAAAATGAAAATGTTGAGAAAACTCAATATTTCAAGGCAACTTATGGAACTACATTTTTTAGTTTTAAAGCCAACTTTTAAGTTTTGAAGAAAGCCACCACCAGTTGTGCCAACTACATTTCTTCAGTTTAGAAAAAAATATTTTTTTCATACCTATAAAAAAGTCAAATCTTGGGTATCACCAACTTAAAAATGTACTTTATGTTTTTAGTTGGCCTGATTTAAAATCAACAAAAAAATTAAGTTGAGTCTATGACACATTTTATAGTAATCAAATTCATGTTGTGTCTGTCCCCTGGTTGGGTGTTAGGAGGTGGGGCTACAGACATAATCAATATATACACCTGTGTATGTGTGCTTTGGCCAGGCCTTTCTTTTTTTCTGTTGTTTGCTGCAAGCAGTTCAGTTTCTGGGCCTGTTTGGTTTGGTTAAGTTTGGCATTATGCTTTAGTTGTTTTTTGTTGATCCTTAGATTTTCTTTGTCCACCTTTTTGTTTATACAATGTCTGAAAATGTACTTTTTTCTCATTTTTTCAGTAATGTATATTTTTTGCTATTCAAATACTCTGTGTCCTCCATTTATTTGTCATGGTGTGGAGCCAGTCATGACAATGTAGATGGCCAAACACTACATATTTTGTTATTTTAATTTAGCAACTGAGAATTGACGCTTTATGACTGTTTAGTATATGTCTTATTGTCAGTCATGACAAAATGTCAAATTTGACCAGCTAAAACTGGCCAGTGTACTGTCACACATTTAGTAACATAAAACATAGTAACTTGCTCTTATAGCCTTCAACACTGATACCAGGCAATAAACTATTATATAAAACACACAGTATATAAATCCTGGGAAAAGACAGCAGCCTGTGGAGAATGACTACACACTGATGGTGAGTGAGAGGTGGGAGGAAATGCTCAATATGCGAATAGCGGGAGCAACATCAGGAGAAAACCCCTGCAGAATTGCTCAGTAGAGCCTGTTTAACCAAAGAGTCAAACTGAGCATGTGCAGAGTAGTTGGCTTTGACTACAGTTTGTTAATTTTGCCAACAAAAAATATTCAGTTAGGCCAATTTTTAACAAGAAATTTAATAATGTTAGTTGAGGCAATTAATTTGCTATAGTTAACAGTGAAATTCAATATTTTTTGTTGACTTAAAAATCACATAAAAAAACTATATATATATATATATATTTTTTTTTACAGTGTACTCAAAACAATGTTACACCACAAGATGGCACCATCATTACATCACATTAAATATGTGCCCACTACTTAAAAGGTAGATTATGACAACAGTCATTGTGCTTAAGGTTATATATACTGGAATCGTGTAGATATTTTCTGTCAGATTTTATTGTAAATGAGCTTTTCGAAAGGAAAGATGGTAGAAGTTACAAGAGCAGGAGAGAACAAGACCAGCACAGACTGACAGATCATCATTAGGAAGCACATAGACATCTATGGACGGTAAAACATCAGCAACAGTGGTACAGTGCCAATTCTAAAATAGACCACAACAATGAGCACAATGATAGTGGGAGGGTGTGTTGTATCTATGCGAACAATACACTATATTAACAAAAGTATTTGCTCGCCTGCCTTGAGTTTGTTGATGTAAGGATTGGATGCAACTGCTCAGCCATGGAAACCCAATCCAGAAAGCTCTCTCCGCTTTCCTGTTCCTGAGCTAATCTAAAGACCACATAAAGTTTGAAGGTTTGTATTCATTGACTCCACAGTAAGTTGTTGAACTTTCCACACTATGATCCTCAGCCTTCACTGACCCCGCTCTGTTATTTTACATTGACAGTGCGAGTTTCTTTCATTCTCAGTCACTTCCTCTCTTTATATTATCATTAACAGTTGACTGTGGAATATTTAGTAGTGAGGACATGTCTCGACTGGACTTGTTGTACAGGTGGCATCATATCACGGTACCATGCTGGAATTTACTGAGCTCATCATAGACAGAAATGTCCCAGAATTTTAAGGTTTTAGCAATTTCTGTTAAAGATAATAAAAAATAAGGATACAATTAATGTAAGACTCACATTTTAATAAAAATAATCGAAACAAAGCAAAAATATACAAAATATACCGAAATATCTAGACCTAATATTTTATAACTTCCTTTTAACAAGATGCATCCTAATCAATAATTTTTCGTAACCAATCCCAGACAGAATTCAGACAGACTGCTGGTTATATGTTTAACCACTCCTCTTGTGAGAATTTGTGGTATTTTATCAAATTTGTTGGTTTTGTCAAAACTCATCACTGCCAATGAGCCTCAATTACATTAATTATATTTTTTATCTAATTAGAATTATTTTGGTTTCTAATTTTATCCCTTTGTCTCCTTAATTTGGAAAGCCAATTGCCCAACTCCATCTTCAGTTCTCTATTTATCACTAGAAATTTTCCAACACTAGGAGGTTAAAGGTCACCTTCCGCGAAAATCCGATTTTTCTTGTTTTTTGTGGAATACAGTAGGTCTCTCCGAGTTGAATGTGTACACCTGCACATTAAACTGTTTTGCAGCCCCCATTGTCTGCAGGAGCTAAGCAAAGAAATCCCCCCTCCCCCCCTCCGAAAAACGGGTGAATTTTGAATTATCTTTCTGCCTACGTAGGCAGAAACTCACAGACCAGCCCACCTTGGCTCGAGAAACTCCCAGAGGCGGAGCTGAAGCGACGCAACATCACCGCTCATCAGTTAGGAGGTGGGAGGCAGTGAGCGGCAGAGCGGTGGAGGGGCGTCGCAGTGCTCCTAGCCAATCAGAGGAGAGATATTTGCATGCTGTTTGCATGTATGAATATTCATGAGCAAAGCTGGAATCCGGTCATTTTGGACACACCCCTAAAACAGTCCATTAAAAAAGAGCTATACAGAGACACCTGAGCACTTTTTTTTTTACAAAAACGGCTCACATGTCATTCATTCATACTAGAGACCACAACTAGACATTTTAAAATGAAAGAAAAAACGACGGAAGGTGACCTTTAAAGATTAGCACATGCCTTCTCAGACATTATAAGTCAGACACAGCCTCTTTTCAAACTACATCAGCTGCATTGGTTTATTGCATTTTACGCCCAAAACACACCCATGATTAATTAAGACAATTAGTACATGACTTTTGCATGTTTCCAGCTGCACAAGGTGTACTTTTCCCGTCGTTACGATAGCAAAGACACACTAACACCCCCTAAATCAGGTTGCGCAGTGTGTTGTTGACGGCTCACCTATAGATCGCTACAAATAGTGTAATTCCCTATGTGACCCATCAGTGTGACTTCTGTTGTTCTCTTTTGGAGAAAAATCTTATGTCCTCTCTTTTCTCATCTCCATTCTCCTTCTGTCTGTTTATCTGCCCTTGGTTGAGGCACATTACTCACAATAAGCACCAGTAGAGGACAGAAAATAGCTGTTGGTTGGTGAGCATGCCATCAGACGGATATTAAAAGTCTGAGCTTTATGGTGTACACAATGCCCAGAGGGTAATAAAGCTTCGTCTCCAGTCCTTGTGTGATCTTTGCACATGGTTAGCATTGTGTCAGCCTGAGGAAAAGTGACACTTAAGCAGACGCACTTCTACTTTAGTTTTCAAAACACAGTGAGAGACGCATTTGGGGTTATTTCTGTGATGCAGTTTGAAAAGGCTGCAAACTCTCACACTTGGGCTGTGAGACATTAGCAACTAGCTCTAGTCTCACACTCTCATACCACACTCGTCAGTTTTCACGCAATTCTCAAACACACAGCCCCTCGCTAATCTCTAAAATAACTTCAGACTGAATTTAACTACCGATAAAGTTTTCAACATCTGCTGCTTCTGATCTCACTGATTTAAACACACTCTGGACTGGAAACGGTGCTTTTTACTGGTCTGAAAGAGAAAATGCACTTACTTGCTAGTCAGTCACAGTCAGTCTAAGGTACATGGAGCAGTACCCATATCAACAACAACAAAACTGAACAAAGAGTGCCAAACAGTACTGATGGGTCAGTATCAGTATCATCACATAATGGGTCTTTTGTGTTCTTAAAATAATTTCATATAAACACTGTGTGGCAATATCTTGTTCAGGATTTACTCTAAATAAACACACTAATACAGAGTGCAGAGTACAGAGAATGTTATTTGGATATTTTAAATATTTTAAAATAATTTTGACATTTCAATTATTGTTTGAGCTATTTTTATATCAATATTAAGATGAACATGTCCAGGAAATTCCCCTCTGTCAAATTACCCCTCTGTCAACAGACTGATAAGTTCAAATTAGCATTAACATTAACCAGCATAGCTCAGATCTTTAGCTAAATATCTTAAGTAATAGCCTTGATAACCCAATTATATACAGTATGACTCAATACTGCAGTGTTGAAATTACTTAAAATGTCTGTGGTTAGCAAACCTTACTGGAGCTCAGTGATTACCTGTTCAGTATAAAAAACTGTCTAGCTTGCTTGTTTCCATAGCTGCAGCACACTGTTTGCGTGCTGTTGTGTTTTATACCTGACAAACCGGGGTGTGGCAATGGGACAGACTGTTGTTTTGTACCAAACAGATTAAATAAGAAAATACTGGCTGAAGCTCTGATGACAAGAGATGACATGGCTTAAACTTGTTGGACAGATGCATGACAGAAAATAAAAAATGATTAAGCTTTGGAAATAGCATTTTGTACAGTATAAATTCTAATTAATATAAATATACATAGTTAAAAGAATACATATTAAGTAAGTGATACATTGTTCTGTTAATATCCCTGTCAATATTCGTTCAACACAGACTGACATAATCAGAAACCAGACGATTGTTAATAAAAGCACTAAATCATGACTAAAAATGCACATACCCAGTTAACAAACATATATCTGTTCACTGGCTTAATGGATTTGTCACCCACATAGCACCCAGATATTTGGCTTCTAGTTCTAACCAGACAAAAATATGTTTTTAGTATAACAACTGAAAAAAATATACATTGACTATAGATCTAATGTAAAATAGTTTAGAGGAAAATGTTAATGTTGAAACAGAAAATTGTTCACTTATTTTTTTAAATTTAAATATAAACATTAATAAAGTATAACAAAAGTAGAAAAAAGGAAGGTAAACTAAGCAAATTACACTGCTGGAGGAAAACAAGATGTAAATAGCAGTGAGCATGTTTAAATAAGTACTGTATATTGTTGTTGTAGTATTTTAAAGTAATATTGTATTAATTAAAAAAAAAAACTAAAAACCCTCTCCTTTTATCTTTCTCTGATTTTTCTGTCTTAGTTTCTCTCTCTCTCTCTCTAAATTTGTCATTTCTCTGTCTCCATTTCCCTATCTCAAATTTTTCTCTTTTCCTTTCTCTGTACTTCTTTCTCGCTCTCTCTCTTTCTCACTCACTTTGTCTGTATGATTGATCTTTCTCCCTGTCTCTGATTAATCTCTACAAGTCTGATTTCTCTGTCTCCCTTTCTATTTCTCTAATTTCTGTTTTTAACTTTCTCCCTTTGTGATTTCTGTCCTTCCCCCTTTTTCTCTCTCTGAATTATAACTTCTATTCATGTCTGTCACTGATTTCTCTCTCTATCTTTCATTCTTTTCACGTTTCTTCTTGATTTCTCTTCCTTTCTTACACTAATTTCTCTTTCCCCTTCCCTCCTCTCTTTGATTTCTCTTTCTGCCTTTCCCTGGTTTCTTCTCTCTCTCTCTCTCTCTCTCTCTCTCTCTCTCTCTCTCTCTCTCTCTCATTTCTATCTTCTTTCTCCCACAGCTTGAGGAAACAGCAGGGGGCTTTGATGGATTTTAATGGTTTGGATTACCTGCCCTCGTGGCAAACGACAGATTTTCATGGTGAGGTGAGGTCACCACAAAGTGGATTAAGAAATTCAGTGTTTGTGCTGCAGAAGCGAAGCTGCCTTCTGTCAGATCCACAAAACAGAGCCACCCTGCCAGCAGGGTAATTTCATGTCATTATTGGAGAGATAAAATAATGTTATGTTTACTTTATTTATATATTAATATTTAAGTGCCCATATGTGCAGTTAGCACTGTAAAATCTTCAGTTATTATCATGTAAGTAATAATTCCTTTAATGCAGATTAAAAAACAAACAGCATAAACTACTTATCTGACACACAATTACAATTAATAATTATACATATTTAATATTCTAAGTCAACAGTTTTTTTTTATTATTTTACAAAGTCTAGAGAAAGGCAGAAAAATTATTGTCTATTATAATAATATGCAGCACACCAAAGATTAAGCAGAAAAGTGTATTCAACCACATCTATTTTTTTCAAAAAAAGTTCAATAATGAACAAACAAACTTTAATATCAGACACAGATAACCTGAGTGAATACAAAAACCAAACAAATCTGGTTCTATGTAAAAAAAGTAATTGTCCCCCTTTATTTGAAAGCTGAGTTTAATTTCTTGAGCCACACTGAAGACAAGAATTAAGAAATCACTTATATAGAACTTGTCTGATAAAAGATCTCAAAGGCAACACATTCGTCCTTGATCTAAGAAAATTCAAAAACAGATGAGACAAAAAGTCATTGAAATCTCTTAGTTTGGAAAAGGTTACAACACCAATGTTCCGTGACAGGCCTACTTCAAAATTACTCCAAAAGGGCATGGACAACTCATCCAGGAGGTCACAAATGAACCTATAAGAACAGCTTGCCTATGGAAGAGTCGCAAGGCAAAAACACTGCTGACCAAAACAAACACAAAAGCCTGTCTTACATTTGCCAAAAACATCTTGATGACCCTCAGAACAGACACATAGTTAAAAAAACTGCTTTTTGTATTTACACATGTTCCGTTTAGCCTGATATTAAAATGTGTTTGTTATTCTAAAAAATGTTTATTATTATTATTATTAATATTAATATTAATATTATTATTATTATTATTATTATTATTATTATTATTATTATTATTATTATTATTATTATTTATGCACAGCTTTTAAAGAAATCTGCCCTGATAATCCACTGCCAGCGATGGCCACAGTTTATGACGCGTACTGCACACCTTTATCACTCCCATCATCTCTCCTTTTCCCCTGTGTCCTTTATAATTGCCCTCCTTTTGTCATCTGTCACTCACAGTTGTGAGCGGTGGAGCTGAAACAGCATGATCGTTTGGGTTTTATAAAGAGAGCCTCCAGTCTGACTTCACCTTTGCCTTCTCCAAACCCAGCCACTGACACGTATGTATCGACTCCTATGAGTCACTGGAGCCTTCTTCATTTTCAAAAGAGCAAACTATAGCCTCTCCTCACGCCCACACTGAATATTCTCCAGCCTGCTGCACAAACCGCTCTCGCTGTGGAGATGTGCATCTCCAGACAGAAAAGTGCGCACCTGTTTCTCTTCCAATTTTCCACTTCCATTCTCCACTGGTCTTGGCTACTCTCCTCCTTTCCCCCCCTCTCCACCTCTCACCCTCCTCTCTGCACCACTAAACTCAATCTACTCTGTCTTATGACTGATGCTTGCCATAATTGTAGAGAAATTGGGCGAAAAATTAGGGAATTTAATGCGGGCGTTTACTTGTTAAAATTCAGTTCACAAACCAGCAAGCACTGCGGGTAGCGAGCAGCTCTCCTGGCAGTGATCATGCGAATGAGTCTCTTTTCACACTTCCTACCTGTCATGTGTGCCAAATGTGAATTAGCAGTGAAAAGAATAAAAGAAGCCCTTGATTAAATGAAGTGATTAAGTGATTATATGAAATCAAGAGCATTAGCAACCCGTATTTGCTGCTAGCCGGTTTTGGAATGTCTGAGTTGGTCTTTGATGGTTAAGGTGGTTGAAAATTGATCATCTAAACTAGTTTACTGATTAATCAGGTCTTTACTAGTATTGTGTATGTTATCCCTGTTTGATTTTGGTTATGCAGACAGGATAATAATCTCTTTTAAAGAGGTGATAAGAATATAAAGGAACTTAACCCTTTCATGCATGAATTATTAAATCACTGATGTGGATTTTTTTTCTATGTATTTTTTTACTCACAAGAAAGACCTTAAACACATAGTAAGTTTTTTTTTTATTATTATTATTTATTTTGTCGGAGATACACAACTGTCCACTGTAGTGGACACCATACACTAATGGGATAAAATGCAATTTAGTAGAAAATGTTCTATTTCATGTTTATAGCTCAAAGAAACAATATATTATGGGAACTATTCATATACAAAAGCTTCAATGTAAAAACAGCTTAGATAAAAGTATCAAGGGTCTGCTCGCATCAGCACATTTGAAGAAAATAGTTCATTAAACTTGGATAACAATGCAACAGAACTGAACATGCTAGCATACATACACTCACTCATACACTCAAACTTTAAAATATAAGTAATAACAAAAATAAAATCCAGCCTGTCCCACTGTGGAGATGTGCAGACATTAAATAGGAAATTAGCATATATACATAATTTAAAAAGTAATTTAATAAAAAAAAAAACATACTTCTCATTGCTCAGGCAAGCAGTTGGAGAAATTTCATTATGATGTTTAATCTAAATGTTACGCTTATTTTACCCTATTTTTTACCAGTAGTTTACTATTGTTATATTGTTATGATGGAATATAATATAAATAATATAAATTATAGCATACTTACAATTAACACATTAGTTTATAATAATATTTCCATAATAATACATACAATAATATATAATACTAATACATATATACATATAATATGTATAAAAATACTACAATAATTTAATACAATAATAATAATAAAATATCTATAACAGTATTATAATATTAATAATATATTAAAATAACAATAATTAGAGCTCCTTATAATCTAAATGTTACCATTGGTGCATGACATCCACTATAGTGGACAGTTACATTTTGACACAGAACCAAAAAACTATATTACCATTTTTTATGAAACTTTCATAAAATTGTTCCTTACTTTATTCTTAATAAGAAAAAAAATATATACCTGCATATTTCTTGCAGAATAAAAAGATTTGAACGATATTCCAGAGGTCATATTGTCATTTTCACTGTTGGCCGCCATCTTGGATTTCTGATGCATTATCTCAATTTTGAGAATATTGATTAAAACATTTATATTTTACACAAAGAGTGGGTTTGAAGACAGCACTCTGGTGGTTTGGAGTATGTATTGTAAATCATTTGTTTTTTAAATGAGTTTAAGTATGCGTCCACTGTAGTGGACAATATGCATGAAAGGGTTAAATGTAATGAAAGACCCAGGCCCAGATAATATCAGTCCTTTAGTGTTAAAATTGATCATGAGAGAGCTCACTTCTGTTCGGCAAGTAGTCATGCAGAATTCTGTTGACTCACACATGATAGTACCATTAATATAGAAAAAAACATTTATGGTTTAGATCCGTATCAGTATGAATACAACATGGTTGAAGCACTGAAGACGCAGTAGCCACACTTGCAGGCCTGTCACTACAAGGCAAGCAAACCAGTCTATTTTATTACGGTGCCTTTACATTGCTCCGTCACGACAACGCACAGCGACGGATCCCATTAATTTTCAGTGGGAAGCGCCGCCTCCTTCAGTAGCAGTCGCGCGGTGCATCATGGGTCCGATGCGTCAAGAGCGGGGGATGCGATGCGATGAAAAGTTGAGCCGAGCTGAACTTTATGCAAATGAATCCGTCCAACGCGATGCATCTATCCAATCAGAGAAATATTAATAAAAATAATAATAGCTTGTATGGCATTTAAATTTATTAGAATGATTTAATTGGACGACGCAGGGAACGCCTTTGTCATGCCCACATGCGACCAGTTGGAGGGGGGCAGTGCGACCATGTGTGTTGTCGTGACGGAGCAGTGTAAATGCACCGTTACTGGTTATGAATTGAATGCAATGAAACGGTGTGATCACCCCTTTAAGTTCTATGATGGTCAATGCAGGAACGTACAAGGACACAGTTACTGGAATGCCCCTAAAGGTGACCACTAGTTTGTGATTTCACCAACCAGCAAAATATAAAACTTTATCAATCATGAAGCAGAGATATCTACCAGGCAGCCAGAAAAAGAAAGAAAGATAAAAAAACAAGAAGAATAGAAGAAAAAAACAAGACAGTGCTAAGTGATCATTTACATTGGATAAATTGGGTGTAATATAACAGCAGGTAGGCTAGCAACAAAGTATATGGGCCTGGAAGTCAATGCTAGTAATAAACTAGAACAGAAAATTTGGTTACACGCTGTAATATGTTATATTAATATGTTATAATAATGTTATAAATATTACAGGATAAGGAAATGAAGCCCTGTTCTAGATTCACTGTTTTTTGTATTTAATGACATTGCTATAGCCTAACATTCTTAACTTTTTTTTTGATGAAGGTGGCATAGCCTCTCTGCTATTCTATCTATTCTACCCTGATAATCTACCAATGGTGGGTAGGAGTAACAGAAGATGATTCCGTGCATCATATAACCAGACTGGAACATTGGGACAATTTGTAGTATCCATGAATGCCAGCTGTTCAATGTATTTAAAGCATCAGGTGCATCTGTTTAGTTCTCAAAGTAGTAAGTCTGTGTACTAAACATAAACATTAGCATTGGGACATTTTAAGCTGGAATCCTTAAAAAAAAAAAATTGGGGGTGGGCCGAGTAGTCCAGTGGGTTAGCCATCAGCTGCTGGCACTCAGAGGGAGCACAATTGGCCCTGCTCCCTCTGGGTGAGCATATGATGCTCTCTCTCCCCACATCACTCCTAGGGTGATGTCTGCAGCACAGGGCGTCTGTGAGCTGATGTATCGGAACCGAGCCGCTGCGCTTCCCTCCGAGAACGCTGTGATGCTGCTCGGCAATGCTGCATCAGCAGCAGCTCTAAAAGAAGCGGTGTCTGACTTCACATGTATCAGAGGAAGCATGTGCTAGTCTTCAACCTCCCGGTGTGTTGGGGCATCACTAGTGATAGGGGTAATGAGTGGTTTGGGTAATTGGCCATGTAAATTGGGGAGAAAATGGGAAAATAAATGATAAAAAAACAAAAATAAAATAAAAATCAGAAAACAATGTATATATAGTAACTAATATGTGTGTACATTTTTTGAAGTAGGTTGGATTTTATAGTGTATTACGTCATTTGCACTTTCTTTATATGTTGGTTGTTATGGGATGGTTGTGTTTTTTTGTGCAAATGTTCAAATGTAACATTTCTATGTGTGTAGTATATGCAACATATGTAAGCAGTTTATAAAAAAATACAAAAAATATTTTATTGATACAAACTGTGGGTGACCTAAGACAGTGTGTCTTTAATGTAGTTCCTATAGGCTTTGGGTGATGGTCCGACTCTCCAAATAGGTCTCAACCCAAGCCCAACTGACACCATAACTCCACTCTTAATTCAGGGTCTAACTACTTAAATATAAAATGGGGCAAGAACCAGAAAAATGTTTACAGAAACCAAATATGGTCAGTTACCCAGATGACAGATGACAGATCAGCAGTGCTGATTGACACAATCTAAAGGAACCTTTAGTTTATGAGGCTGGAACATAATTTGGAGTACTGTCTAGGGGCTTTACTAATTACACCTGTGTCTGGAAAGTCCAGACAGCATGCTGCATAAGCGTTTGCACAGAAAATATGACAATATTACAATTTTATTAAGAAATTATTCTACATGGCCCTGCAGACTTGTTCATTTTCTTTTTAAAACATCTTGATAAACCTAGCACATAAGCGAGAGCATGCTAGAGCTTGGATTTTTCCTCTGCATTTAATACTAAAACCTGATATCCTTCTGGCGAAAAAGGCCAACTATTAACCATTAACTCTTTCTCATTATCTTTGTCATTTATTGTTATAAGGAGTTTCTAACCATCAGTGTACAGAGAGTAAGGATAAACAATGTTGAATCATGTCCTATTATTAGAGCACTGCAAGGATGCGTGTCTCCATTTTTATTTACACTGTATACAAACGATTACATTGCTCAAGAATCAAATCAATTCATAACATTTTCAGATCATTCATCATTTGTTAGCCTTGGAATCAGGGAATGAAACAAGAAATGCTTGTCAAGAAAATGTAAATAGATTGACAGACTGATGCAATTCATCACTTAATAACTTAATAACTAATACATGAGAAGAATAGTAAAGATATGTCAATATAAAATATTTGGTAGCATATATAGATGTAACACTGTCTTGGAGTAGTCATAATGATTTTCTTCATATGGTGCAAACAATAGGTTTTTTTATGTTGTTATGTATTTCAGTAATTGAAAATGTGATGAAATATCGTGTGACTATATGATTTCAATAAAGTTAAAGCCTAGGCTGATCAGACTGATACACATTTGCTTCAAAGTTGTAGACCAGCCTTTTAAAGATCACATACTTAAGATTATAGGAAAGGTTTTTTTTATCTTCAAATAGATGATTTAGAGTACAATCGATGAGGTTCAGGACTCCTTTACCCACGGTCAGTTATGCTGCTGGATAGAACACATGGTGTGGATGTTTGGGTAAAAGATAAATATGATTATTTGTTTTTTATAATGTATTATGTTTTGTATAATTATAGAGTTGACTCTAGTAATAGAGCCTTTGTAGGACACAAATTTCCGAAAACTCTAACAAAAAAAAAGTGTAAATTTATTGCATTGTTGTCTGTGGGCATGCACATCATTGCTTTTCTTGTCATGCTGATTATTCTGGATGACACGTTCGGACTTGCTGAGTATAATGGTCGTCCAGCTTGTTCACTTTTATCATGGTTTTAAACCAGCTAAACCATCAAACTTAAACACCCTGGTGGTCAAAATTTAAGCTGATCAAGCAGCTTAACCAGCTTAACCAGCTGGACTATCTTCAGCTGGTCATGCCGTTGTTTTTAATGGGGAATAAAGACCTTTTAAAATTGAATTATTATTGATGCTTTAATTTAGTCACAGACTTGAAGGCCATGTCTAAGAAATTTGGCCCTAATCATTCATAATGAAAACTTTATGTAATAATCAGGGGCGAAGCCAGACATTTTAAACATCTGTGGCTTAGCCCAAATGTCCAGATTTATTTTTCCCATCATAACATTGAGAGAGTGCTCAGTGTGATGCTTGCTCGACTATCTAAGGATCATCTTTGTGCTAAGAAGCTTTTGGGAAACCCCCCAGAACTCACAATATGTGTCCACTAGCACTTTTTTTCAATGCATGTCGCCATGGCAGATCTCTTGGCTTGCCGAGCAGGTTTGCATGTGACATTTTTTAATTCAAATAAATTAACAGATGCAGTCAACCATATTTTATGATTATTATGTTTTAATCAATTTCACCAAAATCTATAATCTTATTATGCTGTTTTCAGCTCCTCTTCTGTGGTTAAAAGGCACCTGTTCTGTGTGTGGTGCTCAAACAAGAGAAGCCTACTTTCCCTGATTGGTTGGATTCATTTTTTAAAAAATTGAGCTCTGTTGGACTTTTTCGCCTTATGGCAAGACAGCGTTCAACACAATCCAACCCAGCATGCACTGCAGCGGTGCATGCGGTGGCTCTCTTCATGGAAATGAATAGGATGTGTCAAGGATAAAGTGCTAAGCATGAGGTTAACTGTTAATTTTGTTAAATACTTCATTCACTCACTGTTGGCTCACCTGAAACATGTTTTCACTGTGCATTGTTGAATATTAAAGCTGCTGAATCTTTTTTTAACGTCCTTTTTTGTGGTTGACGGCTGTTGTTTCCTCATGAAAAACATTCTTATAACTGTAGTTAAGTTAGCTAATGTTAGCTACCCGCTACATTTTATGACAGGGTGGATCAATAGGTGGTGATTTATTACTCTCAAACTTTTGGGGCAATGGGAGATAGTGAGACGAAATGACTTTTTTTGTTGTTTTTGTTATTTGAAAAAGATTAGCTGCTTTTGAGAAAAATCCAGGACTTGAGCACCATGAGCCACTACTGATGCTCATCATATTTAATCTATAACTTTGAAAACTTGAATTTCTGTGGCTATGTTATGGACTGGACTCCTAATAATTTCAGTAGAGGTAAAAAACTGTATCCTTGTATTTACACAGAGTTTACCTGTACTCCTAGCAAAAAGGTTCTATACAGTATTAAAAGGGAGTTTATATATAGTGTTTGTCACATTTGCTACGGAAATTTGCTATATTCCTTAAGAAAACCAAAGTTTAAATGAATAGAATCATTGCTAATCCTTCTTATTATGCACATGTTATGCTGCTGCATAGACACTATTTTGGTAGCTACCAGTCAAATAAGTTGTAATAAATCATCATGGTTTTTCATCTCATTTATATGCAATGTTTGAAAGCACTTTGTCACAAGTTTCACAGACAAACACCTGTAAAGAAAAAGCACAATCAACAGGTTCATGTCCATTACACGTAATGATTAGTGTTTGAGGGGCGAGACTCAGTAATACGGATTGCTGGTTGAGGCGGTAGACCATGGACTATGATCCCCGTTAAAAGATCAAGGCACTAGACAGAGAGATCCCTTCTTTCTTCTTTATTGAAGGTTGTTGGTCACTTTACAAAGTGTTTGTGTATGTATATGAGTGTGTGGGTGTGATGTATGTATGGCGTGTGTGTGTGATGTGTGTGATGTGTGTGGTCTGAAACATAAAGGAAATGTAATACAATGTATTAGACTACTGATATTATAATATTGTTCAACAATAACACATTAATAAATAAACTGTAATGTAGCATAATACAGTGACAGAGGTGTAATGTTAGTCATTATACAATTGCCAATACAATATTAGCAGATACTTAACAGCATAATGTTATGAGAATAAACAACGAATATTTACAAATTCAAGCAGTTCAAAGTAAGCTAGTCACACTCATAACAATAAACTGTGTAACAATATTAACACTACAAACAGTACATTCATCATTATTAAGCCATCAAGCATTCAAACTTAGCTGCAATGCTAACAAGAGACAGGGCTAAACTACTTAGCTGCAGGCTTCTTAGCTAACTCAACAACAACATATATTGTAATTAAAACTAACACAAACTGCAATATTAATCAAAATATCCATAACTAAGAAGGTGGAAATCACTCACATTTCCTCAAGAACGCACACACGATATGAGAAACACGCAAAGAAAGTCCCAGCAGCTTCAGTCAGTTCACTGGCTGCTCTATTGCTCATCAGTGTGACTGGGCATGCCCAGAACATGTCCTGACTGCATATCTTGACTGCAGTACCGCTGTTTCACCAGTAGATGGCATTCCACAATTGGGCTTTCCCACAATTAGCACAGCTTTTTTCAGAACAAATGAATATTTAAATAAATAAAAAACAGGTTTATTTACTATGCTCCATTCTTTCTGTGGACCTCTGGGCCTGT
This sequence comes from Astyanax mexicanus, assembly GCF_023375975.1. Taxonomy (NCBI): domain Eukaryota; kingdom Metazoa; phylum Chordata; class Actinopteri; order Characiformes; family Acestrorhamphidae; genus Astyanax; species Astyanax mexicanus. The sequence continues at coordinate 35,700,607 of NC_064409.1, read as the reverse complement.
GTGGCTCTGTATGCTCTTTCCATCAATAATACTCACACAGCCTAAGCTGTCATTGATTCCCACACACCCTCACTCTTATTGCCCCTGTGGAGGGATGATAGATAAACATCTGAAATGTCTGGGATTCAGTTGTTGGACTGGCGGATGAGCTCTGCTGTGGAAATAGGCGCACAGCAAAATCCCCAGCATCAAATTTTTACTCTCAGAGTATTGACTTAACTCTTGCACTACTTATTTCTGTCCGTCCGGGTCTGTATGAACACTGTAGGTGATGAATCAACAATGGGGATTTTGAGGCGTGACTATATTTAGCTTTTTGAAAAAGCTATTTGTCTCATAGCTTGCCTCATCACCCTCCCCTCAGGTGTCTGCCACTGCACCCGGACAGTCAAGGGCACGAGAGCCAGTGCAATCCATTTAACGTGCTGAGAAGACTGATGGAATCTGCTAATCCATGTATATTTGTCCAGGAAATTGACACATTTGTAAACGTAACCGCTGTGGATGGAAAAATCAGGCTCTTTTTTTGACAGTGTAAAGATACTGCTATAAGCATGGCTGCCCCTCATCCAATTTTTTAATTAGCTGTGTTTCTGGCAGATGCTCAGCTACTGAGCACTCAGCAAATCAGAGCCAGTGGGTTAACTGATCAGAAAAGCAATCACAGGCTCACTGCAACGTACTGATGAGATGATTATCTGCTGGGCTGGAAGGTTCTGGGAGCAATCAGTTGTGGTGGGGAGGGAGGACATGAGCAGGTGGGATGGAGACGTAGCAGTGGGTGAGATGTAAACATGGAGCATGATGTGGTCTGGAATACTGAACATCTCAACGGTGCCAGTCTGTTTAGTGGAACTGGATCCAGACCACAGCAAGAGATGGCCAGTGCTCAGGAGCTGGAGTACAGTGAGAGGACCATGCAGACTCACCAGATGTTCACCAGAACTAAATAAAAAATACATGCATGCAAAGAGCTATATCTTGAGTTTGCATGGGTAAAGCTGCATATTTTCATTTTAAGATTTATTGGAAATCATTAAGCCATTGATTTTCTTTATAACCCCAAACCACTAGCTGTCAAAACAGCATCAAACCATTAATGACCCATTGTTTTATTTGACAGGTAATCGGATGCTTTTCTTTGTTTTCAGGCCCAGACGTGACACTGGTGTCTGTAACCTGAAATCACATTTTAAAATAAAACACAAGCAGGTTTACTGTATATAGAAGTAAGGACTAGTTCTATCTCTAGAAATGTACTCTCTGTTTGGTCATGCACTTCAAAGACAATCGGCTGTGTTGTGAACATAACTGTTCACTTACTTGCCTATGTGCTACATGTGTTCCTTGAGGCTTCAACTACAGGGCAGCTCAGGCAATTACTTCTGTACAAAACACCTTGTTGGCTCCACCAACCCGACTAAAGTATTTTCAAGCATCTTCTGCTGTGTGCAGACGTAGCGGTCTCACAATTTTTTCTATGTTTCCATTTCAATTTACATGTATCCACATGTTTTTTTTTTATAATTTTATTTCTATTTTTGTCTAATTTTCTCCCCAATTTACATGCCCAATTTCCCAACCAACTCATTAGGACTCTACCCTATCACTAGTGATGCCCCAACACCAGTGATGCCTCCTCCTATACATGTGAAATCAGCCATTGCCCTTTTTTCAAACTGCTGCTGATGCAGCATTGCCAAGTAGCATCACTTAGTTCTGATACATCAGCTCACAGATGCCTTGAGCTGATCGGCATCACCCTTTAGAGTGGTGTAGGGAGAGAGCGCCATCTACCCACCCAGAGAGAGCAAGGCCAGTTATGCTCTCTCAGGGCTCCGATAGCCGATGGCAAACCACATGAACAGGATTCAAACCGGCGATCTCCTGAACATAGAGGCAGCACTTAGCCTACTGGACTATTCAGAGCTCTTCTCCACATGAACTTTTAAAACAATGCTGATCTCTTACCAGCTGGTCAGGGATGCATTTTTGTTGCTATGCAGACAAGAATATATCATACAGCTGCAGCTAGTTTTGTGCATCGTATTAAATGCTGAAAGACGTACACAACCAACAAGAAAAGAGTAAAAAAAAAAGAGAAGAGAAGAGAGAGAAACAAAGAAGATACAATACAACCAGAGAGAGAAGACAAGATTAAGCTTTATCAGAAATCCCTTTATTCCTCATTTGTAGAAGCAAAAAGAGAGGACCGAGCTGCTCAGTCCGTTTTAAGTTTGGTTGTGATTTAGTTTGTTTTTATGATGCTAAGAGTTCTTTTCCTGAGATGTTTGTTTTCCCACCTGTTCTTCCTTAGTGGAGAATCATTTAAGTTGCCCAATCGCTTTTACAGATAATTATTAATATTACATTACAGCCCACCTTCTTTGCACATTGGTTTCATATAGGCAGGCCAACATGGAACGCATGAACAAAACTTTTTGTTTCCCAACTGGGCTTGCCATACAGGCCCTACATAGACATGATTTATGGGTGGCTTGACACAAATCAATTTTATTGCAAACAAACAATCAACAAACCTTTCCCTGAAATTACATAACATTATATTTATAGACAGCTTTCACTGATGCATATATTAAATCTAAATGCTGCTATAGGTACACCTAGCTCTATGCTACAAATAAAAAAAAGAACAAATTCTAAAATCTTTCCATATTGCTACAATTTTCATGTTTAATTATTATTGCAAGCAGATTTGTGTAAACAAACACACACCAATGATAAACCCATTCAGCATATCCATAGAGTCAACATCTGTTCTTGTGCTAAAAGATAAGGGGAAAACTTGTGTTCCCGTCAATCATGTCTAAATCAATTTGCTCAAGGGAACCATTGACTGACACTCTATAGGACTGTCAATATCACAACTGTGGGGAGATGGTAAATGGAAGTGGAGGTGAAACAAGGTGAGCCCTATTTTATGAAATCCTTACAACAAGGCCACTTTAATTAAATTAAATAAATATTGGGAAGGACTAAAAGAATAGAGGGGCAGGGGGGTTAGTAGCTAATGGGATAACGTATTTATTAATATTATAAAGATTAGTAAAGTATAACCATAACCATTAAGGGTGTAACAGTACAGAAAATTCATGGTTCGGTTTACATCTCGGTATAAACCCCATGGTTCGATATGGTTGGTGGAAAAAATAAAGAGGCTGGGCATTCTGTATAGCCTCACCTTTATTAACTTCATAATAACAATGGAACTTCATTATAACCATGTTTTGTTTTTTGGGATTGACTTTTGTAACAGGGCTTGAGCTCTTTTATTAAATGCTTGAAACCAGGGTTCACTCATACTGTCATCATGAGAGGCACCAACTTTTGGAACTTGTTGGAAAAAACAGTGAACCTGATTGTGGTGCTTCATTAAAAACAAAAACAGCAGCATTACGTTAACTGTTTAAACTACATATATTTTTCCTAAGCATATTACTGAATGCATTTTCGGTATAATAAATTATATTAGTGGTGTCAACCATTAAAAAATGAATTCAATTCATGATTCATTTTTAAAGCTGTATTATTGTGAGAGGACAGTAAAAAAGTAGAGTGGTTTAGGTCTGGCAGACTAGATCATTTTTTACTTATCATAATATTGGAGAGAGAGACAGCAAGTGGGGGCAGCGAGAGAGAGAGAGAGAGAGAGAGAGAAACAGAGACGGAGAGAGAGAGAGAGGGGAGGTGCACCAACCTGCACCAAGAACGAGTTCTGTTTATTCTGGTGATATTATTTCCTCTTTAATCCCCTCATCATTCCTAACTGGTACATTTTACTCTTATATTGCACTATTGTCTTTTGTCTCTTGTCTCATGCATTTCTATATCTGTGACCTTGTTGTATTGTACATTTAGGGTCTTCATGCACACATTAATAGCCAAAAGTGTTTTTTTTTTCCGAAAATTATTTCTGCCAGAAAACTGTTGCAATTGCACATTTTGTGATACATATGTTTACACTAAAAACGATTAAAAAGGATATTATTTTATGCAAAACTCCAAAAATGGGGCCGACTAAATATTGCCACCCTCAAATTTTGCAAGTTGCTCCAGATCTCTCATATTTGAAAGGGGGCATTCTCCCAACAGCAATTTTAAGATCTCTCCACAGGTGTTTAATGGGATTTAAATCCAGACTCATTGCTGGTCATTTCACAACTCTTCTTTGCTTTGTTTACATCCATTTCTGGGTGCTTTTTGAAGTATGTTTGGGGTCATTGTCCTGCTGGAAGACCCAGCTTTCAGACAATAGGCCCTACATAGCGACCCAAAATCCTTTGGTAATCTTCAGATTTCATGATGCCTTGACCACAATCAAGGCACCCAGTGCCAGAGGCAGCAAAACATTCTTTCGACCTCAACCATACTTGACTGTAGGTACTGTGTTATTTTCTTTGTAGACATCATTCCATTTTCAGTTAACAGTAGAATGATATGCTTTACCAAAAAGCTTTATCTTGGGTTCATCTGGATGCTCATCCACCATCTGGACTTTCCTACATTACAACCTTTTATCAAATTTCCTCTTCCATCCACCTCCAGGGAGATGAGCTACAGTTCCTGAGGTTGTAAACTTCGTGATTATGTTGCACATCATGCACAAATGTAAATCAAGATCTCTGGAGATGAGCTTGTAACCTTAAGATTGTTCATATTTTTAGTAAGTGTAAGTAAGTGTTATAAAGTACTCAGACAGCTCTCTGTTTCTCACATCCACACACACTCCACACACTTTCACACATATGCAACCTGAACCTACATGCTTTTAAAGTGGAAGTCATAATAATGAGCATCACAAGCTGAAACAAAGTAATTCACCCACACTTTTGAAAAGGAGCCAAGCATTTTGTGTTGTTCCTATATATGCAAAGTAAATAAACATGTGTACAAAAAACATGTACAATTGCAGTCATTTCTGAAAAGAAACTCAGGGGTTCCAAAACTTTCATTCAGGAATGTAGACTAATTTGTAGGCTATTTAAGGCAAATAACAAGAGTTAGTGTTACCAATACAGGATTACTAAAATGTTGGCTAAAGATCCACATTCAAACAAATACAAGCTGACCTACAGACACAATGAACAACCGTGTTATTTTACATTCTCTATTGTCATCCAAGCAAAATGTAACACTATGGAAAGAGACTTAAGAAGACAGAGTGTAGATTGAAAGACCCTAACTGAGGAAGCCACAATCCTACTGGGAGAACATCCTGTGGACAATTGAGAAAGGTAATGCCTTTTTTAAGGTAAAGTTCATTTTTGTAAAAGACGATGAAAAAAGAACATGTTCCGCATGGTCAAACATGGTGGAGTTTCAAAGATGTTTCAGGGGCTGTTTTGTTGCATCCAGCACTGGACAATTTGAGAATTAAAGAAGTTAAAGGACTAAATTAAATCACTGAATTAAATAAAAGGACTTTGGAGTACAGTGTCAGAAAGCTGGGTCTCCATGGGTCTTCCAGCAGAACAAAGTCCAAAAGTATATCATAAAAAACGCCTGAAAATAGGTTTAGAACAAGTGCAGTAGATTTCTAAAGAGACCAGCAATGAGTCCAGATCTAAATCCTATAGAACACCAGTGGAAATATCTTAGCAGTATCTCAGCAATATCACAGCAATTGGTAGAAGACACCCTTCAAATCTGAGAGACATGGAGCAGATGTCAAAAGAACAGTGGTCGGAGAAGTAGAGAGGTGTAAGAATTTTAATTTCCTGAAATCTTCGTGAAATGTTATCCGATCTGACTTTTCTCTCATATTATTATTCTGGAAAAAGGGATTTTTAAAATAAATGCCAATATGGGTGCCAATATTTTTATACATGACTGTGTAAATATAAATTTGTGCATTGTTATTTAAAGACCAACTCCATATATTGTTACTAAAGTGTATGTTTTTCTTAGGTTTGTTTCTTTGGTCCGAATCAGTTGATGGACTTGGAGGATTTTTCCTCTTGGTTTGGTTTGTTTTCACACAGGCACAAATGTAAGTGCAACAAAATGCGCTCTAACAAACCATGTGAGCACATTCTTTCCTCTGATTGGTCAAAGCTGTCTTGAGAACAAGAAAGTAAATACAGCAAGAAGGTCCTATCTTCCAGACCAGCATGTATAGCTATGCAGTCTGAAAACAGTTTTGACAGGAGCAGCAGCAGAGAGTGGCTGTGACCGAAATGGATCCCTATTTACTATTTAGGGCACTATTAAGTATGTCAGCCATTTTTCTCTAAGTATCCAATCAAAAGGAAATATTTCAGAGCTCAGCTTGTGTGTTTATGGAGTTTTAAACACGGCTCAACCCCTCACCTGTGTTTATGCGACCAGTGTTGGCTCATGATAATGATAAGGTAGTGTCCAAATTCACTCCTGTTTCACCACTACTTAGTGAACTACTTAGTGCATCCCTAAATAGCGCAACACTAATAAGGGAGTAGGGAGCCATTTCAGTCAGAGCCAGTGATTATTCATAGCTATGGTAATGAGCTGGCTAATATATCAGGTTAAACTGCACCTGAACAGCAGTGTAAGTTAAATAAAAGGACTATATTTGACAGTTGGTTCGGCTCGAGACCGGATCACGTTCACACCACAAACTAACTGCTCCAGAATTCATTTGGAACTGGACTGAGACCACCTGAGCAGGTGTCTGTACGTTTATTTTGGTGTTACAGATTACAGATGTCACACATCCTCAAACAAACTTCACCAAGGATGCGAATGAACCAGACCTGTTTTAACTGGACCAAATAGTGCTAGTTGCATTTTCAGTTGCAATTTCCGTATTCAGTATCAATATTACCAATCATTTCTCCTTTTCTCAGTTACCTCCAAGTCAATGAGGTCTATTGCTTGTGTCCTTTCCTGCCCCCATTCCTTTCTACTGCTCCTGTACTTCCCTGGAAGAAGGCAGAGAAATGGAGAAATAGAGAGGATGAGGAGGAATTGAGAAAAGGGGCAGTAATTGGGGAAATGGGAATGGCGAATGCCTTTATGATATGATGTTGAACACACAGTGAACAGTTTAGTAGCATTTTGAGCATATCTGAATATTGAAGGAGGTGTGTCCTATCACAATATATATTTTGACTACAGCCTTGGGCAGCACGGTGGCACAGTGGGTAGCGCTGGTGCCTCACAGCTAAATGGCCTGGGTTAGATTCCCGGCTGGGTTGCTGGGGTCTTTCTGTGTGTAGTTTGCATGTTCTCGTGGTGTCCTGGTGTCCTTCCACAGTCCAAAGACAGGCTAATTGGAAATTGCCCCCTAGGTGTGAATGTGTTTTTGTGTCTGTCTGCCATGTGATGGATTGGCAGCCTGTCCAGGTTGTATACTGCCACCCCATGCTGGCTGGAATAGGCTCCAGGCAGACCCCCAACCCCGCACCCCCCCCCACTCAGGTATTGACGATGGGCGATGGATGAATGGATGGCTAGATCCATTGTTTTAAGGAATTCTCAAGAAAATCCTCACATCTTGACACATATGCAACCTGAACCTACATGCTTGTATATATATATCTATATATATATATATATGTATATATATATATAGTACATATATATATACAGTGAGTCCAAGAAGTATTTGATCCCTTGTTGATTTTCTTTGTTGGCCCACTAATAAAGACATGATCATTCTATACATTTAATGATAGATGTATTCTTACATGGAGAGACAGAATATTAAAAAGAAAATCCAGAAAATAAATCTAAGGAATATATATTAATTGATTTGTATTTCATGGAGTGAAATAAGTATTTGATCCCTTAGTATTCATTAGCAGTTCTGGCTTTTACAGACCAGTTAGACACTCCCAATCAACTTGTTACCTGACCTGAAGCCACCTGTTCTCACTAATCACTTGTGTGAAAAACACCTGTCCACAGAATCAGACAGATCACACAGATTTCAAGTCTCCAACATGGGTAAAACCAAAGAGCTGTCACAGGACCTCAGAGTCAGAATTGTTGACCTTCACAAAGCTGGAATGGGCTACAAAAAGATTAGTAAGGTGTTGGATGTGAAAGTAACAACTATTGGTGCAATTATCAGAAAGTTTAAAGAGTATAACATGACAATCAACAGACCTCGGCCCGGTGCTCCAAAGAAGATTTCGCCTCGAGGGGTGGCAATGATGCTGAGAACGGTCAGAAATCGTCCTGCAACCACTCGGCAGGAGTTAGCAAATGACCTGAAGGCAGCTGGGACCACAGTTTGCAAGGAAACAATTGGCAACACTTTGCTCAACAATGGATTCACATCCTGCAGTGCCCGAAAGGTACCCCTGCTGAAGAGAGCACATGTGGAGGCGCGCCTCAAGTATGCCAATGATCATTTGAAAGATGAACCAAGTTATTGGGAGAAGGTTTTGTGGTCAGACGAGACCAAAATTGAACTTTTTGGCCTCAACTCCACCCGCCATGTGTGGAGGAAGAAAAATGCTGCCTATGACCCCAAGAACACTGTGCCCACCGTCAAGCATGGAGGTGGAAGCATAATGTTTTGGGGGTGTTTCTCTGCCAAGGGTACAGGGCTACTTCACCGCATCACTGGGAAGATGGATGGAGCCATGTACCGCACAATCCTGAGGGACAACCTCCTTCCCTCTGCCAGGGATCTGAAAATGGGCCGTGGTTGGGTCTTCCAACATGATAACAACCCTAAACATACAGCAAAGGCAACAAAGGATTGGCTCAAGAAAAATCACATTAAGGTCATGGAGTGGCCCAGCCAGTCGCCAGACCTCAATCCGATCGAAAATCTATGGAGGGAGCTGAAGGTCAGAGTTGCCAAGCGACAGCCCACCAACCTTCATGATTTAGAGAGGATCTGCAAAGAAGAGTGGGCCAAAATTCCCCCTGGTGTGTGTGCTAAACTTGTGGTTAACTACAACAAACGTCTCACCGCTGTGCTTGCAAACAAAGGCTTTGCCACTAAGTATTGAGTGTGTTTGGCAAGAGGGATCAAATACTTATTTTCCTCATTGAAATACAAATTAATTAAAATATATTCTTTAAAATTATATTCTGGATTTTTGTCTTGATATTCTGTCTCTCCATGTTAGAATATATCTACCATTAAAAGTGCAGAAGGATAGTGTCTTTATTAGTGGGCAAACAAAGAAAATCAGCAAGGGATCAAATACTTCTTGGACTCACTGTATATATATATATATATATATATATATATATATATATATATATATATATATATATATATATATATATATATATATATATATATATATATATATATATATACATATATATAGTACTAGTCTCATAATCTGACAAATTTTAAAAATAAGGCCCTCAAGATCTAAAATTGCTCTTGACAATAATTGAACTGAAAATATTATTAAGAGGAGAAAAGCGCTTGTTCCAGTAAGGACACGCCCCAGGGCAGTCCCTGCTTCTTTTGTCTAGAAGGTCATATTTCAAATTCACAGCCTATTAACCTTGAATAAAATCAGCTAATTTCAGACTGAATGTTAAAGGCCATTGTTTTATACATTTTGCTGCAAATGGTCTAACAAATTTCAGTTATAGAAGCATTCAAGTGTGAAATGTTTCTAGTGAAAAATTATTATTAAAAAGCTGCAAGATGCTGAATATATTTTTCATTAAACTGTAAAAACTCTTAATAGTAAGACTGAGTCTAACAGATCTTTGCAGGTTAAGGTCACAATGTCCCTCAAACTAGAATAAAATGTGGCTACAACCTAATTAAAAGCCTAACTAGAACAAACCATCCAGCCAGCTCATTGAATCAAAATGTAAATGCAGTTAAATGTCAATGAAACGTTTACTGGAGCAAGGTTTTATCCAAGACATTCCATCATAATGGAGTGCTAATGAAAATGAGGTTGGCAGTCACTGGATCATTCATCCATATCCACACTAAAATGATTTACTGTCTACATAGCCAAGATCTTGTTATTGATAGCATAGTCTCTTGGTCTAAACACTGCAAAAAAAAAAACTTAAGTATGTGAAAGATTTTCAGCAGGTGACAGATAACAACACGCAGGAACGTTTCAAGGCATTTGGGGGCCCAGAGCAAAAAAATATATATATAATTCTGATTTTGATATTTAGAAGGAATCCAGTTTAATAGCAATGTTTATGTTTAGTACACAGATTTACAATTTGTAGCTTAATATAGCAGATTTTAACATTCTGCTGTTTGAGAATTAGACAAACTCACCTGCTGCGTTAAAGACAGTGAACAGCTGGTGTTCATTGATACTAGTCTAAGTCTAATGTCTAATGTCTAATGTTCCAGTCTGGTTATATGATGCATGGAATTATCGTAGGTTATTCATACCCCTATTTGATATATAGAGTATTACTGTAGCATAGCAAGCATAGCATACCTTCTTTAAAATGAACTAAAAGTTAGGAATATTATGTTATTATGTCATGTTAAAGGGTAGGGGAGCATTTCCCCTCTTGGTTTGGTTTGTTTTCACACAGGCACAAACCTAAATGCAACAAAATGATCTGTGTTTTCCTTGTCCTGTTAATATAACAACACATTACAGTGCATATCCATATTATCAGCCTGTTCCTACAAAGTTCCACTAACTGTTCTAAGTCATTAGTATTATTGTCTGATGGGCAGGTAGCTTGTAAACAAATATTAAGGGGTGCTCACACAGTTTGTCATTGCATTTATTTATAACAAGTAACTGTTTCTGGGCCCTTGGCTAGCTCAGGACCCAAGGCAATTGATTGGTTTGCTTGCCTTATTACAACGGGCCTGACAGCAGGTCATCTTCAGTGACGAGACGGTCAACAATTTGTCCAGAAGGCCTGGTGTTATGGTGTGGGGTGCAACTTTGTTTGATGCCAAATTGCCTTTGGTTTTGATCACATGCACTTTGACGGCTCAACATTACGATAATAAGGTCCTGCAACCAGTGACCTTACCTTTTCAGAACACACTCCAGGGCACTTTTCCCACAGGACAATGCACATATTGCTGCCTTCTCAAGAGCTTGCCTTAAAGACACAGATGCTATGCCATGGTCAGCCATATGCTATTGGAGGCACTCCACTGCTCTCACGAAATCTGACAGAACAATGTGAAAATATTCAAGTTGCATGGGATGAGTTATTGCAGATACCATTAGGATCCTCTACAATCCATGCAGAGATTCTGGCATGTTACACATGTGTTACACATTTTTTACACACTACGTCTTCGTGTGCAGTTATATAAATATTGCCCATATCAGTTTAAATATTAGGTAACATAAAGTGGTATGAAAATGTTTGGGCACACCTGATAGTTTTCATGATTTTTCTTTATGAACCATTGCTTGTTTGGAACAGCAAATTCAGTTAAATGTATCATATAGCAGATAAACACAGTGATATTTGTCAAATTAAATTTATAGGATTTACAGAAAGTGTGCAATAATTCGTCAGGTGCTTAAATCTGGTCACCCCAACAGAACAAAGACATCAATATTTAGTAGATCCTCCTTTTGTGGAAACAACAGCCTCTAAATGCTTCCTATAGCTTATAATATGAGTGTGGATTCTGGTTAAATGTATTTTGGACCATTCTTCTTTACAAACCATCTCCAGCCTCTTCTTGTGTAAAGTGCGCTAAATAGTGAACGATGCACAGTGACTCCATCTGCAGCAAGATGATGTTGTAGGTCTTTGGAGCTGCTCTGTGGTTGACTATGACTGTTCTCATCATCCTTCTCCTCTGATTATCTGAGATTTTTCTTGTTCTGCCGCTTAACTAGAACTGTGTCTGTGTTCTTTCATTTCCTCACTATGTTCCTCAGTGGAAACTGAAATCTCTAGTTTGAGCTTTTTATATCCTTCCTTTAAACCATGATGTTGAACAATCTTTCTTTTCAGGTCATTTAAGATTTATTCTGAGGCTCCAATGTTGCCACTCGTCAGAGAAGATGCAAAGAGGAGGAACACTTGCAGTTGGCTCCTTAACCCTTTCTCATAATTAGATTCACCTGTCAAGGTGAATCTCAAGGGTCAAGGGTCAACGAGCCTAACAAACACATTTTGTGTACCAATAATTAGTGCTTAAGGTACTCAAATCAATAAAACTACAAGAGTGCCCAAATTTTTGCACCTGCCAAATGTTTTGCTTGCTTTCTGTAAATCTTATAAACTTAATTTCTCTTCTCAAATATCACTGTGTTTGTCTGCTTTATGATATATTTAACTGAAATTACTGATCCGAACAACCAGTGATTTATAAAAGAAAATCATGAAAATTATCAGGGGTGCCCAAACTTTTTTACACTACTGTAAGTGTTTAATGATCAGTGCAAAGTGATGAGTGTGACTGCTAATTCTAGTTACAGTACCTAGAGGTGTCAAAAATGTGTCAGTTTCATTTTTTTTCCCCAGAAAACATGCTGTCAAACATGACTTGACTTGAGATATTGGTTGAGCTCTCCTTGTCTTCTGCACCTGCAGCGACAGAGTGATGCTGTTTGCAAATTGTTCTGCTGCTAATTAATTCCTTGTGTGGAGCGCAGAGATCTGTGCTTATTAAAGGCTGTCCTGCCTGCTGCTTAATTAGCTTTGACTGGGGCACGGAGCGAAACAGTGCACCTGATTCTCGCTCGCCTCTGATCTACTGCTTTACGTTCCTCCTTTATTCTGAAACAAGATTTTGTAAACTGATTCTGAGCCGCCTTGGGGTGAAAGCATTGCTAAAAGTAATTAACTCCTGGTCCTTTCTTTTAGAGGCGTCTGTTTCTAATTTCCCATTCCTTAATCAGAGACAGGCTGCCCAATCAAAGTGCCTGTGTTTTTTTTCCAGCACTGATCCAGCGGGGGAGCAGAGAGACCTGCTGAACCAGAAACAGTTCTGATAATGTACAACTATAATTAAAACAGTCTGAGGTCGGTTGCAGGATGATAGGAAAACATCATAACATCACATTCTTGTGATTGTCATTGTCCTTCTATTGTCCTTGATGATGCTGTGCTAGCAATCCTAGCCCTCCTGCCTGGGGCTTCATGTAAAACCACACTTAGTTCCTCCAAACCTAAATAAAACAGATTGGGCAGCGCTTACATTTGTTTTTATTACTGGAATTAGTTACATAGCACATTTATTTAGTGGTACTGAAGCTTTTTAATGTTAACTGACAGTGCTGATTTAATTTAACAATTGTCTCTGTAACTGAGTGGAAGAATAGAGCTGGGAGATCAATTGATTTTATCAATTTATTAGAATTTACAGTTAAGGACAAAGGGCCCTATCTTACACACTGCGCAAGGTGTGTCGCGACGCTCATTTCTACCTTAGACCCCACAAACAGCCTATTCCATACTTAGTGCCTGCGTCATTGGGTTTGGGGGGGGTGGAATCGGGGGGCATGTCTTACCCAATATTAGGAATAGGTTGATTTGTCCCCCACAAATATGATACCACAGAAATTGTTTAAAATAAACTTTTATTGTGAAAGCGCATTTGGTAGCCATTGCAATAATAACTAAATATGTTGTTATATAATTTAAAATATTAGATGATAACTTCAGTAAGAGTTTATATATATATATATATATATATATATATATATATATATATATATATATATATATACCAAAGGCGCTTGTGAATATATCTACACTGATGTGCGAGGTGGTCTGGAAGTGAGGTGTTTTGCAACGTTGTCAACAAAAAACACAGGTGTGCCACTGTCTGATTTGAACCCTGACAGCAGTCAACCGCCAGGCATTCATTGCTATCTTGGCAATGCTGCTTGTCTCAGCAAATGGGAAGTGACTTTCTAATCGATTCATTTCACATTATGCCCCAAACACATCAATGATTAATTAAGAGAATTACTACGTCTTTTGTCCGTTTCGAGATGTGCAAGACATACGTTTTGTGTCCGTACAATACCAAACACACACTCCCTAAATCAAGCTGTGTGATGTTTCCACCACTGATGCTCCTCTTTGGGCTGCTGTCATTTAATGATCTTAGCCCCTCCTTCCACACACTTGCCCTATACACACCAACAACATTAATTAGGAAACAGCTATTAAAAAAAAGACAGTACTTGTACCCAAGAAAAGAGCAACTTCCTTCATGATCAGGAATTGGTTTATTTTGTGGCATCGGATGTGGAGCAAACAAGTTCTCGTTGTAAAGGTGTGTTTGAAAAGGAAGCTGCACAAATATATTCCAACACCTTAAACAGAAGGATGCAGCGGAGTGGGAGAAGTGCTGCTCCCAGCGGAATGAAAACAGCTGCAGCACTAGCACACCATCCAAAGTAAAGCAAGCAACTGTCCCTGATATGTTATTTAGCTGTGTTTTGTTAAAATGCTCTTTTAGGAACACTCAGGGTACCGTAAGGGCCATACCAAACCTTCACCAGAACCTCTTAAGGTATTTAATTGTGTGATTTTGTCTGTCTACTGTTATCTTCAGCTTTTCACAGAAGGTCTGCTTCCAGAACCTCTTAACAATTTTGAGAACTGCTTTTTCATGAAATTCTGCGTCATATTGTCCACAAACATTTCTCTATTTTACTTTTGGTATGTTCACAGGATGTGTTTTCAAAAGACAGACAAGGTTTTCTTCTAGTGTCTCTTTCATGGATTGAATTTGTGGAGCAATACTACAAACAATTCTTTCTGAAAGTATTCTTAGCCTCATTTCTTAACCTAACATTTCCATCTTCTTATTAAACACACGTCTATATGATATTGTGTACAATACAAAATTGGCCAAAACACAAATAGCTGTAAATATACATTGTAGTTCAGTTGTTCAAAAAAAGAAAACGTGATAACAAGCATTTTCCTAGCTTTATTTAACAATAAATATTTGCACCATAAATTAACCTTCATCTGAATAAGACCAAGCAACATAAAAATGCAAGCATTAAAAAAGCATAAAGGTAGTAGTGTAAGTGGAGCTGCCCCTCCAAAACGCATCTGACAACCAAAACTTTTACAACCATACTAAATACAGAACATTATTGCTGAGGTAAACAGTGTAAACAGTCTGGACTGCATTTTTCCTTTAACCCCTTAATTGCCCTGTCCTGTATACGTGTTACAGGTGTAGGTGATAAAAAAAAAAACTTTTTTCTGGAGTAAAATATAACTTATTTACACTCTGAAAATTTGAGGGCTTTGAAATCTACTACAGGACACTTGTAAAAGCTGCCTGTTCACTCTCTGCTCCACTTAATAATTCTGCATGTTTGAAAATAGACGTTAAAAACTGGACAAACAAAATTAATATAAAGGTTTGGAGGACATCAAATATTTGATTTGTATTAAGAAAAATATTGATTTTAAAATGAAGAAAGAGCCAGTTTTATGATTTTATTCATTATATTTTGACATTTGCAGATTTACTTAAATATTGTTGTATATTTTCTATTACAGTTACAATTATGCTTTTCAGTAACGTTTCTTATCAAACATGAAAGCTTTTTATATAACGCTTAAATAGAAATTCTCAAGATTTAGTGGTGTAATGTCAAGCAAACAATAAAAAAAAACTGTCAATTTTTAGGCAGCAACAATCTTCAAAACAGCCCAGAAAAAGAAATATCCCACCCCAAATTTGTTACAATTGCACAAAAATATTTAATACATATTTTATTATTCAAAAGCAGCGCTCATCTGCTGACGGCACTGTTTTTCAAAAACACAAACCCGAAAAGTGTAAAGAGATTTTTTTGTTTGTGTATTGGTTCATTTCTGAGAACTATACAAAGTCGATCACATTACCTCGAGAGCCTCTTCCTCGAAATTCACTTTAACTGAATGTGAGTGTGGCCTTTCAACTTAGAGCACTAACTGAAGAGCATTGAAAGATAGCAGAGTGCTGTCTGAGTACATACTAACTGTACTTCAGTACATCAGTGTTTCTAATGATCTCTTCTTTTCTTTGATTTAGAAAATCTCCAGCTGAGATTTCAACCGGTATCAGTGACAGCAGTATCAACAAAGCAGGAACCCTTTGAAGATCTTCGTCTTTGTGCTCATGTGGTTGTGAATCCATGGCTGCTTTTCCATGTGAAACATGTTATTTGTAAAAAGCTGCTGCTTTGCTGTATATTTTTACTGCAGTTCTCATTATGATTGGAATCTTTATTTCATTTAATTGTGGTATACTTACTTTGACATTTTAAACAAATAATTTTTAATAATTAGCTACATTACATAAATAAGTGTAGTCACTTCATTTTACATTTATGGTATAAGTGAGTTTAACTTTGATTTCCCCCCCTATTTTCCTGGCCTAAACCTTATTGAAAACCATTGGAATGTAATCAAGAGGAAGGTGGATGATCTCAAGCCGTCAAATCAAGCTGAACTGCTTGGATTTTCAAACCAGGCCGAAAAATTTTCCCTCCTGGCTGGAAGACCACAGACACAGTTCTAGTTAAGGTCTGAAGTGGCAAAACAAGAAAAATCTTAGATAATCAGAGGAGAAGGATGGTGAGAACAGTCATATTCAACCCACAGACCAGCTCCAAAGATCTACAACACCATCTTACTGCAGATGGAGTCACTGTGCATCGTTTAACTATTTAGCACACTTTACACAAGGAGAGGCTGTATGGGAGAGTAATTAATGCAGAATAAGCCTTTTCTGAGCACACGCCACAAACAGAGTCGCTTGAGGTATGCTAAAGCTAAAGCACATTTAGACAAGCCAGCTTCATTTTGGAATAAGGTTCTGTGGACTGATGAAACTAAAATTGAGTTTTTTGGAGGTTGATTATGCATGGAGAAAAAAGAACACAGCAATTAAACACAAACACTTACTGCGCACAGTAAAATTTGGTGGTGGTTCGTCATGCTGTGGGGCTGAGTGATCAGTGCAGGTACTGGGAATCTTGTTAAAGTTGAGGGTCATTTTGAGGGATTTCAGTCAATATCAGCAGATTCTTGAGAACAATGTTTAAGAATCAGTAAGAAAGTTGAAGTTAAAGCGCTGGGGCTGGATACTTCAACAAGACAACTTAAATCACACCAATCTGTGGTGTGATTTAAAGCGGCTGTTCATGATCAGAAATCATCAAACCTGACTGAACTGGAGAAGTTCTGTAAAGAAGAATGATCCAAAATACCTTCAACCATAAGCTTCAACCAGACTCTAATTGGAAGCTATAGGAAGAGTTTAGAGGCTGTTATTTCTGTAAAAGAAGGATCTACTAAATATTGATAGATTTTTTTTTGTTGGGGTGCCCAAGTTAATGCACCTGCATAATTTTGTTTAAAGAATAATTGCTTACTTTCTGTAAATACTATAAACATCAAATATCACTGTGTCCGTCTGCTATATGACATACTTAACTGAAATTGTTGATCCGAACAACCAATGATTCATAAAGGAAAATCATGAAAATCATCAGGGGTGCCCAAACTTTTTCATACCACTTTATACATCTCTGCCCACCTCCTGATTTGGTATAAGTGATTCTAAAGCGCCCTTAAGATGCACTGCATCCTTTTTACACTTGAACTTTGTGTTCACCACATATGACTAGATGTTAATGCCAGGTGAGAATAGAGCCTTACTGCCCAGTGCAGTTTCCACAGGCATTGTGATTCCTATTAATCCAGAGTAATTTAGGTTTATTATTATACATACTTGGTTCTGTTTTATTTATTATAATGTGTGCTTTCTGAAAAATATTAAAACATTACCTTCTGTCACATAAAATATATGGAATAGACATTATGGAAAAACTGCTCAGTAAGGTGAGACTAACCCACAGGGACACCATGATGTTAAATACAATTTAAATACAATACAGAATTTTGTAGAATGAAAATATAAAGATACATTCATAGGAATCCATGAGATAATTAATTAAGTCACAAAACCCCACTCTATTTAATCAAGCACTTAATCAGTTGAATAAGGTTTAATGGTGTTGAAATGGATCTAATTTGTGGAGCATCAGGCAAGATTTTTCATTTGCCGATCAGAGTTGTATCCACTACTAGCACAGAAATATAATTATCGTGGGCTATTAGAGATAATCAGAAACCTTTTAAATGCTTAATAAGTATTGACTTGCTCACTAGAGGTCTGGACACAGATTTCTGTTAAGCTGTTGTTATTAAGTGATACTGACTGCTTAAAGAACTATACAAACCAATACATTTGAACTGCATTAAACAGTGATGTGAAAAAGTGTTGGCCCCCTTTGTGATTTCTTATTTCTTTGCATGTTTGTCATGCTTAAATGTTTCAGATCAGCAAACAAATTTAAATGTTAGTCCAAGGCAAGTACAATCAGTGTTGTGCACAGTACTTTGAAAAAGTAATTAGTTATAGTTACTAGTTACTTCTCCAAAAAAGTAACTGAGTTACTAACTGAGTTATTCTATTATAAAAGTAACAAGTTACCAGTAAAAGTAACTATTGCGTTACTTTTGTTACTCGTTACTTTGTTACTTCGCTTGAGGTCATAAACAGATGGTCGATCATTCTCCTTCAGGATCTTTTGGTAGACAGCAGTATTCATAGCTCAATTTATCACAACAAGTCGTCCAGGTCCTGAAGCAGCATAACGGAAATGCAGTTTTACTTTTTATGCTTTTTTGCTTAACAGTTGTTTTCATCTTGTCCTTCTGCCATGCAGGCCCTTTTTGTCCAGTCTCTTTTTTATGGTCATGAACACTGACCTTAACTGAGGCAAGTGAGGCCTGCAGTTTTTAGGATGTTATAGTAGGGTTTTTTGACCTCTTGGATGAGTCACAGTTGCACTCTTGGGGTAATTTTGGTTGGCCAGTCACTCCTGGTATGGTTCACCACTGTTCCACATTTTCGCCTTTTGTGGATGAAGGTGCTCACTGTGGTTTGCTGGAGACCTAAAACTTTAGAAATGGCTTTATAACCTTTTCCAGACTGATAGATATTAATTACTTTCTTTCTCATTTGTTCCTGATTTTCTTTGGATATCGGCATGATGTCTAGCTTTTGAATATCTTTTGATCTACTTTAATCAGGTTGGTCCTATTTAAGTGATTTCTTGATTGATCAGACCTGTGTGTGGCTAGACAAATTGAACTCTGGTGTGATAAATCACAGTAAAGTTATGTTTAACTGGGGGGCAAACTCTTTTTCACACAGGGTCATGTAGGTTTGGATTTTGTTTTTCACTTAATTATGAAAATACTTGCGTTGTCTTTGACTAATATTTAAATTAGTTTGATGATGTGAAACATTTAAGAGTGTCAAACAAAAAAGTAAGAAAAAAAAAGAAATCATGAAGGGGTCATTTTTTTCATACCACATTTTTTTCATACCACTGTATATTTAGTGTTATGAACATGTTTTGCAAACAGCAGGAGTAGAAATGGTCAACTACAATGTATTAATATATGTAATGTGTCACAGAGTTTACCCAGTTACGTTACGTTTTTTCGTGTATTACAAAAACACATATTACTAACTATAGATAAAGTACCACTGCCAAAGTATTTAATAAATTGTGTATATGCATATTTATTCATTTGATAAGACAGTTCAATTACAAAAGAGCATGAAGATATTTCAATCTCAGTATTCTGTATTTCAGTTACATGTTTAATGCTTATACTCCACATGTATGCTAATATTTTCATTTTTTTTTTAAACACATTTATCCAAACATCATATAGCACTCTTCTCACTGCTCAGTTCTCTGGAGGTGTCAGACACTTTCAGTTAGATGCCACCTGACTTGGGAACAGATGAATGAAGAACAGTTATGGTTACATATCATATAAACACATAGATCTTATTCAACAGCTGTTCGTAAGAAGATTGAATTTTTTTTTTTACCCTATGACTCATTCATTACATCGTTTACAAAAAGAATCTGAAGTTAAAGAGTAATTCATAGTACGTACTGTACTTGTATACTTTACAAGGACAGTGAGATCTAAAATATCATAAAAAGCAAAGCTTCAAACTACTGTGTGCTTCAATACCACATGAATCTGATGTATTTGGACTTTTCTCAAAAACAAATTAGAAAAAAATCTAAGAAAGACATTGCTAAATGAGAGTCGATGTTGGTAATGGAGATATATAAGACTAAGGAGCCTTTAAACCGATAAAGAAAGGACATTTACATCAAGTGACCTTTAAAAGGTTCTTCACACTCACACACATTACTATCACAGACCAGAAGTGCTTCTTCTATGTATAATGGCGCAATAAGCTGGGTGCAAGAGTTGATAAGAAAAAGGAGATTATTGCTGGATTTTGTAGAATCACACTCTAGAGACACTCTACATGTGTGTTAAAGGTGCTTAAATGTCATTATATCAAATTTTGCATTTACTAATATATGAATAAATTAACCCTCCTGTTATGTTCTGGGTCAACTTGACCCGTTTTAAAGTTTGAGGATCTAAGAAAAATAGTTAAAAGTATATTTCCAGTATGAAACTTCTACTGCTTCCCTTAATTAGTGTAATCAACATAGAATATGAAAATGGTTCATCTCACATATTTGCAACCCCCTCCTGCAAAAAGAAAATATGAAACAAAAATTGCGATGTTATGTTTCAGTGTTATGTGTAAAACTATAAGTTTGAACATATATTTTGTATAAAAAAACGAGTAACTTATCCTAATTAGTAAAAAGTAAAAAAAACACTATTGCACTAAATATTGATAGAATATATAGTAATGGAGTTAGTAATAAAATATTGACACTGCTTATTAGGAGTTTTTTGGTTTCAGACATCTTTTGGATAATTAAACATGCAGCGGGTCAAACTGATCCGAGAACACCATTGCTGTTCCTGATAAATGAACATAACAGGAGGGTTAAATAAGATAAGATGAATAGCACCTTAAGAACAATAGCTATAACTCAATTGTATACAAGGACAATAATACAGTAATACAGTAGGTGCTTTTCCACCAGCATGGTGCCGGTACTGGTGCATCGGTGGAAAAGAGGTAATTCAGTGTTTCTATTTAATCACTTCTAGCAATGGTTGACTTGATTTTTAAGTTGCAGTACCAGTCAAAAGTTTTTCTTTATTTCTTAATTTAATTTATTTTCTACATTGTAGATTAAAGACATGGAATTATGTAGTAAACAAAAATAATGCTTTTCCTCCACAATCCCCTGAACCCAACTGAGATGGTGATTTGGGAGGAGCTGCAGCTTCACAGAGTGAAGGAAAGTCAGCAACTATTGTTCAGCACCTTCTGGAACTCCTTCATTGAGATGCTGAGAAAACTATTCCAGGAGACTCTCCCTCATGAAGACACTGAGATTAAAATACCAATGCCAAGAGATCTGTACTCAAAGATAAATGTGATAAGGGAGACCAATTATGGTTGTAACACTTTTTCAAACTTTTATATAAATTACACACACATGGCTACTACAAGTGGCCCCAATTCAAATCTCTCTGTGATTACAACAGACCTCGTGAGTTGAACTCAAATACATGGTGTTCCTTGGAGGCACATCATGCAATATGGCTGGGGTGCCGCTTCATAAAGAATGCGAACCAGTCAGGCCCTGCCATCTGCTTCTCATCCCATGTTTGTGGGTATTTGATGTTATTTATTACTGCCAGTTGATATGCAAACGTTTTGACCTAAAATAAAGTGGGAAAATTACTGGACCCCTGGGGCCTCATGTACTAAAGGTGCGTATGCACAAAAACACTGCGTACGTAATATTTCACGCTCACGGTCAGATGTACTTAATTTGACTTGAACGTGAGAAAGTGCGTTCCCCCATGGCATTTTCGTTTCGGGCGTATTCATGTTTTTTTGTGCGTATATATTTGGCGACACTTAGAGGCGATGCATTGAAATGACAACTATTAAGATATCCTTTATGCGCACATTGTAGTAAGTATTATTGTGTAAAATAAAGTAAATTAATCAGACAATTTCATTGGCTTACTGAAATAATCGTTTAACGTGTTTCCACTTAGCCTAGATTATATAAACATGCATAAAAGTTTGCGCTGGAGTTGTTGGAGATGGCAACGTTGGCATTATTGGAAAATATTGTTAATGGCCGAATTCATTGAGAGCTCATTTTCCGTGACCATTATGTTTTTTGGCCCATGATGATGACTGGCTTATAAGCCGTTTTTAGATTTCCAAGAGCATAAGAGGATAAGAAAACAAGCAGAGTGCGTGACGGGTGGCAGGTGTGATGTTTTCGTGCACTTGAACTTGATTTCAAGTTGATTGCACTGTACTAAGAGAAAGTACTTGGAATTCTTCCTACGCACGGTTTGATAAATCCAGATTTTTTTGTGCGTACGGAACTTTTCAGGTCTGAGCGTATGGAATATTTTAGTAGGAAGTCCACGCAAGTCTTAGTACATGAGGCCCCTGGTCTCTCAGCTTTTGCAGTGTCTGCTGAGTGTCAAGTCAAGTCATTATCAACCGCTTTATCCATTAAGGGTCGCGGGGGGGTGCTGGAGCCTATCCCAGCAGGCATCGGGCAGAAGGCAGGACACACCCTGGACAGGCCACCAATCCATCGCAGGACAGACAGACACAGACAGACAAACAGACACATTCACTCACACCTAGGGGGCAATTTGTATCTGACATCCAATCAGCCTGAACGTGCCGTCTTTGGACTGTGGGAGGAAACCGGAGCACCCGGAGGAAACCCACGCAGACACGGGGAGAACGTGCAAACTCCACACAGAAAGACCCGGGTCGCCCCAGCCGGGAATCGAACCCAGGCCGTCTTGCTGTGAGGCGGAAGTGCTACCCACTGCGCCACCGTGCCGCCCCTGTCTGCTGAGTGTTACAGGGCATATCCCTTGTACCTGTCATGTGTCCTCTGTCAGTCTTTCTTTCCTACTGCCTAGGCATTCTGCAAATGTTTTAAAATCGAGAAAGTTTTCTTAGGGCATTTTTACACCAGCGCTATTTAGTCCTGCTTAAACGAACTCTGGTCCATTTGTAACTTTAGTGCGGTACGATTGAGCAGGTGTGAAAACAGTAATCGTACTCAGGTGCGGATCAAAAGAACCGGCCCAAGACCTGCTAGAGGAGGACCTGCTCCCACTCTGGAGCAGTTCACTTGTGGTAAGAACGTGATCCGGTCTCGATCCAACCCAGCTATTAAATATAGTCCATTTATTTGAGCCAAACTGCTGATAAGGCGCATTTTAAACTGATATATTAGCCAGATAACGCTAATTACCACAGCTATGAACAAACACTGTGTCCATGCATGCACGGTCTGTGCTGCGTTCACTGCTCCCAGCCACGTGACGCAGTTTACTATGTAAACATCGGAGCTGCAAAAACAAACAGCGCAGCGTTTCAGCGTTCAGTGTTAAAGCACAGACATACACACTGGAAAACAGAATCTTCTAGCTACATTTACTTTTTTTGTATATTTATATTTTCTCCCATGCCAGACAGCTCTGACCAATCAGTTGACACAGTCTGCTCACGTGGTTTATTGGTTAACATATTGGTGCGTTTAGATTTATGCCTGTGTGAAACCAAACCAAACAGAGGGAGAAAACACTACAAGTAAACAAACTCATAAACTGATTCGGACCAGAGAAACGAACTACAGGTGTGAAAACACCCTTAGTTGTATAGAAGGGTATGGTTGTTACAACCCACCCCACCCTGTCAGCCATTGTTTAGCTAGCTATATTAGCACAATGGTTTAAAATTTGCAGGGAAAACGTGACACATTTTGACTGAAAAACTACAATTTAAAGTAATATAATTCACATGCTTGTATCTTTGTATGCTTGTATGCAATAGTATAAGTACTATACAAAATATAGTCTTCTTTCAAAAAATGACTTTCTTACCTCAAAATCAGTGTTTTCTTTATAGAATCCACATGCACCAGTTTCCAGCCTTGACAACCACCATGTGGGTTTAAGGAGGAAATAGGTAAACACTGAAATGATGATTTAACTCCTATCTTGCCATGTTACAACCATACCTGGTCTCCCCTACTTAGAAGAATCTAAGGTAGAAAACATATTCTGGTCTGTTTAACACGTTTAAAAGAAAAATCTGCATGTGTGCCTTTATAGCTTTAATGTCTTCGATTCGATTAAATTCACAATGTAAAAAATGACAGAAAAAAAGACAGAAAACACATTGAATGAGAATAGGTGTGTCCATGACTGGTACACAAGAACTAAATCTCCACAATTACATTCAGTTTACCACTTTCTTTTTCATTTAACTGCAAAAATGTTTAAGTGCAAAAGTTGAAATTACATCACATATATTTTTTCATATGACATTTTCTGTAAAAAAAAAAAGCTCAGAAAAGTCCAGCCACATCTCCAGAGCCACGACTTCAGAAACTCCAGAGTGTTGACTGATGCTCATCCTTCCATACAAGAGCTGATCTGAGTGCCTGTGAGATGGAGCCACTAAGGGGAGGATTAATAGGACTGGAATAATGCAGAAAGTTATCCCATCAGGAGCTGGCAGCAAAGGCAAACATCACAGCTTAAGCCAGTAAACATGCTGGGAGGAAACGTGCTCAACAAGGCAGAAAATCACACACACATGTGCGCACACACTTTTCCTAAAGACTGTCAGGCCGTGGTGTAAATTTATTCAGACCCATGCCGTGTACGAGTTGTGTAGTGGATGGAGTGCTTGGCTGTCCGTTAGCGGAAACAGCTGGCAGGGCATCAATAAAATGAAAAACAAAGGGAGTTTAACTGCTGTCTGAAATAAGCCGTTAAATGGAACTGTGCTTATGACATGCCCCTCATAAAAATCCATCCCTAAATACACAATGGCTCTTTTGTCCTACATCTAATTACATTAAAATATACAGTATGGGGCATAAATTCTGTGACCTTGTGGAGGGCACTAAGTTGAATCTATTGCGAGAATTGCCGGAGTCTCACAATGAATGTGAATGAGTGGCGTTGCCCGCAGGAGACATTTGCCCAGAGATTGAACAAATAGCCTAGGTTAAAATTCCAGTTGAGAAGCGTGTTATATAAAAAGGAATAAAATTCACTGCAATGAAATGCTACTAGCAAATCCTATGGTAAAACTAATAATAAAAAGCCAGGCCCAGCGCTACAATTTTGGGTTCTCTAAGCACAAATGCATGTGGTGCCCTAGAAATGAACAATAATTCAGTATGTCAAATTCTATTTCTATACATAAAACCAAATGGAAACCTTTCCTAATAGTATGGAAAATGTTCTTCAAGGATTTAATGGTATAAATTCCTAACAGTTCTATTTGCTGGTTTATGCAAAACCGTTTAGACATTTTCTTTATAAGATTAACTTGCCATTACTCTAAAATGCTACAATAATATCACCTGTAACTTGATTGCTAATTAATAGTATGGAATGTGTTCTTCATTAATTTTAATGGTGTCATTTGAAACAATTTGATTAGCTGGTTTTACAGGATGCCAAATTCAGTGTCAGGCCTGGCTCCAAAGATGCACATGTTTCTCCTATACTCAGCTCTACCTACGATATCCAGAATACACCTTACTCTGACATCACTCCCTCACACGAGCACCTGACACTGCACACAGCACTGCCAAGAAGCAAATCACCTGAATATTGATTTCACCTGTGCACCTCAGTAAAAATACGCCTTCACTCCACACACACATCACTGAGTATTGTCTGGTTTACCCACATACAAAGTGTTATTCCTTGCCTGTTATTTTCTCTTGTCAGATTTTTGCCTGCCCACCGATATTGCCTTCTTGTTTATGACCCCTGGACTGTTACCCGTTTATGGAATGTTGAATCTCTCAGGGTATTGTTTACTGGTATTGACTCTGCTTGCTTTGATCATCCCCTGTGCTTTATTTAATAAAGTATTTATTTTATGTCTAAATCTTTCCCGCCATGGCATTCTGGTTTATATATAACCAAATACGCTATTTTTCTACATTTGCCATCCCATTTATTACAATTCTTGCTGTATTATTACTTAAAACATACGTAATAATTTTGTGTAAACATTTGTACAATTTCAAGAAATTTATTGGACCTGAGGAACTTAAATGGCAAAAACAAACAGAATAAAATGGCGGTGTTCTAAAACTTTTGACAGGTAGTGTATATTAAAAAAAGTGATGTATTGGGTTCCATGTGTACATCATGTCTACATGTATAAAATAATAAAGCTATTTTATAATTGTAATGCTGAATATAGTACATATATGAATATATTAACCTGTCTACCTGAACAGATTTTTGATTTAGTAAATCTTGTTCGAGTAGAATAATATTATATAAATAGAATATATTATATAAGTAGACTTATATTATCATATTTATATTACAAATAACAGAGTTAGAGCATGAAAAAATGGTATACAGACTTTTCTCCAGATTCACTCTGAGGATCATTTGTGAAACTACGCAGTGTGCAGTGATGCAGAGGTTGTTTGCGCAACACGTTATCTTTTAAAATCTTTACATTTTATTTAACGCAAACCAAAAATACACTTTCATCTACACATTTAAATTCAGCCAATTTAGTCATGGCATTTATAGAAAACACCTCGGTCTTTCGCAATAGTTGGTGGAGGAGTGAAATGAAAGCAGAGCGATAGAGAGAGTGAGACGCAGTAATGAGGTAAACTGTTGGAAAGCGCATATAAAATCAATGAATTGCTGTGTAAAATCAAAATAAAACAAAAAAAGAATGAGATCATCACCATGCTTCTTGCTGTGAATAAAATGACTCACTATCTTCCACAAAAGCAAAAAAAATAAAAAATAATCTGAGTTATGAGTCACACTGTGCATTTATTTGCACTCTAAACTCTCAAAGCACCACACACACACACACACACACACAGCATAAAGCAGACACTTAGTCACGAGTCATGAGAAACCCTGATATCTCCATAATTGATACGGTATTTGTATCTGTCAGTTTGTAGCCTTGTGGTTTACATCTGTCTGGGTCGCAGTGTCCACACACGACCATCGAAGGCTGGTCCAGGATATAGGCAGCATGTTGGTAAGCAAATTAAGACCAAAACTGACAAAACTACCTCTACTGTGAGATTTAGCTTTAAAATAGATGCTATTTTCTGTTTTAATTTATGATCTAGGTGCATACAGCATCTATAGCTGAGGTGCTTTAAGATTTTTAGCAATGAGTTGAATCTGAGAGCCATTCTGATGGAAGAACAACCATCCTTGTGGAGAAACAATAAAATAATTGGCCAGTTTACTGGAGTGAAGTTACTAGCACTAGCTAAAACACCCCTAAAATGAGTTCCAGCACCCTTAAAAGTAAAAGCACAAAGTTGTGCTTCTATTTGACTTTTTTAAATAGAGATGTGTCTTTGATAAGCTTAAATGATCAAATCTAAGAAAGTAATCAGTAGCAGAATTTAGTTTAAGAGTTAAAATGCAGCTCCCTGGCAGTGCAAATATACTATCACTTTCTCTCCACGCTGCTGTGTACTGGGCGTACGCGTGCACGTGCACATTAATTAGCACTGTGGTTTGATGCTTTAGTAAATGTAGTAAGCTAATGCTGCAGGCTGACAATCAGACACTGATTAAACAGTGAGAGTAAGAGAGGTTAGCTGGGCTGCTGTTTGGGGCCGGTTTCTGTGTTTATTATATATCTAGACTGAGTTTTTAGTAGCTTTCAGATGATGCAGAATGAGAATGCAGCTTTGGGAAATATATAAATATATATAATATATAAAAATGTGCACCAGTTGTAACTTCTTATCTGCTAAAAATATGTTTAAAATAAAAGTACTGCAGCACACCTGTCCCTTTTACATAATAGTGTATGTGCCTGATTTGAATGTAAATACTTCCATTTAATCATTCAATTCCATTTAAACACACTGCAAAATTCATTTACAGCCTTTTTTGAGGAGGTTGTTCTTGTTCGGTTCTTTGGGTTCTCATCAAATGTCCCTGATCACTACTCTCATTCTAGCTACACATATGGACTGTAGTGTATATCAATAATAACAATAATAATAATATACATTAGTATTATTCATGACAGTAATAAAATGTACTACTTACTTTCTAAAAGTCTGGGATGTCCAAATAAAAACCCACACTGGAGCAAAAGTTCTTAACTTGAGGATCAGGACATAGGCCCAAGGTTTTCGCAACAGTAATGCTAATTATTGGTGTTTTCTATGCAAACCGTGTGAGGGGAAAGCCTGGTTCACACTTGATGCGTCACAAAAGCCACAAGTGTCCGCACAGTAAATATTAAGTCACACGTAGCAACACAGCTCCGCATGAAAGCTCTGCATGACTGTGTCACACACATGGTAATTTTTCTAATTACATGGTGAGGTGAACTGAATCACACTGACGCATTTGCTGCTCTGCTCAACTCTTTGACTCAACTTGGTTTGAGTTTTTCAGAGGGTAGAGCTGGAAACAGGAATGTAAAAGCAGAATTTGTGGTTTACTGCAGCTTATGTATCTCATGTAATGCAACTCCAAAAGGTATTACAATCTAAATGTAAAATAAATTAAGAATTTTTTGTGTTATATTCAAACTCGAAGGAAGTGCATCAAGAACATTCACTGCTGATTTTAGTGTTGTGTGTAATGTAAATAAAGTGGTGACAATAATTTAAAATGCTGCCGAGCATTTAGAGTTCAAAAGGGATTAAAAACATTTAATAAGAAATTAGAAATAGTAAGGAACAAAATAGTAAAAAATAATCTACATTAAATCTACATTTAATATAAATTAATTAAAAATATGTGTAAAAAAAGAAATTCTAAAAAGACCATAAAAAATGGACACAAAAAAGTAAAAAAAAAAAATAATATATATAAAAAATAAGAAAGAATAAGAAAGAAATGCCGAGCATTTACAGTTTAAAAGGGATTGAAAACATTTAATAAGAAATTAGAAATAGTAAGGAACAGAATAGTAAAAAATAATAAATAAAAGAAATACAAATTTTAAATCTACATTTAATATAGATGAATTAAAAATATGTGTAAAAAATGAAATTCTAAAAAGACCATAAACAAATTGACACAAAAAAGAAAAAAATAAATAATAAAATATAAAAAAATAAGAAATAGATAATAATATTAAAAGTAATGTAAAATGATAAGAAATGATAAAATGAAAAATAATAAACTAAAAACATAATAATAAAAAAACTAAAAAAAACTAAAAAAAAAAATATATATATATATATATAAATATATATATATATATATATTATAAATAATAGTTCTAAATCCAGCAGTTTTACACTTTAAACTAAGTAAAAACCTTGAGTTGACACTTAATCATCTACAGAAGTATTTTAAACCCCAGTATCAACACTTACTCTCTGGGTAATGAAAGTGAATACGTTTGACACGTTTGTGTAAATGATGATGTGCAGAAAGACTTCTGTGTAAGAAAGAGACTTTTGAAACCCTAATAAACTACATGCCTCAGGGAGGTCCCAATCAGTTCTTATAAAATTACTAAAATTATCTAATTATTATCCCATTTAATATTTTGTAGTCTAAAAAGAGGTTAAAAGGCTTAAAAGGATAAGAACCCCTTGACTAGACCAACAGGGTATAAAATGGTGCAGGCTGGGTCTAGGCTCATCCACAATGACCCAGCATGGCATTTGAATGGGCTGGATCAGGTTCTCTACGGTTCTCAAGGTTAATGTTTTTGCTGTATAACAAGACCATCAAAGTACAAGTGAAAAGCAAAGTGTCTGACTGTTAAATAAAGCTCTTCTCATCTTTCTCTTCACATTAATGCAAAGAACAGAACAGGGGGTTCTAAAGCTAAAGAAAGCAGACGGGAACTGGAATGTACATATTCTCATCTGCAGCCAGAAAGAAAGGTGTGAAAGCTATAATTAGCAAGCTGTTGAACACAGAGATAAAACTGTGAGTTGGTGGAATGAGGAAGAAAGATGCTGTAACAGAAGCAGCATGGGTGAAGCAGTGTGGGGAGTTTAAATGGGGGTTAATGGAGAAATGTCACCGCCTCAAACAAGGTTTAACACTGGCTGTACCGACTCACCTGCTCTGAACTCTGGAGCGGCCGCAGCGAGGAATTCTCAGATGAAGTTTAATGCCATTCCTGTCAATTCAAAATGGTGTAGGTTAAGGTCTTGTTCTCAAGTGCACCTCATTCCCTGCTAAACCATTGTGTCTGTGCATAATAAGAGAAGTCTGACCAAGATGTTCCTTTCTTTAAATGACAGGTAAAATTACTTGTGTGTGTGTGTGTTTGATATAAGAATGACTAGAGGCCACTCTGGGCAAAGAAGGGAATTTTGAAAGAAATATACAAAAAACACTGAAAAATATAATCTGACAACTGTCAGTCCTGTCACTGTCTGTCTGCCTGCTACAAACTCTAGCTCTCTCTTGTGTCTTTTAAGATCCTCAGAGAGTTCTTTGCCATGGCGTGCCATGTTGGAACATTCAGTGACCAGTATGACAGTATGAGTGTGAGAGCTTTATTACAATATTAAACACACACCTGCTCCCTGTGCACACCTGAGACCTAGTAACACTAACGAGTCACATGACATTTTGGAGGGAAAATGACAAGCAGTGCTTAATTTGGACATTTACTCACAGGCATTTACTCACTTTTGTTGCTGGTGGTTTAGACATTAATGGCTGTATATTTAGTTACTTTGAGGGAAGAATACATTTACACTGTTATATAAGCTGCACGCAGACTACCTTTCATTGTGTCAATATGTCATTTTGTTATTGTTGTACCATGTCTCTCTCAAGAAAGACTCCATTGCCCAACATGCATCTGTACTTAACCCTCTGGATATGCCAGATTACGTGACGCATCGACGTTCTGGCTCGCCGTGATTGCTCACACCTGGACTCAGTAGTATTTAAAGCCCCTGTTTTCTCTCACGCTTTGCCTAGTATTGAATCTATTTTTATATAGATCTTCTAACGTGCTTTTCTTTTGTCGTTTTGACCGTTTGTTACAGACCATTTTCACTTCTTCAATTACCCTTTTTGCCTAGCTTATAGTTTGCATGTTTCCTTGTTGCCGACCTATTTTTGTATTTTTGACCATTCCTTTGCCTTGCCCTTTTTTGCCTTGTTGTGGATTTCCTGTGTATGTTGTTTGTTTTTGCTGCCCTTTGGTTATTAAACCCTGCCTGTCCCTGACTATTTTTTCTAATCCTGACCTTTTATTGAATAAGTTGTGTGTTTGTTATTCATGCTTATCTGTCCTGTGTTTGGCTCCCACACAGTTTTAGCCTTTCCCTTTAAAAAACAAATGTTCAGCAAAAATAATTGTAATTTTCCCCTATAAGCAGACACAAGTTTACAAAGGGTAAAAACAGCGCCGGCACTCCACCCACATGGATCACGAGCTGCGGGGGCACCAAAAAAATCAGGCTTGTAAAAAATCATTATAATAGGAATTATCAAAATAATGCTATTATTTAAATAAAAGTATGTAGAGCAATAGATATAATATATACAGTATATAAGCAATGCAAAAGTAACGTATTTGCTCAAGAAAAATCTCCTGTGTAAAAGTTGTGGAGTCTAAACTGTGTATTACGGTAGTTCCATGCTTTTGCTTCTGTGTCATTTTTTGCCTTTTTTTATGCTTTTTTTGTGGTGTTTAAAATAAACACAAAGGAATTAAACACCTGTAAAACAAATCATGTGTAATTGCTGGTTGAAATATAAAGTAATTCTCTGGAAAAAAAAAACGTAGGGGTCTCAACACTTTCAGCTATGACTATATTTGATGAGAGTTCATTCTTGTATGGAGCCTGTTAAACACTAATCTAACTAATGGACAGCTGACTGTTGCAGAAAAACAGTAATAACTGCCAAATCAGAATGTTTAAAAAATGTTTTTTGTGTTAAATTCTGACCTTTTCACAGTACTGTACACTGCATCTTTGTGTCTTTTGGCACAATTTGCAGTATGAACAGAGCTGTTTATTCATTACAAAATAGGCTTAATGTAAGTATTTTCATTTTGTAATATTTGAACTTTTATATAAGTATTTAACTTCTGCCAGCAGTAATGGTCTCATCAACAGAACAAGTACATTTCTATAATCCTCCTGTTATGTTCTGGCTTCAAATTGACCCATTTTAAAGTTTGAAGATCTAGGAAAAATAGGTTCTGGTTCATCTAACATATTTGCAACCACCCCCTGCAAAAACAAAAACTAAAACAAAGTTGCAATGTTATGTAAAACTATTGTGTTTAAATGTTGGCCTTTTAAAAGTAAAAAAAAGTTGTGAAACATTAAAAAAAGTTTGAAAAAAATATTTTTAAAAATAAAAAAACGAATGAACTATTCTAATTGAACCATTACATGTTGGAGGTAAGGAACAACATTGCACTAAATATTGATAGAGTAATTAGTAATGGAGTTATGAAATATATTTACACTGCTTGTTAGGATTTTTTTGGTTTTAGAAATCTTTCAAATTGACCCGGGAACATTATTGCTGTGCTTGACAAATGAACATAACAGGAGGGTTAAACCTAGTAGTGTTCTTACTACATGACTAACACTGCCTGAACGCTGTCTATATTTTTGTAGTTATTTATCAAAATCTCTGGTCTAGGGCTGTTAAAATAAAATGATAAACCAGAATTCTCATTAAATTTAGCATAAAACAGGAAATAGGCAGACAATATTCTATAAAATATTTAAAGTTTCTACTGCAGTTTTCAGCCCTAGTCAACCTAGTTATCTGACTATAGTTATATAACATTCCAAAAAACTTGCGAAACAATACATTTCAGCTTAATTTGAGCATTTATATATAAATACTATTATTTTATTGACACTGGAGGGATGGAGTAAAACTGCTTTAACAATGAACACAGAACATTTGCAGCTTCACTTTCAAATACATTGTTTTAAATGGGATACACGGTGCAGATTCAGAAGGAAATGCAGAAGGTGAGTTCGGCACAGCAGATGTGCAGGGTTATAAAAAGTTCAAATTATTTTATCTTTTGTTCACTGCACTTTAGCTAATGTGCTTTCAACAAATAGAGAGTTGACATATGCAGACGCTCCCTCGAGGGCACCTTCTCCTTAACCAGCAACAACTGTGTATACCCACAAGTGGTGATGATAGCAAATTGAGCAGACACACACACAACCTCCCCTTGAATACCATATTTTTCACACTATAAGACACACTTAAAATCCTTTAATTTGACCAAAATCGTCAGTGTGCCTTATAATCTGTTTGCCTTTTGGATTAATTCTACCTGTCAGGTTGTAAGGAAGGAGCAGTTAAGCCACTCCACTGAAGTACAGCTTTATACAGGAGATTCAGTGAAGTTTCTTCAACACCGAGGCTGGAGCAGTATTAGCATTAGCTGCTAACTGTAGCACTAGCTCCTTTACCCTTCAAAGATGAATATATCAGACTGTAGTCTGCGTGTTTACCGTGTTAAAACAAGCTACATGGGATGAACCGCTAGCTAATAGCTCCCTGACTTACGGTAACACTCAGGGTTCCTCAGTGTAGCTCTGTTGGGCGGCATTTACTAGCGATAAGCACTGCTAACCGCGGCTAGTGCTGCTAAGCTTAATGTAAGTAAACAGAACCACTTTACTCACTCAAATTAACAGGAGAGAAATCTGTGTAGAATAACATCCAGCACTTGTTTGACTTTAAAAGAAAATGTTTTTTTTTTTTTTTAGGAATTACAGTTTTGCTTCCTTAGCCAACCCCACACCCAAGCGGGGAGACCTGCTGAATTAGAAGGGAATCATGGCGATCTTCCTGTTTTTACTGTTGTTGTTTAATATGCGCCTCATATTCCGATGCACCTTATGTATGAAAATAGACCAGAAAATAGATGTTTATTGATAGTGTGCCTTATAGTTTGAAAAATACGATACCCCAAAGTGGAAAAGGTTACTTCACAGCATTTTTAAAGTAATGAGCTGGACATTTGATGATTTCCTATACATTATGGTCCAATCAGACACTAGAACTTTAAATGGGAGTGGTGTGATGCAGTAAGCTAATAAACACAAAATGTTTTAGAGCTGCTTGTTTAGTTAAAATAGTATATTCTTAAATCTATCTGTTAAGCTAAGCTAAGCTACAGATAACCATGCCTTAGCACGTTTCCATTCATGCAGGCACTCTCTGATTCTGTGGCCTGGAGCGAGATATCACTGGCCTGGGAGATTCTCTGGACAAATCTTCCAATAATATGTAAAAATAAACCTAAGCATTCATCTTATGCCTCCAGGCTGAGAGCAGCTGGTTTGCAACAGTGTGAGTTCCTTGGGGATGCTTGAGGTTTGAGCACCCATTCTGGGATTCACATCACTGTCTTAGAAAACATGTGATTTGCTGCAATGTAATGCAATGGTTACCTTCTTGAAAATATGTTAAAAAATATGTTGGAAAAAAAAAAAGGTTATTTTAATAATCGACAAAGATTTTATTGTAAACTGCATTTAAGTTTACTGGTACTTATTGTTAGTAGCTGCTGTACTCAAGTCACAATTTGATCATTCCTTCACAAAGCAATTATAGATTAATATATGTAAAATATAAATAAATATGATTTTCTCAGGCTTTCTCAAACAGTTTTCCCTCACATTTAAAAAAGCAGTGTTAAAGAATGTACTGGACTACTGTATACGGTGTGGTTAGATAGGAATCTTCATATATTATAGAAAATAAATGTAGAACATTTCAGAACATAATTCCCTGCAGTTGGCTCTTGTTAATCCAGGTATACATTAACAAAAGTGGTTCTATAATTGCACGATTTAGACATATACAGTACAATATTTCTTTTTATTTTATTTTATAGATAATACTTATTTTCATTACATTTAATTCATTCAATAATTGCCTGTACATTTTAAACCTCAGTAATCACAAGATTAATCTAATTCTGACTAAGTGCTTTTGTTCTTTCCACACTCCCAGTTAAATTGAAATCAGCATTCATCTCGTTAATAGATCATAGTAAACATGCTATTTCATTAGCAAAAGTAGCAGCCTGAAAGGCCAGCTAAGTGCCCTTCTTACTGAACGCTCAATACTGCCAATAAGACTCATTTGCAGCTCAATAAAAATGGGCAAATGTGTTATAGCTGGTTACGCACTGCTGTTACGTTTACAGTCACTCAGGAAATGCTGAGAAGCTTTGAGCATCTGTCGGACGGATTGTTAAAATGGAGAGTAGAAGACTGGAGATCTGTTGTCTGGTCTGATGAATTCCAGTTTCTGCTGAAGGACACAGAATCCATCCTGTATTCTGTCAACAGTCCAGTCTGGTAGAGGGGATGTAAAGGTGTATATCAATATAATATCAATGTAATATAAATATATTATCAATATAATACCAATTGACCATTGCTTGAATGTCACAATCTATTATTGCTGATTATGTCCACAATTTACTCATCTTCTGTGGCTTCATCCGGTATGATGAGACAAAGAAATGTTGTCTCAAGCTGGTTTTATGAATATGACAATGAGTTCAGTGTTCTTCAGTGGATCTGAAGCCAACAGAACACTTGGAGATGTGATAGAAAAAAATAAGAGAAGACACATCAGACATATTTGATTGTTGCTCTAAAGAAGCAAATCCATTATATGTCTCAGTTATATGACACATATATTTAAATCATAAACAGCACACAGATAGCTTGGTGATAAGAACACAGCACAGATCATAAATCCATATGTTTCAGTTTTGCTTCCCAATGTGGATGAGCAATTATTCTGCAAGCATTTATGATATATAGGCAACTGGTAATGTTAAGGATAGCACACCATATTTATACAACTACAATATATGACAAACAAGTACAACATACAAAAACAAATAAAGGTATAGAAACAAATAAATAAATATACATATATACAGGTCTGGAAACAAAGGTGCGAAGAACGACAGGTGAAGGTGCAAAGACCGATGAAGACAAAGTGCCACAGGAGATCTATTAATAGGAACAGAAAACAATGAACACCTGGGGAAGGGCGGAGCAACAAATAAGACACACGTGGTGGAAAACTACACAGACACAGAGGAGCACAAGTCACATGGGAATAACACACAGAGACACGAGACAGATAAGAGACAGGGCCAGGACGTGACAGGATGCAACAGGAGTGGCAGGAAGTTATCCAAAAGCAGTGTGTAAGACTGGTGGAGGAGAACATGCCAAGATGCATGAAAACTCTGATTAAAAACCAGGGTTATTCCACCAAATATTGATTTCTAAACTTGTTTTCTTTGCATTATTTGAGGTCTGAAAGCTCTACATCTTTTTTTTTAATTTTATTTCAGCCATTTCTGATTTTCTGCAAATAAATGCTCTAAATGACAATATTTGTATTAGGAATTTGGGAGAAATATTGTCTGTAGTTTAAAGAATAAAACGTCAATGTTCATTTTACTCAAACATATACCTATAAATAGCAAAATCAGAGACACTGATTCAGAATTTTTTCCAGTGCAATATATAAGCATACATACACATACATAAACCTACATATCTTCTTACATACAAGCCCTTGTACATATATACCTACATAACTACACTCACACACAAATATACATAAATACAGATATTCACTGATGCACTTCTACATAATACTATGCTACAAATACCCAATCAGCATCAGTCTATTTCAGGATAACTTATCTTTTACAAAAGTAATAGCTTCTGACAAACCTTTTTTTTTTTGCTTAAAATACTCATCAGATGTTTACTTCATCCCAATTGGAAGTAATATAAACAGGGCATATGTTTAATTTGTTCTCTTTACCTTTTTAAAATCACATTTATGAATAGAAATGCCACTTGTTTTTATTTATTTAGATAAATTATTTATATAAAATTATTCAGCAAATGTACAAATGAGTCAAGTTTTTCCAAAACTAGAGTGTATTATTTACTTGAATTTCATTAGAAATTTACCATACTTAAGTCAGTTTACACATAACATCTGCCTGAACAACACATAAGCCCCATTGAACACAGCCATTTTCATATCAGACTATATATATCAACGTCAATGAAAAACACTTATCTCCATTTTTACATTTTTTTTGTTTACTACTTAATTTGAACAGACAAACTGTCCCTTACACTGTGCCAGACAAATAGAAATATTTCAAAATGATGAAATAAACTCTTTTTACATAGACTTCCATTGAGAGTTTAGAAGGTTTTTTCTCTCTTCTGTAAAGTTGCTGTTTTGGAGATAAGTGTTGTTGTTTTTTTTAAGTGTTTTTTATTGGACAGTGACGATATGTACTTCTTATTTTAAAACTCAGAATCAGTCTCTGAATTTTTAGAAATATGATCCTCATATTTTGAAACTTCTTCCTCTGAATCTCCATCAGAGCCCTCTCTCCCTCCTCCAGTATCAACTGTAAGCGCTCTGAACAGAGAATCGCTTTACCATCTTGATCAGTTGCTGTATGGAACCACGCTGACAGAGCTATTTATAATGTCGGGTCCCCGAGAATGGTTCCAGCAAGACAGAGGGTGAAATGTGTGGGAATTGAAAATGTTTTCTGATTTATGTTCCTCACAGAAAATGAACCAAGGCCAATGAATGTTAGTTTGAAAAAAAAACCCAAAATGATTAAGCTACAAACTGAAAATGAGTCCAACAGGCACACATATCTTATAAGGCTTAAACCAAACAGTTATTAATATTGTTTGATATATTAAGCCACCATCTCTTTTGTCTGATTAAGCACATCCAGAAAATGTAGGAAAAACTGAGGGGAAGTCTCACGTCTCTGTATGATATCCCCACGTGACCTGTGCTCCTCTGTGTCTCTTTTCAGTAGTTTTCCACCACGTATGTCTTATTTGTAGCTCCACCCCTTAGCCCTAGGTGTTTCCACTTCTAGTGTGTTTCCTGTTCATATAAATAGTTCCCCTGTGCCACTTTGTCTTCGTCTGTCTTTGCACTAACCCCTGTTGTTTGTCTTTCCCGCGTTTGCTTCTCGTTTTCGTAGCAATTGCCTTTGTTTATTCCTTGTTTATTTCTGTGTGTATCCCTTCTTGTTTATTATTTTGTTTATCCTTGTTATTTTCTAGTTTCCAATGTATTTCCTTGTATATATCCCTGAACTGTTTAGTTTAGTAATTATTCTGTTATACTGTTTAATAATGTAATGCAGTTGTTTCAGTGATAAATACATCACTTTAGAGTGCTGTACAAACCTTTTAATATTTTAAATAATTTAATAATGATAAATGTCACTATAATTCTTCTTAACTGCACAGTGTGTCAATGGTTTAATAAAAGTTTAAAGTACATTATCCAGGTTTATTCAGAAAACCATCTGTGATTGAGTGGTTTCAAACTAAAGTGTTGGCAAAGCTTTGAGTAATTTTTATTTCTCACTGAGTAGTACAGTAAAATATCCCCTTAACAGGCCGGGATTTTTGTCAATTGTCTGCCTGACGTTACACCACTAAATCTTGAGGATTTCTATTCAAGCTTTATATAAAAAACTTTCATGTTCGATGAGAAACATTACTGAAAAGCATAATTGTAATATAAAATGTAAAATATATTTAAGTAAATGTGCTAATGTTAAAATGTAATGAATAAAATCATAAAATTGCCTCTTTCCTGAACTTCAATATTAAATAATACAAATCAAACAGTTCATGTCCTCCAAACTTTTAATTTTGTTACGGTTGTCGAGTTTTTATGTCTATTTTCAAACCTGCAGAATTTGGGTTGATTCCTGTTTCTGATCTGGAATTATTAAGTGGAGTAGAAAGAAAACAGGCAGCTTCTCCAAGTGTCCTGAAGGAGATCTCAAAGCCCTCGAATTGTCATAAATAAATTATTTCTTTTACTGCAGAAAAAAAAGGGTTTTGTATCACCTACACATTTAGCCTGTGTACAGAACCAGGCATTTTAAGGGGATAATGCATACAAATATTAACCTCCTCATAAACAATGACACCCTGACTCTGTGTAAAAACAGAATACTCATAAATGTACCCATTATTTTTTTGACAGAGAATAAATCTGTGAAAATAGAACAAAAACGTGTTTGCACTAAAACTTGCTGATTAACTAGCATTAGCATTATGTAACTGCCCACCTAAAGTAAAATGAAACAGGACTCATCCAACCAGGTAACCTTTTTCTTCTGATCTTTGGTTTAATTCGAATAATTTCTGGGTCCATAACAGGAAATATTAACGGTAGAAAAGACATGCAGTAAGGTGTGTTCTCACTTCACATTTCTATGGCTTGTGCCACAGTATTTCTTACCTTATATTAGTTAAGTTTAGACAGGATAGTCTTTTTTACGCTTTTACTTTGGTAATCTTTGGGTAACAGACGACCAGGAACACCTTACAAGCCTAGCTAATCTGGAGCTAATCATAAGGTTTTATTCCTGCTCAAAGTTGCTCAGGTAATCATGCTTACGCGTTTATTTAATTTCCAACACATTGCTTATTACTGTCTAACATATCTGTCCTGCACTGTGGATATGAGATAATGGGCATACTGATTGGCGCACTGGTGTAATGAAAGATAACTGTGACAAGTCCATGAAATGATTGTATAAATACAGCCTTTAATAACGTTTGGCATGAATTCTTTGCAGGAATATTGAAAAAAAAAAAGAGTTTTAAAAATTCCATTGTTATTGCTGCTACTTGGAGATAACCAGATAATACAAAGGGCTCATTTTAGACAGGTGGGCAGGGAAATTTAGTCTATTTGGTATAAAAATGATAATTTGATAAAATACCAGTCAAATGGTTGGACACACATTAAATACAGTTATTTTTCATTTAAATGTAACATTTCATAGTAGTTCAAACTATGAAGAAATCATTTAGTAAATATAACAAACTAGAATATGTTTTATTTAGATATTTTAGATTCTTCAGCTGTGCTGAATTTGTCAAGAGTTAATTACAATAATTTCTTGCCTCTTAATGTGTTTGAGAGCATCAGTTGTAAAGTTGCGAAGAGGTAGAGTTGGTATACAGTAAATAGACCTAGTTAATTAATGTTCTAATTTTCATTTATAATGGCAAGAACTACTCAACTAAGTAAAGAAAAAATGACTTTAAGAAACCACAAGTTAACAGGACTCCAGATAAGAGCACCTAAATGCTCCATCTAATATGCTTTTACTTTGTATTACACTTTTAAAGTTTGCTACATGATTCCTTATGTGTTCCTTCTGTCTGGATGACTTCAGTATTTATTTACAATGTAGGAAAAAAACACTGAATTAGAAGGTGAGTCCAAACGTTTTGACTGATACTTTCTTTTTTCTCAAATAATTAATGGATTTTGAGTATAACTGTGATAAAAGTAAAAGTCCTACAAATAACTTTTGCTCTCGATTCACTTTACAGTAAATTAATCTTTTTCACCACATTTAATTATTCCTCAATCATTATGGTGCAATTTAGCTGCTACAGAACTGTCCAGGCCAATTAATAACATTTTTAGCTCATTTCAAATTTGTGGCTAGTTATAATAACCATTTCTCACTTTTACAAGAAAACAGTAAAAAAAAAAAAAATTATGTTGTTAAAAAAATGGAAAAAGTTTGTAGATAAAAAAAATGCATGTTATAAGAGGACAAACACATGTTATTAAAGGACATCTCAGACACAATTAAATACACTGCATGGCCAAAAAAAAGTAAATGATGTGCATTTGTCAGCTGACTACCTGAATATACTGAGTATAGACCAGGTTATACCATCAATGGATTTTTTCTTCCTGATGGGCATATTCCAAGATAACAATGTTAACAGGATTCATGAGGCTGGAACTGTGAAAGAGAGATTCAGGAAGCCTGAGATCATCATTTTCACACATGGATTGTTCAGACCTTAACCCCGCTGTGTCACGGAATGCAGGAAGAGGATACGGAAGTGGACGCAAATGCAGATAATAATTATTTATTAAACAAAGAAAGAAACAAAGAAACAACCGAGGAAACCAAGAAACTAAACTCAAAACAAGAAACAAACTAGGGAAATAAACAGGAGAATAACAGGAGAGAAAAACGCTATACAATCAACGAAGAAAGACAAAGGAAACGTGGAAACACCGGGGTATAAATACACTTGGAGGGAAAAGGAAATGGGAGACGCAGGTGAGAACACTCAGACAGAGACATGGGGAAAACACAGAGCATGTGCAGAAACACAAGGGAAAATAAACAGACAGGAGGGCTGAAATGACAGAGACAGACAAAGACACAGGACAGGACCAGAACGTGACACACTGAGAATCTTCAGGATGTGCTGGAGAAGGTGCTTTGTGCAGCGGTCAGACTCTACCATAATCAATGCTGCTGCAAGATCTTGGTGAAAATGAATTCAACTTTGGATGGAAATAAATCTTGTGACATTGCAGAAGCTTATTGAAACAATGCCACAGAGAATTAGTGCCACAATCAAAGCTAAAGAGTGTGTGACCTTTTTTTTTGGCCAGGGAGTGTACATTAGTAATTTAATTAGTACACACAAACACACACACACACACACTTAAATATGTGTTGGTTATGAAATGTTATTTTTTAGGTGTGTAAAAATATGACTGGCCTGCAGAGATGCGTGGGCTGCAGTGAGCTGCTTGTACATCATGTTTGAGTTCAGTGACTTTCAGTGATTGAGGCAGAGGTCATAGACTCTGCAGTTGAGTCCCCTGGGCTCTCTGAGGCTCTTGGCACTCACATGCATGTGATATATGAGTAGGTGAGTGTCTGGACACAGCCAGTAGCCTCTGCACATCCATAATAAGTATGTCGAGTAGGGTGATGAGGTGATGACAAGCTGAGGGCTGATAGCTGTTTAACAATAAGGGGCTTTCCTCAGTGACAGCTCGCTTTAAATGGAAACAGTGGTCTCTTCTCCTGCCTTCAGCGAGTCTCCCTCACCGCTCCTTTTCACTGCAATCATTCATACTCATCTATAGAAGTGACGTGAAAAAGAGGGAAAAAGGAGGGTAAAAAATAGAACTCAATTGCCACAGCACAGGTGCTGTACAGTCCCTGTGGACACTTTATGCACACAGGAATAATGACTTACATTGAAATTCAAATGCCTGTAAAATGTCATCTGCTCATTTTTTAACCCACTCAGACCCTCATTAAGGTCTGTCTGCCTTTAATGATGAGCAGAAATATCCAACATTACCCAACTGGAGCTTAGTGTTCAGCCCAACGTCCAAAAAATATCACTTTGTATCATATCTGAGTGTTTTTAAAGGCTTTACACGAACCAGAGCTATTGTCTAAATCAATCCTTATAATATCTTAGGTTCTGTGGGACCAATTTTCAGTTTTTAGCTTAAAAAAATAATACAAATGATTATTTTATCAAACTAACGTGTAAAATTCCTAGTCTGACACTGAGTTTGAAGAGGATAAGTGTGTATACAGTAAACACACACGCAGTGAAACCCTGTCCCGCATGTGTCATATAGTCTGATATGAAAATGGCTGTGTTTAATGGGGCTAATGTGTTGTTTAGACAGATTATGTGTAAACTGACCTGACTAGGTTAAATTTCTAATGAAATTCAAATAAATAATACACGATAGTTTTGGAAAATCGTGTTTGATTTGTACATTTGCTGATTATTTTGTTTATAACATAAATTTAAAAAAGTGGCATTGCTATTAATAAATGTGGTTTAACAAATGTTTGTGGTTCAAAAAATATTTAACATATATTTTGTATATATTATTTGCAATTGGGATAAAGTAAACATCTGCTGATTTTTTAAATAAAAAATATGATCTATAATTTAAACCCCTAAAACGCAAAGAACGCACCAGACCCAGCAAGACTCCCTGTGTAACAAAAGAATTAAGACCCTATAAAGGTTAAACAAACATTTATTGGTATATAGTTTTTACTATCTGATTTATGTTTTTTTTTTTACTGTTATGTTGTGCTTTTACTGGAAAAAAATATAATTAACTGCCTAAGAATTTTTAACAGCTTTGTATATCATTGTTTATGCATTTTGAACTTCAAAAATGTATAAAATTTATATGGATTCCGATAATACATTTTTCCCCCAAAATTTACCTTTTAATATTCCATGGCAAATTGTAAGACTTGGCATTTGATTTAAACATGGATGACCTATAGTTGTAAACATTTTGAATTGTTTATGGTGACCTTGTGACATTTTCAAAAATTATTTGTAATTACTGTGATATTTTACAGTACATGACAGCTTAAGCTTTACCATAAAATATAGAGACAATATAAGAAATAATAAGTAAAATTAATATCATTAAGTGCTAAACATGAACAGTATGAAAGGTGTGATATCTTTAATGTCAAAGGTTACTTTCCTGAAGGGGCATTCATCCCAAGCTGACAGGCTTTAACATGGTTAACAGCTTGATTTTTAAAATAAAAATAACTAAAGGAATAATTGGATGAATATTGGATAAACATGTAAAGCAATTTTTGTCCATAATTTAAACTCATGAACTTCTTAAGTAACATATACTAAACAGCCTGAGAGCATCACAGGATAGTATGTGAATGTGTGTTGATTCATATGATCTTTTGTAGCAGAGTGTAGGAGTGCTAAATTAGTGCTGGAGTAAAACTAGCTCCTTTTGAAAATGTACTTTTTGCTTTTAGAGATTTGTTTCTTCCAGGATTTCTTCAAGGATTATTACACTTTGATTAAATATGTTTTAGTCTATATACAGTCCCCTACAAAAGTATTGGAACTGTGAGGTCAATCCATTTATTTCTATAGTAGACTGAAAACTCTTGAGTTTGTCATGATCTCACAGGACTTAGCCAAATGTGGATGCATAAAAACAGCTTTATTTAGTAAAGGGCTGATACAAAGAGTGGTCAGAGCAAGCAGGGTCAAAACAAAAAAACAGGAGCCAACAGGGAATGACATACCATAAGCGAGAGACAGTCTAGGGTCAAAATACAGGCATGTCGAGGTTCACAGAAAAAAGGCTGTAAACAAGAAAACAGAGAAATGGGAAACATGGTAAAGCAGGACGAACCAAAACAAAACTTAGCAATGAGAATGAGAGCTGAAGGGAAATATATACAGGGGGAAACAGGTGAGGCTAGTTACACAGATTACTTCCTGGAAGTTCCAGTGTGCAGAGTAATGGGAGCAAGTGTAGTCCATGTGTGTTCTGGGTAATGTAGTCCGGTGACTGAAGATTGCAGGAAGAGCTGAGTGCGAGGGAGAGAGGTCAAGGCATGACAGTTAAAAGAGTTAAAAGACAAATATGAGCCAAAGATCAACATTTCAGCCTCTATTTCCAGGTATTTACATCTGGATCTGATACACAGTTCAGAAGAAAGCTGTATAGAATGTACATAAAGGTCTGAGGACACAAATAACACATTATGTTGATATTGATCCTATAATTAATTGAGGGATATCTCTGAGGGATATCTTAGCTTTTTTTTTTTTTCATGCCATTCGATTAATAAACGTGCAGCTGTGTGGGTACACATGCATTATATAGAAACATGTTATTTTAAGGTTTAGTCAGTTCCAAATGACAAGGTATTAGTTCAGGTGGTCCCGAGGCACGGAGGCCGAAATGCAATCTAAGGTGTGATTTGATTAGATGAGGCTTGAAGGTGTTATTAGCTGGCCTTAGTTTAGAAAGTCTCATGTTTGATGTTGCGCCAGGAACACTGATAGAGTTTGATCAGATACTCTGTCTGGTGAGGAGAACAGCTGTTGGGCCAGGCTGTGTGATCCTCCATGCCAAAGATAGAGTGATGTGAAGGCAGGGTGGCTGGATGGAAAATTAGTAAAAAAAGAGTGGGAAAAACACCAGGACAAAACAGCGATTGATGAAGTTCTGGTTGACATGGAGGAATAAAAGGAAGAAAGGATAACTTTTGCCTTTGTGCATATTTACAGACAATATGTGTGACTTTTGATGTCTATTTACACCTCAAACACCTAGTC
Source organism: Astyanax mexicanus (assembly GCF_023375975.1). Taxonomy (NCBI): domain Eukaryota; kingdom Metazoa; phylum Chordata; class Actinopteri; order Characiformes; family Acestrorhamphidae; genus Astyanax; species Astyanax mexicanus. Next base: position 35,655,647 of record NC_064409.1, on the reverse strand, counting down.
CCAGCCCCAGGAAGGATGATGACGCAAGAAATTAAAATAGGAGGCACATGACGAGCCGTCAGACTGAAAAAAGAAGAAGCTTCGTCTGGAACGTGCTGGAAAATTGTCTGGAACTTTGTCTGGAAAATCAGAAGCTGCTGATTTTAAAAGATTCATGCTGTGCTACCAACTATGCAACCAATCAGTGCTACTGTTCAAGAGAAATCAAAGTGGTTAGCTGCACTTTACAAAGTAGTGCTTTCAAAATACAACGTGAGAAGCAGCAGCTTAAATTGAACTTAATGATAATGTCTAGAACTAGCACTCAGACCCATCATCTAATGGATGCCTCAACCTGAAGAAACTGGAAGATAGCATGTGTGTAAATATCTATTGACAGCACAATAAGCAATTACTGCAAATTTCAGCTTTTGCACTCTGCGCTTAATTAGACTAATGACCCTATTTTAGCGATCTATAGCGCATCGGTCGATTACACATGGCGCAGCTTGACTTAGGAAGTGCCGGTGTGTCCTTGGTATTGTGAGGGCACAAAAATAGTCCTTGTTCGGCTCGAGACATGCAACAGGGATTAACTAATTCTCTTAAATAATCATGGGTGTGTTTTGGGTATAACATGAAATAAACCAATCAGTAAGCCAGTTGCCATTTTCTTTAAGAGCCAGGTGTGTTCTGACTTTGGCGCATTAATTGCTATTCCAGGGGTGCAGCTACCTGGAAGTTTTGTTCTGTTTATTCTGTTGAATTTTCTGTTCTGTATTTTGTTTATTTTTGATGTAAAAGTTTGAACATGTGAAAAGGCATGCACTATGTGTTTGTGCGCTGCTGCCTGTCCATGTGTGAGTATCAAGCAGGGAGATGTGCATGATGGACATGCATGCCAATGTTGATAATTCAGTGTCAAGGTAGCAATAAACAGCTGACTGTTGATGTACAGAGGTCAGCAATTAAGTTTGGCCATGGGCCAGACAGGTAAGTGCCCGATAAGACACATAAGTGCCATTGGATGGGGTGCTACAGACTAGTAGCTCTCCAACCCAGAGGGTTGTTGAAAGTAATTGCAGAACAGTTAATCTCAAAATAGGTAAACCCAAGAAGAAAGGAAAAAAAAAACACACTACTCCTTACGTGGGATCAAACCCGTGGCTTCAGGGTCGTTGTCCAATACTCTACCGCTGCCCCGGCTACTGAATTGGGATGCAACCGGGAAAAAACACCGTTATAAGAACATAGGGAGCTAGGGAAACTAAAGTCATGTCGAGCACGACAGAAACAAAGGGGAGAAGTGTAAACAAAAGCTCGCCAGAATATCTTTTATTTATTTTTTTTCATTATCGATCATTATAGTTCAAACAACCTCAGGGCCAGATGTTTCATGCTTTGCCTCCCATGCTGTATTCAGTCAGTGTACACCTGTGTTTTTTCCGCTGCTGAGATAGCAATACACCAGAGATTTACCTCAACACTCTTCATTTCCAGACCAACGCCTATCAGAGTAGATATATTCAAATCGCTTTTGAATGTTTACACTTCTCATCCAACCACAATCAAATTCACTGAATGGAGAGATTTATCTGGATAGGGTATTTTTTTTTAGGAAGAATGATCCGGAATGAAAACAAGCTGAAATGAAATTGGACTAATGAGGCTATTTTTTTAAATGTAAGGAGTAGAAAATTCAGACAATTGTGCAAAAAATATAAGAATTAGAGGTAAAAAAGTTGTCTGAAAAATAATTACTCCAGTAAAGTATAGATGACCAACATTTCAACTTAAGTAAGGTAACAAAGTATTTGTACTTCATTGTTTGACACATCTGGTAATATCACAATAATTCTAATGATTGTAGAAAACTAAAATGTATTTTTGGCATAGAAAAAAATCACAATAAACCATTCAAAATGTTTGTAACTCCTGATCAACCACATTCATTTATTCTTTCAATCCACCCTGTTGTGCAGCTTGAAAAGTAAAAAGTCAAGTCTGAAGTCTTATAAATATAAATATCCATATACATTGTCAGGGCCAAAAGGCACAGTATTCTTATAATAATCATACTTTAACATTTGATATAGATAATCAATATATATATATATATATACACTATAAAATAAACACTATCAGGATTGAAACTTTTTCTTGCTTTGAATATGACCCCCCACAGTGACACACAAAGGGCTATATTTATTCTGTACGTCACACGTGTAAGACATGTACAGTTGCAACGGATACTAGAAATATAGATAAAATTAAACATGCCTGCTTAGGCTTTCAAGACTGCTTTAAAATATCTGATTAAAGAACTACTGATTAGAGTGTGTGGGTGAGTGTGTGGGTGGCTGTACTTTCACCACTGCTGGGGGAAGTGTGAGAAAAGGATCCCTAATGTGGCATTTTGTTGGATAAGGCAGGGGAGGCAAAAATAGATCAAACCCTATGTATCTATATATTATTTTTATATCATTATACAGTCCACATAATGGTTTCAGTTATTGGGCTCTTTGAGACAACGAAGGTAGGTTGTGCTCTCCCTGCTAAAGTGATATATAAGTATAAATTGCCTAACAAAATAACACAAGACTAGAATCATATAGGAAATAATAGGAGATCCTCATGATTGACTGCACTATAATACAACAACATACTGAAACATATCATCAAATTCTAATGCAGAATGAAAAATGTTTTCATATTTACAGGAATCTAAAAAATAGAATGGACTCAAAAATAGTTGCACACAGAAGGAGGTGTTGATTCGCAATGCTATTTAGGACAAACATAAAAATGACCAGAAAAATAAAACTGATATGGACAATCCTTGATCATGTTATTGATATTGAGCAACACATACATAAGTAGTGTGTAATGCATGTGTAATACAACATGCCAGGTGTCTCAGAATAGAGTTACAGAATTTCCTCAAAGTGTTCTGCAATAGCTCATCCCATGCTGCTAGTATATTCTCACACACAGTGGCAAAAAAAGTTTGAAATTACATGGTTTTCTGCATAAATTTATCATTAAATGTACAGTATATAAGACCTATGTGATGTATAAAGAATGGTCCCCCCATATATGTGAGTCTTGATTCCTCCCAGTGTTTTGTCCTCCTCCTGCAGCTCAGTTTTGCCTCCGTGCTCACTGGGGGTTCTGTATTCTGTATTTTTTATGTTTAATGTTTTGCCTGATTCTTAGTCCTGTGATCATATTTCTGTCTGTAAAGCTGCTTTGTAACATCAGTTGTAAATGCGCTATACAAATACATTTTATTTGATAAAATGTGACCTGGTCTTTATCCAAGTCATGGGTACTGACAAATATAATTTTTCTAAGATAATCACAGGGAAAAAAAAATCATGTCTTTATTGAGAACGACCATAAAAACTGTGAACCCTTGTGTTAATGACCTCAAAAAAGCTAATTATAGTCATGTTTTTAGCATACCTGCAATCACGCTAATTTGAATATTGTATTTAAAAAATTGTAATAGTGTATTTTAGCTATATTTCTAGAATTCGTTGCAACTGTACTCACCTTACACGTCTGACGTACAGCATATAGCCCTTTGTGTGCCACTGTGGGAGGTCATATTTGAATCAAGTAAAAAGTCCTGGTATTCTTTGGTAATTTGTCTGTATTAAATGTTAGGGGATGGTTATACAAGAATGACCAGATGTACTGCAGCAATAGTTCAATCTTAGTCTTAAATTTTAATCTGTCCACAAAACAGACTGAATTTCTAAAGTATGTAAATAAAAAAAAAGATTGTAAAAACCCATGCCAAAAGGAGCTTTCAGAGGAAGAACAATCACTCTTTTTATTTACATAAAGCTGAAAAGGGTTAAAAAGTGATTTCAAAGACTTTAAAAATTCACCTGTCTACACTGAAAAAAATATGAGTAAAATTCCCTTTAAAAAAGTTTTGCAACTTTCTGCATTTGCTTTTTAAGTAAATTTAATTTCAGATAAATTTAAGTTCACCTCGGTATCTAGACTTTATTTTAGTAAACTTTACTTAATTTATTTTTCCTGAATCAATCCTTTCTTTTAGTAAACTTTACTTAATTTCTGCATACAATATTACCTAATTACAATTACTACATTTATACAATATTACTCAAATAATGTATGATATACAATATATTATTTAAATATTTTTAGTTAAATTTAAATATTTTTAGTTAAAACACACACATATTACACTGGATGTAATACATGCCATCCATGTGTTGAGACATTGTAATATGTGTGTTTTAAACAAAATATTTAAATTTCAGGAATTATAACATATTATGTATCATAAATGATTTGAGTAATATTGTATAAATAATGCAATTGTAATTAGGTAATATTGTACGCAGAAATTAAGTAAAGTTTACTAAAGAAAGGATTGACTGAAGTTCAGTTCACTTATTTACTCTATGTAACATTGAAGTCTTGAAACGGAGTTGAAATTACTTAAATTTATCTGAAATTAAATTTACTTAAAAAAGCAAATGCAGAAAGTTGTGAAACTTTTTTAAAGTAAATTTTACTCATCATTTTTTTCAGTGCAAAGTAAGGCAAACCATCTACAACTGACGACAATCTGGGATTATGGCTGCTCTGCAAAGAAATGAGCATCCAGTCAGAATGACCTAAAGAGCACAACAGAGACTCATCGGAGCGATAAAAAAAAAAAGACAAGACAAAGATTTGAAGATGCTATTGGTACAGGCAAGCATCTGAGTTCATGAGTCTATTATCTGTAAACCTTGAACAAGCATGGCATCTATGGAAGGAGACCACAAAGTAAACCTCTGCTTACTACAGGAGCATTGTTGCACATCTAAAGTTTGCCAAAAAGCACATTAACACTCCACAATGTGCTCGTAAATTGTTTTGTGGACAGATTACACTAAGATTAAACTATTGATGCAATAGGTCTAAAAAGGTATCACACATCACCATGAACACATCATCCCAAGCGTAAGGTTTGGTAAAGAGAGTATTATGATTTGGGTCTGCTTTGTTGCATTAGGGTCTGGTAAGCTTACAATCACTAAGGTGAAAATAAATTCCCAAGTGTAACATAAAATTCGACAGGGTAACATGAGAGTGTCTGTACATCAGCTGAAACGCTGTAGAAGTTGGATTATGCAACAGAACGATGACCCAAAACAATCGAGCAACCATCTATTGATTCTATGGGTTCACTTACTTTTTCCAATACCTCTTTGAGTATGTGTGTTCTATGAAGACCCGCAATGGCATATAATTAAACAATAATGCACGAGAGGGAGTGCTATAACATGTAATATTGGCACTACTGTGCTGCAGTCGCAGACACAGTGACAATATTACACTTTATAGCACAAACCTTGAGTGTATTATTGTGATTATACCACAGTTTTTGTTATCGCTATTTATAAAAAGATTTTAAGTTAAAGAAAATGAGAAAATACGATCTGTATGGTTATAAGAACTCTGCGACTTAGAATAGTTCTATTACTGCTCTGTTAGCTAGCTGTGATTTGGCTTCTAAGCTTACAGTTACAGTGCATTACCGACTGATAACGGCACTCATAGAACGTCTTTCAGCCAATAACATTGCAGGGTCAGAACTAACTGTGGTATAATTTTTGTTTTATAATTTTAGACACAGAATTTGTGTCAAATTGTTTTTCTTGCTTCTGTACTTCCTGCAGATTTTGCAGTAGGGGTAACATGTTGATAGTTCATCAAAAATTAAAAAATAAAATTAAAATTGGGGATAGATCACTGCATGACAGTCTGTCATGACTACCCACCAAGCTTCCTTCTTGTCTGTTGTAACTATTTTTTAATGACGACCATGTAGAAGCATATAATTTTACATGGTCATTCATGATCGATCGTATTGATCATTATACCGCAGTTAGTTCAGACCCTGCAATGTGATTATCAGCCGGTAATGCACTGTAACTGAAGCTCTCCATGTATTACTCCGCCACATACATGTAACCTACCAACGATGCAGCTCTTATGGTGCAGCTACAAACAGAGCAGCAATGGAACTATTTTTATTCAGTTTTCCAGTTTTTATTACTAAACAGATTGTATTTTCTCATCCTCTATAACTCAAAATCTTTCAAAAAACAGCGATAATGAGCTGTGTTATAATCGCAATAATACACTATTGTGCTATAAATTGTAATATTGGCACTGCTGTGCTGCTCTACAGTACTCAGCCTGTGGCCTTGTGCCTATGACCACAGCACAGCAGTGCCAATATTACACATTATAGCGCGAACGTCGAGAGTATTATTGTATTATTAAATAGAATAATACTAATGGGAGGTTTATAGTGATAATTTAACTGTCAGTTACAACAGGCAACACATAATTAAGGTGTCCTGGAAAGTAGAGGATTTTCTTTCATGCATTTCTCTATTCATTTTGATTTTTTTTTTTTTCGCTTCTCCGTTCACATACCAAGCTATGAGAAGTAGCTTCCAACCTGAAAATTGGATGTTATTTGAGCATGAGGCATATGTTATATCACCTCCTCAAGCTATCTATTTCTGCACCTCCCAGAGCGAGTGTATGCGTCAGCGGGTATGAAAAAAACATCACGACCACTGAAACACAAACTTCATCCTGGTCTTGAGGTTAATTTACGTCAGACTATCACCTCGGACAGTTGTCAACACGTTCTTTTTCTGTTACCTGGTGTGTCAGCCTTAACTATCGTGCTCTGTTCCTCGGTTTGACAGGCAGGAATAATCCTCTTGTGTCTTAATCTCACCGGTAGGGAAGTGCAAAGGCCAGAAACATTTAATGGTATCCTATTCATTACCCATCTGACATGTTCTCAGAGACACTGTCTGCAAACAGGCAAAACCTGCCACCTGCTCACGCTCGTCTGAGAGCTGGTCTCCTGTGGGAATCTAGCACAGTGCAAAGTGCTCCATACCCATCATTAATGGCCTGATTGGGTTTAATGTTCAACATAATCGAGCGACTAAAAGCTTTCTTGCTGCCTTTTGTCATTTTCATCCCCCATTGCCCTCCTTTGAGCCATGCCTCTCCATGACTTAGAAAAAAGATGGTTAAAAGCCAGAAATGAGCTCAACAGTTGGCTTGATATAAGTGTTAAGCAGTCATTCAGCTTTAGTGAAATATTAGCAATTTAAAGACACTTAAGGTACTTAAGAAGATATTTTTTTTCTCTGAGGGTCTTTTCAATGATGTGGAAGAATAGAAAATCCTTAAATATCTCCTTACTTTGTTTTTTCATTTATTTTAAAATGTCTAGTTGTGGTCTAGTATAAATTGTTTGCCATATGAGCTGTTTTTTGTGAAAAAAAAGTGATACGGTATAATGGTGCTTAAGTCGTAAAATGTAAATAAAGACATTTTTACACTAATAACAGTTTTTGCAATGTTGTATGTTACTTTACAACATGAGTAATGCCCTGCTAAGGGCAGTTCAGCCACTAACCTAGTCTTAGAGTCTCTGTAAAACTAAAAAAAATCCACCGGAGATCCTATATAAATCCTATAGTTACACACAGAGGTGGGTAGTCCAGGTTTAAAAAGTAAAAATCCTTGGCTTAGGGTTTGCTTAGGTTTCTTTTACCACCTACTGCAGACAATGGAGGTTGAGGAACAGTTTCTTATGCAGCATGCATACACAACTCAGAGAACAAGTGGATTTTTACGTAAGGACACCTTTAAAGAAAAAGGGAGAACACTTCCTATGAATGTTGTACTCACAATCTATTATGAATGTATGTATGTTGCATTATGTTGCATGATTTGTTCTGGTGGCATGAAACTAGCAAACCCATATAAAGACTTTTAATGTTATCATCACAATCATACTGGATGATCAAAAATAGATAGATAGATATACATGACAGATTAATATGTTTCTACACATTGTCTGTAAGTTATACAGTATGTCAATAAATATGGTATCTAAACATATGGAGTGACCAGGTAACAAGTTACCAGTCACACACTTTTTAATTCATTGTTTCTCTTATTTTCTTTATTTAATTTATTTTCCACATTGTAGATTAATATTCAAGACATGAAAACATTAAGGGACACATATGGAATTGTGTAGTAAATAAAAACATGTTTGTCCTCCACAATCCCCTGATCTAAACCTGATCAACTGAGATGGTGATTTGAGGTGATTTGGGATGAGCTGGAGCTTCACAACGTGAAGAAAAATCAGCAACTATTGTTCAGCACCTCCAGGAACTCCTTTAAGATGCTGACAAAACTATTCCTGTTGACTCTTCCTCATGAAGACACTGGGATTAAAATACCAAGAGTGTGCAGATCTGGGTCCCACTTTATAATAAGTGTCCCTAAGTACTTTGTAGTTACACGGTAACAATCCATGTAACTACAGTGTAACTACTGATGAAGTACACATTGTTACAGATTAACTACAGAGGTACAGGTTATGTAATTAAACATGTGAATTAAGGTTAATTTTGACTTGTGTAAGAACACATGTGTACCAGGGGGAGTGTACTTACACAAGTGATAGAGCAAGTGTACTTACACATGTGTAACAATGTGTGTGTGATAAGTTGAGTATAAACTTATCCAACAGCTATTATCTAATATGTAATTAGGGCTGATTGAGTACACACACGTTGTTACACATGTGTAAGTACACTTGCTCTATTACATGTATCAGTAGTTACACTGTAGCTACATGGATTGTTACCGTGTAACTACATAGTACTTAGGGACACTTATTATAAAGTGGGACCCAGATCTGTCCTCAAAGCTAAATTTGGTACTTAGAAGAATAAGTATAAATATATATTTAATTTGTTTAACACTTTTTTTCTACAAAATAATTCTGCATGGGTTCCTGTACACTAAATTTACAATGTGAAAAATCCTAAAAAGAAAGAAAACACATTAAAAGAGATATGTCCAAACATTTGACCAGAACTTTTGTCAGTGTATATTTGGTTGGAAAGAACCCTGCTGTCCACTACATTGCTAAAACTTGCACATTTTACCTGCAGAAGCAACTTCAAAAAAGCCCACCCTTATTATACCAGTGGGATCCCCAGAAAGTGTCTGTTAGGTTCTGAACTCTTCAGCACATTGAATAAGACCACTCAGGTGGACATGGTGAAGGAGATGCAGTGCACTCCTGATGACAGGTCACACCGCTGATGGAACAGCTTTCTTGTTGGGGTACCAATATTGCCTTGATCTCTTTCCACTTGATGATTTTGTCCATTTGGGATGAGGGGGAGATGAGTGTGTGTCTGGATGGGAGTCTGTTCTGAAGTCTGCCTACTGCCTTAATATAAAATTTGAGGTCGAGATGCTTGTGCAACTCTGCTGGATGGGGAAAAAATGTTGCACATATAACAAGACAAAAGTTTGTTTTTTCACAACGACATCCTTGGAATAAAGACTTTGGGGCCATATTTTAGCGATCTGTAGCAAATTGGTCATTTATGCATCGTGCAGCTAGATTGAGGGTGCAAAAAATACATCTTGGGCAGCTCGAAAAGGGCAAAAGGTGTGAACTAATTCTCATGGGTGTGTTCATCAGAGTGCCAGTTTTATAGATTCAAGATTTAAGATTGTATTGTCACGTCACAGAGTAGAGGTGTACGTGTGAGTAAAAAACTTGGGTGCAGAGAACAATATTTACAAGAAGAGTAATAAAATAAAATATAATATAAAATAAGACATACAGATAGCTTTACAGTATAGACACTATACACAATACACTCAATAAAAATACACATAATAACTTACACTATAGACAAATATTGCACAGAAATATGTTAAGTAAGACTGAATAAGTAAATATACGAAGCTATGTAGATATGCAGATATTTAGAGTGTGTTTGGAAGTGGAAGTGAGGAAATAGTCCAGTAGGTGACAGAATAACTATGAGTAAGTGCAGGTAAGGAATGAGTTGAGTGGGAAGTACAGGGGGCCGAATTCTGTATAGTATGGGAAAGTCTGATAGATGCAGTGTAAATTGCAGGGTGCAGAGTTTGTATGGGTGTCAGTGGAGTTGGGTTGGGTTGTAATGAACTGATTTCATCACTGGTCCTGCTATGCACCTGAATATATAACACCTATGTGGATGTATAAAAACTTAAAAAAAAAAAATAGTAGGATGGTCCCCCATTATATGTGAGCTTTGGTTTGTCCCAAGGTTTCTTCCTCCTCCTGCAGCTCTGAGGGAAATTTGCCTCCGCACTCATTGGGGTTTTGTATTCTGTATTTTAATGTTTAATGTTTTTAGTGTTTGTTTTTATGTTCTCTGTCCTGTGCTCACTTTTCTGTAAAGCTGCTTTGTGACATCAGTTGTAAAAGGCGCTATATAAATACATTTGATTTAATTTGATTTGAGTTGCCATTTCCTTTAAAAGACAGGTGCACTTTGACTTTGCCGTGTTTGTATCTTAACAGCGTGGTGCTTTTGTGCGTCTCTGCAGAGGATATACTGACCTGCGTGTTCACGCTGTGAAGGTACGCCACCAGCTCATTTAAGGAAACAGCAATGTAATATTTATTCTTCATTCTGTTTATTGTTGAGTTAAAAGTTTGGATTGTGCTCTGTAGCACGTCTGTGTATGCTTTCAATGAGCAGGGTTGTATGCGCACTAAGGGCACACAAAGAAATCGACTGATTGACTGTTGTCTAGGTTCATTTCAGCCAGTGGAGCACCTGTGTTTTCAGCTTTTAAAATATCAACACGCCAGAAATTTACCTGAACACACCTCACTTCCAGAACACCACACCCATCAGTGTAGATTTATTCCTAAAATCTGACGCTATTTTAACAGCACAGGCTCAAGGTGCAAAAGTAGATTGTTGATGGGGTGTAAGATAGGAGTGAGCATCACGGCGCTCCCTGTGCAGGGTGTACGATAGGGCCTTTAGTCTTTTAGCAAAGTACAGTACAAATACTGAAGATGTGCATTAATATTTATATAGAATTAATATAGATTGATATCAAAAAGTTGGTTATAAAGGTAAACTTATATAGTCAGAAGCCAGCATGATTCAAACTTTAAGTTTGAACCCTCGAAAATTCAATCACATGCTGATTATTTCATTTAAAATCCATGAATGTGATGCACAGAAGCAAAATGACAATAGACTGGAATTTATATGTGAATCAAGGGATAGCAAAAGACAATTCAAATTAGAGTCCCGGAACTACAAATGATCAACAGCCCAATTGTCAATCTAGAGATGGCCAATCTTCAGAAACATCTCAAAACAACCTGCAAAATCAATAAAACATAAATTTGATACACTGTATTATGAAAAGACTGTTTTTTCTGCTTCTTTTATAGAGAATGTCATACAATATTGTAAACACAACCCCCACAAAAAAGGGAATCTCCCATTGTATTTTTCTTTTACATCTATTTAGCCAACACATGGCACATTAGAATTTTTTTTTATAAGTTTAGTATGAAACATGTTTAAGTAGAGCAGGTCTTTGGTCATCTTCTCATAATTTGTCTGCTTTTAAAATGATTTTTCATAATAGGTACTAAGTTGTATGTATAGCCACAGATTTCACATGGTACTGTTTAATCTCGCCTCACGTTGGTTGCAACAGAGCAACAGAGTTTTGAAGCGTACACACTGCAAGTCTGTTCACTTGGTGGCAATCTTTGCAATGCAGGTGGGCAGTTATCTCCAGTCCTACAAGACCATCCTTCCTTCCCTTTGAGGATGCTGGAAACTGAAGGTCAAATTAGCATTTCAAAAACACATTTTAAAACACTGATACAATCTGACACAAACCTCATGAACAGTTTATAGTGTTTGGCTTAATAATGCACAAAGAAAACATGATTTTTTCAGTGTGTTGTGTCTACTGCGCTTGCGCAGATCTCCACATCTGGAGAAGCCTTTTCCTTCTGGTATGTTGAACTTCCTTCACTTGCAACTTAAGCAGCAAGCTGATTTAATTGTTTTTGTTGAATGGCAGGACATTGTCAGTAAAAAGACACCATTTTAAGCATTCTGCTATTGATAGTGTATATTTCAACAAGTGGCAGGCCCCCTCATTAATAACATCTCTGGTATAGACTCCACAAGCAGGAAGTTTTTTAGTCTGTATGAACAGATTCATCAGAAACATACAATAGACCAGATCATAAAATAAATGGAAACACCCTCAATAATTTAACATATCAAGTCTAATAATGTGAATCTGTATGTTCACTTTGTTTCAAAATGCAATATTTATTCTATTTTATTTTATTTATATTAGATTTACGCCTGCCTGTTATAATAATAATTACATGAATGATAAATCATACAATATATGGACAAATGTTTGCTGAACTTGGCCAAAATATCAGCTTTTTTTTTTAAAACAGTAGTTTTATTTTATTTAATATTATTACTGTAGCATACATTATTATGTTGTGGGTAAAACTGATGGGGGGAGTTGCCAATGCTTTTTGTCCCGTGGAGGCTGCCTTAGTTTTGAGGTAGGGTTGTTAGGGAGTAAAGAGAGCGCTCCAGCAAGCGAGTTTTTTTTTCTTGCTGAGTAGTTTCTGAGCAGGTGGAGTAAAGTGAAATATTTTGCACTCTTGTCTCGGTTTTGTATCTTTAATTCCTCCAAGTAACACCGCTCGGTTACATTACTGTTAGTATGTTTTTTAAAGGTAGTATTTAAATTTCTTTTTCTGGTGCGCACGATCTGGTTTAGCTTTTCTCGCTTTATTTTTCCACTTCTCATCGCCTGCTTCGCCTGTGTGGCTCCGCGCGCTCGCATCTGCTCAGATCTGATTGGCAGAGGAGAGCGTTTGGTGATCTTAAAGCACACGTGATTGGTCTGTGAGTTTACTGCGCTGTAAAGCACGTAAACTATAAAGACAATAAAAGTTCCGCCATTTTAAATGAATACTGTCAGAATAAAATCCTTCTCAGTAGTTTATCGGTTTGGGTCTGGATTGGACAACGTCTGCGGTCCGCCTATTAGAGGCCCCTGCAATAGACATATTGATGCATATTCATTTGGTTACATGTACTGTATTTGTATTGTGGAACTGCAGAAATTGAACACTAAGTTGCGATGAAAATTACACGAGTTGAGCCAACCAGTCATTGTAATAAGAAATACATTTACTGGAAAAGACAAAGACATACATCAAATATTAGGACATACAATTTCAAAGACACATACAGAGTGTCTTTTACCCTCCTCTTACCTCCCTTACAACCATCCTTTTCCCCCCATTCTGGGAGAGACAGAACATTCTAGAATAATCCATACATGATGTAATCATCTCCCTATTTCTGCTTCACCATACAAAACTTAACCAAAAGGTTGAGGTAATCTTCTGAATTATAGGGTGCCCTGTTCTTACAAAAGAGGAAGTGAAACAAACATAAGGAATATGTCTGGAACAGAGAAATGTTATGACCCTGGATGCTGCAAATTAAAGGAAGTATTAAAAAATCTTTATGTTGTCATTACATACATTTGGTTTGAGCACAGAACAATTTATTAACCTTACAAAACAGTGTTTAATTAAATTAATTGCTTTAAATGGGCTTAATAGTTTTAATTTCCCTCACAGTATGTATTTAGGACAGAAGGATAATTTATTTAAATAAAGAACAAAGAAATGTATTGAATTAATTATGCCTGCAATACCTTTTGCATTAATTTCTCTCTTTGCATAATTGTTCATTTGCAAGGTTAACTTGTGATGTAATGTAAGATAAATTATTTTCACTGCCTAATACATTAGTAAAATATGTAATAAATGTTGTTGTGTTTAATATTGTCCTTCTGTAAAGGGCCCTTTCGTGTTCCGAACACAAGGATATTCACGAAGGAGCTGCAGGAGTGAAATTAGTCTGTTCATTACAGAATAAATGAAGGTCAACTGTGTGACTTTTTCAAAGTTCAGCAAAGGACAATGACTGCAATAGACGGGTGCCCTTACACTGAAGGACACAATTTCACGAAGGAGATGAGTGCAGGTGACCACATATGAGGCATATAGAGGTCACAAACACACACAGACACACACACAGACACACACACACACACACACACACACACACACAAAATAATCACTAATCCGTTTCCTGTCCAGACACACACCCACACCTACCCACACAAACCTATCACGCAGGGACCATCACAACCAGGCTCTTCTCACATTGTCCTTCAGTCTAGAGGGGATGAGTGTGAGAGGACTGAGGGAGAAACACGTAGGTGTGAGTGTGTGCTGGCATATGTTAGTGATCATCCTTCACCAACTCTAGTGTTGATTTTGTTAACAAAATCTATGGCAAAAAATATATATGCTAACCTGTTTTTCATTAAGAAAAAAAAAACGAGAATAAAAAAAACAATGCTTAAAAAAACAAAAAACATCTATTTGTCATTGTGGGGCAGAACAAGCGCAGATTTAAAATCAAAGCTTTAATAAGAAAAGGAGTAATACACAGAGTAGTCAGAACAAGCAGGGTCAATTCCAGAGAACAGGAGCCAACAGGAGGAAAAACATACCAGAGTCGATACAGTGTCCAGAGTCAGAGTACACAGAAAAATGGTAATACACAGGGAATCAAACAAAGGCAAAGAGAAACATGTTGTAATGGTGGATAAACCAAAAAAAAATACTCAGTGTTCGGGGACGACCACGGGGCCTGGGAGCTGGCTTACCAGGAAAGCGAGCTCGAAGGTCCACCACCAAGGCAGGGTCTAGGACATCCCTGGCAGCCACCCAGCAATGTTCCTCAGGGCCATAACCGTCTCAAGCCAGGAGTTTTGCAAGACACCACCACACCTCTGGAAATCCAGCACCTCATGGACCGCATATGTAGAGCACTCTAAAAAACAGAGGTACGATATGAGTACTTTTTTAGTAGTCTTTATTATTGTACCCTCAAAGGTACAATATTGGTCTTTACAGGATCAGATTTGTTCCCTCTGAAGTACAAAGTCATTCCTAACAGCAATAAGTACAGATTTGTACCATTTATTCGGCCAAAAGGTACATTTAGTATTTTGTATCATTTTACTAATAAACAATATATATTTTAACTGCACATTTTTTATTTAAAAGCCAGACAATTTTGGATCATTGAGTTTTTGAGCCATATTCAGTTGATGATAATGTTTATAATCTTTATAATCTTTACTGGCACAAAAAACATGGGTACAAAAAAGGACTTTCACTGAAAGGTACTTTTTTGTACTTCAATATAAGGTACAGCCCCAGCGACAAGCTTTGTACTCTTTTAAGTACAAATCTGTACTTATATTTCTTAGAGTGAGGAATTCCCTCCACTCTGCTGCCGCAGGCGGAACATCATTAGGTGCCTCCTCAGCGAGCGGTGCCAGGATCATCAGCTTGAGGAAAGAGACATGAAATCAGTTATTCACTTTATACTGGGCAGGAAGCTACACCTTTAATTTACCTCGTTAATATTAGATAACAAACGGGATGAACCAATGAACCTAGGAAGGAGCTTCCTGCAACTCCCCTCAAACCTGAAATCCCAGGTTGACAGCCATACTCGATCTCCAGTTTGGTAGTGAGGGGTGTCACTGCGGCGCCTGTCCGCCTGTTCTTTGTAGTGACGCAACACTGCAATATGGAACTATTTGTGCACATTCATTCACATTCAATAAAACCCAATACAGGGTTTTTGGAACGCAGTAGATAATCAAAACTTAAGGACAATTAATCAAAGTTTAATAAAAACAGTGAGGATTCAGAGTTGGACTATTCAAGGTAACCAGACTGAACCTGCCTGTAGACGCTGAGAGACCAGCGAGTTTAGTCTCAGTGTACAACTGTGTTTAGCATGGATATCCTGAGCACATAAGGCTATTTACTCTCACAATGAATAAAACCAGCAGGATCTGGTAACTTGCTTTATTCAGAGTATACAGTAGCAGTCAAAAGTTTGGACACACCTCTTTTCATTCCATGTTTTTTGTTTTCTTTTTTACATTGTATAGACAATACAGCTATACAGGAACACATGCATAATTATTTTGTTACACAAGGTGGAGTTATGTATCATAACTAAGTTTTGGGAGTTGATCCACGCCCTCACTCCTCCCACTTCCCTCCTATTTAAACCGTCACTTCCTCTCTACCTGCTCACTGAACAAACCTCGCACCCACCTCCTTCCCATCTTCCTCCTTCTTTAATTTTATTCTCATCTCGTGTTTCTCTTCGTGTGAGGGGGGGGCTTCGGCTTCACGCTTTACAGCGAAGCTGCCCCGAACTCCACCCCAATACTCGCTCCCCCTCTTTTCTTCTTCTCTGCCCAGTCAAGGGCGTGGGTCAATACTAGCAAACTAGAATATGTACCACATTTAGCTTTGAGGACAGATCTGCACACTCTTGGTGTTTTAATCCCAGTGTCTTCATGAAGGAGAGTCACCAGGAATAATTTTCTCAGCATCTTGAAGAAGTTTCTGGAGGTGCTGAACAATAGCTGCTGCTTTTTCTTTACGCTGTGAAGCTCCAGCTTGCAAAGGACAAATATTTTATTGCTTACTACTTAATTTCCATATGTGTCTCTTAATAGGTTTATTGTCTTAATATTAATCTACAATGTAGAAATATTAAAATAAGTATAAGAAAAGAAATAAAGTATAAGAAAAAAAAATTAATGAGAAAATATTTCATATAATACATGTAACTAATGCAAAGCTGCAGCGATGAGACATTTTTTTTCCAAATAGTATTTAATATGCTTTTAATAATAAAAAAAAATCTTAATGTGGACATTTTTTTTTTCATGAGTTTCAGGTTTACTTCTAGACCCCAGTCTACTCAATCCCCCTCGGTCAAAGTTTAGCCCTTCAGCTCATATATCTCAAGTGACGGCCCTGGTGTCAAGTATGAGACACAGCCTTCATAAGTGACGGTGACAAGATGTAGGGAGTTCCTTTAGTCCACTTTAGATTGTGAGAAGCAGCAATCAAAAGTACAAAATTGAAAAAACTGATAAAAACTCATTTTGTTCTTTACTAAACTAAATGAAAAAAAAAATCTAATTCTAATTTAAATTTTGCCTCAAACATTACATCGATTAAGAAACACATCACCTTGGATTCTGGTCTGGACTTTCAAGTGTGAAAAAGCCACTAGCAGACCTCACACACTTATCATAAATAGGAGGAAGTAAATTCAAAAAGCACTCACTTTATAAACGGCTAAACACTATATTATATCCCAGAATAATGAGAAATGTCCACATTCCTCCTGAATGTAAAGAAAAGTGACAATACAATTTTTGTTTTCAGCAGCACTTTCTCCACACAAAAAGAAAATCAGAAAATCAAAGCCTATTCTCTCTCTCTCTCTCTCTCTCTCCCTTTCTTCCATTTTGCTCTCACTTTTTTCTCTCTCTTCTTTACAATCTCTCACCTTTCCCCTCTGTCTCTCTTTCTGTATGCATGCACAGATGTCCTCACTCTGAACTGCTGTAGTCTAAGCGGAGTAAGCGGTGGCGCCACAGCAGCTGGTGACTCACATCATACCAGTCATTCCATATGGAGAGTGCAATCTTGAAAAGGAGGAAGTGTGCAAAGGCTGGCATAGTGTAGGATAGAGGCACAGCAGGGTTAATCTACAGAAAAAAAGGAAAATAAAATGGAAGAAATGGAAGTTCTCTAAGTAACTGATAACACTTAAATGAAAAACATAAAACTGCATATAAGGGTTTATGCACAAATTGCTACTGTAATTTCTAAACCTTTAGAAACATGGTAACATAGGGGCACTTCCAATTTATTTTAAGACATGGTATGATTATTATTTGCACTTGCACAGGACAACCTTTTAGTGTACATTTTTCATAGTACATATGCCATGTCCTAGCCCTGTTCCCTGTCATCTCCCTTCTGTGCTGTGTTTCTCTGTGTTTTTGTTTACCTTCTGTCTCCTCCCCTGTTGCTCACCTGTTCATTTGTGGCTCCGCCCCCTAGTCCCAGGTGTTTCCTGTTTCCTGTCCTTGTCTGTGTGTATTTATAGTCTGTGTGTTTCCGCTCGCTTTGTCAGTTCTTGTACGTTTATAGTCTGTTAAGGTTGCGTGTGTTTTTCTGTGTACTCTGTGTTCCTTGGTTTATTCAGTTCTGTGTTTGTTTATTTTTGTATTTTGTTATTTTCTATAATAAAATCTGCATCCTCTCCTTGCTGCACAGTGACAATGTGATTAAGAGACAATATCTTAAATTAACAATTAAATACTCAGAACTTTGTAGAAACAAATTTCAATAAAATGACTTGAAATATGAATTAAATGTAATGTAAATATGGGTGATATAGATGTGTGCCTTTGCTCTATGTATTTTTAAAGCATAAGTGCTTTAATGGTTTAAATAACTGGTTTTGTAGTACCTTTAAAATTAATGTTACATAACAACAACAACAAAAAACAACTACACTTGTTTTATATTTTTAAAACATAAATATATTAAAATCTTTTTTTCTATTTCAAATGTTTTCACATTTTCTCCCAATTTAGCTGCTGCTCCATCCCCCCCCCCCCATTCCCCATCACTATTGATGCCACAACACCAGGAGGGTAAAGACTAGTACATGCCTCCTCTGATACATGTGAACTCAACCACTGCCTCTTTTCCAACTCTTCTTCCAGTTCAGCACAGCTGTTAACTGAAAGCCATTCCAGATGACTCTACCTCATAAAGCTGACTGAGAAAATCCAGCCAAGATGTGCAAAGATGTCATTTAAGCAAGAGGTGCTACTTTGAAAAATGTAAAATATAAAACACGTTCTGGTTTGTTTAACAATTTTTTGTTTACTAAATAATTCTGCATGTGTTCCTGTATAGCATTATTATGTTTAATATTAAATTTACAATGTAAACATATGAATTTGAAAAGAAAGAAAACATATAGAATGAGATGAGGTGTGTTCAAACATTTGACTGCTACTGTATATCGTCACTGTCCGATGAAAAACACTTATCTCCAAAACAGCAGCTTTACAGGAAAGAGAAAAACCTTGTAAACTTTCAATGGAAAAAGAGTTTATTTCAGGTCATTTTGAGGAGTTTCTATTGGTCCTTTCATCAAGAAATTTTGGCACAGTGTAAGGGACAGTTTGTATGTTCAAATTACATAGTAAACTAAAAATCAACAAAAATGGAGATAAGTGTTTTTCATTGGACAGCAACTTTCCCTCATAGTGTAGATGACTAAATTCCGAAAATGTAAAAATAATGAAAAAACACTGGATTTTAGGTTTAAACATTTGACTGGTACTTTTGCTCAAATTACATGTTTTTTCATTTTTAAGTTCAAATAAGTCATAATAAACAAATAAGTAAGCTAATCTTGTACTCTTACATTAAGTTAATCTTGCATCTTACATTTAAATTTTAGGTAATAATAATGATAACATCATTAAAAAAATCACCCCCCAGGAATTCTAATTATGTTTAGAATGTGATTCATGTTTTTTAGAAACTTCTCTAGTTAAAAACACACATCATATCTAAATATAAACTGCATTTATGGTCAGGAGAAACTGTGTAAATCTGATTTTTTACCAAGCCACTGCTTTAAGCAGGGCTGCTTCTGGAAAACAGTGGGAGTGTACAAAATCTGCTCCAGGAGTCAAATCATTTTGTTTAGTTACATAAACACAGCAACCACGCTACAGCCTTCCAGCAAAACCGACCCTCTTATCCAATGAACCGCCAGCACTCAGACCTAGATCCCTGTTCTGCCACAGTAACACTTTAACAAGGTAAACACCTTACAAAACAGCAGCAGCAGCAGAGAGGAGTGCAGAGCGGGATGAGCAGACAGAGGGACCGACAGAGAGGGAGTGATGCGTAGAGAGAGGGATGAGAGAGACTATAGGGGGTGGGGTGGAGGGTGTAGATGCTAAATGAGTGATGAGGAGAGTCGGACGAAGGCGATCTCCGTGGAAACAGCCTAAGTGCAGAGATGAAAGGGGACAGGCGTAGGAGCTGAATAGATGTGAGGGGGCCTGGGCAGCCCCTCTCTTCACATTGCTCAAGCACACACACACACACACACACACACACACACTGTTGAATCATCAACAGTGCCGTCAGATTATTATGACCACCCTCACCCTCGTTTTTAAACCATCTGTCCATTTTTTAGCCTACCCTGACCATATATAGTTACTTTGTAGTTCTATAAAATACAGACTGTAGTCCTTCTGTTTCTCTGCATACTATATTATCCTCCTTTCCCCTGTTCCTCTATGGTCAGGACCCTACCAGATCACCACACATCAACTACAGCTCTGGACAAAAATAACAGACCATTTAAAAATTATGAGTTTCTTTGATTTTGAAAACCTATGGCATATAATTAAGAGGAAGATGAATAATCACAAGCCATCACACATGAGCTGAACTGCTTGAAAGTTATCCAAAAGCAGTGTGTAAGACTGGTGGAGAAGATCATTCCAAGATGTATGAAAACTGTGATTAAAAACCACGGTTATTCCACCAAATATTGATTTCTGAACTCTTAAATCTTTACTTTTTAACTTGTTTTCTTTGCTGTATTCGAGGTCTGTTATTTCAGCCATTTCTCATTTTCTGCAAATAAATGCTCTTAATGACGATATTTTGGGGGGGATTTGGGAGAAATGTTGTCCGTAATTTATAAGATAAAACAACAATGTTAATGATACTCAAACATATACATATTAATAGCAGAATCAGAGAAATTGATTCAGAAACTGAAGTGGTCTCTTAATTTTTTTTTTCATTTAGGGCGGTGGGTCAATCTCAGCACTGCAACGTCACTGCTATAGCAGTGGTGTTGTTTGGTGTGTGTTGTGCTAGTATGACTAGATCAGACACAGCAGTGCTGCTGGAGTTTTTAAACACTCACTTAGACACTCCTTCCCAGCTAACATTTGCTGTACATTACAATTAATGCTCTTAGAAAGCTCAATCAGCCTTTTTTAATATATATTTTTAAACATTGTGGTAATGCCCCTGCAACAACACTTCAATGTTTAAATTTTAACTCTTGGGAATGTTTCCATAACATAAGTATTTGTACAGCTGGAAATGTTATGTGTAAAACATTCTAATAACATTATAAATAATAATAAACCATTATTATGTCACATGGTTTCAGAATGTTCCTTGAGACAGTATTTCTGTAACATTACAAACTAACCTTCCTGTAATATTTTCAAAATGTAGCTAGATGTTCTTATAGCGTTCCCAAATGTTAGCTGGGTACCTGACTGGTCCCCACGTAGATGTAAAAATCTGTTGCTGCACAGTTTGTGTTTGTCACTCTCTAATCTTTCATCAGTGGTCACCTGACGCTGCCCACAGTAATCTGCCTACAATAAGCTGCTCACGGTTCTGAGAATGACCAACCAACCCAGTAATATATGCGCTGTCATAATCCTGTGGTCAAAGGTGTTAAGTAAGTAAGGACAAATACTTTGTTACCTTACTTAAGAATAACTGTTGGTTATCTATCCTTTACTGGAATAATTATTTTATCAGGCGACTTTTTACTTTCTACTCCTTACATTTTAAAATAGCCTCGCTGTCAGGTTCTCCACTGACACTGACACTTTCAAATAGAGGTCTGCGCAGGACTGCTTTTTTAAACCCACTCCTGCCCGCTCCAGTGTGATTTTGTCCCGTTACCGCCAGCTCCCACCAAAAATCGCTTCTTTTAATCCCGCGCCCGCCCGCCACATACACATTTGTGCCGCTCCCGTCCCGCGGTCCTTATAGAAATCGAATGAATCACATATAGTGCTTCAAATCCACTGCTGGCGAAATAATTCAGGCGAGAAAGATGCAAACGGGCAGGTGCTCAAGCAACTCCCGCGGGAGTCCTCTACTTTCGAGTGTTCATTATACAAACAAAACGAACAAATAAAAGGGACAGGAAACCTGAAACACCTGGTAACGGGAAACAAGGGGGCGGGGCTACAAATAGACACAGGTGAGTATACTGAAGACATGGGCGGAGACATGGGAATAACACAGGGCCCGTGCAGGGGTAAATGCAAGGTAAATAAACAAACATTAGGGTCAAAAAAACACAGAGACTGATGGAAGAGACACAGAACAGTTAGAGACAATGACACTTGTTACTCCTATTTCATTTCAGCTTGTTTTCTTCCAGTTTCTTATTGTTCAAATAAACAAACCTTATCCAGATAAATCTCTCCATCTAGTTAGAGTGAATTTGATTATGCTTGGATGAGAAGTATAAACATATAGCATTCCCACACCCTATTGGTGTATTCACAAATACATTATAGGCTCCTGTGGCCTAAGCTTTTGTCCTTAATGGCATTTTATTCTTCTTACATTACTTTTACTTTTATATTTTAAGTAGTTTTGATACCAGTACTTTTACACTTTTACTTGAGTAAAAAGTTTGAGTTAATACTTGAACTTCTGCAGAAGTGTTTTAAACCCTAGTATCTATATTTCTACTGAGTAATCAATGTGAATATGTTGACTACTTTGTACAGTAATGAATGCACTGTAAGAAAGTTACTGTCATATCATTCAATATATTTTTTCAGTATTCTACATCAGCCTTTTACCCTAAACCTGCCTAGCTGTTAGAGATGGTCAGTACATTTCATTTTTGCTTAAGTGTTTACACTTTTCCATTTGTCCATAATGTTACCATGCCCCATTAGTGTAGCCATAATCTAGCACCTACATCATTTCTGCCTACAGAACTGCTGTCCTCTGGATATTTTTGATTAATGTTGATTCTCACCCAGTGCTGGGCTGGGATGAGCTAATATAGATATACCAGTTTTAATTTCACCTCCTGTATGCATTTTTCACACCATGCCATAGCATAGCTGAAAAAAAAAAATCAGTTGTAACAGTTTAACTGGCAGCAAATATTGTTCATATCTAGAAGCACTTCTGAGCTTGAACACACCTTCATTCAGTGTTTTCCTTATGGTTTGTTTAACACTTTTTATTTACATCATTATTCCACATGTATTTTCTGTATAGCTTTAGTGTCTTCAATATTAAATTTACAATGTAAAAAAAAAGCATAAAAAAAGAAAATAAGAGGCATGTCCTGTACTGTATTAATATCTCATGTCAATAGGTATCACCTATCTCTTATCTGTACTATTGGGGCATCCATATCATAATGATATGTCGTGGATTTTTCTGTCACATATGACAAAATTGATCAAACCTTCAAAATATGATTAATCAATTTTATATTCCACTTACAATTAGTTAGAAAAAATAGCAGCTACAAAAGTCAACCAATCCATGTATTTGGTGAATTTTATCTCAAGTACAGCTGAATTAATGAATGTGTGTGTGTGTGTGTGTGTGTGTGTGTGTGTGTGTGTGTGTGTGTGTGTGTGTACTGCTATATTGCAATATACCCATTGTGGAAGTTCACATCAATGATTGTTTGCAGGTCTATCTGCTTTGTATGTGGCTTTCATATAAAGAACTGTGTCTGCAGCAGGTTGTTGCAGCAATTACGCAGAGACTTGTCTGGAGTGTTGTTTGTGTTCTGAACTGTGAGTCATAAATTTTACAGTGTCTGAAGCTGGCCACTACGTGTTGCTCAGATATAAGCCCTTTTCCGACATCCCACCATTAAAAAACTCATTTTAGAAAGGTAGCACTGCCATCCCCAAGCTACATTTCATTTTTCCTGGATGTCCCCCTCCGCTCCACAGCTTCAAAACTTAAATCAAGCCAATTAAACAATTAAAGCACAATTACATCCAATATTTTAATGTAGGATATCTGATATCTGATAGGATACATTTAGTTTTTACTATGTTAAAACTGCATCAAATTTGACAAAGTCAGCCTCATTTCAGGGGTTAGTAATGGGAATTAGTTAGTAATGACAAGTAGATTAAAACAGACATATCTAGTTTATTAGTTTAGTATATTCCACATATGTTTTAGGTTGAAATCACAATAATTGCTTTTGGTTTATTTGGTTTTATTTATTTTCTCCACTCCTTTAAACCTTTGAACCCTAGGCTCTTTCAGGTCTTATAACACAGTAATTATATCAGACAGCCACATGCCCTGATCTCTTTTACTCCAGAAGCCATACGGCTGCTCAAAAATGTGAACATTTAAAATGTAAAAGGAAGCAGAATTGTTATATTTACCTGGAACTGATCATGTTTTGGTCAAAATTTACCAAGAGCCTTTTTTTTTTTTTTTTTTTTTTACTCATTTTTAAATGTATAGACTTTAAATATATTCACACCTAAGATATCTTTTCAAAAATGGTTAGACTAGAGTGTATATGAGATGAAAGCATAAGAATACTGATGATAGTTCATTACATGGTTTATTAATTATTACTTTGACCAAATTCATGTAGAGCATCAGGCGGATTTATTTTCTTGATAATCACACCTCTAGGATACATGTAAATTACTAACAACCTGACTCTCAGAGCTGTGCCCTTTAGTATTTTAAGCAGGACCAAAAAAATAAAACTATATACAAAAATTTAAACTTTGTTAGTATAAATAAATAAAAATGTTTAGTGCAAAATGACTACTTGTCACGCCTGGCCCTGTTTCCTGTCTGTCCTCGTGCCTGTGTTGTCCCACGTGACCCATGCCCCTGTGTTCTGCCTGTGATTTTCCATTACCTCATGTCTCATTTGTAGCTCCACCCCTTAGTACTTAGTAAAAATGTGCAAGTAAAATAAAAACAATACTATACTATAAAGTAGTGCGCAGCATATATAGCTTTAGTTTGAGTGCAAGTAATTTTACACTTTTTCTGTGGACACTTTTGAGTCATTTACTGATATTATTTGGTTTGAAACATATAAATATGTTTGAAGCACTAAAGGTAAATAATATTGGTTAATATAGGTGTTTTTTTCAATGGGTTTCTTGTAGATGCTTTACTGCAAGCTCCGCCCTTTCTAACCATAT
This sequence comes from Astyanax mexicanus, assembly GCF_023375975.1. Taxonomy (NCBI): domain Eukaryota; kingdom Metazoa; phylum Chordata; class Actinopteri; order Characiformes; family Acestrorhamphidae; genus Astyanax; species Astyanax mexicanus. The sequence continues at coordinate 35,630,699 of NC_064409.1, read as the reverse complement.
ATGGATTATGTTTTTGTGTGAAGGGATTCCTGAGTAAATGAATGTCTAGAGTTTTCTAAAACCTTACTTTTTTGTTATATGCCCTCAAAATTAACCTTAGGACACCTTAAATGAATATTCAACTGAACAATGAATGTTAGGAGTAAATTTTGCCTTATTTACTTTAAGTAAGATTAGGGTATTCCTAAAATAATAGTGTACTCACATAATAAAAAGTGGGCAGAAGAAACAGTCTGATGAATATATTGACTAATTGAATTGTTTAATCTGTCTCTAAAATAGTCATTGAATGAAGTCACTTTTGTAGGTAAAATGAAATGTTTAACAACCTGTTAAAAATACACCAGAATGCAGTCAAAAGAGTGCTGGATGTTAATCTACACTGATGTCTCTCCTGAAAACTGTTTATTTGGGTGAGTAAAGTGATTTAGTTTATTTACAGTAAGCTTAGATTTCCAGATTTCCACTAAAGCTGGAACATTAGCATTAGTGATTAACTGCTTACTGTAATGCTAATGCTGCTACAGCAGTGCTAGCTGCAGTTAGCAGCAGGCTACAGGCTGATAATACTCACCTCTGGACGGCCAAAGAGCTAGCGGTTAGCTCGGTTAGTGGCTAATGCTAATACTGCTGGAGAACTAAACTGAAACACCTGTATAACGCTGCACTTTAGCGGAGAGGCTTTACTGCTACTTACAACCTGACTGGTAGAATACATACATAAGGTGCACTGTATTATAAGATGCACTAAAGATTTTTGGGAAAATGAAAGGATTTTAAGTGTGCCTTATAGTGTGAAAAATAACGTAATTAATTTCTTCTTCACATTAAAATGCTTCTAATGCCCTATATGTTGCCCTCAACATATTTCCAAATGAAAATTAAGGTTGATTGAATGATATTGCTGCACATTACCTTCGTACGCAATGTTATAGCTCTAAGCTGATGATTCATAGATCACCAGGTGATGCTTTGCCAAGCCTCTAATGATGTCATCATCAACCCTTACTTGTTTCTGGGTTTTACTGTCTTAATGTTTCTCTTCGGCATATCTATCACATGCTTAATATTATATTTAAATCAGGTTACTGTCTAGAATGTTATATAATGTTATATATGTTATATAGCTATAGTATCTTAGAATTTACTGTGCTACTGACTTCAGAATCACCAATTAATATAATGCACCTGTACGTGAGGCTGCCATACATATCCATATATTTTTTTTCAGAGGAGTCTCTTTTTCTCTCTCTCTCTCTCTCTCTCTCTCTCTCTCTTACCCTGCGTTCAAACTAGAACACGACAAGTTGCTTGTGTCGCCCACGTTTGTCATTTGTGGGCGTGCTAATGCTCAATGCGCGCGTGTGTATCATGTTACAGCTTCTGACAAGAAAAAAGGCACAAAAATTGTATTGCTTAAAATATAAATATTAGACATATATATATTAAATGTGTGTTTGTATTAAATATGTATTTGTTAACTAAATTAAGATCACTAAAATGGTTAAAAATGAATGGATTTTAATAAGATTTAATAAGATTTTAATAAGAATGTTGGCCGTTTCTGTGTGGTGGGAAGGAAATGCGAAAGGAACCAAAAATTCAGAGAGCAGAAGTTTGAGGACCTCGGACAGGCTTGTATGTGATTGGTCCAAATAAATGCCAGGAGCCAATCGGGTTAGAATGTCGCTTCACTGCGTCATAATTCATTTGTATAAAGTTGAGAAAATTTCAATATTGTGTCGCGTGATGCTCTGCCTCTTTGTTGCATGTCGCCTCTTGTGTATCATGGTGAAAAATCGTGTCCTGCCATAGAAAATGAATGGTCTCCTGTCGTGTTGTCAGTCACTTTTCAGTGTGAATGCAGTACTATTGTCACTCAGACTGTTCTTTTTACTCTTAAAAATGGTGTCCAGGATATTATATCATAGAACATCTAAAAAAAAATATGCCAACTCCTGCTGGAAAATGAAATCCGCATCTCCATAAATGTTGTCAGCAGAGGGAAGTAATGAAGTGCTGTAAAATTTCAGGAAAAACACTGCAATGTTTTTAGACTTGATAAAACACAGTGGGTCAACACCAGCAGATCACATGACTCTACAAACCATCACTGATTGTGGAAACTTCACACTAGACCTCAATCAAGCAATTTGGACTGTGTATCTCTCCACTCTTCCTCCAGACTCTGATCCCTTGAATTCCAAATGAAATGCAAAATTTACTGATGAGCAGTGATGGTTCCCTTCATTGATGGACAGGGCAGAAGATGACTGGATGACTGTGCTGAAAGAGATGGGCTACAGTCAGTACATATTAAACTTTCTCCTCATGCCTCAGACAGCACTTAAATGAGTGCAGATATCAAATGAACACAAACACTGACTGTAGGTATTTTGGTTTTCTTTTATTTCCGTCACTTCTCTTCCTTTCTTGGGGACAAGTTAGTCACACTGAGACACACACACACCTTTATACTTTTTTTTATCGTGTGAGGTAATTTTGCATGCAGTTATTGCAAATAGAAGCTTTTTAACAAACAGCTTCACACACACACACACACTTGCAATGCGCGTTCACACATACGGAAATGGCAACCACGTCAAAACCTTCAGCCACATCTCGGAGAAAAGCTCAATTAATTTTTCACGACAAGGGTTGTGTGTGTGCGTGCACGCATATGTGTGTGTGTGTGTGTGTGTGTGTGTGTGTGTAGTACAGACAGATGAGGGAAGAAACACTCAGAGAAAGTAAAAAGTAAAAAGGACGTTCTGGCAGAAAGTGTGAAGGATAAACAAAACTCTTAAAAGATGCCACAAGCCAAATGACTCCTCAGCAAAAGGCACTCCTAACATCACATTCTAGAGAGAGAAAAGTTGAGTGCTTTTAAAAATTCATATACTGACACGTAATTCTATCACACTGTATGACTCACAATGAACAGGATGTACAGAGGAAGGCATGGGCGTCTCTGTCATTAATTCTGAGGGGGGCATGTCCCCACATTTTATATTTATTATCACCTGTGTGACACTTTAGTGCAATTTTGATGAGGTAAATTGTGTTTCTGCGCATATATATATATATATATATATATAGCAAGTACAGTACAGGCCAAAAGTTTGGACACACCTTCTCTTTTTCAATGCGTTTTCTTTATTTTCATGACCATTTACATTGAAGGCATCAAAACTATGAATGAACACATGTGGAGTTTTATGTACTTACCAAAAAAAGGTGAAATAACTGAAAACATGTTTTATATTCTAGTTTCTTCAAAATAGCCACCCTTTGCTCTGATTACTGCTTTGCACACTCTTGGCATCATTCTCTCAATGAGCTTCAAGAATTGGTCACCTGAAATGGTTTTCCAACAGTCTTGAAGGAAGGAGTTCCCAGAGGTGTTTAGCACTTGTTGGCCCCTTTGTCTTCACTCTGTGCTCCAGCTCACCCCAAACCATCTCAATTGGGTTCAGGTCCGGTGACTGTGGAGACCAGGTCATTTTTTAATTAAGTATATAAAACTCCACATGTGTTAATTCGTAGTTTTGATGCCTTCAGTGAGAATCTACAATGTAAATAGTGATGAAAATAAAGAAAACGCATTGAAAAAGAGAAGGTGTGTCCAAACTTTTGGCCTGTACTGTATGTATGCTAGTTAACTCAGGAGAGCTAAAGTAAAATGTGTAGCTGCTTGTAGGGCTACACGATTTGGGCAAAATATCTAATTGTGAATGTAATTTTTCCACAGAATATTGCGACTTCAATTTAAATTGTAATTATTTTGAATCCATTAAACCCTAAACCTTGATTAGTAGTTAACATATCTATCAAATAAAATTTTAAACTTCTTTCCACATAAAATGTTCCAAGGGTTTTTAGATTAAATGTGTGAATGTGTGTGTGTGTGTGTGTGTGTGTGTGTGTGTGAGTGTGTCATGCCAACTACTGAGCATCGGAGTGACTATGAGCCCAAAGACTACAATCCCCAGCGCTCTACGGCCTACAAACGCGGTGACGTAAATGGCAGACTATTGGTTAAATTAATTCAAATTAATTCAAATTGCAGCTCCTGCGATTGAAAAATTGCATCAATTTAAATCGCAATTACAATTAAAAAGTGATTCATCGTTCAGCCCTAGCTGCTTGTGTGTTGTAATATGGTTAAAATTAGCTTATCTGAGCTTAATTGTATAATTACAGGACACAGAGCCCAGTGAGCTGCACAGAGCTAGAGTTGCTGACAAGGGAGCGGTGCCTGACTCTAAATAGTCCTCACTTTTATAGGTAAAATTAGGTGATTAATAACCTGTTAAAATACACCATAATGCAGGAAATGACATCTAAATAATTAAAAATGTTATGGGTAAGGACCTACGGTGGCCGAGAAAGCCCAGCGCAGTGCAAATTGAAAAGCGCTGCAAAAGCACAAAACACATCCATCAAAAATACAACACAGGCGCAGCAAAAAGAAAAACGCGCTGCAAATAGAACCACAACACAACGGAAGTGAGTCACAACACAACGGAATTTTCCCGGGGGACCTTAAAAGATGCTGTACCAGCTGTGTACAAAGGACAATAAGTGGCAAACAAGCTTCTGAAAAGTAAGTTATGTTTATTACCTGTGATTACCACGGTTGTGTGCATGTTATTAAAAGTTCTGCTTCACAAAACGCCTTGTTTGCCACTTATTGTCCTTTGTACAGCATCTTTTAAGGTCCCCCGGGAAAATTCCGTTGTGTTGTGACTCACTTCTGTTGTGTTGTGGTTCTATTTGCAGCGCGTTTTTCTATTTGCAGCGCGTTTTTCTATTTGCTGCGCCTGTGTTGTAATTTTGATGGATGTGTTTTGTGCTTTTGCAGCGCTTTTCAATTTGCACTGCGTTGGGCTTTCTCGGCCACCGTAAGGACCCCCCTGACTCCCCCATGTTCCCTTTGTTTTTAGGTATTTTAGGTTTATTTGTAAATTTTAATTTCTGATTAAAACATTTCAACTCTGTTTTTAAACTAAGTTCACAATCTCATACAGTTAAACAAGTGATTATATTGAAAATTTAAGCCCATATAATACTGATAATTGTAAATATGCTCCTCATTGTGCCTCATTCATAAACACTTTTTAGAACTTTAATATAAACTGGCAGGCTAAAATTAGCCTGAACCTTTTATACAATGACAGAAAACAAAATAGTTCCATAGACTCAGAGTTCTGAGTCAAGAAGTACCTGTAAAAAAATGCATTTGTTTCCAGTCATGAAAAGAACAGATATCATATGTATTAAATATGTCATTAGAACACTTTTTAGAGCTATTTTTGTAGGACCACAGGGGGGATGTGAAAGATATATATTTTATTATATCAATAAAAACTTTATAGACAATGTATATCGTGTATAAAATACAGAATTGCTATTCTCAATAGCTTTTAAAGCCGTAATGAGGAGGGATGTGAACATGCTCTTTTAGCTGAAATGACCAGAAATAAAAATATTCTTTATCATATTTTTTCTTTTTTTTTAAATGAAGCTGCAGCAGGCTAATGTTAATAGTTTAAAGGAGAACTCTGGTGTGAAATGGACTTTGGGTGCATTGAAACGCGATAAAAAGTACTTACCTTTGTTGAGTAGCCCACCTCTGTTCTCCTGCAGTTTTCTGAGATCCAGTATTTTGTGCACTTTGCTCAAACAGGCTTTAGAATGAGTGAAATGGGGCATATTTTGCCCCTGCAGATAAATTGCTTTTTCCACCGTTATTCAGGCTCAAAATAACTCCACACTTCATTGGTAGAATCTGGAGAGCCCTGACATTTTTAAAATGAGGCATTAAGAGCTTTAAAACTGCACAAAAAGTTTATTAAAAGCCACTGTTTACATCCCATAGCATAGAATAATCTCTGGGCGCCACACAAATAGAACAGGTAGAATATTTGAGCAGATTGCAAAATTAATTCCTTGGAAATGCATGAATTCTAGCTGTTGCGGACAATATCTGGTTACTATCGATATAAGAATGCAAAGATCCAACGACAAATTTCATAAACATTGCTTAAAAAGTTTTACTATTCGTGCTGGATGGTTGACTTATCCAGAAAACTGGGCCATTCAACAAAGGTAAGTACTTTTATCACATTGTAATTCACAAAAAGTCCATTTCCTTTAAAAATGTGGCTGGAGGAAAAATGGTTTAATGAATACTAAAAAAAAAATACATGGCAGTGTATTTATTTTTATTCTACCATGGAGGGTTAGATGAAATAATGACAATTTAATTAAATCATTTTATTTGTACAAAAAAGAACGGGCTAATTGGTTCAACAAATGAAATTAATATTGAAATGTATATGTCTAAAAACAGGCATTTGAAAGCTTTATCCTAATTGGAATCTCAGAAGTGCAGCATGGAGCAAAAATTGCCAGTAGAGTCATGCAGATCAAGGTCACATGGTTATTGATGTATGGATTGAGTCTCACTGAGCGCAACTCAGCTCCAACTCACGAGCTTGGCACCTTTAATGAACTGGCACATTTACCATCCCACACATCTATTAACAGCGTCTCTGTAAAGAGAGTTATCTACTCATAGCAATTAGCAAGTAATTAAAATGATGAGATTTAGGGGGCAATGGCCATTCACTAAGCCTGACCCATGATGTGATCATAGAAACATCAAATCAAAGGGATAGCAAGACCACCAAGCACCAGTTAAACAACCCTAAACTATATTAATCAAATTTCAAGCCAATTTTATTTATGTGACAGTTACATATATTTCATACCTGACATTTAAGCCTGTCAAAACAGCTTTACTGGTGAAAAAGATTAAGAGATTATGTCCCATGATGCATCTCACATGCTCCATGTCTCTTCTGACACACATCAGTTTAAAATGTCACAACAAAAAAAAAAATCTTAAATGCATGCTGTGTTATTAAAGGAATCATATAATAAAAAATATATATATTTTGCTTTTAGGAACAGAATAGTAGCCCTGAAAGCAATGTTATTGTGCCACATCTGCTATATACTGTATATATAGTATACAGCACTGTATATAAACACAATTCAGAAATCTCACTGTTGTCTCTAGGCCTAAAATAATAATAAAAAAATGATAATCTGATAACAAGACAGTTTTGCACTTGCACTTTGACTGAGCTTGAGCCAGGAGAAGATGACGGCGTTTCAGGATTGTGTTGATCTATGGAAGTCAGTTCCTGAGCCCATGCAGTGTTTTAGATTTTCAGTACTAAATTATGCTTGTTTTAATGATGGATTTCTCCTGATTCTCTGAATACTTTGATGAGATTAAGCCCGGTAGACTGTGAGATATCGAACGTCTATGGGTCTTTGCATTGAGAAATATTTTCTGAAATTGTTCCACTTTTGTATTTTTAGATACACTTTTTCGCAGATTGGTGAACCTCTGTCCATCTTTGCTTCTAAAAAAAGACTCTGCCTCTTTAAAATGTTATTTTTATAATACCCGACCATTTGAGTTAGGTGCAAATTCATTCTATTGCATATGTTTTTATTACTACTAGTTACCTTTCCAGCTTTTAGTTGCCTTTTTTGAGAGGTGTTGCTTCATGTTTTTCGTGAAAATGGAAAAATGTCCCTTTTTCTGACATCTGAAATATTCTATTGTAAATAAAATATGGCTTTTATGTACAATTATTTACATTTTAAACAGGATCTCAACCTTTTGGGAATATTGATTGCATATTCATTCAATAGTTGTTAATCAAATAGCTAAAAATATGAATGGGTTTTGCATCTGACCCACTTTTGTACCATCATTTCACACCATATGTGGGTATATACCAGATGTACACTAATGTGGGCCACACTAATGTTGCTCTCAGGGAGCTGTATTGTGTACTCTGGACATACTGCTGATGTTTCAAGACATTTACATTACCTCTTCAGATATATATATATATATATATATATATATATATATATATATATATATATATATATATATGGAAACTGAGGTGAATTTCTAATGGTTGTGATGTCACCAACTACAAACATATTTAAATGAGTGTCCATATTAAATACAGCAGTTCAGCCATTCATTTACGATGGTATCGTAAGAGTGTAGTTACTTCAAAGACAGAAAAAAATGTTTAGTATGTAATTTTCCTTTGATCCTTTGAAAATATGCTAATCTAGTCATGCTAGACTGTTGATTCAGAGATCTTCTGGTTGTTTCATTTTTTTTTTAGACATATGGCCATCTGCATTATTTAGTCAAGACTAAAAAAGTCGATTTCGTGGGCATGGAGTGGTCCAGCAGTTTGAATCCTGGTCATGCAGCTTGCCGTCGTCTGCCTGAGCGCCGAGAGAGCACAGTTAGCCTTGCTCTCTCTGGGTGGGTAGATGGCGCTCTTGCCCCTCGTCACTCTTAGGGTGATGACAATCAGCACAAGACATCTCTGAGCTAATGTATCTAAAAAAAAAAAAAAGAGTTGCTGGGCTTTCCTCCGAGCACACTGTGATGCAGGGTTGCCAGCTCCAGCAAAAATATCTAGCCCAAAGGCAGTCCAAAACCCATCCTTAAGAAGCTTAAACTAGTCCAAAATTTCTGTCACACATAAAGCAAATGGCAAAACACCTATGAGTGTACGATGAGTGCATTTTGTTTATACGGGATTTATTATTAGAATTGATATGTATCTTAAAGTCATTAATAATATTGTAACATTAGTGTTTTATTAGTTATTTTATAGCAGTTTTTATATCTCAGTCAAGAACATTTAATAGCAACATAATTAGCTTCTCTCCTCTTTAACACATTATTTTTCATCGCCTGGTGATTTCTGGTTACATTGTGATCTCTCTCTTTCTCTCTCTCTCTTTCTCTCTTCCACTCTTCTTTTCACGCTGTCCTCCCTTATGAATGAATGAATTGTTATTGTAATCAAACTTCCAAGGAAGATTGATTTGATTGTGAATTTGTACACGTTTGCCCGTCGTGTTGACGTAACATCTAAGGCAACACCCACTTTTTTGGCGGCCACAGTAATTTTTAAAAGTAGCCCAAAAAAAAGTACCCCACCCCCCCTTAATTTTCACTTGCAACAGGATTTTCATACAAGCCCAATTTGGTGGGAAAACCGCAATCCTGGCAACTCTGCTGTGATGCTACTCGCTAATGCTACATGAGCAGCAGTTTCAAAGGAGGTGGTGGCTGACTTTACATGTGGCGGAGGAGGCATGTGCTAGTCTAGTCCCTCCTTGTGTTGTGGCATCACCAGTGATAGGGAATATACAGTTAAGTTGTAGTTGAATGAGTGGAATGATTGGCTTAGCTATATTGGGAGAAAATAGGGAAAAAACTAACTGAATAAATAAAGAAAGAATAGTGATGTATTTTTTTGGACTGCAGCCTTTCAATCAAGCCTTTAAAACTGTCTTGACTATAGAATGTCACACTGGTGTTCCAGCAGCTTCTAGTTCATGGTAAACCAGTGCTTTGATGGTGTTCAGGCTCATCCAGACAATATAAACCGATTTTCCCTTAGTTTAGATCTTCTTTCGGACCTTGAAATAACTTTGTAACAACTTTGAAACAACTTGATTGAAATGATCATCTTGGACTCTGTAGTTGTTTAAAAATAGATCCAATAGTCATTCAGGACTTGTGTTTATCGTCTCTCTCAAATCTGGATTGAGCTTTTTGGAAGGTCCAAGCCATTTTATACAGAGATACAGAGAAGCTAGCAGCAGACAATCAAACAGGAACCTTTGAGACAATTTTTTTTGACATTTTGAGAATAACGTACAAATACGGGCCCTTAAAGGTGACGTCACTCATATAGCTGACGTAGCTCTGGTGGATCGGTTGGATGCTCAACAAGGGCACCGAGGTTGATGTCTTACGCTGGGTCAAACGGGTGATTTCAGTTAATACTGAGAGGCTTATCTATTTATCCCATCATTTAACCTTCATCCTGTTGCATCAAACTGCCAACTCAGTCAGTGCACCACCCCTCCCTCCTCCACAGCAGCAAGCGACCATCACAACCACAGGCTGCGGCTCCAGTTGAGGCATCTTCTCACAGGTTTTTAGGGATCTCATCAACCCAACAGATTCCCAAGGTTATATTTTCCTCCTTTTCCTCTTAGGAGCCTCCGCTCCCTTATCGGTGCCTGCCTGCGTAGGCCGCGGCTCACGGGAACAGTTCGCTGCAGATGGAATCGACAGCCAAGAGTCATGGAAGGGCAAAGAGCTCATCATCTTACTGCTCCACCACACACACACTGCAGGCTGCCTGAGGAGATAAGGACACACCATCCCACGCAAGAGAAAAAGGCACTTATGATCCGAACATTTTAGGTGACAAAGAAAAGAGACACGAAGGAAGAAAAAAAAAACATCAAAATCAACATATTTTTAGGTTCCAGTGATTCCTTTATTAGTAGAAATTTCTTGTAGCCTTACAGCACTGTCAGGTGTTAAGCTTTTTGCACTTTGCTCGCTGCACGCATGGGTACACAATGCCACTTTGCTCACTGCTTCTTCTCAGCATTGATACATCACCATGTGCTTCATGTAGGTTAGAATTGCACTGCTAATAATATATCAGTATAAAATGAAGAAAAACCTGGTCTGTGGTCACTATATGTGAAGAAATGGCAGGTGGCTTCAGTAACACTATGCACAAACTGTAGGTCTCATTGGTTTGTGTTTTAGAAAGGTCAGTGGTAACCTGGATGGAAGTTTGGTTTGATTGTTTCAAGCCAGAACAGCGAGGTAGCAAATACCAGAGCTTTGTGCCAATTTTCCAATTTGTGGGGAAAAAATAATAAGACTTTAATTTGCTTTACTATCAGCAGGTTATAGCAAGGTGTAGATTAAAATCCTATGGAGTCCCTACAAAAACCCTCTCACCACTTATCACACCCCATCCTTTCATTGCCGTACTAGATTCCGTTTGCCCTCCTCAAGGGTCCTAGTGACATATTAAAACTAAGCCCCTATTTATTTTCCCTAACTGGTCATTAATCTGATGCAGTAAAGCCCTTTCAGATCTAAGGACCTATTTTAGCAATCTATAGCACACCGGTCAATTCTGCCTGTTCAGCTGGATTTTGTTCAGTGTTTTTGGTATTGTGAAGGTGAAAAAATATCGTACTAAATATGTACTAATTTGCGTAATTATTTATGGGTTTGTTTTGGGTGTACCATGAAATAAACCAATCAGTGTGCCAGTTGTCATTTGCTTTACTGACCTGCACGATTACACTGTGAAGGAACGCCAGCAGCTCATTTTAGGGAATGGCAATGTTATTTTATTCTTTATTCTGTTTATAGTTGAGGTAAAAGCTGGATTTGTGTCCGTGTGTGCGTGTGTGTAAGGAGTGGGGGTGTACAGCACTGAGTGCATGCCTTGATATGATTGGGCAGCTGACTGTTGACTGTTGTCAGGGTTTTAATCAGTCAGTGGGGCACTTGTATTTGCCGCCACCAAGATAAAAACACGCCAGAAATTTACCTGAACACTCCTCACTTCCAGACCATCACACCCATCAGTGTAGATATATTCATAAACTTTGACACTATTTTAATGGTGTGAGCGCAAGGCTGTTGATGTTGTGTAAGGTAGCAATGAGCATCGCAGCGCATGTTGTGCAGGGTATACAAGGGGGCCCATGATCTGATTTTTCGAACAGAAAAAAAACAGATTGACACCAAGTCCGATGCATTGTTGAGCTGCTCACTGAATGTATCTGATTCAATTTGAATTGGTATTAATATTCAGAAAAGGTCTGGGCTTGTATGGGTTATTACAGGCATCGTTCTTTTGCATAAAATTCTAACATATACAGCTCTGAAAAAAAATAAGAGAGCAATTAAAAAATGATTTGATGAGGTTTCTTTGATTTTTTTGATTCACGAGTGGCATAAAGTTATCCAAAAGCAGTGTGTAAGACTACTGGAGGAGAGCATGCTAAGATGCATGAAAACTGTGCTTAAAAACAGGGTTATTCCAACAAATATTGATTTCTGAACTCTTAAAACTTTATGAATATGAACTTGTTTTTTTTTGCATTATTTGAGGTCTGAAAACTCTTTTTCTTCATGTTGTCTGTAGTTTATAGAATAAAACAATGTTCACTAGTCCTTTATAAAGAACTAGAATACCCTGAGGGATCTTTTCTAGCGTCTCTATGGATGCACGGACATGCAGGTAGGCAGAGAAACTAATTTTAACAAAATTTTCAGGTAAAATTGAGAGACTCGACGTGTTTGATGTATTGGAAACTGTAAAAATATATAGTACAAATAGTATGTGGGATGTGTAAAAAGCCTAGCTTGTAAAAAGAACACTTATAGCCACCTACAGTAAAAGACACCTATTCCTTCAGGCTGCTGTAGAATTAGAATAAAGAGAAAAAGCAGTGTTAAGTATTATGTACTGTATAGTGAGTGATGGTATTTTTTTTTTCAGGGAAATAAATCTCCAATCTTCTGTGCGTGGGGTCAATGGTGTCATCCACACGATGCAGATCATGTATGCAGCTAATGAATATGAGCATATGCGGAATGTGAAGCCTCTGCCCTCTGTAATACCTTTCACGCGTGGGTGAGTAATACGGATGATAATTCAGATCTTCCTCAGAAGAGCTGGAGCACATTCAGCTGTCCTTCCTCCAAGCCGAGGGCAGAGCTGTGAGTACAGGAATAATACGAGCACATACCCGTCATAGTGAAGCCGAACGTCCTCCACCACCCCGAGTGCTGTGACTGTGAGAGAAGGGCAGCGGTGGTTGGTGCTTTGCACTGTGTGAAGTGGGAGTGTGAAGGTGAGGTACGGAACACAGAGCTGCAAGGTGAAAAAAGCAGGCGCTGGGAGCAGAATCAGCACTGAGCTGCGGCTGGATGCCGGAGAGGGAGAAGGTGCTTTATGAATATAGCAGATGTGGAAAAGCCACCAGAGGGGAGAAGAGACAGCATTTAGCATCAAACTGAGACATTTGTGATGGTGGAGCTGAGGAAGAGAGAGAATAATACAGACAAAAAAGAGACTGGAAGCAGACGAGAGACTGACAGAGAGATGAAAAATGACAGAAAGAGGGAAGGAGAACAACAAGCAACAGTGAAGCAAGAGAGACACAGATAATATAAGTGAGTGAGAGAGTGAGAAAGTAGAGTAGAGTAGGAAAGAGGAAAGAGGAGTGAAACAGGGAGAGAGAGAAAGAGAGCAACAGTGAGCATTAGTGGGTGGGAGTGAGAGAGGGAGAAAATGCAAGAGAGAAAGAGGGAGGAAGATAAAATAGGAGAGAATCCAAGACAGTGAGTGAGAGAGAGATAATCCAGTAACTGAGTGGGTGAGTGAATGAGAGAGAGAGAGAGAGAGAGAGAGAGAAAGAATGAGAAGATACAAGACAGTGAGGAAGTGAGCAGGTAAGTGAATCAGAGAGAGAGAGAATACAAGACAGGTAGTGAATGAGTGAGAGAGGGAGAAAGAGAGAGCATATGACACGGAATAAGAGAGTGAGAGAGAAAGAGAGAGAGAGAGAATACAAGACTAAGTGAGTGAATGAGTGAAAGAGAAAGAGAGAGAATACAAAACTGAGTGAGTGAATTAATGAGAGAGAGAATAATAGTGAATGAGTGAAAGAGAAAGAGAATACAAAACTGAGTGAATGAGTGAATTAATGAGAGAGAGAATAATAGTGAATGAGTGAAAGAGAAACAGAATACAAAACTGAGTGAATGAGTGAATTAATGAGAGAGAGAGAGAGAGAAAGAATAATAGTGAGTGAGTAAATGACAGTGAAAGAGAAAACAAAACTGAGTGAGTGAGTGAATTAATGAGAGAGAGAATAATAGTGAATGAGTGAAAGAGAAACAGAATACAAAACTGAGTGAATGAGTGAATTAATGAGAGAGAGAGAGAGAAAATGACAGTGAAAGAGAGACAGAGAGAATGACAGAATACATGACAGTGAGTGAGTGAAGGAGAGAGAGAGAGAGAGAGAATGACAGAATACATGGCAGTGAGTGAGTTAGTGAGTGACAGTGAAAGAGAGCGAGAATGAGAGAATACAAGGCAGTGAGTGAGTGAATGAGAGAGAGAGAGAGAGAGAGAGAGAGAATACATGACAGTGAGTGAGTGAGTGGGTGAGTGAATGAGGAATGGGAGAGAGAAAGAAAGAAAGAAAGAAAGAAAGAAAAAGAAAGAAAAAATGACAGAATACATGACAATGGGTAAGTAAATGAGAGAGAGAGAATGAGAGAATACAAGAAAGTAAGGAAGTGAGCGAGTGAGTGAATCAAAGAAAGAGAGTACAAGGCAGGTAGTGAATGAGAAAGGCAGAAAGAGAATTCGAGACAGGGATTGAGAGAGAGACAGAGAGGGAGAAAGAGAGATAATATGACACAGGGAACGAAAGACTGAGAGTGAGCAACATAGAGAGAGAATACAAGTCAGGGAATGAATAAGAGAGAGAGAGAAAGAGAGAGAGAGTACAAGACAGGGATTGAGAGAGAGAGTGAATATGTAAAAGAGAAAGAGAGAGAGAATACGAGACAGGGAGCGAGAGAGAGAGAATATGAGAGAGCGTTGCATCCAGCTGGAGAGAGGAGGAGGTGGAGAACGCACACTGCTCTCCTCAGAGCGCATAATGAACACAGGATGACAGAGAGGAGAGGCGGCACCAGAACCCCCAGGAAACTTTCTTTCGTACCAGTGTGAGAAAAAGAGAGAGAGAGCGCATCAGGTAGAGGAGGGGACAGCAGAGCAGCAGGGCTGAGAGAGGAGAGTCCAGTGTTCAGATAAGAGTTCACAACAGCAGGAGCAGCAGAAGGACAAGCTGCTTTGACCTCCAGGCTACAGCGCTTGTGCTGAGCAGGAAAACTCGCTGAAAAATGGATTTCTGAGGATTTTCTGCAATGCTGCTCTTCAGCCTTCCAGTTTTATACTGTGTGGTGAGTGGCTTTTATTTTTTCTTTTTATTTCGCATGCTTTTTGTCTAAAACACGTTGCCTGAATATATTTGAAGTGCTTTTGCTAAATGATTACTGAACTCCAAAACCTGAGCAGATACAAATGCTGGTGATATAAAAGGTTAATTAAAAGGCTAGATGAAACTTACATCCACTTGTAGAGAATAGAGAATAAGATGGACTGGACAATTTTTTGTGCGAGTTATGTAAATTACAGCAAAAAGTGTTGAATATGGATGCGTTTTAAATAATCAAAGCACAAGGTTTTTTTTTTGTAACCATTTATTCATTCATGTACGCTTTCATTCAGTTATACTTTAATTCACTTAATTCATTTCTAAATTGGAAGATGGAATGAATGAAATGATTAAAAGACATTTGCATTTTATCGCTTTTGAAGTAATGCATATTATATATAAACATATAATAAGTGGAATAGGGCAGAAGTTGATGGGAAGTGATCTAAAGAGGTTTAAATTAATGTAAAATGCTGATTTGGTTTGTAAAATAAAAATAATAATAAAAAACCAACAAAAAGAGGTTTACTCTGCTTATCATATGAACAATATATTTTGGGAGTAAACTGACATTTTCCATTTATTTTTACAGCATAAATCGAAGATTATTTACTAACTAAATCTATTGTACTTCACTTTCGTTGAAGCTGCATGTACATTTCTGTTAGAATGTGATAGAAAGTGTATATCCATTTGGGTTTGTTTGTTGATTTACACAAAATAAAAATACCAGATGTCCTTTACGTTGTCAAATGAAAATGTCAAAATGAAAACCTTTATGTGCACTTCAAATTGACCTCCATTCAAAGTTCAGAATTGATCTGCTTATGTAAAGGTTTTGCTCCTACAGTGAGAAAGTGTAACAGGTGGACGCTCCACTAACCCGTAGTGAATGTAGGAGCCACAAGCTTTCATATTTCATCCTGTGAGGTATAAAATATGCTGTGAGGCGTAGCGCAGAAACAATCAGAAGCAAAACAGACTCACACTCTCCTTAACCTGACCTGTAATTCAGCAATGAATTTAAACAAATGATGATATTATTTTTGTTACAGAAATTTTAAAAATATCAGGCAGCTGGTTTATTCACTAGAGCTTAAGGATGATCAAGGGATACTAATAATGAAAACACACACACACAAACACATACACACATGCACAAAAACACACAAACACACACAAATACGTACTTCATCATACTCCCACTCACATACAGGCTTTGGCACATACCAATTTTTTTTTATCTCCAGCACTTCAGCCTAAAATTCCCTTTTACAACAAGCAATTACCCATCTGCTCGCTAATTGAGCTGGGGTCCTTAATTAGAGCTATTTAATCTCTAATTATTGAGACACTTTCACGGTGGACATGGTCCAAAAGTTGAAAAAAAGTGGGCTGAACCAAAAGGCCTGGGTCAAAAGGCTGGCCGTCACGCAGACAGGTGCACTGGCTGGCAGCTTAAACAAGATCAGCTCCCTGTTAAGTGTAATGATCGTGCACCACTGCTAAGATAAAAGAGATGACACTCAGATTCCATCACCATGCCGCTAATTAGGCTCCTAATGAATAGAGCTCATGGGTCTCCTTCTCCCTCACAGCTTTATATACATTAGTGAGATTGCCCAATTAAGATTGCTAATAATTGGTAATAAATAATCTCCTGAGAGGCATAGCTGGTTAAAAAAAAAAAAAAAAAGCAATGCTTACCTGTGAGCAATGCCACAGCTGTCATGTGGAGCTGAAGCGAACGTTTAAAAGAGTGAAAGAATGCACAGCAGGCTTCTAAAAACATCTAACTGCTGCAGATTTGTTGCAGATTTAATGCGCCTGGGAGAAAATACTATTTGTTTTTTTTCAGTCTACAATTCATAGTTTAAACAATTGGTCCAATCAAAAACAACTAAACAACAACAAAAAAAGCTATTTAAGTAGCAGTAGTTCACTCTTTCACTCTTTTGTGCTGTTTATACTCTTCTTCTTTCCTTATGATACACTTATACAAGGATCAATCTGGTGTATAATAGCTTTTGTCAAATGGCCCACTTTCATTTACCCCAGCATTCTAAAATAAAGCTCCCAACAGGCTTAAAATGCTAGTGATAGGGGCATAGTGTTGCTCATGCAAAGAAATCACTATTTTTTACACTATTTACACACTCAAAATAGCTCCACACTTCATTGGTGGAATTCTGAATTCTGATATTTAAAACGAGGATTGAGAACTTTAGTGTTTATTATAAAACACAGTTTTTTCTGGGCACCACCATCTTAAAATATAGATATATAATATTCTTGCATTTATCAGGAGTTGATATGCAACTTAGCTCCCACTTTATAATGTGTCCCTAAGTACTATGTAGTTACACGGTAACAATCCATGTAACTACATTGTAACTACTAATGAAGTACACATTGTTACAGATTAACTACAGAGGTACAGGTTATGTAATTACACATGTGTATTAAGGTTAATTTTGACTTGTGTAAGTACACATGTGTACCAGGGTGAGTGTACTTACACAAGTGATAGAGTAAGTGTACTTATGTGTGTGTACTTACACATGTGTAATAGTGTGTGTGTGTGTGTGTGTGTAAATTTATCCAACAGCTATTGTCTAGTATGTAATTAGGGCTGATTGAGTACACACACATTGTTACACATGTGTAAGTACACTTACTCTATCACTTGTGTAAGTACGCTCACCCTGGTACACATGTGTACTTACACAAGTCAAAATGAACCTTAATACACATGTGTAATTACATAACCTGTGCCTCTGTAGTTAATCTGTAACAATGTGTACTTCATCAGTAGTTACACTGTAGTTACATGGATTGTTACCATGTAACTACATAGTACTTAGGGACACTTATTATAAAGTGGGACCACAAATTATCATGAAATAATTTTTAAATGGCCACCCCCAGGGAACTATCTGAATGCACTGTGTGCATAAACAATCTTTTTTAATAAACTGCCTGTACACTTACAGTCAAAGCTCTCAGTGCCCCCATTTTAAATGTCAGGGTCCTTAGAATTCAACCAGTAAAGTGCGGAGCTACTTTGAGCTTGTTAAAAAACAATTTCTTTGCATGAGCAACACCATTCCCATATTGCTAGCACTGTAAACCGGTTGGGTATATCGCGGCTAAAAACGGTTGTCATCATGTTTTACTACAGCCCAAGTCCATTTCACACCATACTCCTTCTTTAAAATATGTCTAAAATGTCATATTTGTTTTAATTATGACACACAATGCACACAAAGGAATAAGTCTAGAGTTGGGTTACATTTCATTCTAAATATGAATTCTCCATTGCAAAGTAGATGTTGGAACTTTGCTATGAGAGATTGATTGCATTTAGCCACAACTGATTAGTTTTAGATCAGCATTGTCACTCAAAGCATTGTCCCAAAGGTTCTGGATGGTGTTCCATCATTCCAGAGGACATAGCTAATTTGCTCCACAGCACAATACAGAGGGGTTTTGCACCTGAGTTCAATAATTAGCAAGGGATTGTGGGAAAGATGTTGCCTTCTGTAGTTTTGGAAATTTGGAGCTGATATTTCAAACATAAATTCCTGGAGTCCAGGACTATGGATATATTTGTTTTTTTTTAAAGGAGGATCTCCATTGAGAAAAGCACTACCTTGGTGAAAAAATATACTTACCTAAAATATATGAAAAGTACGTTAATATTATGCCTTTATCAAATGTTTAAAAAGTAAACTTTGATCATAGTTTTAAAAAGTACAATATAGTGAATAAAAAAGACTACTATGAAGTACACTTTTAGTTTAATGTAATTTAATACAGTTGTAAAATACTTATTACCAAATATACTTTTAGACATTTTTAGCAAAGTGTGTTAAAAACATCTGTTACCATAGTTATACCTAAAGTACAATGTATCATGTAACTTTTTAAAAAGTACATTAAATTACTATATTGATAAAATGTTTTTAAAATACATTTAGGTATTACATTAATATAACAGTTAAAATGTATTTCAATGCTATGTAATTAGAATAAGGAAAATATAAATAAAAGTAAATTATAGGATACAGTGTTAAATAACATTCAAATGTGAAATAATAAAAAAAATAAGTCAATTTGTAACAAGCTAAGAATTGTAGTACAGTAAATTAAAGTATATTTTTATACCCAACAAAATATACTAGAAGTGTGCTACTTACAAAAGACAGATACAAGAAGTACTCCAATGTTAATATATTTAACATCAATTCTTAGTACATATACCTAATATACCTGGTGTATAATAGTGATACACTTGTAATACTTATACTTATTTAATGTATTATAATTTTATTGCAAGCATATTTAAAATATGCGGTTACATACATGAAGAAGTATGTTTAAATGTTTATTTAAAAGTATATTTAAAATAGTTCCATTTTAGTACACTGTAAAAAAAAAAAAGTGTAAAAAAACGGTATTTTTCCGGCAGCAGGGGCGCCAGAAAATGTCTGTAAAAAAACAGAAAAATTGTGTAATTTTTAAAACATACATAAACCGTAAAAAAACAGTTATTGTACGTATTGTAATCAACGTCTATTATTGTAATTTAATTACATTAAATGTTTTTCTTTTAACATATTTTATTTCTTAAAAAAGTGTCATGCACTCTTTATAAAATGGAATAATTCGTCATTTTACAAGAAATGTTTCTATAATTACATGAAATCTTTTAGTCAGTCAAGTCATTATCAACCGCTTTATCCAGCCCGGGGGTGGGGGGGTGGGGTGCTGGAGCCTATCCCAGCCAGCATCGGGCAGAACGCAGGATACACCCTGGACAGGCCGCCAATCCATCGCAGGGCAGACAGACACAGACACATTCACTCACACACAGGGGGCAATTTGTTTCTGACATCTAATTGGGAGGAAACCCACGCAGACACGGGGAGAACGTGCAAACTCCACACAGAAGGACCCGGATCGCCCCAGCCGGGAATCGAACCCAGGCCGTCTTGCTGTGAGGCGGAAGTGCTACCCACTGCGCCACCGTGCCGCCCATGATCTCTTTTAATTTTAACATATATATAACCTATGTCACCATTTGCTACTCCCAGGTGGTGGTGATGAAGCTGAGTTAAAAAAAAAACTTAGCTAATGATAATTTAGCAAATGCTCTCTACATCACTGCCATGTACAGTTATGTTCACAACCCAAAGCTCCAAGCCTATTTTTACCATTTTTTTTCACTATTTTATAAGAAGCAAATTACACTTTTTAAGAAATAAAATATGTTAAAATTAAAAGATTGCATGTAATTATAGAAACATTTCCTGTAAAATGACGAATTATTCCATTTTATAATAGTGCTTGACCCTTTTTTAAGAAATAAAATATGTTAAAATTAAAAGATTTCATGGGCGGCACGGTGGCGCAGTGGGTAGCACTTCCGCCTCACAGCAAGATGGCCTGGGTTCGATTCCCGGGTCTTTCTGTGTGTGAATGGATAAAGCGGTTGATAATGACTTGACTGACTAAAAGATTTCATGTAATTATAGAAACATTTCTTGTAAAATGACGAATTATTCCATTTTATAAAGAGTGCATGACACTTTTTTAAGAAATAAAATATGTTAAAAGAAAAACATTTAATGTAATTAAAGGGCAATTTCTTGTAAAATTACAATAATAGACGTTGATTACAATAAATACAATAACTGTTTTTTTACGGTTTATGTATGTTTTAAAAATTACACAATTTTTCTGTTTTTTTACAGACATTTTCTGGCGCCCCTGCTGCCGGAAAAATACAGTTTATTTACACTTTTTTTTAACATTTTAAAATGTTAACTTTGTGTAAAAATACAGAAAACTTAGCTTTTTTTGTCACAAAATATGACTTTATTTTTACAGTTAGTATTGTTCGAATTGTCATCTAAAATTTGTTAAAAAACAGATATTTAATGTATTTTACTCACACAGATTGTTTATGTTAAATCACATGACTCATTTCAATAGACAGTTTATTCTTGTCATTTTAATACCATTTGCCTGTCATTTTGAAATACAGGGAAATATTGTAAAATTTTACTTGGAAAAACTGTAAAAAAAATGTTTTTTTTTACAGTGTACAGTTAAGTACACTTTAAGCACAATTTAAGTAAGACTTTTGTACTATTTTTATACAATAAAAATATAATATGTACAAAAAAGTCTTTAAACATACTAAATTAATAACGTGGCTACAAGTAAACTATAGTGTACTAAATCATACAGTAACAATGCTCAGTATATTTTAGTCTATTTTTTTCACTAGGCTAGACTTAATTACAGGTCTGGAAAACAGTGTATCGTATAATATTATTTATTTTGTAGTTCAGAGTTTATTTTTGAGTCGCCAATTTTAGTATAATGAGTGACAAACTTTCAAACACACTGAAGTACCCACATAAAGATTGATATGTGTTAATGAAATAATTGTTGGCGTCTATGATTGTCCAAAAAAAAAAAAAAAAAAATTGAGAACTCATGTGGAGTTCATTTTCCTTTGTTTACCCAACTCGTACCTTCATGCTGCGCAATTACAGTTCTCCTGGCACAAGGGGTGAGAAACACGTTCGTTAAGCCTTATGGCCATCTGGTAGAGGGATCCACAGGTTGCCATGGTTGTGGGGCCTACATTGTCACTGCCACTTTCTATCATTAGGTACAGGGGAGACAATTACTTCACGTCTTGGAAGCAGCGTTGGGCGGAGGGCTCGTGAGTCAGAGAGGTGCTACTGAAATGCTATTTCAGGCGTGCAGCGAGTTCCCGGGGTTAAATCTGTCAAATCCATCCTCCTTGTTCACAAGGAGACGGAGGGGCTGGCATTGCTGCGTTACCGGGCTGCTTGTGTAGTCAGATAACAATAGAAAGTGCGGGAAAAAAAATGGAGGAAAACAACTATGTCAGAACAGTTTACACCTACACGCATCTCAAAGCAATTGTGCAGAGTCCCCTGTGGATGATTCTACAGCCACTCGCGTTTGAGTTCGCCTTGTAATTCAGCAGCAGCAGCAGCAGCCTGTCTGTGCTGCAGGACACTAAACTTCAGAGGCAGCGGGAAAAGACTGGTAATAAAGTAAGTGTTCCCTTGTGGCCCGACTGGAACTAGTTAGGGGCTTCATTCAGACACATATGGTTAACTGCTTAACTCATTCTCTGAAGGAGAAAAATTAGGTGTTTAGAATTTGCTTGATTAAAATAATTCAATCATAGTACTGAAAAATGAAAAAACATTATTTTTTATTAAAAAACACAGTAAGTCATCATTATGCAACATAAACGTAGTTTGTCTCATTTTTAACAGGTAACTTCTTTTATGTCATTGCACCTCTGTACCTAACAAAAGAAGTATCAATATTTTTACTTTAGACTTAAAAAATAGTTGCTATTTAATCACTAAAAAATGAGTTATGTGTTAGCTGAAGCTATTCGTTCACTCTTACATTGGCCATGAAAGCAAATATCCAAATAACAGATAATGCATGAACAAATAACGCAGTAATTCGTTTTAAAATGTAAAACTAATTTTATCGATGTATAACACACAGAGTGTCTCAGAAAATTAGAATATTACTGTATATAAGACCAAATGGTACTTTTGGCAGTGTGGGCAGTGTGCCAAGTCCTGCTGGAAAATGAAATCCACATATTTATAAAAGTTGTCAGCAGAGGGAAGCATGAAGTGCTTTGGACTTGATAAAACACAGTGGATCAACACCAGCAGATGACATGTCTCTCCAAACCATTACTGATCATCAGTAAATTTTACATTTCATTTAGAAATCAAGAGAGCCGAGTCTGGAGGAAGAGTGGAGAGACACACAGTCCAAACTGCTTGATTGAGGTCTAGTGTGAAGTTTCTACAATCAGTGATGGTTTGGAGAGACATGTCATCTGCTGGTGTTGATCCACTGTGTTACATCAAGTCTAAAGCACTTGATGTTTCCCTCTGCTGACAGCTTTTATAAATATGCGGATTTCATTTTCCAGCAGTGTTGTCCCACAGAATCTTACAGCACTTCATGCTTCCCTCTGCTGACAATTTTTATGGAGATGCAAATTTCATTTTCCAGTAGGACTTGGCACACTGCTCACACTGCCAAAAGTATTAGTTGGTCTTATATAATATTTTTAATTTATGAGACACTGATTTTTGGGGGTTTACTGGCTGTAAGCCAGAATCATCAACAATAAAAGAAGTAAACGCTTAAAATAGATGACTTTTTGTGTAATACAAATATATTATATATGAGTTTCACATTTTGAACCTAATTACAGAAATAAAGTATTTTGTCAGGGAGGGATATTGAAATTTTTTGAGATGCACTAGTATATGCTCTAATAGATCACACCTGGAAAAAAAAAACTTAACATGAGCTCATCTTTCTTTCAATATATATATATATATATATATATATATATATATATATATATATATATATATATATATATATATATATATATACATACATATACTACAACCCTTTAAAAGAACATGGTTATAGAAAAAAACACATGTGCACAAATGTAAGGGTGGTACATAGATGTACAGTACAGTGAATAAGCTTGTTCCAAATTTATGTATAATCAAATATATACGTCACTTACAATACTATTGTGCTGCTCTCTTGACAAAGTGCTCTTGTATAGCAGTTACAGCTTGTTCTCCAGAGAAATCCATGTCTGCATCTCGAGCCACACACATCTACACTTACTACATAAATGTACGCAATTGGAATTTAATGGTGCGCTATTTTGTGTCACAAGACAGCACACTGTGCAAGTCACTGTATTTCGATCATCAATGACATTGATTATGTTAACAACTAACCCCACCCCAGCCCAGAACATAATGACCGCAGAAAAGTGGAATAAAGTGTTTGATTGCGAGGAATATTGACAGCAGATTGAAAAAATTGAAGCGCTCACCACGAAGGCTTGATGCCCGTATGCCAGTCGAAGACTGCACCCCTTACTGTGAGTAACACATTCATTCATTTACACCACCTTTCTCAAAGATTCTTCACCCAGTGGGGAGCCTTGCTCAAGATCCATAGGTTTTCTTCACCATCACAGATCCACCAAACATTCCTTTGTACTGTGCCAAGATGAGGAGATTGATGAAGAGGACACAACAGCACAGCACTGAAATCTAGAACAACAAATTCCCCATTCTCTGAGCCGTCCAAGAGGAATTACCAGTAATGTGGGAGCCATCAGAGCTAATAGGTGATGACATGTTCTGAATGAGATACAATTACCTCTGCAAAAGAGAGACAACAGTAGAGTAGCTTGGAACGAGACAGCTTTTATCATGGGCACCAGATAAATGATCTCTTGGTGGGGCATCAACAGCTCTTGGTGTGGTTTATGATGAGCCCTGATTTTGTATTATGAGAGATGAGAATTTCTGATTCCTGCTCTGCTGCTGCAGAGGGAGGGAGAATAAAGCAGATAATCGTCTATATACACAGATAATCTAATAAAAGACTTGCTTCCTGTTAGATGACCATGGAAGCCTCCACACTTTAGTGCAGAGTCTAATCGAGACTGTAACTGTCAAAAACTCCTAAGCCATGCCGCTAAATGCAAACATTAGATACATCATCAAATGGATGCTAAGATTGCTAACACAGTGTCATAAAAAAACATTTGAACCCTTACAGATTTCTTTTGTTTTTGCTTTTTTTTAATCATATCTACATTTTTCAGATTATCAAAGAAACTTTAATATCAGTCTAAGAAAACCTGAGTAAATTTTAAAAAGGTCTCACTTGCCTCAGTTAAAATCAGTGTTAAGGATTAAATGATAACAAAGAGACTGGTTAAAAATAATATCCATGGCAAAAACCAACCATAAAAAACCCCACAAAGGAGCGTCTCACATTTGCCAACTAACATCTTGATGATCCCCAGGACTAAAATAAAATTATTTCTGGGCTGAGGAGACAAATGTGGAACTTTTTGGAAGATGTGTGTCACGTTACATTTGGTGTAATACAAATATATACTTCCAGAAAAAGAATATCATGCCAAAAGTCAAACATGGTGACGGTAGAGTGATGGTCTTGGGCTGCTTTTGCTGCTATACTTGATGGAACCATGAATTCTGCTCTCTATCAGAAAATCCTAAAGGAGGACTGTTCGGCCATCAGTTTGTGACCTTAAGCTCAGGCATACTTGGGTTCTGCAGCAGGTTGACAACAAAATGAAGGTTTTGAAGTCTGATTGAGATTGCTTATTGTCAGGTACCACCATGCTGGATTGCTGTTTTTGCCGTCAAGGGTGGCACAACCAAGTTATTAGGTTTAGGGGGCAGTTGCTTATGCACATAGGGCCAGGTTGATTTGATATATTTTTTTACTTTATAAATTAAATCTATATATCATTTACAAAAGGCTTTTTTATATTTACTCAGGTTAAATTTGCATGATATTAAATGTTTTTGTTATTCTGAAAAAACTAAAGAAATCTGTAGGGGGGCCAAATTCTTTTTGACAGTATGAATAGAATGGCACTGAACAAGGTCCGGCAATTAAGTTTGGCTGCGGGCCAAATATTTTCCGAGCCATGAAATGAAGTGTAATGGGAGTGAGTGCTACAGATTAGTAGCTCTCCAACCCAGAGGGTTGTTGAACCCAATTTCAGAACACTTGAAATCAAGGCAGGTAAACCCAAGAAGAAAGAAAAATAAATAAATAATCACACCACTCCTCACGCGCGATCGAACCCGTGTCGTCAGGGTCGCGGCACAATACACTACTGCTTACTGCTACCCCATCTAGTGAACTGGGACACAGCTGGGAAAAAACACACTTATAAGGAGGTAGGGAGCCCAAGAACGGGCGGAAAATGAGAACAGGCGGAAACTAAAGTCGCAACAGAGAGACAGGGGAGGAATGAACAAAAGGTTGCCAGATAAGCATTTTATTTATTTATTTTTTTCATTATCGTTCACTATAGTTCAAACAATCTGACAGGCAAGATGTTTCAGTATTTTGAATGCATACTTCCTCAAATGTTTGTTAAGTACAGACAATTAAAGAATGGGACACAGCCCACTGTTTTTTTTTTGTTTTTTTTTTGAATGAGCAATGTGATTTTCCTTTGTCTGTCCATCCTAAGGTGACCTCAGTGTGATTGGATTAGATGGTCTTCACTCAATTGTTCTCTAGACAAACCCCTTTTGGTGTTTGTCTTATAATGGGAGAGGGGAGCTCCTGAATACCGGTCATAAATGAACGGAATGCCAGTCGTACTTCCATGGTTGGTCACACAGAGGGTGTTAGAGGTGTAATGAGATACCAAACTGAGTGCGTAGGTGGGGGCGTAATGTGCAGACCCTAAGTCAAGGGCAATCAGAAAGACAGCAGTAACAGCCTTACAGAAAGTAAGGCTGTTACTGAGAGAGTTACTTTTTTCATAATCTTGATTTCTGATTAAATGCAAGACTAGAAAAAGACACCCCAAACAAAGCCCTGCATGCACACCCACACAAGCAACATAAACAACAAAAATTCAAAACAGATAAAGATATGATACCATAGCTAACAGATGTACAAACAAGCAACGAATCTGAAAACACCAGACTCGATACGAACATGCACCTTCCAGCTGGCTCTGTTCCTACAGCTGATATCTCATTCACCTCTTCTCTGCTTGATTCTGGCTCAGTCCCTCGATTCTCCCTCTGTTTCTTCTTCATAGTTTACAAGCTGTCTGAGTAAACCAACAGCGAAAGCAGGGCCCATCTGTGGGTCCATCTGAGTCTACGTAGGGGTTAACAGCTCCCGGCATGTTAATTTAATTTCCCTTATCGATCGCAAACCAACATTTATTTAAAATCTCATTCTAATCTCTTTCAAAATCTTTATCTTCAACAGTATTGGAAATGCCTGCAGTTTAACCATAGAATCTAAAAAGCACAAGAGACAGCAGTGGTATACTCACATGTGGAAAAATAGTCTCTTTGAACATACTCTGAATGAATTACAGGAATACGAATGTGTTCTGACTACTAATGATTCACCTGAAAGACAGAAATTGCTGTTGTGTATAATTTTTTTATGACCCCAGAGACTGGGATGCAGAATGATTTCTGTATTGGTGCATGTAGAACGGGTATCCACGAAACCAGTCCAGCTCAGTTCTAGCCTAGCCTGGTCTCTTCTAATTCATTTAATAGTCTTTTCAACACCCAGTCTCAACACACAATGTTTTATAGTCTGGAAAAACAAATTTCCCCCTCTCCACATAGACAACAAACACAAATACATACTAAACAATTGAAAAGTGCTTTGCTGTCCACTGATCTGAGCACTTTAGGACCAAGAAAAAAATATAGTATATAGAATTATGCTAGAACTAAAGACCTATAATTGGGATGGCAATAGAAAGCATGAAGCATGAAACATCTGGCCCGTGAGGTTGTTTTGAACTATATTGAACGATAATGGAAAAAAAATAATAATAAAATGCTCCCCTGTCTCTCTGTTGTGCTCGGCATGACTTTAGTTTCCGTTTAGTTTGTTGTTTTTCCACTCATTCTTGGGCTTCCTATCTCCTTATAAGAGGGTTTTTTTTCCTGGCCATGTTCTAATTCACTAGCCGGGGCAGCGGTAGTGTATTGGACCGCGACCCTGACAACACAGGTTTGATCCTGCATGAGGAGCGGTGTGCTTATTTATTTATTTTTTCCTTTCTTCTTGGGTTTACCTGCTTTGAGATCAACTGTTCTGCAATTGGGTTCAACAACCCTCTGGACTGGAGAGCTACTAGTCTGTAGCCAGTGTTGGGAGTAACGGCGTTAAAACTAACGGCGTTACTAACGCCGTTACTTTTTTTCAGTAACGAGTAATCTAACTAATTACTATGACTGTAACTATAACGCCGTTACCATTTCCGACACACCGTTACTGCACGTTACTTTAGCAGCTCTATGAACTTTTTTTTTTTTTTTTCGCTTTGCCCTGGTTAACCCCTCCTTTTTCCGGTGAACTTGAGCTTCTGGCCGCTGTGCCTGTGGTTTGGCGTGGTGAAGTGAGGCACAATTGTGACGATTTGCGTGCTCTAATCAATTCAGTGATTGCCGTGGACAACCCAAGTTCCGAATTAAGGACGTTAAGCTCTTTTTAGCTGCTCTGGTTTTTGTGGTGCTGCTGCTTTCTATTTTAGAGCTTAGATTCTCTGCCCGAATCCCACCTGACCTGAGGACCGACCCGAAATCAGGCTCCTATTTTTATTTTATATAAAGCTCTGGTGTGATAATCACAATGTTGCTAAGTAACCAATTATTATTGTTCACTAAAGCGAACGAAATAGCGAAAATTGAAAGTGAAAAACATTTGTGTTAACTGAATCTAATAAAAACGGTAATTAAAAGGAAAAACATAACTATCTCGAACTGTATTTTGTGTTTATAAAACTAACTAAAACGAACTGAAATTACTGATAGAATACCCTCATTTTTGTGTTTAATTTATTTATAAGCGCTGTTGTACAGCGGAGTTGTACAGCAGGAGTTGTTGTGCCGAGCGCGCGGCACTCGTGGTCCGTTAGTTCTTGTGTAAAGCGCTCGCGCTAGCAAGCCCACCCTAAAATGAACAGAAAAAATAAAAACAAAATAAAATTAAACTATAATAAAAATGAAAACTGTAATCACGTAGCTCTGGGCGCACGTGAACGCCTCCGCGTTTGACTTGCAGCATTGTGTGTAGCTGTTCTTAAAAATCATTTAAATTAAATAATAGTTCTATGCTTCTATGTTACAGTGTTAATTAACATAATTCTGATTATATTTCGCTCATTCAATCAGCCCGAAAACAGACAGTTTATGGGGCGGATCGGGTCAGGCTCATAATGACAGTTTATGGTTCGGGCTTGGGCAGAATGTGCACGGGCTCCGTCTGGGTCGGATTTTTTGGGCACGATCTAAGCTCTATTCTCTTTTGGTGAAGCTGTTATATTAATACCATTTGAACGGGCATTAAATTGTTGTTTTTGTCCATTATTTTGTTTTATATATACATATTTCTTTTGAGTGTGGCTTGGTTTGCTTAATTTCATCCCCAGACGCGTTTTTCCGCTTTTTTCAGTATTACAAGTTTTAGTAATTTTCTTTGGTTGTGTGGAGAATTTCGTTTTATTTTTTTGAAATTCGTTAGATTATATTTTTGTCAACATTTTGGGTTTATTTTCGTTTGTTATTTTTTGTTATTTTTCTAATAATAATAGTAAATGCATAATTGATTTCCTTTTTTTGACGGGCGAATAATAAAAAGTAACGCGATAGTTACTTTTACTGGTAACTAATTACTTTTATAGTGGAGTAACTCCGTTAGTAACTCAGTTACTTTTTTGGAGAAGTAACGAGTAACTATAACTAATTACTTTTTCAAAGTAACGTGCCCAACACTGTCTGTAGCACTCTATCACATTACACTTCATTTTCCAAAAGGGAGTTTTTTTTTTTTGTGGCCACGTAATTTCTTGGAAAATATCTGGCCCGTAGCCAAACTTAATTGCTGACCCCTGGCATATGGGGTACGGAAACTGCCACAGTCCTTTTCTTTCTTCAGTGCATTGTATAGCTAATTTAAACAGTTTATTCTCCACATATTTAGCCAAGTTTTGTTATAAAAAATAGCCCCAGGATTGCAGCAGGACTCTATATGTAGTTATGTATCAGGCAGGTAAGTAAATTAATACGGGTGTCTTCTGATTAGACATTGGGTCTTGCCAAAATAGGACCTAAAATGTCTTATTCTTCTGCACTTCTGCACAAGGCCTTTAAGTCAGGGGACAAGGCTGGCCTCCGAACAGCTAGAGCCAAGCTCTCCCGGGGGAT
Source organism: Astyanax mexicanus (assembly GCF_023375975.1). Taxonomy (NCBI): domain Eukaryota; kingdom Metazoa; phylum Chordata; class Actinopteri; order Characiformes; family Acestrorhamphidae; genus Astyanax; species Astyanax mexicanus. Next base: position 35,600,853 of record NC_064409.1, on the reverse strand, counting down.
CAGAGAGGCAAAGCGCACCTACGCAAAGAAAATCCACGCCCAGTTCCAGGACACTACTGACACTCGGCGCATGTGGCAGGGCATCCAGACCATCACCAACTACAAGTCACCCCCCCCCTGCTTGTAACAGTGATGCCTCCCTTCCAGATGCACTGAACTCCTTCTACGCAAGGTTCGAAGCACAGAACTACACGACAGCAAGGAAGACTACACCTCCTCCAAACGACCAGGTACTGTGCCTGTCCTCAGCTGATGTGCGGAAAACTCTACTCAGAGTCAACCCACGGAAAGCCCCAGGACCAGACAGCATACCTGGCAGAGTGCTCAGAGGATGTGCAGAACAACTCACGGATGTTCTCACGGACATTTTCAACATCTCTCTGAGTACTGCAATCGTGCCGACGTGCTTCAAGACGACCACCATCGTCCCTGTGCCGAAGAAGTCTCAAGTGTCCTGCCTTAATGACTACCGTCCCATTGCACTTACTCCCATCATCATGAAGTGCTTTGAGAAGCTGGTCATGAGGCACATCAAAAACCAGCTCCCGTCCTCACTGGACCCTCTGCAGTTTGCGTATCGTCCAAACAGATCAACAGACGATGCCATCTCTACTGCGCTCCACCTGGCTCTCACCCACCTGGACAACAAAGACTGCTATGTTCGAATGCTGTTCATCAACTTCAGTTCAGCATTCAACACCATCATCCCTCAGCATCTGATCGGAAAACTGAGCTTGCTGGGCCTGAACTCCTCCCTCTGCAACTGGGTTTTAGACTTCCTGACTGAGAGACCACAATCAGTCAGGATTGGAAACAACACCTCCAGCACCACCATACTGAGCACCGACGCCCCCCAGGGCTGTGTGCTCAGCCCACTGCTGTTCACTCTGCTGACTCATGACTGTACTGCAAAGTACAGCTCAAACCACATCATCAAGTTCGCTGATGACACAACTGTAGTTGGCCTCATCAGCAAGAACGACGAGTCAGCATACAGAGAGGAGGTGCAGTGGCTGACGGACTGGTGCAGAACCAACAACCTATCTCTTAACGTGGATAAAACCAAGGAGATGGTTGTTGACTTCAGGAGAGCTCCAGGTGTCCACCACCCGCTGAACATCAACGGCTCTGCTGTGGAAATTGTGGATAACACCAAGTTCCTCGGTGTTCACATTGCAGAGAACCTCACCTGGTCCCTCAACACCAGCTCCATAACCAAGAAAGCCCAGCAGTGCCTCTACTTCCTGCGGAGACTGAGGAAAGCACATCTCCCACCTACAATCCTCACCATGTTCTACAGAGGGACTGTAGAAAGCATCCTGAGCACCTGCATTACCGTCTGGTTTGGGAATTGCAACACCTCAGACCGCAAGACCCTACAGCGGATAGTGCGGACAGCTGAGAAAATCATCGGAGTCTCTCTTCCCTCCATCACCGAGATCTACACCACACGCTGCATCCGCAAAGCCACCAGCATTGTGGACGACCCCACCCATCCCTCACACGGACTCTTCGCTCTGATACCGTCCGGCAGAAGATAAAGGAGCATCCGAGCCTCCACTACTAGACTCTGCAACAGCTTCATCCACCAGGCAGTCAGACTTCTCAACGCACAGAGACAGAACTGAACCCCCACCCCACCCACCACTCACCCAACACACTCACACAAAACTAAACTGTACACCCCCCCCCCCCCCTTTACACTCACAAGAACTGAACTTCACCCACACACACACCCAGTCAGCACACAGAGGCTGACATGACTTTATTTGCTGCACTCTTAAAAACTATAAACTCTACCTCAGTAACTGCTGTGATTATATATGTTCTATATGTTACAGTATGTCACACAACTCTGCACCTTATCCCCACTATACACTTTATTATACCGTATCGGTACTGCACTGTCCTGTCTTTAAATTGTCTCGTCCTTTGTATTTATTGTATTTATTGTTATTTAGTGTTATAATTTTATAATTTTATGTTGCACTGTCGTCACTCCTGCACTTTATGTTGTCTATTGCTTGTTGTTCTATGTTGCACCATGGTTCCGGAGGAACGTAATTTCATCACACTGTGTACCTGTACTCAGATGTAATGACAATAAAAGCCTCTTGACTTGACTTGACTTTTAGATAGTGCACCTCTTGGTGAGATATTGTTGACTGCTAGACATGCCTCTATAGCACACTCAAAACAATTTTGCCAAGATGGCAGACGTTGAGTCGGGGTGCATTATTGAACATCAGTCACTTAATTGTAGAATTAGGTAGGTTATTACAACAAATTAACTGTCATCTAAGTCCTCTGTCAGCCAGCTACTGGGTGATGTATGGGTTTAGAGGCAGGGCAGGATTAAGAGAGCAGATTGGATGAGCTGCAGCAGCAGCAGTGTGCCTCTGATAGTGGTGAGACGCAGATGATTGGAAGTCAGATGGGGGGGTGGTACTATTGATTGTCTGATCTGCATATTGTGAGTGTTCGCTTACCAAAGGATATGGATACATAATTCACATTTATAGCACAGCTGAACCTGTGAGGGCACTGCAAGGGAGAAAGTCACCACAATTAAAAGCGTTTTTTTAAAGGTTAGGAAATGTTTATAAAAGTTTTAAGCAGGAGTGATATGTTTTAGCTATTAATTAAAAAATATATGGTTTAGGATTAAGTGGCTCTTTAAGTTAAACAGCATGTTGAAGCATACTGCAAATTTGCCAGTGTTTAATCAACACTGTTAGTGTTAAATTATATAATGACTGTTAAATATTAACACTCACAGTGTTTATACAACACTAAGTGTGTTGATTTAAGACTGCTGTGTATCTAAGGTCAGTCTAGCCAGTGTTAACTTTTTTTAGTTTTATATGCAGCAGAGGGTTTTCCCCTCCTGTGAGTGGAGGGAGTGAGATGGCTCAGGGGTCCGGGGGGATTTCAGCTGTAAATAGGCTCAAGCTAACAGATGTACAAACAAGCAACGAATCTGAAAACACCAGACTCGATACGAACATGCACCTTCCAGCTGGCTCTGTTCCTACAGCTGATATCTCATTCACCTCTTCTCTGCTTGATTCTGGCTCAGTCCCTCGATTCTCCCTCTGTTTCTTCTTCATAGTTTACAAGCTGTCTGAGTAAACCAACAGCGAAAGCAGGGCCCATCTGTGGGTCCATCTGAGTCTACGTAGGGGTTAACAGCTCCCGGCATGTTAATTTAATTTCCCTTATCGATCGCAAACCAACATTTATTTAAAATCTCATTCTAATCTCTTTCAAAATCTTTATCTTCAACAGTATTGGAAATGCCTGCAGTTTAACCATAGAATCTAAAAAGCACAAGAGACAGCAGTGGTATACTCACATGTGGAAAAATAGTCTCTTTGAACATACTCTGAATGAATTACAGGAATACGAATGTGTTCTGACTACTAATGATTCACCTGAAAGACAGAAATTGCTGTTGTGTATAATTTTTTTATGACCCCAGAGACTGGGATGCAGAATGATTTCTGTATTGGTGCATGTAGAACGGGTATCCACGAAACCAGTCCAGCTCAGTTCTAGCCTAGCCTGGTCTCTTCTAATTCATTTAATAGTCTTTTCAACACCCAGTCTCAACACACAATGTTTTATAGTCTGGAAAAACAAATTTCCCCCTCTCCACATAGACAACAAACACAAATACATACTAAACAATTGAAAAGTGCTTTGCTGTCCACTGATCTGAGCACTTTAGGACCAAGAAAAAAATATAGTATATAGAATTATGCTAGAACTAAAGACCTATAATTGGGATGGCAATAGAAAGCATGAAGCATGAAACATCTGGCCCGTGAGGTTGTTTTGAACTATATTGAACGATAATGGAAAAAAAATAATAATAAAATGCTCCCCTGTCTCTCTGTTGTGCTCGGCATGACTTTAGTTTCCGTTTAGTTTGTTGTTTTTCCACTCATTCTTGGGCTTCCTATCTCCTTATAAGAGGGTTTTTTTTCCTGGCCATGTTCTAATTCACTAGCCGGGGCAGCGGTAGTGTATTGGACCGCGACCCTGACAACACAGGTTTGATCCTGCATGAGGAGCGGTGTGCTTATTTATTTATTTTTTCCTTTCTTCTTGGGTTTACCTGCTTTGAGATCAACTGTTCTGCAATTGGGTTCAACAACCCTCTGGACTGGAGAGCTACTAGTCTGTAGCCAGTGTTGGGAGTAACGGCGTTAAAACTAACGGCGTTACTAACGCCGTTACTTTTTTTCAGTAACGAGTAATCTAACTAATTACTATGACTGTAACTATAACGCCGTTACCATTTCCGACACACCGTTACTGCACGTTACTTTAGCAGCTCTATGAACTTTTTTTTTTTTTTTTCGCTTTGCCCTGGTTAACCCCTCCTTTTTCCGGTGAACTTGAGCTTCTGGCCGCTGTGCCTGTGGTTTGGCGTGGTGAAGTGAGGCACAATTGTGACGATTTGCGTGCTCTAATCAATTCAGTGATTGCCGTGGACAACCCAAGTTCCGAATTAAGGACGTTAAGCTCTTTTTAGCTGCTCTGGTTTTTGTGGTGCTGCTGCTTTCTATTTTAGAGCTTAGATTCTCTGCCCGAATCCCACCTGACCTGAGGACCGACCCGAAATCAGGCTCCTATTTTTATTTTATATAAAGCTCTGGTGTGATAATCACAATGTTGCTAAGTAACCAATTATTATTGTTCACTAAAGCGAACGAAATAGCGAAAATTGAAAGTGAAAAACATTTGTGTTAACTGAATCTAATAAAAACGGTAATTAAAAGGAAAAACATAACTATCTCGAACTGTATTTTGTGTTTATAAAACTAACTAAAACGAACTGAAATTACTGATAGAATACCCTCATTTTTGTGTTTAATTTATTTATAAGCGCTGTTGTACAGCGGAGTTGTACAGCAGGAGTTGTTGTGCCGAGCGCGCGGCACTCGTGGTCCGTTAGTTCTTGTGTAAAGCGCTCGCGCTAGCAAGCCCACCCTAAAATGAACAGAAAAAATAAAAACAAAATAAAATTAAACTATAATAAAAATGAAAACTGTAATCACGTAGCTCTGGGCGCACGTGAACGCCTCCGCGTTTGACTTGCAGCATTGTGTGTAGCTGTTCTTAAAAATCATTTAAATTAAATAATAGTTCTATGCTTCTATGTTACAGTGTTAATTAACATAATTCTGATTATATTTCGCTCATTCAATCAGCCCGAAAACAGACAGTTTATGGGGCGGATCGGGTCAGGCTCATAATGACAGTTTATGGTTCGGGCTTGGGCAGAATGTGCACGGGCTCCGTCTGGGTCGGATTTTTTGGGCACGATCTAAGCTCTATTCTCTTTTGGTGAAGCTGTTATATTAATACCATTTGAACGGGCATTAAATTGTTGTTTTTGTCCATTATTTTGTTTTATATATACATATTTCTTTTGAGTGTGGCTTGGTTTGCTTAATTTCATCCCCAGACGCGTTTTTCCGCTTTTTTCAGTATTACAAGTTTTAGTAATTTTCTTTGGTTGTGTGGAGAATTTCGTTTTATTTTTTTGAAATTCGTTAGATTATATTTTTGTCAACATTTTGGGTTTATTTTCGTTTGTTATTTTTTGTTATTTTTCTAATAATAATAGTAAATGCATAATTGATTTCCTTTTTTTGACGGGCGAATAATAAAAAGTAACGCGATAGTTACTTTTACTGGTAACTAATTACTTTTATAGTGGAGTAACTCCGTTAGTAACTCAGTTACTTTTTTGGAGAAGTAACGAGTAACTATAACTAATTACTTTTTCAAAGTAACGTGCCCAACACTGTCTGTAGCACTCTATCACATTACACTTCATTTTCCAAAAGGGAGTTTTTTTTTTTTGTGGCCACGTAATTTCTTGGAAAATATCTGGCCCGTAGCCAAACTTAATTGCTGACCCCTGGCATATGGGGTACGGAAACTGCCACAGTCCTTTTCTTTCTTCAGTGCATTGTATAGCTAATTTAAACAGTTTATTCTCCACATATTTAGCCAAGTTTTGTTATAAAAAATAGCCCCAGGATTGCAGCAGGACTCTATATGTAGTTATGTATCAGGCAGGTAAGTAAATTAATACGGGTGTCTTCTGATTAGACATTGGGTCTTGCCAAAATAGGACCTAAAATGTCTTATTCTTCTGCACTTCTGCACAAGGCCTTTAAGTCAGGGGACAAGGCTGGCCTCCGAACAGCTAGAGCCAAGCTCTCCCGGGGGATCAGAGAGGCAAAGCGCACCTACGCAAAGAAAATCCACGCCCAGTTCCAGGACACTACTGACACTCGGCGCATGTGGCAGGGCATCCAGACCATCACCAACTACAAGTCACCCCCCCCCTGCTTGTAACAGTGATGCCTCCCTTCCAGATGCACTGAACTCCTTCTACGCAAGGTTCGAAGCACAGAACTACACGACAGCAAGGAAGACTACACCTCCTCCAAACGACCAGGTACTGTGCCTGTCCTCAGCTGATGTGCGGAAAACTCTACTCAGAGTCAACCCACGGAAAGCCCCAGGACCAGACAGCATACCTGGCAGAGTGCTCAGAGGATGTGCAGAACAACTCACGGATGTTCTCACGGACATTTTCAACATCTCTCTGAGTACTGCAATCGTGCCGACGTGCTTCAAGACGACCACCATCGTCCCTGTGCCGAAGAAGTCTCAAGTGTCCTGCCTTAATGACTACCGTCCCATTGCACTTACTCCCATCATCATGAAGTGCTTTGAGAAGCTGGTCATGAGGCACATCAAAAACCAGCTCCCGTCCTCACTGGACCCTCTGCAGTTTGCGTATCGTCCAAACAGATCAACAGACGATGCCATCTCTACTGCGCTCCACCTGGCTCTCACCCACCTGGACAACAAAGACTGCTATGTTCGAATGCTGTTCATCAACTTCAGTTCAGCATTCAACACCATCATCCCTCAGCATCTGATCGGAAAACTGAGCTTGCTGGGCCTGAACTCCTCCCTCTGCAACTGGGTTTTAGACTTCCTGACTGAGAGACCACAATCAGTCAGGATTGGAAACAACACCTCCAGCACCACCATACTGAGCACCGACGCCCCCCAGGGCTGTGTGCTCAGCCCACTGCTGTTCACTCTGCTGACTCATGACTGTACTGCAAAGTACAGCTCAAACCACATCATCAAGTTCGCTGATGACACAACTGTAGTTGGCCTCATCAGCAAGAACGACGAGTCAGCATACAGAGAGGAGGTGCAGTGGCTGACGGACTGGTGCAGAACCAACAACCTATCTCTTAACGTGGATAAAACCAAGGAGATGGTTGTTGACTTCAGGAGAGCTCCAGGTGTCCACCACCCGCTGAACATCAACGGCTCTGCTGTGGAAATTGTGGATAACACCAAGTTCCTCGGTGTTCACATTGCAGAGAACCTCACCTGGTCCCTCAACACCAGCTCCATAACCAAGAAAGCCCAGCAGTGCCTCTACTTCCTGCGGAGACTGAGGAAAGCACATCTCCCACCTACAATCCTCACCATGTTCTACAGAGGGACTGTAGAAAGCATCCTGAGCACCTGCATTACCGTCTGGTTTGGGAATTGCAACACCTCAGACCGCAAGACCCTACAGCGGATAGTGCGGACAGCTGAGAAAATCATCGGAGTCTCTCTTCCCTCCATCACCGAGATCTACACCACACGCTGCATCCGCAAAGCCACCAGCATTGTGGACGACCCCACCCATCCCTCACACGGACTCTTCGCTCTGATACCGTCCGGCAGAAGATAAAGGAGCATCCGAGCCTCCACTACTAGACTCTGCAACAGCTTCATCCACCAGGCAGTCAGACTTCTCAACGCACAGAGACAGAACTGAACCCCCACCCCACCCACCACTCACCCAACACACTCACACAAAACTAAACTGTACACCCCCCCCCCCCTTTACACTCACAAGAACTGAACTTCACCCACACACACACCCAGTCAGCACACAGAGGCTGACATGACTTTATTTGCTGCACTCTTAAAAACTATAAACTCTACCTCAGTAACTGCTGTGATTATATATGTTCTATATGTTACAGTATGTCACACAACTCTGCACCTTATCCCCACTATACACTTTATTATACCGTATCGGTACTGCACTGTCCTGTCTTTAAATTGTCTCGTCCTTTGTATTTATTGTATTTATTGTTATTTAGTGTTATAATTTTATAATTTTATGTTGCACTGTCGTCACTCCTGCACTTTATGTTGTCTATTGCTTGTTGTTCTATGTTGCACCATGGTTCCGGAGGAACGTAATTTCATCACACTGTGTACCTGTACTCAGATGTAATGACAATAAAAGCCTCTTGACTTGACTTGACTTTTAGATAGTGCACCTCTTGGTGAGATATTGTTGACTGCTAGACATGCCTCTATAGCACACTCAAAACAATTTTGCCAAGATGGCAGACGTTGAGTCGGGGTGCATTATTGAACATCAGTCACTTAATTGTAGAATTAGGTAGGTTATTACAACAAATTAACTGTCATCTAAGTCCTCTGTCAGCCAGCTACTGGGTGATGTATGGGTTTAGAGGCAGGGCAGGATTAAGAGAGCAGATTGGATGAGCTGCAGCAGCAGCAGTGTGCCTCTGATAGTGGTGAGACGCAGATGATTGGAAGTCAGATGGGGGGGTGGTACTATTGATTGTCTGATCTGCATATTGTGAGTGTTCGCTTACCAAAGGATATGGATACATAATTCACATTTATAGCACAGCTGAACCTGTGAGGGCACTGCAAGGGAGAAAGTCACCACAATTAAAAGCGTTTTTTTAAAGGTTAGGAAATGTTTATAAAAGTTTTAAGCAGGAGTGATATGTTTTAGCTATTAATTAAAAAATATATGGTTTAGGATTAAGTGGCTCTTTAAGTTAAACAGCATGTTGAAGCATACTGCAAATTTGCCAGTGTTTAATCAACACTGTTAGTGTTAAATTATATAATGACTGTTAAATATTAACACTCACAGTGTTTATACAACACTAAGTGTGTTGATTTAAGACTGCTGTGTATCTAAGGTCAGTCTAGCCAGTGTTAACTTTTTTTAGTTTTATATGCAGCAGAGGGTTTTCCCCTCCTGTGAGTGGAGGGAGTGAGATGGCTCAGGGGTCCGGGGGGATTTCAGCTGTAAATAGGCTCAAGACCCAGTTTCTGGACATAAACTGACAAGGGAAAATCCACATTTGATGTAGCGGTGGAGGATCCCACAGCCTGTCTTTGAAGCCTGTAGTAATGCAGCACAGTGTGTGAGAGCCAGTAGTGGAACCCTGGTGTTCCATAAGGCCGAGTTGTCTGCTACCAGTGTTCAATGAGGGAAAGAAGGATTTTTTCAAAGAAATATCCAAAGAATAAAAAGAAAAGGAGCTAAACTTTAATCAGAGGTGTCAAATTATTGAGAACACACTTTGTTAGCTTACTTAAGTAGAAATAACTGAAGTAATGCTTTTTTTTTAAGCCCTGTCTGTACAGGATTAATTTTTCAGAGGGACGTCTGTTAAAAATATTTCACACTTCTACTCCATAGTGATAAAACTCCATCATTCATACTGCAATTGAAAAAACAGGGGGGCCAGTGAGATTTTTTACTCTCTCTGTCACATGACCGCGTATAGTAGTTTTTTTACAAACCTACCAGAGCACTTTGTTTTTCATAGATCAATTACAAAATTGTGTCTTTTTTTTAACTCACTGCTATTGCTTTCTATTAAAAACAAAAATACAAAAATATTAGAGGCCACTGCTTTTAGCCAGCTTTATTAAGGATACTATTTTAAGGTATGGCATGATGAAACTATGACCAGTAGCTCTTGACAAATCTTTGCACCAGCAAAGGTTATCTGTATGTGTGAAAACAAAAAGTGTGCTAGGACATACACTACACATTTACAGGTCCTCTCTTCTCTATCCCCTTAGAGCATCTATCAAAGGGGAATGCTCAAAAAAAAAAAGGCCAGCAGAAGCTTGCTGCTTTCTGACACAAATACCCTTTCAGTGCCCTCTCACACACACACATACTCAAATGCGTCATGATCCATCCATACACACACATACACACACACAAAGACAGACAAGATAGCGTCCATATGTATGTATACTACCCATTCAAAGAAGAATCCATAACACTGACGGTTTCCAAGCCCCCCCTCCCCCCCCCCCTCCTCCACAGGCTGCATCGTCCCTAATGCCACCCCCATCTCTCTCCCTGCCGGGGCCCTGATGGCTCCGCTCAATAACCAGGTTGTTATAAATCTTCAAAAAGACATTCAGACTTACAAAGGAAATGTCACAGGCCACCGCCTGGTCGAACATCTCCAGCGCGTTCTCATAAATCAAAGGGCTAATGGTGAAAAACACTTTCTGTCTTGACTCCTTTCACCGTCTTGAGACGGGAAGAACTGTTACACCGGCTGATTTCCTCCACCATTTTCATCTGTGAAACACTGTGCTGAAGGTCTGACAGTAATACTTCTCATTAGAACAAAACAGAGCCCGTCTATGACTTTCGCCACTTTTTCCCTTTCCGTGCTCCTGAGATGCGCTATGTGCTTTCTGTTGAATTAGCCGAGGCGTGTGAGAAGCAGGCCCGGCTCAGACCTGCTGCGCTTTGATTGGAAGAATGGTAATAAGAGACAGAAGGAGGCCTATAATTATAAATAACAGTAACAAGGGACAGAAGGAGGGCTGTAATTACCTTGATCACACTTCATTGTTCCTGTTCTAGAGGAACGTGGCTGCTCTGGCTCTTTCTGCAGTCTGTCTGCCTTCAGACAGGTCGTGCAGCAGGAAATCCGTATGTGCTGGGAGAGGTGGAACAGTAGTTCAATAGCCCTGAATCGATACATAATTGAAGAGAGGACGAAAGGCATTCAGAAATGCAGAACTACAGCTGTGAACGAGCCTGAAAGAGCATTACACTTAACAGAAAACACATAGATTTCTTCATTCTCATGCATACCTTCACCCAGAGGTGGATAGACTGCCCAACAAATAGCAGCTACACTAAATGCTCAATTATGACAGAACCCCTATAATAAGGCACCTCTATAATAATGATATAAGAATTAGTCATTATCAGAATACTGTGCATTTTTGCCCTTGTGACGATTAAGATTTTACATTTTGTTGACTTTTTATTCTATTTATATTTCAGAGTACAAAAAAAGAAAGAATACACTTTATTTGGAATCATCCTTTTTAATTGGAATAGACAATTCTTAGACTTATCAGTAACCTATCAACAACATCTCAGGGTTGTAGCAGCAAACTTTTACTGAAGCTGTATGTTAGGAACACAGGAACCGAGGAATGCGGAGGCACATGCTGAATATAAAACAGTGGTTTATTTTTTTACAACACAGACTATATACAATGTAAACAGGGCAGCAAAAACACAAGACATACCAGGATAGTAGTGGGCCATGCATTGGTTCGGCAACGGAGGAGCAAACAAATAAAAAGGCTAGGCAGAGAGAGAGTTCTAACCAGGCAGGAGGTCGATAATAGAGACGGCGGTAAGGGGGCTAGGCTAAAGAGTGGTCTAGGAACAGAAAGCAGATCAGAAATCAGGATAACAGGAAAGCAAGAAAGCGCGTTGTTTAAGAGCTGGATAACCAGGTAATACTCGGCAGGGAACAAAGGGAACAGGGGGGCTTATATACAGAGGACACACCTGGGAGTAATCATGTATTCAACCAATTAGAACTCGGGAGAGGAAGAACGTGGCTGAGTCACATGTTCGGCAGAATCATTGTAGTCCATTGTAGGAGCATGCTGGGAGTTAGAGTCTTTAGGGCAAACAGGGACTAGAGCAGGCAGACTGACAGCGTCAGGCGTGACACCGTCGACTGAATTCAATTTTTTTTTTTCACACATTATTTGGAGTAATCTGACTGATTGTGTAACAACTCTAATTCACACCATCTAATCTTCCCCAACAAGCTGTTACAGACCTGCTACAGACACCAGCCTGTAACTAGAGTTTAACTGGATTAGGGATGAGATTAAAGGGTCAGATTTAGGTCTTGAACTTAGATTAACCCTCTCATGCATGAATTATAATAAACTCAGTCAGAATTTTTTTTCTAAGTGTTTTCATACATCCTTAGGGATGTAAAACAAGGTTTGAAAAAAATATATATTCTATCTTTATTCGATAAAGAAATATTTATCTGTCCACTCAAGTGTACTTCATGCATTTTTTGTTGTAAAAAAAACACAAATGTAATTCAGTTATACAGTTGTAATATGGTATTCTGTTGGAATAGTGGAACTGAGGAGGATATTGTGACACAAGAAAATGTCTCTGAACCGTAGAACCTTATAGAATCTTGATTGTGACTGGTATTATCATACTGTATTCTTGTCAAGTCTCTGAACTGTTAAGTGAGCATATTCTCTTATAGTATTTTATAGCATGTATCATATTTCCTGTCAAATCATGCTTGTTGCTAATTTCTGAGACTATTTTCTATGATGGTTGCCAAAGCATACAGGGCACAAAGCTACAAGACACTGCATGCAGATGTACTTGGTTCTTCGTGTGCTGGCATTTTATACTTTCTTGAGCTGGGGCCAGTGGTTTCCAGGGGCATACTGGATATTGGGGTGCCCTTAGTTTCAACAGCCTCATCTCCTTCATCTCCGTTCCTCAGCCTCAACTCCCTCAGTAACATTTCCAGACTCACCTTCACTATCACTGCTTGACCCTACTTCTCTGCTTGCAACTGTCTGTACTGGCAGACATTCCTCAATTAAAGAAGTTGATTTACAGCCAAAACATTAAACAATATGAATTATTTTAAAAACAACACTGGAAGTAATTGACATTGCATTAAAGTTGAAAAATAGCTAATGATGCATGATGTACATTTAAGTGGACAGATGATTAATCTACAATTCCCTCAAATATAAAATCAAAATTTCGAAAATCTTTACATAATATGTCACCTTAGATGTTACTTGATGTAATTATATTTTTTTTACCTGCGGTGATATAATTTTATAAAAGGTAGAAACAAAAATAGCCAAGGTGTTTGGTGGTTTTCCCTGTCTGCCGGCCATCTTGATTTCATTGACTTCTTTTTCCCATTACAATGACCAACCAATGGGTTTTTCTTGTATAGGATGATGCAATAGCTTCCACTACAGTGGACTATATGCAGCAGTGCCCAAAATTGCAAGCATATTTAAAGAAAAAAAAAATTTAAACAGCTGTACACTGTAGTGACCTCTATGCATGAAAGGGTTAAGGTTAGAACTAGATTTTGGTTTAAAGTTAAAGTTAGAACAAGGGCCAGAGTGAGGGACTAGGTTTAGGTCCTGGACTGAAGTTAAGGTTATAACTTTTGTGTTTAATTTAGTATTGTGTTTTGTGTTAAATTTAGTATTAGGATTAGGGCCAGGGTTAGATAAAGGTTTTAGACTAAGGTTAAGGTTAGGGTTAGGATTTTGACAGCGGTTAAGTTTAAGGTTTTAAAATAAGTACTTTTACACTTTTACTTGAATAAAAAGCTTGACTTGATACTTCAACTTCTACATAAGTATTTATAAACCCTAATATCTATACTTCTACCTGAGTAATGAATATGAATACTTTTCACACCTTTAATAATCCGTATTTCATATGTGTTTCTTGGGAAATTAAAATCGTGTGAATTTTTTTTTTGTCCCAAATTGCAAAAAAAAAAAAAGTTGTATCTTGATCATTTAAATTTCTTTACATTACATTGCACATCCGTTTTTTTTGTGAATATATTTTTATTGTTTTTTCCTTTTTTTCCAAAGAAACAGGTACATATAGGCACACAACTACAACACTGTAAACAACACAACACAGCACACACCCCTCCATCAAGAGTTAAAAAAATAAATAAATAAATGAATAAAATATCTGTATAATATATATAGCAGACATCCACATACATCCACCTACATACAAATTAACACACAAGCACTCAAAACACCCTTACATAATACTATGTAACAAATACCCATTCATCAGTTTATTTCAGGATAACTTATCTTTTATGAAAGCAACAGCTTCTGACCAGTATCGGATTGTAACTGCTTTAGCATGATGTAACATTGCACATCCTTTGATGTGTATTGTGCATACCCACATTAATATGACAAAGCTGAAACAATTTATCGAGCTGCCCTAATGTGTATTTCTAAAGACTACCAGCATACAAGAGTTTAGCACGCATCCAGGAGCACATGCAGTAAAAAGAAGGCTTAGCGTTAATGTGTGAAGCTAATAAAGCATCTCTAATCAGAGAACAGACGTTTGAGTGAACAAGACAAAAAGGGCCTCATGCGTGAAGGTTGGCGGGGATGACTTGTAACATTTACAGTTGGCTTATGTGTCCACTGTGGCATTTCTGTGTTTATTAAAATGATTATTTTCACATCTCTCTGAAGAGCCTCTGAAGAGACACTCCGCAGAAGAGCGATTTTTATGACATTGAGGAGTTATTAGCAGATTCAAACATCCTGATCCTGATAAAAATCTCACCCTATGTGCATTTTTATTTTCCACCGTTCTTGTATACTGTCTTCCTCCCCTCACTCCCGTTACACTGCGATCCCGCTCGGGGTGACATTTACAGCGGAACACCGGGTACCGTAGAGATGGATTACTGACTGATGAGTGCCAGGGACGCACATCAGGGGGAGTACGTGTGTGTGCATGTGTGTGTTTGTGTGCATGTGTGTGTGTGTTAGGGTTCAGACAGCAGGGGATTAAACAGATGCTCTGCTGGACAAGCTTTTACATTTAATTTAAAATCTACACAGTTAAACAGGCAGGAAGAGCGGTGACGAGAATCTGTAACAGCACTCATTAAGTGCCGAGTGCCAAAAATGGTGACAAGGCTTAAAGATAAGAATGAAGAAGGTCTTTTTACACATACAGAGAATATTATAACCTGATAATACAGCCTCACCTTAACAACAGAAACAACTAACTAACTAAAATTTTAAATAAAAATGCTGGTAACACTATTTGGATGGTCCATTATAGGTGCCTCATAGATGCTCAACTAACATTTAACTGCATGTCTATTAAATGCAAACTGTCAGTTTGTAGGGAGCAGTAAAGCCAGTCCACAGTGTTATGCAGAAAATTCATTTAAGTTTCTCCAGCCTTGAGGCTGGAGCAGTATTAGCATTAGCCACTAACAGCGCTAAGCGCTACCTCTTTCGTTGGTCAGAGGTGAGTATATCGGACTGCAGCTTATTGAAAGTGCGGCCTAGAATACAGTGCGCCTTATAGTCCAAAAAATGCGGTGATAAAAGTGGCCTAACTGCGTATAAAAACCCTGTTTTAGTAAGTTTACAACAATAATTAAATAATATAAAAAGAATATAAACAGCTAAATACATTTCTTTACATTTTCTTGCATTCATATAATTTTTTTTTACTTATGACTCACTTATACACTACATTGTGTTGATAATGATGCCATGTAACATGATACATGACAAATTAATAAATAAATAATTAGGTATGGTATGTCACAGAATGGCCTGAGGGCAAAACTATGCCATAGAGGGTTAAGGTTTATCTAAACTGTTTTAGTTGTCATTGCTTTTTTCTACAAATTACAGCAAATCTATTTTAACAGTTAGAGAGTAGCATTAAATATATATAAAAAATGTGCACATACAAAATAAATGATGCAATTTCAGACACTGTAATGTGCGCTGAATATTGGAATTAGGCACTTGTCTTTTGTTTCATGTATTGATTTAGTTTATTCCCACCTTGCACTGATATTGACATTGTACTGTATATCTATCCACTGATTGTTCTGCTCTCTAAATACACAGCAAATTTCTGGAGTTCAAAAATCTGGAGTTAAACAAAAATGTGTGAAAGTGTTAAATTGTGTGAGTTTATTCTATAAGTTAGACTACAGGTTAAGTTGAAGGGAACTCTTTGGCGGTGTAGTATTTCAGAGTTTATTCCAAGGTGTTGCGGAGCGTGACTGAACTCTCTAATGAGCGTGTCCCCAATCCTAGCTTACCATCAGTGTGTAGTCTTGCCCACCGGGGCTGTCTTCCATGGGGTATTTTATGATATTTTATATAATGGTTGTTTGCCTAGCCAGCATGTTGTTGGCTATAAGAGCAAGTAACCAACCTCTGTTCTATAAATTGTGACAAAGTGCTGGCAATGCACTGAGAACTGCAGTGCAGGATTAAAGTCCCCATGCAGTAAAAAAATACACACTGGCATACACTTGTTGAGTATGAAATTGTCATTGTAATCAGTAATGATTTTTTGCCTTATTTGTTAACATTGTAAAGGAGTTTATGGTAAAATGAACTCCAGCTGAGAGGTGTATTTTACTCTTTATGGGATAAGTATTTTAACTCCCACAACAGTTCAGATTTAACTCTGCCACAGAGTGTATTTGATGGTCATGCATATACAGTATAAGGTAAATATACAGTAAATGATTCTTTATTGAATGTAACCCGACACCTAAACTTATCCAAAACTCTTACCTAAACATTTTTGGATTAGATAAAGATAAAGTTGAGATTAATGTTTTGATCAGGATTAGGTTTTATTGTTGATTCCTGGTTAAAATAGGATTAAGATTAGCTTTAGATGTAGGGTTAGGTTCTGTAGTGCATTATTTACATTCATCAGTAACAAATTATCCAAATAAAGTGATACCAACATTTTAATTAAGTGAAATCTTTGAAAATCTTGCCCCAGCAATTGATACAGACAGTCATTTGTGTAGAAGTTGCTGCAGAGAGATAGATAGAGAGGGAGATGAGAGCCATATGATGATACTTCTATTCTTTGTCAATGCTGACAGTGCAAAAAAGTACAAAAAAGGAGAAAACCTAATAAATGAAAAAAAAAAAACTTCTCCAAACGATGGGTTTTGGAGGAGCAGGCAGAGTCGCTTCATGTGAAGTGGATTGAAACGGCGTGTCTGGGTTTTTTATTTATGTGCACAGCGACAAGTGCCTCTCTCTTTATTCTGCTACGCACACCGCTGGGTGTCATGGCAACCCTCACCTGTAGTAGAGAGAGGAGAGAATTTCAAACGGCGCTACGGCGCTACGCTGTACTCTCAGAGCCGACCAGCATCTTCTGATCCCTCTCTACACGCCGCCTTACAGGAAACACACAGTCACTTCACATGGTTATCATAACAACAGGGATATTTCTGGAGAAGATATCAAAGAGACTCAAATACACTGACTTAACCAACAAGCTGACTCTAATAAAAACTGCAACAGCACAGAGGAACAGGTTCAATCTTAATTAAACACAGCAGGGAAAATATATACTTTTTGCTTGTTGATATTTGTACTCAAAATATGAAACAGTCAACTGAATGACCATTCACTTGATTGTGAATGTCATTTATCATTCTCATAGGGCTGAACAATATGAAAATATACAAGAATATATATATATATATATATATATATATATATATATATATATATATATATATATATATATATATATATCATTTTTTTCAGTCATCTATATGAACAGTATAAAAAACATTCAATTGAAAAATGGAATAATTAATTCATATATTGTGCTGTAGTGACAACATCAGTCAGTGATGGACGGATGTTTTAAATAATGTATACGTGAATAATGAAATATCACTGAAAATAATATCACCTTTACTTTTTTTTTTTTTTTTTTATCACAGTATATATTGATATTGAATTATTGCCCAGTGCTATGTTTAGACTAAAGCAGGTTTTCTGAATTAGTCTCAGGGAAACCAAAGACATAATATCCATTAAGACAGCCAAAAACCAACCAACTAATTTGAATAAATACAGCAGAGAGGAACAGGCTTAAGCTTAAAGGAACAATAAGTAATAAAAGAGAGTACGAGTGTGAAATGGAGTCCCATTTCCAAACAAAGACAAGGTTTTCAATATATACCAGTAGCGAACCGTGACCCTGGAACCTCGGCCCTCTATAATTCTGCCTTTTAAATATTAAATTTAGTTTTAAGTCTATTTTATAATTCTCCCTTTCAAATGATGAATTTCATTTAAAGTCTATTTTATAATTCTCCCTTTTAAAATATATTTCGATTTAAGTCTATTTTATAACTCTCCCTTTCAAATAATATATTTAATTTTATGTCTATCTCTGGTAGAACCTTCACAGGCTCAGGTCGTTTCGGGCTGGATTTTTTTGGCCGATCTCAGGTCTAATCTGGACAATGTTGTAAAATCCAGCCCGACCCGACCCCGTACCCGTTCTGCCCGACTTGACCCGCCTCATAAACTGTCATTATGAGCCCGAGGTGGAAAAGTAATTTGAATATGAAAATGGTGAAAAATCTAAAGCAAATTCGGCTTCTGATCCGTTCTTATAATTTTATCCGTTCTTTTGAGTTTATTTTATGCAGGAATGTAATTTTTTTTATTTATTTTGGTTAAATATTATTTCTTTCTGTTGGTGGTGGCAGCGAGCTTATAGGCTGTTGTGGCCGCGATGAGCAGCGGCGCTCAGAAAATGTCTTAATTCACATCTAATTCACATTAATCACATTACACAAACAGCACCAACAGCGCAGACACAATCTAACCAGCTGGCACGGCGGCCTAAACAATGTTAAATAATTCACCCATCAGGGAATTACTTGAAAACGAAGACCATTCTCCTGTCCTTTTGGATAAAGTAGTTGATAGCAGGGTCATGCAACGGATCCTTTGCTTTTAAACCCATTAACAGTTCTTTCTCAATGGAAATCAAGGCCAAACTGTCAACTTCTCACTAAAAGTTAATCTAGAAAACAGTTTGGATTACAAATTTGTAACGCTGTCCTCCTCTATAGTGGTAGTGCCGGCTCCTGCTTCCATCGTAACTCAACAAACTAGCTAACGCTGGCTAGCTGTTTTTCTCGCTGGCTATTTCTCTCGCTAGCTATTTCTCTTGTGTCGCCAAGGCGGGCTGAAATGGTCACACAGTTAAGCCCGCCCACTTAGTGGGAAGATGTTATTGGTCAATTTTACTGTCATTTGACACTGGCATCGTGCTGAACTACACCTCCCTGGCCCTCTGTAAATTAACAGCTGGCCCACCAACCTTCTGCAGAGTCATCACAGTTCTGATAGGGGGAGACAACACCTCCACATTTTAACTCCCTTAATGTTCCAACACAAATTGAATAGACTAGTTTGAATAATTAGCTTATATTTTTGTCATTGTTTAGATGCAGATTACCAACTATAAATAGATTTATATATATATATATATATATATATATATATATATTAGGCCCTCTGATAGGCCATGACGATTCCCCACTGATACAATACAACAATACACGTAAGTGCGCTAAACTAGCCATATCAGAAAAACAGCCATATATGAACAAATGCCAGCTTACCATAACAATTTATTAGGTTGATATTAGTGCTGTGGGGTACGGTCAAAAATGCATATCACATTTTTATTGATTTTTTTTTTTCCATGACTTTAATATAGGTTTGTGAGTTACTGTACTGTTAGGAGTACATATAATATAAAACACTAAGGCTTTAAATTAAGGCTTTGATTAGTATTGGGTTTACTTTGTCCCACAAAATTACACAATATATGAAGAAATCAGACTTTATTATCAGAAAAACAGCTAAAGAGTGTAAACAGTAGACCTTAAAAATAGATACACTAACAAATTTAACACGGCTCCCTTTTCAAAATTAAATATTTTAATAAATGGTTCCATAAACACTATAAACGAACCTAAAATACTCAGTGTTTTAAGATATTTCTCAAAAGCTTTATTGCACTGGTAAGACACAGGTTTAATATAAATTTACTATGTGTTATTCTTGAAGCTATTATAGGCATTACAGTATTCAAATCAGCTACAATTCCCTTCTTTCTCCAGTCAAAAACTACATTTAAATCTTCCTTCAAGCTACAGTATTAATATATTTAACAGGGCTGTAGTTATTGCTCTATTTTACTGGGATAAAACACTCATACAGTAGAAACAGCAGCAGCAGGAAGTGTTCTGACTTCTCTGCAGGACGGAGCTACACCAGCGCTTGACTCTCTTCTTTGACGGTGCTGTTCAGCACTTTTATTTTTATTGTTAACACTTGTGTCAGAGGCTTAGAAGTTTACCAAAAGCTGAACATAGGCACTAAACTGTCTTATTCTCTGTAAATCTTTAGCTAGCTGAGCTATCTAAGCAAAACCTAACACAGTGAATGGGCTATAGATCCTAACTGCTAAGCAAACCAGCGTGACTATTGTCACAAATGGGAAAAAATAAGGCTCTCAAGTTTTAAAGTCAGTTCTGGTCAAACTGATAGTTAACATTTATAGCTAGAGACAATTTTCCCTAACATAGCTCTCCCACCTCAATGTGTGCCGGTCTGCATCGTCTTCTTTGGAAGGTTATTGGCAGGATCACGTAAATTTCACCCAGATACAACAATGCTGTTTTTTGATTGGCTGTTAGGTACCTGCATTTTTCGGCTTCTCAGCGGTGCACCTGTCCTATAGGTGTGGATGCTGTCCTATAGTCCTTTCTGTGCATTAGAGATACAAGGTGTGGCGTGTAAGCATGTTTGAAATGCATATGTCTTGTCCTTTTTTATGCCTTTCAGGTCCAGGAGGTTTCTCACCCATCCAAATGCCTGATCTTAAACTTTTTGCACTGTTTTTGTTGTCCTACCCAAGCCACAGTCCCAGCACAGTCCCCCTGTGTAGTGTATGGTCTGTGTGGGTTATATGGAGGCCTGGAAAGTGAAAAGATTACACAGAATCAAGAAAAAACTAGTTTAAGTAAAGTGTTCCAACAGTGTAGGCCTTGCCTGGTGTGGAGAAATGTGCACGTGTGTATTTGTACCTGTATATGTTTAGAAAACATTTTCTCTCCTTATTCTTAATAGCGTTCTATTGGGTTACATCCTTAATAGGCACATTTACTCTATGTTAATTAATGTGCATTGTTCAAGATCAACAAAATAACAATAAACATAAGGTACCTAAGTTGATGTAAAATGTTTGCATTGGTACATGCCTATAATATAATTAAGCGCATCCAAATATCTCCAAAAGGGCAACTTTAGAAAAAAATACATTCCTAATTTTTTTTTTTTCTAATTTTTCCCGTTTTCTCCCCAATTTACACAGCCAATTACCCAACCCATTCATTAGGACTCCCCCTATCACTAGTGATACCTCAACACACCAGGAGGGTGAAGACTAGCACATGCCTCCTCTGATACATGTGAAGTCAGCCACCGCTTCTTTTCGAGCTGCTGCTGATGTAGCATTGCCGAGCAGCCAGCGCGCTTGGAGGAAAGCACAGCGGCTCGGCTCCGGTACATCAGCTCACAGACGCCCTGTGCTGCAGACATCACCATAGGAGTGATGTGGGGAAAGAGCGCCATCTACCCACCCAGAGGGAGCAGGGCTAATTTTGCTCCCTCTGACGCCGGCAGCTTGATGGCAAAGCTGCATGAGCTGGGGTTCGAACCTGCGACCTCCTGCTCATAGTGGCAGCGCTTTAGACCACTGGACCACTCGGCGCCCCATACATTCCTAATTTAATGTAATATTCTTGATGCACCAATACCCACAAATATATTTATATATCTTACTGTTTATACATATCCATTGAGAAAGAGAGACGAGGAGATTATATACACAATGTAAAGGGCAGCTGGCATTTTAAAAGGAGCAATCAGTAGAAAATGAGAACTAGTGTGTGAAATGGCTACTGCAGTCCAATTCTAAAGCACTGACTGGAAAGAGTTTAATCCCCCGTCCAGCCCGCGAAAGACATCACGCGCAGTGAACCAGCACAGAAACGAGTGCAAGAAGAGTTTAGTAACTTTTACCATGGCAAGCAACGTTATAAACCAGCTCATGTTAATTTTATATAACTTTTTATTCACAGTTAGCTAGCTAGCTTTATGCACCACTAGCTTTGTTATCATAAGCAATATGTGTCAAACCAAATGTGGCCTGCCACGTCCATTTATGTGGCCTGTGGGAGCTTAAAAATGTCTTTTATTGTCTAAAAATAAATAATTCAGAAGCATGCTTTGACCAAAAACTACATTACCCACAATGCCCTTACCGCCACTACACGGCAGTGTAGTCATTGATGTGGAAACGCTGCCGTAATTGTGCAGACCATAGACTGTGTATAGCTGGACAGAGCATCGTCTCTCAAAAGTGAAGCCACCACAGGTCGGGCGCCCCCTGCTGTTCGGTTTCAGAAAGCTGTGTAACCCCACCCATCCCCATAGGTTTCAATGGCAAAACAGACAACTTTCAATCACGTTTTTTTCTAATATACTGTAATTCTACCTCCATTATTTAAATGCAACAGCTAGTGTAACCTCTGCTTATATTGTAAAAAATTTATATCCCCACAGTATTCATTTTTTAGAAGGTTATTCAGCTCTATTCAAAAAAGGTGTGGTTATTGTAAAAGGGCTGGTTATGGGCGGGACCAATAACAGAATGTCAGCTCCGCTCCGCCCCGCTCTGCAGCCTGTGACCGTGAGACAGCCCTCAGGGGCGGGGTTATTTAAATAAGTAGGCTGTCTCTCCACTGTCTTTCTCCCTCCTCTGGTCTCTACTGCGCAGAATCGGGTGTCAGGATCGCCAACATGGCGGAAGATGCTGCGTCTGTCACACACTTAGCAGCTTACAATTTTTATTTGTATACTAAATAAGACATTTTTTCAGTATGTTAAACATTTTAATCAAAGTTAATATTCTAACTTGTGTTTGGTGTATTTTTATTTATAGTTTGATCCTTGATTGATGGAGTTTGTGGATTTCATAACATGACAAATTTAAAGGATTTATGTTGTAACAGAGCAACAAGCAAAAACAAATTTCCATGCAACTGTAATGTTTTAATTTAATAAGTAATACACTCAGAGTTATTTAACATTAAGGGGTAGTTACATTAATATTCTATTAAATTTTGTTACATTTATAAGTTACATCTGGCCTTCTGAGGACAGCCATTATGCCAGTGTTCTGATACCACACAGATTTCCATGACATACTGCACAGTTCTAGTTACAAAATACTGGATGAAGCTCTGCTGATGAGAGATAACAGCGCTTGAACTTTGCATGTTTCCTTAATACCTGATGACACACCCTGATCATTTTATCTTTGTTTACTAAAAATATAATCCTTAATGCTCCTTTAAATATAAGTATATGAAAAACTTATTTGTAACTTCCATTGTAAAAGAAAAGCGTATTAAGTATATTTTATTTAAAGTATATTAAAAGTATAATTTACAATGGAAAAGTACAAACTTTTTAAAATTAAAATATGTACTTAAATACACACTAAATATACTATTTTGGAACAACTTATGGAAACTTAAGTATATTTCAATTATAATTAAGCTATATTTAAACACAACATAAAAGCATTTAATTGTGTATGTGTTTTGTGTATGTGTTTAATTGTGTATGTGAAGTATGTGTTTTTTAAAAGTGATTTTTAATATACTTGCAGTATATTGTAAATGTAATACTATGTGTATTGATGCACATATTGTTTACATCTTAATGCAACTGGGGAAAAAATACACTAAAGTGCATTTTAGTGTAAGCAGTATTTAATGCCACTATATATATTTTTTTCTTAACACAACATATAATTGAAAGCATATTGTTTAAAAACAGATTTTATAAAAATACAGAGAAAGTATATTTAATGGGTATTTTTTTTATAAAGTATATTAAATAGAAAGACACTTTTAGTATTCTTTACCCTATTTGAACATACTTTTAATGCTCTTAGGTTTACTCTCTTTTTTAAAGGGTTGCATTAGTGATTTACGATTTTTCTCTGATGACAGCACCGATATGAAACATACTTTTCCTTGGATCCTTTCTGGTTGTGAGAAAATCTGTGCCTGGCCGATCACACCTTTCCACTCGCTGATGACACTCACAGTGTCTCTGTGACACTGCTATGTAAAACTGGAAACGTGGAGTGAATTTCAATCAAAATCTTCCAAAAATATCTACTTGAGCACTGTCTACTTGTTCTTTTCACAGTACTTTTTAAGCCCTGTTTTCACACGCAGCAGACGAGATGCAGATTCTGCCTGTACACAGCAGATCAGCCGTTTAATTATCACCCCTTTCTTCCACTCGCAGGTGCGTGTGCCTCCGAAGGTGAGGTGTGAGCCGCTGACGACACGTCCCAGATGTTTGACGCACTGAACCGGAACACCAGCTCTGCGTGTGCTGACGTCTTTAACCACGCTGCAACCAAAGCAGCCATCTATGGGACTTTCTCAAGGTAGTACAACCACAGCTGTCATCTGCCACACAGAGATTTAAATGTGTGAAGATATTGTATTTTTCAATAATGGCTCAATGACTACAATAGTTAGAGAATGTAAAGATGAGGATGGGGAGATATGACATCACATCATCAGCATACTGTATGAATTAGGATTTCACTTGGAGCTAAGCCTTTTTTTTCAGGTGTGACAACATTCTGACCATCAGCTTTCTGCACTAGTTTACCAGTATGTGCCATATGGATAACAGACTCATGCAGCATGTAAAAAAGGTCAAATATTTTGTTGGACCTCATTTAGCTTTGAAAATGACACACATTATCTTTGCATCAGTTTCTGCAATGTCACAACATTTATTTCTGTCCAGAGTTGCTTTCATTTAATCCTGGCATTGACATCTTGGAATATACCTGCCAAAAAAACATTGATGGAAAAACCTGGTCATTCAGTATATTCAGGTAGTCAGCTGACCTCAACTATGTATTTGCGCACATAACTTTGCTAAACCTAGACCTGACCAACTGCAGCAAACCCCAGATCACAGCACTACCCTCATCAGACCACATGACCTTCATCCATTGATCTAGAGTCTAACCTTTGAAGCCATTTTTGCCAGTTAGCCTCACTTATAAGCGGTATTCTTAAGACTAGACAGCTGTTTAGTCTCAATCCCTTAAGTTTATTTCACATTGTGCCTGTGGAAATGCTCTTACTTTCACTATTAATTATAACCCTGACTTCTAGGGTTGTTTTTCTACCATTTGATTTCACTAAACTGATTGCCAATCACGATCATTCAAGCTGTTTTTCAGACTGCATTTCCTCCTGCAAGATGATATTTACTCTCTCTCCTTCCACTTTTTTGATAATGTGTGAGACACTTAACCAA
Organism: Astyanax mexicanus; assembly: GCF_023375975.1. Classification (NCBI taxonomy): domain Eukaryota; kingdom Metazoa; phylum Chordata; class Actinopteri; order Characiformes; family Acestrorhamphidae; genus Astyanax; species Astyanax mexicanus. The sequence continues at coordinate 35,575,587 of NC_064409.1, read as the reverse complement.
ATTTTAGTAGCTCTCAGTAAACTCCTTAAAAGTTGTCTCTGTTTGACACATGCCAATAATTTGACCCTTCTGAAACAGGATGTTCCTGTCTTTCCACATGGTTGTTTAACAAATGAGAAGCTACTCACTGCATCAGTTAGAGTTAAATGCCTTGTTGCCAGCTGAAACATAATCACCCATGCAGTAATTATCCAATAAGGGGGAGGCTTTTTACCTATTTGCTTAGTTAAATGCAGGAGGTGACCTTTTTTTGATAGGCAGTGTTTTATGGAGCAGATGAATCCGAGTGGCTTCTGTACAATATCAAAATTATATCATCAACATATTATTATTTGTGGTCTATTCATAAATTTACTGTCGCATTAAAAGGCAGTCAAAATTGATCAGTGGGAAGAAGAATGACCAATGCCTAGCATCTGCACGAGTGCCATTAAGGACAAGCTAAAACACAAAAAAATTACAGATGTTACTGTATGCAGATTATAAGACAAATACTAGGTTATAAATATACAATTATATCAGCGTGGTGTCAAATGTAAAAATTATTTCAATCAAATTTTAAGTAAAAGCATCAAGATGTAGTAAGAAAAAAGTCCCAACAATTTGCAAAATCTACCTCCTTATTTTGAGTTGATCTGACTGGCTAAGCCATGTTTAAAGCAATTGTTAATACTCAGTCATTTTTGACAGTTTTAAGATTACAGTTGTATTTATATATGATTTTCTTTCATTACATAATAAATGTCAGATGTGAAAGTGTGTTATCATTTCATATTTTATAATAACCCAAGTTATTACCTGGTAAAAGTGATGTGTAGCACATACTAGTCATCATCTAGCCAACATGTGACAGGCCCCGGAAACACCACACATCCTGACACTACTATGTCAGTGTCGTTGCTAAGCTGAGAGTGGCCTAAATATTATCTGGTGAACAGATGTCCTGAGGTCAGAAACTGACTAATGATGACACAAATGCACATTAAAACACAAAATCACAGCAACTCACATATAGTTCTTCTAAGGACAGCTTCACAGAAAAGCAGATACACACACACACACACCATGCAGACACACACATGTTCCTGCAGAGCTCCATAACCCAGCATATGTTCTCCACAGATGTTGACTACAGGCCGGCGTCCGAACCTGGGGGCACCATGGCCAGTAATGTGACGTACAGTGAAGGGCCAGACGAGGCCCAGGAACAGTACAACTACCTGGCGTTGGTGTGTGGCGTGCCCCTCATCCTCATCATAATCCTGGGCAACGTCCTGGTGTGCCTCAGCGTACTGACCGAGAGGTCCCTCAAGACCGCCACCAACTATTTCATCGTGAGCCTGGCTGTGGCAGACCTGCTGCTGGCAGTTCTAGTCCTACCACTCTATGTGTATTCGGAGGTGAGTGCTAGAGAAAGCACTGCTTCAGGGTATTTTATTTGGCAGCCAGATTCTAAGTATAGCACCAGCCAAAAAATACAGTGGTGCTTGACATTTTCTGCATAAATATGACCCAAAACGTCACCCGATTTTAACCCCTTAACAGGCCAGGATTTTTGTCAGTTGTCTGCCTGACATTACACCACTAAATCTTGAGGATTTCTGTTCAAGCATTAAAAATAAAAAGCTTTCATGTTTGATAAGGAACATTACTGAAAAGCATAATTGTAATTGTAATAGAATATATATATATAAATAAGTAAATGTGCTAATGTCAAAATATAAAGAATAAAATCTTAAGTCTGTCTCTTTCCTGAACTTCATTTTAAAATGAATATTTTCCTGAATATGAATCAAACATCTTATGTTCTCCAAACCTTTAGTTTCATTATGTTTGTCTAGTTTTGAAGTCTATTTTCAAACATGCATAATTTGGGTTGATTCCGGTCACTGAATTACTGGAATTATTAAGTGGAGTAGAGAAAACAGGCAGCTTCTCCAAGTGTACTGAAGGAGATTTTGAAGCCCCCAAAGTTTCAGAATGTAAATAAGTTATTTTACTGCAGAGAAAAGGGTTTTGTATCACCTACACCTGTAGCCCGTGCACGGGGCATTTTTAACTTACAAGTAGATAAAGAGAACCCAGTTAAACAAATGAGACAAAAATATTATACTTGCTCACTTTTTATTGAGGAAAATGATCCAATATTACTTATATGTGAGTGGCAATAGTATGTAAACTCTCTTTGAGGCAATAACTGCACACCAGATAGGAGGAATTTTAGCCCATTCCTCTGTACAGAACAGCTTCAGCTCTGGGATGTTGGTAGGTCTCCTCACATTAACTGCTCACTTCAGGTCCTTCCACAACATTTCGAATGGACTAAAGTCAGGACTTTGATTTGGTCGTTTCAAAACATTAACTTCATTCTTCTTGAATCATTCTTTGGTAGAACAACTTGTGTGCTTAGGGTTGTTGTCTTGCTGCATGACCCAACCCATTCTTGAGATTTAGTTCATAGACAGATGTCCTGACATTTTCCTTTAGAATACATTGATAAAATTCAGAATTCATTGCTCAAATAAGGCAAGCCATGAAACTACCACCACCATGTTTCACAGATAAGATGATGTTCTTATGCTACTATGCAGTGTTTCTTTTTTCCAAGCATAATGCTTTTCATTTAAACCAAAATGTTTTATTTTGGTCCCATCCCTCCACAAAACTTTTTTCCAATAGCCTTCTAGCTTGTCCATCCATCTTTAGCAAACGGCAGGCAAGCAGCAATACTTTTTGAAGAGCAGTGGCTTTCTCCTTGCAACCCTGCCATGCACACCATTTGTTATTTAGTATTGTCTTGATGGTAAAACATTAACATTAATAATGTGACAGAGGCCTTCAGTTGCTTAAAAGTTACCCTGGGGTCCTTTGTGACCTTGGCAACTATTACACGTCTTGTTCCTGGAGTGACCAATGTAGGTCGACCAAATCCTGGGGAGTGTAACAATGGTCTTGATTTTTCTCTGCTTGTACAGAAACACTTTAGAGATGGTTTTGTAACCTTTTCCAGCACACTTCCACAAACACGTGTTGTGAAGATCAGACTCTGATAGATTCCTGTTCTCTAAATAAAACAGGCTCCGCCCACTTACACCTGATTGTCCTCCCACTGATTGAAAACACCTGATTCTAATTTCAAATTTACTGCTAATCCCTAATCCCAGAGGTTCACACACTTTTGCCACATTTATCTCAATAAATAAATGACCAAATAAAATATTGTTTGTCCAAATAGTTTTTAAGTGAGTTCTCTTATCCACTTCTAATCTGATCATGTTTTAGGTCTAATTAATGCAGAAGTTTCTAAAAAAAAAAATCTAAAGGGTTCAGATTTAGATTTAGATATATATTTTCTACTAAATTGCAGACATTTTAAGACATAAAAAACTATGAAATAACAATCATGGAATTATGAAGAAAATGCTTTTTCACAGTTTACATCATAGATGGTAAAAGTGGTAAAAATCATGGGACACTATACTAGTCTTATGTGATATATATTTGGTATATCAGTGTGTAATCTGCCAGTGTACGAGAGATGATTGGTAAAAACTGTGTGTGTTTCTGTGCATGTTTTTGTATTTGTGTTTAGTTTCTTGGAGGAAAGTGGACTCTGAGCATGTATATTTGTGATGCTTTGATGACCATGGACGTGATGCTCTGCACTGCTTCCATCCTGAATCTGTGCGCCATCAGCGTCGACCGGTAAGCGAAACACTGACACCAAAAATCATTGTTCAATCAAGAAAAAGTGGAGCATGAAGTGTGCTGTAAATAATATAGATAACTAGATAACTAATGAAGATAACTACACCAGTTTAACACAATTAATTGAATAGTTTTCATTAGAGATGATATACCAGAGCAGGAGCATCCCTCACTATTTTTAGGAAACTCCTGAAGACAGAGCTCTTCAAACAGCACTTACTCTCCTAACACCTCTAACACACTTACTACTTCTAACCTCATTTCCTTCTTCCCATCCTTCACTTCTCTATCCCACTGTCCTATCATTAGGGATCAATTTGAAATAGCAATGAAACCTTTTATAATTGATATTTAAATGTAAAATTAAAGATCCAGTGTAAGATAATCACAATGGGATTTTATTTATCTTCATATATATTTGTTTAATTGTATCTTCAACTTTAAATTTGATAGTCCTTTGTGAACTATATTCAAGTACCACAAAAACATCAGTGCAACATGTGAAACATGAAGAAGAAAAGACTCTCTTTGAGGAGATAATAGTGTGGATTAAACAGTTGGGAGAGGGAACATGGATAACTTATGCCTCACATTTCAATATAGATAAAAAATATATTTCTGAATTTAAGAGCAGTAGAGAGTTGCTGTTTTTACATAGTTAAATATAATAAACTAAATCTACAAAGTGCTAAAAACTGTCAATACGTCATCAGTTTTTGCAAAAACCGTGAAAGTTTGGCCCAAAAATAATAATATGATTAAATATATATGAATGGATGGGTTACTCTTAAAACCTTTACCAAATGTGTAGCTTGTTTAAATGGTTTTAAAGGGTCTTCATGTGGATCTCAATTGCCAAAATGACTCTCGTAGTGAGGACCCCCAGCAGTCCCTGACATTTAAACTTTGCACTGAGTTTAATTGAGATCAGTAGGCCAAAACGTAATCTGTCTAGGTTCTAGTGAATGGGGTCATGAATCTGGTTACACAGTTCCCTTATGATGTCAGCAAAAAACTACAACAACAACTTCACCCCAATGTATTCCTCAATGTCAAAATCAAGTCATCCTCCCGAAAAAAAGGCATGAAAAATGTTTTTCAATGACGAAAACTAGGACAAAAATAACAGCATAACAAGTTACAGGGTTCATTTCATTCATTTTCTGGATAAAAAATTAATATCATGCAGATTCAGCAGTTGCTTGGTGGCCACTTGCCTTCCCCACAGTGAGTTCAGATGGTGAATCATAAGTCAGTGGTTAAATGCGGCGGCTGCTTGCTGGGGCTGCCTCCTGAGAACAACGTGCAACTAAACTCCTCTAATGAAGCCACCCAGCAAACATGACCCCGAGCAAAGAGCTCTGCCTCCACACATCCAGTAAACAACATTTTACCACTTCAAGAGTTCCCAGGGCTCAGAGAACGGGATAAATATTTAACAACCTCTGCATTTCCCTGGGATTTAATGTTTGAACTTTTTTGTTATGAAGGTGAGTAGCACACCTCGTAATCAATGGTAAAAATGCACGTAAAAATGAGAGAGGAATTCAATAAACTACATTCAGCAGCACGCGCTGAGATTTCAAAGACCGCTCATTTTTTTACCCAGAAGCCAACACTGCCTGCACTCATTAGACCAGCATACAAAAATCTATAAAGCAAGAGAACGGTGCTGGCTGCTTACTGCTGTAAAATTGGGTTTGGATTTCTGCCAAAAAACAGATTTCACTATTCTTCTACAGCGACGGAATACTGTGAATGAAAGTGCAAGTGAATGAAATCAGTCAGACAGAACAGAATAAGAGTAAACAGTTCATAGCCGTGTTCAAATCTTCTTAAAGGATGGGCTTTAATAGGAAAACTGTCTATCACACTCGCCAGCATACAAATGTGCCCTTTACGCATTGAGATTCCTCCTGATTCTTTGAATCATTTAATGATATTATGCACTGTAGAGGAAGAAATATGCAAATCACTTTCAGACTTTCTTTGTGGAACATTTTCTTAAACATTTCAATCATTTTCTTTACAAATTTGTTAAGAACTGAAGATCCTCTGACTTTTGCGAATACTGCTTTTATTACCAGTCCTAAACTGCCCCCTCCCAACTCCCAACTAATATAATGGTTGATTCTGTTTTTGGTGTGTAATGTAATGATGTCGGTTGAGTAATGGCTGTGTCTAAAATCGCATATTTAAACAGTGTGTATTGATTTGGGATCAGTGCGTATTGATTTGGGATCAGTACGCACTGCTTTACCGTTAAAGCAGTATGCTCTTTAGTATGCGAGTATGCAGTATCCACACAACCTGGGACACATTACATCCACCATCTTACCTTTATGGCTCTTACCCCTGTGGCCTCTCATAACCAGCACCAACATTTACTTAGCTTTTACCAAACCTTGGCTGTTTCTCAATCTGCCTTCTTATCTGTACTTGTGTTTCTTTGGACTCAGGAAATGTCTGAGTGTTTCATTTAGAAATTCACAGTCAGTCAAGTTCACTACAAATGCCCAAATGTGTTCTTATCCCTCCCTCATCATTGAGGATGCATAGAAGTCAAGAGTCAAGTCAAGAGGCTTTTATTGTCATTACATCTGAGTACAGGTACACAGTGTGATGAAATTACGTTCCTCCGGAACCATGGTGCAACATAGAACAACAAGCAATAGACAACATAAAGTGCAGGAGTGCAACATAAAATTATAAAATTATAACACTAAATAACAATAAATACAATAAATACAAAGGACGAGACAATTTAAAGACAGGACAGTGCAGTACCGATACGGTATAATAAAGTGTATAGTGGGGATAAGGTGCAGAGATGTGTGACATACTGTAACATATAGAACATATATAATCACAGCAGTTACTGAGGTAGAGTTTATAGTTTTTAAGAGTGCAGCAAATAAAGTCATGTCAGCCTCTGTGTGCTGACTGGGTGTGTGTGTGGGTGAAGTTCAGTTCTTGTGAGTGTAAAGGGAGGGGGTGTACAGTTTAGTTTTGTGTGAGTGTGTTGGGTGAGTGGTGGGTGGGGTGGGGGTTCAGTTCTGTCTCTGTGCGTTGAGAAGTCTGACTGCCTGGTGGATGAAGCTGTTGCAGAGTCTAGTAGTGGAGGCTCGGATGCTCCTGTATCTTCTGCCGGACGGCATCAGACCGAAGAGTCCATGTGAGGGATGGGTGGGGTCGTCCACAATGCTGGTGGCTTTGCGGATGCAGCGTGTGGTGTAGATCTCGGCGATGGAGGGAAGAGAGACTCCGATGATTTTCTCAGCTGTCCGCACTATCCGCTGTAGGGTCTTGCGGTCTGAGGTGTTGCAATTCCCAAACCAGACAGTAATGCAGGTGCTCAGGATGCTTTCTACAGTCCCTCTGTAGAACATGGTGAGGATTGTAGGTGGGAGATGTGCTTTCCTCAGTCTCCGCAGGAAGTAGAGGCGCTGCTGGGCTTTCTTGGTTATGGAGCTGGTGTTGAGGGACCAGGTGAGGTTCTCTGCAATGTGAACACCGAGGAACTTGGTGTTATCCACAATTTCCACAGCAGAGCCGTTGATGTTCAGCGGGTGGTGGACACCTGGAGCTCTCCTGAAGTCAACAACCATCTCTTTGGTTTTATCCACGTTAAGAGATAGGTTGTTGGTTCTGCACCAGTCCGTCAGCCACTGCACCTCCTCTCTGTATGCTGACTCGTCGTTCTTGCTGATGAGGCCAACTACAGTTGTGTCATCAGCGAACTTGATGATGTGGTTTGAGCTGTACTTTGCAGTACAGTCATGAGTCAGCAGAGTGAACAGCAGTGGGCTGAGCACATAGCCCTGGGGGGCGCCAGTGCTCAGTATGGTGGTGCTGGAGGTGTTGTTTCCAATCCTGACTGATTGTGGTCTCTCAGTCAGGAAGTCTAAAACCCAGTTGCAGAGGGAGGAGTTCAGGCCCAGCAAGCTCAATTTTCCGATCAGATGCTGAGGGATGATGGTGTTGAATGCTGAACTGAAGTCGATGAACAGCATTCGAACATAGCAGTCTTTGTTGTCCAGGTGGGTGAGAGCCAGGTGGAGCGCAGTAGAGATGGCATCGTCTGTTGATCTGTTTGGATGATACACAAACTGCAGAGGGTCCAGTGAGGACGGGAGCTGGTTTTTGATGTGCCTCATGACCAGCTTCTCAAAGCACTTCATGATGATGGGAGTAAGTGCAATGGGACGGTAGTCATTAAGGCAGGACACTTGAGACTTCTTCGGCACAGGGACGATGGTGGTCGTCTTGAAGCACGTCAGCACGATTGCAGTACTCAGAGAGATGTTGAAAATATCCGTGAGAACATCCGTGAGTTGTTCTGCACATCCTCTGAGCACTCTGCCAGGTATGCTGTCTGGTCCTGGGGCTTTCCGTGGGTTGACTCTGAGTAGAGTTTTCCGCACATCAGCTGAGGACAGGCACAGTACCTGATCGTTTGGAGGAGGTGTAGTCTTCCATGCTGTCGTGTAGTTCTGTGCTTCGAACCTTGCGTAGAAGGAGTTCAATGCATCTGGAAGGGAGGCATCACTGTTACAAGCAGGGGGGGGTGACTTGTAGTTGGTGATGGTCTGGATGCCCTGCCACATGCGCCGAGTGTCAGTAGTGTCCTGGAAGTGGGCGTGGATTTTCTTTGCGTAGGTGCGCTTTGCCTCTCTGATCCCCCGGGAGAGCTTGGCTCTAGCTGTTCGGAGGCCAGCCCTGTCCCCTGACTTAAAGGCCTTGTCTCGGGATCTCAGCAGCGCACGCACCTCTGCAGTCATCCACGGCTTCTGGTTGGGGCGGGTTGTGATGGTTTTGGAGACAGTAACATCCTCAATGCACTTGCTGATGTAGCCAGTCACTGAGTCTGAGTCACTGTGTACTCCTCCAGGTTGATGGAGTCAGCAGAGGTAGCAGCTTCTCTGAACATGTCCCAGTCAGTGTGCTCAAAACAGTCCTGAAGAGCAGAGATGGCTCCTGGAGGCCAGGTTGTAACTTGCTTCTTCTCTGATTTGGCACGTCTGATGAGCTGTCTGTATGCTGGGATGAGCATGACAGTGATATGATCAGAGTAGCCGTAGTGGGGGCGGGGCTCTGCTCTGTACGAACCGGGAAAGTTAGTATACACACAATCGAGCAGGTTAGCTCCACGGGTTGGAAAATCCACATGTTGGTGAAAGCTGGGCAGCAGAGCCTTCAGATTACTGTGATTGAAATCACCAGCAAAAATAAACAGTCCGTCGGGGTGTGAGTTCTGGAGTTTGGAGATAACCGTGTACAGTTCTTGTAGAGCGTTAGCATTAGCACCGTTAGCATTAGCATTAGCACTGGGTGCTACATACACTGCTATTATGTACACGCTGCTAAGCTCTCTGGGCAGGTAGAATGGCCTGGCTCTGACTACAGCAAACTCCACCAGCGGCGAGCAGTAGCTGGAGATCAGCGCAGCGTTGTTACACCATGCTGTGTTGATGTAAACACACACCCCACCTCCACGTACCTTGCCCGAGAGGCCGGCGTCGCGGTCCGCGCGGTAGCATAGCATGCCGCTCACCTCAATCGCGGAGTCCGGGATGGAGTTCGTTAACCACGTCTCCGTGAAAACGAACACACAGCAGTCTCTGAACTCGTGCTGGGATGTCCGCTGGAGCCGGAGATAGTCAATCTTGTTCGGCAGGGAGCAAACGTTGGAGAGAAGGAGAGATGGAACCGCTGGCCGGCTGGAGTTAGCCATTAGCTTAGCGCGGACACCGGCTCTCTTACCGCGCTTTCGGCTCCTCGCGCAACGCTTGCGGAGAGACCGCTTCCGGATAGCAGGCTCAGGAAACGCCGCGGATCTTAGCAGGCCTAGCACGCGTAGCTCCGCTCGTAGACCGTCTGTAAGTACAGATTTTTGTTGATTTTGCAGGTCTAGCAGGGTCTGTCGGTTGTTCCCATAGCGAACTTTTGCATGATTGCGAGTTCAGATCGGATTATTTACACAGAAAAACAAACAAAAGCACCGTGTTTTGCTTCCGGAGTAGCTGCTGCGACTGCTCGCGCCGCCGACAGGAAGCTGATTACCGACAGGAAGCTGTGGACTTTCTACCTCGCCCCTATTTCGGAGGAGAAAGTAGATACCTGTTTTCTCTTGGGTTGAGGTCTGTGGACTGAGATGGCCATAGGAGGAGCTTGATTTTGTGTCTTGTGGACCATTTTTGAGTTGATTTGGCCACATATTTAGGGTCATTATCTTACTGAAAGACCCAGTGACGACCCATCTTCAGCTTTCGGGCAGAGACACCAGATTCTGATCCAAAATGTCCTGATATTTTAAAGAGTTCGTGATCCCATGTATCCTTACAAGGTTCCCATGTCTGTTGAAGGAGAAACAGGCCCACAGCACCACCAATCCTCCCCAGTAATTTTCAGTTTGTATGAGGTTTTTTCTGTGTACTCATCCTTACTGTTACTCCAGACACACAGAGTGTTTGTTGCCAGAAAGCTCTATCTTGGTCTCATCTGACCAAAGCAGACAATCCCACTTAAAATCCCATTACTGCTTATTAAACTCCACCCGTTTACGCTTATGATTATAACTCAGAAAAGGCTTTCTTCGTGCTGTACTCCTCCCAAACAGCTTGTTGGTATGCAGATAGACCCTGATGGTTGTTTGGGAGACCTCTTAACCCCAAGATGCTCCCATCTGATTCAATTCTCTTACAGAGAGCTTTGGAGAACTTTTTACTTCTCCTCCCATCCTTTTCACTGTGCGAGGTGGCAAGATACACTTGCGTCTTCTTCCAGGCTTGTTTTTCACTGTTCCAGCTGTTTAAAACTTTTTTATGATTGCTCTATGATTGCTGACTATTTTCTTTGTTTTATTTTTATTTTTTTCCTTTTTTCTTTCCATTTTTTCATTCTTTTTTTGACAGGATATTTGAATATGAAACACACTGTCATGCCTGTTGCTGAAAGCGCTCCTGTCTCTCCTTCACTCAGCTCTGCCTGCGATCTCCAATCTCATCACTCTGTTCCTGTTCCTGATCACATGACACTGCTCACGGCACTATCGAGAATCCAGTCACCTGAATATTGACTTGAGCACGTGACTTGAGACCTACTTAAGCCTCAAGCACACCTCACTCTGTGTTGAGAATTGATGGATTATCCACGTACAACGTATTTCTCCTTGCCTAAGTTTACTTTTTTGTTGCCGACCCTGTTTTTGTATTTACCGTCTTTTTTTTTTTGTTTGATTGCTCTCTGATATTGCCTTGCCCGTGTATGACCCCTGGACTATTAAACATAGGGCGTAAAGTACATTTTTCCTCTTTTGCTGTTTTTTGACCTTGCCGGTTTTGACTACTTTTCAGCCCAATGCCTTGTTTAATAAAGTATATTTGTATTTGCATCTGCACCTGCACCTCTATCTATCTATCTATCTATCTATCTATCTATCTATCTATCTATCTATCTATCTATCTATCTATCTATCTATCTATCTACCTACCTACCTACCTACCTACCTACCTACCTACCTACCTAACCACCCACCCGCCTGCCCACCCACCCTTCTTCCTACCTACCTACCTACCTGTCAACTGCTTTCAGTTTTGTGGTTAAGTGATCCAGCCTATACTGAGGGATCTACTGTCTTCTATCTGTTTCAGGTACATTGCAGTGGTGGTTCCTCTGAAATACAACCGGAACCAGTTCAGCGTTCGTCAGCTGGCCCTGATTACAGCCACGTGGGTGCTGTCCCTGGGTGTGGCCAGTCCCGTGATATTTGGCCTGAACCAGGTGCCGAACAGGAACACGCACGTGTGCAAGCTGGAAGACAACAACTTTGTGATCTACTCGTCTGTGTGCTCGTTCTTTGTACCCTGCCCTGTGATGCTCCTGCTGTACTACTGGATGTTCAGGGGCCTGAAGCGCTGGAGCTCGGGACGTAGCCGCTCGCACCTCAACCGGCCCTCGGGGGGGCGCCACAGCCTGTCCCTGCGGCTGGGGGCGGCACTGCAGAGGGAGAAGGGCAGGGCCAGGGAGAAGGTGGTGTACCTTATGCCGGGGGGCCTCAGCCCCACCTCGCTCTCTGCCACTCCCGCTAGTCCACTGTCACCTACCAGCCCTGTTACCCTGAGCACAGACGAGCAACCGGAGGGGCAGAGCCCGATGGCCGACACCGACCCCATGACCACGCAGATGGACAGCGTTTCAGACGCAGAGAACGTGGAGAAAGCCACTGAGGATGGAAGCTTGAGAGAGAACGGCTTGGAGAAGAACCACGGGTCCCACAGAGTGAGGAGGCACAGCAAGAGCAGCAGAGTGAGCGGACGAGAACGCAAAGCCATGAAGGTGTTGCCTGTCGTAGTAGGTAAGTTATACATGTGATTTTAAGGCAGAGTTTCACACAGATGCAGTCAGATCTGTAACTCAATTTATATATAAAAATAAATTAATAAAATAAAATAAATACTCAGATAGGAGTAAAATTCAGATCAGGGGTCATTTTTGAAACTTTTATTTTATCTGCCAGTTTATGGTTAGTAGTAAACGTGCAAGGTTAAAATGGAAAAGACTAGAAAAAAGATTAGAACTAATACAAAAACATCAAAATAAAAAGGAGTAGTAAAAAAAAACAATTACTTCTTAACCACTAAAGACTACTTTAAATTTAGTGTATGTGTAATAACTATATAGTTTCACATTTCACAATTGGTTATAACAAATCCTGGCCAAGTCATAAATGTGCTTAAATTACTCTAATAAGACAGAAAGCGTTGACTGCAGAGCATGCAGGGGGTTCCTTTTTATGGGCTTTGCAATTTCTTGGCTATCCTGAGTTCTTTAGTGATACAACCAGAGATTTATAGTAATGAAGTAGAACTACTTCACTACTGTACTTAAGTACTGAAATGCTGTATCCTATCTACTGGAGTATTATTATTTCTACTACTTCCACTTTTACTTTACTACATATTTTCCATGAGTTTAATACTTTTACATCAATATTTTTTTTTATGTGCTGCATCACATGTATTTGTCTGTGTGTGGAGAGGTAGTCGGTTAGTCATGAATATTGAGTTGTTTTTCCAAAGTAAAGTGTCAGATTCAGGTTTGTGTGAAAGAATAAGTGAAAAAAGGTAATAAATTATGGGATTTCATTGCCCAGCGTGAGCAGATGTCCTGAAAAATCCATACAGTTTTTTACTCCAGCATCAGGCAATTTTGCAAGCTACAGACAGTCTGATGAAAGAGAGAGCTACTTCCAGACCATGTACTCTCCTACCTGCTCTTTGGATTACTTTTCCTTCAGCTGAATGCAAATACTTTCAGAGTAAACCAACTGACCTGGTCTGGATACATGTCTGATCCTGTACATAGATCATTTTTCACAGGTACTATCTGTGAGACTTTTCACTCTGCTGAAAAAGGTACACTTTCCTACATGCAGGTCTTTACATGAATGCTGCCAGACTCTATATGGACTTTTGAGAAAATGATTGTTAAAATATGTTGTACTGAGATTTCATCAAATACACTTTTAGAGCAGGCCATATCATTGTATAGCAATCCACATGTAAACTTTTACATGCAATTTGTGTGCTGACAAAAAATTAAAGGAGCCTAAAATAAGAAACTAAATTAATTATAACAGTTTACAGTTTGCAGCTTCTTCTTCAACAAAAGCGGAAGTAAAGCATTCCGGTTAAAACCTATTCATAAATAATATAATAAAAATGTATACTTCACATAAAAATGTGAGAGAAAACACAATAAAAAAACAAAACAAAAAAATTAACAAACAAATTAACCAAATTTTGGTGCAATGCTTTAAATAATAATGTATAAGTGTAAATTGATTTTATAGCCACAGATGAGATACATATTCATCCAATTTCTGAAGAAAGTCACTAGTCAAAAGCTCACACTATTTACTGGAATATAACACATGCCTGTTTGTTTAATTACCATCTGTCACAGATTACTTCATATTTGTTGAGCACAGTGACTTCACGAGGTTTTTTGGGAAATTAGTTTCTTTTTGATTCTTTTTTATTCAGTTTAGTTAGTTTGTTCTATTCTTACCATGAACTGGTAACAAACTGCGTGTGCAGGCTTATCCAATTTCTTCTCTCTTTAAACTGATCCCAGTATCTTCACCAGAAAAAAAACAACAAATAGATACAAATGGTGCTCTATTAAGAAATCTGTTTCTCATAACTAATACTGAAACTATGGAACATAACCAGCGAACTACAATTGAGATAGGTAGGTTTATGTTTAAAACAGTTCTGTTTACACTAGTTAAAAGATAAAAATCCACCCCTGGTTTTCATTCCAACTACCTGAGCGGCTTTGAAGCGGCTCAGCCAACCCCGGCTCAGGGTGGATTTTTACTTTCTGGATCTGGACTACGCACCTCTGAGTGTTTACATAGGTTTACCTAGGATCTCCGGAGGATTTCGCATTTTACAGAGACTCTAAGACTAGGTCAGTGGCTAAACTGTACTTAGCAGGGCATTACACATGTTGTAACGTAACATTTGACATTGCAAAGACTGTTATTACTGTAAAATGACGTTACTTTAAATGTTTTTAACTGTAGTCCGTCTTCTAGTGTCACAGAGCAAGTCGTTTCTCTCCCCCCACTCCTCCAATGCACTGAGAGCACCATTATACCGGATCACTTTTTTCCACTAAAAAATAGCACATGGCATTCATTTATATTAGAGGCCACAACTAGACATTTAAAAAAAAATGAAAAATTATGGAATGAGACCTTTAATAATAAAGATAGTTACTACTTGTAGATAAGTACTTGATTCTCCCACGAAAATGTCTGATATGTCACATTTGATTTAATAAAGTCAGTATAAGGGTTGATATATTGGTACACTATTTTAAAAAACCTGCTGTGTCCTAAATGGCATGTGTCCAAAGATGTCAGAAGTATACACATTCATTAATTAGGTAGAAGTATAGATACTAGGGTTTAAAATACTGTAGCAACTCAAGCTTTTTACTCAAGCTTAATGATGAAAAATTAGGGATGCACCCATTAAAAAAGAATGCATTTTGATACAAAGCAAATATATTAAAGAAGCTTTTAGTTGGAACATTTTGCTCAAGTTCTCTTGAGTCTCTGCTCGGATCATCTTCATACTAGGCTACATACATCTGCTATGTTCTTGCTGGATTTTGACGTGATGAATCGTGTACAAACCAATAAGGTGTCGGAATGGTATATGTTTATACTTATACTACTTTGTCCCTAACTTGAGCTTTTCTTTGTTTATTTGCAGGTGTGTTCCTGGCCTGCTGGACTCCCTTCTTTGTAGTTCACGTGACCAAAGCACTCTGCGAGTCATGTGACATCGGACCAACGCTGATCAGTGTGGTCACGTGGCTTGGTTATGTCAACAGCGCTGTTAACCCCATCATTTACACAGCCTTCAACGCTGAATTCAGGAACGTCTTTCACAAACTCCTGTGCTGTCGATCAGGAGACTGAGCCTTTTTTAGGAGACTCCCGTGCAAGGGTCCTTTACCGAGGCTGAATGGCCACGAGACTTGTGGGAAAAGCCTTGGTGTTGTACACCAGTTCAGCCCTGGTAATGAAGAGATGCTGTACGTTGGAAAATGGAACCTTTAACTCTCAGAATAGACAGTTAAACTGACAAGATCAGTCTGTTTCAGAAAAAAAAGAGTGTATGATAAAGACATTCTACAGAGGCCTTAGTTGACAAAACGGATAAGACTTTTGTCTTGTAAAATTGTTGCTTATCCACAAAAGATTACTGCGTACTGTTGATATCATAGCCCAGAGGCATAAAATATGTGAAAATGTGCACATTTGAAATGACAGTCGTTAGTGTTCAGTATGTGATTGTTATCAGTGTTGATCTCATGATGTTCAAAATGGTCAGATGTTCTTTATTTGCTTTCTTGCATATAGACAGTTTGAATGAAGATGATGCGAGTAATTTAAAAAAACAGTTACAGTGAAGGCAGAATTGTGGTCCTCACAAACACCTGATTCACATTATTACATGCCTCACCAATAAGAGTGAGTTTAACAACACTTTATTTGTAGGGTATCCACATAACACTTCATAAAGCATTCATAAGCATTGAATAATGTATTTATAAGCAATTTTTAGATATTTATGAACAGCTTATTCCAATATTCGCTACATGACTTAAGACTTGATTAAGCATGTCGTGATATAACATGCATGAGTGTTGCATATTATTTTTTTAATTTAATGGATATGGTTGATAAGAGGAAAAACAGATATTTAAAGGGGTCATATAATGCAAAAATTGGTAACACTTTATAATAACGTTCATTAATATATTTTAAACTAATGATCAGTAGATGTGAACAAAGCAGTAGTTCATCAGAATTTAAATATTAACAAATTCTTACACATGACACTTGTTTATCAGCATGGATATTTATATTAAAAATGTCAGCAAATCATTAGATCATCAGAATTTGAACATTAATAAATCACTAGTAAATATGAATTTTAAACTAGTTAAAGGTTTAGCAATTGCAGTTCATGTTGCCAATGCTTTCATTAGTATATTAAATGTGATAGCAACTTTTTAGTTTCTTAAAACGTGAAATTTACAGTTATTACTCAGTAGTTAATGGTATGTTAATGAAAGTTATTATAAAATTTTACCCAAAAATCAATTTTATTTCTTTTGTATTTTCACTTGGTTCTCAACTGCTTCCATACAATCAAAAAAAGAATAATACATCCTTTCATTTTCTGTAAATCAGTTGAAAAAAAGTTGGTGTCAGGGATCATGTGATTCTAATATTTGTTTAGATGATTCCTTTATTGTGATGTCACAATAAGAAAACCTATATATAACCACCTTGGCACCACCCCTCACCTTTCCCGAGAATGGTCAGACAGTACAAAGCAGGATTAGCCAGCAGATTTCATCTGAAGGAGGGATCTGTACCTACTGTTCATGGCAAGTCGGGAGATGAGGAAGATGTAAGCACTTTCAAATAATGAGTCATGTGCTTATATTGCAGCTAAGCCATTTAGCACAAGCTAACACTAGTGTGCGGTAAATTCTAATGGGTCGTGGCTAGCAACAGCTTAATGGCATAAAAGTGACAGAGCCCTTAAACAGCTTGTTTTGTATAGCCCATAGACCTATTCTATATACAGTGTATCACAAAAGTGAGTACACCCCTCACATTTCTGCAGTTATTTAAGTATATCTTTTTATGGGACAACACTGACAAAATGACACTTTGACACTTTGCAGCTTATATAACAGTGTAAATTAATTCTTCCCTCTAAATAACTCAATATACAGCCATTAATGTCTAAAAAGCTGGCAGCAAAAGTGAGTACACCCCTTAGTGAAAGTTCCTGAAGTGTCAATATTTTGTGTGGCCACTATTATTTTTTTCAGAACTGCCTTAACTCTCCTGGGCATGGGGTTTACCAGAGCTCCACTGGAATGCTTTTCCACTCCTTCACGACAACATCACGGAGCTGCCAGTTACTTTAGACTTTGCGCTCCTCCACCTTTCACTTGAGGATGCCCCAAAGATGTTCTATTGGGTTTAAGTCTGGATACATCATCTTTAATTTCATCCTCTTCAATAAAGCAGTTGTCATCTCAGAGGTGTGAATTAGAGTTTATGTGTCCCTCAATGAAATGTAGATTGCGGGCTTTCTTGTGTACAGACTTAAGAAGAGTCTCCCTTCTGAGATGACAGCCATGCAGACCAATTTGATGTAGTGTGCGCCGTATGGTCTGAGCACTGACAGGCTGACCCCCAACCTCTTTAATCTCTGCAGCAATGCTGACAGCACTCCTGCGCCTATCTTTTAAAGACAGTATTTGGATGTGACGATGAGCACGTGCACCTTGCTTGTTTGGATGACCAACGCAAGGTCTGTTCTGAGTGAACCTTGCTATTTTAAAACACTGGATGATCTTGGCCACTGTGCTGCAGCTCAGTATCAGGGTGTTGGCAATCTTCTTGTAGCCTTGGCCATCTTCATGTAGTGCAACAATTCGTCTTTTGAGATCCCCAGAGAGTTCTTTGCCATGAGGTGCCATGTTGGAAATTTCAGTGACCAGTATGAGAGAGTGTGATGGTGGTTTGGACCTTAATGGCTGTATATTGAGTTATTTTGAGGGAAGAATAAATTTACACTGTTATATAAGCTGCACACAGACTACTTTTTATTGTGACAAAGTGTCATTTTGTCAGTGTTGTCCTATGAAAAGATATACTTAAATATCTGCAGAAATGTGAGGGGAATACTCACTTTTGTGATACACTGTACTTGTGTTAAAAGAGGTATAATATGCCCCCTTTAAATATGATATTCAGCACTCATGCATTTATTTCTTGTAACATGTTTTGTTGGGAGTACTGTCATAAGCTATTAATTAATATTCAAGTATTACTTTATGATGCATTATTTAATGCTTATAAATGTGCTACAAAGTAGCCTTAAAAAGTGTTATTTAACAGAAAGGGTTGTCTACTTTAGCTGTAACTTGAAGAGATTTAACACAGTATTTTTTTTATTATTATTATTATTACACCAGAACTGCTGGGCTGTATATAGGGCTGACCAAGTGCTTTTATTCTTTCTCAGTATTCAACATTTTCTCACCACGTTCACTAACATTCAGCCTGTAGAACATGTTCGTGTTTTGAGACTCTGCATTGACATTAGTAATTCTGGAGGTCATGGGTGTTGTTGGAATTAAATACTGCTCATTGGGTTAATGAATAGTACATGTGGTGATGTGTTGTGAAGAGCCGTAAGTGGAAAGGGTTTTGCATTACATATTGAGGGGAAATGTCAGTTGCTTCATTAAAATGTTGTTTCTGCTCAATGCATTGTACATATACAATTTCATTTTATCTTTTCAGAATAAATATACAATACTGGCTAACATGATGAGCAAGCTGCTGAGTGGGATAGAACACCAAAGCACTCCAAATGGGTAGTTAAAGCATTGCTGCAAATGCAGACTCATTCCAGTGAATCATAAACAATCAAAATAGCACAAAAAAGCGGCAGAGGAAGCGCCAAACAGCTATGTAGCCCAGATGGTCCTACCTTAAATGTAGCTTTTATTTCTGTCTTATTTCTCATCCTGTGTTTTTTTAACCTCTTGAGACCTGGCTTGGTGTGCATTTTTATTTCTCCCAGATATTTGGGATTAATAGGACCTAAAAAAGTACAGCAGCTAAACTTTGTCTCTGCACAGGAAATAGGGCTTTATTGGCCAAGTGTGCTCACACATACAAGGACTTTGTGTTTGGTTACTCAATACTTTGAGTACAGTACTTTGTACTGTCAATACTCAACTATTTTGAGTTAGTTGAACATTTGTGGGCACAGATACTTTCAAACTGAGATCTTTGAGTTGAACCAACTTATAATAACTGAGTTTAGTCTGTTGCAATTGGCAGCTTCTTTTCCATTGGCTTCTGTCACAATCTATTTGCATACTGGGTGTGTCCAACAGTTTCTGACACTTACCATCAGTGTGTAGAGATTCCCTCTGGGCTACCTTAGAAATAAATCAAGTTCCCCTTTAGTTGTAATAACTTGATGTTTTAATTTATGCTAACTCAAGTTTTCGTTCCCCATATTTTGAGCAAACCAGCTGCCTTAAAAAAAGTTAAGGAAATTTAACTAGTCTGGTCTTACAGTATAACAAAAAAAAACAGTTAAATCAACTTCCCCTTTAGTTGTAATAACTTGATGTTCTAAGTTATGCTATACGTTATAAGTGTTCATTACCCATTACTTAACTTTTTTAAGGTAACCGGTTTCCTCAATTTTTTTAAGTAAGTTCAACTTATCGGGTCCTACAGTGTAGTGAACAGAGTGAGCCAGGATGTCTTGGATAAGGGTTGTGTTTTGGGTGTAACAGCCATAAGTAAGTAACAGATCAGATCCAGAAATGTGGTGTAGTGTTCAGCTGTTCAAGAGTGTGATGGCGTGTGGGAAGACCACACCTTAAACCTCAGTTGGCTGAAACACCGCCCAGAGGGAAGATGCTGGAACAGGTGACATCCAGGGTATTCTCTGACGATTTTCTTTGGTTCTGGAGGTGTGCAGATCTGGCAGTGTAGGTAATCATTTAAGAAATCACTTAAATAGAACCTGTCTGACAACTTAAAGTAGCTAAAGGTCTAAACAGCATCACATTATTACCAGCTCTGAAGAAATTGAAAAACAGATGTGAAAACAAAGTCATTGATCATCTATCAGTCTGGAAAAGGTCATTTCTAAAGCTTTGGGACTCCAGCGGACCAAAATGAGAGCTATTATTCAGTAATGGAGAAAGCACGGAACGCTGCTGAACCTTCCCAGTAGTAGATGGCTGACCAAAAATTTCCATAAGAGCATGGACAACTCATCCAAGAGGTCATAAAGGAACCCAGTACTACATTTCAAGAACTGCAGCTCTCACTTGCTTCAGTTAAGGTCAGTGTTTTCCATAGCCTCCATGGGAGAAATCCAAGGCCAAAAAAAAAAAAAAACACTGCTGACCTAAAAGAACACAACGACCCATCTTACATTTGCCAAAAACATCTTGATAATCCCCACTTGAGGTAAATGTTCTTTGGACTGACGTGACAAAAGTGTAACTTTTTGGAAATGTGTGTCCCCTTTACATCTGCCGTAAAACTAACACATAATTTTAGAAAAAGAACATCAGACTGAATGTAAAACATGGTGGTGGTAGTGTGATGGTCTGGTGCTGTTTTGCTGCTTCAGGCCCTGAACAACTTGCTGTAATAAATGGAACCAGGAATTCTGCTGTTTACCAGACAATCCTGAAGAAGAATATCTGGTCATATGTTTGTGACCTCAAGCTCAGACGTACTTGGGTTCTGCAGCAGGACAATGACCCAAAAGCAGCCAAACAACTCCACCTCTGAATGGCTTTAAAAAAAAATAAGGCTATATCAAAGTCTGATTGAGATGCTGTGGCATGATCTTAAACTGGTGGGTCATGCTTGAAAACTCTCCAATGTGGCTGAATTAAAACAATTCTGTGTGGAGTGGAAGTAAATTCCTCCACAGAGATTCATCAACAGTTTTTGGTAAAGCTTGATTGCAGATGTTGCTGACATTAGTGGCACGATCAGTATGACAGTATGACAAAAAAGGCAAAAACAAAAGAAATCTGTTGGGAGGCACTTCAAACACTTCACTTCATGAAAAAGAAATCAAAATTGTATTTATTGTCGCAGGCATTTTCAAGACTTAATGGTGTATACTTTTTTCAGTCAAAGAAATTTGTGAAAGCCTAATATTGCGTTTACATCATTATAAGCGATGTAAGCAAACTTCTGACCACAACTGCAGGCTCTAAAAAAAAAAAAAAATCAAGAGATACATCTTAGGCAGCACGTACGATCATGTTCTCCAAGGGCCAATAAGATGGCAAGCATATAATTCCACCTCAAGCTCGAAGCTTCAGCTGCCAGTTAATTGGGCCACCCCCACACTTCTAAACAAACGCTGCTGTCAGGCGCCAGATGAGGAGCCACCAACGTGCTGACAAGATTGGCGATGATGAGATATGTGGGTAATTTGGCACCTCCATAGAAGTGCAGCACAAACGAGGCAAAAGGGCTTTTAGCTTCTCACATTCTCCCATCCTAATGCTCTCCAGAAATGCTGAAAGGAGGAGGGAAAAAAGAATGCATACAGCACTGACCCACTGAAATATCACCAATAGATACAGCAATCCTACATCAAAATAATCCCACAGCTGACATGAGTAAACACAGCATCTGTCAGCAAAGCTGTCTCAATTCTCTGCGCACAGAACAGGTTAAAGAAACGGTGCAATTGCCGCGATAATCGCCTGAATACCACAGAATAACCACGGAAACAAGGCATGATGAGGCAAAGGGGGGGCACACTTCATCTTAAGTGCACCGAGGCTATCAGAATTCCAGCTCAACCACTCAACACCATCAATCCACCGAGCTTAATGGTCACCATGCTGGATTTTAAATGTCAAGCACTGTCATTGTGCTGCATATCTCTGATAAAGGTCCACTCTCACATGACAAGGTTAATGTAATTGCGCGAGTCTGGTAAACATCAGTTAGGTGGGCTTCGAATGAGAAACTGCGTCACACCAAGCAATCGTAGAAGAAATACATATGGCTTTAAACACATATAAACCATAAATATACTGCCCCTCGACAGATACAGCACGTATAATCTCGTCAGCACCGGTGTCGGAACCACAGTATTCACAGACAAACAGAGAGGACTCAGCTGAAGCCAATAATCAAATGCACCTGCAGGTGCTCAGAGATCATCACAGCAGCTTAGATGGGAGGGAAATGAGTGTGTGGGTGAGTCCAGTTGATCCCTGTTGTTCTCGCACTCACAGACTCACAGGCAGAATACATGAAGGCTGCCATTACTGCCTATAACACTTCATAGACAGCCTTTCCCCAAATATACACCAACATAGAACACTTTTCCTTTCTCTGTTGCTTTTCTACTTCCTTTTCTCACACCTGTCAAAGTGTCTGCTGCTCCCCGAATCAAAGAAAAGTGAGGTAGGCGATAGCAGTCTGTCTTTTGTATTGAATTTCAAATAGTCAGGGTAGACTCTGCACACTTCCAAGCAATACAGGGAAGGCATCTGCTCCCAGCTGCACGGATGTTTTCACATGGCATTGGATACTGGAAAATATTGTTTTTACCGCTTATAAATTGCACTCACAATGGCTTTATATTTTGTATTTTATTGAGATTTTAAATGATAGACCAACACAAAGCAGCACAAAATTGTGAAGCTGAAAAAATGATATGTTTTTCAAAATTTCAGTCAAATAAAAATCTAAAAAGTGTAAGATGTAAAACAAGTATTCAGCCCAGTTTACTTTGAAACCTCTAAATAAAATCCAGTGTGAAGACCTCAGGGGTTTGTTAGAAACCACTAGTGAACAAACAGCATTACAAAGACCAAGGAACTCACCAGAGGGGTCAGAGATAAAGTTGTAGATAAAGTTGGTAGAGACATTGGTAGAGACAAACCCCAAAAGACTTACAGCTGTAATTGCAGTGAAAGGTGGCTCCCCATATTGATATGGGGGGTTGAGTACCTTTGCATGTCACATGTTTTAGATTTTTATTTGATTAAAATTTTAAAAATCATGTATCATTTTCGTTCCACTTCACAAACTGTATAAAATCTTAAAATCTGTATAAATTACATTATACATTATATATATAAGTTTGTGGTTGTAAGGTGACAAAATGTGAAAAAGTCCAAGCAGTATGAATACTTTGGCAAGCCACTGTAAACAACCAGTATGTGATAAACTCTGGCAGAACCACAACTAGACACCAACATCAAAAACTTCTCTAAAAGGGAAGGGAAAAATAAATAAATAAATAAACAGGCAATCCAATTGAATATGTCGGAATGACTGTGTCTTTAAGCAGGACAATGACGCCAAAATGTACTTCGAAAAGCACCCAGAGATGGATGAAAACGACGCAATGGAGAGTTCTGAAGTGGACAGCAATGAGTCTTAATCTGGAGAAGTTTAAAAAAGGTTGAAAATTTCAGTTGAGAGGTGTTAGAAGCTTGTTGATGGTTAGAGAAAGAGACTGATTTCAGATATTATTTTTAAGGGTGAGCAAACAAATATTCAAGGTCTCCTTCCCTTGAAATCCATTTTTTCTTGTTCTTTGTGAAATACTATAGGTCTCTCTGAGTTGTATATGATGCGGCACATAAAACTGTTTCTCAGCCTCTGTCTGCAGTAGCTAAGAAAAGAAAATCCTCAGAAATACGAGTTGATCAAAGAGACGTAAAATGTCAACGTCAGACAGTGAGTACACAGCCTTGCCCACCTCAGCTCAGGACTGCCCACAGGTGGAGCTTATAGCTTTTGTTTACAGAGCTAGTTAGCGTTAGCTATCTTGTGTAAATAACTGTGGATTTAATCAGATCTCTGGATGATTCCACATTTTACAGAGAACTTGTATATATACTATGGGAGCACAGACTTACAAGGTAGCACAACTCGACAGAACACCGGTCAAAAGCGGACTCTGGAGCTTCGACGTGGTGAAGCTGCCCAAGTACCGAATCACCAAGTCTGAGGTAAGAGTTTAGTAGCGTTAGTTTAGCTGAAAGAAACGGTATCAATGGCGCGGAGGGAGGGGCCTGGTGCGAAGAGAGGTGTGGGGGGATCCACGTGGCCGCAGAGGCAGATTGGCCGGGGCGGGCAGAGGCGATAAATTTGCATGTATGAATATTCAAATAAAACATGGCTAAATAGAAACACCTGAGCACTTTTTTTTTCACAAAAAAATGGCTCACATGGAATTCATTCATACTAGAGACCACATCTAGACTGTTTAAAATGAATGAAGAAACGATGGTATAAGACCTTGTGGTGGAGGATTCCAATAATTTTGAGTTTTGTGCAGAGTTTTTTCTCATAGGAAATAAACACATATACTGTATAACAGGACAGCACGGACAATTCAAATTAATCTGTCCCTGCTGTCCTGAGAGTTGCCAGTCTCGAGCTGGTGGCCCACACTGCGGCTCACTGCGGTGCGGTTGTTTTGTTATTGGCTGAGAGAGAGAGAGAGAGAGAGAGAGAGAGAGCACAGTGCAACAGGAGTGATAAACCACTGTGTCCAGCTTTAAAGTGTGGAGAATGTGCAGTGATAGTATCTGGAGGGTTGTCTCAAAAGAAGCCCAATTTCCTCACCCCTTTAATGTGTGTGTTGTATTTTTTTAAAGCAAGGTGCTGGGAAGCTCAATTTTCCTCTTCGTATAGCACAGAGGGCTGTTCCATTTACCTGAAGTAATGGGAGGGCAATCCTGACCTTTTGAGACCGGGCCTGGCAAGGGTGTTTTGCTGAGAGGTGTGAAGATGGTGAAGAGAAAAGGAACAGCCTGGCCCAGAAAAAAGTGCTTTGCTGGACACGGAAGACCTGGCATTCTGCCTCAATCTGTAGGAGTAAGAACATCAGGGATCAACTGGGCTCACCTCCGTTCACCACTGTTCGGACCATGTGCTTCATACTGTATGTGTTTCATTAACACTGGTAAAAGTAATAGACAGAAATGCACCTCTCTAATAAAGTCATATTTTATAGCAACGTTGTGCTCAAGTGCCAATGTGACACATCATGAATAAAACACCTTTCACATTGTATTCTATCTGATTCATCAAATATGTCATAATGACTTTTTATATAATGACTCATCTCAAGCTTTGCAGGTCATGATTGAGTCCTGGTTAAAGTACTGTATTTATACAGGGAATAACCCACTGTTCCTCTCTATAAACTTTCATTCTCTCTCTTCACATCATATTCTTTCATTTTGGGCCAACAGTTTTTTTTTAGAGATTTGATTTTAGCTTTCCTGCACTGAATAATCAGAGGGTGTTTGGAGCTCTTTTCATTTCTAGCAGGAGTCCCAAAACCTAGACATCAGTCACCAATTTTCACCTAATTTGCACCTTCCTTTTAGAAAAGTATAACTCATCTAGTACATCTTTTCATCCTGAAGGCTAAGCATTCTCCAGTATAGCCTGAAAGGAGAAAAGGGGAAAAAGGTAACAAACTAAATAAAGCATAACAAAAGTTTGGTTATGTAAAATCCAGTGACATTAAGCTACTAAAGAGCAAAATATCTCTGATTTCTTATCTTAGTCATTTTTCATCTTGTTCCATTCAAAGTATCTCTTCAAAAGCATGCAAAAAAATGACCTTCCAGGTCATTCACTGTCAGTGCGCATCATTACAGTACACACATCCATCAGACCTTTACCAGACTTAACCTTTAATCTTGTTAATATTTATTACTTTTTATTGAAGAACGGTAAAGAAATCTATAACTACATTTACCATAACTCATTTAAATAGAATGCAGTCAATAATAAAATGCAATGTCGAGGAATAAATGGCCATAGGGAGTACAGGGACGATTCCCGGTGGGCCAATCTGTGTGTGGGCTGCTAAAAAGAACTAAAAATAGAATCTGTAATATTTGAGTATTTGAATATTGAATTGTCCATTGATCTACATAACCCAGGTGAGTGGCCTTAAGCCAATCATAACCACACTGTAAACCCGTACGTTGTTTGAACTCAAATGATTTAAGTCTGTTTTACATAAAATCCGATATTTCTAAAAGAATACTCAACTATTTTAAGGTTGTTGAACATTTGTGGGCACAAATACATTCAAACTGAGATCTTTGAGTTGAAACAACTTATAATAACTGAGTTAAGTCAGTTTCCATTGGCAGCTTCTTTTTCATTGGCTCCTGTCACAATCCATTTGCATACTGGGTGTGTCCAACAGTTTCTGACACTCACCATCAGTGTGTAGTGATCCCCCCTGGGCTACTTTAGAAATAAATCAAGTTCCTCTTTAGTTGTAATAACTTGATGTTTTAATTTATGCTAACTCAAGTTTTTGTTCCCCATTACTTAAAAAAATTGAGCAAACCGGCTGCCTTAAGTAAACTCAACTTATTCGGTCTTACAGTATAAAGAGTAAAAAAAAAAGTTAAAAGTTCCCCTTTAGTTGTCATAACTTGATGTTTTAAGTTATGCCAACTCAAGTTTTCATTACCCATTACTTAACTTTTTTTAAGGCAACTGGTTTCCTCATTTTTTTAAAGTAAACTCAGTTTATCCGGTCTTACAATATAACAAAAATAAAAAAAGCACCCAACACCCCCCCAGCCGGCAAAAATATGAAACCTCAACAATAATGAAGCAGACTTATCCATCAGAAATCCAGAAAAGAAACAATTAAGAAAATTAAGACAGCCCTAAGTGATCATCTACACTGAATAAATTAGACCTATGCATCTTGTACAAATATTGTAATTTAGCAGCAGGTAGGCTAGCAATAAAATATATGGACAGTGTTTATGTTTGCTACCTCCCTGGCAGATAATGCAAGTAATGAACTAGAACAGTTAGTGCAATGAGTTATTCGAACTGGTTGATAGTTTGGCTAAACACTGTAATTAATATGTTATATTAACAGGAAAAGGAAAATGCTGATCTGTTCCAGATTCACTGTTTATCATATTTGCAATGTCATGACATTGCAATAGCCTGATGTTCTTAACTTTAGTTATAAAGAAGGTAGAATAGCTGCTCCTGCTATGCTTGCTATTCTACCCTGATAATTTATCTCACACATGGTTGGGTAGGAATGTTGTACTATAATTTGGTGCATCATATAATCAGACTGAAACATTTATGTTTAGTAGTGTCTATGAACACCAGCTGCTCACTGTATTCAAAGCATGAGGTGCATCTGTTTAATTCTGAAAAAAAAGTAGTAAGTCTGTGTACTAAACAAAAAATTGGCTTGGTGTTTTTGAGATGGATTCCTTATAAATTCAAAATCAGAAAAATCTGAAAAAAATATAACTAATAATGAAAAACAGTTACTGTGCCCATTTTTATATTATATTGTGGATTTTGGATTTTATAGTTACTATGCAATTTGCACTTTCCTTATAACTTTCCTCATATGTTGGTTGTTAAGGGAATGTTGTGTTTTTTTTTTTTTTTTTTTTTTTTTTTGGCTCTCATCGAGACCAGCCCAGGAAAGGAAGGCCAAGAGTTACCTCTATTGCACAGGATAATTTCATCAGATTTATTTGTAAAGCATGTCTCGTAGTAGGAATTCATTGCAGATTATGGGGAAAAGGTTTTAAGCCTCCTTTATGTAAGGAAAAACTTCCTCTGTAAATCCTACGAACAAATTAATCAACAGGGGTTTATGGGAGACTCTTTTATGGTGCGGGGTTGCTATAATGAGCCTTAGGTTGATGCCTACTGGGCATCAAATTGGCATTCATTTATGAGCCATTTTATCAGTGGTATGACAGCACTGGGAAACGCAGGCTCTCAGCGGGAAGGTGGTTATATAAGTGTTTATGGTTCTCCCTAATCAGCGCAAGTGTTCTGAACAAATGGCATACACCTCAGAAGTCACGTAGCTTTGTTCCCTGCTCTGCCCCAGATTACAGCACAGCCAAAACTGAGCAAGTGACTCATAAGAGAATGAGGGAGTCAGTGAAGAAGTGCTTAAAAGGGTGAATGAGCAAATAAAGCTAATTATTCATCACAATGTGTTAACCTTATATAAACTGTTGCTGTTTACAGTTCAATAATTAATCAGTGTCTTCTAAACTGTTTTATAAGGACAGCATCAGTTCTGTGAGGTCAGGATTACGGGGCTTTTCTTGTCCCACTTTTCCCACTTTTTTCAACTAACTCTGTACTTCATGTCCAGCAGTAACATCATGTTAAACATTTCTGATGAAAACTGTAGTGTGTGACCAGTTCAACAGGGGCAAAGGAGAACTTAACAGCACATCAACAAAACAGCAAAACAAGTAAACCCGTATCCTAATTCTAATCAAGAAGACGGTTAAATAGACATTTCACTGTTATCTGAGGTAAAAGGTATCTGTCAGGGCTCCGAGTGGTCCAGCGGACTAAGGTGCTGCCACTATGATCAGAAGGTCGTCATTTCGAATCCTGGTCATGTAGCTTGGGTAGATGGCGCTCTCTCCCCACATCACTTCAAAGGGTGATGTCGATCAGCACAAGGCGTCTGTGAGCTGATGTAGTCGCTGCGCTTTCTTAGTGGGTTGGGTAATTGGCTGTGTAAGGTAGAAAATGGAATAAAAATGTAAAAAAAAATTATATATATATATGGTATCTGTCAAAAAAAGTCTGTATGTTACAGAGTAGTCTTTGTTTACAGACATTACCTGGCACCCCTGCTGCCAGAAAAGTACAGTTTTTACAGTATTTTTTGTATGTTCTGTTACAGTAGAAAAAAAAATCATTAAACAGACATAAATGTTTCAAATACATTCATTATCTGAAGTAAGTTATATGGCCCTATATCAAATGACTGTCATTTAAATAGCCTTCTTACATGCTTGTAAATTTATCTACACCGTTGGTGGTCTGAAAGTGAGCTGTGTTCAGGTAGATTTATAGTATTGCTATCTGTCTTGGCAACAGAAAAAACAGGTGCACCACTGACTGATTACAACCTAGACCACAGTCAACAGCCAGACGTACATTACCTCTTAAAACTGAAAGTCTATTTTCCCACATCTTGCTTGCTTAATTTTAAATTCACAGTTGTCCAGATGTCTAATTACTAATTCATGCAGGACCTACATTATTTTTGGTGTGTACAGACTCTCTAAATGTGGTCTAAACCTTTCTTTTTTGTAACCTAGCACTACTGCACTGTAAGGTTTGTAGAAGCCAAGGCTTTTTAACCCAGAAGAGCCCATGGTGACATATAATATCTCACAAAAGTGAGTACACCCCTCCGATTTTTGTAAATGTTATATGTTTTAATGGAACAACACGGAAGATTTCGCACAATTGGTTATTTTCGCTTCTGTAACCAGAGATTTAGACCGGCTATGTGTTATTTTGAAGGCACAGCAAATTTACACTGATATACTATCGCTGTACACTGACTACTTTACATTATAACAAAGTGTCATATCTACAGTGTTCTCCAGAGAAAATATATAATAAAACATTTACAATAAAGTCTATGACTTTATGTGTTATATACTGTTTAAAATATATGAAAAACTGCTTAAATGACTTTAAATTCACTTTAAATCATAAAGTTTTTAAGTTACATATACTGGACACCTGGCATCTGTTTTGTAAATGACATGACATCATTTACAAAATGCTGTTGTGCTTAGCTACTGTGTGATTAGCTTCTAAATTCCTCTACCACTCCATTTACAATTTAAATGCTTTAATAAAATATCATATATTACATATATGACTGTTATTGTGATATATACAAATGTAACCTAAGGATTTTAAATGTAATTTGACCTCTTTATCCCAATATGAAAAACACTACTGAGCAGAGTAATGAATTTAACTGATTCAATTATTTTGAATCAAAATAACATATGTAGTTAATAATAAATAAAAACTTAAATAATAGTAAAAGCTTCTACACTCTTTTATGATTTTCTTCTTGTATGTTTATTGTTTATATTATAAAAATAGCTGTGATGCCTTTGTTGCATTTATACAAAAGAGCATGTAATACCGGATCACATACTTAAGGTATTTACTTGAATCTAATTAGATGCAATTCATTTTTATCAAAGAAGATAATCTTACTCCAGTCCTGAATGATCCAATCCTTGTGGTCTTTTGCAAATGTAATCCTGGCTCTTCTTTGCTTCTCACTGATTTTTTGCTAGCTTTACATTACCATTATTTTTGTAGGTCATGTGATGTGTTCCTGCAGTTGCTGACAGACATTCAAATAAACAGCCAATCTCCAGACATGAACCTCATTAAAAAACTTTGATGAATGTAATTCATCAAACAAAGCTGAATTGGTTGGATTTTTGCTTCAGGAGCGGCCCAAAAGCAGTGTGAAAGACTGGCGGAGAGCGTGCCAAAACACATGAAAGCTGTGATTAAAAATCAGGGTTATTCCACCAGATTTTTGAACTCTTCAATCATCAGTATTGTTGTTTCTAAATGAATATGAGCTTGTGTTCTTTGTGTTATTTGGGATCTCAAAGCACTGCATCTTTTTCATTATTTTAACCATTTATTTTGGTAGTTACAGCTTTTACACTCTTTAGGGATTTTTTAAAATTATTTTTATATTAAGAAAATGGGGCTTTTGTTGGATTTATTTACGAGAGCATTTAATACTGAATCACAATTACCACTTCAAATCATCATTAACGTATTTAATTGAATATAATTAAATGCAATTAACTGCAATAACATATAATTGCATCACACACCTCTATTACTTGCAGTTTAAATCTAGTTTGATTTGTGAATCCAAAAAATTGTTAGACAATATAAATGGAACCACAGAAGATTTACTTTGTAGTCATTCATTTAGCAAAAAAAAAAAAAAGAGAGAGAGAAGTTGGGAAAATGTAAATCCAGGTTTATGCACCGAACATTCTGATTGATTCCGAATGAAATATTCCTGACCTGAGTGCCCCCACAGTCTTGTTTAATTGTGCTGCCAGTCTTAAAGAAAGGTCAGTGGATTAGAACAATGGCAGAACGGTCACTAAACAAAATCAAGCCAAGTGGAGAAATTGGCCTTTAAAATGGAGAGAGAAACAAAGGAGGAGCGATAGCATGAGACAGAGGAGCTGTGGATGGGGGGCGACCCCATATGCATGTGTGGATTTTAGAGCAAAAGGAAGCATCTACAGACCAATAATTATGCATTCAGTAGACAATCCTAATCACTCACTTTGATGCCAGTTGGACTGCAGTGAATATCCTCTGAAACACTGCCCTCTAGCTGCGACTGCTGAAACAAGAGGGGTTGAGTGACACAGGCCGTAACCCCTTAAAGATATTAATGCACTAAAAAAAGAGTTAGTTCATGTATACAAACCTGTGGATGCCATACTTATACTGAATAAAACTCTATATAAAACATTATACAGTGTTATGAAAAAGTATGTGCACCCCTGATAATTTTCATGATTTTCCTTTATAAATCTTTGGTTATTCAGATCAGCAATTTCAGTTAAATATATCATATAGCAGACAAACACAGTGATATTTGAGAAGTGAAATTAAATTAATAGGATTTACAGAAAGTGTGCAATAATTCTTTAAACAAAATTAGGCAGGTGCATATATTTCGGCATCCCAACAGAAAAAAAATCTATCAATATTTAGTAGATCCTCCAGTTCAGTCAGGTTTAATGGTTTCTGAACATGAACAACCCGCTTTAAATCACACCACAGATTTTCAATATTATTCAGGTCTGGGAATTGAGATGATCATTCCAGAACGTTGTACTTGTTCCTCTGCATGAATGCTGTAATAGATTTTAAACAGCGTTTAGGGTCGTTGTCTTGTTGAAGTATCCAGCCCCGGCGCTTTAACTTTAAATTTCTCACTGGTTCTTGAGCATTGTTCTTATAAATCTGCTGATATTGACTGGAATCCATGCGACCCTCAACTTTAACAAGATTCCAGTACCTGCACTGAGTACCTGCACAGAGCCCCAAAGCATGATGGAACCACCACCAAATTTTTCTGTGGGGAGCAGTAAAGTGTTCGTCTTGGAATGCTGTGTTATTTTTCCGTCATGCATACCGCCCTTCAAATAACTCAAATTTTAGATTCATCTGTCAACAGCTTCTTATTCCAAAATGAAGCTGGCTTGTTCAAATGCGTTTTAGCTTTAGCATACCTCAAGCGGCTCTGTTTTTTGGCGTGTGCTCAGAAAAGGCTTATTCTGCATTAATTACTCTCCTATACAGCCTTTCCTTGTGTAAAGTGCTCTAAATAGTGAACGATGCACAGTGACTCCATCTGCAGCAAAATGATGTTGTAGGTGTTTGGAGCTGGTCTGTGGGTTGACTATGACTGTTCTTACCATCCTTCTCCTCTGCTTATCTGAGATTTTTCTTGATCTGCCACTTCAGGTCTTAACTAGAACTGTGCCTGTGGTCTTCCATTACCCTGACTATGTTCCTCACAGTGGAAACTGACAGCGGAAATCTCTGAACCATGATGTTTTCAGGTCATTTAAGAGTGTTGCCACTCAAACAAACAAAAATTGCAAAGAGGAGAAAAAATTGCAATTAGCTTCTTAATCCTTTCACATAATTGGATTCACCTGTGTATGTAGGTCAAGGGTCAATGAGCTAAACAAACAAACTTTGTTGTTCCAGTAATTAATACTAAATGTATTCAAATCAATACCTTTTGCCTTATTTTGTTTAAAGAATTACTGCACACTTTCTGTAAATTCTATAAACTTAATTTCACTTCTCAAATATTTCTGTTTGTCTGCTATATGATATATTTAACTGAAATTGCTGATCCAACCAGTGATTTATAAAGGAAAATTATGAAAATAATCAGGGCTGCCCAAACTTTTTTATACCACTGTAACAAACCTAAATGTTTCTTATTTTCTCTTTAGGAGGGGATATTAACTTGTTGAATTGCAACAGGTATTTCCAGTATGTGGTGGGAATTGTTATGCAAGGCTGTCTGGTGAGAATAACAAAAGCTTTGTTACTGTAATAGATTTGAGTGACCTGCTTCAGAAGTGAAAAGTAGCAGTAAAGCAAATCTGAAGCACTAATCCAAATCTGAATCAATTCCCCCCCAACACACTACAGCTTGCACACACTGTAACATAAAACACGGATGAATAATTGCACAACTTTTTCTGTAGGCCTTGCATTTAAATGTTTTTCCAGGATGGTATTTTTTTGTTGTGAAATGTACACTAGTTTTAGAATAACCCAATTCCTTGCATGCCCTTTTTTGTTGGGGTAACTTTATAAATTGATTTCCGCCCGTTCTCGTCTTTTCGGTGTGTATATTTATTTTATTTTTTTTCCCCTTATTCCTGGGTTTACCTGCTTTGAGATCAACTGTTCGCCAAATTGGGTTCAATAACCCTCTGGGCTGAAGAGCTACTAGTCTGTAGCACTCCTTACATCCCATTACATCCCATTACACTTCATTTTCCAAAAAGTTTTTTTGTGGCCCGCCACGTAATGTCTTGGAAAAAATCTGCTGTGGCCAAACCTAATTGCCAATCCATGCTGTATATGCACTCAGTGTCTGTATCACTACTGTGTAGCTGCTCGCTGGCATTGCTCTGTGTTTGTGCACACATGCTTGTGATTACCTGTGTGAGTACACAATCTGTGTGACCTTTTACATGTGTCTGTAAATGTGACTCTCAACACATGCACACACGTGCAAACCAACATGTGCTCCTGTGTGTGTGTGTGCGTGGGCTGAGCTTTGGTGTGGCACCTGTCCTGACACCAAAGGTGTCCTTAGATCGTCTCATCCTGAGACAATCCAAAGGTGAGTTCAGTCTAAGGCCGATCAATTCAACCCCCGGTGCGGGAGAATCTCAAGCAGCCCTCACAATCATTACAGGATAATGAGCGAGAGCTCCGGGAGGCTCTGAAACACTCCGCCTGATGATCTAAGTCTGTTCCACGGGCCCAGCAATCAATGTAATGTAATCTTCCAGCACACCTGATGATCCACAAGCACCTGAAGACTGAAGTATGTGCAAACAGGTCGGTGGTGCCACTTTATAGCTGGGGAAAAGTGGACGTGTTTAATCTGTAACAGTGGTTAATCAGAGCACATGGTTAAAGGAGCCTAAGCCAATTATCTGCTGGTGTACTTAGCTACACCCAAGGCCTTGACAGAGACCAGACATAATCAGCGCAGCAGCCCCGTCTGACAGCATCTAAAAGCAGGAGGGGGGAAAGTGGCCCATTCTGAACATTGCAGCTGACTTCCACACACAGTTGAAGAGAGCAGAGACAGAGAAACACTAGGCAGGCACCATAATCTCCTGTCAAAGATAAGACATTTGTTAGAGGTAAAAAATACAGGAAAGGGTATTTTTATGTAGAACACTGCTATGCAAAATTAACATTTAATTTGTGTAAACTTGACAGATTATTATTGTAATTTAGCAGTGATTTCAATCACTGTAAATTAATTTACATTTTTTTTCAGTAGAGTTATTTACTTATCGTCTGTAATTTTAACAGGAAAACTCTGGTAACCATAGCTGCCAGCGTTTTCCTGTAAAAACTACAGTTTTTTTTTTACAGTGTAATTAAAGGCCTGTGGAGTCGGCCAAATGCTTTAGAGGTGAAGAAGAGACGGAGAGTCAGGAGAGATGGGGTGGATGACCTCTCACTCTAGCGGAAGATAAAGTGTGGAGTAAT
This sequence comes from Astyanax mexicanus, assembly GCF_023375975.1. Lineage (NCBI taxonomy): Eukaryota > Metazoa > Chordata > Actinopteri > Characiformes > Acestrorhamphidae > Astyanax > Astyanax mexicanus. Next base: position 35,541,050 of record NC_064409.1, on the reverse strand, counting down.
TAACACACCTACCAAGCAAGGTCTGTCATTCAGTCAGCGTGAACCTTCAAAAATAACAAAAACTTTGAATATTTCATGCAGACAGGAAATTCTACCAAAGCATGGCAGCTTATTGGTTCTTAGCAGTGGGCTACTGGATTCAAGTCCCTACCTGGGTGGCAGTTGGGGGCTCCAAGGCGCTTCCACTATGATCAGGAAATCGCGGGTTTGAATCCCATTCATATAGCTTGCCATCAGCTACCGGAGCCCTGAGAGAGCAAAATTGGCTTTGCTCTTTCTGGGTGGGTAGATGGCACTCCTTCCCCAGATCACTCCAAAGGGTGATGTCTTAGCGTCTGTGAGCTGATGTATCAGAACTGAGTCGCCAAGCTTTTCTCCAAGTGCACTGTGCTGTTACTCGGCATCAGCAGCAGTTGGAAAGAGGCGGCACACTGTTTGCATGATGTGTTCTATACCTGGCAACCTGTGGTTTGGAAATGGGAGTTGGGGAATGTTGGTGATGCTACATCTTATTCATGTTATTACTACTTATTTTTACTATAGAAACTATAATCCTGAATGTTCCTTTAAAGTATTTAAAGTATTTTATTTTTACAATACATTTTTAGCTCAGAGGTATATGCTGGGTGTAATATTGCATACAAAACCTTTGTCAGTTCAAGACATAAAAACAGAACAGAAAATAGCCACAAAGCCACAAATATAAGGTAGATTTACAGAAATAAGATGTATTTAATGAATCTCAGCCTTATTACATCCTTATGCTTATTTATTCAACCCACACATGCAAACTAGCGGTGCCAAGCCAGAGAATCTCTTTAGAGGAGAATACACACTTTAAAGTGAGTTTAAAATGAATGAGTTCATATGAAGCAACTGCGCAAAATCAGAGTTTATAAATGTCTGATTAGTTTTTTCTGAAATGTGTACTTCTGTCCTCAACACAGAGCTATATTAAATGTTTCAACACTGCAGACATCATTTTTTTTATTATTTTAAACTCCAGTTTCTAAACCTTTTAAACATAGCCTTTTAGCTTATAGCTCCATTCACCCCATTCATAGAGGACCCACTCACTGGCTCCCTCTAGAGTTTAACAGTCATTTACTGATGTAAAAGGAGGGAAATAAAATGGTTAGACTCTCCATAAACTGCTCTGGTAAAGCAGGAGATTTGTTTTGGACCCGTGGTTCTCTCTTTTGGTCATCCCATTGGCTGTAGGTAGCTGCTGCTCCTGACTTATAGTCGCCGACTGAGTCAGATATTAAACATGTTGAATATTTGCCATATCAGTCGGTGACAGGTCAGCAAGCATCTTTCAGTTTACACTACACAACAGTGCGAGCACTGAGTGATTCCCGATTTGCTCCGAGCCAAGTTTTTGTTGCCGATCAATGAAAAACTGGCCCAAAATCATGTAGTGTGAACCTGGCATTAATGTACAATGTAGGAAAAAAATACATTAACATTAAATAAGAAGGTGTATACAAACATTTAACTGGTAATATATGGTGCAATATACTATTTAGAGGAAGACCAGGTTGTTCAAGCTCAAGTACAAGGGTGATCTTGAGCTATCCATTCCTGGAAGTAAAGTTGGTGGAGAAAGTGGCTGTACACAACCAATAGTATTAGCTCTTTAGCCCTCGTTCTCACTTTAACCTGTCTATCAGCTGCCAGAGAGTTATCTCGTCCTGGAAATGCCCTCTAAGCCCCATGTCTGCTCTACACGGGAGCTCTTAATACTCCAGCTAAACACTTTTCACTTGCGCTCCCTCTCTGCCTCTCTTTCTCTCTCACACTCTCTCTCTCTCTTTGGCCAGTTTGGCAGGCAGAGGAAATCCGTCACATTTGTTGTTGTGGCTCAGCCGCCATCCCAAGCTGCGCAGAGTCCAGACATCTAACCCCAAAAAGCAGAGACATGAGGCCAGAGAGGAGGGAGGCCGCTGCAGGGACGAGCTGCCTGATGGCCTGAGTTACAAACAAATAGCCACACGGAGAAGGTGAGGAAAAAACAGCATAGGAAATAATGCAGTATGTAGATGTAGCTATAGAGGCTGAGTGTGAGTGTGTGTGTAGTCCTTTGTTTTATAGAACACTAGCTGCTTTATGTTTGTGAATAAAACCGTTGGACCATAGCGCCTAGAGGTCAGTCTGAGAGAGCGCTGGAGCTGTGCAGTGCATGAGGCTTCAGTGCTCTGCTGTGCATCGTTAAATGAATTCACCACATAGAGTGTGTTTGTTTCACCACATGGTATGTGAAGGAGAAAGATGGGTCAGACCACTCATAACATCCTCAACATTGTCTGATTCACACTGCAGACTGCGATTTGTCTGTAAAAGTGTGAAAGAATAGACTTTTTAGTTTGGGTTATTTATTTGCCTTCTGTATTCTGTACTCTGTATTCTGTTCGAGCTTTAGCGTTTTTAAATTCCTCAACAACACGATTTAATTCAAGTTAGATTTGCAATTCAAATCTTCTATTAATTAATGGAACCAACTACTTTATTTTGTCATCATGCTGTTCTTATTTTGTTGAGGATGCTTTTGAAAACATTATTATTTTTATATTCGTTTTATTTATATAGACTTTTTATGCATCTCACTAATTGGCTCTAAGTTGCTCCATGTTCAGAGTGGTTTAATGAGTTTGAAGTGCTTTCTGTTGCATCAGAGACATAACATGAAGAGTCATGAAGCTTTTATGAAGTTTCAGACCTTGATTTGCTCTATTGTACCTTTCAATAGTGCTGTGTTTAAAATAGTTGAATACACTATATTTCATTACTGCACGCTTAAGTGAAACACTCTAAAGCAGTTAATCTCAAACTGTAGTACCTGAATGACTGATGGTATGCAAAGCATCCTAAACTGATATGCCAGATTATCTCTGAAAATTTAATAACTCTATTAAAATATACATTTTCGTAACAATTTGTTTGTTTTTAGTGCTCATCTCAGTAAACACTGTGTCAGTATAATAGACAGTGTCATAGTAGTGTTGGGCAAGATAACTGAAACTGTATATCAAGGTATTTTTCAAGATTCTGTCGGTTTCACAGTATATCACTGTATTTTTTTTTTCATTATTATATATATATATTTTGTTCTGACTAGGGTTTAATATAGGTTTGTGAGTTACTGTTCTGTTAGAAGCATATATATAATTTTAAATACTACACACAATATATGAAAAAATTCGAATTTACTAGCAGAAAAACAGCTGAAGAATGCAAAGAATACAGATACGCTAACAAATTTAACACGACTTCCTTTACAAAACTAAATATTTTAAATAGTTCAAGCCATTCATAGCTAAAGCCATATTTCCCTTCCTTTTTCAGCTAACAAATACTTTCAGTGCAGTGTGCATTAATATTATCCTTCCAACTACAGTATTAATATGATTAAACAGAGTTATAGTTACTGTTTACCTAGTATCCTCGAGTCTTAGGGACTTTTATCACTTGCTGAATAAATGATTCTGGGATAAAAGGCTGTTCTCAGGCAGAATTGAGTGAGGGACGAGTGTTTCGGCTCCATAGAGCTAAGCTACTGTCAACTCCAGTGTGTTAGCTTGTTATGCTAACTGTTAAGCTAGCGAGCTGTCCCAGCGTGCTTCTTTGCTGGTGCTGTTCTACTCAGCGCTCTGCAGTGCCTCTAGTGGTGTGGCAGTGTGAGAAAAATAGATACCGGTTCTAGTTTTCCCTTCTGTATAAAGTATAAACTGGTATACAACCCAGCACTATGTCATAGGTTAGATAAACAGTGATCACAGGCACAGTGTACACCTACCATATAACCTTGTGGAACTCTTTAATCTCCAGCAGTCTTTGCATTAGAATTAATAATTATATTCTAATAAACCAAGTAATTTATCTAGGGTTTACAGCTCCACTAGGTAGGATTGAGATTTTGTGCTCGTGGGCTCCCCCTACAGTTGTAGAGTGTAATAAATGTTTCAGGCGGATTAGTTTCTCTTTCTCGTTTTCTGGCTTTCACAGACATATTCGGTCTCTTTCCAGCTTCTGTCAGAGTGTCTGTATATTAGTTTGTAAAGAATGAACCAGTAGTCCTTGTAGAACTGTTAGAACTAAAAGTCGGAAAGCTGGTCGCAGTTTTGGTCGGGCTGCCTCTAAAAACCTACAGAGTCTGGTTTGAGCTCAGAGTCTATTTCTCCTATTACACCTCAATGGAGCGATGCAGTGAGTTTCAAGCTGTAATTTTACTTCTTTTAAAAGATCAAAAATCAAGGAAATCCTACCTAGTGCTGCTTTAGGAGGATGCTCTGTAGATACCCTTGTTTATCTCTCTGTTTCAAGCTTTCAAGATTTCTCAGTAGGCATGCTGCATTAACTAGTAAAAAAATCAATGCTTGTCTGATTGTAGAAACAGGCAAGGCTACTCAGTAGCCCCAGATGCTGGTATTTAAAAGTTACATATGGTCTAAAAAGTTTTAGAAAGGTTTCGCTTTTGTGACTGGAATAAGGCATTGCAACAGAGTGCGAAACAGCCAAATCTTTTGTTTACACTTGTGTAAGAGCATTAATTTTTTTTTTTATCAGCAAGAACTCACACCCACATTCTACGCACTCAGCTTGCAAGTGCCAAGGCAGGCTGACGTAGTAGGCAAGGATATGAAATCATATACTCACTGTGGTAATCTTATAATCTTAGATGTGGCACAGACCTACTTCCTGTCTCCCTAATCCCCACAGAGCTGGGAGTCCATAGCCAGCAGCTATTCCAGTAATCTCAGAGTAAATCTTATCGATGCGGCTGCCACTATCAGCTCTCTGCAGAATCCCAAAGTTTCTTGATGGTCACAATATAGTGAAACAAGAGGGGTAAGAGGCTTCCTACGATCTTTCCTATTCCTACTACAGTGACATACTTTTTAATGAGTTTATCATCTTCTGATACAAAGATATTTCAAGTTAATGTCACAAAACATTTCACTACGGAAAGGAATTAGTGCCAAATTGAAAAGCAAACACTAATGTGGAAAAATGTACAGTTGTGGTCAAAAGTTTACATACACTTGTAAAAAAACATAATGTTATGGCTGTCTTGAGTTTTCAATAAGTTCTACAACTCTTATTTTTCTGTGATAGAGTGATCGGAACACATACATGTTTGTCACAAAAAACAGTCATAAAATTTGGTTCTTTCATAAATTTATTATGGGTCTGCTGAAAATGTCACCAAATCTGCTGGGTCAAAAATATACATACAGCAACATTAGTATTTGGTTACATGTCCCTTGGCCATTTTCACGGCAACTAGGCGCTTTTGGTAGCCATCCACAAGCTCCTGGCAAGCTTCAGGTCGAATGTTTGACCACTCTTCTTGACAGAATTGGTGCAGTTCAGCTAAATGTGATGGTTTTCTTGCATGAACCCGTTTCTTTAGCACTGTCCACATGTTCTCAATGGGGTTTAAGTCAGGACTTTGGGAAGGCCATTCTAAAACCTTAATTCTAGCCTGGTTTAGCCATTCCTTTACCACTTTTGATGTGTGTTTTGGGTCATTGTCTTGTTGGAACACCCAACTGCGCCCAAGACCCAACCTTCGGGCTGATGGTTTTAAGTTTTCCTGCAGAATTTGGAGGTAATCCTCCTTCTTCATTATCCCATTTACTTTCTGCAAAGAACCAGTTCCACTGGCAGCAAAACATCCCCAGAGCATAATACTACCACCACCATGCTTGACAGTAGGCATGGTGTTCCTGGGATTAAAGGCCTCACCTTTTCTCCTCCAAACATATTGCTGGGTGTTGTGGCCAAACAGCTCAATTTTTGTTTCGTCTGACCAGAGAACTTTCCTCCAGAAGGTTTTATCTTTGTCCATGTGATCAGCAGCAAACTTCAGCCGAGTTTTAAGGTGCCTTTTCTGGAGCAAGGGCTTCTTTCTTGCACGGCAGCCTCTCAGTCCATGGCGATGTAAAACACGCTTGACTGTGGAGACTGACACCTGTGTTCCATCAGCTTCCAAATCCTTGCAGACCTGCTTCTTGGTGATTCTTGGTTGACTCTTGACCATCCTGACCAATCTCCTCTCGGCAGCATGTGATAGCTTGCGTTTTCTTCCTGATCGTGGCAGTGACACAACTGTTCCATGCACTTTATACTTGCGTATAATTGTCTGCACAGTTGCTCTTGGGACCTGTAGCTGCTTTGAAATGGCTCCAAGTGACTTCCCTGACTTGTTCAAGTCAATAATTCGCTTTTTCAGATCCACACTGAGTTCCTTTGACTTTCCCATTGTAGCTTTTGTAGCTGAGTCTAATCACTGGGTCAAATGAGCCCTATTTAAATGGGCTCATGAGAAGTCAACAGCTGTAGTCAATCAGAATCACTTACAAGAAGTGAAGAGGCCATGACATGAAGCTAATTTGATTGACACAACTCGCTACATCACCAAAATTGACAAATTTTGTTGCTGTATGTATATTTTTGACCCAGCAGATTTGGTGACATTTTCAGCAGACCCATAATAAATTTATGAAAGAACCAAATTTTATGACTGTTTTTTGTGACAAACATGTATGTGTTCCGATCACTCTATCACAGAAAAATAAGAGTTGTAGAACTTATTGAAAACTCAAGACAGCCATAACATTATGTTTTTTTACAAGTGTATGTAAACTTTTGACCACAACTGTAAATGCTATCTACAAGATGCATTGTTTTTCCTCACTAACATGCTGCAAAAAAAGGCAAAACCACTCTTACAATATATTTAAATGCACCTAATCACTTTATTAAAAAACACTACACAAGAATTTTATTTTTCAGAATATAAGGGTCAGAATTGCACACAAACCTCCTTAAAATGCAATCAGCTCAACTGCACTATATAGTAGAATAGTGGAGTATGGCTCTGTGAATGTTTAAAAGCAAATCACAATGCACAGGATTGCATTTCATCTAGGAGCATCTAGGAATTTGTGCAAAAATAAAATGTATGTCACTGTCCAATCAGAACCCACTACTGAACTTGAGGCGGGGCTCCATATTTCAAGGAAAACTGAAAATTACAGATTGAATAAATAAACTATTATCCAGTTCCCTTTAAAACCTTTAGTGCAACAGTTGCTGTGTCAAGCACATGCTGTGTCAAGCTTTCTGAAGTATGTGAAAGAAAAGATCATAGTGAGTTTTCTTACAGAGTTCCCTGAGGTCTGGGTTGGTCACATGGGTTTAATGCTGAAAAGACATTCATCAACTTTAGTCAATACCTCTGGCAGCAGATGGTGTGCCCCACCTGGTGGTAAATGAGTAATGCTACACACATATTAACCAAGCAAATCTTACACAGGGTGAAATCAGAAAAATTAAAGTTGTAGTAAAGTATTGGGCTACCACAGGAATTCCGCCACAATGCCTTCAATGTGCTTTGATGAAGTCAACTGATGCTTTTATGATGTTGGAAAGCAATATCACCAAGACGTGCCATAGATGTTCAAAAGGTTGATCGGATAATCATATCAGAAAAAAATATATATTAACAAATTTAATATTATTTTCTTTACTATTGCAAGTTATTTTATTTTAAATGCCTAATGTCTAAATAAATCACATTTTATTAAATTAATGTAACTGTGAATAATTACTGTAATTACTGTACAAGAGTAGATGATCTTCAAAAGGCATAATGTTAAAACTGAGACATTTTTGGTAGAGGACATTACTAGTAATGGGGAAGTACTAATATGTGGATCAGGTATTAAATGGCTGCCTGTTACAATATTAAAAACAACATTGGGCTTAATAGGCAAATATGTATTTGATGGAAAGAAAGGTGCAGAATATCAAAAAAAGAACATCTCTTTTAGCTGTGGGGATGAATGAATCATGGTTTGGGCATTTATGAGGTAGAGCCACCTGGAATTTTCAGTTAACAGCTGTGCTGAACTTGTCAAGAGTAAATTACTTACATTTCTTGTTCTCTTTATGTGTTTGGGAGCATCAGTTGTAAAGTTGTGAAGAGGTAATGTTTGGTGTACAGTGAATAGTTAGAGTAATGCTCTAATCCATTTTATGGCAAGAAATTAATGTCAGTCATTTACACAATTATCATAATTTATTGTGTAGATACTGACAGTAAACACTAATTCAGAGATAATTCTGATATAAAGCCTGTGACTTGATTCTTGAATTTATTATGGAACACTCTTTTTCCTTTACAGCTGGGACACGGAGCAAAGCAAAGACAAGGGCTTCCACCATGCTGATACCGTGGAGGACACTGTTCTATCAGATGGTGCTGAACGTGTCATATGACATCGTAAAAGGTGCATAATACCTATAATCTTTCCATAAAATATTGTATATAGCATATAGAGTAATGTATGTGGTGATGAACACAACAACATCAACATCTGATCCATGAACAGATGGTTTATAATTGTACACCTGTAAAACTGTACAGTGTACAAAATGGGCCTGGAAGAAACTTTATGTGTTCCATAAAAAGTGAATAATTATTGTATGACTAGATGTTTAACAATTTAATATTTCGTTTTGTTTACAGCCAGTTTATGCCTTGGTGGTCATGATATTTTAGCGGCAATTAAAGAAAATAGTCCCATGGGGGAATTCATTGCAAACATCACCATTGCTGAAGAACCAAGGGCCAATAGTATTCGCCTGTGCCTCACCGGAGAGAATGCTGGCTGGTTTTACCTTGAGGGAAGAACAATTAGATTAAACACGTCCTTTTCAAGAGGGCTCGACCGAGAGGTAAGCAGATTAAGTGTATATATTTTTTCAACTTTATTTATTTATTATTATTTTTTTATTTTCTTTCAAGTGCAGTAGTACAGAACATGTGTGCTTACAAGACAATATAGGTATAATGTCTTACTCAACATTTATTTGGAAATCTTTGCATCCTCTCCAAAGTCCTTATACAATTACTCAAGGAAGAAAAGGAAAAGGAAAAAAATGCAACTTTATGTAAGAAAATACACAGTACATGTATGTTAACAGAAAAAACAGAAAAAAACAGAAAAAAAAACTGGGCACCAAAACTGGGCACCATTTTTTAACAGAAAAAAAAACTGGGCACCATTTTGTCAGAAATGTGTCTGTTTTTAATTGTAGGTTTGCAGTTATGTGTTCCATTAAATACACACCCTTTAACCCTTTCCCTCCTTTGTTGTATTGAGAGGGACTGTGGCTTTAGCCAGGAGACTGTAATCATTTTCTTAGTGATCAAAAGAAGGATTCATGCTATTAATATCTGTTTTTTTTTATCTGTTACTTCCTCTGGTATAATCCCTAAAATAAAGCATGGTGGTTCTAATGGCAATTCTATATTTAGGCATTTGTTTATTTCATCTTGTATGTTTTTCCAATATTCTAATCATTTTAGGCAATCCCAAAATATGTCTGTGTGGTCTCCTTCCAAATCACAGCCCCTCCAACATTTATTCAATGTGTCGAATATGAGTCCTAAAATTTCTCATCTTAACTTTCCATTCAAATCTCTTCCAGACTTGGCTATGGGTAATTTTATGTACCTTACTGCAAGATAATTTCCAATTTTCATCAGAAATTGTAATGTCCATCTGCAATTCCCATTTTATTTTAATATCTTTACTATTATACATTAATTGTGTAATATTTTATATATATGTGATATAAATTGCTTTTTAATAGCAGATACAGTGTTTGTTTACCCCTCAGATGTGTAAAATGTAAGAACTGACATATGCCATTGAAATAACTATACATCCATTAGATACCTCTTTATTTTACAATACATATCATACACCAGCATAATTACCAGCTGAGTTCAACATAAACTTGAAATAAAGAGCTTTTATTAAATTAACATTTATTTGAGTGGGTTGTAATTCCTTTTATGATCCATCAACAGGTCCAGGGGTCAATTTTGCTGGCCTCCTTAACATGTTATGAGGAGGACACAAAACAGGTACAGTGTATGGGACAAAGAACCTTAATAAGATAAGACAACCTAAATGTGACAACCTTAATGTAAAATAAACCAAAAACTAGTGTAAACATGGTCTCTCCTCCTTTTTCAGAATGAATACAGAGTGATGGTGGAGATCTTGAATGAAAATGACAACCTGCCATATTTTCTTGAAAAGACTATTCAACCACGATCTATTAGTGAGGTGAGTAAGAGTGAGAGTTAATCCATATTAACTTTAAATATACAAGAATAACTACACAACTAGAGATGGATTTTGTTGAGTCTGAGACAGGGCCGCTGCTAAGGTTTTGGAGGCCCTAAGCATAACTGGTCAGGGAGGCCCCCCCCCCCCAAAAAAAAAAAAAAAAACACACACACACACACACACACAAAAGGTTTACGCAAAATTTTACTATTTATTAAAATTACACATGTAACTGTGAATATTTACAACGTTATAAGTAAGGCCAATAACAGTGAAGAACAGCACAAGAGTACTATTTATAATGTATAAATAATAAATGAAACGATGCATGTCTATTTTAAGCAGTGGACACGTCATTTACACAAGCCAGCCTTAAAGGTTATGAAATTATCGTTTATATTCGTGGTGTATTTATATCAGCCTGTCAAAATCTATAGAGCTGTCTGATCCTGCTGTCATACAGACCATTTGGATAGTGCACTGACGGCATTAGTCAATAGGTAGGCTACTCTGTTTATTAATTTTTTATTAAAGTCACTAAAAATCTTCAAACTACACTACTACTATTTGCAAACGTGCCACGTGCCTTGCAATACCCAGATTAGTTTCTAGTTAAGCGTTTAAAGCTACCAAATCAGCAAAGCCAACGTAACTAGCTCAGGCAACACCACTGAACATGAAGTAATCAAAACTATTTAAACCTTTATCATCGAAGTTACTCACCAGAAAGGGATGCATGGGCCTCATCTTTCTGCTTATTTTTCTTCTTCTCAGCTCCAGACTCAAACCGTCGCTTCATTGTTGAATTACCATTTAGTAGCAACTTCGCGCGGTGAACTTGTCTCCTGCCAAACTCAAGTAGCGTTGCTACTTTAGTTAGGACTAAGGTTGCCAGATAAGTTACGATTTTTCATCCTATTTGTTTATTTTATTTTAAGTTTTTAACTTACACAAATATTGCACTGGACAAGTTTTTGTATAGAATGGCCACATACACTTTAAAAATGGTTAAACATGCGCAAGATTTAGCGCCTCCATGCATTTTTTGATTATTTATTTGACTGGAAAATGTCACATCTGGCAACAACCAACAGAGCAAACCGAGCCGTGCCATTTCAGGCAATAGGGGTGGGGGCATTATATTATGCACAAAAATAATAACGTGCCGCTTTTAAGTAGTAGAGTAGGTGCCCCATGCAATGTTTAAAGACAAAAAAGATGAGCGTATCATAAATAATTCACATTGGGTTTTAAATTTAATAATGTCATAATTTCAACACATTTCATTCTCAGTCAATTTGGCTCCCTGCAACTGCAAAATGGTTGAGGCCTAACGCTGGCTGCGTTGTCTGCGTATGCAGAGCGGCGGCCCTGGTCTGAGATTGTTGAAAACCATACAGTTGATGATTTGATTATGTTTGATGATTGTTTTCCCAGTTGACAGCAGTGAACTCTGTGGCGTTTTCAGTTAAAGCCAAAGATGCAGATGGCGACATTATCACATACATCATTGATAAGTTGTCTGTAAGTATTGTCCAAAAAAGCCCTGCATTCACTCTAAAATTCAGCACCAAAAATAGGACACAACTTAAATTCATTGTTTTTTCATTCAAATGTTTAAATTTTCTGCATTGTAAATTAATACTAATGTTGTCCAAACTATAAAGAAACACATATGAAATTATTTTGTACAAAAATGTTTAGTAAAAAAGTGTTAAACAAACTAGAATATGGTTTATATTTTACATTCTTCAATGTAGCACCTCTTGCTAAGATGACAGTTTTGCATATTTTATCATTTTTTCCAGTACACTTTAGGAGGTAGAGTCACCTAAAATGGCTTTAAGTTAACAGCTGTGCTGAACTTGTTAAGAGTTAAATGGCAGTTTCTTCAATTGTGTGTCATTTTAATGTGTTTGAGAGCATTGTGTTGTTAAGAGGTCGAGTTTGTATACAGTGAATAACCCTATTTCAATAATGTTTTACTCAACTACTGCATTTCTAAGGCACACTTAATAAGGCACAACTAAAACCCTTTCATTTTCCCAAAAATCATCAGTGCACCTTATAATCCGCTGTGCTTTATGTACGATTACTACCAGTCAGGTATTAAGGAGCAGTAAAGCCACTCTGCTGAAGTACAGAGTTTTAAGGGGGTGTTTTTGGTAGATTTTTACCAGCACTAAGGCTGGGTTCAGCAGCATTAGCATTAGGCACTAACCACAGCGTTAGCTCTTTCGCCATTGAGAAACGAGTATATTGGACTGTAGTCTGTGTGTTTGCCATGTTAAAACAAGCTATGTGGGACTAATACTAAGATAGCGTAACACTTAGGGTGCTGCTGCACCCAGCCTTAGTGCTGGAGAAACTTCACTGAAAACTGAGCCTTAGACAGAATATTGGAAATCTAAGCTTACTGCACTTTACTCACCCAAATAAACATTTTTCAGGACAGAAATCTGTGTAGATTATGCTTGTTTGACTTTGAAAGAATTTTTTTTGAAAGAATTATAGTTACTTAGGCGCTTCAAACAGCTTTCCCATTGGAAGGGAAACATGGCGACCCCCGTGCTCACTTCGATGTAGACATCCCTACTAGCATTGCTTAGTGCACCTTACAATCCAATGTGTCTTATAGTCTGAAAAATACGGAAAGTAAAAAAAATGACTTGGTCAGTCAATCTGAAAAAGTTCAAGAACTTTGAAAGTATCCTTGAGTTCAGTCGCAAAGACCATTTAAAATGATGATGAAACTGGCTCTCACCAGGACCACCCCAGAAAAGGAAGACCAAAAGTTACCTCTGTTGCACAGGATTAGCTAGTCAGAGTTAACAGCCTCAGAAACCACAAAGTTAAACAGCACCCCAGGTAGTATTTTGGTTTGTTTAACAGTTTTAAATTACTACATGATCCCTTATGAGTTCCTTAATAATCTGGATGACTTCAGTATTCATGCATGATGTAAAAAGGCATTTCTACTACTGTAAATCCCATTCTACCCCCAACTGAGACAAAGAAATCCAGAATGCTAAATTAGCTACTGATGAAAGGGCTAATTAATACAATGATAATGGGTTTTCTAGCCAATTATCATTAGCTGTCTGGCATGCTTCTGCAGTAGCTGAGTAGCATATAAACAAAAAAAATTGAAACAGCCTTTTCAAGCTGTCTTTCTTCTTCAAACTGGAGAAGGGGAGTAGACTTGTTTGAACATATGTTGTGATGTAACAGAAATCTCACCCATGCTCTATGTCTCTCTTTCATAGCCTGATGCCAGCTATTTCAGAATTGACCTTCCCAACAGCGGAATTATTATCTTGAACAAACCACTAGACTTTGAAACTAAAACCGAGCTCCAGGTGAACATATGTGCTGTGGTAAGTTAGAAACAGATTTTGGTTATTCTTTAGTATTTGGTAAAGTAGTCTTCATAACAGAATATTTAAAGGTTTTTAAATTAATTTTAAAATGTCTAGTTGTGGTCTCTAGTATGAATGAATGCCATGTGAGCTGTTTTTGTGAGAAAAAAAAAGTGCTCAGGTGTTTCTATTTAGCCCTGCTTTAGATCACTGAATTAGAGGTCTCTGAAGAAAGACAGGTTTTGGCTCTTGCTAATGAATATTCATACATGCAAATATAACACTGCTAATGTTTCTTTCAGCTAAACTAATACTACTAAACTCTTACCTCAGACTTGGAGGCTCAGTGCCCCAGAGTCCGCTCCATATCATAAAATCTGATGCGAAAGGAGTCCGCTTTGCCTGGTGTTCTGTCGAGTTAAGTTACCTTGTCAAACCGTGCTTCCCTAATGTATATTTAAGGTCTCTGTAAAACGCGGAATCAACCGGAGATACAATTTAAACCTACACTTACTTACACAAAATAGCTAACGCTAACTACCTCTGTAAACAGAAGCTGTAAGCTCCAGCTTGAATCAGGTCCGCCAACTCACTGGTTGACGTAGACACCTAGCATCTCTCTGATCAACTCGTATTTCTGAGGATTTTCTTTTACTAGCTACGGCAGACAAGGGAGGCTGAAGAACAGTTTCACATGCAGCATTTATATACAACTCAGAGAGACCTATAGTATTTCACAAAGAACAAGAAAAAATGGGTTTTAGCAAAAAATACCTTTTCATCTCACCTTTTATCTATATAAAAAAAACTGCATTTGATTCTAATCCTTCAGGAAATGAACACCATTGAGAAGTACAACACGACTGCAACAATAAAAATAAGCGTGCTGGATGGAGATGATCAGTATCCTCAGTTCCTGCCCTGTTCTCCAGTTTCAGAACACACCATATGCACCAACCCTCTATACATCGCTAACATCTCAGAGGAAGCAGAGGTAGTGTATATTTACAAGTGAACTCCTCACCACTGCACCAACTTTTCTTATTGCACTATATCAGCAATAGTACAGCTAGAAATTTTGATTTACGTTAAGAAGACAGTACGAAAATAAAGCATTCATTATGTTTAAAGTAATTGACCACTAATATATATGTAATATTAATTTTGCCAAACTAACATGAATTTCTTTTATTTACATTTAGATACTTATTATTCAAATCTTAACTCTTAATAAGAAAAACATGTGATTAATCATGATTAATCACGGGATATTGTTGTGATTATTCCAATTAGTTTAACACCACTATGTACAATTATATGTATATTTTCTATGTATAACATTGTTGCTGTCACACAAATCTAGGTATCTCCATATCCATTTTCAATTTTTAACATAAGTGAAATCCAAACGTTCTTTGTTGTGTCTCAATTTGTCGATTAATGGACAAATAGAAATGCTCTTAATAAACTTCTATTAAAAGGGACATATTACAAAGCCCACGTTTTGCCAGCTTTTGCATTTCCACTTGGGTTTTGACTGCTCCTGTAAACACTCCAAGCCCGAAATCCATCCATCTATTTTCTGTGAATCAGTTAAAAGAGTTTAGTGTCAGGAATCATTATGCTTCTATAAGCTATTTGGATGGCTCCTCCTTTATTGTGATGTCACAAAAAGGAAAGCTGCTTAGAACCATCCTGGCAGCACCACCTCACACGCCAACCCCCTACCAGATCCCCACCCAATAGATCAGTTAATTCAGTCATTTTGTGCTTCTATGGAGTTTTGTGCTTCTATGGACGTTAAATATAAACTAGCTAGTTTGTGTTTTGCCATTAAGACAACAAAAAAAGATGGACACCGTGTCGCCGTTCCCACTCATTCAATGAAAATGAAGCCAAAATCTTCCGCCATGTTGGCGATCCTGATACCAGAGTCTGCGCAGTAGGGACCAGAGGAGGGAGAAAGACAGCCTACTCATTTAAATAACTCCGCCCCTGAGGGCTGCCTCGAGGTCACAGGCTGCAGAGCGGAGCTCACGGTCTGTTATTGGGCCCGCCCATAACCAGCGCTTTTACAATAACCACACCTTTTTTGAATAGAGCTGAATAACTTTTTTAAAAACTAATTCTGTGGGGATATAAAAATGTGACAATATAAGCAGAGGTGCAGAGCTAGCTGCTGCATTTAAATAATGGAGGTAGAATTACAGTATATTAGAAAAAAATGTGATTGAAAGTTGTCTGTTTTGCCATTGAAACCTATGGGGATGGGTGGGGTTACACAGCTTTCTGCAACCGAACAGCAGGGGGCGCCTGACCTGTGGTGGCTTCACTTTCGAGAGACGATGCTCTGTCCAGCTATACACAGTCTATGCCCAAAACTAACACTAACACATGATAAACACTCAGCATCAACATAGTGTGGCCAGCAACAGCTTATTTGCATAAAAGTGACAAAGCCCTTAAACAGCTCATTCTGATTTGGATTGAAACTGGCAAGTAGAGAGCTCTTTATGAGTGAGTAGATTTTTTGCAAGGAACTTCATAAACATGTTTGTAAAGCCCATAGATCTATTCTAACTTGTGTCCCCTTTAAACAAAGACATTTTTCATGTTTCATGCATGCATTATAGTCTGGTGTCTAATTTGCTTTAGGCCTGTTTTGTGGCAGTAACAGTAACCCAATTCATAAATGATCAAAATTCTTTAGCTGATGTTGCTCAGAAGGACAAGGACAGATTATGTCTTTCTCTATGCACTTATGGCACAATATGGTCTTTTTGTTGCAGAACACCATCTTGCATTTCTCACCTGGTCCCATTCATGCTGAGGATGGAGACAAAGACATACTGGCCCCTGTGACCTACGCTATCCTATCAGGTATTTAAAGCATCCCCTAGATGTAAGCCTGCATAGTATACATAATTAGTTAATATTTAAATTTATTGGGCTTTAAAGTACTTCAGAAGGTTGCAATATTCAAACAAGCCCTTTTATCTTTCATAACCATTTTATATAATATAATAAGTCTTTCTGTGGGTGTTTTGATCAATTAAAGTGTATTGACTAAATATTATCATATATAGAATCTATTCCGATCAAAATAACGCATGCCAGCCTTTAGCCACGAATGGATCTGGCTTGTAACTCACTCACACACACTTAGCAGGTTACTCCACAAGGGGAGTATGATAAATAAATAAGAATTTTGCACAATGCAGCTTGATTTGGGATGTTTAAGTTTGTCTTTGCTATCGTAACAATGGGAAAAATACAACTTGCACAGCTCAAAACATTTAAGACTTTAAGACTTTGGCAAATTGCTATTTAAATGCCGCAGCTGGAAGGGTTCCAAAGCTTCTCAGAAGAGGAAACTGACTGTGACGGGGCATAAGCAGGTCATTTAACACTAACAAAAGTAATATGACAATGACCGTGTGTGCATCTTTGTGTAACAAGCGGGGTGTTTGCACATGCAATTCACTACCAAGATAGCAATGAACTGTTGTTAATGTTTGTCTAGGTTCTTTTCAGTCAGTGGTGCACCTGTGTTTTCCATTGCCAAGATAGCAATATGGCAGCCAGCAATGTACCTGCACACACCTCATTTCCAGACCACCACGTAAATCAGCATAGATATACTGTATTCACAAGCACCGTTACTATTTAAACGATGCCAGCACAAAGCGTAAGGTAGCAATGAGCACTGTGACTCGCCTCGCGAAGGGCATTGTGTGTTAATAATTCAGAGGGATATAGCAATAAAACAAGTAGCAGTATATCAGAAATACCAGTATTGTGTCCGCATTGTCCTAGCTTCATGTCTTATTCAGCTTATCGTCAGATACAGCATGTTCATAACTGCAACAAAATTAATGCGATTCATTTTAAAAATGCCTGCAGGTGACGACAATGGCAGATTTACTATCAACCATGAAACTGGAGAAATTACCCTGAGACGGCGAGTACAAAACAGACTGATGGCTTCCTCTTTCAGACTTCTTATCATGGTATGGGATAAGGCACAGTCAACAGGCAGAACTTTGGTAATGTGCCAATGTTATGTCACTAGTTCACCACATATTGGGAACAGGTGTAGTGAGATGACAAAACTGGCACATGCACAGTCCAGTCAAAATAAGAAACATTTCTTTATTTGTTTTGGCAAATGATCTCTTCATATTATGAAGATGACCCATCACCCAAAAATGATATACTCTGTGGTGGTCCTGTGGGGTCCTAACCATAGAAGAACATGGTAAAAGGATGGTAAATAAAATAGAAAAAAAAAAAAACGGACGAGTGCAGTTTGTTTTTTATAGAACTTTGAAGTGAATGAACTTTTGCAAGCCATTGTATTTACAATTAATACCATACAACCTATATAATAATTCGATTTTTTTTTTATATTTTTAACAGGCTTCCCAAGTGAATGATCCTAAGAAGTACACAGTGACCACTGCACTGGTTCGGGTGGTGGCAGAGAACCGCTTTCCTCCTTACTTTAACAGAACTACCTACAAGGGTTTCATTATTGAGAACTCCAGCCCTGCGACACTAGTCTCCACTTACGGAAGCGAGGTCCTCATCATTCAAGCCACAGACAGAGATTTCAAAGATGTATGGTGATCAACATTTTCCTATGCTTTTATATAGATACATGTAGATTATTGTTAACTTAATAATAAATATAAAACCTAAATAAGTGAATAATTTGGTGCACAGCACCTTGCGTTTAGTCCTATATACAGTGGTGTTTAAAAGTTTTAAAAAGTCTTTTAGATTTTTTTTTATCATTCTTTTGACCTAAAATTCCTAAAAACTTCTTCAGACTAAAAGTTGAACAGATGAAAAACTGATTTGGCTATTTATTTATTGAGGAAAACTATCCAACATTGAATTTCTGTAAGTAAACGAAGAGTGTGTGAACTTTGAATGGTTTAAAAAATGGATTAGAAATTTATATTTTCATCAATGATGGCAAGCTATTCTTTTCTAAATACAGCAAAAAAAAACACCAGCTTAGACACCATGTCACCATGTTTTTTTTTTTAAGTTTCTTATGATGGAATGCAGTGTTTTCCTTTCTCTAAACAGAACACCTTTCATTTATCCAAAAAGCTCTATTTTGGTCTCATCCGTCCACAAAGCAATATGATATAATAATATAAAATGTAATATAATAGCCTACAGAATTCTGAATCTGGCAGCTATAGTGACTTTCTCCCTTTGGCCCTCTCATTCACTTGTTCTTCTTCTCATGAACATTAACATTAGTCAATGAGAGAGAGAGGCCTTTAGTTGCTTAGAAGTTATCCTGGGTTCTTCTTAAACCGTTGAAGCACCATTGTAGTTAAAATGTGATCATTATTTGATCTCTACTTTTGATCTCTACCTTATTCAGGGCATCAACCCAAAAATCACCTATGCCCTTCACCCGATCGCCACCAGCACCAAGCTGTACCATATCACTGAGGACGGTATCCTGATCGCAAAGGCCACTCATCTCAGCGCGTTTGACAGACATATCCTTGAGGTGAGGTTACATATTTAAAGCTATTATACCGTATATTTTGCACTATAAGGCACACTTAAAATCCTTTAATTTTCCCATTTATCATCTGTGCACCATATGTAAGAATTTTACCAGTCAGGTTGTAAGTAGCAGTAAAGCCACTCTGCTGAAGTACTGAGATATAAAAGAGTTTCAGTTTAGATCTCCAGCAGTATTAGCATTAGCTGCTAACCACGTGAAGGGCTAGCTTTTTGGCTCTCCAGAGGTGAGTATTATCGGCCTGTGGCCTACTGCTAACCCTGGATAGCACTGCTGGAGCAGCATTAGCCACTAACCACGCTGAATGCTAGCTCTTTGGCCATTAGCAGCCTCTAGCCTGCACATTTACTATGTTAAAACAAGCTACGAGGGATGAAATGCTAGCTAATATCGCCTCGACTAACCGGACTAACAGGGTTCCACAGTGTAGCGCTGTCAGGTGGCGTTAGCCACTTACCGCTAATGGTTAGCCACTCATGCTCATGCTTTAGTGGAAATCTGCAATTCTAAGTTTGCTGTAAATAAATAGAAGCACTTTACTCACCCAAATAAACAGTTTTCTTGAGAGATATCTGTGTAGATTTACATCCAGCAACCATTTGACTTCTTTTTTTTTTAAGAATTAAAGTTTTGTTTATTTAACTTAACTTAGCTTTACAGGACTAACCTGAATTTAGAAGGAAAACATGGTGACACCACTGTTCCTTATAATGTGATGTCCCTTTTAGTGCGAAAAATACGATATATGGAATCATATTATCAGGACTGTCTGTAAAAAGTATCAGAATGGTTGACTGACCACAATTTGCAAAAAAAAAAAAAAAATTTAAAAGGAAGATGTTTCATCCTCTCACTGCTTCATTATTTTTGCAGGTGGTAGCAACAGACCAAGAGTCAGGAGATGTTGCCAACGCCACTGTGGATATTGAAGTTCTACAAAGGGGACAAGCAGGTAAAAAGTGTGACAGAAATTTCCCTTGAATACTAGTATACTATCATTTATCACGGTTTAACAACCGTGTCACAAAACTATTATTTGTGTCTGGTTGAGAGGACTGATTCATTTAGTTGTAGATTTCTTTATATTTCTATTTGTAGTAGGACAATGCATTGATTTTGACTTGCACTATAGAAATAGTAATAAATAAATATCTAGCAAATATCTAAAACCCCCTCCCCCATCAAAGCAAAGAAACATACAAGTACATACAAAGACAGATACAACTCAGGGAAACACATATAAGAGCACACACCAGAGAAATTTGTTGGGTTTTATTTTGCTGCTGACCTCAACAGTATGGATTCTCTAATTGTACTTTAGCAAATAAATAAAATGCTGTAAGAGGTACAAATATAATAGAGAGCTTTATTGTAGATAAGGAATGCTAGCTCCATATTCCACCTCAACAACTTAGAAAGGAAACGTGCTAGCGGATGTGTGTGCGATGTGATTTACTTTAATGTGTTAAAGTTTCCAAAATAATACCATTCTTTAATATGTTTACACTGAGAACCCTAATTAAAACACTTTTAGAACTTTTTTTTTATCTGACTGTATGCGGTCATCTCACCAGTCCTTACCAAAAAGATGTATCTGCATTAAAGTACAATAGATTGTAGACAGTCCTTGTGATAAAAAAGCACCCCCAAGGTGCTTTTGTACATAAAATAAAATGTTCAGACATAACGGCATAACAGCAAGTAGGGAAGTTCTCCAGCACCAGAACTGAAGGTTCTAACATTAAGGGCTCTATTTTAGCAATCTACAGGTGAGCTGTAAACCGCATACTGCACAGCTTGATTTTAACAACAGAAAAAGTATGCCTTGCATGGCTCTGAACACGCGAAAGGCATGTACTAATGCTTCTAATTAATCATAGGTGTGTTTTGGGCGTAACATTCACTTTGAGAACCAGGTGCTCTCTAACTTTGGCGGTTTGCTATTTTGGCGGCACAGCTACCTCGACACCTCCCAACGCTTTTTATCAGAGAAAACTAACTTGCTCATCCAGGTTATAAGAATAGTGCTTTTGTTTTGTATTCTGTTTATAGTTATATAAATATGGGTCTGTGCATTGCTGCATGTCCATGTGTGCTTATGTTAGGCACTGCCAAGACTGCAATAAATGTCTGACTGTTAATATCTGTCTAGGTTGTTTTTAGTCAGTGGTGCACCAGTGTTTTCTATTGCCAATATAGCAATACAGAAGTTTATAGAAATATAGAATATAAAAATTTACCTGAACACACCTTACTTCAGACCACCGCACGCATCAGTGTAGATATATTCACAAGCTCTGTTGCTATCAGGCATGAAAATAGATTGTCTGCGGGGTGTAAGATGGCAATGAGCATCGCGACACAGCTTGTGCAGTGTGTAAGATAGAGCCCAAACTGTAATGTTGCCTAAATCCACCATTGAAAAGTCCTAGTCTTTAGGTACATTAAAATTTTCTGTTTTAACAGTTCCGAGAAGCCCCTTTGGAGAGGAGCGGCTATTTGGGGACGTGAATGTGGGAATAGCTGGAGGCTTGGCTGCTGTGCTGCTGCTGCTGGCAGTGGCGGCATTCTGTCTGCTGCTTAGATTGCTCAGAAGATGGAGACACCGACGGGACCCTGTAGAGAGAGGCTCTGTAGCACTGGGCAAGCACCCCAATGTGGTAAGAAATGCATTTAATATGTTTAAGATTTCTCTTTTAAAGTAGTTTCTACTGAATGGAAAGAGTAGCTCTATCAGTGGCTTCTCTGTGCTGGGTTTAAACTCTCAAACTGTAGACTTATCACTCTCTTATTGGAGTTGATATCTTCACACTCAATCATTCACTAAAATGACTTGTATAAATGATTGGGTATTCTTTTATTACATAGTCTATTATATATGCTCCACTGAAACATATGAGAACTTGTAATTTTATAATTGCAGGCTGTATTACCCAAAATTACTTGGGTGGTGGATCATTCTCAGCTCTGTAGTGACACTGACATTGTGGTGTTGTGTTAGTTTGTGTTGTGTTGGTACAAGTGGATCAGATTTAGCAGTGTCACCACCTGCTGATTAATCAGCACCAGAAATGTCAAGTTAACAGCATCCTGTGAGTAGCATCCTATCTTTATATCCACAAGGTATACCAGCTATTTAGGAGTGTCTAAATAAATGGACACCATGTTTAACCCTTTGATGCGCAACATGGGTCAAAAGTGACCCGGCTGGATTAAATTTTCTCTTTGCAATAAAATGCAATAATCATTCAGTATTCCAGGTATTCCCCAATTAACTTGTTTTAATCATAGTGCATCATAAGTTATTTTATTTTATCTTTCTTACTGTTTGAATAAAGAATAGCATGAGCAACTTGGGTCAAAAATGACCTGCAATTATTTTCTATGGAACTTCATGTAGGGCTGAGGTTCTCTGTGATGCATCTTATCAATAAATGAATTAAGTCATTCAGTATCCAAGGTATTCCTAAATTAACTTGTTTTCAATCAGCATACATCCTTATTTTATTTTTTCCTTTCTTACTTTTAGAATAAAACAACTTTTTGTGTCTCTACCCCTCTAATGTGCAACATGGGTCAAAAATGACCCGCATTCATTTTCTATGTTAATTCATGTATGACTGAGGGTTTCTTTAGCACAGATCTTTATTTTTATTCTCCTTTATTACTTTATGAAGAAGCTTTTGTATTTTTACATCAGTAAAATAAAAATGTCCTACAACTTAAAACAAGTTTATTGAGGAATACATTGGATACTGAATGACTGAATTAATTTATTGGTAAGATCGCATAGAAACACTTACAAGTCTTACAAGTTACAAGAAGAAAATTAATGTGGGTCATTTTTGACCCATGTTGCACATTAGAGGGGGTGTGCATATGTTGCGCATTAAAGGTTTAAAAACTCCAGCAGCACTGTTGTGTCTGATTCACTCATATCAGAACAAGACACACTAACAAAAACCCACCACCATTCCAGTGCCACTGCAGTTCTGATCATGACCTACCACCCAAATAATACCTGCTCTTGTCGGGTCCTGACCATTCCAGGACAGTATGATCGGAGCATAATGCAGAGGAACAAACAGTCTACAGTCACCTATAAGATCAGTGGAGCTGATGAGACGGACAGTGATCGAAAACAAAAATCCAAGAGAATTGAAGAAAAATTTAAGCTGACCCTGAGTTCTTCTAGATGTCAAAAGAAGGGTAAAAACTGAGACCTGAGCACAAGAGTGCTAAATATCAAATCACATGTGCAGAGAATCAATCCAAGTAAAAAAAGCTACGATAAAAGGAATAAATTTAATAGTATGATGACAGACAGATTATAATACGTAGGATGTCAGAGCCTGCTGCGACAACCCTCTGCCCTTGTCATCCTGTCCTGATCCGTCCCTCATTAATGCCACTCATGTAGAGTTTAAAGGTGTTCCAGCAGGTAAGTGATATAAGCTCACTTGTCGTGTGTACTGGAGTGATACTGTGCTTTTTGAAAATGAAGTGTTTTGATGTGAGATACTGTTTAGAGACAAGCCTTAATGAGGATCTCTAAGCAACAACCTTCACCATTGAGAGATGTGTTATAAACGACTCAGTGACCTGGCTAAGGCTGTTCAGTATGTATTTACCAGAGGCATGGATTAAGTCACATGACTTTAAGTCAGTCACAAATTTGATGATGTGCAACAATGACATTAAAAGGAAATAAAGACTTGCAAGTCCACCTAGACTTTACCTACGTTTTAACCCTTTCAGACCATGCATCCATTACAATGGACATTATGTATTTTCTTTATTTTTTAAAGGTTGTGTTGCACATAACACTGTTTGAGAACTGTTGTCCATCAGAATAGTCCATAACCCAGGCCAAACAACAAATTTATAAACCAATGAAACAGTAACTTGGCCCCGCCCACTGCACTGGAAAAACAGTAGTACTAGAGCCATTGAGGCAAAGTAACAGTCAATATTTACTAATTTATTGGGATTTATAACACTTTTTAATCAACTTTTAAATCATTTTTTACTGTTTAGGGATGTTTTATGAAATAAAAAGGTCAATATGAAATATACAATATTACACACAGGCTTCCAGTGCAATGGAAATAATAATAAAAAAAAAACTTAATTATATATTTTAGTTAATTGGATTTATTTGCTCTATAGATTTTGTAGTAGAATATTAGAGGCTTCCTTTTTTGTGCATTAAAGACATTTTTTCCATCACTGGAGATAATTCAGGTCTGAAAGGGCGAAGAAAACAACCCTTTATGAACGTTTTTTTTGGGGGAAAGGAAAATGTTCACTTTTGATAACAAGCTGATTATTTAAATCAGGTGTATTAGAGACAGGAATCATCAAAAACATGTAAGCTAGGAGGATGTCTCCTGTACCAGAAATAAGAACCACTGCTTCATCATGATTAATCTAACAAAAGTCTAACTTTATAAGTTTATTTTAAGACTTACTTGCTACTTAGTGACTTGTTTCCAACTCTGGTATTTACACTGGTTGTGATTGTTGTCAGTTTCTGTGTTCTATTGTGCATTTGTATACTTGGTCTGGTGTTTTACTGGTTACACTGTAGAATGTGTGCATTTGGAAACTCTGAGCCCATTTACACCTGCTCAAATCAGGTATTTTAAATATTTGGAAAACAGGTACAAATCCTGAAACATCAATGCAATGAGCAGATTTGCATATTCTGTCACACTCAGCAATCTTATTTGAGCAATCTGAAATCAGATACAAGACACATCAGGTGTAAATGGGGTCTCTGTCTGTAGCGAAACTGTGGCTGTAACACATAGTGCTGGATAGTGTTAAAGGCCTCATATCCAACAATTCTGTATTTTTTTTTTATTATACAAATATTGTGTATTTATACATTTAAACAGCAGTCTGGGCTGAAATACCTTTTATGATTATAATATAAATGCAGGAAATTTTTTTCTAGACTGAATGGGCAAATGAGTGAGGTCCGCAGCACAAGACGTCTGTGAGCTGATGTATCGGAACCTAGTCGCTGCGCTTTCCTCCAAGCGCGCTGTGATGCTACTCGGCAATGCTGCATCAGCAGCAGTTTGAAAAGAAGCGGTGACTGGCTTCACATGTATTGGAGGAGGCATGTGCTAGTCTTCACCCTCCTGGTGTGTTGGGGCATCACTAGTGATAGAATGAGTTATAATGAGTGCGTTGAGTAAAATTGGGGAGAAAATGAGAAAAAAAAAATTCTAGACTGAAAAAAAAACATATATTGTTACAGATAATATATTAAATTATTTGAATATGCACATTCAAATAGTGTGATGTTTTAAATAAGTTGTAGAAAATTAAGAACCTGAAAGTAAAAAATAAATAAATATTAGTTGTGTCAAGAAATGATGATTAGAACTATAGATTATTTAAAAAAGTAAGAAAATAAGACTAAGTTACACAACATAAAGGTATGAATGAATATATATTTCGATGTTTGTCATTTTATCGAGTTTTTGTACCCAAAATGTATTTTTTATACCATCTAATCAACTATTGGTTTGTTGTTTTTACAACTTATATTTAAATAAAGTTTAATTTAAATAAAGTTATTATTGAATTATGGGGCTTAATCCCTGTCCTTGAAAATGACCAATAGTCATAGTAATAAAAAACAAATGATATGACAAGTAATGAAAACTTTTGAACATTATTGAGAGTCAATACGATCACAAAAAACATTATCTGAAAACATTCTGTGCTTTGCAGCCTAATTTCCTTATATTGATTTTGTAATGATATGGGCCCTTTAAAAGTTGCTGTTTGATGTTAGTGGTGTAGATGATTGTTTTATAGGTCATTCTGGATAAGAGTGTGTGCTAAATGTCCTAAATGCAAATGTAAATGTAAATTGACTGTTTTGTAAGCAGCAGTGGACTTCAGTTCAGTTGTGGATATGCCAAATACAATAAAGACCTGTTAGCCTGTTACGAGGTTGTTGGAGGAGACGCTAAATGCCCCTCTCTCCGTGATCAACAGGTCAAATCAGGACGACCCATGACTCTTTTAGAGGAAGCTGCCTACAATAACGAGGCCTTCTTGGATCAGGAAGCTTCCAACTCCAGGGGCTCGACTGGAAAGCCAGGAATTTACACGATACGGGGTGAAATGTCCCTGACGCCTGGTCAGGCATATGGCAGCAGGGGGGTGAACAGATCCATGCCCCTTTCAGACATGCTGCCCATTCTGGTGCCTCCTGAGCCCCTGTTTAAAATCGGCATGTTGTCTTTTACATCAAATGAAGGAGCAACAGAGAAATCAGTCTCTTTTGCAGACGAAACAGCAAAAAAGGTGAAAGAGAGCCTGATGGGAGGGCATAATGGAGTGCGGGACAGGGCAGCTATGCTGATGCCCACCTCACAGCAGGCTGCTTTTATCACTGCATCAGAGGTGGCAAGTGCAGAAAACACTCAGGAGAGATTAGATACGAAGAGGAACGCAGGAGACAGCTGTGAAGCAAAAATCTCAAATGGGACCAAAGAGAAATACACACAAACTGTGGCAGACAGATCAAGTCATCATGTGGAGACTGGAGTAAACGTTCCAATGCCCATCTCACATCAGACCACTTTTAACTCTTCACTGGAGACAAACCAGGAGGGACAAGACACAAAGAACACGGATGCTCATTATACGGATGCTACTGAAGAAAGACCATGCAGGCCTATGCACTCTGTCTTCTATGTTGGTGATAATGAGAACACCGTTACTGATGAAGGACAGATATATAAGGCTAACAGTCTATCCAGGCTTATAAGAGACTTAAAGGATGCAAAATCAAAGGATCTGCAGAAAGAGGAGACATCAGACTGCAGAGAACAAAAAACAAGGAGACCAAGTGAAAGTCCTTCATATAGATTGATTCCCAGTTCTTCAATGGACGGACTGTTATACTTTGAAGAGGACTCACATGATCTTTAACTGTTTAAAAGACATTTTTTTTACAACAGTCGCTCAAAAAGTCATGGGATATAATAGATAAGATAAATGTACTCTGATCATTAAGTGTTTTCTTAGGGGTCGGCTTGTTAACGCCCACACCTGTACAGGTTAGGACAGGGGTGTCCAAACTACGGCCGGCGGGCCATTTGCGGCCTGTTTCCTTTTTTGGAGCGGCCCGCAAGTTATTTTAGAAACAGAATGAAAGTTGGCCCGCTGTTAAGCAGGTTTTTATAATGTGAGATTTAAAGTTTTAACGCTAGGTGTCAGAAACGGGCCAAAGAGTCTAAAAGCGGAGAGGGTACGCATTTCTAGAGCAGAAAAACAGGCCAAAGAGTCTAAAAGCGGAGAGGTTGCGCATTTCTAGAGCAGAAAAACGGGCCAAAGAGTCTAAAAGTTGCTGTAATTAAGGAGTAGAATATTAAGAGACATCATGAAATGAAATATCAGTTTGAAAAATCTTAGTTTACACCACGCTGTCAAAGACAAAGATAGTAAGTCAAGTAAAATGGTGTGTAAATGAAATAATCAGGAAAAAAGTAGTATATTTCATTATTTGTTTTATTTCAGAGTCTGTGGCCCGTGACTTCAAATATATTTCTCCTTCTGGCCCCCAACAAAAAGAGTTTGGACACCCCTGGGTTAGGAGGTCTTATGAGATCTTGTGAGTGAGGTTGAACCCTAGCATGGCTAGCATGCTCATGGAAAGATGGCGTGAATTATCAGAGCTTGAACAAGGCATGACAGTGGGTGCCAAATGGATAGAACCATCTGGCACAATTCCATTTCCAAAGATGTGTAGTCATTTTTACGTTCCTAGTGTCATAGGTGTACTAGGAATACATCATAGAAGGCATTGCCACCCACAGTAGACAGAGCAGTGAGTTGTAATGATCACCCACAGGAAAATAGGAAATTCAAATGTTGATCTTTGATGTCTCAGGAGACATACTCTATTTAGGATTCTCACTTAGGTTTCATTTCAAGATCAACTTGGTCAAAGATGTTTTTCCTAAAACAGCATTAGACGAAAATGAGACATATGATACTTTTGAGGTTAATGAAGTCAAAACTAAGAACCTGTTTTTAGACACATATGATATCTACTGACAGATCTATTGACAGCTTGCTAAACCCAGGTATAAAACCCACAACCTTGTTGTCAATGGTTTTTATAAGGTGCTCTAACCACTGAGCCACCACTGCCTTAAAGATAGCAAAATCATTCAGAAGTTAATAGTGAAAGCCTTATTAACTCTAATTATACAGATTTAATTAAATCAACACAAACAACTGTCCAATCAGTTTTATGTCACACAAGACGGGGAAGTAGGATAATAGGATCCAAATGCAGGTTTATTAATTCAATACAGGAAAAGCAGGCAAGCAAAACAGACAATGGTAAAACAGAAAAGCGAGTTTGTAAGTTAAGAAAGAAGTCAAGTACTGGAACCAAAAAGGGCAATACAGAACCCTGCTA
Organism: Astyanax mexicanus; assembly: GCF_023375975.1. NCBI lineage: Eukaryota > Metazoa > Chordata > Actinopteri > Characiformes > Acestrorhamphidae > Astyanax > Astyanax mexicanus. The sequence goes on along the minus strand of NC_064409.1, from coordinate 35,512,529 downwards.
AAAACAATTGCAGTAAATAACACAAACCAGGTTTAGTGTTCTTCTATAGTTCTAACACTAAACACATGGGAAACAGGTGAATATAAAATCAGAATTCAGGAGAGAGTGACCCCCTGTGTTGTGGTGAAATGCCAGGTTTATTCGTGACATTACCTTTTAATTCTTGAACAAAAAATATTTTTGCGTAGTAAAAAAAAAAACACTTGTAATGTACTGAACTGAATCACATGCCTGATCAGATCAAATCAAACAGTAGCAATTATTTTAGAATGCATTGTGTTGTGTAGAAAATCTCTAGAGGAGATTTGTGTGAGATTACTGAGCTCTTTATCTCAACAGACATGTGTGAGCAGCATGATATAAGTTTTGTCAAAGACAAAAATCTTCTTTGTCTTTCCATCTGACCTCATTGTTGTCTAGTAGAAACTACAGAGATATAATGGAAACCACATTTTCTTTCTTTTAAACATAGGGATCTCCATGTAATATCTATGTATACAGACAAGCAACTCATGGATAGAAATCTTATATGTCCACATTTAGTACAGGAGGCCCCAAACACATTTTCTGCAGGTCAGAACAATATTTCTTAGCACTGAAAATACTGCATTCATATTTGTTTTTGGTCCAAATCAGTTAGTGTTCAGGTTTACCTTGTTTTTTTCTCACAAGATAAAAACTTATCAAAAGTTTATCAAAATGCATCAGAACATACCATGCAAGGATGTTATGTCTGGTTATTGGTCAGACCTGTCTGGGACAGAAGCAAGAAAGTAAATACAGTAAAAAAGCTCTTGTGTTCAAAACTAGCACATATTTTGGTTTCTGGTTTCGGTGATGAGAATGAATCACATCTTAGCTAAAAATGATATATAGTTTAAACTGGACTAAAAAGTGCAGGTGTGAAAGTAGCCTAGGAACTGTAAAACGGACCAATACAAAGTAAAGAATTGGTTGATTAAATGTTTTACAAGGAAAATCTGTCTGTTTAAGTGAAAGCTAATGTATAGTAATGTATAGATGGGTAACTTGGGTTGCACTGAATGGATAAAGGGAATATCTGATGACATTCCAGCAGGTGGTGATATCACTTCATAAAAACTGATGTCAAAGGCATCTGAAACAGTGCCCTATTCACTATTCCTTACGTGCAAAAATCCAGACCACTACACAGAGAACTATTATAGAAAACGGAATTCAAGTAGTGGACTGTGTGAAATGAAACATTTATTTTTTATATTTATTTGTTTAAGTATTTTTTACCGTTTGTGTGTTTTTTTCTTTAAAATAAATGTTTTGACTACATGCTGTATATATACTTTAAACATACAAAGGTGTGACAAAGTAATCTAGCTTTCATCTAGCTTTCAGTTAAATACAAATTATTTGTACTTTTTCCACCCTTGTTCCAATCTGATTTGACTATCTTAACTCGAATGCATGCTATGTCCAAGTGATCTGCACATAATTATTGACTAATATCCATACAGACATGTTACATGTTTTTATACAGTGTTTAGTTTTCAGGATCTACAGAAAGTCAATGCGTCTACGTGGCAGTTTGATAATGAAGAATGAGATCATGCTGATAGTCAGTCTGATGCTTTGAAAAACACTCAGATGCAAACATGTTCAGTCTGCAAAATGAATTACTTAAAATGTCTGTACATTTTTAAATTGCATGTGTACAAAAGGGTTGAAGCACAATATCATCATAAAAGGTCCAAAGCAAAGTGGAAATACTAAGGTGGTTAGTGAATAACACCTACCATAAATAAACATACAACAAAAAAAAACAATACAAGGGATATACAGTATTGTAGAAGTAATGTGAATGTGTTTTGTGCCATAGTAATGCACTTGTTTTTAATGCCATATATATTTTTTTAATTGAATGCTCATGGCATTTGCAATAATGGGAAATGTTTTCTTCTAAAAAGGTTTTGGGGGAAATCCTAGAATAGTTTATTATAATAGTTTAGTATTACCTTGGTATGAAGGTGTTCAAAGAGTTTTCTTGTGGTGTTTGTTGTAAGATTTCATTGTAATTTTGTGTTATATTTTTTAACATTAATGCACACGTGTGTAAGAAATATAATTTAAATATTGTTTCATGAAAAATACAATAAAGGTTTGATAAATATGAAAAAAAAACATTTTATAAGGCCTTTTCTTAAACCCATACTGAGATTATTCCTGTTTTTCACCCATGAGGAATTATGTAATAAAACTGAACCATTCTGAGTGTTAAATTGATTAACAGATTATTCAAATGCCACCATGTCTGCAGGCAGAGAATTTTACAAAATACAAATTGAAATAGAGATAGAAATGAGACATCCAACCTTCTCACATAGGATTAACATTTTTTATATTTTATATTACACATCATATTTGCCACATTCTGTCTGACTCTTATCTCTCTGTCTGTCTGCAGGAGCCTTCCTCTCCCATTCGGACTCACCAGACCCCATAGGGATTAAATCACAGTTCTGCTATAGCAGACGGGTCCTGCTGTGCTGTACAGAACAGATGTGGGCTATGCTGTCCCAGTGGACTGTTGTGCAAAGAGCACTTCACAATATCCTGGAAAGGGATCATGGCCGACAGCATTGAAGTTGAACCTGGTCATTCTTGCATGTTAATTATCAAAGACTGACCTGCAGTCGTCTCTGCCAAACTCAGCACACTGCTTGGGAAATCCAGCCCTGACTGAAGCCCATATGCTATACGATGGTATGTACAGTAAATATATGGTCACCGGATTACTGTGGACACTGGAGTCTCTGTTTCCCTCATTCTGCTGTCCAGCTTCAGAAGAGTGTCTGAAGTTTGCTCTGTTTCATAAATCAGTGGATGATTAAATTAACAATCAAATATGCAGTACATATGCATGTAACATTTTTTTATGTTTTGAACTTTTTTGTAAATTGCTACTGTTTTCATGATGTACAATGTGAAGTTTTATACAAAAGACTAGAAATGATGCTATTTATCACAAACACATTTCACAATACCATCAAACAGGGCAAGAGTAGTATTTACATAACATATGTTTATCTTTAGGCTATTGCTATACATACACAATTAGGTGTCAGAATTGAGCACTTTAAGCGAATAACCACACTGCAAAAAAAAAATCCAAATGTAACAAATGTTTAAATGACTTTATGAAGTTGATTGAGCAAGATTCTGAACAACAATACAATTGAAGCTGAGGCAGAAAGACAAAATAAGAGAAAATGTGCATTTATCATTCATTTCTCCCTACTGGGTGAATCAGATACTCAAAAAAACTAAAATGTGATTTAATTACACTTACAAATTACTTACAGTAGTGAAGAAAAGAACTGATTCCAAAAGGTAGACATGTTTGCTATATTTGTTATATGTTAAAACAATTTTTAAACAAATATTTTTAAAAACCCAGCATACTCAGATACTCATCCTTCTGTTCTCTACCCATTTGGAGTTAACAAAAAAAACCTTAACAGGTCCACATTCTTGTAATTTTTCTGCCTGATATTACACACCCAAATCTTGACTATTTTTATTCATGCATTAGGTTAAAAAGGTTCCATGTTTAATAAGAATTGTTATTGAAAATCCCAATCGTAATTGTAATAGAAAATATTTAAAAACAAAACGTAAAAGTAAATTTACAACAGTCAAAATATAATAAATAAAAATCATAAAATTTGCACTTCTTTTTCAACTTGATTTTAAAAATTAATACTCTACTGAATACAAATCAAACATTTCATGTCCTCCAAGGCAAGTTTCCTGTAGGAGTCTCTAAAGCCCTCAAAGTTTCAGAATGTAAACAACTGAAAACAGCAGAGAAAAAGAACTTTGTATTAACTACACTTGTAGCGGCGCCGAGTGGTCCAGCGGTCTAAAGCGCTGCCACTATGAGCGGGAGGTCGCAGGTTCGAACCTTTGCCATCAATCTGCTGGCGTTAGCGGGAGCAAAATTGGCCCTGCTCCCTCCAGGTGGGTAGATGGCGCTCTCTCCCCACATCAATCCTATGGTGATGTCTGCAGCGCAGGGCATCTGTGAGCTGATGTACCGGAGCCGAGCCGCTGCGCTGTCCTCCAAGCGCTCTGGCTGCTCGGTAATGCTGCATTAGCAGCTCGAAAAGAGGCGGTGGCTGACTTCACATGTATCGGAGGAGGCATGTGTTAGTCTTCACCCTCCTGGTATGTTGGGGCGAGTCCCAGTGGGTGGGTTGGGTAATTGGCTGTGTAAATTGGGGAGAAAATGGGAAAAATTTGAAATAAATGTATAAAAAAAAATAAAAACTACACTTTTAGCTCGTATACCGGCCAATGCCTGTTAATGGCAGACATCCCAAGTTGCAGGCATCCCAGATGGGCACATGCTAAACACCAGTACTTTTATACTATGGCTTTCAAGTAATGACTAAGTGGCAGACACAAGTGTGCCAAGAAAACGTCCTCCCTGCCCTTACACTGCCTCCACCAGCCTGGACTGTTCACTAAAGGCAGGTTTCATGCTGTTGGTACAAAAAATCTGAACCACCATATGTGTGCCTCAGCAGAAAGCTCTGTTTTTGAGTCTTCAGTTGTTCAATATTGGTAAGTCTGTGTCCACTGCAGCCTCAGCTATCTGCTCTTGACTGACAGAATTGGAATGCAACGTTGTTCTGTTGGTATAGCCTGTTTTCATGTGTATCACACTGTGAGATGCTTTACTGCTCACCACAACTGCATATAGCATAGAGTTTGTTCCAAAACTTATTAAACGCTACATGGTTTGGTTTGCTCTTGATTGTTGAACTGAGTGGATCATCATGGCCAGATCCAAAAAGCTCTCTGAGACCTTCAGAAAGAAAGTTGTAGATGCAGATGAGTCTGGGAAGGAATTTAAAAAGATCACAGAACAATTAGCTGTTCCACTGTCTTTCAAAAAATAAAAAAAATCACAGGTGAAGAACTATAGGGGCTCAGAGTGACTCAGCACTCGAACACACTGACAGTAAAATAAAAAATAAATACATAAATAAATCCCAACATGTTCAATCCCAACATGTTCAGGTCACACTCTCCTAAAATGTCATCACAGGACAAACAGGTAGCTTTTGCCACAGTTGATGTAAAAATACAGCAATGAAAAACAAGTATCTTTATTTTGCCAATTTTTTGTTTACTACATCATTTAAACACACAAACTGTCCCTTGCAGTGTGTCACGCTGTCTTGATGAATAGAGCAATAGAAATTATTTGTATGTTTTCTTGTTGCAGTTAAATCAAAGTTCATATATATCTACCATCAAAAAGAGACAAGACACAAATTTGATGCAAGAAGAAAAAAAACAATAACATCAGGTTAAGACTAAATTGGCCAGACTAAATTAGAACCTCTAGACCAGGGGTCACTAATAGACGTTGTCCAATCTGGACTCAAACCGATAAACTACTGAGAAGGATTTAATTCTGACCGTGTTCATTTAAAGCCGGGGACGTTTATTGTCTTTATGGTTTACGTGCTTTACAGAGCAGTAAACTTACAGACCAATCACGTGTGTTGTAAGATCACCAAACGCTCTCCTCTGCCAAACGGATCTGTGCAGATGCGAGCGCGCGGAGCCACATAGGCGAAGCAGGCGATGAGAAGTCGGAGAAAAGCGAGAAAAGCTAAAACAGATGGTGCGCACCAGAAAACAACAGTACAATACTACATTTATAAAACATACTGACAGTAATGTAACCTGGTGGTGTTACTTGGAGGAATTTAAGAGAAACAACCGAGACAAGAGTGCAAAATATTCCACTTTACTCCACCTGCTCAGAACTCAGCAAGAAAAAAAAACTCCTTCGATCGCAGGCGCTCTCTCTCTCTACTCCCAAAACAACCATACCTCAAAACTAAGGCAACACCAAGGGGACAAAAAGCATTAGCAACTCCCCCCATCAGTTTTACCCACAACATAATAAAGTATGCTACAGTAATAATATTAAATAAAATAAAACTACTGTTTAAAAAAAAGGTGATATTTTGGCCAAGTTCAGCAAACATTTCTCCATATATTGTACGATTTATCATTCATGTAATTATTATCATGACAGGCAGGCATAAATATAATATAAATAAAAATAAAATAGAATAAATATAGCATTTTGAAACAAAGTGAACATACAGATTCACATTATTAGACTCGATATGTTACATTATTGAGGGTGATTCCATTTATTGTATGATAGGTTGATAATGTAATTATTGTGAGAGGCCTATTTAAAACAATAAATATTGTTGAAATATACTAGTATGTGTAATTGTTTTGTCTTTCAGTTGTTGATAAAACACTGACAGAACTACTATAGGCCTCTTTAGTAAACAGAATAAAACACTGAATTATAACACAAGCGACGGTCCGGACCTTAGCCTGATGTAATTTTCTCCAACTGGACCAAACTGAATTCTAATTAAATACCCCTGCTCTAGACAAAGACCGGGAGTTGTGAAACAATGTGGATTGGACAAATGAATCCAAAGGTTAATTATTTGAGGCACATGTCAAGATGCATAAAAACTGTGATTAAAACCAGGGTTATTCCACCAACTATTGATTTCTGAACTCCTAAAACTTTATGAACATAAGCTCGCTTTCTTTGCATTATTTGAGGTCTACAAGCTCTGCATTTTTAAGGTAATTGTATTGAAACATATACCTTTAAATAGCAAAAGCAGAGAAACTGGTGATCTATTAATTCAGTATATGATCCCGGAGCGCCCTCTATCGACCACAGGGCTGAACTGCAGGACCAGCACAGGCTTGTAAAACTCTTTTAAACTGAGATATTAACCCTGAACTGTAAAATAACCGCGTATGATTTTATTAAAATCAAAACTGGTATTGTAACGCTGTTTAACGCTAAGTATGTATAAAATTCCACAGCTCTCTGATCAGACAGTTTAAGTATCCGGGCAGAGAATGAGCTGCTCTGTTCTCCCAGTTAAAGATTTAATCTGATATAATTTAAAAACCGGCTCAGTTTGTGGTAATCGGGCTTGTGGCTGAGCCTCGGTTTGTATATGAAAATGAAGCGCTTCCGTCTAGCGCGCGCTGATCCTCCGGAAGGGTGGTACCTGTGGCAGTTCTGCAAATATAACCTCTCAGCTCTCGGTTTCTCCTCCTCAGGCCGGTGTTCTGTCGAGTTGTGCCACCATGTCAAACCGTGCTAACGCTACCATAGTGTAAAATTAACTGTAGAGCATGTTCCTAGTAGATGTAGGTTAGTATATATCATTGTATCATGGTAAAGTTGTGGCATATAGAGCTCATTACAAAACTGCTGTTTTATTTATTTTTTTATTTTAATAATAAATATTGTATTTATTATTATTAATTCTATTTACACTTTTGTGCAGCGAAAGTGGGTCCAAGTTGTTTAAAGCGCAAAAAAACGCTTAAAACAGATATATTATATTAAAAAAAATCACGAGAAATAATTTAAAAAGGTCAGCGCATGCGCAGTGCCTTTAGGAAGCACGTATCGATGGGTAGCATAACTCGACGGAACACCGGTCAGACAGTCAGTCAGTCAGTCAGGCGGAGGGGCTCCTCTCTCTCAGTTCTTCTGAATGTGTGAAAAAGCGCGGAGACGCTGCTAAAGTGTGGAAACCTCGCCGCTATGTGTCTTTTCTGGATCAGGTAGGAGGAATTTACAGACTCACCTGCGGCTCCATGTGTCCTCCTCCTCCTCCTGCTGCGTGTTTGTTTGTGGAGAATCTGCTGCTGAAGTTCGTCTGAGGAGTGTTCACCTCTCGCTGCTCAGGTGGGAGAACCTTTAACCCAATTAACGATTTTAAAGAACCAGGGAACGACCTTTATAGTTATGCAAAGTTTTTATATAGCTTAGATAACTTTTTAACATTTTTCCAGCCCACCTTAAAATGTGCAGCAGGTCGCCCTGTAGGTTATTTCTGAGCAGTAGGTAGAAGGTAAGTTAGTCCCGCAGCACTTTTTTAAGGTGGACTGGAAAACTAGAATAACAAACCAGCCTGTATGGAGGGCTGTTTACAGTGTTCTGGTACCTGGAGTTCTGCTCCTTTTTGGAGATATAACGTTAGCTAGGTGTTTCAGTTATAGCTACCTCTAACTATGAACTATAGTCTTCAGTCTGAGTCTATTTCGTCACAGCTGTTGGAAATGGGAAGTAGGTTGTCTGAGGTCGTTTACAGGTTTCTCGGTGTTTCACTGAGGAGCTCAGATTTAATCCACAAATCTGTCGGTATGGGACACAGCCCTTTAACCTAAAATTATACCTAACCTAACTCGATAGAAACTAGTAAAAACAGCTAGAAACTAGGCATTTCAGAGTTCTAGAAAGTAGTTTTACTAGTTGTTTTTTTTTTTTACTTATTTTAGGTTTCAGCTGTGTAAAAAAAAAAACTAATTGGATAATAACACGGTAAAAAAAAGTTTAGCAAAAACTGACATTGTTGAAAATGTGATTGCACTAGAGTTGTAAACTTCTTTTTAACTGTCCATGCTGACCTTATTCTATTTCAAAATGTAATTTTTACTAGTCAGAATTAAATTGTAGTGGTTACAATTTCAAATATTACATATTCTTCTTCTTTTTATAATTTTTAACATAATTTTAATATTGAAGACATTAAAGCTATGCAAGAACACGTGGAATTATTTTGTAACTTTAGATTTTTCTAAGTAGCCACAATTAGTTTTAAAGACAGATCTGCACACACTTTATTTTCTTAGCGGCTTCTTGAGGTAGAGTCACCTAGAATATTTAAAAACTACATTTCTTTTCTCTCTATCATATTAATAAGCCTTCACACTACACAAAATCTTTTTTTCTCAGCTTAAATCATTTTATTTCTCACTTTTCTGTGTTTGTCCACCCTGTCATGGCAAGGTATACAATTTAAGCAAAACTGCCATTTAATGAAAATGTGGTACATCTAGAATTCAGACGTCTTGAATTGTCCATGTTGATCTTATTCTGCTTAAACTATACCTCAGCTAAATATGGATATAATATAATAAACATGTAAAATTAATTTAACTAAATGCAGAACATTCTGCATGTGTCTTTTTAGTCCTGTGAAAATAAAACAGTATGAAGGTTGTGATGTCACTGATGTGAAAGATTACTTTCTTAAAGGTGTGTTCATCCCAACATGACAGGATGGACAGTTAATTCTTAGACACCTATAAATAGCATGCGTGGGTTTCCTCCGGGAACTCTGGTTTCCTCCCACAATCCAAAAAACATGGAGATCAGGTAAATTGGATGCTCTAAATTGCCCAGAAAAGTATTATACTCTAAATTGATATGTTGTGTATATAAGTGTGTGGTTTGTGTGTGTGTGTGTAAATTTATGCATGACTGTGCCCAGGTATTAATTGGCACTCTGTGCTGGCTAAATGCTGTAGTGCCCGATGCAGTGCTCCAGGTGACCGGTTGTTTCTGGTTGAGAGTATTCTGTGTGCTTTTGGCTGCCGCTTCTCACCGGTGTGTGGATGAGTACTGAACATGAATGGTTGTGTGAAATACGTGTAAATTGTAAAGGGTCATTAATTCATTCATTCATTCATTCATAAAAAACATCTTTAAGAAAACACACACTTTTTAAAAGCCATTTTTTCCACATCAAAGAAAATATTATAAATTGTACAGAAAGTACTTTGAAGTAAAGGTTATCAATCCTCTATATGTGTAATATTTTGTTCATTCAGAGTTAATCTTAAAAAAAAAATGTTTGTATGAGATGTAAACAACTATGCTGTGGTCACAATAGAGTACATTTCATTGATATTGTGTGAAGGGGAAAATGTCTCAGGTGGGTTTAGATCAGGAGATTGTGGAGACCAAACACTTTTTTGTTTACTACAAAATTCTATATGTGTTTCTTAATTGTTTTCACCTTTATCACTTTATATTTCACTTGTCTGCATACTGGCAAATAAACTTTTTGAATTGCCCAAGCTGACCTTGTTCTTTTTCCAACATTTTATTTACTGAAATGATTTTAATTACCCTGATATTTTACCCTGACAGGGTGTCTCCAGTCTCTTAAAAATAGTGAAAAGTATTACTTAAAACGTTGTGAATTCACTGATGTGAAAGGTTTACGAAACATATAATTTTTAAAAGCCACCCTACATCACTGAAAACTGTATAAAGTACTTTAAAGTGAAGGTTAATATTCCTCTATATGTTTAATAATGTGTTCATTTAGAGTAAATATTGAAAAATTGTTATGCTAAGTTTGTATTAAATGTAAACAATTATTCTGTGGACACAAAAGGGCGTGTTTTCTTGATATTGATCCTATGCATAATTTCAGATCTAGAAAGCCACTCTTGGTAGTCACGTAACCAGGACCACAGAATCAATTTTGACTATTCATACGTTACCATTGATTTACAGTGCATGTAATTTCACACTCTCTTGTCCATAATTACATTTTCTGCTAGTAAACACTTCAGAAGTAATAGTAGTTCCGGATGGTATTATATTATAGAGATATAAAACTTTACATATCTACTAATCGAAACTGCATTTGTACTAGTGTTTGTGTCAGTTTGTACTTTTTACTAGTCAGAAGTGATAAACAAACCAGCATATATTGTAAAGTTTAAATTCTTCTAAGTAGCCCAATTTATCTTTCAGTACAGGAATAGTTTTCTCAGCATTTTAATAATGAGTTCCTGAAGGTGCTGAACAATAGTTTTTGCTTTTTCTTCACTCTGTAAAGCTTCAGCTCATCCCAAATCATCATCTCAGCTGATCAGGTTTAGATCAGGAGGAAATTAACAATTAATTAGAAGTTATGTCCAAACTTGGTTCTGTGTATCTGTAGCTGGATTTATAGAAGGCTAGCATAACAAATTTGGTTAAGAACGTCCTGTTGAGTTTTCCTGTTTCCAGGAAACTTTAATATTTGATATTTATGCACTAATATTTCACGTGATGGTACTAACTGCTGTAATTTGGTGAGTCAGAATATGAATATGAATTTGAGGGAGCGTAAACAAACAGCCTTTGCTTCCTCTTTGTTTTACTTACTGATGATTGAGTTCAGTAGTGGTTTCAAATTAGAGCATGTAACCCTTTAACAGTGTTAAACTCGTATGCAATATCACTGATCACTTGCAGTACTACCACAGCACATACCATGCTGGGGGACCATGTTTCCTCTAATCTTATAGTTTAACAGATTCATAGTTGCTAGTTTTTGTTCTTGTAGTTGTTGTAAAATGTAAATACTATACCAACTGACTTCAAATGACAGGTGACTGGTACACTCCTGACCTGTGTTATGCAGGCTGAACATTATGTTGGGGAAACTGCACTGAATAATTAAATTTAAAAATCCTATTGAAAAGTCTTAGAACGTCTGCAGCGTGGTTGCTTGTGGCATGTCTATACATTAGAAGGTAATACTATCTCATAACTATCTTTCTTTGTCCTGCTTCTTGTTTGTGCAATAAATTAATCCTAGTTTATGACTTCCCTTCTCTTTTCCGCATCAGCACTGTTTCTCCGCAGTTCAGAGTTTTGAAGGCTTTTCATTGTAAGCCTTACTTCTATGAATTGCTAAAAAGTGAATCACACGATATAAAAAAAATGCAGAATTCCAAAGAACTACTTTTAGTAAGATAACTGTGACTGGGAACTTGAGTTAAAGGGAGGTCAAAATGAGAAGTGGGTGAAGGGAAGGAGGAGAAACTTGTGGTCAGGAAATGAGGTGGCTGTCTACTTTTTTTCAACCTTTTTCCTCCACTTAGTCATTTTAACCTAAAATGTAAAGAAACTGTGTTTTCTTAGACAGCAGTGCTGCATTACATTGTATTTACTTACATTTTAGTTAGTTCTACAAATTGTGCATTGCTGAAATGTGAGGCAGAATCACTTTGAAGCAAAGAGATTTGAAGCAAAGAGATAAATAAAATTAAATAAAATTAAAAATCTCAACTGTACACATATGAATATTATTGTATCCAAAGATTCTTGAGGTAGGTTCATGTTAAATGTTGCAAGAAAATTGCAGATGATGTTTACATCTGTACAGCTGTGCAAATAAGCAAAACGCAAGAGAGCGAATTGTGAATCCAGTCAGTGCAGTTCAGTAAGTGAGGTTAGAGACTCAGAGGTGACCACTGTGGTTAAGGAGTGCTACAGCTCTGAGGAAGAAGCTGTTAGCGTGTCGTGCTGTGCTGGTTTTGATGGTCCGAAGTCTTCTACCAGAGGGGAGAGTCTGGAAGAGGTGATGTCCAGGATGTGAGGGGTCAGTTGTGATTTTTCCAGCGTGCTTCTTCACCCTGCTGGTGTAGATCTCCTTAACAATCATACATTAACAAACCACCTTCATCAGATTTATATATTTTTATATTGTTGTTGACAGTGATGTAAAAGCATTTAGTATAGTTAAAGTATGTTGGACACATTCTCTTAAAGAGGAGTTCATATGACTAAGCTCATAGACTTGTAGAATATATATGGCTCTACATAATTTTTTGGACTGTGATGCGAAAGTGATTTTTAAATTTACGTATTGTGACCTTGTATAAATACAGTTATTAGTTTAATGGCATTTGATACAGTAGCAAAATATTTGGGCATTTCTGTTACTGTGAATTGAAGCTGTTTAATAGTGACCTGTGAAGTGAGCTGCATAGAATATTGTTTGGGCATTATTCTCACAATGTAAATTTGCAATATTTTATAATGTTCAGAATTGCGTGTCAAAGCAAATTCAACTAATTATTTTGTGCTACAATTTGCTTATTATGAAAGGATAATTCACACTGCTCTTATTTTTCATATTTCCAAATATTATTTATTTACTCTTTAATTTTATTGAAACAAACACCATATCTAAGTTGTTCCTTAAGATTTTTTCTTTATTTATTATTACTTTTTATTAAAACAACAGTATCAAAATGTCAATTTTTATCACAAAATAAACAAGTACTAATTAGCCAGATAAATGTTTTTTTTTTAATATGCATTGTTTTTTTTAATAAATGAACTAGAAAATGTCTTATTAATTCTGTGATTAATCATAATTTAAAATCATGATTTATATATTTTTAATTGTTTATTGTTTGGAGGGACACAGTAATAATGTTTAATGTGATTTAGGCCTGGCAGACTAGATTTAGACTTTTTTTTTACTATATTATAATGTCTCAGAGTATTTTTAATGCTTTCAAAATTAGAATATTGTAATGTGCTGAGTTGCTGACGTTAACAGAGCACCTTTTTTTTTTCGAAACAGGAAATGCTGTGTGTATGCGTACGCAAGTGTAAGACCCTTTATTTCCTATGGGAGGGCACGATTTGTAGCCGTGGCAGGCAACAAAGCGACAGAGCAAGAAGCAACAATTGTCTCAAAATTTTACACAGATTGGCCCAAAAAATCTTTCTGACCAATCACAGACACTAGGTTCTCAGCTTCTACTCTGTGAACCTCTGATTCCTAGTGTATTTTATTCATATCCCCAGCAATGCTGCTCTGAAAACAAAAAAAGGACAATAACCACCATTTTTGCTTTTTCTGTTTCATAGGATAAATTTTTTGTTTGGAGAAAAAAGAAAGTTTTGAAAGAAAGTAGGTGGTCGCTCGACAGGTAGCTTGCTGGCATGCTATCCGGCCATGTCACTCACGACAGCACAGACAGCCTTAAACACCCCCATAAGAGACTGTGCGGCGACACAAGCCACTTGTCGCTTGCAAGTGTGAATAAACAGAGCGAGAAAGAGAGAGCCAGCGCCTGAGAGCCTTTGTGAGAGGTCACAAACACACACACAAGACAAATTTAGGTTATATGGGGGAGTTGTCACTATCAATGTGAGCGCAGTATGGGCATTTTCAGTGTGTGCAGCAAAGTCTATAGTGAACTTGTGGAGTAACAACATCTGTGATCCGGATCTTTTCCACCCGATTCCGATTCTTTGAAGAATACATGATTGGGCACATGTTCGGATCGGGGATATTCCTACAGATTGGGCTATATGATGATATTTTATCGTAACGTGATGAATTTTCTTATTGTATATACAATATGCTTTAAAAAAAACATATTGAAGATATCTCCAGTATTCAAAGTAAAAGGACACAACTATACATTCCATTACATATTTAATCAGAATTTAGTACAGTCTAGTTAGAGAGAATTTTGTCAATCCAAGGTCCGGACCCTCACCATTTTTAACTTATGTTGTGATTTAGTGCTAATTCTTGTATACTGAAGAAGCCTAGTAGTTCTGTCAGTGTTTTATGTCATCAACAACTAAAAGACAAAACAAATTACAAATACTATTCAGTATATTTCAACAATATTTATTGTTTTAAATAGACCGGTCACAAATACGTTATCGACTTATCATACAATAAATGGAAACACCGTCAATAGTTTACCTTATCAAGTCTAAGTGATCTGTATGTGAATCTGTAGGTCAATCATTATCTGAATTATTCTCCAACTGCAACTTTTCACTGTGTATTACGCCTGTGTGTGCTCCGCACTCCCGAATCTGCACAGATCTGATTGGCAGAGGAGAGTGTTTGGTGATCTTACAGCACACGTGATTGGTCTGTGAGTTTACTGCACCGCAAAGCACATATATCGTAAAGACAATAAAAGTTCCGGCGCTTTAAATAAACACTGTCAGAATTAAATCCCTCTCAGCAGTTTATTGGTTTGGGTCAGCATACAACAACGTCTGGGTCTGCATCCGGACCGTGGTCCGCCTATGAGTGACCTCTGTTCTATTACAAAGACTGTCAAAATCAGTTTTAATTAAACGTCACTACTATGCATGACAGAGTATTTTAATAGCCGTTTTTAAGAATCTGCCACAGCTGATTTAAGTGCTGATGCATTTTTTCTGCATGTTAAAACATTAATTACATATTGTGATATATGATTTTTACCATATCGGCCAGCTCTATCGTGAAGACTGTAGACTGTTACATTATACTGTATGATTTAGCACATTTGTCACTTTTGATCTCAATCTAGCACCACATTACGCATCACCGGATTGACTGTCTTTCATCTTACATTATTATGCTTTGGCTTCTAAAGTTTTAACACTGCATTACAAAAAACAACAATTCTTGTGTATTGCCCATAGACCTTTCCTCTTATGGAAACCATAAAACATTTAAAAAGTTTCTTTTGACATTTATTGCTTGCACTGAAATAGACCTGCCTTTATTAGGTGGACAGACAGTACAGTACATATTAGTGCTGGTTAAGAGTTTGTGAGACCCTTTAGAATTTTCTGCATGAGTAAGACCTAAGACAGTCCTAAAAGTAGATAAAGAAAACTCAGTTAAAGAGATAAGATAAAAAAAAAATATATACTTGGTCATTTATTTATTGAGGAAAATATTCAATATTATGTATTTATGAGTGGCAAAATGTATGAAAAGCTCTAGGATTAGCAGTTAGTTTGCAGGTGAAATTAGAGTTGGGTATTTTCAGTTAATGGGATGACAATCAGTTGTGAGTGGGCGAAGCCTGTTTTATTTAAATAACAGGGATTTTATCAAAGCCTGCTCTTTGCAACACACATTTGTGGAAGTGTATCTTGGCACAAACAAATGAGATTTTTGAGGAAGTTTTTAAGGAAAAAGAGTTGTTGATGGTCATTAAATGCTTTAGATTTATTAGGAATAGTTTAACTACAGAGGCAGCAAAATGCCTTTATGAATGCCATGATTCTACCACATATTACTTATTGCCAGTTTACAAATGCAGTACTGGTCTTTAAAATATTAAATGGTTTAGCGCCGCCAGTGCTAGAAGAATGTGTGTAAAGTCACAAATAGGTCAACAAGGTCTACCACAAGAGGTGACTGTACTATTCCACTAAGAAGAAGTGTTTTTGGCCAGAATGTTTTTTCCTTCCGTGCTCCACAGGACTGGAATTCTCTCCCATGTGAAATAAGGGGTTAACAGCTGTTGGTTTGTTCTTGAGCACACAGATTTGTCAGCATAATGATTGACTTTGTTTTATAATGACCAAGTGTAATAATTTTGTCTCATTTGTTTAACTGGGTTCTCTTTATCTACTTTAAGGTTGGAGCTCAGTAATGCATAAAAGATTGGAAACTAAATTTAAACCTGAGTTTTACCCCTACGTTGCACATGTTACTTAACAATTCACTTGAGACACTTTTTTGTATTGTCGGGTGACAAACTCAAATGAAAAGTTTGGGGGCGAAAAAGGTCAGGACTACACTAATGTTCTATTAGTCACATGTTCACCATGTGCTTAGTCATGCTTTGTTGCATTTGTGACAGTAATCTGATCCCTTTACTAGAGAAAGGTGTAAAGAAAAGACCACCTC
Source organism: Astyanax mexicanus (assembly GCF_023375975.1). Classification (NCBI taxonomy): domain Eukaryota; kingdom Metazoa; phylum Chordata; class Actinopteri; order Characiformes; family Acestrorhamphidae; genus Astyanax; species Astyanax mexicanus. The sequence goes on along the minus strand of NC_064409.1, from coordinate 35,496,168 downwards.
ATTATGATTTTGGTATCTGTTGCTTTGAGTTTAAGAGAGCAGATTGATCTCTTAATTGATCAGTGTGATGTTGCTGTCTGGTAGCCGAGAAGAGAATTGTCAATGATGTCTGATGCTGTTGTGTTGAGTGTCAGTCTAAAAAGATGCATTGAAGAACAGGGTGAAAGGAAGATAATAAAGAACGCAGATAAACAGAAAGACTACAGTCTGTAATGATAGCACTACAATGTGCTGCTAGGTGGTCAGTAAACCTGAAAAAACGACAAAGGGGTGGTCATAATCTGTGTAACTGTGTAATGTGTAAACATGTAGTGGTAGTGTGCATAAGTCTGAAGGTTATGTGAATGATATGCATGACTACCAATATCAATATTTGTCTGTACAAGTTATTTATGCAAAGACCAGAAGCAAATATATCACTCTTGCTGTAAGTCTTTACATGCTTCCTCAATTTTTGCTTCCTCATCCTGTCTCAATGTTGGTATTTCCCAGTTTTTAGGCTTCCCTTTGCACTTTCAATTTACCTACCAATCTTATTTTATGGCACAGGCTCTGTCACACCACTTTTCTAAAGCACCTAAAGGGAACCACCATGAGCATCCAGCCCCGGAGGATCCGCCTTAAGCCTTGGCTGCTGACCCAGGTGAGCAGACACCATTTGTGAATCTGTATTTGACAATGTGACCGTAATAGAAGCCTCCCTCCTCTCTCATAAAATATAAAAATATTTCATAAAATATAAAATATGTTTTAATAACATAAGTCTGCTTTAAACTTCTCCACAACTTTATATTTATATCTATAATGCTGTTTGTACACTAGTGTTCTATAGTTCACTAACAAACCACTGAGGTCGATACAGAACAGGTTATACTGAGACTAAATTACACAAAGTGACTCTTGATGGCAATTGATTGCACAGGATTTTACTTAGGGGGTTCAGAGTAAAGGGGGCTAAATACTTTTGCACGTCACACTTTTTAGATTTTTCTTTGACTTAAATTTTAAAAACCATGAATCATTTTCATTCTACTTCACAATTATGTGGTACTTTGTGTTGGTCTGTTACTTAAACGCTCATTAAAATATCTAAATTTGGTGACAAAATGTGAATATGTTCAAGGAGAATGAATACTTTTGCAAACCATTGTAAGTACAAGTTATTCATTTGCTGCAGATGGTTATGATGAATTAATGTCTTTCTTTTGTTTGAGTAGAGTCGTCAGTATAATTTATGGAGCAGAATCTCTGTTCTTTTCAGTGATAAGCATCAACTGATTAGATTATTTCCACAGACATAGTAAATTAACTTGTCTGCTTCCTTTTCAAGTTTTTTGCTGTTATCATTGGGTTCTTTCTTGCCTCTCTTTCCATTGCATAACAACATGAGAACATTCTCTCTGCTTATTGGTCAGGCCCGTCTGTGGTAGCAGCAAGAAAATTAATAGAGGAAGAAGGTCCTGTGTTGTGGAAATTTGTGGTTGTAGGATGACAAAATATGAAAGTATGAATACTTTTGCAAACCATTGTAAGTACAAGTTATTCATTTGCTGGAGATGTTTGTGATGAGATTATCAGGGATTCCAAAGCTGAAGGTCTGTTCAAAACCTGGTAGACCGCCAACACTGACTCCATTGGATAGATAAAAATAAAGTTAAGAGTAGGATGGGGGCTCCGAGTGGTCCAGTGGGCTAAGCACTGCCACTATGATCAGGAGATTGGCGGTTTGAATCCAGTTCATGTAGTTTGCCGTTGGTTACCGGAGCCCTGAGAGAGCACTTGCTCTCTCTGGGTGGGTAGATGGTGCTCTCTCCCCACATCACTCCAAATGGTGATGTCACTTAGCACAATGAGTCTGTGAGCTGATGTATCAGAACCGAGTCGCTGCGCTTTCCTCCGAGTGTGCTGCCTACTCGTCAATGCTGCATCCGCAGCAGTTCGAAAAGAAGTGTGTAAATTCTATCATTTTATTTGCATTTTGCAGAGAGAAATATGTATTTGATTCCTCTGGCAAACAAGTCTTAATACTTTGTAGCAAAACCCTTGTTGGTGAGCACAGCAATCAGACTTTTTTTTTTTTGTAATTGACCATGAGGTTTGTGCACATTTTGGTCCACTCCTCTTTGCAGATCATCTCTAAATCATTATCATTTTGAGGTTATCACTTGGCAACTCAGAACTTCAGCTCCCTCCTTAAGGTTTCTATGGGATTAAGGTCTGGAGACTGGCTAGGCCACGCCATGATCCTAACATGCTTCTTTTTGAGCCACTCCTTTGATGCCTTGGCTGTATATTTTGGGTCATTGTCATGCTGGAAGACCCAGCCACAACTCATTTTTAATGTGCTGGCAGAGGGAAGGAGGTTGTCACTCAGGATTTTACACCCCCAAAATATAATGTTTCCACCTTCATGCTTGACAGTGGGGACAGTGTTCTTTGGATCATAGTCAGCATTTCTTTTCCTCCAAACATGTGAATTGAGTTAATTCCAAAGAGCTCATTTTTGTCTAGTCTGACCACAGCACCTTTTCCCAATCACTCTCAGAACCTCCGGGTATTTACTGGTTTACTTCAGACGGGCCTGCACTTGTGCCTTTTTGAGCAGGGGGACCTTGCAGCACTGCAGAATTTTAATAAATTATGGCGTAATGTATTACCAATGGTTTTCTTGGTGTCTGTGGTCCCAGCTGCCTTGAGATCATTATCAAGTTCCCTCTGTTTAGTTTTTGGCTGATGCCTCACCTTCCTCATAATCAAGGATTCCACACGAGATGAAATTTAGCTTGGAGCCCAGATCGATGGATTTTATTTTTGATATTCTATCTCTCACTGTTAAAAATAAACTAACTTTAAAATTATAGACTGTTCATGTCAGTGGGCACATTAACAAAATCAGCAAGTAGTCAAATAATTATTTCCTTCACTGTATTATGGTGTATTCCAATACTGTATGCAAGGTGATATATGGTTTAAATCGAATTTTAGGAAAACTGTCAAAGTATAAACACTATAGGTTATAAAATCTGAATAAAATAAAAGTTGACTTTTTCTGCAGTCATAACGGTCATTTAAGGACAATTCTGGTATCCAGTGGCCGGGATTTAAACACAACCTCATATGAACCACTGTCTACCACCAATCTTTGCAATTAACCTAATAATAAACAATCTGTACTGTTTTGTTGAAATTTGATACACTATTGCTAAACCAAATATCTCAATACTTTAATGTATCTATTTAGCGACAGACACCCCTAGATCTGCTTTTACCCTCAGATTATCTGTAGTTTTTACAACATCTGTGTAAATTTGTAGTTTCCTTATAATTTAAGTTAAATAATTAATTTGTGCGCATTGGTTGTTTTAACTTGAAATACAGATCTGGAAAAAAAATAAGAGAGCACTTCAGTTTCTGAATAAGTTTCTGTGATTTTGCTATTTATAGGTATACGTTTGAGTAAAATGAACATTGTTGTTTAATTCTATAAACTACGGACAACATTTCTCCCAAATTCCAAATAAAAATAATGTCATTTAGATCATTTATTTGCAGAAAATAAAATAATAAAAAGATGCAGAGCTTTCAGACCTCATATAATGCAAAGAAAACAAGTTCATATTCATAAAGTGTTCTGAAGAGTTCAGAAATTAATATTTGGTGGAATAACCCTGGTTTTTAATCACAGTTTTCATGCATCTTGGCATGTTCTCTTCCACCAGTCTTACACACTGCTTTTGGATAATGTTATGCCACTCTTGGTGCAAAAAGAGAAATAAAACTAAATTAAATTTTTAAGTGGTCTCTTATTTTTGGTCTCTGATTTTTTTTTGTATTTCCAAACAATGGACATTGTATGGTTTAGTTCAGAGGTGCCAGACTGCAATGTGCACTTAACAAATCTGATGTAACCTGATAGCTAATTACCAAGAGTTGAATTGGCTACTGGAGCAGGGAAACACTAAACCCTCCCATGTTCCAGCTCTCCAGGACAAGCACTTTGTAAATGCAGACTTTCTTTCTTCCCGCAGGTGAACAGTGGGAAATACCCTGGCCTGCACTGGCTCAATAAGGAGCGGCGCTTGTTCCAGATCCCCTGGAGACATGCCACACGCCACCTTCCTGCCCAGGAGGAAGAAAACACTATATTCAGGGTGAGTCCTGCTGCTTCTCCTGCCACTTTTGGCTTCATCAGTTAATTAAACACAATAAATTGCTGTTAATAATTGTGTTTTTCTCTCTGGTATGCTAATAGAGTAATATATTGTAGATTATCCTTTTGTCATCGTGTTTCTAGCAGCAACAAAACAGAATTTAATTGCATTTGTGCATGATATGTTGATTGGTGTAATGATTCATGGGCCTCATTTTGTATATTCGATATTTTAATTTTCAGTAAAATAACATTACTTGAATCTGAATCACTATAATCAGTTGAAAGGTTTGATCCAACCCCCTGATACCAGTTTTACCTGCTTAAGACCTGTGATTCATCTTTCTCTGACATAAATATTACTGCTGCACCTGGTTTCAGTGACTAAATAACATGCCTGCAGTCAGATTAGATTAAGGCTTTTTCAGAATTTCTTTATTTGAGTAGAGTAATGACACATTTGTAACTTCTTGCTGTCTTCAGTTTGATTAATGGAGCAGAATCCCTGGTCTTGTCAGGGATAAGCATCAACTGATTAGATCATTTCCACAGACGTGGTAAATTACCTTGTCTACTTCCTTCTAGTTTGGGAACATGTACTACAGATCTGGTCTGACAAGCTGAAGTTTATATATATATTTTTATGTTTTCAGTTTGTGTAGCTTGGCTTAATTAATTTCCGATCATACAGATGTTAAACTGCACTGTTAAAAAAAAAAACCTGAAAATGAAACTTAATGCAAAATGCAGTTTCATACATTTGCACAGTTAAATGTTTGGTTCCATTGGGTTCTTATTGCCTTTTTTCTGGATTTCCCGTTTTATCAGAACATGAGAACATTCTCTGCTTATTGGTCAGACCTGTCTGTGGAAGGAGCAAGAAAATAAATACAGGTAGAAGGTCCTGTGTCCTGGACAGTGTATCATTACATTACATTACATTACATTTGGCAGACGCTTTTGTCCAAAGCGACTTACAATATTGAAGTGCAAATAATAGAAGAGGTTAAGTACAAAAATAATAGAAGTTAAAAATAAAGCATCTATAGATAGGGCCTTAAGGAGGTCAGAGGGAAATAATGGGATAGAGGAGTAGAGAAGAGGAAGAAGGAGATGAGGTTAGAATTAGTTAGTTTGTTAGAGGTGTTAGGAGAGTAAGTGCTCTTTGAAGAGCTCTGTCTTCAGGAGTTTCTTAAAGATAGCGAGAGATTCTCCTGATCTGGTAGTGGAAGGTAGTTTGTTCCACCATTGGGGAACTCTGTATGAGAACAGTCTGGATTGCTTTGTGTGAATGTTTGTTTGGCAAAGCGAGGCGACGTTCATTGGAGGAGCGCAGCGACCGGGAGGTAGCGTAAGCCTTCAGGAGCGAGTGCAGGTAGGAAGGAGCCTGTACTGTCATCACCTTGTAGGCGATTGTAAGCACTTTGAATTTGATGCGAGCATCAACTGGTAGCCAATGGAGCTCAATGAGCAGCGGAGTGACATGTGCCCGTTTTGGTTGGTTGAAGACCAAACGTGCTGCTGCATTCTGAATCATCTGTAGTGGTTTTACTACACAGGCCGGGAGGCCAGTTAGTACGGCATTGCAGTAGTCGAGGCGTGAGATTACCACAGCTTGTACCAGGAGTTGGGTGGCCTGTTGCGTCAGAAACGGTCGAATTTTTCCGATGTTGTAAAGCGCAAAGCGGCAGGATCGAGCAACTGAGGCCACATGGTGCGTGAAGAGAAGCTGGTCATCAACCATGACACCCAGGTTCTTAGCAACCTTTGTCGGTGAGAGAGAGAGAGAGAGAGTCGATGGTTATGGCAAAGTTGTGTTGAATAGAAGGTTTTGCTGGTATGACCAGAAGTTCAGTCTTTGAGAGGTTTAGTTGGAGGTGATGTTCCTTCATCCATGCGGATATGTCTGAGAGACACTGTGATATTCGTGCAGAGATTGAGTGATCATCTGGTGAGAACGACAGGTATAGCTGAGTGTCGTCAGCAAAGCAGTGGTAGGAAAAACCATGTGAGCGGATAACCCGACCTAGAGAGATGGTGTATATTGAGAAGAGAAGAGGTCCCAGTACCGAACCCTGGGGAACCCCAGTGGGTAACGAGTGGGCTGGGGACAGCCGTCCTTGCCATGACACCCTGAACGAGCGCCCAGTGAGGTACGATCTGAACCATGACAGCGCATTGTCTGAGATCCCCATGTTTGAGAGTATAGTTAGGAGGAAATCATGGTTGACTGTGTCGAAAGCAGCCGAGAGGTCCAGCAGAATGAGCACTGAGGACTGTCCTGCAGCTCTAGCAGTTTTTAACGCTTCTGTCACAGACAACAGAGCCGTCTCAGAGTGCCCTTTCTTGAAACCAGATTGGTTCTGGTCCAGGAGGTCATTTTGGGTGAGGAAGCCAGAGACTTGATTGAGAGCTGCTCTTTCTAATGTTTTAGAAAGAAAAGGCAGTAGTGAGACCGGTCTGTAGTTATCAACCTGGGCGGGGTTGAGAGAAGGCTTTTTAAGCAGTGGTGTGACCTGTGCTTGTTTAAAAGCAGTCGGGAACACACCAGATGTTAAAGAGGCATTGATCGTGTGAGTAATAGCCGGAATGATTGCAGGTGCAATGGTTTGCAGAAGGTCTGAAGGAATCGGGTCAAGTGGACATGTAGTAGGACGGCTACGCGTTAGGAGAGCCAGTGTCTCGTTCTCAGTGAGAGGAGCGAACGAGGAGAAAGCGACGCCTTCGGTAGAGGGATACCGGGCAGCAGAGCATGGTGTAGGACTGCTACATGTCGCATCAGTAAACTGTCTGCTGATAGCTGCCACTTTCCCAGTAAAGAATGAGGCAAGAGCTTCAGCCGTAAGGCAGGTAGCCTGAGGAGGAGGTGGAGGGTTGAGTAGTGTTTTGAATGTAGCAAATAGTTTCCGTGAGTCTGTGAGGGAGCTGATTTTTTGTGATAGAATTCAGCTTTAGCAGCAGTGAGGCTGGCTGAAAAAGAAGCCAGGAGCAGTTGGTAGTTTTTTAGGTCTGTCTGGTTTTGCTTTTTTTGCCATTTTCTTTCAGCAGCTCTGAGTTTGGAGCGTAGTTCCCTGAGCGTGTCATTTTTGAGCCATGGCTGCGGTTTGCTTGGTTTAATGGCTCGAGATGAAAGAGGACAGAGGTTGTCCAAACAGGAGCTTAATGTGGAGCAAAGAGTATCAGTGGCATCATTAACATTGAGTGATGAAAATGAGCCTAATGGAGGCATATTGTCAGTCACCAGCGAGGAGTACTGGTCTGCTGGGAGATCTCGAAGATTTCGGCGGAACGAGACCATAGTAGGAGTAGCTGTGGGTTTTTTCGAAATGCGAACGTTGAGTTGCATGAAGAAGTGGTCTGAGAGGTGTAGAGGAGTGACAGTTAAAGAGTCGGTGTCACAGTTACGAGTGAAGATCAGGTCTAGATGTTTGCCAGCTTTATGTGTTGGGGGCTGGGGACCTGCTCCAGATCGAAAGACTGCATGAGGGATGAGAAGTCTGTGAAGCTGTTACTTTCATGATGGATGTTCATATCCCCTAGAATGAGCATGGGGCAATCTTGCTCGGGGATAGAAGACAGTAGCATGTCAAGTTCATGCGTGAACTCGCCCATTTGTCCAGGAGGACGGTAGATGACAACGACAGTAAGTTTTGATGGAGTATTAACCAGTGTGGCATGATACTCGAACGAGTTGTATGAGTTTGCAGGTAATAGTGGAGTGTATTTTAAGCCATTCGCGAGCAATAGGCCAGTTCCACCTCCTCGTCCTGAGAGACGAGAAGTATGGGTAAAGGAATAATTATTTGAAAGTGCCGCCGGAGTAGCAATGTTTTCAGGTTTAATCCAGGTTTCAGTCAGAGCCAGTAGTTGTAGTGAGAGATGATTTGCATAAGAGGCGATGAAATCTGCTTTATTAACCGCCGACTGGCAGTTCCATAGCCCAACAGAGAATGAGGTAGTAGTGGGCGTGGCTTGCTTAAGAGGATGCAGGTTAGTATGGTCCTGGCGTCTATGTGTGTTTTTACGCCTTCTGTGCGTACCGGAGATGACAGGAATGTGATGGGAGCACATTTTGTGAGGCAGTAGGACGGGCTGCCTTGTCAGTGGCCTTGCTCGGTAGACTCGCGCAGGTAGACTCGCAGGTCTTTACCCGAGTTAGGTCTTCACACGAGAGGGTCTTCACACAACAGCTGACGCCTTCGGCTGATGCCTCGGCGAGTGTGAGTAACGACATAGGAGTCTGAATTTGCGCGCAGGTGCGGGCGATATAGGAAATCAGCTCCACCAGACTGTCTTTTAAAGCGTGAGTAACGCCCCTGAGGTGTGTAGACAGAGAATGTGTGAATGAGGGGGTTTGCCACGCCCCGCTCAAGTGAGAATCGCTCAGCCTTGTCCGAAAAAGCGCGCTGAAAAGCAGAACTAGTGAACTAGTGGCATTTGTTCATTGCTGTTGTAGTTATTTGGTTAATATGCAAGGTTAAACTGCACCTGCAGAATGTATTTAGCTCAAATATATAAGCTACAGCTGATATTTTGTTCACATTGAGGTTAGATCACATTCTCCCCACAAATTAACCACTCCATGGTACGTTTGGGACCAGATTGAGACACTTCCCTGCACCTTTCTCTCTACACATTTACATGTCAAGGACATTTATCAGAGGCACATGTTTTGCACTTTTTTTCATATTTCACTGCTGTAAACAAACATGTACTTGTAAATAATATCCATAACACATTACTGTTATCATGTACATATTTCCATCCTGGATGTAAATTAACACCAATTTAATGTTTATATTTAGTTATTTTTTTTCTTTTATTAATGCCTATTTTCTACTTTTATCTTTATGCGGCATACTTTGCGGGGAGCTAATAAAAAATGTAATTGTACAAGGACACTTGTATCTTACTGTGCACATGACGATAAACTCTTTGAATATTGAATCTTGAATTATTGAAATTCACGTGCAGGTGCATAGATGTCATTAAAAAAAACACAAACTTCTAGAATAAACTGCACAGTTTTTTTCGGACAGGTGAAAGTTGAAAGTTGCTTACGTAGAGAGATGATGTACACTGATCAGTCTTTCCTGAGAAGAGCAGATTTTTCACCAGGCTTTTTTCTGTTTGTTTCCATTTAATAGGCTAAGCGTCCTGTAAAACCCACTTTATCTTCTTAATTGAAACTTTTACCACTTTTTGGGGAACTTACTAACTCAGGCTTACATACTAAACTTAGAACGAAAAGTAGGGACATTTGTGTTTGGTACATTATTTTTTTTTGTTGTTGTAACAATGCTTCTTGGCAATTAATTTTATAGCATTGGAAAGTACCACAATGGTACCACATTTGACAGGGACATGCACTTGGGGGATGTATGGGAGTGTGTGAGTTTGTTGTAGCCTGTCTCTGACATCCCCCGTTATATGAAACTTGGCGTTTTGGAGATGGTACTAGGGCTCCCTCAAAATAATCTCAGAACTTTCAGTCTGCCATCACTGAGTCTGGAGGAAGAGTGTAGAGGTGCACAGTCATAGCTGCTTATGGTGTAGTCTGAAGTTTTCACAATCAGTGATGGTTTGGAGAGTCATGTCATCTGCCGGTGTTGATCCACTGTGTTACATCAAGTCAGTGCAGTGTTTTCCCAGAAAAGCTTACAGCACTTCATGCTCCCCTCTGCTGGCAACTATTATAGAGATGTGGATTTCATTTTCCAGCAGGACTTGGCACACTGCCCATGTGAAAGGCAGAGCAAGGTGAAGCTGTTCAGAGACACTGGGCGAACTTATGGAGCTCACTGGAACACTGTCTATATCGTTCTAAACAATATTATCTCATCTTTTATCTTGTGTGAAAATATATAATTATTTTTTAAAACCTCGATATTTTGCCCAGTCCTTCTATAACCTGAGGCTTGCGAGGTTCCATGTCAACACCAGCAGCGAGAGCCTTAAAAACCACAACTGTCAGCATGCTTTTTCCTCATTACTGCCATTCTGATGTTGGTTAAAGCATCAGAGCTGGGGATCCAGCATTTTCCTATTGTTGTGTTAGCTGCCTAGTGATGCTCCACTAGCCACAGTGAAAAAAGAGGCAGTGTCTGAATTCACATGTATCGGTGGAAGCTTGTTCTTGTTCTCAACCTCCTTGTGATTGGTGGATGGGGTTGGGTTGGTTAATTTGCTCATTTTGCTAAACTACTAAATTGGGTAAAAAAATAAATAAATGGTGATTAACATCAAATTATTATCCTCAGTGTTTTAAGCTGACCAACTCCGTTGGTTGCATTTTTACATGATTTTTTTTAGCTTGGGTTCTGGGGGCTTTTTAGTGATCTTCTCATAAACAATTTGCAGAAGTAAAAGTGGAGCTAGTTTCAATTCCACACGTGGTCTGTTCAACAGGACTTTGGCAAAAGAGGAAGTATTAAGGCGCCTTAAAACCGCACGTCTTTTCTGAAACATCTGCATTTGTTTCATAGTTGTGCTTTTCCACATGTATTATTGTCTTGCTTCTTTATTTTTCCTTCCCATAACTTTTATTTTCATTCCTAATTTCACATTTTGCTTTCCAAACGCAACAGAGGTGCAGCTGCTTGGATGAGAAGCATTACAGAAATAGTCAGATTGAACTGTTAATGTATTATAGAGGAATTCACTGAGAAATTAATGATAAACTGCTTATTAAGAAAACAACTTTATTGACAATCCCAAAACCCAATATTTCCAACTCAACCCCACACTTTTTTCTTTACCCCTCTCTCTAGGCCTGGGCATTAGAGACAGGGAAGTATCAGGAGGGTGTGGACGAGCCAGATCCAGCTAAATGGAAGGCCAACCTCCGCTGTGCCCTCAACAAGAGCCGAGAATTCAACCTGAAATATGACGGCACCAAAGAAACCCCCATGCAGCCTTTCAAAATCTATGAGGTGTGCGATCAACCAGTCAATGGAGGTAAGGAATGATTGAATCGGCTTGTTATAGTTATAGTTAGATCTGCATTCGAGGGTAAAACTGTCCCTTATGCTCTTTCAGATGGAGGCGAGGATGATGAGGAAGAGGTAAGCTTTACTGGAAGAGGAAACTGTATTCCAACATACCATTTATTATAACAAAAATACAGTGAAACAACCTCAAGCTTTGTCTTCATGTTCCTGTTTTTTATGTTTCAGCTGGCAAACTTCGAGCAACTATCCATCAGTAAGTTATTCCTTCATGTTCTGTGTTTGTGCATTGAAGTAATTACAGATCTGGCATTAACACGCATCTTGTGTGATCTCATTGTAAGTGGTGAGCACAAAGTATAGGTTTGAATGGGATACACAGCATCTTGAAAACGCGTTGTAATCCGATCACTCAAATCACATTCGGAGGGCCGCCAGAGACGCATACGACCATGTTGTTATTGTTGTGTCTCCATTTTCCCAGACAGTAAAGCTCCGCCCACATTAGCCGTGTCACTGCCCCTGCTGGATCATTCCTACAAACTTTTTCACACTTTCGTGTTGGTTAATGCGGAAACATAAATAGCAGCGTTGAGTGATTTACAGCCATGTTCCTAAATAATTCACCAATAACACACCAAAATAAATTCTCCATCAGGATTTAAAATGTCCAACTCCATCTGAAAATCTCTACTTATTATTTGTTATTTTAAACAGAAAATCAATAAAACAGGTGTGAAGCTAAACCGGAGGGATGCACCCTTCAGCCCATTATTCACTCTGTTTCAGTTTAAAATTAAATTTAAGATTAAAAGAAAGTGATTAACAACACTCAACTTAACAAACATTTTTCATTCAGCATTTTCAGCATTTAGTTTTAGATTATTTTCAGTGAGGACTGTCATCAGCATGTGTTGCTGAGAAGTTTAACTTCAGCCTTGTGTATTTGACTGAGTGGGGAACCTGACGCCTGACTTGATTTTTTTTTTCTTCTCGAGAATGAAGCTCAGTAAGTGTTATTATTTTATTTTGTCCGATCAGAGATGAGTTGATCATTAAAGGAATGCCATAAAGTTGCCAGGGTCACTAGTGCTGCGCTAGCACTGCCGGCAACCAGAATGTCCAGCGGCACTAACGCTGCATTAGCACTGCTAGCGCCTGGATTTTCTATCTGTGCTAGTGTCTCATTAACATTGCTAGCGGCCACCGGATCGTTCAGTGGCACTAGTGCCACGGTAATACTGCTGGTGAAAGGGCCATCTAATTTCACTTGTCCAAAGCTGTGTTAGCACTGCCGGTGACCGAGCCACAGTTCACACAATTAGCTGAACACAGTTAGCTAAAATGTCCAGTTTTTTAACTAACCTGCCAAACTGGGTTTTATTGTAGAAAAAACACTTTGTAAGTGTAAGCATATCGTCGCTGTCCTATGAAAAACACCCATCTCCATTTTTGTTGAATTTTAGTTTACTACATAATTTTAACAGATAAACTGTCCCTTACACTGTGCCAAAATTTCTTGATGAACGGACCAATAGAAACTCTTCAAAATGACCTGAAATAAACTTTTTTTACATTGACTTCCATTGAAAGTTTGCAAGGTTTTTTCTCTGTCCTGTAAAGTTGCTGTTTTGGAGATAAGTGCTTTTTTTATTGGACAGCGATGATATGTAAAAAGCCACATATGAACATCTATGCATTTTGGTAAGCACTCTTGATCAGATCAATAAGGATGCTTGTTAATACCAGATGGAAAGGGGGTTGGTGTATGCTCTTTCTTGCTTAATTAAGAGTTTTAGCTTGTGTGCATGTGGTTTTAATTTTGCTCCTGTTAACGCTATTTCCTGTGACAGATCCTCGAATTGGTGAACCTCCAAGCTACTCTGCATTCTCAGCAAACCCAGTGGATCCGTTCCTCCAATCTATCATACCTCCTGAGTTCTCCGGACACAGCCATATAGCTGCTACTGTAAAGCAGGAGGAATATATTCTTGGCGACGTTCTTCAAAATGGACTAGGGATGGGTCCTGGGGTCATGCCTCCACCTGTTGTCCCACATGCAGTCAGTATTCCAGGGGCCATGGTGGACAGTCCTATGCAGGAAGTGCACCCGCAAGCAGAGAGCCAGGTGCAGCCGTGTATCTCCGACCTGTTGAGCAGTCCTCATATGCTGCCTTGTGAGTTATCCTGCTTTTTTTTCTAACTTGATCATGATAAAAAGGAAATATAGTTATTAATATAATTTAATAAATATTTATTTTAAGTATTTGACCAGATATTGTTCAGTCATCATCGAGTGAGTGACAAAATAGAACTTGTCACTAACAGTTGCTTGACTACAACTACAGCTTTATTTTGAAACTGTTGGTGGAGCAGCACTAGTTAAGGTGGGAGGAAATATGCTAGCTAAGGCTAACAAAGCTAACTTTATGTCAGCAGTGCTCACAGCTCCCTGTAGATCTGACTAATCAACTGTTAAATTAGTTGCCAGCTATTTTAATAATTGAACAGTTTAATTGATTTGCTGTTGCAGCCCTACAATTTACAGGATGCCAAGAGACAAAATTGAGCCAAAAAGGCATCAGGGTTTGCTAAAAACAGACAGCAGGGCTTCCTATAGCCACAAAGGAGGCTGTAGACTGAGCTTTCACAAGAACATCAGTATATCATTAAGTAATACAGATCGGGAAAAAAAGTTTTTTTTTAACCCGCTTGTTAGCTATTGTTGCTAATCCACTCCAGGCCAGTAGAGGCCGGCTGTCTCCATCTCTCATTTTTAATAAAAAGCTTTCTGCTAAGTTTTTTTTTGTTGTTGTTGCAGCTTTATGATAGTTTAAAAAAATGTGAAGCAGCAACTGCCAAAATTTTTCTTGGAATGATAAAGCAGTAACTTTAGTAAGTGAAAAAAAAAATTAAATTATCAATATTTAAAGCCTTGTATCAATTCAATACAATCAAAACAATTTGATATACAGTACAGGCCAAAAGTTTGGACACTTTTCTATGCATTTTCTTTAGTTTCCTGACTATTTACATTGTAGATTCACACTGAAGGCCTCAAAACTATGAATGAACACATGTGGAGTTTTATGTAGTTTTCATGTAGGTGAAATAACTAAAAAAAAAATAGCCACCCTTTTTCTCTGATTACTTATCATTCTCTCAGTGAGCTTCAAGAGGTGGTCACCTGAAATGCTTTTCCAACAGTCTTGAAGGAGTTCCTTTGCCTTCACCCTGAGAAGGTGTGTCCAAACTTTTGGCCTGTACTGTATTGCAATATCAATATGTTTTCCCACCCCTAGTTATACATGCAGGTAGTTTATTAGGATATTCTAATGGTGCTTCTTCTTCTCTTTATGAGAAAGAAAGACCTGTCTGGAGTGCAGACATACCTGAATAACCACTGATTTCCTCGCTTTTGACATTCATGGCCTTGCCATTCAGCATATACATAGTTAATCTGAATGAAGATGATGTAAAATGTCATCACAGTAGCTCATTATACCATTGTTTTTCCAGCTTAGCTGGTATGTTTGTATCCATTGCGGAAGTTGTCAAAGCCTGACAGACATTAACTTGCATATTTTCTTGCAAGTACAATCTCACGACTTGGAAATAGCTGTGAATAGTGAATTTTATATTAGTTCTGATCTGATTTAATGGTCCATTATATTAAACATTAAAACATTTTTTTTATTTTGTTTATTGAGTCACATATTAGAAGGCACATGGATATTAGTGAACACATGTATAAAGCAAAATATACAATAAAAAAAAACCCTATAGGAGAGAAGTCTAAAAAAGGAGGGAGGGGGAACGCCTTAATATGCATAGGTATTTAGAGTCATACGTTTTACATTTTACAATTTACAATTTGCCTAGTATTCTGTGAGCAGCCAATACAAAGTTTCTTCTGTAATGTGCAAATAAGTGTTGTAGGTAAGCTTTTCTATTAACTCAAAAAACGTGTCCCATGTTTTATTAAATTTCTTTGCAGGTCCATTTATTGAGCATCTTATTATTTATTTTTTTAACTTGACCAAGATAAAAACCTCTTTTATCCATATAGATGAGGATTTCCATCTGATTTTTATTTCTCTTCCCTCATCTTGTTCTAGTAACTGACCTGGACCTGAAGTTCCAGTACCGGGGCCGGTCAGTTGGTTCTCTGACGGTCAGCAATCCTCAGGGATGTCGGCTCTACTATGGTAATCTAGCTCCTACACCGGAGCAGGTGGAGCTGTTTGGGCCAGTCACTCTGCATCAGGTGCTTTTTCCCGGAACCGCTGATATCCAGAACGAGAAGCAGAGGTTCTATACAGAGCACCTGCTGGATGTGATGGATAGGGGGCTGATCCTGGAGATCCGAGGGCAGGACATCTATGCTGTGCGTCTGTGTCAGTGTAAAGTGTTTTGGTCTGGGCCAGGGGTGCATGAGGAGGGCCCACCTAACCCCATGGAGAGGGAGCGCAAAATTAACGTGTTCAGCCTCAACAATTTCCTGCAGGGTGAGTAGAAGTGTATATTCTGATTTTTTTTATGCATGACTTGGCTTTGTTTTAAAAAAAATGTTTTTTAAATATTTTGTATGGTAAAGGGAAGGTAAAGACATAATTAGTCAAATTGCTCTCAAAGCAAATATTAATTGTAATAATTGTATTACTGTAAAAAACTGCAAATGTACTGCAAATTTACACATGCATAGAGTCCATTACACAGACTCAAACATAAACACTCTGTGTTAGAAGCTAGTTCACATGATTGCACTGCTATTGACAGACAGAATCCGCCAAGAGATTAGATGAAGGATCAGGTCAAACTGTAGTGACCATCGGTGATTATTTAAACAAGGGAGTAACCTGTAGCCTGGAAAGTGATGCTGTTGAGCTGGTAATTACCAGTGTTGCCTTGTTAATGATGAAATGTACTGTTTTCCAGAATGACTTTCCCAACATAACACAATTGTTTTTAGAGAGCTGTGTTTTAATGCTTAAAATCAGGTTCAGTGTCTGTGTGAACCTTTGTGTTATGGAGATCTCCTGTTGAGTTGATTGAATTGAGTCTGATGGTGTTTAAATTATGGATATTTGCAGTGTGAATCTAGTGAGAAGATCTATGTAATGATTTTTAAAAAAAAATTTTATATTAAAATTCAACAATGAATTCTATTAGATATTTGCTTTCCATGCTAGGCAACAGTGCTTGTGATGGTGTTTCTGATGAGATTTTGCTGTATTAATGGACTGAGACATTTAAAACCTGTTATTTACTCAGCTACATATGGTGTGAACTAGCTAGCTGTGTTTATCTTGCATTTATTTGTGTACGTTGTGTGACATTTTACGTTGAGCTGATTTATTTGTGATATGCAGACCTTTTGTTTAACGGGCTCCCAATTTACCCATTTCAACTTCCTAGTACACTTGTACAGTTTTATGTTATAAAGTTCGCATATCATTTGATCTTGCATTTTGCCAGTTTCAGTCAGGTTGTCACACAAGTTGATTCCACAGCTGAGTAACAAAGATCTGTGCGTAAATTTAGTGCTTTCCAACAATCAGAGCGCTTTATTTTCACCCAGCTGCCCTGCCCTGCCTCACCCCTCCCCGCCCTAATACACACTACACTATTATTATTAGCCTCCCCCCCCAACAATACAATTAAATTCCAGCATTAAAAAAAAATAAATCAGTATTGTAATTATGATTAATTACACAATATTGGGATTAATACAATTAGTTTTAAAGTTAGTGACATAATTTATTTTTGCCAATAAAATGCTGGTGATTTTATTTACATTTAATACCCCTTGTGCTTTATACATATACGGGCACTGTTGAATATAAGCACTGGTGATGATGTCTGAAGGTTTTGGGATTTAGGGTCCTCTATGGTGAGAATGGGTAATTGCACTGAGTGTGCGGAAGAATCATTTTAAACTGGGCGAGTGTGATGCGGTCTCCTTTCAGAGGAGATTAATCCGATTCCAGGTTATGTTCAGTCAGAAAGAGAGAGAGAGTGCGCTCAGTCAGAAACTTTACTCCTTCGTTTCTCTGTTTTTACTATGGGTGAATGAGCTAGTGAGCTCAGAGTTTTCTCTTCTGAAGTCTCCATTGCTCCACCAGCCGCTCGCGTTCAGTAAAACTGAGCCGGATCCTCTTTTAGAGGCTGTACATGTGACGTAAGTACGTAAAGACTCATGACGTGGCCAGAAGAACTCCCATAAAAAGCGAGTGAATATATTAGGCTTAGCAGGGATGGTTGATCCAGCCCACTGGTAATATTAAACACAATATTTTATCCCTTCTCCACTCAAAAATGCTTCTGCTTTCAGTTTAAAAACTAAATAATATGGACTGCCGCTTTAAATATATTTCTTCCATTACCGTATTTTTCGGGCTATAAGGCGCACTTAAAATACTTATTTTTTCCTAAAAATCGTCATTGCGCCTTATAATGCAGTGCGCCTTGTGTATGGATTTTGCTTGTGTTTACTGACCTCGATTTTATGTGGTACACGGCGCTCTGTTGTGCAGAATTCCTCACCCACGCCAGAAAAAGATCCCCCTCTTGGGCTAGCGCGCGGTTACCTTTGACTGCCGTACTGCCTCTCGGCTGTGGTTCAGGGTAGCTAGTTTCCACTGTAGCTCCGTGGCCAGAACAAGGTGCCGGTAAACTTTCCTTTCCACCCGTTCTGGGGTAATAGCACAAACTGTTTCTTTTTAGCGCCCACTTCTAAGTAAAGTTAACCTCTTAACACGCGCTGGCCCACCGGCGGGCCAGAAATATTTAATATTTCATAACTGGCTGTGTTTCTGAATAGTTATGAACAGTTACAGGTTCAATATAGACATCCAATATACCATTTTAAAGCTTAGAATCTCTGCTTTTGAGCTATTTAGCCTATTTAGCGGAATATCCTTTCAGAAAATAAACATTTAGGGCGAAATATGCCTTGGTTATGATTTTAATAATTCATAACTCTCATATTTGCGTTTATCGTTCGTCCATATTTCATCGAATGCGGTCATGTCATACACCATTCGAACCGTCTGGCTCTCCGGATTCCAGAACTGTGCTTTTACTGTAGGATGTATGTTTCATGAATTAGAGCTGCGTCAGAGCGCATGTTTCCAGTAATAAAAGGCTCTCCTTTTGTCCTGGGGTAACCTCCGGTCACTGCCGCCACCCCCCGAACACACACCCGCGCTCAGCCACAGGTCCTACCTTCAAAACGCGTCCAGACTAAAGAGAATCCATCAATCCAGTCTCCTGTAATCCACAGTTATATCCAAACAGCGCTGGAAATCACTTCATCCAGAAATGAAACTTATCCAATCTTTATCTCTGTTTTAAAACCGTTTTATTCACCGAATTCGGCACAACACGCTATTATAGTCAGAAGCCTCGCGGAGTAATGCGGTACTTGCTGTGCTTCAACATAATATTATGGTCTGTCGGAGCGTTGCGGCTACCGTTGTCAGGAGCGTCGCGGAGTAATACGTACTTGCTGTGCTTCAACATAATATTATGGTCTGTCGGAGCGTTGCGGCTACCGTTGTCAGGAGCGTCGCGGTATTGTGAAGGATTTATTGCTCAGAGTTATTGTTACTGATATAAATAAAGTTTCATTTAGTGTGCCTTATAATCCAGTGCGCCTTGTGTATGGACTAACACTAAAAATAGACCGTTCACTCATCGTGCGCCTTATAATACGGTGCGCCTTATAGTCCGAAAAATACGGTAATATAGTTAGTAAGCAATGGTTATCCTTTAAGTGCAGGCCAATACAATATAATACTTTAACAAACACATTTTGTACTTTGCACAAATTCCACATATCTGAAGGATGACTTTACAAGATCTCTTCCCTGTTGTGTTTTGCACCTCTATCCTACACACTGTGTATATTTTTTAACTGGCTAACACTTTTGGTTTCTACAAAAAATCACCAATAATGCCTTTAAAGTATAGAGCGCTCTTTTTAATGTGCTTTTAGGCTTATTTTATGTTTAAATGATTACGACTGGTCAGAAATATTTTAATAAAAAATGTGTGTTCGTTTCTGTTGTATGTTGTTTTGAGCATGGTAGGATTTGACTTATTTAGTGATTATACATGACTGTTAATCACAAAATATTTTGTTCTTCTCAGGATTAATCTTGTACCAGAAAGGGGAGGCGCCCAGCCCTCCTCCCTTTGAAATTTACTTCTGCTTTGGGGAGGACTGGCCTGACCGTAAGCCTAAAGAGAAGAAGCTCATCGTTGTCCAGGTGTGCAGGTTTGAGTAAATTCACTAAAACGTATTTTGAAAATGTAATGCCGTCTTATACTTTGATTAGTATTACTCACTATGGTTGTTGTATAACCTGCTGACAACGACTGTGTTTGTCAGACTATATTTAATGCCTATGATTCAGTCGCTGATGTAGCTGGAGAGCTTATCTGAGGGATTGCATTGTTTAAACTGCTTTTTAAATTCAGCACCGCTATTACTAAATACAGTGAGTCATCTGGGGATTATCGCAATGCAATGACCGAGATTGTGAATAATGATTAACTCTACTTCATGTGTCGACATCAACAGACATTCATGTCCGTTAGACTTCCTTCAAAACCACGTTAGACTGGTAGAACTGCCCTGCTCCTGATTACTTCAGTTAGATTCACGGCTAGATCATAGTCCCAGTGGCAAGTTCATATTGAATAATGAGTTTACTGTCAAGTAGACTTTAGTAAATCAGAATGGCCAGTTCTATGTTTTAACTAAGCCTGTAACGATAGTATTGTAATTTTCTTTTAATAACACTCATGTAACACTGATATAGTAGCATAATAATGAAATTACAACATTTTAAAATAAATAATACATTTAAATAATAAACATGAAAACATATGCACCAGATGCACCAAATCAAACCAAAAAATTCTGAATACCTTAGATTTTTTTTTCTTAAATGTTCAGTAATTTTGCAACCTTTTTCTATATCAAAATAGTAAAATAACTTAGTTTTTTTTTTTTGTTCGTCTTCCTCTTAAAAAAAAAAAAAGTATTATTTGTTATAAATAAAAAATAAGTCGTTTCCTTTAATCAGCTGAACACTGTTAATTTTGTTTGCCAAAATATAGGGCATCCCTAATTTTAAGTATTTATTGGAATTTGAATATGGACAATTGTTAATCTTATTTACATAAATCTGAAGTATCAAATGGCAATGAAAAAAAATTAAGATCATGCGCATATAAACTAGTTTTGTCTAACAAATAGTGAAAAATTAGGTGTAAATGAGACCTTAAAAAAAGCTTAGAATACAGTATTTCAAATCAGATTTTGAAATCACATTTAAAATTTATATTGTTAAAATGGCCAATTCCTGCATGCATATTTAGCAAGTTTTGACTTATCCCATGTTCTCCTAGGTGTTAAATGAAGCCTGTTCAGACAGTGAGTGTTTGCTTACCAATTACCGGTGTTGTTGTTTGGCTAGCTAGCTAATTATGTTTACTGAACTGTAGAGTCACACAGTGATATTTAATGTCACACACAGTCATATGCAACCACTTTAAATGGTTATGTGCTAATTACTTATCTATTTAAGTAACAAATCCTTGATGGAAAGTGTTTAAACTCATTTCAGGTTTTTTTATGTATTTTGTTAATATAGTATGTTAAGTAAATTGAGCATAAAATGACTAGACGTGTGTTCAGCTGATGTGTTTTTTATATTTTCTTATAAAATCGTTAATATCAATATACATTTCACCCCAGACTTTTGCTTGTAACTTTGTATTCAGTCAATGTAAGGACATATATTTCATGATCTCAGCGTATAGGTCTTGATTTCTGTATTTAATTACTTGCCATATTTTCTTTGCTTACAAGACACGATCGCAAGTCAGGCTGTCCAATCACAGAAGGCCTTAACAAATGTTCAAAAGAAGTTAAAATGGGTGATGACAAATATACAACCTGTAAAACATGTCAAAATAATTGAATACATTATGCCTGTTGACCCCAGATTAGGGCTGCACAATACTGGAAGTTTCACCGAGGAGGAAGTATCATACAATAAATGATAAAAAAAAATATAGAGCTACTATTACTATTGAGCTACTCCTATAGTAGTAGTGTGTAGCACATGAGTAACACAACATGCCAGATGTCTCAGCATACAGTTGGTGAGCTTCTTAAAAGTCTTTATATTGGCCAGATAGAAGAGTGGGACTTGTTACGAAAGTTGACACGCTGATATTCTGCTTTTGTTTTGGAGAACATAACCAATGAATGATCAGCGCCAAGAGGAATGTTTTGTTGTAATGCGTCACACATCCAAGGCCTGTTGTGCCTTTTCTGAATGCACACTTTAATGATCTATTCCAACAGGACAATGTTTATACACAGACTGCTGCTCTCAAGAGCTTGCATTGAACACACAGAATACACAACTCCTTTCCGAGACATCTGGCATGCTGCTACACATGCATTACACACAGCGTCTATATGTGTAGCTCAATAAATATCAATAAATAATTAAGTAATTATATAATATATATTCTTGAATTTCTGCGCCAGGAGTGGCATAAAGTTATCCAAAAGCAGTGTGTAAGACTGGTGGAAGAGAACATGCCAAGATGCATGAAAACTGTGATTAAAAACCAGGGTTATTCCACCAAATATTAATTTCTGAACTCTTCTGAACACTTCTGAATATGACCTTGTTTTCTTTGCATTATTTGAGGTTCGAAAGTTCTGCATCTTTCTTGTTATTACAGCCATTTCTAATTTTCTGCAAACAAATGCTCTAAATGACAGTATTTTTATTTGGAATTTGGGAGAAATGTTGTCTGTAGTTTATAGAATAAAACAGCAATGTTCATTTTTCTCAAACATATAGCTATAAATAGCAAAATCAGAGAAACTGATTCAGAAACTGAAGTGGTCTCTTTTTTCCAGATTAATCACACTTGTTCTTAAGATGCAAGTTTTTATAGTGGATATGTAAATGTAAATAAAAGAATGGATGTAAGAAATGTAAAATGCAACTATATTTATATTAGTGGTGTCAGTTAAAATACCAGTATATACTTGTATGTTTAAGGGGGGATACAAACCAACGTGGGCTGCTGGAATAAAGAATGCATGACAAATTGGCTAGAGAAAACTTTTTTTTGTAAACATCTCAGCTTGGTTGTAAGGATTTCAAAATTAGAACTTAATTTGCTGAGTATAAAAGGTCCTTTTTAAACCTGTAGTTGGTTTCTCTGGTCCGGATCATTTTAATGAGTTTGTTTACTCGGACTGTTTTCTTCCTCTGTTTGGTTTGGTTTCATACAGGCATAAACCTAAACGCACCAAAATGCGCACCATTAAACGCGAACACATTGTCTCTGTTTGGCTAGAGCAGTCTGGTACAGGAGCGTGTATATCTGTGCAGTGTAAAGCTGCTTTAACACACAACGCTGAAAGTTTGCCACTGCTCTTTCAAACAGTGTTTTCAATGGGACATGCAGCGCAGATGTATTAAACGGAGTTGCGCTGCTGCGAGCAGTTAGCACAGCACAGACCACGTGTGTAAACAGCAAGAAGCGGCAGAGACTGCATTTGTTTTTAGCAGTATATTATCTGGCTCATATACAGGTCCTGTGCATATTGTAATAAAGTTTATTATTTTCTGTAATGTACTGATAAACATTAGATTTTCATATATTTTAGATTCATTACACACAACTGAAGTAGTTCAAGCCTTTTATTGTTTTAATATTGATGATTTTGGCAAAAAAAGTAAAGAAATCCTTTTGCAGAAATGACTGCTTCAATGCCTCGTGGCATGGAGGCAATCAGCCTGTGGCACTGCTGAGGTGTTATGGAGGCCCAGGATGCTTCGCTAGCGGCCTTAAGCTCATCCAGAGTGTTGGGTCTTGCGTCTCTCAACTTTCTCTTCACAATATCCCACAGATTCTCTATGGGGTTCAGGTCAGGAGAGTTGGCAGGCCAGTTGAGCACAGTAATACCATGGTCAGTAAACCATTTACCAGTGGTTTTGGCACTGTGAGCAGGTGCCAGGTCCTGCTGAAAAATGAAATCTTCATCTCCATAAAGCTTTTCAGCAGATGGAAGCATGAAGTGCTCCAAAATCTCCTGATAGCTAGCTGCATTGACCCTGCCCTTGATAAAACATGGTGGACCAACACCAGCAGCTGACATGGCACCCCAGACCATCACTGACTGTGGGTACTTGACACTGGACTTCAGGCATTTTGGCATTTCCTTCTCCCCAGTCTTCCTCCAGACTCTGGCACCTTGATTTCCGAATGACATGCAAAAATTAGCAACATTCGAGTGCTGCTTCCCTGTAGCCCAGGTCAGGCGCTTCTGCTGCTGTTTCTGGTTCAAAAGTGGCTTGACCTGGGGAATGCAGCACCTGTAGCCTATTTCCTGCACACGCCTGTGCACGGTGGCTCTGGATGTTTCTACTCCAGACTCAGTCCACTGCTTCCGCAGGTCCCCCAAAGTCTGGAATCAGCCCTTCTCCACAATCTTCCTCAGGGTCCGGTCACCTCTTCTTGTTGTGCAGCGTTTTCTGCAACACCTTTTCCTACCCACAGACTTCCCACTGAGGTGCCTTGATACAGCACTCTGGGAACAGCCTATTTGTTCAGAAAGTTCTTTCTGTGTCTTAGCCTCTTGCTTGAGGGTGTCAATGATGGCCTTCTGAACAGCAGTCAGGTCGGCAGTCTTACCCATGATTGCGGTTCCCTTTCAGTCGATTCACTCGGTACAACACATAATGTATGGGATATCACGCCCTTGCGTGTCTGGCTGAAGACACCTTTAATCACGCCTAAAAGGCAGATGATGCATAGTGACGAGGGCAGGAGGGCCCGCCCCCTGCATATAACCCCACGTCACCAGCATCACTCCTCAGTTCTTATGCTCTTCACTTCGCTGAGAACACCTTACACCTTTTCTGCTAGTCTAGTTAGCTCAATTCAGCAATCCTTCGGATAACTTAACTGTTCCATTAGGCAAGCACGACAACAACCTCATATTGGTGAGTCGTCTTCCCGCGGAGCGTTATTTAAAGGATTTTGCTGCTTTTAAACCTGCTTTGTAAGTCTCGGGGCTAGCCTGTTTAGCTTCGCTAACGGCTGCCTAAAATGAGCTCGCAAGCCAACCTTACCTCTCAGCCTGGCAAGAAAGCCTCCCGTCCTTGTCCTCAGGGATGTGGTTTTGCCATTACCGAGAAGGACCAACATGATGCATGTCCAGTCTGCCTGGGAATCGTCCATGCTAGGAGGGCCTTGGTCCAACCTGATGCATGTGCGCTCTGTCGCCAGCTCAGGCGGTCGACCCTCGAACGCCGTGTAACGTTCGTTGAGAAAGTTCTCGGACAAGCAGCAGTGGCACGCGAGGATCCCCTGATCTCCGGAAAGGCTGGGCCGTCCTGTTCGGACGTCGAGGAAGCCGAGTACGAAGGGGAACCTTGCCTTAACTGGGCTGAGCACATGGAGAGTCTGGAGATGTGCGAAATGAATTCGCCGTCGCTGACTCTTCCGTGTCAGCCGCAGCTCTCCGAGCCTGCAGCCGAGCTCGAGGACGACGACCCGTTCGGTCTCGGTGTAGACGAGCTTGATTACTCCGAAGACGAGCAGGAAGAGCTGCAGGTTCTTCCAGCCCCGACGGCTGCGGAGGGTAAACAGGACGAGGCTGACACCTCTTTCTTTTCCCTTTACCGTCGTGCGGCGCAAAAGCTGGACGTGGAGTGGCCTGCTCCTCATCTGTCCAAAAAAGCGACCAGATTCGCGGGATTTTTCCTTCCCCCGGCTCCGCAAGTGGTGAAGCATCGTCTCCCACTTTTCCCCGACTTCATGACAGAGCTGACGTCGTCATGGGCTAAACCGCTGTCAACCCGCACCACGGTGCCTGGTTACGCGCAGTTTCTCGAGCTGGAAGGGTCAGGGGAGGCGGGGCTGCTAAACCCCCCTCCGATGGAGCCTTCGCTGGCAGCGTACCTGGCTCCGTCTCATAATCAGGGAGTCGCGGGACCAGCCGTGCTTCCCTCCAAGCACTGCCGGTTCTCCTTCTCCCAGCTGGACAAGGTTTATTGCGCGCAGGCAGGCACGGCCAGAGCGATGAGTTCAGTCACTCTCCTCCAGACTTACCAGGCGATGTGTCTAGCCGAACTCGGAGACCAGCTACCCGCGGACAGCCCGCTAACAGCTCTGCTAAATGAGGTTAGAATTGCCTCAGATTACATCCTGCGTATGTGTCGCTGTGCGGCTCTCTCGCTGGGCAGAGGAATGGCGTCTACTGTCGTGGCACAGCGCCACTTGTGGCTAACGCTGTCTGACATGCCAGACAGAGACCGGGCGACTTATTTGGACGAGCCGGTCTCCTCGGCAGGTCTGTTTGGCCAGTCACTCGAAGCCATTCAAGCCAAGTTCGAGCTGAGGAAAAAGCAGACGGAGGCTTTGCGATCTATTCTGCCAAGACGGGAGAAGCAGAAACCGCAGTTGACTGCCCGCAAGCCCGCAGCGCCGCTTCCTCCGATGAAGAGGCCCGCTGCTACGGTTACTGCGGGGAATCCCCCGCCCAAGCAGCAGCAGCCCAAACACACTCCACGCCACTCAGCCTGGAGCAAAGGTCCTCCTCCCGGGCACCAGAAAGACTCCGCGGTGAGGAAGAGGAAGCCTGACTCATCCTAGCTCGCAGAGAAGGGGGAGTGAGGTCTCCGCTGGTCGGAGACACCACAGTTTCTCCCCTAAAGCCACCGAAGAGGCGCAGTTTTTCCCCTCTTCCGGGGCCAAGTTCAAAAAGGGCACGTTTTGCCCCAACATCGTTTATAAATCACCTGTTCTCTGTAAACACGTGTGTTCAAGCATTCCCACAGCCCAGTCACTGTACTCAGGGGTGGGGGGAGGGTGCCCTAATAATAAAGTTGCATTCTGTAACTCAGGGCGAAATAAAAATGTCCAGCCCACAAAAAAATGTGTTGCACTCCCAATTTCAGCCACAGGAGGGCTCCGCCCCTCCACGAGTAGCATATCATCACAGCCGGCTCGCTGCACGTGCAGCAAACTGGCGCGCATGCGCAGTCTCGCCCTGGGTAGAGCGGACTGTTGCCATGGGTTACCGCTTGCAGTTTCGAAAGCGCCCCCCCCGCTTTTCCAGCGTGGTGTACACGCAAGTGTCACTCAACGCTGCGGCGGTGCTCAGAGAGGAGATAGAAACTCTTCTTTGCAAGCAGGCGATCCGTGTAGTTCCTCAGGCCGATGCACAAAGAGGCTGGTACAGCCGTTATTTTGTGGTGCCGAAGAGGGGCGGGGGGTTACGTCCAATTATGGATTTAAGAACATTAAACAAGCATTTAAGAGTTTTCAAATTCAGAATGCTAACACTTCGCCAGTTCCTTCGCGCGGTCGGCCCGGGGGATTGGTTCACGTCTATAGATCTCACGGATGCATATTTTCACATTGCAGTCCATCCAGATCACAGACGTTATCTCAGATTCGCCTTCGAGGGCGTGGCTTACGAGTGGCTCGTTCTCCCGTTCGGGCTTTCTCTGGCCCCGCGCACTTTTACGAAGTGTGTGGAAGCAGCTCTCGCTCCTCTGCGGATGCGAGGAGTGCGAGTGCTTTCATATCTAGACGACCTGGCTCTAATTGGACGGTCGAGGGACGAAGCTTTAGCGCACACAGGGGCTGTGTTATCCCATATTCAGCGGCTGGGTTTCTCGGTGAATTTGAAAAAGAGCTCTCTAATTCCCAGCCAGAAGCTGTCTTTTCTGGGGTTGGAAATATGCTCTCTCACCAGCCGAGCGCGTCTGTCAGAGCGCAGAATATGTGCGTTCCGCGACTGCCTCGCGCAGTTTCAGCTGGCGCGCAGTCTACGTTTTCGCCAATTTCTCCAGCTGTTGGGTCAAATGGCGTCAATGATAGCGGTAGTTCCGCTGGGTTTACTTCTAATGCGTGCGTTTCAGCACTGGCTATTATCACACCGCCTGAACGCCTCACACCATCTCCAGAAAAAGATAGTTGTGACCCAGGGTTGTATGAAAGCACTATCTCCTTGGAGAGAGCCCCGCCTGCTCTGCCAGGGCTCGCCTATAGGCAGAGTTCTGTTTCGCGTGGTAGTGTCAACAGATGCGTCCCTGACAGGCTGGGGTGCGGTGTGCAACGGGGCAGCTGTGAAGGGGGCGTGGTCTTCAGCGCAGCGCTCCCTCCACATAAACTGTCTGGAGTTGCTCGCGGTCCATTTGTCCCTAAAGCGCTTCCTCTCAGAATTGAGGGGGAAGCATGTTTTAGTCAGAACAGACAACACCACCGTGGTGTCTTACATAAACAGGCAGGGGGGCACGCGGTCAC
This sequence comes from Astyanax mexicanus, assembly GCF_023375975.1. Taxonomy (NCBI): domain Eukaryota; kingdom Metazoa; phylum Chordata; class Actinopteri; order Characiformes; family Acestrorhamphidae; genus Astyanax; species Astyanax mexicanus. The sequence continues at coordinate 35,468,706 of NC_064409.1, read as the reverse complement.
TCCTGCTTCTGAATCTGTCCCACTCCCTTCTAATGTGGAGCAGTTTTCACCTACTTTCACTCAGGGCGACACATGTGCCAGGCCGCCTGAACTTGGGTGCGGATCTCCTCTCCAGGGGAGGTCCTCCAGCTCGAGAATGGAGACTCAGTCCCCTGGTGGTGGAACAGATCTGGGATCGGTTTGGCAGGGCCAACATAGATCTCTTCGCATCCAGAGAAAACACGCATTGTCCTCTGTTTTTCTCTCTAGCAGACCAGGGTGCTCCCCTGGGAGTGGATGCACTGGCACATCTCTGGCCCAACACTCTGCTTTATGCATTCCCCCCGGTGGAGCTGATCATGCCAACACTGGAGAGGGTGCGCCAGGGGAACCTCTCTCTGATACTTGTAGCTCCCTGCTGGCCATCAAAACCATGGTACGCAGAAATAATCAGTCTCCTTGCAGGAGATCCATGGGCTCTCCCACTTCACTCGAATCTCCTGTCTCAGGCGGGAGGGGAAATTGTTCACCCCCGGCCGGAGCTGTGGTGTCTCCATGCCTACCCGCTGAAAAGTCTGCCTTGATGGCCAGCGGTTTGCCCTCTAATGTTGTGGCTACCATTCAGTGTGCAAGGGCATCCTCTACAAGAGGTTTGTATGCTTATAAATGGCGTGCATTTGAGCACTGGTGTCAGGGAAGAAATTTGATTCCCTTCCAGTGTTCCATTGTGGATGTTTTGACATTCCTTCAGGAGTTACTGGAGCGTGGGCTCTCCTTCTCGACAATAAAAGTATATTTGGCGGCTATATCAGCCTGTCATGTTGGTTTTGGGGGATTGTCGCCTGGGGCACACCCCCTAGCTATACGTTTCTTAAAGGGAGTGCGACGTCTAAAGCCTGTATCTAGGCCAGCCGTTCCTCCCTGGGACCTCACTATTGTGCTCGAAGCCCTGTCTGGGCCTCCATTTGAGCCCCTAAATTCTGTAGACATGAAATATGTTTCGTATAAGACGGCTCTGCTGCTTGCTTTAGCCTCTGCTAAGCGTGTGGGTGATCTTCATGCTCTGTCAGTGCACCCCTCATGTACCCAGTTTGCACCAGGGGACATCAAGGTTACATTACGCCCTAATGCAGCGTATGTGCCAAAGGTGCTGCCTATGTCTTATAGTTCACTAGCCTTTGAGCTTAATTCTTTCTCTCATCCTCCATTTGCTTCTGAGGAGCAGCAAAAAATGCACACGCTCTGCCCTGTGCGTGCACTGCGTACATACATTGATCGTACTCAGGCTTTCCGTGGGTGTGACCAGCTTTTTGTCTGTTTTGCCAACCCAGTTCGTGGCAGGGCTCTGTCTAAGCAGCGTCTCTCTCACTGGGTTGTGGAAGCTATTGCATTAGCTTATAACAGCAAGGGTCTGGAGTTGCCTGTGGGGGTGCGGGCTCATTCTACTAGGGGAATGGCTGCATCGTGGGCCCTTTTTAAGGGTGTCTCCGTTAAAGACATTTGCGCTGCTGCCAGCTGGGCATCACCTCATACTTTTGTGCGCTTCTATCGCCTAGATGTGGTGGCCCCTTCAGTAGCTCATGCTGTTCTTTCTTCGGGGTCTGGGGTGCTCTAGTGTGCCCGCTTGGTTCGGTGTCTGCTCCGCGGGGCGTGTATATAGGTCCCATACATTATGTGTTGTTCCCTTTCAGTCGATTCACTCGGTACGTTAGGTTATGAATATAACCCCTGTTCCCTGAAGGAGAGGAACGAGGTACAACACAGGTTGCCCCGCTTCGCTGTTAGCTCAGTGAAGAGCAGCATCTTGAACTGAGGAGTGATGCTGGTGACGTGGGGTTATATGCAGGGGGCGGGCCCTCCTGCCCTCGTCACTATGCATCATCTGCCTTTTAGGCGTGATTAAAGGTGTCTTCAGCCAGACACGCAAGGGCGTGATATCCCATACATTATGTGTTGTACCTCGTTCCTCTCCTTCAGGGAACAGGGGTTATATTCATAACCTAACGTTTTGAGTAATGAACCAGGCTGGGAGTTTTTAAAAGCCTCAGGAATCTTTTGCAGGCGTTTAGAGTTAATTCGTTGATTCAGACGATAAGGTTATTAGCTCGTTTAGAGAACCTTTTCATGATATGCTAATTTTCTGAGATAGGAATTTTGGGTTTTCATGAGCTGTATGCCAAAGTCATCAGTACTAAAACAATAAAAGAATTGAAATATTTCAATAGGTGTATTGAATCTAAAATATATGAAAGTTTAATTTTTATCATTTCATTATTGAAAAGAATGAACTTTATCACAATATGCTATTTTTTTGAGAAGGACCTGTGTATTAGATTTAACTGCGCCTCATCAGCAGTATAGCTCAAATAAAAATAAGTATATTTAATAGCTGGGTCAGATCGAGTAATGTACTCTATGTGTCCAAAATTAAAAAAAAAAAAAATATATATATATATGGCAAATATAATGCCTCTAGTAGTTAAGGCATGGCATATGATAACAGCTGTACTTTTTTAATGCCTTTGTTTATTTGTTTGTTGATTTTATTGCAAGGCTGAAGCAGCATATTGTGCAGTTCCCAGATAAGTAATTTTTTTTTTCTTATAAATGTTCTGTCCAGGTGGTGCCTGTGGTCGCAAGGATCCTCACAGAGATGTTCTCAGGCGAGCTCTCCTGGTCCACAGACAGCATCCGTCTGCAGATCTCCAACCCTGACCTGAAAGACCAGACTGTGGAGCAGTTTAAGGAGCTTCACAGACTCCTGCAGAATCAACACGCTCAGGGCACATGGCATCAAAACCTCCAGTAACTCAAGACTGATCACCCAGGTTCCCTTTAGCAACACCCTGAATCTATCAGCTGCTGCAGAAGGAATGTAGCTGTTTAAAGGGTGCTTTTAACATCAGCTACGTTTTGTTTGTTGCAAATACAACATGATCGTGATCATGAACAGGCGCTCGTGTTCCTGTATGGTTTTAACTACATTTGGTTGCTCAAATCACATTTTTTTGTTTTGTTTATCAGAAGCTCCCATGGATGCTGTTCAAGGGAGTGAAATTAAAAAGGTTTTGGGCTGCTAATAGTCACAGCTGCATCAGGGTTTAGCCGCATTGTGTTAATACTGTGTCATCAGCACTCGGACTCAGACGTGCTTTTGCTCATTTGATTCTAGCTGGACAGCCATCAAGTCTTGTCTTTTATCACATTGAGGAATATGGGTAGGTGCTCACAGCAAATAAAAACCACTAACATTTCCATTCAGACTATCAGACCGACTGGTTTTCATACGTTTAAGTCTAAGTCTGGCCTCAATCAGTATAAAGCGGGACTCAAGTCTCCAACACTAGGGTTAATCTTTGTCTGGGAGCTTCATCAGTATATTGTGCATCACTGCCACTAATGTCTTGTCCATGCTCTTGCAAAAAAGCCCTTTGTTTTTACCCCGACATAAAATGTATTTGTATATGTCTTTTTTTAGCTTAAATTTGTTCTTTTAAACATTGTATTTCAATAAATACCGCAGCAGTATTTTAGGGTGCAGGCATCACTCGGTTGATGCTGATCTGTAATTCAGTTACTTCTTTGCTTTCCAGCGTTAATTGTTTTTAATTTCTTTCCTGCAGTAAATGTTTTGTCTTTTAAATTTGATCTGAATGTACAGAGAAACATATCCTGAACATACACTATTACCACTTTTAAGCTCAGTGTCATGCAATATGTGGAAAGTAAGCCATATGTAATGTCAAATGATGGTAATATAACATAACATTCTTTTCATTAAATGTAGTATCATTTTTACTAACAGTTGACTGGGATTGTCATTAAAAGAAACAGATAAAATGTCTTGTTTTTGACCTGATAAAAGTGGAAAAATATACAATTTTCTTAAATTATGTTGGGAGATGTGTCATGAAAAATGAGAAATAAGGCTCTAGAATCACATGAGCTATCAAAACCGATACAATGACTAAAAGCTGGGTTAATAATAGAGGACAAGTCCCAGCTTGTGGTAAAAAGGGCATGTTATTCAGCTATGGCTACTTTTTTTTTTTTGTGTCCTTAAATTCTTTAAACTTCGTAAATTTCCATGTTTCCATGTTTAGAACCACAAGCCTTCTAATTTAGTTTGTACAGGAACACCAGTCAAAAATGTCTCGTCTTACTCATCCATTATCATCCATCATCCATTTCGCCTCTCCCTGACCTAAAATACTCCTGTATGGCTCACATTGAGATACGCACTACTAGTGCATCTAAAAAAATGAATATATTTAAAAATTTACTTTATTTCAGTAATTCAGTTCAAAATGTCAAACTCTTATAATATAGATGAATTACACACTGAAGGATCTATTTTAAGTGTTTTTTTTTTTGTTTGTTTGTTTTTATTGTTAATTGATGATTATCGCGACATCTAACGAAAACCCAAAAAGCAATGCCTCAGAAAATGTGCATATTATATAAGACAAATTGGTACTTTTGGCAGATCTGGTGTGAGCAGTGTGCCAAGTCCTGCTGGAAAATGAAATCCACATCTCCATAAATGTTGTCAGCAGAGGGAAGAGTGAAGTGCTGTAAGATTTTCAGGAAAAACACTGCACTGACTTTAGACTTGATAAAACACAGTGAACCAACACCAGCAGATCACATGACTCTGAAAACCATCACTGTCCATCAGTAAATTTTACTTTTTTTTTTTTGGAAATCAAGGGAGCAGAGTCTGGAGGAAGAGTGGAGAGAGACACAGTCCAGGCTGCTTGAGGTCTAGTGTGAAGTTTCCACAATCAGTGATGGTTTGGAGAGACGTGTCATCTGCTGGTGTTGATCCACTGTGTTTTATTATCAAGTCTAAAGTCAGTTTTGAACTGAATTACTGAAATAAAATTTTCATTGAATAAAACTTTTCATTGATGATATAATTTTTTGAGATGCACTAGTATATGGTTCACTCTGCCATAAATTGAATACATATAATTCATACATTTAATACCACATATGAAAGTGAATGGATAAAATTGGAGTGGATAATGTATGCGTCACATAAGATGAAAATGATAAAAGCTTGCATAAAAGGTCAGGGAAAGTGCTGTATTTAAGAAAACTGTCTGTCTAGATTGGAGATTACTCATATTACACTATAAGAGATCAAGAGTTCAGGTTTATATGTGCTCAGGTTTATTCCATGCTCGGCTAGATCACTCTTTTTTTTTTTTTTTGCTTGTGTACATATAGGGGTAGGGCATCCCGATTCTTGTTAGGCTGGAGGGGTAGAGGGAAGTGTTAGGGCTACATGATTCATCGAACTGAGGGTGGAGAAACACGGGTACGGTGGCAGCACAAGTGAGCAAACCCACAAATTTGAGTATCTTCCCTGATAAACATGATGATCACCACTATGTTACCATAGTTTAATTTGTAGTAGTTTGTCTCTATAGCTATCAAGCTAGCTAACTTTCACATTCCACCTTAAATAGTGCAACAGACGGCAGAGGCTGCGGCGGCATTTAAGGTGGAAGAGAAAATAAAATAAAAGCAAACTTTAGCTCCCCATCACAGAGGAATTAAGGAATGGACAGTATTAATGAATTGTTACCCCCTTTCTGAAGAGTTGTCCCAATTTATAGGGGGAGGATTTCACCCCTCCCCTTTGTAAGTCTGTTCTAAAGTGAAAGGTTACACTTAAAAACAAGGGGTAGGGGTAAAAAAAAAAAAAAAAAAGGAGAAATGGGAATGGGCTCAAGTGTTGATTCTGTTTCATGGGCCAGCCATCAATTTTTTCTTTAAATGTATTTTCAGTTTTATTTAATTTACCCCATATTCTACCCACATTGAAAGGCCACTTACCCAATCCTTATAAATGTTCCCAACATATGGGGATAAAGATCAACACCCCCTCTGATGCATATGAAGTCAGACCCCCACCCTTTTTTCAAACCTTCATTAATAATTCATCACTAGGCATCCAGCACACTCTGAGGAAAGCACAGCAACCCAGCACCGGTACATCAGCTAACAGACTCCTGTGCTGATTGATATCACACTAGGAGTGATGTGGAGAGAGAGCGTCTGCTGGTGGCAAACCGGAGATACAAAGATCGTAAGTAATGTAGTGTTTCTTAACCCTGGTGCTAAAGGCTCCACGCCCTGCACATTATAGTGGATTCCCTGCTTTACACACCCTCTGCCTTCTGAAAAGACTTAAACTACCAACGCCACCACCAAAGTCCCTCAGCTCAGCATTTTAAACTGAAAACTACACTGTACACTTACTAACTTATATATTGTGTACTTTAATAAAGATTCCTAAAGTTTCTTTAGCTGTTTAGACTGCCAATCTGCATCCAAATTTTGGCCAATCTAGTTTTGTTTTCCGACTGATTTTTGTTAGTCTAAACAGCCATAAATAACAAGAAATCAAAAATTTCCGCATTCCTATCAGATCTGGATGCTGATCGATCGAGAAACAATTATCTAGACCAATGCAGAAGCGCTGTTAACATGTCTAGGACGTGTGACCGAGATATGGAGAAGAGGTTGACAGAAAATTGAAAAGGTCTCCTAGTTCAGTTGTGTCTCAAACAGAGAAGATTACAGAAATACAGAGGGAGGAAAATAACCACTAATGGCGAGAGTTTCCAGCTTTAGCATCTGCCCCCAGGTATCTAGACAGTAGTTGGAGCTCCATAGACCATCTATCTTTACTACTCATCCCTGATATAGTAAGAGTTGGGAGAACTCTGAGGTACACATTCAGTGAAGTTAAAATAAACTAAGGTGTTTAAATAAGGTGTGTTCCTTTTTTCCATCTGTGAAATGTGGCAACCTTATTGTTAAAATGTAGTTATTAATGCTGACCTTAATACCACAGCAATCCATGCAGATACAGGTGCATCTCAAAAAAATTAGAATATCATTAAAAAGTTACTTTATTTCAGTAATTCAGTTCGAAACGTGAAACTCCTATATTATATAGATGTATAACACACAGAGTGATCTATTTAAATTGTTTATTTCTTTATTGTTGATGATTATGGCTTACAGCCAACGAAAACCCAAAAATCAGTGTCTCAGAAAATTAGAATATTATATAAGACAAATTGGTACTTTTAGCAGTGTGGGCCAAGTCCTGCTGGAAAATGATATTTACATCTCCATAAAAGTTGTCAGCAGAGGGAAGCAAAAAAAAAAAAGTCACTCTGGATAAGGGCGTCTGCTAAATACCTTAAATGTAAATGTGCTATTTTCTGGTAAAACACTGCACTGATGTTGATTTCATTTTCCAGCAGGACTTAGCACACCCCCACTGGTCTAACATAATATTCTATAGCATAATTTTCTGAGATACTAATTTTTGGGTTTTCATTGGCTGCAAGCCAAAATTAACAAGAAAACAAAAGAATGCTTAAAATAAAAGATCATTCTATGTGTAATTCACCTATATAATTTGAACTGAATTACTGAAGTAAAGCAAAAATGATATTCAAACATTTTAATATCCATCTTAATTACAAGGCTGTGGCTGTGGTGCCAAATGTAGAAAAAAACTATCTATGACTCAATAACATTGTTTCATTGACTTCAAGCAAACTCTCGTGAAGCATGGCTCTGTCCTGCAGGTGTGTCACTAACAACTCATGCACCGTTCAGACAGATGTATGGGTCAGGTATGGGTTGCATCAAAAAGATTTTGTGAACAGCCTTTAATACATATAAATTTGCTCTGTTTTACCAGCAGTGTAGCCTTAGATTGTTTTTTCACTTGGGCTTCAGTTTATCGCTGTCATCAGAACATCTTAATAGAAAAGTAAAAATGTAAAGTACAGTTAACTAGACTGGGTGGACCTAGAGCTTTTGAGCAGATTGCAGTGTCGGTACTGGGCTGACCTGTTGATCAGGTGGCTTGAAACGAGAAGATTGGAGAACAAGGACAATTCATTTCTATGCCACATGTTGAAGTTCCCTATCCTTTGTGTGTAGCTGACAATTGCACTGATAAAACCTCGTATGTACAGTTGTGGTCAGAGATTACACACTGAGCATGAACATGAATGTAATGGCAATAATACTGAGCTTTCAATAGTTTCTTTTTTTTTAACTTCTTTTTTTAGGGCAGAATAAGTGAACAGCACAGCTACAGTTTAGGATCCATAGCATTTTTGTTTCCTAAAATCAACACGACCTAATAGCATACTCCAATGTCTGGATATAACCCTTCAAATAGATAACCATATACATTTACATATCAACCATTTTTACATTATGGGAGAATTCAGTTATTTTCTCCACTTTTGTAAGCCATCACTTTTAAATGGCTTCATAAATTAGTCTAAATAAAAAAAAAAAATTCTTTTATATAAAAATGTTTAAATATATATATAAAAAAGACAGAATAACGGATTCTTCCCAAAACCAAGATATGGTCCATCTCTAGCTATTTATTGTTGTAGGTTTCGTAACCCAGGCAAGACTTACCATGTCAGAACAAGCAATTTCAGAAGCTCAATTTTACCCTGCCTTAACCATCATTCCATAAACACCTTTAATGCGAGTTTGTGGTCACTGTCCTGTTGGAACACCCACTTGGATCTAATGCTCTGAGGTTCTGCCGAAAAATGATAATATACTCCTTCTTAAAGGAGAATTCAGAATAACAAGTATGAACTTTCCGAAATACAGTACTTTATTTATGCTGCTTTTCTCCCCAATTTAGCTATGCCCATTATTCCACCCACTTAGCTGTACTCCGCCTGTCACTAGTGATGCCACAACACCAGGAGGGTGAAGACCAGCACATGCCTCCTCCGATACATGTGAAGTCACCCACCTTCTCTTTTTAAACTGCTGCTGATGCAGCATTGCTGAGTAGCATCACAGCACACTCGGAGAAAAGCGCAGCTAACGGCAACTGGGATTCCAACCAGTGATCTCCCGATCATAGTTGCAGCACCTTAGTCTGCTGGAGCACTCGGACACAGCACTATTAGCCAATGCTCCCAACAGGCTTACAATGCCAGGGATAGGGGCATAGAGCTGCTCTATGCAAAGAATGTCTGATAAATGCAATGTGTTGACTGACAAGCTTGAATTAATAATTAGGATTGGGGAATAGATTGCAAATTTATTTCTGTGGAAATGCATGAATTTCAGCTGTTGACTGTCTAGCTATTGGTCACTTAGTACCTTAATTTTCTTCCAACTTAATTTTCTTCCATTTCTACCAACTAAGCTACTTTGAGCTTGTTAATGGTGTAAAAATAGTAATTTCTTTGAATGGGCAACACATTCAAAGAAATTTTTCACGTTTCACACTGTATTTCTCCTTTAATTTTTCCATTAACCCTTAAGCAAAAGACACCCAGAGCATGATGCTACCCCCACCATGCTTAGTCAGGTTTGTCACTCTTCGTGCTCCAGACATCGTTGTTGTTTCATCTTACCATAAACCTCTGTCCATGAGTTTAGGCAAAATTGCTGACTGACTGCAGGCTTGTTACTGGTAGGTCTGTCTCTCTGTGGTTCTGTGAATGTTTATGACCATCCAAACATATTTTCTCTCAGCTCTGCGATTTACCTTTTCTGTCTTTTTCCACACCATGACTTCTGTCTCTCAAAAACTTTTACTTGCACTTAAATCTTTTGCTTAATCAAGTGAATCTGCAGTTGTCCTAAAATAATTCCAAGGGACATTCTCAACGATCCAACGGACATTATAAGGTGTTTTGGTGAATCACGAGTGATGATAAATCAAACTCTTGTGTCATGGGGACAGAGAAGCTACCAGTTGTAGTCGTTCATGATTACCAACAAGAAGTTAAGGCCTTGATAATTTAGGAATATTTGGGATGTTCTGCACAATCATATTAATAATAGCAATAGTGTGAAAATGTTTAGAGATTCCACTTTTTGCTGACTTTGAACCACCACCAACCAACGTAACATTAAAAAAAAAAAAAAAAAAAAAAAAAAAAAAAACAGTTCAGTAGAGAAATTCTCAGAAAACCCAATGTTAGTGTGAAATTCATATCCATAATGAGTACATGTAAACTTTCCTCTACACAAGCTGTTGGTCACCAACTGTCTCTGAGAGAAATTAAATGTGGAAAAGAGATCCTTGGGTTAACTGATTCAAGTGATCAGATATTACCTTTACTTTAACCCTATTGGTAACACTTTACAATAAGGGTACATTAATGAACATTACTTACAACAGAATGCTTCCATTATTAATTCACACTAGTAAAGATAATATTAATCATTACAACATTTTTTAAACTAATGTCTCACGTCTCATTGTTATTTACAACATTCTTATTCATTGTAATTTATTAATGGTTAATAATGTCATAACTAGTGTCAATAAATCATGAGTTGAGACATTACTTAACCATTTACCAATGTTTATTACTGTGGAAAGTATTGTTATTTGTGACCCCTATTGTAAAGTGTTATCACCCTATTATAGAGTGCCTGCTACAACATGAACTTGTTAGACTTGAACTTGAGTGGCAAATGCATCTTTAAAAAGAATGCATACGGTGGAGCGCAAACTGAGGAAAGATGTGACGTTCTGGTGGGACGTTGTGTGTGTTGTGTGCTGCAAGCAGCAGGACGACGGTGTGATTATTAGTTTTGCTAAGGCATAGGTCATTCTGTGCTATGGAGGAAAAATATGTAAACATGCAGGCGGCATTTTAAAGGCTAAACACCTGCAGAAGCCAAATCAATTTATCACAAATTCTGGCAAAAACCCACCTTCAGCACTGCAGCACTAAAGGTTCAAACTGTCAGTGGAAAAACTGAGCAAGTATATCAGTTTTTTCCCCCCTATGTGACAGAACAACAATACCCGTTTAGCCACTAGATTTAGTATTGAGTTTCTATACATGATTGAGCATGTTCTGTAACTAAATCTGAACCATTCAAGCAAAAAAAATTACACTGTTTAGTACCCTCACTCCTTCTAAACATTACCAGCACACAGCCCTAAGGCACACAAACGCATGTGTGAGAGAGAATGAGGCCCATGACTGCAGCTGAACTGTTGAAATGAAAGCTGGTCAAACAGGTTACGAAAGGTAGGGAGAGGAAAAACAGGAGGCAGAGGAGGAAAGGAAAGGGGGAAGAAGGTGAGATAAGAGAGGGAAAAAAACAAAGACAGCTACAGAAATGATGATCAGACCACCCCTCAGTGTTTGCTCCTCACTCCAGTTTTGCTTTTATTGTTCTTGAGATGGCTACAGGCTTCCAGATGGTATCTGCCCCTCTCCAGGACTGGCAATGCCAAAAATGTGGAAGAACAAAGAAAAAAAAAAAAAAAAAAAAAAACAATATAGATATAAATCCAACTGCCAGTCCATCTCATTAGATTTACCTTCATCTGGCATTTCATAAAGGTAAAACTCCAGCCGACGTTAAAAAGGTCAATGGTGACACTAAATCTTCAGACATTCCCCTTCCGTCGCCGCTGCCGTCGCCTGCCGTTTCCACAGGGTTCCGTCGTCTGCGGTCATCCCTCGCTCTGCTATCCGGTTCTGATGGCACGGCGGCAGCGACGTGTTGTGATTCCTAAATCGTCCATGAAAATAAATCTCTCCATTTCTCTGTTTAAAAACATACAAGTCTTTTTCTACAGTGCATTTTGATTTGCAACCAGGCACATCCTTGTTTTATTTTTCTGAGTTTTTGTTTTGCGGTCTTTCCGAAGATTCCGAACTTGTATTCTCTCCCTCCCCACACGCTTCCCTCTGCAAGAACGCTACCTTCCAAGCACGTCCCCGACGCAACGACGTGCTGAGAAAGGGGGGCAAAGGGAGGGAATGGGCTTTTGCTTTCCTCAAGGCGTTTCCTGTGACCCCATCGCTCTGAAGCCAACACGAGTGGCTTTTCCCCCTCCCGTCCTTCATTATAGGAGTTCCCTTTAGTTTCTCGAACGCAGTCAATTTGACCCCTTTTTCAGTCACCTCTCAAACAAAAGATTTGACCTGCAGGAGAGAAAAGAAAGATTTGATCATTGGAAACATCAAATCATTAAAATGTTTTTTTTTTTTTTTCATAACGTGTTTACTCTCACTTAGAGATGCATGACCACACACTAATCATTCCATTTCTTGAAAATAAATATGAATTTAAAATCGCTTTCCCTCCATGTGCGTCCAAGCGTCATTACCATTCTTCTTTGCAATAACTTTTGTTGAGCAATTTTGGGTCAAGTTGTCTTTGTTTCTATCTTTTTTTTTATTTGGGTACACTGGACATCTTTTTAAGCATTAACTACACATTTGAGGTTGTCATCTCAAAGGAACTCTTGAGGTCTAGACGTCATTTCTGCACCCCAGTAAAAGTTAAATGCCAGAGCTTCTATGCTATAATGACATGTTGTTCATTTTCTGACAGATCTGGCTCCAGCAGGAAGGTGCTACTTGTGCACTTTTGCATAAGTTAAATCATGTGTTACTGTTTCTCCTATATTGTAGATGGTTGGTTGGTTGTTAAGGTTTTATTGCCAGTTCAGCACACATTTTTCTATTTGTGGCACACACTTGGTTTTACATATCCAGACAGAGCAAAGTTTTCAAAAGGTTATAGCACAATAAGTGAAATATATCTCCCTACATATGTATTAAATTTGGTATTTGACGTTAAGAGGTTAGATGAAGGTCTTATGTTCTTTTTTTGGTCTTATATAGTTACAGACAGGAAAGTCGATGAGGATGTGTTTCATTGTTAGCGAGATGTTGCACGGTTGACAAGATTATGTTTTGTCATGTGTTATTAAGGATCTATGCGTTAGATTTGAGTGATCTATGCGGCACCTTGTGTAGATTCCTCTGCATTACTAATGCAGTAATGTAGTAATGATTTCTCCTTATTACTAATATACAGTGCTGTGAAAAAGTATTTGCCCTTTACAGATTTTGTTTGTTTTTTCTGTATAGTACTTACATTTTACAGATTACAAAACACATTTTACAGATTATAATAATCAGATAAAAATAACAGAAGTAAATATAAAATTCTGTTTTTAAATCATTATTTTGATTTATTAAGGTAAAAAGGTAAATCCAAACTAACCTGGCCTATCTGAGAAAGTAAAAACCTGTCTTATATTTGCTAAATAAAACATCTTGATCCCGAGGACTTTGGGAAAATATTCTTTTGACTGACAAAAGAATATGTATGTGTCCCTATACACATAGTCCAGAAAAGAACATCATGCTAAAAGTCTAATATGGTGGTGGTAGTGTAATGGTCTGGGGCTGCTTTGCTGCTTCAGGATCTGAACAACTTGCTGTAATAGATAGAACCCGAAATTGAGCTCTCTACCAGTAAATACTGAAGGATATTTTTGGTTTTGGAGTGGTAGAGATGCTTAATTTCTGGTTCTATGTCTGATAGAGATGCTGTGGTACGATCTTAAATAAACCGTTCTTTCTAAAAACCCTCCAGTTCTGCAAAAAAAAAAAAAAAAAAAAGAGAGAGAAAAAGAATCTCCTCCAGAGATGTGAAAACCTTGTCAGTCATTGCAAATACTTGATTGCAGTTGTTGCTGTGAAGGGGGTGGCAAAAGATTTTTTTTTTTTTTAAAACATAGGGCCAGGTTGGTTTGGACAGATGTTCTGCCTTAACAGAGGAATTAATTATTTAAAATCCTTGAATTTACTCAGGTTATAGTTTTCCAATATTATATCATAAAGTTTGCTTGATAATCTAAAAAATGTAAGTATGATAAAAAAATAAAAAACAGCAAAAACAAAAGAAATCTTTAATGGAGCAAACTTTTTACATCTTTGTATTTTGGGATTATATTAGAAATATAATATATAATATAATATATATATATATATATATATATATATATATATATATATATATTGGGTATATATTAGAATTGCATAATTTATTTAACACTAGTATATTTCACTGCATTATTGCATTATGTTCTGTTTTGTATGACTGGGTTTTGTGGCTTTCCTCTCTTACCTGTTGTTGCAGCACGAGTGGGTGAATGCAGCTATCGGTAAAGCCTGGTGAACTCTCTGACTGCCCAGCATACCTGCTTACACTCCTCTGCACTGCAGACGGACCCAAGGGAGAATGGACAACACAAATATTGACAAAGTTAAACAGGTCAACCACATGGGGCTACAGATTGCACAAATTCTTTATTAAACAGTTAATGCAATGTGAATTTCCAAGGAAGCTCCAAAAAGGTGGGCGAGTTTTAATGCAGCTGTCATTCTACTGCGACTGACTTGCATTTTAGCTGTGTAAAGTGAGTCATAGTGCTCTGTCAACGTATGATTGGGGCGAATCCTCATCAGTAGTTCAAGTAGAGACTTGCTCAGCTGCTTTGGGGAGTTGAGAGCTGCTCTGCTTGTTTAGGCCTGGCCTGAACAAAAGTTGCCTTCAGTATTTCTCTATTTTTGTACAATGCAACCCATGTCTAACAACCAACTCATTCATGGGCACAAAGCCAATAAGTGTCACACTAATATATATAAAATATACAAACGCACATACAGCCACATCAAGACAAACTGTCAATATACATCCTCCAAAGTGTACTAGTTATGTAAATGATAAACTGTGAATCACTTCTTAAGACTTAAAGCTTTTTTTTCTGTGCCAGCTTAAGCAGAGGGGGAGCTTGAAGTGGAGAATCAGCAAATCAGAAGGAAAATTACTTATTGATTTATTTTATACTTGTTTATTTTAACAAGTAAGCCTAAAAAAGGCACAGGCTAAAATCTAACCATATATCGAATCCAAGGCAATAACAAAAAGGCACTTTTTTTTTTGCTTTCTAATTTTTCCCATTTTCTACCCGATTTACACGGCCAATAACCCAACCCACTCACTAGGACTCCCCCCATCACTAGTAATGCCCCAACACACCAGGAGCGTGAAGACCAACACATGCTTCCTCCGATACATGTAAAGCTAGCCACCGCTTCTTTTCGAGCTGCTGCTGGATGCAGCATTGCCGAGTAGCCAGCACGCTTGGAGGAAAGCTCAGCGACTCGGTTCTGATACATCAGCTCACAGACGCCCTGTGCTGCGGACATCACCTTAGGAGTGATGTGGGGAGAGAGCACCATCTACCCACCCAGAGGAAGCAGGGCCAATTTTGCTTCCTCTGAGCGCCGGCAGCTTGATGGTAAAGCTGCATGAGCGGGGATTTGAACCTGCGACCTCCCGCTCATAGTGGCAGCGCTTTAGACCACTGGCTTCCAGATTGTATACAGGCACTTTTATTATTTAATGCCATATCCTGTATATTAAAAAAGCCTCGTAGTTCTAGCAGCACTTAATATTATCATTAACAACTGAAAGGTAATTAAAATACACCAACTATAAACAACAGATTCTTCAAATAAATGTTTTCTTCCACTGTAAGTAGCAATCCAAATAAGCTCGCTTCATACCCCTTCGTACGCATGCCACACTCAAATCTGCATAGATATGCCTGACTGAGGAGAGTCTCCACTGTAAAAGCTAGTAAAGTTTTGCTGTATAACAAAAAAAATTGTCAAAATTAAATAGTTCTCAATAGTTCACCAGCTACTATAGTTTACTAAGCAGCTCCTATCCTATACCTAATCATGTTTTTATTAATCTCATATTTATTCATATTTATCTCATCTCATGTAGTCACTGCCTATCTGATAGAGGACAGGAAGGGGGAGTGTGTTCAGTGAGGGAGAGAGGCAGGGCAAGTCATACAGAGACACTGGGGAAAAAAAGAGAAATTAAGGAAGCTAATTGGAACACAGTGTACTCTATATCAATATAAACAATATTGTCTTATCTATGTATTTTCATCAGAGATGTAAGATAGGTCTTAAAATTTAAATATCTCATCCAGACCTAGTTAAAAGCACATTACAATCTGAGAACTCCACCAAGAATTACAGCACTCAGTGATGTGAACCAGCCAATAAAAGGAAAGCTTTTCAGTAATTCCTGCATGTTTTATTCTGAGTAAAGATAATAGGGACGTAAAATGGCCTTTTCACCCCAACCAAAATCACACAGCTACAGACTACACATTATTACATAATATGAATATAAGTTCACTTGTAAGAGCACAACTACAAGTAAAGGTGAGCTTACCTTGTGACCTGCTTATGGAAGTCTGTGAGCTGCTTATGAGTGACAGTTACAGCCCCTCCCGACATCTCCTTGGGGAGTCCTTTCAGTGCAGCTTCTAGCCAGCGGCAAAAGGTCTGCACAGGAAAAAAAAAAAAAGACCATCGGTAAGATACGATTAATTCCACTTAACACACACAGACCCTTCTTTTATAACCAAGCAGATCATCTGAGTAACTGTGCACTGTAATCATAACAGACACTAAACAACATGAGCCATGCAAAATGTAGACAAAGGTGCCCCCTAGTGGCACTAACCAGCTCTCCTTTAAAAATGAAACAACAGACATTTACAGCCACAGTAAACATGCTTCCATGTCGCTGTGTGCATGGCAGAGACTAACCGGCCGGTCAAAGACCATGATCTCCCAGAGCACTTCAGCTACATCAGGCAGTGTGTACGAAGGCAGGCAGAAGCAACACGTGTGTATCAGCTGAGTGACCAACTGCTGCCCATGTTGCTCCATGGCTTGACCAATCAGACGCTTGCGCAACTCAAAGTCGTCCTCATGCTGAGAAGGAAAGAAAAAAGGAGAAATTTAGTTGGAGAAAAAAAAGGGTTTTCAGAAAACATGTCCATCTGAACTGGTCACTCACATCATTTGAAACCCCCGTGTGAATGAGGTCTCTGACAAACTTCATGACACTGCAATTAGCATCCCTGTGATCTAGGGTTGTTGCAGCAATGGCACACTGGATGATGTGGACAATGATGTTGCTACCGAGCAATGTGACAGGACTGCGCTGGACAAACCTACAGCAGAGAAAAGGGAGAAAAGATCTATGGTTTAGCATTTGTGCTTAACTCACTCACGCACACAAAAAGGAGCAACAAGACAGAAACAACACTAAATATTCATTGCACATACTGTAAAATGTACACAGAGAGCACATCCCACACTTTTCTATCCTTAACACATTTTATTCACCGATTTATCTCTTAAGCTTTTATTTATTTAGTTTTTTTACAAAGATCTATCGTTGCTGTTTGTGACCAGTCTATATAAGGACCAGTTAGTTCAGTGGTCTTCTTTTTTTTGTTTGCATACAGTTGATTAAAAGCTAAAATATAAGCCAAATAAATGTTAAATTTGTTTCCAAAGTTACACTAGGATGACAAGTCTCTCTAAGTTATAAAACATCAGTCCAAAATTCCCATAAAAAATGCATTCAGTGCATACTTTTATTTTACCATTCAAATTTAAAATTCCTGGTTAAAAAGTGACTGATTAGTACCTAGTAGCAAGTCTGAATAGGTCATCCACAGTGTCAGGGTGATTTCGGAGGCCATTTGGCTGCTCCAGAAGCTGGAAGGTGGGCATGCAGAGTGCCTGCAAAAGAAATCCAAATTCATGTTACATTAAAATTTATGAAAACTCTGCAACAAAGAAAAACATTTTCACACAATAGAAATGGGGTCATTATACAATAATACATGAAGATCAAGATAAAGGGAAAGAATCTAGACAAAGTATGTATTTGTAAAAACAATAAACACCACACAGTAATTAACTAAAATTGTTCACCAACTTTGTATGCTTAATGCAGTTTTCTTGTAACTACTTAAAAAGTACTACAAGGTCAATCAGATCTCTAAACCCATACAAAAAAAATATTACATTACATTACATTACATTTCATTTGGCAGACGCTTTTGTCCAAAGCGACTTACAATAGTCAAGTACAATGTAAAATAAGTTTAAAGGAAAAACATCTTTGGATAGGGATAAAAGGAGGACAAATGGGAATAATAGGATAGAGGAGTGAAGGAGAGGAAGAAGGAAATGAGGTTAGAAGTAGTTAGTGTGTTAGAGGTGTTAAGAGAGTAAGTGCTCTTTGAAGAGCTCTGTCTTCAGGAGTCTCTTAAAAGATAGCGAGAGATTCTCCTGATCTGGTAGTGGAAGGTAGTGTGTTCCACCATTGGGGAACTCTGTATGAGAACAGTCTGGATTGCTTTGTGTGAGTGTTTGGTAAAGTGAGGCGACGTTCATTGGAGGAGCGCAGCGGCCGGGAGATAGCGTAAGCCTTCAGGAGCGAGTGCAGGTAGGAAGGAGCTGTTCTGACATCACCTTGTAGGCGATTGTAAGAGTTTTGAATTTGATGCGAGCATCAACTGGTAGCCAATGGAGCTCAATGAGCAGCGGATATAAAATGAAAATAGTTTGATCCTACTGTACCGTCACTGTATGCACCCAATTCTATCCTACCAGTTATATTGGTAGCACTTTTTAATATGTGTAAATAAATCAACAAATGTAATAAGAGTACTAAACGTTAAATGATTATGTGATGTCTAAACTAATTAGAAGTTGAAATAATTAAACGTTTTAATGCTTAAGAAATGTTGTATGTTTATTATACATGTTATTTAATGATGAACTACACATTAGTAAAAAAAAAAAATGTGGTTAATAAATGCTTTAACGTCAATTTATTAGACATTCTGTCGTAATTACTGCTAATTACCCTTATTGTACAGTTATACTGTGATATCTTATATATTAAAAAAGGCTGTGGTCAGAAACTTTGTTCATACATAATAATCATATTTATGAACAAATATAATCTGGATGTCTTGGAGCTGCCCATCCCCTGTTTGGTCTTACTTATCTTTAAGGCAGATTTTAATAAATTAGACCACCTTATTCTCCTAAAACCATTAGAAAACATGATTGGAATCTCAGGAACAGCACCACCATAGTTCAAACTAAAGTGTATGTTTTTGTACAGAACCATATTTATAAGGCGCACACAGACACACAATTCAGACAAATAGGATAATTTCACAGTTGTGTTTGCATGGCATTGTGGGAACTGAAGTGGATTTGGTAGTTTAGCTATGGAAAAAGTTGAGCAAGCAAGCCATACCTGCAGCATGTCCAGCAGCCCTTGTCTACAGCCCTCCTCCATACCATATTCATCCACCAGAATACTACCCAGGTACAGAAAGCAGGAGTGGGGATAGACCTGATATACATTCACCATCTGAAACAACACAAAAATAAACAGTCAACCAAACAAAAACACACACACACAAACTCACACGCTTTGACCCAGAAAAAGACACGACCACATTACCTGTGTGACGAGGGGCTGCAGTAGGGAGGCTGAGCCCTTGCCCACACAACGCACAGCAAACCTCAAACATCGGCAGCAACGTTCCACAATTCGATTATCCGCCTGGTGTGTGTTCAGTGTCTCAGACAACACAGGCCAGATCTAAGAACAGATCCACAGGAGGAGAGAAATTAAACCACACATTCACGATGCAGGAAAAATAGAAAAGTAAAATATGGCCTCATGTTTCTGCTATATAAACAAAAGGAGCCATGTTTGTATAGTAGAGTTGGGTGGTATGAAGTTTATACCATATAAAGGGGTTTAAACATTTAAAAGTATCTTCAAACGAGGACATCATATCATGAATATGACGTGTCTGATGTGCCAAATTACTACTCTGCAGCGAATGAATGATAGTGGATTCATTCATGTGCATTTGAGTGAGGTGTCTGAGAACGACAATGTTCTCACTTTATGTCCAAAGTAAAGCCAGACGCACAGGTTTGAAGCATCATCTTCAAGACATGTGTGATGTGAGCCTCACTTAGCTGGATCACTCTCTGTCCTGTGGTCTTAGCTGTTTGTCTGTTAGCTAACCTTATCTAGATAGCTAAGTAACTAAGACTTTACCCTCTCAGAAACAAGTTTATCATTAGTACTCAGGTTAGTTAGTAAAAAAGTAAGATAATCCATGCCACCCATTAATACCGTACACATAACCATAATGTTTTTAAACATTATGGCTGTATAAAAAAAAAACGTAAATATCCTAATAAATAGACAAGGCAATTTTACTTGTAGTGTGCATCACAAACAAAAAGCAAATAAAAAAAAGGGAATTTACCTCTTGGATGACTTTCTGACAGGGATGTGTCTGCCCGTTCTCTACGATAGGATTTGTATGTCTATAAAGATAAGAGCAAAACTTAAGAACCAAGCACAAATAAAATCATTAAATGCTTTGCCTGCACTGAGCAACGTCTTACTAAATTCATATCAGTGGACTCACCATTGCTGTCAAAAAAGCAAAACTGTGCATCACCAAATTAATAACTTAACAGAAAAATAGTAAGAAAAAAAATCGAATTACCTTTTAATGTGAGTAAACACACAAGTTTTTTAACCAGATTCTTATTTGTCAATAATAATTATAATTAATTGAATTGAACTTAAATGAGCAATGTACCAATCTTAAGTATTGTGCACCGATATAAAGACTGAATATTGTTCAGCCTTGTTTGTAATAAACTTAATTTAATCTTATTAATTATCACTTATTTTCCTTTTTTATATTTTACAAGTATATAGAACATAGCAACATTAAAAGCAACATGAAAGAGAATCTGTATATTTTACTCATGAACTATGCCTTGAGGAACTGATTGCTGAGAAGACAAACTGCACTTTGAGCTTCCTTCTTGTGGCAAACATAACATTAACTTGCTGACAAAAAAAAAAAGAAGAGGCACTGAACTTGAAAAAGGATGTGGACTGTCACGGTAAGATGATCTTACAAAATTACTTAAAATGTGATTTACATGAAAATGACTCACAGCTTTAAATCAGTCCTTACAAGTGCTGAGATGCACACTTCACCAAAGTTACAAGTCTGTGAAGCTCCCAATGATTTAAAGTTGTGTAATAAAAATCAACTAAGAACACTGCAGCTTTAGAAGTGTTTTAAAAAGAGTTTACACTTAGGAAATGTTTTCAAAATTAAGTGGGATGGTATCCATTCATAGCTAATATTAGATATTATTAGCCTATTCCACAATTAGACCAATTACCCTTCTGTGTTTTCAGTAAGTGAATCTTACATGAATGTGTAACATTTCTACTTATTTATCTCCTGCATATTTATCTCCTTTATGCATCTAAGAATAACATACAAAAATAACAAAACATCAAGGGTATAGCAGCCCTGACAAGATGTGCAGAAGTTCAGTCACCTCTTTGATGAAACACTTTCCTAAACTGTATTGAAAACTGAACGGATTGAAGTAAAGTAGAAAACTGCAGGCAAGTTAATGGTGGCTGAGCCTTACCTGAAGATTACCGCCAGTCTGTCTAGCCATACTGTTGGGTCTGCTGATTTCCCATTACTGGAGTCTTGTCCCAGAAGCTACAGGCAAACACAGACCAACAGTTATTCTGATAGTCAATAGTTCCTGTATCCAGCCACTTAGTCAGCATAAAACAAACAAGCAAACTCCACCCACCTTCTTCAGAGCCAAGACCTGCACGGAGCACAAATCACTTAGACACTCCGCTATCTTCTCCAGAGGAAGCCGAGCCAGCACCAGAGCTGTGCCTGAGAGGAGCCAATCACACCACATTATCTACTGCGAACACAATACTGCAGATACAAATCATTAAAAAAAAAAAAAAATCTCAAGCTTTTATGAGAAGGTAAATCATGTGCACAACATACTAAATTTTAATACAACTTCCCTATAAAAGTTAACACGAAAAGAAACAGAAGCTCTTTTTTTGTATGCACACAGACTGCATTTGTAACATTTTGAGGAGGGGGGTTCAGGCTAGCTACATTCAACAGCCAGTTACAGGCCTGTAAGAAGAAATATTGTTGCAGACATTAAAGCAATAAACAATATTGTCATTTCATCACCAATTCATGCCAATGACTTCTTGATAAAGTATATGCAATGTTTTTTAAATTAATATTAGAGTTACATTCTATTTAGGAGCAATATAGATACATACACTATGCAAATATACAAATAAAAACAAATAACATAAAACCATTGCTGTCAAAAAAAATTGACATATCAGCTCATTGACGTTAATAATCTCTGCTTGCTAAATAAAAACAAGGGGCAATATCCAGGTCAGCAAAAAATGTCCGTTATGAGAAAAGTCAATATTGTAATTATCGTGACATGTTTACTGGGTACTACCTTTAAGCAGGCCAATGGCAGCCTCAGTGGACAGAGCGAAGGAATCGAGGGAGCGGGCGATTTCCAGCAGCCCCTGGAAATGATGTGCCATGTGGTCTCTACACACTGAGCAGATGTTGTGGATGGCCTTGGCCGCTACAGAGGCCAGCGGCTTTTCCCGCAGCCCTTTCATCAGATAGCTCAGCACAGGATCTGAGAAACAGATCATCAGAGACAGTGATGAGAGACAACTCACAGGTCAACTCGATAAGCAATTCATCACCACATCCTGTTGCTATAAATGAAGCGCTAGATGCTCTGATCTGCAGTGCTGTCACAGGTTTAAATTATGGTGAGCAAATTTACAAATGAACAGAAAGATAAACTATGTGACTAAACCCCGAAAACATCTTGTTAAATGTCTTTAAGGGCGTTTTCACACTTTTCACACAGACTTTGGGCTTATGGCTTATGGGGGGGGACCTCAATACTGCTGGTTTGTTTTCACACACAAGAATTTTTTTTTTTAGAACTGTGGGTCGAATGAGCAATCCACACATCACTTTTCTTTGTGTAGTTTCATAAATGATGCTTCGGCTGGTGGGTGCCGTTTATGTATGAGGAGATCATTATCTACCCAGACCAGCGTGAGACAAGTGTTTATGCTGTTAGTTAACACATGCCACAGAGGTAAGAATACCCTCGTACCTTCACTATTAAAGTGGGCAATTATTAGGTATTAATTATCAGGTTTCATACACTATTTAAGACATATTTTTGTCATGCCTTTTTCATGCCTTCATGGCAAATTCTCATTACTATAAAATCTTTAAATCATCAGTGCAAACATTCTGTAGTTCAGGTCCTTGCATCTCAGCTCACCTTTCATTACAGAATGTTGAACACGTTTAATACTTACATTTTTAAATAAAAGCCAGACATAACTGCGCTGTCAGTACAGCAATCGGTAAAAAATCCGTAAAGCAATCACCCCATAACACATGAGAAGATAATCATAAAGAGCAAATCAAAACACTTTCAGTAATCAGTGAATTGGTCTCAAAGTTACCCTGATTACTCGGTAGTGTTTCCCAGACAGATAAGCACCATCATGGACTACAAACATCTACGATGGTAGTTTTAATTCTACTTTTTCTACTATAAACAATTTTGACCGGTCATGTGTGAAAGCTGTTTTCCTCCTGAAATCATTGGCCTGATGTTGACTTCAAGAAATCGATTTACAGTTCGGCTGATGTTTGAGTGGAAAAGCAAACCAGCAAACTTGTCTTGTGTAGGGAAATTATTTATTCAGAACCTGTGAAAAACGAACCTTATTCCAGACTAGAAAGACCACAAGAGCCCACAAGACTGCTAAATGTATAATAATGTAGGTTGAGAAACAAAACATGTTAATTTTTTCTGCTTACTCAGAAAGCGTGGATTCCGGTCAACCACCTCGCTCATCTCTCCCACCAGTTCGATGCTGGTGTAGCGCACAGCAACATGCACCGTCTGAGGCAGAAGCACCACCTGCTCTAGCACCTCTGTAAGTGTGGGGTTATTCTCACTACTCAAGACACAGAAGCACAACATGGAAACATTTTAGTTATACGGAGTAGCAGGGTGTTCATTACAAAAAAAAAGAGAATGGGTAGTTATTATAAACTAAACATTTTTGCTGCTTTAATTAATATTGCCAGTTTAAAAACCTCACTCACGGATCAACACTTTTTGCAATCGCAGCCATGATAAAGAGCACCGCTTCAGTCACTTCCCAGGGTGGGTTACCATCTTTAAGAGTAGAGTAAAGCTGGAGGAGACAAAAGCAAATTGTATAAAAGAACGCAAAATCTACATTTTGCATTTATATAAGTAGGAGCTTAGCTTTCCTGTGAAATGTAAAGCTTCTACCTGTGAGAAACATTCCATGGAGCCCACAAGGAAAATAACATCCTTAACAAGATCAGACACCCTCATCCTGAACTCTCCAAAGTCATCAGTGTCTTCAGGAATTCCTTCCTGTAGGGGTGACATCAACACATATATACATAATTTAAGTCTAATAAATAAAGAGATTAATGGACACCAAACACTTGTGTAAAAGAACTGGAGCTCACATGATCTGGGTCCAGCTGGCAGTGGCGTGCCAGGCTGTGCAGCAGCCTCTGGATATAGGGCCTGAAGACACCATGCAGCGCTGGATCATTGGTTTTATACAGGTGCTCCCCGAGACGGTACCAGAAGTTAAAGGAGATCTCCACCACCTATTTAAAGAATGACACAAAGAGACCATTAATGCAAAACAACTTCGACCACTCAGTGTTGATCTACATTATTTATCTTATTAAACTTGTGAATTTATTAAATCAGATCCATCTTTTATGCCTAATAGCAGTCTGTATTTAGTGTTTATTCACTCAGTCCTGTAACTAGACATTATGTTCAGTTGCTCCAAATATGCTGCAACACATCTATGAGGTGCAATATTGCCAATTTCCTTCCTTTCAGTTATACACAAAACACTAATAGAGAACACTTGTAGAGAAGTTTTTTTTAGCTTTAACATATTAATTTCACCAATATTTAAAAGGTGTAAGAACATTTCTATTACCATTGAGATTACAAGAATACAAAACAAAATTCACACTTATTCAACCACTACATATACAGCATGTGGTTAAAATCTAAAGTGTGAAAATTTGGTTGTTACAGAACTGATCACTATTTACTTACTTTAAGCTGTACCACTCCCAATAAACTCCAACCCAGTTATCAGAATCAGGAAATATTGCTTGGTACAGTCCTTCTACTCCTCTTGGTGCTTTATAACTGTCTGCAGACACCAGACTGCATCTTTTTTAAGAAGATCTGATTGGATAAAAAGTGAACTTTTCCCTTTACTCTGATTTTATGCAAATAATATTGGGTTTTTCATACCATGAAAGTTTTCCTAAAATTGGATTAAACAAAAAAATATACCGTCTTGCTTACAGCATTGCATTATAATCATTTGTAACCCCTGTATCATGATGAATATCAAATTACGAGTTTCTTGTCAATACCCAGCCCTAAAATATTTTTTTTTATAAAATGTGTCAAAATTATTTCATTATAAATTTGCCAAAAAAGAAAATTCTCAGCTTGTTTACAAGAACATGCATAAGAAAAGGGGCTTGTGTCCACACATCTACATGCAAGTGTACATAACTTACCTCATATTGGGGGTGTCCTGCACAAATGAGCAGCAGCTCCAAGGTGCGCAGGTCTCCCATGCCTTGCCCAGGGCTTCTCACAGTAATTTCCAGAAACGTCTCACATAACTCAGTGAAGATCCTGCAGTAGTTTAATACTCTGTACAGAAAAAGAGGGAAAGATAGGCATTCCATAAAATACAAGAATACAAGAATTACTGACATCATATTAAAAAATAATCAAAAAAGGAATCAGATGAACACACATTCTACATCATTAGTATGTAAGGTCCACCGTCTTACTTGTCGAGATCTTCTCGAGCCACAGCCATGTGGTAGGCTGTTTCTAGGGTCAGTACTCCCTGGAAGAGCTGCATAGCCAGAGCCACGTGTGTGTCTACGTTCTCAATGGCATAGAGTGCTGAACAAACACAGTCGGATGCTGCCTCGTGTAGGTTAGTTGAGGTCTCATCCCTTTGCTGCCATGAGAGAAGTAAAGTTGATAGACTTAACAGTCTTAATGAAAGCACAACACACAAGATAAAAAAATACAAAGGAAAATTAAAGGTTAACTTGGGTTAAAAAAAAACAAAAAAAAACAATCAAAATTGTCAGAAGGTATGTACAATAAAACACATTTTACTGACTACTAATATGATTCCACACCATGAGAGATCATGAAAAACATGAATATCAGTAATATCAAGTCACCAAACTCTCTGGAGAGCAAGTGCTCAGCTAGAAATGCAGACAGTTTATACATCTCTCCATCAGCCAGGGTGTAATTTACAACTGTCCATCTATACCTTTAGCAGCCAGGACATACTAACGTTTAACTTATTTTTAGTACACATGCACCACATACATGACTTCCAACCCCTCAGCCTGCAGCACAAACATAGAGCCATAATCTCTCTTACAGTTGACTATGACTGGAATGAAAAGCAGAACTCACCAGCACTTGGAAGAGCACCATCAGCAACTGGTTACTCGCCATAAAGTTGCTGTCGAGCACGCCCAGGTTAAACCAACTGCCCAGGCAACGGAACACTTTAATAAGCATCTTCTCATCACTCCCAGACTTCTCCACACATGACAGCTGGTTGTAAACAGAGAAAAACATTAAGACACCTGGATGGTGGTGTTCTGATGTCTAGGTTTAAGATGCAAGGTTTACCACACAGAATTTTTAATGCTCGTCTTTAGACGAATATTTCAACTAAACTAAGTTAAAGGGAAATTAGAGTCTGGTACTTGGTTTTAAATAAATTACAAAAAGAGGTTTTTGAAGTGCTTTTTGTCTCCTGAAATGACTGACATTTCTCGATCATATGCCACAGCCAGCAAGACATAAATAATCAGCATCTAAATCACAAACCTTAGAGTATATATCATGTAACAGGTTCATGGGAATTAGCTTCTGAAAGTCACTTGAAACTCGACATTTTGTTAACAGTGAATGATAAATGGGATCCAATTTGTCACCATATAAAACCAACTTTGATACATTTCTTTCTCTGACTTTTGTTGACCAGACCAATCATGAAAGTAATTGTTTACTGTCTAATCATAACTACAGACCATTACACAATTATCTTTGCATTAGAAAAGGGAAAAAATTGTGCCAATTGTGCCAATCCAAAATCAACTCTGAATTAAACAGTAAGCATACTTTCAGTGGTTGCTTTGATTTGAAATAGAAAGAATAATAATCAATAGGAACATTTAATGTTTACAACTGTATCTATATTAATTTAGAGGCTTTCTGTATTTAAAACACTCTTTTTAAGTTTGAAATCTCTTATGCTCCCCTTGCACAAATGCTAAAGTATTTTTGCTTTACCAAGTTACCTGATAATGAATTATCCATACACTGGCAGATCTAGCCACCAAGCCTGCAGTTTGTAACATTGTTGTTATTTTAGATAACAGGAACAAACATTTATACAATCTATACATTATTTTTATTCGCGTGTTTGCTTATGCAACACTCTAATCTAAACTAATGTCTTAAGAGCATCACCATCACCAATCCTGCTTCTAGAGAGCTACAATCCTGCAAATTACAACTCAATCCCAAATTTTTTAACTCAAATCTCACTGAGCTGATAAGAGCGGCTGTGCACCTCCTGGAGGAAGTGAACAGACAGATCAGGTGGGACAGTCATTAGTTGTTGGAGCTGAAAGTCTGCTTGAAGATAGCTCTCCAGGAGGAGGGTTGGAGGCTCTGCTTTTCAGAATAAGAATACTGATGCTTACAAGCAGTGTGATCACAGTGGTGGAGTAGTAAGCCAGATCTTCTATGATTTCTGTCCGCCGGTTTGCACCGATTCTTAAAGAGCGGCTGTGCACCTCCTCTGGCAGAACTGTGAGGATCTCAATCAGGAAAGGCATCGAGGTCACATCGTTACTGTATCTGAATGAAGGTGGGAAAAGGGGGGTGAATACCAGTGGTTAGCAAAGAACAGGTGCGATTTTGAATTTGAAAGTCATACATCTACATCAACAAAACACTTCTATCATCACTTTAAACCTTCACAAACACTTCCATCCTTAGAGATTTAATTGAGTTTTTTTAGCCACAGTTGCAATCAGTTGGTAAATAATGAACACTCATTTAACATGTTTCTTACTTTTCTATGAGGGTGTGGACACAGCCCTTCCATGAGGCCATCTGAAGGGCAAGATCAGCAATTGCCAGAGCAAGCTGCAAGAAAAAGAAAGTTATATTTTAGAGAAAAATAATGACCAAAACCCCAAGACATGACCTTGTGCTGCCGATGGAATAAAGCTTTCATTCAGTGTATTACAAAAATAATAGGAACAGCCAGCATGGATGCTCAGTATATCATTTCTGGGGGCTAGCTTTGACTCAATCCTTAAACTTGACTTTGATGTGAGTTCACTTTTTAAAACTTCTTTATCTGTACAATATAGCTACAATCCACCTCTCTCTCTCTCCTGGTCAGCTGCTAAAACTCTGATTCATGCTTTCATCTCTAGCC
Source organism: Astyanax mexicanus (assembly GCF_023375975.1). Classification (NCBI taxonomy): domain Eukaryota; kingdom Metazoa; phylum Chordata; class Actinopteri; order Characiformes; family Acestrorhamphidae; genus Astyanax; species Astyanax mexicanus. Next base: position 35,440,422 of record NC_064409.1, on the reverse strand, counting down.
ACCTAGATTTATGCAAGTATTAGCTTTTCATTACTCCATACACATCAGATGCTTCAGAATTCCGCTGTTTGTCTCCTTACTGATACCCAATCACATCACCACATTACACCACAAAATCTCTTTGCCACGTAATTGGATTTCTTATAACTGGAAGGGAAACATTCAAAACCTAAATCTTTAATCATATCATTAAAAATTTAGTTTATTTTTAAAGAGCTCATGCTTCAAAGAATACAGCCACACCCATGTTCCTATAACCCATAGACAGAAAGTAAGATGTAAAATTTTAATTCACTGTTCCATGAAAATCTTTTACAAAGTCTTAAGCCAAAGGGTGATTTTCTTAACATCCCTACAGAAACCCACTTCTGTGCATTCAAACGGACAATGATAAATGTGGTGTGGAAACGTGTTAGGACATTAAACACAATTTCTTATATTTGTTTAGTAAGATAAATTCTGCTTGTTTCTTGAAGAGAACTTGTTAAATTACCTTCACTCAGAAAATACACCGTTTTTTTGGAAGATGCTCTATGATCTACTTATTCGTCTAACAATAGTTTAGCCTAAGACATTAATGCTCAAAAAATAATAATAAGCAGTGACTTAGGGAATAAGACTCAATAATGTTCAGCCATTTAAAATCTGTTGTAAGTGGCTATTTGTTGTAAATAAAAGGAAAAAATGTGTTTTGAGCTCTATTAGAATGTCATATGGACATTCTAGAAGTAGAGGGCCCAGTAAGTTTAAATCCCCTATACATTCTCTTCCTGTAAACAGCAAAAGCTTGTTACCTGTGTGACAATGATAGGCGAGAGGTCTTTGAGGTTCTGGATATGAGAGAGCAGCGAGTCGCGCAGGGCGAGGTGCGTCTCCTGTGGAAGCTCATAGAATGACGTCTGGATTTTCATCTTCATAGTCTGGGCTGCAAAGTAACAGGACTCCACATCCTGCTTCAGCTGCAGGAGCTGGTCTGATATCTCCCACGCGTGCATCTGCATGAGTGACAGAGAGCAAATCAAGCAAAGGGATGATTCATATACGTCACATCTGACATCTCAGTCATAGAGAGTAAAAAGCAAATACTGTGGGTAAGCACATGTTTCCTAGTTCTTGCTGGGACATGTAAAACTGCCATTTATTATGGTAATGCACAGCCCCATGTTTGATATTTCAAGACATGGATAAATATTAAGCTTCAGAAACTGAAATTGTCACTGGCTTTGACTTCATCTACTCCCATTCTTCCTTGTGTGCATGTCAAACAGGTTCTTACTTCTGGTCAAACCTGATCATTTGCATTTTAGAAAAAAAAAAAAAACACACACACACAAAAGGCTGTTGTATGTCACTTGGACATAAACAAACAGCATGCAAACAGCACAGACATACAACAAGAATGAGGTTATACTGCAAAGAGCTTATTAAGCTCTACATACAGACGGATGGATGCACCCATCTTCTCTTCACAATCATTTAAAGCATTCAACAGTCATTTAGATACTGCTTACTCACTGCTTAACGCTATGTGTCTTGGCACTGAGCCTTTAGTGAGTATCAAGGTATTTGGTATTGGGGAAACATCTCAAGTCTTTCAAACTCATGGACTACAAATGTACAAAATTAACACAAAAGCCACAGATAAAAATGCCTCTGCTCTTAATTATACAATACTAACGTTGTGTGATCAAATGTGTCCCTGGCCACTCCTGATTTGATTGATTGGATCACAATGAGTCTTCACAAATTCAACCCTCTTCACACCTTTAATCAGTGTAGTCCACTTTTAACTGAATCAATTTAAATTAGTGAAATGTGAATGGGAACCAACTCGTTCTTCCTTGTCATTTTAGAGGAGAATGAAACAGAAATTTAGAGTGTAGCTCCAGTACATATGGACAGCAGCTATTTCCAGAACTCACATGACTTGCTTATTCTCAGGACTGACTGTGCTCTACCATACTATAAAATCTTGTTTAAATGTATCAATATTAATATATTATTATTAATATCAAGGCACACAACGTTTAAGCTTCAGAATTATAACTGAAAGTCTTGAGCCTTGACTTCATCTCCTCCCATTTAAAATGTCAACACTCTTAACTATGTGATCCATCAGTTCAAATTACTACTAATGTTGTGTGATAAAATGTATCCCCGACCACTCCTAATTATATTTACTGAATTGAACCTCCAAGAATCATTTTAACCCATCCTGTATTCAGTGCTGTCCATTTCTGATTGAATCACTGCTAATGTATGAGAATGCCAAAAGTGAAGGGAGCATGACAGGTATTTAGTGAAGCTTATTTAATATAGAATACCTATAGAGTTTAAAACTCCAGATCTTCTAGCTACTCTCAGGACTGACTGTGCTCTACCATACTAGCTATAATATCTTGTTTAACCCCAGCTAACTATAAATAGACTGTGTCTTGCATGCCCCTGTAAACGTAGGGCAAAGAGAAACACATTACTTAATACTTGTTAACCTACATTAGATTATAATGAGAAAAATGAGTAGCTGGGCTAAGATAGTTAACTACTTATTTCACATCCAGGAGTTTTAGCCATTTTAACCATGAGCTAGCTAGGTTACTGGCAGCAAACCTAATAGGTGACTCAGGAGTCACTCCACCTTAACACTGAAAACAAACGTGTGCTTTAGTTAGCTAAGGTTAAACGCAGCACTAGGGCACTTTTTCTTTGTTAAAGCTCACTAAACTTGTGCTTTACACTTAGCTAACGACCGTGTAAACCCCATGGGTAAAGCGCAACTGCCTGGCTAAACTAGCTTAGGCTGTACAGATACAAATACACTGTGAAACAAACCACACGGAACCAAAGTAGCTCGTGAAACCTAGCTAGCGTTAGGGAGGCGGAAACCGCTGCCAGCTTCTCTGCTAAGCCTGCAAATATGCAGCTAACTAGCTAGCTAAGGCCTTTCTCAGTTAGGCGGGAAGTATTTTAACACACAAATATGTTCATATTTACCAAACACACATATTGGCTACGCGGCTTAAACGCCAACATACAGATATATTTAGCTAATTAAGACTAAACCTAGTCCCACTGGGCTTGTTTAGCATAATTGCTAACCTAGCTAGCTTAGCTAGTTAGCTAACTCAGCTAACATGCTAACAGGACCAGCACCGCGGCGGCTGGTCACAGTGTAGCCACAGCTAGCCGGCTAACACTAAACACTCAGTGGTGTAAAACCTGCTCCCCGCCTGGTAATGATATAGTTAACAAGCCAAGCTAACTAGTTAACTTGGTTAGCTAGTCAGGTTAGTCCCAACCAATGCTCTCCGCTCTGAAGCGAAGCTGTAAATGAGAACTAGCTTTTAAAACCAATCGAACAGTAGCCAACGGGGTCCATCACTGTAGATAGTTAGCCACAATAGCTGGTTAGCGTCAGGTAGAGAGCGTGAATCGTTCAGTTCCACCTTAAACAGGGCGGCAGTTCCAGCCTGTAGTCATCTAAAGGAGCGAGACTGTAAGCGCCGCTCCATTTAAGGTGGAACGGAAAGTTCAAATCAAACAGAAAGCAAACACCACCTCCGTTTTTGTCCGTAGCTGCTGTTCTCTAACCAACAATACCAATATAAAACACATGTTCTCTTTATGTGCTGCCCGCTCCGCTTCGGCTTTGCGGCTTTTTGAAACCTGTGACTAAAGCTAAGGCCCGTCCGCTCACCGATCTCTGCAGCTCCCCGAGCCACACCGAGGCCCGCTCCTTGCCGGATGGGTCCGGGTCGTGGTAGAGCGCCTGAACGGCCTGATAGACCATCGCCAGGCTCGGCTTGCCCCCGTCCATCTCTGCGCTCTCAGTCCTTCCCTCCACAAGCTCAGCGCGGTCAGAAACGGTCCGTGCGGCGCTGCGATCCCTGAAGACTGGCGGACAGTCAGGCTGGTATTTACTCGGCCCTTGTGCTGCTCTGCGGTCTGACCGCCATCTCACTCACTCACACACGGAGCCCGACTAACACGTCCGTGTGGAAACCGCGGCGAGGAACTGAAGTTATTACACTCACTCCCGAGCTCCAGAAAACAGTCCGCGCGCACAGACCGAGCCCTGATACTCACTATCACCCGACCTCTCCTTCACTCCGCACAGGGAGACGAGTTTTTAACCTACTGACGCGATTTTAAAATAATTTGGAAAACATTTGTGACATTTGTGCGGAGTCTATTTTGAGGGCATGGCTGGTGGGGACACTCCTCCTTTAGAAAATATTCACACTGTCGCTGAGCCTCCTGCAGGGGGCGCCACCTGCCCGACTCACACTGTAATCACAGAGCGCTGTCTGCTCTGCTGAGTCTGCTGCTCTAGATAAGATGTTCCCCAGTTCATGTGCTAAATATGGTACAGTTATAAAGTTATCAATTAACATTATAAATGCACTCAGCACAATGTTTTGTAGGTCATAACTAGATTTAACTACACAAACTGTGGTAGTTTTTTTTCTTCCCCTTTATTTTTCACTAGTTACACCAGTTCTGGTCCTCCCAAACATCATCCAATCAAATTCTAAGAAACATAAAAGAAACCTGTTTTGTTTTTATAAAACGCTTTAACACAGTAAAAATATGTCAAGTAAGTACACTGAAAATACCGAATACACAAGATGTGAATCCAAGAATAAAGCGAGGACTCTTATTATGGAAACAACATACATATACAGTCATGTAAAAAAAAAAATATCACACCACATGAAAACCTTTTGTCTTTTGGTACAATAAATATACATTTTGACATTTGACCTTTACATTAACAATACTGAGAACTTAATAACTAAACACATGTATATTAAAATTCGTTTGTAAAATGTAATGCAATTGTGTTGTGAGGACAAAGTTAGGACCACATGTATTACTTCTTCTTAAAATGGTTAAAATTATTATGTTTAAAACGCATTAAGTTAGGACATTAAGTTTGTAATTCTCTTCTAGACTGTGGTGTGTAGGGGAGCTAACATGAGAAGAGATGCAATGCAGCCTGACAAGTTAACTGAATGTCAAATTAAATTCCTAACACAATAACAACTTTATATATTTGAGCAATATTTAATGACAGTTTTTAGACTGAACAAAGCATAATTAAATGCAATGCCCTTGAAAAGATGTGCATCTTAATAAACAACTTTAAAACAATTTATTTTATTAATTTCCACATATATGACGATGGTTTAGAATCACCAGTGGGAAGAATAAACATGAGTTGTTTAATTCAAGATTAAATCTTGATTTGATGCGCTGCTGATTTTGCAAGTTTTACCACCTACAAAGAATGTAGAGGTCTCTAATTATTTATCGGAAGAACACTTTAACTGTAAGAGACAGAATCTATAAAGAATCCAGAAAATCACATTTTAAAATTGTAAAATAAGTATTTGATACAAAAGAAAAACAGAACTTAATATATGGTACAGAAATTTATGTTTGCAGTTACAGAGGTCAGACATTTCCTGTAGTTCTTGAACAAGTTTTGGTCTCATCTGACCTTATTGACCTTCTCCCATGTCTCCTCTGGATCAACCAGAACATCAAACTGGCCTAGGCATGTGCTGGCATGAGTAGGGGGACCTTGTGTGCCCTGCAGGATTTTAATCCACGACGGCATTGTGTTACTAACGCTAATCTTTGAGACTGATTTCCCAGCTCACTTCAGCTCATTGACTAGGTTCTCCCATGTAGTTCCGGGCTAATGAAAAAGTAGTTAGGTTTGATCATTTGAACACAATTGAAATGCACCCAGTTTTTTCTTGTCTCTTCTATGTATTTGTCCCTTATGAGTTGTGCAACATAATACACACATTTGATTAGCTAAACAGCATCATGTGTAATATTTACAATGCATGATTGTCCTGTGAGTTTCCTGGGGGGCTAAACCTGTACATAGAAATGTTACGCCAGTTTAAAAGAAACCTTAGTAAAAACTCTATGTTCTTAATAATAGGTTCCATACTTTATCATTGTACTTTTACAACCACCACAGAGCAGGTGTTATATGGGTGTTGGGTCTTACTCACCGCAGCACTGTAGCAACTACTTAGCGCATCTCAATAGGTTTCCTCATTGTTTGTGTTCTTGCGAGTACATTCTTGCAAAGTGATTGTCAAGGCTTGACGAGTCCAATCGTCATATTCTTGATATTGAGAAATTCCCTGGTTTATCCCATAATTCAGGACCGGTGTTTTGGGCTCTGCCCCTTTGTTGATCTTGAACAAATTCCTACTGAAGCCATCCAGTACTTTCACCTTAGATCAGTGAGCTTGCTGGCTTTGTTACAGTTGACCATAAATCATAAACTATATTTAGACCATATTTTGTTTAAAAAAAAAAAAAAGAATTATGGTAAGGAAGCTCTGGCAGGGGAGCCTCAAACAGGCTAAAGACAAAATCAAACATGTCTCGTGTTTGTTTATATTGGTGTTTAGACATTTTTAGGATGTGCTCAGTTGACTGTAGTGGAAAGCTATTAGACCAATGGTGAAGGTAGATTCAATTGGGTCAATAATAATATAACATACCCCTGTTTTTAACAATTTAGGGATTTCAATGATTAATTTAGATATTTATATATAACATAGCAAGCAATTAAATGTGTCCAAGAAGTCCCTGTTCACATCTTGGAATGATCACCCCTTTAAGAAAGTATCCTTCGACATCTGTGACATCATGAACTTCATAGTGATTTATTTTTAAGGAACTGAAAACACTTTGAATTTTAATTTTACTTAATATTTTTCATATTGTCTCCATACATCCAAGTTTAAGTATAACCTGTCCACCCTGTCATAGTAAAACGTCAAGGTAATTCAAATACTTTTACAGAAACAAAATGTATCTTAGAAAGATGGTTCATCATAAACAATAAAATATTTGTAACTCTTCATAAGAAAATGAAAATAGTACGTTGTTATGCTGGGATATGATTTTTGTGTCAACTAAAGTTTTATAAATATGATAAATTATATATTTTTTTAAATTATAAAACTGCTAAAACAAACCGTATTCTGATATTGGCCCCTAAACATTCAGTGACATGCAGCCCCAGACAGGTGGTGAGAAGGCAATACTTCAACAGACCTCTTTAAAAATAGAAAAATTCACACACAGAATATGCGTAAACTGTAGAAGCAAACACGTATGTAAAATTTGTATGAAATTCTGCACATTATACACAATTCAGAAATAAATATCTGGAGGCATTTTTCACATCTCAAAAGAGATGGCATGGCATATCCGGGAAAAATAATGTAATCTTTTGGGGAAAAGTAGGGCTGAGTGAATTTATCTTTTAAATGTAACTTTTGTCATGTCTGGATAGCAGGAAGGATGACTACATTTTTTTGTGCTTTGGTTTCTTTTGTATTAGGCTTAGTTAGCTTGTGTTTTGTGTTTTTGGTGTTCATGTTGTCTTCAGATTAGCTCAAAAGCAGTCCATGTCTTCATGAAATTGGTTTACAATGCAGCACAATGCAAAGAGTCAGATGCAGTAGTGTAAAGCATGCAACTGAGGGTAACAGAATCCTGATATGCTGGTTAGAACAGCATATTTGAAAGAAAAAAGTCTATGCAAACTAGAACTGTGAATGAACTACCTCATAAGGCACAAGCTAAATGTTTTAAAGGTCACTGAAAATCTGTAGATATATCTTAAAAGTTAAGTGCCTACAAAACAGAAAAAGTTTTGACGTTTGCGATGATTAATGAGCAAAAATCAGAAAACAAGAATTAGCTGTGCTGATGTTTTATTGAGAAATTGTTCAAAGGTCATTTAAATGTTCAGGTGCTCATGCAGGGTGTAAAAACACAATGGCAAGAAACTACAAAAACAAAAACAAACAATACATCTGCTCTCAACTTGTTCACACAATCAGTTTGTTTCTTTGGCTCAAATCAATTGGTGAGTTTGTTTACTTTGAACATTTTCTCTCTCGGTTTGGTCTGGTTTCACACAGGCACAACCTTAAACGCACCAAAATACACACCAATAAACCACATTAGCACATTGTCTCCTCTGATTGGTCAGACCTGTCTGGTGTGGAAGCAAGAAAGTAAATATACTGAGAAGATTTTGTGTTACAGCACGTATATATCTGTGCAGTGTGAAGCTGCTTTTACACAAAAATTTGTCGTTACGTTTTAAACAGTGTTTTTAACGGGATGCGCAGCGCAGATGTCCACATAGTAAACAGAGGTGCGCAGCTGTGTGAAACTGCTTAGCAAAGACGCCATAGGCATTATTTGTTTACAGCTGTGGTAATTATCAATATCTGGAAAATAAATCAGATTAAACTGCGCCTTATCAACAGTTTAGCTCAAATAAAAGGAGCATATTTGATAGCTGGATCAGATAGAGACCAGATCACATTCTCACCACAAGCAAACTGCTTCTCAGAGTTCAAGATTACCTCCTCTAGCAGGTCTCAGTCCAGTTGTTTTGGTCCACACCAGAGTGATTTACTGTTTTCACACTTGTTCAATCTAACCGGACCAAACTGTGCTGGTGTGAAAACGTCCTCAATCTCCAACATAACAGGCACAGAACAGAGGGATTCTCTTATACCCCTTTTAACCATCTGAACTCAAGTCGGTGGAGCTGGTCTAGGAAGGTGACCTAGGTTCCACAGCAGCTCACAGTCCATCTGAGCTAATCTTAATATACTCAACAGAAACAGAAAGTGGGAACTGGGAGCTCAAGTGACAGAACGTAACAAGACAGTACAGGGAGGGGTTCAAGTCTCAGTTCTCTTTCGCAAACTGGATACAAGTGGCAAGTGAGTAAAATAAAAGGCACAAACTCAAACTGTGGCTGAGAATGTATCAGAATAACACAAGGCAAGTGTGATGAAATGTTCTAAGATGTACCGAGTAGAGAAAATCATGAGGTACATGCGAGTATAGACTGAATGTGTCCGTCTGTAACATTATTGTATAACGGACACATGGCCAACTTTCCACTCACTGCTTTAGTGAGCTTAGAGTCAATGACCCCGGACTGCTCTTTATACAGCTGTGCCTCTCTATACAGTACAGATCAATATACAATACTCAATGTGTAGAGTTAATACATTTCAATTGTTGAATACTGAATCCTGACTGCAGCAAAAACTCCCATCATGGAAAAATGAACAAAAACATTACAAAACAAGGAAAAATGTTTGTGCACAACAAAAAACCCACATCAATTACTATGTTAATTTGATGCTTTAGTGTTGAAAAATTTTGCCATATAAAATAAATTATATTATTTCCCAGCTCAAGTTAAAAAGTTCTTAGCTATCAAACTACAAAAATGTTTAAAACTCATCATGTCGTACTAATGCTTCACCAAAGTCAGTTGCTTGACTTCCCACAAACAAGTCGTACTTATTGAGTATTTCCTCTTTGGTTAGTTTCCCATCCTGAAAGAAAAAAAGTGCATTCAGTTAGAATAAATAGTTAACAATAGTTGGAAAAGAGAGAAAAAAAAATATTGCAGTGAGACATAAGCTGGGTTTCCATCTGAATGTTTTGCAAATAGTATAAGAAACTATGAAATGTCAGAAAAAAAAAACATTTTATTGGTTCCATCTACTACAGTTTTGCTTAGTAATTGAGAGGGGTTTAGAACAAGCAAAATGAAGAGATTTATCTGGGTCTGTTTTTAATAGAAACATCTTTATAGCCATTTGTATCTTTTTTTATGGCTCTCAAGATGAGCAGTGGCCCATCTAATGGGTGGATTTTGGATTTGGTATTTCGTAATGTTGAAAGCAACCATTGAAAAGCTCTGTTCACATTTGTTTACTTTGTGTTGAAATGTCCGTGGCAGCAGAGGACCACTGATATAGTACACTACCTTTTACAGAAGATGAGCTTTTAAATTAGCTAGCTAATAAATAAATATTAAGTGCTTCTTATTATCTTAGTTTTATTATATACACACACAAATTACTGAAATGGATCTATTTAAATAGATAGATATGTTCTGCGAGTCTCATGGAGCTGTGTCTATTGTTAATGGTTACATTTACAACACTCAATCATACATCTTCTTTTACCCTTTTATAGAGGATAATCCAATACCAGAACATGCTGACCCAAAGAAACAGGTTCTAGCACCCGACATTTATGTTTACCAGAATTTTAGAACTGAGTTTCCCTCCACAGAATGGTAAAAGCAGACGTATGGATGTTTGGGTGGGTGTGTTACATTTTGCCCCTCCAACCACAGACGCAGCTCCTCTGGAAGGCATTGGATATAAGTTACCTAGCTAGCTCCAAATACTGTGAAAGGTGGTTAGCTATGCTGTAAATAAAAAAAAACCTGTTGGAATGCTGGGTTAGCATAGCTAGCTACTTTATGATCAGCTCACCAAAAGCACATACAGCTTGATGCATTGATGTTCATTAAAAAAAAATCCTCATTTTGACTGCATTGACTTTTCTTCCTTGTGTGTTTAATATTCTTAAAATTTTTTATTCAGGTATTTTTATGGGCATTTTTAAAAACGTGCATGGAACGTGGATGGAAAACTCTACTACTGCCATCGCACGGAAATCCATTAATTAATTTAAATACCAACCTTATTTGAATCAGACTCATATACCAGGTGCTTGGCCTCAGCCTCTGCGTGGTCGTAATCAGCAGGTAGGATCCAGTCCATGGTCTCCTCTTTGTCCATCTTTCCATCCTTGTTCTTATCTCTAAACTCAGAGAACTGCTCACGCTCTGTAGCTACCCATTCTGGCTCATCCATCTCATCTTCGTGGTTGTACATGTCCCCTGTGATGAAGAGACATGCATAGATAATTGTGAATAAAACTCTACACCCACGTTCAGCTTCCTTGTCATTGCCTTCCTGTTCCTTCTGCAAACAATACCTCTGACATTCAGCCTCCTATAGCACGGACGAATGAAAGGAAACGGTTTAACAATGTTTCAATCCCACAGGGTAAAGAAAGAGCCAACTGTTTTTTTCAGTCTCTCTCATGCTATTTGCTAAAAATGTAAAAAAAAAAAAAAAAAAAAAAAAACTGTGAAAAGGAAGTATACTTAAGAGCATTAAATTATGTATAAGTTAGGTAAAGAATTTTTAAAAATTAAATTTACTTTATGAAAATACACATTAAATATACTTTCTCTGTATTACCATAAAATGTATTTTTAAGAAATATGCTTTAAATTATATGTTGTGTTAATAAAAAATATATATAGTGGCATAAAACGCTGCTTAGAGTTTTTTTTTTCCCCAGTAGCATTAAAGTGTACACAATATGTGCATTAATACCCAAAGTAGTACAGTTATAATATATTTAAAACAGATACTCAAATCGACATAAGTTTGCAGAAGTTGTATGGAAAAAGCACTCAAAAGCAAAGTTTAATGATTTAATGTTGTGCTTAAATATAGCTTAATTACAATTTGAAAGTACTCAAGTTGCCATAAGTTGTTCCAAAATAGTACATTTAGTATGTATTTAAGTACATATTTTAACTTTAAAAAGGTTGTTCATTATATATACTTAAGATTATATATACTTAACTTTTCTTTTACAAGAAAATACCCACCAATGTACTCTTCAAGGTCAATGAAACCATCCCCATTCTTATCAATATCCTCCATGGTTTCCTATTGGGAAAGTCAATGGTTAGAGTGACACTAGAAAAAAAAACGAATTAGATTACAGTAATGGTGGAAAGTAAAATTTGACATGAGGCAAATTAGCACTAAACCATACTTTATAAAACCCCTACAAATAAACACTACCAGTCAAAAGTTTTTAAAACTCTATTTCTGTTGTCCACTAACAGTCCAGTAGCAGCACTCTAGCCAAGAAGAAAACGTGAAGATTTTTATTTAAAGTATCTAATTTAGAATGCTTTTCTATCAAGTTAATTTTATTGTTCAATCATAGTTTGTGAAGTAAAAAGTGATGTAAGTGATGAAAGTAACAATGTTAAACAGAGGCTTCTAATGCAATGGACATAAAAAGTAAAATATTATATGATAACATTTAGAACTGTACTGTATAAGATTTTATGTTAGAACACTTCACTGATTCTTGTTTTGTGTGGATTACCATCACTTGAAAATAATTCAGGTCTGAAAAAGGTAATTTCTATTGCTACTTACCAGCTGCAAGCTTTTAACCAATGAATTGTTTCCTAAAAATCACCCCCTCTTATTTCAAACAATATATTCTCATTATTATCTTTTTTACAATATGCCTTTACAATACGCCAATATATTTTTTGTTTGTTTTATAATACAATTTTTTTTCATTTTTTTCCCTGCATTTCCAGCTATTGATTGGACCTGAAGAGCTTAAATGGCAAAAATAAAGAGAGAATAAATGTGTTCTAAAACTTTTTATCAGTTTTGTAGCAATTTTTCTGCAGTCTGTAAAAGTTGAGCTCTCAATCTATATAAAATGTAATAAAAAACGCACTTTCCCTTTATAAGACTGAAAAATAACGGATTAAAATTAAATAATCATTATCATTAATTTGTGTTAAAAATTGTATTTCCAAATTAATTGCATGTTTGACATTAAAGGAATTAATGAACATTTAAAATTTGACATTAAGAGAACATTAGACTTACCAGCACCACGATTTCCTTCATATGTTCATATTCCTCTGGGTGAAGGAAGGCAGTGAACTCCTCCTTATCTGCAATACTGTCACCATTTCTGTCTGCCATCTTGAAGCGTCGCTCGTCTCTGGCCATCATCTGCTTGTAGTTGTAGCCATCGTCTGGCTCTGGGTCATCTGGGAGGAAACATAATTGACATTTACTAAAATAACACTGAGTAAAACACTTTTAAGCTAGGCTCTGAGTTCTGAGAAGGCAGATTCAATATTTTAAAAAAATACCAAATTGAAAACCAATACTTTGTACACACTCCTTGAGTTATATTGAGTTTTGTATTGAAATGATAAGAAAAGTTCAAGCTGTAAAAATAAATCAAATTTTATTTATATATATAATATTCTATTATAATATTATATATATTCTATTCTCTTGTGAATTCTGGAATTGTGACAACCTATTCAGAACTATGAAATTTATTTTATGCAAGTGCCATATACATTCAGACTTACCAAGGTAGGTGCCATATGTGACATTCTTGTACTCATCCCAAGAGATCATTCCATCATTGTTCATGTCGAAATCTTTCCACTGTCTATCCACATTATCATAAATATATTTCTTCTGAGCCTTTTTGATCCACTCCTTCAGCTCTGCCTCTGTGACAAAGCCATCCTGATCATCATCTATCTTCTCCACAATTTTGCTGAGAAAACAAGGCAGAAAGATGGCATCACAATGAGTGAAGAAGCATGAACCGTTCTACCTATATTCCTCTATACTAGGTTTGTGGAATATAAAGAAAAAATGCAACGTGCAATAACGCAGTTCGAAATCCCGATATCAATATGAATCAATAATTTAATATTTTAAATTAGTATAAGCTCCTTAATGTTTTTTTCAGCTCTCAGTTTGTTTGCACTTTTTTTTCCCAGGCTAAGAATAGCTTAGTGGATGCATTTATTGTGGAACTGTACTTCCAGCCTAGTTATGTCATAATACAGTGGCTTGCAAAAATATTTATATATAGTTGTGAAGTTGAATAAAAATAATACATGGTTAGCAAAATGTTGATCAAATAAAAATCTGAAAAATGTGACAGGTGCAAAAGTATTCTACTAAGCTTAACATTTTTGCCTAATTGCAAAAGGGCTGTCTGCTGTATTTTGCAGAAACGAAACAGTATCACCCTGAACTGTGAAACATGGTGTTGGGATCATCATGCTGTGGGAATGCTTTTCTTAAGCAGGGACAGAGAAGCTGGTCAGAGTTGTTGGGAAGATGAATGGAGCTAATTACAGGGCAATCCTCAAAGAAAACCTTCTGGAGGCTGCAAAAGACTTAAGACTGGGAAGGAGGTTCACTGTCCAAAAAGACAGTGACCCTAAACATACAGCCAGAGCTACAGTGGAATGGTTTAGATCAAAGAATATGCATGTGTTAGAATGACCCGGTCAAAGGCCTTACCTAAATCCCACTGAGCTTCTTTGTCAAAACAGGAAAATGGCTGTTCACAGGTGTTCTCCATCCAACCTGGCTGAGCTTGGCTCTACTAAGTACTGATACAGGGGACCTGAATACTTCAGCAGGTCACAATTTTTAGATTTTTATTTGATTAACATTTTTTAAAAGAATGTATCATCGTTGCTTTACATTACAATTTTGTGCCACTTTATGTTGGTCTATTACTTAAAATCTCAATAAATTACATTTAAGTTTGTGGCTGTAAAGCGACAAAATGTGTAAATTTCCAGGGGTATGAATAATTTTGCAAGCTGCTGTATATAAGCAGTGTACAGTGTCTGCAATAAGCTCTCTCGGAGTGCAATTTAAGTTTGCTATTCCTCTCAGCTCTTTTTATGTGTTTATCAGGAAAAATTATATTGAACGACAATAAAAATACAACTTATCTTAAATACAGTATACTCAGACCATCTCTTACTAAAACATAACCACCATCTCACCCGAGTCTATCCTTGCTCTCCTCTGGGGTGAGGTCATCAAAGGATTTGGCCACCTCCTCTCCGAGGAAAGCATCATGGTCATAGTCAAAGTTTTCACCATCATTGTGCTCCTTGCTGCTCAGTGGTGCGTCATGGTGCACACGGTCCTTCTTCTCTGTGGGCTTACTGGTGGCATAGACCACGCAAAGTGCAAAGCACATGAGGAGAGGCCTGACCTCCATCTTCTTCACAGACGTCCTGTATTAAACACAGTCAAAATGAACACAACAGCTCTACTGTTCTGTGGCAATCTTAAAGTAAAGCCGCACTGTGACAGCAAGGTTTAACCGCTTAAAAAGTATTCTGGATTGCTCTATTGGTATACAGGGTATGAATAAAGCTTAGATAGTGTCACTTTATAAGAGTTACTTCTGTCCGTACAGGAAAACAGCACGACTACTGTTTATGTCCAGGATACGAGGCTCTACAGTAATGATGACTTGCTGTCTTCAGTTCAGCCCCTCCCATTTGTGCTGAAGTTATTTAGCAGTGTTTCAGCCAAGTTATTATTTTGTGCCATTAGTTTACTTTACATTTTAACTGCCAGTTATTCTTTGGACCAATAGAAATGCACCACGATAACCCATATAGGGCTGGATGATATCCTAATGATGTAAATCCTAGATTTTTGTGTTTATGATTTGATTAATTTAAATAACTAAGCTTTTTTAAAAAATAAGTAAATAGAAAGGATTCATCATGGATCATTACAGATACTTTACCAAGTAATCATGAAATCGAAAAAAGAAAGCCTGTGTAGAAAAAAAAAATAGGTTACATCAATAATCGGGCCATTCTAACAAATGGGTGCAATTTGCTTGTTGTATAACTTCCAGAATAAACTTTTTTTTATTATTTATCTTTTTTCAACTCTGAATCTAATAACACGTATATTTACCTATAGAAAACATGTACTGGTCAATCTCAGACAGCTTAACTTAACATTTTATTTACATGGTTTCTAAGCCAAAGATGGTTACAAAACTCATGTGACATTTAAAAAGCATGTTTAATGAGTCCACATGAGTCCACTAGTTCCTTTGATTCTCTCTCAAGAAAGTCTTTATTTTAAATAAATGGTTAACTGTATGTTCAAACAATTGATATTTATGACAAAAACAATCACTCCTGTTAATGGCACTCAGTCCTGTTACTGGAATTAATTCCTGTTTATTTTTATGTTTTGAGTAACAGAAATAAGAGTAACAGGACTGAGTTTTAGCATAGAATTAACAAAAACATGGAATTTAGTCTTCAGAAGAACCAGCTGATGTAACTTCCTGTTGTAGATGTGACTTGTAGAGTGTTCCAGATGGGTAATGTGTTAAGGTAACAGGAATGAGTGAAACCCAGGGACACAGCTAAAATGTGTATTTTAACTTAAAGCTTTAGGATTTATTATTATGAAAAAAACTCACAACAATGCAACAAAAAAAAAAATACATCTCTAAAGAACTTTCATAATTATACATCATGGTAAAAAGTTTATAGTTAGAGAGTGGGGACAGGTGACAAATGCTATTTTTCTAAGAAGTTTTATATATATTTTAATTTACATATCTTACTTTTGCAAGTTAACTAAGTTACGTCACGTAGTTTTTTTCACGTTGAGATTTTTTACAATAGCATTTTTGACTAAATGTAGACCTTTAGAGGAACAGAACAAAAGACAGACCTTGCAATACAAAATCTGGGATAATTTTCTATCCTAACCTACAGCTTTTATCATACTTTTGTCAACAAACAGGAGAGAAACTACAGTGGCCTCAGTTAAAACTCTGGTTAAGTGTAGCGTTAGTTGGAGGGTCAGATTTGGACAGATTTGGCAAACGTGGCAAACCAGGCTTACATTTACCAACTACCTCAGTACTGTCCGCAAAAAATATGTCATTAAACTACCATGTAAACTCTGAACAGAGCGAGTAATGACAGGAGGTCATCTACAGTTCAGTGATTAATCTGTTATACAGATTAGCCGCTAGCTACGGAGCTAATGTTAGCTAATTGAGTAGCTAGCATTCCGTTAGTTCAGCCGGTATTCCACTCCGAGATACAGAATTTCAGCTCAAAACCAGCGACCCCGATAAACCACCCCGCTCTCACAGATACTGCGGTGTAACCGAGCGCAGATATATAAGTATAAACCCGGGTCAGTTTTAGTGAGGAGAGATTACTCACAGAGCGGCGGATCCGAAACACAGTCCTGAGAGAAATCCCGGAGCCCCTGGACCTGATCACACACCCCTGACTCTCCTCACCGGGGAAACACCCGCACCCAATCACAGCGCAGACCGTGGAGAGGCGCCTGCTGATTGGTCCACTCACACTGGGAGGCAACGACCTCGCGTTGTTTAACACAACACAGAACATCCTCGCTGCCTCTCGATTGGTTCCCGTGTATTAAGCGTCCAATCAAAACCCACAGCGCACACATCCATTTACACGCCATTGGTGGGCGTCTGGCGATGGTTGTGACGCTCTGATTGGGTGCTTTTTGCCACGTCCCCAAATTTGAGATGGATACAGATCGCAGTCTGTGGAGCATCACAATCCGTGTATCATTCGTTCATTTGATATTCAATTGAGAATCAAAAATCGGAAAATTAAAAAACCAATTCGTTTTTTCGTTTTTCGTTTTTGAATATAATACCAAAAAACGAATAACGGCTTGTATTTTGTATTTTTATTTGGTTATCCAAACAAAAATTGGAAATTTAAAAAACGGACCAGGAGCCGAATTTGATTTTGATTTTGAACTTGACCCATTTGTGTGCCCCGGAAGTTACTGATTTGTTTATTCTTGGTGGGTTTCTGTTGCGCGGGAGTTCACTGCAGTGTTATCTACACAGTCTGTATTGCTGTAGGCTTTGGATGGAGTTGAGGATGGAGAGTTTCACCTGAAAGATCCTGCCGATTTTTTCTGTTGTCATATCGTCTTCTTTCACTGCAACGCGTTTAGTTCCTCTGAACAAGATAAAACTCTCCATCCTCAACTCCATCCAAAGCCTACAGCAATACAGACTGTGTAGATAACACTGCAGTGAACTCCCGCGCAACAGAAACCCACCAAGAATAAACAAATCAGTAACTTCCGGGGCACACAAATGGGTCAAGTTCAAAATCAAAATCAAATTCGGCTCCTGGTCCGTTTTTTAAATTTCCAATTTTTGTTTGGATAACCAAATAAAAATACAAAATACAAGCCGTTATTCGTTTTTTGGTATTATATTCAAAAACGAAAAACGAAAAAACGAATTGGTTTTTTAATTTTCCGATTTTGATTCTCAATTGAATATCAAATGAACGAATGATACACGGATTCATCACATCTACAGCTCTGTAAAAAAATAAGAGACCACTTAAAAATGAATAGTTTCATTGATTTTACCAAAGTTAAAACCTCTGGAACATAATTAAGAGGAAGATGCATGATCACGAGCAATCAAACCAAGCTAAACTGGTTGAATTTTTTTCTGTAGCAGCAGTGGCATAAAGTTATCCAAAAGCCGTGTGTAAGACTAGTGGAGGAGAACATGCCAAGATGCATGAAAACTGTGATTTAAAAACAACATTATTCCATCAAATACTGATTTCCGAACTTTTTTTTTTTTTGCATTATTTGAGGTCTGAAAGCTCTGCGTCTTTTTTGTTATTTCAGCAATTTCTCATTTTCTGAAAAAAAATGCTCTAAATGACAATATTTTTATTTGGAATTTGGGAGAAATGTTGTATGTAGTTTATAGAATAAAACAACAATGTTAATTTTACTCAAACATATACCTATAAATAGCAAAATCAGATAAACTGATTCAGAAACTAAAAAGATGTCTTATTTCTTTCCAGCGCTGTATATAGTCTATTAAACTGTATATAGCATATCAAACTGATGTGAGTGGTATTTACTGTATTTTACAGAGTGCCTTTATTTATTAAACTTTATTAATTTTGCCGTGCAATATTATCTGTCACTTCTCACCTGTAAAATTCAGCCAACGGCAGACATTAATAAAATATAGAATGAAACTAGCTACCACAAATCTAAATTTTTTAATGTAGCATTAGTTTTATGTAGCTTTATATTCTTGTAACTTTCTACATAATGTGAATCCTGTATATGTGAATATTCATAAATGCTACATATACATTGTTTATTAATTGTACATATTGATCATTAATTTGTGATGTAATCTAGTCTCTTTGGGATTGTTAATTTTATTTTTTATCTTTTTTATTTTATCTTTATGTTGGATGTGTTTGTGTTTTATTCATCTGTTTTATGCTTTTTGTACCCGGTGTTTACCAGAGGAGGATGGGTTCTTCTTTTGTGCCTCAGTTCCTCTCAAGGTTTCTTTATCTTAGTCTGAGGCAGTCACCACTGGCTTGCTCAATTATTTTGCAAATAAAGGTTGTGTTTTTTCATTGTCATTGCATGTGTATGTAGGTTTATTTGCACAAAGCATCCTTAAGTTTCTTGTGTGTGTGCATTTGAGGATCACATAACCTCCATTCCAATCCAGGTAACAGATAAACAAATAAAAAACAATACTAATATTCCATTAACTGAACACAGAACGAATCCATCTGTAATAATGAATTCAGTATTCCCTTAATAAATGCACCATTATGTAATATGGTATGCTTATTATGTAATACATTTCACATGTCTGATTGTAGATGGCCCAGTTTAAGTGTTACAGATGTAGTTTTAACCAAAAGCAGAAAAATCATACACATAAAAGAACTGCAAATTATTTTTTGAGTGATGCCACAGAAGAACCTTTTTGGTTCCATTTCTTCATCTTTCAATCCAGTATTTAATATGGTGCCCTCTAGTGGATCATCATGATGTTACACCGAAAGTTAACCTGTTTTTAAATGCTGGGTACATTAGAAAATGCTGACTCAATTCTGGTCATTACTTTCAGAAGTTAGTTTCTTCCCCGTTTGTGTTAAAATATCCGGTCCTTTCACATTAAATGGTTGAACTGCTCTAAGGTGAGGTTTCAACTCCCAACCTTGGAGACTGTAGGCCAGCATGCTACTACTTCACCACTGGATCCGTGCAGGGTGGGATCTGTAAAAGTGCTAGGTGGGAAAATACAAAGCCACGTGACATATTCAAACAAAGGAGAAGAGTTAAGAAAAACTTAATCCCCCCCAAAAACAGAAAAAATGTGTTTACTTTTTTATTTGTTTTTACTTTCTATTTATTTTTTTGTTCTCTTTATCTTGACTTTTTCTTTTTGTCTTTTCTTTCCTTTTGTCTTTTATTTTCTGTTCTCATCCTCATGTATTTATTTGTTTTTTCTCTTTTTCTTTTCTTTTATTGCTCTTACTGTTCTGTGGAGAGAAACTCTGCAGCTCTGGTGAAGCGGACGGGTTGGGTTCTGTGAGTCCGTCGCAGAAGACCTTAGCTTTAGAGCTAACCTATGAGTGCAGGAGTACGGGGTGTAGAGTGTAGCAGGTAATCCTCACAGCACCTGCTCTATCAGACCTTCAGAACTGAGCCCTTTCTCTGGGTCAGGATGTTCTGGTGTTGGTTTATCCTTCATAAAATGGTAAGTGCAATTGAGTGTTAAATTTAACTCCGTCAACTACAGACAAAGATACACAAAGTAAACAAACATGGTCCCCTCCTTGTCATCACACAGAATAAGGTGGATAAACTGCATCCATTCTAATATAATTCAAAATATAATTAAATAAATAGAGTAGACATTTTTTTTATTAAAGAACCACTATGTAACTAATTTTCAGTAGTAAATTATAAAATTATCAGGATGTATCATCAGATATTAAGGAAACATGTTGAGTGAAAGCACTGGCAGCTGTTGTCAGCAAAGATTCAGCAGTACGTTCCTATTTTAAGTTTTCACTCTGTCCTGGGTTTTGTGTTTGTTTTGTCCTTTTTGTGTTTGTTTGACTCCTCCTGCTGCTCGTTCCCCAACACTAACTTCGCCCACCGAGGTTGCCAGTGAGTAACACTACACTACAGCGATGGTGCTGCAGCAGAGGAGCTTAGCTAGCAGAGTGGGTTCAGTTAAACCTCTGCTGCCTCAGCATGTCTCAAAAAAATGCTCAGTGACCAAAGCAGGAATATAACAGGAGTGAATATTGGCAGTGAATTCGAACGGTGGCTCAAAAAGACTGCATGACTGACCCAGAGCTGCTACTTTTCGCCTGAACAGGTAAGCTAACTGGCTAGCTAATTCAGTAAGGTTCTTTAATATCACCACTAGATGTGCTTACTAGGGACGAGCTGTCTCTCACGCGGGCCTCACTTGCCGGGCGGGGGGCTCACTCGCCGAGCGCGGGGCTCACTCGCCGGGCACGGGGCTCACGGGTGATAGAAGAGTTTAAAATTGTTTTATTCCTCCTCTCGTTCGTAATCTAAGTTCTCTGCCTCTCCTAGTCTTTATGTAGATTGTGTAGATTCAGCCTGCTGAATTTGGCAACCGAAGTAACCTTCGTGACTGGGGAGGGGTGGAGCAGACTAGCTACCCATTTCACAAACTCGCTCTCAGGTCCTACTTAATGCACCTTTAAATACAGGCAAACCAAACTGCTTTCAGTGGAAACAATGGAAGTTGGTTAAAGCAACTTAAGGGTGCTAGGACTGTGTGCTTGAGCGCCCGTGTCAATTATATAGGGAAAGAGAACCAATTACACTCTCTCAGACCCAACAACAGAACCCTGGATTTAAACTGGTGTTACTCAGATCATAGCAGGACTGCCTTAGTCCACTGGACAAACTGGACTGCCTAGATTTTTTTATCAATGTTGAAAATTTAATTGTAGTTTTTTGTGTTTTAAAATTGGTTTGTGTAACTTCTCACACTACACAACATCCCCTGAATAAAACAATGCATACTTTTCTGGACTGTACACAATTGTACACTGTACACAAACTGTGCAGCCTTTTTTAAATATAAACAAAAATATGTATTTATACACTGACCATCCAGCAAAACACGCACAAACACACCACCACCATGTCTGTGTCTCACTTAAGAGCTGACAATGATCCTATATCTATATGATCCCACTTCTGTGGCGGTCCTGTGGGGTCTTGGCCAATGAGTAATAGGGTAAAAGGAGGATAATAAAGTATGCAGAGAAATAGATTGTAGAATTACAGTCTGTAACTATAAAACTACAAAAGTTGGTAATGCTAAGGCAAGTCGGTGAATAAAAGAGTAAAACCTGAGCTAAGGGTGTGCCTTAGTTTTATAAGCCGCATAAATCTTGGGATGAACATGATCTAACAGGTTTTGCTCCCTGATGAATATGTCAACATGTTAACAGTTAACATTTTAAAAACATTTTGACGATAATAAAGTACACAAATTTGGCCGTGAACCATGTGAATCAGTGGGCAGCCTATACTGTAATAGATTTATGTTTGACTGTTGCGCCTGATACTGAATAAAAACAGCTGAACATTTTCGTAATTGTGCCGTGTCCCTGAACTCCTTCTGAGGACATGTTTTGGCTGCTTCTTGGCTCACTTTGAAGTATAAAGCCTTCACTGCAAAATTATTTATCCACATGCCCTGTTGGTGATTTAATTTAAAATTATAGAGTATGATGAAGGTGGAGTTATTGCTTTTACTGTACTACTGCACTTGGCAATGTTTAATAGCAGTTTATAGACTATGTACCTCCTGTGATCAGACTAAAAGTACCACCTACAGCTCATTTCCCAGTAACATGAGCCACCCACACAACACACCATACTTCACAATAACTTCCCATTTTATGTTTGTCTATCACATGAAGCCCAATAAAACACATTTAAGTTTGGGGGTTTATTGTGAAAAATATGTAAAATCAAGGCGTATATATTTTAAGCACTGTACGACTGATCTTTGAGGTTACAAATCATTTCCCATTCCCTTAACTTGAGTTTAAAGGTGAAGCTCC
Organism: Astyanax mexicanus; assembly: GCF_023375975.1. Classification (NCBI taxonomy): domain Eukaryota; kingdom Metazoa; phylum Chordata; class Actinopteri; order Characiformes; family Acestrorhamphidae; genus Astyanax; species Astyanax mexicanus. The sequence continues at coordinate 35,417,909 of NC_064409.1, read as the reverse complement.
TGCTGTTTTCATGTCACTCCCAATAGGGGTATTTGCCAAGTGACTAATTACATCCTGCACACTGAGTCATCCATACTATAGAAACATGTGATTTATTGAAGCCATTTTTAAACAGGAAGCAGTCACTTTTTTATTGCAGTAGTCATTTTAATAAGTCGGTTTTGGTCTTATTGTGATGTTTATTTTGCACCAAAAATGTTTCAGATAATATTCTCTGTACAGTCATAGTGCTGAGACATGTAGTCTCAAGACTATGGCAGAGTTTAAGAATGACTTTCTGTTGAACTACTTTTCATTTTAGTGGTAAGACATTCTTATTTTCTGGAAATCATATCATAATAAGATGATATTACAAACTGTAGACCAAAAAATAAGACAGTTTGTGCCCAGAAATACACTAGCACAAAGTATGGCTTTGATTAATCTCAATACCCTTCTTGGTCTTATCACTGACTGTGATGAAGCCCACAATGACATCCACATGTGGGGCCAACATGGAACATGTGGACAGGCCCCAAAGGGACATGTTTTTCCTTTTTGGGAAAGGTATGTTTTATACAGTACACTTTCAGGCCTCATACACTTTTTTTTCACAAATTTCCATTATTTTCAGGACTTTACCATGTCTTCAAGGCAAATTTTAATACAATTTTTAAAACATCAGTGCAGATATAGACAGTAAAACCAAAAATCAACAAAAAAACTATATTGATAAAAAACATTTCTTTAAGCAATGGTTGACACAATTTTCGATAATAAAATGTCAGATCCTGAGAGCTACATTTTGTAGGGCTACATTACTGAACTAACTCTGAGTTAGTGTATTAAGTAGCTCAAAATAGCTTTTCTCCGTCAATAAATCAAAACACACATTTGTAGATTGCAAATTTCCATGACTTTATCAAAACTAGTATTTTTAAGTATTTTAAATTTTCCAAAACTTATCCAGGCCTTGAAATTTCATGACTTTTATATGTTTTTATGCACTTTAGACATTGAATGTTTTGAAGTAAACAAAATATCATGGAGCTGTAGCAAATCATGTTTAATGTTAAAACAAAGTATAAGGTATGTCAGTGAAGTGTAATATGTACCTATAACACAATCAATGAGAGCATGGGCATTTCTATACACTTTGTACACATTCTGTACACATGAACTGGCTCTTTTAGTGCGCATTTCAACCTCAGTAACAACAGTAGCCTCAGTAACAACAGGCATTATTGGTATTACCCATCAAGTCTGCTATCAGGTACCAGTTGGTAGCTCCTCTGGTAGTCCTCCTCCTGAAGCTAAAAACCTGTAGCTACTCAATCTCAGTACAGCTGCAGAGGTTCAGGAACTTCATCTTCAGCTCCTACAGCGCAGAGCTCATCTGGGGGATCGACAGATAGCAGTTCCCCAAATGTCAGAACATAAAACACTCCGTAGAACATAAAATGATCACAGTCCGATGTGTTTCTTGGCGGTGCTCCGGGTCCGGAGTGAGGACGAGGCGTATTTAATGTCCACCGTCCACTCGTCCTCCGTGTGGAGAGGAGCCTGGACGAACATCAGACCCCCGACCGAGTCCACCAGGCCGTAGAGAACCGCCAGAAGAGAGAAGGCAGTGCCGAGGAGGTAGACTTTCAGCAGGCTAACCGCAGCCATGCTCACGGACAGGCCAGGACAGCCAGTTAGCCTTTCTGAAAACAAGAAAACAGTGAGTTTAATGAGTTAAATATCACACCGCGTCAGGACTAACTAATACTCGTTTCACAGATAAAGACCGACCTTTCTTCCTCGTTCTTCTCTCTCTCTCTCTCTGGTGTTTAGTCCGGAGCGTGTCTCGGTCTTCAGGAGCTGCTGCTGGAGAAGTTCGTGTGGAGCTGTTTTCCTCTGTGCTGAAGGTCTGGAAAGAACAGCTTTCGCTTCTCGTCTTCAGTGAGAGTTGAGCGTGTCCGGGAATTTCCGCGGCGCGGACTGATGACAGCTGCTCGTTTCTTACGAAAACCCGCTGTTTATTTAATATGGCAACGCCTAGAAAACAAGTAAAAGTGCCCCGATAAGAGAAGATAAAGAAAAAAATCCCACACTGAGTCAACAGGACTCCTTCAGGAGCGAGATAGCCCAGCTGTTAGCCGCAGATTTAGCTAACATCCAGGTCATTTTCTTCAGTTTAACCCCCAATTTAACCCACTCTCTCTGGACTCAGTTCGACCACATTCAGTTTTAACCCTTCTGGGAAAAAAAAAAATTGTGCTCCATATTAAGTGAAAGAACTATGGAAGCCCATTTCCGCCACGGGTAAAAAAAATCATAATTATGATATACTAAGTCATAATTATAAGATATAAGTCATAATTACATTCAAAGTACTGGTAACCCTTACGAAACAATAATATATGGCAATATATTGGAAAATGTAGTGCAATATATTAAAAAATACATTTTCATATATGGAAAAAAGTACATATATTGTTTAATATAGGGCAATATATGCATGGACCATATATGTCTATATATTGGTAAATATAAAAACATATATTGCACAGTTACAGACCCCAAAAAAATATATAATCACATTTACATCATCTACAATTACTTTTTAAAGCGGTTATATTCATGTTTGCATATTAAAAATGTGAATTTAACAAAGATTGACAAGTAATTGCATTTAGTTTTTTTGCCCAGATGCTACACACATTATACAGATCTAGCCCAAAATCTTACATTTGTCACAGACATTTGAAGGAAACTGGGTATGAATGGAAAAACTACTACTAACTACATTTAGGTGTATTACACTAATACAGTCTATTAATTTTTACTTTTTTATCATTCATTTTGTGTATAAGGGCATAAGAATATTATTATATTATATAATATTAGACTAGATTAGATTAGATTTTAATTATATTACTAATAATGTGTTCAATTTTTTAAATCTCATTTTCCTATATAATAATTGCAAGAAAAAGCATTTGCTATGGTCAGTGAATCACCACATACAATATATTCAATAACAATGTATTCTCTCTCAGTTGTAACATGCTGAAATAACCTGCCTCTCCTTAGATCGTAAGTGTTACATTAATGTAAGAAGTGTGTTTTTTCATCTGCATTTACCATAATGTCACAACATTTGGGGATGTATATAACTTATTATAAATAAATAAGTCATATCATAGTTGTGAGATACTATATCATAATTATGAGATACTATGTCATAATTATGAGATACTATGTCATAATTATGAGATATGTCATATTGTCAATTATGAAGTCATAACTATGAGAAGTCATAATTACATTTTAATAACCGGTAAATGTAAGGAGTGTGTTTTTTCATTTGCATTTTCCACATTTTGGGATGTGTAACTTAATATAAATCCTGATGTAGCAAATAACAAAACAAAAAATTCACAATTTGTATTTTAAGATTTTGTTCTATAAATCGTGTCAGTAACTAGTTATATGGAATCATTGAAAGCATTTTATTTGTTGAAATGATTGAGAAAAGGCTTTTCACAAATAATCATATTATCGACTTATCTTTCAATAAATAGACATGACCTCAATTATTTTATTAATTGTGATATCGTCCATTGTGTTTGCACTTACAAAATGCACATATGTTGTGACAACGCCCCTGGGAATAGGGGCATGGCCATCGTGACCGAAGCAATCGTGTGGAAGCACAGAGAGACACAGACACAGGTGAAAAAATTTAAAACAGCCCAGTACGACTGTAGTCACTTAACTTTAGTGTTTCTTAGGTTTGTGTTGCCTCAGTCTTCCTCTCACCATCAGCATATCTCTTGAGTGAAGGCTGAGGCAGGGTCTTTATGCCGGTCCAAGGTGGGCCAATTGGGACAGACCGTGGCTGCACGTCAGGGTGTGGGGCGGATCCACGCTTCCCCTGCCTTCGCACTTTGCAATGTGTAATTCCTTTGTTACCATATTATGTTATCATTATATTAGTGCCATTTAATTGTCTTAAAATGCCAACAGTATCGTTTATTGCAATAATTTCTGGGACAACATATCGTTTAAATTTAGAAAAAAAAAAATAGAAAAGACATGTAGAAGCAAAAATACACTTTTAAAAGAAGATAGTTTTATCTGTAGCACTAGCTCAGCACTCCGACATTTTGGAAATAAAGTCAGATGAACAAACTCATGTTTACACACTGTTCTGTGATGCTCTCAAGCTATATGTCGCTTAGGGACTTAATGAGTCCAAATGACAGACGAAGTGCTGTATAGAAACTTTCAGATATTTTAAGGGTCTGTGAATCAAACGTCACCATGGGCTCTTCTGGGTTAAATTAATTTGTATGCTTTATATTTAGTAAAATATCCTATTTAATAAGGAAAACTCATGTAAACTTGGCTGCTTAATATAAATATATTTTCTCAGTTTGTTTTATTTATTTAGCTTTTATTTAACCAGGAAAAATTCCATTGAGATCACAGATCACTTTCACAAGGGAGACTGGCCAAGACCAAGAGTAAAAAGAAAAATATTCAATCAGTTACATAATACATAATATATTACATCAAACATTTACACAAAGACAACTTGGACTTAAATTGTTCAAATCGCAACAAACAGAAAGAGTTCAGACTGTATATTTCATGCTATACAGATGTAATAAATTAATGAACAGGCAGTTGACCAAAAATGGCTATATATATAAAAACATACCAGTGACTAAGATGGTGCACACATAGTAAAGACCAGTACATTTCAGAAGAAAGCACACAGTGACAAGTGAGAGTATTACAATATTCAACTGTGTCAAATAACACAAACACTTAATAACATTTAAATCTGAATGAGTTAAATTTACAATTTAAGAGTGTAAATCCTCTGAGCTATTTAACTATTTAAAATATGCTTTTTTCTATTAATAACATTAGATGCCAACATAGGGATTCAATATGAACAAACTTTACTATGCAATAAGTTACTGTAAATGTTTTAAAAGCTGCTAGTCTTTAAAGTCAAACATGAGAAACAAGTTCTACAATCGACCACAAGATGGAGACAATTGCTGAACCTCCTGTGGCTCTCTGCTCTTTGTAACGAATGTTTTCATGTCTTAAGTAATGCCCTGCCGGGCCAAAAAAAAGTCGCCACAAAAAAAAAAAGGTCACACACTCAAATATTTCGTTGGACCACCTTTAGCTTTGATTGCAGGAAGCATTCGCTGTGGCATTGTTTCAACAAGCTTCTGGAATATCACAAGATTTATTTCATTAAAGTATTGCATTAATTTTTCACTAAGATCTTGCATTGATGATGGTAGAGTCTGACCACTGCGCAAAGCCTTTGAATCCTGGCATTGTCATCTTGGAATAAACCCATGTCACCAGGGAAGAAAAAAAATCCATTGATGGAATAACCTGGTCTGTATTCAGTATATTCAGGTAGTCAGCTGACCTCATTCTTTCAGCGAATACTGGTGCTGAACCTAAACCTGACCAACTGCAGCAACACCATATCATTTGCTTAGTTCAGTACAGGTGGAGACTATTTTTTTGGGCAGGCAGTGTAATAACAATGTAGAAAATAAATTGAATAAAGAAATAAAGAAAAACATTGAAAGATAATGTGTGTCCAAACTGTATAGGTAAATAATTTAAAAGAAAATGTTATTGCAGACTGATTGTACACCAAATCAGTGTATCAAGGGTCAGGGGATGCCAATATCAGTACACAAAGCAGGAACACCTACTGTTTAGCAATTTATCAAATTCATGTACCATACAAACCAATCAGCCAAAATATTAACATAAAAATTTTAAAACCAGATAATCTAACCATCTAGCCGCTGAGAATGATGCTACCACCACCATGTTTAACAGTTGTTAATGTGTTCTTGGATTTTAATGTCTCACCTTTACACCTCCAAACACATTTCTGGTCAGTTTGGGCTAGAGCTTAGATCGTCGGGTCGGGCCTCGGGTCGGATCGGGACGGGATCAGGCAGAGAATCTAAGCTCTAGTTTGAGCAAACAGTACAGTCTTTGCAAACAAATTCAATTTGAACACAAACCTTTTTTCTGTAAGGCTCTTTCATTGTCTGTATGGGCTGCTGCAAACTTTAGGCTTACTCATATGGATTTTGAAACAAGCTTACTTTCTTGTCCACCAAACTCATGATTTTCTGTATCTACTGTAGCTGTATGTTGCACACTGATTCTGCCCCAGAAAATGAACAAATTCAAATAAATTTAAATATATTTAAACAGCCAATGTTGCCATGATCTTTGTTCATGACACGATGAGTATATGTAAACACTGTATCTGACCACAACTGTACTTCCAGAATTGACTGGCAAAACCACATGACAAAACACAAACACACACACACACTACTGTGTGGGAGTTAATGTCTTTACAGTCTACCACTCTTGTTTTTTTCTCTTTCCCTTTCTCTCAATGGGTAAGAGCCTGCATGTCATATGCTTGCTTTGACACGCTCTATAAGGCAACTCTTTTCCACATGAGGCTCATTACCTTACTGAAAGTGCACGAGGACTGAAGCATAGAGGAGTAAAAGTTCACCAGCCATGAATCAAGATCTTTCAGGTTTTCCCCTAAACACAGTTTCACAGTGCTCGGCGTCTGGAACCAACTCAAAGTAAATCCTCCTGAGTTTTTTTTTTTTTTTTTTTTTTGAGCAGCAAAGCAGTGGCAACCTCTCTAAATGGCTAAGAGGATTTTCCATAGCCGGGGTGCTTAAGAACAGTGCTCTGTCACCCGCAGATGAGCTTTTTTTCATGAGAGACTGAGGACAGCAGGAGGGAGCAGTTAAATGTTAGCCTAATATATCTAATATTAAATATCTTATCAAATCAAATATATTAATATATTGTGTTTTATTTGTACAATTGATGTTGTAAAGCAGCTTTACATAAATCTGGTTTTAAACATAACATAAAACACAAACCCCCCATTGACAGTGACTGACAGTGGCAGGAAAAGATCACTCACAATGGGGGACCCATCCTCCTTTGGGTTTTATGTGCGATATAGAATAATCATAATTGTGCTGGTTTAAGAATAATGAAAGTAATAATGGTGGTTAATGGCAATAAAAATAACAAAAGCATTAAGATTAGGAGCAATTAGAAAATTAAATCCAGAGTTTTCCATGAAAATATCATCATATTTTACTGATCCAAGGCAATGGAATGAACCGGATGATAAACATTGTCATGTTTTTTTTTTCTTCAAATATGATGTTAAGTTGCTGCTGTAGTTTGAGGCTATAAGCACAGAGCTTTGCACCATTTGTGGTGGGTTTGACTTTACTTTGGGACCACTTATGGCCTGTGCCAAGTATTCTCTGCTGGAAATAGCCTCTGTGTTGTTTGTGCAATTCTTCTCTGCCCATCCACAAACCCTCAGGCACACACACACACACACACACACAATCAGAGGCTATAGGGGATGAGTGTATTTAAGCATAAGTGCCCTTTCTAACTACACCACACTTTACATTAATTCCCCAATCCTCTTTGTTAGATTGACGTGTGCTCCTGACATAACCAAAGCTGAGCCAAAGAGAGAGAGGGAGAGAGAAAGAGAGAGGGGGAGAGAGAGAAAGAGAGAGCCCGCTAGTGAGCATGCACTCAGCGGGACACAAACACTCAGTCTCCTCCTTTCTCTCTTTCTCCCATGGGCTTCTCCACAGCTCCCTCAGCCTCAGGCTTTACTATCTCTCTTGCTAGCTTTCCTTCCCATCCCTCCTTTCCTCGGCCCACCCTATAATACCCAGCACTTGCTCCCACATCGGCCAGAGGCTTGTAGAGGTGGAACAGGTGCGCATGCAGGGCAGGGATCCAGAGAGCTGCGACTTAGACCTCAGTCTGACCGGCCTGCTTCGTTCAACAGGAAAAATGGGTCATGAATAACTGCTGTACTGCTCTGGAATCAAAGGCAGCCATCAACTTCTGCTTTGACGCCTATCAGCACTGACTCAGCTGTCTGGTAGAGGTCCCCCCCACCAGAGCCTGACTGTGGAGATTTTGAATCCACTGCTGCTGGACTGATTTGAATAAGATTCAGAGAGCTTTTTCTGCTATTTGCATTCGTCCTGTGCCGAGACCAAGCAACCAGGCAGGCTCAGGCAAGCCGGTGGTGGAAAACTAGCAAGTCTCACATACGCTGCTCTCCAGTGTGCTCCCAGAAACATGACTGACCTCGACAATGCTCTGGTGGTTTCTGACGGGGACCTCAAGCCTGTTGACCGTCACAACATGGTGGACAACACAGAACATGTGTTGGACTACAACTGCTATTATGGGTTCCCACATAGAGGCTGGCACGGACAGCGACATGAGACGGCGGCCCAGCGCTACACGGCCACGCGCATTCAGGCCGGCTTTCCACCAAACAGGTGCGTCCAGAGGTCATGGGGTTACACACATTAGTATGTTTGTTAGTGTCAGGCCGGGGAGCATGGGGCACTACCTAACATTGTAATGTTTAATGTACATAAACAGGTTTAAGCATAACTTGCTTTTGATCCTAATCGTGTGTGACCACATCTTTTTTGAATTTTCAAAGAAATCATATGATTGGTAATAATTTTAGATTATTTTTTTTATACAATGAAACATTTGTTATTAACCCTCAACATAGTGTTATTAACCCTTTAATGTCCTTACCATAGAATAAAACAATTAATTTGATATGTTTAAATTTTTACACAACACAGTGCAATAATATGAAAAGTTTGTTCATATTCAGGATTTTTAAACAGTTTTTTACTCCTCTGTGTGGTGGTGCAACAAAATAGAAAATAAAATTCAGAGAAAAGAAAATGTTGTATTTCACCACAACGTCTTGAAGATTTATAACCATAAAAAAAAAATCAATGCCGAAGAGGCACAATCAGTTTGTGTTAAATTCAACACCTTCTTCAATAACATACATGTTAAATGTTTTTTTAAATGTTTTAAAATGTGCTCTACTAAAAAGATGAGCAAAATCTTCAAAGTTTAATAATTGAGTAACATCATCATTTTAAAGCATATAATTATCTCACATTTCTGTCTCAATCAACTTTCAAGTTTCACCACTGAAAAAAAAACAATAACAAAACAACAAGAAAAAAACACATCCCCAAATACATTTTCCCATATTTGCCATGTCCTCTTTTCACTAATCACATTTATTTTGATATAAACATTTTATGTATTTCAGTTTAAATCTTATCAAATGCTGCTTAATTTCACAATCAGCTCTCCCTGCACTGGCTTTATTAAAAAAAAAAAAAAAGGAACCAGTACAGTAAATACAGTAGTTATGCAAACAGTTAGGATTCTTCAGCTTTGTGTTGCAGCTTTTTCCTTTTCTCTTTGGAAAGATTTCACAAACAAGTCTGTATAACTAATCCTCAAGGTTGCCTGGCACGTTGTTTTTGTAGTGTATTTTGAGTGTAAGTGGCCTTCAAGGCAAATCTTGTGTTCACTTTCAATGAGATGTTGAGACTCTGTAATCTGGTTCCAAACACTAACAAAGGTAGGGCTGCACAATAAATCATTTTAGAATCGACGTTACAATGCTAGCATGCAGAGTAGTGACGTTGATCCTTATGTCAAATAAGACTAATTAAATCAAACATTGTCATTATGTAACTTGCTTTATACAAGAAATATACAGCTCTGGAAAAAATTAAGAGACCGCTTCAGTGTCTGAATCAGTTACTCTGATTTTGCTATTTATAGGTAGATGTTTCAGTAAAATTAATTAATTATTTTTTGTTTTATTCTATAAACTACGTACAACATTCCGAATTCCGAATAAAAATATTTTCTTTTAGAGCATTTATTTGCATAAAATAAGAAATGGCTGAAATCAATATTTGGTGGAATAACCCTGATTTTCATACATCTTGGCATGTTCTCCTCCACCAGTCTTACACACTGCTTTTGGATAATTTAATGCCACTCCTGGTGCAAAGATTCAAGCAGTTCTGCTTGGTTTGATTGCTTGTGATCTTCCATCTTCCTCTTGATTACATTCCATGGTAAAATAAAAAAAACTAATTATTTTAAGTGGTGTTTTATTTTTATTCCAGAGCTGTATGTATGTATTTAAGGAAAATATGCACATGTCTCATTTTCCATCAGATATCTACTGTATATTGGCCTAGTATCATTTGTTTATTCAAGTCTTTGATACATTATATCAGGGGTAGGGTAGAGGTGGGACAAAATAACGAAATATTTTACCATTTTCATTTGCGATACAAATCAAATAAATAATCAAATAAAAAGGGTAAACCTGTGATGGATAATATTGTCAATAATACCAATAAATAGATGGTTGCAGGTATTTAGGAGTATTTTATTCTCCTGAGAAACACAGATGTGTGAAGTATCATAGAGAATTGTCTAGCGATATATAATATCATAGAATCTTACTATCATTGTTATTGTGTTATAATAGCTTAGCATAAGATGCCCTGTGATTCCTTCCCCTTATAGATAGCTTTATTTATATAGTATTACAACATTTTGTATTTATATGCAGCTCTAACCGAAGGTGACCAGTGCTTGCACAGTCTGGAATCACTACAGCATAGGGAGTCATGTATAATTGAGCAGCTGCAAATCTGATGCTGAGACAACAGACTTGGCCTTTACTGAGCCTGTGAGCTATTTTGGGGTGAGCGCATCACACCCGCCTCATTGGTTCACACTCAGACAGGAGAGCATAAAGACTGGCTAGATTCAAATGGGTCAGAATCAATGCTTAAAATAGACCCATGTGCTATAGAGGAATTTCTGACCCACATATCTACTGACCCACATGTGGAGACACACACACACAACCAGTGTGTGTTGTGTCACCTTGCGGGGTTGATGGTGCACTGTGGGAAAGAGGAGATGGAGAGTGGATACTCAGCACTTTATAATAGCAGCCCTGGATGGCTACAGGGTTGTGCAACTGCTTTTTGGTTTCCTTCCATTCTGTGTTCAGCAGAGACATTAATCTCAAGTGCTGTGCTCACAAACGGCCTTCTGCGATAACCTATCACTTATCAAACAACAGACATGTTGTGGATAAACCGTAATATTATACCATAATATGCATCTAAATGGTCACTGTTTATAGGTATATGTTGTAAAATGAACATTGTTTTATTCTATAAAATATGGACAGCATTTCTCCCAAATTCCAAATAAAAATATGAGAAATTGCTGAAATAAAAAAAAAGGATGCAGAGCTTTCAGACCTCAAATAATGCAAAGAAAACAAGTTCATATTCATAAAGTTTTAAGAGTTCAGAAATCAATATTTGGTGGAATAACCCTGTTTTTTAATCACAGTTTTTATGCAACTTGGCAGTTCTTCTCCACCAGTCTTACACACTGCTTTTTGGAAAAAAAAAATCAAGCGGTTCAGCTTGATTTGGCTTGTGATCATCCATCTTCCTCTTATTTTTTTTCAGAGCTGTGTATATATATGCCATGTGTGTTATCTGCTATTAACCAGGATATTGCCTAATCTCCTGTGTCAGATGCAAATGGACACCACTCTCAGCCAGGCCACAGATTTCAAAAACCTTTCAGAAATTTCGCTTCAAGGGGCGCCGAGTGGTCCAGTGGTCTAAAGCGCTGCCACTATGAGCAGGAGGTTGCAGGTTCGAACCCCAGCTCATGCAGCTTTGCCATCAAGCTGCCGGCGTTAGAGGGAGCAAAATTGGCCTTGCTCCCTCTGGGTGGGTAGATGGCGCTCTTTCCCCACATCACTCCTACGGTGATGTCTCCAGCACAGGGCGTCTGTGAGCTGATGTACCAGAGCCGAGCCGCTGTGCTTTCCTCCAAGCGCGCTGGCTGCTCGGCAATGCTACATCAGCAGCAGCTCGAAAAGAAGCGGTGGCTGGCTTCACATGTATCAGAGGAGGCATGTGTTAGTCTTCACCCTCCTGGTGTGTTGAGGTATCACTAGTGATAGGGGGAGTCCTAATGAATGGGTTGGGTAATTGGTTGTGTAAATTGGGGAGAAAATGGGAAAAATTAGAAATAAAATTATATAAAAAAAAAGAAATTACGCTTCATAAAAATAAGTATATGAGGGATGAATTTTTAATCCAGCATCGCAATACTATAAAATGTGTTTGTAACTGTGTGTACTGTATGTGTACAAAACGCACACCAGTGGTTATCACATTCAGTTGCGTTTGTACAACCCTGAGCAAATTCCACATAAAATGATAATGCCAGCATTTCTTTAAAATAGCCTCTTACAAGTTGTTAAAAACTGGGTTCTTTTCATCAAATATGTGTCTTATTGTCAGATATATAAACATTTTTCTGTGTATTTGGTGATTAAGACTTGATTAAGCATTTTCAATCCACAGAATGTTTTTCCCAAATGCCTCTGGATGATCTAAATGTGGTTTGCGAATGTCAGATGTTGACTTTTGTGACAAGATGTCTCTTCAGGGTCGACCATGTTTGTAGAAGCAACACTGCACAGTAGAACAGTACAACACTGTTAGTGTGTAAGCTAAACCTTCCTGCAGGTCATTTGTTGTAATGTGAGTGTTTGCATTGCCTTTCAGACAAGCATACAAGCAGTGCTATCTTCCCCAGTTCCCCTAATTTGTCTTTTTAATTACAGACTTTAATAATAGTGTGCTGAAAGTGCTTTAAATTTTGGTTAAGGTTTTTCCAATGGTGTCACATCAGCTTTCTATATTTTTAGATCCCAGCTGCTTAAAGAAGCATGTTGTTCAGATTGCATAATTAAACACAGGGGACTGAAACCGTTTCTGACAGTTTTTCATTTGTAATAATGAGAAGGTTTAGATCTAATAAGAAATGTAATCAAGTTAATCAAGTTATCAAGCATTTAAGTACCTGTATATTATCCATATTTTTAAATCCTTAGGTTTTGCATGTAATTGTACAAAAGCTCTCTGTAGATACTTCTCCGCTAAGCGAGGCACGCGGTAAATACCATGGCCTAGTACACTAATAACTTATAATACTTAGAATCTGTTTGGTTGTAGACGAACAAAAGATTAAGAAGCAGTAAGAAGACTAGCAATAAAGAAATTGCTGATCTCAAAAAACACATATCGGTCTATAAAATTTTTAGGTCAGCCAAAACCAGGATTTCAAGTTCATTCAAACAATAGCTGTTGTGGCCTATTATGTTTCCTTGTTTTCACAATAAGCCACACAACTCATACTACACAACTCATTGTACCTCACTGTACATATTTTCATACACTCTGACATTAACACTAATTATGTTTCTATTTATGGGTAACTGTACCTTTACGTATTACCTGTACCATAACATTTTAATGGACAATACACAACTAAAGAAGCCTGTGTGTCTTTTTTTATACTTAAATGCTTAAACCTTTCTTATCCCTTTCAGCTGACTTCACTCCCATGGAAATTATAATACAGTACAACAACCATCATGTCACATGCCTTTGAAAAATAAATGTTTTTCAGAAAACAGATTAAGCTTAGTCCTTGACTAAATTACATTATTAATGGTGATTATTTATTCCGGGATTCTTTCCCCTCAATCAAACAGTCTGTCCAGGACTAAGCCTATTAGTCCTATTGTGTATTTTTTTAAAAGTAGGACATTCTAAATAAAACAACCAGAAGGCTGAGTGGAACCTCAATCTCTAGTATATATAAAAATTAACAAAGGTGAAGAAACGTTTCAGAACCCATAACTAAAGAACAGCATGAGGAATGTGATCCGACTAGTTTTGTGACGCTGTGTACATGCCATGTGGTATAAACACGATTCAAAAAGGGACCTCTGACCTCTAAAGTTGTGCATTAGTTTAGTTGCTTTCTTGCTCAAACAATATGTTTTGGGCCTTGGTTGGTTTTATCAATAAGAATCAGAATGTCACTGGGGCCTGTAAATGATCCTGTACGCATACAGTATGACCACCCATGTAACTAACAGTCATTTAGTCTGCCTGTTTGTGATAAAGAGTGTTGTTCTTGCAGTTATTTCAGTGTTGTTAGAGTGAAATAATGCTTAAACTCTCTGAAGGACCTAGATAAATGGAGAATTGCGATCTTATGGACAATTAGTGTACATCAGTGACAAGTACACAACTATGTTGAATATTAGCGTATTTGGGTTTTAGAAAAGCGATATATAAAAAGAAAGTATTATTATTATAAGCATAGGCATACTATCCAAATGTAATGGATACACCTTCCAAATGGTCAAGATAATCTACTAAAAATCATCTGATTAATCCCATAAAGGAAGTCTTGTTCTAATTACATTAATAGCTAAATAAGCTTAACGTATTTTGTGTCATTTGAAAATACTCAGAAATATATAAATCCATTAAACCTTATTTTAGTTAAATAAGCTTAGTAAATGAAACAAGTTCCTCTAAATAATGGATTTGGATGACATATTTTGGTACATGTATTAAAAAATGAATAAACACCCCCAACATATACAGAGATAATAATTTAATGTTTTCATTATATAAAATAATAATACCCGACAATAGAAATATTTTAACTGTGGCATACAAGTATAAATTAAGTTAGCCTAACAAAAAAACTTCTGTACATTTCAGATTTTTAGAGTATATTGTGATAGGAAGCCAATTAAATATATTTGCACCAAGTACCACTTTGGATTTCTCAAGTTTCCTATTTAAAGCAGCAGTCCCTAAGATTTTGTCTTTTAAATTAAACAGCAGCAGTGTCTCTGAGTGGGGAGAAGGCAAAATGTTATAATAAATGGCATCACTGTGCTAGAGAAAACCTGGAGAAAACTGCAATCTGCATTGTTTTTATAATGTAAAAAAGGTGGTGAGCACCAGATACTAAGTGGTGAGCACCACATATTAAGTGTTGAGCACCACATACTAAGAGATGAGCACCAGATACTAAGTGGTGATCACAAGATTACATTCACTGCTCTGTTTAATGACAGTACGTGTGCACTGGCACTTTTCTACAACGCATTCCACCGTGCAGGATCTCTGAGCTCCCAGTGTATGGGCGTGTCTGTGACGTTTTTGAATTCAAATGAAGCTAGTTACAGATGTAGGAAATCATATGTTTAACATTTTTTACTTTTAATCAACCTCATTGTGATCTATAGTTGTATACATCCATATTACGCCATTTTCAGCTTCTCTTATGTGTTATGTGTGAGGCTCATATGCATGTGAAGTTGCAGCCTGCTCTTCCCTGATTGGCTGGACTGATTGTTGTAACTAATCTGCAGTATAAGAAACCCAGCAGGTAGTTAGCTAGATTGCTAGGTTTCTTGGCTAATGCTAGCTAGCTAGACCAGTAGCAAACAGGGAATAATGGTAGCTAGCAAAGTTATAGTTTAAACTGATAGACAACTTCAATGACTTTCAATAACTTACCTTGCTGTGTAGATGTTCCACCGTAAAATAAAGTTGTTAGCTAGCGAGCTATGTTAGCTACTCAACTACTTTATTTCAGTGCATAATGTTTTAGCTAGGTAGCTAAAGGTCAGAGCTAATGATAGCCATAACTCTTATTTAAAGTGCACATAGCAGTCTGAGAAGTCATGTACAGACCAGTAAATATACTATCTGGTGCCCACCACTTAGTATGTGGTGCTCACCACTTAATATCTGGTGCTCACTATGTAATAGCTTGGGCTTACCACTTAGTATGTGGTGCTCACCACTTTTTTTTTTTACATATGTCCCTTCAGGGGCTCCGTACTCTCACTCTCACTAAAAGATCGGGCATATTGTGCTTAACATTTTACTGTTACTTTCCCTATATAGTTCAAAATCCAACACCCATAATGTTTCGTAACATGTAGTGTGGTGTACTGTCAGATATCCTTAAAGAGTGGCACAAACAAAGATTTGATTGAGGCTTGATTTTTGGTCTTTCCCTTGTCAGCGCACTATAGTGCACGGGTTAAGGGGTGAACCATTCCGAACACAGCTAAAGACTATAATTATTTTGATGCATTTTGATGCTGACTTGTAAAGCCTTTGAATTGTAATACTTTTTTGTGTATTACGTTTAAATTTATGTTTAAATGCTTTAAAGTTACTTGGATTTGTTTATCAAAAATGTCCTTAAAAAAAAAATAAAGATGTGTTGCTTTTTATGTATTAGATTATTAGGTTAAATATATTAATAACAAAAATAAAGATTAAAGCTCCACATTTTAAATTAATCATAAACGTATCTTAATAATAACAACAACAAGTATTTTACATATAAGAATAAGAATATTTAATTTGTAAGAAATGCCTTAACATTCATTTGTCTAAATCCTGTATCAGTGGCCTTTGGTTGACCTTTCATTTTAAATTCTTCCTGTTTGATAAAAACATGTGATTCTGGTCCTCCGCCACCACCACAGATTATGATACACCATAGTTCTATTGACTTTCATTTTTATTTCAGGGAGACCTTACTAGATAAAGCTTCCCACGTGTCCCTCATTAGGGCAGTTCATCTGATCAAAGCCTACAAGAGACGGTGTGCTATTAGTGATACACGTGAAAATAGCATAGTAAGTTAACAGCGTACAGTTAAATTGAAAGCCAAGCGTTGATCTATGGGTCTGTAACGGCTGCGGAAAGTGTACTGAAGCTACTGAAGGGTTAACCATGCCCCTCACCACGTGGATGCGGCTGTGCTGCTAGCACGCGGGCAGAGGATGTGACGCGAGCCCTCCGACTGCTAGTGCACATAAAGCCCAACACCACGCACGGTGTGGAAAACGAGCTCAGAGAACTAAACTGGCTAAACTGGGAGAAGAGTCATCAGCGGGAGCGGCACAGAGAGCGCTACAGACAGCGTGGCTTCTTTACTTTTGAAAGCGTTGGCCTGTTTACGTTAACCTAGCTTAGCTGGTTTATTTATTCAACGTTATACAGCCGCGTGCGTGCGTGTCTAGCGCCGAGCTCCGGTCCAGACAAACGTGTCGGAGACGGTGATCTTCTTCACTGGAGGTTTGAAGTTCGGGTTCTTTTGGGTTAAATACGAGGTTAGGTATTTTTAAGTTAATGAAATAACAGTAAAATAAAAAGAGCAGCTGTGTTTACTGTTTAAGAGGAGCAAAAACCCTACTGGTGGTTTGGTGCGCGTGCTCAGAGAAGCAGAGCTGTGTGTGTGTGTGTGTTCCTGATTTACCCTGAATGGCAAGGTAATCTACCGTTAGCTAGTTCAGCTATAATAACATTACCGCCGATAACAGGAGGGTGGGGTTGATGTAACTTAGTTAGTTAAAATCCTAATAACTCGCAAGTCTAAGCCGCCTGTATGTGCAGTGTTGGTTAAGGCTGTGGTTTTATGGGTCAGTTTAGGCTCTGGTTGGTCATTGATCGGTCAGCACTGTGTGAACACTAGGCTAGGTTCATTAACAGCAGCTTTTGTTCATCTGCTCTCAGACTGAGAGCCGCTCTGCTGCTGCTGCTCACTGCAGTTCCTGTCTCTTCACTACAACGCTACTACTACTACTACTAATGCTGCTTCTGCTGCTGGGCTTCTCAGGCTCTATGGCCATATTTTACACAGCTAGCTGGCTAACCTAACCCCTATAACCTGTGTCTCTGAGCGGCAGCAGGCTGCGAGAGAGAGACCGTGTCTCCACCAAGGCTCTGTGACCCACAGAGGCTCTGAACACGAGTGGGCCACGAGTCTCTCCCACTGTAAACACAGTGCATCCATCTCCCACTGTTTACAGTATGTAGGTCACCGGGCCAGCAGAGGGAGGAAATGCGTCACTTAACGCAGAGAAAACCGTATTTTCATTTCAGCATTACGTTAATTAATAGAATTAGATCTCAAAATCTGGAGTCTAAATCTGTATTAAAAAAGGCCATAAAATAATAGAGATCGCGTTCGGGCACTGTTGTTGTAGTTAGAAGTTTCGATTCACCTTAAATTTTACAGCAGTAAACTGTTAAACAGGCGTCAGAATAGAGCTGCGCCTTTGTTATTTAAGGTGGAACTGGAAGTTCAATGAAATCAGTTTCATATTGATTCCTATTGATTGAAATTGTAGCGTTGGATTCTTGCGTAGATGTGTTATCGTGTTAAAGCAGCTAAGTTTAACTTCGCAAACCTCGCGTACAAACCCCATATACATGTGTGTATGTATGTTAGTATATATATACCATTTTAAGTATGGAGTTTGTAGTCGGGGTTTGCCATATTGTATATGTATTTTGTTGCAGTGATGTGTTTTATCAGCAAGAATATTATTATTATTATTATTATTATTATTATTATTATTGCAAAAATACCATTAAAACAATTATATTATTTTAGGGCCATAACACCCACCCCTAGTTTTAACCGCCTGGAGAATGTTCGATAAATATGCATAGGCATATCACAATTAGTGTATCATGTTATTGCCTGATACATGGGACATGGGCCTTACCGCAGCAATTTGCTATTCTCAGTATTGCCTCTTGTCTTAACTTAGCAAGAAGCATTATTGTATTATTGTAAATTAAGCAGTATATATTTTATGATCATCATATATATTTTTTCACACAACACACCGCAGACATCAGTAATAGAAGAGACACGGACACAGATAACTCTAACTATTAACTTATTCTTTAGAGAAATGACGGAAGAATCAGTGAGTGCAGTTTCCTACACCTTCAAAAGACTCTTGGAAACTGTAGAAAACTGGTACAGGAAGAGGTCTGGCTGACCCACATGGCAACTTCTTTAGCTCAGGTTGTCACTGAACTAAGTCCATAGCCACAGTTTCAGCATCAAAGAGATGATTTAGAGGTCTGTTAGACTGATAATTTTGCACCATTTTAAAGGATCTTCTCTTTTTTTTTGTCTTTGTTTTCCAGCATGGCAGATTACTTGATAAGTGGAGGAACGGGTTACGTCCCAGAGGACGGGTTGTCTGCTCAGCAGCTTTTCTCAGTCGGAGATGGCCTCACCTACAAGTAAGTGTAGTCTGTCTCCACATAGTGAGCTTTTTGTAGCGCCTCAGTGCGTGTAATGGGCTACCACGTTACATTTTCAGCAAACCAGACGAGCAGTCTGTCCGAGACGGACTCACAGCGGAAGAGCTATGCTCTAAAGGGGACGGGTTGACTTACAAGTGAGTAAACCGGCCCTTCATTTGCTTAAGCCACTACAATGCAATCCTCAATCTTTCAGTGTCATACAGGGAAGCAAATAGTTTTGCATCAATGCAGATGACACTCAGTGGGCTTGATATTGGGGGTAATTAACAGACAAGCTATTCTGGTCTTGGGTAATTCCCTTAATCATATTCTAGTAACTGCAAGTTATTAAGCAGCTGTACTGTGCCAGTACTGGTCACTGACTCATTGTCCATGACATGTATGAGTCTGAATTAGTATTTTTTTTTTCATGCAGTAATATATTTTAGCAGATATTTTCAGTCATTGAGTCTGTTGTTGGAATTACACAGGTTCTAGCTTGTTGAAATTGTGCTGCTAGCTTTGCTAAATTTGTTCTCGTTGTTCACAGATTTGCATTGACACTGTTTAAACAGTCTTTCTTTGATTTTTTTTTTTCTCTGCTTGGTAAAAAATAAAATAAAATAAAGGTACGGTTAAGATTTGTGTTCCTTCAAATGGTGTATTTGTTCAGTAATAGTACAAAATGATATATAAAACAAATTAAAACATTTTAATGTGTTAAAATGTACATTACTACTAGGCAAAATCCCTCTGCTAGTAAGTCAAAATTTTCATATATTTTCTCTAGACTATGAAAAGTAGTCATATCATTCTCTAGAAAAAGCTGGAAAGAACTGAGTAAACTGTTCCTTGTTCCATTGGGATCTACAACATGTATGGTAAGCTACTGTTGAAATTATATATATTTTAAATAATGATGCATTTGCTTTGTTAATACAGCATATATTCTAATAGTATCGGACATGTACACCATGTAGAGACTTGCATATCTTACATACAAATTGATTCCCTTAAAAAAAAAAAATTCACCTCCAGTATCCATGCATGTTCTTTGCTTCCATTAATGATATGACCGTGTCCTGATTGCTGGGAGCTATTGTGGGAATTATTGTGCATGAAATACTACTGGGCTCTTCTCATTAATTTTAAGTTGATCCTTTATCTTCTAGACCTTGTCTTTTGTCAGCATTTCCAGTGTAAACCATCTACAGAACCATTTAGCAGGGCTCCAGACTAACACCGTTCCACAGTCCCAGGGATGGTCTAGTAAAAATAGCAAATCAAATTATAAGCAGTTTATGAGGAGACTTGCTGATTGAATTATAACTGAGTTTTCCTAATACTTAGCACAGAGTCTGTTCACAAAAAAAGTCCTGTCTTTTAACATATAGCCAATGAGCTTGCTGGTAAAGCTTGAGAGGAGGATGGGCAACATGGCACAAGTTGGGAAAGGCCCTAAGGAAAATTAGTGTGCTTGGTGGATTGTCAGTGGCTTTGTCAGTCAACTGTGGAACTTCAACTGTGGCAACGGTAAGCAGGTAAACTGCACCACTCACTGGCTAAGAGCTTTTAGGAAAAGCACATATGAATGGACTTTTAGCAGGTGAAAAAATAGATAACCCATTTAAAGGTGCACAGATGTATACAAGAGTAATATTTAAAAAAAAAATGTATTTTGGGACAGATAATTTCCGTTTGGGATGCTTGAAGTAAAGCTTTTGGGCGTTTTTGGGACGGTTGTGATGAAAGTTAGTGTGAAGCCCTGTTTCACACACTTCCTTACTAAGTTTCGATTTGTTTCATTATCCTCTGTTAACTTTAAATTTGATGACCTGTGAACACATTCAGGGTTTTGGTACCAGAAGCTGAATCTGAATGCAGACAACTAGTAGCTCTTTCACTGCTTGTAATGTCACACAAAACGTTGTTAGTACAGTGGTTAGTATGGCCTTATTGTGGGTAGAATTTCACGTGACAGGATTTTTGTGATGTTCACTGTGAACCCGAGGCTGAAACAAAGAGAGAGCCTTTTTGTTTTGTGTGTTAACAGGATAGAAAGTTGGCCCTTTCAGGACAAATGTAAACTACTTTGCATGACTCAAGTTTATTTTCTTAATGAGATTTTGGTTATTAGACAAGCATCAGGCATGTGACATGATTTAACTGGTAAATGAATGTGTTCCAAACCAGAAATGATTAGCTTCAGTGTACAGTTAATGATCAGGCAGAAACATGGAGATACGCCAAGTTAGCATCAGCAGGGAGCAGAGAGGTATGGTACTGTATTGAAACCACTGCCTGAAAGCAAAGGCTCAGAGTAAGCATGTGAGGTTAATTGAGAATCTAAAGCAGAAGGTGATGCATTTAGCGTGGTATTATAATGAAACGCATGCGGAGATGCAGCGTGGGCCTCATGACTCTTCTCAAGCCGGGTCATGTGAGAATTGTTGAGCATTGAACATGCACACATGCATTATATGGGAAACGCAAAAGAAACAAAACCATTATATTACAGTACAAAAACTATTATGCTATAATTATTATGTAACTTATATTTTTCATTATGAGTGGCATGTAATGATTTCTAATTATGCCTGGAAAAATCTATCATAAATACAAATATGTTGTTATCGTGGCTGGTCTAGCAACATAATCTGTGAATTTTGATGAAGTCACATATATTTCTACAGCCACTATGAAGTCCACTCCCAGTTTCCAAGGAACTGAACCAGTGCTTTGTCACACTAATGGCTATATTGCACGCTAATGAACTATACAGAGCCAGGCAATGTAAATGGACCTTTTACGATACAAAGGCTACATTAGAGATATATCTGTTTAAGACTTTAGTACACTTTGAGTCGGTTTTGTGTGATGCATATTGAAACCACTATACCCAATATATGTGGAGGTTTGTGCGCATTTATCCTCCAGTGGTATTTGTGGATGATGAGTAACCTTGTTAAATGCCTCATATAGCTGTAATGTCTGTGGTGATGTAGCAGTTCTAGTGCTTGTATGAAGCACAACCCCAGAGCATGCTTACTAGGGGTGAGCAATATTATATCGTATACAATATATCATATCGTGATAATAGAGATGTTCTGTCTTAAATGTAGTCTATTATTTACTGTGAAGCTTTAGGTGTATTTATTGTATTACTGTTTTAGTTTGCAGTTTATATGCAAGCGCTAAATATTCTGCAATATTTTTTGCTGCATTATATTATTTTATGCTATATTATTTATTTTGCCACATAATGATTATGCTGTTACACTCTCGTACTATATTCCTGAAATTAATTAATTAATTTTCTGTTTTCCTATATCGTCAAGTATATTGTTATCGCAAAAATACCCTGAAATATCGTGATATTATTTTAGAGCCATATCGCCCACCCCTAATGCTTACTATTTTTGATGACAGGAAGAGTGTGCAGAGAAATCACTAGTCATTGTGCTCTGGTGACTGTTGACTAGATAATACTTTCGATACTAACCTGAACCCAAACTAACTTGTCCATCCCCAGCTGCGAGACATTGTGCAAATGGTGTCTAGCCACAGGCAGGAGAGATGATGGAAAATTATAAATGAATGGCAATTAATGTTGCATCGTTTTCATAACCACAGGCAAATTACTTTAAAGTGAGGTTGCTTAAGGTGTTAGCAGTAACCAATGAGAGCCTGATGGCAGCTTCAGTATTCAGACTGTTTCTAAATTCAGGAAAAGCTGTTTTCTCTTTAGATCCCTAAATATTGCATATTTATTTAGAAGAGATTCTTGTTCTAATAGTTAAAGTTGCAGATACGGATAAGGTAGAAGGTTTCAAGATCAGATAAAATGTTCCTATGTTGTATAATACAAGAAATTGGAGCTCTACGGAAAATTAGGGAAAATCTCAGATGTAACCAAATTGACTACATTGTTGTGCACAAGGTGCAGTACATACAAAAGTAGGGCAGAGCAGGCATACAGTAGTTACAATTTGTGCTTTTTAATTTTTTAACAGGAATAATTTATGAAGAATTTTAGGGATGTCCTGATCAGATTGTTTTCATTTAATTAAGTCTGAGTCATTTAATTTTGATTATCTTACTTTCTTATACTTTGACAATACAGGGAAAAAAAGGAAAAACACCTTGTCCCTTAAGGTTTTTAATTATTATTGAAACAATGGTATCAAAACGGCCAAACTAAAAAAAGTACTAAATGGCCAAATGAATGATTTCTATTTAAATAATTTAAAATGCATTTTTTTTCTTAAATAAACTGAAAAATTTCACAATTGTGATTATTCGTAATTAAGACCATGATTATTTTTTTTTTATTCTGGTAGCCCTGTATTGTTGGAGGGAATAAATTTAGGCTTGATAATTTTACTGTGTTATAATATCTAATGATTAGTTTTAATGCTTTTAAAATTTGAATATTGCAATGTGCGGGATTCACTGGATTTGCTGAGTTCTTGGCCTAGTTTTTTTCGATCACATGATCAGATCAGGACCATCCCTAATAATTATGAAACATTCTAAAACAAACTCATTTTCAAACTTCCTTTTTGTTCAAAGTTTAAATATAAAATTGAAAATATTTTATTTGACTGAAACTTACAAAATTTAAAAACAAAATTTGCTGATTATTTTTTTTATATTTTGTAAGCAGTTATGTTATAATGGATGTCAATCAAATTTTTCTCTGATTATGAATTATGTATGATTTTATCATAGGCAGTAAAAGACAGAACAGTATGCAAGTACTCCAGCTGGTTTCACCATTAACTCAAAACTTCTCTTCTGTATGATCTTCTGAATGGGTCTTTTTAGATTTTAGGACTATTGTCACAGTCCCCCCAGTGAAGGTTCTATACAGACATGGCAACTTATGACCCAATCTGTTTGACGTATCCTTCTGCGTTGTCAGTGCATTGCCTGTAATTCTGCACATTTAACACCTGACAATAAATATGGTGCTGTTTTAATCTTGTGATCTCATGACACAAGATTTTGTCACACTTACTCTTGGACATTAGCAAGATGAGGTGATAATTGAAAACTTGGTCATTTCACCCTTTTTGCTGCTTCACTGGTGGATTGATTAATCTGTTCACACCTTTTAAAACCCTAATGGCCTGCTCTGTCACTCAGTCTATTTTTGCCATGCTGTGACAAGCTAAAAAGACTAAAAGAGACTGAAGACTGAGTTGAGTTGGGTTAGATATTTATTTTTCAAGCATATTTTAAAGGAAATAATGGAACTGGAAAAAATTATGCTTTCAGCTTGGTTTAAATTGTGTTTCCACTGTTGTGATATTTATCTGTACATAATTGGGAGGCCTGTTTGAAATTAGGGTAATTGTAAAGCGTATTTTGTTTTCAACTCCCTAATGTTTTGTTTTTTAATTAAATCTTTTCATATAACGTCAGGGACCCCTAAGAGCTAGAACTTTTTACAAGACGTCTGGGATTCATGGCTGGTCCTCAGTAGACATAACAGTTTGGGTAATGCTATATTTAAAAAAAACCTTTTCCTCCCAGCCAGACCAAAAATATTTTGAGGCCTGTGTAGACGTGCTTATGTGATAATTAAAAACGTTTTAGAACAGCATCTGCTGAGTGTGATTTTGAAGCCACTAAAATGCACAAAAATAGGGAGGGCATGCTTTTGTTTATCAGAAGTCTGGAGTGCAGTTACAATTTGTGTTGCACCATGTTCACAGTTTAACACGTCAAAGGAGGAAGCAAAGCTTTTTTTATTGGTGAAAATGAGCATAGAATAATTACTCTTTGGATACCAAATAAGAAAAGGTTGGGGGGAGGTTAGTGTGAGGGTTTCTGTAGTGTCACTACAGTTGCCACAATACCACACAAATTCAATGGCTTGTAGCTTAAGGTTTCTGGATAACGTGTGTCTGGGGAAAGTAGGGGTGGGTGATTATGAAAATAAGATCATGATATTTCAGGGTATGTTGGCGATTAAATTTCTTTGCAATATAAAAGAAATATCTATTTTGATAATGACAGGAATATACTACTGCAACAAAATGCATAGTGTGTTTTGCTGTTATAACCATTTCAGGCATTCACTATAAAAAAAAAACAAACATTTGTTTTGTAGACATCAATGACTAGCTAAGTATAAAAAGAATATCTGTTAAAATAATTATTCTGATATTATTTTGTACGAGAAGATATTGAATAAACATATTAAATAGGCCTATTTACTGTATATAAGCTTTTTTAAATTGTTATAGACACCCTAAATAATGACCAAAGAAATAAAAGTAGTGAAAATAAGGCTGTATGTAAAAGTTGGCTAATTTATTTTTACCGCATTGAGGAACAGAATTTCCTGGGGGAACCACCGAATGGCTGCACCACTTAAGTAGTTCTCGATTTCCATTAGTAGTTGCTTTAATTCCATTGTTCAGTGTTTGGATAACTTTAATTGCTCTTTAAAGTGTGTACATGCATTATCACATTTTTATCTTTAGATCAGTGCTCCTAAGTGGTTTTAAAATAACTGTATTGTCTCTGAAATTATTGCGATAAACAATATTATTGTCTAAACAAAAATGGTTATTGGCTTTTACCCTTGCTAGTTATTTACTGTTTGAAATGATGTTATGGTACAGGTACCAAGAAAATGGTTAAAACTAAATGAAAGTACTTATTATTATTATTATTATTATTATTATTATTATTAATACTACTACTGCTGCTACTACTACTACTACTACTACTACTACTACTAATAATAATAATAATAAATAATAAAAATTTTATTATTATTATTTTGCCTTGCCCTTTTAATAACGTAGTTTACCAAGTGTCCGTTCCCTTGTGTTAGATTTACAAGATAGCAATCGACCTGTATATATATATGTGGCTTAACACATGCTTTCTTTTTGACCTGTAGCCAATCACCACCCTCTGTTCCAGCAGTGCATGTGGGTTATAACTTAATCAGCTTTGATGTGAAGGGCAGTGGTTTCGGATTTCCTTTTCTATGCCTGGTCTAGTTTTTGTTGTTAATTGGAAATGACCGTTCTTGAAATCATGTCTCTCTCTGACACCAAATAACCTTGACATGAATAGGGGTGAGTGATATGACCCTAAAGTAGGGGTGGGCGATATGGCTCTAAAATAATATCACGATATTTCAGGGTATTTTTGCGATAACGATACACTTGGCAATATAGGAAAACAGAAAAATAATTCATTAATTTCAGGAATATAGTATATTTCAGGTATAATAGTATAACAGTATAATCATAATGTGGCACAAATAAATAATATAGAATCAAGTAATATAATGCAGCAAATAATATTGCAGAATATTTTCATGCATATAAACTGCAAACTAAAACAATTATACAATAAATACACTTAAAGCTTCACAGTAAATAATGGACTACTTCTGAGACAAACCATCCCTATTATCACGATATGGATTTTTAATATCATGATATTTCTGTGTCACGATATATTGTATACGATATAATATTGCCCACCCCTACCCTAAAGTAATATCATTAATATAATAGGGTCTCACTAATGATCTTGGTGATTATAATACACATTTCTTATAGTTGGTCACCAGGTTTTAACACATCTTAAGGTTTCTTTTTCCACCCTCTCCTCTTAATTAAAAGGAATCCTGAAAGTTTGGAGGATGTCCTATGGCAACCCAAAATCTGAGCTCCCTCTACAAGTTTTCTACGGCTTTAAGGTCCGGCTATGTCACTTCAGGTCCAGGACCTTTTGATGTACTACTCCTTAAGCAGCTCATTTGTTGCCCTAGCCATATGTTTTGGGTAATTGTCATGCTAGAAACCCATCCATCACCCATGTTCAAAGTTCTTGCTGAACATGGAGGTTCTCGTTTAAAACTGGTAAATGTCCCTCCATGTTTGACAGTGGGGATGGTGTTTTTGGGGTCTTGTCCAGCTTTTCTCTGCCTTCAAACATGCTGAGTAAAGCCTTTCCTGAATCATTCGGGTGTTTATTGGCAAATCTCAGATGGGACTCTACATGAGCCTTCTTGAGGCACTGTAGGAGCTTCATGTATCACGGCAAAGTGTGTTACTAATTGTTTTCTTGGTGACTGTGCCCCTATCTCTTTTGAGATCATTCACAAGCTCCCCCGTCCTACCTCAGAATCATCCTTACCGCACATGGTGAGCTCTTGCATGGAGCTCCAGAGCAAGGACCATTTTCTTGCTGGTGGTCTCGTAGCCCATTCCAGTCTTTAGCAGGTCTACAATCTTGTCCCTGATCTTTTTTGACAGCTCTTTGGTCATATCCATGGTGACGGAGAGGTTTGAATAGAAGTGACATATTTTGTAACAGAGATTAGTTATACACGTTGGGAGGTGAGATTTAAGATTGCTTTCTTAAAGGGACAGGACTAATTTGTGTGCTTCATATATATATATATATATATATATATATATATATATATTTATTATTATATATATATATATTATTATTATATATATATATATTATTATTATATATATTATTATTATATATATATATTATTATATATATATATATTATTATTATATATATATATATTATTATATATATATATATTATTATATATATATTATTATATATGTATATATATGTTTTTTTTTTTTTACTTGTTCCATAACTATTTTTTATGTGTAGAATTTTTTTTTTTTGCATTTATTGTCAATATAATAATGTTCAGGCACAATAAAATGGCACGTTCAATATTTATTTAAAGATTTACGATCTCCAATATCTCATTTTTACAATGGAGTTAAAACAGTAATTTAAATTAGCCAAACTAATTTGAATTAATAAATAAAAAAATACTTTCAAGACAAAATACCTCTTCCAGAATTCTGTATATGTATTTTTTTTTTTAATTCACTCTTATTGTGTACAACATGTGAACATCTTTCTGTTTTTGGGGTGGGGTTTGTATCTTCTCAGGAAGTCTTGCAGAGGCTTTTTGTTTTTGGTGTGACCGTTATGGCATTTGTTGGCGTCTGTGAGTATGAGTGTGCGCATGTGTGGTTAGTGTGTCCATTTGTGTATTTACACACCCAGATCTCCTCCCTGTGTGAGCACAGGCTCCCAATTGAGCCCCAGACTGCTCACTGCAAACAGAGGAGGCGAGGAAAGGTCATGGAGATGTTTAAGCTAATGTTATAGAGGGTCCAGCTTTTTCCCCTCTGTGACTCCAAACAAGACAAAAGCACACTTATTCTCCTATACAGCCCTTGCTGTGTTATTACATGCATCTGCCAAACCACGTTTAGCTGGTCGTCTGAATGAGGAGCACACTCAGTTCTCTCCACGTTTTCTCTGTTTCCTCCATTTCTCCATCTGTGATCTCCCCCGCCACTGGCCAATACTGTGTTTATATAATCCCTTCACTGAGGTCTGCTGAATTTATGCTCTGCATTCCTTGTGGGTTCTTCAGGAGGCTGCCGAAGTTTGGTGTCATGTTTATGGGGAATTCCATATTTTGCTCACTATAAGTGCACCAGATTATAAGGCGCACTATCAATGAACGTCTATTTTCTGATCCATATTCATACATAAGGTGCGTTAGGCAACACTAGAAAGGAACAGGGGTATCGCCATGTTTTCCTTTTAATTCAGCAGGTCTTGCTGCTGGGTGGCAAGTCTGTAAAGCCAAGCTATGTTAAATAAAACAAAAATAAAATTCTTAAACATTTACTTTTAGTCAAACGAGCACTGGATGTTAATCTACACACATTCTTCACCCAAATAAACGGTTTTCAGGAGAGAAAAGCTCTTCCGTTTATTTACAATAAGCTTAGATTTTCAGATTTCCACTAAGGCTGGGTGCAGCCAGATTAGCATTAACAGCTAACCACTAAAGCTAGCTGTGGTTAGCAGCTAATGCCCCCTGACAGCGCTACCCTGAGGGATACCCGAGTGTTCCGGTAAGCCAGGGTAATATTAGCTAGCGGTTTGTCCCACGTAGCTTGCTCTAACACGGTAAACAGTCTGATCATACTCACCTCTGAGTGGTGAAGGAACTAGGGCTTAGCGTGACTAGCGTGTAATGCTAATACTTCTCCAGCAGTGCTAACAGGGGTTAGCAACAGGCTATAGGCCGATAAAACTCACCTCTGAACAGTGAAGAAGCTAGAGCTTCAGCAGAGTGGCTTTACTGCTCCTCACAACCTGACTGATTAAATTCACACACAAGGCACACCGGATTGTAAGACTTGGACTGACGGTTTTTGGGAAAATTAAAGGAATTTAAGTAAAATTTAAATTTTAAATTTAAATTAAGTGTAGTGTACAACAGAGTACAACACTGCTACCTAGTGGTCGTGTAAAACATAACATTAAATGGATCACTGTCTGCCATAAGGGTGTAAATCGCAGGGCATCTCGCAATACGATATTACAATATGTTGCCCACAATAACATTAATATCATTTGTACTGTGATTCTGTCATACTTAGTATATCACAAGGCAGTTCTGTATGATAATTCATGGCATGGGTGTTGCCTTTGTTTAAAGAAATATTGATATTTGATGCCACATATCAATAGTTTATCACAAACCACAGTTACAATGTAATGCAATAGATAATTTGTCCCACCCTAGTCTGTTACCATTCTTTAAATGTACACTGACAATTTAAAATCGATAGTGTTTTTGAAACTTATCTAGTGTTTAAAACAAAAAAAGAAATTCTTCTAGATTTTATTTGGAATAAAAAATATATAATAAATATTATAAATAAACAAATAGTGTTTTAACCAAACTGGCTGTTCACATTGAAAACTGTAATAATACTTGGGTCAGCAAGAATTACTGCAGTCATCTCCATATACTGTACCAAACGTTGGGACACACTTTCTCATTCAGTTGTTTTCTTTGTATTTCTTTAATTTATTTTCTATTTTGTAAATTAATATTCAAGACAAACATTTAATGGACACATATATAGTATTACTTATTAAACAAAAAAAAATTGTCCTCCACAGTAAACTGATCTAAGCCCATCTGAGATGGTGATTTGGGATGAGCTGGAGAAAGCAGAAAATCTTGTTTAACAACTTCAGGAACTCCTTTTAAGACACTGAGAAAACTAGTCCAGGTGACTCTCATGAAGACACAGATTAAAATACCAAGAGTGTGCAATTTTGTCATCTGTCAAGATAAATGTGGCTATTTTAAAGAATCTAAAGTATAAAACACATTTCTGGTTTGTTTAATGGAGCAGTATTAGCATTAGCCACTAATGGCGCTAAGCACTAGCCCTTTCACTGTTCAGAGGCAAGCATATCAGACGGTAGCCTGTGCGTTCATCTTGTTTAAAACAAGCTGTGTGGGGTGAACTGCTAGCAAATACCTCAGTTTAACACTGTCGGGCGGAATTTAGTAGCGCTAGCAGTTAGCTGCTAATACCGTAATGCTATTACTGTAAATAAATGGAAGTGCTTTTCTCACCCAAATAAACAGTTTTTAAGAGAGAAATGTGTATAGATTAACATCCAGTGCAATTTATTTATTTATTTTTAAGAATTACAGTTTTGTTTACTGAGGCACATTACCCAGTGGCGAGACCTGCTGAATTAGAAGAAAAAAACATGGCGACACCCCTGTTCCTTAATAGTTTTGCATAATACGCCTTATAATCTGGTGTGCCTTATGTTAAAAAAAAAAAATAGTAATAGACCAGAAAATTGGCGTTCATTAATAGCCTTATAATCCGGTGCTCCTGCATATGTTCCTCTCTAGCTTTCATGTCTTCAGTATTAAATTTACAATGTAAAAATAGGGAAAAAAAAAAAAAACATTGAATGAGAGGTGTCCACTTTTGACCCGTACTGTATTGTCACAATGTAATCATTGTGAGAGGCCAAGGTCAGACCCTCCTGTGATAAGGGCCATGTGAATTTTTTTTTTTTTCCCCTCAAGAGCTGTGCTTGATTTAAGAGCACTACTGTTTTTCAGATTTTCTAAGGTCAATTAAATCACAGTAAAAGCCAGGTTACCACTTGTCACATGCTCCTCACAACCTTCTTGTGCTGTCAAATGACCCTCTTTAGTGCCCATTTCACTCTGATTGGACCCTTACCTTAGATTCTAGTGTCTAATTAACAAACATAAATGTTTACTTTCAGCTGTAATAAATTATTAAATATAATATAATTAATATAATTATATTAATATAATTAAATATAATTATCTGGGTGCTTTAGGTAAAATTAGATTTTGCTTGCTTTCCGTACTAGCGATGTGGTACTAAATACAGTACTAAAAATTACAGTGAGGTCCTTTTATTACATTCTGATAAATCACAGGAAGTCGATAATTTGAACTGGTCAGTTCCGTTTCTTGATGTATATTGATATTGGTGATCAACAGTGATCTACATTAGATCTAATTTTACACAAATAGTAAATATAAAAGAAGTATGTTTTTTCACACTACTAATGCAGGTAGATATACACTTGTCCTTATGGAATTGTTAATATTTGTTGTATATTTGTTCAGTGTTTCCATGCAACCATTATAGTATACTGGTGCATCCAGTCGTATGGAGAGCATGCAGAATAGTGTTCTATGTCAGAATATTGATTAACCAAATATGCAACCAAATTCCATTCGAAAATCCTTCAGCTGAACATTCCAGACTAAGAACAGCTCAAGCTGATTGGCACTCAGACAATAATGAGTGTAAATAACACAAAGGAGGTATTGTATTTCAGATAAGGGTAGTGTGTAAGTGTTGTTCAGCAGCTGGTGTGTGTAGGGTGTGTAAACACATGAAACTTGGTAAAGTTTACACAATATAAACTGTAACTGCTACCTCGGGGGACTGCACAGTGGTTGATGGACCAAGTTATAATTTTTAAAATATATATATATTTTTATTAAATTTATTTCAAATATAGCCAGTTTTAATGGTGCCCTGCGGATCCCTAGCTCAAATACCTAGAACTACACCCAGAGTCAATGTTAGTCCACCCTGAGGTCAAAGAGTTCATGCATCCAACATAAAAATATCCATGGCATTTAAACAAGATGCCAGAAGTGAAACTTATTTCAAAACACCACTCATCTCCCCCACCTGTTATTTACTTTCTGTTTGTTCCCTGTAAGTGTGAAAATTTGGTTCTGACATCACATGATGAGGATATGTGTCCATAGGGTAAAACTATTATTTTTTTAATCTAAGGATAACATTTTAATTTATTTTACATTTCCTTGCTGGGAAAAGTAAAGTACCGTATTTTACATACTATAAGGTGCACCAGATTATAAGGGGCATTTAATGCAACACTAGTGACTAATAGTAGGAACAGGAATTTTGCTATGTTTTCTTTCTAAATTCAGCAGGTAGAACTGTAAAGCTAAGTTAAGTAAACAAAACTGTAATTCTTAAACAAAAAAGTCAAATGAGCAATGGATGTTAATCTACACAGATTTCTGTTTATTTACAGTAAGCTTAGATTCACAGAGTTCCACTAAACTGGAACATTAGCATTAACAGCTAACTGCTAGCGGTTAGCGCCTAATGGCGCCTGACAGCGCCACACTGAGGAGCCTTTAGTGTTCCAGTAAACCAGGGTGAAATTAGCTAGCGGTTCCAAGTAGCTTGTTTTAACACGGTAAACACTACAGTCTGAAATACTCACCTCTGAACAGCAAAATAGCTAGCACTGTGGTTAGCTGCTAATGCTGCTCCGGCAGTGCAAGCCGTGGTTAGCAGCAGTGTACAGGCTGATAATACTTACCTCTGAACGGCGAAAGAGCAAATGCTTCACACAGGTAGCAGCTATTAAAAGGTGCACAATAAATAGTTTGTATAATGTGTCTTAACGCAACGAAACTCAAAATTAACTGTTTCATTGCACTACTTTTACACTAATAACAGTGTAATGCTCCTGGTTTGCTTAATTTTAAGTAGGTTTTGGTATTGGTGAGTAGAAAAATGAATGCACTTGGTTGGGAAAATGTGGTATTGCTGCGACCCTATAAACAGCTATGTGCTATGACAAAATGTATTTAGTGTGATTCCATTCAAGCATCTTTTGTTTAATATTACTCTATCGTCTATATAGTTGCAAAAAACGCACACAGATTCTGAACAGATGAGGGACTAAGTAAGCCATGTAGTATTGTACTGCATTGAACATGTTGTGCTTTTTGCAATGTTTGATAAAGCTTGGATAAGTGCTGGTGCAAATCTAAATTTAGCTTCCTAAAACCCTAACGAGCCACAGTAGAGCTCAGTCCAAACCAGAATAGCATGTTTGTTTTTTAATCTGCAGCCACTGTTAAGCTTTAGCATTGTTGTCTGTCCCAGTCCTCAGTCCTCGTGCCAAACCCAGTTGTCTTTGAGGTGTAGAGGAAGTGGTGTTGCCGAATAGTGAGTAATAGGGTGGGGGTATGTTTTGAGATGGAAATTGGGACAATTCACAGGATGATAGGACCTGGTTTCAGAAACGCCTGTACAATTTGTTTGATTCATGCTGGTGACTCAAAATTAGGTGAATAGTATATATTGCTGCTTTTATATGTTTAACAACATGCACAGATTTCACGATAAAATGAGAAATGTAACAAAAATACAATTGAGAAATTCTACATTCATTTGTTGAATGTAATTCAACATAGTAAGAAATAGGGCTGGGCAATATTATATCGTATAAAATATATTGTGACACAGAAATATCATGATATTAAAAATCGATATCGTGATAATAGGGCTGATCTGTTTTAAAAGTAGTCTATTATTTACTGTGAAGCTTTAAATGTATTTATTGTATAATTGTTTTAGTTTGCAGTTTATATGCATGCACTAAATATTCTCCAATATTATTTGCTGCATTATATTATTTTATGCTATATTATTTATTTTGCCATGTTATGATTATTCTGTTATACTATTATACTATATTCCTGAAATGAATGAATTATTTTAGCTTCTTATATCGCCAAGTATATCGTTATTGCAAAAATACCCTGAAATATCGTGATATTATTTTAGAGCCATATCGCCCACCCCTAGTAAGAAACAAATCTTTCATGTGATTATTTTAGGAAAAGAAAACAGAAGAAATTCTTTTGGTTAAGGTGTTACCTTTTTATATATTTATTTATTTACTCACTTATTTTTGGTAGGACCTGACTTGGTTAAGGCATTTGTCAAGGTGGCTGCCTATAAAGTGCTGCAGGAAACTCTGGAAACAATAACATAAAGTTCACAGGGATGTGCTATATTATTATACATCGTTATCGGCATATGAAAAACGTCATTTTGTTTTTGTGACAAATAATTTCTATCTATTACTGTAGCACCACTATAAAGTGCACTGTATATAGCCTTTGTGAAATTTCCAATTAACAGAATTCTCTTGTCTTTGTTCATAACCTTGCTAGTGCATGCACTTAACAAACTCATGCAATTTACACACTTGTGTGGAGGTGTCTGTATAGAACAAGAGTATTTTAAAGGTCTATTTCCGCCAAAATCCACTTTTTCTTGTTCTTTGTGAAATACAAGGTCTCTCCGAGTTGTATATGATGCTGCATATGAAACTGTTCTTTAACCTCCATTGTCTGCAGTAGCAAGTAAAAGAAAATGTTCAGAAAAATGAGTCGATCAGAAAAAGCACCCATGTCGACATCGAAGGCAGGTCGCGTTCTCTGCTGCAGTGCTGTTAGCCAATCAGAGGCGATATGTTTGCATGTATGAATATTCATGAGCAAAGTATATACAAAGTATGCTGTATGTGTTGGTCTATCACTTAAATGTTTTTTATTGAGATTTTATATTTGTGATTGTAAGGGATCTGAAAACTGCATGTACAGGGACTTTAGATTGTCAGAAAAAAGAAAACTCTTCTGTTTCTGCATAAGGTTTCACTACTGTAACTCTGAATGTCAGTAGTAAAGTAAAGTAAAGTAATATTTTGCATCTGTTTGCCTTCCAGTGATTTCCTGATTCTGCCTGGCTTCATTGACTTCACCTCAGACGAAGTGGTGAGTCCCTCCCTCTCCAGTCTGCTTACTTTATTTTCCAATGGGTTGTTTTCAGTTAAACAGCTGCTTGTGGTTTGTCAGTATATTTAGCCCTGAGTGCACTTTCTGTGGCTTTAGTGGGTGTTTTGTCTACATAGCCGAGTGCTTAACTTTAACTCTGCTTAGTCCCTCCCATCTGTCTCCCCTTTAATCCAGAGAAGTGAGTGTGCTATTTGTTGCTGAGCTCATTCCAGTCACTTTATTTTAAACATTAGTAATCTATAAATTTAGTTTAATTATAACTGAATAGTAAGAAAGCTTTCATATGCTTTCATAGATTAGTAAATATCCACCCCAAAAAAATTTAAAGTGGCAGAAAATGCATGTGAGGGAGTTTTTAATCTGACTACTTCAGTCTCCATCCAAGACCAATTCTGGATACGTTTTGTCATATTTAGCACTAATCATACCATCAATATGTGGCATGTCTTGCTGTGGAAACTGGCAACACAACACATTTGACATGGATCAATCATGGTTCAAGCAGTAGCATGAGTTTGTAGGTATTCGGGGAGGAGGGTCAACAAATCTGTAAATCATAAATACAGAAGGGCTGTGCCTAATGCTAGCAGTTTAGTGCTTTGAAACAGAAGAATAAAAAGAAGAAACGTCTGTGGATTGATCTTGGGTGACCCAGACCCTGAATGTAGCTAGCTAGCAAGCAACCAGCAAACTAAAGATTTTAATGGAGATAGTAAATTAATGTTGCCACTAGGGCTGTTTTTTTTTCTTTTTCTTAATTCTAATAAGATATTTTGAATTCAATACGATACCTTTTCAAGTCGTAACCAAAAAATTCAAAAAGCGATCATTATTTTCACACAACATATTTATTTCACAGTCCGCATAAGTAATCTCATTATCATACTGTCAAAGGCTCCATCTTTCTGGATCTTGTTAGAACAAACAGTGAGCATATTTGTTTGTGTCGCTTTATTAAAAACAAAATCAACAGCATTACTGCCTAAACTACAAATATTTTGTGTTAAAATTTCAGTTTTTAAGAGATTTTGAGGAAAAATGAGCGTTAGATTGAGATTGTATGTCAAAGATTGTATATACCATATACCATATTTGCCTTATATCATGGTTCATGTTCTGTATATTTGGTTGCCTTGTCTACTGGGGGAGTTTTAACTCTAGTCCTCTACATCTGATTGTAAACTGCTGTGTTTTGGGAACTGGGACTGTAGGAACATGAAAAGCATGCGCTTTGTGATGGGAATGTTGAATGTTTCTAAGCTTATCTGTGAGGGAAAGAAGCATTTCTCATGCCTGCCCCTGTGCTTCAGGAAAAGTCAAGGTCAGTTAAGGATTTTAAACAGAGTTTAGCCTGATTAATTGATCATTTAAGTTAAAATTACTAATTGGGTGTTGCATCTTCATATTTGTAGAAAAAAAGAAACAAAAAGTATGTATTTAGTCAAGGGCATAGTTAAAGATCTTTAGCTTTGCCCGTTTGAATTTACTCTGTGGGAAAGAGCAGACGTGATCAAATGTTAAACACCTGGCAGTGTTTATATTTTTTTATGTAGATATTTTTACTACATTAGTAATTTCTGTTGAAATAATAAAATAAATATTTTTTTTACGGTGTGGCTAATGTACAATTAAACCCAAGCATTGTTTCCTATAGCGGATTTGAGCTTTCACTACAATCACACCACCAACCCCCCACCCACCTTAATGTAATCTAGCTTTATCAACCTTTCTCAACGTTTTAATCGCATAAAAAATCTGTATAGTGTGATGTTCAAACATATTCATCACACCATATCAATACTAAGTAGGGACACCTTTTTTAGAATAAGAGCAGTAAGAATAATGTCTTTTCCAGTTTTGCACATCTAGAGACAGGTGGGATGGAGAGCGTCTGTGAACAACAGTTTTAATGTCTTGCCACAGAAGCTCAGTGGGATTTAGCTCAGGAGATTGACTTAGCCATCCTAATACATGAATATTTAATATAAACCATTCCACTGTTGCTCTGGCTGTAAGGTGAATCTTGTATTTTGCAGTATCCAACAGATATTCTTACAGGATTGCTTTGGCAATTGTTTTTAGCTCCATCCTTCTTCCCATCAACCAGCTTCCCTTTCCCTGCTAAGGAAAATCACCTTCACGGCATGAAGCTTCCACCACCATGTTTCACAGTATGGGAGGTGCATTCAGTTTGATGAGCCTCAAATGTTCTTCCAGATGTTGGAATACTGCAAATGGCACTTATGTATTTTTTTTAATTATTATTTAAAAAGTATATCATAAAGTCCAGATTTGTGGAGTTGCACAACTTATAGTTTTTAAAAGATTCTCCCGCATGAGTTGTGGATTTCTGCAGCTCCTCCAGAGTGACCATTGGCCTTTTGGCTGCACCTCTGATCAGTGCTCTCCTTGCTCAGTCTGTCAGTTTTGTGAATGGCCATGTCTTGTTAGGCTTGCAGTTGTAAAATACATTAATACATTTTCCGTTTTGGATGATGGATTAAACAGTGCTCTTTGGGGTGCTCAAGCCTTGGGATATGTTTTTATAACCTAACCCTGCTTTAAACTTCTCCACAACTTTAGAATGACCCTTTTTCCACTCCAGTGTTCTCCAACAAACCACTGAGGCCTTCACAGAACAGCTGGATTTATACTGAGACTAAACTACACATAGCTCAACTCTATTAACTAATTCAGTGACTGATGGCAAATGATTGCACTGGATTTTATTTATGGTTTTCAGAAAAAAGGGAGCTGAATACTTTTTCACGTCACACTTTTCAGATTTTTGTTTGAATGAAATGTTGAAAAAAATGTCATTTTAATCTCATACCCCTTGCAACCCACTGTATATCACCCAAACAAAATAAAAGTTATGACAGGCCTACTCTAAATATTATTTTTTTGTAGTTGTTGTTCAAACCACATATGAAATGCTGTTGAAATATAAAGCATTTTCTCTGCAGATAAAGTGCAGGCATTTGATCAGACAGATGAGGATGATTAGGAGAAGAGCTTGACCTTGATCTGTTGTCGTTTAGAATGCAAACACTGCTACCTTTTGTGTGTGCTCCAAAAAGTTTAAGGAGCCCATTTAGATGGAATATGATTAATTTCTAGGTTTGATAGCTCTGTTCAGTGACTGTGTGGAGCAAAGCACACTACAGTGGTTTGTGTGCAGTTGTATTTTATTGTAAAGCTATTTAAAAAAAGACATCTGGCAAGGATGGCATAAAGGCAGATTTACTAATTTAAGTCAATGAGTTTTAGTTTTGGTTTTGTTTTGGGCTATTTGTTTCTAACTTGAGCTTTTTTCTTTATCACTACTGCCCTCTAGTGGTTGACGTTCAGTACTGTCTTTCACTTTGTTGCTTGATTTTATCTGCTGCCTGTATGAATATGATTATGATGTTCTTGCTGTGTATCTGCAGGATTTGACCTCAGCCCTGACCAGAAAGATCACTCTGAAAACGCCCCTTATATCTTCACCCATGGACACAGTCACAGAGTCGTCAATGGCCATTGCCATGGCGGTAAGTCCTGATTTGTTTTGCAAGAACTTTAATAAGATGAAGTAACATTAGACAGTAATTCACAGTCAATGTTTTGGATTTGTTTTTTAGCTCATGGGTGGCATCGGCATCATTCACCATAACTGCACTCCAGAGTTTCAAGCCAATGAAGTTCGCAAAGTGAAGGTATGTTGACCGAGATAAGTGACTCTCTTCAGCAATTACTTGTGGTATGTCCTGCTGATGACGTAAGGTTTAGATTTTAATATTTGGGCCAGTCCACTAAATGGGAGCCATTTCTGTCCCCAGGAAATTACATGGATAAATGTGCACACAATAACTTTAAATAGCATTTTATCATGAAGCATAGTGTCTTGTACATTAACCTAATTACAAAAGTAAGATATGTTATTAATTACATTTTTTGCATTGTTGTGTGACTCCAAATCCCATGTATGCTTTACAGATATATATATATATTTCATAATAAATCCATATTTATTACATATATCCCTATTTAAGTTAAAATACACATTTTAGTTGTGTCCCTTGGTTTCACGCATTCTCCTGTTCTGTAACACATTACCCCATCTGAACAATCTGGAACATCTACAACTGGAAATGATCAGTTGGTTCTTCTGAAGATCATGGAAAGACCAAAATTAAGTTCCCTTATTTTTTTTTTCTGTACATTTGATCTTATTGTAACTATTACTAAGGAGGCCAATTTCAACACTGTCCTGTTACCTAAATTCATTCTTAGATCTTATTTATTCATTTTTAAAATACAAATTTTGGGAAAATCACTAGAATGTGCTCAATGTCCTTATGCTTCATGTTTTTGCTAAATCTATGCAAAAAGCTTGTTCCTGTTATTTTAATTTATTACTCAAAACATAAAAAGAAACAGGAATTAGTGCTATTAACAGGAGTGAGTTCCAGTAACAGGAGTTTTTTTTTTTTTTTTTTTTTTCTCTCGTCATAAATATAAATTATTTGAACATGCAGTCAACTATTTCTTCAAAATACAGAAATCAAAGGAATTAGTGGACTTGCTTTTAAACATGCTTTTTCATTTCACATAAGCTTTGTAACCCTCATCGTCTTAGAATTTTTGTAAAAATTAGGTAAAGCTGCTCGACTTTGACCAGTACGTTTTATATATAAATAAAGTTTCATTTGGAAGAGTTACAAAAAGCAAATGGCACCCATTCGGTGGAATGGCCCACATATTTTAAGACATAGATATTCCAGAGTGTGCTGCTTTTAATGTGTTTACTATTATATGTACTAGAGATGCATTCAAATATGAAATGTGTGGACTGGACAAAATCAGTCAAATGCTAAATGGGTTTTATTCATTTTTTTCACCAATAAATTAATTAAATAGCATTACATTGTGGATTTTAACTGAGCAGATTCCAGCAAACAAACCTACAAGACCCAATACATTAACCTCAGCTGTTCTATTTTATTCTTTTTTTTCCCCCACTACTGCCATAGCAATCTTCTGTTTCTCTGATAGAGAAAACATGGCAGTATGACCTTAAATAAGTTAAGTTAATTAAAATATTCTGTCTCTTTACTTATTTAACCAAATATAACTATTTATTGCTTTATAATTTGTAGGATATTTGCTTATACCAATACAAATCCGATCCTTACTTTACTGGTCAGGTTCCAGTTTGTATATTAACTGCTGACAAGACTCAAAATGTGCTGTTTTGTTTGAAGCAATATTTTATTAAATAATTATCAAAAGAACACACCTCTTACTGAAGAAAACCTATTTTAATGCAGAATGTCTGTTTTTGTCAAGTGTGTGTTTTTTTTTTTTCTCTGCAACTTGTGTACATTTTAATGTAAATGTGTTTGTGTGTGTTTGGTGCAGAGGTTTGAGCAGGGCTTCATCACAGATCCAGTGGTAATGAGCCCACAGCACACAGTGGGAGATGTATTCCAGGCAAAGGTACGGCACGGCTTCTCCGGAATCCCCATCACAGAGACCGGCAAAATGGGGAGCAAGCTGGTGGGCATCGTCACCTCACGAGACATCGACTTCCTCTCTGAAAAGGACCATAACAGATCTCTGGAAGAGGTTTGTTTCTCTGATTTTGTTCATATTCATTAAAATTTTCATGAAATTTGGATTATATAATATTTAGATTAACATATTTAGTACAAAAATAAGGAAGGTTGATGCTGTTCTAGCTGAAGGTGTGAAGTGTCTGGGTTTAGGTATGTTGTTAACTAGAGACTATATTTTTGTGATTATGGTGTCTGTCTGTTCTGTAGGCTATGACTAAAAGAGATGAGTTGGTGATCGCTCCTGCTGGCGTAACACTCAAGGAGGCCAATGACATCCTGCAACGCAGCAAAAAAGGTTAGACTAAGTTCCTAATGCTGGTTACAAGCAGAGTTTTTTCATTCTGCTATCAAATGTCATGCACACCTAATTTTTTCCCCCACCATATACATCTCAAGAAAAAATTCAGATACCACTTCAGTTTCTGAATCAGTTTCTCTGATTTTGCTATTTATAGGTATATGTTTGAATAAAATGAACATTTGTGGGGTTTTTTTCTATAAACTTTGGAATTCTCCCAAATTCCAAATAAAAATATTGTCATTTAGAGCATTTATTTTTAGAAATTAAGAAATGGCTGAAATAACAAAGAAAGATGCAGAGCTTTCAGACATCAAATTATGCAAAGAAAACAAGTTCAGAAATCAATATTTGGTTGAATAACCCTGGTTTTTAATCACAGTTCAGTTTGGTTTGATGGCTTGTGATCATCCATCTTCCTCTTGATTATATTCCAGAGGTTTTCAGTTTGGTAGAATCAAAGAAACTCAATATTTAAGTGGTCTCTTATTTTTTTTTCCCAGAGCTGTGTATATATATATATGTTTTTTTATTTCCCTGTTTAATGTGTGTCATGCTCTTTTAAGTAGCTGTAGATGTATTATCAGATATTAAGGAAACATGCTGAGTTTAAGCACTGACAGCTCTTCACAGCACAGCTTCAGGCAGTATGCTCTTATTTGAACGGTGTGGTACATCACAGATATCTGTGTGGGTTGTGGTCCTCGAATTTGCCCATCCCTAATTCACCCAGTCCCATTCCCACACCCTGGATTTACAGATATAGACAGTAGCATGCATACTGTGAGATGCAGCCATGGAAACGGGCGAGCTGGCTATTATTCTGCTAAACAGGTGATCAATGCATCTAGGGGTGGAACAAAAAACTCTATCCTTGCACACATTTTTTTACTTATTTGTTTCTTTAGGAAAAGCACCTGCATAAAAAAAGAACTGGTGAAAGTGAATCCATTCACACCTGAGTATCAGTTTGATCACTTAGTAACTGTCTGCATTGGAGGGCCAGTCACGCTAGCATTACTGCATGTGAAACCAAAACTGTATTGAGTCTTGAAACCTCTTTGTTGTCACCGTTTCTTAGGTAAACTTCCCATTGTTAATGACAACGATGAACTGGTGGCCATTATTGCTCGCACCGACTTGAAAAAGAATAGAGATTACCCTCTGGCATCCAAAGACTCTCGGAAACAGCTGCTGTGCGGTGCTGCCATTGGGACCCGTGAGGACGACAAGTACCGGTTGGACCTGCTCGTGCAGTCTGGTGTAGATATGGTGGTTCTGGTAAGTTCTGCACTGTTGTATAAAATATATGATTAGTATCTTACTGTACATACAATTTCCTCTAATCCATACTGGTGTGTTTCATAGGTTTACAGTCACTGTGGCCCATTTGTTTCAGTATCACTCAACCATCTTCTACATTGTCAATTAACAGACATCAAACCACCCACATGACCAAATGCTTAAATTGGGATTGTCTCAGAATTTTTTAAAAAGCATTCTTAAAAGGTCTTATTTAGGTAAAAACAGGCTTTAACTTGCCTGTAATGTCTTAAATTCATATCCTAGGGGACCTAAAAGGTCACAGACAATTTAATACAATTTTAGTCTTGTTAAATTTTGCATTGAAAATGTAATGAGTTTTGACATTTCCAAATTTGCCATGCAAGTAAGCTTACTGATTCACTGGCATACTGAACTAAGTGATCCCAGCAGCATACTAACGCAGGGGCTATTTTTAGGTACATTAATTTAATTCACTTACTAAGCTAGTGGAGATAGTACTGTAGACATGGGGAAGTCTAAATATGACAAACTGGTTGGATAACCCCAGTTGTGCATTAAACCCTATTAACATTCACTCATTTTAATATCTTGTTTTTTTTCCCCTTTAGGATTCATCACAAGGCAACTCTGTGTATCAGATTAATATGATCCACTACATCAAACAGAAACATCCTGAACTGCAGGTGGTGGGTGGGAATGGTGGGTCACACTCCCTGCTACTTTTGTTAGCGCAAGTCCTGCTAATACCATGCTTACTATGTAAACTGACGCTGGATGTGTTTGTGTATGAATGCAGTGGTGACGGCAGCACAGGCGAAGAATCTGATCGATGCTGGAGTGGATGCCCTGAGAGTGGGCATGGGCTGTGGCTCCATCTGCATTACTCAGGAAGGTCAGTGTGAAGCTTTTACAGCATATTTAACACAGTGTGTGATCTTGTGTGTCAGTACTACAAACACAACTACTGAAAACCTCCAGCACTGCAAATGCATTATGCACCGCAGAGATTTTTAACAATTCTTAAAGCCTGTGACCTTTAAGTGTAATGACCCCAGTGAAATACATTAAAGTATACTAAGCATTATTATGCTATAGTGCCCTAAAGTGTAATTGTAGTCACATTATTAATCAGTATATTCAAAGAGTGCTAAAATGGAACTTTTGTGTACTTATTATACTTAATTGTAAAAAATAGTACAAATGTCTTATTTATATTGTGCTAAGTGTACTCAACTGTACTAAAATAGAACTATTTTAAATATACTTAAATACTTGTTCCTGTCTTTTGTAGGTAGCACACTTCTAGTATACTTTGTTGGGTATAAAAATATATTTTAATATACTGTACTACAATTTTTAGCGTGTTACAAATTTACTTTTACATTTTTTTTATTTGACAATTAAAATGTTTAACACTGTATCCTATAATTTACTTATATTTATATTTTTCTAATTATAATTACAAAGCATCGAAGTACATTTAACTGTTATATTAATGTAATACCTAAATAAATATTTTTGTAGTAATTTATTTTACTTTCTAAAAAGTTACATGATGCATTGCACTTTAAGTGAACTACTGTAACTGTTTTTTTTAACACACTG
The DNA here is from genome assembly GCF_023375975.1 of Astyanax mexicanus. NCBI lineage: Eukaryota > Metazoa > Chordata > Actinopteri > Characiformes > Acestrorhamphidae > Astyanax > Astyanax mexicanus. Next base: position 35,374,127 of record NC_064409.1, on the reverse strand, counting down.
CTAAAAATGTACAAAAGAATATTTGGAAATAAGTATTTTAGAAGTATACTGAATTACATTAAACTTTCTTATTACTCATCAAACTTTTCATTTCTTAATATGTTTTAAGTACAATTAAGTATTTTTTTTTTTCACCAGGATGTGTATGTTTTGTGGAAAATGTTATTTTTTTCTATAGTAATGAAATGGTCTCTAATTCTGTGTTAATGCTGTATTGTAACTACGACTCTTATTTGCTCTCTGTCTTAATTTGCAGTAATGGCCTGTGGAAGGCCTCAGGGCACCTCGGTGTATAAGGTGGCAGAGTACGCACGACGGTTTGGAGTACCAGTAATCGCTGACGGCGGCATTCAGACTGTGGGACACATCGTGAAGGCCCTGTCATTGGGAGCATCCACAGGTATCCATTGCATTGTCTCCTTTATCTCTTTAAATCATATTTTTAACATTTTTGTGTATGATCTGAATCTTGACCATGCAATGGCAATGAGTACAAAGAAAATTGTAGTTTAGTTTGAGGACACCAGATGGCGCTCTGATCACTGTAGTTAAACCAAAGAAGATGAACTGGATTTGGATTAAAATAGCCTATTCCCAATCCGTTAATATAAGGGTGTTCATTTCTGAAGATCTACAACACCAAGTCTATTATATTCAAATGTTCATTAAGGCCTTAATTACTTGGATCAGCTGAGTGAGATTAAAGAATAGTCTTTTTTTCCCTCCACATCAGAATAACAATTAGTACTTCACTGATCATCGTCTCTCGTCCTCAGTTATGATGGGATCGTTGCTGGCAGCAACCACAGAGGCTCCTGGTGAGTACTACTTCTCTGATGGTGTGAGACTGAAGAAGTACAGGGGGATGGGCTCTCTGGACGCCATGGAGAAAAGCACCAGCAGCCAGAAACGCTACTTCAGGTGAGTAGACATGTATGTATGTATGTATATTAAAATCATTTAGCTGTGTTCTAAAAAATCATGAGCAGAAGTATTCTTGTGTTTGTACTCCACTGTGTAGAAGAACACAAAAAAATGCATTTTATGAAGGACCAGCGTGAGTGATGATTTGTTTTTCTTTCATATCTGACTTTGATTCACAGTGAGGGGGATAAAGTTAAGGTGGCTCAGGGAGTGTCGGGCTCAGTGCAAGACAAAGGCTCCATCCATAAATTTGTGCCCTATCTCATTGCTGGAATTCAACATGGCTGCCAGGACATAGGAGCCAAAAGTCTGTCCTTACTTCGGTGAGTTTTTATTTGTGTTAAGTATCACTTAGTATCACTAGTAATGCACTTGACACTAGGAGGGTGAAATTTGAACACATGCTTTCTCTGATACATGTGAAGTCACGAACACAACCTCTGTTTGAACTGATGCTGCATTACTGGCATCTCTGATGATCTCTGCTAAGCAACATCACAATGGGAGTGAGAGTGGGAGTGAGAAATGAATTGGAATGAGAGGGAAAGTGAGACGGAAATGGGGAGTGAGAGAAATGTGAGAGAGAAATGGGAGTGAGAGAAAAAGGAGGGAAATGGGGAGTGCGCGAGGGAAATGGGGAGTGCGCGAGGGAAATGGGGAGTGCGCGAGGGAAATGGGGAGTGCGCGAGGGAAATGGGGAGTGCGCGAGGGAAATGGGGAGTGCGCGAGGGAAATGGGGAGTGCGCGAGGGAAATGGGGAGTGCGCGAGGGAAATGGGGAGTGCGCGAGGGAAATGGGGAGTGCGCGAGGGAAATGGGGAGTGCGCGAGGGAAATGGGGAGTGCGCGAGGGAAATGGGGAGTGCGCGAGGGAAATGGGGAGTGCGCGAGGGAAATGGGGAGTGCGCGAGGGAAATGGGGAGTGCGCGAGGGAAATGGGGAGTGCGAGAATGCCATCTACCCATTAAGAGAGTAATGCCGATTGTGCTCTATGGAACGCTGGCTGATGGCGAACAGTGCATTCTAGAATTCTGAGCCCAAAAACATTTCTGTTCATGAACAGACCTTCATTCCCACGAAATCGGCAGCGTGCTACAGCCTATTGGAAAAGCACCTTTTATTTAAATCACATTTTAAAACCTTAAATGTGCAGACTATCCTCCTAGTTCACTTGAGGGTGTCTGCTCCTAAATTAGGATTCATGGCGTCACTCACCTTGGCTTGTGACCGCCCACTGAAGCGCTGTGGAGGAGTATCACAGTGCTGTTAGCCAATCAGAGCTGATGAGTTTGCATGTCTTGAATATTCGTGAGTAAGAGTTGAAATCCTGACGTTCCTCATCGCCCACTCTTTCACTGACATAAAAAAGCCTGAAACAGGAGCACTGGACTTTTTACAGTAAAACCGGCTGAAATGAGACCTTTAATTATGTGCATGTGTTTCTGTTCTGTAGCTCTATGATGTATTCTGGAGAGTTGAAGTTTGAGAAGAGGACCATGTCCGCACAAGTAGAAGGAGGAGTCCATGGTCTTCATTCGTAAGTAATCAAGTTGTTAGTGCACCACTAAACAGTTCCATGCAGCCCTGTAGCTATTGAACTTTCCTAACTTACCTACCTGCAGGATCTCCCTACTTGCTTGCCTTGTATCGTGGGTCATTGTGAAAGTCTGCATTTTTATACATAACAACCTCTGGTAATTTAATATGATTTAATTTTAACAGGCTTGCAGTTCAAAAGTTCTAACCATTTTGTTGGGTTGTTAATGTGTTAAAAACTGCCAATGTTAACCTCCAGAAATAGATATTTTAAATAGTCCTAAAATTAATTATATTATTTATTTATTTTCAGCTCTGTCCTCAAACCTTTTTTTTTTAATTGTAGCAAAAATGTCTATGAATAATAATTCAGCTGTATGCAATGTTTGATCAAGCACACTGTTGTTTTTGTGTGTGTTTTTTATAGTTATGAGAAGCGGCTTTACTGAAGGAGAGCTACAAGCATGGACAAGCAAAGTGACCAAACAGTTCTGACCCAACTGACAACCCCAAACTAACATCCTTTTTGCCAGCCAACTCTGCCCTGCCGTCCTGCACTGTCCCTCAGTTAGAGAGAGATGAGAAAGAATGGTGGAGAGAGAGGTAGCGTTAACACAGCTGGTTCTACTAAAAAGAAAGAAAGAAAGAAAAAAAAAACAGCAACAAACACACAACATTTGCACTCATGGAGTATCAGGGTTTACCAAAAAAAAGCCTGGCGCAGCATGTCCTCAACCTTCATCTGTGTGATGCGCAATCTGTGCGACTCTCCTGCCTCAGCAGTGATGTTATTCTGTCTCCTTGTACCCCTGTGTGGACCCTGCTTCTGTCAGCAAATCTGAAACTAACACCTTTTTCTTCTTCTAACCAACATCCCACCCATCAGTCCTTGTGCAAAGACTTCCCAAAAAGAAAAAAAAATGCGGTAAAACTATCAAGCCAACCTTTTTTTTTTTTTTGTTACTTTAAAAAATGTTACTTTTTAATGAATCTATGAATGAGAGGTATGTTGCTTTTTAGGATCCATTGCTTGTGACTGTTAAAAGCCCCTTATAATAGTATACTAGTAGTGTGACACAATTACTACCGTGTAAAGAATCATCTTAAGAGCAGTTTTTTTTTCCTTCCAATCAGCTTGCCATTTATTGTGGATCTGCTAGATCTCACCCAGTTTTAACCAAGGCTATTATTACCTGATGCTGTTATTCCATAGCATTTCACTTCACCATAAATTGGACCAAAGGATGGAAATGGTAAGAAGCAGTGAGGTCAGTTACTCTAAGTACTTGTCAGTCTAGACTGGAATTCTAATGAAAACTAAAAACGAATGAAATCGATGAACGGTTTTGTACAGATTGCAAGTGCGACTCTGGGTGCTAAGCTTGCAAGAAGGCTTTTGATATGCATGCTGTTTTTTAAGCCATAACATGGCTATATTTATACTTCTCTTTTTACGAGTTGCGTACTGCCAAGTGCATTTGCATTTACATTTTTTTTTTTTCTTGAGATCTTCTCTAACCCTTTACCAAAATTAGTGTCAGCACTCATGAGCAATCAGGGCCCCAGACATAGATTATTATGTGTTCTCCTGCTTTGTATGATCATCAGTCACAGTTGGTAAAACCTGTGATATGCCTTGAAGCAGGGAAGTGAAGAAGAAAGCTCAAACCTGAAGGCTTGTTCCAAAAAAAGCGCCGCTCCTTCGATCCGCTTGCTCTGTACAGCATCACAATTTCTATCAGTTTGAACGATGTGATTCAGATAATGTTTGACAAGTGTAATATGTGTAATTTACAGTGTACATTTGGTTTATCTGGCTTTCGGTCTTTGTAGACTACCGTTAAAAATGTCAGTGTAAATCACTATCTGACGTATTTAGCCACCCGCCAGTTAACAGTGATACAAGTACTGTAAAATCTGCCTCCTTGCGTTATCTGGATGTTGCGCGTTAGTCTCTTTGACCATGGTTAGCCCTTACATCTGAAGTCAAATTTGTTTACTACAGTGTACCCAACTGAGGTTGCTTATGCCATTGTTTATGAAATAAAATGAAACATTTAATAATGAACAAAATCTTAGTTGTTTTTTTTTTTCTTTTTTTGCATGCAAATAGAGGAAAAAATACAAAATCTGCAATGCGCAAACGAACAAAAAGTTATTTGTCTTTATTTTAAACTGCATGGAAATGATGGCCTGAGACTCCACAGATAAATAATTAACTTAACTGTAGTTCATATTAAACATTTTAAATGAGAGAGATGAATGGCAGTCACTCATATCCAGAGCCAACTTGATGCTACAGAGAAAACAAAAAAAGCTTAAATGAGATATTAACTAAAGCCACCAGTAGAGGGTGCTTCACTGGCAGTATAGAGAGTATAGAGTCTCCTGAAGATACAGGGCAAGTTTTATTCCCCTTTAAACCTGCAAAGCTCCACCCACACCAAATTTGGTCACAGGAATCTGCCTCAGAATAATATGGTGAAGCTGTACAAGCGAAGGCCAACTCTAAAGATACTGAATAAATGTATTTGTTAAATATTTTTTAATATCTAACCTCTGTAGTGCTAACAGTTGGAGTTACATGTAGTACAGTATGGTAGTCAGTAGTCTTATTTCACTCACAGTAGTATCCATATCGACAAAGAGTCAGGTATTGTACAAACCTTGTACAAATTCCACTTTTAAAGTTCTTGAGAAAATCCATAAAAGCTTTACAAATGTTCTTGACCAATAACCTTGAGAAATATTCTACAAAACTTTGTCTACGTCTTCGTAGCTTTTGGCAGCTGGTGGCACTTGTTATTCAGAATGGAATCGTCCCAAAAAAGTCGCTCATCGTTATAGATAAATCTTACATATCAAACATTTGGCACATTTTCATCTCACTGGACAACCATTGCTTTCAGGCCACAATCTGGAACAAGCAAGATCAGCTATAGCACCTTGGTAACAGATAATCGTCAAACAACTTGCTCATATACTTGCTCACTGTTATTCATCCAGTCCATTACTGTCATACATTTATTTATTTTCTGCATGTGTGCTCTACTGGAGTGCTTATTCTACAGGTCGATAGTCTCACTGCAGATGCTGAGAGCATCTATCTGTCTGCACACACTGATAAACTCTTCTTGCACAGACTGATCAAGTTCATTTTGCTGTTCTAAATTTTGAGTTCTGTAATGTCTTTGCTGGCCGGACCCCTGTAGGGCAGTGTTGGGGGCAGTGTGTCCAGAGCTTCCACTGATTGTAGAAGGTGGAGGAGGGTTGTGTCCTTCTGGACTAGAACAAAGCACCAGAGAGGAGCCAGCTATGGATGGCCTGTAGAGGGAGCAAGAGCTAGAGCTGCCTCTCCAGTGCTCTGGAGATGAACAGCAGGAGGATGTCGGTGAGGGAGAAGGGGAGGGAATGAAGGACGCTTCCTGCTGGGCTGGAACTGGGAGAGGGGCTTGGGGTAACATCTCCACACAGGAGGAGGTTCGGTACAAGCCTGGGTCAGACGGATGAGTGTCTTTGAGAGTTTGCCCACTGCTAGAACCTGTGTCCCTGCCCTCCAAGGAGTGGTTGCTGGAAGTAAAGGGCCTCATGGGGCTGAAGAGGCTCATTGGGAAAAGTGCTTCGCTGAACAGTGCTTCGTCAATGCTGCGGCGCAGGTTGATAGGTGACGGAGGCCGCAGATCTGCTGTTGAGTCGCTGGTGAAGGAGGAACCCACAGATGGAGCTCCAGTGTTTGGCAGGGTTTCAGGTAGATCCAGGTCCAAGTCTCTGTAGGCGAGAGCACGGTTACTGTGGTACAAGAGATCCAGTCCATTAAGGCTGCCCATTCGGTCATCCACCAGTGTGTAAAGGGGTAGACATTCTGTCTCACCATGTCCGATTGGATCGCAGATAGCCAGCTTCTCCTGCTGCGTAAGGGTCCACTGGTAGCTTCCAGGAATGATGGGGGACTTTGCAGCTAAGATTTCCATCCAGCAATTGCCAGGTTGCGGGAGGTGCTCTGAGCAGTAAACCGGTTGGGACACCACCAACGCCAGTGTGAGGCAAACGACGGCCTCGCAAACTCTGCAACTAAACTGGAAGGTCCACCAAGGCCAGGGTTGGAATACCTCTGCCCCCCCAGCAACACCCAGGGCATGCAGCATGGCATAGAGCTGGAGGCCGGCACAGACCAGAGAAAAGATGGCAGAAAGGAATACTGCAACCGCAGCTCGGTCCCAGTCTTGGCTCTCTGCAAAAGGGCAGCGATTGTAGCGTTCGGCCGGCGTCGGAGAGGTGTTGTTCAGGTGGTAAATATGCTTGGAGTCGGCACGTACATAGCAGTAGAACACAAAGTAAGCAACAGATAAGAAAGTAGCTAGAGCCACAAAAGCACCTCTGGAGATCAGGGAGAGGAAGAGGCAGAGTGGTGCCCCCTGCTGGTCAACTCGCAGTAATGTGACTGGACCGAAAGCAGCAGCGAAGTGCAACAGAACCAGACAGGCTAGGAAGCAGGGCCTCTGGAAGGCAGAGTAGGAAAGCTGCATGCGGGAGCGCATCGACAGAAGGAGGAAGACCAAGCCAAAGGCTGCGGTCATGCAAGGGAACGGGGCCTCGTACAACAGCAACGACGCCTCCGTGGATGGCATGCGGTCCTGGTGTCCGTAGGCATCGTACAGCAGGGCGAAAGCTCTGGTGCAGCCTGCAGCCAGCAGGAAAAGGCTGACCAGAGCAAAGTAGCCACATCCTGACGGGCAGCACAAGGGCAGACAGAGAAGGTTAAGGGCGGAGGCTAGAGAAATCAGACAGAACACAGTGCCCAGTCCATAAACATGTGCATCCCATGCCAAACCCCAGGCTGCCATAGCACTGTTCCAGTCAGAATATAGCGGTACAAGCATGGGCAGTGATGGAGGCAGGACTGGGGTCTGTGAATGGTTTGTGGAGCTGGTGGCTTCGCTGCTGTTGTTGTTGTTGTTGCTGCTGCTTTTGTCATTGGGGTAGGTGGGGGCCCAAGTGCCATTGGAACTGCAGATTCCAGAACGTTCTGCGTTGCAGTCTGGGAGAGCAGACTCTTGGGTCATATCTTCCAGCCAGTCCTCTGACGCTGTGGTGGGCATATCTGGAACAGAAAAATAAATAAAAATAGAACTTTGGGTCAATCATGTAAACATACTGGATGTTTGTCATAGTTTTTGTTTAATATTTGTAATTTTAGAAAGTGACAATTGTTTTAATTAAAAGTTGTAATTTTAAGATATGAACCAGTGTCAGCAGTTAGCATATAGTGTATGTATTACAGTCTAGAAAAATTGCTACCCAAATACCACAAAAAAGTTCCACAATAAAATACCTTCATAGACTCAAGGGCGATATCCCCCCCCCCATTATTAATTTTTAAAAAATCCCTCTATAGTGGCAAAATGAGACAATTCTCTATTTGATGCCTTTGTTGCCACAAATTATGAAATGCCTTCTAGATCACAAAACATTGGTAATGTATCTTAATGAGTGCCCATATATTGGGTTTACTTCTGTTCTTTCAGTAATAAAGGACAGTGTCTCAAAGGGTGAAGAACTAGGCAGTGTCCCAATGGGTGCCCTTTCCAGTACAGAAAATAAGATACATTTTGTTTGATAGTAAAAAAAACAAGGTAAAGTATATTCATACTGAACACTTCCATTTATTCCATCCATTTATGTTTTCAGTTTTAGCCACACCACCTTCAGGATTTAATGTGCCCCTAGATGGTGCCACCCTTCTTTTTTTTTTAGGCCTTTCCTTTAAACAGTCTCCAGCCATTCCCTTTAAAAAGAGTCCACCACTGGTAAAATACTAATTTACCAAAAAACCTTGTGGTATTTGAGGTACATGCTGCTGACTCTTGGTGTATCATTATCAGTAACCTGTTCAGTCACCCAGAATAACCTCTAGATGGCAGTGTTGAGGCAATGGTTCACATGAAAATGTGCTAAAAAAACCCCAAAACAATACTGAGGTGCTCACAGTCCACAGGCTCAAAATAGAATATTTTACCTAATGTGCTAATTCAGTGTTAAAAGCAAAAGCTTTCACAGGGCTGCTTTATACTGAAATATGGGACAGCAGCGTGAACAGAGGGTAAAGTGAGCCAGGCTTTACACACCACAAGCACTTAGGCAGGCACTTACAGCACAGGAGACACAACATCTGCTCTTTCCATTTAAACGTAACAGTGATCGTATCGCTCGTGTGACAGAATGGTGTGGGAAGAAGTTGTAATTTTGGATTTGGTGGCTTGGCTCAGTTGCTGAGGAGTGCTGAATATATTATGGCTCACGAATGCTTTCAGCTGAATGCGACAGTTCTTAAAATATGTCACTCTGGAGCAGTCAGGCAGTTTTTACTAAACGTTAGCCGCCCAAGCTAACATTTGCTGTATGAAGCAATTCAGAAGATCCACTCAAGTTTGCACTCTGAACATATAGATAAATTAGATAAATATTTAGGTCCAATCCCATTTCTTTCTTGTACCTCTACCCCTTGTTTTGGAGTATCTTTGAGTGAAACCTTCCCCTTGAAACAAAGTTATAAGGAGAAAGGGTGAAATCCACCCCCTTAAGAATTGGGACGAACCTTCACACAACCAATACAGATATACAGCAGTGGAGTACTAAAGTTCAGCAACCTAGCTGCTGGTTAGCTCGTTAATTTTAGGGCATTATATGTCTTAAGAAAGGGGTTAGGTGGTGCAGCAATTATTTACTATTGTCCATTCATTAATTCTAGCTTTTGTTTTATGCTATTTTTCAGTTCCACCTTAAATGCTACATCCACTGCCATCTGTTGCGCCATTTAAGGTGGAATGGGAAAGCAAATGACTAGCAATTAAAAAAATGTAAATAAAACATTAAAATTTACATGAAACTATAGTGATATAGGTAATATAGTGGTTATTATAATTTCTATCAAGGAAAATACTCAAATTTGTGGGTTTCTTTGGTCACTTTTGGGTCATGTAGCCCTAAGATTTCTCCATAAGTGGTAGGGCTGAGGGATGAAAGGGGATAAATATGGGGCAGTTCTTCCAGCAAGACAATGACCTAAACATATTGAATACTTTTGCATGCCACACTTTTCAGATTTTAATTTGATTCAAATTTGAAAAAACTGTTTAATATGTGCTACTTTTTTTTGTCTCTCACTTAAAATCTCAATATTGTAAGGTAATGTAAGGTAACAAAATATGAAAAAAAATTTAAGGGGTATAAATACTTTTGCTGTTTTTATTAGGACCACCGATTTTCCAGCTTTTTTTTCCAACATTTTTTTTTTGAGATGTGTTGCTTCCATTAAGTTCTAACTGAATTAATGTTACTTTTTTCATTTAATGTTTTACTGCAAATAGTATAAGCAATTTGCCAATCATTGCATTCTCTTTATTCACATTTCCAGTGGCTTATTTTGTTTAATGAATTACTGCACAATTTCTGTTTTCTTCAAAATCCTATAAAGTTAATTTTACCTTTTTCATATTACTGTGTTCATCTGCTACATTATATATTAACTCAAATTGCTGATCTGAAAAATTTATGATTTGTTAAGAAAAATCATGAAAATTACTAGGGGTACCCAAACTTTTTCATACCACTGTATTTCCATTTTTCACAGTGACTGATGTTTTTTGGAGTTGAGGTTAAAGAGTTACATCAGAAATTTCGCTGTCCCATTTTACCTACATATTGTGGCAAAGCAAGCAAATTGTTTATTTAATTGTTTATGAGACCCATTTTAATTTATAAAAATACCATTAGGTGTCGTTTAGAGCTTATTTGAAAAAAGTGGCCCATTTATGATGACTCCACCTTATGTAATGCTTTATGAACAGATGACTAATGCATGAATATTGGGTAATCAATGAACTTAGAACAATTATTAGTTGTATATTATGACCAACTTGTAAATTTTTGCCCTTTTACAACAAACCATGTAGAAGAACTTCACCTTCATAGAGAGGAACTGTATAGAAACCCTGGTCATACCACTGAATGATTGAAGACCCCAGTGTTGGACTTCTTCAGACAGGACAAACTGTACTGTTCCCTCGAGTAATGAATGCTGAATACATCATGTCTGGACGTATTGTGTTCTGCTGAGACCCAGTCTCAGTTTTATGTTTTTTTTTTTTTTTTTTTTTTTTAACCCTTGCATCATTAGCAAGCCACTTCCTGCTCCACCCAGAGCCAAACGCGTTGCTTTGTTTATGGTGTCTCACCCTGTCCTTTTTTTTTTTTTTTTTTTTTTTTTTAAAGCAACCCTCCCAGAGGTGGGTTTGTTATTTTTGCAATGGCTTTGGCCTCTCTTGCTGATGACCACCACTTTCCCCAAAAATAAAATAAGCTATGCGCCTGGTCAGTGGTGAAAAGCTGCATCCATTAGAATGCATTGTGGGTTTGCTGAATGGAGAAAATCTTGCTCCGTGCTCAGAGGGCAGAGTAGGGATAATCAAGCCGGATCGTTTCGCGGTGGTGATTAATGGCTAGTGTGTACACACACTTGTGCTCATGCGCATGGGCTGGTTTGTGAGTGCGTGCCGCACCGCAGACGTGCCTCCAAATCCGACCAAACAGTGGCTTTTCTTTAATCAAGGACACCATAACACTCCCACCTCAGAATGCACATGGGATGCAAGTTAGAAACTTTAAATATAGGTTCAGATCTGCAGATCTCATCAGCTGGAGGACTGCATGCTGTAGTAAACATAGTCTGTAGGTGTGTCTAAAGAACTTCAAGGCTGTTCATTCTTTAAAGGACCTTGTTTTTCACCCAAGGTCCACAGTTTATTTGTACATGGCCATTGTCCAGCCCTATTTTTATTTTATTCACTTATAAGTTTAGTTTTTGTTACCATGCCTCAAAAAAGTAAATGTATGCTAATGTCCTGTACTGAGCCTCATTCATAAAAAAATACTTATGAAGTTTTTGTCAGTATGAGGAAGTTTCATTGCTATAGGCTGAACTGGGAAAAATTTTAACAGGTTTTTGTGAGATCACAAAATTAATTAAAAATAAATTAATTGAAAACAATCTAATCGATTTGGTGCTTATCAGAAAGTAATATATAACAGATAGCAAACTAATAGATACTTCACTCCATTCAGACTAACCTACTACTGGAGATGTGGATCCACTACGGCACACGGTCATAATGCTGGACTGTCTACATTGCTTAATATTCATACCTCTTGCATCACCTACCTCTTGCACCATCCCTGCCAATCTCGTACTTTGAATCCATATTGATTTTAATTATATGATGCATAAAAACTTTTTTTTTATTATTATTATTTTTTTAATATTCACTCGTTATCTTTTATTATGTGCAAAGAACATGTGTTTGTTATACTATTAAAAAAAGTATAAATAATTTAAAAAACAGGTAAGTGATAAAAAAAAAAAAATCTTGGGTCTTCCTTTCCTGAGGTGGTCCTGATGAGAGCCAGTTTCATTCCAACATTTTTGATGTTCTTTGCGACTGTGCTTGTGGATGCTTTCAAAGTTTTTGATTTTTTATTGGATTGACTAACCTTAATATATATTTATATATAGCTTTTGTTATATATATATATATATAGAAATTCCTTAATGAGACAGCAGTGTAAATTTCGCCTATGAACGAGGTGCATATGCATCTCTGCTGGCAGTGGTCATCTTGTTTTCAAGTGGTACACACCCCAGCTATGAACTACACATAATAGTACACTTGCAATCAAGTACAAATGGTACTTCCCAGTTTCCAACACCACTACATATCTCACTACATATCAGTGGAGAATCTCCATTCATAGTACTGTAAGGGCAGATTCATAAGCAGTGATTAAGCTTAGTTTATGAAATGTTTTCTTTTCAGTAGAAAATCACCAATCAGAATGCTGCATAGTCCAAGACTAGACTTATGCCCCGTTTGGGAAAACTATCCCAAAACAATAATAAAAAAAAAAGCGTTTACATAACACATCAAACTTTAATCAGTTTTCCATGTTAATAAAATAATGTTAAAAAATGTTTTTTTTTTAGCTTTCTATAGTCAGTAAATAAACTAGTTTTAAATATAAAAAATTTGATTAGAATTTTAAGATTAGTTTAGAAAATATATGTATCATGGTGCAAAGAAGCAGAAATGTGACCGTCTCGTATTAGGATGCAGAGTCTCAAAGGGTTAAAGGAACTTTTTCATCTGCAAGGTACTTTGATATGTGTTTTGATGGCTTGCAATATTTTTTAATAATGATCACAAATGAGACGCCATAAAGTCAGTCCTCTGGTGCAGCTGCAGCATTATTATTTGTAGGTGATTTGATTGATGTAATGATTAGTTGTATTATTTGACCTCCTTGTATTATTGGTCTGATAAGGAAAAAAAAATTGTACATGAAATCGGAAGACAACAGACTATGATGAAAAAATATGTAGATATTTGTTTCGTTTCTTATCTGATTACGAAGCAAAATCAAATTTGATTATCTCATCATATTAGTCTATTGTAGGAAGAAGCTGCCTTGTTTTGCAGTTTTAGTGATGAATAATTACTGTGTGCATGCTTTGAACTCTATGATGGACTAAACTGCCTGGAAGTAATTAAGCCCAAAGCACCACATCAGTCCTCGGTGTGGACAGAGATTGCCGAGCAAGGCAGTGACCAGAAGTGGGTGGTGTGAAGGCAGGAGGGCTCTGATAAGAGGGAGAGGTCTTTAATGCTGTTCTCCTTGTTTGCTTTTATTCACTGTTGGCCTTCAGCCTCAGTGATGTGGAAAAAACATGACCAGCGCCTGGACACGAGCCAACGGTTCAGCCTAACAATCAATCAAACCTTACTGCCCTGATAATTATTTGAATATGGGTGCCAGTTACATCCAGTGTGGTCCGGTCCACCAGCAGTTTATCTATCACGAAACAGGGATGAGGACATCATGCCCTGGGACACCAATCAAAGCGGCTGTGTATCACATGAGTGGCAGCCAAATGTCACATGAGCTCCTATCAGGGTTGAGCCGTGTTTTCTTTCCCGCCAACATTATTGTTAGATGATTCTAGAGAGCCGCCGTGGACAGGACGTAGTTGGGGAGTGGACAGGAAATGAGTGGGGGAATGTCTCCACTTATCCACAGGAGGGTCTGTGGGCTTTTCCCTGCAGTGTATACATAGGCACCATTGTTGGCAGTGTTGCCCTGGGTGGGTCCACATATATTTTTTGTTGTGAATCCTTTTTTTTGTGGATATTTAAGGGTGTGTTAAAAAGATTGACCACCTCATTGTTTCTGCACTAACTGTGCAGCTTATTAGCTTTTTGTGGTTCTATATAATATATAATTACAGACCTTCAGACCTTAGCCCTTCTGTTTCTCTGTGTACTCTACTCTCCTCCTTTAATCCTGTTCCTCAATGGCTCTCAGGACCACCAGAGAGCAGGAGTTCTTTGGGTGGTGAGTCATTCTCAGTGTGTGTTGTACTGCTGGACGGAGAATAGTCAATCAAATAGACGTATCCATCCAACAGTGTCCTGTGGACAGCGTCCTGTGAGCACTGATGCCAGACTAGACCAACACAAACTGCAGCAACAGATGAGATGAGCTTCTGTCTTTAACTTTACATCAGCAAGGTGGAACACCTACCATATTTTTTGCGCTATAAGGTGCACTTAAAATCCTTTACTTTTCCCAAAAACCGACTGAAGTTTCAGTTCAGTTGTCCAGCACCAGGGCTGGAGTAGCATTAGCATTACCTGCTAACCGCTCTTCCGCAGTTCAGAAGGGAGTATTATTGGTCTGTAGCCTGCTCCTATGAAATCCACATATATAAAATTATATATATAGTTTTAAAAGTGTAATTACAAAAATCTGAAAAGTATGGCATGCAAATGTATTCACCCCCCCCAATATCAATACTTAGAAGAGCCACCTTACACTGCAATTACAGGACAGATTCTCCCAACCAAGCTCAGATTTCTGCAGCTCCTCCAGAGTGACCATAGGCCGTACTCTCCTTGCTCAAACTGTCAGTTAGGATAGGCAGCCATGTTATGGTAGGTTTGCAGTTGCAGAATACTTTTTTCCATTTTTGGATAATGTATAGAACAGTGAGTTCCTTGGTCTTTATGATGCTGTTTGTTCACCAGTGTTCTCTAAAAAACAATGTGGCCTTCACAGAACAGCTGTATTTATACTGAGACTAAATTACACACAGCTGAACTCTGTTAACTAATTAAGTAACTTCTAAAGGCAATCAATTGCACTGGATTTTATGTTTTATGGGGTTTTTAGAGTAAAGGGGGCTGAATACTTTTGCATGTCACACTTTTCAGATTTCTGTTTGATTCAAATTTGGAAAACCGGGTATCATTTTCGTTCACAATGATCACTGTTGACAGTTTATCACTTCACAAGTATGTGCTTAAAATATCAACAAAATACATTTAAATTTGTGGTTGTAAGGTAACAAAATGTGACAAAGTTGAAGGGGTATGAAGAAGAAAATGATCGTGCTGCATTGGAAACTCACTGTCTATTCCCCAAAATGACAGAGCTGGTCTCATGTTATGGTGTTGCTGTTTGCCCAGGCAACACAGAGTCTGGAATAAAGCCTGGGATTTTGGATTGGAAGTTGAGATTAGGGTCCTATTGGAAGCAGTGTTGCCCAAAGTGTCTTTACAGACTCCTGCCTCCTGTTAGCACAGCACAAGAGCCAAACCATTACCTAATGGTACATTGCTGCATTTATTTTGACTTTATTTGAAAAGTGGGATTTACAAGGCATTGAATTACATGACATATTACCTAAACACAAAGTGATTTTCCACTTTTCCATAACATGTTTTGAACTGCCACAGTGATAGCTGACTTTTCATATGAGGGCTGCTATTGGCATCATGGTGTTCTGTTTGGAGTTACTGTACTGAAATCTTAGAGTCTGGGTTTGACACCAGTAAAGTTTAGTTTAGTGTTCAGACACTCCATTATGTAGATGTAGCCAACAACTGCCATATGTTACTTTTGAATAAGTCTTTAATGAAACTCAGACAGTACACATCAGAATTAGTCAGCAGACTTTGTCTGACTAAGGGATCTGTACCTACTGTAAGATGAGGAAGATGTAAGTATTTTCAACTAATAACTTTTATGCTTCTATCACAGTTAAGCATGAACTAGCTTATTGTTTTTTTGTGATTTATTCATTGCTTAGCATATAGATACATTGGCAGGGACAGCTT
The DNA here is from genome assembly GCF_023375975.1 of Astyanax mexicanus. Lineage (NCBI taxonomy): Eukaryota > Metazoa > Chordata > Actinopteri > Characiformes > Acestrorhamphidae > Astyanax > Astyanax mexicanus. Next base: position 35,358,443 of record NC_064409.1, on the reverse strand, counting down.
ATTTGCATAAAAGTGACAGAGCCCTTAAATGGCTCATTCTGAAAGGGACTGAAACTGACAAGAACAGAACTGGTGAGATCTTTTTATCGGAGAGTGGGAGTGCAAGGAGCTTCATGAACGTGTTTTGTATAGCCCATAGACCTATTTATTTTAACTTGTGTAAAAAGTGGAAATATTGTAAACAAGGTCGTGCTAGATGTGCTAGATGTGAGTGTGGGCTTTGACACTACTAATAACAGAAATGTAAATAATTGGCAAGTTAACTTGGCTGGTCTATCCCGATGTGTATCTAACTGGTTGCAGACATACATTACAGAGAGACAACTTTAACCTCTTTGCATGGCTTGCGTTTTTATTTCTCTTTGCTATTTGGGCTAATTGGCAACTGATTAGCGTAAAACAAAGATCCTGTCGAGTCCAAGGAGGTTAAATTGATATCTGCTTTGACAGGGGCTTTAATATTTTTAATTGTATTTAAATAAACTCTCACCAGTATCCATTACTCTTTAGAACATTGTTTGAAATGAACTAAACCATTTCTATCAGCTAATCAGTGGTTCACAGAGAGATGAGCGCAGTGGTTGAGCCTCGCTGATGTGATATTGACAGCATTCTCTCCTTGTTGAGGCGTCGACTGCTGCGGCCCCCCGCCAGCCGAAGGCTCGTTTAGTTTTTGTCTATGCCACTTCACTTTCAATTTCCTCCTCTCCATAATGGATGAGTGGACAGTGTGACAGCCTCATAAATATTGAGGGGGAGTGTGCTCTGTTTATAGGATCCATTGAGGAAGACAGCTAGAGCATCTAATACAAAACCAACTTAAGGCAGCTGGGGTAGCAAGGTCAAGTGAACACTAGTCTAAAACAGTCTTTGGGTATAAACTCTTGCTAGTACAGAGTGGGCCCCCTTTTGCCTTCAGAATTGCCTTAATCCTTTGTGGCATCGATTCAACAAGGTACTGGAAACATTCCTCAGAGAAGTAGCCATCAGAAGATGGTACACTCTGGTCATAAAGGGATGGACATGGTCAGCAACAATCATCAGGTAGGCTGTGGCGTTGACACGATGCTCAATTGGTACTAATGGGCCCAAAGTGTGCAGGAAAATATCTCCCACACCATTTTACTGTCACTACCAGCCTGAACCAGCTGTTGATACAAGGCAGGATGGATCCATACTTTCATGTTGTTGATGCCAAATTCTGACCCAACCATCCGAATGTCGCAGCAGAAATCGAGACTCATCAGACCAGGTAACGTTTTTCCAATCTTCTATTGTCCAATTTTGATGAGTCTGTTTGAACTGTAGCCTCAGTTTTCTGTTCTTAGCTGACAGGAGTGGCACCCGGTGTGGTTCTTCTGCTGCTGTAGCTCATTCGCCTCAAGGTTGGACATGTTGTGCGTTCAGAGATGCTCTTCTGCAGACCTCGGTTGTAACAAGTGGTTATTTGAGTTACTGTTGCCATTCTATCAGCTTGAACCAGTCTGGTCATTCTCCTCTGACTTCTGGCATCAACAAGGCATTTTCTCTTTTTCTGATCATTCTCTGTAAACCCTAGAGATGGTTGTGTGTGAAAATCCTAGTAGATCCTCAGTTTTTTAAATACTCAGACCGGCCCGTCTGGCACCAACAATCATGCCACGTTCAAAGTTACTTAAATCACCTTTCTTTCCCATTCTGATGCTCGGTTTAAACTGCAGCAGATCATCTTGGCCATGTCTACATGTAATTGTCTGATTGGATATTTACATTAATGTGTAGCTGGACAAATGTACCTAATAAAGTGGCCGGTAAGTGTATATTTACCAAATATTTTAAAGTAAACACACACTTATTCACTAAGCCTACATGCAGCGTCCATGAAGCACATTTGTCCGCCTATAAATGGAATCGAGGTTAGCCCACAGAATGCGGGAGTGAGAAAGTGGGTTAGGTGTCACTATAGACTAACTGGGTCTGAGGAGCTTCTCAGGAGGAGGCGTTTCAGAACAACATCCTCCTCTCTGCATGTTCAGAGCTCTGGGCCGATTCCTGCAGCTTGGTGCTTGGAGTAACGTTTTGCTCCTTGCTTAAGATACCCAAGATGTGCAAAGCGATACCCACACCAACAATTTGCTTCTGCTCCCTTTGGAAGCAATTACAGTTGAGCAGGAAGCAGTGAGATTGGATTCAGTCAGCCATATCGTACAGATAGATTACAGGTAGAGGGGGAGAAAACTGATATTTATCTTTCACAGATGGGAGAAGAACAGAACACACCTGTTATTATGTTTTTTTTAATATTATATTTAGTTTAATTTGGCATCTGTTCAGCCTTACAGTGTGTTACTGATTTTGATAATGAGGCTGTGAGCTCTGCTCACTGATACCTTTTCATTTTGAATCCTGCAAGGTTGCACAAACTTTAATGAACACTGGAAAATATGCAGTAAGATTATTAAAGAGCAAAGTTTTTAAGGCTACACAGTCACTAACATATTTTTAAGTATTCCATATACAGTGCTTTGAAAAAGCCACTATGATCAGGAGATTGCTGGTTCGAATCCTGGTCATGTAGCTTGCCATCAGCCATCTGAGCCCTGAGAGAGCACAATTGGCCTTGCTCTAGTTCATGCCTTTTGTGATTTTCCAGCCGTGCAAGGCATATTTTTGGGCCCTGACGATACCATAAACATGACCTAAATTTTGCTGCCGATTTACGCAATTGACCGGTGTGCTATAGATTGCTAAAACAGGTCCCTATATCTCTTTACCCCATTCCCCCACCACTGCATTCCAGTTGTAAAGCAAACTACCTGCTTCCTTCTCCCTGTCTTGTCTGCCTCACAGACCTTCTCAGACAGTAGCATGTCTAGCTCATAAACAAGAATTATGGGCCCACTCTGACAAGGTTAATTGTCCCACATGAGAACATGAATATATTATGCTCTTGAGACCCTGCGTCCTCATATGGGGAACATTACACTTCTGCTTCTCTGCACCATCACACTTAATGTTTTAAAACGTTGACCCTTTGGCCTCACATTGAGACACACTCTAGTGGTCACTGTGGGCCCTAAATTGGTGATCAATATATGCTATATTACCTTTATAATAGTATATTTGGATAAAAAGTCTAGAGTTCACTAAGTTCTGTTAAAACAGGTGTCTGACCCTTTTTCTGAGGCCTGTACAGTCTGTACCAAGGCGCGAGGTGCTGGTCGAGGCGACCTTGGTTTTGTCTGACTTGTGCCAAAAGCCCCCACCGTTGTTCACCCAGATACTGTATAAAAGTGTGTGTATTCCTCTGTATTATCAGAAGACTGAATCCTCCTGACTGAATCTGGCTGACTTCAAGAACAATAAAGAATCAACTTAGAACTTCGGAACGATTCGCCTTCTCCTTTCTTTAAACTTAAGGTTCTCGTCTGTTTTTACCTACTTTCTTTTGAACTTAGAACTTTTGCAGTGATGCATGACTAGATAAGTTTTTAGAGCTCATTTTAGCTAGCCCAGGCTTCCCTTTCTGGGAGGCCTCAAGAGTCGTGAAATAACGCACGACATTCTGGCGCCCGTCCGCGGGGCTCGAAAAGAACCCATACGCAGTAACGATTAGAGACAAACAGCTGTGACATCCTGTGGCGAAGAACAGACAATCCACTTCAGTGCTGAAGGAAAGGTGAGCATAAAAACCTTTTTCAATTTAATTACTGAAAGGGAAATTTTGTGTTTTCTTGGTCACAAAGATGTCATTGCCTTAGAGGTTAAAAGAAAATTAAAGGACAATATAACCACTAAGTGCATTTGTAATTTAATTATATTTGTAATTGTAATAGTAATTGTAATTGTATAACAAGCAGACGAGGGCTGTGATTTAAAGAAAGATATATACATATTTAGAAATATGTGTATAGCATCATAAATTGAAAGCAATTGACCAAATTGAAAAAAAATGCCTGATGGGCATCTTAGCGTCTAGACGCCTAAATTCAAGTAAATTACAATAAAATAATTGTATGTTAACTGTCTGTCTAATGTATGTTGTATGTTTCATCTCCCGGGCGTTAAAGACGGGACACGTCATAAGGTGCGATCTCGAAAGCACGATGTTAGACTTGATAACAAAGAGAATACAGAAAAAGAGAAATATATAAGAGCGACGCTAGAGAGAGAAGCGTGCGCCAAAGAGAAATATAATAAGAGCGACGCCAGAGAAGAGTAGCATGCGCTAAAAAGGCCTAAAAAGAGTAAGAGAAAAAAGGGGAAAAGACTTGGACACCTGTCTGTCTAACAGAAGGACGAAACCAAGCCCGCTTCTCTGTTCCATGAGCGTAAGTTGAAACACTCTATCCTGACTGTATACAGCGGAGATTGTTTTTCACTCGGAGAAAAACGCTTAGTGCAGAACGCCACTGTAACTGACGGAGAAGCGAGGGAAGCTATCCTAACTAGGACTAGCGGGGTATATGTTTTGTGTTGGCTGTTTAAAGTCTGTCTTTAATAATGTCTGAGATCTCCATTTTTGTTAAAATATTAAAATGATGGCTGTGCAACATAGAGGTACCTATGATCATTTTGTGTAAATTCTTATTGTCACATGTATGAGTGTGTCAGTGTTGAAAGGGTTTGTGATGATTGATTCCCAGGAGAGAGGTGATTGCATGTATGTAAATGTTATTAGAAATGGTTGAATTTGATATATGTACATTATTGCTGTGCAATATTGCTGCATAGAATGAACTACACTAATTAGCACAGACGTGTGCTGAGAAGAGTTGTTAGAATAGTATCTGTTAACGTAAAGCCTAACAGGAAGTTTTGATAGAGTGTTGAGTGTTGACAGAGAGAGAGAGAGAGATAAATAAATGACAGAGATCTCTAGAGACCTGGGAAAGGTAAATGTTATGTGTTTGTTTGTCACTGTCTTTGTTTAAAAGCATATGCTGTGGTTACCATCTTGAATGTTTTTAGTATATACAGAGCTCTTAATATATGTAAATTTATAAGCACAAAGCAAGAAAATACTCAAGAATTAAATAGATATATGACACAAGAGAAAAAGCGCTATAAACATAAATGTTTGTTTGTTTGTTTGTTTGTCTGTAAACTATATGTTTGTTTATAAACCATTATGAGCTTCTTTGAGCCCGAGCAGTACAGCTAATATAACGGGACAAAAACAGTTATTATAAGTATAAAATATTATTGATTCCATAGACCCCAATACACTGTATTAGTGGTAATATAACTTTTATGAGCTCCTGAGCCGAGTCATAACGGTTGAGGAGACATAGACTGAGATATTCCCGATAATGAGCCTTTTGGAGAGACAGAGATGTTTGCGGTTAAACGCTGATCAACGAAGAGTGTTGAAAAATAAGCTCTGATCTACCTCTAAAGGGACAGAACAGTGAGTGTCACTGATAATTATACTAGTGAAGTGTTCAGTATTACTTATCAATAAAAATGTGTTAAAAATGAATGCTAATAATTATGGAAACATGCTTATGAGCTTCAAATTTATATTGTTAGGGTGATTATATAAGAATTATGACTATACTGAGATTGAATATGATTTAATGTTTCGGCCCTTGCTCAATATGTTTTACAAGTGAAAGTGTTATTAAGTATGTTACAATTAATAGTACGTAAATTAATAATGAATGTTTATATTAGTCTATGTTTGCAAACAAAGCCATTACTGCCTAATAATATGTGCGTCTCTTAGTCTATTCATTTTTACAGGCATTCAGTTAACCTCAGTTTGCAGAGGGAAGGAGAGACCGGGGGCGAGAGAGGGGCAGACAGGCTCTCACCCACACACACACACTCTCACATACTCTCTTGCAAACACACACTGAAAAACACTCTTACACACTGCGCACCTACACGCAGGCGGACAATGCCTTTAACAATCACACCTATAGTTATATACGTTAGTAAACACCTATAACATGAAAGAGACCATGGAAGAATTTTAAATAACTATATGAATACAGAAGACCCAGAGTTTGTCACACAAGCTGCTGTCATTACTCTCTCAACAGCCATTCCTAATGATCTACAAGGTGCAACAGGCACGCAGACTACACCTAATGTTTCTGCTATTATTTTTAGGGAAAACAAACCTACTAAGTATTATGAAACAAATACAGCTGACCATATATTCACAACACATGACTGCTCCATTACTGTATTCAGAATCTTGATCAGTCAAGCTGGGAAGGTATATTTTGTGAAGTATATACTGGCATTGATTGCTCACCAGCAGGTGTATGTAGATATTCCAACATCAGTTTATCAAATAATTGAGAAAGCTGGAGCAGACAACCCAGATACTTACTGAAGCTGTGACTAGGAGTTGTTGTGTGATGTGACATGAATGTTATTGTGATTAAATTAAAAGGGATCTCAATGTGATAATGCAAGTCAAATTATCCTGCTTCTTTCACACATGGAAAGACTTTAATCAAATTCTTTCAATATGGAAAACCTTCTAAAAAGAGTACCATACATGATGTGACCTTTGCTGGTACTATTCCTCATCTGTCACGTTGATGAGGTTATGATAAATTACAAAATCCTTATTTTTTCATTCTGAAACTCTCACCATAAGACCTGGTGTCACACCATCTGACAGATCACATCACACAACAATCTGAATGCAAAAATCTGTATTGTCTGCATTCAGCTAACAAATGAACTTGGTTTGGCAAATGACTGAAACCATTTTCGGTTACAGCAGAATCACAAAATTGTTGAATAACATGTGAATCATGCTCAACATAGAATACATTAGCTACTCCACTTACTGTATTGATTACGCTTTAGATACAGGAATTCTAGTAAATCATTGCATTTTTTTTTTTTTGTTGAATGAATATTATTGATAATATGCCTAACGATGGTGGATCTGAAAGCTGTTGATGTATAATTATAAACAGTGGGCTAGTAAATATTGTGACACATTTTGGTTTCTACTTAAAACACACACTGAAGACTCATGTGTTTATGATATATGACTCTACTATTGGACTATTTTGTGCTGAAACTGAATGTTCCGGTGTACTATAGTGAACTACGCCTGTGTTAGATGAGCAAATGTTATACAAGTATTTAATTTGTGAATAATATGCTATAAACATGAGTTAAAAGGACAACTGCACATTTAAAAATAATTATAATATTTAATTAATTAATAAAAATTTGATTTGGCATGGCACCATATAACATTCATTTTTGGGACAAAATGTTTTTGTTAGGGGTGGATTATCAATACATGATTGATAAATAAATTACTTAATTTGTTTCTTTGTATTACAGATCTAACTTTGTGAAATGTGATTGGGACAGTCACTTCATATAAGCTTTTTCTGGTTTTGATTGTAAGTTATAAGAAATTAAATGTTAACCCCCATTAATGCTCTGTAAGTTCATATAAAACAGCACTTTGTACACAATCTCATCAAAGTTTTTACATATTCTTCTGTAATTCATCTATATATATTTTACACGCCCATGTACAAAACTCACAGGCTGCTCAATTTCTTTGTTTTTCCTGGTTATTTTCTGGTCAATAGAACGCTATGTTAATGACATTGGGTATGATTCTTTCGTATTTTATTTGATTTTGATGTTTGTTTTGTTGTGCCTTGTGTTAAAAATTTTGGTTAAGCAAAATATTTCTGGTCTTACTGTCCAATGCGCTGTGATTCACGTTTCCTTATTCTTCTAATGTCGGACTGACTTGTCATTTTATGTCCTTCGACCCTTTCCCTGGAGACTACGGGTCAGGGTGAAGTGCCAGTAACCTCTCCCTTGACCTGCACCGTGCCTTTCTACGTGGCGTAAAGTCACAAAAGGCGGAAGACCATCATTTTACCTTTTTTTTTTTTTGCTACTTCCTGTTTTCTGGATTTGAACTTTGTACTCGTTTCTTGATCTTTGCATTTCTTCTCCAACTCTGTGGACTATTTAATCAAGCACCCTTTGCATTTTCGTCCCATTGCTCCATTATTTGACATTATAGTTTGCTTATTGTATTCTACGAGTGCCTTTCACTGTTTGGTGAAATTTTTGACGTTGGATATGTATATTGTGCGAAAGGGGGGACAGGCTTATTTTGGATCACTTGTCTACTTTGACAGGCTTAATTGGCTTAAATTGACTACTTTTTCCTACGCCCACATTCCCAATACAAGTGAAGAGGAGCCCCTTACATCGGTGGGGCCTACGGTGTGTGCATTGTTTTGGTTAGCTTACACGACTCTCATAGGGGACCTATGAGATAATCTGTTTCAGGTACGACCTATTGACCTGTGACTGCCTGATCAGTTATTGCATCTGGTTCTCAGGGGGGGCTTCCTGACCTTGACTTAGTTCGGGGCTGGCTTGCCTATACCTTGGCTCCTGGTGTACCCTGCTGTATCATAGGCTCCGGTTGGGTTGCTATTGCCTGATGCCATGTTTGACGTGCCACACTATGCTCGAGCAGTCGCCATTTCTACGATTGAGGTGGGGAATGTGGGGTAACAATAATTTATAAAAACCTGTAACAAATGGCCATCTTAATACTCAAGATGTGTACACTCTTTCAGGACCTGTCTGACCCTCCTGATGGACAATATATTATTATTTGACTTACATATATAATCATTTAGTAACATACCAATCATATATACTCATCAATTTATATATCCTATGTATGTAATCCATTTTGTTGATCCATATCATGTGTGAGTCTTCATACCTTTTGTAGTTACACCATCATTTATTCATCTGTTTTGGTGTTATAGATGCTATGTATAATCATGTATTTCCTACTACTCTGTCATATTTGCTCGCATTTATGTATGCAAATCATGTCGGATCAGCATGGCTTGATATGGGCTTGGGACTTATAAATAGCACGGAACCTGCACCTTAAAAATGTTAAAACTTAGTTCAAAACATGATCTTTATTTACTAGATAACAGCAAATAACTTAACCAATCCCACCACAATTGATGCGTGGGATAAATCCCACGCAAGGGGGGAATGTGGGCCCTAAATTGGTGATCAATATATGCTATATTACCTTTATAATAGTATATTTGGATAAAAAGTCTAGAGTTCACTAAGTTCTGTTAAAACAGGTGTCTGACCCTTTTTCTGAGGCCTGTACAGTCTGTACCAAGGCGCGAGGTGCTGGTCGAGGCGACCTTGGTTTTGTCTGACTTGTGCCAAAAGCCCCCACCGTTGTTCACCCAGATACTGTATAAAAGTGTGTGTATTCCTCTGTATTATCAGAAGACTGAATCCTCCTGACTGAATCTGGCTGACTTCAAGAACAATAAAGAATCAACTTAGAACTTCGGAACGATTCGCCTTCTCCTTTCTTTAAACTTAAGGTTCTCGTCTGTTTTTACCTACTTTCTTTTGAACTTAGAACTTTTGCAGTGATCCATGACTAGATAAGTTTTTAGAGCTCATTTTAGCTAGCCCAGGCTTCCCTTTCTGGGAGGCCTCAAGAGTCGTGAAATAACGCACGACATCACATGGCAACATTACACTTTAACTGATTGAAAATAAGATGGCGGAAATCCCAGTCAAAAGTTTCTACAGCAAGTGCAGACTGAAACATGGGTCAGTTGACAATTTTTTGGACTATTAGGGTCCTTTTGATCCCACATGGCAGGGATGATTTTACCATAAGAAGATATTGTTTTTTGCACAACTTCCTGTACAAAGTTTAGTTTTTATACTTGTTAGGCCCTACTTATTAGCAAGTTAGCAAATTACCAAATAGCAAGGAGAAATAAAAAAATGCACACAAAGCAAAGGTATAGGACTATATACATAGAAGTGCTTCCATGATGCCTTGGGGTTGTTTTAAGATTAGTTTTTAGTTAGTAAGAATTAAACTTTTAGTAAATATTTTGTTAAGCATTGTTGTTTTGTATTAATTTGAACTATTAAATAGAATTTTGTGTGTATTTGACTGTTTGAAATGGCTGTTTTGCGAGGTAAGGAGCATGTCAGCACTGAATGCTCTAGATCTATTTCTAATGTCTTTCCATCTATAACTCTTTTTGGTTCAATAAAGGACTTTAAAACTGGTAAAGCTTTGGATGTTTTTTCTTTCCTGCTGAACATTATATCACTGATGTTGACAAAACCTGCCCGCAGCAACATCCCTCAGTGGGAGGCTGCCCATTTTGGCCGTACCTAAATCCCCCAGAGCAACTAAAACTGAATTATGTTTCACAGGGGACTTAAACCCTAGATTCATACAGAAAAGGTGTGTTGTTATCCACTATGCTACACGAACCACATATTTTTAATTTTTTTAATTTGCTGGTTTACTTTATCTTTATTTATTGCCATGTTCAAATTGAAGACCATATTTTTGCATATCAGGCAGAAATCCACACCAGTTCAAATAATTCACTACGGGCCCTATTCACCAACAGTTAGATTTTTTAATTAAATCTCTTCTTAATACCCACCCACACAGTTTTTAATGAAGGTTCTGACATTCAGCAATATTTTCTTAATAGAGCTCCAACACAGTAATGCTCTAACACAGATGTTGCCACTTCCAGTCAGAGATGGTTTCCCCTGAGTACTGATTTGCAACATCTGTCTTTACCTGTTCTCTTCACCTGTGATTTTTTTAAGCATTGACAACCTTATTCGTGTTTTTTGTGCATTTGTTTCTTTTTGGCTTTTGACCTTGATTTGTTTGCAGTTTTTTGGCCAGTGTTTTTTTTTTTTTATCATGGTCCATTTTTTTCTTTGTCCATGTCTGTGCTTTCACTGTCACAGGCTTGCATATTGTAAAACCGCTCTGTGTTAACAAAAGCAAATAGAATTTTTCATTTATGAGCATCTGGTTTGTTTGCCCTGTGTGACAATCAAAACAAATGGTTGAAAATGATTTGAAAAACAAACATTAATTTAATTCAAGCTAATAACCATTTCCATTGTGGTAATATATGGTTTTGTTATTACTTTAAACTAAATGTAATTATGTGTAAATGAAATAAACGTAATTTTATTGAATTAGGAAAGCTGAATCACCTGTAGTCTTTGATGTTGTCATGCTGGTTGATGTTTTCTTCTCTCTTTCCGCTGCTGTCGGGTCAGTGGACTCCTCGGATGTTGCTTCTGGCTTTAAAGCTGTAGAGAAAACAGAAGACACGTTGCCTCAAAACGTTGCATTTTGTGACAATTGATTTTAATGTCAGTAACATGCGGGAGAGTTTTTAAGATTGTAAGGCCGATGAGAGGAGGATGTTTTCTAACCCAGTTCTGTCAAGGAAATCTCTTCTATCCGCTCAGAGAGATCCAGCCGACCACGGCACCACAGCGTTCCTACAGCCTAATGACTTTCACTGCTTCTTTTGTCCTCTTTATGTGTGTGTGTTTGTAAGCAGTGTTCTGCACTACAGTTGGACATTGTTATGTAGCTGTATCTTCATCATTTTGACAATACAGGAGTTTGTAAATGATCCCAAATTTATGGAGGGCATCTGCCCATCAGTCAACTGGAGCAAGAAGGAAGTCTGAGCGATGGCATGAGATGGGGATTTGTTTGTTTTGTTTCACTGAACAAAGTGGCTTTGTTCAGCATTGTCAGTTACATCTGATTTTAAAGAACCCAAAAATGTGGGTCCAAACTGCTTTGGTGATAGCATACACTAACAAGCCAAATATCATGGGATTTGGGAGTAGTATTGTGTACCATTGAGACTAAAGAATGCTACACTGACCTGTGGGATATGTGTACCATTATCACCCCACTGCACTGTCCACTGTGGATGATAATGACTTCTATGTTATATTTCCAGTACATTCATGACACTGTGACTTCAGAGATAAATTGTCCCATTCATCTGGCACCCACTATCAGGTCTCATTTTGACCCATGAACACCTTAGGGAGTGTTCCTCACTCACTAGATAACACCTCAGAACTTGTGCAGGTGTGGGAATTCCCAAGTCGTCCCCTAAAGTAACGCTATTATATTATAATTTACATACTTCTATCCCATGATTTTTGCTATATAAGTGTCACAGCTAAACAACACAGATTAACACATGCTTATTTTATTTTAGAAATGTATTTTTCTCCTTTTTTTCCAGTGAGACATTCTGAATGTATCTTTTCGTATTGATAGATAGATAGAGATAGATAGATACTTTATTGATCCCCGGGGGGAAATTCTTGGCATCCAGCAGCAGGTTACACAATACACAAAGTTAAAAAAGATAAAATATAAAATATAAAGATACATATAAATACAATCAAATAAGAAATAGAATATACAGTGTAAATGTACAGTCTTCGTGTGTGTGTGTGTAATGGAGATGGAGAATGGAGGTAGTGCAGTTGAACACAATAGACAGTGAACACCAGTTGATGTGCATAATGTGAGGATAACTGATGTCAGCCAAACAGAAAGTGCAAATACACAGTTATATAATAATTTAAATTAATTTAAGCAGTGCAAAAGATACGTAAACAGTGCAAAAGATACGTAAACAGTAGATGAATTAACTAGTGAATGAACTACTAGTGCAAAATATGGTAGAACTATAAAAAGTGTTCTAGGCATCAGCAAGTCTGAGAGTGTGTCCATAGCTGGGGGTGTGTCCATGGTGTGGCCAGAGTGGCCGGAATGAAAAAGTTTCACAGAGTCTTTAGTTTGCTGTGCTGAGAGGAGTTGAACAGTCTTATGGCCTGAGGAACAAAAGACTTTCGGAGTCTGTCTGTGGAGCAGGACTGGGACAGCAGTCTGCCGCTGAATGAGCTCCTCTGCCTGGTGATGGTGCTGTACAGAGGGTGGTGAACATTGTCCATGATGTTCAGCAGCTTACTGAGGGCTCTCCTCTCTGCCAGTGGTGTTAAGGACTCCAGCTCTAATCCCAGCACAGAACCAGCTTTCCTCACCAGCCTGTCCAGTCGTCCAGCATCCCTCTTGCTGATGCTGCCTCCCCAACACACAACAGTGTAAAAGAGGACGCTGGCTACCACAGACTGGTAGAACATCAGGAGGAGTTTCTGGCAGATGTTGAAAGCCCTGAGCCTTCTGAGGAAGTACAGTCTGCTCTGGGCCTTCCTGTAGAGGGAGTCAGTGTTCACTGACCAGTCCAGTCTGTCGTCCAGGTGCACACCAAGGAATTTGTGGGATTTGACCACCTCCACGTTGACCCCCTCGATGGAGATTGGCCGCTGAGCAGAGGGCCTGGACCTCCTGAAGTCTATGCACATCTCCTTGGTTTTGGAGATGTTCAGCTGCAGATGGTTCATCTTGCACCACATCACAAATTCCTCAACCAGGCTTCTGTACTCCCTCTCATCATCATTACGCACACACCCCACAATTGCAGTGTCGTCAGAGAACTTCTGCATGTGGCATGACTCCGAGTGGTATTTGAAGTCTGATGTGTACAGTGTGAACAGGACTGGAGAGAGAACAGTCCCCTGTGGTGCTCCTGTGCTGCTGATCACTGTATCAGAGGAGCAGTCCCTGATCCTGACATGTTGTGGTCTCCCAGTAAGGTAGTCAGTGATCCAGGTGACCAGGTGCATATCCACCTCCATCTCCATCAGCTTGTCTCTCAGTAGTAGGGGCTGGATGGTGTTGAAGGCACTGGAGAAGTCGAAGAACATGGCCCTCACAGCACCTCCCCCCTTGTCCAGATGAGAGTGAGCTCTGTGCAGGAGATAGAGGATGGCATCTTCCACTCCCACCTTTTCCCGGTACGCAAACTGCAGTGGGTCCTCAGCATGGTGGACCTGAGGTCTGAGTTGGTCCAGCAGCAGTCGCTCCATGGTCTTCATCACATGAGATGTCAAAGCAACAGGCCTGTAGTCATTCAGCTCCTTCGGGTGTGCCTTCTTGGGAACAGGGATGAGACAGGTTAAAAACATGTTGGAGGGGCTCACCCAGTTGAACAGCACATGCCTTGAGCATTCTGGGGCACACTCTGTCCGGGCCAGCTGCCTTCCTAGGGTGAAGTCTCCTCAGCTGTCTCCTGACCTGGTCAGCAGTAAAGGTTGGTGGACTGGAGGAGATGATTTGTCTGCCAGTTGATAGTGTTGATGGTGGTGATGATGAAGATGGTGGAGGTGAGGGTGATGATGGTGCTGATGAAGATGGTGGAGGTGAGGGTGATTGTGCTGATGGTGATGAAGATGATGATGGAGGTGAGGGTGGTGCTGGTGGTGGTGATGATGATGACGGTGATGATGTTGATGAAGATGGAGGTGAGGGTAATGGTGGTGGTGATGAAGATGGTGGAGTTGGAGTTGAAGGTGATGGAGATGGTGGTGATGATGGTAGAGATGGAGAAGATGTTGGTGATGCTGCAGGAGGGTAGGAGGAGGGGGCAGCAGGAGCAGGACAGTCAAACCTGTTGTAAAAGTTGTTGAACTGGTTTGCTCTGTCCACACCGCCATCTACTGGGTTGCCGTTGTTGTTCTTGCACCCAGTGATGGTTTTCATTGCACCCCAGACTTCCTTCATGTTGTTGTCTTGCAGCTTTCTTTCCACCTTCTTCCTGTAAGACTCCTTGGCCTCTTTAAGACGTACCTTGAGTTCCCCCTGTACGCGCTTCAGCTCTACCAAGTTTCCGTCTTTGAACGCCTTCTTCTTTTGGTTGAGGAGGTCCTTGACGGAGCTGGTAATCCAGGGTTTGTTGTTTGGAAAGCAGCGTACAGTCTTTGTGGGAACAGCAACATCCATACAGAAATTCAAGTAGTCCGTAACACAGTGAGTCACCCCCTCAATGTCCTCACCATGTGGGTGCAGCAGCACGCTCCAGTCAGTGGTGTCATAGCAGTCCCTTAGGGCTTCTTCTGCTTCAGGAGACCAGACTCTGAATGAGCGTGTGGTAGTGGGCTGCCTCAGTACCAGTGGTTTGTACTGAGGCTGCAGGAACACCAGATTGTGATCTGATTTCCCCAGCGGTGGTAGTGGAATAGCCCTGTATGCATCCTTCACATTAGCATACAGCAAGTCTATGGTCCTGTTTTTCCTGGTGGGACAGTCCACAAACTGGAAAAAGGCAGGCAGGGTAGAGTCCAGCGTTACGTGATTAAAGTTACCAGTGATCACATAGAAGGCGTCAGGGTGCTGTGTCTGCAGCGCTGCGACGGTGGAGTGGATGACGTCACACGCCGCCTGCACGTCCGCTCTCGGCTGGATGTAAACACACACGAGGATCGCGTGAGAGAGCTCCCGCGGCATGTAATAAGGTCGGAGACTCACCGCTAACAGTTCAATATCCCGACAGCAGATCACCTCCTTCACGTACACATGTCCAGGGTTGCACCATCTGTTGTTAATAAACAGCGCGATTCCTCCACCTTTCCGCTTCCCGCAAAGCACCGGGTCCCGATCCGCCCTCACTGAAGAAAAGCCGGGTAGCTGCACGTTAGCATCCGGCGTGTCGGGGGTGAGCCAGGTCTCGGTGAAACACAGCATGCTACACTCCCTGTAGAGCTTCTGATTCTTCACCAGACAGGCTAGCTCGTCGGTTTTGTTGGTCAGTGAGTTAACATTCCCCATAACCACCGACGGAACTGAGGGTTTGTACCTCCAGCGCTGCTCCGACTTCTTAGCCTTTAGCTTAGCCTTTAGCATAGCGCCGGCCCTGCAACCTTGGTACCTCCTTCTCAGATCATCCGGTATTGTGTGGACAATGCCCCCACGTCCCGCGGGTCGGAGGGCGAGCAGTTCTTCCCGGGAATAAACACGGTATTCCTCGCTGCCCCGCATATTTACACCAAAAATATCCTTAGGATATAAATAAGATGCACACTAAACGTGTGTAGTAGCACAGAGACGATAAATAAACGTAAAAAAACTCAGAAAAACACACAAAGAGACGGAGCTACTGGAACAGGCAGCCACTCGCGTCGGCGCCGGAAGTAATATTGATGGTGAATTCTGCTTTTGAAACATTGACAGTGCTTTCAAATTTGGATGAGCACCCCCACACTGAAGTGCAAGCTGACACAATCCTGACACCGTATTGCATAAGTACCTGCTGGCTGCTGACCTCCAACAAAATTGACAGTACAGACACACCGGCAACCAGAGTCTATAAGACCTCTGAAGGTACTCTGTAGTGTATAGCACAAACGTGTTTGCCACATATCCTTTAAAACAAGATTATCTAGCATTATTCATTTTAAATAGCAGCTTCAAAATCATTTATGCTTTAAAAGATGCGGAATTGTGTTTATATTGTTGCTAATGTTGCTATACTGTTAACTGTACTATGTAAACTTAAAGAAGTGGGCAGAAAAAAAATGTTAATAAACTGTATAATGATGTGTAAGGTATATTCATGTAAAATCCAGTAATGCTACTTTATCACTTTATTACTTACTTAGATAGATAGATAGATAGATAGATAGATAGACAGACAGACAGTGTATACACATTGAGCACGCCTGTGTTGTCAAGATAGGAATCAACGTCTGAGGGTTGACTGTATTCAGGGTTTTAATTAGTCAGTGGTGAGATCTGTGTTTTCCGTTGCCAAGATAGCAATACACCAGAAATCTACCTGAACACACCTCACTTCCAGACCACCACGCCCAACTCTGTAGATATATTTATGAACTCTGTTGCTTTTTTAATTTAAATGGCATGAAAATAGACTGTTAGATAGAGCCTATAATGTCTCATTCCATTCCAACACCTCCTTTTTGGTGTGTTGTTACGAGTACGAGTATTTTTTTATGTATGTGGCCTTTAAATATGTATCTATATCTATTTTGTATCTATTTCTATCTATATATTTATAGATCTATATCTATATCTATATATTTATTCTGATGGTAAGTGTTAACAGGTTTGCATGTGCATGTAAGTGTGTGTGTATTAACAAACATAAAGCAGCCGTACATGTTTCTCCATACATGCTCTATAATGGATGTCTATTAGCGGAATGCACTGTAAATAGTGTGATGTGTTCAGTCTGAGCTTTCACCTCTGCTGTGTCGTTTCTTTCAGTGCTTTAGCTCTCATTTGCATGAGTAACAAGCTCTGCACCAAGCCAGGCATGGTGCTAACGAGGTGCTGGTGGTATGTGCCTGCATGTGTGCCTCATGTGTGTCCATGTGAGTGTGTGTGTGTGTGTGTGTGTGTCTGTCTCTATGTGGTTTTCTCTGCTCATCCTTTCCTGGCAAAGTTCCTTGCTACAGCAGCAATACTGTCAAATGCTACACTCTCTCTCTTTCTTTCTCTTTCTCTCTCTCTCTCTCTCTCTCTACATCACACAAAAGTGGAAAATGTATGTAAGGCACATAACACAGCAACATTTACACATATTTAAACACCCAAGAATGTTAATAAATCCCTTTTCCATATTATTAATTAGCACCAGGTTTAGGATGGAAAACACATTATTTTAAGAGTGTGGTCAACTCCATAACTAAAAAAACCAACTCTCTCTACTGTTAATACTGTAATATGCTAATCTTCACGGCCAAATCAAATCTGACCATCAAGGTATCAAGACCTCAGGTAAATCATAAATAACTGCTGGCTATGTAGGCTGTAAGGTCAAGTTGTCTATTTTTAAGCTGTTGACTGTGTTTGCCATATTATTCACGCTGTAGCATGTACTGTATTATACAACCAGTCTTTGACGTATAGCTTATATTTATCAATGCAAAAATCAATACAAGAATTAAAGATGCATCCTAGTAAATTAAGGTTCAGTCAACAACATTCCCTCCCAGCACTGTTTTGTTTAAAAACTGTTGAAAAATGCTAGAGTCTTTTGTTAAAACTATGTTACTTTTAAAAGTGAAAGGTAAAGAGACATCTCTTTGTAGTGGTTGGAAACACAGCTACAAGTCTTTTCAACCCTTCAAAAAGATGTCTATTCAACTTTTTTCTTCAACCAAAGTTATTCATATATGAAGGTCAGGCATGGATGTGACAAGCATGGATACAATTAAAGCACCTTATAAAATAAGGGTAATCCAAAAGGGTAGTCATAAATAGGCAACGTCAAAACTAGAAAACAAACAGAGAGAGCAGATAACAAGGCAAGACAAGGCAGGGCAGGGAAAATAAATGTCTCTTTAACCACTTCAAAAAGACGTCTTTTAATCTTTCGCTATAAACCACAATGTATCATAGTATCATAGGCTCTGATGTTTTTTTTTTTTAATCCTGGGGGGGGGGTTTAGGTGTAATAACACTGTGGACAATTTTGTTTAGCATTACCCAGCCAGTGCAGTAAATCCAATTAAAAAGGGTTAATTGTATAGTTGGTCAAATCCTGTTTTTTAAATAGGGACTAGAATTTGCATTATTTTCTTCATGCCACTGCTACTGGCCATTAAAAAATAATAATAATAATAAAAAAAGAAACATATATAGGTCCAATCATTGACGTAAACCTATGATTGGATCTAAACCATTAATGACTGCCACTGACATATAAATGGAAATAAATGACCTTGCTTTGATAGTTAAACAGTATCTGGTTGCTAAGGTGTTACTAAATGGTTTAAATGGCATTCCGATGATTGTTAACGTTTTGTAAGGTTTTTGTTTAGGGCAGTGTTTTTTTTGCCACATTATTAATTACTTTCCCTGCCCCCGATACACCTAAACTAACTAATCAGCTCATTTACAAGCCCCTTGTAGATGTGCAGGGCGAAGTGTTAAAGCAGGCAAACCTCTAAAATGTGCAGAACTTGGTGATTCCATGACCAGGACTAAGGAACATTGGCTTAGGATGTGCTAGGTACTTCTATGGTGTGCTATACTGTTCCTGGTTGCTGTTAGGGCACAGCTATGTGGTTGTCATGTGTGTGCATCATTAAATAAAACTGCATCTGATTAAAATTACACTGCCTGTTTGATGCTGTCCAGAAAAATACTAATCCTATGCAAAGCAATCTGTACTGAGGCCTGTTTTGTATTCGGTATAAAGGAGTTCACCGACTCCTGCTGGCACTAAAATGGTTATTCAGCACCACTTTCATCATTATGCATTAATGCTTGATTTCTGCATGGCTTCTAGCACTGAAAGAAAGAGCCTCTGAAGCTCTTTAGCTGATAAGCCTGTTAGTTGCATGTCCCTATTTTGCGATGCACTGTAAAAATGCATTCTGAAGCACTCTGTCACACATGTGAAGGATTAAGTTGGTAAGTGACACAAGAAAGGCCAGTGTTTAAGTGTGTTTTATTTTCTCTGCATTCCTCAAAGTCATTTATGGATGATTGATTTTGTTTGCGTGTTCATGAATGTGCGTACAGAATCTGCTTCTGTGTCTTTCTAATCGGAATCGTGTGAGTGTTACATGTTTTCTTCCAGCAGGCTGTAAACGGGGCCCGCAGAGACTGTGAAAGGATGCGGATCAGCAGCTTATCCGCACACAGTGAGTGCGTGCTTGTGACGACAGCAGAAATACACAAAGAAACTGTATTCAAGCTGGGAAACATCATCAAATTGCCCCCTTAGCTTTGTCAGATGTGACAAACCTGACCCAAGGCAATGTTCTGACTGAGGACACTCTGCTTAATGCTGCCTGCATATTGTCTTGTAGAGGCCATATTTTTTGTGGTTGTTGGGCCCAATCCAATTTCACTCCTTTCCCTTACCACTTCACGCAGTTGTGAGCATTTACATTTTTGCATTTTTGTGTCTGGAATGCTCTGCAGTTGCTAACTGTGAAGACGGGAATGTGAAGGCGGGAAAACGAGGATCAGTGGACCAATCACAGCTGCTGCGGTCTGTGTTGCTGGGACACATAGGGCACCTATCCCTCTGTTAGCCACGGTTTTAGCCATTAACCCCATGTTTTGTGTGTTTACACCTAGGAGTAGGGTGTCCTGATACTTGTTGGAATAAAGAGGGGAGGGTCTTAGACAATTTTTAAGAGGTACATTCCAAACAGGGGGTTATGAGAATTCACTACTAAAATAGCTGCACAATAGCAAAAAAATTAAATATAAAATTAGGGGTGTGCCATATTGTATTGTACGCAATAATATAGCAAACATTTTTTAATTTTGTGAACGATACTATGTCCTGAAATATCGTGATATATTATTTTTCCAGTGTACTACTTTTTTTTTTATTTTTTTTTTACAGTTTTTAGCAAAGTAAAAAAACAAATCATTTCCCATTATATATCTAATAAAGACTATAGAGATTATATCTGTCCAGTATCATTTAGTTTACTTTAATTCTGGATACATGGAGATATTTGGAGTACATTATTAGTATCATGATATTCTGGATCATTGACTTCTGTTATAAATCTGATAAATTTCTTGTATTTTCTCATGGGTGTGCCATTTCACATCATACATTAAATAATAAAATTTAATTGCCATTTTGTTGCAGTAGTGTGCTTTTGAAATATTTATTTTAATTCAGTGTTTTGTCATATCACCAAGAGTATCGTTATCACAAAAATATCATGAAATATTCTGCCTACTAAAAATTATATATATTACAATAAATATTTACAATAAATATTACAATAAACATTGCATTATTTTACCTATTGTTGTTTCAATGCATTAGGCCCATTTTTTATAACAAGCATGAAAACCCACCAATAGTACAGCTTAGAAGCTAGCAAGATGCTAATGTCATATTCCACCTTAAAATATGAAACAGTTAAATTTACTGTCACATTGGGATGCTACAAGATTTAAAGCTATCATCAAGAAATTCAGGGTGGTCTATGATAAATTACTAAATTGAACTAAAGTACAACAGCGAGGTTGTTTAACTTTATTCCTCTCCTATCACTACTAATAGACCAGTAATGAAAAAGTGTTCTTTTTTATTGATTTATTTTGACAACATATCAGGTTCCTGGTGAGTTGTCCCATTTCGAATAAAAACGATTTCAATTACTTTCCCTTAACCACCCTTCACTTCCTGTAACTCTGTTCCATAGGGAAAGGTGACACTCAAACACAAGGGGAAAAGGTGCAGATGGGAAATGAGACTATGCCTTGGACTGGGTTCAAGCTATACATTATCTCCCCATCTGCCATCCCACCCTTTTGTCATCTGTGTGCATCTAGTTCACAAGCGCATTCTGTTTAGAAAGATGTGGTATGTCTAGAGAAAACATGCCCACAGGCTACAAAATGATGATCTGAGTCTATAGCCACAGTGTCCTCTGTACAGCAGCACACGTGACACAAACATGCAGCAGTCACTACCTCCAGCATAGGGTAAAACATTCTTGTCTGTCTTTAACCATCTAAAAAATGATAAATGCTTTTAAGCACAGCTAAAAAAAAAAAAAAAAAAAAAAAAAAAAACATTTAAAAAATTTAGATTTCTGTTTCTGTGTTTATATTCTTGTGGGTGTAATATAATGTGACAGAATATTAAGAAGAAGTGTTTACCATGTTAAAACAAGCTATGTGGGACGAACTGCTAGCTAATAGCGCAATGGCTTACCAGAACACTCAGGCTGTGACCGAAATGGCTCCCTATTTACTAGTTAGGGCACTATTGAGTATGTCAGCCATTTTTCTTTAAGTGTCCGAATCTTAAGTGGGAATTGGAACATGATTTTGAGGGTACTAAAAACTCCCATAATGCATCATGATTTATAGTAAACATAGCTGCTTACTAAGCGAGCTGAATGTGTCCGGGTCTTGCTACTAAGCAACAGACAGCCGAAGAAACAGAGCGAACAGAGAACCACTAGGGTTGCCAGATTGTTACAGTGGGATTCAGATAAACCCAATTCACTGGTTAAAACGTGTTTCAAATCCGACAAAATACTGAGAAAACCACCCAAACTGCTGATGTTTGTCATATTAACAATATAACAGGGTTTATTCCAACATGATCTTAACTAAAATAACTTAAATATCTTAAATATCACTAACTACAAAAAACGATATTTAAATGAGTTTATCTGCATGTTTGTATTATGTGTTTTGTGCCTTGTATCATTGAACAAACAAAGTAAATACAATACATAAAAATAACCTTGCAAGCAATGAAAGAAAAAAAACCTCAATATAATAACGAACATAAACACAGCTTCAAATGTGCAGGAAATCTTCCAGGTTAGATATCTAACTATAACACTGCTGAGTTAAATTTCCAAACTCTTTACACTTGGTAGTTTTGTTTACCCGTCAAATCACAGCATTTCCTCCAGACAATTTCAGACACAACTCGACATTTGGCATGAAACCACCCGATCTGGCAACACTGTGAGCCTGTTTACGCTGTTCCTTTTAAGGTTTTCTTCATGTAGTTCAATATTGTGAGGATTATCTTTTAAACTGCGTAAATATAACAGGCAGATAAATTACTTCATGATCAGCTCAGAGCTTCACTAACTTTAATTCAGAGCTCAGTTCAGTGTGTTTATGGAGTTTTAAACACATCTTAACCCCCTCTCACCTGTGTGTGTTTATGCGACCGGTGCTGGCGCATGATAATGATGAGTTTTACCACTCCTGTTTTACCACTAATTAGTGAACTAAATAGTGTCTCCCTACATAGCGCAACACTAATGAGGGAGTAGGGAGCCATTTCGGTCACAGCCTCAGAGTTCCTCAGTGTAGCACTGTTGGGTGGCATTCACTAGCACTAACCGCTGCTAACTGTGGATAGCACTGCTGCTAACCGTGGCTAGCACTGTTGCTAACCACGCTAAAATACTGTTAATCTAAACTTACCCTAAGTAAATGGAAATGCTTTACTCACCCAAATAAACAGTTATCAGGAGAGAAATCTGTGTAGATTAACATCCATGTTATTCAAAGAATAACATCTTTGAAAGAAAATGTTTTTTTTTTTTTATAGAATTACAGTTTTGTTTACTTAGGTGCCCCAGCAGCAAGACCTGCTGAATTAGAAGGGAAACATGGCGACAGCCTTGTTCTTATTATTGTCGCCTAAAATGTGCCTTATAATCCATATGAAAATAGACCGGAAATTTTTTTTTTATTGATAGCGCTCATTATGATATGGTAAAACTAACATAAAATATGTTCAATTATTTGTACCTTAACACAGTGCATTTAAACTGATTTAGAACAGATTTTTTAAACATCTACTTCCAGATTAATAACTACATATCTGATATCAGACTGTGGACCCCACACTCGCTCTTAGCAGGCGTAATGTTAACATGCATTAGGCATTCTGTTTGAAGCTCTTCCTGAGCACATTAAGATGCTGCAGCATGTAAAATAATACATTAAATGAAACCATGGGAGACATGATGTTAAGCCTAAGTCAGTTGGGAATTAAATAAGAGTTCCAATTCTTGCTAAGTGAGCACTGTTAACTATAGATTACAAACGAACGTATCTGTTCCAAAACAGTTAAGAATGATTATGTTTACATTTTAATTTCTAGTAAAATTTTGTTTTGTAAATGACTAGAACAGCTAGTAGTCACCTGAATGATGCAGAAGAAGACACAGTGTTTGATTTCTCTACTACAGTAATTACACTATTGGTCAAAAGTTTTAAAACACCCCCAGTTATCCAGTCTTTATTCACGTTTTAGCAAGTCCAATTAATAAAAGAAAATAATTTAACAAAGAAACACAAACTGATCATTACAATACAAATGATGTACTATAAATATCTGGACAGTGATGCAATCTTCATAAATTGGGCTCTGCCTGCCACCACACTGGATTTAACATTTAAACAAATGAAATGTAATTGAAGTGTAGAGTTTCAGATTAAATTTAAGGGGTCGATCAAAATATTTAATGAAGCTTTTAGCAATTACAGCCATTTTTCTACAAATCCTCCTCATTTCAGGGGTTTAAAATGGACTTTCTGGAGTTATATTTATGTTTTTGCATTTATTTTTTAATTTTTTGCAAATTATAAATTCCAATTTAGAGTGATATATCCAATAACAGTAGTATATTTTGTAAAATTACAGAAAGTTGCTAATTAAAAAAAAAAATAAAGCCTTAGTTTTCTTTAAATTGATGCTAAAAGCTGTTAAAATCTGACATTCTTTTTTTCCACTTAAACACATTTTTTAAAAAATTAAATCACACAACACATTTCAATTATAGTCTATTATTGTTGTTTTAATATACATAAAAATATAGATACAACTTAATAAGAAAAGCCTGTAAAGTTTTTACAGTACCAAAGGTTTTTAGAGCTGTTGCTTGGTGAATATGATTTGCATGACTATGCTGCTGGTGCAGATTTATATTTGCTTTGTAAATCCACTCAGCCATCGTCGCTAAAAGTCTCTAATGTAATTGCTGCAATACAAAAAAAATTACTTTCATAGTCGTGTTAATAAAAAGGCTTAGTTATTTACCTGCTAAGTCAGTTCAGGCCATTTTATATTCAGAGAAATGTGCTGCTGGTGTCTGGGTAAAAATGAAGCTTCCTCATATGAGGCATTATCTCCTGCCATGTGGCGACACTGTGTATGCAGCAGAGCGTCATTAGAGGATGCAGAATGTGCTCAGCAGCTCATTTGTCATTCTGCCTCTCTCCTCTCGTTTCTTTTCCTCTCCCCCTATTCTATCTCCTCTCTTTATCACCCTTTCCCTTCTCCATCCTTCTCTCTCTTGTCTTTCATGTCCTCTCTCTCTTCTCTTCATTAATAAAGTGGGGATTAGATCAGAATGTGTAATTACGTCCCCTGTACTGCAAGAGGCACAGCGTGTAATCGCTCTGTCTGTCCTCAGTCGCTGATGCAGTACAGCTGGATGACAGAGACAGATATTCATAACCTGAGCTTTATTAAAATTTGATCTGGGCCCCCACTGCTGAAATTTTTCCTGAAAGTTCTCTTATTGAAACTTCTTTCTCATTTTAGTTTGTTGCAGTCCCACAGTCTCCTCTAGGCCTGGAAAACATGATCAGTTTCTATTTGTTTATTAGTTTTTATAGCATCTGGGTATGATTTGTATTATGTGACTAGAATGCAACAAAACAAGGTACTATTATGTATTATTCCACATAAGTTGCTCAACAAAATACAAATGAGTAGCAGTTCAGGTAACACTGGAGTAAATAAAGTACCCATTCTGTATTCTTTTATATAAAAGTAAAATTAATTTATTTTAATTTATTTTAATTCTGACATTGTCAGTGTGCCTGCCATGGACTCTAGCACACCCACACCAAAGACTCCATTTCCCAGTATGCACCTGTGCCAGACTTCTTGGACATTTATGATCATGTAATACTTCAGTGTTCTGACTCACCCAGTATCCTAAGATTGCTCACACCTGTGTTCACTAGTATAAATACCACCTGTTTCCTGTTCACCCTTGTCCAGTACTGAATTTAGTTCCTAGCTCTTCTACCTTGCATTTTTTTTGTTGTTTACTTTTTTGTTACCGACGCGTTATTGTATTTTTGACCCCTCTCTTTGTTTTCTTGACCACACTCTTTGAGCCATCTATTGTTGTTTGTGTTTCTCATTGCCAAACCTTATTTTGTTTATTGTCTAATTCTTCTGCCTTGCCCTTCTACCTGTTTGGAATTCCTGTGTATGACCCTTTGCCTGCCTCACTCTGGTGTGTTGTTTATCCTTGATGCATTTTGGTTCTTACCTTGCTTGTTTCTGACTTCTGACAGTTTTTTTTATAAAACTGTAGAGAATTGTAAGGTTGGTTGTGCATCTTATACTGGCATGCAGTAAAAATGCTTTCAATAATAAAAAAAATTCTAAAGTAAAAAGAACAAAAATAATGTAAATTAAGGCCTACAGCAGTAACTATTTCCAAAGTCTCCACGTCCAGTGGAATTTGCTGTGACTAGTCCCTTTCTGATACACTCCCTGTGGGATCTCATGTTCATCTTCAAAAATGACTCAACAATCTCTCTAGCTTTAATTTCACTACAATAATCCATCTGCTCCCCTGCAAACAGCATGTCTCTACAGCAACATCTGAGCTTGCTTGTTTAAACTCTGTACTTAAGGACATTTTCACACCTAAATTCCAGACTAGTGTCTAGAACGAGGTTCACGTTTTTAATACATACATGATATACAGTGGGGTAAAAAAGTATTTAGTCAGCCACTGATTGTGCAAGTTCTCCTATTTAAAAAAAATCCAGGAAATCACATTGTAGAAATTCTAAAAGAATTTATTTGTAAATTATGGTGGAAAATAAGTATTTGGTCACTCACAAACAAGCAAGATGTCTGGCTCTCATAGGCCTGTAACTTCTTCTTTAAGATCTTCTATCCTCCACTCATTGCATGTATTAATTGCAAATGTTTAAGCTCGTTATCGGTATAAAAGACACATAATTGAGAGCATTGAAGATGGAATGTGGCTGGGTCTTCCAGCATAACAATGAACCCAAACATACTGCTCGGGCAATGAAGCATTTCAAGGTCCCGGAGTGGCCTAGCTAGTCTACAAATCTCAACATCATAGAAAATTTGTGGATTAAGGTGAAAGTCTGTGTTGCCCACCAAAACAAAAATGCACTAGAAGAGATCTGCAAGGAGGAATGGGCCAAAATACCAGCTACAGTGTGTGCAATTCTGGTGAAATGATTGACCTCTGCCATAACCACCAACATAACCATTGCCAACAAAGGTTATGTAACAGGGTTGAGTTAAGTTATTATGTATAAGTATTGAGTTAAACTTTTGTTATTGACCAAATACTTATTTTCCACCATTATTTACAAACAAATTCTTTAAAAATCCATCAATGTAATTTCCAGGATTTCTTTTTCTTATTTTGTCTCTCATAGTTTAAGTGTACATATAATGAAAATGACAGACCTCTCTAATGCACAATCAGTGACATAATAAATTTTTAATAGTTTAATAGTTTTTTGCTCCACTGTACTAGGTGGGGTTAGTGCAAATAGCCAGACTGTTGAGAGTGTGCTATTTTATTTGTGAGTTTATGTATATGACAATATCAAATAAAAACGATTTTACACTAGTACTTCTAGCTTATGTGAGTTGCAGCCAATCTACTTTTAATCTTAAACCATGCAAACTATCACATGGTCATTGTAGACAACCAATAGGTTTGCGCTGTCCAGCACAATCATCACATTAGGTTAGCTGTGGACAAAAGCTGCTTCTGATGGGCTGCGTTGTCCTTGCTTAATCCTTGTTAGTTTCCACCAGAAGCATAAGGGAATCCAGTTACAGTTTTATAAATAGTGACCCTGCAAGACTCTCAGTCTTCTGGAGAATGGCTGGGATAAAATCTGATGTTTTTTACAGGATGGTGTTGTTTATGAATCAATAATGTCATTTAAACAAGGGAGCAGTAGCACCAAATATTACACAAACAGAAAAATGAGACAGTAATCTTTAAAGAATCTAAAAACGAGCAAATACATCAGTTATTGTCTCCTAATTTAACGTAAAAATATGGCAGAGCATTTACTGGATTCTGTGATTTGTGTGCTGTGAGCACCTTGTGCAATCCCAGCTTTCTTTAGGTGTTCTTTTTGAAACACCACAACATATATAGAAATTCAGGCCAATTTTAAACTGTGACTTTACTGACTGGCCAATGTAAGATGTTTCTCCATCCCAACATGTAGCAGTATACCCACAGCACTACTTTATTTCAGCCCTGCCATGAAATAAAGTGAAGGAAAGAAGGAGAAATGTCTCCCACTCTGCCTCACACTCCAAATAACCGAAATGATGTAAGTGTTGTCATGACAACCTCACAGTAGCCACTCAGCCGTACCTCTGATTCCTTGCAGTTTAAAGCCTCCACACATGCAGAGTATCTGTTTCAGTTCTGAGGTCAAGTGATCTTTGATCATGCAGTGATTGAGGACGGCTGTGGAAAAATGTGTGTTAAATTCAATCAGCCATACTGTCACATGCTTGTAGATACTAGTGAGTAGTTATGTAGCTCACCATGGGAAAGAGAGGAGGGAGGAGCATGTGAGAATGTGCGTGTCATGACTGTGCTGTCACCACAAATATAATTATATAGTAATTAGCATTTTCCATTCCGGATTTGTATATATAGATTATGTATACAGTTAAAGTAATATGCAATGCATTAAGCTCACATGTTTAGGTTCTGAAATGTGATTCTGTAGTTCAGCCATGGAATGAAAAGGCTAATGTAATAGGTAATGAAAACATATGACTATAAATCTGCAAAACACTTACTGTGCCTTCATAAACGTACAGCTGTAATCTAAAATAGTAGACTTCACTGTAGGCTTTTATTGCTATACCCATACTGTTATCTATAAACCATGTAGCAACAAACTAACACTGATTTAAGAATATTGTGAACACTGTCAAATGTGCTGTGATATCTTGCATAATGTAAGCTTTATTTATTTATTCATTTTTGAAACAACAGTATTATCATCACACAGTGTCCAAAACACCATAAGCAAGTCAGTATACAATTACCTAACAGCTCAACTCGTATAATGATTAGGGTATGCAGTTTGCATGATGCTAAATTCACTAGTATATTTAGAGGTGGACAGTTTAGAATGCAAAATTCACCTTTAGAATGTTGGAAATGTTGTTTTTTTTACAAGATAAGTGTACATTAATACCACCACAAAATCATATTTACCTGAGGTAAATAGGGATCTTTTGATGAGTCCCAACTTTCTGAGTTAGGAGCGTGTCAGTATATCAAAAAGCTGGTTTAACATCAACTGCAGTCTATTTCTGAATTGTTTATGCTCACCAACACATAAAAAAAATCAGATATGCCCATACTACTGATACTTTTTCTAGATACAAATTTTGCTCACCTAATGCTTATACTTTGCTGTTTGTTTGCTTGTTTTATTTTCAGTAATTAAATATAAAAACTTGATACTTAATACTTGATTTTTGTTGGCAACAGAAAAACAGGATGCTTGTGATGTACTTACAATGTCAGTACAAATGTTGCCTGTCTGCCTGCCACAGACTGTAGTTCATTCACCAAAGACTCAACCTCCCAGACAGGCCTGATCACGTGACGCTTCAGCGTTCTAACTCGCCATCCTTCTAATCATTCCCACCTGGTCCTCTTAGTATAAATAGCCCCTGTTTCTGTTCCTTGCTGCTGGGTTTTAAATCTATTTATTTAGCTCTTCTAATCTGCATTTGAACTCTGATTAAACAGGGCAACCTGTAATTTTACTCAAGAGACCAAGTTTTTACCAGCTCCAAAAATTTAATATAACATTTTTGTTATGTAATTAAGACTAATAGACAGTTAAAATCATGTTAAATATCAATCAAAATACCAAAAGAATCAAAGAGACCAAGCAAACAAATCCAAATGGAAAGAATTTCTCAGAGTAACCAAAACAGACAGAGAATGAGAACTAGCAAGACACAGACAGAATTCTATACAAAGAGTCAGTACAAACACATAAGTATATATACACAAAGCATGACAAACAGGTGTGAAAGATCAGTACTCCAGTGATAACAAACAAGAGAACCTTTCTGATAGGATGGTTGGGAGTAGATGACAGAGGGCTTAAGAAAACAGGGGTTTATGGGAATTGTAGTGAAGTCAGTGGAGCTTAGACTTAAAAACAGCATTTTTTATTAAACTGCTCATACTAACAGAAGAATTGGGCATACAGCTGGAAAACAAAGCTGGGTGCTTTTAAGGGATCTTAGGCTTAATTTCCTTCCTCTGATTACTTACACTTTTGGGCTAAAAAGATAATTAAGTAAATTAATTTTTTTGGTGAATCTGACACTTTATACCATGAAATTGTTGCGAGTTGTTGTTGTCACAATAGTGGAATGTTTAGCTTTTGTAAAATATGTTCAAAGTAATGAGGCAACAGGGCAGCGGAATTAATAAAATGATGGAATTTAGGGTCACATTAGTTTAGCTAATATTCAGAACATTGAAAACATCTGTAGATTTGTATTTTGTTTACAATGAAAACTGCACACAGTCTTAAAATTAAATGTACTATTTTTACACAGCAGTGATTCATGAAGAAACCTGAAAACTTACAATATTGATACTGTGGAAAATGATTGTTGTTACTGTCTGAAATGTTTTTAGAATCAGCGTATTGATATTTTGACAGAGTTACTATTAATGTATGTAATACTGCACACTAATAACAAAACAACAGGAGGGAGGGCATCACTCATCCATCTTCTCTCCTCCCCCTTCTTGCTTTCTCTCTCTCTCTCTCTCTCTCTCTCTCTTTCCTTCACTCTCCTTCACCTCCCCCTACTTGGCCGTCTCTTCATCGTCTTCCATCTCTGTCCTTCTCCAGACTAATCTCGATTTTGCCCATGCTGGCTCCCTCGCTCCCCTCCTCCTCTGTGATAATTGACCTTGTTCAGACTGTGGGGGGATATGCAATGTGCTTCTGCTTGCACCTCTGAAGAACAAGGTGACTTGGGCACCAGTCAATAACTGTTTCACAGATGCAGACATACCGGTACACACACAGGAGAATATCTTCCCAGCCCAAAGAAAAAAACACATGTATGTCCAAAACAGCAACTGTTCTGGTTGCGAATTGTTGATTGTACTAAAGCAATGATCACATGATTGAACTTCATGGCACATTGCATGTTAAGGTCTGCTCCTCAGTGTGATGATAAAGATTCTTGAAAGGTTCTTTAAAGAGCAAACCAATTAAAGGGGTCTTAAAGCACTACAAGAGAGAACCTCCCACATGCTTATGGCGTATACATACATGAAATGGTATGAATGTGTGTGGCTATGTATTTAACACTTTGTGGGCACCAGATGTTTCCAGTTTCCATTGATTCAATATTTAACTGATCCACATGAGGAAGTTTATTTATTCATATTTTAATTTAACATATTTTATGTATATTTAAAAAAAAAAAAAAAACATAAAATTGACCATAATCATTTTTTTTTAATTGCAAATGTAAGCTGATCTAGAAGTTTTACAACAGGGAATGATTTACGAATTCCCATGTCTGTAGAAGTTGTGAGGTGCTATCTTGTGAGTGAGGCCAAACACTGACCAGCATGCTCATGACAAGACAACGTGAATTATCAGAGTCTAAGTGAACCAGGAATATGTCATAGAAGGCATCATTACCACCCACAGTGGACAGTGCAGTGCAGAAATCATATTTACATATTTATTTGCTTCCATGGGACATGGCAAAATTCATGGAAGGCTATACTATTTTTTCATCCCTCGTTCCTTCAATTCACTCCCATTCATTTTCAACAACACCTAAAATATTTTTGGAACGCACCTGGACCACACTCTGTAAAAATACCTGGGACTCCATAGCAACCATAAACAGGATGGGCAGCCCATTCCCTTTCCCCAGCAACCACCTAGCAAAATTAGCAATCATCAAACTACACAAGAGCAACCATATTGGATACATTCAGCAACCAGTGTATTAACCAAGAAGCCACCTAGTAACACCACAGCAACCAAAAGCTATATCATAGCAACACCTTAACAACCACATATAAATACCTTTGAAACTACAGAGCACCCCTTAACATAGCAACCACCTTGAATACCATAGCAACCATCTAACTACACAAGAACAACCATATTGGATACATTCAACATACATTCAAGTTGCCTATTAGCTTAAGTGCTGTTGCATTTATTTATTTGCAAAAAAAATAAAAGAAATGCTTCACAAATATGATAATGCATACTTTCAGTGTGGGTGTTTAATAAAAAAGGCAAGAGAAAGTGTTTATACTATGTTTTTACTTTTACATTTTAACCCCTATTTTCAGCCTAGAAACACCTTAACCAGACTGTTATCATAGCAACCACTTACTAACCACTAACACCTTAACTACCAAACGCTATATCATAGCAACACCTTAACAATCACCTATCATTACCTTTAAAACCACCAAGCATCCATTACCAACACCATAGTGACCCCCTTAGATACCTTAGCAACATCATAGAAACTACCTAGAGTACCACAGCAACCATCTGTCTACAGCAATGCAACCATTGTTTTCTAGTTACACAGTGTTCTCTGCACAATCTTGTTCTTTAGTGGTTGCCTTTTAGCTTAAGTGCTGTTGCATTTATTTATTTCCACAAAAATCAATAGAAAGGTTTCACAAATATGATAATGCATACTCTCAGTGTGGGCGTTTGTGCATGAATTTAATAAAAACAGCGAGAGAAAAAGACGAGAAAAAGAAGAGCGGCTTTTATATTTCAATCCCCCATGTTACTCTTTCAGCCTAGAGTAATTTCTCTCACACACATTTTATCATGCAGTGTTTGAGGAGGAGAATTAAATGGTCTTGGCGAGAGGGAGCATATTGGAGTGATACAAAAGGCAGAAGAAATAAATTGAAGATAGGAGCACAGAAAGGGATGTGAATTCAAACCGAGGTAACAAAGCTTGAACGGAATAAGAACCAGGAGTGGCAGCAGAGACTCACAGCCAGACGGCCAAGAGTGAAGGTTACTAACTAAATCACAAGGAGGGTATTTTACAGAGGGAGAGCGAGAACGCGAGAGCATCAGAGAAAGAGAGACTAAATGGCGAGAGCGGCATGTTCAGCATGTGTGAACAGGCTGGGGGGAAACAGATCGTCCCCCAGGATTCATTGTTGTACGGCTGGCTCTGCCATCTGAATACTGATGATAGGTCTTTTGCTGAGCTATCCACAGATCTACGCTAGAAAGCACAGATGCACACGCAGCAACGAGGACGACTGGTCTTCTGCCCGGCTGCTTACTTTACTACCTTGCCTGATTTTGTATATTCACACTCCTGTATAACATATCCACTCAGTCAACCACTCAACCACCAGTCAATACTCAATTAACTTACTTAGAGGAAAATCAGAGCTAAATGCAGAACTCATTGCCATATTGGTGGAGGCGGCTCTGGCAATCTTTCTGCCAAATTTGTGGGCGGGCTGAATTTGTATTCACTCCTGTGGGCTCGGGGGGATGTTTATGTATTACCATAAATGAGGTGCTTGCTATGTATATGCATATACGAGGGTCTTAAAAACTATATCATTTCCATCAGATTTAAATCTGATAAATTGCAATAACACATATTGAATATATGCACTACATCAACCTTTAAATATACAGTTTGGCCCATAAATATTTGGGCAGTGATAAAGTCTTCATAATTTGGGCACTGCATTCCAAGATTCAAGATTCAAGATTTAAAATTCAAGATTTAAATCCACCACACTGGATTTAAAATAAAACCAATAAGATTATTATATGAGATAATTTAAAAGGATGAACAAAAAAAATCTTATGAAGTGTTTTGTTTAGTGAACCATTTTTCCAGAGTCTCCTCATTTCAGTGGATTAAAAGTAATTGGACAAATGATCTAAAAAGCTATTTTATGGGCACTATGGGCTATGCACTCATTAATCTATTAATCTGTTAAGGAGGTAAAAGGTCTGGAGATGATTTTAGGTAAGGCATTTACATTTAGAAGCTATTGCGGTCAAAAAAGATCTCAATGGAAAATAAAAAATTATCATTAGACTAAAAAAAGGTGAAATCCATCAGATAGATAGCGTAAATGTTAGCAGTGGCCAAATGAACAGTTTGGTACATTCTGGGAAAAAAAGAGTGCAGTGGTGAGTTCAGGAACGCGATGTATTTCACTTGCTTAAGACAAAACTAAAGGCAGAAAGATCCACAGACCAGCAACAACTGAAGCTGCAGTAAAAACCTGGAAAAAAAGCATCATAAAGAACATATGGTGATGTCCATGAGTTTTAGAGTCCAGGTTTAGGAACATTTTATTTATGGTAAAATTCATTTGTAAGGCGTGCTTAAATCATTATATTTCACCAAATATCGTCAGTGTGCCTTATAATCCAG
The DNA here is from genome assembly GCF_023375975.1 of Astyanax mexicanus. Lineage (NCBI taxonomy): Eukaryota > Metazoa > Chordata > Actinopteri > Characiformes > Acestrorhamphidae > Astyanax > Astyanax mexicanus. The sequence goes on along the minus strand of NC_064409.1, from coordinate 35,324,673 downwards.
TGCGCTTTATGTATATATTTTATTAGTCAGGTTGTAAGGAGCAGCAAAGCCACTCTGCCTAAGTACAGTGTTATACAGGAGTTTCAGTTTAGTTCTCCAGCACTGAGGCTGGAGCAGCATTAGCATTAGCCGCTAACCGCGCTAAGCTCTAGCTCTTTCTCCGTTCAGTGAGGTGAGTATATCAGACTGTAGCCTGAACGTTTACAGCATTAAAACAAGCTATGTGGGCCAAACCGCTAGCTTATATCACTCTGGGTTACTGGAACACTCAGGGTTCCTCAGTGTAGCGCTATCGGGTGGCTAGCGCTAGCAGTAGCCGCTAATGCTAATGCTGCTGCTCCCAAACTTCTAACATCTAAGCTTACTGTAAATAAATGGAATGGAACGGTTTTCAGGAGAGAAATCTGTGTAGATTAACATCCAGCGGTGAGACCTGCTGAATTAGAAGAAAAACATGGTGACATTCCTGTTCATTACTAGTGTCTCATAATGCCTTACAATCCGGTGTGCCTTATGTATGAAAATAGATCAGAAAATAGATGTTTATTGATAGTGCGCCTTATAATCTTGTGCGCCTTACGAAAAATACGGAAACTCTAGTGCAAAAAAATTAAATATCAATATTGGATACTAAGCACATCTGGGCTGATATACTACTACAAGTATTTGGAGTAAGAAAACTATGTAAATGACCATTTCTGTCACCTTTTCCTTCATGAAGCAGATGCAACACATCCTAAGTACAGACTGGATAGCAAGGACAGGCCACTGTGATCCTGTCATGTAAGGTGCTCTGTCTCAGTGTTAGACATTTTGTGATAAATTGGTCTACTTGGGGGAGGGGTGTTCTCGCACTCATTATGCAAACACAATTCAGATGAGATGTGCACAGAGCAGGAGGAGAAGGGGATAATATGGCATAAATTATGCATAGAATACCTCGCTTGATTGACATACTACTCAGACTTTCCACATGTCGCATCGATCTGTTGATTAGATGATCCTGAGGTTGAAGTGTCTATGGAATTTTAACCAGGGCAGGAATTCTGGACACTCTAAACATTAATATGAATTACCTGTAATTTGAACACCTATTGAGCAGTACTACAAAAAAGATGATTTCTTGATCACTATAATGATTGTTTATCATAATTTTGTGATAGTGATTTAAACCGAAAGCTACAGAATCCAATAAGCCCCTATACCAGTCACCAATGCATTTTTTGTATGCTTTGACCATGTGATATAGTAGTAATACAACAGTACATTTCATACTATGCAAAGCTCACGCGAGCTAGATTGACACACAGGGGCAAGCACTGACGAGTCTTACTCTGTAGCTGATTAGTAAATATATATGTTTCAATGTCCAAAATGTCAGTCTCTACTAGCCTTGCAGTGATGGTACATTACCTTGCTATGGTTAGCGAACCTTACTGAAGCATAGTGATTACTTGTTCAGCAGATAATTAGCCAACCTGCCCATTTTCACGGCTCCAGCACGCTGTTTGTCTGCTGTTTTCTATACCTGGCAAATCTGTATGCAGAAATGAGACTGGGGGAATGGTGCTTGGCAGATTAGGAGACAAATAAGAAAATATTGGCTGATGCCCTGCTGGCAACAGTTGCCGGTGTATAAACTTAACATATTTCTTTAATATCTGATGATACATCTTGGACATATTATAAGATACTACAAACAATATAATCCTTAATGGTCCTTTCATATGTTGTGAGCTGTTATATTGTAAAATGTTGCATCATAAACACAACATCTGGCTAAATATCATATACCAAACATGTTTTTGTTCACAGATGTTGACACTGAATAACACTAAATAAATTAAATAAGCAATAACTACATAAAAAAAAACTTTAGCAGTGATATTCCATTCATAAATGTACCTCAGCAGTGACAGAATAATTTAGACATAGAAAGGCAGCATTTTGTGTGAATGCTGCTTAAAAATACTCTATTAAGAGTAAACACTGAAAAATGAAAAAATTAGTTATTCTTCTGTGTAAATGATTTAATCTTTTTACTTCAAGTTGTCCAAACACTAAGTGTTTTTTTCTTTCTGAATTTTTTAGCTGAATACTTTCAGTTGCCAAATATTGTATTCTATGCATCCCTAATTGCAATGTTAGTAGTAACATTTCAACATATCTTCAACTCAGTGTAACAATCAATTCAGCTGAAAGAAAAACTCAAATAAACCCCTTTAAGTAACAAACTAGCAATAACCAAAAAAAAGCCTTGTTTCAGCACCATCCACAGTCAATAAATTCTCACACACGACTTTCAGAGACATGGGTTTCATGGGCCATTACTGTATTGACTCAGTGGTCAGTTGGGCTGTATTTCAATAATAGCTAGGACATAGCTGTGGATCATTTTGGCTTACCTCCTGCTGACGGCTCTGTGGTTAAAGCAGCGTGAGGTAAATCCTGGATGCTGCTTAAGCTTTCCACCTCTGGCTCGCTTGTAGTCGGCACAGACCATGGAAATCTATCAGGATCCCCATCAGTAGCCTCAGTCTCCAGAGTCCAGTTGGGAACAGTTGCCATGGCTGTAACGTCCTCCACAGCTTGCCTGGGGTTGATGGAATCCTCCGGGGTAGTGGTGGGACTAGGCTGGAGCTGTGTGGTGGCTTCAGTTGGCAGTGAAGTGGAAACAGCTGGCTGCTGTTTTATAGTAGTTGACTGAACCGGTGTTGGTGGAGTGGGATGTAGCCTGGGCTCTGATGATGGTAACTCTGATGTCTGGAAACCAGTGGTTGTGGAAATTGGTTTGTTTTGGGGTCTTTTCTTCTTTGCATTTTGTAATTTGACAGACTTGGTGGTTGGCTTGGCGCTCCAGCTCACCTGTGTTGTGGAGGTTGATGATTCCTGTATAGAAGAATCTGATGTTATGATCACATATCCATGGGTATCTTGTGTAGATGCTTTTTCTGTGTTACTACCTCCATTGGAGGGCCAGAGATCAAGGTCATAGCTTGGGTAAGGTTGTAATATGGGCTTGGGATTGTCTGTTTGATGTCTTGCTCTGAGGAGTTCATCTTTGGGTGGTCTGGTACCCCTTTGTGGAAGAACAGTTCCTTTTGGAGCAGGGGTAGTTGTGACGTTATCAGACGGAACTACTGTGATTGACTGGTAAGAAGGTGTGGTAAGTCGTGCCATCACCAGTCCTCTATTGCCTTTCTGAACATTGATGATGTCTGCACTTATTGGGGGACTTCCTGTTGTTAGATTTTGCACAGTTGTTACAACATCTGTCTTTAATGACAGTTTGTAATCTTGTGAGGTGATGATGTTGGCACTTGTTTGTGGTCTTTCTGTTGGTGGGTTTTGTACAGTTGAGGCAACCTGTGCCTTTAAAGACTCTTTGAAATCTTGTACATTGGCAGTGTCTGTACTTGTTGGTTGACTTTTTGTTGGTGGATTTTGTACAGTTGTGGCAACGTTTGCTCTCAAAGACCCTTTTAAATATTGTATGTTCATAATGTCTGTATTTGTTGGTGGACTTTCTGTTGTTGGGTTTTGTAAAGTTGTGGCAACCTGTCCTTCCACAGTCCCTGGCAAGAAATTCAAGGGCAGTCCCAAAGAACTCAAAGGTGGAATTGGAAGTTTCACTTCCGGAATCCATTTTCCAAAGTAGGACCCTCCCCATATGCCTGAGGCTTCCTTTGATTGTGCAGTGGGCTTTGGCCTCTTTTTGCCGAAAAACCCTTCACAGACGGAGCTGAAGAACAAGAGCAAGAAGCAAACTACCAGTGCCCCCCGCAGACGAAGCATGCTGCCTGCCTTTTCCTGGCTGTCTGTAGGTCACATGGTGTCCTCCATCCAGCAGCCCTCCAGGCACACTGGTGCTCAAAGTGACCTAAAAGACAGATATGGAACATACAAAGACAAGGCCAGTTAGCTGTCTTGGATCTTTGAGTGATATGTAAAAAACAAAAAGTAAAGCACATTTAAAACCAAAGTGCTGTAGAGTTTTAATCTCGAGAAAAACTTAAACACACCCAAACATAAAAACAAACAATAGACATTAAGTAGATAAAACGGCACAATGATAAAACTAGGTTTTCAGGCTTATTTTGAAAACTATACTCTATAACGCTATTCCAGAGTCTCAGGGCTGCAACAGCAAAGGCTTGATCACCCTTGAGCTTTAGCTGCGACCGAGGAACAGCCAGGAGCACCTGACCTAAAGACCTCATAGACCTCATAGGAATGGGAAAAAGGTTCTAATGACTCATTAATGTAAGACGGTGCAAGACCATGCAGTGTCTAAAAAAGAAATCAAAGAACTTTAAACTGGAACCTGTAGTGAACTGAAGTGGTATGATCTTGCTTCTTAGTGCCAGTAAACCGTCTAGCAGTGGCATTTTGTACTAATTGTAACCAAGCCAGAGAAGATTTACTAATGCCAAGTGAATTGGACTTGATATGGACTCCAAGTGAGATGAAGCTGCAAAAGTTTAATTTGTGCCTGATTTTTAGAGATCCCCCCTTCGTGGGGCCTTTCAGACACTTCTGAGGTAGTCTGGGATGCCTTGACATTTTTTTTTTATAATTTATTTTTCTAAAGTGCTACACATGCTTATTTTCAGCACAGACTCAGCTGCAAGAATCTGAAAGTTCTAAATGTGTCATTAATCAAGTTTCGGATTAAATCTTCTCCAAACGCAGACTTTGCACACATGGTTAACACTTTTAGCTTAGACTGCTAGCTTGGACTTTGTAAAAACGGTGTTAAAAATATATTAATAATTTACAGAGTGTAATGTGCCTGTTGTTATTTATGATTCTCTCAAAGTAATTCAAAAATAAATTTACATACATTAACGGTCAGAAATCTTAGAACACCCCCATTTTTTCTCAAACGTTTTTGCTATTTATGCTCTTTGGGTGCAGTTAATAACCACAAATGGTGCAAAATCCAGTGTAAAAATAAACTGCATTAAACTACCAGGACCTTTAAGAAAAAACAAATAAACTAAAAACTGAAAAAGTCATTTTAGTATTGTAAAAAAAAAACGGTATATTGTAAAAGTAAACTGAGAGCCTTGAGATGTCTGTTATCCCATCACAGACTCAGAAGGGTTAATGGTCTTTCTCCAAATTATGCTTGTAACACTCCATTTCTTTTCTTTATTTTCTGCCTGAAATTACATGAGGTATTACACAGTAGTTTCATATTGAATGAAGTAATGTTACTGAAAAGCCTTCAAAACATTACTAAAACATTACATTACTTAACTTTACTAAATTACAAAAAAATCTAACATTTCTAAAATATATTGAAATGAAGTCATTTGTAATGGCTTGCATTTTATAATCCACATTATAGAGACTTCACACTGTTGAATGGAGTTCATATCCTCCATCATGTTCTGCTGCAGAAGATTGTGTCACTATTGGTTTAATTTTCCTTAGGTAAAATCTATAGCTGATTTCTGCTTCTGATTGGAAGTTATTCAAGCTGGAGTAAACAGAGAACAAGCAGCTTATCCAAGTGTCTATTTGGGAGTATAGCAGGAATAAAGTCAGCAGGCTAAGGCTAATGCTAGCAGATTCTAAACTGTCTGCTAATCCAGCTGCCCTACACTCAATGAGAAGGGATAAGGTGAATCTAGACGTTATTATCTATTTAGCATTGAGTCTCTCATTTGAAAATTACATAGCCTTCAAATTCATATCATTACGTTACTGTTATGAAGAAAACGCTTTATTCCTGGCAGTTTGTTTTAGGCTGTAATCAGTATTCTTAAATTTTCCAGTTAGAGCTTGGTGGCCTTGTATCGTCTTTACTGCTCTGTATTGACAAAAGAGCAGCCCCATTGAAGCTCCATTGAAGCTCTAGTTATAGGGAGCTCTTTGAGAATATGAATGGGGGGGTGGAAGCTCCTATGTGCAGCTGGGGGTTGGGTTGGGGGCTTTCTTTGGATTGATGGGGTAATTTAGGGGTTCAAAGCCAATGAGGCTGTTGCCTCAGTGAAGCGAGTGGAGTACTGATGGAATTTCTCTCAGAACCTGGAGTGAAACCTGGGTGCTAAAGGAAGCTTCCAACTCTCCAAAATTGCATCCTCCATCTTCTGTGCTTCCTCTTTCTCTCTCTCTTTTTCTTAAAAACCCATGATTGATTTCTTCTTTAATCCAGGATGAACTGTAAAACCCTTCCAGTGGGAACAACACCAGTTTGTGCTCCGTCTGCCAGCAGACGAGTTGAGTAGCCATTTTAAACCTTACCACCCCCCCCCCCCCCAACAACCCCCTCCCACCCCTTTCAGTCTCTCCTTCCATCTCCTTCTCTTTCTCCAGCTCCCTTGGTGGCCTCACTAATAGAAATTCTGCCAGCACTGTTGGGCTTAATTCCTCTGTTTTAATGGCATGGATGGATAATCTAGTTCTTACATCATTCTCATCTCAGAGATGACCTTCCTCAAGGGCCTCAAAGATTCCACTTTCTGGTGCATCAGCACCAGTTAGAAAACCTCCATGGCTCTAGAACAGTGGAGGCAAATTTAGACGAACAGATCTGAGTTCTATTTTTCTGTGAACTGTCCCAAATTGGTTGCGCTGTGAAACATTCTGGGTTATGCAATGGCTCCACTTCACAGTGGAACAGCTTGTCTTTTGGATATCTTGACAATTCCTTTAGAAAAAATTATTTTGCTAAAATAAAAAAAAAAGATAATCCCAGAAACTAAAAATGTATCTTTTCTGTTTAAAGCTGAAGCCATAAGTTACTGAGGTTCAAGACGATACTGCTACAAAACTCAGATGTGAAGGTTTTTTCATAAAAAAATGCTAGTTCATGTTCAATGTATAGTATCTCTATCCTTTCTTTTCTTAAGTGTTCATATACAGTATTGTACGTATGTATGAAACATCTGTACCTAAGCAATTTTATGTTAAAGCTATGTATAGAAATAAGTTTGCATGATGCTTATGTAATAATTCGTATAGAAAGAAATTTAATAAATTAGAATAAATACACTTTTTAAAAGAAATGAACTAAAATGGCTTATTTGTGCAATGGCATAGAAAATCCACAAAACCACTTAATGGTTCTTCAGATAACCATGTTTGTAATTGAGATTGTGAGTGTAAAGGGCCCTTTTGAAATGTTTATCACAATATATATTTTAAGGAAGAACCTTTAAATTATTCAAGTAGAATTTATAAGTTATATGTAAGTTCTTTAAACATTCACAGCACCTCTTTCTCTATTGCCTTGTCTTAAATAACCCTTTCTGACACCAAGTTTAACAGGAGTTTACAAACAAATATTAATGCGAGAAAACGTTAACAAGTGTATCTTGCTTAAAAAAAGAAGGCCTTATATTTTAAGCTATAGTTTTAAGCTAGCAGCCATTTTAGTGTCCTCAGCAAGAGGATTGGAAATTTGGATTCACTCCATTTTTGTTTTTCCAATTTCCACATTTTATTTATGACCCACTTCTACCAGTGCTAAAAGAACCAAAGCTAAGTTGTGTTTACTCTAAATCACATTGAGCCAGTCACACACATCTTTCCTACTGCCAGTTTTGCAGACACTTGTGTTGGCTTTTATCCTTCTGAATGTTGGGGGAGAGGGATGTCTATCCTGGCCATAAATGCTATCCTGGCACCCCTCAGTTTGTATATTTCTAAGCATACCAATTAACACATATTGTTATACAACTTTTGTATTCATATAATTTGTTTATATATATATATATATATATATATAACTATTTATTTAAGTGTTTTAAATGAACATGAGGATTCTAAACCTTTTGCACAGAACTGTACATTAGCTTTCAGCTGACAGCATCAAGCAGGTACATGCATCTAAAGTGAAAGCAGCTGTAGGTTATGCTGCAGTGGATTATGATGTTCTATTTTGGGTTGTGTCGTATCGTTAGGCCAGTAGACAGAGTGTTGTTAAGCTATAGCATTCTGCCTGACTGCTGTGTCTGCAGGGAGACGGTGTGTGAGTCCAGAAGCTGCCAGACTGGGTAAATCAGAGTCAGATACTCCCTGTAGTTTTCTACTCACTGACACTCAAACCACAAGTGTAGGGTACAGCTAGAAACTGGCAGTCAGAGGATTTTTTCGTCATTGTAGGAAGTGTAATATTCATAAGATGCACATCAGGATAGTTATAAATGATCTCTGGAGCACTTTTTGTTACTACTGCCAGTCTAAATGAGTAAAATATACGACTGAATCTTTCAACCTTTCTCCCTCCCTCCCTTCCTACCACTTCATTCTTTCACTGTCATTTATGTGTTCACTCGAGTAGAAACATTGACTGACCTAGTAGAAGAGCATGATGGAGGGGGAAAGAGGTTTTTTGAGAAGTAAAGATCTCATAGTTGTGGTGAAAAAGACTATGCAAAAAAGCTAGAGAATACGAGAATGTATTTTGTGAACTTTTAACCCTTTCAGGCATGTACATTTCCTTAAAAACAAAAAGCATTCTTTTAAATGTGTCTGATATATTACATATTAAACAATTACACTAAACCAGATTTGGGCTGTGAATTTTTAAGTGTAAGATCAAAAGTAATTCATTTGTATGTATTTATTTTGGTGGTGTCAATCAATTAAAACAATTATTCAAAAAAACAAATGGCTTTGTGATTAATCACGATTAATCACACTTGTCCTTCTGAAAATAAATTAATGAGTGTATGACTTGCCAAATGGATTTATATTAGTGTTGCTAATCACTTAAAGCAACATTGTATTTGTCATAACAATATTCTGTGATTAATCATGATTAAAATTATAATTAAAGTTATTGCTGGTATAGTGTGGTGTGCCTGGAGAAAAGAGCCTTTTTTACTTATTATTATATCTCAGGGTAGTTATGATGATTTTTAAATTACAGTAGAAGAGGTACATTAGATGGTTAGTGGGGGTTATTAAATCCATATTTCACCAATAGAGCGTAATCTAGCTTTTTATTTAATAATGGTAACAGGCTGCAGAGTTGTCCTTGCTTGGGTGCCATATATGTTAGTCTCTGAGCACAAAAATTTAATTAAATAAGCACAAAAAACATCCACTGTTCTAATAAAACTTTAGTAATAGCAGGGCCACTCCTGGCTTTCACTTTTTCTGTGCTACATAAAATGCAAACACAATTTCAGAAAATGTACAGATTTCCTCTGCAAACACAATTACAAATTGAAACCTTAGGAAATTACAGTGTCCACAGTGCCACAAAGAGTTAAATATAATCCTTTAATCATTCTGTCCTCAGAGAATCTGAATGCTTTGATTTTCTTTTATGATTTATATAATTCCTTCTTACACTTGTTATCCTCTTTTATTATAATATAACAACCCTTTTCTTCCAGTATCATTTTCCTCACATACAGAAAAAAGACCTCACAGAAGGCCTTGGTGATATGACTGAGTACTCACATCTGAATATGCTTCAGAGAACTGGCAATATGAAATAAAAAATGATGAAGTAAAAGGTTTTGTAAAAGAACTAACACCAAAAACACCATAGATCTATAGGATCACTACCGCAATCTACAGGCAAGCCATCAATTCACCGCACAGCTTGATTTAGGGTGTGTAAGTTTATCTTTCCGATCGTAACAAAAGGAAAAATACACCTTGTGCGTTTCCAATATAGCAATGAACGTCTGGCGATTGAGTGTATTCAGGGTTTACTTCTATCAGTGGCGCACCTTTTTTTTTTTCATTGCCAAGATAGCAATTAGCCCTCCAGACCACCACACCCTCAGTGTAGATGTATTCACAAGCTCTGTCACTATTATTATATTACTAAGGTGTATGATAATGAATATCACGACACACCTTGCGCAGAGTGTAAGATAGGGCTCAATGTTGCTGATATGTTTAAATGTTTAACTTTTGTTAGTTGCACTGGATAAGGGCATCTGATAAATAGCTTAAATGTAAATGTAAATTTTTTCAAAAGTAAATATCTAACTCTATGTAAGTAAAATACTGTAAATGCATCTTGCGCGTTACCAATATAGCAATGATCCTCTGACAATTGACTGTTGTCTAGGTTCATTTCAGTAAGTGCCGCACCTCTGTTTTCCGTTGCCAAGATAGTAATTAGCCTTTCAGACCACCACTCCCATTGGTGTAGAAATATTCACAAGCTCTGTCTCTATTTTAATGGTATTAACTATTTTAAGATAGGGCCCAATATTGCAGGCATTTTTAAATGTTTAACTTTTGTAAGTTGCATTGGATAAGGGCATCTGCTAAATTCCTTAAATGTAAATGTAAAAAGAAAATATCTAACTGTATATAAGTAAAATATATTTTAAAATAACAAACATAAGACATTTTCATATTACTTCAGTGACACTGCAAACTGTACTGAATTACATTATTTGAGATTATTTGCACAAGATAATGTTTTCTGATAATGAATATTATTCATCTTCTATTCAATTATTCTTTTCTAAATTAAGTCATACACAGATGGCAACCTGTTTAGCAACTTTAATATTAGGATATGGTCATGTTTTATATCTTGTATAAAATAGTATTAAATATTCTTTACTGTACTGAATATTCCCCAACCCTACCACACTCTCACAGTGACTTCAGTGTTTAATATGGTCTGTTCTGGCAGTAGAGTCGTAGATTTCAATTTGTAACTTTACAGCGATATTCTGAAGACTTGCTATATTCAGCCCTTTACTGTCCTTGTTGAATAGCACTTTAATGAGTGCCAATCAATGCTTATTGGCTTTGAGGGAATTGTTGATGTGCATGGGGCGATCAATGATGATTACAACAAGAATAAATGGAAAGGCAAAGAACAAAGAAGCATTAGAAGAGAGAGATATGGAGGTATCTGACAGAACCGCAGTAGCTTTCCACTGTGTGAAGTGTTCCAAATGAATTTCTTGAGCTGAGGTGTATCTTAAATGCTGATGGATTGACTTGTCAGCAGACGGCTTACTTCTAACGCGTTTCTATAAGTGCGTGGAGGCGTTTGCAATCAATGGCTTACACCTCTCAGTAATGGGTTGATTTATGGGCTGTGAGTCTTGCTCCTTGCGTGGGTTCTGGCTCATAAATGCTGGCATAGGAGGACATTTATGGCCCTTTATAGAACTAAACAATACCAGTGTAAGGGGGCTCCCCTTTTTGCCCTTGGTTTATATTGTCATAGTCCAAATGGTGACTTTCAAGGAGAAGACAAAAATGTTCTTAACTTTGAATGAAATCATGTAAAATAGTTAATTCCAAGAGATTTTGAAGCATTTTGGACAGTTCATCTATAGTTGTTTACACAATGTAAAGCAGCTACAGGGTTCGAATAATGGAGAAAACTCAAAATGGACAAAACTGGATATACATGATTTACATTGGACAGCATCTATAGATTAGACAGTTTAGATTTAGTGCTCCAAAGGGTTCTCTAAGGATATTTTCACAGCTAAAAGTCTGGACCAGTGTTCACACCACAGTTCGGGTCTTTGTTATATTGTCTATACTTTATATAATATATTGTAGAATGCTAAAAGTTTGTCAAGTTGCTTTCCAGGTGTTGTGATGAATTCTAGCTCTCTGTCAAAATACGTCTCCCCTTCACATACAAATGCGCCCCCACAGCGGAATTATTGTAAAAGATTATCCTCAGATTCCTTTTATTGCTGTTTATAATTAAGGGATAATCTACTGTTACAGTAAATATATGAATTCCCAGTCTAAGTGTTTGTATCCATACTGCTACGTGATGTGCCTTCATTAAAAGTGGAATTTTTATTCGGGTTTGATTAAAAACTGCCTCAGCTTTCTGTAATTGGTCCAAAAGTTTGAACCATCAAGAAAAGTGCTTTTACACTGCAGATGGTTCAGTAGATCCAGACTGAGAACACCTATATTTTGTTCAGACCAAACTCTGGTCCTTTGGTCTGGACCGTGGTTTACGGCCCCTTTCACATTTGCTACTTTGGTGCTTTGTAGATGATTCCACTTTGCTTCTCTATAGAAGCCTTTTTCCGTTTGGTTCCAGTTTAAAAAGTTTGTGTAAAGGGCCTTTTAAAAGTTTAAAGAACCTTCACATAATGTTACCTTTATAGCATCTATAAGAAATTACAGATTCCTCTTAGAACCTTCACATTACAGTGTGTGCACTATAACAGCTCCTTTGATGAATAGCTCACTTGGATGCTTTAATCATATTCATGCATAAAAGGGTGTAAAATGTAAAAAAGGGTGTAAAAAGATTTTAATATTACTGTTACCAATAAAATAACACCTTTTGGTACTACATGAAACCCTCTGAGTGTTGAGAACCATTGACTAAAAACGTGGTTCTTCCATGACTTTGCAAAGAAAACCTGTTTTGTCATCCTTGTTTAGTGGAATGTCATGACATCTTGCAATGTGGTAAAAATGGATTTGTCATTGGTGGTGCTGAATCCACTTGAGATTGTTTGCAAAGAAAACAAAAAAGAAACCTTAAAACTGTAGAATTTAAACGTTTTTTAAGAGATTTCAACAGATTGCTCGTCACATGCAAAGACAATTGTGTCATTTCACTTAGGGCTAACTCCAGCCCCATGTGTTGGTGGCTAACCTGTTGAGATGTCTACACATTAATCTCCTCTGGTCTATTAAGTCTAAGGTTCAGTCTAAGACATGATTATACTTAGATATCTCTGTAATTATAGTCACATACAGTATTTAAGTTTTGTACATTGTTGCTGTTTTACTGCTTATCCTATATAATCACACTGCATGAACACCCTTTGGGCATCAGGAACCCTTAAGTTCTCTGCAATCATCATGTCATCTATTTTTTTTCTAGAATCTGAACATTTCTCTATTTAATCCATCCTATCTACTCTATTCCTGTATGCCTGTTGATAATGGCAGCGTATTGCACTGGGCTGAACTGCGCTCAGTCCATCGACTGATGCTGGCTGTCCTTGTTTATCTCACGCTGAGCTCTGCAGCATCACAGTGCATAGACGAGCCCCCCGAAGGTCACAGCTAGACTGAGACCAAATACATCTGTCAAAACATCCAACATTGACTTTAAAGCATCGATACATTAGCGGTACTGTGCAACCTGTTGACTGGGTAGCTGTGGTAATATGCAGCATCCCTGCAGGCTTTAGCTGAGCCTGAACCCGATACTGGTGTTGTGTTTTCTTTTATCTGGATACACACACACCAAACACACACACACACACCAAACACACACACAAAGATACACAGGGCTCTACAACACCCCACAGGGAGTCAATTATGCTTGGCTGTGAAAGTGTGATTAATGAACTGTCACGTTAATGTTTTTATTGGCCATTTGCTCGATGCATCTGCATCACCTGATAATTTCAAATGCTCTCGTCTGAAGGCAGCTTGCTCCACTGGCTGCTGCCTTCACCATGGTTACTGGCAGAGCAGAATAGGTCTGGTTCAGAGCATGCGGCTGCCTGTATTAATATATATATATATATATATATATATATATATATATATATATATATATATATATATATATATAGATTCAAGACATAGCCATATACATGGCTCTATAAAGAGACCTTCACTCCTACACAAACATCATATAAATCAGATTTTTTTTTTATCAGAGCACAGAGCAGAATTTATAGTAGGCACAATATTGACAGACATGTCAGTGGGTGGCATTTAACAGGCGCAGTCACATGCTTACACACACCGCTGCCTGTACATGTTTATATCTGCAGATTTAACCCTACCTGCTCATTCTGTTCCGAGAGGAGGAACCTATCAGCTGATTGTGCCCTCTCTCTCTCTCTTTCTCTCTCTATTACTAAGTCTCTCTCGTCCCCTGTTTATGTATGTACTGTTGTATGTATGTGATGCTATCCCCAGTGACAGATCATCTCCAGCAGTATCCAAGCACTAAAAGACTGCAGGTCACTCACCCTTTCCCAGCTGAGAAGCAGGAGTTGATAGGAAGGAATATGGAGTCCTGTACTATAAGCAGCAGTAGCAGCAGCAGCAGCAGCAGCTCAGCTGCAGGAGAGATCAGTCTGCCTGTGCCTGTGGGAGAGAAACTGAGCTTCAATACTCTCTCTCTCTCTCTCTCTCTCTCTTGCTCTACCTCTCTTCCCCTCCCTCCCTCCCTCTCTCGTTTACTCTCACTGCCTGTGCCTCCCTCTCCCTCTCCCTCTCTGTAGCTCTTGCTCTCTCTCTCTCCCTCTCTCTCTCTCTTTCTCTCTCTCTCTCTCTTTTGCAAGAGGTGTTCTTGTGCCGCTCTCTCTGGATGTCACACACGCGCGCGCGCGCGCACACACACGTGCGCACACACACACACACATACACACACAGAGACATGTACAGTTCAGTGACACAAAAATCTTCATTTTAATGTACACACACAGTATACTAAGGAAATATCTGGAGCTTTTTAAAGGATTCTGATCCATTCCTCCTAAAATGTTAAGTGTAAAAAGAAGAAAGCAACTTGTGACAAGTGTCATCAGACTAGACCCTGGTCTTTCCACAAAACTGCATAAAGGTGCCACCCTCGTACTCTCTAAAAGGCTCTCGGATGCTACTTTTGTGTAGTGTACCTCTTGGTGAGATATCTACAACACACTTAAATATAATTTTGCCCAGTTGACTGGGCATTTTCACACCAGCACTATTTAATCAGTTTAGAACGAACTCTGGTTTGCATCTGGTTTGTTTGCGGTTCATTCGGGCAGGTATGAAAATCACACTAAACAGTAATTACACTCATGTGAAACACCACCTCACTGAGACCCACAAAAAGGATGTGACCAACTAAGAAATATACATATATTGCATATTTCAGTATTTAAGCTAAACTGCTGTTTAGGTGTAGTTAAATCCAATTAATTACCCAGATAATTACAACAGCTATACAAAAAAACGCTGCTTCTGCTGTTACTCCATGCTAATTTGTTAACACACAGAATGCTGTATGTGCTGCGCTTGATGCTGTATCACTCACGCCTGTGCAGCTCCACTTACTGATGCAAAAGTGTGGATGCCGCAATAACCATTGAAAACACTGTGTTTGAATGTGCATTTTGGTGCTTTAGGTTTGTGCCTGTATGAAAACAAACCAAACAGAGCGGAAAATTACTCTATAGCACTATCTGGACGGGATTAGCTTCTCAGGGGGTCCTGGGTAATTTTCTCTTTTATTTGGGGTCCTCTGTAATTTTATAATGACCATGTACGTGTTTTTCTCAGACGTCCTCTGAATGCTCACCTCTCGTTTAATAAAATAGCTAATTGTCCACTGCCACACACCATAATTACACTTTGGGCACGCATTACCACAGAGAGCCACATAAGCACAACAGCTAGTGGAAATGGAGGAGCTACTGGACCAATTCCTCACATGACAATGCAATATCAGGTGACCTAGAAAGCCTCAAAAAAAAAAAAAAACACACTGGTCCTCCTGTTTTTTCAATTGCAGTCCAGATGCAAGAGTTTAATTACTGAGTAGAAATGTGAAATATTTTTTGAAATATTCCGTGGAATAATCATCATTGTACTGAAATAACTTTTAGGCCATTTATTAGTGGTCATCATCTTTGTTTACAGTGATGTCATGAATGAAAAACATTGACCGCTATGGACTGCAATGCGTTGTCTTTATTGGCCAATCTAAGTTCAGTTTGGGAGCCAACAACAGCCTTGTAGTGACGTTTTAAATGTGCTTCTGATGTGAAATGACTCACTACCCCAAATGGTGTGTTGATCTGGGGAGCCATCACATATGAATGTTAGTCACCCCTAGTAAAGATACGAGAGATACCAACAGCTCAGTGATACTCAATGTGTACTGTCCTGTAATAAGAGGGCTTTCAATTTGCATTTTTAAGAAGGATAATGGTCCCCCAATCATAGCAAGGCTTTTCCAGCAATGGGTTTTCTCAGACTGCAACACTGTCTTGTCCTGTCTAGTATGCTAGTGCCAGTATTAGCACCCTACCAGATCACAGGATCTACAGACACAGCTGCAACATCTATAGGCAAATATGCAGCAGGATATGATGAAACCTGTTTGCCTACATACCAAACTGTACCTCATCTTGTACCTAGCTTTTCCTATATAAACGTATGTCATCATTATTATTATTATTTATTTATTTTTTTTTTCTTTACCACCCCTCTTAGCCCTTGTATCTGTGTGTTTATTTCAGTCCACAATAGCAGAGGTTTCACCTCAGTGAGCAGATTGTTTGTCTGCAGAGAGCAGCTGCTGGAGGAAAACAGGTACCAGAGCCAAAACAACAACACACAACACACTTTTACCTACAAAGATTAGCATGTTTTGGTCCTGACTTCTGCCACACAGAGTAACAGTCAATAGGCTTATCTCTGTCCCATCAAACATCTCAAATTTAGCTCATTGTGTTTCCACAAAAAAAGGAAAGTGGAGGATCATGTCTGAATCTGTGATCCCCGGAATTCTCCACATTTAGAAACAATTCCAAGCACCCCAGCCCAAGGAAATGTAATTTCCTCATTGTCTGTGGTGCATTCAGCCTGAATTCCTAAAGGATCTATTCACAGAGATGAGGCTGGTGGGTTATTTGTCCTTTCTCATACACCTGTTTTGTAACCTATTATGTAAAAGTGGTGGTAAAGGTAAATAAAGGACACAAACCTAAAAGTAGAAAATTGCATTTTCTGATAGAAAAGCCAAATGCTTATGCCACTTACTTACACGCAAGCAACAGAAGTAAACTATTACAAGTTTAATATTTAACAATTTTAGTAAACCTCACTGTAATCTATAGTTCGGTAAATGCATATTCTGCCATTTTCAGCTTCTCTTCTGTTGTTAAAAGGTGCCCGTTCTGTGGGTTTGAGGCTCGTATGTGTGTGTGAAGTCGCAGCTTGCTGTTCCCTGATTGGCTGGACATGGCACGGCCGGATTCATTTAAATAAAGTTGAGTTCTGCTGAACTTTTTTGCTGGAGGGCGGGGCTACGTTCAATGCAACGCAACCCAGCGTGCAGCGGGGCATGCGGCGATTCTCTCAATTGAAATGAATGGGATGCGTTGGTGCTTATGTGCCAATAGACGGGCACTGTAAGAACCTGCCACATGTCTGACTAACTAGGTATTGATGTACAGTACATTGCACAATGCCCACTGTTGTATTTAGCTCTAGATAAAAATATGCGCTCAATTGCAGAAATGTATGTTATAATTGTTGTTTGCTGCACAGAGCTCTGGCTTCCCCCTCAGGTTTAATAAAGTCTGCTTTTATTTAAAGCAAATGCCACTGTATTATTATCATTCTGCCAGCTAGACACCCACAGCCTGTTCTTGATATCGCATTAAAGCAAGCATCTCCTTGTTCCACAAGCCTCTACAGAGGACATTAATTTGGAACATCAGATGGCACCTCAGAGAGCGCCTGTGCTGATGAAAATTGTTTGTCATTAAGCTCAGCCTGGCAAATGGAGGCTCAGCACAAACCCTGCTGTTTCCAATGGATATTTGAATATTTCCCATGGGTCAGTGTGTCGCATGCCTACTTTCTGTCTGCCTGTTCTCCAGTTCCCCTCAGTGTGTTCCCTCAGCAAGAAAGTACAAAGCCTGCTCAGTTCTTTTACTCATTTATCCAACATCAAACGGATACTTGTATATTAATGTATCAGTTAGGCTTCTTTGATTATTACTTACATCTCTGGTTCAGCAGTTTAGGGAATAGGATGAAGAGTTCTGAGACTCCATACAGTGACATCTCCATACATCTTTTTAACACTGATGTAAATCTTTAAATATTTCTCATTATGTTTGACTGCCCACAGAATGAGAAACCAGCTCCTAGAGATTTTACATTTGTGTGAAGCAGGTCTAGATCTTTTTCTGCTGATTTATTACTTATAAGTCTTAGAATAGCATAAGGTCTTCGTCAGTGACAAGTCTTGGATCTGTGTGCAAACGCTCTATATTCAACGCAAAGCTCAATGGTTTGTTGTCGCTCATCACATGTCCAGAGGCCTGTTGTCATGGGGTTGCGGGGTGCAATTTCTTGTGATTCCCAATCAGCGTTGGTCTTCATTACAGGCAGTCTGAATGCACAGTCGCTGCACTATTCCTACAGGATAATGCTCATCCATATACTGCTGCCATCTCAAGAGCTTGTCTTGAAGATGCAACCCTAATGGAAAATATGGGAAGCTATTGTACAAACTATCAACACTCCACACCTACCACAAAATCAGCAGGATCTCTGCTGACTCTAAATATTCAACCTGCATGGGATGAATTCTTGCAGGACATTAGGAACCTCTCACACTATAAAAAAGTACAAATACTTTGCATGTGTTTTACACTACTTTCAGGCCGTTTCAAGGCATTTGGGGCCCCAAGCAAAATATGAAAAATACAAGTAGGCTTAATTTATTCATTGTAAATAATCTCTTACCATTGTCTTGTTTTTTCTTTCCTTTCTCTTTTTTCTTTTCTGGCTTCATGAGTGCTGAACTTTCAGATTTCATATTTAATACCACAAACCTGACTGGCTACTGTCAGCAACTAGTGGGGTTTAATCCCATTTCACCCCCTGGCCCTTCACTTTCTTTTTGAGTGTAACCCTTCCTCTTGGAACATTGTTAGAAGGGGAAGGGGTGAAATCCTCCTACTAAGAATTGGGACAACCATTCAAGCCCCTGAAACATCATCAGGAGTGATAAAGTTCAGTAACCTAGCTGCTGGTTAACTAGTTAACTTTAGGGCATTATATATCTTTAGAAAGGGGGGAGATGGTGCAGAAAATAATTATTATTGTCCGGCCCCTAATTCTCTTGTGAAGGGGAGCTGAATTTAGCCTTAAATGCTGCAGCCCCTGCACTCTGTTGCACCCTTTAAGATGGAACGGGAAAGTTAGCTAGCTAGCTACAGAGACAAACTAGCCATCTTTTTTATGCTTGTTATGAAAAATTCAGCCATAAAACATTAAAACTACACATTAAACTATGGTAATATAGTGCTATTCGCCACTTTTAATAGGGAAAATACTTTGGTAGCTTGTTCCGCCATCTTACCAGAGATTCTCATACCCCTCGGTTAAAAATGTGCATCTGAAAATTTGTGTATAAAGGGATTACAAGCCCTATCCCTTCCCCCTACCCCTCCAGCCTAACAAGAATCAGGACACCCCAAAACCTTGGTGTGCACATGCAAAACAGAGAGGTAGGGGTAAGTAGTAGGGCCAAGGAGTGAAATGGGATTGGGCCTTATTGTACTTTCCTGCATTGGCCATCACAGAATTCATAGGGGCTCTCACATAGTTTGTTGTTGCATTAAATTCATAACCAGTCACCAGCTCGAGGCCGTAGGCAATTGTTTGATTAGCTTGCCTTGTTGCAAAGGGCCTGTATACTTCTGTATGTGGTGCTCAATATATATTGCCTACATAGTCTACATTTGAACCCTTTACTGTTCCTGGTCATTTTTAACATCTGTCTGAATAGCCTTGCAATCTGACACTTTCTTATGAACGCGTGTACAGTATGTGTACTAAATGTAAGATGTATTCATGTATAAGTCGAGTACAAGGCAAGATATGCTGGATATACATGGCTGCCTTTGTCCTCATTACACAACCTCAAGCTTACTGGCCTCCTGCATTCAGAAATGCTGACAATAGAAACTCGCCTGGCATTGTCTGTGAGGAACAATGGCCTCTGACCAGTAACATAAGCACTGGGATCTAAATGACTTCTTTTATTATATGCTAGTGCTTTATTCTTTACACTCATTGCCAATGGCAACCTTAACATTTCTTATAATATTACATGAAGCATCAATATTAAACGAAAATAACTTTTTGTGTGCTATTTCCGATTGGGTCTCAACTGCTCCTTTAACTGCCCCTCACAGGAAACATGCATAGAACCACCCTGGCACCACTCCTCACCCTTCAACTCCCACCTGAGCCTCACCAAATAGACAAGTTGAAGATTTACCATTTCGGTAATTTTGGTTGAGAACCTTAGACAGCACGCAGCAGGATTAGCCAGAAGACTTTGCCTGATGGAGGGATCTGTACCTACTGTCTGTGGCAAGTCAGCAGGTGAGTTTAGCACATCTTATTTGCATGGTAGTGACAGAGCCGTTAAGCGGCTCATTATGAAAAGGGACTGAAGCATGCAATAATAGAGCTGGTCAGATCTCTTTATATGGGGGATTTTGTGCAAAAAACTTTATAAACATGATTTGCATAGCCCATAGACTATTCCTACTTGTGTAAAAAAAGTATAATATGCCCTCTTTAAATTAATGATACTGTGAACAGTTCTAAAACTTTGAATGCATTAAAGCCCATACATTTTGCCTGGGTGTAAGACTTATTTATATTTTGACCAAACCAATCAACACAGCTCTAAAGTAAAGCAGAAAGTGGGTAGCAGGACATTTTTGCATTTTCTAAAGACCATAAAAAACATTTCTGCAGCCTTATCCTGATGTCAGGTTAAACCCAAATGAGGTTAAGGTCACATGTGTGTCACAGACCTTTAAAGAGCTGTGTTCCTTACAGCAATCGGCACGTTACTTTGACTCATGACATCCTTAAGTTACATAATGAACATTTTAATAATTCAAATGCATTAGTAAAATGTTTTACCTTCATAGTTTGCCATCAGCTGCCGGAGCCCTGAGAGAGCACAATTGGCCTTGCTCTCTCTTTTAGATGGCGCTCTCTCCCCACATCACTCCAAAGGGTGATGTCGATCAGCACAAGGCGTCTGTGAGCTGATGTATCGGAGCCAAGATGCTGCGCTTTCCTCCGAGTGCGCTGTGATGCTACTCAGCAAAGGGGTTGGCTGACTTCACATGTATCGGAGGAGGCATGTGCTAGTCTTCACCCTCCTGGTGTTGGGGCATTACCAGTGGTAGGGGGAGTCCTAATGAGTGGGTTGGGTCCTCAGCCTTGTAAATTAGGGAGAAAATAGAAAAAGTTTAAATAAATGGTACTTTTACCTTTCATATACCTTCCAACTAGTTTTGCCATGATTTCTATAACAAAATGTTAAAATACAAGTTATGAAAATATTTGTATTATATACTGTATGACTTTCAACACTAAAATATTTATATTCAATTATACTTTTTTCACAGCAAGAAAAAAAGAGTGTGCTGCTCTCATTTAACATTTTAAAAAAATTTGAATCAATATTTAAAAACTGGGTTTGGGCTATTAGTGTGGGTATTTTGAAAGACCAACAGACCAACTAATCCATATAAAATGAAGATAACAAATTGATCTGATGCTGATTGTCCATTAACATTTTTATGGCATAAAAATCAATAACTTGTACATAACAGATGTTTTGATGGAACATTAATAAATGAATGATGGTACATGACCTGTACACAGTACTGTAAACTGTCATGGTGAAAATGTAATGTTCTGTAGTAGAATAGTATTCATCAGATCACTCCATTTGTGGTTCACTGTTTCATTTTTTTTTCTTTTCTTGTGAAGTAAAAATAAGGAGCTCATTGGACAGCAGCCAACAGCCAAGAGTATGTTCTCTTTCTCTCACTTTCATCACCCCCTCAACTCTCTTTTCTTCTTTCTCTCTTTCTTGCTGCCAGTGGACTCACAGCAGATGGAGTATGAAGAAAAGCTGCCAGCTTCAGCTGAGATATTAAATATATCCAGCCTGACCTCTGCAGCATGACAGAGACTGAATGCTGAAGTATGTGTGGTTGCTTTTCTAGGGATGATTGTGCACTGCTTGTGTGTGTGTGTGTGTGTGTGCACCTTTAACCCCATCATGAGAATGTGAGAATATATATGTTTATAACTATTGCCATGCCTGTGGGCGACCAGCTGGTGAGTGTGTGTGATCCTACATGTGATTGTGAGTATCCGTGTACATTTTTCGTAAGTGGGCGTCTGGAAATGTTTTATTAATGCAGTAGTGGGAGATTAAAATAACACTAAAACTATTCTGTTTTGGTTATTTGATTATATTATTTGATCTATTTTAAATCAGCCAAGAATTTTACTGATAACCAGGCCAATGTAAAGCATTGAACTTGCACATACTGCATAGTAAGAATATATAGCCACTCTGCTGAAGTACAGCTTTATACACGAGTTTCAGTTTAGTTCTCCAGTACAGAGGCTGGAGTAGCATTAGCATTAGCTAGTGCTAGCTTTTTTGTCTTTCAGAGGTAAGTTATCGGCCTGTAGCCTTCGTGTTTTCCATGTTATAACAAGCTACATGGGATTAACTGATAGCTAATATCACCCATCTTACTGGAACACTCAGCATTTCTTAGTGCAGTGCTGTCGAGCTAGCGGTTAGCTAATAATGCTAATGCTTCAGCCTCAGTGCTGAAGAAATGTGGGAATTTAAGCTTACTGTAAACAGAGGCGGTTCTTTAATTAGGCAAACCTAGGCATTTGCCTAGGACCTCGACCAAATCTGTCCTCCATAGGGGACCCCCCATCTGACCATCCCAGCTACAGTAAATACACCAAAAACAATGTTAATTTGTTACTTATGTAAAGTAAAGAAAAAACATATTTCTATTTTAAAAAACCAACAGAAATATCAGTATAATACCGAATTAATGTCTAAATACTAATTGTCCAAACACACATACCCCCCTCCGTTACTTGCATTGAACTAGTCCATAATATGATGAAGTAGCAATGTGCCACACGACGTGTTTCCCCTAATTACATCCCCGCCAAAGCAAACAACGGTAATTTACACTGATAGTAAATAAACAAGAGTGTTACTGACCAAAATAAACGCTTTTTATGAAAGTTATAAGTTGTGTGTAAATATTTATAAGACAATACCTGACAAAATCTGTTTTAATGACGTTAATAAACATCACTGTGACAGCGCTAGTCACAGTTTCACCGCAGCAAAAGACGACGTGAATCACTTATCTAACCAGCCTTTACTGATTTCTGCCCCAATACCCCTTTAAATAACCTCCAATAGCCTTTAATAGTCTTCAGTAGCCTTCAACAGTCTAACCTGGCGGCCGTGGTGTGTACACTTAACTCATGAGGTTAACAGTGCGCTTACTGACCTGTTTATAATGTAATCCGAGCAGTGACTCCGTGACGGCTGCTCTAAACTGCTGCTGTTAGCTGCTTGGGCTGAAAGATGAACTGTAGAGAGCTGTATTATCCGGTTAGTGTGGTTAAAAGCTTTATTTCCTACACAGATGAACTTTAAAACGTAAAAAACGCTCCAGACTGGCTCAGCTGAGCCTGTAGCCCGTGGCTGGGCTGTAGCTCTGACTGAGTAAAGACAGCGGGGTTCCTGCTGCTCCTGCAGCTCCGACTAGTGGTTGGATGAGGAACTGCAGCTTCCTGTAAGCGAGCAGTTTCACCAGTTTCATCCAGACACAGCTCTAATAAACTGCTTAACCCTAAACTCCTGAATCAGATCGGCTAAAATCAGAAGAATATCTGCCGATTCCGTATTTTGGCTGAAAATCGGCCGATACCGATACACTGCCGATCGATCGTTCCATCTGTAGTTATTTGGTTTTACGTGTGTGTTTCAAGAATGAGGGCCCCTTGTTTATATTTTGCCTAGGGCCCCAAAATGGCTAGATCCGCCCCTGACTGTAAATAAACGGAAGCGCTTTACTCACCCAAATAAACTGTAGATTAACATTCAGCACACATTTGAATTTGAAAGAAAGTGTTTTTTTTTTTATAATTACGGTTTGGTTTACTTAGTTTTGCTTTACTTAACTTAGTTTACTAGCCCCACCACCACCACCACCCAGCATCAAGACCTTCTGAATTAGAAGAAAAATATGGCGACACCCCTGTTCCTTACTAGTGTCTCTTTAAATGCGCCATATAATCTGGTGCGCCTTATTAGTAGAAAAAATATGGCCATTACATAGTGTATTTTACATAGAAAACCCAAAAGACACTGTACAAACTAAAGAATGGTGCTGGTAGTACTATATCCTGAGAGTCATTGAAACTGGTACACTGCATAAAGTGGATGAAATAATAAAGAAGAAGGATTACCTTAAAATTTATCAGCACAACCTTAATTTAAATCAGCTATTCAGTTTAAACTTGTACACAAGTGGATGTTCTAACTGGACAATGATACCTAATACACATCCAGGGGTTTATGGATAACTTCAGGAAAATAATTACTAAATAATTTAACAAACAAGCTTCCTTACTTTTTCTGCGCTATGTTTATATTGAAAGGAATGATGTCAAAATATTACATCAAACTCTAAACTTTAGCCTGGTCCAAACACTAGTTCCCATCATAAACACACAACAGTTTCACTCAGCAGTGGTTTGTTGATCTTCAGAGCAGAGAAAGAGAAAAAGTGTGAGAGCAGGAAGCTGTGAAGGAAGACTGACCCCACCCTCGTTTTCTGGCCCCAGGATTGCACAATGGAGGCCCAAAGAAGAACAATGACTGTGGGATGGCCGAGGGGTCCCAGGGTCAGCAGTGGGTGCACGGGGCTCTTCATTTCTGTAATGCATGTTAATCTGCCTCACTGCCTCTCAACATGAACCTGCTTGCAAAGCAAAGCTCTTAAAGAACACCATACAACTATGACACAAAGTAGGGAACGGGACACGCTGCAGTAGCACCCCTGTAAAAGCTGCACTAAATTTGCAGAATTGCATGAATTCACCGTAATGGATTTTGCACCCTTATTTCCAAATACATGTAAACATACATCAGACGCAGGATCCACAGTAGATTATGCTGACTGCTGAATTATAATCCAGTCCACTGCCAAAACAGCACTTTTCCAGTGTAGAAAAATGAAGAAGCAGGAGTAAGTCCTGACTGACCTCATGTGGTATTTAAGAGTTATTACACCTTGTTAGTGCATGACAAAAGATTTTTTTTGTGTGCAATGCATAGTTAAATTATACAATTCCTATATAACTGCTTGGGAGGTAGTAGGAATTTGCATTTTAGTTTTTATTTTAGCATTATGCATTTTCATGCTTTTACTGTAATCATAGAATTATAAGAATTTAATCATTAATAGACATTTTCTAGTCTATTTTTAAACATAAAGTGCACCGGATTAGAAGGCACATTTTAAACAACAATAGTACGGAACACGTGTGTCCACATGTTTCCCTTCTAATTTAGCACATCTGGGTTGGGGGGGCAGGGCACCAGAGTAAACAAATCTGTAATTCTTATAAAAAATAATTTCTTTCTAAGTAGAATGAGTGCAGAATATTAATCTACATAGATTTTTCTCCTAAAAACTGTTTAGTTGAGTGAGTAAGGTTCTTCCATTCATTTAGAGTAAGCTTAGGTTTTCAGTATTTTAGCGCGGTTAGCAGCAGCACTAGCCGTGGTTAGCAGCGCTTAGTGCTAGTAAATGCCGCTTGACAGAGATACACTGAGGAACCCTGAGTGTTCCGGTGAGCCACGGTGATATTAGCTAGCGGTTCGTACCATGTAGCTTGTTTTAATGCGCAGACTACAGTCCGATATACTCACTTCTGAATGCCAGAGCTAGCACTGCAGTTAGCAGCTAATGCTAATACTATGCTAATACTAATACTAAACACCAGCCTTGGGGCTAGAGAAGCTTCACTGAAACTCCTTTATAACGCTGCACTTTAGTGGAATGTATTTACTGCTCCTTACAACCTGACTGGTAGAAATAATAAATTACGTGCACCAAATTATAAGGCGCACTGATGATTTTTGGGAAAATTTAAGGATTTTAAATGCACCTTTTAGTGCACAAAATAGCGCTTCATTCTGGAGGAGACTGGCAACAGGGTAACCACGGCCAGCTTGGAAGTATAATATTCAAAAGACTTCGCTCTAGTGAGGATTTTATTGAGTGATTTTTTATTTTTTATTATTTTTTAAATTGTTGTGACAGTCTATTTTAAACAGGTTCTGCCTATACAGAGAATTTTTAAATGCTTAGAATCCTCCACCATGAATTCTTACTATGTAGTTCTAATTGAGTCTGTGTTGAGTTGAGTTTAAGAATGCTTCAGTCTTTTGCAGGCATGTTTTGAGTCTTAAATCTTTAAGGGATGAGTCAGATCTTGAGCTTCGAGTACAAGTTTTTAGTGTCTGAGTGCTAAAATTGAGGCTTGTGTCTTAAGAGGTGTGTGAAAGGGATTCTGTGTGGAAGGGACTTAAGATGACTGAACTAAAGAGTCACTGAGTAGGAGGGGCGGTGGATTTTACCACCACGCAATTGCTTGGAGCCCCCAGAGATCAGGGGGCCCCCTGTTGGCCAAAAGTTTGGCAAAAAAAAACAAACCCAAAAATAATTATTTCTTTTTTGTTTGACACCGAAGAGACACAGTACACGCAAGTTAAACTAGGCATGGTAGCCTAAGGTAGCTTCGGCACAAGCATGAAACGAAAACCATGATGGTTCAATTCTGAGTGCAGTGTAAAGATTGAAAACAGTGTAAGGTGAGTCAATATTGCATTTTGCTGTACAAAAGAATCAATTTGATCAGGACCCCCGGAAAAAAAAAACATTGCTTGGGGCCCCAGAACTTCCAAATCCGCCCCTGCTGAGTAGTAAAACCTTTTGAGCTTAATGTATGCCATTTCTTGCATGGTTCTCTTTATTCTCATGTGCAACAGCTGGAATTCATGCATTTCCAATAAATAAATATTTGGTTCTTATTGTGACAATTTCAAAATGGCAGCATTTGGAAAACTACCTGAAGGTACTGTGTGTATAAATAGTGTTTTTAATAAAATATCTGTGAACTTTTAAAGTTCTCAGTATCTAGATTTAAATGGTAGAGGCCTCAGATTTCAATTTATGAAGTGTGGAGCTACTTTGTTTATAGTGTAAAAATAGCAATGGGCAATCCTATGCCCTTAGCATTGTAAGCCTGTTGGGAGTGGGATACACGTTATCATGTTTCACTACACGCCAAGTCCAATTCACACCAGATTTCTCCTTTAAGGCTGAGTCTATTGGTACAAGTCGAGTCTGGAGCCTCAGGGTATGAGTCACTCAGTTGATGGTTGTTAACATGTGGGTATTTTGGATGGACAGGTTAGACCACTGCTTGTTTAAATGATTATCTGGTCAAGAAACAAGTTTGGGAACTGCCATCTCATTTTATACAGGTAGTACTCAAGTGTTGTTCCAGTGTTCTTTCTAAGACTTTCATTTTTTTTTTATTCCACTGTTTATGCAGTTACTGAAGCCTCAAGTTCGGATACTGACATGACATTTAAATTCTGACACATCTGTCCTGATTGGGAATTTTAACCAAAATTGTTAATAAACCAAATTTGTAGACTTGTATATCTGTCCCTGTGTCCACGATGGATTAAGAGGCGGTTCTTTCATTAGGCAAACCTAGGCATTTGCCTAGGGCCTCAACCAAATCTGTCCTCCATAGGGGCCCCCAAATCTGACCATCCCAGCTACAGTAAATACACCAAAAACAATGTTAATTTGTTACTTATGTAAAGTAAAGAAAAACATATTTCTATTAAAAAAAAAACAGAAATATCAGTATAATACCGAATTAATGTCTAAATACTAATTGTCCAAACACACATACCCCCCTCCGCTGCTTACATTGAACTAGTTCATAATACGATGAGGTAACAACGTGCCACACGACGTGACTTCAAACCAAAACAGCGGGAACTGTACGCGACTAGAGTGAGAGCTGTCACAGTGAAAATGAAGCGGAGTTATGAAAGTGGTTCTGCTAAACGAAAGAAACGGGCAGAGAGCAAAAGAATCGCAGATGCACTGCCAAAATTCACATCCTTTTTTACACCTCCTGGACCGATCAGTGTTTTTGGGGCAGATTCCTAACGCCGATCGTCTTTCACCACGATGAGCCGATCGCCGATACCGATATTGGGCGGGGCCAAATGCCACATTAATGCCACACAGGTGCCAGACGAACCTGGTACAGATTCCCCTAATTACATCCACGCCTAAGCAAACACTGGTCATTTACGCTGATAGTAAATAAACACAAGTGTTACTGACCAAAATAAACGCTTTTTAGGAAAGATGTTGTGTGTAAATATTTATAAGACAATACCTGACAAAATCTGTTTTAATGACGTTGATAAACATCACTGTGACAGCCCTAGTCACAGTTTCACCACAACAAAAGACGAGCATGTGAATCACTTATCTAACCAGCCTTTACTAATTCCTGCCCCCAATAACCCTTTCAATAACCTCCAATAGCCTTTAATAGTCTTCAGTAGCCTTCAACTTCAACAGTCTAACCTTGCAGCCGTGGTGTGTCCACTAAACTCCGTAGTTATAAACATCATGAGGTTAGCAGCGCTAACTGACCTGTTTATAATGTAATCCGAGCAGTGACTCCGTGACGGCTGCTCTAAACTGCTGCTGTTAGCTGCTTGGGCTGAAAGATGAACTGTAGAGAGCTGTATTATCCGGTTAGTGTGGTTAAAAGCTTTATTTCCTACACAGATGAACTTTAAAACGTAAAAAAACGCTCCAGACTGGCTCAGCTGAGCCTGTAGCCCGTGGCTGGGCTGTAGCTCTGACTGAGTAAAGACAGCGGGGTTCCTGCTGCTCCTGCAGCTCCGACTAGTGGTTGGATGAGGAACTGCAGCTTCCTGTAAGCGAGCAGTTTCACCAGTTTCATCCACACACAGCTCTAATAAACTGCTTAACCCTAAACTCCTGAATCAGATCGGCTAAAATCAGAAGAATACCGGCCGATCGCCGATTCCGTATTTTGGCTGAAAATCGGCCGATACCGATACACTGCCGATGGATCGTTCCATCTCTAGTTATTTGGTTTATGTGTGTGTTTCAAGAATGTGGGCCCCTTGTTTATATTTTGCCTAGGGCCCCAAAATGGCTAGATCCGCCCCTGAATTCGCTAGTTGCATGAGACGACGCTGCCTGTTTCCGGTGTACGACTGGTAGGCGGAGTCATTTCCGCTTTTCGGCGCTGGTCAGCAGACAGTATGGCTTTCTACACGCGATCTCTCCAGGACTTACCAAAAATAACTATAAATGATGTACAGCGCCCAGGAGTAAGAGAGAATATATATATATATATATATATATATATATATATATATATATATATATATATATATATATATATTCTCTCTTACTCCTGGGCGCTGTACATCATTTATATATATATATATATATATATATATATATATATATATATATATATATATATATATATATATATATATTATTTTTGATCTATTTTTAAGTTATTCCCTGTGTCTAGACCCTCTGTAAGTTATAAATATGTATAATGTATACTGGCATCGGGATATATATATATATAGTTGTTTACTATTGTATATCCTTAGTTTCAAACAGTTCAGTGTGTGATTAACCCAGAACCCATTAATTATAATATATTATATATATATTTTTTTTATATTTATATTTTGTATATATATATATATATATATATATATATATATATATATATATATATATATATATATATATATATATATTATTTATAAATAATTACGTATATATAGATATAGATAGAGAGAGAGAGAGAGAGAGAGAGAGAGAGAGAGATAAGTTCTACCCTCTGTCTAGACCCTCTGTAAGTTATACTGGCATCGGGAGATATATAGTTGTTTACTATTGTATATCCTTAGTTTCAAACAGTTCAGTGTGTGATTAACCCAGAAGTTCTCTAAAATTGTTTGTTAATATTTAATATGCATTTATATTACATTAGTATTTGAACCGTAAAATATTTGTGTTCCCTCATTATCCCAATAATATGTAAACAACGTTTGTTTTACCTGAATCAATTTTGTATTTTGAATCAACATTCAGAACTGGCTCTGGATTCTTATGGGTCAATTTATTTATTTTTATTGAATAAGCTTGTAAATATGCCTTAAAGTTTTCATGTGACCAACAGTAATGTATTTTATAAAAGAAAAACTGGCCCATTGCCTTCGTTATTGGAAATAAAGGCATGAAATAGTATTGTTGTTGAATTTGATTTTTTTTATTTTTATTATTAAAATATAACAGTTTGGTATGTTTCCCAGTGTCTCCAATTTTTATAGAGGATCCTTTAATTATAAAAATAACACAGTCTGTTTTTTTTGTTTTGTGTTTTTCGTTTCTCCTTAACTTTAAAAACACTCATGGTCGCTTTCACTCTGTACTCCTGCCGGCAGTTCTCCCCACAACAACTCCAACCGGAAACTAGTATACCTACCACTCACTACCCGGAAGTTAGGTGGCGCCATCTTGTGCACAGAGCCAATGGATTGGTAATCTTTTCATGGTGTATCCTGCCTTCTGCCCAATGACTGCTGGGATTGGCTCTGGCTCCATCACAAATGGAAAAGGATTAAGCGATTGACAGTTAATTAATTATTTAAGGGCTGTGACTGTACTGTCTTTTACTGTTGTGTATCTACTTATGATCACTGACTTTTGTGTCTAGCAATATCTCTGCTTAGCACATTTTGTAGATATTTAAATTAACTAGGAATATTTTCTGACAATTAAATAGCTATATTAAAAGTCATAATGGACAAAAGCACTTGCTAATTATCACAGATATTTTAAAAAAAGAGTTAGAGTGTAGTAAATATGTCTTGAGGTGCTGGTCCCTTTCTTTTTAATGCATCTTTCATCTTTAACCTTTGCCACTTCACAACTGATTTTTGTTGGCTTGATTTGGTCCCCTTTCGTGCAGCTTGCTTGCATTCAGACTGTTAAAACATTTTCCTCACTTCAAAAAGATGTTTAAAACAGAACAGCCAATACATTAGTAGGCCATGTTTGCCTTCATGTGACTTGTTGCTGATATAATGTCATATGGAGTGTGGAGGGGTCTGTGTTTTTGATGCTTGATTGATGGCTCTTCAGGTCCAGTTATTATAACAATTCCACTGTGCTTGTTAATACAAAAGGTAACTTTGCGTATTGAACAGTCCAATAAATCTTGCTTGGGGGTTTATGGCATTAAAGTTTTGACCTCATTGTTTCACTTCACTTAGTTGGAAACAGATTCTGAATCTGAAGCTGCACATAAACTGCTGCATAATGATCAACTTTGAACTTCTTTACACTGTGGACACTGTGTTCCTCAGGCAAAATGTGTGTGACTGTCTAATATGTGCCTCAGATAAGTCCTGGCCATTTATTCTGCATTCTTTCACTCTGTCAAATCGCTGAAGTGGACCTCACGCACACACACACACACACACACACACACACACACACACACACACACACACACACACACACACACACACACACACACAGTCAAGCTCGCCAGAAATTCTCCCTGTCTTCCAGCAAAGCATTATGAATCATAATCACATGAACTGGACAACATTACTGGTTTTGAAATATTGTGGAAAAAGTGAAGAATTGTCACATGACTGTTGTTGCTTCAAGTGCTGCATTGCTGAAATAATGCATAATAGAGAGTTTTTTTCTTATGTTGAACAACACTTGGAAAAATGTCAGTATTTTACAGCTGCAAGATTATACACACTCATTTTCATTTTGGGCAGTCAGGTTGTTGTCCTCCCTAACTTTGATAGAAATTATATATATACGCTACCAGTCAAAAGTTTGGACACACCTCTTCTTATTCAACATGTTTTCTTTCTTTTTATGATCTTTTACATTATACATTAAATATTAAAGACGTTAAACATACAAAAGAGCATTTTTTGTAAACAACAAGTGTTAAAACATCCATAATATGTTTTATATTTCAGATTCTTCTAAGCACCACATTTAGCTTTGAAGACAGATCTGCACAGTCTTGGTATTTTAATCTCATTGTCTTAATGGGATCGAATCACCTGGAATAGTTTTCTTAGCATCTTGAAGGAGTTCCTGGAGGTGCTGAACAATAGCTGATGCTTTTTCTTCACGCTGCGAAGCTCCAGCTCATCCCAAATCACCATCTCAGATGATCAGGTTAAGGTCAAGGGATTGTGGAGCCCAAGCACTTTTTGACTACGTAATTTCATACATGTCTCTTAATTGTTTTCATGTCTTTAATATTAATCTTCAGTGTAGAAAATCAAATAAATAAAGAAAAAATTAAGACAAACATTGAATTGAGAAAGTGAATCAATTTTCTGTATTCAGGAAATAGAGACTGTAATAGTGCAGGTGTTTTTGTCATTAAACACAAAGAAAAAAAAACACACACATTCCAGCTCCGCGGAATAACAGAGTTGTTTGGTAAGGAATGAGAAAGGACCTAAAACAATGTTTTAAAACTCAGAATTGTGGAATGTGTTGGAATGTGTTTCCCAAACTAGGATTTCTCAATCCAGTCAAATAATTTAAGGTCAAAGTCAAGCATAGATGCTCTGCTTTGAGTTTATGTGATCTAGCTACCTTGGATAAACATTCTGATTTGTAAAATGTGTTGCTCTTCTTTTTGGGATAGGACTGGGATAGTGTTCAGGCCAGGTATAATGCTAGGGCTCTGGGCACAGATATTCAGCTATTGTATCTATATATACTGGTGTTCAGTATGGCTCATTTTATGCATATTAAGGAAATACAAAATACCCCCACATCATTTCTGAGGTACATTGACCAAATAAAAGTACAGTGATTTCTTTACTGTACCTCAATGAAGGTGAAAATGATATAGGCACATTAATAACTTAATCTCCTTTGCAAAGCTGACATGTCAACACATGCCTGAATATTTATAAATGATCCTGATTGGGAAAATGGTATGGGTAGTTATATTACATAATTCAGCATTTTCTTTCGTTTTAATTATTTTACAACATAAAGAAATTCTACAGGGAGTTTGGCCTCTCAAATAACCTCAATTGAGAAGCAACATCTCAGCTAATTAGTAATATTAAAGTGACAGTCAGAAGACAGAAAAGTTTTTGGTTAGAATGTGAAATACAACATGCATTGTAGTGCAATCTCTATATTTATAGTGAAATAATCTGGTTAATGTTGAAGTAATCTGATAAAATTGGTAGTGTTTCACTTGATCTAGTGGCTGTACAATCCAAACAAGTTTTTGTGAATCCAGTGATATAGTCCATCTATATCGGCATCCGCTAGAATCCCTCCTTCTGCAGGGAATGACCAATAGTAAATCCTCATACGGCCAATGAAGAAGTTACACTATTGGTCAGCTGTAGAGAAGGGGCGGGGCTTCCCTAGAACGGGTGGAGCAATTATCGCGTGATTATTTCATTCGCTTTTTCCTGGTCAGGGTCGCGGTGGGTTCATACTGGAGACACAGGAATACCCACTAAACAGAGGGTACCCATATTTACTAACAACACTAACCCCCAGGACAACCTGAGGAAACCCACGCAGACACGAGGACAAACACACAAAGGTGCTTACAGACTATTATAAAATGTAAACATTCATTTTAATGATTTGACTTAAAAATAACATAAGCGAACATTCCAGGATTTTGGTACATTTCCTGTCCCACCACTTAAATTTCAAATGTACATATCCAAAATATCTAAATGACTATTTTTTGTGAAAAATGTACTTGTTATAAGCCAAACTGTAAAATATGGTGGAAAAATAAGCTCCTTAGATATTATTCAAAAGACCGAATACCTTTTGACCACCTAAAAAAATGGCCATTTTCTCTTGTCCCACTCATTGGGTGACCAACTCCTTTGGCAAATTTAACAATTAAAATAAGCTCTAAATAAATTACTTCCTTTTTTTTTCTTTATATACTTATATAAATATAAATATATTGTAAATATATGTATACATAGCTAAATTTTACAGTTAGCATCTGTTCCTGGGGTAAACCACAACTTAGCCTAGATTTGCAACCCTGTTACTCGCAACCCTGTTACTGTAAGTTACCAAATATATTGCATAATCTAATTTAAAAAACTGCTTTGATACCTGAGCTTGACAAATCAAACTTTTTGACAGTCTATTACCTGTATTTAATAAATATATGACTAAAATGATCAAATTGAAGATCAAATTTTCAGAAGTGACCACCCCTGAAATGTACCAAAATCCTGAAATGTCCCAAGCACTGATTTTTTAAATTAGTTTTTTCGAATGTTTTCGTACGATATAATACAAATACTGTAATACTATAAGTAGTTGGAGAAATTAAAAATAATAAGTGCAATACCACACTTTATAATAAGAGTAACAATGACAGTAATATTTATATCACCCAGAGTGTAAATCTTTTTTTTTTAGGGCTTTTTATTAAGTAGACTATTAACTAGTTAAAACATACATTTTTTACTACAATTCTAAGTTGTTTAAATGACCAAAATCTGTTTGGAACGATGTTAATGAACAGTGTAACATGGAAGAAGCTTAGGTCTATTATTTAAGAAAACACACAGGTCACATTCAGGTCACAATTTCTTGAGGGCCCGACAGGGCCAGAGGAAAGTGTGGGGAAATCTCTGTCCGATCCGGATCGAGGTCAGGATGTTGGATGGTAAGCACCCTATCACATCCCAAACTTTAGAACAAATGTATTGGATGGAGCGTTTATTTCCAGGGAACACTGGGCTTTATATCCCTTTAACCCATGCCTGGCATTACATGTGGTTCTATTGATCCATTCAACAGTTTGTGTGTTTAAATTGGTAGTAAACTAAAAATTGACAGAAATGAAGATACTTGCTTTTCCAAAGAAAGTGACAATATGCACTAAGACTTTATAGTTATTTATGTGGGGCAATGGAGAAAAAATATTTTTTATTCACTTTTCAGTAGCCATAATTTCAGCTATTTTTTA
Organism: Astyanax mexicanus; assembly: GCF_023375975.1. Classification (NCBI taxonomy): domain Eukaryota; kingdom Metazoa; phylum Chordata; class Actinopteri; order Characiformes; family Acestrorhamphidae; genus Astyanax; species Astyanax mexicanus. Next base: position 35,289,921 of record NC_064409.1, on the reverse strand, counting down.
ACAAGCTAATTCAGAATTATATAATTATATATATACTATATCTAGATCTATAGATAAATAAGTGAGTGTGATGCTGTAAAATATTCAGATAGAAAGTATGTTTAGTATACTGGATGCTAAAACAGAGGAGAATACACTAATATGATTATCATTATGTGTTTTATTACTTAAACTAGTTAACCCCTTAAAGTGTCACTATACACTTGTATAACTGAATAATAGCCACAGTCAGGTTTCACAGTGCCTGGAGCAACTGAATAATATATCCTACTCTCTTATCTAAGATAGTCTTGTATTATGGGGTTGATATAAAGTAATACTATCAGTATTTGCTCAGGTACTCATTATACACATTGTTTAGTGAAAAGTCTGCAACAAATCATATTGAATTCCAGTGTTTTTTAGAAACATATCAAAAATTTTTTTTCATGAAAAATCAGGGCCTACAAAACGTGAATAAAAGTTCCAGCAAATATTCAGATAACGTTAATATTATTTTAAAATGTGCAGCTTAAATACTCATAACATGCCGTCATATTCTACATATTAGGTGCAAAAACAGAAACACACATCAAAAATAATAAAAATAACTTCAAACCCTCCTTTCAAAAATATGTCTTAAATTACAAAAAAGGCAATAGTTTATATGTAAACATTGTTATATAAATTGTATCTCAGTGCCAAAATATCAAAATGTAGTTCAATGTGCAGTGTAATATATATAGAAGCAATAATAATAATAATAATAATAATAATAACCATACAAAATAGAAGAAATCTAACTTAACAATGTAGAGAACTAATCCTGCGATCTGTGAATATGTATACAGTCTGTGTGTCTTTACAGTATGCAAGAATGTGAGTGCATTTATGCATTCATGCCATGTGCAAGTATCTATGCATACCTTAAGTATTTCCAAGCTTAACATGTGCTCTGCTACATTTTTTGTTTTTACTTTCAGCAAGTTTTTAACTTGTCCAGGTTGAGACAGAGCTTCTCCAGGTACCGCTGCAGCTCCAGCAGGTACAGGTAGTTGGAGGTGATGGGGAATGCAGTATCGTCTTTGTGAACATTACTTCCAGGCTTGGGCAGCGGGCAGCCCTGAGAGACGGCCATCCTCTCCAAGTTACCGAGCAGAGTCTCCAGGTCCGTCTGGAGCTGCCTCAGGTGGGTGGCAGGAGGCACCTGGAGTCTCGTCTGCAGATAGTCGAGATGCGTCAGAACGGAGGTCAGACCTTCGATAGGTGTGTCAGTGTTTGGGCCGAAGTCAATCTCGGGGGACATCTGGAAGTGCTGGGGAGATTATTGAGAAATTAGACATCTGTGTTGAATATACTTATAAAAAATATGTGTATATTAAATATGTATATTTAAAAAAAAAAACATTATTTTGTGTGTCTCAGGTACCTAAAAAGTAACATTTTAAAATGAGAATGATGATGTAAAACCTGCTGGTGAGTTACAAATAAACTATACTAAAAATGTCCAGTATACTAGATTCTAAAAAAAGAGTATATCCTTCAATATGATCATCATTATGTTTTTTTTTTATTAATTATACCAGTTAAACTCTTACAAGTGTCACTATACACTTGTATAACTGAAGAATAGTCCCAACCAGCTTTTACAGTTCCAGTAGTAACTAAATAATATGCCTTAATATCTAATAAGTCTTGTATTTAGTGGTAATATGAAAAAATACTATCCGTATTAGCTCAGTTACTCATTATTCATTAGTGTATATTGGAAATCTTTGTGGTCAAAAGTGATAATTTCTCCGGTAGCAGCAATAGTATTAGTAAACAGTTTCAGCTGTGAAGAGTTTTACCAGCATAAACGCTCAGTAAAAGGTCAGCAAAAAAACTGTTTAAGAAACATGTCAAAGGTTTTATTTCTATAAAATATTTGCCTACAAAACTTGAATAAAAAGTTTCAGCAAATATTTAAATAAAACCAATAATCAATTATTTTAAAATGGGCATCTTTAATACTTATAACATGCCATTAAAAGGTGTAGCTTAAATACATATAATATAAATACACATCAGCCTTTTATTCAAGCGGGGTCACCAAGGATCCCGGACATGGATTAAGTCTATGTAGTCCGAGTCTAGGTTTAATCCATGTCTGTGAAATTACCTCTAAAAGTTATGATGTAGCTCTTAGTCACTTATATTTAGGAATTAACCCTTTTTTGCTGGTCGGCTGACTCACGTAAATACACAAATAAACAGCTTCAAAAAAAATTTCACACATTTAAAAAAAAACAGTCTTGTGTTTTAAATATATGATACTTATAAAATAGATATAAATGACAACAATAATCCCTAAAAGTCACATATTAATAATGTTAATATATAAACTAGATCACTATGAAATTGAATATTATGAATATATAAAGCAATGTTTTTTTTAAATAGTGAAAAATCCTCAAATAAAAGCAGCATGCACTTTGATGCTCTACGATTTAAGAAATTTTACCTCATCTTTAATCTTTTTAATTCTCCCCACAGCAGTTCTGGCCATGATCCGGATCATATCGGTGGTAATTGCTGGATAGCAAGCTGTTAGAGTCACCACAGCTGCCGTTATTGTGCAGAGAAGAGTCAGAGAAGAATTCACCTGCATTCTGAAATGAAATATCAATGTGTTTATTTTCTGTCATCTAGAAACAGTATTAAATATGTGGTAAAATGCTCCGATGTGGAAGCAGTCACAGTATAAATGTCTTTATTTAAGGAAATCAAAAAAAAAAAAAAAATCTTGAAAATAAACAATTTAGAATGAAGAAAAACTTATAGTATCAATCTTTGAATATCAGCACACTCAGTTAATCTAAAAGTTCGGTCTAAAGATCTGATGGTTGATAGTGTGTAGTGAAAAAAAGACTTACCTCTTCATTTGTGCAACAGGACACGAGACATGAAGAAACTTTCAGGCTCTCCTTCTTTTATAGCCCTCTGTGATTGACTCATCGGACTGGGTGAATCAGCATCACCCCCTGCACCAGGAAAGGCCTTTTGGAATCACCATTTTTGCTGCGTAAAGATTAACCCTTTACAGCACATCCAGCAACAGATACACTTACCGGGAGCTCTTCTCTGGGTCTGCAGGTAAAATAACACCTGAAATTGGACGGGGTGAGGAAATACATTTTTATATAAGTAAAAAATAATAATGATGGTATTTTTTGGCATTTTTTTTTAACTCTGTATTTGCTTTTTGGCAGTTACTTATTTTAGCAGCCTATGTATAGCCAATTATGTAAAAGATGACCTAATCTTTAAAATACATAAAGTGAAAGATAACACATTTCTTTAACATTTAAGCTAAATTAATTAAATGTATTTTTTTTATTATAAATTATTTCAACATATCAGGGGGAAAAGGAAAATAGCCTAAAGCAATATTTTGGGAACCCTGCATGGTCAGTACTTCTCAACACTGTCAATTATTATTACAAAACATTTAGTAGCTTTATTAGCCATCCAAGAGTTTTTCACATCTTGTTTGTCCTTGCGAGATGAATTGTAACATTCTTGGACTCTCTTTTATACACTTCTCTTTATAGAACGTTTTACAGATTTTCAGTAATGTATAGGGGAATACAGCCCCATACCCCAACACCACAGAACTTGTTTCTGGGTGCAGGTTTGTTTAGATGTTACATTGAAACATCCGATGCTGAACTGTGTGGTAATGATGCAGGATAGAGTTTATTCTAATGACTCACACACTTAGGATAGTGCACCACCACAAGGACTGTGACTTTGGTCTAAGTTATCTGAGATCTCAAATCATTTGAGGTGCCCACAATATTGCGTGGTGTTTTTTTTTTTGTTCGATAATTTTAAAATGCACAAAAACAAAGACAATACATTAATCTTGATTAAATAAAAAATCCATCCACAATATCTATGGGTCCCTCACTAACTTTTTAAAAGGATTTTATAGCGCATGTGGAGGCAAGGTGTAGTCAGAGAACTTGTGTACTGTGTAACATAAATGGTTAATCTTGGACAAGTTATTTGTCTTGTCAAAGTACAACAATGAGTATTTGTGTAAAATACAGTCATGTCTGAAAATACTGACTACCCTGAAATATCTCACCACTACCTGTCAACATTCAAATTAAATGAAACACTATGGCAGGAGAACCATCTTGTAGAAAAATAAGACCAAGGTAGAGCTTTTGTGAATTCTACTGTTTACCAAAAATGGAATGGAGCCTACAAAGTAAAAAAAACACAGTATCTACAGTCAAATATGGTGGAGGTCCAAAGATGTTTTGAGATTGATTTGCTGCCACTGGCAATAGGTGCCTTCACTATGTTCAAGGCATCAAAAAATTTAAAGATTACCAAAGGATTGTGGGTCTCAGTGTAGGGCCCAGTTTCAATGATGCTTTTAGCAGGACAACCTAGCAGGATGACCTTCCCCAAAAATGGCACCAACAAATAGATGTAACCACAGTGATGGAGAATGAAGTGGCCAGCAGTGGCCAACTTGTAGATCCTATTTATCACATGTGGAGAGATCCTAAATTTGCTGTTAAGAAAATGCACCCTTTAAACTGGAACAGTTTTCAAAAGAAAAGTGGTCCGGGAGGTGTAAGAAGCTTGTTGATTTTTATAGGAAGCGATTTATTTCTGTAATTTTCTTTTCTCCTCTTTCTGTTTTCTATGCTTAGTGTGGCACACACACACACACACTTTTAAGGCATCATACATTTTACAATTTTTGTAAAGATATTTAAGCCTATTTTGTTTAGCATGGCACATTAAAGATTAATCTGGTTAACTATTTTATAACTAGTCAAGTAATTTTGATTATATGATATGTCATACTGTATAATTACATGTATTTATAATAAACATTTCGGACACTATTTTATTAGTACTACATAGTTTTTGAGGCCTTTTAATTTAACTATTTGATATAAAGTCTGTTCATGGTGACTTTTTGCATTTATTTTGAAAAAAAAAATGTTTTAAAACCTATTTATATAAAAAGGTTATGCAATATGCAGTTATGACTAATAGAAATAAAATATAAGCCCAGCTATTGGCTGTTAGGGTTAAATGAAGGAAATAAAAAAGTGCACTGTTTGATGTCGATGGTTATTCAGTTAAGGAAAATGTATAAATAAGCTTTTTAAAATAGGATTCAAGACTGCAGGTTTTTAGGTCTCAGTATTAATCATTACCCACAATTGCATGTAATAAAACTGGAATTTATTTGTCATTAATACAGTGAACTTTAACTAATGTAGTGAACTGTATATATTAGTGCATCTCAAAAAAAATTAATATCATTGAAAAGTTTTGAAAAGCTTTATTTCAGTAATTCAGTTCAAAATGTAAAACTCATATTATGTAGATATATCACACACAGAGTGATCTGTTTTAAGCATTTATATGTTTTATTGTTGATGATTATGGCTCACAGTCAATGAAAACTCAATAGTCAGTGTCTCAGTGTCAGTGAATTAGAATATTATATAAGACCAATTGGTACTGTTGGCATTGTGCCAAGTCCTGCTGGAAAATGAAAGTTCTGTAAGATTTTCTGGGAAAATACTGCACTGAATTCTGGAGGAAGAGTGGAGACACACACAGTCCAAGCTGCTTGAGGTCTAGTGTGAAGTTTCCACAATCAGTGATGGTTTGGGTCTTATCACTGTAGCGGTAGGGCAAGAATAATAAAAACACAAGGTGATCTAATACTGATATACTCATTCCTGTAGAATTTACTGTTGAGTTTGAGCCAGTGTCAATTTATGTTTTTACTCATCTTCATTGAATGCATGGTATGAGATTCCCCATTGTTGACTGCAATACGGATGATTTAGTATTTAGTGATTCATTGGATTTACGCAAAGGGAGCTGTGTTTTTTTACTGGTGTGATTTAGTGTGACAGTTATGTGTATTCCAGTAGGAAAGTTAGGCAAGTTAAGCATATAAAAGGGTGATGTGGAGAAATATGAACGTGAAGGCAGCAGGCAAAAACTGGAACAGACTGGCTTGGAATGGGTGGGTGGTGGGGGGTTGGGGATGTTTTTGAAAGAATTTTCCTTTTAAACTCTTGAAAGGTTTTCCCTGTCTGAATACTTCAGAATATGTTTGAAATGTGCTGTTAAGAGGGATCATAACAAAAATATGTGATGTTTTACATTTGTATGATGCAAATGTCCATATATGTGTATGGCAGCACATACAGTATCAGAACATGTGTGTGTGTGTGTGTGTGTGTGTGTGGGAGAGAGAGTTTTCCATGTAAGATCCTGGAAATGGTGTTAAGTTTCACTGGCTCTGCTTTACATTCCATCTCTCTCCCTCTCTTTCTCTCTCTCTCTTTTTCTCTCTCTCTCAGAGGTGCCTCTTTATGGTCCCTGTGCTGATGTTGGGGCTCAGTATGACACTGATGAAGTGAGCAAAAGGGATTATGTGAGGTGCATGATGTATTTTGGCATATTTTTTGCAACAGCATGAGTATACAGCTTTGTACATGAATCATTAGTTTTAGGGCATCACTGTTGTGACTAATGATGAGTAGTACTTTGAACCGGTACACTTTGCATCCTGTAAAGTATGGTTCAAGGCCTCTCTGCCAAACACTAAACTAATAAAAATGCACTGCAGGTTTAAGGGAACCCCTGCCTGTACAGACTTGTAAGGGTGTGTGGTGTACTTGTCCAGTATTAAAATAATAAAAATAAATATTGGATCAACCATGCACATTAACATCACCATTGGTGATAAGTAAGTAACTGCAATTAATAGGCTGTTTGTCTAAATCACTAATGTAACTAAAATATATGATTCTTTTATCACATTTTTTGGACTATAAGGTGATTAAGCAACATTAGTAAAGATGCCTACATTGAAGTTAGCAAGAGTGTTGCCATGTTTCCCTTGTAATGGGGAAGCACCTAAGTACAGTAATAAAACTAATCCGTAAAAAAACATTTTCTTTCAAAGTCAAATGAGCACTGAATGTTAATCTACACAGATGTACAAAGAGGGTGCTAGACTGAGGAACCCTGAGTGTTCCAGTAAGCCAGCGTGCTATCAGCTAGCGGTTCGTCCAATATAGCTTGTTGGACACAGCAAACATGCCGACTACAGTCCGATATACTCACCTCTGAACAGCAAAATACCTAGTGCTGTGGTTAACAGCAGCAGATTATAAGGTGCACTGTCAATTTTGGGGAAAATGAACTAATTTTAAGAGCGTCTAATAGTCTGAAAAATAATTGATTAAATAAGTGATTAAATGTGTTTGATTAAACTTGAATAATGAATAATAATAATAATAATAATAATAATAATAATAATAATAATAATGAATAAACATTGGCCCAGAACGATGGCAGCATTTCTTGATCATGTTGTATTGTGTTTACAGAGAATGCTTTCTGTAAGTGTTCCTGAGGCCATGCAGTGATTTTCAGTACAGAACTGTGTTTGCCTGTGTTTAATGCAGTGCTGCCTGATAGCCCAAAGATTACCAGCATTCAATATGGACCTTCAACCTTGTCCTATGTGCCCAGGGATTTTTTTCAGTTTCTCTGAATCTTTTGATGATATTAAATTACTGTAGATTGTGGGAATTTCCAAATCTTGCAAAAATTTACATTGCCAAACATTCTCAGACATTGTTTCACCATCTCTAAACAAAATTATTAGGTATATTGGTGACCCTCTGCTCATATTTGCTTCTAAAAGACTCTTTGTTTTTTTGTAGCTGTTTTTATTAGCACCACTTAATTTTCCTGCATTTTGTTGCCCCATCCCAACTTTTTTTTAAGTGTGTTGCTGCCATCAACTTCTAAATGTGGAAATATTTTTCAGAAATTATACAATGTCTCACTATTAACATCTGAAATGTATTCTATGTTCTGTTGTGTAATTAGAGCTGCACTAAACACAATTTTAATTTAGCTTACTCTTAACAGTTGATGTCACGCCTAAAGCAATAATTAATTTGTTATTCCAGCATAATAGTAAAGACAATGATAATGTTGAAAAAATGAAAGTCACACTCTTTAATTTATAAAACACACAAGGACAAACATGAATATTTTTTTGTACTGAGGTTGTACTGAGATTACTTTTCCAAGAAATGCATGCATGAGTTCTCAGATGGCTTTTGCATGTGTTGCTGCTGTGTTCTGCCAAGAACAAACACCTATAAGTATGCATTCTCAGCTTTTTGGATGATGTAACAGTTGAAACATGTTGCTCACTGCAGGACTAAATCAGATCCAATTAAATCAGTTAAAGTCACATTTTTGTGGTTTTCCTCCAGAAGGAGTTCATTCATTGAAATCCTGTAATAATAAAAAAAAAACTTCCTCCAATAAAAAGATTAATACATTAGTGAACAGTGAGGCATACAGAAGTGTGCAATAATTTAGATTCCATTTTATAACCACCTTTAATGCATGTTTAGAGCCATAGTCCCATTGGAGAACTAATTGTTTCCAATTTTCATCCTTCTAGTTGATGGATTGAGGTTATTCGGAATAACTGAATGCATCATTCTTTTCTACTCACTTTGTGCAATTCATGCTTTTTACTAGTAGAAAAGTGAAATGTGTTCTTGTTTTTGAATGTGTGTGTGTGACATGACATGTATTTGACATGGCAATATTGGCCAATTTTATTCTTTTGGGGGGATATAATTAGTGTATAAGGTATCTGTAACTGAAATGAAAATATTTTGTGCATAGGTTTTTAATTTTTTTAGGCAATACATAGTCATAATAATGCAAACACCATTGATTTACTAATTCTGAAATTTGCTGGAGAAAGGCTTTTTGCTTTAAAGATTAAAACACACGTTTGCAGCCGACCCCATGAACCAAGAAAAAGCCTATCAGAAGAAAGATTTATGGTCAGATGAAACAAATATAGATTGCTATATTTTGAGAAGTAAAAGTGAAGCATTCATTCCCAAAAACACTACCTGCTGTGGTGGGGGTGGTGGTGGTGGTAGTATTATCCTCCAGAATAACTGGAGGATAATACTCCAGTTTTTTAGTCTTTAAAAAAATGTTGCCATGATCTTTCCAATTTACTGTATTTTTCGCACTATAAGGAGCACTTCCAATGATCGTCTATTTTCTGGTCTATTTTCATACGTAAAGCGCGATTATAAGGCGCATTTTAAGAAACACTATAAGGAACCTCTGATTCAGCAAGTCTCGCCGCTGGGTGGCTAACTAAGTTAAGTAAAGCTAAGCTAAATCAACAAAACTGTAATAAAAAGTTTATTTTAAAGTCAAATGAGCACTGGATGTAAATCTATACAGATTTCTCTCCTGAAAACGGTTTATTTGGGTGAGTAAAGCACTTCCGTTTATTTACAGTAAGCTTAGATTCTTGAATTTCTCCAGCACTAAGGCTGGAGCATTAGCATTAGCGGCTAATCATTAGCATTAGCGGCTAACCATTAGCCGGTAATGCTAATGCTGATGCAGCAGTACTAGACGGGGTTAACATGCCAACCTATCTTTAATTTATGTTATGACTAGCTAACCTACTTTTAAATTATAATTTATGACTAGCTAACCTAGTTTTAATTTATAAGTTACAACTAGCTAACCTAGCTTTAATTTATAAGTTATTACTAGCTAACCTAGCTTTAAGTTAACTAGCTAACCTAGGTTTAAATTATAAGTTATGACTAACTAACCTAGCTTCAATTTATAAGTTGTATTTAGCTAACCTAGCTTTAAGTTAACTAGCTAACCTAGCTTTAATTAATGAGTTATAGTTAGCTAACCTAGTTTTATTTATGTTATAACTAGCTAACCTAGCTTTAAGTTAACTAGCTAACATTCATATATAAGTTATGACTAGGTCACTTAGCTTTAATTTATAAGTTATAACTAGCTAACCTAGCTTTCATTTATAAGCTATGACTAGCCAACCTAGTTTTAATGTATAAGTTATAACTAGCTAACTTAGCTTTAAGTTAACTGGCTAACTTTCATTTATAAGTTATGAATAGGCCACTTAGCTTTAATTCATAAGTTATAACTAGCTGACCTAGCTTTAATTTATAAGTTATAACTAGCTAACCTAGCTTTAAGTTAAGTTAACTAGACAAAACACTACTAATTTTTTTTTTCTGTTGATTAGTGAAAAACAGTAATGCTATTATTTTTGTGTTTTATTATTGTCTTTCACTTGGACCACATTGGGTAATGTTGTTTAATGTTGTTGACCTGTGATCCTCCGTGTTGCTTCCAATTGTGGCACATTTGTTATAACACAGCAAGCATTCACCATTTCATCGTATTGTACATTAAAGTAAGTAAACAAAACCTAACCGTGTCACCAGCCTGTCTCTGTAGCAGACCCGTGTCCTAAAATCCCACAATGCACTGCATCATGTTCATGTCTGATGATGACCCTATTCTCTATACTCACCTCTGAACAGGGAAATAGCGATTAGCGGCTAATGCTGCTGCAGCCTCGGTGCTGGAGAATTAAACTAAAACTTCTGTATAATGCTGTACTTTAGCAGAGTCTGCTCTTTACCACCTGACTGTATAATTCATATACAAGGCACACTGGATTAAAAAGCTCACTGAAGATTTTTGGGAAAATTAAAGGATTTCAAGTGCTCCTTACAGTGTGAAAAATACGGTAAAGAAGAATCATTCAGGGTGCATCAGAATCGCATCGACTGTATCATGAAATGTTTAAACAGTGTAAATAACAGATTCATCACATGTCAAGAAGTGACGAACAAAAAAGGAGACCATTGTTGTATATGTATAGTTTACTGCTGTAAATGTAAAAATGATCAATGTATCAGATATCATTAACAGTGAGAGTCTGATTTGAAGTTATTAGAAATAAGACCTATCCATTCATATCATTCACTGCTGTCCCATACAGGAAGTATGACTGCGGTTTTTGGGCCAAACAAAATATTTTGTCATCAGAACAGTTACTGGAAGAAGCCGTGTCAGGACCGCCTTTGTGAAAATTCAGTCAGGCAGCAGACTGGAGCCCTGCATGTGCTCCTGTTTTACTGGAAACCAACTCTAAGTTACAGAGATTTTAGGGGCCTTGGGATCTGTTTGCTTTGCTGTGGATTCAGACTTTATGTCCCTCATGACAATTGTAAGGTGTCAGACAGCCAAATGCAGGCTAAATTATTACTGTACACACACATAAACACACACACACAATTATTTTCACACATTTGCACACACAGATAATACTAATTGGAATGCGATGTGAGCTCTCTGTACGAATAGCTTGATGAGTTAGTCTTATTTAATTGATAGCAGTTTATACCCCCCCCCCCCCCCCCCTTTTTTAAGACTCTGTTATTATGATCTCCGTGACAGTGAGCAAGTGAGCACTGACCCTCTAATTTCTCTTACGGTAAGTTGTGCTGGCACAGTGTTTTCTCACATGGATTCATGCCTCACTGAGACCTAGTTATGTGAAAGAGAAGTTGACCGGTGTAACAGGCTGTTGGCTCAGGTTTAGTCACTTGTTTTGTGCTCAGTTTACAGGACCAGTTAAAAAGTGAGTGAATGATGATGAGCCTGTAAGCACGTCTATCATAATTTAGTATGTACGTGTCTCAGTGGCACGTCTCAGTTTCTCAACTTTCTTTCTTTTTCTTTCCAAATATCTTTAATAGTATTATTAAATGTTGTTGCAAGGCAAATAATGCTTAGAGCTTGTGGACGGTAGTGTCTAAAAGTTGACCTTTGAGTGCTGACTGAGAGTTCACTTAAATGTGCTCCATATTTTAGAATTGCAGAGCATCAGATAGCTGACCAATCCTCCTTTTTTTGTGTGCTGTAGAACCCAACTGGTGGGTTGGGATCCAAAAGTGGGTCGCAGACAACTTGTAAAAACTTCCTTTAAAAAAAACATAAATAATTATTTCACATCTCATTTTGTACTCTTTTTATATTGGTAAAAAGGGAGAGTTTAATACTAATGTACTCTGAATGCAAAGAAGTTAAATATCTAATTTTGTGGCCTAAATTATTTTGTGCAGTTTTAATATTTAATTTTATTGTAACTAACTTAAAGTAGCTCCATACCACTGACTTTCCTTTGCATTGGGGCAAAGTTAGCTCACCTGATGTAATTTTTTTCCTCACTTCAGAAGGCTCCATTTTGTTGGCGGAGATACACACAGTGCTGCAAGTCAAGTACGTAATGTGGACAAACGGAGGAGCTCACATGCTCACAGTTCCAGAGCTGCGTGGACGTTCTATTGTAGTAAATTCTATACATGTAGTTGTCATAGCATCAGTAAAAAACACAAAACACAGTAATAAGGCTATGCACTGCACAATCATTAAACCGAAATAGACCAATAACAATATCATATTTTACAATTACTTTCGTCTTCTCTAATACAATTAAAAATGTTTTAGAATGATAAAAAAAAAACACTTTCTGAAACAATTTTTTTATTTTAGGCAAACAACCTAAGCTCAGAAAACAAAAACAGCAATAAGGCTTATGCTGTCTTTTTGCTAGGAGCATGCTGAATTAACACTCTACGAAGCCGACACATGTGTTGTTACTATCAACAACTAAGTTCAAGTAGCTCCATACGTCTGACTTTCCTTCGCATTGGGCCAAAGTTAGCTCATCATTTTTCTCCTTACTTCAGATGGCTGAGCTACACACAGTGCAGCAAGTCAAGTGCGTAATGCGGACAAGCGGAGGAGCTCACATGCTTCCAGAGCTGCGTGAACATTCTGTTGTAGTCATTTCTATACATGTAGTTGCCATGTTCCTCCTCAATAAGGCTTGTGCTGTCTTTTAGCTGTGGAATACTAGAAGCATGCTGGATTAACACACTCTATGAAGCTGACACACGTGTTGTTACTATTAACATAACTTATTTGAAATGATCTTAGAGTTTGTGTTATAACACTTTATAAATGTTGTATAAATGATGTACTGCAACCTGCTATAGAACTTGTTTTATGTCAGTAGTAGTCAGTTGTAGGACTAACATAAATATTTACTCTTTCATCTTACACTAGAAACAGCTTAATCTTCTGTTTCTGGAGAAACATATTTATTAGTAAAGGCATGCAGTGGCTAACATTTTTAGTAAAAATTACGAAACATATTTAGTGGGTCATACTTAAAAATATAGTGCAACATTTTAAGGTTGCAAAAGTGTTGCCCTATATTTTTAAGTAGAACTATCACATAATAGTGTATGTACAGTAGTGTATGTACTAACGTTACTGTATGTTGTGTGTGTGTGTGTGTGTGTATGTGTGTATGAGTGCATGCAAAGCTCTGGCTGACTGCTGTAACATCACGTCACTGATGGTAATCACTTCTTAAGCTTTTCTCGTAAGCTGATACTTCATAACGCCTGAGCTTTTTTTTTTTTTTTTTTTTTTCAGAGCTGTACGCGCTCACTTCCTGCCCAGCTTCCATTTTCACAGACCAGCTTAAAGCGCCTCAGCCTCGGGATGACTACCAAATGTGAAATCTACAGGAATTAGTGCAGTCATTCACAAGAGATCAAATATGTTATTCATTCCTCAAGGACGCCTTCGGTCTTCATTACCTTGCTGTGAACCAACTGGTGTACCGGCCAACAAAAGCTGAAAGAGTAGCAGCAATTTCCTGTTTTTAACTGCCTATTAGACATGCATTTATTGGATGATTTTGATGAGGCGGACACATCATAGCTGAGAAATGTTAAGTCCCCCACTGGAAATGTTATGGGAAGAACACAGAGCATTTATGTACAAACCACCACGGCGGATATCCCACTGCTTTTAAGCACAGAAATTTTGTACCACTCATCTTATTCCGTTTAACATCAGGCAAGGAACGAACATTGCAAAATAGTTCACATGACTTCACTCTGTCTAGCGTTGAGGGTCGTCAGTGTTGGAGAAATAAAAGTTTGCACAGTCAGCTTGGATGCTGTTTTATGACTTGGACTTTCACAAAGGTATTAATCCCATCTGGGACTGGTTAAGCAGTAGACAGGAAGAAAGGGCTGGCAGTAGATTTCCACCAGAGTCTGTAGCTGCAGCCGGCTGTGATCTCTGATCTTTCAGTCTGATGTTTGACCTGCTTTAATGTTAAAGGAGCATTCCAAAAAGGCCCAGATTACCGGCAGCGCCAGACTATTATGGAGGCCTAGTGTACTGATTGTGCTGGTATATGTGTTGCCTTCCCAGTTCCCATTTTTAAGTGCGGTTAGATTTTTATTTATTGTTTGTTTTAAAAAAGGTATCAAAATATTCATTACCCAGGTACAAGTATAGATAATAGAGTAATAAAAAACTCTATAGACTTTGAAATATCAACTCAAGCTTTTTACTCAAGTTTAAATGTAAAAGTACTGGTTTCAAAACTACTTAAAATATAAAAGTAAAAGTAGTGAAGGGAAAGAAAAGAACAAAAGATTAGGCTAAACCACAGGGTCCTATAGTGCACTTCCCTCATTTTAAAATCACATTTTTCTAAAAGCCATAATGACTATAATGTTATATTAAAATCTTAACAATTAAAAATTTGGGATGCACTAGGCTGCCTGTTTTAGCTGCATATATGCCCATTGAAAATGAAAGCATTTTAGTACAGTGCAAATATATTAAAGAAGCTTATCTGGGACATTTTAAGAGATTAAGTTTTCTAGCCACAGATGATCTTTAAAGTGTGGGCGTGACGTGTGCAGGTGTGATGGATCGTGTATAAACCAGTGCGATCTCGGAATGGTATGTGTTTATACATCTCATACAACCACAATCAGATTCCCTCTGTCTGGATAGAGAGATTTATCTGGATAAGGTTTATTATTTTGAAAGATGAGAAGCCAGAATTAAAACAAGCTGAATTGAAATAGAAGTAACAAGGGTACTTTTAAAATGTAAGGAGTAGAAGTAAAAAGTCATCTGAAAGATAACTAATCCATTACAGAACGGATAATCAAAATTTCTACTTAACTTGACACCTCTGGTTTTAACTGGGTGTCCTGTTGTTCATGTATACACTGTAATCCACAGAGATTGTAGTTATATTGTTTCAATAAATTAGATTAATTTCCTAAATCAAATATCATGTTTTTTCTTCTGCTTCATGAAACCAGCTGCAGTAAAAGCCATGCAAAGCACCACAAACGGGTTCCAGTCATGACGAGGCCATTCACTGCAAATATTTAGTTATGATTATTATTAAAATAATAAATAATAATAAATATACACTAATAATACATGTATAATCATAAAATAACTTATTATTGAATACAGTATTTAATAAAAAATATATCTACAATATACTATTATTATAATATTTATTTTATGCAAACGTTTTTTTTTTTAATGCATAGACAATTTACCACAACATTGTAAAGACTCGTCATGACACATAAATGAAGTGCAGGAGATTTATAGAATGTTAGATTGGACAGTGAAGGTGCTTCAGTCAGTACCTCTTCCCAAAACTTAGTTATTTCATAACAGCACTAAAAAAATCTGCACAATTATTTCTGTTATTGAATTTTTATTTTATTATTATTTTTTTTTAGTTTTGAGTATTGGTTCCCTTTGCACAGTGCCTAATACCTGTGTGCTAATGTTCATTTTCTCTACAAAAAAAAAAATTAATTAATTAATAAAGTTAATTAATTAATTAATGTTAAATGTTCTAGACACTTATTATACTAATTCTGGAAATACATGCATATTTTTAAGTGCTTATTTGTGTACTAAGGCCGTGTCTGTGTATTTTAAAGCTTACTGAGTCATTGTTAAGATTGGACTACTGGAGTGAACCACTGATGATAAGCTACGTCCAAATTCCTGATTGAAACAAATGAATCAGCTCTACCAGTTACCTAGATTATGAGCTGCAGATCAGACAGAATTAAAGAAGACAGACAGGAAAAGTAGGAAGATTTAGTTAACTAACTGGAATCAGTCACAGAGGCATATGAGTGGAGATTATGATTAATCTGGAGCTCATGTGTATAAAAACAAGTAGGTTGTTTTCTACAGATCAAAAAATGAACTGTGCACCTCCTCTTCATATCTGTATTTATATCAGTACAGAAGTATATTCTAAATAATCTGGATATATCACAACATACAGCTCTGGAAAAAAAAAAAACAAGAGACCACCTAAAAATGATGAGTTTCTTTGATTTTACCAAATTGAATATAATCAAAAGGAGGACGAATGATCACAGCCATCAAACCAAGCTAAACTGCTTGAATTTTTTGCACCAGGAGTGGCATCCACAAGTTATCTACAAGCAGTTTGTAAGACTGGTGGAGGAGAACATGTCAAGATGCATGGAAACTGTGATTAAAAACCAAGTATTGATTTCTGAACTCTTAAAGCTTTAAGAATATAAACTTGTATTCTTTGCATTATTTAGGGTCTGAAAGGGCTGCATCTTTTTTATTATTTTTGTTTGGAATTTGGGTGAAATGTTGTCAGTAGTTTCTAGATTCAAACAACAATGTTCATTTTACTCAAACATATACAGATTCAGAAACTGACGTGGTCTCTTAATTTTTTCTAAGGAGTTATATAGGAAAAACAGGTGTCAAATAAATCAACTTTTCTTATGTTTATAACAAATAAAGTTTGATGTAGTTTAATATGCAATCATCAGCTTATGCTCAGATCTGTTTTACTTGACTTTGTTTTTTTAGTTCAACTTATGTTGCTGTTCAAATAAAATGAGGGCATTAAAACATTCTCACATATTTTAATTACATTTTTATTACAAGTTTTCTCTGTGGTTTTGATGCATTTCTCAAATCAGAATTAATATTTGCACCATACTCTGTGCTTTTCTCAAAACAGTTTGTACAAACAGCACCACATAATGGATAAGCAGCTAATGCAAGTACTTTACTCAAAATCCTTAGGTATGTATTTATATCAGTGAATATGTTGTTTTTTAGTATGAAAAGTTATTTAGTTATCGATTACTAATCAGTCAAAATGATTAGTCATGTAATAATATATTTGTTTACTCTATAAGGATTTAGTCAGTGCTAATCTTTTGATGTCGGTTTGAGAATTATTAAAAAAATTCTGCACTTTTTCCTGTGAATCATAAATCAGTTTCAGCAGTACAAAATTACACATTACTGTTTATGAGAGCCTGACTGCAGGAAATTGGATACAATTCACCTTTATGATTTTACAGTATATTCAGTAATTTATTGACAGATCATGTTGGTGTCCCACAGAACAGACAGACAGGACTGTCAGTACATTCTGTTTCATCAGGTTAAAGCCAGACTCATCCAGGTATATGTTTTACTTTATTACAGTTCCATTATGTTACATTCCAGGATTTACAACATGACTTTTATTAATTACATCTATTATGATTCTGGACCAGATACAGTTATGTATATATCAGATGTACATTTCTAAAACCACAGCAATTTTCAGATCTCAGATCACTTACTGTACTGTATATCTTTATATACCTATCAAGCATAACATTATGACCACCTGCTTATTTCTACATCCATTATCTATTTTTTTTAGCTCTACTGAGTATATAGGAGCACTTTAGTTAGTCATCAATTCAGGAGATATTTACCAGAAAAAAATCTAATAGAAATGTATATATTCTTCTTTACATGCTTTGTTCTGGTGGGTACAGAATAATATATTGTGATCTGCATGATAGAAGCAATTGATAATTTGGGAAACAGCAGAATTGTACAAGATAATTTGCTGTTTTTATAAAATAAATGAGAAATGAATTATGTGATGTGCACAAGTGACTAGATGAAGTGGAGACTGAACAACTTGTTTTGAGAAATTAAATTCTGATGTGAGAAATGCTCCAAAGCGACCAAGAAAAATTGTAAACTCACTTAAAATTGAGCAGTTCCAGTAAAAAAAAACAAACAAACAAACAAACAAAAAATATATATTGTAAGGCAATATTTTAAATGCCTTTATTAAATGTTTTTTTTTTTCAGAAATCTATAAAGAAAGCATTAATCAAGCATATTTTAGTTGTTTTAATGTAAAAAAAAACTAAGAAAGAAAATCAGCCTAACTAAATTTTCCCAAAAAGTAGCAATGGTTGATATATGTTTTTTTTTTAAATACTGTCCAATTACTGCTTCTTTTATTCTTATCTTAAATAACAAACACTTTTATCCACCAAACAGTGGAAACTATGTCAAACTATGTTCTGCAGAGGTGGTCTCTTAAAAAAAATAAAATAAATAAATAAATAAATACTGCCACCAAGAACATTAATTTTTCAATCTTTGCATTTGGAATGGCATAAACAGTACATATTTGCAACAGGATATCCTGGCTAGACTGAACTGATTATGACGGCATTTTCTATTTATTTCCAATAAGACTATACAGTGAGATAAAAAAATGAAAGATTCTGGTTTGAAGTGCGCTTCCCAGTATGACCTGTAGGAGGATCCAGTAGCTCAGGGTTAAAACTGGTGAACATGAAAACAGCAGACAGATGAAGCAAAGAGTGAGGGAAAAATTTGTCAAATGTTTGGACACACATTCCCATTAGTTTTGTTCTTTATTTGAATTATTCCCTACATTGTAGATGCAATACTTAATACTTTAGTTAAAGGCACATATGCAGTTAGGTAGTAGACAAAAAAGTGTTTGGCCTTCACAAACACCTGCCTGGCCAAAAAAAAAATTCGGTACCAAAACAAAGGTCACACGCTCTAATATTTCGTTGGATCACAATTACTTTTGTTTGCACTCATTAACTGTGGCATTGTTTCAATAAGCTTCTGCAGTGTCACAAGATTTATTTCAATCCAGTGTTGCATTAATTTTTCAGCTAGATCTTGCAGCATTGATGATGGTAGAGTCTGACCACTGCACAAAGCCTTCTCCAGGTTTGGACTCTGTGGTGACCAATCCATGTGTGAAAATGATGAATCACTCTTTCACAATTCCATCCCCATGAATCCTGACATTGTCATCTTGGAATATGGCCGTGTCATTAGGAGGAAAAAATCCATTGATGGAATAACCTGAACTATATTCAGTATATTCAGGTAGTCAGCTGACCTCATTCTTTCAGCACATACTGTTGCTAAACCTAAACCTGACCAATTGTAGTAACCCCACATCATCTGCTCAGTTAAATCCAGGTGGCAACTTATTACTTTGGCCAGGTAGTGAATATAAACTCAACCTAGAGTGTAGAAAAAGCAGTTAACGAGAGCTCAGCACCTCTAGAACTCCTTTAACACAGCTGGAGAAAAAATCCAAAGTTGGCACCAAAGCAAAAGGTGTTACGAAGCTAACGAAGCTATTCTTTTCAAACTGTAAGGAGTAGAAAGTACAGATAACAGTATCAAAATGTAAGGAGTAGAAGTAACAAAGTCATCTGAAAAATAAAATGAAGGCGCATGTGTAAATTGGGTGCTCTTGATAACATTTCCACACTAGTGGAATTTAGTCAGTGCAGTGTATTGATTTAGATTTTTTAAAATTTGGTCCAATAAATAGTGAATACTTCACTGATCACCCTTAGAATTGATCCTGCTGTTTACAGAATGAGTATACATAATTTACCATCTTCAGATTGATGACTCATCTTCTGATCAGACAATTTTTACACTACAAGGTCCCATGAGTCTAGCACTGTTCTAAGAGTGGTACACATTTTTACACACAATTTGAGCATTTAAAGTTACTCACTGAAATTATTATTGCAGATTATACTGTTGGTGTTTTCTGCTAAAACTATATATATATATATATATATATATATATATATATATATATATATATATATATATATATATATATATGCACTTTTTGGTGTTTCAGTCTCACAGTAATTACATATGTTTATTATTAGCACTGTGTTTCCTATTATTTCTGTCAGTGGGTGAGTGATGCACTGGTTCAGTTTTTGAGGGGACTGGATTGTGTGGATTCCGTAAATATAGTAATTTGAAATCACAGAATTAAAATACATTCATATTTACAAATGCACGGCCAATGGAATCTTTAAATACAGCTCTGGAAAAAATGAAGAGACCACTTCAGTTTCTGAATCAGTTTCTCTGATTTTGCTATTTATAGGTAAATGTTTGAGTAAAATGAACATTGTTGTTTTATTCTATAAACTAGGGACAACATTTCTCCCAAATTCCAAATAAAATGTTTGTCACTTAGAGCATTTATTTTCAGAAAGTGAGAAATGGCTGAAAAAAAAGTTACAGAGCTTTCAAACATTCAAATAATGCAAAGAAAACCAGTTCATATTAATAAAGTTTCAGAAATCAATATTTGGTGCAATAACTCTGGTTTTAATCACAGTTTTCATGCATCTTGACATGTTCTCCTCCACCAGTCTTACACACTGCTTTTGGATAACTTTATGCCACTCCTGCTGCAAAAATTCAAGCAGTTTAGCTGGGTTTGATGCCTTGTGATCATCCATCTTCCTCTTGATTATATTCCAGAGGTTTTTAATTTGGTAAAATCAAAGAAACTCTTAATTTTTAAGTGGTCTTTTTTCTAGAGCTGTATGTATTCAAAAGTCAATATTCAGAATTTGTTATAAGTAGAATAATAAGCATGTACAATGTTTTGTTGAATATTTGTTGAGTGACAATAAGTGAATAAGTCCTGCGTAGGAAGCAAATGGAAATGTAATTTTGTATGCACATGGAGCACAGTTATATTTACCATATAAAGACCTATTTTGTAAATGTGTTATAACCTTCACATATTCCACACTTTACTTATTCATACCCAGTATGGTAATAATTCAGTAAATAAACAGTAATTGTACAGATGTGTGATTTCTGTAGAGGTTGTGTAACTTATTTCCACCCAGAAAACATTAATGTGACCCAAACTTTTGCATATGATTGTACACGTGAGAATGTCTGTATTATAAAAAGAATAAAAGAAAAAATAAATGAGCATAAATCCCCAACCAGCTAGATATAGCAATATATGTCTTTAACATACTTAACAAAAATAACCACATGAAAAACATACTTTTTGAATGTGTTATAACCTTCTCATATTCTGTATATTAATCATTTTTTCATCACATTGTGGTAAATTTGGAAAATAAACAGAAATTGTCAATTATTTCCACGTAATTGATTTTCTACATTGTAGATTAGTATTAAAGGCACAAAAACAGTTAAAGCCCTATCTGGATGGAATTTGTTTCTCAGGGGGACCTCTGCAAAAAAGTATTTCACACTTCTACTCAGTGATAAAACTGTTGCACCCGGATTGCGACTGAAAAAACAGGAGGACCAGTGAGTTTTTTGGCTTTCTCAGTCACATGACATCGTGTTTAGTAGCTCTTCCATTTCCACTCGCAGTGGACCAATAGCTATTTTATTAAACCCGAGGAGACGAACCTCAGAGATGTGGATCCGGACGGGACTAAAATTACCGGAGGACCATGGAGTTCAGTGAAAAACCGCAGGTAAATCAGCCTGTAATTTTTTTCAGAGGACGTCTGAGAAAAACACGTACATGGTCGTTCTGGACCGGAATAAAATCACAGAGGACCCCCATATAAAAGAGAAAATTACCCCAGAACCCCCTGAGAAACTAATCCCATCCGGATAAGGCTCAAGGGCACATATGGAATTACGTAGTGAATAAAAAGAAAATGTTTCTCCTCCACAATCCCCTGATCTATACTTTATCAACTGAGATGGTGATTTGAGGTGATTTAAAATGAGCTGGAGCTTCACAGCATGAATGAAAAACAGTGACTATTGTTCAGCACCTCCTTCAAGAAACTCCTTCAAGGCACTGAGAAAACTATTCCATGTGACTCTACCTCATGAAGACACAAAATACCAAGAGTGTGCAGATCTGTCCTCAAAGCTAAATATGCTACTTAAAGTATAAAAAGTTTTTTAACACTTTTTTTTGTGCTGAATAAAATAATTCAGCATATGTTCCCGTAAAGCTTTAATATAGTCTTCAATATTAAATTTGCAATGTAAAAAAACATAAAGAGGAAGAAAACCCATTGAATGAGAAAAGGTGTGTCCAACTTTTTGACTGTTACTCTAGTTTATACAATTTAATACATAAAAAACATACTTTATAAATGTGATGTAACCTTCCCACAATGCACTCTGGTAATAATTATATGGTAATAATTTGGTAAATACACATTAATTGTAAAGAAAAGTGGTTTCTGAAGACTTGGTGTAACTTATTTCCACAAAAAAACCCAACTCAAACTTTTGCATATGATCACCTTCAAAAAAAAAAAAAGCCATTATTTGTATTTTTTTTTTTTCATAAATAATTTTCTCATGATGCTGTATGGCCACCTGTGCTCAAATCACTATACCCTTAATTGATCAGATTATTTACCTTTATTCATCAAATTTCCATGATTAAGGGCTCGTCTTCAACTATTGATGAGATTTTTACTATGATGTATGTATAGTATAGTATAGATTCTTATTAATTCTTATATATAAATATTGCATAGTTGTATTCATTACTTCATTTTATTGAATTTTTGTCTGCATTTCAGAAAACAAAATAGCTAAGTCCATAAAGCTGTGCTAGAAATGCTCATCAGATTGTGGTTGTTAAAATGTTCAAATGTTAACTAAACTGATTTACTATACTAGATATTTATTTTAAGCTGCTTATAATAATAACAAATATTATGATAAAGAGTTATTCCACAAAATGATGAGAAAAACACTTCATGTTCAAATGTCAACTGTTTTCTGTCTTTTCAATCAATATTATTTGGCAAAATGTTGAATTAGGATTGTGTCTGGTTGGTTCTACTGCTCTCTATTGCTCATTTTTAAATAGCCATATCACCTCTTATATAAAACATACTTTGTCATAACATATGTGTTATAAACTTCTCAAAAATAAGCATATTCTGGTTTGTTTATGATAGGTTTTCAATTTGTGTTGATGTAGAGCTTTAATGTCTTCAATATTCAATTTACAATGTAAAAAATCATAAAAATAAAGAAAACACATTGATTGATTGAGTTGTGTCCAAATTTTTGACTGATACTGTACTTAACACAACTTAACATATAAAAAAACATACTTTTTTAAATGTGCTGTAACCCTCACATATTCCACATTTTACATTTTTCCACCAATATGGTGATAATTCAATAAATAAACAGTAATTGTAAATAAAAAATATAATATGTATAAAAAATAAAAGTATAATTTGAGCCAAACCTTTTCATATGATTGTACACATGAGTACGTCTCTCTCATAAAAAAGAATAAAATCCAGAACATGCACAAACGCATGAGCATAAATCCGCAAGCAACGCTTTCATTTTCTGCTCTTTGCGTTTGACGTACTGCAGCTGCAACATTAGATCAGTAACAACATGGAGACCCAAAAAATTGCCTCTGCCATGACACCTCCCTTACTGACGACATCAACAGAGCACTGCTCCATTTCCCAGGGCTACATGGTGACATAAATTGTGCCCCATGTTTTAAGTTCATAATTCATAGGGACTCCACAACAGTCCCCCCCCTCCCAACTCAATATCTAAGATAAAGGTCAATTAACCCCTTCTATTAGTTTTGAGTTTTAAATGACCAGAGACCAGAGTACTTTTTTATATACAGTGCACATACAGCTCTGGAAAAAAATGAAAAGATCACTTTGGTTTTTGATTAGTTTCTCTGATTTTGCTATTCATAGGTATATGTTTGAGTAAAATTACCTTGTTGTTTTATTCTATAAACTACGAACAACATTTTTCCCAATTTCCCTAAAAAAATATTGTCATTTAGAGCATTTATTTGCAGAAAATGAGAAAAAAAGATGTAGAGCATTTAGACCTCAAATAATGCAAAGAAAACAAGGTCATATTCATAAAGTTTTAAGCGTTCAGAAATCAATATTTGGTGGAATAACCCTGGTTTTTAACCTCAGATTTCATGCATCTTGGCATGTTCTCCTCCACCAGTCTTACACACTGCTTTTGGATAACTTTATGCCCTTTCTGGTGCAAAAATTCAAGCAGTCTAGCTTGGTTTGTTGGTTTTGATCATCTATCTTCCTGCTGATTATATTCCAGAGGTTTTCAAATTGGTAAAATAAAAGAAACTCATCTTTTTTTTTTTTAGAGACAGCAGTGATTTTATTTTTTTTCTCCCGTTGGATGAGCATTAATTTCATTTTTTTCATCCCTTTTTTTTTACAGCAGATGGGCACGCATGTGGAGGAAAGCCTGCGGACATTAGGGTCACATGATGGAAAGCACTCAGCTGGTGTCCCATTGAAAGGGCAGGAAGCAATAAGGATGAATGCTCCAGGCATACGTACACAATAGCTAGAAGGCCAAAGATCTGGATGGATACCGAGCTTGCGTAACGTACAGCTGTCGCAAGGCCCAAAATGGAACCATTCATCTCTTTAACATGGAGCTGCATATAGGAGAGGAATGTATGGAGATAAAAGAGGTAGAACAGGGCAGTGTGTGTGTGTGACTGTGTGTGTGTGTCTGTGTGTGCATTATACACAAATATATATATTTATATATATATATATGAACCCTTTGAAAATGTGAAATAGCTGAAATAACAAAAAAAGATCCCACCTCAAATAATGCAAAGAAAACAAGTTCATATCCATACATTTTTAAGAGTTCAGAAATCAATATTTGGTGAAATAACCCTGTTTTTATTCACAGTTTTCATGCATTTCAATATCTTGGCACGTTCTCCTCCACCAGTCTTACACACTGCTTTTGGATAACTTTATCAGCTTGTTTTGATGGCCTGTGATCATCCATCTTTGTCCTGATTATATTTCAGAGGTTTTCAACTTGGTAAAATCAAAGAAACTCATTTTAAGTGGTCTCTTATTTTTTTCAGAGCTGTATGTTAGGTGTGCAATAACAATGGAGTCACTAGCCCTTTTTTTATTGGGGCCGAAGGACACCTAAATGGGGTTTTAGCATGAGTAACAGTTTAAAAATAAAAACATGATTTGACTTTTTTTTATTAAAATTTGTTTCTGATTAACTAAAATGTTTGAATCTGAGAAAGTAGTTCAATAACAGAATTTACGAGTGAAAACACAGGTCTCTCACTGTGCAAATATACAATGACAAGTAAAACAGCACGTTTTAATGCTGCTGTTTGTGGCTAGTTTGTGTGTTTGTTCTATTAAAGGTGAGGTGCTAGACTAGTACTGTCTGCTCTTGTGCAAAAGAAGTATACTTAAGATCACTAAACGTAGGTAAATAACACGTGCATTTTCTGTTTAATATGCTTAATGAAAATACACATTAAATAAACTTTCTCTGTATTTCCATAAAATGTATTTTTAAGCAGTATGCTTTCAAATATGTGTCTCGGCATTAAACACTGCTTAAAGTGCATTTTAGTGTAGTTTTCTTATTATTTTAATGTCATTAAGGTGTATGTAATATGTGTATCAATGCGCAAAGTTATGCGTTTACAATATACCTCAAGTGTATTAAAATGATGTTTAAAAACACATACTTAAACGCCTACAGAAATTATACTCAAAATTTATACGTAAAAGCACAACCTAAAGTTTTTATGCTTTTTTTTTTTACCTAATGCTGTATGTATTCAAATATATATCTTAGTTACAATTTAAATATACTTAAGTTGCCATAGGTTGTACAAAATAGTACATTTAGAAGGTAGGTTTTTAAGTATGTATCATTTTTATGGTAAAAGTATGTCCTTTTCCATGTTAAGTATACTTTTAAATTAAATACTTTTAAAAGTATACTTAAAGTCACTTTTCTTTTACGAGATTGTGTATCAGCTATTCAAATAATTAGTTATTTACACTGAGGTTTGAGTAGCTTTTAGCTTCTAGATATTTAACTGAGACTAGATAATGGAGAATGTAGCTGTGGGAGGTACTTTTGATAAAAAAAAATATGTAAAAATGTGCAACAGTTTTCTTATCTGCTTGAAAAACATTTAAAATAAAAAAGCAACACACCTGTTCCCTGCATATAATAGTTTGAATAGTTAAAAACCTCTGAACCCTTAAACCTCTGATCCTAGAATCGCACCTGGAATGCAGTCAATGATTAATACATTATTAATAATTAATAAGTTATTGTTTATAATAGACAATATACATGATTCATATCTTTAACATGGAGCTGCATAAAGTGAATGTATGGAGTGTGTGTTTCTGCATTATACACAATTATAAACCTTTATATCAATGAAATGTCGTGCACTGAAAGATAATGAGAATACAATGAGTGTCTTTCTTTCAAATGTGAACATCGTTCCCACATGAATAACACACACCAACACAGTTTTTATTTTTACTTGACTTTGCAGCTAATTGTGTTGATGTCACACATTGTATTAATATCTGAATGATGCATCACATTTGAATCACCTAATTTCAGAGCATTGCTATTTTCAGCAGGGTTGTGTTCTTAGAACTAGAGCACAAATACATATTCTACCATATTTTACCAGACATTCTTTATTCAGTTCAGTTAGTTTTAGAAGAATTGTGTTGATACTATTTATATGCTGCATGGTAGTCCAAAAACTCAAATCAAATGAGTTGTCTTTATGGAGCAAGTCATCCACCTTTGTTACACTGCAGCTGCTATGTTTTAAGTGCTTTTCTAATGCTCTGTTATATGTTTTTGTTTTTGTCTGATTTTTAGACTTTTAGAGTCTTTTAACACATTTTGATATACACATAAAAATATACAGCTCTGGAAAAAAATAAGAGACCGCTTGAAAAAAAAAAGATGATTTTCTTTGATTTTACCAAATTGAAAACCTCTGGAATATAATCAAGAGGAAGATGAATGACCATCAAACCAAACTGAACTGCTTGATTTTTTCAACCAGGAGTGGAATAAAGTTATCCAAAGCAGTGTGTAAGACTGGTGGAGGAGAACATGCCAAGAGGCATGAAAACTGTGATTAAAAACCAGGATTATTCCACCAAATATTGTTTTCTTTGCATTATTTGAAGTCTGAAAGCTCTGCATCTTTTTAGTTATTTCAGGCATTTCTCATTTTCTGCAAATAAATGCTCTAAATGACAATGTTTTTATATGCATATTTTTGTCAAATGTAAAACATGATAATAATGCTCTAAATGACATTTCATATAGAGCATTTTTATAATGGTCTAAATTTGACAATAATTCAGATTTTTGTAGAGATATTTGTCCATAATTTGTAAAATAAAACCATATAGTTCTATTGAATCAGAGAAACTGATTCAGAAACTGGAGTGGTCTCTTATTTTTTTCCAAAGCTGTATATTGTCACTGTCCAATGAAAAAATAATATCTTCATTTTTATTGATTTTTATTTTTTAACATAATTTGAATGCACAAACTGTCCTGTACACTGTGTCAAAATGTCTTGATAGAAATTGTCCAAAATGTTAGTAAAAAAGCTCTTTCTAGATTGAGTTCCACTGTAATTTAAAAGGATTTTTAACACACTGCTGAAAAGTTGCTGTTCTGAAGATAATTTTTTTTTTTTTTCATTGGACAATGACAATATGCACTGTAAACAGTCCAAATAATACAAATGATTGAATGGCTGTTTTTAACAGTTTAATTGAGAAAAAGGCTTTAACAAAGAATCTAAGCAATTATAATATTTTCTGTGAAAAAAATAACATTTAGGGAAACATAGTACCACTTTTCTTTGCCTGAAAGATAAACATTACAGATATTTTTTACAATGTCTGTTTAAACAACATACATATAAATGTATCATTCTACTGTGTATAAACATATACAAATGCACTGTATATGTAATAACATGTATAAATGCACTGTATACGTGATAACATGTATAAATGCACTGTATACGTGATAACATGTATAAATGTACTGTATATGTAATAACATGTATAAATGCACTGTATATGTGATAACATGTATAAATGCACTGTATACGTGATAACATGTATAAATGTACTGTATATGTAATAACATGTATAAATGTACTGTATATGTAATAACATGTATAAATGTACTGTATATGTAATAACATGTATAAATGTACTGTATATGTAATAACATGTATAAATGCACTGTATACGTGATAACATGTATAAATGTACTGTATATGTAATAACATGTATAAATGCACTGTATACGTGATAACATGTATAAATGTACTGTATATGTAATAACATGTATAAATGTACTGTATATGTAATAACATGTATAAATGTACTGTATACATGATAACATGTATAAATGCACTGTATACGTGATAACATGTATAAATGCACTGTATACGTGATAACATGTATAAATGCACTGTATACGTGATAACATGTATAAATGTACTGTATATGTAATAACATGTATAAATGCACTGTATACGTGATAACATGTATAAATGCACTGTATACGTAATAACATGTATAAATGCACTGTATACGTAATAACATGTATAAATGCACTGTATATGTAATAACGTGTTTGAATGGACTGTATATAACATGTACAAATGCAGTGTATATGTAATAGCATGTACAAAATGCCCTGTATATGTAATAACATGTATAAATGCACTGTATATGTAATAATATATTTCTAAATGTACTGTGTATGTAATAACATGTATAAATGCACTGCAAATGTAATAACATGTATAAATGCATTTTATATGTAATAACATGTATAACTGCACCGTATATGTAATAACGTATAAATGCACTGTATATGTAATAACATGTATACATGCACTGTATATGTTAGAACATGTATAAAAGCATTGTTCATGTAATAATATGTAAAAATGGACTGTATAGAACATGTATAAATGCACTGTATATGTAATAATATATTCCTAAATGTACTGTGTATGTAATAACATGTATAAATGCCCTGTATATGTAATAACATGTATGAATGCACCTGCATATGTAATACCATGTATAAATGCAGTGTATATGTAATAATGTATAAACACACTGTGTATGTAATAACGTATAAATACACTGTGTATGTAATAACATGTATAAATGCACTGTATTTGTAATAACATGTATAAAAGGCACTGTATACATAATAACATGTATAAATGCACTGCATATGTAATAACATGTATAAATGCACTGCATATGTAATAACATGTATAAACGCACTGTATTTGTAATAACATGTATAAAAGGCACTGTATACATAATAACATGTATAAATGCACTGCATATGTAATAACGTTTAAATGCACTGTATATTTATTAACATGTATAAATGCAATGTATATGTAAATAACATGTATAAATGCACTGTTTATGTAATAACGTATAAATGCACTGTATATGTAAATAACATGTATAAATGTACTGTATATGTAATAACATGTATAAATGCACTGCATATGTAATAACATGTATGAATGCATTTTATATGTAATAACATGTATAAATGTACTGTATATGTAATAACATGTATAAATGCACTGTATATGTAATAACATGTTTAAATGCACTGTATATGTTATAACATATTTATTTACCTATTTACTTTTCCATCCTAATTTTACAACTGGAAAAATAATGGTGAGCACAGAAGAGCCATTCTAGTTCATTAACCATATATCACACATATATAAACACAACATATTATTCTAAAATAATCAAGTAAGGATTTTTTTTTGGCAGCAGTTGTGTCTCTCTGTGAATGAGAGAGAGGTCAACTCTTAAAGACAATCCAGGACTTTAATTAAAACTACGTACTAATTGTGTTAATTTAATCATCATCAGCATCATTTCTCTTATTTGGACGTGATAACAGTGAGAGATTTAGGCCGGGCTTTTGTTACGTTGTGAGAGAATCGGATTGGATGCTACGGCCCTCTGCAGATACTTTTTGGGGTAAGGGCTTCCTGGCTACAGGTTGAAGGAACAGCAAGCCCAGACCGCAAAAAGACCTGAAAAGGACAAAGAGAGACTTGGATTTCACCCATCTAAAGAAAGAGAGAATGAAAGAGAGAATTAGATAGATACACTAATAAAGAGAGAGTGAAACAGAATAAGAAAAAGACAGAGAGAGGTAGAGAGAACAGCCAGCAGTTACACCAGTTAAACACCAGCATCAGTTTACACACCCTTAAAAATAATGCTTCCTTAATGGTTCCTGTATTGGGAATATGGTTCTAAGAAAATATATTTAGTTATTTATAGATAAGCAACAAATGGTTTTGTTCTACACTCTTAAGAAAGAGGAGTTATCAGGAGATCTGGGAAATGCAGCAGTTCTATACAGAACCACAGAATGTTTAAATGGTTATTCCCCGTACAAAAACCTTGAGTATGTGCTCCCTTAAAAAGACGTGACTTGATGCATGAGTTTATACAGAACCAAAATAGTTCCATATTTAAGAGATTCCCAAATTAGAGAACATTTTTTGTACTTTTTAAAATATTTTTAAGAGTGTGTAAAATATACAGTACTGTGCAAATGTTTTCGGCACCAAAGCAAATTACACTAATTCTGTCATGAAATACCCAGGCAGGGAGACGAGGAGAGCGGACACAAGTGCAGGTAAGGGCGAAATAAATAAATAATTTATTAAATAAATAACAAAGAAACAAGGAAACGAGGAACAAGTAAACATGTAACAAAGATAAACGAATAACCAAAAACCAAAACAAACCAGTGAAACAAAAGAACATAAGCTAAGCCAACAAGAGATAAAGATAATACAATAAACAGGGAATATATATAAGGGAAGAAACTAGAAATAAACAAGGAAAATAACTATAAACGAGAAAACAAGAAATAAACAAGAAACAAGGAACTAAGGCTATGAGAAAACAAGGAAACACTGAGAAAAGCTATTAAACACTGAGAGAGACAAACGACAGGTGAAGGTGCAAAGACCGACGGAGACAAAGTGGCAGAGGAGGGCTATTTAAAGAAACAGGAAACACTATAATTAGAAACACCTGGGGAAGGGGCGGAGCAACAAATGAGAAACAGGTGGAAAAGTATTGAGACGGGAGACACAGGGGAGCACAGGTCACGTGGGGAAGACACACAGACACGAGACGAGACCAGGATGTGACAAATTCATTTATCTAAGCAATATGAGTGTTTTTTACCTGAAAAAAGGCACTGCATTTGCAGATAAACATACATACAGTAAAATGTAACAAGGAATTCTCATTTTTAACGTAAAGTATGTTATATCCTCTAAGCCAAGCTGAAGAACAAAGTGTAGTTCCAGATTTCTCCTGGATGCTCCTCAGCCAGCATGTGTATATTATTTTCAGTTCCGTCAGCAGCTCACCTGATTTACTACATTCACCAATTTACCAAAAGAGGTGTTGATATGATGAGAACTAGAAACAATAAGCAGAGATTATGAGATGTTTTAAGGCAAACAGTGATGTTAAAGCACTGCTTTTTGTAAAATTGCTGTTTGTATTTATTGTAATGTTAGTGTTTTACTGAGCTAATAAACAATTACTTCGCAGATTATAAGCTTTTTCTTTACTGAAATTCCCACAGGTGCCTAAAACTTTTGCACAATACTGTAAAAAAGAGAACCCTTTCCGAAATAAATCTTGTTAAGAGTGTAAAACACAAACCACACATAGAAGAGAACATGGGGTCAGGATTCCAGTCTGATCTAGGATGATTTATTTATTTTTTTGTCTTATGGAAAAAGTTGAGCACCAAGAAAAACTGGAACATGACCCTTTTCTGAACCTTTTAACTTAGAAAAACTTAAAAAGTGATGTAACGTCAAATAATGCAAATAGTGTGATCTATCTATCTATCTATCTATCTATCTATCTATCTATCTATCTATCTATCTATCTATCTATCTATCTATCTATCTGTCTATCTATCTATCTATCTATCTATCTATCTATCTGTCTGTCTGTCTGTATATCTATCTATCTATCTATCTATCTATCTATCTATCTATCTATCTATCTATCTATCTATCTATCTATCTATCTAATAATATATTCAGTGTATTATATACGTTGTGCACACCACATGTTGAAATCTTTTATTTCTTTTTGCAATTTTAGGCAATTAAAAAAAAAAAGATGTGCTATTAAACAGGCAAAAATGGTGGGCCGTATCTTTAGAGGGCATAGTCTCATTTACACTTCGGAATTTTGCAAAAGACAATATACATAGATATATATTAGAGAGACAGTAAAGGTAGGGTCCTATGACGCAAAAAGCTCATCATTTGCACAAAAAGGAAAAAGCTGTCTGTTAGTGTAATAAGAACTATAAAGATCAGCGAGGCCCTGCACGACAGGTGTAGAGCGTAGAGGTATAGTAGGAAGACCAGGTATCTCTGAAGACCAGGTTTCACTTTTTCACACAGCTCTGGGATCCTGTTTTTTCTTTTTTGAGATTGGTGCAGATTTCAGTGGCGAAGGTCACAGGTAGGACTGGAGGGACGTGCAGGAGTCCGGCTCTTTGTCTCAGGACTTTTTATTTTTTGTGCTGGTGTGTAAAAGGCGTTCCTCAGTTTGAGCCCTCTGAGCGGCCCCTCTGTCTCACACAGGCCTTCTGTAGACGTAGGCATGAGTTCAGCTCACCTCATCAAGTGCGTCATGTGTGTAAAATCCCCTCCCTTCTTCTGCTCTACGCGCCTCGGCTGTCATCCCTGTTCCTTTTTTGCCTCTTTCTTTCTTTATTCATTTTTTTCTTTCTTTCTCAGCTCTTGTGTCTTTTGCATTTGATGGCTTTGAGTCTTCTTCATGTTTACTGTGGTATATATATATTTTTTTTGGAGTTCAATAATCGCCATTAAAATGGGTTCGTCCAGGTTGTCCATCTACTTGATTGTGATTGAACCCGCCTTCTTCCCCCAGCAAGCCCCCCTTAGACCCACACACACACACACACACACCTTAATGACAGGCGGCTGAGTGTGAGCTAGACCTGCACTGTTGTGGTGCTGGGATGAATGGAAGACAGTGGGAGAGTGTGGGGAGCTGTCCGCGGTGCTGAAATCAGGCGCTCCACCCGTCGCGGTGAACGCCCTGCGCCCTGCCGCTCGTGGCGTGGCTGATGGTTGGTTGGTTGGTTTTTGGTGGAGGCAGGAATGGAGTAGTAATTGTAAAAATCTGTGAAGTGTTTATTATGTGTGGTTGATTTTTTTTTATGTAGTAATGACTTGTCCAACAGTTCTCTCTCTCTCTCTCTCAGCTTTATATACATATATATATATATATATATATATATATATATATATATATATATATATATATATATATATATAACTACAGACACAATCTGTTTATATATATATATATATATATATATATATATATATATATATTTATATATAAGGTATATAGATGTGTATGTGTGCGTATGTGTGTGTATGTGTGTGCACGCGCTCTCTGCTTTTCACGACATTTGTTTGTGTGCGTGCACAGCCTCTCAATTTGTCTATACACACACACACACACACACACACACACATCGCAGATTCTCACGGTACTTGTTGCTAACGCTCCAGCAATCTTCCCGCGGCGTGCTGCTGCTGCTGTTGCTCCTTGTGCTTCATGTCACAGTGCACGAACATAAACATGCCAGGCTTATCGCTTCCAGCTTCACCTGAACGTGCTAAAAAAAACGCCATTCACCCCCCTCCCCCAATCAATCCAGCCATCGATCAGCCAAACAATCAATAAAGCAATCAATCAATCAGTCAATGAAACAAACAAACCAAACAATAATAAAAATAAATAAATAAAAACAATCAACACGACCCCTGACTCCAGCTTGAATGAGATCGCATCGCATCCCTCTCTCCATCTCTCCATCCACATCCCCAAAGGGCTTTTTTGCGCATGGAGCCTGTTCCACCTCGCCAACTTACAGCCAGCACACGACTCAGTCACGAGTCAGCACTGAACGCGCGCGCGCTGCATTTCAGCCACGGCACCTGCCTGCTCGGACACATCACGACCCAGAGACGCTGATCGAGACCCTTTTTCGGGTCGGACACGCGCGCATTATAGCTGTTCTATAAACCTTATAGATGAGACTTATTAACCGCTGCTCACATACCCCACATACCCTCAGCCCGGCTGAAGAAGAAGAAGAAGATGAAGATGAAGAGCTGGAGACTGTCCTCTGTCCCCGCCGAGCTGGAGATCACGCGCACGAACCTTCAGCACAACAGCAATCTCGGATCCACAGGCGCGGAGAGAGAGAACACAGCCCGGGGTTCACCGTGCATGCGTGCGTGTGCGTGTGTGTGTGACAGAGAGTGAGAGAGAGAGATAGAGAGAGAGAGATGGTGAGGTGAGGAGGGGGGGGTGGCATTTTTAACCATTTTTGGTGGCCATTTTTAACCACAACTCCCGTGATTCCTGACCGAGCGCATGCAAGGCACGAGAGCCCGCTTCTTCTTCTGCATCTTCCCCCTCCTCCTCTTCTGCCATTCCTGTAAAACATTTCTGCAAAACCGTTTTCCCCGTTTCTCCAGCTCTTCGTGTCGTTTTTTTTTTTCCCGCGCGCTCTCTGGAAAATGCTGCACACACCGGAGCGAGCGTGTGTGCTCGCGCGCGGGGCGCCGCGCCGCTCTGACCCGCATTGACGTCATTGCGTCATCAGGTTTCCCCTGGAAACACGGCGGCGCCAAAAATAGCAGCAGCAGCGCCGTTTAATTCCGCTCTCCGGCCGGGGATGGAGCGGCCCCGCACGCACGCGCACAAGCGGGCACGCGCGCGCACTGTGGCTGTGGATGGATCAGACCCAACGATCTGCTCATCATCGCAACGCAACCCCCCCCCACAAATAACCACCTCCAAAACCAAAACAGCCCCCCACCCTTCCCAACTGAACGCCCACCTCCGCCCAACGACCCTCCTTTGGCTTTGCTTTTTTATAGTCGTACATCTTCCATATATAGTCTTACATTTTCCATTTTCTCCTTTTTCTTACACACCCTCTTCTCTCTCTGTATCAATCTCTCTTTTTTCTCTCTCTTTCTCTGTATCAATCCCCATCTCTCTTTATCACTCCCCCTCTCTCTCTGTATCAATCTCTCGCTCTCCCTTTCTCTGTATCAATCCCTCTCTCTCTCTGTATCTCTGTCTCTCTCTGTATCAATCTCTGTCGGTTTATCTGTATCAATCCATCTCTCTCTCTTTCTGTATCAGTATCTCTCTACTCTCTCTCTTTGTAAATCTATATTTCTCTTTCTCTGTATCAATCTCTCTCTACTCTCTCTTTATCAATCTCTATCTCTCTTTCTCTGTATCAATCTCTCTCTACTCTCTCTTTATCAATCTCTATCTCTCTTTCTCTGTATCAATCCCTCTCTTTCTTTCTTTCTTTCCCTCTCTCTCTGTATCAATCTCTCTCTTTCTTTGTATATCAATCTCTCTCTCCTTTTCCCTCTTTCTCTGTATCAATTTCTCTTTCTCTCTCTTTTTTTCTGTATCAATCTGCCTCTGTATCAGTCTCTCTCTCTCTCTCTCTCTCTCTCTCTCTCTCTCTTTATTCTCCAGAACGATGAAGCAAGCGCTCAAGGACGGACAGCTCACGACACGCACGGCTATGCTATTTTAAGGAGCTGGCCGAGTTAGAGAGAGAGAGAGAGAGAGAGAGGAAGAGAAAGAGAGAGGTGGGGTCTGGTTTTATTTAAGAGAGAGAGAAAGAGAGGGGGATGAACATGGATAAAGAGAGCAGAGAGAGATCTGCTTTATTTAGTAGTGAGAGATATATTTGCTTTTATTCAGAGAGTGAGAGAGAAAGAGAGAGAGAGAGTCGGTTGTAAGAGCTCGAGCAGCGTGGGGACTAAAATAGCTCGTGGCGCTCGTGAGGTGAGGAAGGTGGGGGTGATCGCGGGGAAAATCGCGAGAGAAGCAGAGCCTTTGCTTTTGGTGGTCGTGTGTGTGTTAGTGTGTGTTTGTGAATAAGAAAAGGGGCTGCAGCCGCTCTGTGGACTGACCGCTCCAACTCTCCCGTCAAAAAAGCCCTCCTCTTTCACACACAGCGTATATTAAGACTAAGGGGGATATTTTACCACTTGGCAACCCCAAAGCCTCTGCGCTGTGGTCTGTTCAGCATCCCACCATTCATGCCTTTTGTTTGATGCCCGATTACACCCCCCTCCCCCACCATCGCCCAGTGCTGCACTGTATCCAGCTCTAGCAGCCATTCTTATCTCACTCATTCATTCGCTTTATTCATTCACACACACACACACACACACACACACACACACACACACACACTCACACACACACACACACACACACATCGAGCTTGCTGCTGTTGCTACTGCTGCTGCTCCGTGACGCAAATCCGCTCAAATCGGTTTAGGTGGACCTAAAAGCTTTTAACATAATTTAAAGCTGCATTAACATTTATTCATTTATTTTCAATGGCTTTTAATTTAAATATAAATACATAACATTTTCTATATTATACTCATAATCAGTTGTACCCAGAAGGAGGTGTTGGATTGCAATGCTTTTAAGAATTAATATAAAGTTTATTATGTCCATTTGGGTGGCCTATCACAAATGCTAGTCTATAGATGTACAATATATAATATTTTTTTTTAAAAAAGCATCAGTTGTTAGAGGCCTTACAGAGGCACACATCTGCATTTCTTCAAAGTTCATGTGACCAATAGTCGTTTTC
Source organism: Astyanax mexicanus (assembly GCF_023375975.1). Taxonomy (NCBI): domain Eukaryota; kingdom Metazoa; phylum Chordata; class Actinopteri; order Characiformes; family Acestrorhamphidae; genus Astyanax; species Astyanax mexicanus. The sequence continues at coordinate 35,253,261 of NC_064409.1, read as the reverse complement.
CAATCATTAACTCATTACTTTGTGAAAGTATCACCTGCAGTGTTGTTTTTTTCTCTACACAATTACAATTACTTGTGGCATCATAATACACCAAAAACACCAAATAAACATACTAAAATACATGCTCAGTAAATGCTTAGTAAACTTGGTTAATACTTAGCTGATGACCCTAAAAGAAATAGCAAGCCCCAGGTTAAGCTTGATAAAAAAAAAGCATTGCTAGCATGCAATCTAAGGAAGGATTGCAGTTCTTATGCATCGATTGCTAACTGAAGCCGAGAATAGCATTCAATAATTCATATTCATATCTAAAATGACTAGCTAGCCAGCATTAATTACTTGCAACATAAAACTTAAGTCTGAACATGGCTAATAGGAGCTAACATTGTAAAGTCTGTTAACAGTCGCAGTGTGCACTGCGCACCCCAACACAATGCCACATACCATCACTTCTTTACCACAGAAAAAAACTCACCCAGAGCCTTCAGTAATCAACTATAAAATAAAATATACTTAAAATCTAGTAACTATAAGAAATTATCATAAGTTATTATTAGTTATATTATTTCTGACATTTTTAAGGATTTATATTTATGTTCAGTACATGGACTTAACTGTACTGATATTAAAACTGTACTACTCTACTATATTAAAACTGTAGCTTAATATAATAGATATAGAGATTCTGCTGTTTGAGAATTTAACAGATGCTCATTCTCCCTCATTCTCTCTCACAGCCTGCAGTTTTAGAATTAAAAAAATAAAAGAGAAAAGCACTTCGACTGAACATAAATTAATTTTATTTCACTTTGCTATTATTTAACTGAAATTCACTTTTATATAAGATTAGTAAGGACCGGAAAAGTTAATCAAATATTGTGAAATGTAAAGAATAGTTTAAGGATTTGTTGTGCTGTTTCCATGATTTGAAACTGAAACTAATGTCAGTCAGTGTTGCAAACCCAGCTTTTACATAAACAGTAAATAGAATAAAAAATTAAATTAAAAGAGCTGCTGGCGTACCTTCGCAGCTTGAAGGCACAGGTCAGTATCCTCTGCTTAGACACGCAAATAAGAACAGGCACCAAAGTCACACGTCTCTTAAAGGGAATGACTACTGGCACACTAATGCGCAAGGCATATCTTTTTTGCGTCCTCATGATACCAAAGACACAAGAAAACGCCCCTAAATCTATCTGAGTAATGCGCAAATGATCAACGTGCTATAGATCACTAAAATAGGGCCCATGAAGTTATCCATCCCATGTAGCTTGATTATCTGCATGATCTCACGCTTTTCCTGCAGATTTTGTGAAAGGAGTGGTATTTTGACAACCTGGAACTGTGACACGTGACAAAACACCATCCCAAAACACCTCCCTCCACACCCAGATTTGTTGGTTTTCTCCATCAATACAAAAGTGGGACTCACTGAATCACCAAAGATGACCCGTTGCCTTTCTGAATCACTCCATGATGGTCTGGCACAGCACCATTGCTGTCTTTGGAAATGTTGACGTTGTGTTCAGGGCGGTCGTGCCATCTGCCAATGGTGTTGGCATTAACAGAATGACTAATGGAAGGCATCATTGCTTATTGAATGGCTGTTGGTTCACTCTCTGCATATCAGTTAATCTGTCAATTGAAACCATTGAAACCAGAAGGCTCCTTGTAAATGAGAAGAAGGATTTGGTGATGTGGAAAAAAAAAATGGACGAAGACTTGACACAAATTCTAAAGACCTCTCTGAAAGGCAAGGTGGAGAATAAAGTGAATATGTTCAGTGAGATCATCTACAGTGAATGCCTTGACAGGTTTGGTGAAAAGGAGAGAAGGAAGGCCTGTATGCCTAAAGTCGGAGGGAAAAGGATATCCGCCAGCTTATTAAAGAACGAAGAGCACTCCGCAAGGCATGGAAAAGGGCAGAGGAACAAGAGAAAGAGGCTCTGAGGGCTTTGTGGAATGAAGTTAAGAGTTGTCTAACATCTCTCAGAAGGGCCAAGTGCATTAGAAAGAGAAGGAAGAGGAAGGAGAACCAGCGCTCGAATTTTCTTAAGGACCCATTCAAAATGGCCAGAAGCCTGCTCGAGGAGAAAAAGAGTGGTACCATGGTTAAGGCGAAGAAAGACCTTGAGGAGCACCTAAGGAGACAGATGGAAGACACAACCAGACATCAACCCCTTGGGTCCCCTGGTCATGTTCCCCAGCCAAACGCACCAACCATAAAGTTTGAACTTCTACCACCTAAGTTAGCCAAAGTGAATGAGGTAGTCAAAAGAGCAAGGTCAAGCTCTGCCCCTGGGCCAAATGGCATTCCATATAAGATCTATAAAAGATGCCCTCAATTTCTGAAAGAGCTATGGAAACTGATGAGACTTATCTGGAAACAACAGAGTGTTCCCCTCGAGTGGCGTAGAGCCACAGCCATTTTAATTCCAAAAGAGGAAGAAACGCCTACCACCAGAGGTGGCAAGGATGGAGGGAGAGAAGCTCTTGGTCAAGTCTATTGGCCAATGCCAGCAAGGCCAATGGACAAAATGGGAGGGCATTTTACCAAGATCTGTAAGTTGGAGTGACCTGTGGAGGATGCCTCAGGCAAGGGTGAGTTTTCTCATCCGAGCCACATATGACACCCTTCCTAGCCCAGCAAACCTGGCACGGTGGTATGGTACTGAAGAAAGGTGAAGCCTGTGCAGTACAGCCGTGGAAATTTTTCATCACATCCTAGCTGGCTGCCGGGTGGCCTTGTCCCAGGGTCTCTATAGGTGGAGGCAAGACCAGGTGCTGAGGAAGCTGGCGGAACACATTGAAACCAGAAGGCTCCTTGTAAATGAGAAGTCAACATCCCAGCAGAAGCGTCTGGTCAACTTTATACCAGCAGGACATGCCATACAAAGCTGCCCACAACAGGACAGAACATCAGTCCTGACCCCAGGCAAAGATTGGTCAATGACCGCAGACGTTGGTAAGCAGCTACGCTTTCCCACTAACATCACTACTACCACATTGAGACCTGACATCGTTGTGTGGTCATCAATGGAAAAGCATGTCCTGTTAATCGAACTGACCGTGCCATGGGAGCAGGGCATTCCAGAGGCATATGAGAGGAAGAAGTCACGGTATGCTGACCTAGTTGCAGAATGCCAAGAGAGAGGCTGGAGAGCAACAACTTACCCAGTCGAAGTCGGCTGCCAAGGCTTTGTGAGACATTGGCTTCACATCAACCAAGGCCAAGAGGGTCATCAAGGATCTTTCAGAAGAAGCAGAAAAGGGGAAGTTTCTGGCTCTGGTTGAGGAGAAACGATAAGAGTTGGGGAAAACAGGAGGCCACATGTTAACTTCACCATCAAAATCCAGCTGCAGGGACTGGCAGGGAGACGTCCCTGTACGCTGCCCCACCATCCTGAGATGTTCTGGAGATGAATGGGGCGAAACATCAGTGAAGGATGGCTCCCAGCTGAAGACCCTGCAGCTGGTACTTTGGCACCGGCGGAGGTGCGACGAGCAGAAATGCTTCTGCAGGTATTAACATCTGCCTGTCATCAAACTGTCTATGCTAGGGTTCTAAGGCTAAAAAACCTAACCCCAACCTTAGGACTGCGTTGTGACCCTTCTCAAACTCTTTTGTAAGGGGTACTTTGCTTACAAATGATGTTACCAATACAACAACATGAGTCAAAACAGGATGACCTTACTGTACTTAGTCAAGCTTGAAATTTGAATCTATTGCATCTCTTACAATATCAAAATATACCCAACCACTTTCACTGTTGCTGGTTGTTTTCTTTTATTTTTTGATAATGATGTTTAAAGAGACTATCCAGCAAGAGAGATGGTCTTATTGATATACTGCACCCCATACCTGTTATGCGGATAATACCATATAGTATGCTGTTGAACACAATAAATAGAAGAAGGCATGTTCTAATGGCTCAAAGGATCTGGAAGACCTACACAATCAGTGGAGAGGGAGAACCAGACATTTGTCAGATATGTGCAGAGATACCCTCCATGAGTCATAATGTTAGTGCCAGCACCATTAACAGATGGCTGTATGATGCAGGACTACATACAGGTGCATCTCAAAAAGACTGAATACCATTGAAAAGTTATTTTATTTCAGTAATTCAGCTCATATATTACATAGATGTATTACACAAAGAGTGATCTATTTTAAATGTTTATTTCTTTTATTGTTGATGATTATGGCTTATAGCTAATAAAAACCCAAAAATCTGTCTCTCAGAGAATTAGAATATTACTTAAGTCCAATTGGTACTTTTGCCAATTTATGCTGGAAAATGAAATCCAAGTCCAAAATCAGTGCAGATGACATGGCTCTCAATAAAGTTTGCATTTCATTTAAATTCAAGGGATCAGAGTCTGGAGGAGGAGTGGAGAGACACACAGTCCAAGCTGCTTGATTGAGGTCTAGTGTGAAGTTTCCACAATCAGTGATGGTTTGGAGAGACATGTCATCTGCTGGTGTTGGACCACTGTGTTTTATCAAGTCTAAAGTCAGAGCAGTGATTTCTTGGAAAATCTTACAGCACTTCATGCTTCCCTCTGCTGACAACCTTTATAGACATGTGGATTTTATTTTCCAGCAAGACTTGACACACTGCCCACACTGCCAAAAATACCAATTGATCTTATATAATATTTGAATTTTTCTGTTCATACAGACCATTATAAAGCCTGCCCTTAACACATCAGTGCCACCAAAAACTGCAATAGTCTGTATATATATATAACTGTAAATTTAAACATAAATGTTTGGACTAATCTCTTCTCATTCAATATGTTTTCTTTATTTTCATGTTTTTTTTTTACATTGTGAATTTTATACTGAAGACATTAAAGCTATACAAGGACACATGCAGAATTATTTTGTTAAACAAGCCAGAATATGTTTTATAAATTAGATTAGACACTCTTGGTATTTTAATCTCAGTGTCTTCATAGGGGAGAGTCACCTGGATTAGTTTTCTCAGCGTCTTGAAGGAGTTCCTGGTGGTGCTGAACAATAGTTGCTGCTTTTTCTTCACGCTGTGAAGCTCCAGCTCATCTCAAATCACCTCAAATCACCATCTCAGTTGATCAGGTTTAGGTCAGGAGGACAATGTTTATTTGTTTACTGACTGAAGCCATGTGTCCCCTAACTGTGTTCACATATTTAATAATAACCCACAATGTCAAAAAAAAAAAAAAATATATATATATATATATATATATATATTAAATGAGAAGATGTGTCCAAACATTTGAATGGTACTCTATGTAAAGCTCAATTAAAACGGTGCCCTTACCAGCCTCCATTTTTAATGATTTGTTGTTCCTGCACTGACAAAACAACAATATAAAAAGTACAGTAACTTATTCTCAGAAATTAACTAGTTTCTGTGGTAAACTTAATCACAGTATCTGTAAATTTCCAATTTTGTCCATCCACTCCTTCATCGATCCATCTGGAGCATGTATTTTCATTCCCCAGTATTTCCTCCTCTGTGCGCGTGTGAACACATGCAGCCCCTCCCTGCCTCGTGACTGAAACGCGCTGCTGGCACGTGAACCCCAGCTGCGCGAGAAGCCCTCCCGTCACGCAGTGTGTGTTTCCATACAGGGTTAAGATGATGAGTAAAACACACACACACACACACACAGACACACACAGACACACACTGTACACATACAGCAGTGGGTGAAATCCTGTTTGGATTTTTGGTCCAGAGTGACAGAATAAAACAACGGATAGTGTGGCATTAGTAAACCCAAATATTCAACCAGTAATCATTCATTGTAAGTCTATCATTTTAAAGATAGATTAATTTTAACAGTGAAAGATAAATAAAATCCAGCAAATCACATTGTATAAATTATAGTTTTTTATTATACGTATTTGATCCCCTACCAGCCATTAAGAGTTCTGGCTCCTACAGACCAGTTAGACACTCCTATTTAACTCATTATCTGCATTAAAGACAGTGTCTTAAATTGTCACCTGTATAAAAGACTTCTGTCCACAGACTCAATTAATCAGTCAGACTCTTACCTCTACAACATGAGCAAGACCAAAGAGCTTTCTAAGGACGTCAGGGGCAATATCATAGACCTGCACAAGGCTGGAATGGGTTACAAAACCAAAAGTATCAACAATCAAAATCGATCTGGAGCTCCATGCAAAATCTCACCTTGTGGAGTATCCTTGATCATGAGTAAGGTGAGAAATCAGCCTAAAGCTACACAGGGGGGAACTTGATAATGATCCCAAGGCAGCTGGGACCACAGTCCCCCCCCCCCCCCCCCCAAAAAAAAAACCATTGGTAACACAATATATCATAAAAGATTAAAATCCTGCAATAAACATCTGGATGATTCTGAGAGTGATTTGGAGAAGGTGCTGTGGTCAGATGAGACAAAAAGCTCTTTGGCATCAACTCAAATTGGTGTGTTTGGACGAAGAGAAATGCTGACTATGACCCAAAAAACATTCTCTCCACTGTCAAGCATGGAGTTGGGAACATTATATTTAGGGGGGTGTTTCTCTGCTTAGGGCATATGACTCTTCACTGCATCAATGGGAGAATGGATGGATCCGTGTACTATAAAATTCTGAGTGACAACCTCCTCCAGGACAATAAAAATGAGTCGTGGCTGTGTCTTCCAGCATGACAATGACCCAAAACTTACAGCCAAGGCAATAAATGAGTGGCTAAAAAAGAGGCACAATAAGGTGTGGAGTGGTCTAGCTAGTCTTTAGACCTTAATCTCATAGAAAACGTATGAAGGGAGCTGAAGCTCCGAGTTGCCAAGCGACTGACTCAAAATCTTCCAAAATTCCTCCTGACATGTGCGCTAACCTCGTCATAAACTACAAAAAACTTCTTTGCCATCAAGTATTAAGTCTTGTTGACCAGAGGAGTCAAATACTTATTTCTTTCTGTACAATCCAAATAAATTATATAATTTATACAATGTGTTTTACACATAATGTTCATTTCATCACAGTACGATGGACAACATATCATGCTCCGTCTAACTGACCTTTATACACATGTGTAATTACATAACCTAAGCAATGGTAATGAATCTGTAACAATGTGTTTCACTAGTAGTTACACTGTTATTAAATGGACTGTTAATGTGTCACCACACAGTTACTAGAGATGCTTATTATTAAATGAACCCAGACCTTTTTAGATCTCAAAGGAAATTTAGGCATCCAGTAGTTTGAAAAACACAATAAGGTAAACAATAAAACACAATATATAACCGTACAAAGTAAATTAACAGCTATAGAATGGGAATACAACCTAGAACAGTAGATGGTGTCAGTCAATAAATGGCAATCAGTCAATAAATAATAATAAATCTACTGAGAAAAAGAGCAATCTGCAATTAACATATGTTATGAGATGAAATACATATAAAGACATGTATCTACAATATACAGCTTTTAAAAAAAGACCACTTAAAAATATAAGTTTCTTTGATTGTATTAAATTAAAAACCTCTGGAATATAATCAAGAGGAAGATGGATGATCGTAGTCATCAAACCACGCTGAACTGCTTGAATTTTTGCACCAAGAGTGGCATAAAATTATCCAAAAGCAGTATGTAAGACTGCACTGTAAAAAAAAACATTTTTTTTTACAGTTTTTCCAAGTAAAATTTTACAATATTTCCCTGTATTTCAAAATGACAGGCAAATGGTATTAAAATGACAAGAATAAACTGTCTATTGAAATGAGTCATGTGATTTAACATAAAAAATCTGTGTGAATAAAATACATTAAATATCTGTTTTTTAACAAATTTTAGATGACAATTCGAACAATACTAACTGTAAAAATAAAGTATTTTGTGACAAAAATAGCTATATTTTGTGACAAAAATAGCTACATTTTCTGTATTTTTACACAAAGTTAACATTTTAAAATGCAGATATTTTAGTAAAATACATACGCAATACTGTTATTAATTCATTTGAAAATGTATAATAGCAAGAAATGTTGTAGGCTAATAAAGAAACATTTTGTAATTTTGCAATTTTAACCACTATTTTACATAAATAAATTGGAAACAATATGGAATTTATTACAATATAAAACTTATTTGTTAGTATTTGTGATTTGCTTCAGATGTGTGGAGTGTTAAAATCGAGATCCAGTGTGTAAAACTTCAGGTTTATTATTTTATAATGAATTACTGTCCTATGGAAATTACAGTGTAGAGTGATCCCAAGTGCCAACTAAGAGATAATGGGAAATGTGTTTTCTATTGTCTAATAAACTATTAAAAAAAGTACTCTGCTCTGAGTGTTGGTTCTCATTTTCTGGTTCTCACCCTGGTTATCTTGAGTGTTTGAGTGTTGCCCTGGCTGTCAGTCTCCCAGGGGTTAATTTTTTTAAAATATTTTTTGTGCAGTAAAAAACAGTGTTCTAAATATTTGAAGCAAAACACCATCCACAGTGCTGAGTAATTGAAGTAACAGAACAGCAATCAGAAATACTATTATTATTAAATATTTTATGTACTTTAATGATCACACTTCACAGACAGGTTTACTTTTCAGTTAAAAACAAATGTTTAAATCCACTTACATAGTTAAGTTTTGAAAAATAAATTATATATATATATATATATATATATATATATATATATATATATACACACACACACACACACATAGACACACACACACACACACACACACACACACACACACACACACACACACACACACACACACACGTGTCATAATTTCCTTTGGCCATGAAAGTTATTGGAACACCTAAATTAAATTAATTGGATGGGCGAGTGAATAGTAGAGGTGGGTGATGTGTCATTATTTCAACATTAAAATCTTCAAAATCAAATAAAACTTTTTTTTCTGCTCACCCTGATTAATAACCTCAAGACCAATCGGACGTAAACATTCCTCTCAACAGCAAAAGTTCAGTGTAACAGTCAATCAACTGCAAACTTTCCCTCTACTATTCACTCGCCCATCCAATTAATTTAATTTAGGTGTTCCAATAACTTTCATGGCCAAAGGAGTACAAAACCAAGCACCTAGGCATGCAGACTGATTCTACAAACATTTTTGATATAATAAGTTGCAGCGTGTTGAGAGCTTCATGGAATGGGTTTCCATGATCGAGCAGCTGGAATTAACTGAGATCTCAATTATTTGGATGGGTGAATTATTACTTTTGGCAATATAGTGTATAACAGGGTTGGGTAATCTAACCCAACAGTTTCAACAGACAATGATGACTATGCCATCATGAAGCTATCACCTATAGCTGACATGTCACCATTTGCTACTCCCAGGTGGTGGTGATGAAGCTGAGTTTAAAAAAACCTTAGCTAATGATAATTTAGCAAATGCTCTCTACATCACTGCCATGTACAGTTATGTTCACAACCCAAAGCTCCAAGCCTATTTTTACCATTTTTTTACCGCCTGAAATTACATACTCACATTTGAAGGCTTATCACTCTAATATTAAATAATTTAGAGTCAATTCTATAAATTAATATCACTTAGAAGCCTTCATTTAAGACACTTTAATTATTCAATTGAACATGTAATGGCCAAAATATGGTAAAAACCAGGAAAATTTTTAGGCGCTTTTCAGATTTTCTATATTTTTATTTTATTTCCAGACACATAAAATGAACTATTTATATGGAACAAGGGTTTTGGCAGCTCTACACACTCTAAAAAACAGAGGTACGATATGAGTACTTTTTTGTACTCGAAGGTACATTCTTTATAATTGTACCCTCAAAGGTACAATATTGGTCTTTACAGGGTCAGATTTGTTCCCTCTGAAGTACAAAGTCATTTCTAACAGCAATAAGTACAGATTTGTACCATTTAACCAGCCAAAAGGTACATTCAGTATTCTGCATCACTGTACTAATGAACAGTATATATTTAAATTGCACATTTTTTATTTGAAAGCCAGACAATTTTGTATCATCAAGTTTTTGAGCCATTTTTAGTTGATGACAATGTTTATAATCTTTATAATCTTTACGGGCACAAAAACCATGGGTACAAAAAAGTACTTTCACTGAAAGGTACTTTTTTGAACCTTAATATAAGGTACAGCCCCAGCGACAAGCTTTGTACTCTTTTAAGTACAAATCTGTACTTATATTTCTTAGAGTGCATTGTGCTATAATGTGTTTACAATCATCATATAAAATTATAAACTGCTACCTTTTACTGGTCAGATTTTATTGTGATCTGAAGCAGTAATGGTATTTTCTTTCTCCAAAGGACTGAAAACTTTATAAGAATAAAAACTACCACTTTAATAACTAATTTTGCAGTAATAAGGCTGTTTTTGTGTGGTCTACTCCTATACAAACAGAAAACCGCAGTGTCTCTTTAACAGAGCGTTTTCTGCAGAGTGAGAAGTCTCTGAGAGAAAGTCTCTGTGCCCAAGCAGCCCCCGCCCCTCCTTCCAGCTGGCTGAGCTCGACACCTGATTGGCTGACAGGCCTCATTTGCATATCACCACGTCCAGTAGAGTCTGCTGAGTAATCTGACACTGGAATCTCGGCGATGCGTCGAATAAAACGCTTTTAATAAGGAGTTAAAGTTTATATTAATGTCTTTCTGCCTGAAATGATTTCAAGCACTGATTCGATGTAAATGGGGATTATAGGAGACTGGATTGACGGATTCTCTTAAGTTTGGACTCGTTTTGAAGGTAAGAGAGTGGGGGACGCGCTGGTGGGGTTTGGGGGGGGGGGGCGGTCCTGAGGTAACCCCAGGTCAAAACCCGAGCAGGTTTTAACTGTAAACACGCGCTCCGACGCACTCTTTCAGCTCTAATTCAGGAACCGTACACCACAGTTTCGGAATCCGGAGGGGCAGACGGTGTATAACATGACCGCATCCGACCAAATTTGGACGTACGATAAACGCAAATATGAAAGATATGAATCATAACTTTATGAAACTAGGCATATTTCGCCATAAATGTTTATTTTCTGAAAGGAGATACTGCTAAATAGATAGAGATTCTAAGCTTTAAAATGGTATATTGGGTGTCTATATTGAGCCTATAATTGTTCATAACTATTCATAAACACAGCCAGATATGATTTTTCATACATTTCTGGCCCGCCGGCGGGCCAGGGCGTGTTAAGAGGTTAAAACAAGTAAAAACACATCTCAGAAACTTGGCTGTGTTCACAGGTAACCAAATCAGTACAACAGTGACTCCTTAAATCTATCTGTGCTCACTGCTCAAACATGCCTGATTCATTGGTTTAACTAGGTTTGAGAGAATCGATTCAGTGATCATTCAATTTATTGTCCTGAATCTGTTCTTTGATTTTAATGGACATGACTATGGTAATAAATATTCATTTAGCTAAGGAGTCAATGTTGTACTGATTTGGTTCTCTGTGAAAAGGGAGCTGATGGAGTTTCTGAGAGGTGATTTTGCTCTTTAAAATAGCTTATTATATTTAATAACAAAGATAGAAAGTTGGAATCAGTTTTTTCAACTATGCTAACTACATCTAGTGTAATGTCCCCTTAAATGTTATCAGAAAATATAGCGGTACATGGAAGTGCCTCACCATTTCTCAAATACATTTGATTGTACAATGTTCAGTTTTGAGAAGTTCATAAAGTATATTTTAACATATTGAGTGAAACGTAAGGTAAAACCTAGGATATTGTCTTCATTGTGCTAATGTGATTATCTATTTTTTATTGTGGTCCTTTGTCATTATGTTAAATCTAATAGACTGTCACTGTATTTTTCTGCTGTGTACCAAAGGGAGTTCTGCCCTGACATCTGAACACTTCATGGTTGCAGTTGATCAGACCATCGTAAATGGAAATCTTACAGATTTTGGCGATGCCCTGGTACTGATGTTTGCAACATACTACTGCCTCAACATCAGTTATCCAGCAGAAATGGCAGCAACTCTGGAATTCTTGCAGAGGTAAAACAATTTTATTTACAGCGCTTGCCTCTCCATCCATCCACCTGCACACCCACATGTCCGCCAATGCATACCTGCATGCATCTATTCATGCATCTATCCATAAATGCATACACACGTTCATCCATCCACCTGCACACCCACATGTCCGCCAATGCATACCTGCATGCATCTATTCATGCATCTATCCATAAATGCATACACACGTTCATCCATCCATCTAATCAGGCCTATACAATGTGCTCATAAGGTTACTGTTAAAAGGACAAGCATAGCAATGGAGCAGAAAACTGTCAATAATGGCATTTATTTATATTACATGAAAAAGGCTGGCACACATTGTGTATGATTTATCTTAATGCATGTAATGTTCATGATTGTAACATATGATACATTTATGATCAGTGTTGCCCTTCCATTTCATATTGTTTTTAAGCCGTAGTGTAAAGTCAGTTAAAATCTGGATCAGCCACAGTATTTGTGATGATCAAAACTATTCATAGCACTATTAATCATTTGTAGCACTACATTCAAATGTAATTGTTTCTTAACAGGTGCCTTTTCAAGATCAACCCGGACAAGGGGAGCAAAGTGGAGAAAAGGGAGTCCAAGAAAACACTATCCATCAATCCCAAAGTTCTGTCATTGATCACCAATATTGCAGACTTTGAATGGAGAGAGTAAAAGGCATCTCACACAAATTTTCAGAGAGACACATGGACACTGACACACACGTTGTAGAGAGTACAACAAAAGCATGCACCAGTTTTTTTTATGTTAAGTTTTAAGACAGTTGCCTGTGAAAAGTATAAAAAAGGATATGCATTCCGAGCATGTTTGATGGTTGCCTTTTTCTTTGGTTGGAGTTCTTTAGGGGGATTATGTTGATTTGTTGGGGCTTATGTGTTGTATATTTGGCCAACAAAAGCAGGCACCACTTTTTTATTTTTTATTTTACATTTTAAGTTAACATAAAGGATATGGAAGCCATTGTTAAGTTTTTTTTACTAAGCTGAACAAAGAAATTGTGTTTTGTACGTTTATAATTATAATAAAAATTTAAAAAGGAATCAATGAGTTTTGGTATAACTGTAACTGTGTATTGTGAAATATTTTTCAAATATTATTATAGGTAATTGCTATTTCTACACATATAACATTTTAGTTCATAACTTCATAATTTAAATGTATCACATTTAGAGATGGAAATTGCAGTTAATTCTTGTATTTGAAGAATAAATAAAAAAAAAAAAACCTTGTAATATGTCTGACCGCCATTTAAAACTTGGGCTTTCGTAAAGTAATTTTTTAATGTGTATTTTCTGTAGTAATATTCTGTACTTAAACTTGTTTATCATTGTTAAAGATAATTATTCTGTTTTTTAAAGAGTGTATGACACTTCTAGGAATTAAAATATGTTAAAAGTAAAAAAAATCATGCAATTATAGGACAATTTCTTGTAATATGACTAATTATTCTGTTTTATAAGAAGCAAAGTACACTTTTTAAGAAATAAAATATGTTAAAATTAAAAGATTGCATGTAATTATAGAAACATTTCCTGTAAAATGACGAATTATTCCATTTTATAAAGAGTGCATGACACTTTTTTAAGAAATAAAATATGTTAAAAGAAAAACATTTAATGTAATTAAAGGGCAATTTCTTGTAAAATTACAATAATAGACGTTGATTACAGTAAATACAATAACTGTTTTTTTACGGTTTATGTATGTTTTAAAAATTACACAATTTTTCTGTTTTTTTACAGACATTTTCTGGCACCCCTGCTGCCGGAAAATTACTGTTTTTTTACACTTTTTTTTTTTTTACAGTGTGGTGGAGGAGAACGTGAACCAGGGTTATTCCACCAAATATTGATTTCTGAACTCTTAAAACTTCATGAATATGAACTTGTTTTCTTTGCATTATTTGACATCTGGAAGCTCTTTTTGTTATTTCAGCCATTGTTTTCATTTTCTGCAAATGAATGCTCTAAATGATTTTTTTTTTTTGCAATTTGGGAGAAATATTGTCTGTAGTTTATAGAATAAAACCACAATATTAATTTTACTAAAATATATACCTATAATTAGCAAAAACAAGTAACTGAGTAACTGATTCAGAAACTGAAGTGGTCTCTTATTTTTTTCCAGAGCTGTATGTGTACATCCTTCATGTGTGTGGATGAGTGCACTGAACACACGCAGCTGCTTCATGATGATGGTGTGCAATGGGCGACTAACATTTTTTCATAATAGAAAGCTGTTTCTCGAAAGTTCTTCTTTCGCATCATGTACTTATAGGATTTAATAATCTCAACATCAAACCCCTCAAAGGAGACCGGCTGCGGCTGTATTCCGGCAAGTTGGCACCTTGCACCAAAATCAGCCACACATCTCCTGTACTCCTCCTTCTGTCCACCCTTGACACACAGATGGGAGTTGAGCCAATGGAGGACTTTTCTTCTATCAATCCTCTACCAATAGGCAAACTGGAGAGGGTCCACAGCATGCTGTACATCCAGAGGTCTGAGAAGAGGGAGCAGCAGTTATATCATGGTCATCACATGGTCACACATGGTCGTTAATGCTAAGATGCTTTTGGGAAAAAGCTGTTTGAGGTTTCTTTGGAACAGATAACTTATCCTTAAAATAGTACATCCTTAAAATAATAAACTTTTATTAAGATACACTGTTAAAAATTTAACTCACAACCAATTAAAAAAATTGTCTGGTGACCCGTTGCACCTATTTGTTTTGGTTGGTTTAATTATAGTTCTGTGAGTTATTTACACTCTGAAAAACTAGACAACCATAATGAAATGACAGGTTTGGAGGACATGAACTATTTGATTTGTATTCAGGAAAATATTGATTTTAAAACAAAGTTCAGGAAATTATATTTTGACAGTGGCAGATTTACTTGAATTTTCTTTATATTTTTTTATTACAGTTACAAATATACTTTTCAGTAATGTTCCTTTTTAAACATGAAAACTTTTTATGTAATGCTTGAATAGAAATCCTCAAGATTTTAGGGTGTAATGTCAGGCAGAAAATTGACAAAAACCCTGGCCTGTTAAGAGGTTAAGAGTAAATCCAAGGCTTGCATTTAATCACCTTCCTAAAATAATTACAAAATGGCCTAAATCATCTCCTCATGATGCTGTATAGACACCTGTGCCAAAATCTCTACACCCTAAGATCTAATTCTACTCCTTTAGGAAATTCAGGGCGGTCAGTATTCAAGAACAAGTGTGTCTATAGATTTTTTTACTCTCACTTGTAAAACAAATGTGCAACACTTCAATGATGAAACTGGTAAAGATGGCAATGACTACATTGAAACTCATCAAAAGAAGGTAAATAAAACATAAGTCATAATAAGGTGCACCAGATCACTTTCAATAAACGTCTATTTTCATACATAAGGTGCACTGGATTATAAAGTGCATTATGTGACACTAGTAAGGAACAAGGGTGTTGCCATGTTATCCTTCTAATTCAGCAGGTCTTACCATTAGGGGGCGAGACCTGTAAAGCTAAGCTAAGTTAAATAAACAAAACTGTAATTCTTAAAAAAACATTTTCAAACAAGTCAGACAAGTCAAACAAGCACTGGATGTTAATCTACACAGATTTCTCTCCTGAAAACTGTTTATTTGGGTGAGTTCACTACTTCTGTTTATTTTTATTTATATTTATTAACTTTAGATTTCCAGATTTCCACTAAGGCTGAAGGATTAGCATTAGCAGCTAACCACTAATGCCGCCTAAATGCTGCCCGACAGCCCTACACTGAGGAACCCTGAGTTGTTTCGGTAAAACAAGGCTAGCAGGTTAGCGGGTAATGCTATTGCTGCTCTAGCAGTGCAAGCCGGGGGTTGGAAGCAGGCTACAGGCTGATAATACTCACCTCTGAACGGCCGAATGGCCAGCGCTTAGCAGGTAATGCTAATACTGGTGGAGGACTAAAGTAAAACTCCTGTATAATGCTGTACTTCAGTGGAGTGGCTTTACTGCTCCTTACAGCCTGATTGGTAGAATTCATACATAAGGCCTTATAGTGCAAAAAAAAAAAAAAACGGTATTTATATTGTTATATGTTACAAACATTGTTAAACATTGTTTTTCCAAAATAACATCATACATGCAAGAGGTTGTCACTAGTGTGAAAATAAAGTAGCACATTCCACCCACCTGAGTGCAAAGCCAATTATGCTCTTTTGGAAATGGGCCAATGCTTGATTGGTTTCACTAGATTTTTTTGTATTTTTAGAAACATTATTGTGTACATCCATTTTGTGAATTCATAATGATACAGTCAATCTAAAAAATTTTATACTTCATGAGCATAACTTCTGTTGTCTCAAAACGCAATATTTCTTTTCAGAACATGATAACCTGCTCTCAAATAGTTTAACACAAAAATGAACCTTGTGCCAAATGTGACTAAGTGAGAGAGAGTGACTAAGTGACAGACGTTGTGAGAGTGTATCACTGACATCATGCTGATTGGTCTCTTCTTGTGCTCTGTGGGATAATCAGTTCACTTTAGATCTGCTACTATAAACAGAGAATACAGACTTTTTAAAGACAATACCTTTTTCCCATGATCAAAATATCTATTTAACACATGTTTTAGAAAGTTTACATGTGTCCGTCTTTTATTGATAGAGTTAATATTATATATTCTAGTTTGCTAGCAATGCTGCTCATTGGATGTCCTTCAGGGGGGGTTTAAACCCTCTGTGGACTGGATGAAAGTTATGAATAGAATATTGAATAAAACACTACTAGTGTTACGATTTTAACACATTTGTTAAATTGGTTTACAGAAAATTGGTAGAAGTTAAAAAAATGTTAACATAAGAAAAAAATATATTTATTTATTATATATTAAGAGTTAATGGTTCAAGTGGAAGTCACTTTGGAGGGAGGAAACAAATTTATGCTACTGCCCTTAAATGGGTTTTGGAGAATGGAATGACTGCATTAACAGATGTACTGCAATTGCCTAGTTTGATAAGTATGGGTTTCAACTATAAGGGCTAACTGTGCGTAGTGACTGCATGTAATCTTACTTTTTAAAAGGAATTGCAGTTTTTTTTGTCATGTAATATAGCAATATTTATTCAACAATCTACAGTTGTGAGTGGCAGAATTGTGTGAGAGAGCAATATGATTTTGTGTGACATCTAAACAATGCTGTTTACTGTACTAAAGATTTATGTCATGTGGGTTGTAGGTTTCAGAGATGCTTTATTACTAATATGCCATCCTTTTAGTTATATGATTATATAATACCCAATATCAGTCACCAATCCGTTCCCTCCCACTTCCATTGCAACCATTTATTAATATGCAATAAATAAAATATATCCACTTTTTCTTATGTTATCATTTTTCACCATTAACCAATTTTCTGTAAACCATATTAACCAATGTGATATTAAAATACTAACAATTTAAAGCGCTGCCACTATGAGTGGGAGGTCACCGGTTCGAATCCCTGCTCATGCAGCTTTGCCATTAAGCTGCCGGCGCTCAGAGGGAGCAAAATTGGCCCTGCTCCCTCCGGGTGGGTAGATGGCGCTCTCTCCCCACATCACTCTTAGAGTGATGTCCGCAGCACAGGGTGTCTGTGAGCTGATGCATCGGAACCAAGTCGCTGCGCTTTCCTCCGAGCGTGCTGTGATGCTACTCAGCAATGCTACATCAGCAGCAGTTCAAAAAGAAGCGGTGGCTGACTTCACATGTATCCGAGGAAGCATGTGTTAGTCTTCACCCTCCTGGTGTGTTGGGCATCACTAGTGATAGGGGGAGTCCTAATGAGTGGGTTGGGTAATTGGCGGTGTATATTGGGGAGAAAATGGGAAAAAAATTAGAAATAATAATAAAAAAATATAGCCGCAAGCGGCAATCATCAGGTTCAAGCACCAACTGGCACAATGGTGCCTACTAGAGCATTGAATGGTGATGTGTAAGAAGGTCTAATATGATTGGAGATGCCCTGTCACATTTATAAATTATCAAAAGGTTTTCACCTGTTATTAATGTTGAGCAGAGGCCTTTCAACCTGATCAGTGCTTAAATTCACATGTAAATCTAGTGAAGTTTGTAGGATATTCATCAAGTGAGTTAGAACTAGTGAAAAGCTTTCTACATGTTATTGGTATTGATCAGATGGCTTTAACCAGAATGTTCACAAAGTGGTGTTCAGATTGACCTTTTAACCTTTGTAAAACAAGCTGAAATGTTTGACCAAACAAGTTTACATTAACACAAAGGAGTGCATTGTCTGACATGACATGTAATTACACAGTTATTCTAAATCTAGTTCTGAATTAAATGGTGCTTCATCAGAGTGATTTTGTACAAAGGTCTTTAACATTGTGAGATTACAGCAAATACTGCAGAGTTACAGCAATTTAGGTTAGAAATTCCAAGGACGCACAGATTGCTTGATGCCTGGAGAGTATTGTATGTGAAATTTTCACAAATATTTTTAATGAATATTTACCTAGAGACTCTACAGTGTGCACCAAGACTGAAATGGAGGTGATAGGCCAAATATCCAGAGACTAGTTTCAATATAGCTATTTTCAAACAATTAGCAATCATGAATAAACAAAGCACTTTTAAACATAGTTGTATTGACAAATTTGTCAGAGCCACTGTACTAAATATGGCAAAAACAATTAGATGTCAAAATAGTACAGTATGATTGACATATACTAGTTTTTTTTGGAACAGCACCCCCCAGTGGCCAGATTGTTTCAGCACTTTGCAGGTCACTACAGTGTCTCCACCTGAACATAACTGCCAAATATCATCCAGATTGGGTAACATTCAGCCTGCCAAATAGTCTGCTGAATGCTGATTGGCTGATGGTGTTCAGCCATGTTGATTGATTAATTTGCCTTTTGAACATCCTTTAGAGGCTGTATGATAGATTCTGCATGCAAAGTTTCAGCTTGCTAGGTTGCACGGTTGCTGAGAAACAGTGTTCCAAATTTAACTGTTGAAGTGAATGGGGCATATTTCCGGAAGGACTAATTATCATATGGCGGCCATATTGTTTACAAATTAATTTTTTTTTGATGAATATTGAAGGCAATGCTCTCACGAGTATTTTGATACCAAAAATGCCAGGATTGGTCAAAATTCCTAGGACTAGTTCGCAAAAGTATGTTTTGCATATTATGCAAATTAGCAAAAAATCTATATAGACGGAAGTGCATGGTCCAAATTGGAAAGTTGTAGGTATTGACCCAAGGAATCCATCCAAAAAAGTTTGAATGTAGGTCTTATGGTTTTTGAGTTATTGAGAAAAATGTGAAAAATGTATTTCCTTGTTTATAGCGCCACCACTTGACCAATCGGTGCCATTTTTGTTGTCCACCGAGATGCACTGATACTACATCTAACTACGAAGTTTCATATCTCTACGAATTACGGTTTAGGCTGCACAACTACTTTTTCAGAGGAAAAAGAATAATAATAATAATAAGAAGAAAAATCTTAGCAAAAACAATAGGGTTCTACGCACCTTCGGTGCTTGAACCCTAAAAATACTAACAATTCTAGTGTTTTTATTCATTATTCTATTCATAACTTTCATCCAGTCCACCCGTCGTGAAAAACATCAAATGAGTAGCATAGCTAGCAAACTAGATTATATAATATTAACTCTACCAATAAAAGAACAACACCTGTAAACTTAATTAAACATGTCCTAAATACATTTTCCAACTGCTTGGATGCTTACATCTCCTGTAAGTGTGATGTTATTTTGGAAGAACAATGTTTAACAATGTTTGAATAACAATACAAATACCATTTTTTTTTTACGCACTATAAGGCGCACTTAAAATACTTTAACTCTCCCAAAAGCCGTCATATATAAAATTAAAATTACATTTAAATTAAGTCCTCTATAGTCCAGTTCTTATGATCTTTTGCAGACTTCAGTCTGGCTCTTCTTTGCTTCTCAATGAAGAAGGTCCTTTTTTTTTATCTTGAGTGCTGCCGGTAAGAGATTGTTCTGAACTGGTCTTTCCATGCACTTCACCCCAGCTGCCATTTGCCATTCTTTTTATAGGTCTCTTGATCTCAGCGGTTGCTGACTGACAATCAGATAAGTTGTCGTTCAATCCCCAGACCTGAACCCCTTTCAAAAACCTCTGAATATAAAAATGTAAGATGTAAGTTGGTAACAAGCCATCAAACAAAGCTAAACTGCTTGAATTTTTGTGCCAGGAGTGTAATAATGTCACCAAAAAGCAGTGTGTAAGACTGGTGGAGGAGAAAATGCCAAGATGCATAAAAGCTGTGATTACAAATCAGGGTAATTCCACCAAATATTGATTTCTGAACTTCTAAAATATTACCATTGTTGATTTTGCTCTTTAGGGGGCTTGTGAAATGATTTTGTCATGTATGGTGGGGTGACAACGGTAAAACTCAGATGTATTGTAAATGTAGGAAGGTGTTAACAAAAAGCACAAATCAGAGAACAAAGATAAATAATTAAACACATTGAATGAATATGAAAATAATCTAATAAAAAGAACTAAACAGGCATGAAAACAGAACTGAAACAATAACATGTCAAACAGGCCCATATGTGAGGGTATCAAATCACAACAACAGACAAACTTAAGCACATACAGTATATGTGGATTCCGCAGCTGGATTTAGGGCATGTGTTTGTCTCTTTGGTATCATGAGGCTGCAACAAATATGTCTTGCTCGACTCGAAACTCGAAAAAGGGATGTCTTAATTCTCTTAATTATTCATGGGTGTGTTTTGGGCGTAACATGAAATAAACCAATCAGTGTGCCAGTTGTCAAGATCCAGGTGAGCTCTGACTTTGGCCTGTTCGTATCTTAACAGTGCGTTGCTTTTTTCGTCTCAACAGAGGATGCTTTATTCTGTTCACGCCGTGAAGTTACACCAGCAGCTCATTTAAAGGAACAGCAATGTTATTTTATTCTTTATTCTGTTTATTGTTTAGTTAAAAGTAAGGTTTGTGCTCTGTAGGGGGTGTACATGCACCAAGCACACCAATAGGAATGGACTCTGATGATGGACTGTTGTTTAGGTTCATTTCAGACAGTGGTGCACCTGTTTTCTGCCAACCAAAATAACAAAACGGCAGAAATTGACCTGAACACACCTCACTTCCAGACCACCACACCCATCAGTGTAGATACAGTATATTCCAAACTGCAACACTATTTTAACGGTGCAGGTGCAAGGTGTGAAAATAGACTGTTGACAAAGTGTAAGATAGCAATGAGCATCTTACACTAGGGTGTATGTTAGGGTCCCTGTACTTCCTTTCCTGGGGCAGTACTGATGAGAGTGTTACTTTTAAAGTTCTTGAACATTTTCAGCTTCACATTCCTCAAACTTTTTTTTCTTTATTTAATTGAGTAGTTCTTGCCATAATAAGGATTAAACCATTACTCAAATAGATCTATTCCCTGTATACCAACTCTACCACTTCACAACTTTACAACTGATGCTCTCAAACACATTAAGAGAACAAGAAATGCAAGTAATTGACTCTTAACAAGTTCAGCACAGCTGTTAACTGAAATCCATTTCAGGTGACTCTACCTCATAAAACTGACTAAGAAAATGCAGAGATGTGCAAAGCTGTCATCTAAGCAAGAGGTGCCATCTTTAAAGAATCTAAAAAAACAAAAAACATATTCTAGTCTGTTCAACACTTTTTTGTTTACTAAATAATTTCATAGTTATTTCTTAATTGTTTGGATGACTTTAGTCTTAATCTACAATGCAGAACAATAAAATAATGAAAAAATTACAGAATTTAAATGTCAGTCTTGACATTGTCAGTCTGCCTGCCATGAACTCCAAATCCCAGCATGCACTAACACCAGAATTCTGGACCCTGCGGATCACGTGACGCTATAGCGATTAAACTCGCCGAGCTTCTGATTGCCCACACCGGGTCCTGTTATATACCTGTATGTATTCCCATTGTTTTCAGTAGCTCCTCATCTTCTACCTAGCGTTTCTTTTGTTTATTGCTCTTTTGTTACTGACTAATTTTTGTAATTTTGACTACTCTTTTCTTTTGCATTTAGTACCATTTGTTTACCGTTGCCGACCCTTATTTTTGTATTAGACTACTCTTTTAGCCTAGCCCTTCTCTTGTTTGAATTACCCTTGTATGACCACTTTTGCCTGCTCTCTCCCTGGTATGCTGTTTATTATTGCTGCCATTTTGTCTCTGACTATCCATGTAAGTCGAGTCCTTTTATTAATAAACTTTATGTTTAGTATTCTTATAAGGATATAGTTCTATTATTTATTATTCAGTTCTATTATTCTAGTAATGGTCTTGAAATATTAATTTTATAAGTGTTGTACAACTGTTTCTCCAAGAAGATTGATGAATGGGTGGGAAAAACACACCACAAGAGGTGTGAAAAAAAAGGCGGGAAACAGAACAAAGGAAATGCCACAAAATGGCTTGTACCAACAAAAGACAGCTTTCAACTTCAAATTCATATTTTCTTTTCTTTTTTTGTGTGGCTTTCTTTTCAGATCTATTTCCTTCTTTTCAGATCACCTTTTCTTTTATTTTCTTATCTTTTCTTTTTGTGTGGCTTTCTTTTCAGATCTCTTTCCATCTTCTGAGATCACCTTTTCTTTTCTTTTTTCTTTTCTTTTCTTTGTGTGTGGCTTTCTTTTCAGATCTCTTTCCTTCTTTTGAGATCACCATTTCTTTTCTTATACCCTCTGTTACCAGTCACCCCTCTGTGAGGGTGCAACAGTGAGGTCTGGTTTGACTGAGGTTTATATAGGTTAGTGCACAGGTGCAGCTGGTTGATGCTGATCAGCGCAGGGGATTCTGGGAGTTGGAGTTTTGGAATCCCACTCGACCATTTCCTCCCTATTTCTACCAGTCTCCCTGCTGGTAGCCCGCGGTGCAGCACTGCCCATCACAGTATCCCTATGTGTCTGTCGTGTGTCTGGCCAGTGTGACATTAAGGTGTGTAAAAAATTCTGAAGTTATATGTTAACATCATATACCTCATAATTAAAATATTAAAATGTCAACTGCAAATAACTGAATGTCTTAATATGCACTGCACTCTATAATCTATATCTTTACTGTGTTTTAAACAGAACATGGGCAGAACATTTTTGAAAAGGTTCCACAGAGTATTGGAGTATTTCAAAATCTCTACATTACATAATATCATACAATAAAGAGATTCAGAGAATGTGGAGAAATCCCTGTGCACAAGGTTTGAGCATAAAGCCTGGGGCCAAAATCGGATCTTCAGGCCCTCAGGCGGCACTGCATTAAAACAGGCTGTACTGATTCTGTACTAAAAATCACTGCATGAGCTCAGAAACACTGCTAGAATTTGGTGTCATCATACAATCCACCAATTCTAGTTACAGCTGTATTATGTAATGAAGAAGCCATATTTCAATAACATCTAGAAATGCTGCCATCTTCTTTGAGCCAAAGCTTAGACTGGTAAACCTCTACCCATCTTTGTTTTTGAGAATTTTTTACCAATTAAAAATACTCTTTTTTTTTTTACACAGTCAAGTCAGTCAGTTGCAAAATGCACCTACTGCAACTGATTATTTTTATCATTATAGTTTTTCATGAGGTGTTGCTGAAATTCAGTTCATGTTTTTTTCTTGAAAATGGTAATTTTTCACATAATTGCTATGCATTCTATAAAGTTTTTGACCGCAGGTTACAAGACTTAATTCCTACCAGTATAAAAAGTGGAGGCAGATAACATAACAGATTATAATCAGCAGACTGAACAAACTGTGAACAACTTCTATTGTCTTCTATTTTTTTTTTTAATAAACATATAGCATAGTCTCCTTAATTTAACCTGTTGCATTTTAATTTTTTTGCTAAATCATAAATTTCATTCAAGGAAGACACTCTTGTAGCAGGTGAGGTGTTTTAGCTGTGAGCCTCCCTCTAGTGGATATTACGTTTTAATCCTGCAGATAAAGTAGATGGAAAAAGTGTCAAGACACCTGCTGATTAACTGTTTCATAGAAAACCACGAGTATTAAAAAGGGATGGAGCAAAGAACACAGTTCCACTCCAGCTCCACAGCTCAGTTATTATTGTCTCTGGTCCATGTTTAGCTGTTTTAACTGCTCCAAATTCTGCTATTCTATTCCTCTGACTTTTTCTAAAGGAATTAAATGAGGTACGTATGTGCAGTGGGTGTAATTGAAGTAAATGAATGTATGCAGAAAATAATTATGCATAAATGTGTTTGTGACTAATGCTGCAACAGTAACATATCCATTATAATATTCATATTTTAATGGTAAAGTGTTTTGTGTATTGCTCATTCTACCATTCAACTCTTTGAGGCATGGTGCTCACTGTAAGAAACCTTATAGTTGTGTTTAAACAGTTAAAATATAATACACAGAAAGTGATACAATAACTTTTCCTATTAACAATAGTATCAACTGGACTTTTTATGTACTTATTCAATGCTATTTCTAAGCACAAAAAACAACCTGCATGAAACCCAAGGAAAAAATAATACTTTACATTTTGCTACTGGAGCAGCAGATTATTACAAGTATCCAATGAAAATGTGAAAATATCTATGTAGAAAACATTTGAGCAAAGCTATGAACTATTCACACAAAATAACTTGACCTTATTTTTACTTTAATGTAAATACCTTAAAAGCTACTGGCTACAGAAAATCATATTATTTTATTTGCTATTACGTCAACATTATAATTGTGAAGTTCCACTGACTGTAATATTGAAAATAGTAATAGTTAGCATCTTGATGAACTCCTAACAGCACTACACTTAAAAATGCAAAATTAAAACTAGATTTTTTTGGTTTGAAGAAAATCACCACAGGTTGTGCCAGATAAAATGTATAAAAACTTCAAAGATTAAGTCTCACCAACTTAAAAATTCACTTTATGTTTTTAGTTGGCCTAATTTAAGTTCTATTATATGTGCATTGTAAGTTGTATCAAATACACATTTTATATTAATCAATTTGTTATTGTTGGCAACTGGGAATTTATGACTATTGTATATACAGCTTTCTCACAAATTCTAAATAAAAATATTGTTATTTAGAGCATTTATTTGCAGAAAATGAGAAATGGCTGAAATAACAAAAAAGATGCAGAGCTTTCAGACCTCAAATAATACAAAGAAAACAAGTTCATATTCATAAAGTTTTAGGAGTTCAGAAATTAATATTTGGTGGAATAACCCTGGTTTTCAATTACAGTTTTCATGCATCTTGGCATGTTCTCCTCCACCAGTCTTACCCTTATTCCCTTATTAAGTAGTTAATGAATTAGTCATTTGTATATATACAGTATATATATATATATATATATATATATATATATATATATATATATATATATATATATATATATGTATGATTTGTGTGTGTATGTGTGTTTTATATTTATAAGAATATTTATAGGAATATGAATCCATTTCTGACTCTATCTAGACAGTAGTGCTGTTCTGATGGCAGTGTAGTCTTTTACTATTCTTTCATAATCTATTGCAAAAAATAATTAAACATATAAAGCTAGTGATTACAGAGCCTTAGGTAAGGAACATTTTGCTCCTCCTTTTTCTTGTTTTCTTTGTTTTTTTTATGCAAAATCTAGACATTTTGTCACAAATATTTAAAAATGATCTTAAAGGGTTAGATACATTTTGTTTACTGCACAAGCATTTTTTTTCCCCAATAAACTGTTTAGTTTGCTGTTCTCACAGATACAAATGCTTACAAATGATTTAGAATTTAAATATGTATCCATACTTTCACCATTTAAACAACTATTTTAAGCCTGAGAGAAATAGAGAGAGTTATTTTAAACACAGAAAAATTACTGTCACTGTATGAAGTTATCAGTGTACTGTAATGTAATGTACTGTATGGTTTGTATTGCTGTCTGTGTTCTGCTCTTTAACTGTTGATGCCATCTACTGGAAACAGACAGAAACTGCAGGTTCAAAAGCTTCAAGGCTATCCCTCCATTCTATCTTTATACTGTCAAAAAAATTTATAGATTAATAGTCATGAGTCAAAGGGGAAATTATTTTTCAAAAAGCTAGAAAATTATTTTGGCATATTTCAGTGTTCTTTGTGTTTCTATTATTACCTGTATCCACATTTTAACTTAAAAAAAACATTATTGTTGGAATTGCAGTTCATGTTTTACTACTGTTTTTCAGTCTCAGTTTTGTTTTTTATCATGAAACAAATGATAAAGAAATGAAGAAGCAAGCAGCATTTTCTGTAACTGTGTTACCTTAATGTTCATTAAGGTCTAATACCAATCCTAATAGTTAGAAAGATTGAGTAATTAAGTAAATACAAATATTATTATGTATGGTCACTGTATGAAGACAAATGATTAAGGATTATATTTCCTGAATAAACTCATCAGGCTGTATCATCATGAGATATTAAGGAAGCATGCTGAGTTAAAGCACCAACAGTTCATGTCAGCAGAGCTTCAGACAGTATTTTCTTACTTGAACTGTGCAGTAAGTCCCATACTCACACTCTGGGCTGCCAGGTATAGACCACAGTGAGTGGGCTATATTTCTGCTGAACAGGTCATCACTGAGCTTCAGTAAGGTTTGCTAACCATTGCTAGGTCATTTATCACCACCACTAATGTGATGTAACGTATGTCACTGTGTGGAAGTCTGGTAACCTATGTGAGCCTCGCATCTGACGAGGATTGGGTGGGGCAGAGCTCTCTAACCAGTTTTTGGAAATTGGATTCCTGCAGCCATTTCTCACACTTGCTTAAATTTATTACTGATTATTCCTATAAGCATTTGTCCTTTGTATTGTATGTGATGATTGGTGTTTCGTGATGGACCAATAGAAATGTTCTAAAATCTTTATACAGTGACCTCAACTGAAAGGTGTGAAGGATTTTATCCTTTCTATCTTGTAAAGCTTAAATTGCAGAGAAATGGAGATGGGTGTTTTCTTTTATTTTGGACTGCAAAGATATATTTAATAACCCTACAACATTTTAGGATTTGACTGGTCCAGATAGAGATTTATGATGAGTACTGCTGGCTTTTGATGAGAGAAATGAAAGAAACAGGAAACATAGAATCATCAGTAATGATTTGGGTCAGTTTTAAGCATAATTAATGAGTTAAGATTGCAAAGGACATACAGTAATTTGACAATTTAATAATCCCAAACACACTAAATCATAATTGGGTGTGTTTAAGTAAGAAAACCAGCAAACAATGCTGAACTGCAGTATTTTAAGATATAGCCTATAACTCCTCCCTTCTCCCCCTCTCTTTCTCTCTCTCTCTCTCTCTCTCTCTCTCTCTCTCTCTCTCTCTCTCTCTCTCTCTCTCTCTCTCTCTCATCCAGCCCAGGTGTATTATCACAGTTGAACACCAGGTGGCAGGAGAGGTCATTAAGCAGAAAGCCTGCTGTGTTGTATCTCCACTAAACTCTCTCCCATCCTGCCTCGCTCTGCAGTGTAGAAGATTTATTCTCTGTCTCGCTCAATTTCTCTCATTCTCTCCCTCTATTTTAAACCTACACACATACACACAACATCAAAAACTAAAATACTGTTTTATTCTGTTTTGTGTCCTGCTCTCTTCTGGGGTTTTACAGCTGTTAGAAAGATTTTAGATTAGATAGATTCAATTCAACTGCATTTCTACCTGAATGGATTCAATTATGTTATCTGATCTTTATCTATTTCACAGTTATTAAAGAGGACATATTATTCCTCTTTTTACACCAGTTAGAATAGATCTATGGTCTACACAAAACATGTTCATGTAGTTCTTTGCAGAGATTCTCTTACACATAAAAAAATATGTGACCAACTCTATTCTAGCCAGTTTCAGTCTCTTTTAGAATGAGCCGTTTGAGGGCTCTGTCACTTTTATGCAAATAAGCTGTTGCTGGCTGTGACATCCAGAGACTGTAAAAAAAAAAAGGTCCCCGTGTCGCCGTTCCCATTCATTTAATGAAAATGAAGCCAAAATCTTCCGCCATGTTGGCGATCCTGAAACCCGAGTCTGCGCAGTAGAGACCAGAGGAGGGAGAAAGACTGTGGAGAGACAGCCTACTCATTTAAATAAACCCGCCCCTGAGGGCTGCCTCGAGGTCACAGGCTGTGGAGCGGAGCGGAGCGGAGCTGACGGTCTGTTATTGGTCCCGCCCATAACCAGCCCTTTTACAATAACCACACCTTTTTAAATAGAACTGAATAACGTTTTAAAAAATCAAAATTCTGTGGGGATACAAAAATGTGACCATATAAGCAGAGGTTACACTAGCTGTTGCATTTAAATAAAGGAGGTAGAATTACAGTATATTAGAAAAAAACGTGATTGAAAGTTGTTCTGTTTTGCCATTGAAACCTATGGGGATGGGTGGGGTTACACAGCTTTCTGCAACCGAACAGCAGGGGGCGCCCGACCTCTGGTGGCTTCACTTTTGAGAGATGATGCTCTGTCCAGCTATACACAGTCTATGGTGCCATCAATATGCTGAACTTTTTCCACACAACATATGTTTAACTGTGATAGAAACTCATGGGTAAGTGGTGGTACCAGGGTGGTTCTAATTGCAAGTTTCCATATTGTGACATCATAGCTCATAGAAGTATATGATTCCTGACACCAAACTCTTTTAGCTGATTCACAAAAAATGGATGGATGGATTTGTTTTGAGCTTGGAGTATTTATAGGAGCAGTCGAGACCAAAGTGGAAATGCAAAAGCACACAAAATACCCCAAATGTCCCCTTAAGTAGAGGTGGTGCTTATCATTGGGTGTTGACCAAAACAACCACGCCAAGACCAGGAAGAGAAGTTATTTTCAGTCCAGTTCCAAACAAACTCCAAAATGGTTCTTTTATGGTGAGAACAGGACCAAGTCTCGATCCAAAACCAACTATCAAATTTGATCCTTTTATTTTAGCTTAATGGCTGTTCAGGCACAGTTTAACCTGATTAATTGCGCAGATATTTATTATAACTATAAACAAACGCTGTCTGTGCTGCTGCTCTATGCTAACTCCCATTGAAAACACTGTCTTTAAAATCACAGCTGCAGATTTTCTGTGTTCAGTGTTAAAGCAGCTTCACAGTGCATGGATACTGTATATGCATTGTTCTGGAACATAGAGACCCTTTTGCTGTAATTACCTTCTTGCTGTCATGCCAGACAGCTCTATCCAATCAAAAAAGACAGGGTGCTCACATGGTTTGTTGGGTTGCATTTTGATGCTTTTAGGTTTGTGCACGTGTGAAAACAAACCAAACCCAGGGAGAAGACGCTCCAAGCAAACAAACTTATCAACTGATTTGGACCAGAAAAACAAACTACAAAAACTTCAATAGTTTTTGCAGTCAAGGTCATGGATAACTTTTGTTATGAGACTATCAAAGTTTTGGGAGGAGAAACAAGCCCTAACATCCTTTAATTACGATCTCTATTTTGCTTTTATTAATGAATGACAGAGAGGATTTTTTGCTAAAGCCTTCCTGAATGATACAGAATAAAAACATATTACTTGAGAACATAAACAGTTAAAAGACTTAAAGCGAGTACAAACTTTTGTTAAATCGCCCACCTCCGTTTTCCCCAGCATTCCAAAATACAGAGCTTTTAGCCGATGCTCCCAACAGGCTTACAATGGTAGCAATAGGGGCACAGTACTGAGTACTGCTCATGCAAAGATATTAATATTTTTACACCATTATCAAACTCATAGTAGCTCCCCACTTTATCTGTAAATTCTTTAGGCGATGATTTTTAAAACAAGGCAGTGAAAACTTTAAAAGTGTACAAATAACTTATTAAAAACACTGTTTATACACAAAGTACCTTTAGGTAGTTCTTAGGGGCCACAATCTTGGAATTAAAGAAAATAATTGAATGAATAGAAAGGATATGGGAACAGATTGCAGAATTAATTCTCCTTTGGAGAATGGAGAGACATGCTGCTTTACTTCTTAATTTACAATAATTACATTTGTTTGTACGACAGATCATAATCTTTCTATGAACTATACATTCAATAGTTGTTTTTTCTTGATTTAAATAAAAATAAAAAATAAAATGTACAATATTTAGTCCCAAATTAGCAGAGTTAAATCACTAGCAAGTATTTATATTGGCTTAGTATTAATAAGATTCATTTCCCATGTATATAAAGATTAATATGATCCCATCAGTGACTTCAAGTGGAAGAAATAAGCATCATGTTTGTTATATTTCTGCTTACATTGATATAATTGATAAACCTTGACCAGTAAGGAGTAATGAGAAGATTAATAGAAAAATATCTAAAAAAAGATGACATTCACATTTACTCAGAAAATCCAATAAAAGCTTCAGAGATTTTTATTTATTTATTTACTATAGCAAAAGTGCTTTCACGGTCAGTATGTATAGGTATACGAGTTTCCAAAGCACAAGAGAAAATGTAACACAGAATGCAAAGAGCATGAGATCTCTTCTGATCTCATTAGAGAAATAGCAAGTTGTTAGTGTGCAATAATTAATATCGGTGCCACAACCTTCAAAGCCTCTCTAATGGGTTTTTTCAGTTAGGTTGTACGCTAATGTGTTTGAGAGGGCAGAGAGAAAAAAAGGAGAGAGCATATCAAAGTTCCTTATTTCCAGCCTCCCTCAGCTCAAAGATCAGAAAACATGGCGCGAAAGACCTTGAAGACCTTGAGCGGGGAATTGAATGCTTACGAGGCAGAACTATATCTGAAGGCCCTCTGCGACCAACTTCCTTTTTTCTATTATTAATTAATTCTGGTTAATTGCTGGATTAGGTGGGAAAAGGGCCCTGATCTTGTGGAACTAAGGGCCGCAGTGAGCCTGCCCTTGGTCTGATAGGAAGGGGGGTGGGGAGCTGGTGCTGGGGGGGGGGGGGGGGTGTATTTATTTCCAGTTATATTAGACAAAAGTCATTATAAAAAAAACACATTTTGATTTAGAATTCTTTTAATTCTATAAGTCTACACTGATATCTTTTATTCCTAAAGCCTAATCATTATCGTTATTACTTTTTATTTCCATTCAGCATGCATCCACCCTGTTATGGCAAGCTGCAGATGCTGACAAGGTGAAGGTGAAGCGTTTAAACAAATATGGTCTTTTAATAAAAAAGCTGTTGTTCTAGGCGGCAATAGCATGAAACATCTGGCTCGTGAGGTTGTTTGAACTGTAATGAACAAAGAAATGAAGAAATAAAAAGTAAAATGCTTCTCTGGTGAGCTTTTGTTTATATTCCTCCCCTGTGTCTCTGTCGCGCTCGGCATGACTTTAGTTCCACCCGTTCTCGTTTTTCCGCCAGTTCTTGGGCTTCCTATCTCCTTATAAGGGCATTTTTTCCCCAACTGTGTCCCAATTCTAGCCGGGGCAGTGGTAGTGTATTGTGTTCGATCTTGCGTGAGGAGCGGTGTGTATTATTATTTTTTCCTTTTCTTCTTGGGTTTACTTGTTTCGAGATCAACTATTCTGCAATTGGTTTCAACAACCCTCTGGGCTGGAGAGCTACCAGTCTGTAGCACTCCATCCCATTACACTTCAGTACACTTCATTTTCTGAAACAGATTTTTTATTGTGTCCCGCAGCCAAACTTAACTGCCGACCCCTGCACTAGAGTTTTTTTGATTATTTTAAGAATTCGTGATGACCTTCTTCCATTTTAAAGATACGATTATGTTTAGATGTTCTATTGTTTTACCACAAAAGGTTGGTCAGCTCAAGCATTTCCTGAGCTAAGTATAGAGACAATGTGAGAATTACTACTGTTTAATACTTACTAATTGTAACCTTATTAAGTGTCTTCAGTTCCTTGAAAATAAAACATTGAGAAGCTTGTAATGTCACTGATGTCAACTTGGGTACTTTATCCCAGGATGACCGGATGGACAGAGAATTCTTGGACACGTTTATATACTGTTGCTTGATTTTTTGTTTATTTAGCTTAATGCAAATTTAAATGCCTAAATCAATAAAAAACAAACATTTTCAATGAAAAGGTTTCACTTTGCTAGAAACCATGCGAGCATGCAAAAAAGTACTTTTAAAACATGTATTGTGGTGCAATGTATTTTCTGGTCGGATGAATCCTGTGATTTTAGCAAGGACTCATTGCTTCTTTTTTAGATTTCCAGCTCTCTTGAGCTCTAATTCTTTATTTCTTTGGTTTACCTTTGCGTGAATGAGCTGATGAAGGCTGAGTTTGCTGTTCTAACATTTCCAGGTTTGCAGTAGCTCTTGTATCAGCACCATTAGCAGCACCATGGTTGCTCAGGTAAGCAGCAAAAGCTGTCATAGCCAGAAAATATCCTGGAACCTACCAGACAACTTGTTTCAGCAGCACTGTGGACAGGCAGAGTGCGGGGGTGGGGGGGTGGGGGAGGGTGGGGTGGTGGCGCTGCCACTATGATCATGAGATTGCTGGTTCGAATCCTGTTCATGTAGCTTGCCATCGGCTACCCGTGCCCAGAGAAAGCACAATTGGACTTGCTCGTTCTGGGTGGGTAGATGGTGCTCTCTCCTCACATCACTCCAAAGGGCGATGCCTCCAGCATGAGGTATCTGTGAGCTGATGTATCGGAACCGAGTATGCGATTTCCTCCAAGTGCGCTGTGATGCTACTCGGTGGCTGACTTCACATTTATCGGAGGAGGCTAATTGGCCTTATAAATTGTGGGGAAAATGGAAATAAATACATAAAATTAGAATAAAAAACACTGTATAAAATGCAAGATATACATGGAAAGATATATTGTTAAACAAGGTTTGTATGAAATTTAAGCCAACATAAGTCATCATCCACTTAAATGACCTTTTTTAATCCATGTATGTGAGCTTTAGTATTGTGAGTATTGTGATGTATTGAGAGTTCTTCATGCCAGATCATAGAAAATGATGAATAAAAGAAATAATACACTGTCAGTGAGATCTCTCCCTAATATCCCTCTGGTCCTTTATCATTATTTGCACCCACTGCACCTTTGATATTCCATTACAATTCAACCACTACTTAATAGAGGGTGTTATTAAATTTGAATGACCATAAAGATCATAAGTCACTAGAGCCGCTACTCTTCAGTGGTCTACATAGTAACCGCTTCTCCGCTTACACTGTTTAGGATTTGTCAGAGGGATTTTTGTAGTCTGTGTGTGTGTGTGTATGTGAGAGAAAGAGAGAGGGAGAGAGAGAGTGAGAGAGAGAAAGAAAGAGCGATCGTTTTGGACAGGTATTAAAGTGTAATGTGTTGCATCACGTTGCCTGGCCTGTCTCCTGTCGTTAGCGTCAGCGCTAATGCCCTGTTCAGTGGCGGTCGTAGCGGGTAATCCCGTCTCCCCCAGGCCGTCTGAAAAAGTGCACATCCAATGGAAATGTCAGCATCATCTCACTGCACTTCCAAACACAACCCACCTCTCTCTCTCTCTCTCTCTCTCTCTCTCTCTTTCTCTCTTGCTTTTCTTTGCTTGTCACCTGCTGATGCATGCACAGCTCTGCAGCACTACACAAAGCCACAGAACATATCCACTGAAGGGGACCACCGCTGGCCTTTAGCCATGATTATGACATGTTGCGTGAGAGCTGCACAGTGTTTAGCTATGCTGTTTGTGGTGCAGCTGACACCGCTGGCTTCCTTTTATCTCTGCATGTCCATGTATGGAGGGCCTGCTGCTTTCTGTATATGAAGGCGCCAGCTGCATACATTCCCTCTTTGTGTCACCAAAAAGCTTCAGCACACATGAAGCACAGCAGTCACATCTTCAAAAACAAGACAATAACATCAAGATACAAGAACAACAAAAGATCCAGAAGAGATTATGACTAAAGCCCACTACATACTGTAACACTGACGTACAGTTACCACTGGGGCAGTACAGTGGTGTGGAGCTCCCAGCAGAGCCCAGGGACACAAGTGTTCAGCTGGCTGAGAGAGGATTATGGAAGGACAAGACCTTCTAAACTGGTTTTAGAGGCAGGTCCACAGAGGCATTGGCCCCAGCTGATATCTGATTGGCCCCCTAAATTGCCCCTGTCCTGCCACTTATCTGTCCTTTGCCTGAGAGCGACGAGTGGGAGCAGATCATGAGGAGATTTTTTAAAGTAAATTTTGTTTAAAAGGTTTTTACACAAAAATATATAAAATCTGTAATCAAAATTGCATATTAAGTACATATAAAAGCAAAAATATGAAGCAAAAGCAAAGAGATTCCAGAAGCAAAAGACTTTAGCAGCATAATCCACAAACATCCACAAAAGATCCACATAAATGCAAAAATATACTGTATAGATACCTGTAAAGAATAATAATGTGTATTTTTTCTGTTTTTAATTTACAACGTTGAAATTTTGAATGCAGAATTCCCATAGCCTTTACTGTGTACGCTTTATAAAATGACATTTAAAAGGTTAAACCTGATGAAACTGATAAAACTGTTGAAATAATATGTGGCCACTCTATAAATATTGTGGCCCCTTGATGGCCTCTTACTCAGAAAAAATCTTGATCTGCCACAGACTGTAATTAAAATGAAAAAAAAAAAAAAAAATATATATATATATATATATATATATATATATATATATATATATATTTACAGGGGTTGGACAATGAAACTAAAACACCTGTCATGTGGGAGGTTTCATGGCTAAATTGGACTGTGACCAAGACAGCAAGTCTTTGTGATGCATCAAGAGCCACGGTATCCAGGGTAATGTCAGCATACCACCAAGAAGGACCAACCACATCCAACAGGATTAACTGTGGATGCAAGAGGAAGCTGTCTGAAAGGGATGTTCGGGTCTTAACCCGGATTGTATCCAAAAAACATAAAACCACGGCTGCTCAAATCACGGTAGGTGTTTTAGTATCATTGTCCAACCCCTGCATATATATATATATATATATATATATATATATATATATATATATATATACAGGAATTGGACAATGAAACAAATTATAATTTATAATACTGAGCATAATAAACCTAAAAGGAAAATAATATTTTGCTATTTAGTGACATATCTATTTTTTATTTACTTACTTTCTGTTTTTGTATGTGGTGCCTCAGCTGAACAGTTAAAAACAATATAAAATTCATGCCATAGATTTGTTTAAATGTTCATTTTAAACTACTGTAAAATGATCAGGACAGATAGATTGCATTTCTGGTAAAATGTTTCTGCTGTATTGTCTGATGTCACAGTAGTTTATATTATCGCATACAATAGTTCATAAAATTAGTCACAGAATCTGTCATTACAATGCATTTATTACATTGTTATAACAGTGGTATGTTGCAGGGTTAAAGGAAGGTGCTACAGATTTATTGCAGATTTTTTTCTCTGTAATTTAGTTTATTTTTCAAATGTAAGGTCATTCTTCTCTTTTCTTTTCTTTTCTCTCATTCACTGTGTCACTTTGCGCTCTTGGCCGCTGCCGCTGTGTGAGAAGCTGTCAGTCAGTGGCTCCTGTATTGTCTATTGGCTGCTGTGAGGCAGATTTGGAGGCACAGCTGGATGGCATTGTGACCACAGTTCAGAGATTCAGACCTGTCTGTAACCGAGGGGGTGATGGAAATCATTTTCTATAGACATGAAGAAGAGGACTCCAGGTTCCTGGAACACTGTGCTGTATGTTATTATGGTGGCCAGCCTATTCTGTACCCATGGTTACAGCCCTGGTGCTGGTCTGTAACTGTGGCTGTCGTGACACAGTGCGTTAGCTCCTTGCTCATTTTCATTAGTGCTCTCTGTGCTGTGTCCTGATCCCTGTGTTATATCTCTCCTGCT
This sequence comes from Astyanax mexicanus, assembly GCF_023375975.1. Classification (NCBI taxonomy): domain Eukaryota; kingdom Metazoa; phylum Chordata; class Actinopteri; order Characiformes; family Acestrorhamphidae; genus Astyanax; species Astyanax mexicanus. The sequence goes on along the minus strand of NC_064409.1, from coordinate 35,217,383 downwards.
GTACTCATGCTTCTATTCTTCAAAACTCTTTATTTAAATGTACCTACATCAAGGCTTTACAACTTTATAACACATTCATAAACGTTAAATAAAGCATTAATAAAACAATATTATAAAATTAATTAATAGCTTATAGGGGTACTCGTAGTGCAAGGGATGATATTACATAAAGGAGGCTGTATTGACTTTTACTAAAAATGAAATATCATAAAATAATAAGTACATTGTTTTTGTTTTATTAGTAAAACAATCTAGAATAGATCATAACAATCTAAAACAGATACAGGCACACTTGAGGTTGTTAAAAAAAATTAAATAGGGATGTGAAGAGACACTTATCTCACTAGATGAGATGAGATTAGATGAGACGAGACAAGATATTGGGTATATAAATATATATATATAAATATATATTTATATATATACAGTAAAATACAGAACAGTGTGCAAATACTGCAGCTGGTTTTACCATAAGTCCAACTGCTTTTCTCCTGCATGATATCACATGAGTCTCTTCAGACCTTAGATTGTCCCAATTACAGAGTAATAAAGTAGAATGAATAATAAAGTCACCTTAAACCTTGAGCATTATTTGAAGTAGCACTAAAAGAGTAAATTAGAACTTCAACTTGTTTCAGAAACTATGAAGGGGTTTAAACCAACTACACTGTGACTGTATGAAGCACTTAACTTCTGTATTAATGGCAGAGCTCCTGAACATCTTATTAAGATGTTTTTAGTATTGTGAGGATACAAAAAATATGCTTTATGTGGCTCAACACGCTCAAAAGGCATGTACTAATTTTCTTAATTAATCATGATTGCGTTTTGGGCGTAACATGAAATAAACAAATCAGTGTGCCAGTTGTCAATCCCTTTAAGAGCCAACAAGGATACTTACCTGCATGTTTGTGTTGTGAAGGTACAAGCCAAAAGCTCATTTAAGGGAAGAGCAATGTCATTTTAATGTTTTATTATATTTATTGTTGATGTAAAAGCGCACTGAGGGCACACAATATGCACAGTGTTCCTGCATAGCTAAGATAGGATTGGGGTGACTGATGGGTGACTGTTGTCAGGGTTTTAATCAGTCAGTAGCGCATCTGTGTTTTCCACCAACAAAATAGAAAAATGACAAAAATGTACCTGAACACACCTCACTTCCAGACCACCACACAAAATTGCATAGATATATTCCTGATCTCCGACACCATTTTAACAGTGTGGGTGCAAGGCTTTGGAAATAGACTGTTGACGGGGTGTAGGATAGCAATGAGCATTGTGATGTGCCTTGTGCAGGGTGTACGATAGGGCCCGTAATCTAAAAAGATGAATTGGTTGTAGCCGGTGTTAGAATGTAGTCTCTGAGGAATCTGGTTGTAAACACTGACAGCTTGTAGACTAATGAAAATCTTTTATATTTAGATATGAGTGGCCACAGGGGGACAGACCTCAGGACACTATGATGTAGAATATCCTCTGAGAATTCACTGAGGGTACAGGCACCTGTCTTTTAACAGTCGCAAGAAAAACACTATGCTTAGACATAAGCTCAGGCCCCAGACTGTCTGGTTGATGAAACTGAATGTTGATTAGGTATTGACAAAGTGCTGGGACGTGCTGTTTCTCGAGAAATAGTGAGCTCCCAAAACCGTGAGGAAGGATCAGAATTACAAATACGCAGAACTCCAGAGTGGATGTACCATAGACTGTGTATAGCTGGACAGAGCATCGTCTCTCAAAAGTGAAGCCACCGCAGGTCGGGCGCCCCCTGCTGTTCAGTTGCAGAAAGCTGTGTAACCCCACTACAACTAGTAATTAGGGAGTTTATACTGTCCCATTTAAAACATATTGAAGCATTTAAAGCTATAAAAAATACTTATAATACTCTCAGGACGGGTTCAGATTGAGCTTCCTCTTGCGTCCACAGTTAATCCTGTTGGATGTGGTTTGCCCTTCTTGGTGGTATGCTGACATTACCCTGGATACCGTGGCTCTTGATGCCCAAGAAAGACGTGCACCAACAATTTGTCCTTTTTTGAACTCTAGTGTGTCACCCATAATGTTGTGTGCATTGCAATATTTTGAGCAAAACTGTGCTCTTACCCTCGTAATTGAACCTTCACACTCTTACTGGTGCAGTGTGCAATTAATGAAGTTTGGCCTCCAGGCTGCTCCAATTTAGCCATGAAACCTCCCACATTAAAACGACAGGTGTTCCAGCTTCATTGTCCAGCCCCTGTATGATTTATATGACTACTTGTCACAATTCCTGCACATTTTTCTGGAACACTTTAAGGATACTCAGTATCATGTGTTGTACTAGAGATCCAGACTTGAGTAAAAGTGCAAGTGCTCTGTCAAAAAAGTGATTTGAGTTAGAAGTTGAGTTAGAAGTGTTCTTTAGGCACCACACTCACAAAATTGAACTCCCGATGCACACCTTATTTTTTATTAAAGTAACGTGTGGATGCAGCATATACGAAAATGTATCAGAGCAAAATTATTAAAGTAATTGAAAATATGTAGTGAAGTAAAAGTGGAATTAGGAGAAAAAATATTGCTCTAGTAGATATATTTACAGCATTTACTTACAGTAGTGAAGTAGTTCTACTTTGTTACTATATATCTCTGTGTAAAGGCCACTAAAGAACACTGAACTCATTACTGTATTAATGAATCGCATTTTTGAGATATGAAAAATATATTTAAAAGATATGTATGAGCCATATGAAAACTAAGCAAACTACAACATTATTTTAAGAACAAAATATATTATTGTCTACTTTTATCTAACTGCAAATAAGCAAGGGGGGGGGGGGGTTGTATTGTATCATATTTAAAGGCTAATTACACTCCCCTCCCGACATAATATATGTATATATTTTTTGACCAAACATTGCTCTGTATTTTTCCTTTAGCAAATGGCCAGGCATTAGTTGCCCTATACACTGCAGTAGCTGTATGTAGCCTTAGGGTACTTGCCGATGCATTATCTAGTGCTTCAAATATACACAGCACTTAAGTTTATGAGCACAGATAGGTCCATAATACACTCGAAATATATATCTGCACTCTAAACATTAGACCTTCGAGACAATCAGGCCAGTGTACAAATGCATGAGCTCTTTAAATGCAAATAGCTCTATTGTACATAATGTCATTGTGTTCTGTGGGAGAGTGTCTGTATGAAAATATGGGCTCTTTTTCAAATGGCTTGGCGAGCGTTGCTCTTAAGTTGGGTAATACTGCTGTAGAGCTACAGTCTGCGTCCTGTTCTATACAGCAGAGTGGGTGTCAGGAGTCTGTTTTAAAGGGGTTAAAAGTATTTTTCAGTGTTTGCTGTTGCTGTATACTGCTTGTCGTTCTGCTTGTAAGTGAAAATCTTGAATATGTCCTGTTTCTAATTTAATTCAATGTATTTAAATCTAAGTACACAGCATTCTTTGCCAAATAAATCCTTAAAATCAACTCATTGTCTAATTGTATAGATAAGCCCCTAAAAATTTGGACATTGACACAATCTTCATGATTTGAGCTCTGCATGCCACCATAAAATTAAACAAATAAGATGAAATTGAAGTGGACACTTTTAGATTTAAATCAAGGGGTTGAACAAAAATATCCTATGAATTACAACCATTTTTCTACCAAGCCTCCTAATTTCGGGGGCTCAAAAGTACTTGGATAAATGAGCCATAAATAAAAATACTTTGTTGAGAATCTTTTGAAGGCAATATCCGCCTGAAATCTGGAATTGTTAGGTCTTTACTGCAGCTGTCTTCAGTTGTTGCTGGTTTGTGGGTTTTTCTACCTTGTTTTGTCTTAAGTGACTAAAATGCTGCTCAGTCGGGTTCATTCAGATCTTCAGAACTTCTTTACCCTAAAAAAACTTCTTGGGTGCATTCTCAATATGTTTTGGGTCATTGTCCATCTGTACTGTTCAGAACCGTCTTATAAAGCTTTGCTGTAATTGGTTGAATCTGTTTCTTCTGCTTCTGTCTTCTATCACATCTTCAATAAACACTAGTGACCCAGAGCTACTGGATGCCATGCATACCCATACTACCACCACCATGTTTAACAGAGGATGTGGTGGTGAGCATTGTGTCAAGCCTTTTCAGGCATCTCCATACTTTTTTCTTCCCATCATTCTGGTACAGGTTGAGCTTAGTTTCATCTGTACAAAGAATTCTGTTCTAGAACTGAGATAGCTTCTTTAGATGTTTTTTTTTTAAGTCTAATCTGGCTCTTGTAGTGAATCCTCTGTGTTTGATTTCATGGAATCTTCTCTTTATGGCAGACTGAGATACTGACACACTCCCTCCATGGAGAGTGTTCTTCACTTGAGTGGAAGTTTTGGAGGTTTTTTTTTCAGCATGAAAAGAATTCTGGGATTACCTTCCACCGTTGTCTTCTGTGGTGTTCAGGACTTTATGAGTTCCCAGACTCACCCCTGTGCTCTGTTTTCCAGAATGTACTAAAATCTCGGCCAGCTCTCTGATGGATTTATTCTTATTTTCAGACTATTGATGGTCATTTTCACTTCTGAAAGAGTTCCTTTACACATATGTTGTAGCTTTGAAGAAAAATGGTTGCAATTCCTCATCAAAACCTAGGATATTTTTGTTTAACCACTTGAATTAAATCTGAAAGTCTACATTTTAACTGAATCCCATTTCGATTTATTTAAAATCCAGTGTGCTGGCAACCAGAGCCCAAATGATAAAGAAGATAATTATGGACCTAACTGTGTATGTGTATATGACCATCAACCATAGACTCTCATGGCTAAAGTTAAAGTCACACTCTTCTGAAAGTTGATCAATACAATACTACATGTCAAATTTATCTTATGTTTTATATTTTATTACACATCTTACCTACTGGCTCCTGGCATCGTATATTTGCATAACGTGCATAAGGTGTTAGGTCAACCTATAACTCACCATCAGTGTGTATTATTGCTTACCAGAGCGACTTTCCTGTGGGTATTTAGGTAATACTCAGAAAAACATGATTGCCAGTAGGCAATTCCTCATATTTTTATTACTCACTCAATATGACTAACTATTGCTTGTTCAGGAAGTTTGTGTTTCTGTTTCTTATGTAGCCTGAGGGCGTTTTCACACCTGTATTTTGTTTTATTTTTTCAGAATTAGCAAACTGCTTAGCATGAACAGCAGAGACAGCATTTATTCATAGCTGTAGTATCATAGCTTATTACGGAGCCCCTAAGGTGGCATCATGTAAAAAAAAAAAAAAACTTAATGATCTTGTTCCCACACATTAGTATCTCGTTCCCACGCATTAGTATCTCGTTCCTTAGCCTCAGTAAGGCTCGGCCATGCATTCTTTCTTTTTTTTACACTATGCCACCTTAGGGGTTATCTAGCTAATAGAATAAACTGTGTCTTATCAGCAGTTTATCTCAAATAAAAGGAGTGTATTTAATAGCAGGGTCGGATCTAGACCGGATTACGTTCTAAACACAAGCGAACCCCTCCAGAGTTTATTTGGGACTGGACCGAGACCACCTCCTCTACCTGGTCTCCATGTGGTTGTTTTGTTCCACACCCAAATGCGATTACTGTTTTTGGTAACACTTTATTTTAAGGATTACAAATTAGGCGCTTATTAATGTCTTATTATTTGCTTAATAAAGCCTTAATTAGACATTTGTAAATGATTTATTCACTACTTATTAGGCTTTATTCTGTGTAAGTGTTGTGGAAATTATTAGCAAACTCACATAGATCAAACTGCTGCCAATTATACACTAATACTATGCAGAATTAGCTAGTAGTTAATACTTAATAATCTGCTTAACAGGGTGCTAACATAACTGTTTATTGTGCACTATAGGAACTAATACAGGCATTATTAATCATTTCCACAAAAGAGACCACTGATTAAGCTGCCTAGCTGTAAGCCTTACTGATAAGTGCTTTTTTTTAAGGCTACACAGCTTTTTAGTCACAATTCCTTGTACTGTTTGTTCCTGTTACCACATTGTATTTATAGGAATTCCCTTTTAAAGTAATATGATAAAAAAAGTACACTAAACACAAAAACACAAGCAAAGTGTGTTAAGAACAGATTACAGCTAAATTACGGTTTGACTGTTTTCTTAACCAAACTATTTAATACAAAACTTTGGGAAAAAAATAATAGACCACTTAAAAATGATTAAAAATGAGTTTCTCTGATTTTGCCAATTTTAAAATCTCTGGAGTAAAAAAATCAAGAGCCATCAAACCAAGCTGAACTGCTTGAATTTTTTGCGTCAGGAGAGGCATAAAGTTATCCAAAAGCAGTGTGTAAGACTGGTGGAGGAGAATATGTCCAGATGCATGAAAACTGTAATTATTATATGGTAAAAAAAATCATTTACAAATGTCTAATTAAGGCTTTATTAAGCAAATAATAAGACATGCATAAGCTCCTAATTTGTGTTCCTTAAAATAAAGTGTCACCCTGTTTTCACACCTGCTCAATCGAACTGCACTAAGGGTACAAACAAACCAGAGTCAGTTTTAACTGGTCCAAATTGTGCTGGTGTGAAAATGCCCTTAGTGGGCGAGAGTACACACTAATGGTCATGGTCTGGGGGGAGGTTGGGATGGGATATTTTTTCTACACTAACAACAAAAATAACCCAAAAAAACAATGCTGAAATGAAGTGGTAGTCTAAGAAACACAGTTTCACACATTTTTTTTTAAACACCAGATTTCAGAACTTGAAATCCATCCATTCCTTCACCTGTTTTTTAACATTGTTTCTTGTTCTTTTAGTTTTCCGGAGAAGAGATTTGAAGTTCATTCTATCATTTTAGAGACAGACGAGAGCAGAACAGCTCCAACCACCGGCTTGTTAGACTGTAAGTTAAATGACTTTAGGAGAGAAGAGCTTGGGGACAGGGTGATATAGAGTGAAAGATGAATACCGCGTTAGAGTCTCCACAGGCTCATTTTGGATACTATATAAAACGGGCTTGTAAAAACTTCAAAGTAACTTCAGTTGACTGCCTTCGTGCCCTTGGACAGCTTTGTCAAGTGTGAACAAAGTCTTTTATTAGACTTTGGAGGCTTCACATGCAGTATTTAGCCATAAATATGTTGCTTACCTGCCCAGGCTGCTTGCTTGTTGATGCAGCAAACCAGTTTCAGTTGAACCGTAAAAGATTGCAGATAATTTCACTTCCACTCTGCTTCCTAAACCGATAAAATTAATTGCACAACCACTCAAGCTCATCAAGTTGCTCAGCTGGAGTTAAATTAAAGTTTCCACAAAGTTTGTTTCTACATGCAACCTGGCTCTAATTTATTTACCCACCACTTAAAGTCTCAGAAGCTCGCTCTCAGGTGGCTTGTCATTGGAGACCTCTGTGTCAGTCTGGAATGAGAAAATATAAATGAGCTTTTAAACTTTTAATCAGGCGATGATATGTACCGTGAATTTTGACCGAGGCTTTTCTGGCACGTGTAATGAATGTCATGTGTGCTATTACCAAAGCTGTGTGTATATACTGTACACTGCCTAGCTGGTTAGCCTCACTGATAAGTGCTTTTTTAAGGCTACACAGCTTTTTAGTCCCAATCCCTTGAGTTGTAAATGTTCTTACTTTCACTATTAAACACAACCCTGTTTTTTTATATAACATAAAAGGAATGGCAAGTACTGTTTGTTCCTTTTACCTAATTGTATTTAAAGGAATTCTCATTTAAAATAATATGATAAAAAAAAGTAAATTTAACACAGAAACACAAGCAAAGTGTGTTAAGAACAGATTGTGGCCAAATAACGGTTTGACAGTTTTCTTAAACAAACTATTTAATATAAAACTCTGGAAAAAAAATAAGAGACCACTTAAAAATTATGAGTTTCTTTGATTTTACCAATTTGAAAACCTCTGGAATAAAATCATGAGAAATATCATGAGAAAAATCATACGCCATCAAACCAAGCTGAACTGCTTAAATTTTTGCACCAGGAGTGACATAAAGTTATCCAAAAGCAGTGTGTAAGACTGGTGGAGGAGAACATTCCATGATGCATGAAAACTGTGATTAAAAACTAGGGTTATTCCACCAAATATTGATTTCTGAACTCTTAAAACTTTGTGAATTCAAACTTGTTTTCTTTGCATTTTTGAGGTCTGAAAGCTCTGCATTTATTAGGTTATTTTAGTCATTTCTCATTTTCTGCAAATCAATCCTCTAAATGATTAATTGAATATCTAAATGCTCTTAATGAAATTGAATATTTTTATTTGAAATTTGGAAGAAATGTTGTCTGTAGTTTATAGAATAAAACAACAATGTTCATTTTACTCAAACATGAACCTATAAACAGCAAAATCAGAGAAACTGATTCAGAAACTGAAGTGGTCTTTTAATTTTTTCCAGAGCTGTATTTTTATTCTGTATTAAAATAGGCAAAATAATGTGGTTATTTGTCAAAATAATTACTATTCATAATAGTTAAATACTTTCACAAACAGTAATAACATGCACCAGTTGTTGTGTAATGGCTGGGATTGTATCAGTTTCCTTTTAAAGTATTACATAGAAATAAAACAATTATTAGAAATGTGAGACTAAATATTCCAGAAAGTATTTTTTCTTAAATAAGTAAGTTTTTATATAAAAGAGTAGTAATTAGTATGTGTAAATCATTATTAAATTCAAACTTGATTCTGCTTTATCAGAGTAACTGTATCTATTGTAGATTTGAAAGCGTTGCTGTAAGATTTTAGTTGTATTCAAAGAGAATAGCTTTAGTGAGGTCAGGTTATTAGATGACCACCTCAAAACACCTGAATCATATAAAATTAAATGTATTTGTATGGCGCTTTTTACAACTAATGTTGTCACAAAGAAGCTTTACAAAACAAAGTATCGGACAAAATATGACAATCTAGACAATCCAGAGCCAGGACCAGTAAAACTAACATTAGCACGTAAAGAAACCTAAATTCAAAAGCAGTTATAGTAAATAAAATCATAATCGATCAGAAATTCGATATTCTGTGCCTTACGTAAACCTGGACAAGGCCAAATTAATATTTAACATTAAATGAAGCCACCCCTGCAGGCTACAATTATATACACAATCCGACATTGTCCGGTAGTGGAGGTGGGGTCTGAGGTTTGAGCTCCTTTACACCAATATAATCAATGCAATTACCAAAAAAGAATTTTCTTTAATGGATATCTACAGACCATCAGGGCCCTAGTTAGACTTTTTAAATAATTTAGTGATTCTGTAGCAGACATAGCAGTATTTAATGATAAAGTGATTATAGTAGGAGACTTCAACATTCATTCTCCTACCTGTTTACCCACCTGTTCCACATCTATTACTTAGTACACCAGTGACGACTTTCTTCTTTGGGGCATTCCTAATGATTGTACTGGTTAAGGCCAATATTTTTACAATAGTTTTGATAGATTTTCTGTTTTCTCTTGCCTGTTTTTTTACACAAAGACAAAGAGATTTCTAGTTTTTATATATAAATGCTATGAATGCATAGTCTGCACAGATAAAACCCAAATCTGAAAGTGAGCATAGACATTCAGCGCTATTTATTGTTTGAATAATCAATTTATTCATCAACAGGAAGCATAACACACCTGAGAGTCACATGTTTTAGGACTTTTGCTTACAAGAAAAATGGGTGGGTTTAGAGAGAAGGTGTCACGTCTTGTGTCTCTGTGTGTCTTCCCCACGTGACCTCTGCTCCCCTGTGTCTCCCGTCTCAGTACCTTTTCACCACGTGTCTCATTTGTAGCTCCGCCCCTTCCCCAGGTGTTTCCACTTCTAGTGTGTTTCATGTTAGTATATATAGCCCTCCTCTGCCACTTTGTCTCCGTCGGTCTTTGCACTAACCCCTGTTGTTTGTCTCTCCGTGTCTCTTTGTGATTTCAGCCTTAGCCCTAGCCCTAGTTCCTTGTTTACATCTTCTTGTTTCTTGTTCCCTTTAGTTCCCTGCTTAGTTTATTTATTCTTGTCTAGCTTAGTTTTTCCCTGTCTAGTTTAGCCTCTTTGTTTTTCCTGTATATATCCCTGCCTTGTTTAGTTTTGTATTTATTCAGTCCCTCGTTTGTTTATTTACTCCCAGTTTATTTTGTTATTTATTATCTCTTGTTGGTTTAGTTTATGTTCTCTTGTTTCACTGGTTTGTTTTGGTTATTGGTTATCCGTTTATCTTTGTTGCATGTTTACTTGTTTATCGTTTCCTTGTTTATTTATTAAATTATTCATTTATCTCACCCTACCTGCACTTGCGTCCGTCTCCTCGTCTCCCTGCCTGGGTCATCCCCATCTGTGACAGAAGGTCATATATCTGTGTCATATTACACATATAAGTGTGTATCAGATCCAGACGTACAGTCATATGAAAAAGTTTGGGCACCCCTATTAATCTTAATCATTTTTAGTTCTAAATATTTGGGTGTTTGCAACAGCCATTTCAGTTTGATACATCTAATAACTGATGGACACAGTAATATTTCAGGATTGAAATGAGGTTTATTGTACAGAAAATGTGCAATATGCATTAAACCAAAATTTGACCGGTGCAAAAGTATGGGCCCCCTTATCATTTTATTGATTTGAATACTCCTAACTACTTTTTACTGACTTACTGAAGGACAAAATTGGTCTGGTAACCTCATTGAGCTTTGAACTTCATAGCCAGGTGTATCCAATCCTGAGAAAAGGTATTTAAGGTGGCCAATTGCAAGTTGTTCTCCTATTTGAATCTCCTCTGAAGAGTGGCATCATGGGCTCATCAAAACAACTCTCAGATGATCTAAAAACAAAGATTGTTCAACATAGTTGTTCAGGGGAAGGATACAAAAAGTTTTCTCAGAGATTTAACCTGTCAGTTTCCACTGTGAGGAACATAGTAAGGAAATGGAAGACCACAGGGACAGTTCCTGTTAAGCCCAGAAGTGGCAGGCCAAGAAAAATATCAGAAAGGCAGAGAAGAAGAATGGTGAGAACAGTCAAGGACAATCCACAGACCACCTCCAAAGAGCTGCAGCATCATCTTGCTGCAGGATGTTCTTTTTTTAATGTAAAACCAAAATGTTTTTAGTCTACAGCATAAATAAAGAAATAATTTTGGAGGGGACGGTACATGTTAATGTAATACTCATGGTGGAGTTCATAAAGTGAATATATATTTTTCATATCAAAAAATATTTCAAAAAAGTGTCAGTGGAGTGAGTAGAAAGACACTTTTCCCTATTCTAACTTTTTTTTCTAACTCAATTTTTATCAAGGTTATGCTATAGGTGTTTAAAAGTTTGCTGCAGTCGAGGTGATTGTTTATTCCTGAGCCAGAGATCAACTTTTCCCCACTCTTTTCCAAAATAATGACAAAATGTCTCCACCCAAAGCTGATTACTTAGAAATTAAATATAGGAGATAGCAAAAGTCGAGCAGAGGAGAAAAAGAGTGAAGAAAGATCAAAGAGAATCTTACTTCTCTCTCTCTCTTTCTCTCTCTCTTTTCTCTCTTTCTCCCTCAGCTCTAGTAATCAATACTTTAATGGGCCTGATTCTGCATGCCTGCTGGAGCCTTTTCCTCTTATCGTGCCTCCTTAATATGCAAACCTAATGACAGAGAGAGGAAAAAATGCCTACCTTTAGTTTCAATTAGCCGCGGACTCACGCAATGTGTGTGTGTGTGTGGGGGGGGGGGTGGTGTGGAGGGTGGGGGGTGGTGTGGAGGGTTTGCGTTTGGAGCGAGAACAACTGGCCCAGATGGAGTGCTGTGCTTGCACATCATTGACATCATTGACCCAAAAAGGCACTCACCTAACAGCAGCCCAAGACACTACTAAACACTACAGGAAGTGAGCAAGCGAGAGAGAGAGAGAGAAAGAGAGAGAGAGAGCAGTCACGCCAGACTTTGTAGCACTCCATTTGTACCATATACAGTGGCGTAAAAAAGTGTTTGCTCCCTCACAAGATTTTTTGGGGTTTTTGAACTTTTGTCATGTTACATTTTTCAGATTATCAAACAAACTTTAATATCAGCCACATAAATCACATTGTTAAGTGTGAGCTGAGCTCAATTTCACTACTAACCACAACAAGACCTGATAAACCAAGACATAATTTAAATAGAACCTGTCTGACAACATGAAGCAGTTAAAATATCTCAAAAAGCAACAAATTATGCAGATGAGAAAACTCATTCAGTCATTGACATCAGTCGGTTTAGAAATGGTTACAAAGCCATCTCTAAGGCCAGTGGACCACAGTGAGAGCTATTATTCACAAATGGGAAAAACATGAAACACTGATGCGCCTTTCCCAACCAAAATTATACCAAAAGGGCATAGACAACTCATCCAGGAGGTCACAAAAGAATCCAGAACAACATTTAAAGAGCTGCAGGTCTCAACTGCCTCAGTTAAGGTCAGTGTTAATGATTTAATAATAAGAAAGAGACTGGTCGAAAATTGTATCCATGGTAGAGATCCCTAAGACTTTGAGTAAATATTCTTTGGACTGACGTGACAAAAGCTGTAACTTTATGGACGGTGTGTGTCCCGTTACATCTGGGGTAAAACTAACACATAATTTAAGAAAAAGAACATCATATTAAATGTGAAACATGGTGGTGGTAGTGTGATGGTCTGGAGCTGCTTTGTAATTGATGGAACCAGGAGTTTTGCTGTTTACCAGACAATCCTGAAAGAGAATGTCTGGCCATCTGTTTGTGACCTCAATCTCAGGTGTACTTGGGTTTTGCAGCAGAACAATGATCCAAACACACAAACAAGTCCACCTCTGAATAAAAAAAAAGAACTTAACAAAGAACTAAATTAATTTGATTGAGATTAAGATTATTGAGATGCTGTGGATGATCTTAAACAGGGTGTTTGTGCTGGAAAATCCTCCAATGTGGCTGAATTAAAACAATTCTGTGAAGAAAAGTGGAGCCTAAATTCCTCCTAAGAGATGTATAATACTCTTTACCAGTTATCAGTAAAGCTTGATTGTCAGTTGTTGATGCCAAAGGAAGGGCACAACTAAGTTATTAGGTTTAGGGGGCAAACACTTCTTCATACAAGGCTGGATTGATTTGGATAGTGTTTTTTTCCCTTTAATAAATAAAATTATCATTTTTAAAAGTGCTTTTTAATATTTACTCAGGTTATCTTTGTCTATAATCAGAAAAATATGAGTATGGCAAAAAAGCGAAAACAAAAGAATTTTTTTCACGCCACTGCATTCACACTGTAAGCCCGGATAAATTGAATTTACTTTAAAAAATTGAGTAGACTGGTTGCCTTAAAAAAGTTAAGTAATGGGTAATGAAAACTTAAGTTAGCATAACTTAGAACATCAAGTTATTACAACTAAAGGGGAAGTTGATTTATTTCTAAGGTAGCCCAGGTGGAATCACTACACACAGATGGTAAGTGTCAGAAACTGTTGGACACACCCAGTGTGCAAATAGATTGTGACAGAAGCCAATGGAAAAGAAGCTGTTAATGGCAACAGACTAAACTCCGTTATTATAAGTTGGTTCAACTCAAAGTTCTCAGTTTGAATAGTATATGTGCCCACAAATGTTTAACTAATTCAACATAGTTATTTACTGTTTAGATATTTCCAATTTTATGTGGCTTAAATCATTTGAGTTTAAACACCTTATGGGTTTACGGTGTGTAGAAATTTAGAAAAACTCAAAAGGGTTAACTTTTAAACTTTTTAGCATTACTATAACTGTGTTAATTTCTCTACATATTCTGACAAAACAAAGCAAAAACTTGATCAAACTTGATGATGAAAGTGGGGGTGATGCGTATGCATTTTAAGGAGGAACAGATGGACTGCTGTGTTAGCACGTCACTGATATCGCTGACCCACTTCTGACATGATGCTGTTAGAGGTAGGCCTGGTTAATTAGCGAACACCTGCCGTGTTAAACTTTCACTTGCCGTATTCTGTTTTTATACACGGTAAAATTGTGCTGTATAGAATAAAACATGTAAAAAATGACTATATATAGGTTTAAAATGTATTGTAAACTATATTGTGTAAAAATGGAAGCAGCTGACGGATCCTCGTCCTGTAGGGCTTTACAGCCGGGCTTGTTAAAGGGACATAACTGATGTCATATCGTTATGACGATGATGATATCCAGATGCCCTGTAATGAGGCTGGATGTTACATTAGCTGGTAGCGTGTAGTCGTGCAGAGTTATGGTGGGAAAAATTAGCTGCAGCGAGAGATCCATTATTAATGCTGAAGTGGGCCGAGGCACAGGGAATCATGTTCATTTCAATCTATATGCAAACAGTTAATACTTAAGGCGCTCTGTCCCCGTTTCTATAGCAACACGCAATGTCACAGTCCGTGGTCTCTGCAGTGGGTCCGTTTCTGAAGTCAACAACCACCCCCCCCACACACACACACTCCTCCACGCTCCCCCAGCGCCACCCGGCTCTCTGTCTCTCTCTTTCTCCCGGTCTCCTCACTTTTTCTACAGCTAAGCTGAGGATCCTGCTCACTGCATTTCTCTCTTTCTTCATAAAGAGGTTTGCACTCTCTTAGGTACTTTAAAAAAGTGCACTGTGTGCTCTTCTTCCCTCATCTCTTCTTTTTTTCTTCTCCTCTCCATCTGTAAGCACAAATATTTTGGGTCTCTGCAGTCAGATTGTGCTCTGGGTCTGTCAGCTGAATCATTCCGATGCTAATTTTCCTGGCGTCTGCGCTAAATAAATTCACTGTGGAGAACATATTGTCATCAGCTTCTGAGGATTTTGATTCTACTCGTTCAGAGGAGCTCCGGGATCAGAGCGAAGCACTTTTATAAATGCACACAAGCCTAAGCTTAGAGATATGTGCATGAGCACAAACACACACACACACACACACACAGATCGACAGAATTTAATATCCACATAGAACTGGAACATCGACACTGTTTGGCCTGCTGAGCCAGGTTCTCTTCAGTGGTTTACAAAAGTATTCATTTCCCCTTTTACATTTTTTTTTACTTTACAACCACTTAAATCTATATTACTGAGATTTTAAGTAATAGACCAACACAAAACAGCACATCAATCAATAATGCAATTGATTACCCTAACCTAACCCTAACCTAACCTAACCCTTATCTAACCTAACCTAACCCTAACCCTAAACTAACCCGAACCCTAAACCTAACCCTAACCTAACCCTAACCTAACCCGAACCCTAAACCTAACTCTAACCTAACCCGAACCTAACCCTAACCCTAACCTAACCTAACCCTAATCTAACCTAACCTAACCTAACTCTAACCCTAATGCAATCAACCTTTTTTTTCACTTGGTATTTACAATTTAAGAGACTGGGAAAAAAAATAAAATCAAGTATTTAGTCAAGTAAGCTAAAATAAGGAACTTCATAAACAAAACATAAAAAAGATGTTAAAAGCATCAGCAAACAACAAACAAACAATGTAAGCCTTAATTAAGAAGAAATAAAATAATTCTGAATAAAAAGATAAGTGGACAGGCAAAGATGTAAAGCAAATAAAAAAAAGAGATAAATACCTAGAATAATAAAGCAAAAACACAAGCAAAAAATAAAGGACTAAATAATACTAGGACAAGAAAAATACCACCAAGACAAAGTAAATGATACGAATAATATAAATGGTAAAACAGAAGATAGAATAAATAAAAGTACAAAATACTTTAAATAAAAAGCCAAAAGGCTAAATAAAAAATAAAACAGGGAATCAAATAAATACAACTATGAAATGAATAAAATAAACAAAAGGCCAAAATGTAAAACAACAACAAAAATAAATAAATAAATAAAAAGTAAAAAAAAAAAAAAAAACTTAACTTAAACGCTTACAGGTTGTCTGAAGGAGGTTAGAAACTAAGAGCATGTCACCAGCAAGCTGAGTTTTAAAGTTCCTGTACTAAATTTCAGCTTGCTGGTGCTCTGTAGTTAAAAGCAGATGTTCCCAGTTGAGTAAAAACTCTAGGAACATGACAGGTAATTTAGTCTGGGTCTGATAAATGCTGCTGTTTATAGCATACATCATTGTGAAATGGAATGAAAATGATATATGGTTTTACACATTTTCATCAAATAAAAATCTAAAAAGTAAGAAAAGGAAAGAAGAGCCAGGCTGAAGTTTGAAAAAGACCATAAAAAAATTGAACCATAGGACCATTTTCAGCTCTCCTATAGAGACCTATAGATGCATATAAGCCACAACCTCTGTTATATATTTAAGAGGAAGATGGATGCTGAACTGCTTACATTTTTGCACCAGGAGTAAAGGCATAAAGTTATCCAAAAGCAGTGTGTAAGACTGGTGGAGGAGAACATGCCAAGATGCATGAAAACTGTGATTAATCAGGGTTATTCCACCAAATATTGATTTCTTAAAACTTTACTACTGTTACTGTTTCTAAGTGAATAGAAACCCATCTTCTTTGCATTGTTTGAGGTCTAAAAGCACTTCTTTTGTTATTTTGACCATTTCTCATTTTCTGCAAATAAATGCTCTAAATGACAATATTTTTATTTAAAATTTGAGAGAAATGTTTTATAGTTATTAGATTCAATAGTTTATTATTCAATTGTTTATATCATGAAATAATTTCTTTTATTTTACTCAAATATATAACAGACAAACTGATCATTTTAAAATGGTCTCTTCATTTTTCTGTAGCTGTATATGACTGTTGGCTACGTCCAGCATTATGATACACCACACCAGAAAAACAAATGCACCTTAAACTTGATTTAAAAAACATGATAATGACATCAGTGGTCTTTACTGGCCTTTCTGGTCAGCAGATATGAATCCAGTAAAAATGTGATTTTGTAATTTGGTAGAACTTGATATTCCCTGTATGAAAGATTTGCTAAAAATGTGCAGGAATTGCATGATTCAAAAATGTCAACATGGACCAGAATTTCATCACCTTGTGAAATTTAAGCCTCCAATAATTGACGTATCCGTGCAGACTTCTTAATAAAGTGTTCTGTGATTGCGTATGGATGAACATTGTTAGTTTCTTTTATTGATTTCTCACTTCTGCGCCCCCTCTGGGGAAAAAGGAAAGCCTCCTAACTGCAATGCAGTGTTTCAACATAGGCGTAGGGGTTCACACACCCACGCCTTTTCTATCATACAAAATCGCTTACACTCACACTCAAACACACATGGTCTGGGCTGAATGCTGCAGTACCTGAGGGACGGGGAAGAGTAAGTGTAATCCATTCATCTGCAAAAACTATGCAATGATATTCAGACTTCAGTTGATAAGTCCTGTTGGAGGGTGAGTTTGTGTGTGGGGTTCAGTGGTGTGTGTCACATGGCTGGTGAAACCAGGCTGCATGCTGGACAGTATAGAAAGTCCTCTGAGGCTGTAGAGTTGACCGAATTTTGTGGTGCCTGCTTAGCAGGAGGTTTTAGTCTCCAATAACTGCTCTCTCTTGCTCGCTATCTCTTTCATACACATTTCTGTAGCTCTATTTCTACATTTATTTACATCCCATTTCCACTTTTTTCCTTCTATATGAGTTTATGCACCACGGTTTCACAAGGAGAGGTCAGGTCTAGCTCTAAGGTCCAGCCTAAGGTCAGTATTAGTGTAGCAGTGTCATGCCAAGCCAGCTAGGCTTGTTCCAGCGTGCTGCTGAGCATATTCTGAGCCTCAGGGCTATCCCGAGGATTGCTGGCTGTGGCCAGAAAAGTCACCATGAAAGGCCATGTCTCTTCTGGCCAATAGAGAGAGAGAGAGAGAGAGAGAGAGAGAGAGAAAGAGGATGAGAGAGAGAGAGAGAGAGAGAGAGAGAGAGTGAGAAAGAGAGAGAGAAAACAAGAGAGAGTCAACGAAATTGAACAAACAATACAACAATACAATATAGACAACAAAGTGCAACATGCAAAAAAAATTGTTTAACACAGAACTAAAAACACTACAATGAATACAGCTGACATGACAGTGCAGTCCCGACACATGACAGTATAAAGTACAGTACAGACCAAAAGTTTGGAGTTTTTCAGTGCATTTTCTTTAATGATTAGACTGCAAAAAATCCATTGGCAAAAACTAGATAAAATCTATGTAAATTGAGACATAAATGCATAAATTAAGCAAAAAAAATCTGCCAATGGGGTAAGCAAAATTTTCTTATAAAGTATTCTTAAAATAAGAAAAAGACAAAGCCTCAAAATGAGTAAACTAAGACTCAAATCAAGCAAAAATATTTTTTTCTAGCTTAAATTTCTACACAAGAATCAGAATAACTTGACTGGTGAATTTTTGTTCAAACGACTTAAAATAAGGTGAACATGCTAAGTAAGACTGAATAAGATAATTATTCCTAAAACAATCTTACATTTACAATGCTTAGTAAGACTAAAAATTCTTATCAGAGCAAGAAATAAGATAGATAGATAGATAGAGATAGATAGATAGATAGATAGATAGATAGATAATTTCACTTGCTAAGATTTCGTTTTTGCAGTGTATTTACATTGTAGATTCTCACTGAAGGCATGAAAACTATGAATGAACACATGTGGAGTTTTATGTACTTAACAAAAAAAAGGTGAAATAACTTAAAAAAAAAAGTTTTTTATATTCTAGTTTCTTCAAAATAGTCACCCTTTGATCTGTTTACTGCTTTGCACACTCTTGGCATCATTCTCTCAATGAGCTTCAAGAGGTCGTCACCTGAAATGGTTTTCCAACAGTCTTGAAGAAGTTCCCAGAGGTGTTTAGCACTTGTTGCCCCTTTCCCTTCACTCTGTGGTCCAGCTCACCCCAAACCATCTGGATTGGGTTCAGGTCCGGTGACTGTGGAGGCCAGCTCATTTTTTGTTAAGTACACAAAACTCCACATGTGTTCATTCATATGATGCCTTCAGTGAGACTCTACAATTTAAATAGTGATGAAAATAAAGAAAATGCTTTGAATAAGAAGGTGAGTCCAAACTTTTGGCCTGTACTGTATGTAGTGAGAATAAGGTGCAGATATTTGCAACATACTGTAACATATAGAATATACATAATTATAGCAGTTTTACAGCAGCACTGAGGTAGAGAGTTAATAGTTCTTATATAATGGATAGTAAATATTGCTGATTGGTATAGAGACAGTTACAGCCTCTGTGTGCTGAGAGTGTGTCTGTGTGTAGAGTGATGGGTGGGTTCAGTACCGTATTTGTGTAGGGAAGGGGAGTGATAGTTTAGTTTCGTCTTTGTGTGTTGAGAAGTCTGACTGCCTGCCGGAAGAAGCTGTTCCAGAGTCTGGTAGTGCTCTGAGGCCCGGATGCTCCAGTATCTTCTGCCAGACAGCATTAGAGCGAAGAGTCTGTGTGAGGGATGGGTGGAGTCGTCCACAATGCTGGTGGCTTTGTGGATGCAGCGTGTGGTGTAGATATCTGAGATGGAGGGAAGAGAGACTCCGATTATCTTCTCAGCTGTCCTCACTATCCGCTGTAGGGTCTTGAGATCTGAGAGGTTGCAGTTCCCAAACTAGACGGTAATGCAGGTGCTCCAGATGCTTTCTACAGTCCCTCTGTAGAACATGGTGAGGATGGGAGATGAAAGTTGTGCTTTCCTCAGTCTCCGCAGAAAGTAGAGGCTCTGAACAAACTGAACAAAATGAAACAAACGACCAAGTTAGATCTCTGAAGCCATGTACCATCTGTAGTTGCCACTGTGCAGTTGGCATGTTCGGAACTTTCATTTGCCAGCTTTGCGGTTCCAAAAATTGCTGCTGTCATGGCAAACAAAGAGCTTTCTAAAACAGACATGATTTTGTTGGTACATTTTTTCCCAAATGCCACTGTAACTTCGGAATTAGGAGGTTGTTGATGACGTTGAGGGTAGAGTACATTCACTCATGTTCTTATTTAGAGCACTTTCAGTAGGTAACTACCACTGCATACCAAGACCACTTCCAAAGACCTTGCTAATGTTTTGGAGTTGCTCTGAGACAGGTTTCTTGCCATCACAATTTGTCAAAGTGACCAGATCTTTACACTTGCTCACTTGTCCTGAGCAAGTGTATGTATACTGATATGTTAATTATTTAAGGTTATGGCTGATTAAATGCAACCTTAAACAGGACAAATAGCAACCAACAACAATGTTTAAGGATATTTTTTAAGCTAACTGTCAGGTTTATGTGTAGCTTTCTTAGCTTATCTTTGTAGTTTACCACAGAGCATGAACTTGGCCTTACAATTCTTGCCTGTGTTGATCGACATCACCTTGGGAATGATGTGTGGGAGAGAGATATCTACCCACCCACAAAGAGCAGAGCTAATAGCAAGAAGCATGACTCATAAATCAAACTGGCAATCCTTGATCATAGTGTCAAAGATGTTTACAAGTCCTTTTTTTCAAAGCCAAGTCAAGTCTCAAGCCTTTGGTCAATAGTTAAAGTTAAGTCTTAAATCTTTGGTCACAAGTCTAAGTCAATTCACAGGTTTTGGGTCACAAGTCTTATTCAAGTCTCAAGTCTTTGGTCACAAGTCCAAGTCAAGTCTCAAGTCTTTGGTCACAACTCCAAGCCAAGTCTCAAATCTTTGGTCACAGGTCCAAGTCAATTCACAGGTTTTTGGTCACAAGTCTTATTCAAGTCTTTGGTCACAAGTCCAAGTCAAGGGTCTATCTTTGGTCACAAGTCCAAGTCAAGTCTCAAGTTTTTGATCACAAGTCTAAGTCAAGCCTCAAATCTTTCGTCATAAGTTCAATCAAGACTCAAGTCTTTGGTCAAAAGTCCAAGTCAATTCTCAAGTCTTTGGTCACAGGTCCAAGTCAATTCACAGGTTTTTGGTCACAAGTCTTATTCAAGTCTCAAGTCTTTGGTCACAAGTCCAAGTCAAGGGTCAAGTTACAAGTCCAATAGACATACCATTCATAAAAAAATGTTACAGAAAAGTCTTTATGTCTTAACTAACAGACCTTAAACCACATCGTTCCACCTATCACGAGTGAATGGTGTATATCCTTGAGGTTGGTCTGACCTAAGATGATGACTGGTCTCAACTTTTATAATATTAAAACACGTGCCTTTGCTTTCTCTTTATTAAGATACATAAACAGCCTTTGTAAAGCTATCTCAGATAGTCCACAGAATAAGCAGTTTTCATACCAATTCTGAGAAGAGGCCTTAAAGCCTATTTTGACCAAAGTAAACACAGCACATATGAATTTTCAGCCATAATTACACACAATTCACTCAAAAGAATTAACCAGAAGGTAAAATTGGATAAATATTGATTAAGATAAAATACTGATTATTTATTTATGCTGTATTTGTACTATAATTATATGGTGATTTCTAATTATTTTAGGAGCAATGAAATACAGTCTGATATGGCTTGGGGTTTGGTTGCCAGAATGGGAGAGTTGTGATTTGTTAACAAGTTTTCTCACACAAACAGTCCTCTATTTTGGTTTGTCTCTACTGTCAGGGTTTTTGTTGCACTCTATTGCACTCTGGAGCAGTTTGACCAGCGTTCTGTGTGCTTTTAATGGTGTTACGTTGTCTGTTTGTATTTGTGCAAGTGCAGCTGCGTGTCTGTGCTTTATGGTCTGCTTTTTGTTTTTTACATCCAGACCACAGGATGTAACTTTGGCTGGAATACTGCTGTGGGCTTTCAGTGCCACCCTACATCAATGTCAAAATAGTAGAGAGAGAGAACGAAGGAGAGAGTGGACTGGTGTCTTTGTTTGTGTGCAGCAAGTACAGAAGGATCTGATTCGTTTTTCATCCAGTTGTATTATAGTCTGCTTGATGGTGTTCCAATCTCCACCATGATCAAAGCTTCAGTTAGAAACTGCCAAACATAATCACAAGCTGTTTAGAGTTGAGTTCATTAGGAGAGAGATCAGGGTAAACGTACATGTTGTACATTTCGGTCAGGGCATTTCTTATTCTTCAAAAGCCTTTCGCTGTTGCAGTATTAGACCTGCCCTGTGTGTTAAACAGTTCCCCTGCTTAACTGGTGCTTTAATGAGAACACAGGCAGTTAACCAACAGCAGAGATACTCAGGCTTACAGCAATCTCCTCAATAAAGATATTTAGACTATCTTGTTTGGAATTATATGATAACATCCCAAAAAGCAATGAAAACAAAGTATTTTAAATAAATACTCACAAATGGTTCATGACTTGTTTGTCTTTAATCCTTAATCTATGTACAATATTTACATGACTTGATGTTCCTAACAATAAATGTAGTCATACATATTTGAAGAACCAACTTTTAATACATCAATTAACCTTTAATAAGCTATTCATAAGTGTCATGTTTGAACAGATGCAAACAAAGAACTTTATCAAATAAAGTAGTGGGCAAAAGTGTAGTCAAACGGTAAATAACAGCAAGAGGGAGTAAACATACCATACATACCATACACGATAAACAGTTCAATATTGGGATTTGATTTGGTGGATCAACACAAAGTAGCAAGTGTTTGTGAAATTAAAGAAAATTATTGTGTTTGGCATGCATTTATATTCAGCTTCCCTAAGTCAAGGCTTTGTAGAACAGCAATTCACTGCTATTACAAGCTGCAAGTCTTTTGGGGTATGTCTCTACCAGCTTTCCACATAAGACAAAAATGTCTTAATCTTAACCAGGTTGGATGGAGACAATTTTCATGTCTTTCCACAGATGTTCAATGGCATTTAGGTCAGGACTTCGACTGGATCATTCTAAAACATGAAAATATTATTTGACCTAATCCATTCCACTTTAGCTCTGGCTGTATGTTTAGGGTCATTGTCTTGCTGGAAGGTGAATCTCCTTCCCAGGCTCAACTCTTCCATAGCATCCAACAAGTTTTCTTCCAGGATTGTCCTGTTTTTAACTCCATCCATCTTCCCATCAACTCTGACCAGCTTCTGCTGAAGAAAAATGCACCTCTACAGCATGATGCTGCCACCACCATGTTTCACAGTGGCTAGGAATATGTGCAATGTTAGTTTTCTGACACACATAAAGGTTTTGCATTTAAACTTTGCTCTCATCTGACATCGGCACCTTCTTCCATGGCTATGTATGGCCTGCTTTCAAAAATGGATTTCTTCTTGCCACTCTACTATAAAGGCCAGGTTTGTGGAGTACACCATGTATAATTGTTTTTGGGTTGGAGTCGGCTTTTACGATGTGAAATGATTGCGTGCAAACTACTCTTTGAGTGGTTGTGGTGTGCTTTCAACAGAGTGAGAGTTTATTTGAGGAGAAACAAAATGGCCGCAGCACCAGCGCATTTCAGACAAAGAAGAAAGAAAAAGGGCGGGAAAACAAGAACAAAGGAGCCTGACAAACTAAAGTGAAAGGCAATAAAACTGCAGGCACTACTAGTGTGATCTGAACACAATCAAGACTCTGCACTGTCTGAACAGTGGGCAGTCCTTATAAAGGCACTAACCAGGTGTGATCAATCAGCCTGATTATTGCAAGTGGCTGAACGTGGTCTCCCTCTAGTGGCTGGAGGACCACAGCTCAAGTGTGTAAAAGTTTAAAGGTTATGAATGCTTTAAAGCAGTGGTCTCAAACTCATCTTATCTGGGGGCCGCTGGA
Source organism: Astyanax mexicanus (assembly GCF_023375975.1). Lineage (NCBI taxonomy): Eukaryota > Metazoa > Chordata > Actinopteri > Characiformes > Acestrorhamphidae > Astyanax > Astyanax mexicanus. The sequence continues at coordinate 35,193,786 of NC_064409.1, read as the reverse complement.
GGAAGAGTCTGGGTGAGGCTGGGCTGTATCAGGACAAGGACTCACTACATGTAACACTATTCTTCAACGTATTCTACAATGCAGGATCTCTCGACTCTTTTTTTTCTCTTGACAATTTTTTTTTTTGTAAATATATTTTTATTGTTTTTTCCTTTCCAAAATAAAACACCATGCATAACCCAACACATTTGCACACACCCCTCTATCAAGAGTAAAAAAATAGATAAAAGATAGATAAAATATCCATAGAATATATATAGCAGACATCCACATACATCCAGCTACATAAAAAGTTACATACAAGCACTCAAAGCACCCCTACATAATACAGATGTAGTCAATTTTAATATTTTAAAATTTGAATCACCCTCACTGTGATCTATAGTTTTATAAATCCATATTTTGCCGTTTTCAGCTTCTCTTCCGTGGTTGAAAGGCAGCTTTTCTGTGTGTGTAAGGATCGTATTTGTGCGTACAGTCGCAGCCTGCTCTTTACTGATTGGCTGGACACAGCACGGCGGCTGGATTCACTTGAATAAAGTTGAGTTCTGCTGAACTTGCTTGCTGGAGGGCGGGGCTGCGTTCAACACAACGCAACCCAGCATGCACCACGCCATGCAGCGGCTCTCTCCATTAAAATGAGTAGGATGCATTGTGTTAGTGAAGGGGGAGAGGGTGTGTCTTTTTTGTGGGTGGGCTGCACTAACACTAAAATTAGATTTTAAGTAGCGGACCACAAAAAATCGTTCTGTGGCCCACAATTGGTTTCCGGGCTGCGAGTTTGAGACTCCTGCTTTAAAGACATGTATTAGAAACAGATTGGTATGTATTATATACAGACGACAAATGAGGCTAATGGCTGAGGCTACTGGGTGATCTAAAAAAAAAAAACACAGAAGATAACACTTTGTACAACTAAAAGGCAATACTCAGCAGAGAACAAAGGACAAAGCAAAGCAGCGTCTATAAATACACCGGGATACAGGTGAACCGTATTACCATTCTGGGCAGCGTCACAATGTTTCTGTAGAGTATTCTGTAGAGCCCTGGGGATTGTAGTCCTTGAGCTCTGAATCGCTCCCAGGCTTAGCAGGAATGACAGGAGGGACAGACTGAGCCATGGCCGGTGTGACACTCTGATAGGTGGAGAAGGCACATATGACGGTACAGAGAAAGGTGTACTGTGGGAAATGGAGTCCTAAAAATGGAACAAGTACATGAAAGCCAAGGCAGAGCACGTACCCATGACATATTAATATTTATTAGCAATATCCATTAGTGTTCACACAAGTATCTACTTCACCTAAAGGTGTATGTATAGTTCATGAATTTAATTTGAATATTAATATTAATATTTTACACAGTTTTATATTAAAATGATTTAAATATTTAAACAGTGTTTCAGACAGAAAGTAGTTGAATTAGCTATGCTAAATTGCCACAAGATGAATGTGTGAGTGGGTGTGTGTGTCTAATTTTATAGCTTTACCGCATTAAGGATTAATATATTCATTTTATTTACTATTTATACTCAAAGTAAACTTTTTTATAAGGCATTTTGACAGAGACTAATTAAAGTAATGAAGACTAAAATAAAGTGTTTATATTGTGCCTTTTTTACATCAATGCACCACAGAAATGGCCAGTTATACAAAGCTTTTTGGAAGAGGAATTATGTAAGATATGAGCAGAACAAAACAATGAATGAATGAATAAATGAAAAATAAAGTTCAACTTATTTAGCATCTTTCTAAAAACCAAAGGACGCTTTACAATTTACATGTTTTACACACAACCATTCATACTCAGCACTGGTATTCATCCACACACTGGTGAGAAGCAGCAGCCAATAGAGCACAGCGTACTCTCAACCGGAAACGACCGTCCACCTGGAGCACTGCATCGGGCACTACAGCATTTACTCAGGACAATGCGCCAACCCATATCTGGGCACACAGTCATTCACACATTTACACACACACACACTTATATACATACCACACACTTTACACATACACACCAGATACAATTTAAAAAATTCAATCCACTTGATCTCCATGTTTTTGAAACCCACGCAGACACAGGGAGAAAACTCCACCCAGATAGGGACTTGAACCCAAGACCCCAGTGCTGGGAGGCGAACATGCTAACCACTAAGCCACTGTGCCGCCAAAACAAAGAGGGATTTAGAGTGAAATGGAAACATATGCTACTTAGCTTAGCTAAAACCAAAGCACTTAACAAGACTCAATTTGGAAAACACACTGAACATCTCCTTCAAAAGCTTATGATAAATATAACTACCCTGTCTGCAGTACACTAAGAAGGATGCTCTTTTTTTTTTTTCATTTCATAATGCAATTCCTGTTGGGCTTGATCTCTGTTTACTCAGGTTTTTCTTTTTTTCTGAGATCTTTATCCTGTTTAAATCATTGACTATATCTGACTGAGACTCTGCTCAGATATGAAAAACAGAAGTTCATTTCTAGGACGCCATAGATTAATAATCAGAAAGTCTGCAGTTAAGAAGTCTTCAGAGTTGTTAACTGAAAGTTTTACAGATCTGCACCACTTGGGCAAGAGAGCTGGCAGCCTGCCAACGCTGGAGCACAGGGACCCGGTGAATGCTGTGAGGTATTTCACACACTGGAGGAGAGTATATAAAACCAACGCCAAGGAATGGCAGTAAATCTGTGTGTGAAAGTGTCTGTTAGTGGGAGGATCAAATTTGATTCCTGTTCAGGTCCAGCTGCAGCCTGGAGTTTCTGAGCTGGAGGACTTGTGGTTGGCTGCTGGGTTTACAATTATTTATAGTAATGAAACCAATTTTAAACAAACACTTTTGGAAAAAAATATCTCATTGTTTTTTTCTGTTCAGACCTTTTTAAAATTAAAAGCCTGGACCTGGAGTCTGTGTGTTTATTACTGTATATGGTGTTCATTTGTTCTGGTTAGTTTTGGATCCATTTTGCAGTTCAGTGTGTCAGGCTGGGGTGCAGGGTAGACGAGGAGAAACAACAGGGGATTTATTAACAAAAATACAAAATAAACATGGAATTGACTGAAAACAGGACTGGGGAAACTCGGGAAAACATGGAACACTGACAGACGAAAAAACGTACAAGGATCGACACCGGGGAAATGAAACACGGACCTTAAATAGAGATGCACACACACAGGAAACATGAAACACCTGGGACGAAGGGGCGGAGTTACAGAAGAACACAGGTGAGTGGAAAAACACAGGTAGAACACAGGGTCACGGGTCACGTGGGACAACACAGGCACGAGGACAGACAGGAAACAGGGCCAGGACCTTACATAACCCCCCCCTTAACGCGCAACTCCCGGGGCGCGAAAAACTAAACCCCAGGAGCAGGTCAGGAGAGGGCGGAAAACAAAGAACAAGACAAGACAGAACTAGGACGGAGACCGGACAGGGAACTGGACAGCAGACCGGACATGAAACGGGGGCAGGACCGGGAACGGACACTGGACGTGGGGCTGGGCAGGGAACGGAAACTGGACAGTAGACTGGGACGGGGACAGGACACATGGCTGAACAGGGGACTGGACAGGAGACAGAGACTGGACAGGGGACCGAACAGGAGACGGAGACTGGAAAGGGAACGGAGACTGGGACTGGACAGGGGAACGAACAGGAGACGGAGACTGGACAGGGAACGGAGACTGGGACTGGACAGGGGACAGGACACAGGGCTGGACACGGGGCTGAGACAGGACAGGGGGCTGGACACTAGACAGGGACGGAGACTGGGCAGCAGACCGAACAGAAGACGGGGACTGGACAAAACTGGACAGGGGAACTGGAACCAAAACAGTGACGGGGACAGAAACAAATACAGCGACTGGGACGGGAACAGAAAAACCACAGGGGACAGGAACAGGAACGAACACAGATACAGGGACCAGGACAGGGAGAGACAGGGGGACCAAAAACACAGGAGGGTGCCCAGGACTGGCAAATGTCCAAGGAAATGTCTGTGGCAAAGTCAGGGGAGCCAGCCTGGGCACAGTGCTAGGGGTACAATCCGGGGGCCTAGGAGCAGGCCTGGGGGCAAACAAAGTTCTGGGAGCGGGTACAGGGTCAGAGGCGGACGGGGCCGCGGGTGCAAGGTCAGGAGCAGTGGGTACCACATAGGTGGCAGGCACTGCTGGTGCCGGAGCTGAGGCTGTAGCAGCGGGAGCTGCTGGTGCCGGAGCTGAGGCTGTAGCAGCGGGAGCTGCTGGTGCCGGAGCTGGGGCAGCGGGTGCTGCTCGAGCAGGCGTGGCGGGTGCAGCTCGAGCAGGCGTGGCGGGTGCAGCTCGAGCAGGCACGGCGGGTGCAGCTTGAGCAGGCGCGGCGATCCTAGGAGCTCGTGACCTGGGAGTAGGCACAGGAGCAGAGGTGGGTAGCCCAGGCACGTGAACTGGGGAGGCAGCGGGCACAGAGTCAGAGGCGGCCGGAGCCGCGGGCACAGAGTCAGAGGCGGCCGGAGCCGCGGGCAGCGCTGAAACAGAGGCGGCCGCAGCCGTGGGCAGCGCTGAAACAGAGGCTGTGGGTCCTGCTGGCGTGAGCGCGGCAGGCACCGCGGGTACAGAGTCAGAGGCGGCCGGAGCCGCGGGCACAGAGTCAGAGGCGGCCGGAGCCGCGGGCAGCGCTGAAACAGAGGCGGCCGCAGCCGCGGGCAGCGCTGAAACAGAGGCGGTGGGTCCTGCTGGCGTGAGCGCGGCAGGCACCGCGGGTTTGGGGGCGGCTGGCACCGCTGGCGAAGAAGCCGCTTCAGCGGGAGCTGAGAGTGCGGCTGCCGCCAAGACCCGGACTGGAGCCGCAGATTCAGCAGTGGGCGTGGTTGTAAACACCGGACCGGAGCTTGCTTCCGGAGCCGGAGTCGAGGATCTGGAAGCCGGCCGGGCTGGTGAGCTGGAAGCCTGCCGAGCTGGAGTGTTGGAAGTCGGCCGGGCTGGAGAGCTGGAAGCCGGCCGCTCTGGAGTGCTGGAAGTCGGCCGGGCTGGAGAGCTGGAAGCCGGTCGAGCTGGAGTGCTGGAAGTCGGCCGGGCTGGAGAGCTGGAAGCCGGCCGAGCTGGAGAGTGCGGTGGAGCTAGCAAGCTAGCTAGCTTAGCTGGAGCTTCAGAGAGCGGCGCTGCCGCTGCCGCTGTAGTCTCGGGGAGCGGCTGAGCCACGGGAGTCACGGGGCGTGGAGCCTCAGCCGCGTGCTTCTTGGAGCGCGGTGAAGCCAGCAGGCTAGCTAGCTTAGCTGGAGCTTCAGAGAGAGGCGCTGCCGCTGCCGCTGTAGTCTCGGGGAGCGGCGCGGCCGCCGCTGAAGTCTCGGGGAGCGGCTGAGCCACGGGAGTCACGGGGCGTGGAGCCTCAGCCGCGTGCTTCTTGGAGCGCGGATGAGTCGCGGGGGTCTCGGAGCGCGAATGAGTCGCGGGGGTCTCATGGCGTGGAACCTCAGCCGCGGGCAACACGGGAGTCCGGGCGGCCTCTCGAGCTGTGCGTCCGAGAGCCGTGTAGAGCACCGCCCTTGTGGGGTACGGTAAGGGGGTTCTGGCCGGTGCGGTGTAGAACTCCTCTTCCTCCTCGGAGCTGCTGGGAGCGCAACCGAGGAAGTCCCACGGCTTACGCTCCACGAGCCTCGGGTACTCGTAGGTTTCACCCAACCTGATACGAGTCCCGAGGCTCCCCGCACACACCCGCAGCGCCCCCCCAAGCAAATCCTCCCCGGAAAAGGGATCCTCCTTCGGCTGGCGGGACCCCTTAGAACGTCTACCCCGAGGCCTGTGGCGTCATTTAGGCCTCGGGGATTCCAACGCCGGGGTCCCGCATGGAGCGTGGCGAATCGCCAACCTGGAGCCGGTCCACGGGTTTGCTGCGTCCATCTTTTTGGGGTAGATCCTTCTGTCAGGCTGGGGTGCAGGGTAGACGAGGAGGCGGACGCAAATTGCAAACAACAGGGGATTTATTAACAAAAATACAAAATAAACATGGAATTGACTGAAAACAGGACTGGGGAAACTCGGGAAAACATGGAACACTGACAGACGAAAAAACGTACAAGGATCGACACCGGGGAAGTGAAACACGGACCTTAAATAGAGGTGCACACACACAGGAAACATGAAACACCTGGGACGAAGGGGCGGAGTTACAGAAGAACACAGGTGAGTGGAAAAACACAGGTAGAACACAGGGTCACGGGTCACGTGGGACAACACAGGCACGAGGACAGACAGGAAACAGGGCCAGGACCTTACACAGTGAGGGGAATAAAAGCATTTCTTACACTCTGTTATCATCACTTTCACTGGCTGCATCCATTAGAAGCATTTTTAATGTTGGGCACACATTTCTTCATGACATAGATGCCATTTCCTGCATTCTGCTGCTTTTTAACAGGTTGTTAAAAACCCAATTTTACATAATTCAATTTACATATTTTAGAGACAGGTTTAACAATTCAATTAGTCCTCATTCAGCTAGTCTTCATATTCATCATATTTTGTTCTTAAACCCACTGCTAGAATGAAATATTTAATAGGACACAACATATCACCAACATTTAAATTTTACTTATTATTTTGTGGATACACTATTATTATTAACCCTTGTGTGGTGTTCGGGTCTGTGGGACCCGTTTTCATTTTTCATCAAATGATACTAAAAAAAAAATATTTTTTCTAACTCAAACTCATTGGCATTGGCTCATTTTTTGTGAAAAACATATATCAAAACACATTTTCGATAAACACACACTGTACACCCCCCCCCCCAACCATTTATATTACATACAGAATGTTTGGCCAAGGGCTAATAAACATTGCTTTATTTGTAAATTTGAAACTAAACAAATTTTCTACTCATATCTTGAGTTTAATTCATTTTCTTTTACATTTTATTAAAAAACTAATAAAAACAAAAGAGTAGCACTTTTTGAAAGAAATGTAACATAAGAAAGGAAAAGGTCAAATATTAACTATGTAAGCTGTTTATATTGCTTGCAATTTAGGTGAAGCGAGCATGTGTAAAGCATTTTAATGTAAAATTGCTTAATTTTGTTGAATTAAATACAAGTAACAAAGTAAACCAGTAACAAAAATATGAACACCACACAAGGGTTAAGATCTACTCCTTACATTTCATTGTTTATTTGAACATTCATTTAATGTGGCCTGTGGTCAATTTTGAGGGCATAAAACAAACAAAAAAAGGGTTTTAGCAAAGTTGGAAACTTCTTTTGTATGCGGGTGAGTTGTTGTGTCTCTATACATAAGCAATAATACATGAGAAGGAGTGCTATAATATGTAATATTGGCACTGCCTATGCTGCAGTTTTAGATCAGCACAGCAGTGCCAATATTACACGTTATAGCACAAACCTTGAGAATATACTGTATATTGCAATTATACCACAGTTCCTTTATCGCTGAAGATTTTAAGTTAAAGAGGACTAGAAAATATGATATGTTTGGTTATAAAAACTCCGCTCCATGCTTAGCTGTTCTGAATTCACACTGAATGCTGTATGTGCAGTGTGCAGTGTTTTTATTAAGTGTGATACAAGGCAAAAGAAATATGTAGGGGGTGAATCCTTTTTTACACCACTGTGCATACTGCATTGAAATTCTCATCAAAGATGGTCATCTTTTATTCAATTAGCTTCTCCTTTTGAGACCAAGAATGAAATACCAATCTGTAAAGACATTTGATGGGTATGAAGAAACTCCTGTCAAATCTGACCTGACAGCTCTGAATGTTGAATGACTGCCTACGTATTTGAGTGACTCAGCACAAGAACACCATTATTATGCTTATTTTTTCTTTGCTGAAATCACATACAATATATAGTCTTATATACAGCTGTGGAAAAAAATAAGAGACCACTTGAGTTTCTGAATAAGTTTCTCTGATTTTGCTTTTTATAAGTATATGTTTGAGTAAAATGAACATTTATTGTTTTATTCTATAAACTACAGACAATATTTCTCCCAAATTCCAAATTAAAAATATTGTCATTTAGTACATTTATTTGCAGAAAATGAGAAATGGCTGAAATAACAAAAAAAAAAAAAAAAGATACAGAGCTTTCAGACCTCAAATGATGCAAAGAAAACAACAAGTTCATATTCATAAAGTTTTAAGAGTTCAGAAATCAATGTTTGAAGGAATAACACTGGCTTTTAATCACAGTTTTCATGCATCTTGGCATGTTCTCCTCCACCAGTCTTACACACTGCTTTTGGATAACTTTATGCCTTTACTCCTGGTGCAAAAATTCAAGCAGTTCAGCTTGGTTTGATGGCTTGTTATCATCCACCTTCCTCTTGGTTATATTCCAGAGGTTTTCAATTTGGTAAAATCAAAGAAACCCATCATTTTCAAGTGGTCTTTATTTTTTTTCCCCAGAGCTGTAGTGTTACTTTAATGCTTTCTCAAACAGCAGTGCTGTGACTGTCTGTTCACTGCCAGAATAATAATTGGTTATTGTTGGATGTATCATAAATGGAGTAGAGGGGGGTGATAAACTGAGCTGCAATAGGTGAGCTACAGTCAGTAATTGTAAATGGTTGGTCTATGTCATGTGGTGTTCCATTGTTTTGTGCACTTCCTGTATGTAACTGCTGGTAAAAATGGATCACTTGTCACAATGTGATGCCTTGGGCTCCCATCTGTTCTTCTATGCCACTGATTGTGTCTGAGAATTATGATATCTCTTTGCTCATCTTCTCAATCTTCCCCTTCAGCATCTGACTCCTCTACTCTTCCCTTCCCCCTCAGTGCAGCTTTCTTGGCTGCCTCTTCATCTCATAGAATCGAGCGAAGCTTCTCAAACTCCTCCTTAATCTGCCTGCATTTGGGCTGAGCCTGGAATGAAGAAGGAAGTTAAATTAAATATGTTGTGAGTGATGATAAAAAATGTGAGTTCAGAATCACAATCTCACTAGTTTTAGTTTTTCATTCTTAACATTAATGAACAATAAATGTTTTGATGTCTGAACCCAGTTTAGTTTACACTCTTCAAAACTCTTAACTTTCTCCTGCAGTGGATTTAGGGCAATTTTGAGTTTGGGCCCCTGAAACAAAACTGGAATTAGAAAGGTAAATCACTGGGCACTAGTAGAACTGTTGAGTCTTAATGAGTTCTTAGTTCTTCTATTAAGAACTAGCAATTTGGAGTGACAATGCAAGATTGAAGATATGTTAGATGTCAATAACATCTCATGAAAGTCAGTAGCATCTAAAAAAAAAAAGACTAAACGTGTACTGCAAGAAATTTGTACCATTTGCACAATTGTATACATTTAAGTCTGCTTAAACTAATACCACACAAAAATACATATGTTTGCATGGTTTTATTGAACACAACATGTTAACATTCACAATGTGTTGGGAAAAAGTATGTGAACCCCCAGGCTAATGACTGAAGATTGGATGGGTTGGTTAAAGCTGCCCTGCCCTATAAAAAAAACACATGCCAGTTTTGAGTTTGCTGTTCTTAAGAAGCACTGATTGATGTGAATCATGCCTCGCATTTTTACCAAGACATTCTCCAGGAAAACCTAAAACCATCTGTCTGCCAACTGAAGCTCAACAGAGGATGAATGATGCAACAGGACAACGACCCAAAACATAGAAGTGAATCAACAACCGAATGGAGAGTCCTGACCTCAACCCAACTGAGATGCTGTGGCCTCATGACCTCAAGAAAGAGATTCACACCAGATACCCCAAGAATATTGTTGAACTGAAACAGTTTTGTGAAGAGAAATAATCCAAAATTCCTCCTGACTGTTGTGCAGGTCTGATCTGCAACTACAGGAAACGTTTAGTTACATTACATCACATTACATTTGGCACACGCTTTTTTCCAAAGCGACTTACAATAGTGAAGTAATGTTGAGGTTATTGCTGCTGAAGGAGGGTCAACCAGATATTAAATCCAAAGGTTCACATACTTTTACCCCCCTCACTGTGAATATTAACAAGTTGTGTTCAATAAAACCATGCAAAAGTATATATTTTGTGTGTGGTATGAGTTTAAGCAGACTGTGTTTGTCTATTGTTGTGACGTAGGTGAAGATCAGAACACATTTAATGACCAATTTATGCAAAAATACAGGAAATCTCACACGGATTAATATACTTTTTTTTCCCCAACTGTATATATATTTCGCTCGTTCGCAGTTTTTGTGTTTATTCTTTTAATCTCTTTTTATGATTTATGCTGGTGACAAAAAAAAAATGTTAAGCAGTTTAAATCTATTTGATATGTGGGTGAATTAGCATGCGGTCTGTCATGGCCTCGTCAGCGTGAAGTAATTAGTGGTGTGTTTTGATTTTTGAGGTCTATCTTACCTTACAGTGTGAGGACAGTGTGAGGAGAGCATTCAGCAGGATCAATGCTCGAAAATCTCCTGGACCTGACAACATTCCTGGTCGTGTGCTGAAGGACTGTGCCTGGGAACTCGCAGAGGTTTATACGGACATCTACAACACCTCTCTGAGTCAGGCGGTGGTTCCCACATGCTTCAAAGCCACCACCATCATCCCTGTCCCTAAGAAGGCATCGCCATCCTGTCTCAACGACTATCGTCCGGTTGCACTCACCCCCATCCTCACGAAGTGCTTCGAACGACTAGTCATGCACCATATCAAGTCTTTGCTCCCCCCCTCCCTGGACCCCTACCAGTTTGCATATCGGTCAAATCGCTCGACCGATGATGCCATCTCCACTGTTCTCCACTCAGCCCTCACACACCTGGACAAGAAAGACACCTACGTCAGAATGCTGTTTGTTGACTTCAGTTCAGCATTCAACACAATCGTCCCCCAACAGCTCATACACAAACTGGACAGTCTGGGGCTGAGCACTTCCCTGTGCAACTGGCTGTTGGACTTCCTGACTGGTAGACCACAGGCAGTGCGGGTTGGCAGCAACACATCCAGCATCACCACACTGAACACAGGGGCTCCCCAAGGATGTGTACTGAGCCCACTCCTGTTCACTCTGCTGACCCACGACTGCACACCAGAACACACCTCCAACCTCTTCGTCAAGTTTGCGGATGACACGACGGTGGTGGGTCTCATCAGCAACAACGATGAGTCACACTACAGGAGCGAGGTGAGCCGCCTGGCCTCCTGGTGCAAACACAACAATCTCTTTCTGAACACAGAGAAGACTAAGGAGATTGTTGTGGACTTCAGGAGAACTCACACACTGCACACTCCTCTGTCCATCAACGGAACTGCTGTGGAGAGGGTGAGCAGCACCAAGTTCCTGGGTGTGCACATCACAGAGGACCTCTCCTGGAGCACCAACTCAGCATCACTGGCCAGGAAGGCAAACCAGCGTCTCTACTTTCTCCGCAAGCTGAGAAGAGCTGGAGCCCCCACCCCCATCATGACCACTTTCTACAGAGGGGCCATCGAGAGCATCCTGACCAGCTGTTTCACCGTGTGGTACGGGGCCTGCACAGCATCCTGCCGCAGGACCCTCCAGCGCATCGTGAGAGCAGCTGAGAAGATCGTTGGCACCTCTCTCCCCTCCCTTCAGGACCTGTACAGCTCCCGCCTCACGTGGAAAGCCCTCCGTCTGGCAGGAGATCCCTCCCACCCACTACACAGCTTCTTCAGCCTGCTGCCATCAGGGAGGAGACTGCGGAGTCTCGGGGCGAGGACCAGCAGACTGCGAGACAGCCCCATCCATCAGGCTGTGAGGATGCTGAACTCTCTTCCTGCTCTACCCCCCATCCCAATCCTGCCCACAGCACACACACTCTCATCATCCTGACCCCACATCCTCCCACCAACACAGTACTGAAACTCTGCACTAGAACACACACAGTACTGTAACTTTTGTAAAAGGACCTGCACTACACACCCAATACCTGCACTACTGTTACGCTGCACTGTCATACACACTTTAATTCCCCAAGAACTGGGAACTTTAAGAACTTTACCAGCCTTAAGCTAGATACAACATTGCACTACTGTTATACGGGTTCTATTTATATTGTCACTTGATCTTAATCACCATTAATATTGCACTATTATCTTCTGTCTCACAAATGTCTATTGTGTTTTTGTTGTATTGTACATATAGTGTCTCCCATTCATTTAGATTTAGATTATATATTTATTTCTTTTTATTTCTATTTCTATATTTCTATATTTATTTTCTATTTCACCCCCACCACTACTGCACCTTGTTCTGTCTCATGTATGTCTGTGTCCCTGCTGCTGTATTGTACGCATAGTGTCTCCCCTTTTTCTTTATTTTTCTTTATTATCCATTATCTGTACTTGCTGTAAAATTGGGAAGGAGAGTAACGTAATTTCAATTCTATGTATGTCCTGTACATATGCAGCATTGACAATAAAACTACTTGACTTGACTTGACTTGACTTACCTATCTTATCTAACTTACACAAGCTGTTTATCATTCGGGCAGAAGAGCCTGAGCTTTAACACTGTGCAGACTGCAGAATCTCTCTGACCTCCCTTCTCTAAGAAAGTCTCACGATTTCTTAAAGTTTCCAAGAGGATGATCCAATGAAGATCTTCTCTGGCAAACTTAACTCTCTCTGGATCTTTTGATCTGTAGAACTGCTGCAGACGAGCCCTGCACTCACTATGAATACAATGAAGTGCAACACAGAACGGCTTCTCTGAGAAGCCATACAGAAGTCCTTTTCTTTCACTGTTAGCCAATCTTTCCTTTTTGTAAGAGCATTCTTGCATTCTAGCAGTATTTAATTAATATGTTTCCAATATAATAAGGTCAGTTGTTTGTTTCTGGAATGGGAATTCATTTGATTAATATACTGCCATGTGAAATCATTTTATCTGGGAAAGCATTAGCAAGCATTCAGCATTTTTTATTTAACATAGTCACTTTTAGATAGTCATACCCGTTTTGGCCGGGAAACTATTGTATTTTACTCCTTTTTTCCCTTCTTGTATTAGCATTTTCATTTAATTTCATTTCATTTTAGCAGCAGCAGCAGCTAAAGAAAGGTAACGATATCTAACCATTTAAACTGTAATAATACTGTTTCTGATAACTGGTTAAAAATACAAGTCTGAATCAAAACACACAGATCAAACCCACCGTGTGCTTAATGACATGCAGCTTGTGTCTAGTTTGAGAAAAAAAAATAGGATTGCAGGACTTGTAAGCTATAATGAATGCAAATACATTTAGCTAACTAACTAGTTTGCTAGAAGCTGGATGCAGAGCAGGGGTGTCCAAACTTTTTTTGTTGGGGGCCAGAAGGAGAAATATATTTGAAGTCATGGGCCACAGACTCTATAATAAAACAAATAATGAAATATACCACTTTAAATAATACTTTTTTCCTGATTATTTCATTTACACACCATTTTACTTGACTTACTATCTTTATCTATCTTTGACAGTGTTGTGTAAACTAAGATTTTTCAAATGAATGATTAATTTCATGATGTCTCTTAATATTAAACTCCTTAATTACGACAACTTTTAGAATCTTTGTCCCGTTTTTCTGCGCTACAACTTCACCCTCTTCGCTTTTAGGCTCTTTGGACGTTTTTTTTTTTGCGCTTGAAATGCGCACTCTCTTCGCTTTTAGACTCTCTGTCCCGTTTTTCTGCGCTAGAAATGCGCACCCTCTCTGCTTTTAGACTCTTTGGCCCGTATTTCTGCGCTAGAAATGCGCACCCTCTCCGCTTTTAGACTCTTTGGCCCGTATTTCTGCGCTAGAAATGTGCACCCTCTCCGCTTTTAGACTCTTTGGCCCATTTTTCTGCGCTAGAAATGCGCACCCTCTCTGCTTTTAGACTCTTTTGCCCCGTTTTTCTGCACTAAAAATTTGGACATCAGTTTCTTAACCCTGGTCTCTAAACTAAAATTGTGTATTACCCACCTGATCCAACTGATCAGCTAATAAACAATCCTTTATTGAGTTTACCTGTTAAATCTCTTAAATCAATCATTATGTATATCCAGCAGTGTATTAAACACATCATACCACCACATACTTTATTAAAGTGCCTTTAAAGCAGAGAAAGCTGTAGAATATGCAGGAACAGGGTTGAGAATCACTGTTCTAACATGACTTCTGTTCATTTGTAGATTAGAGTAACACCACAGAAAGACCACAAATCAACCGGTTTTATTGTAAGGTGCGTTTCTGTATAGTGTTTTTACATGTGTACTGGATGTGCCCCCTTTTGACTTTGAGCACCTGCCCCTCCAAAGGTCTCTGCGCGGCCCTGCTCTGGTCCCTTAATTTCCAAATGAAATGTAAAAATTTATTGATGGTCAGTGATGGTTTAAGAGCCTTTAACTTTTATGGAGATGCGGATTTCATTTTCCAGCAGGACTGCCCACACTGCCAAAAGTAACCAATTAAATTGATAAAATATTCAACATTTCAGAGACACTGACGTTTGGGTTTTGATATATAGCTGTCGCCATAATCATCAGCAATAAAATAAGTAAACGCTTGAAATAGATCACTCTGTGTGTGATACATGTATATAATATAAATGAGTTTCACATTTTGAACTGAATTACTGAAATAAAGTATCTTTTCAATTATATTTGAACTCTTTGAGATGCACCTGTACAACCTGAAACAACCTGAAACCCTTTATTGTTTTGAATATTGGCTCAACATGCTTTGTTTAAATGTTGTGAGAGGGAATGTCAACATTGTAAAGTGGTAAATGTTTTGCCATGGTCAACCTTTTTGTAGAAATTTAATTTTTGTTAACAAATTAAATTAATTTGACCAGAAAAAAAACATTAACAAACATTGCATGAGTTACATCCTATTTTATTTTCAAATAAAAGTTAAAGAAAATGTAAGAAAAACTGTGCTTTTTTATTAGCATTTTCCCTACCGTTCCTACATTTTCTGATTTGTTGTTGTATAATAATTTGTCCCAGTTGCAGAGCTGGAGTTTGATGAACCCTCCCTTTACTGTCTCCAGAGTGTGGGTCACTGCAGAGTCTGGCAGAAAGCTGATCCGCACTATTTCAGTAGCTTACACGGGCCGGCGGCGACACAAGGCCAAGGAAAGTGCTGACGGCAGACTCAGGGCGACGCAGCGATTTTGGTGTGAAAAATAGGCTTAATGAAGCACTTTAAACTCCCGCCATTATCAGCCCGAGAGGATCTGCAACTCCATAACTGGAAGCTCTGCCCTGATTGGGTGGTGCAAAAAAAAAAAAAAAAAAAAAGAAAATGATCAAGAACAGGGAATGACTGTATTAATTTAGAACTTAAACAGTTCTGGCAGGGAGAAAGGGAGATGAAAGGAGGGAGGAAGAGAGAAATAGATTGAGATGAAATGCAGTGAAAGGCTGATTCTTATCGTAATCCCAGAGTTAGTGGCCTTCAGAGGTTATCCTGTGCTGCTAGAGCGAGCTTTGATCCATGGCCACTGACAGACGCTGAAAGAAGCGTGACTGCCAAGAAAAGCACAAACAGAATGATGGAGCATTACACCGAAATACAGACAGCGATATCGGGCTTGTGAACAACAGATCCTAACGTGGGCTGATCGATGAAGCAAAGGAATGGTGTGGGAGGTGCAAGCCTGCTCACATGGGCATGGTCTGGTAATGCCAACCTTGTAAAGAATGGGGTTCTTCTAAAAAGAATCCTAATGCTATGTTAGGCTCAGAGAAAACGTGTAATATTAAAAATGGATCAGCACATTGGGGCTTCGAGTGGACTCGCTCTCTCTGGGTGGGTAGATGGCGCTCTCTCTCCCCGAATCACTCCAAAGGGTGATGTCGATTAGCACAAGGCATATGTCTGTGAGTTGATGTATCAGAACTGAGTTGCTGCGCTTTCCTCCGAGCGCACTGTGATGCTAGTCAGCAATGCTGCATCAGCAGCAGTTCAAAAAGAGGTGGAGTCTGACTTTACATGTATCAGAAGAGGCCTGTGCTAGTCTTCACCCTCCTGGTGTTGGAGCATCACTAGTGATAGGGGAAGTCCAAGTGAGTAGGTTGGGTAATTGGCCTTGTAAATTGGGGAGAGAATGGGAAAAAAATCAGAAGAAATATTATTTAAAAAAATGGATTGGCACTTATTAGAGTCCAAGGGCCTTACTGTACACCCTGGACAAAGTGTATCATGATGCTTATTTCTATCTAACTACCCCTCAACCGCCTTTTTTATGCCTTGCGCCCACATCGTTAAAATAACGCCAGAGTTCAGGAATAAATCTACAGTGATAGATGTGTAGTGGTCTGGAAATGAGGTGTGTTCAGGTAAATTTCTGGTGTGTTGCTATCTTGGCGGCAGAAAATACAGGTGCACCACTGACTGAAGTAAACCTAGACAACAGTCAGTCGCCATAGTCCAAAGCGGGCAACGCTCACGTCAGATTTTATGATATAGAGTGGACTCTGGGGCTTCGACATGGTGAAACTGCCCAAGCATGGAGTCACCAAGTCTGAGGTAAGAGTTTAGTAGTGTTAGTTTAGCTTTAGGTTAGCTGAAAGAAACGTGGGCAAGCTACGCCACCCATGCTACCTGAGAGTCTGATGTAACATTTTTACAATTTCAAATCAAAACATGCTGGGGCAATATGAAAAAAATGCACAAAAGAAAAACAAATTTTCAAAGAAAAGACAAAGAAAGACAAATTTGCATGTCTCCTCCTCTAGAGTGCCTATTTAAATTAAATGATCAGGAATCAAACGTAATTTCATAGGGATTACTTGGGCTGGCCTTTATCAAGCACAACAATACAGATTTACATTTACATGCACAATGCTAATTAAACCAAAGTCCAGAGGCAGTGAAGGTATTGAAAATGTATTGTGGTCAGATGAATTAATATACCAGACCTTTTTTGGAAGTAATAGAAACAATGTGCTCCAAACCAAACACAAAAAGAACCATCCAGACTGTTATCAGTCACAAGCGCAAATGGTAGGGTATATCATGGTATGGGGTTGTGTCAATACACAAGATCTGCATACAAGATGTATTCTTTATCAGTAAAGTGCAAAACAACATGTTGCACACATCACACATATTAAATAAAAAAAAGATACTATGTATTAATGATCTTTACTGTTAATTTTGGCACCTTTAAAAATAAATAAATAATAAATATTCTACAGTTGTATTATGGACTGGGGATATAGATAGTGCAAGGATTGAGGCTTTTATTTTACAGTGACAAATCACATGACGTTATCTGTCAGTGGCAGTCTTTTGTTTATAGTTAAACTTTAGTAAAATGAAGCTAATAAAGACATTTAACTGGGAACTGTTTTTTTGTTGAAATGGACACATTTCAGGCTCAGATAGCCCAACTGCTAAAATATAAGCATTAAAGTCACAACTGCGTAAATCAAACTGACTAGACTAATCATGTGTTTTGTGAAATTTAGCTAGATATGGTAAAAACTAGATTGATAAATAAATGCATTTTCCACTAATAATCGCCCTGTGCTCAAAACATATAAATGCTAGCAGGTTTCCAGCTCACTCAAAATCATGCCCCTAACAAGGATTAGCCTCCCAGGAACTCACAATCAAAGCAGGTTTTATTTTGTGCTGTTGATTGAAGAAAGTTTGCCACAGCTTGTTTCCAGCAGATGAAAAGTTCAGACCGCTGTGATCACCAGGAGACTTTTAGATGGAAGACATTTTGTTCCTTTGCCACTTTGAAAAAAAAGAAATGCTTTCATGCATCACATAATTGGCTGGGTTTGGGGAACAACAACAGTGGGTAAATATTAGTGGCTAACATACACTAATAACTATACCAATATATATATAACCTGTAACAGGCCCTGACATCATATTTATGTATAAATAGACACAGAAGAATAAATTGGCACATTAAGCAGCTAAGTTTGAGTTTAGGGGTTATAATACTGCTGCTGAACTGCCAAACTGTTTTCTGGTAAACAAAAACTCTAAGATAATACCTTAGAGTCAGTGAATGCTGTTAATAAATGTCCAAGCTACAGTGAATCCTGAGTGAAAAACTACTTTGCACATTACTGGGAGAGTAAAGGTGGTGTGTGATAGATAGATAGATAGATAGATAGATAGATAGATAGATAGATAGATAGATAGATAGATAGATAGATAGATAGATCCAGCAGCAGGTTACACAATACACAAAGTTAAAAAAGATAAAATATAAAATATAAAGATACATATAAATACAATCAAATAAGAAATAGAATATACAGTGTAAATGTACAGTCTTCGTGTGTGTGTGTAATGGAGATGGAGAATGGAGGTAGTGCAGTTGAACACAATAGACAGTGAACACCAGTTGATGTGCATAATGTGAGGATAACTGATGTCAGCCAAACAGAAAGTGCAAATACACAGTTATATAATAATTTAAATTAAATTAAGCAGTGCAAAAGATACGTAAACAGTGCAAAAGATACGTAAACAGTAGATGAATTAACTAGTGAATGAACTACTAGTGCAAAATATGGTAGAACTATAAAAAGTGTTCTAGGCATCAGCAAGTCTGAGAGTGTGTCCATAGCTGGGGGTGTGTCCATGGTGTGGCCAGAGTGGCCGGAATGAAAAAGTTTCACAGAGTCTTTAGTTTGCTGTGCTGAGAGGAGTTGAACAGTCTTATGGCCTGAGGAACAAAAGACTTTCGGAGTCTGTCTGTGGAGCAGGACTGGGACAGCAGTCTGCCGCTGAATGAGCTCCTCTGCCTGGTGATGGTGCTGTGCAGAGGGTGGTGAACATTGTCCATGATGTTCAGCAGCTTACTGAGGGCTCTCCTCTCTGCCAGTGGTGTTAAGGACTCCAGCTCTAATCCCAGCACAGAACCAGCTTTCCTCACCAGCCTGTCCAGTCGTCCAGCATCCCTCTTGCTGATGCTGCCTCCCCAACACACAACAGTGTAAAAGAGGACGCTGGCTACCACAGACTGGTAGAACATCAGGAGGAGTTTCTGGCAGATGTTGAAAGCCCTGAGCCTTCTGAGGAAGTACAGTCTGCTCTGAGCCTTCCTGTAGAGGGAGTCAGTGTTCACTGACCAGTCCAGCCTGTCGTCCAGGTGCACACCAAGGTATTTGTAGGATTTGACCACCTCCACGTCGACCCCCTCGATGGAGATTGGCCGCTGAGCAGAGGGCCTGGACCTCCTGAAGTCTATGCACATCTCCTTGGTTTTGGAGATGTTCAGCTGCAGATGGTTCATCTTGCACCACATCACAAATTCCTCAACCAGGCTTCTGTACTCCCTCTCATCATCATTACGCACACACCCCACAATTGCAGTGTCGTCAGAGAACTTCTGCATGTGGCATGACTCCGAGTGGTATTTGAAATCTGATGTGTACAGTGTGAACAGGACTGGAGAGAGAACAGTCCCCTGTGGTGCTCCTGTGCTGCTGATCACTGTATCAGAGGAGCAGTCCCTGATCCTGACATGTTGTGGTCTCCCAGTAAGGTAGTCAGTGATCCAGGTGACCAGGTGCATATCCACCTCCATCTCCATCAGCTTGTCTCTCAGTAGTAGGGGCTGGATGGTGTTGAAGGCACTGGAGAAGTCGAAGAACATGACCCTCACAGCACCTCCCCCCTTGTCCAGATGAGAGTGAGCTCTGTGCAAACTGCAGTGGGTCCTCAGCATGGTGGACCTGAGGTCTGAGTTGGTCCAGCAGCAGTCTCTCCATGGTCTTCATCACATGAGATGTCAAAGCAACAGGCCTGTAGTCATTCAGCTCCTTCGGGTGTGCCTTCTTGGGAACAGGAATGAGACAGGTTGTCTTCCACGTGGCAGGAACTCTCCCTATACGCAGACTCAGGTTAAAAACATGTTGGAGGGGCTCACCCAGTTGAACAGCACATGCCTTGAGCATTCTGGGGCACACTCTGTCCGGGCCAGCTGCCTTCCTGGGGTGAAGTCTCCTCAGCTGTCTCCTGACCTGGTCAGCAGTAAAGGTTGGTGGACTGGAGGAGATGATTTGTCTGCCAGTTGATAGTGTTGATGGTGGTGATGATGAAGATGGTGGAGGTGAGGGTGATGATGGTGCTGATGAAGATGGTGGAGGTGAGGGTGATTGTGCTGATGGTGATGAAGATGATGATGGAGGTGAGGGTGGTGGTGGTGGTGGTGATGATGACGGTGATGATGTTGATGAAGATGGAGGTGAGGGTAATGGTGGTGGTGATGAAGATGGTGGAGTTGGAGTTGAAGGTGATGGAGATGGTGGTGATGATGGTAGAGATGGAGATGATGTTGGTGATGCTGCAGGAGGGTAGGAGGAGGGGGCAGCAGGAGCAGGACAGTCAAACCTGTTGTAAAAGTTGTTGAACTGGTTTGCTCTATCCACACCGCCATCTACTGGGTTGCCGTTGTTGTTCTTGCACCCAGTAATGGTTTTCATTGCACCCCAGACTTCCTTCATGTTGTTGTCTTGCAGCTTTCTTTCCACCTTCTTCCTGTAAGACTCCTTGGCCTCTTTAAGACGTACCTTGAGTTCCCCCTGTACGCGCTTCAGCTCTACCAAGTTTCCGTCTTTGAACGCCCTCTTCTTTTGGTTGAGGAGGTCCTTGACGGAGCTGGTAATCCAGGGTTTGTTGTTTGGAAAGCAGCGTACAGTCTTTGTGGGAACAGCAACATCCATACAGAAATTCAAGTAGTCCGTAACACAGTGAGTCACCCCCTCAATGTCCTCACCATGTGGGTGCAGCAGCACGCTCCAGTCAGTGGTGTCATAGCAGTCCCTTAGGGCTTCTTCTGCTTCAGGAGACCAGACTCTGAATGAGCGTGTGGTAGTGGGCTGCCTCAGTACCAGTGGTTTGTACTGAGGCTGCAGGAACACCAGATTGTGATCTGATTTCCCCAGCGGTGGTAGTGGAATAGCCCTGTATGCATCCTTCACATTAGCATACAGCAAGTCTATGGTCCTGTTTTTCCTGGTGGGACAGTCCACAAACTGGGAAAAGGCAGGCAGGGTAGAGTCCAGCGTTACGTGATTAAAGTCACCAGTGATCACATAGAAGGCGTCAGGGTGCTGTGTCTGCAGCGCTGCGACGGTGGAGTGGATGACGTCACACGCCGCCTGCACGTCCGCTCTCGGCTGGATGTAAACACACACGAGGATCGCATGAGAGAGCTCCCGCGGCATGTAATAAGGTCGGAGACTCACCGCTAACAGTTCAATATCCCGACAGCAGATCACCTCCTTCACGTACACATGTCCAGGGTTGCACCATCTGTTGTTAATAAACAGCGCGATTCCTCCACCTTTCCGCTTCCCGCAAAGCACCGGGTCCCGATCCGCCCTCACTGAAGAAAAGCCGGGTAGCTGCACGTTAGCATCCGGCGTGTCGGGGGTGAGCCAGGTCTCGGTGAAACACAGCATGCTACACTCCCTGTAGAGCTTCTGATTCTTCACCAGACACGCTAGCTCGTCGGTTTTGTTGGTCAGTGAGTTAACATTCCCCATAACCACCGACGGAACTGAGGGTTTGTACCTCCAGCGCTGCTCCGACTTCTTAGCCTTTAGCTTAGCCTTTAGCATAGCGCCGGCCCTGCAACCTCGGTACCTCCTTCTCAGATCATCCGGTATTGTGTGGACAATGCCCCCACGTCCCGCGGGTCGGAGGGCTAGCAGTTCTTCCCGGGAATAAACACGGTATTCCTCGCTGCCCCGCATATTTACACCAAAAATATCCTTAGGATATAAATAAGATGCACACTAGACGTGTGTAGTAGCACAGAGACGATAAATAAACGTAAAAAAACTCAGAAAAACACACAAAGAGACGGAGCTACTGGAACAGGCAGCCACTCGCGTCGGCGCCGGAAGTAGGGAGATGAAGAGAGAGAGATAAGCAGCTTCAGAACTGTTTAATGAACTCATTACTGATATATCATTAAAGTAGAGCTTAACTATGTGTGTGTGTGTGTGTGTTTACCAGATTTTTTGGCGATGCTTGCTGCTATCTTACACCCAATCAACAGTCTACTGTATATTCGTGCCTTGTGTCGGCACTGTTAAAGGAATTTATCTAGACCGTTTAGCAACATTTCTGCGCTGATTGTTTCATAGGAAACACTGCACGTTTCTATCATAGGTACAGGAAATACAAATACATGTGCCACTGACTGATTAAAACCCTGACAACAGTCAGTAGTCAGCCAGCCAATTCCTATTTTAATCATGCATGAGTGCTGTGGGCGTTCCAAAATTTGGGACACTCTGTAAAGTGTAAATATATCGTAGACCTACAATATATTCACAATAGTGCCTTGTGTCGGCACTGTTAAAATAACTTATTTATGATGCAAAACATAAACTAAATTAGAATGTAATGGCAGCAATGCATCTCAAAAACTTGGTTCAGGATGGAATTTGCACTAATGAAAATAGCTACAATACGAGCAATTGGCAACTAACTCAATTCGCAGATGGGTATAAAAAGAGCATTTTTAAAAGAGAAAAAAGGCAAAATTTTATATCCCACCATTTACAATATTTAGAGGGTTTAGAACAAAAAAGGCTTCTACATAATGTTTCTCTTTCAGCAAAGGCCTTGCACTTTTTAGCAAGACAATACTAAACCACATATTGTATTATTTTAGGGTTATGCAAATAACCAACTGTTTTCTATTCTTTTTAATTGAATGTAGATGTAGTCAACTCTGCTGTACTGCATGCTTTCCAAACTGATCCGAAACAACAAAAGAAGAGCTAGAATATAGAGATTAAATCAGTTCAACCCCAAAGGGCCATCAAGAGAACTATGACAAAAAAATAGGAATAAGATGAGGTGAAGAGGGTGAGCTGGTAGAAGCCATTGCCTGTCTAGTAGCAGATCATACCAGAGACAGACCTAAAGGACTCCCCTTGAAAATACATGACGATAAAACTCTACAACTCTACTCTACTCTGTTTGAACTCTACAAGATAAAAGGGGGACTAAGATCTTCTGAACTTAAAAGAGTCTACTGTATGAGTGTTATCCACACGATAATATCTGAAAAATGTGTGGGGAGATGACCAGCATGCAGCAGCACTTACTCTACTCTATATACCTGAAAAAAAAAACCCTCCAGAATAAGCTCCAAGACCTTTTAGGGGTTAGAAGCTCATGGAAGTACAAGGTAGTATAAGCTAAATTAGTACATCCCACAATCCAGCGAGATAAGCATTGGGATGACATGGGTAGACCACTGCATAATGAAGCCCAAGAGACAAAGAGCTGATTTGATTTTGTAAAGCTCTCGTAAAGCACAGGCACTGGACTTAATATAACAATACAACATCCAGAAATTCATTGAGATGGGAGGAGGATGGAATATCATAATCTCTTAAACCGAAAAAGCATAAGCAGCAGTAGCAGCTCCTGCCAAATCTTTTGATGATATGATTTTATGGTGACCTATTAAATATAAACAGCTATCTACATGTTACACGTTATAGCACAAACCTCAAATGAGTTTTTGCAATTATACCACAGTTCCTTTATCGCTGTTATTTGAAAGATTTTGAGTTAAATAGGATAAGAAAAATATGATCTGTTTGGTTATGAGCACTCAGGGTTTGTGAGTTTAAATAGTTCTATTACTGCTCTGTTTGTAGCTGCATTGTTTGGTTTGTAAGAGCTGCATCGTTGCTAGGTTACCCATATGTGGTTGAGTAATACATCGAGAACTTTGGTTACAGTGCATTTCCATCTGATAATGGCACTCAAAGAACTCCTCTCAGCCAATCACATTGCAGGGTTGGTACTAAATGTGGTATAATAATATGTATCTATAATATAAATGCTGTAGGGTATTTGTGGATTGATATATCCAGAAGTAGACTATAAATGCCTTCTTGAATTACATTATTTTGGTTCTTCAATGACTGAACAATCAGCTGTGGTCATCAATAACGTAATCTGTCAGTTTACCTTCACAAATAACTCTGAACCTGAAGAGAGCCTTTACCAACTTTACCTTTAATCATAAAATTTAATAAAGCATAAACATAAACCTTTAATTCAGGATAAAATCAGACAGTATTTTATGTGAGGTGCAGCATATACAGAATCAAAAGCTGATGTGCAATAAATAAAAGACACACAATTAAACAACACAAACGATTGATGAGATACAGTACGTGCATTCATAAGTCAAAAGTTACTTGTGTTAAATTTGTCTCATCTGTCTTTTAAAGCACCAAACCGATTATTAATTCTTCTCTGACAGGTTCCCTGTTCTTGTAAAGCATGGCCTGTGCATTCAGTCGTGGGTCTGGCAATCTAGTAGGTTATGCCACTTAGGGATGAGGGTCAGATTAGCAGTGAATGCTAACAGGCTTTTTAACTTCATGTTACTATTTTGAAATGTGAGAAAATGTGATGAAAAGTGATATATATATATTTTTTTGTATTTGTAAAAAACATTTTTATTTTTCAATAAAGTACACTTAAAAAAAAAACTTAACTAATATACAGTCAATGGGAAACCAGACAGCTCAGAAACGCCCTGCAGGAAACCCATTAAGAATGCATTGCAGAGCCTGAAACTCTGAAAAAAGATTGTTAACAAGGGAGTGAATGGGAGCAATCCGGGGCAATTTCCAGAATGTCGCAAAATTCCCCAAATGAGGTGTTACTGTGGGGACCACAACTTGCCACTGATTGGTCTTAGAGATTCTTAGAGACAGGACTGGATGTCCAGAACAGTCTCAGCTAGTTTAACACTGGTTTCCTCCTTCTTGCTCTGTGGTGGGGCGTCCACCAATCGCCCTAACGAAGAAACCACCACTAATAAGCAGTGTCACCAACCTCATGGGGTGCTTATTTAAGGTGTAATGGCTAGGACAGTCGTCCTTGGCCAACTCACTATGCACTGGGGTTCTCCAGGGCTCGGTACTGGGACCCCTTCTCTATTCCATATACACCACCTCTCTAGGTCAGGTTGTCTGCTCACATGGCTTTTCCTACCACTGCTTTGCTGATGACACCCAGCTATACCTGTTGTCTCTCAGACATATCCGCATGAATGAAGGAGCATCACCTCCAGCTAAACCTTTCCAATACTGAACTTCAGGTCATACCAGCAAAACAATCTATCCAACACAACCTTACCATGACCATCGACTCTCTCTCTCTCCCTGACAAAGGTTGCTAGGAACCTGGGTGTTCTGGTTGATGACCAGTTCTCCTCCATGTACCATGTGGCCTCAGTTGCTCGATCTTGCCGCTTTGCGCTGTACAACATCAGAAAAATTTGATCAAAAACTTTCATTATGGAAATAAAGATAAAATAACAATGGTAGCACACTGGAGGGCAGTCATCACTTCAGAGGACAAATCCATAGCACTCAAACAACTCAAAGACAAAGACAACCAGGCTCCTGTGATAGGGTCCAAATCTAAACCAAGGTTTCCCTGACCAGAATAGGGCAACCAGAGGAAGAGGTGAGCCTTGTTGTCGGACTCAGAGACTCAGAAGTGGAAATGCATTGAGTAGAGTTTTCAGCAAAGGATGGGTGAGTGTTCCTTCTCCTAAAGGTGAGTTGCTGTCCGTCAGGTCAGTAAGAATGAATGAGGTTAAGTCAGTGTGCGTCCGAATGCTAATGAAATACTGTAGATATTCCACAGCCCTACTGTAGATCTTTACAATCTGTGTGCATCCTTCATTCTCAGTAAATGGGATTTTTCCTGGAGAGGAGTTTCACCCCAGCCTCGCAAGTGAGCCGAAATGCGCTGCTTCAAAGGAAAACTTAGCTTGTCAGGTTGTAAATGCAAAGGATGTGCTTGCCTACCCAGTATTTATATACTGTATGCTTCCATTGTAGTGCTTTCTGATCGAAGGAGGAAAAAGCCTTGTCTCAGAAATAAAAAGGCTGCTAGAAACTTTTTGAACTTTACGTGTTTAGAGTGCAGGTGTTAAGGTCAGAATCCATTCACCGCTCTGCCTTCAAAAACTGTGCCCTGAGGAGGGAGGCATCCATGGTAACCACCCGCATATTTCTTCCATCTCTGGGTAAAAATAATATAAGCAAAGGCATAAGTTAAGAGCTTGAACACAGCGCTGAAAATCTCTCTCTTCTTTTGAGAGTGTTGCCAGGGGCATCTCTAGCCCCTATTAAATGTTTCAGATCATCAAACTTTGTCCACAAATGGCATAAAAGTAGAACAGTGGTGAACCCTTCCAGGAGTGACTGGCTGATCAAACTTTACCCAAAAGTGCAGTGATAACTCATCCAGGAGGTCACAAACCAAAATCCAAAGAACTGCAGACCTCACTTGCCTCAGTTAAGGTCATCGTTTGCCTTGATGATCCTCAAGACTTTTGGGAAAATAGTCTTTGGACTAACAAGACAAAAGTTTAACTTTTCAAGTGTTTCTTCTATTACATCTGGCATAAAAACACATTTCGGAAAAAGAACATCATACCTACAGTAAAATATGGTGGTGGTAGTGCGATAACCTGGGGCTATTCTGCTGCGTCAGGGCCTGGAAGACTTGCTGTGATAAATGGTAAATGGAACCATGAATACCCCTGTCTACCAAAAAATCCCGAAGGAGAATGTCTGGCCATCTGTTCTTGACCTCAAGCTGAAACGAACTTGGGTTCTGCCGCAGGACAATGATCCAAAACACGCCAGCAAGTCCACCTCTGAACGGCTCAAGAAAAACAAAGTTAAGGTTTTGGAGTGCCCTAGTAACAGGCCTGACCTGAATCCGATTGAGATGCTGTGGCTTGACCTTTAAAATGTTTAAAAACCCTCCAATATGGTGGAATTACAACAATTCCTTAAAGAAGAATGAGTCAAAGTTCATCCACAGGTTTAGGGGGCTAACACTTTTTCACACAAGGCCATGTAGGTTTGGGATTTTTTACCTTCTTGATTGTAACAGTAGCATTAAACTGCTCATTTCGGACCATAGGAACATGAAGAATGCTTAGCATCTCCTTATCATTAAGCCTAGAGAGATCTAGCCAAATATCTTTCTCACTCTCCATCACCAACAATCCCACTGCATTCCCTGACCTCTCAATAATGCCACGAGAGGCTGAATTTTAGAGCATGAGATTTCAAATGATAGAGATTTAATTCTGCAGCTTGGCATGCTAGTTGTCCAGCTGAGCCTGTAAGGTCCTCCAGTAGCTTCTGCTCTAGCTGCCAGCAGAAGACTTGTAAATCTTGAGGATTCAGAGGATTCCTCTATTTGTGGCTGGGAGAGGTCCAGCTTATGGATGCCATTCATGTCCAGCATGGAGATCCATGCATGTCATATATTTTGATTGAGTAGCCTGCCTGTCCATTGTGGAAGTTCTGGTGTGGTATTGATGAGTATTGGTAATGTGGGCTTTTGTGTACTATGTATGTGATCTAAAATACACCCCAATGGAGCACCACTGTAGGATCCAATGGTTGACTAATGCCCAGATCAGACTACACGATTTTAGCCCGATTTTGACCCAATTTAGTTGGTGCCGACAAATTGCGTGCGTGCGTTGGATGCGAATTTCAGTGTCGCGAGTGACAAAAGTCCATGTAGTGTGACACAGTCAAAGAGCAGTAATTTGACGTGAGCGACGCCGTCTGAGCATCTGACGGAAAGACTAGCATGTTAGATTTTTTTGTATTTTATCGCCTAGTTTGACATGCTCCATGACATGCTCCCCGACTCTGACCAATAGGAAGACAGAGCGTTCTGTGGTGCACAGATGTAAACACAGGAAAAGAAAGCAGAGCGGTGCTCCTGCAGTTCTCTGGACCAGCGAAACAGAAGAATAATCTAATAATCATCTAATAATCTACTTTATCCATGAGATATTCTGTTTACATTCACTAAAAAAACCTATACAGTTACATCTTTACCATACCTCAAGTTCTCTCTGGAGTACATGAAGCCTATAATGTCCATTTGGGTCACTCAGGAACGAGCCCACAGTCACCTTTCCCTCTTTTTTTTGTTTTCCTGAGCACAAAAGCACTTCCATCACGCAAAAGGCTTCTGTAGCCATGATTGTCAGATTCTATGCTTCTTCCCCGCGATGACCTACGAACTCACGCGAGGACACGGACGAGGATTGGTCGGTGACTAACGTGTAGTGTTGCCAGTCCCCTGAGAACGACACAAAACGAGAATAACTGCTTAATCTGACATAGTGAACGTCGTGAGGGACAAAAATGTCATATAGTCTGAGCTTGGCACAAGACCACAGCTGATGAAGCTTGGTGCCCATGTGGAGCCTAACAGGAGGCTTGTAATGCTGTAAAAAGGAATGTACAATCTGAGACTGTTGAGGACTGAGCAACAAAGTACCCTAATCACAGCACTAACCTAATTTGACTTCTTGTTTTGTCTTTTCATTTGAATTTTTGAACACACCAATGATTCATCTTCTTGTAGTATTCCATCCTATGGCTTTGCTGTATTACTCTGTCTTCTTTTACAACTTCTAAACATGGTAGAAACAAGGTGTCAAATTCCTAGTTGTTCGTTTATTCAGCTTTGCCCCTCAACCACCTTCTGAAGATGAACAAATGATGAAACAGCTCAGTGCAATTCCACATCTAGATAAAAAAAAAAAAACATGCAAATGGTTCTGGTCCTTGCTTAAGAAGGATAAAGCCCTCGTATTTTTCTTATTACTTCTGCAACAAAAGACACTGTGTATTCGACAGGAAATGAACTCGCAAAAACTTCAAATTATTCATGGAAGCAAGTTAACACATTGGCATAAACCTTAGTTAAACAAAAGGCAGCAGAAAGAATAAGAACACTGTGACCCAAAACCATCAGAACCATTACAAGCGGAGTCAGATGTTTTGAAAAAATGTGAGCTGTAAAAGCTTTCCTGATCTGTATCTGAGACTACAATGAATAGGGTCAGAGCAAAAGCTACCAGGAAATCGCATGACTTAAAATGGAATATTTTTGTATCAACGGATATAAAGGGAGTGCCAAAGGAGCAAGTTCAAATTCGGTAGACAGATAAGCTGCTAAAGGTTCTTCTTCTTCTGATGTATCCCTTCTTGTTAAATTCTTGCAGTAATTGGCGCAAATAAAATGAAGAATGACAAAGCAATTTGGGAACCTTGATGTCTTTTACTGAGGTGGCAAAGTCTCATTTTCTTGACACTGGGATCAAATAATAATAATGAAGCTGCTAATAGAATAAAGAAAAGGAAAGAGGTCAGACTCACATTTATCTCCCACCTGCACTAGCGTCTGCAATTTATGTAATTTATCTAATTATATCTAAATCTATTGCAAACTCTGGCCCTGAAGTTGGTTGTTTTTCTACTCAAACTCACACACTTGCTTCAATTTAGCATTTAATTACTTGCTTTAGCAAGAATGTTTGATCAAAAATCTTTGGGAAAGTCTGTTTCAGTCATACTTCAGTCATAATCCTTTAAAAGATGGTTCAGTTGGGCGCTGAGTGGTCCAGTGGTCTAAAGCGCTGCCACTATGTGCGGGAGGTCGCAGGTTCGAACCCCCGCTCATGCAGCTTTGCCATCAAGCTGCTGGTGCTCAGAGGAAGCAAAATTGGCCCTGCTCCCTCCGGGTGGGTAGATGGCGCTCTCTCCCCACATCACTCCAAGGGTAATGCCCGCAGCACAGGGCGTCTGTGAGCTGATGTATCAGAACCGAGCCGCTGCCCTTTCCTCCGAGCACGCTGGCTGCCTGGCAATGCTGATCAACAGCAGTTCTAAAAGAAGCGATGGCTGACTTCACATGTATCGGAGGAGGCATGTGCTAGTCTTCACACTCCTGGTGTGTTGGGGCATCACTAGTGATGGGGGGGGGGGTCCTAATGAGTGGGTTGGGTAATTGGCCATGTAAATTGGGGAGAAAATGGGAAAAAAATGTAAATTATATATATATATATATATATATATATTAAAAAAAAGATGCTTTACACAGGCCACTTCTCATCAAAGTCACCCTGGCTTATTCAAATATATAGTCATGTATATACTATTACATACAGGCAAAACAGTGTTCAACTGAATATCATTTGACAGATTCTAAAGTTTAAAGTTTTATAACATAATCAAATACACAAATATGACTTCAGAAAATACATTAAAACTATATAAATTGCCAGGGGTGATTCTAGATTAAGATGTTTAGATGTGGTAAGCACCCAAAAGAACCCAGATACACCCCCCCCCCTTTTTTTTATAGAAATAACATTAAAGAGTCTCCAAGGGGGGGTGACTGGGTCATTTTAGAAGAAATAGAATAAATAAGATTCAAATAGACACACAAACTATTATTACAGGGGATAGATGTGTTACTTTCATTTTAAACATCATTTTCAGCAAATACGACATTTTTACATATTCTTATCAAACATTCCTCACACACCTGCATTCCCGGTTTAATTCAAATGGCTAAAAGCAGGATGCTACTCATAACTCATTGTGATTTTTTTAAGGTTAATCTATCACCACTCTGGTCAAGCTCCTTCATTTATTTATTTTAACTGCACAGAATGTTTCAGGAGTGGGACAACACCTGTTTCATCATAACTTCTATTATTCTGTAAAATAATTAGCTGATACACATACAGACAGTACTAGTCTAGCACCTGCAGCATTAGCATTAGCGCTGTTAAATTGTGTGCTTGCCTCTGCGTCTGTGCGTGTGCTTACCCGCTGCAGAGAGAAAGTGGATGATACCTTTTGCATGGTGACGGCAGATAGCTATTTTTTTTTGTCTTTAAAATTTTTGAATTTGGACATTTTTAGTTCATCAGAGACAAACCATTTTAAAAACAACAAAAACATAAATGCAAACAAAAACACTTATAAAAAGATCTTGCAATGCCCCTGTTAATGGCACAACATATAAAAAATCCAAGACTCACATTTAAGGGGGGACCATCCTCCCACTGGTCAAACAGCTTTTAAATTAATTTTAATTTTTTATTAAAAAGTCTTTATACATCCACATATGTTTTATATATTCAGGAGTATTGCAGTGCCACTAATGGAAGCAGTTAGAGTTCATGTAATCTTGGATGTAATCTGGATGGAGAGTAAGATGGATGATGAGCAGCTGATCTGTGGTGGGTGATCTCGCCATCTCTTTCGAGAACTCACTGGTCACTCCATCGGCAGAAGCACAAAGCCTTGGTGTAGTAATGGGTGACCAGTTATCATTCTCGAGCCATACTGCAAATCTGACTCGGTCATGCAGATTTCTCCTGTACAACATCCGAAGAATTCGACCGTTTCTATCTCAGGAAGCCACTCAAGTGCTTGTGCAGTCTCTTGTCATCTCAAGACTTGACTACTGCAACTCTCTACTGGCTGGTCTTCCACTGCGAGCCACCAAACCACTACAATTAATTCAGAATGCGACAGCACGACTCGTCTTCAATCTTCCGAAGTTCAGTCATGTGACTCCTTTGCTGCGTTCCCTCCACTGGCTTCCTGTTGCCGCCCGCATCCGATTCAAAACCTTAACTCTGGCCTGCAAGGCAAAAAACAGACCAGTTCCTTCATACTTGATGGCAATGGGCACCAAGAGCTCTTAGAGCTTCCAGTACGGTTTGGCTCGAACCTCCATCCCTCAAAACACACAGAAAACAAACATCCAGACTCTTCTCTGTGCTGGCACCAAGGTGGTTGAATGAACTTCCACTGGTTGTCAGAACAGCAGAGTCACTCGCGGTCTTCAAACGTCGACTGAAGACACATCTTTTCAAAGAGTTCCTAAACAAATTCAAAAAAAAAAAAAAAAAAGAGTTCTAAACACAATCAAGCTCTGTGTATCTCTTGATCCTAGTCTACAAACTAGCTTTGGATATTTGAAGTAACATCGAAGCACTGTTGTAAGTCGCTCTGGATAAGGGCGTCTGCTAAATACCTTAAATGTAAATGTAAATGTAAATGTAAATGATGGAGAAGAGAAACTTCCGTCAGTCTGGCCGGACAGGGAACATGAGAGCCTCGGTATCGGGTCAGACAGGTGGGCAATCAGTAATTTGGAGGAAGCCAGAGAGATGGAATTAGTTTTAACTGGATTTATGTAAAACAGAGAATATAAAACAGTATCAGAGTGTGGCAAATTAATGACTCTGGCAGATCTGAATAAAACAGCCTAACTACAGGGAGAGAGCCAGAAGGTAACATAGACACGGAGACGTGCAGCGGGAGAACAGCAGGTTCCGATACATCCGTTCACAGACGCCTCGTGCCGCCCAGGCGCCATCTTTAAGCGTGATGGGGAGAGAGCGCCATCTACCCACCCGGAGGGAGCAGGGCCAATTGTGCTCCCTCTGAGCGTCAGCAGCTTGATGGCAAAGCTGCATGAGTGGAGGTTCAAACCTGCGACCTCCCGCTCATAGTGGCAGTGCTTTAGACCGCTTGACCATTCGGCGCCCCTATGGCTGCAGCATTTTGAACTAGCTGAAGTTTATTTAAGTTACTGCAGGAATTTAAGTTACTTTCAGAAGATTTATTCTGAATGCGCCATTATGCTTAAACGAACATCAAACAGTGAAGTCCACACCTTCTCCTGCTCTTTCTAAATCATTAAAGGACCATAGCATCCTGTGTGCCAGATGTGTCTATTTTGATCCTCTGCTTGAGGGAAGGTATGGTTTCCTTTTCCTGACCCAAGGCGGAGAGAGAGAGTGAGAGAAAAGAGAGAGAGAGAGAGAGTTTAATCACCAGATGAATTCCTATGAGCGCACATCAAACACACTTCCTGAAGATCAGAAAAAGCTAAGATGAAGGAAGTGATGGACTTGGAGGGAAGAGGAGGGGGGTGAAGAACAGAGGTGCATGTGTGGATCTGTGGGCATCCCCCTGCAGAGCTAACCTTGGGATGTTCAAACAGTCGGATGTGCCGTGTCTCTTCTTCTGCGGAGATACGGTGCGCACACACACACGCGCAAAATTCACAAACACTTCACCAAGAGCAGCATCCAAACAGGCCATGTGCGTGACTGATTTCTGTTTCTTGGAGGAAGGAGATGTGAAAACCCTCCATGGTATTGGAAAGGGAGCAAATTTAAAAGGATGCCGGCTAATTGTGCTGCTCCGTGATGCTCATGCAGAAGCTGTCATCGCTTTATGAAGTGAGAACATGACTGCAGGGCTCGAGTTCAGGAGACTCCTCAGAATTCCCTCCTCTACCTTTTTCAGATGTTTTGTTGAAATAACTGCCATCCCTACAACAAAACGTGTCAAAACACATCTTCCGCTAAAGGGGCTTTTAGCTGTAGAGATGTCAAGGAAAAGTTCATGAAAAAGTGTGATTTCTCAGTACTGATAATATTATTAATCTAACAAAACATGCTCTGATCATTATCTGAGTTACAATTATAAATAAACACATTCAAAGTAAATTAATGTCACATACAGAGCTGTACTGTGCATGTATTTTATTGAGCATCATGATTGAGTAAACATTCACAGTGCAGGCTAAAAAAAGTATGCAAACCTTTGTATTTATAAATCTGTGTATCCCCCTAGCAGCATTCAGTTTCACCATTAAAACTGAATACATGAAGATGCAACATTTAAAAAAAATGAACTAGCCCTTCCACAACAACCGTTTTCATCGTTTTCAACCTTTTTCTGCATTGTTCATTTGATTTATTCTCTTGCTTTCCTCTGTAATGGTTTATTACATCCGTTTATTACATTAAATCAGCTCCAAATCAGAACATTCTCTACACTGTTCTTCACAAAGTATGATGAGTTTTTGAGGTTGGTGTGCAATGTGTTTTTTTTTTTCCAAACATAGTGTTGCGCATTGTAACTAAAATTATTGTAAAGAAGACATGAAAAATACAAGTTAAATATCTTAAGTTAGATTATTTTAAATTGTAACTAACTGTAACTGCATCTCTAACTGTAACAGAGACCTCATCTCCTATTATGAACCATCGCGATTACTTAGATCTCAGGGTGCTGGATTCTTAGTAGTTCCTAAAATTCAGAGGAGCTCTGCAGGAGGAAGAGCGTTCTCTTATAAAGCGCCTCAACTCTGGAATAATCTCCCTGAATATGTTCGGGGCTCAGACACAGTCTCAATCTTTAACTGGAACAGACCAGATTTGTATTAGTAATTAATGCAGGAAGCCAGGTACTTTCAAAGGTTTTATGCTGTTTACTCAATTAACAGTACCACGGTTTGTGTCATTTTAGTTTATTTGGATAGTGTTCGTATTATATATATATGCAGTATAATTTTGTCTTAATTTACTTACTTTTTCTCTTGTAAATGTTTCTAAAAAATGGACAAAAGCAAATACAGAACACAGACTTACATATAATATCACTGCTCCTCTTTATAGCTAAGCAACATATTTTTTCATAGTTTTTATGTATGACATATAAGAAAGCACATTTACGTTTTTGGTCCCACTTATATAATAAATGTTACTAATAACAGTGTAGTTACACATTAACAATCCATGTAAAAACATTGTAATTAGTAGTGATGCACTCATTGTTACAGATTATTGATTATTTACAGTTGTACAGGTTATGTAATTGCACATGTTTAATAGTGTGTAATTAGGGCTGTGATTGTTTTCTAATATTAAAAATCATAATTCAGATTTTATCCTGGCACAAAATATTTAGCTAACTTTTTTAACTTTCTAACTGACAATAATACATGTAATATACACATGTAATTACATAACCTGTACAACTATAATCAATCTGTAATAATTGTAGCAATCTACATTATAATACTACATTTTGTGTAATGTTTTTTACTTTTAATCCATTGAGTTGTAGTACAAAAAAGTAGTAGTCATTTACTATTATCACAAATGTACATCTCACCATCCAGTGTCCAGAAAACAGATTACATTCATTATTGAATAAACAATTATTTATTTGGTAACATGTGTGAGTTTGATAACATTGGCCTCAAACATTGACATCTGGAGTGTCCTGAGTGTTTCATTTGAGTCATAGCCCTACTGAACTGAGCAGTTTATGAGCAATTCATCCATGTCTAAGTCAAGAGAAAGGGACAGTTAGGCTCATAAATATTTAGACAGTGACACTACCTTCATGATTTGGGTTCTGTATGCACCACACTGCATTTGAAAGGAAACAAATAAGATTTTAGGGGCAAATGAACTTAATCAAAATAAATTGTTCATTTTTAATACTTAGTTGAGAATCTATTGCAGGCATTGACTACCTGAAATCAGGAACCCATGAACATCCTCAAACACTGAGTTGTCCTCTTGTATAATGCTTTTCCAGGCCTTTACTGCAGCTGTCTTCAGTTGTTTTTGGTTTGTGGGTTTTTCTACCTTTAGTTTTGTCTTACTAAGAGAGTGAAATGCAGCTTTATCAGGTTCAGATCTTAATAATTCTGTGATTATCCCCCACTGTTGTCTTCGGTGGACTTTGTTTAGAGTTCCCGAGTTCACCAATGCACTCTTTTTTCCCAGAATGTACCAATCGGTTGATTAGGCCACTTAATAACATTTACAGTATTTCTCTGATGGATTTCTTCTTTTTTTAGATGAATGATGGTCTGTTTCTCTTTCATTGAGAACTCCGTTGACTACATATTGGGGGTTCACAGCAACTCTTCCAAATACAAACGCCACACCTGGAATCAACTCCAGAACTTTTACCTGCTTAAGAATAGAGCTTAGATCGGGCCCAAAAAATCCAAACCGACCCAGCCCGAGCCCGTGCACGTTCTGCCCGAGCCTGACCCGACCCGTAACATGAACTGTCATTATAAGCCCGAGCCCGACCCGCCCCGTAAACTGTCTGTTTTAGGGCTGATTGAATGAGCGAAATATAATCAGAATTATGTTAATTAACACTGAAACATAGAAGCATAGAACTATTATTTAATTAAAATGATTTTTAAGAACAGCTACACACAATGCTGCAAGTCAAACGCGGACTCCGACTCCGCTTTGCAAACAGAAATGGCACAACACCGCCCGCTGTACAACTCCGGGAGTGAAAACAGCGCTTATAAATAAATTAAACACGAAATGAGGGTATTCTATCAGTAATTTCAGTTCGTTTTAGTTCGTTTTATAAACACACAATACAGTTCGAGTTAATTATGTTTTTTCCTTTTAATTACCGTTTTTATTAGATTCAGTTCACACAAATGTTTTTTCACTTTCAGTTTTCGTTATTTCGTTAGAATTAGAAAACTGATGCCTACATCTCAGACTATTTTCTGGAGGAATGTGGTGGGAAATCTCAATTTCGGGTCGGTCCTCGGGTCAGGTCGGGTTCGGGCAGAGAATCTAAGCTCTACTTGAGAATAGCCCAAGAAGCCCATAAAATGTCTTTTGAAATAATAATAATAATAAATTTGTTCAATTACTTTTGGTTGCCTGAAATAAAGAGCCTTTGTAGAAAAAACAGCTTGAATAAAATCTGAAAGTCTATATTTCAATTACATCTCATTTGTTTCATTTATAATCCAGTGTGATGATGATTGTGTCACTGTCCAAATATTTATGGGCCTAACTGTATATGACATTTCTGCAGGACAGACCTGCATTTGGCCTTAAGGTTCAAATAAACTGGACTGATGAAACGTGCCATGCGAACATATCCCCTTCTTCTCAGATGTGGAAATGAAACTGGCTTATTATTGGCTGTGTGATTCAGTTTTGAGTCTGTTGTGTACTGTTTTCTATAGTGTGTGTTGGGCATGTTGTATGATACTGTGCGGTATAGCAGATGTGTGGAGATGGACTGTGTCACACGAAAGCCTGTAAATACTGCATGTAGCACATGTTCCTCCATCCCCAACCTCTATATAGGCCAGTGTTTCCCATGGGTGGGGCTCTGTACACACACACACACACACACACACACACACACATACACACATACACCCATGTGCTGGGAATAGAACGAG
The DNA here is from genome assembly GCF_023375975.1 of Astyanax mexicanus. Taxonomy (NCBI): domain Eukaryota; kingdom Metazoa; phylum Chordata; class Actinopteri; order Characiformes; family Acestrorhamphidae; genus Astyanax; species Astyanax mexicanus. The sequence goes on along the minus strand of NC_064409.1, from coordinate 35,156,924 downwards.
GCAGGTAATTAAGAGCTGGGGGTGCGCATCTGGCCGAGAAACAGGCGAACCCATATAGAGGTCTCGCAGGACACACACACACACACTCACACATACAGTACACACACACATGATGCTGCTGAGGATGGCATCAGCACATTTGAATGCTGACTTGCTTATGTAATCCAGTTAAGAGTGGGCAACGTGCCATGTCACTCCACTCATTACGAGCACGAGTACAGTAACATGAAAATAAATAAATAAAGAGAAAGGACTACACACTCATTTCTGCGCAGATGAGAGCAGGGGGCGGCGTGGAGGTGTAGTGATTACACGCTGAGTGTTGAGGAGCGTAAAGAGACACACAGAGAGGCTCTCACACGCTCTCCCGGATCCGGCAGAAGGACCGCCACACTTTTACAGGCCCGGTGATGAGGGGAGGGCGGCCCCGGCCAATCAGAGCCACCAATTAAACCCAATCAGGTAATGAAGTGTAATTAGGTGATTAACAGCCCGGTGGAAGAAATCTAAACACCTTCCTGCCTTCCTCTCTTTCCCTGTGCTCTCCTGCATCTTCCGCCCTTCCTCTACTTCTCTCTAATCCCACTTTCTTTCTTTCTCTTTTCTTTTTTATTTCTTTATTTCTTTCCACATAATTATCTGCTGTACTGTCTTTGTTTCAGCATGACTGACTCTCATTCTCTCTATATTTTAAAATCTCTTTTTCTGTGTAAAGTTTAGTCATTTAATATGTTATAGTTCAATGAGTTTTTAAAGTTATTATCAGAAATGTTAATGATGACTGATGAAAATTTAAGCTAAGTAAGGTAAGCATCTAGTAAGATCTGAGTTTTAACATTATAAAAGAATGTGAAATCACTATTTCGTACATGACAGACCACTGTTGCCATTTCTAATCATGTGTTGTAACTGTTTATTAATGGTTTATTCACTAATGAATAACATTTATAAACTTCTTTATAAACTATTTAAAAAAAAAACATTTATAAAGGACCTTATTTTCTGTATCTCCACTAGGGGTTTAAGAAAAAAAATCCATATTGAATAGTATTGGATCATATCGTATTGCATAATGATAAAGTACTAGTCAAATATTCGGACACACATTCTCATTCAGATTTTTCCCGAAGTGTAAATTAATACTGAATTCATCCAGACTATAAATGATCACATATTGAATCAGGTGGTAAACTTAAGTGTTAACCCACCAAAATACTCTCTGTGAAAATACTCTGCTCTTCCTTTCCTGTGACAGCCCTGATGAGAGCCAGTTTCATCATTACGTTTTGATGGTCTTTGTGACTGCAATTAAGAATACTTTTAAATGTCTTTTTTTCTTAAAGTCTTTTTTTTCTTTACTTGCTTCAGTAGTTCTTGCCATAGTATGGATTATAATTCACTGCGTACCAACTGTACCTCTTCACACCTTTACAACTGATGCCCCAAACACATTAAGAGGGCAAGAATTTCAAGTTATTAACTCAACAACTTGACAAGTTCAGCACAGCTGCTAACTGAAAGGCATTCTGGGTGACTCTGCCTCATAAACCTGACTGAGAAAATCCATTCGGGATGTGCAAAACTGTCATCTAAGCAAGAGATGCTACATTTAAAAAAATGTAAAATATTGTAAAACATATTCTGGTTTGTTAACACTTTTTTGTTTACTAAATAAATTCATGTTTTTTTGGATGACTTTAGAATTATTATACAATGCAGTGTGTTAAAACTTTTAAATGGTACTGTATTTTAAATGAGACTTTGCTATTTACTGTATCTTTTTTTAAATACTTTACAATTTTGAATAATTAGTCTGCATGCAAAGATTGGTGTCAGACAGTGGTTCTTTTATTGATTTATTGGTACCACTTTAAAATAAGACTACCTTTATAAAGGGGTTATAAATGGTTTACAATTAGTTTATTAATGGTTTCTAATTAGGTTGTAAATGCCTTACAAATCATTAATAATCAGTTATAACAGGTATGTAGAAAGGGCAACAGTGACCTGTTTGCCAAATAGTGAACCCACAGCCATCTATATTGTTGTCCTTTCTACGCATGTGTTATAACTGATTATTAATGATTTTTAAGGCATTTACTACCTAATTAGTAACCATTAATAAACTAATTGTAAATCATTTATAAACCCTTTATAAAGGTAGTCTTATTTTAAAAAAACGATTTATTTAAACCCTCAATAACAATCACAATATATCACCTTCCTTACAGTATTGTAATATATTACCATATACTGAATCGTAGCCCCTGTATTGCAATACATATTAGAATGCTAAGTTCTTACGAATACACAACCCTACTCTCCACCTTCTCTTTCTCTCGCTCCCTCTCTATTTAAATCTCTTTTTTATTGTCTTATGGTTGTTTCCCATTTCTGTTTTGGTCTTATCTCTCTACCTCTTTCCACCATCCTCCATCTCTCTCTCTCTCTCTCTCTCTCTCTCTTTTTTCTCCAGCCTCTCTAGGCTATAGTCCTCAAAGTGCCTGTGTCACTCTAACAAAGAAAAATCACCAACCTAATATTGACAAATTTGAACACGACCTCCGCAAACAAACAAACAAGCTGCAGAATGAGCAATACACCACCGCCGCCGCTCGCTGCTTCATTATTAACAAGAGCCTGTAATTGTTTCAACACTACTCTCACATTCAAAATAATGGGTCTGTTCACAAAACACCTTTAGGGAGACAAAGATTCCCTTTGTGTGTGTGTGTGTGTTTGTACCTCGTGAGTTGTGAGTTTTGTAAATGATTCTGTAATTACATGACTGTAATCCATGCATATTTTATTATCCTCCTTTTACCCTGTTCTTCAATGGTTAGGACCACACAGGAAAGACAACAACAGAGCAGCTGATATTTGGGCGGTGGGATTCTCAGCACTGCAGTAACATGGCATGGTGGTGGTGTGATAGTGTGGGTTGAGCTGGTATGAGTGGATCAGACACAGCTGTGCTGCTGGAGTTTTTAAACACATTTTGTCATTGCTGGACTGAGAATAGTCCACCAAAGAATAATATCCAGCCAACAGTGTCCTGTGGACAGTGTCTTGTGGGCAGCGTCTTGTGGGCAGCATCATGTGGGCAGCTTCATGTAGGCAGCGTCTTGTGGGCAGTGCCTTGTGGGCAGCATTTTGTGGGCAGTATCTTGTGGACAGTGTCTTGTGGGCAGTGTCTTGTGGGCAGTGTCTTGTGGGCAGTATTTTGCGTGCAGTATTTTGCGGGCAGCATCTTTTGACCACTGATAAGTGAGTTGAGTTTCTGTCTCTGACTTCTGTTTAAACACCTATTGTCATTGCTGAGAATAGTCCACCAAATAATAATATCCAGCCAACAGTGTCCTGTGGACAGCGTCTTGTGGGAAGCATCATGTGGGCAGCATCAGGTAGGCAGCGTCTTGTGGGCAGTATCTTGTGGGCACCATCTTGTGGGCAGCATTTTGTGGGCAGTGTCTTGTGGGCAGCGTCTTGTGGACAGTATCTTGTGGGCAGCGTCTTGTGGATAGTGTCTTGTGGGCAGTGTCCTGTGGACAGCGTCTTGTGGGAAGCATCATGTGGGCAGCATCAGGTAGGCAGCGTCTTGTGGGCAGTATCTTGTGGGCACCATCTTGTGGGCAGCATTTTGTGGGCAGTGTCTTGTGGGCAGCGTCTTGTGGACAGTATCTTGTGGGCAGCGTCTTGTGGATAGTGTCTTGTGGGCAGTGTCTTGTGGGCAGCATCTGGTGGGCAGCATCTTGTGGGCAGCATCTTGTGGGCAGCGTCTTGTGGGCAGCGTCTTGTGGGCAGCATCTGGTGGACAGCATCATGTGGGCAGTGTCTTGTGGGCAGCGTCTTGTGGACAGTATCTTGTGGGCAGCGTCTTGTGGATAGTGTCTTGTGGGCAGTCTCTTGTGGGCAGTGTCTTGTGGGCAGTGTCTTGTGGGCAGCATCTGGTGGGCAGCATCTTGTGGGCAGCATCTTGTGGGCAGCGTCTTGTGGGCAGTGTCTGGTGGGCAGCATCTGGTGGACAGCATCATGTGGGCAGCGTCTTGTGGGCAGCGTCTTGTGACCACTGATAAGGGACTAGAGAATTATCATAACAAACTGAAGCAACAGTTGAGCTTCTGTCTCTGACTTTACGTCTGTTTAAAAACTACAGCAGCACTGCTGTGTCTGATCCACTCATCACACACTGACAATGTGCTTTAATGCGGTTTGGTTGACACGTGAGACTGTTTATAAAACTCATACTGTAAACTAAGAATATAGTATAAATAATAAAAAAACATATGTTTTCTTATATTATTGTGCATATTTTACATTATATTTTTAAAAACTGGAATTCTATTGTGCATAAGGCACTCTGCCCAGACTCCATGTGTTTTAATGTCTGCCTGATTACGTAATTGCCTCTTTACAAACGAGCACAGCAGCGCCAGCAAGAAAACAAAAAAACAAACAAAAAAAACAAAAAGAAGCATCTCGCAAAAAAGCTGGAAGAATGTGAAACACAAGCAGAAAAAACAAGCGCTCGCTCTGAAAACTGCTGAAATAATGCACCTCCAAAAGAGCACACAGCAGCAACCCATTAGATGAGCCAGATGTGAAGGCATCAAGTGAAACATCACAAATGCTTTTCCTCTCTGTAATGAGGGAGCTGCTCTCTCTACAGACACACACACACACACACACACACACAAACACACACTAACACACACACACATCACATCTTTATTTAGGCCTACAATTTAAAATACACAATTAAAAACACATTTTTTTTTCAAATGTACAAACTATCCTACAGTATATGACCATGTCAGCAACAGTTATAAATCAACAGGTACAAACTGTGTTTTTTTTTTTTTTTTGCCTTTATGGATAAATAAAGCATCTCTTTCTCCAAATATGCCAACGTTTATTTATTGCAGATATAGAACAGTATTTGGACAGTTGTTTAGCTCTAACCTTTCAACAATCTGTAAACCTATAATAACCACAAACACACACACATTGTGTGCCAGAGGAGGAGCTAATCTACACACTAACACTTTCCTTGTGTTATGGCCCTATTTTAGTGATCAATAGGCAAGCCAGTGTTTTTTTGCTACTGTAATGATAGGAACGTGCAAAAAAAAATGTTTTTTTTTTTTATTTAATTATGGCTGTGTTTTGGCCATAACATGAAGTAAACCACCTTGTCATGTTGTCACTTGCCATTCCCTTTAAGAGCCAAGTGCACTCTGACTTTGGCGGATTGGTATTTTAACAGTGCAGAGCTTCTGCCCTTCTCAGCAGAGGCAACTGACCTGCGTGTTCACGCTGCGAAGGTGCACAAGCAGGTCAGTGTATTCTGTTTATTGTTGATGTATAAGTTGGGTTGTGCACTGCTGTGTGTTGCTCTGTGGTTGACTGTTGTCAAGGATCATTTTAGAAAGGAAGCACCTGTGTTTTTTTGTGGCCAAGATAGCAATACGCCAGAAATGTACGTGAACACACCTAAGTTTCAGACCACCATGCCCGTTTTTGAAAATATATTTTATGTTGCTATTTAAATAGTGCAGGTGCAAGGCGTGAAAAGGGTGTAAGATAGCCCCCATGGTTTCATTAGCTTTAGGATTCTCTATACAGTTTAGAGATCAGATTTGTTGAGTTTTAAGGGTGCTTTAATGCATTCATACCTACCTTGTAGATCTGGATATTCAAACATTTCCATTTGGTCTGAACCAAATCTGCAGGTGTGAAAGGTCTAAGATTACTGAACTACATTACTATCAAACAATGTTTTTTTTATGGTAGAGACTTTCAGACTATTTACAGCATATTGAGTTTACTCTCACTTATTAAACAATAGACGAAGAAAAAGATAACGAATAAGATAAAGGATTCATTAATTAGCTTTGGTTTATAACTATATTTATTGCATACAGCTGTTATCTTTAATGGATTTTATGTATAATTGCCTGGAAATGAAAATATTGCCAAACTAATGCAAAGGAAGTATAATCTTTTCTGTTTAATTCAGTAGTAGCAGTATGTGGATAAGTATTGTCCTGTTGGAATAACGCTAGCCTGGCTAGTGAATTGGGACACAGCCGGGAAAAAACGCCTTTATAAGGAGTTCAAACAAACTCACAGGCCAGATGTTTCATGCTTGTGGGCTTTAATGTGATTTTGCATCATACAAAATTGCACCTCACAGCATGACACTGGGCCTTCTGAATGTTTAACACATGATAATAAACCATTTATCTCGCTGATGACCTCAGTGCCTCGGATTAGTAACGGTTTTGTTAATCATCTCCACCAAGACCAAGGTCTCATCATTAATATGACACACAGTTGTAAATGACAGTATTTCAGTCAAATTACCTGTAATAAAGTTCAAAATGATCTGGCATTGCAAGAAATTGCAATACAACAGAGGAAAATATGAATTTGAGTCCTATGAAAAAGAACAAATGAATGTCATTTATTCCTCTATAGAAAAAAATCATCTCAGACCCAAAGCTCTGTCAAATACTACCGAACTACTGAACTGAACTGTAAACTGAAGATATGATAATGTGTTCTCCGGGGTCATTTGTTCAATTTCACTTTGGGTACATATACATGCTAAAGGCTTTGTGCTCATTTTTCCCTGCAGTGCAATAAACCTGGGCATCACATAACACAACATACAATACAGACTGATGCAATGCTGATTCTGCATGTGAGGATACGTGTGGTCTTCTTTCTTTCCTCGCCTCTTTCTTTTTTTTCTAATTCCGTTTACTTCTCCCTCACTCCCTCGTTCGCTGAGCTGTGGTTAGAGATAAGCCGAGATTTCTCCTTACATTCTGAAAAGGGAATAATAGGGGGGCAAGCCTTTAGCCCCAGGCTTTTTCGCCCAAAAGAGATCCGCGAAAAGAGATTGTAAGGAATAAAAAAGGAAAAATAAGAGATAGGTAAAGTCTATAGGGGAGTGGAGAGAAGCAGGGGAAACGAATGAAGATATGGAGGAAGAGAGAGAGAGAGAGAGACTCTGAAGATACTGAAAATCTGAAGTTGCAGTTTCTGACCTGAGAGGGGCAGCAGAGATACAGCTCTACTGCTGCCAGTGCCGCATGCAAAGACTGCAGTGAAAGCACACACACACACACACACACACACACACAGACACAGACACACACACACACTTGCTCAGAAAAAAAGGCCTTAGTGTCTGAAAAAGAGAGAGAAAGAGAGATAAAGAAAGAGAGGAGAAGAGAAATAGCTGATGTGTCGAAGCTGAACATCAACTGTAACTGGATTTGAGTAAATAGTTTGTAGTTTATTCACAAGCAGAGCCAGTTTACCATGAGGACTAGGTGAGGCTGAAGCTCCAGGGTCTAAAGATGTAGGGGGCACACTGCGGTGGTGGTCTGGGGAGAAGTGGAAAGTCATTAGTGGTGAAAGTTCCTCATGTGTCAATATTTTGTGTGGCCACCATTATTTTCCAGAACTGCCTTAACTCTCTTGGGCATGGAGTTCAACAGAGCTTCACAGGTTGCCACTGAAATACTTTTCCACTCCTCCATGACGACATCGCGTAGCTGCGGATATTCAAGACTTTGCGCTCTTCCACCTTCCGCCTAAGGATGCCCGAAGATGCCCTATTGTGTTTAGGTCTGGAGACATGCTAGACCAGTCCATCATCATTACCCTCAGCCTCTTCAATAAAGCAGTGGTCATCTTAGAGGTGTGTTTGGGGTCACTATCATGCTGGAGGGAGGGGATCATGCTCTGCTTCAGTATTTCACAGTACATATTGGCGTTCATATGTCTGTCAATGAAATGTAGGTTGCGGGCTTTTTTGTGTACAGACTTCAGGCCGCCTTCTGAGACAATGGCCATGCAGCATATGGTCTGAGCACTAACAGGTTGACGTCCAACCTTTTCAGTCTCTGCAGCAATGCTGACAGCACTCCTACGCCTATCTTTCAAAGACAGCATTTGGACGTTGCAGGTTTTATTTCCTTTACATTTGAGATATACCTTCTCAGCATATTGTTTTGCACAAACCCACAAATGTTCAAATATCAAATACTTTAATTTATTAGGGGAAAAAAGCTATCCAAACAATCACATTTTTTTGGAGTACAGGAGCAGGTTTAAAAATGTCACACCTGGCATTGAAAGCCCTCCTGTCTCTCCCACACTCAGCTCTTCCTGCGATCTGAGATCACAGGACTACACTGCCTTGGATGCACCACAAACAGATACTACACTCATTCCTGATTACATGACACAGCACATGACACTCCAGGAAGTACAGGGGTTGGACAGTGAAACTGAAACACCTGTCATTTTAGTGTGGGAGGTTTCCTAGCTAAATCGGAGCAGCCTGGTGTCTAATCTTCATTAATTGCACATTGCACCAGTAAGAGCAGAGTGTAAAGGTTTAATTAGCAGGGTAAGAGCACAGTTTTGTTCAAAATATTGCAATGCACACAAAATTATGGGTGACATACCAGAGTTCAAAAGGGGACAAATTGTTGGTGCACATCTTGCTGGTGCATCTGTGACCAAGACAGCAAGTTTTTGTGATGTATCAAGAGCCACGGTATCCAGGGTAGTCTCAGCATACCACCAAGAAGGACCAACCACATCCAACAGGATTAACTGTGGACGCTGTAAGAGGAAGCTGTCTGAAAGGGATGTTCGGGTGCTAACCCGGATTGTATCCAAAAAACATCAAACCACAGCTGATCAAATCACGGCAGAATTCAATGTGCACCTCAACTCTCCTGTTTCCACCAGAACTTAATAAATTATTGTGATCTAAAACCAGGTGTTTGAGATTCATTGACCAACCCTTGTAGATCACCTGAGTACTAGCCCTATAAAAAGGGCTCATTTGCATTATTTCAGGGTTGACAGTTCTATCCTCGTATCTATCCGGGTTTCCTATTGTCTGCTCTCTATTATTGCTTCATCATATATGATCTCTGGACTGCTTACCAACCCTGATATGATATATATATATATATATATATATATATATATATATATATATATATATATATATATATATATATATTTGTTACTGCTGTTTGCCATTGTTGACCTTTTTCTGTTTACCTTCCCTTTGCCTGATACTTTTATTAATAAAGTACATTTTTATCTGCATCTGTGCGTGCCTGAGTTATGCCCAGCCGTGACAGACAAATTACAAATTATTTTGAAACAATGAACACTTTAATTAACCAAAGTATTTATGTAAAAAGTGTTTAATGAACGTTTTACACTGGAATTGATTTGCTTGTGTTTCATGAATAAGGCCCATAGTTTTTCTCCTGCTATTAAATAGTGGTGGGTGAGAATCTTCAGAATTAAAACAAAACTTTACATGCTTGTCACTGACTTCTAACATACAATTCTGTGTACTGTTACACCCTGCAAGACACTGGAGACACTGAGGGTGCATTTTAATGCCTGTTTGTATGTTAAAGAAATAATGAGCGTAAACATAGTCAGTAAGTAAAGTTATAAGAATAGCAGGAGAAAGTTAGTTCATATGTCTTCATTCATATAGCTGTGGGCTATCCTCAACTGTGGTAATCTATGCTTATTTTGATCTTGGCCCATTTTCCTATTATATTCACAGTATCAAGATCATTGTATCTGTTAGAGAGAGAGAGTGTATTTAATGTGTGACCCTCACCCTAATGAGCTGTATTATACTAGAACACTGACTCTTATTAGACGTGTTACTGACAGGTGGTGACCGGGGTCTCATGATATCATAGAGCGTGTTCTCTGTTCTGCATTTTAATTAAATCATTTAATCAAGTTGCTGACAGTGAAGTGTCGTTTCACTGGGTAATTTAAATGTCATGATGTGTTAGTTGTTTTACCTCACTTTCTAGAAAGTGTGTGTGTGTGTGTGTGCAGCTTTGTTAATATGTGTGTGTTAGCCAGAGGTGGAAAGTAACTAATTACATTTACTCACATTACTGTAATTAAGTAGATTTTATGAGTAATTTGTAACTTTTAAAGGAGTTTTTAAAATAGGTAATTTTACTTTTACTCAAGTACATTTTAGCACAATTAATTTACTTTGAGTAAAAAATGAAATGCTTGGAAAAAAACAAATCGTCTGAATAAAAAAAAAAAAAAATAGTTTTGTTCTCCATGGTAGCGCAGCTGAACTTCTCCATGCAGTGTTTATTACGGTTAGCTGGAGGGACGCTGTGAGAAACAGCTGGGGTCTGTGTGCGCGCGACTCGGGGGAACCGGTGTTCTGTCGAGTTATGCTCATCGATATGTGCTTCTTTACGGCACTGCACATCCTCCAACCATGTTTTTCATAATAATTCCTTAAGTTTTTATTGGGGACATTAAACAATCTGCTTGGATGTTAATAAAATATGTAAATAACAGTTAAATCATATGAATGGCAAGTTAAAAAATAATAATGAACTGTAAAACTATAAAAATATAGTTTATAGTTCACCATATATATGACCATAATATTTTAACTTTTTAACAGTAAAGAAAAAAATGGATCATAGAAACTTATGCCACTTGTTTTTGAAAATGTTTTATGGGGTGGTCTGAACAAATACTGCCCAAATTATTTAATTTAATAATTATTTAATTTACGATTTGTCTTTTTTACATCAAATAAATAAAAGTAACTATGTAACTTTACTCAAAGTACATTTTAAATTAAGTACTTTTTTACTTTTACTCGAGTAGATTTTTAGATGGGTACTTTTACTTTTACTTCAGTAGAATTTTAGCAAAGTAAAGGTACTTTTACTTAATTACAATTTTTCAGTACTTTTTCCACCTCTGGTGTTAGCTGATATAATAAAACGACAGCTGCCTTAAAATATCTGCTGATACTGTTTAGGGGTCCTGGGTTTTGTGAAAACCCCATGGCTTTGTGGTGTGTTAATCCAGGTCATGTAGGTTTGGATTTTGTTTCTCCCTTAATATAAAAAAAAACAGCATTTTGTTTACTTGTGTTGTTTTTGACTAATATTTAAATTTGTTCTGAAACATTTGTGTGATAAACATGCAAGAAAATAAGAAATCAGATATTTAAAGTGTTGGAAATAAAGATATAACTTACCTTAAACATATAATCAACAGCTTAAATCATATAACCAGGGCATGGATCCACTATTTGAAAGTACATATATTGAGCAATAAATATTACATATTGCCATTTAACTATGCAATAATCTATACTTATTTTGTTAGAAGCAGTATACATCTAAAGCATGCATTAATTAGTAAGATCGATATGAAAGCTCAAAGTGCAGAAGGCTAAGCTCCTCTTTGACAATGACGAAAGGCGACAAGACTAAAACCTTAGTCTAACACTTCGGTCTCGGAACGCGACAAACGGAGATTAAGCTCTCAGATTAGAATTGATTGGTTTCGGAGATAATAGGTTCGGAGAAATGTGCGAAGATCAAACCGAAGATCAAAATTCCCCAAATAAGAATTTGCGGATTTCGCAAACCACAGATATGAGAAATGCTGAGTCATGCTGTCATTTTTTAATATAAAATTCGAGTCAGATGAGCACGAGGTCAGAAAGATTTTGGGAGCCAATACATTATGTGTTTGCATGCCTGTAAAATCTTTCTCCAGAACTTCTGTAATAAAATTGTAACTTCACTGTTCATCCTGATTGTCCGTGTCTGCATTGTATTTGAATCAACGAAGAACACGCAGGACAACAGAAGGGAATTGTCCACAAAAGTTTGCTTGATAAAATAAAATAAAAAAAACATACAAAATCTGTAAAGGGGTGAACTATTTTTCACACCAGATCTCAAAAAGCAACACATTATCTGAATAAATAAAAAAAACTGGTGAGAAAACAAAGTCTTTGACATCTATTAGTCTGGAAAAGGTTAAAAAGTATTTTCTAAAGCTTTGGAACTTCACAGGAGCAGCCGGCAGTCTAAAATTATTCCACAAGAGCATGGACAACTCATCCAGGAGGTCACAACTGCAGGTCTCACTTGCCTCAGTTAAGGTCAGTGTTAATGAATCAATAATAAGATAGAGACTGGGTGAAAATGGTCTCCATGGGAGAGGTCCAAAGCAAAAAACACTGCTTACCAAAAAGAACACAATGGCCCATCTCACATTTGCCAAAAAATCGTCTTGATGATTTTGAGGAAGGTTAAATTTGTCTGATATTAACGTTTGATAAAAGCAAAAAAAAAAAAAATAAATCTACAGGGGGAAAATACTTTTTCACATCACATACAGTATATTTATCAAAAATCTTTGATCTTCATCCAAGTCAATGGTATTGGCAAATGTAATGTACCTAAAATAATAACAGAAAAATTATAATCTTGTAGGTGTTTAGTCAACAACCTCAAACAATCATTTCCTGTAGCTGTAGGTCATAACTGCACACCATACAGGAGGATTTTTAGCTCACTTTTCCTGGCAGAATTGCTTTAGCCCTGTCGTATTCCTTGGACACCTCAAGTGTACAGCTCTCTTCAAGTCAATCCATAACATATGAGATCTGGGCTCTGACTCCCAAAAGACAGATAATTTTTTTTTTAGCCATTCTGTTGTTAACTTGCTCAGTGTTTTGGGTCATCATCCTGTTGCATCACCCAACTTTTACAGAGTTTCAGCTGATGTACAGACACTCATGGACAATTCCTCTTCCCCATCAATGATCGTAAGATTATCAGACCCTGATGCATCAAAGCAGGCCATGAAAATCATGATATTCCCTCTAAGAGGCTTTAAGCTTGGGAGGATTTTTTGATGGTGGTGTGCAGTATTTTTTTTAGATCTGACCACTTAGTGCCATCTTTCAATAAAACATTTTGCCAGTACATTTGTGGCGTGTCAGTGTCAATTATTTGACACAAATTTCAAGTGTGCAGCGAGTGTGTTTTTAGTAGGTGGAGGCTTCCTTCGTGGTGTACTTCCATAGACGCCAATAGTGTTGCCAACTGTACTGTACTTCTGTTTTTTATTAGTTAAATCCTACCAAAGGTTACCTAAACATGTTACTCCAATTTACATTTACTGTTATATGTTATATATACTGTTATATTTAAAAAAATATGAGTGCCATTTATAAATGATATGCACATGAGAAAAACTGATCAGTTATCACCTAATATTTAAAATAATATAACAACAAATTATTATTATTATTATTGGAATGTCAATTATGTTGTATACTTCCATTTTCTCCACTCTTCTTAAAAAACTCAGTAGCGTTGAGTCTGTGTTTTTTATTTTTTCTATTGAGAGCACTTCTTACAAAAAGAATGTAACTTCTTTATGTTTCATGGAGATTTTGGGCAGAATTCAGCACCCCCGCCAGAAAAAGCACCCCCTCTCATGAGCGTGCACCCACGTCTTCTTGGCTTTAACTTTATGCAGAAAATGGAAATGCCCAAGATACTTTTCTAAGCTATGCTGACTCGTAAAAAATAGGAAAAAGGAAAAAGGAACATCACCTGCAGCCTCTCCCAAGAGGGGGTGCTTTTCCTGGCGGGGGTGCTGAATTCTGCACCATAGTAGTACCATGAAAAGCACCCCCTCTCATCAGGCTTACTGATAAAAGCAGAGATAATTGCATTTGCTAATTTTAATTAGAAACACGCTCCCAAGAGTGGGGCTTTTTTATTGCGGGGGTGCAGATTTTGGCGCAATTTCAAAATAAAAGTTTATTTCAATACAATGTTTGCTTGATCTTGTTTCTGATATTGATATTAACTTCCCCCCCTGTTTCCTACGCCAATTCATATGTGCCTGTGAAAAAGCATACCTTGGATTTGCTGTATTTCAACAGACCTTCAGTTGAAACATGGTTGAAGTATGGCATCATGGTAGCAGTGTGTTCACTATGTCTGTATATTTTTCTATGCCCGGAAGGTGGGCAGTGGTGGGGCTGCTATGTACACACTTTAACACGTAACCTCTTGGCCCCTGGGTCCATATATAAAAACAGCTAAACCCTGATCATCATTGTTGTTAAGCGGGGTCCAGGGGTATGCCTCCCTGGGAGATTTTTTTTTTAATACCATCTTATTCTGATAGATTCTGGTGAATTCTATGGAAAATAAGTGGACAAAATTATAGTCCTGATGGATCATAATGTCTGCAAAGTGTGCTTAAATGGAAACAAAAGTGTGAAGAAGGTTTATTATTGGTGTGGTTGAGAATGAAATCTCGGCCTCTAAGATCTACAGATGTCTTACATGCCTCTTTTATTCTAGGATGAGAAGAATCGTAGCTTTGGAAATTGGAATTGCCAATTCAGTTTCAAATAAAATCTAATACTTGGTATTTCTTTACTACTCAGTAACTATTATCTGTCCCAGGTAAGAGTCACAAACACAGTTGACAACATTAATGTCACCGGGGAAAGGACGCACACCAAATGACAAAAGAACTTTTTTCGGGGTATTTTATTCCAATAGATTTAGTTGTATTTAAAACAATAAAAATAAAATTAATACACTGTAAAACCCTAACTTAGAACACAGTACAGTATTTGGTAGTGGCACTAATTACAGAAAATAGATAAATAACATTAATACCACCTTAATACCATTAACAGAGCTCTTTTTATATTTGTTTTTAAGCTCACCTCGATTTACTCAGCTTTACTCAACAAGATTTGAGCATTTCTTTAAGAGAACTTGGACAAACAGCTTCTGTAACCCAGAAAAATACAAGGCTTGACCACGAGGAGCACACTACCCCACAGAAACAATGCCATCTGCCCGCATCTGGTTGTGATTCATCCAAAATACATGTTTAGAAAGGCAATATAGGCATCTACTACTGTTATAGGCCAACTAAACCTTATATTGTTCAGTATTTCCTGATTTTTACCTCTTATTTCATTAGGATGGCTCTGGATGGATCCTAAAATGAAGCACCACCATTCACTGCAACTTGAGCCTCCTTCTCTACCATGCTCTTAGCTCCTCCCTTTCCTCTCTCAGGGTGACAACACTTCTGATTGTGTTTCTTAAAGTTACAGACACACATTTTAAAGGTGTATTCTCAATTCACCACCTGGCTACATTAACAAGCAAAAACAACGACAAAACAAAAAAAAGCGACAAAACAAGTAGGATTATCATACTAAAGCAGCTAATGCGTGTCTAGAAACAACTTGCACCAAAATTATCTGATTATAATGTCTGTAACATCTTTAGTAACCAATCCAGGTTCTGGTTTGTGTATGGAGGCTTCGCAGTGAGTGCCTTAATACTGGATTATAGAAGCATTATGTGACATTATGTCACCATGTTTTCCTTCTAATTCAGAAGGTTTTGCCGCTGGGTGGTGAGACCTGTAAAGCTAAGCTAAGTAAACAAAATTCTTAAAGATGCTTAAAAACATTTTCTTGTAAAGTAAAATGCACACTGGATGTTAATCTACACAGATTTCTCTTCTAAAAAAAGGTTTATTTGGGTGAGTAAAGCGCTTCTGTTAATTTGCAGTAAGCGTAGACTTCCAGATTTCCGGTTAGCATTAGCTGCTAACTGCAGCACTAGTGCAGCTCTGAGGAAGCCTGAGTGTTCCAGTAAGCCAGGGCAATATAAGGTAGCAGTTTGTCACACGTAGCTTGTTTTAACACAGTAAACACGCAGATTACAGTCTCATATACTCACCACTGAACGGTGAACGAGTTAGTGCTTAGCGCATTTAGTGGCTAATGCTAATGCTGCTACAGCAGTGCTAGCTAGCTGAGGTTAGCAGCAGGCTACAGGCCAATACTACTCACCTTTAAATGGCAAAATAGCTAGTGCTTAGCATGGTTACCAGTTAATGCTAATACTGCTCCAGCAATGCTAGCAGGAGTTAGAAGATTTACACAGAGTGTGTGTAGCATAACGCGAGTAGAGTACACTAGGAATTTCAGGGTGAATCTACATGAAGTATATTCCAACTTGAAGTATAGTGTTGGTTATTAACATGAACATGCATACACACTGTACACACACTCACAGACACACACACAACACACTCAAACAAAAACAAACAAACCACTACGGTACTTCTGACATTTGTGAAAGGTCTTTGTGATTGTCACATTTGAGACAAGACACATCGGGGCTCGGAGCATGTGTGTGTGTGAATGTATGTGTGTGAATGTGTGTGTGTGTGTGTGTGTGCGCTGACTCACAGACCTGAAGCTCATGTAGCCTGAGCCTTTGTCACCTTTTACAGGTTTCTTCCCCACAGGCTAGTCAACTACACACACCGACACACACCAACACACACTCTCTCCTCGTGCCCTGCAGGGAGGAACAGTTGGGAAACCTGTCAGGACCTAGAAATTGAGTTTGGGATTGTATTTGTGACAGAATGTAGCATCCAGGTCGTGGTCACCCACCATGCAGCCATTACAAGCCCATCACTGAAATAGATTATACTTCCTGTCACTTCCATTCCAAGGAATAGTACATTTTTGAGGAGATGTTGAGTTTAATATTTTCCAAAACATGACCATGTAGAGCTTTAATAAAGATGTACAAACGGAATAATGTGTAATGTAGTAATGTGTGGTGCACAGCAAAAAGGCAAGTGTTAAATTAACTCCCACAGAGTTCATTTTAACTCTTTTCAGGGTTTATATAGGTCCACACTCTTTGGAGTTCAACACTTTCAAAATAGGGTACCACTTTAAAATAAGATTACCTTTATAAAGGGTTAATAAATGGTTTACAATTAGTTTATTAATGGTTACTAATTAGGTTGTAAATGCCTTAAAATCATTAATAATCAGTTATGTTTCTGTGAGTTCACTATTTGGCAAACAACAGGTCTATGTACATTTCTACGTATGTGTTATAACTGATTATAAATGATTTTAAAGGCATTTACAACCTAATTAGTAACCATTACTTAAACTAAACCATTTATAAACCCTTTATAAAGGTAGTCTTATTTTAAAGTGGTACCCAAAATGGTTAAACATTTAACACCTTGCCAGAGTTCCTTTTTTAACTCACATTTTTATTTCTTTAACTTCCTAAGTTGTTACACTAACACTGGAAAGAGTTAAAAAATATACAAATGAAAAGAAGATTAGTAAATTAATATGACTTTTTATTATTTAATTATTATTCAGGACAGGTTAGCATGTAATTTTCCATTGTATTTCTTAGTGCATTACCCGCACTTTATCACAATTTACTGTACTGTACAGAGGATGGTAACTTGCTCTTATAGCCTACAATATATTGGCTAGACAAACAACCATTAAACAAAATATAACACAGTACCCAATGGAAGGTAGCCCTGGTGGGCAAGATTTCATATGGATGATAAGTTAGGATCTGGGGTACACACCCATTATGCAAACAACATGTTTAACTGGGCAGAGTTTAATTAAATCTCTGTGGATTTGGCCAGGATTTATTGGGTTTAGTGGGATTAACACTGAAATATTCAACTCTGTCAAATAACTCCAACACTGAACACTATTTAACACTGAAAGAGTTACAATTACACTTTGAGAGTGAAAATCAACTCTCAGCTGTTTAACTCTGAAATTTCAACTCTCCTGTTTTTGCTGTGTGTGTTTCACAGATGAGTATGGTATGTTTAAAATCATGAGCATATCCTTTCTTTCTCCAAACTTTAAACAGCCTTTCTATCACATTGGTAAAGGAACAATCTTGGTCTAATCAGTCTTTTGCTAGTATTGACCCACGCCCTTGACAGGGCAGAGAAGAAAAGAGGGGGGGCGAACTCAGAGTATTGGGGTGGAGTTCAGGGCGCCTTCACTGTAAAGCGTGAAGCCGAAGCCCCCCCGTCACATGAAGAGAAACAGGAAAAGAGAATAAAATTAAAGAAGGAGGAAGATGGGGAGGAGGTGGGTGCGAGGTTTGTTCAATGAGCAGGTAGAGAGGAAGTGACGGTTTAAATAGGGAAGGAAGTGGGAGGAGTGAGGGTGTGGATCACTCCCAAAAATTAGTTATAATACATAACTCCACTTTGCTAGTATTGACCCACGCCCTTGACTGGGCAGAGAAGAAAAGAGGGGGGGCGAACTCAGAGTATTGGGGTGGAGTTCGGGGCGCCTTCACTGTAAAGTGTGAAGCCGAAGCCCCAAAAATTAAATCAGAACTTTCGACCACTGCAAGGATTTAAGATGGAGGTCTGACTGTGAAAGGCTTGGGAATTCCAGCAACTGAGTGTTGGAAGTCCGACCTTGTAGTCTTTGAGAAAGCCAGAGGATGAACTGATGCATGGGGAAGGCAGTGTGGAAGTCAAACGAAAGAAAGGTAGGGAATAATTAAGTAAGGTGTTTGAAGGTGCAGCCAGCCTATTCGAGTATAGGAATGTACTGGAATGACGGCATGGAGGGTGAGGTCCTTGAAGGCAGAAATCGGTTGAAGTGGAAAGGTAGTGTTGAGCGACTTAATGGAATGATGCACGTGTTGTACATGTAGTTTAAAGGCCCCAAAAGCAGCCACCGACCCGCATGCGTAGCAGGAGCGACCGGGTAAGGTAGAAGGGGTGCTCCTGACGGTCCAACAGAAGCAGGGGGGGGGGGGGATGGAGTGGAAAGACGGTGTGGGAAGACAGGGCGATGGAGCGGGAAGACGGAGTGGGAAGACGGGGCGATGTAGTGGGGCGATGGAGTGGGAAGACGGAGTGGGAAGACGGGGCGATGTAGTGGGAAGATGAAGTGGGAAGACGGGGCGAAGGAGTGGGAAGAAGGAGAGGGAAGACGGAGTGGGAAGACGGGGAGATGGAGCGGGAAGAAGGAGAGGGAAGACGGAGTGGGAAGACGGGGCGATGGAGTTGGAAGAAGGAGAGGGAAGACGGAGTGGGAAGACGGGGCGATGGAGTGGGAAGAAGGGGAGGGAAGACGGGGCGATGGAGTGAGAAGACGGAGTGGGAAGACGGGGCGATGAAGCGGGAAGACGGAGAGGGAAGACGGAGTGGGAAGACCGAGGCAATGGAATGGGAAGAAGGATTGGGAAGATGGCAGCAACGGGAGATGGAAAAGAGTAGGGAGGGCAGACAGAACGAGGACAGATGGAATGGCGGTGGGATGATGGAGGATGGGCAGGGAGGACAGACGGACTGGTGTTGGGATGATTGAGGATGGGCAGGGAGGACGGGCAGGGAGGACAGACGAAACAGCGTTGGGATGATGGAGGACGGGCAGGGAGGACAGACAGACTGGTGTAGCGAAGATGGGTAAGGAGGCGAAGACGAGGGTGGCGGTGACAAAGGTTAGTATGGTGAGGGTGATTGTTACAATGGCAACGAAAGATTGGAATGAAGAGGGTGAAATTATGTCCCAGATGGTGGCGATTATGCGGGCGGTGAAGGTGCAAGCTATGAATTTGCGGCAATGATGGCGATGACACAGGCAGAGATGGTGGCAATGATGCTGATGGTGGTGAAGATGGCCAAAGTGAGGGCAAGATGACGCCCAAGACGATGGCGGCGAAGGCAAAGAAGATGAAGATGAAGGCGGGAAGATCGCAGCGAAGATGGCGATGACAGACAGAGACAGAGACAATGAGGATTGCCATGAAAACTGTGGCAGAGGTGATGAAGGTGATGCAGGCAGAGATGGTGGCGATGATGACCATGGTGATGAAGATGGCCATAGCGAGGGCAAGGTGATGCCCAAGACGATGGCGATGAAGACGAGGAAGAAGAAGACGAAGGCGAGAAGATCGCAGTGATGACGGCGATGACAGACAGAGACGACGACAATGAGGATGGCCATGACAGCTGCGGCAGAGATGATGAAGGTGATGCAGGCAGAGATGGTGGCGATGATGACCATGGTGATGAAGATGGCCATAGCGAGGGCAAGGTGATGCCCAAGACGATGGCGATGAAGACGAGGAAGAAGAAGATGAAGGCGAGAAGATCGCAGCGATGATGGCGATGACAGAGACGAAGACAATGAGGATGGCCATGACAACTGTGGCAGAGATGATGAAGGTGATGCAGGAAGAGATGGTGGCGATGATGACCATGGTGGCGAAGATGGCCATAGTGAGGGCAAGATGATGCCCAAGACGATGGCGATGAAGACGAGGAAGATGAAGACGTAGGTGAGAAGATTGCGGTGATGATGGTGATGTAGGCAGAGATTGCGGCAATGATGAGGATGAAGATGGCTACTACAATGACGATGATAGCCACAACGAAAACTATGGCAGCGACGATGGAGGCGATGCAGACAGAGAAGGAGGAGGAGACAATTAAGGTGAGGACGATGAGGACGAGACGATGCTCAGCATGGCGTTGATGAGAGCGAAGAAGGTGAAAGCAACGAATATGCAGGCCAGAAGATGGCGGCGATGGAGATGAAGGCGGTGATGTAGACAGATACAATGGCAATGGTGATGAAGACTACGGCGGTGATGAAGGTGATGCAGGCGGAGATGGTGGTGATGACGATAGCGATAAAGAGGGCCATGACGAGAGCGAGATTACGCTCAAGACCATGGCGATGACAAAGGCAATGATGCAGGCGAAGCAGGTGAAAGTGATGAAGATGACGGCGAGAAGATGGCGGCGATGATGGTGATGTGGGCAAAGATGGAGGTGATGATGACGGTGAAGACCGCCACGAAGACGACGACTACGGCGGCGATGATGGTGATGCAAAGATGGAGGTGATGACGATGGTGAAGATGGCCATGCGATGGTGATGATGGAGGTGAGTATGATGAGGGCGCCAAGGATCGTGGTGACGACAATGGCACAATATAATAGACAGAGCAGCGATGGTGGCAGAGATATGGAGGCAACGACTACAAAGGTGAAGATGCTGATGGCCAAGATGAATATGATGGCAAGATAATTATAATGATGGCGAAAATGATTATGATCCTGGTGAGGAGGATGATGGAAGCAGGGAGCAAATGCGACCCACGCACTCTGTCCCGCTCAAAGGATAGACACCACGTTGGATAATTGTCTTCAAGTCCGAAACGAGGTCGGCATTCACAGGAACGCCAGTTCCGGGCCGCCAGCAAGCCGGCCCACGGCAGGGATATCCCAGGCAGCTGGGGGTCTCCCGACATGCAGCCGTCTACACTGAAATTAGCAGCATGTGACCAGCAGGCGGCGCCAAATCAGCAGCAGGAATGTCACAGTGGCCATGCTCGAGCACCGCCCAGTGAGGCTGCAGGGAGGCAGAGCTACACCCGGCCAGCGGGTCAGGTGGAAAAAACAAAACAAAAAAAAAACAGGTTGGAAGGGGAAACAGGAAAAAGCGGGCCGCGGGCGCCGGCAGCGGCAGTGGTAACGGCGTGGGTGCCGGTAGAGGCAGAGAGAGAAAGAAGGCGCTGAGAGAGAGAGAGAGAGAGAGAAGGGCGCTGAACTCATATGCAGGAATTTCACTGAACTATGGATGTTGAAGGGACAACTACACACTCTCAGGAGAGAGAGAGAGAGAGAGAGGAGGTGTGGCTACGCTCGAGAACCGCCCAGTGAGGCTGTAGGAAGGCGGAGCCATACCCGGCCAGCGGGTCGGGCGGAAAGAAACACGGGTCGGAAGGGGAAACAGGAAGAGCGGGCTGCGGTAGCGGCAGAGAGAGAAAGAGAGAGAGAGAGAGAGAGAGAGAGAAGGGCGCTAAACACATGTGCAGAAATACCGCTGATCCGTGGATATGAAGGCACGCCGACGCCCGCTCAGGAGAGAGAGAGAGGAGGCGTGGCTACGCTCGAGAACAGCCCAGTGAGGCTGTAGGAAGGCGGAGCCATACCCGGCCAGCGGGCCGGGTGGAAAAGAAACGCAGGTCGGAGCGGGCCGCGGTAGCGGCAGAGAGAGAAAGAGAAAGAGAGAGAGAGAGAGTGAGAGAGAGAAGGGCGCTAAACACATGTGCCGAAATACCGCTGGTCCATGGATATGAAGGCACGCCGACACTCGCTCGGGAGAGAGAGAGGAGGCGTGGCCACGCTCAAAGCTCGAGTATCGCCCAGAGAGGCAGTAGTAGGAGGAAATGCAAAACAGACGGCTCCAAACAGTGCAGCGCCAAAAAGGGTTGAAGAGGAGTCCGGCGAAGACGCGAGGAAGCCCTGCGAGTGTAGCAGGAGTGGTTTAGTGGCAGCGGAAGCGCCGAGAGAGAGAGGGAGAGACCGCCGCGGACGAAAGGGTGGCGTGGGGGCCTCGTGAAGGAAGCAGCAGCGGCGAAGAGAGAGGGAGAGAGACCGCCGAGGACGCGGAGATCGCGTGGAGGCCCCGCAGTGGCAGCAGGAGAGGATAAACAGCAGCAGCGTCGCTGGAGAGATGGCGGAAAGAGAGAGAACGCGGAGAATGCGTGGAGGCCCCGCAGGGGCAGGAGGAAGGGTTTAGCAGCAGCGGCAAGAGAGACCGCTCAAGGCCCGAGGAGACCGTACGGGAGCTGCCAGACCAGGTAGAGGAGACGACAGCCACAGCAGCCGAGACAAGATAAAACCACTACCAGGGAAGGCAGCCTGGAGCAGTGGCAGTGGAGGAGTCAGGGTGGACGGGAGCAGCTGGTCGCAGGAGACAGACAGGTGCAGAACCATCGTGTACCAGGTAAGGAGCGGTCGGCAACACCACATGCGAGGTTTGTTCAATGAGCAGGTAGAGAGGAAGTGACGGTTTAAATAGGGAAGGAAGTGGGAGGAGTGAGGGCGTGGATCACTCCCAAAAAATTAGTTATAATACATAACTCCACATAATCAGTCCACAGGCTTTGCTGTGTACTTCTTTAAAATCTTCTTCAAAAATTCCATCCTGGTCTTCCTATCCTTCTTGCTAATGTTTTCATATTCTGGTGAGGCCTCTGTACTTTTGTTTACTGTTATTTAGTACACCAGTGACGACTTTCTTATTTTGTTCAATGATTCTGATTGATTTTCCATCTTCTCTCAGCTACATAGTTGCTTGTTTTTCACCCATAGACAGCTTTCTGGTTTTCATGTTTGTTAGTCATCTAACTATAAGTCAGTCTGCACAGATAAAAACCCAAACCTGAATCTCAGCACTGTTTACTTCACTTCAGGTCATCACAACATTTACAAAAACAAAACAAAAAAACATTTGGACTTAAAAAGGGCTTAGTCATTCATTTGGAACTTTCAAGGCTAGTGTCAATAGACCCTAAATTCTAAATCCTTACAATTCTAATGCTACCAGAAATTATTGATAAATGGAAAACTTGTCTCATCTATCCACATACATTGTTCCAGTAGTGTTCTAGCTAATGGTAAACTCAGTCAGTAGGGCTAGCAGCCCAAAAAGTAACCAAATTAGACAAAACAGTGAGACAAAACCAAACAGGAGAAAAAAATTATATAGGAAACAAACAGGGATAACTTTCAGGGTGCAAATAGAACAGTTGACAATACTTTGCAAACCCCTAATTCTAACATCACCAGAAATGAGGCACACAAGCCCTATACAATTGTTAGAGTTAAAGCATGGAGATTACCAAACTACGTAATATGTTGTGAATAGAAACAAGAACTCAGTAAAAAAAAAAAGGTTTTCAATAAATATTAGTAACTAAGCTCATGGAAGAGGTAGGTCTTCAGCTGATTTTTGGAGATAGCGAGTAATTCAGCTGTTCGGACACTTATTGGGAAATGATACCAATACCTTAATACCAGGACAGAGAACATCCTGACTGCTTGTCTTCTATGCATTCTGACAGATGATGGTCAAGTTGAGCTGTTTCTGAAGCACAAAGGACTATGGGTACAGACTGAATTTTTACTAGTGCCATAAAGTAGAAAGTACTTGGACAATTTTGATCTTGTAGATCCGCATCAGGGTTTTATATCAGCTACAGGAAGCCAGTAAAGTGTGGGCAGTAAGGAAGAGACATGGCTGAACTTTGGAGGTTTGAAGACGAGTCAAGCTGCTGCATTCCTTATGGCACCGTTAGAAAGGCCAACCAAGAGCTAGTTGCAGCAGCCAGGTCTTGAGATGACAATAAACTGCACCCTAGACAGAAATGATGATTCTTCTCTGAATGTTGTGGAGGAGAAATCTGTATGATTGTATCAGGTTTGAAATGTGAATTGAGAAAGACAGCTGCTGGTCATCCACAACTACATACTGGTGGCTTGCTCCAAGAACCACCTTCTGTTTGGCTTCAGTTATTTGATAGATGTACTGAATCGTTCCAGATACAATCTTAAATTACCCATTTCCTTGTCCCAAGGCAAAAAGCTACCACACCATCTTTCATATTTGAGATGAAATTCTTATACTGCAGTACAGTGTTTGGTTTCCAGCCAACATGACATATGGCACGTTGTCTCATCTGTCCACATAACATTGTTACAGTAGTGTTCTAGCTCATCTAAGTGCCTTTAAGAATTTTGATTAGCAACCATTACCTCAAGTCTTATGTCCCATTAAAGAAAAATGTACTTAATGTAAATATTTGAGGTAAAAATCAATAAATCAATCCATCTATACATAATGCAAACACATGCAACTGTCTGCATTTTAAAATTGCAACAATAAGACTTAAAGGACTGTTAACATGCTCACAGTACCATACAAACTGGCTATAATAGTAAACATCTCCAATTTTTTTTTCTCGAAGGAGCAAAACAATGACAGTATACTGTTTATTTTTGCCAATATTATTAATTCTGACATCATGTTCCATTCAGTGTATATACAGCTTTGATGTCTCAAAAATAATTTCATTTTTGTGTTGTTTATTTGCATCGTGTTTGTTGTCTAAATTCAGGGGAATTTTAGTGTCTTTAGGCATTGAAATTTGAAGCAGCCTGGTCTGTAATGTTTTACAGCTTGTGAAATACAAGATTAAATTTGAACTGAAGCATGGCTGCAGTATAAACACTACCCGGACAAAAAAGGGTCACCACCTAGATTAAACTAAGCTATTAGGTAAGAGCCATCCATTTAAAAAATGTTGCATTTTTTTATTAAGTTTCAGCTGGCAACAAGTTATTTAACCCTACTTGAATCATGTGAGTAACTTCTCATTTGTTAAACAACCATGTGGAAAGACAGAAACATCCTGTGGTCATGGAAAGTATGTTAATCTGTTTCAAAAGGGTCGAAATATTGGCATCAAACAGAGAAAAATATTAAAATTGGGTTAAGAACTGACCAACGCATTATTAAAAAGTGGAAGGGCAGTGGGAAAACATCATCTTCCAGAAAGGAATGTGGTCAGAAAAACATCTTAAATGATTGTGATAGGGAATAACTTAAACATTTAGTGAAAACAAATCAGAGAAAAACAACACTAGAACTCAGGGATATGTTTAATAGTGAAAGTAAGAGCATTTCCACATGCACAAAATGCTTCAGTTTGCTAGGGAGAGTAAAGATTGGTCTCTGAAGCAATGGAAGAAGGTCATGTGGTCTGAAAAGTCCAGATTTATCAGGGTAAGAAGAGATGCCTCTTTTCTTACCCTGATAAATCTGGACCCTTCAGACCACATGACCTTCTTCCATTGCTTCAGAGACCAATCTTTACTCTCCCTAGCAAACTGAAGCATTTTGTGCATGTGGAAATGCTCTTACTTTCACTATTAATCTTTACCCATCATGCCTAGTGCCTGCTGTACAAACCTGTGGGGGCGGGGCTAAGATCTGGTGTTGCTGTAGTTGGTCAGGTTTAGGTTCAGCAACAGTATGTGCTGAAAGAATGAGGTCAGCTGACTACCTGAATATACTGAATATAGACCAGGTTATTCCATCAATGGATTTTTTCTTCTCTGATGACACGGCCATATTCCGAGATAACAATGTCAGGATTCATGGGGCTGGAATTGTGAAAGAGTGATTCGGGGAGCATGACATCATCATTTTCACACATGGATTGAGAGAGTTCATTTGGGATGTGCTGGAGAAGATTTTGTGCAGTGCTCCAAATCTCCCATCATCAAGACTAAAAGATCTTGGGGACACATTAATGCAACTCTGGACAGAAGTAAATGTTGTGACATTGCAGACTCTTGTAAAAACGATGCTACAATAAATGTTTAAAGCCAAAATCAAAGCTAAAGGTGGTCCAACAAGATATTAGCTCATGATCTTCCAGTGTGAAATGTGTTTCTGAACTCCTTAAATGTGGATTTGATGGGTTGCTGCTGCACGAGTTGCTTGGACGCGTTGATTACCTGGGAGGTGCTCTGGTTCCAGAGCAGGTTAGAAGATCATTTCTCATCGGCATAGCAGTCAGTGGGGAGAGGCAGGAGCTGAGAGATTTGAGTGAAGATGGAGAGAGAGAGGCGGAGGTAAAGAGGGGCAGAATTTGAGAGGGAGAAAGCGCATGTGACCCAGGCGAGGCACCCAATCAAATCCGGTAAGGGTGATTTTGATAAAGCGATGGAGCAGGATGTTGCACATAAACAAGCTAATCTTTTGGGTTTGCTATGACCTTTATTCGACCTGTGACCTACGTGTCTGTCTTCATCTCCACCAGCGAAGGAAAAGTAAAGATGGCCTCACCTGTGACAAACAAGATCAAACAGCTAAGGCCTGTTGGATTCCATTAAATAATACTGATGAAACTATTTGACACTTTTAACTCAACTGTTTATCTGAAGGGAGAGGGTTTGAGTCTCTGCTGCTTGAAATACAGTAGTTATAAGCAGTTAATTCCCTCACATACTTATTTTTTTCCAAGCCTGGTCATGTGAAACATCCTTGCAGATCCTTTTCTCAGACTTTCAAACCGAAAATAGCAGCATCAACTCACCAATCAGTCTTCCTCTTTATTCTATGTACTGTATCTCACCAACACAATACTTCAATTTAAAGGGTGCAGTAACAAAATATCCATTTAATCTGTTTATTTGGCATTAACATGCATTTTTGGTTACTGGATCACATTCAGATTTGAAATACAAGGTAAAAGCACATGCAGGATGCATTCTTTTGGGATTATGATCAGGAGGTGATCAGAGACTGTCCACATTTTATGAATTACATCACAAAAAGAAATCAGGCAGCTGACATGCTGCATTTGCAAATCCTACAGCATTGTAGATGAACCCACCCATCCCTTACACTGATGCCGTGTGGCATAAGATATCGGAGCATCCGAGCCTCCAGTACCAGGCTCTGTAACAGCTTCATCCAACAGGCAATCAGACTCCTCAACACACACACACACACAACAACACAAAGACTGTACTGAACCTCCCCATCTTTCTCTAAACATTCAACACTCAACACACAGAGAATGAGAGACTGTGACTGTGTATCTTTATAAGCAGTATTTGCTGTTAATTCTATTCCACTAATAACAATACATTCTCTACATCAGTAACTGCTGTGATTATCTATATTTTATACATCGCAGTATGTTACATATCTCTACCCTTTATCTACACCACACACACTTAGAGTGTACTGTGTCAATACTGCACTGTCCTGTCTGTTAAACTGTCTTGTCTGCTGTATATATTGTATTTATTTATTTATGTAGTGTTCTAGTTCTACTGCATGTTGCACAATTTGTTGCATGTTTCCACTTGTGTTGTCTATGTTGTCTATATTGCACTGTGCACTGTACTGCACTACACTGTGTGCACAGGTGAATGACAATAAAAGCCTCTTGACTTGACTTAAGGTGTAAATGAAATCTGTTTTTTATGATCAGTGGAAATACATTTGTCAAAAAATACAGTTTTTTTTCCATATAAACAAATAAAACATATATTTTTTTTAACTAGGCTGGTTTTATCAAAATACACATTTTACAAACACGTATAGCATTATCAGCATCAAACTTTTGCACCAAATAACACACACTTTACTTATAACCAGATTCCTGTCTAACCAATTACACACTGTTGGGCATAATGAAAAGCTCTCTCATCTTTAGTAAGCTTTTACATAATACTGAAATACAGTAGTTCTAATTGTAGAAAAATTCTTCAGATTTTCACAGGCACAGAAATATTTGCATATACACACACACACACATGCTGCTGTATTTCTTTTCACCAATCAAGACACAAAAATATACTGAAAAAAAAAGAAACTAAAAAAGAAAATTACAGAAGAATACGGCAAAAAATATCATTAATAATCAGTTATAACACCTATGTAGAAAGAGCAACAATGACCTGTTGTTTGCCAAATAGTGAACCCACAGCCTGATTATTAATGATTTTTAAGGCATTTACAACCTAATTAGTAACCATTATTAAACTAATTGTAAACCATTTATAAACCCTTTATAAAGGTAGTCTTATTTTAAAGTGGTACCGTAAAAAGTTGCTCATCTGTGTTCTTTTTGTAGTGCCTAATTCCTGATTGAAGCCTTAACAATTAGCCATTAAGGTGTTTGAGTTAAGGTGTTGAGTTAGGTGTTGTGTTAAAGAAGTGAACCTTGTTCAGCGCAGTTAAAAATTGCTGTTGAATTGCAAAATGTGTGTAAAGCAGAAAAAATGTTGGAGACTAGAGAAAGTCAATTTAAATAAATTGTGCTACACGTGTCATTTTAATGTGTTAGCAATTCTGTTGCAGTATGAACCAGATTTTTTTTTTCCTGATGGAACTATTATAGAAATGCAATGACCACATTGTAGAGCTTTGATCATTTGTTTTGTAAAATGAACGTCATGTAAGTTTTTATTAGCTTTTTTAGAGGTAAAATTGAAGCCCTCTTCCCATTCAACTTCCTGTTTCATCTCTGGAGCTCTTGCCACTGAACCCTTGTCATGGAATAAGAGCAGTATGCACTTGAGGCTGATGAATCTAAGGTTGATGTTATGGATGAGACAGATGCTGATTGTTTGCCTTAAGAGGACACATCTGTTAAGATTGGAGCCAATTTCCAAGTTGAAGTTGAAGCCTCATATTTCAGTGTTCATATGCTCTAATGACAAACAGCCGAACACTGTTTGTAGAAAATGATCCTCAAACGGCTTTTGCTGATAATTGGACAGGCTGAATCTCGAATGGATTCCTAATCTCTAGGTAGTGCACTGCATGAGTCATAAAAGCAGCACTTTTTAAGCACAGTGTTTTTTAAGTCTAACAGTCTAAGTCATTTGAAATTCAGATCTCTACTGGACATATCACTCAGGGAATGTGTGTAAGGTCTAGAGTTTCCTGACTCATACAGGATTTTAGGAGGAGGAAGCTATTTGGAATTCAGTCGAGTTAATTGGGTTCATTTGCGTGATGTTACTGGATTAAACATGCAGTTGCAGATCATTTGTAGTGCAGGCAATAGTAAAATGTTCACATTTCAGACAGATTAAGATAACTTATCCACACAAATGTGAATCATTAATCAGAAAAAATTGGAATTGAACAATTTACTGCCAATATAGCATTGAACCTCTGACAATTGACTGTTGTCTAAATTGTAATCCTGTATTTTCCATTGCCAAGTTAAATAGCAATACGGCAGGAATTTACGAGACCACCACAGCCATTAACGTAGATATCTATATTTGTATATCGTATATATATATATATATATATATATATATATATATATATATATATATATATATATATATATATATATAGTATACTTATACAAGCACCATTGCTATTTAAATTATGCAGTTGGAAGGCATGCAACTAGAATGGTTATGGGGTTTAAGATAACATCGCATTGCGTAGGGTGTGAGATAGGGCCCTCAGTATTTTTAAGGTATCCACACTGCCTCTGAGACACATTTTTTTTCTATCATATTTTTTGGACTATAAGGGGCACCGGATTATAAAATCTATTTTCTGGTCTATTTCCATAAATAAGAGATCATAAGTTACATTAAGCGACATTAGTAAGGACACTTACTTTGAAGTGAGCAAGGGTGTCGCCATATTTCCCTTCTGATGGGGACGCTGGGAAAAGCACCAAAGTAAACAAAACTGTTCTTAAATTCTTAAAAAAAAAAAAAAGATCTCTTTCAAAGTCAAACCAGTGCTGGGTGTTAATCTATACAGATTTCTTTCCTGAAAATTGTTTATTTGGGTGTTTAAAGCGCTTCCATTAATTTACAGTAAGCTTAGATTTATAATAATTTGTCGAAGGGTGAGCACTAGCCATTTGCAGGTGTTAGCAGCAGTTAGCCGTGGTTAACAGTGGTTAGATGTGGTTAGCCGTGGTTACCAGTACTTAGCAGCGGTTAACAGCACTTAGCAGCGGTTAGCCGTAGTTGTCAGTGCTTAGCTGCAGTGAACAGCAGTTACCAGTACCATTAGCAATGCTTAGCTTAGCTAGTGCTGTGGTTAGCGGCTAATGCTAAAACTTTACTAAAACTCCTGTATAACACAGGACTGCTCCTTACAGCCTGACTGATTATAAGGTGTACTGATGATTTTTGGGACAGTTTTATGGATTTTAAGTGCTTCTTATTGTCCAAAAAATGTGGTAACTTTTGTTCTCAGGCGGATCCAGTTTCTCAGAAGCAGACTCATTGTGCCTGACTGTCTCAGTTTTCTCGGAAACAAACTCTGATTCCTGAGGCAGAGGTGAAGGTTTCTGAGACAGACACTGGCTCATTGAAAAACACATGAATTCTCAGAGGCACACAAAGATTCTCTGAGGCAGGGACTGGCAGGCCTGAGCCGGGCTGAGCTGAGTCGGAGGCAACAGGAGGCAGCGAAGCCGTGTCTTCCCCAGCTGGTGTGCTAATTGACGGTGGGGTGTGGAGCTGCCAGATGGACTGAGGGTGGTGTAAATTGATTCCTTGCATTCGTCTTCATTAAGGCGCCAGGCTCTGGGGCCTGACCATGCTGGGCTTTCCAGGGAAAAGTTGCGAGGGAGGAGAGACACAGATGAGCGCGAGCGAGTGCACGAGCGTGCATGTGTGTATTAGAGCGTATGTCGCGTATCAGACTATCCTGGGAGGAACAGAAAAGCGTTAGGTTGACTGGAAAGGTGCTCACTGTCTGTGAATCAGTTGTGACTACTGGTTGGGGGATGCTACACTTTTTGATGTGTTTGTGTGTGAGTGTGTACGAGAGTTTGTATCTGAGAAAGAGAGATGGAGAGAGAGAGAGAGATGCCATGCCTCAGTGAGCTTGTTCAGAAGCAGATTGAGGTTTACACACAGGCGGTTGCAAGGTCACCCCTCAGCCTGAGAGGAAGTGCGCTGTTGGAGAAGTGTGCAGTCGCTACAATCATAAAGCCCATTGTCACTCTCTCACCGCCTCGCTCCCTCACACGCTCCGTGCCACACAGACTGCTCTGTGTCAGCATCCATCTGACATGGGTCAGGCCCTCCCTCTATCACCCCGCACTTCTTCTTCTGTCTGGGTTTCTGGCAAGGGCAATCAGTCGACCCTGCGTCACTCGCTGCATCTCTAACTCTCACTATCTCTTCTTCTGCCTCAAGCTTTAAGACTTTTGCACACAGCTTGTGTAATTTACAGTCTGGACATTCAAAAAACAACAGTTATAAGCAAATTTACTGTACTTTAACCCTTTGTAGTCTAGATTTCTGTATATCTTCTTAAAGGTGTCCTTCTGCTAAAATTCACTTTTTCTTGTTCTTTGTGAAATACTATAGGGCTCTCTTCCTCAGCCTCCATTGTCTGCAGTAGCTTGTAAAATAAAAGTATGGCGTCACATTAATGTCAAAAGTCGAGGGTGCGAAAATAGAAGTCGGGGGCATGTTTTAAGTTTTTGCGTGTGTAAATGAACTTCTCATGTGCAAAAAAAATGTGAAACTATCGCGCAAAAAAGGGAATTGTCTGCGCGCTGAAGAAAATGTTGTTCTCGAGATTTATTTTTCTCCTCTCAGGCAGGGCCGGGCTCACCTCCCTCAGCGAACGCTATTGGCTGATATCTCCAAGGTTCGTGACGCACCGCCTACCTCCACGAGCCAGAGGAGGGCGGGGACAGAAGGACGGCAGGAGAGTTAGCTAGCTGGTTATGCTAACATCCAAACAACCCGCTCTCCAGCGCTGTTGTATTTTTGCAACCTCAACTTTTGACATTGATGTGACGCCATAGAAAAGCCTCAGAAAAACAAGTCGATCAGAGAGATGTTAGGGTGTCTCGCACACCTCGGCTCAGGACCCGCAGACAGAGCTTAATCCGGGATGCAGCAGAGCCGTCTCATTAACTAAAGAAGAGCTTAAAGCTCTGTTTTCCGCAGCTAGTAAACGTTAGCTATTTTGTGTAAGCAACTATAAGTTTAAATTAGATGATGTTGTTTTGGTGGTTGAAATGGGTTTACCTGACTCACAACAGTAGTAGAATATGTGAATAAAATAGTCTATAAATAACCATTAGAAAATAATTTGCTTGGCACAACAGTCATGATGGTGTAGAGATAATGTGGGTCACACCAAATGTCACATTTGCATACAGTCTAATCCACCATTACTAAGATACAGCCTAGAAAATACAGTTTTAGTAAATCAACTTCCCTTTATTTTAGTAATTCCTCTTCATATAAATCAAAGCCCTCAGGCTCTGCTGCTTCTCTGCTGCTGTTTCCAAAAGCAACGCACAAACTGCTTCCACACGTCTCTCTCTAATAAAGATTAACAGCTATCTGGTGTTGTAGGCATCTCTCAATAATTTGCTGTGTTCCCATTGGCCAGTTTCACACAAAAAAATAGAACTGAGTCCAAAATTTACAATGGAAAGGGCAAAGACACACACAAATCCACCAGTCAGACAGCGGGAGAGACCCTTTGTACGTAGAAAATGCCACTGTTGCCCCAAACACTTCACCCTACCCAGGGCAACATTTTATAAGGCACCACTTTTGTTTTATTCTATACACTACAAACAGCATTCCTCCCAAATTTCAAATAAAAATATTGTAATTTAGAGCATTTATTTTTTAGAAAATGAGAAATGGCTGAAACAACAAACAAGATGCAGAGCTTTCAGACCTCAAATAATGCAAATAAAACAAAGTTTTAAGAGTACAGAAATCTATATTTGGTGAAATAACCCTGGTTTTTAATCACAGTTTTCATGCATCTTGTCATGCTCTCCTTCACCAGTTTTACACACTGCTTTTGGATAACCTTATTCCACTCCTGGTGCAGAAATTCAAGCAGTTCAGATTGGTTTAATTACTATGATCATCCATCTTCCTCTTGATTTTATTCCAGATGTTTTCACTTTGGTAAAATCAAAGAAACTCATTTTTCACTCGTTTTTAAGTGGTTTCTTATTTTTTTCCAGAGCTGTATATAGTTTTACAACCACTGCCTTAAAGTGAGCTGCTTAAACATGTTCACATGATTGCCAAATTAAAATGTCTGTTGATAGTGTTGAATTTGTTTGTTTATGGGCATGAAGAACTGTACGGTGGAAACACTGTACAATGAAAACAATTGTGAAAATTACTCCTAATTGCTGAAGAACGTGGCTGCCCAAGTGTACTTTTTTCACTGTTATATTTAATATCTAACATACAATACTAGTCAAAGTTTGGACACACCATCCAATACAATGTTTTTCTTCTTCTTTTTTTTCCTACATTGTAAATTAATACTGAAGTTGTTTAGACTATGAAGGAACACATTATGTATCATGTAGTAACTTAAAAGTGTTAAGCAAACCAAAATACTCTGTGAAGCATTTAGATGGTGTTATATGGGGTGATGTTACCTTGCAGTTTCTGAGGCTGTTAACTCTGATGAACTTATCAAGTCAAGTCATGAGGCTTATATTATCATTATGTCACGGAATAGCAGGCAAGGAGACGTGGAGGCGGACGTAAACGCAGGTAAGATGGATTTATTAAATAAATAAATAAAGAAACAAACCAAAACAAACCAAAACAAACGAGAGGTATCGATAACATAAACGGGCAAGGAAAAAGGGAAAACAAACGAGGAACTAAACAAGACAGAAAATAAACTTAACAGGACACGGAAGACTAAACAAAGGAATAAACAAGATATAAACAAGATTAAATAAGAGGTAAACACGGAGTAAATGCAAGATGAACCGTGGCTAGACAAAACAACAGGAGAAGGTGCAAAGACCGACAAACACAGGACTATATATACACAGGAAACGCACACACAAAACTACGAACACCTGAGAAGGTAACGAGGGGGCGGAGCTACAAATTAGACACAAGGGTAAACGTGAGTGGAAAACTACTGGGGAGCACACTGGGAAACGGGGAAACACAGGGCAACAGGGCAAGGACGTGACACATTACATCTGAGTACAGCTACACACTGCAACAAAATGATCTTCCTCCAGAACCATGGTGCAAAATAAAACAACAATACGATAGACAACATACAGTGCAAAATTGCAACAATAGTGCAAAATAAAACTATAACTCTACAATAAATACAACAGATTAGACAGTTTAACAGACAGGACATTGCAGTACCGATACGGTATAGTAAAATCTACATGTAGCATACTGTAATATATAGAACATACATGATCACAGCTGTTACTGTTGTGTGAGTGTGTTGGGTGTGTGGTGGTTGTGTGTGTGTGTGTGTTGGGGAGCTGTTGGAGCTGTTGCAGAGTCTGGTGGTGGAGGCTCGGATGCTCCTGTGATACAGAGGTTACTTGTGGTGTTTCTTTCATGGGGCAGTCCTAATGAGTGCCAGTTTCATCCTGACATTTATTATGCTCTTTGCGTTTGAGGACACTTCAAAATGTTTGAAATATTTTCAGATTGACTGAGCGAAAACAATTTTGTAGTTACTCAACACATTAAGAGAAAAGAACTGACTGAAAAAAGGCCAAGAAGTGCAAAGCTGCTATCTAAGCTATTTAATCTTAAAAAAAAAAAAAAACATATTCTGGTTTGTTTAACACTTTTGTTGGTTACTAAATTATTCCACATGTTTTTTCTTTATATTTTGGAAGACTTCAGTTTTATTCTACAATGCAGATTTCTCTTTTCTTTCTTTCCATTTTGTAGCCCCACATATTCTGCTCAGACCATCCTGTCACTCACACTCAATGATGTCACAGCACAAATAAAAATATATCTACATCAAAATAAAAAAAACTGACTCGAAGAGGAACCACCCGCCACTGGTCACATGGCAGGCTCTTATGAAATAAGCAGTTAAGGAACACCCCAGTGCTTCTCCACTACTTGCTAATGACAAGTCATGCTTGCCAGCACATCCAGCTTCTTCTGAGATTAAAATAATTGAATAATAAAAGGCGAAGTAAACAAAGAGCCGTGAAAAAAAAAAATAATAATAACGCTGGGCTACTTTTGCTTCGCTTGCATTTTAATGAAGGTTATGTCATCAGAGATAAAGGGTTTGATGTGGGACGATGACTTCAAACGCTCTTTCTCAGTGGAGTGTGGTGGGGGTTAGCCCCCTGGAGCAGCAGATTCCACAGCATTCACTCATGCTACCTGGATTACACACTGAGCCAAAAGCCACATGCCAAAGCTGTTACTTAAGTCCTGTAACAGGAAGGCAAGGGTTTTTCTCTCTATTTACTTCTTTTTCTATATCTTCCTTTTTCTTTTTGACTGCCTGCCCATCCACTTCTCTCTCTCTCTCTCTCTCTCTTCCGTTCCCTTTCTTCTTCCTCTTCCTTTTCCCCCGCTTTGGGGACTTTAAGGAGCTTATAGTGTGTTATTGCTCTGGATGCTTGCGTTGGTCTCAAATCCCTGGAGAGCTCTTGACTGTCACTCCAAATATAGCATGTTTTTATGATTCAGTCTCCACAGTGCTGCAGTGGGTGCCCTGCTGCCAGCGCTTGCCAGCTTACACACACATACATACAAACTCATGCATTCTCTGCATATTTCCTTTGCACATCCTTTACATCTGGCTGTCCATGCCTGGCCTTCAGAATCACAGCAGAAAGCTGTTCTAAAAAACGGTAACTGGAATTTGATTCGTGCATGTTACCACATTCCTGATTTCCTCTGTTAGAGCATATTTATCACTGTATAAGCTTTTTTTTTTTATCTAGACACAGGTAGGCAGAATAATAAAGGTAAAGTAGACCAAAACAAACAAACAAAAATACAAAAAAAAAAAAAAAACGTAGGAACAGGTTGGACAGACTAGAGATTTTTAATTTTGTTTTCCTGGCCAATGCATGGAAAGACAGACTCTGCAACAGCTTCGTCCACGAGGCAGTCAGACTCCTCAACACACAGAGACAGTGCTGAACCACCAGCCCCCCCACGACCCCCCAATTCCATCAAAACTATAAACTCTTTATATGTATATATATATGTTCTATATGTTACAGCAAGTTGCATATCTCTGTACCTTTTCCTCGTTAGCACATTTCATTGTACTGTATTGGTACTACACTGTCCTGCTTGTTAAATTGTCTCTTGTCCATTGCATTTATTATATTAATTGTACTGTTAGTTTTATGTTGCACAGTTGTTAGAGGTTTGCGCTTTATGTTGCCTATATTGTATTGTTGATCTATGTTACACCATGCTTCTGGAGCATGTGTGAAAACTGTGTACCTGTACTCAGATGTCATGATAGTAAAAGGCCTCTTGGCTTGTCTTGACTGGGACAGGAACAGAAAAGGGTGAGGTCAAACCAAGGAAACCATGGGTCTGTATCATGATGCATGTTTTTATCTTTAAGTAAGGTTTGATCTTGAACTCTAGATTTTTTTTTTTTTTTTGTAGTAGTAGTAGTGGGCCAGCTTTAGTGGAATACATCACCATGATCAATTCTGCAGCATGCCTTACCTGCCTACCTTACCTCAGGGCAGGATGAACTCAAGATTTCAAATCATCACCAACAGCTTTTAGGTCAATCGGGTACAAGTTTTCTCTAATGGAGATGGTCCTCCTTAAATTTACCTCTCCGTCACACCTACTGTAGATCTTCCTTTCTTACATGTTAAGTTATGCTGCTACTCAGCCAGCATTTCGTTCACTTTTATTCACAGTTGAATCAACATGACTTTAGGGGTAAATGAAAACTGAAGGACTACATGTTTTGATTTTGAAAGATGACTCAACGTCTTACATTTCAACATTTAATAAACTATAGATTAGGGGTCGGCAATAGGCATGAAACATAAGCATGAAACATCTGGCCTGTGAGGTTGTTTGAAATATAATGAAAAAAAAAAAATGCGCTGTGACTTTAGTTTCCACCCGTTCTCGTCTTCCCGCTCGTTCTCAAGCTCCCTATCTTCTAATAACTGCAGTTTTTCATGGCTGTGTCCACTAGCTGGGGCAGCGGTAGTGTTTTTGGAAGGTAAAGACACCAACGAACACTGGGGCGGAGCTGCAGACAGGAGCATGTGGGAAAATCACAGGCATGAGGAAAAGGTAAACAAAAACACGAGCACAGATGGGACACACAGGGAAACAGGGCAAGGACGTGACACAACTATAGGAAAAGGAAAAGTTTGCTTACAAACTTCATTTTCTAGTTTTTATCAATAATAGGTGGACCGCGGTCCAGGTCCGGACCCAAACGTTGTCCAATGCGGACCCAAACCTACTGAGAAGGATTTAATTTGGATACGTGCTTTGCGGCGCAGTAAACTCACAGACCAATCATGTGTGGTGTAAGATCACCAAACGCTCTCTTCAGTCAATCAGATCTGTGCAGACGCAGTAAGAAAAAAATAAATAAATTAACACATGGCTCCTCGCGCGGGATCGAACCCGTGTTGTCAGGGTCGCGGTCCCAATGCTCCGTTGAATTGGGACGCGGCCATGAAAAAACGCCTTTATAAGGAGATAGGGAGCCCAGGAACGGGCGGAAAGTCACGCCGAGTGCAACAGAGTAACAGGTGAGAAATGTAAAGAAAATCTGGCCAGAGAGGCATTTTATTATTATTATTATTATAATTATTATTATTATTATTATTATAATTATTATTATTATATATATTTTTTTATCATAGTTCAAACAACCTTACAGGATATAGCACTGAACCATAACACAAGTTAACAATCGGTCCGGACCTTGGCCTGTCGAAATTTTCTCTAACTTGACCATACTGAATTCTAATTAAATACCCCTGGACTAGAAGAGGACCAAAACACACAGGGCAACAACATATTCAGAGCGTCTGTCTCTGACTTTACAAATACAAGTTAGAGCACATGGGTAGGACCATGAATTTAAACCATGTTTAAAAACTCCAGCTGCACGGCTGTGTCTGAGCCACTCAAACCAGCAGTTATTGAGATTGACCCACCACCCGAATGACTGTCCAGGCCTGACCTTCGGAATCACAACAAAAAAGCTGTTCTAAAATTCAATAACTGCAGGCTGGTTTGAGCATTTTCCTAATTCCTGATTTCCTCTACCACATCATATCTATCACTAGGGGTGGGCAATATTATATTGTATACAATATATCGTGACACAGAAATATCATGATATTAAAAATCCATATCGCGATAATAGGGATGTTTTGTCTTAAAAGTAGTCTAATATTTACTGTGAAGCTTTAGGTGTGTTTATTGTATAATTGTTTAGTTTGCAGTTTATATGCATGCAAATAAATATTCTGCAATATTATTTGCTGCATTATATTATTTTATGCTATATTATTTATTTTGCCACATTATGATTATTCCGTTATACTTTTATACTATATTCCTGAAATTAATTAATTAATTTTCTGTTTTCCTATATCATCAAGTATATTGTTATCGCAAAAATACCCTGAAATATCGTGATATTATTTTAGAGCCATATCGCCCACCCCTATCTATCACTAAAATATCACTAATGTGTTTTTTTTTTTTTTTATCTAGACACCGATAGGCAGGACAGTGAAGGGGAAGGAGACCAAAACAAAAACAACAGCATTAAAAGCATGTGGGAAATAGTAAGACAGACTAGACAGGGACAGGAATAGAAAAGGGTGAAGTCAAACCAGGGAAACCATGGGTCTCATGAAGCATGTTTTTACAGGTACAGCTTCAGGTTTGGTTTGATCTAACTCTAGATGTTGTTTTTTTTTTTTTTTTGTGCTAGCAGACCAGCTTCACCAAAAGGTTTTAGGTTAATCAGGGACAAGTATTTCTAATGGAGGCATTTCTGAGTGGAGAAGGGATCAAATATTGTGTTTAATGGAATAAGTGTGCTGGACATGAGCGGCTGGTGGGGCAAT
Organism: Astyanax mexicanus; assembly: GCF_023375975.1. Taxonomy (NCBI): domain Eukaryota; kingdom Metazoa; phylum Chordata; class Actinopteri; order Characiformes; family Acestrorhamphidae; genus Astyanax; species Astyanax mexicanus. Next base: position 35,117,931 of record NC_064409.1, on the reverse strand, counting down.
GGAGACTTCAGAAGGGGAAACTCAGACCTCAGTAGCTCATTCACTCATAGTAAAAACAAAGAGTTAGGTTGAAATAAAGTTTCTAATTGAGCACTGAATTGATTTTCTGACTGAACATAACCTGGAATCGGATTCATCCGCTCTGAAAGGAGACCGCATCACACCCGCCCAGTTTAAAATGATTCTCCTGCATGATTGGTGCAATTACCCATTCTCACCAGAGAGGGCCCTAAATCCCAAAACTTACAGACATCAACTTTTACTCTCCATCACACCTACTGTAGATCTTACTATAGATTATATTCCCTCTTCATTCTACACTGTACAATGTATGGATCTTCAAGTTTTTTTTTACAAACTTCTTTTGTCATTGTGGAGCAGCTAGGTAGGGTTCTCTAATAGAGTAAAGGACAGTGAGTGAACACAAGGTTTAAAAACTCAAGCAGCACTGCTGTGTCTGATCCACTCATACCTGCAGTGCTAAACATGACCCATAACCAAATGAAGAGGGGTTAGGATGAGTCAGAGGGCCATTTGATTGTTATCTCTATATTTGTCTGGAAGGCTCAAAATAGTGATGCTGTGGTTTGGAAGAGCATCTGGCTCATCAGCCGGTCCTGCCCCTCCCTCTACCTCTCTTTCTCTTTCTATCTTTCTCTTTGCCACGCTGTTTGCCATGCTGCTCGAGTCGGCAATAAAGCTGTGCCTCAGGCAAAGACAGATACTGTAACTTGCTCTCGGGTACATATGAACCCACATTATGATGTTACATCAGAATAGGGCAGTTTCTCTTCTGATGACTTACTTTTAATTGCATTCTAAAAAAAAGCTCTCTTTTGTTGTCTACCTAAAGCTTATTTCACAATTGTGGTGAGATTTGTGTTATCTGCATTTGGCGTATTACAGAACTGTAATAGGGACAGTTACATAATTTATCATCTTGTTATGTAATGTATTGCATATACAGTATTTTATTTAATTTATATAATGTATGTGACTTTTTCCGTATGTTTTACTGTCATGACAGTGTCAGTTGTGTGTTAGTCTCAGTTACCAGTGATGCTGACTAGGCCTCTTAATGACCTTGAAATACTTCTTTCGAAAAAACTCATTATTTGCCCTGGCTGTGTGTCTTGGGTCATTGTCATGCTGGAAGATCCAGCCACGACCCTTCTTCAATGCTCTTACTGAGGGAAGGAGGTTGTTGGCCAAAATCTTGCGATATATCACTTTATTCATTCTTCCTTTAATACAAAGGAGTTTTCAGAAAAGCACCCCACATTATGACACTTCCACCCCCATGCTTTACAGTTGGGATGTGTTCTTGGGGTTGTACTCATCTCTTCTTCCTCCAAACATGGTTCTATTTTGGCTTTTATCTTTCTGTTGAAGCTGAAAATTAGAATTTGCATCACCTAATGTCAATAACAGTGGACAAATAATAAATGCTTCTAAAATTAATCTCTTATGCTATATTACTGTTAAATAAACCAATCATCAGATTCCAAATGTCCAAATATCTATACTTGCACTTCTAATTTTCTGCTTTCAGGTGCTGACAAAATGATGCTGGAGAAAAAGTTGGTACAGTCTCGAAAATGCGAAAAAGTGAAAACCAAAAAGTGTTTATTACATTTTTTTTTTTTACTTTTATTTGATTTCACAGCAGAAGAACACAATATATTTTTTTGTTATAGCTGCTCAGCTTTATTACATTTATTAATATACAGTACTAGTCAAATACTTGAACACCTCTTCTCATTCAATGAGTTTTCTTTCTTTTTATGTTTTTTATACGTTTAATATTAAACATACAACATAGCTATAGCTACAAAGCTATACAGAAACATGCAGAATTATACAAGAATATATTTTACACTTTAGATTCTTTAACTTTGAGGACAGATCTGCACACTCTTGGTATTTTAATGTCAGTGTTTCATGAGGTAGAGTCACCTAGAATAGTTTTCTCAGCATCTTGAAGGAGCTCCTGGAGGTGCTGAACAATAGCTGCTGTTTTTTCTTTCACGCTGTTAAGCTTCAGCTCATCCCAAAGCACTATCTCAGTTGGGTTTAGAAAAGGAGATTGTGTAGGCCAACCTTTTTTTGTTTGTTTACTACATTTTTACATACTTTTTGCACTGAGTGTAATGTACCAGGCGATGAAAATGTTCAGGGGCTTTTTTTGTCCCATTCTTTCTGCAAACATGTCAGAAGATTTCCAGCAATAGGGGATTGCTATTGCTTTTTTTCATTTCGAAATTCTCCACACATTTCCTTATAGTGTATGCAGTGTGTGGTTTTGCATTGTCTTGTTGAAAAGTGCATAATCCCTAGAAAATATGTGTTTTATGCTTTCTTATTTTATTAATTAAATCTTAATTTGATCATATTGTGGCGGCTCTGGGTTGTGTGTGTGGCTGCCTGCAGTCATGTTTCTGTTCTCCTGTGTGCGAGGATGACAGGGGTGGGGCATCTCCCTTGGGAGGGGTTATGCAGAGAGGGTGGGCACCACTCTGGATCTGCCATCTGGGAGACACACAGCTGGGTTGGTGGCCTTCTGGCTATTTGAGCTCTGTGGTGATGGTTTTAGCTCTCCTAGTCTTGTTAAAGGCTGTAAGTGAGTGGCAAGCCGGTTCAATAAAGGAGCTGTTGAGCATTCAGCATGAGTCTCACGGGTCTTCCTTCCTCTTCCACGCCACATTTGGTGTCAGAAGTGACCCTGCTGGAAGATATTGAGCTGCTGGCAGGGGAAATCGAACGGCTGAGGAGGAAGACAGCGGACCAACGGACTAGAGGCAAGGCTCTCCAGCGGAGTGGACTCGGACCTGACGGCGCCAGCGGGCTGTTCGGAGGTCGTGGTCGGGGAGAGGACGACGTGAGCACGGCGGCGCTGGCTCCCAGAGCGGATGGCGCGAGGACGGCGGTGCTGACTCCCAGAACGGATGGCGCGAGGACGGCGGCGCTGGCTCACGGGGCGGATGGCGCAAGGACAGCGGCGCCGACTCGCGGAACGGACGGCGCGATGATGGCGGCGCAAGCCTCCGGGATGGCGGGCTTGACGGCTCAACCCCGCCTTACCCCCTACGACGGCAGCGACTTCGACTCCGCAGTGTCTCACCTTGAAATGGTGCTCGCCGCGATTCAGGCGGCTAACCTGAAGCTCAATCCGGCAAAGTGTAATCTGCTAAGGCAGCGCGTGAGCTTCCTGGGCCACGTAGTGAACGGTGCTGGCGTGGAAACCGATCCCAAAAAGACGGAGGCGGTCCGTGACTGGCCCACACCGCGAGATGCAAAAATGGTTCGCAGCTTCGTGGGGCTTGCCTCGTATTACAGGCGGTTTATTAGGGGGTTCGCGGACGTGGCAGCGCCGCTTCATGCTCTGACTAAGCCTAGTGTGAAATTCCGCTGGTCCGACGAGGCGGAGCGGGCATTCGAGGAGCTAAAAAGCCGCCTGTGCAATGCTCCGATTCTAGCGTATCCGAAGGTGTCTGAGAGTTTCACTGTGGATACTGATGCGAGCGACCACGGCCTCGGAGCAGTCCTGTCACAGGTTCAAGACGGCTCCGAGCGCGTAATAGCGTACTATAGCCGCCGCTTGGACAAGGCGGAGCGCAACTATTGCGTAACGCGCCGGGAACTACTTGCAGTGGTCGAAAGCCTTAAACATTTCCGAGCGTACGTGTATGGGGTGCCCTTTCTGCTGCGCACTGACCACGCCTCGCTACAGTGGCTCATGCGTTTCCGCGAGCCCGAGGGCCAACTCGCGCGCTGGTTATCTAGACTCCAGGAGTTTCGTTTTGAGGTTGTGCACCGCCCGGGCCGTGGCCAGAGTAACGCGGATGCTTTGTCGCGCCGGCCGTGTGTGGCCGCCGACTGCAAACATTGTGCTCGTGCTGAGGAGAAATCTGCTGAGACCGCACGCTGCGCTGCAATCTCCGGGGATGTTACTGGCGCTGTCGGGGTGGCTCCGTAGAGCAGCTCCGCGATGTGCAACGGGCGGATCGCGAATTATCGTGGGCAGTACACGCGCTCAGTGCGAACGTCACACCGTCGTGGGGGGAGGTGGTGCCGCTGGGCCCGATTGCTAAGGCGTTGCACTCCAACTGGGCTAGTTTTAGTTTGTCCGACGGCGCGCTGTGCCATACCTGGGAGGATCCGGCGAACGGGCGGCGCGTTTTTCAGGTGGTGGTACCGCGGGCGCTTAGGGGATCGGTCCTATGGGGAGTTCATGGGTCACCTGGGGCTGGGCACTTTGGTGTCCCCAAGACTCTGAAGCGCCTGAGGCAACCCTTCTATTGGCCTGGGTGTAGAACCGACGTGGAACTCTTCGTGCACTGCTGTGACGTGTGCGCTGCCAAGAAGGGCCCCTCGAGGGCACCCCGCGCCCCACTTCACCCTTACCAGTGCGGCAGCCCGATGGAGCGGGTGGCCGTGGATGTGCTGGGCCCCTTTCCGGTGACGGACTCTGGAAATCGCTTTGTTCTGGTGGCGATGGACTATTTCAGGAAGTGGCCAGAGGCCTACGCGGTGCCGGACCAAGGGGCGGTCACTACTGCGGATATCCTGGTGCGGGAGTTCTTTTGCAGATTCGGGGTTCCGGAAGAACTGCACAGCGACCAGGGGAGAAATTTCGAGTCTGAGGTCATGGCGGAGGTCTGCCGCATCCTGGGAATCCATAAGACCAGGACGACGCCCCTTCATCCGCAGAGTGACGGACTGGTGGAACGTTTTAACCGCACGCTGGCGGCGCAGTTGGCCATGGTGTCGGACAAGAACTAGCGTGACTGGGACAGGCACCTGCCGGAAGTGCTGCTGGCCTGTCGCTCCGCTGTGCAGGAGACGACGGGATTCACGCCGGCTCTGCTTATGTTCGGGCGCAAACTGAGGACGCCGGTCTCCCTGGCTTTTGGGGCGCCTCCTGACGGGGGCGGGTGCGCTTCGGACACGCCCACTTTTGTCTCGGACCTTATGTCTTCGCTGGAATTAGCACACCGTCTAGCGCGCTCCAACCAGTCTCCTGCCGGACAGAAGCAGAAGCGTGCGTACGACATGCGCTGCTTTGGGGACCCGTTGGCGGTGGGGGCGAGGGTTTGGCTATATAACCCTCAGCGGAAGAAGGGACTGTGCCCGAAGCTCCAGTCGGCCTGGGTGGGTCCGTGCTTGGTGCTGTCCAGGCTGGGGGAGGTGGTGTATAAGATCCGGTGGGGCAGACGCACTATGATTGTGCACCGTGATAGGCTGGCCCCCTATAGGCCGAGACTGTCGGACACTGTGGACGGTGGTGCGGAGCCTGCCGGCCTTGCACTCATGCCTGACCTGAACTCTGGCTCTTCGGATCCGCTGGCAGGCGGTGCCGTGCCCGGCCCCTCCAGGCTGCCGCGGGCACGGAGGCCGCCCGCCCGCCTTAATGACTTTGTTTGCGACTGATTGTAAAAAAAATAAATAAAAAAAATGTTCTGTTGTACACGGGGTTTGTGTTGGGATGGTGGGGTCGCCGGGACGGCTGACCCTTGGGAGGGGGGCTATGTGGCAGCTCTGGGTTGTGTGTGTGGCTGCCTGCAGTCATGTTTCTGTTCTCCTGTGTGCGAGGATGACAGTGGTGGGGCATCTCCCTTGGGAGGGGTTATGCAGAGAGGGTGGGCACCACTCTGGATCTGCCATCTGGGAGACACACAGCTGGGTTGGTGGCCTTCTGGCTATTTGAGCTCTGTGGTGATGGTTTTAGCTCTCCTAGTCTTGTTAAAGGCTGTAAGTGAGTGGCAAGCCGGTTCAATAAAGGAGCTGTTGAGCATTCAGCATGAGTCTCACGGGTCTTCCTTCCTCTTCCACGCCACAATATTATATAACTTACACTTATTTACACTCTTTTTCATGTATGTTGGCTGCTTATTGTTCTTTGTCCTTTTACCTAAGATTGTTAAGAAATGTTTTCTCGTCAATTTCTGTTTCCAGTCAAAAGTTTGAAAACACCTTCTCATTCAATGTTCTTTATTTCATTATTTATTCTTTATTTATTCAGCCTCCATGTTTTTTCCCCTCCTTTGTATGTTTTCAAAGCCATGTGCTCTTAGATCATGGCTCTTCATGTCTCTCCTTGTCTCCGCCCATGTCTTTAGTGCTCCTACCTGTTTCAATTTTTAATCACGCCCCCTCAACCCAGGTGATCCCAGGTGTTTTCCATTCTCCTTGCATGTATTTAAAGTGTTTCAGCGTTTGGTTGTCTGGTCTTGTGTGTGTTTGTCGTCAGTCAGGTTGTTGTTCCTTTTCTTTTGTTAGTTTATTCAGTGTTAATTCCAGTAGTCTGCATATTCATGTTTCTTGTTTATTTGTTAATAGAGCACCTGTTTTTACGTCCGCCTTGCATCCTCCCTGCTGCAATCCCTAACAATTTAATTTATTTTCAACATTGTAGATGTCACGTCCTGGCCTTGTCTCATGTCTCTGTGTGTTTTCCCCACGTGACCTGTGCTCCTCTGTGTCTCCAGTCTCAGTAGTTTTCCACCACGTGTCTCATTTGTAGCTCCGCCCCTTCCCCAAGTGTTTCCACTTCAGTGTGTTTCCTGTTCATATAAATAGATCCCCTGTGCCACCTTGTCTTCGTCGGTCTTTGCACTAACCCCTGTTGTTTGTCTCTCTTCGTTTCTCTGTTTTCATTGCCTTCGTTTTCATAGCCCTAGTCCCTTGTTCTATTTTTGATTTATCTTCTTGTTTATTTCTAGTTTTTCCTAGTTGTCTTCTCCCTGTTTGTTCCTTGTATATTATCCCTGCCCTATTTAGTTTAGTACTTATTCTGTTCCTCATTTATTTTTTCTAGTTTATTCCCTTGTATATATTCCCTGTTTATTTTGTTATTATTATTATCTCTTGTTGGTTCAGTTTATTTTCTCTTGTTTCACTGGTTTGTTTTGGTTATTGGTTATTTGTTTATCTTTGTTACGTGTTTACTTGTTCCTTGTTTCTTTGTCTCTTTGTTATTTATTTATTAAATTATTTATTTTGCCCTACCTGCACTTGCGTCCGTCTCCTCGTCTCCCTGCCTGGGTCAACCCTGACAGTAGATTAATATTAAAACATGAAAACAATTAAGGGAAACATATGGAGTTAAATAGTAAACAAAAACAAATTGGCCTTCACAATCCCCTGACAAAAACCCAAATGACCTAAAGCAGAAACTATTGTTCAGCTAGTTCACCTCCAGGAACTCTTTTAAAAAGCTGAGAAAACTATATCAGGTGATTTTACAATGTAAAAAATCATAAAAAGAAGAAAAACACTTTGAATAAGAAGATGCTTTTGTCTAGTATTGCACCTCCAAGTCAAAATAAAGGTTGATTGATTGGTTTACCACTGTCTGAAATGCCCGTACAGTACTGAACATTCAAAATGCTACATTTAGTTCTTAAAGATATATTTAATTTGACGCAAATGTTGTTTCAAAACAAATTTTGTTAATGTGTAGCTTTCTTTCGTTTTTGGGTATTATGCTAATTGCATGTGATGTCAAAATGACTTTTAAATGACAAGGCCCATCTGTGAGAAGCCACACAATAATACTTTTTTGTGAACAGAAACTGCACCTGCTCATCCGGGGCATAGACGATCAGAGACGTCTCACCTTATTTTCGTGAGATGGAAGAAGAGTGATCTGTATATTTGCTCGGAGAACAGCTGGGTGTGCATGCCTCGCTGAACAGCTGGCCAGAGACAGCAGTGTGTGATAGGCATGTCACAGACTGAGCCGTTCCCATTAGAGTTGATTAAACGGAGAGTATATTATGCATGTGCAACCATGCCATGTGTGGTCTTGTTGGGCAGCATTTTCTGGTATGCCAAGCTGAGGATTTAAGCAATGACATTTAGCTGTGTTTACAAAAAAAACATATAAATCTACAGATGTATGCAAATGGACTCTACTCTCAATGGAGTGCTGCTCTGGTCAGCCCAGGCTGATTGTTTTTCTTTGACTGAACCACTGTCCATATGGTCTCTTCTATCTTCACTCATCTGATTTCATCCAACAACTGTGCTGTTTAAAAAAAAATAAAGGAGAAATATTGTCTGGGTTTGGATGAAGATTGGCCTCCTTATCTGTCACCGGGGAGGCGACATTCTCGCATTCTGATCATTATCTTCTTTTAAAATAAAAACAGACAGTTCTCACCTGGGTAACCGAGATTGATTGGTGCCCTCTGTTCCAGCCTAGGGCAATGGCACAGTGCACATCATGTTTCTACCCAGGCTTGGTTCGCTGCCATTGTACTCAAATCAAAAATGACCAAAAGACAGCAATTTGTTTATGTTTTAACATGCTGGTTGTCAAATAGTATTGACTTGTGGATTATATTGCTTTAATTAGCATTCTTTATAACCTTGCTATAATGTAAAGTATATTTGGTCAAAATTCAGTATAAAATATTTAACATATATAAATGGATATATAACAAAAAGTCAGGCAAAAAAAAATTCTTCCATCCAGCTTTGCCATAAAGCTGCCGGCGTTCGGAGGGAGCAAAAATTGGCACTGCTCCCTCCGGGTGGGTAGATGGCGCGCTCTCCCCACATCACTAAAGGGTGATGTCCGCAGCACAGGGCGTCTGTGAGCTGATGTATCAGAACTGAGTTGCTGCGCTTTCCTCCAAGCACGCTGGCTGCTCAGCATGAGTTAGTCTTCATCCTCCTGGTGTGCTGGGGCATTACTAGTGATAGGGGGAGTCCTAATGAGTGGGTTGGGTAATTGGCTGTGCATAATTGGGGGAGAAAATGGGAAAAATTAAATATAAAATTCAAGTAAAAAAAAACACAAAGCCACAAAGCCACACCCCTTAAACACACACACACAAACCAACTCAGGCAACACCCATCACAACCATGTATTTACATTTTTATTTAGGGCCCATTCCTCGACTCACTCAATTTGTTGTTGTTACTACCGTATTTTTCGGACTATAAGGCGCACTTAAAAACTTTTAATTTTCACAAAAATTGACAGTGCGTCTTATAATACGGTGCGCCTTTTGTATGGATTTTACTCGTCAGGTTGTAAGGAGCAGTAAACACACACTCCGTGCAGCGTTATAGAGAGTTTCAGTGCTATACAGAGTCCAGAGCCGTGCAGCTCCGAGGCTGAGCAGCAATAGCATTAGCTAGATGCTAACCGCTAAGCTAGCTAGCTTATTCACTGAGATCAGTATTATCTAAATTTTACTCGTCAGGTTGTAAGGAGCAGTAAACACACACTCCGTGCAGCGTTATACAGAGTTTCAGTGCTATACAGAGTCCAGAGCCGTGCAGCTCCGAGGCTGGAGCAGCAAATAGCATTAGCTAGCTTATTCACTGTTCAGAGATCAGTATTATCTAAATTTTACCCGTCAGGTGTAAGGAGCAGTAAACACACACTCCGTGCAGAGCAGCAATAGCATTAGCTAGGTGCTAACCGCTTAGCTAGCTAGCTTTTTCACTGTTCAGAGATCAGTATTTTCTAAATTTAGCATTTTTAATACTGCTGGAGCAGTATTATTAGAGTTAGATGCTAATCGCTAAGCGTTCACCGTTCAGAGGTGAGTTATCGGCCTGTAAGTCTGTGCTGCTTTGCCTGGCTAGCATTAGCTAGATGCTAAGCGCTAACTCTCTCAGAGGTGAGTTTTATCAGCCTGTAATCTGCTTGTTTACAGTGTTAAAACAAGCTACGGGGGACGAATCGCTAGCTAATATCTCACTGTCTTACCAGAACACGCAGGATTACTCAGTGTAACGCTGTCGTTTAAGTTTGGGTTAACTTTACTAGTTTAGGTGACTAGCTAGCGTGCTAGCGGATAGCTATGCTAACGCTGGTGCAGCAAGCCTTAGTGGACATCTGGAAATCTAAGCTTACTGTAAATAAACTGAAGCACGTTACTCACCCAAATAAACAGTTTTCAGGAGAGGAATCTGTGTAGATTAATATCCAGCACTCGTTTGACTTTGAAAGAGCTAGATTTATATATACTGAGACGCTCCACCGGCAAGCGACCACCCCCGGTGGGGGAAGGGAAACATGGCGCCACCCCTGTTCACTTTGATATAGGCACCCTTTCTAGTGTCACTTAACGCGCCTTATAATGTGATGCGCCCTATGTATGGAAAAATAGCAGAAAATAGGCGTTCTTTGATAGTGCGTCTTATAATACGGTGCGCCTTATAGTCCGAAAAATACGGTAAATTAAATAAAATCATATGGTCTATCTCTATTACTTTACACTTTCTTAGGGTGTACTCACACTAAGCAGGCTTTGGTTGAAATGTGCTGGAACATGATTCTGCCCCCTCCACACTCCCCCGCTAGCCTGCACTCACACTGCGCTTAAACAATCCGTGTCCGAGCACACTTATGTCACTCACTGCTCAGTGGGCTTGCCGGTTTTGTGCCAAATTCAGCAGCACACTCTTGATAGTGTTTACGATGAGGATGCCCCACTGATGCTCAATAGAGTTTAGGTCTGGAGACATGCTTGGCCAATTTATTACCTTTACCTTTAGCTCTCTCTGCAACGCAGTTGTCATTATGGATGTGTTTGGGGTCATGCTCTGCCATAGAATGTCACAGTGCATGGGGAAATTCTGCTCCCCAGTGCTGGTAGCACTCATATAGCCCCCCACCACCATGCTTGACTGTAAGCAAGAGAAAGTTGCCATGGTACTGCTCACCAGGATGCTGCCGCACATTCTGGACACCATCTCAGCCAAACAAGTTTTTCTCGTCAGACCACAGGACATCGTTTTTGGACTACAGGCTTTCTTGTGCATCAGCTTTAGAAGAGGCTAATTTCTAGGACAGTGCCAGGCAGACAGATGTGATGCAGTGTGTGAGGTATGGTCTGAGCACTGGTCTCCCACTTCTTCAAGCACTGCAGCAATGCTGGCAGTACACATGTGTCTATTTTATGATTTTTTTTAATGATTTTATTTCTAAATTTTTAGCACGGCCAATTACCCAACCCACTCATTAGGACTCCCCCTATCACTAGTAATGCCTCAACACATCAGGAGGGTGAAGACTAGCACATGCTTCCTCCGATACATGTGAAGCCAGCGCGCTTGGAGGAAAGCGCAGCCACTCGGTCCCGGTACATCAGCTCACAGATGCCCTGTGCTGTGGACATCACCCTAGGAGTGAGAGAGAGAGCGCCATCTACCCACCCGGAGGGAGCAGGGCCAATTTTGCTCACTCTGAGTGCCGGCAGCTGATGGTTGATAAGACACATATGGACATATGGACTCAGCTTCTTTGGTTGCCTCTGGGAAGGCCTGTTCTAAATGGAACAGGCAATGGAAAACTGCTGTATGATCTTGGCCTGTATCTCAGCTTTAGGGTGACACACAATCTTCTTATAACCAAGGCCATCTTTGTGGAGAGAAATGATTTTGTTTCACACATCCTCAGAGAATGAAATATCCAGTGGCCAGTATGAGATAATTGTACCCAAAACACCAAATTGAACAGGCCTGCTACCTATTCACATCTGTCATCTTGTAACACTAATGAGTCACATGACACTGGGGAGGGGAAATGGCTAATCGGGGACTATTTAGCCATTTTTGTTTAGGGTTGCACTCGCTTTTGTTGCCAGTGGTTTAGACATTATTGGCTGTGAGTTGTGTCATTTTGAGGGTACAGCAAATTTACTGACTACTTTACATTGTATGAAAGTGTCATATCTTCAGTGTTGTCCCATGGCTAGATGTAATAAAATATAAAAGAAAATTCCCTGTGTTTTAACAGTCTGTCCTGTAGTTGCAAAACTAAACTCAACTGAACTTACTAAATTAAGGACTATAAGGGGGTAGAAGAGAAGGTAACAATACATCTGTCACTCACTTACTCACTCGATATCAAAAGTGTACAAGAATCTAATATACAATGTCCACAATTGAATATTAATCGTGATCATCAGGGAGCCACTAACTGTATGCAGAGGAATACCATGAGCCACAGGAAAGGTGGGATGTCTGCCTTATTAAGCCTGATTGTTTCAGTTACTAAACGTTGGCTTTAATTTACAATTTACATTTTCTTACTAATGTCTTCTGCTTTTTGATTGGTTAGATGAGTAGTGATGTTTTCACAGATGTATACTTTCAGAAGATTAATGCTTTTCTCAATAACTTTTTCACACCAGGCTGGAAAGCAAAATGTGATTTTACAGGCTTTTACAAAAATACATTTAAAGACATTTGATGATCTAATGTAAAAAATATGATTTGTTTTGGATGCTGGCCGCTAGTTTAATTATTTAAAACATTGGTATGCTGGCCATCTAATAATATGAAAGACCTTTATTGTCTCTCTGGTAATTTATCAGCATTAGACATGACAAGACAATCATGTCTACCAACCAGTGGACACATGTGCCTGGAGCAATGGACATCCCAACAGTCCCAAGAGTGGCATCTTGCAGAACCCATAACCCTTTCATCAACAGTCCAGTGTTTTAACTGCTGATCCACCAGTGCTCCATTCATGAGCCTTCTGCATTACTCTACTAGCATAGTAATGGTTTATTTGATTAGCATGGTACAGTATCTATTGTACCTTATGGTTTGCACTGCATATTACAGAGTATTGTGGTATGAATTCAGTTGTATATTTAGGTTCTTTAGTTAGCATGTTGTATTGTCTTACTTTTACTTGATTTTGTGAGAAAACTGTTTTCTCACTAGAATGCTTGGCTTGTAGTATTTCATCTCTGATCTCATAGGACAAAGCCCCCAAAGTTAAAGGCTACATTTCCCGTCAGATGCTCTTCTTCTGGTCACGCATATGCTGTGGGAGAACAATGTTCCTGCAGCAGGCTGGAAGTCTATTGTTGTGATGGTTGCCTTTGTATGGGGCCGTGATGTGATGAGTGACTCCCTCTGGTTGTGCAACTGCTCGCTGTTCTACAGGGCCATATGCAGAGAGCACGCCCAGCTGAGCGTGGCTAAGACCCAAGGCTGGAACGGCACCAGTGCGTCTGCTTTACTGCACCTCGCCAAGCTGCTTCCATCTGCCTCCAACTTCCAGGTGGAACCCAATCGTTCAGAGTAGTGCTCTGGTCATCACCTGTCAGCCTGTTACTTTCCACACAGACAGTCATTACTGATTTGGTTTAGATTTTACAAAGCAATTTTTAGAGTAAATGTCACGGGTGCCAAATTAATGTTTTTTAAACTTCGCTTAAATGTGAACTAAGAGTTTTGCTTCTGAAAACACAATGCTATCAGAATAAAAAAAAAAAACAGTTGTTTCTATTATGGTTCTTTAATGAAGTGTTATGATGGTCAAAATTCATCAAAGTCATCATGAAAGATCAGCTCTTTATCATGACAAGTGAGTGAGTTTACATGCAACTTACACTCAACGGCCACTTTATTAGGTACACCTTGCTAGTACGGGGTTGGACCCCCTTTTGCCTTTAGAACTGCCTTAATCCTTCGTTGCATAGATTTAACAAGTTACTGGAAACATTCCTCAGAGAGTCTGATTCATATCGACATGATAGCATCTCGCAGTTGCTGCAGATTTATCGGCTGCTCATCCATGATGCAAATCTCACGTTCCCAAAGCTGCTTTATTGGATTGAGATCTGGTGAGTGTGGAGGCCATTCGAGTACAGTGAACTCACTGTCTTGTTCAAGAAACCAGTCTGAAGGGCACCGAGTGATCCAGCGGTCTAAAGCGCTGCCACTATGAGCGGGAGGTCGCAGGTTCGAGCCCCCGCTCATGCAGCTTTGCCATCAAGCTGCCGGCGCTCAGAGGGAGCAGAATTAGCCCTGTTCCCTCCGAGTGGGTAGATGGCGCTCTCTCCCCATCATGCTTAAAGGTGGCACCAGGCGGCACCAGGCGTCTGTGAGCGGATGAATCGGAACCTAGCCACTGTGCTTTCCTCCAAGCGTGCTGGCCGCTCAGGCAATGATTCATCAGCAGCAGCCCAAAAAAAGTGGTCACTGACTTCACACATGTCGGAGGAGGCGTGTGCTCGTCCGCATCCTCCAAGGGTCGCAGGTGATGGGGACGCACAAAGGGGTGGGACAATTGGATAACCAAATTGGGAGAAAATCTAAAAAAAAAAAAAAAAGAAACCAGTCTGAGATGATTCACGCTTTATGACATGGCGCATTATCCTGCTGAAAGTAGCATCAGAAGAGGTTACACTGTGGTCATAAAGGGATGGACATGGTCAGCAATATTACTCAGGTAGGCTGTGGCTTTGACATGATGCTCAATTGGCAGCTCACTGGGTATTTTCTCTTTTTCAGACCATTCTCCGTAAACCCTAGAGATAGTTGCGTGTGAAAATCCCAGTAGATCAGTAGTTTCTGAAATACTCATACCAGCACACACACAAGTCCACCTTTAAATGGCTTGAAAAAACTAAATAAAAGTTTTGGAGTGGCCTAGTCAAAGTCTGATTTAGATGCTGCTCAAAACCCCTAAAATGTAGCTGAATTAAAACAATTCTGTAAAGAAGAGTGGACCAAAATTCCTCCGCAGAGATGTAAAAGACTCACTGCCAGTTATCGGTGGCAGAACCATGTTATTAGATTTGGGGGGGGAACAGTTTTTCACACAGGGCTAGATTGGTCTAGATTTAAAAAGTGCATTTTAGTATGTACCCAGGTTATCTTTGTCTGATATTAAAGTTTGTTCGATAATCAAAAAATATCAATATGACAAAATAAATTTAAAAAAATTCTGTAGGGGGGCAAATACTATTTCACACCACTGTACATCAGCTAGGAGATGAAAATTATTAAAATCCATCAGCATTAGGTTTGTTGCCAAACAAACAAACATGGCAAACAAACAAACAAACATGTGCAAACTCCAAGAAATCCAAGAATATGATGGCATAATGAAATGAGAAAGGATGATTAGTGAGCGTCAATCATTTTTTTAAACTCTTAATAAAATTTTTAGACCTTCAATCTAAGAAATTGGAGTATGCTGTTTACATGCCTGCTGCTACTTTTAAACAGATAACTGCAGAAATGCATTTATAAATGTATTATGAAGGGTATGTAAATGCACCTAATTATTATCAAAACATATTACTGCAGGATTATTATGAGTGCATAAATGGTCTCTGAATGTTATGGAGCACAAGATACATATTTTTACAGTGTTGAAGTGTCTTGCTGAGTGTAGTAATATTTTAAGATCCCTTGTCATCCATACTATTAAGTGTGAAACTGTGTCAGGTTGCAGATCTCTTGGCACTTGCTGTTTGTGGAATCTTGGATAAATAATTCATAATTACTAATTAATAATGAATCCCTGCAACATGGAATTTGTAGAATGAATCGGCACTAGCCACAACCCTCTTTTTTTCTTATAGTTTCATTAACTATTGACACATTAATGTGCAATCATGTCTGTGCTCCATTTAATAAGTATAATTTAATAAGTATAATTTAATAAGTATAATTTAATAAGTATAATTACCAAGTTAAAGGAATAAGCAAGTAAACCAGATTCACTCACGTTGGCATATGAGCGCCAGGCTTGTGAAATTGTGTGCAGTAAACCATTGACTTGACTGTATATAATATAAATGTTGGGTCAATATCAGTATTCAATAAAAAGTTTATTTTATGCCTACAGCATAGTTTTTAATGTAATTTAAACACTGGGTAACAATACAAGATTTAGTCTAAATTAACACATTATTAAAAATATAAAGTCATTAAAAACTTTATTTTAATGGACAATTCCTTAAAATTAGGTTAGACATTTTAATTATTCATTTAGTTATTTTCAGAAAACTATCAAGTTCTCTAAATGTGTCCCAGAATTTCTTGTCCATAATCTTAATCATGTTTTATTTTCAAGGGATTGAAGACACTTGCTGCATGTTCAGCACTTGATAATATTAATTTCACTTCGTATATATCATATTATTCTCCATATTTAGCTGAGGTAAAACAGAACACTGTGTCAGTCCTTACACTCACTCCACTTCCCATGCTACGGTTTTCCCGCTCTCTGAGTTACTAATTATCGACACCTGTCTTCCCTAGTATATATACCCCTCTGTTCATTGATGAAAATTGAATCTAGTTTTCCTATCTCTTCTATGACGTGTTATATTGTTTTTGCCTATTTGTTACTGTCCCTTTTTCTATCTTCGCTTATTGTCTTTTGCCTTCTGTTGATTACATGTTGCAGATTGTTTTTGTATTTTTTGACTCCTCTTTTGATTTCTACTTTGTTTTGGGGGATCTATCGTGTATGACCCTGTTGCGCCTGACTACTCACTGGTAAGTTGTTTACATTTGCTGCCATTTTGTTATTGACCTTGCTTGTCCCTCACAACTCTTGTAAGCTTAGTCCCTATCGTAATAAACTCTGTCATCTTTATCTTTGAGTGTCTGTCTTTAGTCTGGCCTGTGTGAGACATGGTCATTACGAACACTAAAATTGTCCACGCTGTTTATATTTTTGCCATAACAGGATTTAAAAGCAAAAACATAAAGTGATCAAGCTGAAAAAATAAATAATTAATTTCTGCACCATCAGTGAAGTCTTTTAACTTTTAGCCACCCTGCGTCATCTCTGCACCATGATACTTATTTTTTTTTTAAACAATTTAAAGTTGACCCTTTGGCTTCATATGGAGACACAGTCTGTACCATTTAGCATTAACATTACCTTCAACTGATTGAAAACAAGGTGGTGGGAATCTGTTAGGAGTTTTAATACTTATTACTCATTGGTATTTAGTTGAAAAATAGGAGATAGGATTGAATTTCAGGCCTAGTAAAAAGCAGATGTCCAGAGCTGAGTGGTCCAGCGGTCTAAAGCGCTGTCACTATGAGTGGGAGGTCGCAGGTTTGAACCCCCACTCATGCAGCTTTGCCATCAAGCTGCCGGCGCTCAGAGACAGCAAAAATTGGCCTTGCTCTCTCTGGGTGGGTAGATGGGGCTCTCTCCCCACATCACTAAAGGGTGATGTCTGCAGCACAGGGCGTCTGTGAGCTGATGTATCAGAACCGAGTCGCTGCGCTTTCCTCGGAGCACGCTGTAATGCTACTCGGCAATGCTACATCAGCAGCAGCTCGGAAAGAAGTGGTGGCTAACTTCACATGTATTGGAGGAGGCATGTGCTAGTCTGCACCCTCCTGGTGTATTGGGGCATCACTAGTGATAGGGGGAGTCCTGGTGAGTGGGTTGGGTAATTGGCTGAGTAAAATTAAGGAGAAAATGGGGGGAAAAAATGTAAATAAAATTATAAAAAAGCAAAAAAAAAAAGCATGATTTATGACCTAATGACCTGACTTTTGTTCAAATCAAGTTTGTATGTATTTCCCATGTGTATGCATTAAACCATATGTTTCTTATGTGTCTGCGTCACCTGTATATAACCTGGTCCACAGTTGACAAGGGGAGTTCGAAGTTGACGGCCGGCCAAAGGTGATCGAACTGAATAAACTTGTTTTTTTCTGAACCAGAAATATTTGTTTTGTTTGATAAAGTACAATTAGAGAATCCATACTGTTGAGGTAAAACGAAACCCCAAAAATCCCAGTCAAAAGTTTCTACAGCCAGTCTAGACAGAAATATGGGCTCTTGCTTGAAAAAAAAAAAAATGAACACCAAGCAAATGTCTGGGTCTTAGGAGGTTGACAATAATAAATAGTCGCTCAAATTATACAAGCTTTTAGGGACAAAAGGCTCAGTAATCCGATATAGTTTTGATCTTTCCGAATAGAGTGTTTTCCACCAAAGTACTTGGTAACGAAGAAACATGTCTATGTGATCTCAAGGGAGTATCTATGATTTTACAGTAATTAAACAATTCTACAGGTATGAAAGAGTGAAGCAATGAGGATCACAGGCTGCATCTCTGTTATGCTTTATTTTGCCTCTCACCTCTGATACTCACTTTTTTGTTCCCACATGTCTGGTCAGATTGTCCAGGCAGAATCAAAAGGTGAATCTCAAACAAGCAAAATCAAAGCCAGCCTGCTGACATTTTGGGAAAATACCAGCATGAGAGAAAAAGAGAGAGAGAGAGAGATTGAAAGAAGAGAGGAACTCTTGTGTCCCCTAAACACCCCCTCCCAGCAGCCTAGAGACGATTAGATCATCCGTGTGGATCAGACGACTGTCTCCGTCTCAGCCTGTGCTCAAAGAGGAGTCGCCGTCTGAACGCTTTGATCCAGCCGAGGCAACAAACCGCACAGCCCTTTCTTCCTCATCTCAGTGATTAGCCAACATCTGACACAGCGATTTTAACATATCTCTGCTGTCATGTCAAAACCTTTAACTTCTCATTTATTTATTTATTTTTTACTTATTTATTCACACCAGCCAAACAAGACACCAAAAATGCTGCGGAAAAAAAAAACGAAATTTGGTCTCTTTCTGAACACGAAACATACAAACCTTGGAAAGTTGGAAAACGTTTGGACACTAAGAAAGAAATGAAAAAAGCAATATTTCTTACATTTACTTTCACTGTCATTTTCTGCAGACAATATATTTCATGCTTTATCCAATCAACATACTTTAACTTGTTAATGTACATCCATTCATTTCAGCTTTGCAGAACATTGCACAAATACCGGCCATAACCAGTACAACCGTTTGGAATGTTTTAAAGAAGAAAGTCGTCCCTGGAGTACTAAGTATCAGATGTAAATCCTCATGATACCAAAGACACACTAAAACGGCTTAAGTCCAGCTTCGCAATTTGCAATTGACTGGTGTGCTATAGGTCGCTAAAATAAAACCCTAAGTCTTATTCACTTTAATTTACTTTAAAGGTCTCCTTCTGCTAAAATCCACTTTTTCTTGTTCTTTGTGAAATACTACAGGTCTCTCTGAGTTGTATATGATGCTGCACATGAAACTGTTCCTCAACCTCCATTGTCTGCAGTAGCTAGTAAAAGAAAATGTTCAGAAAAATGAGTTAATCAGGAAAAGCTCTGTGTCTACATCAATCCGTGTACATCAATCCTCGCCCACCTCGGCTTGGGACAGCCCACAGACAGAGCTGAACCCAGGCTGCAGCAGAGCCTACACTGTCAACTAAAGAGCTTATAGCTCTGTTAACACCAGCTAGTAAACATTAGCTATCTTGTGTATGTAACTGTAAGTTTAAATCGGATCTCCGGTTGATTATGTGATTACGCATTTTAGCCTCCACTCACCCTGAGGCATTGATAACATTTTTTTCGGCCTCTTGCCTTGCGGCCGAGTGACGCTAAGAGTCTGACGTTAAGCAGAATTTTAGGGTTAACTATTACCAGGAAATAAAAGCTGGAATGTTGAAAATCTTGGAAGTGACTGTAAGTTGCCATACATTGTTTTAATAC
Organism: Astyanax mexicanus; assembly: GCF_023375975.1. Taxonomy (NCBI): domain Eukaryota; kingdom Metazoa; phylum Chordata; class Actinopteri; order Characiformes; family Acestrorhamphidae; genus Astyanax; species Astyanax mexicanus. Next base: position 35,098,593 of record NC_064409.1, on the reverse strand, counting down.
AGAACATTTAGTGTGTGTGTGTTTGTATCAACACGTCCCTGTTCTCAGTACTGTTTAAATCTAGTTAAATCAACACTTCTGAGGCTGGATGCAAATGCAGGTCAGTTTTTTTTTTTGTTAGCCACAATGTTATATATAAAAAACAGAGAAACAAAGAAAAAAAACACTAAAAACATGAAATACAAACCAGAGACCGTGTCGATCCCATTCATTCAATGAAAATGAAGCCAGAATCTTCTGCCATGTTGGCGATCCTGAAACCCGAGTCTGCGCAGTAGAGACCAGAGGAGGGAGAAAGACTGTGGAGAGACAGCCCACTCATTTAAATAACCCCGCCCCTGAGGGCTTCCTCCACAGAGCTCACACAGTCTATGGTCCCACCCATACAGTCATTGGTCCCACCCCGGCTAGGTGTAACCCAGCCCTTTTACAATAACCACACCTTTTTGAGTAGAGCTGAATAACGTTTTAAAAAAATAATTCTGTGAGGATATAAAAAATTGACAATATAAGCAGAGGTTACACTAGCTGCTGCATTTAAATAATTTAGGTAGAATTTCAGTATATTGGAAAAAAACGTGATTGAAAGTTGTCTGTTTTGCCATTGAAACCTATGGGGATGGGTGGGGTTACACAGCTTTCTGCAACCGAACAGCAGGGGGCGCCGGACCTGTGGTGGTTTTACTTTTGAGAGACGATGCTCTGTCCAGCTACACACAGTCTACAGTGTTGGGAAGGTTACTTTTAAAATGTAATCCCTTACAGATTACTGATTACATCACTTAAAATGTAATTTGTAACGTAATCAGTTACATTACTTCAAGTGAGTAACGTAATCTGATTACTTTGGATTACTTACAATATTGTCATTTTTTAAGCCTGAATAAATGTAGCAACCACATATTGCATATTATTATTTTATTTTTCTTTCCAGTTAACAATTAGATAAACAAATAAAACAGCCTTTTTAATCACTCTATAAAAAATACAATTTTATGAAACACTTCTATAAATTGATGATAAAACCATTAAAAAACATAAAAAACCAAACAATGTAACAACAACTGTAAACTATCTATTTGCAGGTTTGCCACCAGTGTTAATTTTGACAACAAATTTTGATTTAGTCTTAGTTATAGTCTTGTGATGAAAATAGCATTTAGTTTTAGTCACAATTTAGTCATCTGAAATGTTTTTAGTTTTAGTCGACTTAATGTCATAAGAATATAGTCTACTAAAATTACAGTAAGTTTAGTCGACTAAAATGTAAAGGGTGTAAATGTAAATGCTTTTTCATCAGTTCCCTTGAATTATTAACTCTACACGTATACGAAATGAAACGTTTAATAACCACTTGAGTAATACTGTTAATGTTTGAATGTGAAATATATTTATAGATGATTTAATGTATATTATTATTATTATTATTGTAGGTGTGTGACTATACATATTTTACATTTAAAATTTTGCTCTAGAAATCAGGTCATAAAACATCTGAATAGTTAAATTATAGTTTAAACAGAGCTGTAAATGCAAAAACAGCTTTTAAATGATCTAGTTTTATCTCCAGCACTAACCCAGCACACCTACTGGAGCTACAGTCTATAAATGAGATCAAAACACACATTCACACACTGTGCTGTAGAGATGCTCTCAGGATGTACTGAGAGACGTCATGAGTTAAAGTGAGAAACTGATGAGAAAGTGCTGTAAGGAACTTTACACAGACTTTTGGGTTCATAGATTCACTTATTTTATTGTTTTATTTTCGTTATATTATTGAGTTCCTTTCTGACCTGCTGCTGATTTAACACTAGCTATATCTTTCCCACTGTGAGACTAAACAGATGATCTGATCTTAATGAGAGATTTCTGTACCAGTTCTGTGTTTTAGTGCACTGCCGAGTTAAACACACTATCAGCTCATGAAATAACATCAGCATTAAAATGCTGATCCCTGTATGAAGATCTGTGTGACTCTGCTCTGCAGAAGCTGAAAGATTAGTGGTGTTTTTACCGGAGATGGAGTCGCTCCACACGGTTTACACATTATCTTGTTTTTCGCGACGTCAAAGGAGAAATATATCGCCTCTCCCCTCTCTCTCTCCCTCTCCCTGCTGAACACTGTCGAGTTAACTTCCAGTCGAACTCCGTAACGACAGGTTAATTCCCGGGTTTGTAACTGAGCGCGGCGCTACTGCAGGAGAGGCGGGTACTGATTGGATGACTACCCCGCTTGTCCCGCCTCTCCACCTTCGCTAAAGTAGCAGTGATTGGATCTCTTCCTAACTGGACCCTACCTTTCACAGAACTAAATCAGTTCTGATTGGATTTCGTCCCTGCCAAACATTTTCGTCTCGTTTTTATTCGTTGACCAAATGTCAGTTAATTTCGTATCGTTGTGTGTGCAGAGCCGCTGTCTGGCAGACAGTTCCCTGTCATATCAGAGCGATTTCACCGCAAAATGTTATTTGCGTTTTGTCGGTGTTGGATTGGAAGAGCAAAAATAGGAAAGTACCGCAATGTAACCCTTTTATTTTAGCAGAGTAACTGTAATCTGATCACCACTTACTGAAGCAGTAACTGTAACAGATTACAGTTACTTATAATTTGTAATCTGATTACGTAACGCTGTTACATGTAATCCGTTACTTCCCAACACTGACAGTCTATGATACAAACCCAAGAAAGGACTAACAATGACTAACAAACAAGAAGTCTAATAAACAAAGAAACAAACTAAAGAAACTTGCATGAACAAATACAGACTGTGGATCAGACAAACCGTGGGTCAAACATGAAGATTGTGCATCAAACACAAAGGCAGTGTAAAAAAGGTGCAAAAAAGCAGAAATAAGGTTAAAAAGCCAAAAAAAGGGGTCAAACAAAGAGCATGACGTAGAACAAAGGAACACACTGGATATATATACAAACTGGGAGACTGTGAACACCTGGGGAAGGAAACGAGGGGGCGGGGTAACAAATAGGACAGGTTGGAATATTAATGACTGGGCAAGGCTAGAGTGGACACAGGTCAGAAACAAAACAGAACCATGTGCTAAAAAGCACATGACAAAAAACAAAACAGGATGAGGAACAGAAGAAAGAAAGAAGAAAAAAAAACAAGACGTACAAAGGTTAAGGTGTGACACCAGTAATTGTGTTCATGACAACATGATAAGCTATTTTTTTTACTCATCACCTTCATATTATGAGGAAAACTGTGATACGCCTCACAGAAGAGCTAAACAGTAATATGAATGGAGGCCTCTTCAGGGAGTGGTCTAGTTTAATGTTGATTTAGTGTGATGGATAGTGGGTTGTTATGAATGTCTGAGTGCCCAACCAGCCAAGAGAAGAGGTTACGCTGGGTTCAGAGCAGAGAGGAGCTCGGATTCTAATGTCACACATTCATCTTTGCCAAATTGCCTGACTGCTGTAGGTATGTAGGAGCCTGTGTGAAATATTCAGAAATTGGTATGCGAGTGTGAGAGGGAAGCGTTTATAGCTGCTCCACATACTCGGGTCAAGCAGCACTAAAGGCGATGTGTTATGTTTATGCTTCCTGAAGGAGACAGGCTAACTGTAGCTGCACGGTCTGGTCAGTGAATCAGTCCGGGATGTGAGAGGTGTGGAAGAGGCAGCCATTTAAATGGCTCTCATTTAAACGACTCCATTCGGCACACTGGCCTTGGCATGCCTGTACTAACACCTTGTCCAAATGGATGTATCGCCTTTCGCTGCCACTGCCTGAGTGATGGCTGTTTCTGCTCACACCCTAATGAACTTGCAGCCACTCTCCAAAATGCTGAAGGACAGAGAGTTGGGCAGTCAAACCCATACATAAGAAGCATTTATTTGACCTGAAATGTTGAGTCCAGCTTCAAACATAAGCCAAGAAGATTCTATCCAAGACTGACAACGAGTGCCAGGTTTTATTACTGCAAAAATTCTACAATTTCATTCGTACATCAGTGCCTTGGTTACACTTTATTTGCATTGTCCATTATAGATGCCTTATAGAGGCTTAACTAACGTTTAACTCTATGTCCAGTTGTGTTTATAAGTATTCAGCCCCACTGCAGTAAAGTGTTTTAGCAAGTTAACCATTTATTTTTTATCTTGTTCGCAATCAGATTAAATAAGGACTTGTATAATAGACAATTGCAACTTCAATTACAACAATATTTGGTACCACTTTAAAATAAGACTACCTTTATAAAGGGTTTATAAATGGTTAACAATTAGTTTATTAATGTGTCACCGGGGAAAGGACGCACACCAAATGACAAAAGAACTTTTTCGGGTATTTTATTCTGATTTAGTTGTATTTAAAACAATAAAAATAAAATTAATACACTGTAAAACCCTAACTTAGAACACAGTACAGTATTTGGTAGTGGCACTAATTACAGAAAATAGATAAATAACATTAATACCACATTAATACCATTAACAGAGCTCTTTTTATATTTGTTTTTAAGCTCACCTCGATTTACTCAGCTTTAATCAACAAGACTTGAGCATTTCATCAAGAGAACTTGGACAAACAGCTTCTGTAACCCAGAAAAATACCAGGCTTGACCACGAGGAGCACACTACCCCACTGAAACAATGCCATCTGCCCGCATCTGGTTGTGATTCATCAAAAATACATGTTTAGAAAGGCAAAATAGGCATCTACTACTGTTATAGGCCAACTAAACCTTATATTGTTCAGTATTTCCTGATTTTTACCTCTTATTTCATTAGGATGGCTCTGGATGGATCCTAAAATGGAGCACCACCATTCACTGCAACTTGAGCCTCCTTCTCTACCATGCTCTTAGCTCCTCCCTTTCCTCTCTCAGGGTGACAACACTTCTGATTGTGTTTCTTAAAGTTACAGACACACATTTTAAAGGTGTATTCTCAATTCACCACCTGGCTACAAATGGTTACTAATTAGGTTGTAAATGCTTTAAAAATCATTAATAATCAGTTATAACACATATGTAGAAAGGGCTACAATGACCTGTTGTTTGCCAAATAGTGAACCCACCGCCATCTATATTGTTGCCCTTTCTACGTATGTGTTATAACTGATTATTAATAGTCTTATTTTAAAGTGGTACCCAATATTTTTTCTAATATACCAACTAATTTCCTTTTTGTCATTTCCTCATAAACAAAATTACTCAACCCCTTAAAGATTAACACAAGTTTCAATCAGGCATTTTCAATCAGGCATTGAAAGCACCTGTAGATGTGAACAGAACCAAACAAGCAGCAATTAAGATGCTTTAAAAGGACAGGTAATGGTATCTTCGCAACATGGTGAAGTCCAGGGAATGGTCAAAGAAGTCTAGAAAATAGGTAACTGCTTATTTCATAAGCAAGGAAAAGGGTATAAAAAGATAGCAAAGACATTAAACATGTCAAGAGACATAATTAGAAACATAATTTGCAAGTTTAAAGCTAAAGACACAGTGGAAAGGCTACCTGGGCGTGGCAGAAAGAGGATGCTGTCCGGTACATGAGACAAAAGGTGGAGAAAAATCCCCGGCTGACAGCTAAGGAACTGCAACAGGAGGATCTAAGGATCTCCACAGTGTGGAAGATCCCATGAATTCAGTTAACTACCAGGAGATTCTGAGTGGACAAAGCTAAAGCTTGGGAGATGTTGGACCTTCCAACGGGACAACAATCCCATCCTATCACTGGTCAGACAAATTTTAAATAAATGTTAAAAAGACAGTTACACAGATCTAATATATTCAGGTTTATAGCAACACCAGCAATGGAAGCAGTTAGACATAATAAACATTTGGATGTAATCTCTAGTGAAGAGTGAACAACTAGTCATGTTGAGGCATGTTGCAAAAACTAGAGGAAAGGGTAGCTGATCTGTGGTGGGTGATTGGGAACGCTGACTGTCTGATTAGTCTGTACTGGAGAGCCAACATCTGGAGTGTCCAACATCCATCGGTATTGGGTTGGACAGGTGGGCAGTCAATATCTTTTAGGAAGGCAGAAATATGGAATTATTTTAGCTGGATTTTTGGAGAACAGAAAATATTAAACTAAATATTATCAGAGTGTGGCTAATGTGGCTAATGACTCCAGCTTCAGTTCTGTCCCCATGGGCATCGTTACACCTGTTTTACTATAGGACTATAGTACTGATTTGATATTTAGACTGTAGCACCACTTAAATGTTTTTACAATCTGGAATCCATTGGCCCAGTTGGTACTGTATATCATTCCAAGTTTTTAATGTATTTTCCTGAAAATGGCTTTGTGGCTGTGGAGTACTAGCCACAGAGGTTTGCTCCAAAATCAAGCAAGTACAGGAATTTTGACTCGTGTAAAACCCACTGCAGTTTCCCCAACATGTAGTTTACACCATCCTTCTCGGCATAGCACAGCCCCTGTGTTCATGTTACAGCGTTTTATTGAGTTTGACTGAACACGGAAGCCTGGAAAGAGGAGAACATCTCTTGAGATGCATACAGTTATGATGTTCAAGCTCATTATTTGCGAACAAATCCAACTGTAGATTCTAAGAGATTTCATCTGCAGCACTACCAGTGATGTGAAGGGAGTGTGTATGTCCCGAGCTGCGGCCGAAACACCCTCCCATCATAGCCAGGGTTTAGCTGTGAACAGATAAAAAGCCCACTCTGATCTCTTGATCCTCTGCTTGCAGACCTGTGGTCAGATTGAGGCGTGCAGTGCTTTTCAAGCTTGTATAGACCTATAAGCAAACAATTAAAGCTCTGCTGTGTAATCACTTTAATTTACATTTGTGTAATGATGGATTAAACCTAGCTATCTTATGTGATAAACAAACGCACTAATGCAGGATCTGTCTGATTTACAGTTTCAACAAGGCACAGTAATGGCCTAATTTGTCTCTGTCCTGCTAATCCACAATTGCAAGCATACTGACTAATTGCAAGTAGATCAAAGTTGTCCAAACTGCTTAGCGTCAGGTTCGGATATCTTTCCCAAACATGTTTTCCTTTGTATTGCCCTTGAAACTGTTTTTTTTTTTATTTTTTTTTATTGATCCTCTCTGCTCTATCATAAGCAGAGCTACAGCAGAGTAGATTTTGGCTCACAAAGTAAAAAATACCAACATGGCTTCTTCTGGAAAAAAAATGTATATTGAAAAGGATGACTTCAATGTTTTTCCTAACATTCTAACACTTTTGTATATTTTCATTGCCCTTTATAAAGGTCAATACCATTACAGCCATTGCATTTTACCAGTAAAGCATCCTTATGTTCCTACATGTGCTTAGAATTGTTTTGCATAGTTGAAAAAAGTAATGTTCCTAAGTGGGGAGGAGACAAAATATTCTCATGCATGGGCTCAATGTGTTGGTGCCACCATCCCTAAACCTTCCAAAAACCTCCTTAACAATGAGGTACCTCGGTACCTGAGCAACTGTGGTGCTGCTAATTCCATGGCAAAACTCCATAACGCTTGTGGCATTGCAAAGATGGTTGCCTAAATAACTGACTGGCCTAAAAATCAGACTTTGAAAGTGCATATTAATATATATTTTTTTAATTTGGCCTATTAATTACTTGATTTGTATGACTATAATGATGGCTAATAATAGCAGCACACAGTCATAGCAAATATTGTTTGGAATTAGGGCACATTGGGACTGGTTAGGTAAGTTTTGTGTAGCAATTTGTTGGACGTGTTTCAGAATCCAGACTCACCAGACTCAGGTTCCATGTACACTGAAAAATGTGGTTCTGTGGATCAGGTTAGGAGCATAAGGGTGCTTTCACACCTGCCTCGTTTGGTCCGGACTTTTGAGACTTTTCAGTTTGGTCCGAACTAAAGTAGCAGGTGTGAAAGGGGCCGCGAACCACGGTCCGGACCAAAGGACCAGATTTTGGTCCAACCAAGAGAGGTAGTTTCGGTCCGGATCTTCTGAACCATAGTCCGGTTCGCCTGCAGTATGAAAGCACTTTTCTGGATGGTTCGAACTTTCTGACCAATTACAGGAAGCTGAGCAGGTGTTCCTCAACAACGGCAGCAGAAGAAGAAAAATAACCAACTACTACTGACTGCAGCCTGCGGGAAGGTGGACTTAGACGTCCAGCGCGTCCAGTCTCACCTACTTTGTCCACGCCACGCCTCGTCAGTCTCGCAAGCTTGTAGTGTATACACAGATTAAAGCCGGACGACACAGCACATTATATTTAAAGTCCGCTAACTGCCCTGTACATTGTTCACTTCCATTCAGAGGCGGAGCTAAGACATGATGCTGACAAAGTGGGCGGGACTGGACGGCATGATGCTAACAAAGTGGGCGGAGCTGGACGCACTGGACGTCCAACCCCGCCTTCCTGCAGACTGCAGTCAGTACCCTCTCAAAATAAGCAGAAAAGCAGGAAAAATGAGCCGTGCATACAGCTGCTTCAGGACGAGCACGTTCGCTCAGCGAATTTGAACTAACATAGAGTACTGTGCTGAAGTTGCTGCTGCTGGTATAAAAACACTAAAGCAGCAGCTCTCCTATGGAGACGAAATGAATCTGTTCATTCATTTTATTCTTATCCTGGAAAGGCTTTCCATCGAATGAACCACCCGCTGAATTGTCAACACGCCAACGTCAGACGCATGTCCTTATAAAACCAATCAGCGTCAAGTTAAGGAAAACGCATCGATACGTAAGTGATGATGAAAGGATGTAGGAATATCACACAAAGGTATTTGATGCGCTCCCTAAACTGCAGTGCTAAAACAAAAATAAGTGGACCGAATATATACAATGAAGCAAACACATGAACCTTGGTTTGGACCACGGTCCGGACTTTCAGGTGTGAAAGCACCCTAAAATTTCAATACAAGAGCTGGTGACATGATCAACCATTAATGAAGATGAAATAAGTGCCATTCCTGATCACATGTGGAATATTCCATTATTATTATTATTATACAATATACGGACCGTACATCTATCTATCTATCTATCTATCTATCTATCTATCTATCTATCTATCTATCTATCTATCTATCTATCTATCTATCTATCTATCTATCTATCTATCTATCTATCTATCTATCTACCTACCTACCTACCTACACAGTAAAGAATATAGCAAAGTAAATTAAAGTGAAGAAGCTATGCAAGCCAAAATTAGGACACTACCTGCACTGTGTTTTACAGATGAGCTGGTTGGTATGTTTGGAATCATGAGCAGATCTTTTCTTTCTCCAGACTTTAGCCTTTTTATCACATTGGTAAAGATTCATCTTTTTCTCATCAGTCCATAATCAGTCCACAGGCTTTTTTTTCTGTACGTTTTGGTAAATTCCAGCCTTGTCTTCCTATTCACCTCGTTAATAAAATTTTCATCTTTTGGTGAAACCTCTGTACTTTTATTCATGAAGTCTTCAGTTAACAGGAGATTGTGGTACCCTCACTCCTGCCCTCTGGAGTTTGTTACTGATATCATTAACAGTTGTTTTAGGGTTTTTCTTTACAGCATGCACAATGTTTCTGGCATCAACTGTGTTTTAACATCATAATGTTAAATATAAACGTTTTAGTCCACAGCAGAAATAAAGCGATTGATCTCATTCTTCCAATACTTTTGGAGGGGACTGTATATAAGTGTTTGCTTTCATAGTATTTCAAATATTCTCATATTTGATCTGTAACATTTCACAGTAACTTCACTAACTAACAGTTAACAGCCTCAATACCAGAGGTGGAAAAAGTACAGAAAATTGTAATTAAGTAAAAGTAACTTTACTTTCCTAACATTCTACTCGAGTAAAAGTACCCATCTAAAAATCTACTGGAGTAAAAGTAAAAAAGTACTCAATTTAAAATGTACTTTGAGTAAAAGTTACATAGTTACTTTTAATTATTTGATGTAAAAAAGTAAAACAAATCATAAACTAAATTGTTTTTAATGAACTATTATTCCACATAATAATTTGGATCTTTTTCAGGCAGTATTTGTTCAGACCACCCCATAAAACATTTTCAAGAACAAGTGTAGCATAGGTTTCTATGATACATTTTTTTATTACTGTTAAAAAGTTATGGTCATATATGTGACTATAAACCGTATTTTTACAGTTTTACAGGTCATTGTTATATTTTAACTTGCAATTGCTCTGCTTTAACTGCTATTTACATGTTTTTTTTTAACATTTAAGCAGATTATTTAATGATAAAAATATTTACCACCACATGCTTTCACAGGTTTGCTGTGGAGGGGCACATTTTGCATTGCATGAAGTCGTTATTGCCTCGTTATTCCACGTGCGAGCATCCATGCCAATTTTTATTTTTTTAATTCAGGCAATTGTTTTTTTTCCCAGCATTTTATTTTTTACTCAGTAATTGGGAGTTTTTCAATGTAGCGAAGTAAATTACTTGTGTCAAAATGTAGTTGAGTAAAAGTAAAATGACCTATTTTAAAAACTACTTTAAAATGACAAATTACTCATAAAATCTACTCAATTACAGTAACTTGAGTAAATGTAATTCATTACTTTCCACCTCTGCTCAATACTGTATATGCAATATGTGCTTTTTAAAATCTGAGCAATGAAATATCCTGCATGGGATTACTTCCCTCAGCCTGCCCATGCCTTCCTCCTCAGTAGGCCTCTGCCAAAGTGCTTCACTGTAATTCACTTCCGTGCATGAGCAGAGAAAGACCCCAGTAGTACAACCCATAGAACACAATACAGCTGTAATCCAATCACAGATAATAGAAGGTACGGCCTGGCTTTCTGCAAAGGCTATACATTGTTTCTGAGATCAGCATAAGCAGCAGCATAGTAAAACTCCATAAGCGTATTACTGTAGAACAGAAAGAGGGGGGGAGACATCATGGTGTGTGTGGATGTGTGTGTGTGTGTTTGGGTGCTCTCTATTTTTGTGATTGTTTACGTTATATTAGTGATGGGGGTATGATAAAAAGTATATCACAGTATTTTTCAAGATTCGTACAGTTCCACGGTATATCACAGTTTTTTTTATTATTTTATTTTATTTTTGTATAAAAAAATGATATTTTTGCATCACAGTTTAACCCTTTGAACCCTAGGCTGTTTTAATATGTTTTTCCTTCGTTTTTGTCAGTTCCTCTTTCAGGTCTTATAACACAGTAATTATATCAGACAGACACATGAGCCATGACCTCTTTTACTCCAGAAGCCATACGGCTGCTCAAAAATATAAGCATTTAAAATGTAAAAGTAAGCAGAATTGTTATATTTTCCTGAAACTGACCATGTTTTGGTCAAAATTATAATAAGAGCCTGTTTTTATATATTTTTTTTATGTAAAGACTTCAAATATATTCACACCTAAGATATCTTTTCAACAATGATTAGACTAGAGTGTATATGAGTTAAAAGCATACGAATATTGATGATAGTTATTTACATGGTTTATTACTTTGACAAAATACATGTAGAGCATCAGGCGGAGTAATTTTTCTTGATAATCACTCCTCTAGGATACATGTAGATTATTAAAAACCTGACACTCAGAGCAGCCTATGCCTTTCAGTATTTTGATCAGAACACACAAAAAAAACTATATACAAAAAATGTAAACTTTTTAGTCTAAATAAATAAAAAAAAATGTTTAGTGCAATATAACTACTTAGTAAAAATAGAGTCTATATAAAGTAAAATAAAAAATATATAAAGTAGCTTTAGGTTGAATGCAGGTACTTTTACACTTGTTCTGTGGACACTGTGGTCATTTACTGGTATTATTTGGTTTGAAACATCATATAAATATGTTTGAAGCACTAAAAATAAATAATATTGTTTGGTTAGGTGTTTTCTCAATGGGTTTCTTGTGAATGCTTTACGTACTAATGCACTGGGATGTCATTTAGAAGAGTAAGTTCCGCCTATGTGTAAAGGGATTCCTGAGTAATTAAGCTGAGAACACAAGGTGTGATTTTGGACAGAAAATCCGTTCATAGTGTTTGTAGGGTTAAAGATAAACAGTGACCTGTTCAGAACACAGGATACACAGATTAACATTTCTTCTAAAATGAAAGGAAATAGCTAGGGTCCTGCATGTTGTTTTTGCCATGCTCTGTGAGCAGATGAACTGACCTCACTTTTGGTTCTGGCTGGCTGGAGGGAAAGATCTACGTGTCTTTAAAAGAGGTTTCATTGCTAAGATACAGACATAAGAAGCCTGAGTCACGAAGAATGTTCAAGAGGTTGTTCTTTCACAAATTGACCATAGATAATCTTCCATCCTCCATCAGTAAAATGCTCGGACTGAAAGCTTTTGAAGGACAAACAGAACAGTAGCTGTACCTTAATTGGTTGAGAACATCAGCACAGGACACTTAGACACTTCATCATCAACTGAGTATGATGATCCACAAGAAATTGATGATCCAAATGTTCTGGCTTCCAAAAAAAAATGTATTATTTAAATATATATTGCTTATTAGTACAGTGATACAGAATACCAAATGTACCTGTTGAGTGGTTAAATTGTACAAATCTGTTGTTATTGCTGTTAGGAATGACTTTGTACTTCAGGGGGAACAAATCTGACCCTGTAAAGACCAATATTATACATTTGAGGGTACAATTATAAAAATACACTTTTCATAATTGTACCCTCAAATGTATAATATTGGTCTTTACAGGGTCAGATTTGTTCCCTCTGAAGAACAAAGTCATTTTTGATTACAAGAAAATACTTATATCGTACCTCTGTTTTTTAGTGTGCATGATCTGAACTGGCAGATACCATTTGAAAGATCAGTGATATGCAGTATAAACGAGCACTGATTGCTAGCAGAATGAGAAGAACTATTTTAATCCTAATAGGATTTAGCAATTGTATATCATATAATTATATGATAAAGTGTTATAATTAAGTTAAAAGCTCCGTTTTTAGCCCATACAAAACATCCTGTACAAATTACAACAGTTAGAGTAGATACTGTTTTTTTTATAAATGTGGTAAAACTGTGAATAACTTGCTTTTTTCACAGTATTACCATATGGTAATTACAAAGGTAACCAGTAAAGTTGATTTATTTATTTACTTATTTTTACAGTACAGAACAATATTTTTGTCAATTTTATATATATATTTTTAAATAAGAGTCTCCTTATAGAACTTTACTACTAAAGCTTTAATTTACTGAGTCATCCATCAGCATTTTTCCACAGGCTGGTAAGTGCATGTGTGGTGTAAACCAAGAAAACAGTCCAGATCTGAATGCCTGACTCCACAGTGAGAGAGACAAGATGCTCTGTCATGCTGTTGCTAATGTTTTTCTGGGATGGGTTGTGTCCACTTACCCCCTAGGGTCAAATTATTCTGCCTAAGCTCTCTCATCCAATGATTGAACATAGGATCTCTTCCAGATTGACAGTGCACTCCCAATGATAGATCCCAAAGGGTCACTAAGGGGTTTTATAAGAATAAAATAACTGATGAACTCTCTCTCTAATCTAGTTTAGACTTATATGTTAAACCACATACTTAAGCACTATCATCAAAACACCGGTTGAGAGAATATAATTTGGGCATTTTAGAGACCTGTGAAATCTGTTACAGAGCATTAGTGCTTCTCTGATCATTTTAATACCTTATTAACCACTTAATGTGCTGTATAGTTGCATTTTTACCATCCAACTGTGTGTACAATACATGTAGTACAGGTGTGACTCTGAATCATAGCACTGTATAAAGACAGAGAGAGGATATAAGAGACAGAAAGCCAGAGTGTTTGACATGTTTGGCCTCTACTGTCTCTGTCCCTGGTTGAAGTGAAATAGATGTTACAGCAAGCAGCACTTCCAATCATGGAAAACAAACAGGCTAAGTTGCCATGGTGAGAGAGAGAGAGCCAGTGACGCGCTGTTCAACATCCTGTCAGAGCTCCAGCAGCCACCTAACAACAGGACAGAGACCTCTCTCTCTGTCTGTCTGTCTGTGTCTTTCTGTCTGTCTGTCTGCCTGTCTAACTCTTTCTCCTGCTCTGTTTTAACCAGTATAAACAACAATACATTCGTCACGGATGAGGACACAAAAGACTCCACGAGGAACAGTGAAACAGAGGGGCTTAAATACACAAGGAGAGTGAGGAACACCTGGGCCAGGATAACGAGGGGGCGGGGTTACAAACAAGACACAAGGTGAGATCACTAATGGTTAGGGCGGGGCTAGGGCGGAGACAGAACAACAACAAAACAATGCCATGTGCTCAAAAAAAGCACATGGCTGGGAACACAAACAGGAAAACAGAGAGCAGAAGCACAGAGAACCAAAAGAGGAAAAAACACAGGAACAGACACAGGCTAATATGTGACAACATTGAATGTATTTTATGATCAATAGTAATATATAGATAGTTTTATTAATTAAAGGAAAAAAAAATATTCAAACCAATCTAACCCTGTGTGAAAAAGTATTTGCCCCCTAAGCCTAATAACTTGGTTGTGCCAACCTTGGCAGCAACAACTGCAATCAAGCTTTACTGATAACTGGCAACGAGTCTTTCACATCTCTGTGGAGGAATTTTGGCTCCACTCTTCTTTACAGAATTGTTTTAATTCAGCCACATTTGAGGATTTTCAAGCATAAACTGCCTGTTTAAGATCATGCCACAGCGTCTTTGAGGTGAATAAGATCCTGAGCTGAAACTTTAGTGATCAGTTCTGCTTGCGCCTGCAACTGAACTGCCCACCGAGAGAGAGAGACCTGCGGAGAGGAAGAAGAAGAGTCCGTTCCAATTAATAATCTTTTCTAATTTTCCCTTTCTTTTGATCTTTCTTTTCATATATCAGAAAATCTGTTTTTATTCAAACTGAATAAAGTCTGCTCTGTTGTTTTTTTTCTTGTATACAGAGCTAAACACCTAAAACACGACATAAATACAATACAATGATATTTATTACAACACTGTAAGCATGGATAAGTTGAATTTACGTAAAAAAAAAAATTGAGGAAACCGGTTGCCTTAAAGAAGTTAAGTAATGCAGAAAGAAAACTTGACAAGTGATTAATTTTATTGTTCCTGCTTAATTCAACCTTATTTACTGATGATGTCATCCTTAATTAATGCTTTAATTAATGTCATGTCATGTACCATTATTATAAAGTGTTACCAAAATATAAGTCTTTCCTTTAGAGAAATTACAGATGAAGCCAGAGAACAGTAGTACTGTTTCCTACACCTTCAAATAACTCTGGAACTGGAGTCTAAACGGGGGTCAGGTCTGGCTGACCCACATGGCAACAGCACCTTTAGCTCAGCTTAACTTTGGACTAAAAAAACCCATCCATACACTTCAAGATTGTGAAAAGACTCTAAAATGACTTTTAACAGACTGAAGTCTGACATTTTCTCACATCTACAGACTAGTCACAGAATTGTTACTCACAGACTTTTTACTCACAGACTAAGATTTTGCAAAGACTGGGGATCACTAACTGCAAGACTGCAACTGGATGTTTTTTTTTCTGAGATTTTTTCCCCATCATGCTTGGATTTTACATACAGTACATATTACAGTTACAAATAATTCTGCAATGGATTGGTGGCCTGTCCAGGGTGTATCCTGCCTTCCGCCCGATGCCTGCTGGGATAGGCTCCAGCACCCCCCGCGACCCTTCATGGATAAAGCGGTTGACAATGAGATGAGATGAGTTACAAATAATTAAATTAAAGTAAATACTGTGATTTATCAGGGACTCACAACTTTTGTCCCGATCAACAGTTTATTTATTCTGCCACACTGTTTGTTCTTGAAATTTTTTAATAGAATACATTTTGTGTTTAGGTCTAATTATGAGCTCCACCCCCCCCTTTTTGCTACAATCTTGTATAGCAACGAATCAAAGATTCACTGCTGTATTTTTGCCTTTGTTTAAGATAGAATTAATGCAATTAAGAACATCATTCTTGCAAAATGTGTATTTATTAAACTTGTTTGTATAAAAAATAACACTGCACAATAAGAAAAAGTGGTGCAAAATAAATAACTTGAAATATAATGACTTTAAAATGCTACCAGTGTTTAAAATACTGTACATATTTAAGTAAGAACCAATAACCTCTTAACTGCAACTGTTTGTAAAGAGTCACGTGAAATATAGTCTTGCCTCTTCACGTAGCTCTCCTCTTGGTTGTTGACATCTTTCAAGTCTCAAGACTTGCAATAATATGAAACAGGGCTAGAGCATGACTCTAGCCAGACTCTCGTGATTTTATGACTGAGAAATCGCTTGGAAAACGTTATGCTTAAGTCGGGTATAAGTCTATAGCCTCAGTTTTAGCAGTGAAGAGAAAATTTAGAGGTCTGACAGGTGAAATGCGGTGAAGTGGAGTAATATGTCATTGCTAAGATAAGACAATAAAAAAGCTGCTTGTCTGGGCAATACAGCACTGCGATGGACAACTAATAAATAGGAGTACTCTAAAACTTTTGATATTCAACTGCATGTGTACCACTGAGTGTGAATGTGACCACTTAAATGTTAAAAAAAAAAACTCAAAATGTCCATCCCTACCATGATAAAATACCTAGCTAAGCTCAGGCATCTGTCTTGTAGTCCTTCTGGGCTCTAAGCGGTCACCATCTACCAAACATATTGCCAATAATAACTTGTGTTTTACTATTTTTTTATTATGGAAAAACACAAATCCATGTATGTATGCGTATGTTTTCTCTCATTCAAGAAACATTTCTCTTTTTATCTTTTATACCATATTTTACCTTAATCTTCTTATTTGAGCACTATGCTCAATGTTCCCTCGCGTGTAAGTTGAGTGTATTCTGTTGTGGGACCAAATGCTTCACCTCTTGTGACTCGCTGAAGGACAATGTAGTTCTCCCTGCTCTCTGAGGACACACACACACACGCTCCCTTTACTACATTCACCTTCACTGCCAAATTAACAGCAGGGAGGGATCGATTGAGTTTTATTTAAGGGAGAAACGCAGCCCTCGACTCTTGTGTTGTTTTCTGTATTTCTTACTGCTTGTTCCCGCATTCCCTCTGTCTCAGAGTTAAAGTAGCTGATACCAGAAATAAACACCACCAGATCCAAACAGAACCTTTTCTAAAATCAACATTTTTCACAGTCTAGTAAAATCATCAAGCTTTATGACTGTAAAGTAGCAATGTATAACTAATTATTCTAATTATCAGGAGATGCTGAGTTTAAATCATAACACTATGGGCCCTACAGTGCCTTGCAAAACGTTTTGCCACATTTCAGGCTTCAAACATAACATGGAGACCAAGGAACACAAGAACCGGCCATCCCTCTAAACTTTCAGCTCAAACAAGGAGAAGACTGATCAGAGATGCAGCCAGGAGCCCCATGATCACTCTGGATGAACTGCAGAGATCTACAGCTGAGGTGGGAGACTCTGTCCACAGGACAACAATCAGTTCTACACTGCACAAATCTGGCCTTTATGAAAGAGAGGCAAGAAGAAAGACACAGTGTAAAGAAAGACATAGAAAGCTCTGTTTGTACAGCAAACATGTGGAAGAAGTTGCTGTGGTCAGATCAGACCGGAGTTAAATGTTTTGACTAAATACAAAGAGCTTTGTGTGGCTGAAAAGTAACATTGCTCATCACCCTGAACACACCATCCCCAAAGTGAAACATGGTGGTGGTAGCATCATGATTTGTGCCTGAATAGGCTGAATACTTTTGCAAAGCACGATATTTTAGTGATCTATAGGCGAACCGTGAACCGTGCTCTGCTCAGCTTGATTTAGGATGTGTCAGTGTGTCTTTGGTATCATGTGGAGGCAAAAAAATACGCCTTGCGCAGCTCAAAATGTGCAAAAGGCATGAACTAAATTCTCTTAATTAATTTACTTGTCATTCCCTTTAAGAGCCAGGTGCGCTCTGTCTTTGGCGGATTGCTATTTTAAAAGTGCAACGCTTCTGTACTTCTCAATTCTCTGCGCTTATGTTGTATTGTTTTTGGTAAAATTGCAAAGCTTGCATACTTCTGCATTTCCAATAGAAGTCAAGATAGCAATGAACGTCTGATGGTTGACTGTTGTCAGGATTCTAATCAGTCAGTGGCTCCCCTGTGTTGTCTGCAGCCGAGATAGCAATATGCCAGAAATTTACCTGAACACATAACACTTCCATAAGCGTAGATATATTCCTAAACTCCTTGGCTATTTAAGCAGTGAAGATGCAAGGTGAGAAAGTAGACTGTTGGCGGGGTGTAAGATAGTAATAAGCATTGCTACACACTTTTCACAGGGTGTAAGATAGAGCCCCATGGTTCTCTATGATCAGGAGTCTCAATGGGAGTAGTAAACTCCTCCCTTCTCTGCCAGAGATCTCCTTTAGGACTAAATTAGTAATGCAACAAATGAGAAAGGAGGAAAACAATCATTGTAAGCATGTGAAGCCCTGCCTTTGTCTATTGTTCCTTGTTGTTCACCTGTATTCATGTTTCTGCCCATCTGTTGGTTCCTTATCACGTCCCATGGCACCTTTCTTTAGCCCAGCATTGTCATCAGTGTTCCCACCTGTGTATGGTTTGTTGCCCCTTCTTGTCCCAGATGTTCTTTTTTGTGTTGAGAGTTCTTCTTTTGTTTCTGTGTTTTTTTGTCTGGTCTTCTGTCGAGCTTGGCATCGACCCCTGTCTTCCATGCTGAATTTCTCTGTTTTTGTTTCTTTATTTTTTTTTTTTTATAAATATATTTATACATAAAGCCTCAGTTCACCCTTACATTCTGCCTCAAAGCTGCTTCAAAGCCTCGAAGTTATTTTATTTTGTTTGTTAAGCTTGTTTCAACTGTATTGGGGCACTTATTGATCACTGTTCAAAAAAACATACTTTTTTTATCTTAAAACCAGAAGAGGAAAGTAACAACTACAAGTTGTTCAGCACTATGTCCATATTTGGCACTCTGGGTCTCACCTTGGTTTTTTTTTTTTTTTGTGTCAGAAAAAATAAAATCTACTAAACAAATGCAGTACCAATGAAAAGTTTGGACACACTTTAAAACCAGTGTTTTTGTCATTTTGAATTGAAAAATAATCTGCGTTGTTGATTAATACTAAAGTCATCCAAACTATGAAGTTGAAGTTTGAAGTATTCCTTTGGAATACTTTTCAGTTAACAGCTGTGCTGAACTTGTCAAGAGTTAATTACTTTAATTGGCAGTCCATACTATTTTGTTTTTAAACTGAAAGCAGAAGCATTTCTGAGAGGAGAAGGGATAAAAAAATTGTGTTTAATGGCAACAGTGTGCTGGAACCACCGTCCCTGCTAAGCCTGAAATATTCATTCTAAAAACTGGGGTATCAGTTGCTTTTTGTGGGAGTTCTTCTGACCACGTCACATGCCTTTATGAGCTTATGTCACATGTGTAGCCTCTAAAAAAGGAGACTTCAGAAGAGGGAAAATTTAGAGCTCTGTAGCTCATTCATCCATAGTAAAAACAAAGAAACAAAGGAGTGGATTTTCTGGCTGAGTGTGCTCTCTCGCTCTCTCTCTCTCTGACTGAACATAACCTGGAATCGGATTCATCTGCTCTAAAAGGAGACCAAATCACCCCTGCCCAGTTTAAAATGATTCTTCCAGGTGCTCAGTGCAATTAACCATTTTTACCAGAGAGATATCACCAGGCCCTATATCCCAAAACTTACGGACACCAGCTTTAAATGTCTTGCTTCTCTAAATGTGTTTGAGAGCATCAGTTGAGTTGTAAAGAGTTAGAGCTGGTATACAGTGAATTAGCTCTATTTGAGTAATAATCTAAACCATATTATGTCAAGAACTACAAAAACGTTTGCACCCATTAACCCTCCTACTATCCTTACATGTACTAACCCCCTTTATTCTCTGGATCAGTATGATTGCAGAAATTTAAACCTCCAGAAAATTTCAATATTTCAATTTAAATAAACTTATTAGCAATGTTTATTCGCCTGTTACCTTATGTCTATTTGATGAATCATCAGCAATTCTGGCGTTATTATAACGTTACATTAGTATTATTTATTATTATTATTAGTATTGTGTTGAGAACAGAGGCAGTGTGCAGACAGACATAGCTAAAGCACCACCAACTCTGCCCTTTATCAACCAATGTGCCCTTTTGAAGCACACACACACCCGACCTCTCTCTTCCTCTGTCACGTGACCCCGCACGGTCGCTAGATGCGCTGCAGCAGCAGTTCAGTTCAGCGAGTCTTCAGCACAGCACGCACGCCAACAGATAGGCTTCTTCTCCCCCGTGTCCCACCAGCCAGGTAACATACACACCAAATAAAATCCTACCGTTTGCCCTCTAAGCCCAACGTGAAATCATTTTGTTGTGCAGTAAAATGTCTCATACAGTATCTTTAGCCGACTGATCACCAGATAAACTAGCCGCTCCAGCCCAAATCAATGCTAGATAACGTGAGGACGAACTCATACAGCCCCGATTCTGGACTGATTTGCTTGGGGGGGGCAGTAAAATTAAAAGTGCCCTTTTCCCCCCCTGAGCACTTGCCCCCCCAAAATGTCTGTGCACCCCACTGGTTGAGAAGTTAGGGCCTAAAGTGAAGGGACATTTAGAAAAAGATTAAACAACTGAATGTCAAAGTGACCTCAACAATATTACCACACAATGTAAAATGTTGATATGTCTTATGTTTATGCATATGAAACTGCATTAATAAAATACACTGAAATTGAAACATTTAATTTATTTAATTTTTTTATTTTTTATGTATTGTCATCAAATTAAGAAAAGACAATAAATATGAACAGCAAATTTAATGTCAACCATTTTTTTCAGTCACTTTAAACATTAAGATAATAGGAGGGTTCATTTTCATAGGGAGAACAATCACAGAAAATGTGTTTATGATCCAAAAAAAGTTATATATAAGCTCACAGTAAAAAATATATAAATAACAAGAAGGCAAAAGAATAATGTAAACGAAATAACAATTTCTAAATCTCTCCTTTTAGATATTTTACACTATTCTAAAAATTTTTATTCCTCTCTTTAGGAACTAAATGTATCCTGTTTTTACCAGAGCAGCTGAAAGTTGCAGAGCAGAGCCCAGCTGAGCTGGCAGTATAGTGCTGCAGACTCATGAGACACTCACACATTTCACGGGTGAGGATTCTGGCCGTTCCGGAGTGTGTGTCCAGATCGATTCACGCGCTCTCCCTCATTCTCTCTCTCCTCGTCCTCGTCCCCCCTTTCCTCCCTTCAGAGATTTCACGCTAGTGTCTTTGGTGATGCGTTTGATTGGAGAGCACACCTCAGTAACTTCAGCCAGGAGTTCTGGGTCTGCTTCTGAGCTGCACGAACAGGAAAAGCCAGGAAGAATGACTTTGCATTTTTTTCTACATCCCTAAAGTTTTACTGGGAGTTTGATACAGTTGTGTGAGGACATGAGGAAGTGCTGCCTCCACAAACACCTTACCCCTTTGATGTGCAACATGGGTCTAAAGTGACCCGGCTGAGTTTAAATTTTCTATATTTTTTGCAATAAATTAATTGAATCATTCAGTATTTAATGTATTCCTCAATTAACTTGTTTTTAATCATAGTACATCCTTACTTTTGTCACGTTCTCATCTGTTCTGTGCCTGTTTATTAACTCTCCGCACGTGCCTTGTGTTTATCCTGTGTCTCCGCCCCTGTTGCTTACCTGTTTTGTAGCTCCGCCCCCTGTTCCAAGGTTTTTCCTGTTTCCTGCTTTTGTCCGTTTGTATAAATTTCTTTTGTTTGAGTTTTTTGTTTATTGTTTGTTTATTTATGTATGTTAATAAATTTAACTCGCACTTGCGTCTGCCTCCTCGTCCTCTCCCTGCTCCCACACCTGAAAACCTCTCATCAAAAATTACCCGTATTTATTTGTATTATGTTAATTCATGTATGGCTGAGAGTTTCTATGATATATCTTAGCAATAAATTCATTCAGTCATTCAGAATTTAAGATACTCCTCAAGTAACTTGTTAATCATAGTACATCCTTATTTAATTGTTGCCTTTCTTACTTTTTGAATAAAAGCCCTTTTTATATCACTACCCCTCTAATGCACACATGGATTAAAAATGACCTGAATTAATTTTGTTTGTTAGTGTAAAGTAGTGCAATGCAACAGTTAAGTTGTTCATTTAATTTTATTTGTGTTTCATAAGGTTACTTGTGTTGTATTCATGCATGTTTATCACATAATGTAATAAGTATAAGTAGTAACACAATCAGGTTACTTCTCCTTCACAGTTCAGTGAAATAAGCAGAAAGAATGTTGGTATATGTGCGCATTCTGAACTTTCTGATCTTTGTGACTGCAAGCAGAAGAAAAACGTATTTCTATATCATTTGAATTGGAAATGAAAAGTGTTATTTCTTGACATTTAAAACAAGAAGGAAAAAGTCAGAGGTGTCGAGCTGATACAGAATATAAATGATATTCTTTCATAACCTGTTCAAAAACAAAACAAAACAAAAAAATGTATAGCCATTATTTTTTTTCTTTTGTAATCCATTCTAATTTAATGATGATATATTTAATCATATTTGCATTTTCTGTTTCATAAGGAAGCAGGGGACACGGTTTCAGAGATTTAAAATAATGTGTATTATATTTATGACCTCTAAAAACCTACAAATATATTCCAATTAAAAGTTCATTGTAATTCTATAACATTAACACATATAACATTATTTTAAAAGGTCAAATATATAATGCATGTAATACAGGGTTATTATTCAGCAACATCTTAATATGTTATGTTAATATATCAGTTAATATGCTGCAAACAGATGCACAGACAGTCACTATGTGATAAATGTTTGTCAGTTTAATTATGTTGCATGTTTATTCGTGTGGCATTTTTTTCTGTGAATTACTTAAAGCAACTTCATGCAGTTATTTTTATTTATTTATTTATTTATTTTTATTTGTTTTAAATCAGCTGTGAAATAATGATGATGCTTCACTGACCTGTAATATGGAGAGTATCGATGCAGTAAAACCCTTATTAAAATTATATAAAATATAAAATACTGTAATTGTACAGTACCACCTCAGTCCACATGCTTCTTTCACTTTAGATTATGATTCTATATCTCACAGCTTGTTCAAAATAGTGTGCGTAAAGTGTGTTTTGTACAAGAGGCATAATTGTTCAATTATACTTCATGTCTTCAGAGGGAGCCCAGGAACAAAAAGTGCCAAAGCTCAGATAATGCTGCTGGAACTTCACTCGAACCTCACGTGTGTTAACACATTGCTCATTGCTATCTTACTACACCCCACCAAAAGTCTATTTTTATGCTTTGCACCTGCATTGTTTAAATAGCAGAGGTGCTGGTGTATTGCTATCTTGGCAATGGAAAACCCAGGTGCACCACTGTTGGAAAGTAACCTAGAGAGATGTCAAAAGTCAGATGTTTATTTCTATTTTGGCAGGAAATTGCACGCACAACGTGTGTACACTGCTGCTTGTTATGCACACATAACGCAAACAGCAATTCACAGACCCATACCGCATGCTAGAATACAAAATACAATTATCAAACGTTATTCTGCATCAACACGAGCAGGTCAGTTTCCTCTGCTGAAAAATATTGGACAGATTCAGGTAGCTGCGCCTCTTAAATAGAAATATGCCAAAGTCAAAAACGCATCTGGCTACCATTGCAAAAAAGCAAGCCAATCAATCAATTACCTGGGGTCCTGACCTGGCATAAGAACCTTGCTACATAACACTGACATAACCAAGCCACAAACCATGTCATTGGATATGGAGTCACATGCTGTCATGATAGACTATGTCTAGTAATAATGTCATTTTTTGACCGTTATTGACATGGTAATCTTTTGTGATGGCAACAGTATGTGGATGAGCATTGTCCTGTAGGAATTGCATACTGAAGTGTGCATTCAGAAAAATGAGAAAAGTTACCATATCAACATATCAACAGTGAACTGTCAATGTGCCTATAATAATGACCAAATATTATCTGGCATTAACTGAAACTGCATCCTACAGCATGACGCCATGTCTTCTAGGAGTTTAATGAGCGAGAACATTGAGAAATTGTTGTTGACCACACTGCTCGACACACAGCTTTGTTGGTCATCTCTACCAAGACAAAAGCAGGACTTGCCACTGAAGATGACCCTGTGCCATACAAGGTCAGTCCAAGACAGTCTGGCACGGCACCATTTCAGTCTATGGTGTGTGTCACAAAAAACGAAAAGGAAAAACAATCCAGCAAAATATGACTGAAGGACTGAAGCAAGCCAGAAAGCTTCAGCAGTTTTAGAAGTCTCTGTTTCCCTAAGAGTTGCCGGCCCGAGTTTATGGTTCACACTGCGGCTCAGTATCCTGAGAAGTTCTAGTGGATGTGAGAGACAGGTAGAGGAGAGAAACACACATGTATAAGTGACCCTCAACACAGAGTTTGACTCAATTTTTACGGGTGCCAGACGTGGTCTGATTGACTCCCGTTGGCATTCTGATCAGCAGCCACCAACCATGGGTGGTTGGCATGGCCCTGTTTTTGTGCCTCACATGGTTTAGGGAGCTGTCCATGCACCGGTTCTGGTTTAGGGAACTGTTCATGTACCAGTACTGAAGTCAGAGCTTCAGTGTCTGACATGATGCTGCCAGCGGCATTTTATGTGTTGGATTAAGCCTTGCTAGCCACAGTTGACATAGTGTAAAAGCCAGTCATAATGGTCATGTGCATGTAGTCCTGCTTCGTGAAGCCGTCTGCCAGTGGTGCTGGCACTGACAGGATGACTCATGGAGGGCATCACTGCTCGGAGAACATCTGCAGTTGCAGGTGCAGAGGTGTCTGATATCAGCTGGTTCTTCCTCCTAATGGTTTTTGTAGCTCTCCCAGATTGTTTATGTCACTGTTGCATACCTTGTTCTATCCACGACCGCACAGTGTGGCGCACAGTGCAACACAACAAGGCCATTCCATATCCTGGAGCCCTACGACACGACCCTTCTCAAACTCTTCTAACTGCTTGAATTCCCTTGCACAGGAGGACACACCATCTGAAACGCAATGGTTTTTTTTTTAGCAAATACTGACACAGTTTAAAGTCACTCTATTATTTCTAAAAAAAAAGTACCAATATGGCCAAATTGTTCCAAAGGCTCAGAATAGTTTCTGACAAGGTCTTAGAACTTGGTCTACACAATTTCCACAATTGCCAATCTTGAAGGACTCTGCTTCTTTGAACATTGTGCCCATTTTGAGTTCCTCTAAACATCTGTCTCAAGATCTGAAAATGAAAGTAATCGATAGCCTGCCATCAGATGTTCAGAACTCTGAACCTCCTGGAACTGCTGGGACAGAAAGTTTACTGAAATGCTGAACTGTGCCTCGGGTCTGATGCAGTTTTGGAGGCATAACGCAATACTGAGCTTGAGGACTGTAACCTTAGGTTCCCGGCTGTTTCCTTTCCTCTAATTTGACCTCACTCGAGGAGCTAAAACAAACATTTGTGATGAATTTGAGATGCAGTGTTGTGTGTGGTTCCTTTGGGGACAGTATGGGCTGAGGGCATGTTTTGACAATTTTCTGCAGCACCTCAGGATATATGTGTGTGTGTGTGTGCGCGTGTGTGTGTATGTGTGTGTGTTTTAGCTAGGAAAATGAGAGAAAGAAAGAAGTATTTCTTTTATCTTGTAATCTGGATCTGCTCAAACATAAAACATTTTTTA
The DNA here is from genome assembly GCF_023375975.1 of Astyanax mexicanus. Lineage (NCBI taxonomy): Eukaryota > Metazoa > Chordata > Actinopteri > Characiformes > Acestrorhamphidae > Astyanax > Astyanax mexicanus. Next base: position 35,072,878 of record NC_064409.1, on the reverse strand, counting down.
GGACAGAGAAATATTTTGTCCTCAGATGCTTCCTCACGCACTTACACTGCAGCCTCATAAAAAGCATTGTATTCATGTAGTCCTGTGTGTGTTTGTGGCAGTGTGTGTATGCAGGCTACAATAGGTATGTTGGTGTGTATGTTTGTGTGTGAACAATTGTTTAACATTTTAATTAAAAAATAATAAAAAAGAGGTCCAACAATTAGTATGGCAACACTTGTTGTCACTGGACTCTTCAATTAGCTATGACCTCCATGTGTTCTCTGAGGATTTTTAGCTTGACTGCCATTCAGTTTATCACACGTCTACACGTTGTTATAGCAAAAAATATATATATCCACAGAACAGACACATGTCTCTATTGAATGTAGTCCATACCGGACTGAATTATCTTTTGTTACAAAAAGGTAAATGAAACTTTAGTTGAGTTCCAAAATCTAGACTACAGTCAATGTAGGATAGAGCATGCTAGTCACCGATTTGGTGATATTGGTCATGAGGCAGGGATCAGAAATGCGCATATAAAATAAAGTAGCTTTATTAGAAAGGAACAATCCAAAACAGGCAGTGTCAAAACCAAATTACAAAAACGGAGGGCAGCATATATACCAATATATATATACCATATATAGGTCAAAACACAGCTAGGCAGTATCAGAGGGCTAGGCAAAAATCATGAAGGAGATATCGAAAAAAGGTCATATACAGAATGAATGACAGACGGAACAAGACCAAATACTCGGCGAGGAGTGTTTGTAGTAAAGGGGTTTATACAGCTCTGGAAAAAAAACAAGAGACCATTAAAAATAATGATTTTCTTAGATTTTACCAAATTGAAAAGCTCTGAAATATAATTAAGAGGAAGATGGATGATCACAAGCCATCAAACCAATCTGAACTGCTTAAATTATTGCACTAGGAGTGGCATAAAGTTATCCAAAAGCAGTGTGTAAGACTGGTGGAGGAGAACATTCCACAATGCATAAAACCTGTGATTAAAAAAAAACAGGATTTCACCAAATATTTATTTTTGAACTCTTAAAACTTTATAAATATAAACTTGTTTTTTGCATTATTTGAGGCTCTGCTTCCTTTTTGTTATTTCAGCCATTTCTCAATTTCTGCAAATAAATGCTGTAAATGGCAATATTTTTATTTGGAATTTGGGAGAAATGTTGTCTGTAGTTTATAGAATAAAACAACAGTGTTCATTTTACTCAAACACATACCTATAAATAGCAAAATCAGAGAAACTGAAGTGGTCTCTTAATTTTTTTTTCCAGAGCTGTATACTCAGTGGAATAGGTGTGATCAATATTCCGGTGATTGTGATCTGGGAGGTTTTATGTGATTTTTCATGAGAGAAAGTGAGTGAATGATGTCAGTGTGTGGGGTATTCTGGGCAGTGCCATGGAGTCTGGAGATGGAGGATGGCTGGTCGACACAGATGGAAGAAACATAGAAATGTCTTTGGCGCCAAGTGTGGTATATGTTGACATTGAGGTGTGATCCTCATGTGCTTTTTCGTTTCTTTGTATATATTTTCAACTTTGTAATGCTGTGTAATTCTTTAAATTATATCAATTGTTTAAAATATAAATCATTTAGAAGACTCTTTCATGAAGAGTGACTATGAACACTATGGACACCAAGTTACAACATATGGCACAGACATCCAAATACACAACATATTTTGCACTCTTAAAACATAAAGCAACAGTGTGAGTGTTGATTTAAAACTGTTAATTCTGCTGCATATAAAGAGTATTCCAGGTACTCAACTACAAATCTGACCACTGTTTTCCCTCAAATCATAAGTGTTTTATTTCCCCCAATCAAGCGACGCGCATAAGCCGAGCTCACATAAGCTGTTTACTTGCATTCCTGCTGGTGATAATGAAAAGGAGACTAAATTTAAGCTTGTGATACTTTGCAGGTCCTTCAGTAAAGCTTTCAGTGAGTTTTAATGGAAAATCTTGCAGAGCAGGTCGCTCATTATGTATGCGCTGATGTCACGCTGACATTCAGACTGCTGGAAATAGCTCTACAGAGAACATTTTACTCTCAAGATTTAAAAAAAAAACTGTAGTTAGTTTAATATTCACATTTATGCCTCATTATTTCGGCGCACACTGTGTGTTTTTTTTATTAAGTTCATTTCTTTTTCTGTATACATGAAAAAAAAAAAGTCTTGAGTCTTCAAACTTCCACCCACAATGAATAATTAGGAACTAAAAAAAGGATTATAAAGAAAACTTGAATATTCTCCTGCATGATTACATTAGTGAATAATCAGTTTGGTGTGATGCTCTAAGAGTGTATCTGATATGACTGTGTCAGTCTCAGATTGCAAGATAAATCAAACAGGTGCCATCATTGTCACGGTCAGGGGTGAAACGGCGGACATAAGCACAGGTTAAAAATGTACTTAAATAAACAAGATCAAACAAAAAAAACCTAAATAAACCACTATGATCAGGAGATCGCCGGTTCGAATCCTGTTCATGTAGCTTGCCATCAGCTACCAGAGGCCGTAGAAAGCACAATTGGCCTTGCTCTCTCTGGGTGGGTAGATGGTGCTCTCTTCTGTGATGAAAATCTATTTATTTAAGGTGATTCATAATCAATAATGAGGGTAAATTTTTACCATATAAGGCAATGTTTTTTACCCTATAAGGCAATGGCCTGAGGGGACCTAAAAAGGTATAAATAACCTGAGATGTTGGCTGTACGGGGGGAGAGATTTGAACGCACGCTTTGCAATGTATTCTGTCTTTTCTCCAATTAAATAACTGCTACTCACTTGATCCAGACTCAGATTTTCGTGTTTGTTCTGTCACTGATCTTTATTTTCCAACACTACAAAGGGTGATGTAGATCAGGCATCTGTGAGCTGATGTATCAGAACTGAGTCGCTGTGCTTTCCTCCGAGCGCACTGTGATGCTACTCGACAATGCTGCATCAGCAGCAGTTAGAAAAGAGGCGATGACTGAATTTACTTGTATCGGAGGAGGCATGTGCTAGTCTTCACCCTCCTGGTGTTAGGGCATCATTAATGATAGGGGGAGTCCTAATGAGTGGGTTAGGTAACTGGCTGTGTAAATTGGGAAGAAAATGGAGAAAAAAAAGGAAAATAAACAAAAAAAGCTGCATTATCGTTCTTTGCACAGTTATCTCACAATCTGTAATTCAGCTTGTCGTGCACATGCATCTGAATAAAGTGGTCAGTGAATGTTTACTAAGAGGCTACAAAAAACAGGGATAGTTTTTTATTCTTCACAGTTACTGGAAAGAAAGTCCAATCACTCTCATCACTCTCTTGTCAAGCCCATCTCTATGGTGTATTGTTTATGAGTTCAGTTGAGATCTCCGTTGAGAAAGCTGAACAAATTATTCATCTGCAGTTGCATACTGAAATATATTCCTCTGCATTTTCTCTTGACCTAAAGAGTAGAATAGACTGCTGCTTTGGCTAGAATCATGCAAATGCATATTTCTTTGAATTATGAAACTGGTCACACATTTCCCTCAGTAAAAAGGTGTCCAGTGCTCACATATAAAGATAATAAAAGTAAGGACTGAAGGCAGAGAGGGAGAGATGCTGTTTATCAGACTGTCTAAAGAAGATCCTATCTATCTATCTATCTATCTATCTATCTATCTATCTATCTATCTATCTATCTATCTATCTATCTATCTATCTATCTATCTATCTATCTATCTATCTATCACCATAGTAGTAAAACACTGCAAGTAAGGTATGAACATTAATTATGAACATCAGCCATAGTTTTAATTTAGGAGAGGGGCACGCATCACACACTGGTATTGAGAACTCAATCGTCACACATACACACACACACACACACACACACACACACACACACACACACATACACATTCACACAATGAATTGTATTTAGCATGGTCGCCACAGTATTTTATATACTAAATATAAGCTCACATAAAATATACATATAAAAATACAGGTTGAATTTTTGTAGCGGGTATGCTTCATTCATTACATTACATTACATTACATTAGATTTGGCAGACGCTTTTGTCCAAAGCGACTTACAATAGTCAAGTACAAAAGTAATAGAAGTTAAAAACATCTTTAGATAGGGCTTAAATGAGGTTGAAGGGAAATAATAGGATAGAGGAGTGAAGGAGTGGAAGAAGGAAGTGAGGTTAGAAGTAGTTAGTTTGTTAGAGGTGTTAAGAGAGTAAGTGCTCTTTGAAGAGCTCTGTCTTCAGGAGTTTCTTAAAGATAGCGAGAGATTCTCCTGATCTGGTAGTGGAAGGTAGTTTGTTCCACCATTGGGGAACTCTGTATGAGAACAGTCTGGATTGCTTTGTGTGAGTGTTTGGTAAAGCGAGGCGACGTTCATTGGAGGAGCGCAGTGGCCGGGAGGTAGCGTAAGCCTTCAGGAGTGAGCCTTCATTCACCAGACTGCACATGTTCATAGTTGCTGTATAAGTCCTGACAAAAATGATGTTCCAGCATGAAACCATAAAAAACCCAGACTCAGCTTTAAATAATAATTCAAATGATTGATTCAGTTCATTAATGATTCTTCAGTTGTGATAAAGAAGTCACATCACTGGTCCTGAAACTGCACCCAAGAGTTCTTCAGACCCAAGATGTCACTCAGGGGCATCATGAGTTAAAATGAAGGGCAGAGTGATGTATGTATTTACAAATGGTCTGTGCAACATGTGTCTCCATGGGCTGTTTTGGGTTAGCTTAGAATTAACAGACAAGAATGAATTGTGTACAAAAATAAACTTACAGGACTTTATTTCAACCCTTAAACTTTAATTTTTCCATCTGCTTTTCCAGTTCAATACCCAGTTGGAAGTAAATGTGTGAAAGAGGCTAAACAAGCCTTATCTTTGGATTGTAGTGAGACAGCACTGATGGATAAAACTCAAAAGAAGGTGAATTTAAGAGTAAGAGTAATTTAAGGATATAATGCATTGCATTAAAGCAGGAAAGTGAAAAATCAGAATGCGTCTGTGAGTCAGGCTGTTTAATCGAAATCTTGCAGTATTGACCCTAATGCACTCCTTAATGTTTTCCTCATCAGGAGAGTTCTCTGGCGTTTGGTATGATGAGAATGGCCTTGGGAGAGACGTAAGGGAAAATGATGGCTAAACAGAACAGGTAATCTTCTATCAGCGTGCACTCCAGGAATGAATCATCCTGGTCTGATGCGCCGCTAAACCTAATAATTGACATCTCAATGGTACTTGTGCGGTTATTGCTCTTCTGCAGCCGTCTCAGCGCAGACTGTAATAAGGTAATGAGTGTGCTGGGGTGCAGACGACAGGTTCGGCATGGGTCAAGATGTCACGCAGCGCTGATAACTATTGGCAGGAATATATGATTAGGCTTCACATGGACAAGACTGGGCACTGGTCCCTCTTGTGCTTTGTTTAAACCAAGCTCAGTCCTCCTTCCCTGTCCCTCCGTTCTCAAAGGTCAATGCACTGGACATTTTTCCTTCAATCAATTAAGATGATTTATTGTAAATGTGAGGAACTGCAGGAGAAAGAGGCTCTTAAGGCCCGGGCTCTATAAATGTATTTATTCTTGGAGCTGTCAGTGCTTTTCCTTCAGTCAACTCATAGTTATTCATGTCATTGTGTTGTAGAAATTACAGTGGCAAATGGTTGAATGATTCTCTGGTGTGCTTTTCATTAAAATAAATCCATCAGAAACTGGAGAGAGGAGAGAGGAGGGAGAGAGAAAAAATAAAGGAGAGGGAGAGGAAATCAGAACAATGTTGCGAGAGAAAGAGAGAGTGAGAGAGAATGAATGAAGGACAGAAAGGTGAAATAGCCTTCACCATCAAGAGCAGGCCTCATAAATATTGTAATTGTCCAGTTGTGAAAGGAACAGCAATAGGCCGAATGTGAATGGAATCTGGCTTTTTCTGAGTAGAACATCATGAACACCCACAGGAAAAAAGAAAGCTTTTGAATACGACATGCTCGTTTTTTTATTGTACATTTCAAGGAAAAGTCAAGTACATGTAAGACGACAGTTTCCAGAAAAAAAGAAAAAAAAAAAACATTCCTGGTTTGCATCATCTTTGGATGGGTGTTTTATTATTTCATTTTATCATATTTTATATTTTACCTGCAGTCTTGTCAATGTCATATAAATATTTTATTATTTTTTTAATTCTTTTTAAATTTATCTAATTTTAAAAAACTTTATTTTAAAAATTGTATGAGGAACCAGTAGAAGTGATTCAAATTCAGTTGAAAAAATATATATATTAAATAGGAAATATTATGTCTCTTTTTAGACAAGTTAGAATAGGTCAATGGGCTCTTCAAAAACATTTTTTCAAGTTTCTTTTCAAGTTTTTTGTACTAAATCACATAAATCACATAAAGAGATACAATAAGCCATTTAAGGGCTCTGCCACTTTTATGTAAATGAGCTGTTATTTACTTATAATTTGAATGTACTAACATCTCCTTGCCAGGGACCCACCATGACTTGCTACAGATCCCACCATCAGACGAAGTCTGCAGGCTAATCCGATACATCTAGAAAAGTGTTTTCACACTGCAGATGAACCGGACCATGGTTCATTAGATCCAGACCATGATTCTGACTCTTTTGGTTGGACTGTGGTTCCGCTTTCACATTGGCTACTTTTTTTGGACCTGAAAACTGAAGTCTGAAAGTCTGGACTAAACAAGGTAAAAGTAAAAGCACTGTAAGAATTTCTAATAGGAAAACCTAAATATATAGTTCAACTTAAATAAATTAAAAGTTTATTTTTTTTAAATGTCTACCACGCTGCATATTTACAGTAATTGTTTTTCTTACATCTCTCTTATCTGCTAATTAGCCAGGGATCCACCGTGACTTGCTACAGATCCCTCCATCAGACAAAGTCTAAAAGTCTGAAAGTCCAGACCAAACAAGGTAAGACTGAAAGTTCTGTAAGAGTTTTGAATACATTTTTTTTTAAAAGATATTAAGATGTTGTTTAAAATGGTCACTTTTTAAAAATGTGTACCACAGTTCATATTTAATTATTTTTTCTAGCTTCCAAAAATACAAAGACATAAGAGCAAGTTAACTGATCTGCATTAATTATGATTAATTACGACATTGTGGTTAATATGATTACATTAAAATACCAATAGTAAATGATTTATTGACTATATCTCCACATTGTGTACTTTTTTTGTTTTGTACTTTTCTTGTTTGTGCTTAACATCAGATTTCGCACTTTATTTCTTCCAGCATTTGACCGCAGTGAACTACTCTCTTCAGTGCTGATGTGCGCCCTATATAGACTCTTATTGAAGCAAGGTTTCCTTCAGCCATTTGCATGTGGTTCTCGTTTATGTGCAAGAGTGTAGCCGACCTGGTGGAGGAGGAGGAAGAGCAGGGGGTCAGCTGTGCTCCCCTACGGCCTGGGTCTTAATTGGAATGACGATTGGAGTGTTGGGAGCTGGATGGCTGGAGCGCTTCAGGCTTGAGTGAGCCAGTGACTGAGAGTTTAATCTGTGCTGGGGGAGCCTGCAGGAACATGACCTCGCTCTAGCTGCTGAAAATGACTGGCACTTCAGCATACTCACAGCCGGCGTCGGAAATGTAACTTTCTTCTGTCGGAGAGTGCCTCTATTTGTAACATTATTTTTCTCTGCTTTCTTCTTTGCTACCTCTACTTTGTCCTGATCTAAAGAAAGGTTTATTGTGGGGTTTTATTTCTTTTTTATTGCTAGCCTTCCATAAAGACAAATGTTTCTTTGGGAGCAGGCAATGAAGAGGACTATTCAGAGAATATGGCTACTTTTATTTAACATTTTGTACTGAATTAAAAGTGATCTAATACTTAGATTTTAGGTAACATAATGGTAATAGAATACAAGAAGATTATAAATCCTGCACCTAACCACTGGAATATACGCATAGGGCTCATCCAGGATGTATGATTATTTACCCAACAAACAACAACCATGACCAGAACAATCTGATACTGGCTTGACAAAGATCCAGAAGCACAGCATAACACTGTATTCACGGTCCATTGCCTTAAATGCCAAGTGTTCAAATTTACAGAGAAAACTAACCAAAACTGTGACAAGGTACTTAATGATATCAACAAACAACCAACCTCGCCACACTACTTCAAGGTCTCATTCCAATGACTTTTAATTCATTTTACAGAGTCTAGTTGAATGAAAGCTACGTGAGCCATTTTGTGTGGAAAAAAAAAGAGCTCAGGTGTTTCTATTTAGCCCTGCTTTAGATCATTCAATTACTGGTCTCTGAAGAAGGAAAGAAAGGATTTTGGCTCTTGCTCATGAATATTCATACATGCAAATCCATCACCTCTGATTGGCTAACAGCACTGCAGCAGAGAACGCCTACCTGCCTTCCCCCCACAGTCAATTTTACAGCTCTAAAACTCAAAGGACAAAATGTTTTCAGAGATACAGCCTCAGTTATAAAGATACAGTTAGGTAAAGTCAACTCTTAAATTTCACTTAACGTCACACTCTAGTGGCCCCGTGACCAAGAAATGCTATCAATGCCGCAGTGCAAGCACAAGTAGCGACTGCTCGTTGTGACGCCGGTCTCCCTGCGGCAATGCAAATAATGTCACCGTTTAGCCTGGGGTTCAGTTGCGCCTGTGAGCAGTCCTGAGCCAAGGTGGGCATAGCCATAAAATCACTGGTTGACGTAGGCACCCTAACATCTCTCTTATCAACTCTAATTTCTGAGGCTTTTACTTTACTAGCTACGGCAGACAAGGGAGGCTGAGAAACAGTTTTATATGCAGCATGCATATAACATCATTCAACATTTTTTTATATGAGAAAAAACCCACAGCTAGCACCTATATCCAGCTTATTCCTCTACATAGGGGTCATTATGTAGGCATCTCTATTCATCAATGTTTCGCTGATTGACGGCATATTTTAACCTCACAACTTCTTTAACACACGACCCCTAAATCTGAGTTCAGTCAGCAATCTTGTGGCAGCATTTGCTACAAAACCCCTAGCACCTACCTCGACCAGTCAAATAAATGCTTGCCACCCACACTCTTTACACCTTACCTCAGCCACCAATCTTGTATACTTTATCCTTTTCCTTTTATCTGCTCCATCTACTTTATCTATTATTCAAGCAGAACATTTACCTTTATGAAATACACTTTTCGTTTGCATTCAGAGAACAACACTACATCCAGCCTTAAAGTCATCCCTGCAATGTACTCTGGGACTTGTAGTTTATTGCCTGCATCTACTAACAACTTACAATCTTGTTGGTCAGCCCATTTACAGCCATTTTTCGGGGTTCTCCATTACGCTGCCCCTTGTTTGTTCTTTGACCCTGTTAACTGGATTTATTATTTTTATCGTGTCAGTGGTAGTTCCAACATAACTTTTCCACACCATGCCACACTAGTAAGGCAACATGGAACCCTCAGCCAATTCCTTATAGTCTTATTCACAATCCTTTCTAACCTCTGAACCTCTCGTGTTTGGAATATCATAAACTATCAGTGGTCACCAAACCAAACTGCAATCACCACAATTTTAATTTGTCTAGCAAAAAAAGAACTTGTCAATACTAACAATGGCCTCCACCATTTCCTTCCTTAACCCCTCAACCTGCTCGTTAACATTTAATGCTGGAGTATACTATCTACCTAAACTCTTATATGACTTCTCCAGGTGATATTAGTAATAAAAAAATAAAAAAATAATGTTTATACTATGTGTTACTTTACTGGATCAGTGTGGTTTACAACTACCAGTTGCTTGAACATGATTCAGTAAAATCAATACATACTGTATTTTAAGTAATAGACCAACAGAACGTAGCACACAACCATGAAATGAAATGAAAATTATACATGGTTTTAAAAGTTTTAATCAAATACAAATTTTAAAACTGTGATGTGCAACAGTATTCAGCCCCATGTACTCTGAAACTTACAGAAAGGTTCAAAAAATCAACAAGACATTTCCCTTTGGGCATGTTTAATTTCAACAAAGGAGCCCATTTTGTCACATTTTCATTGCCATTGAGGGACTTTTTCAGGAAGGATGTCCTTGGCCCAAATGGAGAAAAAGAAAAGAACAAGACTGAAATCCTGTCTGCAGACAGGATTGTGCTAAATGCTAATTGAACGGACACGATTTAGGGGAGCGGGCTGTTTCTCTTGCACGGAGCGTCTTCGCGGGCCTCTTGTCTGGACAGCGCGGAACGTGACAGAATGATCTCTACAAATTGACTTTCAAAGCAATTAAAATAGCTGCTTAATATGCACTCTATAGTCTGCAATTCTCTTTGAGCTCAGTGCTCGTTAGCGTCCCTTTGCTTAAAGATTAGCATTTATCATTCTAGTGGACACTTTTGCGCCACCATGGCAGATGCACAGGCCTTGCTCGGTGCTCTCCGTGCTAGCGAAAGCCAATTACTAATGAAATCAACAAGAAACTGTATGAATATTTAAAATGCTAACTTTTTTTTTTGTTTTTTTTTTGCTCATATGCTCTCATATGCCTTTGAGAATGTGGCATTTTGATTGCTGGTTAGTGGGATTAGCATGGCATGACTTTGATAGCAGGGGTCTGTGATTTTTTCATTTTTAATGGCATGCCGGCTCATGCATGATGCAGTTGGAAGCATGTAGGAGGGGGAATCTCCGCTGCTCTGTAAAGCCTGCGGCATGCAGGCCTTCATCTGCTTCTCTCATTAATCTCTCACATCAGGCTGATGTTGCGCTGTGCTTCACTTACTGTGCTGCACTCAACAACGACTCAAGGAGAAATTCACATGATGCCCGGCCTCTATTACTGATGTTTACAATGTTCACTGTAAATTAAAGATCCCCTCCTTTTCCTTGGGTCTGTCTGATTATTAATGCAACTCTTTTAAGGCTTCTGGTGGAGGACAGAGGGCCTGTGATGGTCCTGCTGCATGATAATTAGACTAATGGCTGGGGAAGAGTGGTATCAGGATGAAATGGTGGCATGGTTGGGCTTGGCTCTGATTCACTCTCCACTCTGGAGCTGAGGCCTGAGGAGGAGCAGCAGCGCCGCTTTAAATCACTGAAGCTCAGCGTAGAGAAAGTCAAATTACCAAGTCGACCTGAGCTCTTCAGTTCAGGGATTCGAATTATTTCACCACTTCATTTTCATTCAGTGGAAGGAATGATTTACATACGCAGGTTATGTTAATCCAAATGACTTTGTTTAATCATCAGCAGGTTGGTGACGGTTCTTCCAATTTTACTCGGGCTAACCTTCCTCCATTCTTTTATACTGTCACTTCAGCTACAGGCCATTATGTCTCAGTGATTAAGAAAAAAAGCTGTGTGTGTGTGATGCTCGTAGCCTATGGCTACAATCACTTTTGGAATTCACAATTTAAGTACAATTGTAATAAAAAAAAAACACTATATTTAACTACAATATATTACATACTGTAAGTTATGAACTAAGAACACAATTAAAAAAAAGAAAATTGGGTGATTCTCATTCTCATATTTTACTATATTGATTATTTTTTTCATATAGTTTTTTAAAAACAGAATTTTATTATCATTTAAATCTTATATGATACAGAATAATTCTCATTACCGTTACAGTAAATGACGATAATAAGTAATGCGTATTAAACCATAACGGTAATGATAATAGACAGTGTAACTGAGGACAGTTTTATCAATATTAACACAGATTTCTTTTTCATTTTTGAAGCTTTTCTCTGAAGTGATGCATCATGGGATAGCTAATCAATTTAAAGGCACATTGTACTTTTTATAGGGGGGTGAAATCATTAAACGGTAATGAGAAAAAAAATTGTTCAGACACAGTTATTTTGTTTAAAATCAAGTAAATCTTTTGGTTCAACAAAAAAAAAATGATATTATGTAAAAATATAGGTATTTGAAATGACTTTACCCTATTTTATTTATTTTATATGCTTAGTAATTTTTATATGGTTTAACTTAAAATTAGAAAGAAGGGATACGGGCACATAACGGTAATGAGAATTTCCATATATTTTTTATTTAATTTATATAAAAATCATTTTATATAATGATGAAAACAATTGATCCATACAGTACTCCCTATTTGCTTTACACACAATATCAGAGTTTTTATGAATTAAGTATTGATTAAAAAAAAATTGTCCTGGACATGTTCCCTGCAGCTTCATTAGAATCACCCAATTAGACTTCTGGGAATATACTCTTTGGACCAAAAACAAAACAAAAGTTGAACTATTTAGAACGTGTCTGTCCCATTACATCTTAGTAGCATTTTAGTAAAAGAACATCACACCAACAGTAAAACATGGTGGTGGTAGTGTGATGGTCTGGGGCTGTTTTGCTGCTTCAGGACCTGGAAGACTTGCTGATATAAATAAGCCATAACTTCCTAATCTACCGAAAAGATCCTGAAGGAGAATGTTTGGCCATCTGTACCTGACCTCAAGCTGAAACAAACTTGGGTTCTGCAGCAGAAAAATAATCCAAAACACAGCAGCAAGTCTACCTCTGAATGGCTGAAGGAAAACAAAAAAAAAAAAACAGTAAAGTAAACACTTTGAAGTGGTCTAGTCAAAGTCCTATTGAGATGCTGAGGCATTACCTTAGAAAGGCAGTTCATGCTGGAAAATGGTCCAATGTGGGTGAATTACAACAATTTTGCAAATAAGAGTGGGCAGAAATTTCTCCACAACGCTGTAAAAGACTTTGCAAGTTGCAAGTTAAAGCAAATGCTTGATAGCAGTTGTTTGCTGCTAAAGGTAGAACAACCAGTTATTAGGTTTAGGAGACAAACCCTTTTTCGCACAGGGCCATGTAGGTTTGAATTTTTTTCTCCCTTAAAAAAAATAAATGAAAACCTTGATTTAAAGACCTTTATTTAGTGTTTACTTGTGTTGTCTTTCACTAATATTTAGCTAAATTGTTGATGATGTGAAACATTTGAGAGTGACAAACGTGCTGAAACTTAAGAAATAATGAAGAGGGCAAACACTTTTTCACACCACTGTATATCAAAATGTTAATGTTGATAACAGTGTGATGCACTTAGCTGCCTGTTTCAGATGCAAACATGCTCATTGAACCTATTTAAGACATTAAGACATTTTGCTTGTGTTCTGAGTCTCTGCCACTTTCCATCATCATACAAAGGCTATGTACGTCTGCAATGTCCCTTGCTTGGCTATGATGTGACGTGTAGGTGTAGGGCTGTTTTAAGGCATTTGGAGGGCCCAAGTTTCATATTTTGCAGACATCACGAACTTTGGGGGCCCTATGCAATTGACTGGTTTGATTGCCTTGTTGTAACAGAGCCTATGTAGGTGTAATGGGTCATGTATAAACCAATGGCATATGTTTATACATTTCATCCAAAAACAATCAAATTATCAATGGAGCGATTTATCTGTTTTTTTTTTATGGTGACAAGCCAGAATGAAAACACACTGAATTGAAATAGGAGTAATAAACCTATTTTTAAAATATAAGGAGTAGAAATGAAGCAATCTAAAAAATTATTACTGCAGTAAAGTAAAGATAACCAAAGTTCTACTTAAGTAGGAAAATGAGGTATTTGTATTTCCTTACTGAACACCTTTGGCCCGTTAACAAACACAGTTTGTTGACACGTGTCACACATCCCAAAAGTCCAAGAGTTGCTCATATTAAATTACATATATACAGTATATTTTTAAATGTGATGTTCTGTACCTGGTAACCTTTACTTTCCTTCTGAATAGAACTGAACTTTCTTCTGGTTGATACTCTTTTTGCGTCCATTTATTTGATGATTGTAAATACTGTATATAAGTGTAAATATTGTATTTATATATTTTAGTAGTACATTAGTACAGCCTCTGCTTAGGCCAGTTAAAGATGTTACTATTGAAGTATGTAGAAAATTATTTGGATGGTCCTTTATAGACGCTCAACCAACATTCGACTAACATTCATTTGAATTTGTAACAGATGCAACTTAACTCTTAGTTAAATGTAAATGATTCTTGAAAGGACCTAACCATACACTCAACTATAACCTTAAAGGCCAGTTTATACATCTGAATCGAACCTACGCCGTACGCTACGCATATCCAGCAAGAGTGAGCTACACAGTGGAGCCCGTTTATACTTCTGTGTGCGCGTATCAGCAGCTCTTAGAGTTTTGGCTAGGGATAGGTGTCACATTTGACACATTTCAGTTTTCAAACATAAAGATATGAAATTGTAATTTTTTGTGAAGAATCAACAAGTGGGACACAATCGTGGAGTGGAACGAAATTATACTTTTTTTAGAAATAAAAAACTGAAAGTGGGGCCTTCAATTTTATTCAGCCCCCTTGCGTTAATACTTTGTAGCGCCACCTTTTGCTGCGATTACAGCTGCAGGTCGCTTGGGGTACAGAATGTCTCTATCAGTTTTGCACATTGAGAGACTGAACTTTTTTGCCCATTCTTCCTTGTAAAACAGCTGGAGCTCAGTGAGGTTGGATGGAGAGCGTTAGTGAACAGCAGTTTTCAGCTCGTTCCACAGATTCTCGATTGGATTCAGGTCTGGACTTTGACTTGGCCATTCTTACCCCTGAATATGTTTATTTGTGAACCATTCCATTGTAGATTTTGCTTTATGTTTTGGAGCATTGTCTTGTTGGAAGATAAATCTCAGTCCCAGTCTCAGGTCTTTTGCGGTTTCCAACAGGTTTTCTTCCAGAATTCTCCTGTATTTGGCTCCATCCATCTTCTCTTTCCCTGCTGAAGAAAAGCAGGCCCACACCATGATGCTGCCACCACCATGTTTGAAAGTGAGGTTGGTGTGTTTAGGGTGATGAGCTGTGTTGCTTTTATGCCAAACATAACATTTTGCATTGTGGCAAAAAAGTTGGATTTTGGTTTCATCTGACCAGAGCACCTTCTTCCACATTATTGGTGTGTCTCCCAGGTGGCTTATGGCAAACTTTAAACGAGATGTTTGATGGATATCTTTGAGAAATGGCTTTCTTCTTGCCACTTCTTTTCCATAAAGGCTTTGTGCAGTGTACGACTGATTGTTGTCCAGAGTCAGTTGTTGACAGAGTCAACCACCTCAGCTGTAGATCTCCGCAGTTCATCCAGAGTGATATTGGGCATCTTGGCTGCATCTCTGATCAGTCTTCTCCTTGTTTGGGCTGATGCAAAAAATATAATCTTTTTGTACCCAAATCCAGCTTTAAACTTCTGCACAACAGTATCTCGGACCTGCCTGGTGTGTTCCTTGGTCTTCATTATGCTCTCTGTGCTTTAAACAGAACTCTGAGACTAGCAGGTGCATTTATACCTGCTCAGTCATTTAGGTTAACTTTGGATCATTCAGAGATCCTCACTGATCTAGAGTGAGTTTGCTGCACTGAAAGTGAAGGGGCTGAATAATATTGCACGGCCCACTTTTCAGTATATTATTTCTAAAAAAAAGTTATCCAAAATATCCAATAAATTTCTTTCCACTTCATGATTGTGTCTCACTTACAATTTACAATTTCATATCTTTATGTTTGAAGCCTGAAATGTGGCAAAAGTTTGAAAGGTTCAAGGGGGCCGAATACTTTTGCAAGGCTCTGTATCTATAATGAACCATCCAAATAAAGTGATATCAGATTATCTACAAACTGATGAACTTACCTGAAACCATGTTGCTGTTCTCCAGTAAGTATCTAAAACAGCACCGCTCTCGTTGTGTTCTGAGCCTAGTTTTACACTGCGGAACTGATCACAGTTGAATGAATCCAATTGGTCAGAAATCTACAACTGCTCCTCAGTAAGAAAACAAACCCTGTGGGCACTCTGAGCCGCTGTCGGGAGAGAATGAATGGAGGAGAGCGCTGGGCAGTGTGATGGTTGCCAGCTGTGAGTGTTCTGAAGACTCACTTACCCTTTCAAGAGAATCCCAATGAGTTTGACTAGAAGTCGTCTAATTGCCTCAAGTCAGTTTGAGGCACAGTGCGTGTGCATGAATGCAGACATTTGCGTGTGTGTGTGTGTGTATGTGTGTGTGATTGTGTGTGTATGTGTATCAGTGTGTAAAAAAAGAAATAGTGACAGAAAGAAAGAGAGAGAGAGAGACTAAAACTCTCATACGCTCTGCTGGGAAGTGTCTGAAATGGATTTATTTGGCGTGGAGGATTTGTAGGGGGTTAAAGATCAAAGATCTTGTGGTAACTGCTGAAGGACACAGCTCGAGTACACAAGAACACATTCATTCACAGTTTAGAATCTTCTGAGAATCGTGATCAATTGTTCTGTCTCAAAGAGGCAAAAAAGACAGGACAGACAAAAAATGAGAATTCCCTTTCTATTGAAACTATTGGAAGCAGATAAACATAAATACCATAGACCATCAGGCTGCCCTTAACTGAGGCAAGTGAGATCTGCAGTTCTTTAAATGTTGTTCTGGTTTCTTTTTTGGGACCTCCTGGATGAGTTGTCCATGCCCTCTTGTTCCATGTTTTTTTTTCCATTTGTGAATAATAGCTCTCACTGTGTTCTCACACACAGTTTCTCAGTGTTTTCTGTCATATTTTGCGGCTAGAGCGAGCGCTTTAACCAAGAACTAATGCCACGGATCACGAGGTGCAGCGCGCTGCCGCTGCTGTGCCGTATCCGACTCCCTGCTGAATCCGACTCTGCTTCGCGAACAGAATCGGCACAACACCGCCCGCTGTACAACTCCGGGAGTGAAAACAGTGCTTATAAATAAATTAAACACGAAAAAAAGGGTATTCTATCAGTAATTTCAGTTCGTTGTAGTTCGTTTTATAAACACACAATACAGTTCCAGTTAGTTATGTTTTTTTATTTTAATTATCATTTTTATTAGATTCAGTTAACACAAATGTTTTTTCACTTTCAGTTTTCGTTATTTCATTCGTTTTTGTAAACAATAATAATTGGTTACTTAGCAACATTGTGATTTTCACACCATAGCTTTATATGAAATAAAAATATAATTAAAAAACAGATGCCTACATTTCAGACTACTTTCTGGAGCCCGACCGAGGAATTAGGTGGGAAATCTCAGCCCGACACGAAGTGGTCCTGATTCTACAGGTCTGATAGTAACCAGGCCTGGTTGTGGTTAGTAGTGAAATTTAACTCAGCTTTCCAAAAAAAGTGTGATTAATCAGTGTGATTAAATGTTTTCCCCTTAACAAATTAAATCATCATTTATAAAGTGCTTTTTTAATATTTACCCAGGTTATTTTTGTCTGATATTAAAGTTTGTTTGATAACATGAAAAAAAAAAAGTATTTTAAGTAATCTTAAAAAATAGGCATAAACTAAATAAATCTGTAAGGGGGCAAATACTTTTTTATGTATATTTATTCATGGTGAGTGTGTACGTCCTGGAAGTAACCTATTGCTATTATTTTTTCCATTGAAAACACTGCTTTATAGAAGGCAGTATCACTCAGGACCATGAAATAGAGGTTAAAACTGCTCTCACACAATAATGCTGGAATTTCTACTGTGGAATCGTAGAAGTTGCAAAAGTATAGTGGTGAAACAATGACTAAAAATATCTGTTTTGCACTGCACACAATATATGAGTAATTTTATAATGTGTCATTATACACACATACACAGTGAGAGTAGAACATTATTGGGTTATTTTAGTTTTATTGCCAGTTCATCCAACCACTCACACACAGGAAGGACAATTGTAGTGTTGAAATAATGAGATTTGACCTAATTTAATGCTGTTTTTGGAAAGCCTGGGCAGAGACATAGAGGATTATTTGCATTCATTCTGCAAAAATAGCATGGGCAATGATTCATAACATCCGCTCAAAGCTAAATGCCTTGATTGCCCTTATTTTTATTGACCTCTTTTCCAGCAATAGCAAAAACATATCACTTTATTCCTCATGACTTGCTCAGCGAATAAAGCAGATAAAAATCAGCTGAAAGTGCTGATCCTAAAGATTCAGTTAATATCACATTTGTTCTCGCAAATGGAAGTGGAGATAGTTTGTAATGAAATTAATTTGTTGAAAGGTTATTGGGTGTGTTCTGAACAGCAGCATGATCTGATACTTTATTCACTTGCAGACAGATAATCGGGCAAGGGCACATTTTCATAAATCAAAAGCCCATCAACAGTCTGGTCCATTGTACAGATTGCCTATTATGAGAGTGGTGGTGCACAGTTTAACTGTACTGTACTGTTGTACATGCACAAAAAAATACATTTAAGACAATCATATTTACCGTACTTGTGCTGTATGCACAGATAAAAGCCAATGCCCTTAACCCATCCATATAGGGAACACACAGCTCTAGATTTTTTTTTTTTTTTTTTTTTACCAATTTGAAAACCTCTGGAATATAATCAAGAGGAAGATGGATGATCACAAGCCATCAAACCAAGCTGAACTGCTTGAATTTTGCACCAGGAGTGGCACAAAGTTATCCAAAAGCAGTGTGTAAGGCTGGTGGAGGAGAACACGCCAAGATGCATGAAAACTGTGATTAAAAACCAGGGTTATTCCACCCTGATATTGATTTCTGAACTCTTAAATCTTTATGAATATGAATATATTTTCTTTACATTATTTGAGGTGTGAAAGCTCTGCATCTTTGTTTGTTATTTCAGCCATTTCTCATTTTCTGCAAATAAATGCTCTAAATGACAATATTTTTATTTGCAATTTGGGAAAAATGTTGTCGGTAGTTTATAGAATAAAACAGCAATGTTCATTTTAATCAAAAATCTGTCTATAAATAGCAAAATCAGATAAACTGATTCAATTTTAATTTGCTGTATGTACAAATTAGTGAACATTCACAGTGATATCATGGGCACATTGAACCAGCAACCCTCTCATGCATTACCTGGTTCTCTAACTGCCCTAAGCCCTCACTGCACCTTAAAAAAATATATATTAGTGGAGAGTGCAAATGCAGTCCCTCACTACCAGAAATGATGCAGTCCAGATTCTCACATTTGGGGAATTCGCAAAGGTCAGCACAGCTGAAGTGCAGTGGTTGAGCCTCACCCTGGGCAAACCACCTTTATAATTATGGTATCACCCCTGCCAGGTAAGTAACCACCCCTGCCAGGTCATGGAGGAGTCATCAGAAGAAAACATTCACTGTGTCCTTCACACAAAAATAAATGACAGAAGCTTCCAATGGAACATTTAATAAAATCTCTTGCATTCTATAAATAAGTCCTGCGAACTTTGGAACTGAAAATGAAAAGTTAAAAGTTAATTTATAAAAACAGTTAAGTGCTATCCTTTAAACATACCTTTATTTTTATTTTTTTTGCAAAAGAATAGAAATTAAATATAACTCGAAGGATGAGCTCTGGGTGGTCCAGTGGTCTAAGGAGCTATCACTATGATTTCAGTTTGATCACTGGTTTGTATGCATAACTGGACTTGCTCTCTCTTTCTGGGTGGATTGATGCCAAAATGCCAAAAATACGCCTTGCGCAGTGTGTGTTTTGGGTGTCACATGAAATAAACCAATCAGTGAGTCACTGATTGGAACCAGATGTGCTCTGACTTTGGCGGATTGCTATTTTAACGGCACAGCGCTTCTGCGCTTCTCAGCGGAGGAAACTGACCTGCTTGTTCATTGCTGTGAAGGTGCATGAGCAGGTCATTTATGGGAACAGCAGTGTTATTTTATTGTGTATTCTATTTACTGTTAATAAAAAAAAAAGTTGGGTTTGTGCACTGCTGTGCCTATGTATGTGTGTGTAACAAGAAAAGGTGCACATGTGTTGAGCGCAGGTGGCGCCTCTGCGTTGTCAAAATACCAAGGAACATATGATTGTTCATAAAAAATCAACAAAAATCTGTACTTACAGACGGTCTACGAGCGGAGCTACGCGCGCTAGGCCTGCTAAGATCCGCGGCGTTTCCTGAGCCTGCTAGCCGGAAGAGGTCTCTCCGCAAGCGTTGCGCGAGGAGCCGAAAGCGCGGTAAGAGAGCCGGAGTCCGCGCTAAGCTAATGGCTAACTCCAGCCGGCCAGCGGTTCCATCTCTCCTTCTCTCCAACGTTTGCTCCCTGCCGCACAAGATTGACTATCTCCGGCTCCAGCGGACATCCCAACGGAGATCCGGAGACGTGGTTAACGGACTCCATGCCGGACTCCGCGATTGAGGTGAGCGGCATGCTATGCTACCGCGCGGACCGCGACGCCGGCCTCTCGGGCAAAGTACGTGGAGGTGGGGTGTGTGTTTACATCAACACAGCATGGTGTAACAACGCTGCGCTGATCTCCAGCTACTGCTCGCCGCTGGTGGAGTTTGCTGTAGTCAGAGCCAGGCCATTCTACCTGCCCAGGTGAGTGTGCTGCTGAGATCCCGAGACAAGGCCTTTAAGTCAGGGGACAGGGCTGGCCTCCGAACAGCTAGAGCCAAGCTCTCCCGGGGGATCAGAGAGGCAAAGCGCACCTACGCAAAGAAAATCCACGCCCACTTCCAGGACACTACTGACACTCGGCGCATGTGGCAGGGCATCCAGACCATCACCAACTACAAGTCACCCTCCCCTGCTTGTAACAGCGATGCCTCCCTTCCAGATGCACTGAACTCCTTCTACGCAAGGTTCGAAGCACAGAACTACACGACAGCAAGGAAGACTACACCTCCTCCAAACGACCAGGTACTGTGCCTGTCCTCAGCTGATGTGCGGAAAACTCTACTCAGAGTCAACCCACGGAAAGCCCCAGGACCAGACAGCATACCTGGCAGAGTGCTCAGAGGATGTGCAGAACAACTCACGGATGTTCTCACGGACATTTTGAACATCTCTCTGAGTACTGCAATCGTGCCGACGTGCTTCAAGACGACCACCATCGTCCCTGTGCAGAAGAAGTCCCAAGTGTCCTGCCTTAATGACTACCGTCCCATTGCACTTACTCCCATCATCATGAAGTGCTTTGAGAAGCTGGTCATGAGGCACATCAAAAACCAGCTCCCGTCCTCACTGGACCCTCTGCAGTTTGCGTATCGTCCAAACAGATCAACAGACGATGCCATCTCTACTGCGCTACACCTGGCTCTCACCCACCTGGACAACAAAGACTGCTATGTTCGAATGCTGTTCATCGACTTCAGTTCAGCATTCAACACCATCATCCCTCAGCATCTGATCGGAAAACTGAGCTTGCTGGGCCTGAACTCCTCCCTCTGCAACTGGGTTTTAGACTTCCTGACTGAGAGACCAGAATCAGTCAGGATTGGAAACAACACCTCCAGCACCACCATACTGAGCACCGGCGCCCCCCAGGGCTGTGTGCTCAGCCCACTGCTGTTCACTCTGCTGACTCATGACTGTACTGCAAAGTACAGCTCAAACCACATCATCAAGTTCGCTGATGACACAACTGTAGTTGGCCTCATCAGCAAGAACGACGAGTCAGCATACAGAGAGGAGGTGAAGTGGCTGACGGACTGGTGCGGAACCAACAACCTATCTCTTAACGTGGATAAAACCAAGGAGATGGTTGTTGACTTCAGGAGAGCTCCAGGTGTCCACCACCCGCTGAACATCAACGGCTCTGCTGTGGAAATTGTGGATAACACCAAGTTCCTCTGTGTTCACATTGCAGAGAACCTCACCTGGTCCCTCAACACCAGCTCCATAACCAAGAAAGCCCAGCAGCGCCTCTACTTCCTGCGGAGACTGAGGAAAGCACATCTCCCACCTACAATCCTCACCATGTTCTACAGAGGGACTGTAGAAAGCATCCTGAGCACCTGCATTACCGTCTGGTTTGGGAATTGCAACACCTCAGACCGCAAGACCCTACAGCGGATAGTGCAGACAGCTGAGAAAATCATCGGAGTCTCTCTTCCCTCCATCACCGAGATCTACACCACACGCTGCATCCGCAAAGCCACCAGCATTGTGGACGACCCCACCCATCCCTCACACGGACTCTTCGCTCTGATGCCGTCCGGCAGAAGATACAGGAGCATCCGAGCCTCCACTACTAGACTCTGCAACAGCTTCATCCACCAGGCAGTCAGACTTCTCAACGCACAGAGACAGAACTGAACCCCCACCCCACCCACCACTCACCCAACACACTCGCACAAAACTAAACTGTACACCCCCCCCCTTTACACTCACAAAGAACTGAACTTCACCCACACACACACCCAGTCAGCACACAGAGGCTGACATGACTATTTGCTGCACTCTTAAAAACTATAAACTCTACCTCAGTAACTGCTGTGATTATATATGTTCTATATGTTACACATCTCTGCACCTTATCCCCACTATACACTTTATTATACCGTATCGGTACTGCACTGTCCTGTCTTTAAATTGTCTAGTCTTTTGTATTTATTGTATTTATTGTTATTTAGTGTTATAATTTTATAATTTTATGTTGCACTGTCGTCACTCCTGCACTTTATGTTGTCTATTGCTTGTTGTTCTATGTTGCACCATGGTTCCGGAGGAACGTAATTTCCTCACACTGTGTACCTGTACTCAGATGTAATGACAATAAAAGCCTCTTGACTCTTGACTTGACTTGATGGTTGACTGTTGTCAGGGTTCAGTTCACTCAGTGGTGCACCTGTGTTTACCATTGCCAAGATAACAATACGCCAAAACATTTTTTTGAACACACCTCACTTCCAGACCACCACGACTATCGGTGTACATATATTCACAAGCTCCTTTTAAACAGCAAATGTGATGATAGACTGCTTGTGTGGTGTAAGACAGCAATAAGCATCGTGACATACTTTGTACAGTGTGTAAGCACAGGCTTCTGTTAGCTTATGCATAGGAGCTGGGTTGCTGCGCTTTCCTCAGAGTGTGCTGCTGCCTAGTGATGCAGCACCACTACAGTGGCAGTTCGAAAAGAAGTGGTGGCAGACTCTACATGTACAGAGGAGGCATGTGGTAGTAGTCTTCACTCTACTAGTGCTGGGAGTATTGCTATTGATTGGGGGAGGACTAAGGAGTGAGTGGGGGATTTAAAAGTAAGTGAAAATAAACTTACAGGTTTGTTTAAGCTTTTATACAACAGTTTATTTTTACAAAATGAATAAAGAAAATAAATCAAAGAACTTTATGAAAATCAGTTTGAATATGCTTTAATATGGACTGTGCCTTCCGCCAAAAGTAGTTCCACCACAACTTAACTACAAAACGGTGTTTGGTTCAGGCAGACTAACACCACGAAAGTTAGCTTGAAAGCAAAATTGTGAATAAGCGAAGATGGTAACGTTGGGAGCGTGAAAAAACGCCAATACTCTCCTCTCCTGCTCTGTGGAGTTGTCTTCAGGTGAACGCTGCGCATTTTTTACCAGAGTCAAGCTATCCGCGCTTCAGAAATTCCCAGTTAGCGTAGCTTGCTTTAGCTCAGCATTAACTTAGTTTGGCCTAGCCTGGCTGGTTAAGTTATCGTTCTGGCTGTCAGGCGGCGTTAGCCGAGCGATTTTCCTTCCCTTTATTCCACGAGTCAGGGCTGCGGGCAAGTGTGCCGTGGCTGAGCGCTAGCCTGTGCTAAGCTAACGCTGCTGTTGGTGCATGTGGAGGTGATGATTCAAAACTGTACTGTGTATATATACGCCGTTACTCGGCAACGCGTCGGCAGAGTGATACAGGTTTAGTGTGATAAGGCCGTGATGATATTCGTGATAATCTTCTCAACCAATCAGATTGTGAGGTCGGAACTAGCTGTTGTATAAACAGAGACAATATATGGAAGATTTTTAATTATTAACATGGGTGGTGGGGGGGTTGATCATGCTGTGGACTTACAGTATGTTGCAGCCGGGGCATTGAATGGGCATTTTACTTCTAATAAATATAACTGATTTATATAAATTTCAGCAATTCCTGAAAGGAAACTTCATATGGTCAATTAAAAAAATTAAGAGGTGTAAAGGGGATGGCTTCTGCAGCATGATAATTATCGTAAAGAATTGTCCATTGACTTTACAGTTTCTGACCCTCTTCTGTCATCAAAAATGTTCGGATAGACCTCAGACTTTTGTGTAAATTGTCTTAGATCCAGACAGAACAAGTAATATTTTTCCATCAAGAACGGGAGAAAACCCCACAAAAAGAAGTGAATGTCTCTATGCAGGCTATAAAGCAAGCCAAGCTGTGATATCATACATGCCACAAAGAGACGATGCTCAAATCTTTTCTTCAGGTCTTTTTCTAAGGTGGATCTGAAACTGTCAGCAAATAAATACACAAATAATAACACATACATGCGCCATGCATAACTGCAATATGCTCAAAATGGGTAAAAGCTCTCATCTTCCTTTGTGTTGTATACTGGCAATTAAAACAGTATTTATGTATTTATGTAATTATTAATTAATTGTATTATGTTTTTTTTAGTTGCAAACATTATATGTGCCTGTGTATATGCACACACAGTATGTCATTTGTCACGGATGAGTGGGACGGACCTAAATGCAGATGTAACTTTAATCAAACATAAAAGATAAAATAAAGTAAAAAAACTGAAAGTTAAAACAGGTATAAGAAACTAGACAGAATAAACTTAAGAAAGACAAATAAAAAAAAAAACAGGAACTAGAACATTTAAGAACTGACAAGTAGCACTAAACATGAACCACACAGCAACACAGCTAACATATCACACAAAGATACAAAAGACTCGACCAACAAACACTTAAACTATGGGCTATATATGCACAGAGAGGGTGAGGAACACCTGGGACCAGTAAACGAGGGGGCGGGTTTACAAACAAAAGTCACAAGGTGACGACACTAATGGCTAGGGCGGAGACAGAACACTAACACAACAAAGCCTTGTGCTCTAGTAGCGCATGGGGGAGTAACCAAAACACGCCAGAAGCCGGAGACAGACACAGGCTAAGGTGTGACATTGTTTACTCTGTTAATAAAGATCATGATTTTGGCTTTCCAAATACTGGTTCCACATAATGCTGCCATATGCAATACTTTGATCCCTTAGAATGGCCTTCATTACACCAGAAAGTGAAAAAAAAGAACACACCATTCCAAGATCAACACTTGCTCCCCACAGTAAAATTTGGTGGTGGTTCCATCATGCTATGGGGCTGTGTGTTCAGTGTACTGGGAATCTTGTTAAAGTTGAGGGTCGTATAGATTTCAGTCAATATCAGCAGATTCTCGAGAACAATGGTCAAGAATCAGTGAGAAAGTTGAAGTTAAAGCGCCGGGCCTGAATACTGCAACAAGACAACGACCCTAAACACTAAACACTGCTCAAAATCTACTAAAGCATTCATGCAGAGGAACAAGTACAACATTCTGCAATGATCATCTCAGTCCCCAGACCTGAATATTATTAAAAATCTGTGGTCTGATTTAAAGTGGGCTGTTCATATTCAGAAACCATTAAACCTGACTGAACTGGAGATGTTTTGTAAAGAATTAGAATGGTCCAATATACCTTCTACCTTCAACATATTTAACTGAAATTGCTGACCTGAACATCCAACGATTGTAATTGGTCTGTATCAGTAAATCTGGTGGTTTGAAAGGAAGTCTCTGTGCTCGCCTTTTAAACCGTTATTCGTAACAGCTACATATATTTTGATTATATTTTCAGTGATACACTCAGTAGGGTAGCTCAAGTGTACATTCCTCTGTAGTAACTAGCGGCACATAATAATGGCTTGCTTAGTTAATTACCACCTATTGCCTCAATAAGGCTTGATACGGGCTTAATAATGGACACCTAGAATGTTACACAAATTAAAGCGGCCTGGAAATGCAAAATTCGCCATAGTTACTGTCTAATAATGTGGTAATTAGCAGCCAGTTAATTACCAACCACTGGCTTGATATGGCTTAATGAGGGCTTTACACTCTTATTACAGTGTCCCCTATACGGACGCGTTTGTCGGTATGTAAATGAGCCTTCTGACCTATCGCTGTGTCCTTTAATCTGCGCTGTTTGCAACCAGATCTGTTTTTGAGTGTTCTGATTAATTGTATATTTGTAATCCAACAAGGGTTCATTATCACGGCATGTCAGTGACACACTACACAACACAGAAATATATTAACACATTTTCAATATATTAAAATTCACGGTGTTCAGATTACAGTGTAAATATTTTTTGACTCCCTGGGAGATTATCTTAACAACCCTCAGTGTTAACATATCCACAGAGTTACTCACAAGCTCCGCCCTCTGATTTTGTTTCACTCCCAAGCATGCTCTGCAGCCATCTTTCTTTATTGTTTGGGTTTATTAGGGGAGTTTATGTTGTTTGGGAGGGTTACATTATGGGGGTACATATGGTAGAGTGTAATTCACCATCGTGGTGTTGGGTTGGAGGGTGGATAAGGGTCTACACTGTGTGATTTGTCATTTTATGAAGCCAAGAAAGTTTTATTTGTACATTGTAGTGAGTGGGATCATATAGTGATGCTTTAAAAATCTGTGAACCCTTTGGAATTTTCTATATTTCTACATAAATATGAATATGATCACTCTAAGAGTATGGCATCTAATAACTGGTGAGGTCTCAAAGGACCCCAACCATCAGAAGAACACTGAACAATGGTCTTTAGCATGGTTGCAGGGTTGCAAAGAGAAAGCCCCTGCTCTCCAAAAAAGAACATTGATGCTCGCCTGCAGTTTGCTTTAAATCAGGTGGAAAAGCCACAAGGCTGTTTGAAGAATATTTTGTGGATGGATGAGACCAAAATAGTAATAGGTTTAAATGAAAAGCGTTTTGTTTGGAGAAAGGCACTTGAGCCTCGACGCATCCCATACATTTCAACGGAGCGAGCGGCTGCATGACGCGGTGCATGCTGGGTTGTGTTTGTTGGAAGTTTTTGATGCTTATTAGTTTATCCATATAAAATATTTAGTAGAAAATAGAAGATAGGAGACTAGTTTATGACCTAACGACCTGACTTTTGTTCAAATCAAGAGTGTATGTATTTCCTGTATGTTTGCGTGAAACTATTTGTGTAAAAAAAATGTTGCTTATGTGTGTGTGTCATCTGTGCTGTATAAAAGTCTGATCCAGAGTTGGCCAAGGAGTTCGACTCTCACAGCCGGCCGAGCGTGATCGAACCGAATAAACCTGCTTTTCTCTGAACCTGGACTCAGAAGTATTTGATTGATAAAAAAATGACAAGAGTAAAAAAAAAAAAAAAAAAAGAACAACAGTTTTGGTGGCCCGTAGGAATAGTCGATAGTGCGAAGGAATAGCCGATAGCTGAAACGACGACGTAACATCGGTCAATTAATTTAATCGAGACGCAACACTAGCCCAAATAGAAACATTCGCATGGTCAGAACACAGGTGTTTGAAAATTCATGAAACTTTACAGAAACATAATAGACATCATTACACACATTGTTACCATTGGTATGATTGACTCCGCCCAACAGGATGTCGGCCATTTTGAAATATGTGCATTTTACACACATTTTTTGCATACTTTGTTGAACTCCTCCTACGGAATTTGTTGAATACTCTTGATATTTGTCAGCAATAAACTACTACCATCCGTGATGATAAATTGCGAAGGAATAGTCGATATCTTAAACAAGGACGAAAGGGCGGACACTTGAATTGCTTGAGATGCCCCAACAAAACAGGAAGTGAATACATTCTGGTGTTGGTAGGTGTTTGAGGAGCCATCAAAACTTTGGTGGCCCCGCCCTCCGGCAAAAAAAAGTTCAGCAGAACTCAACTTCATTCAAATGAATCCGGCTGCCGCACTGCTTTCAGCCAATCAGGGAACAGCAGGCTGCAACTTTACACACACAGAGGTGCCTCGCTCACACAGAAAAGCCGCCATTTTTAACCACAGAAGAGAAGCTGAAAATGGCAGAATATGGATATAAAGACCTATAGATTACAGTGTGGTTTACTGAAAAAATGTTAAATATTAAATGTATGATTATTTTTTATTATTTAAAAACATCACGGACACGCCCACACTTGGCGAGCCGAGAGATCCTGCACAGAAAAAAAAGGGCCAGTGAACACATACCTTAGGAACCTTATCTCATCTGTGAGACATGATGGTGGTAGTATCATGGTTTGGGCCTGTTTTGCTGCATCTGGGCCAGGACGGCTTGCCTTCATTGATGGAACCATGAATTCTGAATTATATCAGAGAATTTTAAGGGGAAAAGGCAGGTCATCTGTAAAGGAATTGAATCTTAAGAAACGGTGGGTCATGCAGCAAGACAACTACCCTAGGCACAGTACCATCCTTACTGCCAAAGACTGGTTAAAGGGAAGAACCAAAAGAGAGCATTTAATGTGAAGAAACCCAAAAAATGCTATTCTGTATGGAGAAATGGGCTAAAATTCCTTCAAGCCAGTATGCGGGACTGACTAAATGGAAACCTTAAGTTGCAGTTTTTGCTGTTGCACAGCAGATACTGAAACAAAGGTTCATGTACTTTTGTCACTCATAAACATGTAATTGTAAATTGGCTAATTTTCCTTAGTAAATAAACGACCGAGTATAATGGTTTTATCTTGTTATTATTATTTGGGTTTTCTTGATCTACTTTTAGGACTTCTGATGATGTTTCAGGTCATATTTAATCAGAAATATCTAAAATTCTAAAGCCTGCACAAACTTTCAAGCATCATTGTATAATATTATGGACAGTGTTATATTTAACTCTTTTTTTTTTTTTTACTGTGATAACTGGTGTTTTTTTTTTTTTTTTTTTTGCTTGAATGCTGTAGCCCTTCCAACCACAGATGGCTCATGGTGTTTAGACCTGGATCTTGGTTACAGGTCTCAAGCTGTGCTTTTACCTTTTCACAGGGGCCTTTCTGGCATTTAATATGTGGTTATTCTCCAATGACACACTCCCCCCTAATAAACAGCATCAGTCAGACCCATCATTTTGCGACGTAGGTTTGCTGTCTTTCGTTCTCTTTTCCAACGAAGACTGTGAGTCACTCACCTCTCAGCTAAGCCAGGAGAGTCTGTACCTCCATATCTGATTCTCTTTCTTCTCCTTCTGTTCTTTACTTCAAGCATTAACTCAGAAACAGATACCGATAGCCTAATTAAACTATTTCTGAAGCACACTTGAAGCAAAAAAAAAAAAAAAGTCAAATATAGTTTGAGCATTAGTATTCAAAGCTGCTTTTCTCCGCTGAATTTTAAACACAGGCCACTAGCTGACTGCTCTGGGATCCAACGTTGGCTCAGTGAAGCTATAGTACAAGAGTTGCCCTTTTATCTTCTTAAATCTCAATCAAAACACTGAATACATTTGCAGTGCAGCTCTAATATTTGTGTTTTAACTAGAAAAAGCCAGACTTTTAGAAGGGATTAAATGCTGCTTTCTTGCTTATATGAGATTATAGTGTTTCCCTACTGTTTCCAAGTTGCTTTTTTATTATTAATTTTTAATGACAGCGAAAATCAACAATACTTAATTCCAGCACACTTTTAAATCCTTTAAATATAAAAAGTAAAAACTACATGGGTTATTCCACCAAACGAATGTCATTTGTTTTTTTATAACTCTTCCAAACTTGTTTTTTAACCTTTTTTCAACTCTGAATTTAAAAACACATATTTAACTACTCAAAACATGTGTCACCGGGGAAAAGTACGCACACCAAATGACAAAAGAAACTTTTCAGGTATTTTATTCTGATGAAATTGAAATATAAAACAATACAAATAAAAATGAATACACTGTAAAAACCCCAACTTAGAACACAGTACAGTATTTGGTAGTGGCACTAATTACAGAAAATAGATAAATAACATTAATACCACATTAATACCATTAACAGAGCTCTTTTTATATTTGTTTTTAAGCTCACCTCGATTTACTCAGCTTTACTCAACAAGATTTGAGCATTTCTTTAAGAGAACTTGGATAAACAGCTTCTGTAACCCAGAAAAATACAAGGCTTGAACACGAGGAGCACACTACCCCACAGAAACAATGCCATCTGCCCGCATCTGGTTGTGATTCATCCAAAATACATGTTTAGAAAGGCAATATAGGCATCTACTACTGTTATAGGCCAACTAAACCTTATATTGTTCAGTATTTCCTGATTTTTACCTCTTATTTCATTAGGATGGCTCTGGATGGATCCTAAAATGGAGCACCGCCATTCACTGCAGCTTGAGCCTCCTTCTCTACCATGCTCTTAGCTCCTCCCTTTCCTCTCTCAGGGTGACAACATTTCTGATTGTGTTTCTTAAAGTTACAGACACACATTTTAAAGGTGTATTCTCAATTCACCACCTGGCTACACATGTACTGGTC
This sequence comes from Astyanax mexicanus, assembly GCF_023375975.1. Classification (NCBI taxonomy): domain Eukaryota; kingdom Metazoa; phylum Chordata; class Actinopteri; order Characiformes; family Acestrorhamphidae; genus Astyanax; species Astyanax mexicanus. The sequence goes on along the minus strand of NC_064409.1, from coordinate 35,042,562 downwards.
AATCTTAGGAAGCTTTTCTTAATTTTTACACACATTTCTAAGCCAAAGATGCAACAAAACTCACATGACTTTGGTTTTTCCTTTCGTTTTTCTCTCAAGAAAGTGTTTATTTTAGAGAAAGGGTTGATTGCATGTTTAAATAATTGACATTTATGACGAAAAAAAAACACTCATGCATACTCATGTGGCACTCATTCTTGTTACTTTTTATGTTAACATGAATAAAAATAACAGGATTGAGTTTTTAAGCTTAGAATTAGCAAAAATATGAAAAATAGCTAAATGGTGGCTATGTTAATAGCATGAGCTCACTTAGCACATTCAAGTGATTTTCTTAAAATGTGTATTTTAAATATAAACCAATAAGATCTAACAATTAATTTAGGTAACAGGACATAGTGTTGAGATTGACGTCCTCAGTCATAGTTACAATAATATCAAATATACAGAAAAACTGAGGGAACTTAATTTCCAACAAATCAACTTGCAGAACTGTCTGTTCACCTATGTCTATCTACTAATGTATAGATCCCCCTTTTCAGATAACAAGATAAATCAATGTTTTCTTTAATTCACATGCTTCTTTGTTTTAATCAAAGGTGTAAAAGGTATTCACATTCATTATTCAAGTAGATGTGTAGATACTAGGTTTTAAAATTCTGAGGTCAAGTGAAGTCAGGTAATTTTATTGTCATTGCTGCATATGTACAGGACATAGAAAGGATTAAAATCACGTTACTCTCCTTCCTAAAAGTTACAGCAAGTACAGCTAAATAGATTATAAATATAAAAAAATAAATGTACAGTAAAACAAGGTCACAGATATAGACATACGTGAGACACACAAGACAATAGTGGATGAAGAGGGGATTAAAGAGGGAATGACAGTATCAGTATAAACAGAACCCGTATTAGCAGTAGTGCAGGTATGGAGTGTGTGAGTACATGTAAGTTTTTGAAAAGTTTCAGTACTGTGTTCATTCCAGTGCTAAATCTCAGTACTGTGTAAAGTATCAACTCAAGCTTTTTACTAAAGAAAGTAAAAGTGCAAGTAATACTGTTTCATCTGCATATGAGCCCATTGAAAATGAAGGCAGAGGCTGCGTCCAGAAACTTTTGCTACTCCTCCTCCTTTCCTACCCCGGAAGAAGGTGGAGGAATCAAGGAGAGGAGAGGGGGAGGAGGAGGAATGGAGGGAAGGAGCTGTAATTTAGGGAATTGGGACAGCTGATCCCTTTTAGATAGGATGTTGACTACCGATGAACTGAGCCAATCACAACGCTCACTTTCAGCACATGTTTCAGAACATTACTATCACAGACAGCTAAAAATTCAGATATTCCAATAAAATCCTGCTTACTCCCAGCCGCATTTTTGGCCACATCCCCGGCCAGTGAAGCTGGCAGCCCTGTCTGACCTCAGCCTTATGAGGGTTTCAGTTTCCTCATCAGTCCCTAAGTAAAAAATAAATAAATTAATTAATAAATAGATAAATTAAAATGATATATATATATATATATATATATATATTATAAATAATATATGTATGTATATGTATAACATGTTACAATTAAGGTCATTAATATAGTTTTACTGAACATACAGCTTATCTAAATTAAACAGTATACTACTGCTTTACTGGCTGTTTAATTAGATAAGGAACCTAGTTATTTAATATGTTTATGACGTATATTTGGGCGTTGCCTTCTCCATTCCCGCGTGCTCTGTGGGCGTGGATGCAGTGATGACATTAAAAATCCTTAAAAGTCTTCCGGAGTAGGATGCTTTTATGTACCCTCTGTTGGAAGCCTCCTACAGGAGGATTTTAAGTGGCTTCTTTCATCTCCTACGGTATTCGGACAGGCGGCAAGATGGTGTCAGGAAATCAGTTTCCGGGTCACGAAGGAGAGGAGGAGGATCAGTAGGAAAAAGGACACTTTTGGGGTTTCTGGACACAGCCGTAGTACAATGCAAATATATTAAAGAAGGTTTTCACTCAAGACATTTTGCTCAAGTTTTCTTATGTCTCTGTCATGGATCATCTTCATACTAGACTACATACATCTGCTATGTTCTTGCTGGAGTGTGGGGGGCGTAGCATGTGCAGGTGTGATGAATCGTGTTTAAACCAGTAGGGTGTCGGAATGGCATATGTTTAAACTTATCATCCAACCACAATCAGAATCACAATCAATTGATCTGGATTGTTAAAACGGAATGAAAACAAGGTAGCAAGCAAAGCTATATTTAAAATGTAAGGAGAAGAACATTTAAATAATTGTGTGAAAATGTAAGGACTAGAAGTAAAAAGTAAAAAAAAAATAAAAAATACTCCAGTAGCTTTTTTTTAAAGTATAGATAAACCAAATTTATACTTAAAAAAGACAATGAAGTATTTGTACATATGTGTCACATGTCAAAAATAAAAAAAGTTGCTCATATTTATCTGAATATTTTATAATTGAATGCACCTGATAATCTTCCTTCTGAATCTCCTATTTTTTGGAATCATTTATTTATTACTTGACATGGTTCTAATGATATGGCTGATTAGTGTATTTTGCTGTGAGAGGAGGCGTATGCCTTCCTCCAAGAATAATTTGCTATTTTTCCCAACTTAATAAGGTATTATTAAAACTGTTTGTGAAAATGTAATGTGTCAGTGTGGATTTTTCAAAGTAAAGAAGAGATGGCATCTCTCTCTTTTACTCTCTCTCTCTCTCTCTCTCTCTCTCTCTTACACACACACACTTTTCCTCTTTAATATCAGTCAGCATAAGAATAGAGTGCTCCTACAAAGCAGCAGGCACCAAAGGCAAGGCAAGGCTACACAACAAAGGCAGAAAAAAGCAGCACAAACAACTTCCCTCTGGCTGCTGGCCTATGAGTGCTGTCTCCTCTGCTCTCTCACACTGCAGCATAATCCCAACAGATGGCCCCTGCACCCTCTTTATCCTGCCAACAGTAATATTCTCATTTATACAGCACGATTCTGCAGCTGTACATCCCCACTGTGAGTGGAAGGACAAGAGAATAGAAAAGAAGAGAGAAGATAGAAGAGAAAAGACAAGAAAATGAAATAAGAAGAGTAAAGTAGAGACGGCAATGGAGACATGAGAAAAATGAAGAAAAGAATAAAAGAGAAGAGAACTGAAAATGAGAAGAGAAGAGAAACAGAGAGGAAAATTGAATAGAACAAAAGCAATGAGCGGAGAATGCAGAAACACATAAATAAAAAGAACCAAATAAGAAGTGAAAATAATAGAAGAGAATGGACTAGATGAGAAGAGTAGAGAATATGAGAGAAGAAAAGATATGATATAATACAAAAAAAAGAAGAAGAGAAGTAAAAGTAGGATTAACAAATTAAAAGACTAAAGAAGGAAGAGGTGTGAAGAAAGGAACATGAAAAGGAAGGAAATAGAAAAAATAGAATAGGAGAATAGATATTAAGAAAAGAAAAATCAAGTTAGAAGCAGAGAGGAGGAATAAAAAGAAGAAAAGCAATGAGAGATCTGAAGAGAAGTGAAGAGAAGAAGGCAGTAGAGAATAAAAGCAAGAAGACAGAAACAGATAAAGATAAAAGACAAAGAAGTGAAAGAAGAAAAAAAGGAGGAAAAAGAACTAAAAAGAAAAAGGAAGAAGAGAATAAAGAGAGAACAAGAAAAGAAAAGATGGGACATAAAGAAAGAAGACAAAAAATTAAAAAGAAGAGAGGAGAAAAACGAAAAGAGAACAGAATAAGAAGAGTAAAGTAGAGATGGCAGTGTTGGACATGAGAACAATGAAGAAGAAAATAAAAGATAGGAAAAAAAACTGAAAATGAGGAGACAAGAGGAGCAGAGATGAAAATAGAATGGAACAAAAGCAATGAGAGAAAACGTGAAGATTACAGGAGAAAAGAAGGGGTGAAGAAACAGATAAATGAAAAGAACAGAATAAGAAGTGAAAATAATAGAAGAGAATGGATGAGAGTAGAGAACATGGGAGAAGACAAGATAGGAGAAAAGAAGAAGAAGAAAAGAAGTAAAAGTAGGATTAAAAAATGAAAAGGAAAACGGTGCCAAGAGAGAATTATTAAAATGAAGGGAAGAGAAGAAAGCAGAATGGGATAAAATATATCAAGGAAAACAGAAATCAAGTTAGAATCGGAGAGGATGGATGAAAAAAAGAAAAGCAATGAGAGATGTGGAGATAAGAGAAGATGGGAGATAAATAAATATAAAGAGGAGGAAAAGGGAAGGGGAAAAAAAACTAAAGAGAATAAAGACAAAAGAGACAAACAAGTAAAAAGAAGAGAGAAGTCGAGAAAAGTGTAGATTATAGTGAAAGGGAAAAACAATAAAATAAAATAAATTCAAGGGTAGAAAAAGAAAAGAGAAAAAGAGAGGAGAAGACGTGTAAAAGGAAAAGATGTGTAGAAAAGGATTGGAGATAGGAGCAAAGAAGACACAGCAGAAATGAGACAATAAGAGAAATCGAGGGAGGAGAAGATAAAAAAGAAGACAATAGAAACAGATAAATGAAGAAAATAGAAAAGTACATGAAGAAAATAAGAGAGAACTTGAACAAATAAAGAAAGGAGAGAAAAGAGAAGTAAATTGAAGTGAGGAGATGAGAAAGAGAAGGCAGATCTAAATAAACAGAATAGAAAATACAGTAAATAAGAAGCGAGGTAAAGAATAAAAAGGGATAAAATGAGAGGAGAGTGAAAGAGAAAATAAATAGAAAAGAAGAAGTGAAGAAAGGAGAAAAGACGATAACTCTTCTGCAGTTGAAAGCTTCTGGAAGTGTCTTCATCCCTGCTGAAATGATTTTGAAGATGTATTATCATGCTTTAATTTATTCCTCCCCATTTGCAATGCACATTTCATGCTAATCACACTTTAATTGATATAGCATTTGATATGCGTATCTCTGGAATGGCTCTGGGTAATTGATTGAGATCTGATGGCTTGTCAGGCGATTCCAGCAGGCTGATATGGCCGGGACACATGCCAGAGATTTCAGGCTCGTCACCTTCACCATCCTCTCTCTTTCTCTCTCTCTCTCTCTCTCAGAGCCGATAGGGCCTTTCCTGCAAAACAACCACCGCTGTTGCCTTCAGCATGAGCAGCGGCTCGATGGTATAATTTCCTCCTCCTGTGAAGAAATGACCCGCCCTGCAGGGTGGCAGATCAAAGGCAGTTTATTCGCGATTACATAATGGTGGTGGTGTGGGGGGGTGCATGGCTGATGGAGAGATAGGCCTGCAGGATAAAGCCGGGGAAAGGTGCCAGCATTTGATCTGTGTCTCTACAGTTAAGGATTATCACCAAAAGTGATATAAAACACAAACACAAAAAGTAAGGAAACTTGTGTTTGGTAGATTATGTATTTGTGGTAACAATGCTTCTATGAGATAAATCTTATACCATTGGAAAGCCTGTTCATTTCTCTTTTAAATGGAAGCACATTTGTAAAGAACATGCAGTACATTTGTGGTGTTTGGTGTTTGACGATCTTCTTGGGGTGTTGTCTTTTTGGGATGCCCACTTTGGTGCCTGTCTCCGACATCCCCCGTTAAATCCCCATGGAACTTGACCATCAATTTGAAGATGGTACCACCGGGTTCACTCCACTTCCTGTCTGTCCTTGTTCCTGTGTTTGCCCCACGTGACCTGTGCTCCTGTGTTTCTGTCTCAGTAGTTTTCCACCTGTGTTAATTTGTAGCTCCGCCCCCTAGCCCCAGGTGTTTCCACTTCCCGTGTGTGTTAAATAGCTCTCCCGTGTCAGTCTTTGCACTAACCCCTGTTTTTTTTTTTTGTCTGCCTGCGTTATTTCCGTGTTCCATAGCCCTAGTTCTTAGTTCCTTGTTTATCTTGTTTATTTCTTGTTTATCCTTAGTCATTTTTTTAGTTCCTTTTTTATTTCCCTGTTCTGTTTTATTTTGTTTATCCTAGTTTAATTTTCCCTGGTTAGTATCTTGTTTATTTATCAGAAGATCGCCGGTTCGAATCCTGTTCATGTAGCTTGCCATCAGCTACTGGAGCCCTGAGAGAGCACAATAGTCTATGCTCTCTCTGGGTGGGTAGAGGGTGCTCTCTTCCCACATCACTCCAAAGGGTGATGTCGATCAGCACAAGGTGTCTAACTTCACATGTGCTAGTCTTCACCATCCTGGTGTGTTGAGCATTCACTAGTGATAGGGGGAGTCCTAATGAGTGGGTTGGGTAATTAGCCTTATAAATTGGGGAGAAAATAGGATAGAAATTATATTAAAAAAAAAATACATTGGTAATATAAGTTGCTATGAGTTACTATGCTATTTAAAGGTATAACATGTATAACAGGTATACAGGTTTATTTACTTAACCTTTTCAAGGTTCCAAGGTTTCCCAGATTCTAATAAATTCTAAAAGAAAAATCAACTAATCAAAATGTACAGTGTGGTGTTAGTAGGATAAATATATATATATATATATATATATATAAAAAAGGGTTTATGTATTAATTTATATTAGCTAGTGTTAGCAGCAGCAGCTAAGCAACTAAAAGTGATCAGATTATATCTCTGCATTATGAAATGCTTATAATTGTGACTATAATATAATATATTATAATCCTGACACATGGGGAGAATGATAAACTCTTAGAATGCATTACTTTTACTGATTTAACTGATGAGTGAATAAGGTTCCTGTTAATGCAGTCAGTGCCATACAAACACATGTAGTGCAACCTAACAATACTAAAATTTCTGCTGATGTACATTGGTTGCACAATGAAACTGAAACACCTGGATTTAGATCACAATAATTTGTTAAGTTTTGGTGGAAACAGGAGAGATGCACGTTGATTTGGGCAGCCGTGGTTTTATGTTTTTTGGATACAATCCGGGTTAGCACCCGAACATTCATTACAGAAAGCTTCCTCTTACAGCGTCCACAGTTAATCCTGTTGGATGTGGTTTGTCCTTCTTGGTGGTATGCTGACATTACCCTGGATACCGTGGCTCTTGATACATCACAAAGACTTGCTATCTTGGTCACAGATGCGGCAGCAAGACGTGCACCAACAATTTGTCCTCTTTTGAACTCTGGTATGTCACCCATAATGTTGTGTGCATTGCAGTATTTTGAGCAAAACTGTGCTCTTACCCTGCTAATTGAACCTTCACACTCTGCTCTTACTGCTGCAGTGTGCTATTAATGAAGATTGGCCACCAGGCTGCTCCGATTTAGCCATGAAACCTCACACACTAAAATAGCAGGTGTTTTAGTTTCATTGTCCAACCCCTGTAGTTTTGCAATAAATATATCTTCTGCTTTTATTAAACATGAGGCATTAATCAAAGTAGGATATCTCTCTTATAAAATGTTGTGATGCTATGGTAAGTGAGTGCATGAACTTCTGAAGAAAAAAATGGTCAAGCTTTCGATACAGTCACATATTCTCTTAATTTCCACCCACTCTGAATCATTCTGAGAGAAATGCTTGAGTTTTAAGTAAGTTCTGAGTTGCCTTTGAGGCAGACACCTACACTCAAATCAGGCTTTTAAATGAGTTTGAAAAGAAAACATTCACCCAGGATCAAGTGAATTTGTTACTCTCTAATACAAAGTATATTTTATTATGTTTTAAATATGAGATATAAATGATTTAAAAGATTTTGCCTTGATTTAAGACTTTTATAGTAGTCCTAATTAAACCACTGAACCCTCCAGTGAGTTACGCAATCACATCTAGATGAATTATTCTGGGCCCGCTTGAGCAAAGTGTACCAATCAGGACCAATCGCACTATACTAAATTGTACTATACTTATTTTTAGAACTGCAGAAGTATCCACTGATTTCTTCCACAGTGCCGGGGATACTGTATACATCGATTGACCCTGATGGGGGGTTTAATCCCTGCCCTTTTGTCCTCAGACTGCAGTGTGTGCTGGGTAATATATAATAATTATTTTTTCTTTGAGATTCGTTTCAAAGCTCATGGGTCTGCTTGTGTTCCACAAGCTCTGTCACCCTTGTACACACATCTCCCCCAGTGTAGTACCAGCAGCCTGTGGAGATTTCATAGAGGTTCATAGAACCTGTGGGAGGAGGAAACCCTAAAGATCCTTCCAATTTAAGGCATTTCACTGAATGGGTGCCATTTGCCTGTTGTGTTTAAATCTTTTTTCAACTCGGAATCTAATAACACATGTATTTAACTATTCAGCATTACCTATTTTTTTTACAAGGTTTCTAAGCCAAAGATGCAGGCAAGTGCAAGGGGGGGATTGGAAGATGCTTGAGCACCTGCCCGTTTGGGTCATAGTGCCCTTACTGCCCCCAAAGTGCCCTTTTATTAAATGTATGAATATTTTTTCAACTAATACATCCAGCGCGTTCCGATTTTGAGCACCTGCCCTTTGGTATGTCTCTGCATGGCCCTGCGAAGATGGTTGCAAAACTTTTAAAATTTACATTTAAAATTAATGTTTAAAAAAAAAATCCTTTGATTTTCTCTCAAGATCGTCTTTTTTTTAAAGCCATGGTAGACTGCATGTTTAAATCATTGATATATATAACAAAAAAATCACTCCTGTTGATGGCACTCATTCCTGTTACTGGAACTCATTCCTGTTACTTTTTTATGACTAACGGGAATGAAAGTAACAGGAATGAGTTTTCAGCATAGAATTAGCAAAAACAAAACTGTAACACTTTACTTGGATGGTCCATTTTATGACCTTGTTGATGCTCAACTGACATTCAACTAACACTGAATTGAATGTCCATTAAATTTAACTTAACCCTATGTTGAAGGTAAATTATTTAAAATAGAACCTAACCCTAACCTTAACCCTAAAATCAAACCCTACACCTAACCCTTACCCTAACCTTAACCTAAGCTTAAAATCTAACCCTAAATCCAATCCTAAAATATTAAGATAAGCGTTTGGGTTAGAGTTGAATGTAGGGTTACATTCAATAGAGAATCATTTACCTTCACCTTTTAGTTCATTTGCATTTAATAGACATGTAGTTGAATGTTAGTTAAATGTCAGTTGAGCATCAAAGAGGCCATCAAATGGACCATCCAAGTAAAGTGTTACCAAAAAAACATATAGCTAAAAATAGCTAAATGGTGGCTATGCTAAAAGCATGAGGACACTGAGCACACTCAAGTGATTTTCCCCAAAAAAATATTTTAAAAATAAACAAATAAAATCTAAGAATTAATTTAGGTCGCAGGTCTGAGTGTTGAGACTGACCTCCTCAGTTAGGGTTACAGTAAGTTTAAATATGCAGGAAAACTAATTACAGAACTTAAATTTGGTCTTCTCATGATCTTCAGAAGAACCAGCTGATGTCACTTCTTGTTGTAGATGTGACTAGTAGAATGTTTCAGATGCGTAATGTGTTCTGGTAACAGGAATGAGTGAAAAACCCAGGGACACAACTAAATTGTGTATTTTAACTTAATTATTATGGATTTATTATGAAAAATCTATATTTTTAAAGCATAGATGGGATTTGGAGTCACACAACAAAAAATACACCTCTGAAGGATTTTAATAATTATATTTCTGTCATGGAGGGTGCAGGGAGGACGAGGAGGTGGACGCAAATGCGAGAAACTAGAACATTTATTAACAAAAACAAACACAAAATAAACAGAAAGACTCAACAAAAGGAAACCAGGACTGAAAAACAACAGGAAACGAGGAACACTGACATACATAAAGACGTACAAGGACAGACACCGGAACAGAAAACACACAGACTATAAATACACATGGGAATAAAACAACAATGTTCATTTTACTCAAAAATATACCTATAAATAGTCAAATCGGAGAAACTGATCAACTGATCAACTGATCAAATAAAAACAAAGTGCTTTGAAAAGAAAAACAATGATTTGAGAATATTAATAAAATAAAATAAGGCAAAAAAGAAAAGTGCGGTAAAAAAAAAGTGCTTTAGTTAAAAGCATTAAAACAAATCTACTTTTAGGGAATTTCTAAGACTTATATGCAGCATAGTAACTAAAGGCTGCTTCTCTATATTTAGACTGGACTCTGGGTTCAACTTACTGACCTGAGTCAATGGATCTAAGAGATCTATTGAGTCTATATTCTACATTACGCAGATCTGCAATGTATTCCAGGCATCAACTGTTAAGTGATTTAAAGACTCTGCAGCACTATACTAGTCTAGTCTATTCTGTAACTAACTGGAAGCCAGTTTAGAGATTTTAGGACTGAAGAAAGATACGCTCTGTTCACTTTGTCCGGGTTAAAACTCTGGCAGCAGCATTCTGAATATGCTGTAGCTGTTTAATAGTCTTTTTGGGAAGTCCAGTTAAAAAGGCACTACAATAGTCCACTTTACTTGAAATGAAATCATAGATGAGCTTCTCTAGATCTTCCTTTGATTATATTTTTAAGATGATAATAGGCTGTTATGCGATAGTTTTGACATGATTAGTTAAGTAGAGATTTGAATCCATTTTAATGCCAAGATTTTGTACTTGGTCTTTGTTTTTTAGACACCGAATACACAGAGGTGTAACGTAAACCCTCTTTGCATCAATCAATCACTATGAACTTTGTCTTGTCCTTATTTAATTGCAGGAATATTTGGCTCATCCAAGACACTGGCATAGTGTAGTCCAGACACTGGCATAATGAGTCTACAGGGCTAAAATCATCTGGATAACTGTGATAGTTAAAGTTATTGGTCTGTAACATCTGGCCTAAGAACAGCATATAAAGATTAAAATGGAGAGGTCTGAGAACTGACCCCTGGGGGATTCCACATATCAATGCTATTCTGTCTGATTGAAAGTTGTCCAAATAAAAGGAAAAAAAAATCCTTTGTGGAACTATAACTGGTTCTTCTATGACAGGGGTCGGCAATTAAGTTTGGCCGCGGGCCAGATATTTTCGAAGCCATTACACAAAAAAAAAAAATCTGTTTTGGAAAATGAAGTGTAATGAGATGGAGTGCTACAGACTGGTAGCTCTCCAGCCCAGAGGGTTGTTGAACCTAATTGCAGTACAGTTGATCTCAAAGCAGGTCAACCCAAGAAGAAAGGAAAAAGCGCCAGGGTCGCTGTCTAATACACTATCGCTGCCCCGGCTAGTGAATTGGGACACGGCTGGGGAAAAAACACCCTTATAAGGAGATAGGGAGCTCAAGAACGGGTGGAAAAACGAGAAAGGGCAGAAACTAAAGCGACAGAGAGACAGGAGATCATTTTATTTATTTCTTTTTTTCATCATCGTTCATTATATTTTAAACAACCTCACGGGCCAAATGTTTTATGCTTCATGACTATTGCCGACCCCTGTTCTATGACATCGCTTGAAAAAGCATTTAAATCAAAATGTATATAGTGGGTAATATTACAGTCTGTGCACTGGAGCTTATGGCTCAAATCTCTACAGTAATGCTTGTACTTTTATCTGCCTTGGGAAAAACTTGCATCACCATCTTGGGTTTCCTCAGAAACACGATCACACGCCCCCTCTATTAGAATGTTTGTGATAGGTTTATTTCAAGTTCATGCTGCCCTGTTTCTCCCTGGAGCCCCTGCCCCCCAGAATATTTGCGCACAGGCCTGCAGTTTAATCTGCTGGTGTACAGTATGAGTTTATAGCTTCTGAATCTGTGAGTATAAAATAGCCATCCTGTAGTCAGACAAGGCTGCTGTTGATAGGCTATTTCCACATGGAAATCAATGGATCATTCTAATCCTATTGAGTTAAATGATGTGTGTAAAAACTGCACACAACCATGTCACTTCCATGTCAGTTCTACTGCACTGTAGAGCATGTTTGACTATGCTCCACCAGCCATTTCTGCAAGCACGCCACAAAAAGAGTCGCCTGAGGTATGCAAAAGCAGAAGCATACCTCAGGCGACTCTGTTTGTGGCATGCTTGCAGAAATGGATCCTTTCGCATCACTCGCCCATACAGCTTCTCCTTGTGCAAAGTGCGCTGTATTGTAGACCGATGCACAGTGACACCATCTGTAGCAAGATGATGCTGCAGCTCTTTGGAGGTGGTCTGTGGATTGTCCTTGACTGTTCTCACCATTCTTCTTCTCTGCCTTTCTGATATTTTTCTTGGCCTGCCACTTCTGGGCTTAACAAGAACTGTCCCTGTGATCTTCCATTTCCTTACTATGTTCCTCACAGTGGAAACTGACAGGTTAAATCTCTGAGACAACTTTTTGTATCCTTCCCCTGAACAACTATGTTGAACAATCTTTGTTTTTAGATCATCTGAGAGTTGTTTTGATGAGCCCATGATGCCACTCTTCAGAGGAGATTCAAATAGGAGAACAACTTGCAATTGGCCACCTTAAATACCTTTTCTCATGATTGGATGCACCTGGCTATGAAGTTCAAAGCTCAATGAGGTTACCAAACCAATTTTGTGCTTCAGTAAGTCAGTAAAAAGTAGTTAGAAGTATTCAAGTCAATAAAATGATAAGGGGGCCCATACTGCACATTTTCTGTTAGTACAATAAACCTCATTTCAATAATAACTGTGTCCATCAGTTATTAGATATATCAAACTATATAACAAATATTTAGAACTAAAAATTAACATGATTAATAGGGGTGCCCAAACTTTTTCAAATGACTGTATGTTTAGTGGTGTAGTATCTTACAGCTTATTTGAAGAGCGTGTGTTCTTGGTCCCCCAGTTACTGATTGTTTCCACCTGGTCTGTCTAGTATAAATACCCCTTTAGTTTGCTCTGTTCCCTGCAGAGTATTGAATCTGATTATTGCCTTTTGTTGCTTACTTGTTTTTGTTTCCGACTCTTGATTTTTGCCATGTCCTCTCTATTGTTTATTCCGTTGCTGACTATTTTAGAATTTTTGACTTCTCTTTTGCCTTAGCCCTCTCTTTGCTGCATGTACTATGTATGACCCTGTTTTTGCCTGAGACTATGCTCTGATAAGTGGTTTATATTTGCTGCCTGCCTGTCCCTAACTACTTTTATAAGCCTAGCCCCTTTGTTATTAAACTGTGTGATTGGTATCTGTGAGTATTTGTGAGTTAAAACTGATATCAAATGTTTGTTGTAATTTCTAAAAATGTGAAAGTCAAGGTTTAATCTGTAAATAACTTTTTTATTTAAACTCTGACCTGGAGTCTATTCAATTGTCACACATACGCACTCAAAATGAGTTGATTTGAACTCACATGGAGTCTATTTTCCAAAATGCAGAATTTGCTGTGTGGTAGAAGGTGAATGAAAGTGAATAATTATACGTGTTGACAGAAGGACAGTGTTCTGTAATTGGTAATTTGGTTAATGGACATGGTGCAATGTCCCCAGCTCCGCTAAACTCACTAAAAACTGTTTAAATTGCAAATGCCTCGACCCAGCGTCCGTCAGATCTGACCGGGCTGCTATTGATGCTTATGCTGGGCACACGCGGACACACACGTAGAAGTTAAATTAATCTATAACTGTCAAGGGTCATTCCTCTTGCCAAAGAGCCTCTCAAATCGGATCATGGCGTCCGGCGACGAAAGCCCTTGAAGGAATTTCAAATTGCCTCAACCTTCCTCTGGCTGTTTCTCTGTCCTCTCAGCCCCAGTAGAGTGCACTGCCAGACTCCATTTGTCTTCTCTGAGTAATGTGACACTAGCATGAGAGCCTGCGTTTCTCCCGTTGTCTCCTCACTAGGGGGCTAAAGTGCTTTTCTTTTCTCAGGCCTTTTGCTTGCAATACCTCGCAGCTTCGCTGAAATGGGTTGAAAGCAGTGAGTCCCCAGCCCTCAGGTCTGCTATCCTCTTTCTGCTGGAGGAATGAAGGGAAAAGTCACACAGAGTGGCCCTGACACTAGCTAAAAGCACCACGGTTATGTAACAGGCCTGGTCAGCCCTTTTTGTTATTTACTAGAGATGAATACACACACACACACACACACACACACACACAAACCTACATAAGCTCACACCAGTGCGCATACACACACAGATATTATTGAATAAATAGATGTAAGTAGGACACCAAGGTCTAGGTTTGTAAGACTGTGGCAATCAATCACTTGAGCTCAATTATTTATTTGATTAAAGAAAAAAAAAACTGTGGCTACAATTTTATCTTTCCAATGAATCAGCAATACCCAGAAAAAAGAAATATACTAATCCAGATGTCCTCTTAGTCCTAGACACAGTTACATCTTCATATCTTATATTATACTTCTCCTGTCGTGTCTGTAAAATAATTCTAGGATTTTTTTTTTTTTTTACTTTATTTTCACTGGCCCTTTGTAGACATTTAATATACATGTAAACTATTAACAGATCTATGAGTAACACAATAACAATCTCAGTTTTAAGAATCTGAATACATTAAGATAAATATCTTAAAGATGTCCTGCTGATGCATTGCATACATATACAGTGGTATGAAAACGTTTGGGCACCCCTGATCACTTTCACATGATTTCCCCCTTATAAATCATTGGTTGCTCGAATCAGCAATTTCAGTTAAATATATCATATAGCAGACGCACACAATGATATTTGAGAAGTGAAATTAAGTTTATAGGAGTTACAGAAAGTGTGCAATAATTTTTAAACGAAATCAGTGTTATTTTTACACAGTGTACACCGTCCTCCAAATAACTCAATTTTAGTTTCATCAGTCCACAGCACCTTATTCCAAAATGAAGCTGAAGTGTCCAAATGCGCTTTAGCTTTAACATACCTGAAGCGACTCTGTTTGTGGCGTGTGCTCAGAAAAGGCTTCTTCTGCATTACTCTCACATACAGCCTCTACTTGTGTAAAGTGCTCTGAATAGTTGAACGATGCACAGTGACTCCATCTGCAGCAAGATGATGTTGTAGGTGTTTGGAGCTGCTCTGTGGGTTGAGTATGTTCTCTGTTCTCACCATCCTTCTCCTCTGATTATCTGAGATTTTTCTTGTTCTGCTGCTTCGGGTCTTAACTAGAACTGTGTCTGTGATCTTCCATGTCCTCACTATGTTCCTCACAGTGGAAACTAGGAGCTGAAATCTCTGAGATTTGAGCTTTTTTTTTTATATATCCTTCCTCTAAACCATGATGTTGAACAATCTTTGTTTTTCATTTGAGAGATGTGTTTTGAGTCTCCCATGTTGCCACTCTTCAGAGAAGATGCAAAGAGGAGCAAAACTTGCAATTGGCTTCTTAGCACTTTCTCATAATTAGATTCACCTGTGTATGTAGGTCAAGTGTCAATGAGCTAAACAAACAAACTTTGTCTTCCAATAATTAGTGCTAAAGGTATTCAAATCAATAAAATGACAAGGGTTTAATCACCTGCCTAATTTAGTTTTAAAGAATAATTGCACACTTTCTGTAAATCCTATGAACTTACTTTTGCTTCTGAAATATCACTGTTTGTCTGCTATATGATATATTTAACTGAAATTACTGATCCAAACAACCAATGATTTATAAAGTAAAAAAAAAAAAAAATTGTGAGGGGAGCCCAAACCTTTAATACCACTGTATAGTAATGTACTGTTGATGATTCAAATCCTGTCCTCAACCTAAAACCTAATAATATACCTAACCTATTAATAACCCAGCATGCTTACCACTGAGCCACCACTGCCCCATCATAGTAACTGAATAATACACTGTCTGGCCAAAAAAGGTCACCAACTGGTTTAAACTAAGCAAATAGTTACAAGCCTCCCATTAGATAATTACTGCATGGGTCATTATATTTCAGCTGGCAACAAGTGATTTAACCCTAACTGATGCAGTGAGTAGCTTCTCATTTGTTAAACAACAAATGGAAAATGCATCCTGTGGTCGTGAAAAAGATGTCAAATTATTAGAATGCATTAAGCAGAGATAACATATAAGGAGATTGGGTTAAGTGAACTGGTAAAAATGATTGTGATGGGCAATAAAGAAAATGTTTGGTAAAATCAAATGGAAGAAAAAAAACACTTTGTTTAATAGTTTAAAAAGTGAAAGTAAGAGCATTTCCACATGCACTATGTGAAAGGAACTGAAGGGATAGAGACTAAACAGCTGTGTAGCCTTAAAAAAAAAAAAAAAAAAAAAAAAAAACACTTATCAGTGAGGCTAACCAGCAAAATCGGCCAATGCGTCCAGATTTACCCTGTTCCAGAGTGATGGGGCATTAGGGTAAGAAGAGAGGCAAGTGAAGTGCCCCTGTGGGGGCAGTGCTAAGATGTGGGGTTGCTGCAGTTGGTCAGGTCTAGGTTCAGCAATGTTATGTTGCCAAATAATGAGATCAGCTGACTAATTGAAAATGTACTGAATATAGACCAGGTTATTCAATCAATGGATTTTTTCTTCCCTGATGGCAGGAGCATATTCCAAGATGACAATGCCAGGATTCATGCGGCTGGAATTGTGAAAGAGTGATTCAGGGAGCAAGGGAGTCCAAACTAGAATCTTTGGGATGCGCTGGAGAAGACTTTGTGCAGTGCTCCAAATCTCCCATCATCAATACAAGATCTTTGGTAAAAAATTATGCAACTCAGAAGTAAATGTTGTGACATTCCAGAAGCTTGTTGAAACAATGGTACAGCAAATGCATAAGGCCACAATCAAAGCTAAAGCTTTTGGCCAGGCATTGAATATTCAACAGTAGAGTATAATTATTATGTAAGATAGCATCAAAGCTCAATAAAATAAAATTAAAAAACAATCATAATAAGTGTCCTTGCATTGTTTCAACAACACAATGTTATATGTAACAATAATTTTGATTGGTCTGTGGTTACTAACGTGGGCAGGGCAGAGCGTCATGGGAAGTAGGTCAGAAATTGTATGGTAGGTGAGCATGATACAGCACATTTTACTCATGGCCGATATGAGGATGATAAAGCAATTTTAGTTGAGCTTACCATCAAAGCAAAATGTTTCCAAACAATGTTTTGACCTGCTTTTTCAAATCAAAAGTTAGAATTAAAAAAATAAACTTGTCACTTTATGTATTGGCCCATTATAGCTGAACAACTCCAAAACAATAATATTAGAGACCCATGCCAGTTTATTAAAATATCATTAGATCTCTTACATCGCTTATTTAATTTACCAAAATTACTCCACCCCAGAGACTGTAAAAAAAGAAAAATATATAAGGCTATAAAAAAAAAAAAAAAACCTAACTATACAAGGTAAGGATCTATCTGTAAACGGAGCAGTGCAGTAGATGTTGCTAATGGTCATAAATAATTAAATAATTAACAGAGTAAAGTGCAATGACATCGATTACGAAAGTGACTGATGTGACATAGAAATATAATATAATATAAGTATGCATACGTTACAAGACAGTTCTAAAAAGAGAATGTGAAAATGTGAATACCCAATCATGAGTAAGGTATACTTAAATGTAAGCGAGGTTGGGGAAGTGTTAATATAAATAATTAAGTTGTTGAATAATGTCCAAGTGGTGTGCCTGGATTAAACTCAGTCGTCAGCAGGATCCCGTCCCCGATGGGAGGAGTTAAAGAGTCTGATGGCTCTCGGAATGAAGGATTTTCTGAGTCTGTCTGTTGTGCAGCTCTGTGACAGCAGTCTGCCACTGAACACACTCCTCTGCTTCATGATGGTGGTGTAAAGTGGGTGACTATCATTGTTCATGATAGAAAGCAGTTTATCCAAAGTCCTTCTCTCAGCTATTGTAAGCAGAGAGTCCAGCTCCACTCCAACCACTGCCCCGGCCCTCCTGACCAGCTTGTCCAGCCGTGATGCATCTCTCCTCTTCATGTTGCCTCCCCAGCACACCACAGCGTAGAAGAGAATGCTGGCCACGATTGATTGGTAGAACATCTGCAGAAGCTTCTTACAGATGTTAAAGGACCGCAGTCTCCTCAAGAAATAGAGCCGGCTCTGTCCCTTCCTGTACAGGGTGTCTGTGTTTGTTGACCAATCCAGTTTGTTGTCCAGCTGCAGACCAAGGTACTTGTAGGTCTTTACTGTCTCCATATCAACCCCCTCGATGGAGACTGGCTGCAAGGGTGGTCCAGACCTACGGAAGTCCACCACCATCTCCTTGGTCTTGGATATGTTCAACTGCAGTTTGTTCAGTCGGCACCAAGCAACAAAGTCATCCACCTGTCTCTTTTACTCCTCCTCCTGACCACCCTTCACACACCCAACGATGGCAGTGTCATCCGAGAATTTCTGCAGGTGGCACATCTCAGAGTTGTACTGGAAGTCTGATGTGTAGAGAGTGAAGAGGAAAGGGGAGAGCACAGTCCCCAGTGGTGCTCCAGTGCTACTGACCACAGTCTCCGATGTGCCGTCAGTGAGCCTCACGTACTGTGGTCTGCAGGTGAGGTAGTCTGTGATCCAGGACACCAGGTGAGGATCCACATTCATCTTCACCAGCTTGTCTCTGAGAAGTGGAGGCTGGATGGTGTTAAAAGCACTGGAGAAATCAAAAAACATGATTCTCACAGCACTACTCCCCTTGTCAAGATGAGAGTAGGTTCGGTGGAGGAGGTAGATGACTGCATCCTCAACACCAATCTTCTCCCGATATGCAAACTGGAGAGGGTCCAGTGCATGCTGTACCTGGGGTCTGAGGAGTGGGAGAAGCAGTTGTTCCATGGTCTTCATAATGTGCGAGGTCAAAGCTACCGGCCTGAAGTCATTGAGCTCACTGGGGCGAGGTTTCTTGGGAACAGGGACCAGGCATGACGTTTTCCACAGCGTAGGAACCCTCCCCAACTGCAGGCTCATGTTGAAGATATTCGACAAGGGTAACCCAAGTTCAAAGGCGCAAGCCTTAAGAAGTCTCGGGCTCACCTCGTCAGGTCCAGCTGATTTCCCTGAGCGGAGTCTCCTCAGCACCCCTGTGACCTGGTCTGCAGAGAGGTGGAGGGGGGGAGGTGAGGGGGGGCGGACTGGATGTGCTGACAGTCTGTGAGAGGGAGACCTGAGCAGCACTCAGAAGAGGTAGGGAGGTGTCCAGTGGGACAGAGGCTGAGGTTGCTGAGATGGCAGGACAGACAGAAGCAGGTGAGGATGAAACAGGGCAATCAAACCGGTTAAAGAAGAGATTGAGTTTGTTCGCTCTCTCTACACCACCAGCTGTTGCACTATCACTCTTTGGCTTGCACCCTGTGATTGTCCTCATACCGTCCCAAACTTCCTTCATGTTGTTAACTTGTAACTTCTGCTCAACCTTCTTCCTGTAGGTCTCCTTAGCCTCCTTTAAGCAGGACTTGAGTTCACGCTGAATATTCTTCAACTCCTCCTGGTTCTTGTCTTTAAAGGCCCTCTTCTTTTTGTTTAAGAGGTCCTTTACGTCGCTTGTAATCCAGGGCTTGTTGTTGGCAAAGCAGCGAACAGTTCTTACAGGAACCACAATGTCCATGCAAAAGTTCAGATAGTCAGTTGTGCAGTCTGCTACCCCCTCAATGTCCTCACCGTGAGAGTCCTGAAGCACACTCCAGTCTGTGGATGCAAAGCAGTCCTTCAGGGTCTCCTCTGCCTCCTGAGACCACTTCCTGAAGGAGCGTGTTGTGGTTGGTTGCCTCATCACACAGGGTTTGTAATGAGGCTTCAGGAAAACCAGGTTGTGATCAGATTTTCCAAGTGGGGGCAGTGGGATGGCGGTGTACGCATCACTGATGTTAGCATACAGGAGGTCAATTGTCCTGTTTTTTTCTGGTGGGACAGTCCACATACTGGGTAAAAGAAGTCAGTGTGGAGTCCAGCGTGATGTGGTTGAAGTCACCAGAGAGAGCGACAAAAGCATCCGGGTGTTGTGTCTGGAGCCTAGCGATGGTCGCGTGTATGACGTCACACGCAGCCTCCGTGTCCGCTCGGGGGGCACGTACACACAAACAACAATGGCGTGTGAGAACTCCCGCGGGACGTAATATGGTCTTAAACTCACCGCGAGCAGTTCAACATCCCGGCAGCAGATAGTCTCTTTAACAGTCACATGGCCAGGATTACACCATCTGTTGTTAATGAGGATAGCGAGCCCACCGCCCTTAGATTTGCCGCTCCGCGCGCTGTCTCTGTCCGCTCTCACAGTGACAAATCCGGGGATGTTTACATTAGCGTCGGGGATGCTAGCGGTTAGCCAAGTCTCAGTCAAGCAGAACAGACTGCACTCCCGGTAGGTCCTCTGGTTTCTCACTAACGCTGCAAGCTCGTCTGTCTTGTTGGCCAGCGAGTTCACGTTCCCCATCACCACTGCTGGAATACAGGGCTTGTATCTCCAGCCGTTTTCCCGTTGTTTAGCCTTTAGCTTAGCTCCGGCTTTACAGCCCCTGGAGCGTCGCTTAAGCTCCATCGGAATGGGGTGCCTCGCGCCAACGCGGCTCTTTGTTCTCAGTGCGAGAAGTTCTTCCCTCGAGTAAACAAAGTTTCTGCAGCCCATGTGCAGAGTTTGGCGATCCGTATCCATGGGATACATATTAACCCACACTACAGCTTAGTAAGAGACGAAAAAAGAAAGTAAACAGTGAAAAAAGTTCACTTAAGGTGAAACGCTACACGGAGCTGCTGGAAGGCTGCCGCTCTCGTCAGCGCCGGAAACTTCTGTGAAAAGAGAGTGAAAAGAGAGTCCTCTGGACAGTAGAGTCCAGAGGAGGGAGAAAGACTGTGGAGAGCAACCTACTCATTTACATAACTCCGCCCCTGAGGACTGCCTCGCGGTCACAGACTGCAGAGCGGAGCGGAGCTGACGGTCTGTTATTGGTCCCGCCCATAACCAGCCCTTTTAAAATAACCACACCTTTTACCTTTTTTGAATAGAGCTTAATAACATTTTAAAAAACAAATTCTGTGGGGATATAAAAATTTGACAGTAAAAAAAACGTGATTGAAAGTTGTCTGTTTTGCCATTTAAAACCTATGGGAATGGGTGGGGTTACTCAGCTTTTTGAAACCGAACAGCAGGGGGCGCCCGACCTGTGGTGGCTTCACTTTTGAGAGACGATGCTCTGTCCAGCTATACACAGTCTATGCTCCACCCTAAATAAATAGATCTCATGCTTTTCTTATTGCATCATTATTGAGTTTTACTTTATTTCTCTTCATATATCAAACTAAAAGACCTTTTCTCTTGGGTAATAAGCCAGAAGATTGCATAGCTGTCTCACAGTAGTTTGTTTTTCTTTTTAAAGGAAGACTTTAAATGACATAGAAATGACAAAGAAGCATAAACAACTACTGTAAATATCAGATGACTCACTGAGTCCACTTTTACCTTTAATACAGCTCCGCTTTCAGTGATTGTTACACACCTTCAAAACTTAGTCTTAGAAAGTTGGAGTCTTTTTCCTTTTCTCTTCACCAAATAATATGATACGTTAAAAAAAAGGTATGGACTCTGTACTGGAGAGTTCAATCCATTGTTCTGAGAACAGCAGCAGCAGCTTCAGCAGTTTGATTGGATCAAATGTTCTTCTTTCTCAGTAAGAGCTTTTTGATCAGCTTCACATCCATTTAGACCCTCAGTGTTGAGTCGACTTTTCAAATTGGAAAAAAATATATGTGGATTTATTCAATTCTGAAGTATATATATATATATATATATATATATATATATATATATATATATACACACACACTACAGCTTTCTAAAATGCTCATTTATAATACAGATTATTCACAAAGACTGTGCATTTATATTTATTTGTATTATGTCTTTTTTTTATCTTTATACAGACACTATTCTGAGTTTGTATCAGTTAAAGGTGATCAATATCAAGGTTGGTTCTTCTAATTACTCTGTGCTGCAACAAAGTGCTCCCTAGCTTTAAATACACAATGTTAAATTTGAAGAAAAGTTTGCAGTTGCAGTGGCACACTTACAGAACAAGTCCCAAAGGTGGAGCAAAGCTTCCAGTAAAGTGAGTTTTGGCAAAATTATGTTGAGGTGGTTGGGCTGGGGAAGGTTGGGGGGGGGGGGGGGGGGTGTTGTTGGCAGATGCAGAATGTAACTAATAAAGTTACTCGTGATGTAACTTAGTTACATTTAAAATCAAGTCATCAACAAAATAACTAAGTTACCTTTTTCAGGGGTAATCAGTAATCAGATTACTTTCTCAAAGTAACTATGCCCTCACTGGGGGTGGCAAGTACTGTCCTCTATGCTGTTGCATGCTGGGTATGCAGGCTGAGGGTGGCAGATGCCAACAGACTCAAATAACTGATCCACAATGTCTGTGATGTTGTGGAGGCGGAGCTGGACTCGCTGAGGACAGTGTTGGAAAGGAGGATGATATCTAAGCTGCAGGCCATTATGGACAAGAGCTCCCACCCACTCTATGACACAGTGGTGAGACACGAAAGCACCTTTAATCTAAGACTCATAATAATAATAATAATAATAATAATAATAAGAAGAAGAAGAAGAAGAAGAATAGGAAGAAGAAGAATAAAAAGAAGAAGAAGAATAGGAAGAAGAAGAATAAAAAGAAGAAGAATAGGAAGAAGAAGAATAAAAAGAAGAAGAATAGGAAGAAGAAGAATAAAAAGAAGAAGAAGAAGAATAGGAAGAAGAAGAAGAAGAAGAATAGGAAGAAGAAGAATAAAAAGAAGAAGAATAGGAAGAAGAAGAATAAAAAGAAGAAGAATAGGAAGAAGAAGAATAAAAAGAAGAAGAAGAATAGGAAGAAGAAGAAGAAGAATAGGAAGAAGAAGAATAGGAAGAAGAAGATAAAGAAGAAGAAGAAGAAGAATAGGAAGAAGAAGAAGAATAGGAAGAAAAAGAAGAATAGGAAGAAGAAGAAGAAAAAGAAGAAGAATAGGAAGAAGAAAAAGAAGAATAGGAAGAAGAAGAAGAAGAAGAAAAAGAAGAATAGGAAGAAGAAGAAGAATAGGAAGAAGAAAAAGAAGAAAAAAATAATTCAATCAATATTTTTAAGGGGATTTTTATATTTATTATCACAGTCAAAGTCATTTATTTTGTTGTATTTGTAAAAATAAAAAAAACAAAAAAACTTAAATTAAATTACTAGTATTTATTGTTTTTGCATAAAATGTTGCAACTGTAATAAATTCACTTTCCTTCTGAGATTAATAACTATATAAATATTTATCATCATGAACTGTATAACCATGCACACAGACAAACAACTGGCAGAAATCACATCCACATTCAATACAGGAGGTCCCAACATCTCACAGGTCAGCGCAGGTTGCTTCCATTGGACATGGCAAAAGTCACAATACACTATATTAGTGCATGATATTAAAAAAATATGAATGTCATTGAAAAGTTACTTTATTTCAGTAATTCAGTTAAAAAATGAGGTTCATATATTATATAGATGTATTACACACACAGTGATCTATTTCAAGCAGATGACATGTCTCTCCAAACCATCATTCACCACCAGAGTCTGGAGGAAGAGTGGAGAGACACACAGTCCAAACTGCTTGATTGAGGTCTAGTGTGAAGTTTCTACAATCAGTGATGGTTTGGAGAGACATGTGATCTGCTGGTGTTGATCCACTGTGTTCTATTAAGTCTAAAGTCAGTGCAGTTTTGTTTTCCAACAAAATCTTACAGCACTTCATGCTTCCCTCTGCTGACAACTTTTGTTGTGCTTGTTACGGCAGCCTATGTACCAAATGGGCACAGTGCCTAAAGTTCCAACTGGTCTTATATAATGTTAAAAAAAAAAAAACACAGATTTTTGGGGGTTTCATTGGCTGAAGCCATAATCATCAACAATAAAATAAATAAAATAAAAATCTCAAACAAGTATCAGTAGAAGATTTGGCAAGTTTCAACATACTCATTCCAAAAACACATGTTCCTTACAAATATGGCATAATTTAAAAGAAAAATTAACAGGCTTTCCAACCATATACAATTTATTGCCAATAATTTTTGTTTGTCTTGTGTTTATACATCTTAACTCACACATAAATACACACTCCCAAGAACTCTAAAGAAATGATACTGTACACAATGAACTAAGAGAACAAACTGAGATTGAATTTATATTCCACATTCCCGCCTGTGCTTTGCTGCTCACGAAAGGTCTTAGGTTAATAACACTTAGGTTAATAGCAATGTCGGCACAGCAGCACGGCTGATCCTCAGTAATAATATTATACCAGTGAGAATCTTCAATAATAACATTACAAGCATGAGGATCATCACCTGCTCCTCTGAAGGAGTTTGCCTTTAATTAGGCTGCATATTTGATTGCTGGTTCCTTACAGCTCTCAGGGTAGATGCTGCTTGTAGTGTTCATTATTGTAATAGCTGTTGAGAGATTTATGAAGGGCTGCAGTGTGTGTATGTGTGTGTGTTTCTAAAACTGAACTCAATGGCTGTTCTATTGTTCTATTTAATTCAATGCACAAAATGATTTATCCACTTCCAATGTCTCCAATTTATAGTTTATAGTGAATATGCTTTATTACTTTACTATTAAAACACTGTATTTTTCGCACTATAAGGTGCACCATATTATAAGGTGCACTATCAACAAAACGGCTATTTTCTGGTCTATTAATACACACAAGATCTGACACACCAGATTATAAGGTGCATTTTAAGCGGCACTTGTTAGGAACAGGGGTGTCGCCGTGTTTCCCTTCTAATTTAGCAGTTTAGAAGAAAACTCTCCTAAAAAACTGTTCATTTTGGGTGAGTAAAGCGCCTCCATTTATTTACAGTAAGCTTAGATTTCCAGATTTCCACTAAGGCTGGAGCATTAGCATTAGCGGCTAACCGCTAATGCCACCTAACTGCCATCCAACAGCGCTACACAAAGGAACCATGAGTGTATCTTGTGCCCACCACCTAGTATCTGGTGCCCACCACTTAGTGTCTAGTATGCACTACTTAGTATCTTGTGCCACCACTTAGTATCTGGTGTGCACTTAGTGTGCTACTTAGTATTTTGTGCCCACCACTTAGTATCTGGTGCCCACCACTTAGTGTCTAGTACGCACTACTTAGTATCTGGTGTGCACTACTTAGTATCTGGTGCCAACCAGTTAACAAAAAGTGATTAATATGCTATAGTTAACGTTAGTATGTGTTGCTACCACTTAGTATCCGGTGCGCACTACTTAGTATCTGGTGCCCACCACTTAGTGTCTAGTACACACTACTTAGTATCTTGTGCCCACCACTTAGTATCTGGTGCGCACTACTTTAGTATCTGGTGTGCACTACTTAGTATCTGGTGCCAACCAGTTAACAAAAAGTGATTAACATGCTATAGTTAACGTTAGTATGTGTTGCTACCACTTAGTATCTAGTGCACACTACGCAGTATCTGGTGCCCACCACTTAGTATCTGGTGCGCACGACTTAGTATCTGGTGCCCACCACTTAAAAAAGAGTAATTAACATGCTATTAGTTAACAGTAGTATCTGGTGCCCCCCACTTATCATCTGGTGCCCACCAGATTTAAAAAAAGCAATTAACCTGCTATAGGTAACGTTAGTTTGTGTTGCCCACCACTTTTATCTGGTGCCCACCAGTTAGCAAAAAAGTGATTAACATGCTATAGTTAACGTTAGTATGTGTTGCTCACCACTTTTGTCTGGTGCCTACCACTTAGTATCTGGTGCTCACCACTTGAGCTAAGATAAGCGGATTAAATCTATACACAAATGTGACAAAATGTGGCAGCATGTCTTCCTCCATTAAAACAGTAGTTGTGGAGTTTTTGGATTCAGCTAGATTCTGTCTGTGGTAGGAAGCCAGATCTTTACTCTCTGATAAACACAGCTGGGAAGTGGAGATAAGAGAGTTAAGAGAGGGAAACAGGGTGGTTGAGGGTTGGGATGATGTGAAATGGAGATGTGTTACAGATGGTATTTATAGGATGTTAGGTTAAGAGAAGGTGCTTTGGGGCATAATGTTGATTAAATGCTGGGAAAAAAATGATCATGGCAGAAGTCTGAGGCAAAGGTTAATTTCAGTGGTCTCTCTGTGCAATACCTGTCGAAAGTTTGGACACACCTTAAAAACAGGAGTTAAACATTTCCTGCATTGTAGATTAATACTAAAGTCTTTTATCTGACTTTTATTTGGGTGCTGTTAACTTTTGAGGTACTCTCCTGTACAACTCTTGGTCTTCCTTTCTTGGGGTGTTCTAATTAAGTGCCAGTTTCATCATAGATTTTTTTGATGGCATTTGTGACTGCACTTGAGGATACTTTCATTACATTACATTACATTACATTACATTTGGCAGACGCTTTTGTCCAAAGCGACTTACAATAGTCAAGTACAATGTAAAATAGGTTTAAAGGTAAAACATCTTTGGATAGGGATAAAAGGAGGACAAAGGGGAATAATAGGATAGAGGAGTGAAGGAGGGGAAGAAGGAAATGAGGTTAGAAGTAGTTAGTGTGTTAGAGGTGTTAAGAGAGTAAGTGCTCTTTGAAGAGCTCTGTCTTCAGGAGTTTCTTAAAGATAGTGAGAGATTCTCCTGATCTGGTAGTGGAAGGTAGTTTGTTCCACCATTGGGGAACTCTGTATGAGAACAGTCTGGATTGCTTTGTGTGAGTGTTTGGCAAAGCGAGGCGACGTTCACTGGAGGAGCGCAGCGGCCGGGAGGTAGCGTAAGCCTTCAGGAGCGAGTGCAGGTAGGAAGGAGCCTGTTCTGACATCACCTTGTAGGCGATTGTAAGAGTTTTGAATTTGATGCGAGCATCAACTGGTAGCCAATGGAGCTCAATGAGCAGCGGGGTGACATGTGCCCGTTTTGGCTGGTTGAAGACCAGACGTGCTGCTGCGTTCTGGATCATCTGGAGTGGTTTTACTACACAGGCCGGGAGGCCAGTTAGCAGGGCATTGCAGTAGTCGAGGCGTGAGATGACGACCGCTTGCACCAGGAGTTGGGTGGCCTGTTGCGTCAGGAACGGTCTAATTTTTCGGATGTTATAGAGCGCAAAGCGGCAGGACCGAGCAACTGAGGCCACATGGTGCGTGAAGGAGAGTTGGTCATCAACCATAACACCCAGGTTCCTAGCAACCTTTGTCGGTGAGAGAGAGAGAGAGTCGATACTTATAGAGAAGTTGTGTTGAAAAGATGGTTTTGCTGGTATAACCAGAAGTTCAGTCTTTGAGAGATTTAATTGAAGGTGATGCTCCCTCATCCATGAGGATATGTCAGAGAGACACTGCGAAATCCGTGCAGAGATTGAGTGATCTTCAGGTGAGAACGACAGGTATAGCTGGGTGTCATCAGCAAAGCAATGGTAGGAAAATCCATGTGAGCGGATAACCTGACCAAGAGAGGTGGTGTATATGGAGAAGAGAAGGGGTCCCAGTACCGAACCTTGGGGAACCCCAGTGGATAAGGAGCGGGCTGAGGACAGCTGTCCTTGCCACGACACCTTGAACGAGCGCCCAGTGAGGTATGATCTGAACCATGACAGCACATTATCTGCGATCCCCATGTTTGAGAGTATAGTTAGGAGGAAGTCATGGTTGACTGTGTCAAATGCGGCCGAGAGGTCCAGCAGAATGAGCACTGAGGACTGTCCTGCAGCTCTAGCAGTTTTCAACGCTTCAGTCACAGACAACAGAGCCGTCTCGGTAGAATGTCCTTTTTTGAACCCAGATTGGTTCTGGTCCAGAAGGTCATTCTGGGAGAGGAAGCCAGAGACCTGATTTAGAACTGCTCTTTCTAGTGTTTTAGAGAGAAAGAGTAGCAGTGAGACCGGTCTGTAGTTGTCAACCTTGGCAGGGTTGAGAGAAGGCTTTTTAAACAGTGGTGTCACATGTGCTTGTTTGAAAGCAGTGGGGAATACACCAGAAGTTAAAGAGGCATTGATCGTGTGAGTGATAGCCGGAATGATTGCAGGTGCGATAGTTTGCAGTAGGTCTGAAGGAATCGGGTCAAGCGGACACGTAGTAGGACGGCTACGTGTTAGGAGAGCCAGTGTCTCGTTCTCAGTGAGAGGAGTGAACGAGGAGAAAGCAACGCCTTCGGTGGAGGGACACCGGGCAGTAGAGGATGCAGTAGGACTGCTACATTGTGCATCAGTAAACTGGTTGCTGATGGCCGCCACTTTGCCAGTAAAGAATGAGGCAAGAGCTTCAGCCGTAAGGCATGTAGCCGGAGGAGGAGGTGGAGGGTTGAGTAGTGATTTAAATGTAGCAAATAGTTTCCGGGAGTCTGTGAGAGAGCAGAATTGATTGTGATAAAAGTTCTTTATTCTTCTTTATTTGCAGCAAGATGTGAAAAGACGTCATCTAAGCAAGAGGTGCTACTTTGAAGAATCTAAAATATAAACCATATTCTGGTTTAATACTTATGTTTATTAAATAATTCCATGTCTTTTTCCATAATTTGGATGACTTTAGTATTTATCTATAATGCAGATTTTTTTCATAATGACCATCTTTATGCTTTTTATGGATCACTTAGTTTTCAACTTACACAGTGTACAGCAAAAACAGTTAATGATCTTGCCTTTACAACACCTTTTAGCTAAATAGTGCTAAAATTGTATAGTTTAAACTTATAGGGCCAGAATCTAATTTAATTTTCATTTTCTATTTTAGATAGAAGAGTTTTATCACATCTAACAATGAAAGCACTCCTGTCTCTGCTACACTTAGCTCAGCCTGCAATCTCCAGTCTTCAGACTACACTACCCAGAATGCAGCACACACTGCCATCACTCACTCACCTGATCACATGACACTGCACATGGCACCACCAGGAAGTCTTTCTCCAGAATACTAATTATCTATTTTGTATCTGCGCATGTCTGAATTCTGCCTCACCATCACAAGTTTGGTACAAATTTGGTACAAATGAAAGCTTTATTTTAGCCCAGACAAAGTTTTAAGTAAGGCTTAAGTCATTTTTGGGACATTAATAAGAACAGTCCCTTAAACTTCCTTTTGCATCTAAAATTGTTTTCAGATTTAATTTACAATTTTTATACCTTCATGTTGACTGAATAACATTATATTCCTAGTTGGGGGTTTCTTAAAGGTGTCCTTCCGGTAAAATCCACTTTTTCTTGTTCTTTGTGAAATACTACAGGTCTACAGGATTAGTATATGATGCTGCACATGAAACTGTTCTTCAACCTCCATTGTCTGCAGTAGCAAGTAAAAGGAAATATTCAGAAAAACGAGTCGATGAGGAAAAACACTGTGTGTCTAGCTCAACCCAGGAGTGCAACTACATACTTTTTGAGGTGTATGCAAACGTACTATCGGCGCCCCTCCCCCCTCCCCCTAAAATTATTTCTAGATGCAGAATATCAGTTATGTAATATTAAAAAACAGCGTTGACAACAACTGTTCTATAACGTATTAGTTTTATGGTTCACCATCTGCTTACTTACTAGTTATGATCTGTTGTATTGTAAATACATCACCTGTCCTGCAGGTGCGCCACAAAGGGGAAAAACATGCCTAATTAGTGCTTGTTTTTGTTTTTTGTTGTGTATTATCAGGGGCGTTGCCTGGGTATGTAAAAATCCAGGGCTCAGCCCAGCTAATTATATTAGTTTATTAGCTGATCAGTTGGATCCGGTGGAAAACATACAATTTTAGGGCAGAGATCAGGGTATAGTACTAAATTCTGGCTATCCACAACATCTAGCTTCTAGCTAACCGGTTAGCTAAATACATTTTCGTTAATTATAGCTTATAGTAATCCTGCAATACTGAACTAATGAAACTGGGGCGGGGGCTTCCCTACTAGCCCACTGCGCTCCGCAAAACCAGCAAGCTGATTGGCTGTTTCTCCTGAAAGTCGGAACTTTATCCTTGAACTAGGTCCATGATTCACGTCAAGAGATTTTCCGTTCACAGCCTGTCTCCCCACTAATAATACAGCGCTGAGCTGAGCGAAACGATTCAGGGCTACCGGAAGCCCAGAAAATGCAGAGTAGAAATAATTTTCCGGCATCGATTTTGCGCCTCCTCTAGTGCAGCGCCCCTATGCGTTGCATACGCTGCGCACCCCCTTTTTGCGCCACTTATTGGCACATATTTGTGTATGGAACACTAACAGTGAAGTACAATTGAGATAGGTAGTAGTTTGTTTAGAACAGTTCTGTAAAAACATTGTACATTTTTATATTTTCTGGACCTCTGTGTGCAGTGTATAGGTTTATATAGGATCTCCGGGGGATTTTGCATTTTACAGAGACTCTAAGACTAGTTCAGTGGCTGAAATGTACTTAGCAGGGCATTACACATGTTGTAAAGTAACATATGACACTGCAAAGACTGTTATTAGTGCAAAGTTTCTAACTGTTGTAAGACAATCAGAGGCATGTATAAATATTCATTAAAAAGAGCTGAACATAAGCAGCGATATACCGGATTACCGGAACACTATAGTATTAAAACAAATAGTATTTGTTCATACTACTAAAAATAAATTAAAAAAAAAACAATGGAATGACACTTTAAATAACATTTATAATAAGACTTTACTAAAGCTGTGGAATCTTTGTAATGATATGCAGTATATGGGTTGGGCCCTACACTCTGCACATTCAACAACACAAACACACACACACACAATAAATCATTTTCACTGTCCTCAAGCCTCTCACTGTGAAGTATGAGCTGTCACCTCTGCAAACAGTAGCTGATAAAAAAGAAAAAACATTACTACTAAAGCTGCTACACCTATCTTTGTGATATGCTTTATCAGTAGACTGCTTTATCTGCAATACACTTCATTTCCATACTCAATATGACATTTTAAATCTTGGATACTTTCCTCAACCAATTTCTGCATCAAGTGACCAGGCTAATATATTCTCTAAACCCATTACTCTGATTATTGGACAAAAGACTCTCTTTCTAATAATCGTCTTATTATCAACCCAGTAATAAGTACTTAAAAGTCTGTTAACAGTCACATCATAGGCAGTATCAAGCTTAAACCACCTGTTGGCTCTGAACAACTATCAGAACTTGAATCAAAAAGTCTACAATACAAAAATTAAGGTGTTATCAAATGAAAAAGCTAATGTCTTGAAAAGCACTTTTGATAGTATTAATCATGTTAGAAAATTAGTGTAGAAAAATGGATGGCAAAATAAAAAAGCCAATTTAGTTGCATATGGACCAGAATTTAGGCTCTTATAAAATAAAAATAATTAAACAAAGAGTTATCAAACAAAACCACTGATATGTTGAAGAACAGACTCCTATAAAACATAAAAATCAAAGGGTTATCAAACAAAACCAACATCTTTAAGAAGGTTGAGAACCTCAGACAGTACACAGCAAGATCAGACTTCATCTGAAGGTGGGATCTGTGGCAGGTCAGCAGATGAGGGAGATGTAAGTACTTTACAATAATACATTTTGTGTTTTTAATGTAAGTAATGCATGAAGTAGTTTGTTTGTGTTTTGCCATTTAGCACACAGTAACACTAACATATGGTAAGCGCTATATATGGCATGGCATAAGCTATGGTAACAGCTTATTTGCTTAAAAGTGACAGCCCTTAATTGGCTTAATTTGAAAAGACTAAAACTGGCAAAAATAGAACTTGAGAGTAATTTTGTGCAGATGACAATTTTTGTAAATTGTGAGCCATTCCTCCATTGTATACACCCTTGAAATGTCTGCCATATGCACCATTGTAGCAATTCGGCTGGCGTAGGTCCAGTTTTGGAAAGAAGCCACCCATATTTGGCAGAGAGGAACCTCTGGGGGAAAAAAAATCTTGACCTTCTCATCCTCTGTTTTCTACTTACTTCCTGAAAGGGTGATAGCATAAATGTAACTTTTTACAAGTGTCCAAGTTGTGTGACGGGATTTGATAAACCTCTGACAAGGTGAAGAGGACCAATATGTTCTGTGTCCAAGTGGCAAGATGGGCTTGCAAATATCCAC
This sequence comes from Astyanax mexicanus, assembly GCF_023375975.1. Lineage (NCBI taxonomy): Eukaryota > Metazoa > Chordata > Actinopteri > Characiformes > Acestrorhamphidae > Astyanax > Astyanax mexicanus. The sequence goes on along the minus strand of NC_064409.1, from coordinate 35,010,742 downwards.
CTGAGGCTGAAGGATGTGAGACTGGTTGATGTCAATTAGCAATAGAACCCTCCATCAGGAAAGCTGCATTTCTTTAAGCTGTCATGAACCCTAACTCTAAAAAAAGTGTCCAAGATTCTCAGCTCTGCTCCCAGTTGTGACACTGCAGTTTCCATCAACAACAGGATCTCTGGGGAGAATGACACTTTGGGGAATGATCCACCAAAGGCAGGCAGCATCCTTTATTATCTATAGCTCACACAAGTGAACTAAAACCTAAAAATAAAGGGATGCAGATAAAAAGCAGAAGAATATGTATCAGAAAATCCTCAACAGATGTGTCACATTTAGGAGTGAGGGGACCATTCACAGCAGATCATCTATAATAGGTGCTGAAGTCATATACCAGCCACACTTCCTCCAAACCTAGCTGAGATATGGCTGCTCAAATAGTCATAAGCAGGGAAAAATACTGTATATAGCTCCCACAATCTTACTTGCTCCAGCTGTGCCTGAACTCAAACTGTGCTCCCTAGAGAGGAAGAGGAGGGCGGCAGAGAGCATGTGCATCATCCACGTTGTTGTCGTCCATGAAGGAAAAGAGAATCTGTAGCAGCAGTGAAGCCCTTCACCAGAGAAGAATCATCAAAAGCAGGCTGATCCTCCTGATGTGTAGAGGATGGAATGATGGCTGAGGCTGAAACTGGAGAAGTAAGGAGTCCACAAAAAAAAGAAAAGAAAAAAAAAACTAGAGAGATGATCTGCTTGCTCCTCTCTGGAGGGAACATTAGACTTGTAGTCATATCTGCTGGAACTGAGCTCAGGGTTGCCCATATCAGGGTGCACTGTCGTGAAGTCAGTGTGGGATGACAGCACTGTGAATTCAAGAGTATGCAAGTGCTTTGTGAAGATGTTCCAAGCCCCCACTGCACTGAAAAAATGATGCGTAAAAATTTACTTTAAAAAAGTTTTGCAACTTTCTGCATTTGCTTTTTTTTTTTTTTTTAAAGTAAATTTAATTTCATGTAAATTTAAGTAGCTTCAATTTGGTTTCAAGACTTAAATGTTACATAGAGTAAATAAGTGAACTGAACCTCAGTCAATCTTTTCTTTTAGTAAACCTTACTTCATTTATTTTTGCTGAAACATTCCTTTATTTTAGTAACCTTTACTTAATTTCTGCATACAATATTACCTACTTACAATTCTTACACCTAACAATTTTTTTAAAAGCAATTTCACAGTCGCAGACAAATGTCCATAGTCTAGATAAAATCATAAGAATCTTATTAGAGTCGAGTTGTAAGATTTTTAGAATTTAAAGTTTTAGTCAGTCTTTTTCGTGTCCTTTAATACTATCGCAAGGCTTGAGAATTGGCTCGCGCAAATAGTGACAGGAGAGCTACCGGAAGAGTACTTTACGTGACTTTTACAAACAATTTGAAAAAGAACACATTTTACAGTTAATATGCCTTATGAGTTTCTTACTTTAATATGTAAGTAGAATTTTAAAGTCATTATATTTTAAGTTATTTTATTTTGCACCTCTTTGTCTTATTGTGCAGTGTTATTTTTAATAAACACATTTAATAATACACATGTTGCAAGAATAATATTCTTTATTATTATTGATTCTATCCAAAACAAAGGCAAGTATATAGCAGTGAAACTTTGATTCTTCACTATATAAGGTTGTAGCAAACAAAAAAAAAATTAAAAGGAAGCTAATAAGCAGAGTTGAACACAAAATGTATTCTATAAAAAAAAAAAAATCAAGAACTAACAGTGTGGCAGTAAAATATTTTTTTTTGCGCATTCTTCCAGTCTCCAGACTACGCTACCCAGAACGCACCACACACCGACATCACTCACCTGATTACACGACACTGCACATGGCACCTTCGGGAAGTCCTTCTCCTGAATACTAATTGCTCTTAGTATAAGTGGTCCCTCTTTGCACACAGACTCTTCGCCAAGTATTGATAGATTTTTTTCTTGTACTAAGCTTTTCCCCATTGCCTGTGTTAGCTCTCTCATTTTTGACCTTTGTTAGTTTTCACCGACCCTGATTTTTGCCTTCCCTCAGATACTGCCTTGCTGTGTATGACCTTTGGACTGTGTTTCATTTCTGGTATGTTTAACCTTCACTGCTGCCTTTTTGTTTGATCCTATATCTAATAAAGTATACAAAAAAAGACCACTTAAAAATGATGAGTTTCTTAATGGTATCAAATTGAAAATCTCTGGAATATAATCAAGAGGAAGATGGATGATCACAAGCCATCAAACCAAGCTGAACTGTTTGAATTTCTGCACCAGGAGTGGCATAAAGTTATCCAAAAGCAGTGTGTAAGACTGGTGGAGGAGAACATGCCAAGATGCATGAAAACTGTGATTAAAAACCAGGGTTATTCCACCAAATATTAATTTCTGAACTCTTAAAACTTCATAAATATGAACTTGTTTTCTTTGCATTATTTGAGGTCTGAAAGCTCTGCATCTTTTTTGTTATTTGAGTCATTTTTCATTTTCTAGCAAATACGTGCTCTAAATAACTATTTTTGCTTCTTGCTACTGTGTTCAAATTATTCAGCTTAGGCAACCTGGTAGTATTTGTAGTACCTGTGCTAAAAGACGCACACTGCCGTAGTTGTCCTGTCCCATAGGAAAGAAAAATTTAAAAGGAGATTTCCTTAATGTCTCTGTTGTTTCTCCTAGACAGATATGAGATTAGAAGCAAACCCAAGAGAGATTTTACTTTAAATCTCCTGCTGCTCAGATGTTTCTCCTGAGACAAAGACTTCCATAATCTCACATGCATCTCCTCCTGAGTTTTACTACAGATCTCAATACAGTCTTTCATTGTGCTCAGATTTGATAAAAAAAAATAACAGTAATAGTTTGCTAAATACAGAAAAGCTTAAATAAAAGTAGACCATGGAAAAAAAGAAGCTTCCGAAATGAATAGACTATACCTAAACAACGCAGAACATGAATTACACAATTTAGCATAAAAAATCTGATTTCAGAAAATCTCATGTCTCATTTTTGTTTAAATTTATTTCTCCTAGGCAATTTTAGGAGAAACATCTGTGACAAAGTTGATATCTAAATGAGACAAGGGAGAATCACAAATATGTCTCCTGAGACATCATAGAGCAACATTTAAGCAATAAAATTTTCCTCTGGGGTGGCTGCAAAATAGCCCATCATTTCTTAAGTTAGATCAAAACTAACCAAAGTCTGATTACTTTTTATTGGAATACCTCTATAAGAAACAAAAATGGGGGTGCTTATAGCTGCAAAAAGAAGAAAAAAAAGACAAAAAATATGTGAAGGGGCTCTGAGTACATTTGAGAGAGTTATTATGAAATGACCATGCCAGTATCTTAGATAAAACTAGCCCACATTACAGAACTTTCATACCTTTCCTTAAAAGTTTAGTCTGAAAACAGCTCCATCTGTACGAACTCTCTGCGAAGTTTGTACATATTGTACCTTAATGGTGCGATACGGAAAAAGACAGATCTTGCCTTGAGCACAACAAAAATAATGCTTTCATTATCTGAGCACTTATCAACATTAATATCTTCTCCACCTCTAAAATCCTCTGCAAATGGGCAGATGGTGAGCCAAATCTAAAACATACTGCCCGGGACAGTGTAGACCTGGAGAGGAAAATACTATCATTGCCAAAAAAAAGTTGCAAAATTGTTGCACATTAACGGCAGTGTCGGATTGCAGTTCTATTTAGGAAGAAGGAAGATATAAAGGAAAAATTAATGATAAAACGAATTAAATGATTTGTGCAACTTCTGGTTGTATTTAATGATCTACGTATACAGAATTAGTGTGTAACAAATGTATAATGCAACCTGCCAGATGTCTCGGCATTGAGTTGTAGAGGTTCCTAATGGCATCTGTAATAATCCATCCCATGCATCCTGAATATTATCGAACAGATCTTGCAGATTTTGCGGTAGGGTTGGAATGTTGAGAGCATCCAATGAGATTCCACACATTATTAATCAGGGATACAGTGCTACTTAAAAAGTTTGAGAATTATTTAGAATTTTCAATATGTGAACTTGCATTCAGTATCTGGTGTGACACATCAGATTATAACAATAACTGGAATTAAAAGTTTCCAGTAACTTTTGATCAGTTCTGCACACCAGCTTGAAGGAATTTTAGCCCATTCCTACGTACAGTACAGCTTTAGCTCTGGGATGTTGGTGGGTCTCTCACATTAACTCTCCTATAAAAAATACACAGCAAATTTGTTGGAGTTAGATTTAAGTTATGATTATTCTGTAAATTAGACATCAAATTGAGTTTAGGGAAACTCTTTGGCAGTGTATGATTTCACAGGGTGTTTAGAAGTATGCTTCAACTCTCCTGCTGTTGATTCACCGTTACTGCTTTGTCTCAATTTTAAAGGTGTCCTTCCACTAAAATCCATTTTTTCTTGTTCTTTGTGAAATACTATAGGTCTCTCTGAGTTGTATATGGATGCTGCACATGAAACTCTTCCTCAAACTTTGCTGTCTGCAGTAGCTAGTAAAAGAAAATATTCAGAAAATTGAGTCGATCAGGAAAAGCATTCGTGTCTACGTCAACCCGTGAATTAGTATTCATGGCCTCGCCACCTTGGCTCACGACTGCCCACAGGCAGCGCTACAGCTGACAAGTCTCGCCAGATAGGAGTTAACGCTAGAACAACATGGCAGTTCGTTCCTGTGTTATTTGTGCAAATAACACATCAATGGAATATGCTTCCCAGCAAGCTTCCAACATCAGTAAGACGTTAATTTCAGGTTGAATATCTCTCATGATGTCAGATGACAAATATTTTACATCAGAACAATGTCAAATACTGTTATGTACCTGCAGGGTTTGCCCAGTAATTCAAAAATAAGGAACAAATGGTTAGAATATGTCTATAGAGCACCACAGCGAAGTACAATTGAGATAGATAGATGTGTATTTTTAGAACAGTTCTGTTTAGACTAGTTAAAAGTAAAAATACACTCCGGATGGATATATACCTTCCTGATATTCTAAAAGGAAGGTTAAAGTAACAAAATAAAATAAAAGGATTCAAAGTTCTAAGAGTAAGACTCACAAAACACTGCGCTTTCTATCTATTCTATCTTTTTTGGATTGGGTGCAGTAAATGCCTGTAAGCTCCCAGCTTACTGGCTGTGGATCGGAATGATAAAGGGCTAGGAGTGAAGAGATAGCTTATAGATTGGGTAATGAGAGGTGGATATGACGATAAGAAGTAGAGGGAGGAAGGAAGGAGTGAAAACTGTGAAATTTGCAGGACTAACATGCTGAAGTACAGGCTTGAAAATGTAATGGACAGGTAAGAAGGTAAGAAGATACATAAACACAAGGACGAAGGTAGAAACCAGCCCAGCTCTGACTTATTCCTCTATCAATTAATCAATCAATCAATCAATCCAAGAGAAGAGGTGATATGAGTGTAAATGGTACTGACACCCTCATTCATTCTTTCTTTCTTTGGAAGTGAACTTTAACAATTGAGAGACTGTGAAAATATCAGCGGTCATCATTTTCCTCACCTTCGTTTGACCTTTCTTTTTCTGCAGTGAAAAGCCTCTTTTCTGATAAGCATCAGCAGATGTTAATCTAGGTCTCAGATCAGTGTAGTAGAGATTGGACTTGCTGTAACAGTGTTGTACCTTAGTGCTCTATAAGCCTCCATGAAACACATCTGCTCTTCCAGCTGATTGTAGCAGTGCACCTTGAGCTTTTATGCACTAGAAACTGACACTTAAGTGAACACTTTTATGTAAAAGTACTTAAGAAATATTCCAGTTAAAAAATACTCATTTAAAAAGTAGAAGTATAATTTTGATTTTTTTTTTTTTTTTACTGAAGTAAAAGTTTAAAAGAACATGCTCTAAAAAGTATTTATGTTAAAAACAGTTTTGATTTTTTGGATTTTAAACATTTCAAGTGTTTGTTGAGTTACAGATGAACACAACCATGCCACATTACTGTTTTTGAAGGAATTTTCGAAGAAAAATGGATGGGCTCTTTAAAAAGTAAGAAATTAACCTGCCTGCATTGCCAAGTTAACAATGAATGTTTGACTGTTGATGCCTGTCTAGATTGTATTCAATCATTGGTGAACCTGTGTTTTCCATTGCCAAGATAGCAATACACCAGAAATGTACTTGAACACACCACATCAATTCCAGAACACCACATCCATTAGCATAAACATATCATAAGCTCTGTTGCTATTTAAATGACACAGACAAAGGGCATGAAAATAGACTGTTCACAGGGTGTAAGATAGCAATGAGCATTGCAACGGTCACATGGTGTAAGATGGGGCCCTCAATGTGCTATTTAGTGTTGATCCAAGCTTTCTTCCGTTTGGCAGGAGGGTTGAATTGAGTTAAATTTAATTTACATTACTTTAATACGGTGGTGACCACATTTTTGGACCAACGGCCCAGTTAGACCAATGGATGGGACAGGCACGAATGATCTGACCCAAACAATGGATGACAAGATAACACCCATTTCCATTTGCTTTATATTTTATTACCTTTATATATCAATCAAAATTCATTGATGTTGGAACAGACCAATACAGATAGCACTTTCCATTTTTTTATGCTGTCTTTTATTTGCAGCTCCTATTTAAACTCTCATCTGTCTCCTGTTTTTTACACGCACACACACACACACACACACACTCACACGTCCGGCAATCGAAATGATGTACGTCTGCACATACAGCACATCTTTCATCAGATCTGAACCCCTCTTGCCTCTCGTCTTCTCTCTTTGCAGCCTAAGGGTCCTGTGCAGTTCCACCCCCTTATCTCTTCAACGGTCAAATGAGCTACACACACACACACACACACACACACACACATTTACACACACAGAGCCACAGATAAGGATTTACAACAGTGGGCCAGGAAGCCAGACAAATGGAGTGGCGATAATGAAGAGTGCGGAGAGGAGAGGTGGCCAGGGAGAATATGTTCCCTGCTTTCAATTAACGGCCTCGCTCGACGTGGCCAAGATGGAGAGAAGGGATGCAGGCAGGGGAGAAACTGCAGATCCCGAGGCCTGGCAGAAGGTCTGTAGAGTAGAAAGCTACTCAAAGGTCAGAGGATTTTTAAATCTGAAAACACCAAACTCCACCACAGTTTCCCCTAAAAAACACTACACCACTATGAACTTCGCAAAACCTGAAGGCCTGACTCTGTAGTGAATTTGGTTGTGAACACACCACTGTACATTGCTAACCCGTGCAGACGCTAGCCATTTGGGTGCCCTAGGCAGAAATGCTTGTGGTTCCCCACCAACCCTCCTCTTTCACTAATGCCTGGATCAGACTATACGTTTAAGTTTAGTGTCGCAAGCAACAAAGGTCTGTGTAGTGTGACACAATCAAGGGGCAGTTATTTGACGTGACTGGCATGTTAGAATTTTTTGTATTGTATCGTCTAGTTTGACATCCTGCTCCGCGACCTGCTCCCTGACGCTGACCAATAGGAAGACCGAGCGTTCTGTGGTGCACAGATGTAAACATGGTGAAAAGAAAGTGGGTCGTGCTTCTGCAGTTCTCTGGACCAGCGAATCAGAAGAAAAGTTTGTTGAGATGTGGCAACAATACCCCTCCCTGCCTTTATTCTGTTTATTCCTTTATTCTGTTTACAGGCACTGAAACCTAGCTAAAGTAGCATCATCTTTACCATACCTCAGGTTCTCTCTGGAGTTCACAAAGCCCGTGATGTTCTCTTTGGTTCACCCAGTAACGAGCCCACAGTCTCTTCTTCTTTTTCTTTTTTTTTTTTTCACCTCGTTTTTAGGTGTGTTTGAAACATTCCCCACTGAAAGGATAAAGAGGCCAGGGAATGTTTATGAAATGATTTAGTGAAGCAAGAATACAGATAGAATGGTGAAGCATGTTTTCCAACACTTCTTGTTATAAAGCAGATTAAATAGGAATTTAGACTTGTAATAAATAAGCTGATATACTGTAAAAAGATGAAGGGAAAAACACCTATAGAACATTGGAAAAAACACTCAGTGGTGAATCAAGGGCTGCGGAAATTGGGTGGGATATTGTAAATTGGGTGGAATATTGTAAACTGGGTGGGATATTGTAACTTAGACAGCTTCTCCCCCAGCTCCACTTTGCATGCTGCTACCACCGTACTGTGATTCTCGTGGGCAGAGCGCTCGTACTGTTGCTAACTCTACTGCAACTCCTAGTAGGCCAACTTACAGTAAAGTTAGTAGCAACTGTCAAACTATCTTTCCCTGAAATCCCATTGGCCACCCCAAACCTTCTTTCATCCAGTTAAATTAGCTGATGAGTCAACCAACCTTTTTTTTTTTTTTTTTACTCATGTTTTCCTAGTTCTGTTCAGCCTCCGGCCCACGTTTCCACCAGTTTTAGTGGAACTTGTTCACTTGACCAGCCTTAAGCTATTATACCACTATATTTGCACTACTGCTTATACAGGTTCTGTTTATACTTGTACTGTCATTCCCTCTTTTATCTCCCCCTCATCACTATTGCACTATTGTCTTGTGCATTTTTTGTCTCACGTATGTCTATATATGTGTCCTTGTTCTATTGTACATATTTAATGTCTCTCATTATTTTATATTTATACTTTTTTTTTTGGTTTTGTTGTACTTGCTGTAACTTTTGGGAAGGAGAGTAACGTAATTTCAATTCTCTGTATGTCCTGTACATGTGCAGTATTGACAATAAACTTCTTGACTTAACTTGAACTATCAAAATGTGACATCATGCATCAACGAAGTGATATTGATGATGGGTCGGCAGTACTCCTGTAACTCCATAACAGACTCACCTCAGATGTCATCACGGTTCGTGCTAAAGAACCTAGCGTTTTTCAGTTCTCACTGCAAAAGAGCGTTCCTGATTCTGGAACCTACTTTTGTTGGTGGAAACCGGTTCAAAATTAGATTCGCAAACCAGATACTAGTTACTACTAATAAAGTGGCCAGTGAGTGCATGTTTCAAGTAATAATACTGTGAGAATTAGAAGGAATTGTATGGCAAATGTAGGAAAATTGCGTATTTGGTTGTATTCAGACCTACAAAACATAAAAATCTAATTGTTATCATATCCAATATCCCACCCAATTTAAACAGCCCTTGATTCACTTTCATTTTCTAATGTTCTATAGGTATTTTTCCTTTATCTTTACAGCTTTTATCAGCTTATTCATTCCAAGTCCTGATTCCGATTAAATCTGCTTTATAACAAGAAGTGTTGGAAAACATGCTTCACCATTCTATCTGTATTCTTGCTTCACTAAATCATTTCATAAACATTCGCTGAGCTTCATATCCTCTCGAAGGGGAATGTTTCAAACACACCGGTTCACACTGTAGGTCATATCTATCCGAGCACGAAGCCTTTGCCCTGACTTCTTACACAAGGCGGCAAAAGTAGTGTTTAACGCCCATACACAGAATAGCAGTTTCAGAAAGTTCCTGGCATTTAAAAAAAAAAAGGAAAAGGCATGAACGTGAAAGAACAACTTAACAAGCTCCAAATGCCAAGAGAGATGTCACACGCTGTTATTGGCAGCGCCAGAGCACATTCACTTTGATTGAAATGGACAAAAAGCAATAACTGTCTGAGCTATTCGTTTTTTTTTTTCTCTCATTCTTCCCTTCCACCCTCCCTCCATCCCTTCTTCTGCAGTGTGCTGTGCGCTCACTTGTGCTTGCATGGACTGCCATGGCAACAGGAGGACCACGATATGGAAGGTTCAAGGATTGCTCTTGTTCCTGCGGCTTTTTAATTACGCCGAGCTACTGTGGAACAGATGCATTCAGGAGCTGTACTGACACCCACAAGCCTGGAGGAGGTTTTCTCCACCTCCCCTTTCTTCCTCTCTCTCCATCTCTCAAATACAAACACACACACTCGCCGTCTTTCTCTGTGTGCGTCTGTGTAATCTTATCTTCAGTTAGATGATTATTAATTGGGTAAATATGCCTCCATGACAGAGATGTGAGAGCGATTGGGCAGAGGGTGGTGAGCAAAGCAAGCGAATGAAAGGATAAAAGAACAAAAGTGAGAGACTGAGACTGAAAGCAAGACTAAAGCGAACAGAAAGAAGACAGTCAGAGGCAGAGAGAGAGAGACGTTGATCCACGCAGCTCGCTGAAATGTATTTGAAGGAGTGTTAAGCTAAACTGTATGTAAGGTAAAGGGTAGAATACGAAGGGACCAGTTTAACCCTTAGAACTCTATGGATGGATTTTACGCCTAATTAAAAATAGGAGTTCCATTCCAGTATGGTTAAGATTTGCAAGAAATCCACTGGGAAATACACCTAAAAAATCACCTCCTTCAAAGTTCCTTGTTTTATTCTTCCATTTTTACTCAAAACACATAATCTAGGGTGACCAAACGTCCGTATTTCCCGGGACATGTCCGTATTTCACGTCCTGTCCCGGGCGTCCCGGGTTTTTTTCAAAAAGTGAGGAAAGAGCAGCCCTCTTCTTAAGGGGGGGGGGGGGGGGTATGCAGCCAAGAACCATTGAACAATTTGTCTATGATAGGTTTAAAAAGAAAGAAAACTTAAAAAAACGTAAAAAAAATAAAATAAAACAAACAAAAACCGTAAAAAAACGTGGAATAACAGTTCAGTCTAACTGCTGCTCTTATAATAACATTTAAGAACATGGCAAAAAACTAATTTATGTAATTCACGTAAAAATGAAGTTATTGTAAAAAAAAGTGACGGCCTATTTAAAAAGCAACAGGTGTTGTTCATTTGTATCATTTCTAACATATTTAGGGTGTTTTTACTCACTTTTTTCACTCCCACAACCTTAATCCTTGACAGCTTCAAAAACATGTATTATGCAAATTAGGTGTTGACGTCCTGGTTTACCCAAATAAAAATATGGTCACCCTAACATAATCAGCTGTATTTACATTCACTCTCAGGTCTCTGAGTAAATCACATGACGTCATCATTGCCACTGATTCCTCAAAGTGTTAAAAAAAAGGACTTTCCCTACAACAAAATAATACATAATAATATCAGTTAATGACCCAAAAATGTCCACAGAAAAAGTGTGAAACTACCTGCATTCAAACTAAAGCTAGGTATAGGGTTCTAAGGGTTAAGCAGGTGTGCCTTACGGTCCCACAACGCCTTCACTCGAGCAAACACATACAACACCCCACTTAAGAGCCATGAGAGACAGAACACGGGCCAAACGCAGACAGCAGCACCTGCAGCCAAAAAAACAGAGGAACGCTTTTCTCCTCATAACACCAGAGAGAGAAGTGATTACAGCTCATTAGCAGCTCTTAGACTCAAGCAGTGCGAGCAAAGAAGAAGCATGAACACACCTGCTCATCCCTCACTGTTACAAATCGCTAACAGCTGAATCTGAACCTGAACTGTTGCTGAATTTATATGCTAGACATTCTTTAAGATATAAGGTACACCGTTAACTTTCTCCTTCACTTTTCTCCTTCAGTGAAAAGAGGAGAATGATGGACCAACTACTCCAAAAGACAAAAAATTGAAACAAATAAATAAATAAATGAATAAATAACATGTCTTGTACCAAATTGCTAAATTCTACTAGCCCACCATTAGAATTTTAGTAGTAACATAATACAGGAAGATGGTAAATCCTTAATCCTAACCCACCAAACATTGAGGGTTACACATAGGGCCCATTCCCTTTCCCTATACCCTACTCTCCCTAGTTGCTGTGGCTGTTTATAATCCAATTAGCAACATTTAAACAAACCATGAAAATCTAACAGCTAACAGCTAGGTTACTTTGGTTGTTTATGATCCAATCAGGAACATTTAATCCAAACATGAAGATATGACATGTAACAACTAGGTTTCTGTGGCTGTTAACCAGCCAAAACGGGCTGGTTAATGTCACCCCGCTGCTCATTGAGCTCCATTGGCTACCAGTTGATGCTCGCATCAAATTCAAAACTCTTACAATCGCCTACAAGGTGATGACAGAACAGGCTCCTTCCTACCTGCACTCGCTCCTGAAGGCTTACGTTACCTCCCGCCCGCTACCTCGCGCTCCTCCAATGAACGTCGCCTCGCTTTACCAAACACTCACACAAAGCAATCCAGACTGTTCTCATACAGAGTTCCCCAATGGTGGAACAAACTACCTTCCACTACCAGATCAGGAGAATCTCTCGCTATCTTTAATAAACTACTGAAGACAGAGCTCTTCAAAGAGCACTTCCTAACACCTCTAACACACTTACTACTTCTAACCTCATTTCCATCTTCCCCTCCTTCACTCCTCTATTCCATTATTTCCCTTTGACCTCCTTTAAGCCCTATCTAAAAATGTTTTACCTTAACTTCTATTACTTTTGTACTTGACTATTGTAAGTCGCTTTGGACAAAAGCGTCTGCCAAATGTAATGTGATGTAATGTAATGTTTATGATCCAATCAGCAACATTTAAAACCCTAACATAAAAAATCTGACAGCGAAAAGCTTGGTTGCTGGGCTGTTTCTGATATTACCACCAACATTTAACCCAAAAATGAAGATCTGACACCTAACAGCTTGGTTGCTCTGGTCGTTTATGATCCGATCAGCAACATTTTTAACCCAACCATGAAAATACGACAGCTAAAAGCTAGGTTTCTGTAGCTGTTTATGATCCGATCAATATAATTTAACTCAAACATGATCTGACACCTACCAGCTACAAGTTTTTGTGGCCATTTATGATTCGATCAGCAACATTAAATCCAAACATGATGATCAAATACCTAACAGCTAGGTTTCTGTGACCGTTCATGAGCCAATCATCAACATATAACCCAACCATGAAGATCCAGCACCTAACAGCTAGGTTTCTTCGGTCATTAATGATCCAGTCAGCAACATTTAAATCAAATATGAAGGCCCGACATGTTACATGTAGATTTCTGTGGCTGTTTATGATCTGAACAGCAACATGAATTCTGGCGTCCACGTATAGCGGCCCTGCAACAAGCTTACCTTACAAGCCAACAGAATATCCCATTCCTACCACATAATTTACAGCTTAGATCTTCTCCTAGCCACTGCCTAAGGTTTTGTGGCATTGGAAGGACATCATAAGTAGCTTCTTTGACTCACACCCAATGCTCACAACCTAAGGTGATTCTCCTCTTCCCAACACTCTCCCATCGCATCCACTGTCCCTGCTTCCTTTTCAAGGCTGGAGTTGCAAACCATTCGCCTTCTTTATGGTGATAGACTTGCTACATGATTTCCATGAATCACCACGGCCTAGTCCTACCACATCTCCGTGATTTAATGCACTTTGCAGCATTAGTAACCTATGAATAATACGCTTAATTCCAGATTAAACACAAGCATTCAAAGGTTGAGAAATTCCCTTATTTTTTACAGTGTATTTCAGAAAACATATGTTCTATATTGTGCTCTGTGGCTTAACAGTAAAAAAAAAAACCTACTGAATCCTGGTTACCTGGTTAGAATACCACTCATATTTGTAGTCAATGATTATATGTGAGAGCTTGCATAGCTGTTCCTACAGTGCTCAGAAACCACCAAGAATAAATATTGACTGGATAATATTATGTTTAGTACAAATTAAACCCTTTTGTTGCTAACCGAAACCTAAGCATATTAAAGATAATATTGCAATATTACAACATATAAAAGAGCCATTCTGTTGAATTAAAAAGTAAAAAAAAAAAAAAAAAAAATGAAATCATTAGCCTTTCTCTTATTGCTTAGGAAGCCTAAATGGGTAACCAAGGGCTCCAGGATCAATTAAACTGTATGACTAAAACTCTTTTAATCAACCCCTCTGTTCTTGTTCTATTTCCACTGTGGCTATGCTCTCACTTATTACTTTGACAAACAACACATTCAAGTAAAATACAATTCCTTTAAAAGAGACAAACAACCAAAAGAGCTACCTGGAATTACATGCTAAATGAGCAAAATCAGCTCTTAATAGTTAAGCAACAAAAGCTTGCAGAATGAAAAAAGTTACAACACAAACAAGTGTACAGATGTTTAAATGTGGATTTGTGGTGGTAAATACATCAACTAATGTAGTCCATCAATTGAAGTTAATCAAATTTCCCCCCCTTGCTTATATTTATTAATACTACAATAATAAGAACACAATATAAAAAGGTTTGTTAAATGTTTATTATTTTCAGTGAAGTAATGTAGCTGAGTCAGCTGTGTTGTTTTGATGACCTACAGTGACCTGTAATTTTGACATTATGTTTGGGTGGTGCAACCTTGCTGAGTAAGAATCATCGGCCCATTGGCTCCTGGCACCATATATTTACATAATACCCCCCACACTGACCATCAGTGTGTTGTCATTCCCCAACACCACCTTCCCTTAGGTGTTCACCTTTATTATTTTGTTTGTATCTGACTGTTTTTTTTTTTCTTTTTTTGCTGCTGCAAAGGCTGACTAGGTACATGGACACATCACAATATGTAGATTAGTCAATTAATTTATTTGCGAACAGGAAGAGGAGATATGGTGAGCGACTGCAGCCTCAATAGGAAAACAGGGACAGAGAATCGCCTGTTACAACTGATGTCCTTCATTTTTGGCTTTAATGTTGCTTTATGGATTATAAAAGAGTAAAGCAACTTAGCTGTTTGTTGTCTGGACCTCAAAATCTGACCTTTTTTCCAAAAACCTAATAAACATACATTGCTGTAATAATTATTGTTGTTTTTCGTGCCCTACATGTGTCACAGGTTTTACTGTAATTAATGAAATGAAATGGAACAGGAAATTCAATAATGCATCCCTAAAAGTTACTATGCAATTAAGTAATTGGTGTAATTAGCATACCATTTATGACACTCACTCTAAGATGCTCTTATATCTAATTAGAGTTTGTGTTTGAAAATGTTCACCTAAATTACCAGTAGGTTTTATGTGTGTTTAAAACAATTTATTTCCGGCCTGCTGCTGACGTCCAACCACAATTAGAGGCACTCTGCTGCTGCTGCAGCTCAGCCAATCAGCTCCCCCTACTGCTGTACCTTGTTTTCCCCAAATTTGACCTTAGGAAGGAGAAAGAGATCTTTAAAGATCACATACTATAGCTTAGTAATAATTATAAAACAATACAGTCAGTGTCAAATTTTTTGTCCAGTTTTGTATGCGGTTCATCTTGTATCAGTGAACAGTTATAGACTGCAGCTTATCTTCCCTTCAAGCACAATTTTTGTCACTCATCAGTTTCTGACCACTGAACCGCGATTTGGTTAGCATCACACAATATCATGTCATTATCATGTCAGTGTCATTGCTGTTCTGGAAAGAGAAATCTATAAATGTCACCAGTGATGGTCCTATGGTTGTTCTTTGATGGACAGGGAAGACAGGGGATGATAAATTGTGCATCAACATATGGGCTTCAGTTAGTAATAAAATTACGAATCCTCCCTCCCACGATAATTAATAGATAAATCCATTCTCCAGTTTTCACCTTGAGTAGACAGAAGGGTGTGTGGAGAAAATTAATTGCTTAAAACACACATAAAACTCACTGGTAATTTAGGTGAAATATTTTAAATATTTTTAATTTAAAATGAGTGTCATAAATTTCCCCTGGAAGAAGGAATAAAAGGTGTGCTAATTACACCAATGACATAATCTCATGGTAACTTTTAAGTATGCATTATTGAATTTCCTCTTCCGTTTTTTTTTTTTTTTTTATTAAAAACTGTGACACATATAGGGCATACAAAAAAAGCAATAATTTTTTACAGCAATGCCACCAGCATACTCTACAGCTCTGCAAAAAAAAATAAGAGACCACTTCAGTTTCTGAATCAGTTTCTCTGATTTTGCTATTTATAGGTATTTATAGGTATATTTGAGTAAAATTAACATACATACATTAAAATTAAAATACAGACAACATTTGTCCCAAATTTCGTATAAAAATATTGTTATTAGGAGCATTTGCAGACAATGAGAAATGGCTGAAATAACAAAAAAAGATGCAGAGCTTTCAGACCTCAAACAATGCAAAGAAAACTATTTTATATTCATAAAGTTTTAAGAGTTCAAAAATCAATATTTGGTGGAATAACCCTGGTTTTTAATCACAGTTTCCATGCATCTTGGCATGTTCTCCTCCAAAACTCTTACACGCTGCTTTTGGAGAACTTTATGCCACTCCTGGTGCAAAAATTCATGCGTTTTAGCTTTGTTTGATGGGTTGTGATCATCCATCTGTCGCTTGATTATATTCATAAACATTACATTTATATATTTATATAAACAACATACCAGAAAGAGTAGTGAACAAAGCCAGGGTCATATAAATCCAATCCAAAACAGCAGAAGGGGAAGGCAAAAAAGGAGTCAAAAATACAGAAAAAGGTCAGCAACTAAACATACAATAAACTGGACAAGGCAATAACTCGATAAATGGTAATACAAAAAGGACCAGCAAAAAAAAGCAGAAATACAAAAGTAATGCATTGTAGAAGAGCTAGATTACTAGAGTATATATATATATATATATATATATATATATATATATATATATATACTGACTTTGACTGACTGACTTCATCTGTTCATATTTCACAATATCAAATATATATATATATATATATATATATATTTGATATTGTGAAATATGAACAGATGAAGTCAGTCAGTCAAAGTCAGTAAGAAACCTACAAAGTTTTGTAGCTGTTTACCCCTAATATTAAAACCACCTTCTTGTCTACATGGATCTACATTCATTTTCTATTTATTCAACTCTACTGACCATATAGCTCTTATTTTTCTATAATTACAGATTGTTGTCTTTCTATTTCCCTGCATACTTTATTATCCTATTTACATAATACATTTTCCTATTTGGGTGGTGGATCATTCTCAATACTGTTGAATGCAACCCATCATTATGTATAGTATGCTTTACACGCACAAGTCATCTCTTGTTGTCATTATTCAGAAGAAGGAGATTATGGCATGATTAATAATGTATTCTGTGCATACATAGTTGAATTGTTAATATCTGTTTAATGCTGTGTAAAATAGAATACAAAGAGCCAGCACTGCTGGAGCGGTTTACATAAGCAATTGTCTGAGGCTTTGGTATTAGTGCTCGCATTCGTATGTGGAAGCAGTCTGGATGCTTCACACCTTGTTGGAGTGCAGAAGTGTGTTTCCCTGGAGCACTACTGTTCTTAATATGGATCAGGCTTCTTCCGCTAATGCAGCTGCTGTAAGTGAGCTGCTGCTGCTGCTGCTGCTGAGTATGAAGTACTTTTTTTCATGAGGCTATTTGTTGATGAAGAAATAAATGTTATTTAACGCTTAGAACCTACGAACGGATTTTCCATCCAAAATCGCACCTTGTGTTCTCAGCTTAATTACTCAGGAATCCCTTCACACATCAACATAATTCATATATGGTTAGAAAGGGCGGAAATTACTCTTTCTAAGAAAATAGTGATGTCATCCCAGTGCAGTAAAGCATTTACAAGAAACCCACTGAGAAAACACCTAAAAAAGTGAGATCTCCTTCCCAAACCAATATTATTTACCTTTAGTGCTTCAAACATACATGTTTCATGTTCAAACATGTTTCAAACCAAATAATATCAGTTAAAGACTGAAAAGTGTCCAC
The DNA here is from genome assembly GCF_023375975.1 of Astyanax mexicanus. Lineage (NCBI taxonomy): Eukaryota > Metazoa > Chordata > Actinopteri > Characiformes > Acestrorhamphidae > Astyanax > Astyanax mexicanus. Next base: position 34,993,049 of record NC_064409.1, on the reverse strand, counting down.
AGAAAAAAGTGTGAAACTACCACATTTTTACTAAGTAGTTATTCTGCACTAAACGTTTTTATTTATTTAGACTAAAAAGTTTTCATTTTTGTATATAGTTTTATTTGTGTTTACTGATCAAAATACTGAAGGGCATAGGCTGCTCTGAGTGTCAGGATTTTAGTAATCTACATGTATCCTAGAGGTGCGATTATCAAGAAAAATAACTCCGCCTGATGCTCTACATGAATTACATGAATGCTTTCAACTCATATACACTCTAGTCTTTGAAAATATATCTTAGGTGTGAATTTATTTAAAGTACATACATTCATAAATAAGTAAAAAAAAAAAATCCACAGCTCAGGTGGGAGAATCTGTATACAGAACAACTATTACTCCACAAATATGCCCTTTATGAAAGAGTGTCAAGAAGAAAGCAACTGTTGAAAGAAAGAAATAAGAAGCTCTGTTTGTACAGCAAACATATGGAAGAAGGTTATGTGGTCAGATCCCCAAAGTGAAACATGGTGGTGGCAGCCTCATGTTGTGAGGATGCTTTTCTTCAGCAGGGAACAGGGAAGCTGGTCAGGGTTAATGGGAAGATGGATGGAGTTAAATACAGGGTAATCCTGGAAGAAGAAAACCTGTTAAAGGCAACAAAAGACTTGAGACTGGGAAGGAGATTCAAGACAGTGACTCCAAACATAAAGCCAGAGCTACAGTGGAATAGTTTAGATTAAAGAATATTCATGTGTTAGAATGACCCAGTCGAAGTCCTGACCTTAATACCACTGAGCTTCTGTGGCAAGACATGATAATTGCTGTTCAGAGATGCTCTCCATCCAACTTGGCTGAGTTTGAGCTGGTAGAGACAAACCCCAAAGCACTTACAGTTGTAATTGGAGCGATTGGTGGCTCTACTATGCATTGATACAGAGGGGATGAATACTTTTGCACGTCGCACTTTTTAGATTTTTATTTGAAAAACATTTTTTGAAAACCATGTATAATTTTTGTTCCACTTCACACTTATGCATTACTTTGTGTTGGTTTATCACTTTAAATCTCAATAAAATACATTTACGTTTGTGGTTGTAAGGTGACAAAATGTGGAAAGGTTCAAGGGGTATGAATACTTTTGCAAGCCACTGTAGATGACAGCTTTGCAGACCTTCTCAGTTAGCTTTATGAGGTGGAGTCACCTAGAATGTCTGTCGGTTAACAGCTGTTTTAATGTGTTTTAAGTTCTAATCCATATTAAAGCAACTACTCACGGAGACCATCAAAAACATTATGATGAAACTGGCTCTCATCAGGATTTCCACAGGAAACAACAGCCAAGAGTTTCCTCTGTTACTCAGGATAAGTTAACCAGAGTTAACAGCCTCAGAAATGGCTTAGATAACTCAGAAAGGAGCCACCTAAATGCTTTATAGAATATTTTGGTTTGTTTAACAACTTTTAAGCTGACTAAATGATTCCTTATGTGTTCCTTCATATCCTGGATGACTTTAGTATTTATTTATGAAGTAGAAAAAAGAAAATCCTACCTACCTCTTGCTCTTACGAGGTAATTCTGCATTCTATTGGAAAGGAGAGACACCTGGGGTCTTTGCTTTGATGCCTGCTTTTTCTTGATAACATCAACATGAAGCTGGAAGACACCATTATATTGGCCTATCAGATTCACCATGCCTGATATTTTCTCAGTTTGAAATTTAGCAACTTTCATCACTACCCAAGAAGACCAAATCTTATCTTCCATCTGTGTGTACCACATGATGTCCATTCATTTCTAAATAATCTCTCTATCCTTCTGCCTCTACCTTTCTTTAGACATCTGCATTTCAGTATCAGCTGTAAAAAAAAAAAAGCAATTTTCACTTACTTTCTTTCAAATGGATCCCAGATGAAATTGAGAATCTGATAAAGACCTGATTGTAGTAGTTGATAATGTTGATTTGCCTCAAATAGATGGATTGAATCTATAGGACTAAGTAAATGTCCAAAAAAAAATGAATTCACTATTGTGTACTCTAATACTACTCACCTGCTCTCCTTAAATTCTCAACTCAGACTCTATAACCCATCCTCTCTTCTTGTCTCCATGTCCCTTATTTCTCTCTTTTTTTTTATCCTTGTCCTTTCTACACTCACGTTAAAAAGGAATCAACCAGCACCCAGAAGGAATCAACCAAGAAGAATGAAACTGGTGTATAGTCGTGTCAGAGTGTCATTTAGTGGTTCAGAAGGACAGCAAGTCATCTTCATTTATCACACTCTGCTGCTCTATTCCAAAGGGCAATGCTCATGCAGATGCTGCTGCTGTTTCAATAGCATCGCCAAACCTACAGCAGTGCTTGAAAAGTTGTGAAACCTTTAGAATTTTCTGTATTTCTGCATAAATATCACATGAAACGTCATCATAAGTCCTAAAAGTAAATAAAGATAACCCATTTAAACAAACAAGACTTAATAAAATATTATACTTGCTCATGTACTTTTTTATTTCATATGTGTGAGTGGCAAAAGCACGTGAACCTCTAGGATTAGAAGTTAGAGACTGTTCAAAAATGCTATCCATGGCTTAGTTACAAGGCAAAAACACTGCTGACCAATAAGTACACAAAGGCCCATCTCACATTTGCCTGAAAAAAAAAAAAATCCCCAGATCTTTGGGTAAATCTTTGGAAGGTGTGTGCTCCATTACATCTGCTGTAAAACTAACACATTTCAGAAAAAGAACATCATACTGAACATAACATCTGCCAAATGTAATGTGATGTAATGTAATGAGAATGTCCTGCCATCTGTTCGTGACCTCAAGCTCAGGCGTACTTGGGTTCTGCAGCAGGACAATGATCCTGAATCGCTTAAAACAAACAAAAAAACTAAATTATGTTTTTGGAGTGGCCTAGTCAAACTCTGATTGAGATGCTGTGGAGGATCTTAAACAAGACATTTAGTTTATGCTGGAAAACCCTTCAATGTTTCTGAATTAAAACAATTCCGTAAAGAAAAGTGAGACAAAATTCCTCCACAGAGATGTGAAAGACTCGTTGCCAGTTATCAGTAAAGCTTGATTGCAGTTGTTGCTGCCAAGGGTGGCATAAATAAGTTATTAGGTTTAGGGGCAAATACTTTTTCACACAGGACTAGATTGGTTTGGATATTTTTTTCCCCTTTAATAACTAATATTTTAATTTCAAAAGGGCATTTTGTTAAATATTTGCTCAGGTTATTTTTGTCTGATATTAAAGTTTCTTTAATAATAGGAAAAATATATATCAGTACAACAAATTAGCATAAACAACAGAACTCTTTAGGGGGGGCAAATACTTTTTCACACCACTGTATATATTTTTTGAGTTGTGTGTTCTGAATAAATTTTTCGATTTTTTTTGTGTGTCAATGTAAATATTCTGTGTTTTCGTGTCTGTATCATCGTTGTTTAAATTACAAACAAACACTGTGTAGCAATACATTTTTGATCAGATTTATCCTGATTTAACTATTATATATAAATATACAGGAATATTTACCATCACTTTAAAATGTTTTGTGCATTTTTTACAGTCTTCTTTGATATGGGGATGGAATTTTGCCACGTCTGCAGTGCTGAATGATTAAATAACGCATTAAAAAATGAGTTTGAAGATCCTCTTAATAATTTTGTCATTTGGGTTATTCGTTTAGCTATTTTCATAAAAATATTAGGCTATTTAAATATGTCCAAGAGTTCTTTGTCCACTCAGTCATCTTGGAATAAACTAGTAACCATTTTTAGAAAGTAATTTTTGACCTGTTTAGGGACTAAACACTTGCTTTGTTTAATAATATTATTATTAATATTAGAATTACTTCATGTTTCTCATATTGTTGCTATATTTAGTTTAATGTGTCTGTTGTGGTAAAATAGCAAGGCTATTATTTATTGTTTTTTTTGTTTTTTTTTAGAAAATCAAAAATGTTTCTTTTAAACAGAACAAGGCCACAATGAACAATTTCAAACAAATTGAAACAATTAAAAATTAGAACATGTGCACTTTGCCATGACCAGGGGACTGTGTGCATGATAGGAAAGTTTTTTTTCATCGAATTATTTTTTTTTCTTGTAAATAAAATATATACTCAAAAGAATAAAAACCTTAAGTGATTGTTTTCAAAGTAATTAAGCCCAAAATGCACATTATTCTGATAATGAATAGTTTAAAATATGTTTATTAAGTCAAATCAGAGACTGTATAAAAAGATGGACGTCGAGTCGCTGTTCCCATTCATTCAATGAAAATAAAGCCAAAATCTTCCGCCATGTTGGTGATCCTGATACCAGAGTCAGTGCGCAGTAGAGACCAGAGGAGGGAGAAAGACTGTGGAGAGACAGCCTACTCATTTAAATAACCCCGCCCCTGAGGGCTGTCTCCACAGAGCTATACAGTCTACGGTCCCACCCATACAGTCACTGTTTTGCCATTGAAACCTATGGGGATGGGTGGGGTTACACAGCTTTCTACGACCTGTGGTGGCTTCACTTTTGAGAGACGATGCTCTGTCCAGATTTACACAGTCTATGAGTCAAATACATTTTCTTACATAGCTGATATTGTGCTGATTCTGGGATATATTGCTCTTGTTACTTTCAATATTCACTAAGATGTTCCTTCCATACCGTGGCATATGAGTGGAACACTATTTCAGGGCTAGCTGAACATTTCCACTTGATGATAGGTGGGTGTGGCAGTGGGAGGAGAATTATGATCATTGGCTAATATTAATATTCTTCCCACTCTTCCCACTGCTGCATGATGCCATAGCCAGAAATTCTTTACTTTAGAATTTTGTCTAATGATGAATCTGATGATGTGCTTGCGCTAATAAGAAAGAAAGGTCCATTCGGATTTCATGTTACTTTAATGTTGGCCTGAATAGGTTAAAGTCTCTGATTAAAGGCAAATATGTAGATCTCATGGGATGTAACACAAGCTACAAATGTCTGTGTATCTTTTGAATGGAAGCAGTGTGAAACACTACAGCAGCATTAAAACTGTATTCCACAGTATTCTGGTTAAACTTTGGAAGTCAATCCCTGGTTCACATGCATGCTGATCTGTACCTGGCCCAGTTCACTCAGTGTGTGTAAAGGTGCCTTTATTGAGTCACTGGTCGCTGCATGCACTGCACTGGTTTCCTACATGATATGATATACAGTACAAGTTTGGATACACCGGGTCCTTTTTAACCCTGATATTATGTTCTGGGTCAAAGTGACACGTTTTTAAGTTTAAAAGTATTTAAAAGTATTTTTTCAGTATGAAAGTTCGGTACCACTTTAAAATAAGGCTACCTTTATAAAGGGTTTATATGTGGTTTACAATTAGTTTATTAATGGTTACTAATTAGGTTGTAAATGCCTTAAAAATCATTAATAATCAGTTATAACACATACGTAGAACAGGCCACAGTAGTGAACCCACAGCCATCTATATTGTTGCCCTTTCTACGTATGTGTTATAACTGATTATTAATGATTTTTAAGGCATTTACAACCTAATTAGTAACTATTAATAAATTAATTGTAAACCATTTATAAACCCTTTAAATAAAGGTAGTCTTATTTTAAAGTGGTACCGGAAGTTCTTCTGCTTGACCTTATTAGTGTATTCAACATGTAATAAGAAAATGGTTCATCTCACATATTTGCAACCAACCCCTGCAAAACCTAAAACTAAAATAAAATTGCACTGTTATGTTTCAATGATATGTAAAACTATTGTTTTATGTGTTGGTCTTTTGAACGTAATAAACTAGTAAAACTTAAAAAAAAAAAAAAAAATGACCACGTATTTTTTTTTTTAATGGAAAAACGAGTGAATTATTCTAATTGAACCATTACCTGTTAGAGGTAAGGAGCGACACTGCACTAAATATTTATAAAATATATAGCAATGGTGTAAGTAATTAAATATTCACACTGTGTTTTAGGATTTTTTTGGTTTCAGACATCTTTTAGATAATTAAACAAGCATTCATTTATAATTGATTAATTGATAATTAAACGGGTCAATCAAATTGACCCGGGAACATCATTGCAGATCCTGACAAATGAACATAACAGGAGGGTTAAGCGATCTATCGGCCAGCTGGAATTAGGGCGTCTGTGTGTCTTTGGTATCGTGAGGGCACAAAAATGACGAAATGCAGGAATGGAAACGTGTGCAAAAAAGCATGTACTAAAACTATTAATCATAGGTGTGTTTTGGGCGTAGCGTGCAATAAACCAATCAGTGTGTCACTTGCCTTTAAGAGCCAGGCACACTTTGAGTTTGGCGGATTGTTATTTTAATGGCGCAGTGTTTCTGCGCTTCTCAGCATAGGAAACTATCTTGGCATTTACACTGTGAAGGTGCGTGGCCAGCTCATTTTATGTATAGTTGTAGCTATAGATGTTTATTGTTTATGTAAATGTTGGTTTGCTGCAGCATGTCCATGTGTGTAACAAGCTGGGGTGTATGTGAGCTGAGCGTGCCTGTTGTCAAGCTTCAAATTAGGCAAAATAGCAACACACCAAAAAAAATCTGAACACACCTTATTTCCAGACCACCACACCATCAGCATGGGGTGTAAGGTAGCAATGAACATCGCGACACACCTTGTGCAAGGTGTACGATAGAGCCCATATATAAAATACTCTGTGAAGCTTTTGGGTGGCTCTTAGCTCTTATCTGCGGTGATGTTAACTTGCAGTTTCTGAGGCTGATAACTCTGATGAAATAATCCTGTGCACCAGAGGTAACTCTTTCCTTTCCTTCCTGATGAGAGCCAGTTTCATCATAACGTTTTAGATGGTCTATGCGACTGCACTTGAGGATATGAGGACTGACCTTCATTTCTTAAAGTACAGTATTTGTTTCTTTGCTTAGTTTAGTAATTCTTGCCATGATATGGATTAAGAAATATTAAACATAATTATTTGTGGCATATATTGCGTTGAATACTGTACCAGGGATGTTATCTGTGCTAGCTGAGGGTCTTTGCTTGATGTGGGGGTGGCTGTGGGAGGTGAAATATAATCATTGACTAATATTAGTTCTCCTCACTGGATGCATGGATGATGCCATAACCAGAAATCAGAAGGCATTTAAAAGACAGGCAATAATATTTTATCTTTATATTTTTATCTAATGATGAATATTCCAGGTCATATTCGACTTCAGGTTGGCCATATTGTAGGCCTAAAAAAATGTTAAAATCCCTCATCAAAGATAGATATCTGTGTAGCTCTTGAATATTTGATGTGAAAGACTACGTCAGCAGTAAAACAGTATTTAACACTATTCTGGCTAAACGTTGACAGTTAGCCCTCTGGTTTAGATGCATGTGATCTGTACCTATAGTATGAAGGTGCCATTATTGATGCATTGAATTGAAAAGAACAGAACAGTGTGAGTGGCTAAAGCAAAAAAAAATATTAAACATAATTCGTTGTGGCATATTTCTGAGTAAAACACTGTATCAGGGAGGGTCTCTGCACTAGCTGAGGGTTTTTGCTTGATAATAATAGTGGCAGTGGGAGGTGAATTATGATTATTGGCTAATATTAATATTCTTCCCACTCGCTGCTGCATGATGCCATAGCCAGAAATCAGAAGGCATTTGGAATTCTTTGATGAAAGAATTTTGTCTAGTGATGAATGTGAGGATGTGTTTGAACTAACAAGGAAATAAAGGTCAGTTTTGATTTAAGGATTTGTAGGTGAGGGTAGTCGTGCCTCAAAAGGTAGTGGGTTGTAGGAAAAAAAATTATGGCAACTGCAGTAGCATATCCAGTGCAAGTTATTTTATTTGTGAAAGGTGAATTAAACAAAACAAAATCTATTTACAAAAATTTACACAAGGAATCAACGCTTTCCTTAAATGTGTAACATCAACCAACCATGGCATACCTCAACCATACCTTTATCATACCTCCACAAACATGGAAATGAGGCCTTAAATAGCATTGACAGTATATATTAACTGGACCAAGCCATCCCGCTGATTTCAATTGAGCCAGGTGAGGCCAATCGTGTCACTTCCTCATCGGCTTCTCGTGGGGCGTTAACCGGGAAAGAGAGAGATTGCGCAGGCGCCAGCATGACGCGAATCTTCCACGTGCCGTGCAAACAACCGTACTGTTTATAGGAGCTGCACAGAACTATTTACTCCAAAAAGAACACAGTGAGAAATGCTCCATTCCGTCCCAGAATGGGGCTTTAATTGAATGAACAGCAGATATAAACTAGAATTACTGATAGCCAATATTAGTCCACGGATTTACTGAAGAATATTCATAGTTTGTCTATATAACAAGCATTTAGAAACTCTGTAATGAGAATAATAAATGTGTAATAAAAACTATAGTTCTATCTATACATTATAATTTTCATGGCCTATTTTACTTCTATTTACTACTATCTTACTATCTACAATGTATTATAACTGTAGTTTAATATTTGCATAATAAGAGGTTACTTTGATCCGGCTCCATACTTTTGAATTTAAGGAGCAACTTCTCCAAACATTACAGCACGGTATTTTGGGTCACTTTTTTCATGTCATCATTAGCATAGTTGTATAAAACGTTATTTTCTAAAGCTGTGAACAGATTATTCATCTTATGGATAAAATGACAGAAAATCCATACTTTGTAAAAAAAAGAACATGGGCCGTGTCATAGTCGAAAACGGCTTGGAAATACATTTATTATTGGTTCAAAGACACCACGAAATGAATGGAAGTGAATGGACCCAGCCAAAACCAACATATTTTTCCACTGCAGGGGGATACAATTATAAACAAACAAACAATAAATCAAATAATCATACAATGGAAAAATTTAATTCTCAAAATTGTTATTCGTACTATAGGCAACAATCCCATAAAATAAACATGAACATAAGAAAAGGAAAGAATAATAAAATCCTTTGAACCCCAGAGAACCCTTTCAAAATGGTATGGCCCAAAATGGGCCCCAGTGAGCATGCCTCGATTTTGCTCAGGCAGTATATAAGGGCAGCTAGGACTGAGGGTGGGCCCTTTGCCAGACCAGGAAGAAAGTAGAGCACAGGTGAGTGTATGAATGTGAATATTATAGCTATTTAAACAGAAATGTGTATCCCGGTAGCATACTTTAAACTGCAAAATGTGAGAAATGTTCAAAGCTAGCAAAATGTTTAAATTTAAAGGGGGGTATTAATATTAAATGACAAATTTAGCTTATTAAATGTGTATGCACTGAGAAAGTAGAGTAGGGACAGAACAGGACTAAAATAAACTAATTAGTTTTTTCTGTCACAGCAGGCCTGAGAAGGTCAAAGTTTCTGAACAAAAGCAAATATTAAGATATCATACGACTTACGATTACGATGATTATGGTTAAATGTGATACAGCAGATCTGTGTGATGCATTACAGTGATTTTTGCTTTACAGCAGAGAATGCCAACAATAGCCCTTTTTGGAGTACTCTCTACTACAAGTGATTTATTCTTTCAGGAGACAGGTGAAACAATTAGCAGAAGCAGCACTTAGAGGCAGGCAGAAGAAACGTCTTTGGCTTTATTATGCAAATTGATGTATTTACGGCGCTCTATATTGCAGGGATGCTGCTGAGGCTTTCTTCCACAGAACAATGCAGACTCAGAGACTGTAGCTGCATACTTAAAACTCAGGGACTAGACTGTACATTTGAATTATACTTGTATATGTTACATAAGGGTTGTACTTTATATTCTGGTATATTTAGACGCTTTTCAATGGAATGGATACGGATATGGGTTAGGATTAAGACACAGGCTTCCCTAAGATGCAGCTTTGGAGGCCATGCAATGGTTAGGGCCCAGTTATTGGCTTTTTTATTTAAATTGATTTTTCATTAAAGGAATGGAGAGTTCTTTAAAGGATTTATTTTTACCTAATTCGCTTAAAAATGTGGGATAAAAGTACAGTAATGATGCTCAAAAAAGAAAAGCAAGTCAACTAAAGCAGACCTGCCAACATGTACGCATTTTGCAGGCACGTATTTTGACCTTCTAGTATGCTTATAAGGTTCCATTTTCTATTCTATCATGTAACTAAGCATATAGATTCATCTCACATTTCACCAGTTTTTATTTCAAGTCATGTATCATGAGATTTTGGCCAACAACCTCATTTTCTCACTAAGAGCATTGAAGATGGGTAATGGCTGGGTCTTCCAGCATGACAATGACCCAAAAAACACACAGCCAAGGAGTACAACCAAGGAGTAGAGGAGTGGCACCGTAAGAAGCATTTAAAGGTCCTGGAGTGGCCTGGCCTCCAGACCTGTATCCAAAAGAAAAACTTTAGAATCGAGCTAAAACTCAGTGTTGCCCAGTGACAGCCCTGAAACCTGAAAGAACTGGAGAAGATCCATAATGGCAGGTTCACACTACACAATTTTGTGCCTGTTTTTAAGTCGCAGACAAAAACTCTGCTCGGAATATTCAACATGTTTGATATCTGACTCAGTCGGTGACTAGGAGCAGTGGCTACATACAGCCAATGAGATCACAGAAAGAAAGAACCATGGGTCTAAAACACACCAAAGCCCCTGTTATATTAGTTAATGACTATTAAACTTTAGAGGGAGCCAGCAAGTGAGGCCTCTATGCATAGAGGTGAATGCAGCTAAAAGCTAAAACTTAAAATAAAATTTTATTTTTTTATTTTTTTTATTTCAGAAAGTAAAATAATGTATTTTACTAAAAAGACTAAGAAACTTTGCCTGTATATTTCAGTTTATCTAAAGAAAACAGGTTCTGTACTGTAAAGCACTAGCATTACTGAGCTGATTGGTAGGCGAGCTAATCCTGGAGATACAGGTAGAGCATGTTTAAAAGGCATAAGTTATAACTGGAGTTCAAAATCATAAAATAAAAAATGTCTGCGGTACTGAAACATTTCATAAAGTTCTGTATTGAGGAAATAAGTACAAATTTCAGCATCAAATGATCAGAAATGTATAAATTCATATTTTTTCAGTTGCTTTATATGAACCTAATCATGTTGGACTCACTTTAAGTGCGTATTCTCCTCTATAGGTTTGTTTGGAAAGGCTAGTTCTCGTGTATTTAGTTCTGGTGATTTCTCGTGATGAAGCGTGTTTCTGGAGAGCAGCCAGGTGAGTCTGTGATTTCCCGCAGTGAGAAATCGTGTAATTTGAGACGCTATGTCGCTGATCAGTCAAGGACTCACGATTAAAGCACAACCAGTCGTGTATTGTGAGCAGCACAATGACTGAAGACTCAAAAAAGTTGTGTGGTGTGAACCTGGCAAACTTGGTCAAGAACTACAGGAAATGTCTGACCCAAAGATTTCTGTGCCAAATATAAAGTTCTGTTTTTCTATTGTATCAAATATTTTTGGTGCAATACAATGCAAATTATTTCTGTAAAAGTCATACAATTTAAATTATCTGGATTTTTTAAATTCTGTCTCTCTCAGTAGAAGTGTACCCACGATAAAAAAAAAATTGCAGACCTCTCTGTTCTTTGGAGGTGGGAAAACTTGCAAAAACTGGCAGAGTATCTATAGATGATCTGTAACCTTCAGAACAAAAGGTACATGCATATTCTGATCTAAATCTCTATGTACCGGTTCACCCCGGAGGAGTGTGCTCCTAAAAATGGCAATATGGAGAGGCATTGCGTAACATGTGGAGGTATAGACCCTGAAAAAGTAGGGCCACTCCAGAGTGAAGTCCTCTTGTTAAAGCCCTGCAGTCAGAGTTGTGTACTCGTCCTTGGCTTGCCTGTGTCTTGTGTCTGTAAAAAGGTTTGTGTATGCCAGTCCTTTATGAGTCAGTACAGCAAGAGACTTATGTGAGTCACCATGGAACAGATCAATACACCTGCACCATGACTTACAGAGTCCAGGAGCAACGGCCAGACCGAGTGTTTTCAACCTGTATAGAGCATTATAGAAAAGACTATACAGTAAGTAGCTTACAAGCAGTGTTGGGCACGTTACTTTGAAAAAGTAATTAGTTATAGTTACTAGTTACTTCTCCAAAAAGTAACTGAGTTACTCCCCTATAAAAGTAACTAGTTACCAGTAAAAGTAACTTTTGCGTTGCTTAATACAACTCGACAGAACACCTGTTGACTCGGCTCGCCGCGTGGGCGTATTCGTGTGGGCGTATCCGTGACGTATTTATTTACTCAAATCAAGCAACAGGTGTAGTCACATCGTAAGTTTAAGAGTTTTAATCAACCTCACTGTGATCTATAGTTCTATAAATCAGTTTTCAGCTTCTGCTCCGTGGTTAAAAAGGCAGCTGTTCTGTGGGTGTGTGTTTGAGGCTCGTATCACACACAGCTGAACTTTTTTTGCCGGAGGGCGGGGCTGCGCTCATGCAGCCGCTTTCTCCATTTAAATGAATAGGATGCGCTGTGCTGGTGCACGGGGAGAGGATGTGTCTTTCTTGCACTAAAACACTAAAATCTGATTTCAAGTCGCAGGCAACAAAATATCACTCTGCGGGCAGCGAGTTGGAGATCCCTGATTTAAAGCGTTCACTACAGAATACTGTCTTCCTCTGAGGATGAGCCTGCGGACCCCTAGAGAAACCTTGGTCTCTTCCTCCCCTCCCTTGTGACTCACACACACACACACACTTGTGCCTTTGTCTGTATGTGCGAAGTTAAAAAAAAAAAAAAAAAAAAAAAAGTTCATTGAGTGGCTAAAGTAACGTGCAGCAACGGGGTGTCGGAAATGGTAAATAAAATTAAATAAATAAATTTAAATTTCTGGCTACGTTCACTGCCCTCCCCAACATAAGCATGGAGGTTTGCAGCTCATGAGTGGAGAATGGGCTGGATTCAAATCAGATACACAAACTACTATGCACAGGTATTACGTGTGCTGCTTTCATTAGAAACATCTTTTAAGCAGAAGATAATAAAACATTTTTAGATAAAAACAAAAGTTTTGACACCTCAAATTTAATCCTAAAGACATTTAAGCTATACAGGAACACATGGAGAATTAGTTTGTTAACAAAAAAATGTTAACCAAAAAAAAAAATATATATATATATATATATATATTTTTTTTTTTTTTTTAGTTTAGATTGTCCTAAGTAGCACATTTATCTTTAAGGACAGATCTGTACACTGTTGGTATTTTAATCTCAGTCTCTTCATGAGGTAGAATCACCTAGGATAGTTTCTCAGCATCCTGATATAGGAGTTTCTGCAGGTGCTGAACAATAGCTGCTGCTTTTCGCAAAAGCTCCAGCTCATCGCAAATCACCATCTAAGCTGCATGTAAATTCAATTCAATTCAATTTGCTATGATCATACATTCAACCCAAGAACCATTAGGAACCATTTTTATAAATGATTTCTCAGTTTTGCACATAGCATATGCTAGGTTGACAGTGCCCTACCCCTTAAAATTATCCAAATGATTCAGAGTGGCCTGGTGGTCTTAAACTGAGCACTGTTGAATAGGCTACAGGATGATTAACACAAATTCTGCATTAGCGGATGAGCTACAGTCTCTAATTGATCGAGCCAGGTACAGGGCAGGTGGCCAGTGGGAATATATATATTCATTGCTTTTCACCTTTTTGGAGAATGATGCTGGTTGCTAATGCAGTTGGCTACACCCCCCCCCCCCCAACCTCCTGAGTAAATTCAAGCTCAAGTAACACAAACATTGATTTAATTATTATAAACAGGGAGCGGGCTGTGAAGCAACTAATCTTAGTCAGCTTGATAAATGGTGTTATTAGATGCAGGGTTGAAATTAGCTTGGGTGTGTGCTTGTTGGGTGTGTAGTCATCGAGGCCTGACACCGGCGCGCTAAGAAAGGGCCCGTACCCGCTCCACCCCTTTCATCAGGCCGTGTGTGTGTGTGTGTGTGTTAAAACTCCACAAGCACACCATGCATCATCATTACACCCTGTAAAAAAAACGGTGTCCACGCAGGCCCCAGAACTGCACTTGAACATTCTTAACACCGAGGTATCTTGACAATGTAGTGCTAGCAGTGCTACTACAGTAACTACAGGGGTTGGACAATGAAACTGACACACCTGTCATTTTAGTGTGGGAGGTTTCATGTCTAAATTGGAGCAGCCTTGTGGCCAATCTTCATTAATTGCACATTGCACCAGTAAGAGCAGAGTGTGAAGGTTCAATTAGCAGGGTAAGAGCACAGTTTTGTTCAAAATTTTGCAATACACAACATTATGGGTGACATACCCAGGAGTTCAAAATAAGGACAAATTGTTGGTGCACGTCTTGCTGGCACATCTGTGACCAAGACTTGAGACCAAGTATTTGTGATGCATCAAGAGCCACGGTATCCAGGGTAATGTCAGCATACCACCAAGAAGGACCAACCACATCCAACAGGATTAACTGTGGACGCTGTAAGAGGAAGCTGTCTGAAAGGGATGTTCGGGTGCTAACCCGGATTGTATCCAAAAAACATAAAATCAGGGCTGCTCAAATCACAGCAGAATTCAATGTGCACCTCAACTCTCCTGTTTCCACCAGAACTGTCCGTCAGGACAATAAATTATTGTGGTCTAAAACCAGGTGTTTCAGTTTCATGGTCCAACCCCTGTATGTTGGATGTAAATGATTCAAAATAGAACATAACCCTACACCTAACCCTAACCTAACTCTTAATCCAATGCTAATATTTTAAGATTAGAGTTTAGGTTAGAGTTGGATGTTGGGTTACGTTAAAAAAAAAAAAGAATAATTTACTTTTACCTTATTAATTCACTTACATTTAATAGACATGTTGAACGTCAGTTGAGCATCATCACATGGTCCATCCAAGTAAAGTGTTACCTTACTTTCTCTCCCTCTCTCTCCCTCTCTCTCTCTCTCTCTGTCTGTCTTTACGTCTCTCTCTCTTTTTTATGCATGGGTTCCTGCGTGTCTGGTGTTAAATGGTACATAATGCCTCATATCACTCCAAACAGTGAATTAAATAAATTAAGCACGCCCACGGAAAATTGCATTATGTCATTATGTGGGTTATAAAGATGTGTAAGCACTTAAATTACTGGCTGTTTGGGTTAGCTCAAAAGAAATGCGTGTTCCCCCCAAAATTCCATTAGGCTTCTTTGTTTGTGCTCTTGTGATTTCAATAAGTCAGCAAGCAAAGGAACAGGATAAATGCGTTCGCTGCGAGCAAATTAACTCATTGGTTTATGCGTTTGTCAAACGGCATTTATTCGCGTTTAGCGCTAAAATATTGATTTCAGCCCGGAAATTTGTAAATCAATTGCCTTGTGTATTTAATTGGACTATTGGATTTGCTGCATTTGATTAAGCTGTATTGTATTCTATTATGTCTCCAAGTTATAATGAGTCGGTGCACGATCGGTAGCTTCTCCAGCTAATGAGACAACACGCAATCATTGCTCTCCTCAGACTGGCAGCCTTTTAATACGGCAGCCGGCTTTTCCATTACAATCCGTCACCGAGCGACGAGACTTTTCTAACTCTGAATTTGCTGCAAAATACATATTTGTGGTGCTAAGACTTGTCCATTTGCTGAAATATACAGTACAAGCCAAAAGTATTTTCATGACTATATTTACATTGTAGATTCTCACTGAAGGCATCAAAACTATGAATGAACACATGTGGAGTTTTATGTACTTAACAAAAAAATGACCTGGCCTCCACAGTCAGTGGACACAATCCAGATGGTTTGGGGTGAGCTGGACCACAGAGTGAAGAAGGCAAAGGGGCCAACAAGTGCTAAACACCTCTGGGAACTCCTTCAAGACTGTTGGAAAACCATTTCAGGTGACCACCTTTTGAAGCTCATTGAGAGAATGATGCCAAGAGTGTGCAAAGCAGTAATCAGAGCAAAGGGTGGCTATTTTTTTGTTGTTGTTTTTTTTTTACTTTTTTTTGTTAAGTACATAACTCCACATGTGTTCATTCATAGTTTTGATGCCTTCAGTGAGAATCTACAATGTAAATAGTCATGAAAATAAAGGAAACCTATTGAAAAACTTTTGGCCTGTACTGTAGGTCTTTAAGCTTTGCTATTTAGAAAATAAAATAAAAAGTTACTATAATAAAAAGTGCGTTTGCTCAGTGGGCAGTATACAAACGTTGCTAATCAATCTAGGAGGTCACTCAGAAACCCCAAACAAGCTTTTTTATGATGTCCTTTTACTCTCTGTCTCTGAGGTCAGTTGGTTCAGTCAGGCGGCTTTACAGTAAGAGTGTGTGAAATGGGAATACGGAATACGGAATGATAGATGCCCCTCTGATGGCTGACACAGCCACCCTGTATCCTGTTAAAAGTTAATGGGCACAGGGAGGGAACGAGTGCGGCCAGGAGAGACATTTCCCTCCTCAAACGCTCGACATGAGAACATCAGCAGCAGTCTAATGCACTCTCGCCGACATCGCTGCCATTTGGATAATGCATTCCTGTTATTAATTGATGAATTGTTCTTTAGCAAATGACAAGATTCCAGTACAGACAACCACTTGTTACTCCTCTGGGCCATGTAAGGCCACGCCAGCTCACCATCTGCTCTAGATCAATGCTCTATGATGTCGTATGCTCCCTGTGAAACAGCGTTTGATGTTTATACAAAAAAAAGCAAGAACAGCTTTTTTTTTTACATAATGAAATGGAAATGTTATAAGAGAAAGCAAGCATCTGCTTATGTAACAAATAAAAAAAAGGTTTAGTTACAAACTACACCTAGTTTTCATAAGTGCATTATATACAGTAGGTGCCATAGAGTGAAAACTGTGGCTGAAACTTTGACCTGTCTGTATCATAGACTGTGTATAGCTGGACAGAGCATCATCTCTCAAAAGTGAAGCCACTACAGGTCGGGCGCCCCCTGCTGTTCGGTTTCAGAAAGATGTGTAACTCCACCCATCCCCATAGGTTTCAATGGCAAAATGTTTTTTTTTTCCAATAAACTGTAATTCTACCTCCATTATTTAAATGCAAGAGCTAGTGTAACCTCTGCTTATATTGTCTGCTTGTATTTTTATATCCCCACAACATTCATTTTTTTTAATGTTATTCAGCTCTATTCAAAAAGGTGTGGTTATTGTAAAAGGGCTGGGTTGCACCTAGCCGGGGTGGGACCATAGACTGTGTGAGGTCTGTGGAGGCAGCCCTCAGGGGTGGGTTTATTTAAATGAGTGGGCTGTGTCTCCACAGTCTTTCTGCCTCCTCTGGTCTCTACTGCGCAGACTCGGGTTTCAGGATCGCCAACATGGCGGAAGATTTTGGCTTGACACTGCGTCAATCTTTTTTACAGTCTCTGGTCTGTACTTATATGGATATAAATCACCATATGACAAATCTAAACCTGAGGAAACCTCAAAGACCTCAAAAGCATCTCACAACAAAGATAAACACAGCAAACAACCAATCAAAAAAACTAACCAAACACTGGGTGGGCACCAATGTGCACAGCAACATTGATACCAATGCTCATGTTTGCGCCAGCACTGGTGGAACCTTGGCCAGGTGGGTTTCAGATTGGCATGGGATCTGAGTGGGTTTGTACTTGCATTTATAAATGAGTCCCAGTCTGGCTTTTTAAATTGGCTTGATCATTACAGCCCACCCTATTCTCACATGGTTCCACTGATGCCCTATACACAGTGTACCACCCAGATAGATTTTTATCTTCTTAATCCATTTTTAACCTTCAGTCTCCCACCATTGACCCTGATGGGGCCCCAACACAGACATACATTTGTGTGAGGCCAACATTGAACCCAGGAAGAGGGAGGGAGGAGGGAGGGAGAAAAAAAAAAACACTAAAAGTTATCTGCAATGCTAATCTGTAATTCTACCTAAGTCTCCATAAGTCTAATTAAGTATGTTTTAAATGTGTGTGAAAAATTGAGACTGGACATTTCCACCTAGTACATCATGTCAGCCTGCCACAGACTCAAATTTTCGTTCTAAAGACTCAATTTCCCAGAATTCACCTGTGTCTAACCTCCTGGACATGCCAGCTCATGTGTTGCGTCGGGCGTTCTGGCTCACGTGATTTTCTAGATTGCCTTTTTTCTGTTTCCCCTTGGAAAAATCCCCGTTTTGCACTCCTGTCTTTCCCACACTCCGCTCTACCTGCTGTATCGCTCCCTCACGCGATCACAAGACTCTTCACAGTGTACTACCAGGAAGTCAATTACCAGAGTACTGATTTCACCTGTTCCTGTCCATATATATATATATATATATATATATATATATATATATATATATATATATATATATATACACACACACACACACCCACACACCCACACAACCTCACTCCATGCACTCCTTGCTGAGTATTGCCTGTTCCTTTTTATTGCTCACCTGTGTATGAACCCTGTATGGTATTTATTTTTATGGTATGGTTATCCTCAGTGGCTGCTGTTTAACATTTTTGACCTTTGCACATGCAAAGTCAGCCACCACCTCTTTTCAAGCTGCTTGTTTCTACTAAAACTAGTGCTAAAACAAAGGCTGGTTTACTGAAAAGCTCCAAGTTTCTTATAAGCCTGAAAGGAACCAGTCATTTTGGCCAAAAAAAAAAAACATTATAAAAGTATTTCCAGGTTCAAAGTCACTCAAACAGATTTAAAGATGCCTAAAAGAAAAAAAAAAAAAGTAAATCAGTTATGAAGTTTTCTAAAAAGAAGGTGCTGAGGTGTTAAGAAGGTGCAATATATTATAAATGCAGTGGGGTCACATATCGGCCTCCTTGTCTACTGGCCTGGCTGGAACGGTGAAAGGGCAGTGAATTATTTCCTCTGTGAATAGTCGACTATCTTTGAAGTTCATCCTGGAGCAGTGCGGCCCTCATCAGCACCTCAGCCGCTCTTATCCTTCTCTAACACACCTGTGGAGGGCTTGGCTGCTGCTCCAGGGGGAGACCGAGCGAATCTGATCAGAGGAGATAACCTTTAAAGCCAGCCAGCTATCGGGCCCAGAGCAGCCGGGAGTCCAGCCAGGGCCGGGCGGTCGTTGGCAGGCCCTGATGCCCAGTCTGTGCCTCGGCCCGGGTTTGGGCTCCAGGCCAGCGCTGCAGAAGCAGGGACGTCTGAGTAGTTGGAGCATTTGCATTTTAACTCTGAGCTGCTATATGATGGAGTGTTGCTGTGAATTATACAGTGGCACTGCCAGAGCGCCAAAATACGTCCACTTTAATCAGGCTCTGACAGAACCTGACATTTCAGGACTGCCTCTGGACCTACAAAGAGAATAATAAACATATACTCTGTGACCCTGTGAGAGTGTAATTTCACAGTCGTGTAACCAGGGGTTGGAGGGTTAAATTAAAGAATTAACTCTGATTAACCACATTTTTGGAAAGCTAAGATCAATTTCACTAGCCATAATCGGGCCTGATCACTGCCAGACCTGTAGAATCAAGAAAACAGTCATTGATCAGTCTGGGAAAAAGTTACAAAGTAATTTCTAAGACTTTAAGACCATGGTGAGAGCTATTATTCACAAATGGAGAAAACATGGAACACTGGTGAACCTTCACAGTAGGGCCCAGCCTACTGATAATACTCCAAAAGGGCATGAACAACTCATCCAGGAGGTCACAAAAGAACCCAGAACAACATTTAAAGAACTGCAGGATCACACTTGCCTCATTTAAGGTCAGTGTTAATGATTCAAGAAGAAGAGACTGGTCAAAATGGTGTCCATGGAAGAGTTCCAAGGCAAAAACCACTGCTAATCAAAACAGAACACAACAACCCATCTTTCTTTTACTATATTGTGTGGACTGACACTGGAACTTTTTGAAATATGTGGCCTATTATATCTAACACATAATTTCAGAAAAAAAAAAAAAAAAACACCACACTTAAAGTCAGTCAAACATGGTTACAGTAGTGCTTCTTCAGGACATGGAAAGCTGTAATTGATGGATCCAGGAATTCTGATGTTTACCAGACAATCCTGAAGGAGAATGTCTGCCCATCTGTTTGTAACATCAAGCTCAGGCGTACTTGGGTTCTGCGGCAGGACAATGATCTGAAGCACACCATTTAAAACACCAAAAATGGTAAAGACAAACAAAACCTTGCAAACCTTGTTAATCTTTAATGCTGCTTCTGTTGAATTATACTGGCTGTAATATGACTTCAAGAGCTCTATCGTACACCCTGCTCACGATGCTCATTACTATCTTACATCCTGTCAGCAGTATTTTCACACCTTGCGCCTGTGCCGTTAAAATAGCTGTGGAGTTTAGGAATAAATTTACACTGATGGGTGAGGTGGTCTGAAAGTGAGGTGTTTTCAGGTTAATTAAAATTTCTGGTGTGTTTCTATCTTGGTGGCAAGAAATACAGGTGCACCACTGACTGATTAAAACCCTGACAACAGTCAACAGTCAGCCGCCCAATCATATCTTAGCTATGCAGAAGCATCATGCATGTTGCACATGTTTAGCATGTGTACACCCTGTTCCTATGCACACAAATAAACGTGATCCAGCTTTTATATCAACAATAAACTGAATAAAGGATAAAATAATATTGCTGTTCCCTTAAATGAGCTGCTGGAGTACCTTCACAGTATGAAAACTCCAGTCAGTTTCCTCTGTTGGAACGTGCAAAAGCGCAGTGCTGTTAAGATATCAACGCGCCAAAGTCAAAGCACACCTGGAGCTTAAGGGGAATGACAACTGACACGATGACACACCCTAAATCCAGCTACGTAATGCACAATTGACCGGTGCACTATAGATTGCTAAAATAGGGTCTAATGTCTCTTACTTGTCTTTGTATTTGTCACATAACATGAATTATGACTTCAAGAACTCACTTTCAGGAACATTGTGTTACTTCTTGTCTGCACTGAAGACTAGAGTCATAGAAAATTGCGCAACAGGAAGTGGTTTTGGTCAGGGTTATGCAGAATGTTCTACATCCTGAGAGTGCTCTTCTACCTCAAGGTCTCACTCTTACTCATAGCAGACAGATTAAAACGGCTTTATTCGAAGGAAAGTGTTTGATGTGTACGACTACTCTTACTGACCTTCTTACAGACAGAAAATGATTAGTTGACCCCCCTCATTCTGGGGCATGCTGAGGATCAGATTGAAGGAGAAAGAATCACACACACACACACACACAGAGAAAGAGAGAGATGACTGCATGGATATATATATATATATTGAAAGACCAGTGTATACATACGTATATAAACATGATAACACAATAAGGTTCTTCTGTCATCAAACATTAACTATAAAAGGAAACATAAAAATGTTTACTCAAAATATAAACACTTTATCTTCTACACATTACATTATTTTAAAAGTACTCTATGTATTAAGTGCAATGAAATAATTGAGTTTTTTTTCTTACAACTGTAAAGGTACTGTAGGTTTTAATTCATTGAGGTAATTGGGTTTTTATTTTCTTAAAAATATGGAATTTCAAATTATTACGACAACAAATTTGAAAAAAAAAATCTCTAAATAATTACGAGAATGAATGAAATTGCTAAAAAAACAAACAAAAAAAAAAACATGTTCTCTCAGTATCCTTGATCCAGTCCTTGAATGTAGTGACCGAAATTAAAGTGTCCAGTTTAATGTTTCTTGTAATTTGTTCCAGTGCTTAGCAGCAGCACAGTGAAATGACGAAAAGCCAAGGACAGTTTTGGAACCACATTTTTAACTTCATATAAATAGAAGACCTGTTGTTACATGCCACAGATTAGTCAGATTAGGAATGAACATAAATAAGGGGTGAAAGAAAGGGTAGAGTCAGGGCCAGCCCAGCTAACTATTGTTAACATTATTTGTAATTTAAACACCATTCTATCGAGGACAACAAAAAAAGTATTTCTAACTTGCGCATATGTTACAGTTTACTAGGCTACAGCCTGTGTGGAAATAAACACAATAATGCTGATAGATCCATGCGCATATTGGTAACTTTAACTAAAAACTTAGTAGCTACCACAGCGGCCTCCAACAAATAAATACTGAACAGTCCTGATATTCTTTATTCATCCAAGTCTATTTTAACAGGTTAAATTTTCAAAGCATTTGGTAGCCAATCTAATGTTAGCTACTGAGCACATTTGGGTAGCTACAAACAGGCAGGTATATATATATATATATATATATATATATATATATATATATATATATATATATATATATATATATATATATATATATATTGTTCTGTCCCAACTGAACGTGAAACTGGCTGGAGCTATCCAGTTAGACAGACAGCATACAGTAGAGAGTTCAAACTCAATCTTTATTTCTTCTCTCTTATCCTTTTTTGTAAAACTGAAATAAACAAAGGAAAAATATAAATTTCTAAACCACCAAATATACACTGGTTCAGTATAACATTACTGAGATAGCTACTACAAAATTAACTAATCTCACATACGTGTACACACACAGCTCTATCTAAATATTTCCAGAGAGCTAGTTACCTTCATGTAAACAGATTAGCATACATGCTAATAGAGTTACCTTTGATTTCAAACATTTTACAGCTTATTTGGTCTATCAAAGTAACTAAAACAACATATATTCAACTCAAAAAGACAATGTAACTGAAAAAAGCGTCAAAATGAGCAACTTACAGGCATATGTGGGCCAAGATTTCACCGGGAGAAAACAATGACTGACTGCACTGCTGGATGGTCAGTTAACAACTAAACAAGTTTGAATTGAGGCTATGCTGTTACTAACTAAGCCACTAGGGGGTATTAAAACCATGTAAACTGCCTCAAGTTTCTTATTTAAAGCTATACCAGCATATATATATATATATATATATATATATATATATATATATATATATATATATATATACATATACAGGTGCATCTGTAGAGTGATCTATTTCAGGGTGTTTATTTATTTTATTATTAATGATTATATCTTACAGCTAGTGAAACCCAGTCAGTATATCAGACAATTTGTATATTATATAAGATCAATTGGTACATTTGGCAGTGTGGGCAGTGTGGCAAGTCCTGCTGGAAAATGAAATCTGCATCTACATAAAAGTTGTCAGCAGAGGGAAGCATGAAGTGCTTTTCCAGGTTCCAGATTTTCCAGGAAAACACTGATCACTCTGGACTTGATAAAACACAGTGGATCAACACCAACATCTTGCTTACAGCTTGCCAAGCCCAGGTATTGATAACCCAGTGCTCTAACTATTGAGCTTTCTCTTCCCCTGTGGTATTTGAACCCTGGACCCTCAGATTAAAAGTCTGATAATCTACAGATAGCTAAGCTATCTAACATATTATATATTGAAGTCCTTTTATCACGTACAGTTTAGTCAAGACTGATGTAGGTAAATGAGTTGTCCTACATTGTGCCACATTCCAATAGCAAACTGAAGTGATGCATTGAAGCTGAGTTGTTGCAAAAACATCCCAGATGGGACACCCTTGAAAGAAATGATGGAGAACAGACGCGGCCCGTCTACCCAGCACCCTAGTCTTTACCAACATATATATATATATTTTTTTAGATGCACTGATGGGATCTAATGAACAATTATTAAAGTCAGTAAGTCAGTATCTTTTAAATATGACAATTACTAATTATTAACATTCGAGACCCAAATTAAGGACGCTTAATTATGAATTAATTATTTTCTGACTGAACTTTTTATTCACTTATTTGTTAACTTTTATTTATTACAGCCGGAACGTCATTTCAAATCTATTATGTCTATTATGAGAAAATCTACCGTAATTGTATTATTAATTTGAATGTGTGAAATGCAGAGAGGAGTTCCAGAGAGAGAGAGAGAAGTTGACCAGCATCTAGTATTCAGTAAGTGTCCTGCCCTTGCGGAGATGGTCCATTAGAAGATGATTTCCGAGCTTGATTGGATTTATCACATAAAGCCAAAGTAATAATGCTTTAATCTGCGTCCATTTAGCCCGTGTTTATTTGATGAGTGAAATATGATTGAATTGATCGAGCCTGCGTGAGCGCTGTCTGATTGTTCATTTCATGCAGAAGATGCTGCGCTGTTTTTAAAAGCTTTGTAAAGCTTTTTGTAAATGGGCTCATATTTGCCAGCTAGATACCACTCCACAAAACCAGAGATCTAAACACACTGCCAGATAAACAAATGAATCTGCTTCATTATTTGATGAAGCTTGGACGCCATCGTTACGGTTCAGGTTTGGAAATGTGATTGTCAGGCAGCCAGTCTTCCAGAAGGAACAGTTGTCTTGTGAGGCGGCCGAGAAAAACAACTCGCACGCAGGTTTAAGAGCGTGTGAACCGCAATATGCTGCTCACTGAAGCCTCATTACCATGGCTCCATGTGACCTGTGGCCCTTCCCTAGCACAGTAATGATGATACAGCAAGTACACACACACACACACAAACACACACACACACAATAATACACAAATACATTCAATCAATCAATCCAGAAGGCAAATAGGCTGCGCTAATGAGCAGTGCAGTGGGAAGCTATGGGGTGACCATGGGACACAGATGTCAGAGACGGTGATTTAGCCATGTGTCTGTGTGTGAGAGAGAGAGTGTGTGTGTGTGTGTGTGTGTGTGTGTGTGTGTGTTCTTGCTTTTGCTGTCCATTTATGCGTAAAAAAATGCCTTCCCTGCAGAAAGCAATGTCTAAGCATTATAGCATTACACTATAACTTTATATTATAGCATTATATTAGCATTATATATACAAAAAATATAATTTCTAATATAATTATTGTAACAAAAAAGGACCTACCGTGCTGTGAAAAAGTATCCCCCCCCCCCCCCACAGATTTCTTTTGGGTATGCTTTTTTAATATACTTAATTTTTCTAGATTAACAAACACATTTTAATATCAGAGAAATATAACCTGACTAAATAAAAAAGCACTTTTCAAATGACAGTTTTATTTATTACGGGGAAAAGAAAAATCCATCCAAACGAACCTGCCACTATGTTAAAAGTGTTTGCTCCTAAGCCTAACAACTTGGTTGGGCCACCCTTGGCGGCAACAACTGCAAACAAGTTTTACTGATAACTGGCAACGAGTCTTTCACATCTCTGTGGAGGAATTTTATTCCACTCTTCTTTACAGTATTGTTTAATTCAGCCACATTGGAGTGTTTTCAACATAAAAAATGGTGTATAAGATCATACCACAGCATTTCAGACATTGACTAGGCCACTCCAAAACCTTCATTTTTTTTTTGTAAGCCATTCCAGAGGTGGACTTGTTTGTGTGTTTTGGATCAATGTCCTGCTGCAGAACCCAAGTACACCTGTGCTTGAGGTCACAAACAGATGGACGGATATTCTCCTTCAGGTTTACAGCAAGTTGTACCACCACCATGTTTTACATTCAGTCTGATGTTCTTTTTCTGAAATAATTTGTTAGTTTTATGTCAGTTGTAACGGGACCCACACCTTCCAAAAAGTTCCACTTTTGTCTCGTCAGTCCAAAGAATATTTACCCAAAGTCCTGGGGATCATCAAGATGTTTGTTAGTAAATGTGTGATGAGCCTTTGTGTTCTTTTTGGTCAGCAAGAGTTTTTACATCAACTGCAAACTGGCAGTAATCATTCCTGGTTGTGGTTAGTGAAATTGAACTCAGCTTTCCAAAAATTGTGAATAATCACAGTTAATTCCTGTTAATTCTTTACTTTTTCAAATAGGGCCAGATTGGTTTGGACAGATTTACTATACTTTTTGCATTTTTAAATACTTTTTGCATTAACTTATGTTTTATATTTGTCTGATTTTTAAATTTGTTTGAAAATCTGAAAAAAAAAAATGTATGAGAATAAAACAAAAAGAGATGATGTCTGTAAGGGGCAATTTTCACAGCACTGTATATCAAATATTCAACTATTCAATACTAAATAGACTAAACTTCAACCCCTAGTTCAATCAGAATATACTAACGGCCAAAACTCCTCCATATTCTTTCAGGGGGTGTACTTGATAAAACTGCTTGTGAGAGTTCTGAGCGTTGCATAATAAACCATCAGCTCTGTGTATGAAAATGCATCAGTCCTTATGCACAGAGATAAGCTGTTTGTTCGTTGTGTATCTGTAAGTATCTGAGTTACACATCATTTCCTCTGCATGTGGCTGCTTTCTTTCAACCTATTTGAATGTGAAATACTATTCACTGTGGGGTCAATCGTTTGGCTTTGGTGAGAGCCTGGATTCTGACCAACTCAATTAGTTCATTTCTAGCGTGACTGTGCAGTTAAACTTTTGTGTGTGTGTTTGTGTGTGTGTTCACAGTCACAACTCGCTCTCAGAACCATGCCAGGCTGCTCATGAAAACACCGTCCAAGCCATCTGAAATCTATGGAGCGTTCATTGTGATCATGCTACACAAGCACTCATGCGATCCTCCATCTTTCAAGCAAAAAAAAAAAAAAAACACATCATTGCTTGTTCTCATAGTTTTGTGTGTGTGATTTTAGCACATCTAGAAGGTCTGCTGTCAGCGAGGCAAAATGAAGTTTAACGCAGACAGACGGCAGGTGTCTGCCCGCCGTGGCCTCGGCTAATGCGGGCTGGCCTGCTCCCTTACGGGGAAATTAATGAGAGGCGTGTGCTAACAAAAGGCCATATTTATTCTCATATTTGTTCAATGAACCACTAAATGATGCGCTGAACGCTATCAATATCAATTTGGAGCGCTCAGAGCAAAGAGATGCCCTGACGGCGCCGGGCACCCGGCCTGAGAGCCACGAGACAGCGTAACGTCCGGAGACCTGGGCGGCCTAATCATCATCATCATCATCATCATCTTCATCATCTTTATCAGCATCTTCATCATCGGCGTGCCTCCACACACACTCATTAACTCTCAGCAGCCTGAGCGATGGGCATCTGTCAAGGTCGTGCGGCCCTGTCTCCTCCGAGACGGAGGGGGAGCGAGGTCGATTTATAAATGACGGCTGCCATGTTTCTGCTGCGGCTGCCGCCTCTGCCAGGACCCATTTTCAGCCAGCCAGATTTAATCAAGCCGACATGTGAATTGTTCTGATCTCGAAATAATTGTGTTGGTGCAGATGTCGCCTTTTGGAAGGGGGCTAAAGCCGCAGTTCTGGAATGTGATGAGGTGTAAAGGGAAGGCAAAGAACGAGGGGGAGTTTTGCCTTAGTTATACAGTCTATTTCAGGGCAGGCCGATATATCAGACTTATTGTATAGAGCAATTAAGTTTGGCTGAGGGCCAGAAATTTTCCAAGCCATGAAGTGTAATGGGATGAAGTGCTACAGAGACTAGTAGCTCTCCAGCCCAGAGGGTTGTTGAACCCAATTGCAGAACAGTTGATCTCAAAGCAGGTAAACGCAAGAAGAAAGAAAAAAAATAGATAAATAAACACACCGCTCCTCACGGGAGATCGAACCCGTGTCATCAGGGTCGAAGTCCAATACACTATCGCTGCCCCGGCAAGTGATAGAGAGTCCAAGAACGGCAGAGAAAAAAAAAACAACAACGGGTGGAAACTAAAGTCGCACCAAGCGCGACAGGCAGACAGGGGAGGAATGTAAAGAAAAGCTCATCTGAGCATTGTTTTTACTACTTTTTTCCATTATCGTTCATTATAGTTTAAACAACCTCACAGACCAGATGTTTTTAATGCTTGCCGGCCACATCTGGCCCGTGGGCCGCCTGTTGCCCATATAGAATATGGTATAGAATACTGTAGCATCACTGAGGATGGAATAAAAAGGCCAGGCCATAGTCCTGTTGAGCAAACTTTTGCAAGGACAAACCAAACAAGCAGTGATTCTCTCTTAAATAAATTTGTCCACCTTTTACCCAATACAAAAAAAGTGTTAACCAAACAAGAATATTCATATTTTAGATGCTTCAAAGCTCTTGCTTAGATAACAGTTTTGCACATCTTGGCTGGATTTTCTCAGTCAGCTTTATGAGGTAGAGTCACCTGGAATTCAGGCTTTCAGTTAACAGCTGTGCTGAACTTGTCAAGAGTTCTTGATTTACTTTAATTTCTTGTCCTTTTAATGTGTTTGGGAGCATCAGTTGTAAAGTTGTAAAGAGGTAGAGTTGGTATACAGTGAATAGCTCTATTTGAGTAATGTTTTAATCCATATTATGAAAAAAACTACTCAATTAAGTAAAGAAAAAAAAATACTTCAAGTAATGAAGGTCAGTCACTCGGAAAATAACTAGTTACAATACCTGTTTCATGTACATGTCACAAAAAAATTTAACTTATAATTACCTTGAACATTTTAAGTATATTTTATTTTACAGTTGATTGCTGAAGGCTCTGGGTGAGGTGTTTTTTGTTTCTGTGGTAAAGAAGTGATGGTTTGTGGTATTGTGCTTGTGGTGCACAGTGCTCACGGTAATCTGTGATCCAGTCATGGTTGCGTGGCTGACTGTTGACTGTTGTCAAGGTTTTGATCAGTCAGTGGCGTACCTCTGTTTCCCACCGCCAAGATAGAAACACGCCAGAAATGTACCTGAACACACAGCATTTCCAGACCACCATGCCCATTAACGTTAATATATTCCTAAACCCCAATGCTATTTTAACAACGCATGTCCAAGGCGTAAAAAGACTGCTGAGGGGGTGTAAGATAGCAACAACCATCATGATGCGCCCTGGACAGGGTGTACAATAGGTCTCTAATATTTACTCAAAATATGAGGTGAACTGGTGTTTGGTATTGGTCACAAACTGGGTCCTAGTCTGATATCCACTTCTCTGTGACAAAAGTAAGTTAGTGTGTTTATGATATTATACGCAGCGGGTTCCTTTGAGTATTTTGCTGCTTCTGTGATCCACAGCCACCCTTCTGCTCTCTCAGCATCCGTCTGTCTGTCTATTAAAGCTGGTCATGTGTGAGTCAAGCACAGCTTGCGTCTCTCAGCTTGACTCTCCTACCGAGCTTTAAAAAGCACATCTGCCTGTGCATGCAAGCGTTAAACTCATCGTTTTGGTCCTCCTCAGATGTTTGACTTTTGACTGCATCCCTCTATTCTTCTTACTTTTTATATCGGAGTGATAAATGGAGGTCCTTGCCTTTTTGATTTGCCTCTTATGTCTCTCTCCTGTTCTGTCCTTCTCTCCTTTCTTCACAGGACAAAGCTGGATAAGTCTGTGATTAAAAGCTGTGGGTTGTTTCTCACGTCACTTTGAATCCTTTCAAAGACTACGTAACCTTCACCAAAGCTTATATCATAACTTTCTGGACTGCTGAGCGTAGAATAGAAAATTCACAAGTCCCTGAAGGTGAAGAACGTTATCACACAACAATCAAAGTTACGTAAAAGCAGTTGTTGCTTTCAGATTTTAGAAATCAGTACCACTTTAAAATAAGACTACCTTTATAAAGGGTTTATAAATGGTTTACAATTAGTTTATTAATGGTTACTAATTAGGTTGGAAATGCCTTAAAAATCATTAATAATCAGTTATAACACATACGTAGAAAGGGCAACAATGACCTGTTGTTTGCCAAATAGTGAACCCACAGCCATCTATATTGTTGCCCTTTCTATTAATGTGTTATAACTGATTATTAATGATTTTTAAGGCATTTCCAACCTAATTAGTAACCATTAATAAACTAATTGTAAACCATTTATAAACCCTTTATAAAGGTAGTCTTATTTTAAAGCGGTAGTCAGAAATCTTTAGTGTACAGTGGTATGAAAAAGTTTGGACATTATTTTCATGATTTTCCTTTTATAAATCATTGGTTGTACAGATCAGCCATTGCAGTTAAATAAATCATATAGCAGATGTACACAGTGATATTTTTGAAATTAAGTTTATAGGATTTACAGAAAGTGTGCAATAATTCTTTAAACTAAATTAGGCAGGAGCATAAATTTGGGAACCCCAACAGAAAAATGGCATTTATCTTTATTAGATCCTCCTTTTGCATACATAACATCCTCTAAACTCTTCCTACAGCATTTTAAATGAGAGTCTGGCTTCTGGTTGAAGGTATTTTGAACCATTTTCTTTACAAAACATTTTATTATTCCAGTTCAGTCAGGTTTGATGATTTCTGATCATGAACAGCTCGCTTTAAATCACACCACAGATTTTCAATATTATTCAGGTCTGGGGACTGAGATGATCATTCCAGAAGGTAGTACTTGTTCCTCTGTATGAATACTTTAGTAGATTTTGAGCAGAGTTTAGTGTTTAGGGTCATTGTCTTGTGGAAGTATCCAGCCCCAGCACTTTAACTTCAACTTTCTCACTGATTCTTAAACATTGTTCTCAAGAATCTGCTTATATTGACTGAAATCCGTCAAAGTGACCCTCAACTTTAACAAGATTCCCAGTACCTGCACTGATCACAGAGCCCCACAGCATGATGAACCACCACCAAATTTTACTGTGGGGAGCAGAAAAGTGTTTGTCTTGGAATGCTGTGTTCTTTTTCCTCCATGCATAAATAACAGTCCTCAATTTTAGATTCATCAGTCTACAGAACCTTATTCCAAAATGAAGCTGGCTTGTCTAAATGTGCTTTAGCTTTAGCTTACCTCAAGCGACTCTGTTTGTGGCGTGTGCTCAGAAAAGGCTTTTTCTGCATTAATGACTCTCCCATACAGCCTCTCCTTGTGTAAAGTGCTCTGAATAGTTGAACGATGCACAGTGGAACATAATCTGCAGCAAGATGATGTTGTAGGTGTTTGAAGCTGGTCTGTGGGTTGACTATGACTGTTCTCATCATCCTTCTCCTCTGCTTATCTGAGATTTTTCTTGGTCTTAACTAGAACTGGGCCTGTGGTTCTTCAATTTCCTCACTATGTTCCTCACAGTGGAAACTAGGAGCTGAAATCTCTGATATTTGAGGTTTTTATATTCTTCCCTTAAACCATAATGTTCAACAGTCTTTGCTTTCAGGTCATTTGAAAGTTGTTTTGAAGGTTTCATATTCCCACTCTTTAGAGAAGATGCAAAAAGATTCATAATTGAATTAGATTCACCTGTGTATGTAGGTAAAGGGTCAATGAACTATCCAAACATTATTATTTGTGTTCCAATAATTAGTGCTAAAGGTATTCAAATCTATAAAATGATAAGGGTGCCCAAATTTGTGCACCTGCCTAATTTAGTTTAAAGAACTATTGCAAACTGTCTGTAATTCCTATATACTTCATTTCACTTCTCAAATATCACTGTGTTCATCTGTTATATGATACATTTAACTAAGTATTAGTGGGCGTCCTCACAGAGAGATTTGCACAGCTGATCCCAGCACATCCCACAGCTAGTCCTCATCTCCAGCACTGAACATGAGCTGAGCCAAATTCATCTGCATATTAGAATGACTGTGTTAAGCACGCCGGCCCTAAGAGGCAAATAAGCATTTTACAAAAGCAAGTCTGAAATATAGTGGCTTGCAAAAGTATTCATACCTCTTGAACTTTTTCAGATTTTGTCACCTTACAACCACAAACCTAAATGTATTTTATTCATATTTAAAGCAATATACCATCACAAAGTAGCACATAATTGTAAAGTGAAATGAAAAGGGTACATGTTTTTAAAAAAATGTATTGATGCATGCAAAATGCATGACTGAATATTAGTGGTGTCAATTAAAATATTAGTATATCCTTGTATGTTTGAGGGGAGATAAAATCTGGAATAAAGAATGCATGATAATTTGGATTGTAAATGTCTCAGAGAGAGAGAGGGAGAGGGAGAGAGAGAGAGAGAGAGGGAGAGAGAGAGGGAGAGAGAGAGAGAGAGAGAGAACTCTAACAGGGTCTGAGCTGGAAGTCTGAACCAGAGTATTACTGCTGGACACCGTAAGAGCGTGCAGTTCAATCATTCAGCCGGTTGACAGATCAGTGCCCTGGGCGGGCGGGGCAGATTATGGCAGAAGTAGGGGTCAAACTTGGTGCCTTAATTAACTTGTGTTAAAAAATAGTAACGCGTTACTGATTCCAAATTAACAGCGTGTGTTAACGCTTTAACGTTGACAACCTAGTTAATATAAATGCATTTTTAAATGTCTCGCACAGTCCTGTTCAGTAAACAGAAACTACCCATGATGGTCACTTTCATCTTTTCAGTCAGAATATATATGTATGGTTACCTTTACTCAATCAATATCTACTTTATTCTCTTTAGGAGCTTCAGCCTTCAGCATGTTCTTCTGATTCTTCTATCTTACTAATAGACCCTTCCAGCCACTACAGGAGAGCAGAATGGCCTGTGCCCTCACTCCCACAGGATTTAGGTAAGTGTACACTTCAACGGCCAGTTCTTACTTCCTGGTTCAAAGTTTTAAGAGCGTGCAGTGTATCAAAATAGTTATGAAATCAGCCCAAACATCACACTGGGCTGCATACAGTTCAAAAAATGGAAAAGTGATCCAAAAAAAGAGAAGCTTTCAAGGGATTGATATAAAATCCACACTTAGGACTGATGTTTTTTAAGTTTTGTAAAATAAAAGTGCAAGCATTAAGTTTTAGGGTTTAAGGGTTAATTTTACCCAGCACTCAGTGCTGTCTCTTTAACTAAGGCTGCATCTCTGAAAACATTTGATTATTGACTGTTGTCTAGGTTCATTTAGGTCAGTGGCACACCTGTGTTTTCCACAACCAAAATAACAACAAGCCAGATATTTACCTGAACACACCTCACTTCCAGACCACCACACCCATCAGTTTAGATTTATTACTAAAGTCCGATGCTATTTTAATGGTGCGAGCGCAAGACATGAAAAATAGACTGTTGACGGGGTTTTAGGTAGCAAATAGCATTGTGATGCATCTAAGGCAGGGTGTGTGATAGGGCCTGCAATCTGATTGTAATTACATTTCAAACCACCTTTATGTGTGTTTTGGATCTGATTTGTACTGCACTGTCCGGTGCAGTGAGGGGCGGACGCGGAAAATGGACGCAAAAGTGAGTTTATACATTTATTAAAGATAAATAAATCAAAATAAATATATAACAACCCGAATAAACAGACTGGGTAACTATGAGAACTGCAAAATTACACAAGGACTGAAAACAAAGAAAAACCGACAAACTAACAGACGTAAAACACACAAGAACTGACAAAGGAGAGCGGAAACACACAGACTATAAATACACCTGGACCAAAACAGGAAATGGGAAACGCTACAAATGAAAAAGGCGGGACAAGACACAGGCATGGAGGAGGAAAAGAAAAACAACACAGAGAGCAGCAAAAACACAGAGACAGGAGACGGGAGAGACACAGGACAGGTCCAGGACGTGACATTGGCGCATAAATTGAGATCACAGTCTTACCTCTTACTTTCCCACATGATTTTAAAATCCTGTTCCTGTCTGTTCATGACTTCAACATCAACACACGTGAACATACTGTTACATACTGTAACATGGTTTAATTGGCTGCTCTGTGTCTTGTTCTGCAGAATAGGAGGGAATTTCTGCACCTGTGCTCCTACTCTGTGACCTTTCATCACATGCACCTGCAGAAGCTGTGGCATTTTATCAAGCAGCTTCTACCTGTTATATGTTATGTTATATAGCGTTGTATTTCTCATTTATTTATAGGTTCCCCTGACACGCTGAGCTGTGGGAATGAGGGAGATGATCATTTTGGTAATGATGCGATCCCAGCGTGTGCTGACGACTCTTTTTGTTGCCAAGTCTCCAGGCTCTCATCTCCTGTAGTATTTCTTAAAGCAGAAGGTTTTTACATTAATTAAAAGTGGTGCATCTCTGAGATTAATGAGCTTGATAAAGAGCAAAGGAACTAATGCACAGGAGCATAATAGAAAAGACGGGGAGATTTCACGGGGGCCGCCCTCCGGAGAGGAAAGCGCAGTTACGCGTAGATCCCCTAGATCTAAGCAGCCATTCAGCATTTTTGATGCTCTGCTGTGAGCGCCATTAATGTTTCAGAACATTAATATCCTGGGAAAATTACATTTAATGCCCACAGAAATTAACCCCTTCAGACCCTGTGTTCATTGCAATGGACATTATGTGTTTTCTTCTTTCTTGTGCATTCCTGCACTTTAAGATCTATTGTTTGTCCATCAGAATAGACATTTATCAGCCAATCAATTTAACAGCAGCTTAGTTCTGCCCACTGTACTGGGGAGAAAAAAAAACAAACAAAAAAAAAACATTTATACACTGTAAAATACAAGTAAAGCATATCAGCATCCCAGCCAAGAAGGCAGAGTAATGTTATGTTTTTTTTTTTTTACTAATTAGGAATGATTTGTGAATAAAAAGTAATAAAAAAGTAAAAAAGTAAAAAAAAAAACATTAAAATTCATTCAAAATGTTGAACAAATGATTCCACTGCAATGAACATAACATACGGTAACACTTTATACTTTATAATAACTTTCATTAATATGCCATTAACTAATGATCAGTAACTTATGTTTCATATTTTAAGAAACTAAAAAGTTGCTATAACATTTGTAAAAACTAATCAACGCATTGGCAAAATGAACTGCAGTTGATAAACATATACGTGGTTTAAAATTCGTATTTAGGCTACTAGCGATTTATTAACGTCCGAATTCTGATGAGCTAATGATTTGCTTACACTTTTAATATGAAACTCCATGCTGATAAATAAGTAAGTGTCACGTGTGAGCATTTGTTCATATTCAAATTCTGATGAACTGATGCTTTGTTCTCCTCTACTGATCATTAGTTAAAAATACATTAACGAAAGTTATTATAAAGTGTTAACAAAAATGCAAATTTTTACAAACATGAAATATTTGTTTTTTAATTATATACAATTACAATTCATTATTTATTTACTGAATAGTTTTGCGCATTACTGACATAAAAGAGCAGTCTTATATATATTTTTTTTAATTACTGGAACATAATTCAGGTCTGATAGGGTTAATCTAATGACAGCGATGTTACGCGCACAAGCACGTCCACACTGTTAAAAAAAAAAAAAAAAAAAAAAAATTCATTGACTTAACTCAGTCAAGTCATAATTTTGCTTTGACTCAGTTACATTGTAAATACATAAGATTTTAAGTTCACTCAACTTAATTCAGTCAAGTTATCATTTAGATTTGACTCATTTACATATGAAATCAGCCACCGCTTCTTTTCGAGCTGCTGCTCGATTCTGATACATCAGCTCACGGACATCACCCTAGGAGTGATGTGGGGAGAGAGCACCATCTACCCACTCGGAGGGAGCAGGGCCAACTGTGCTCACTCTGAGCGCCGACGGCTTGATGCCGCCTGATTTAAATACATACAATTTTATGTTTATTCAACTTAACTGAGTTTTGTTCACACAACAATCATTTAATTAACGCAACAGTTCTGTGTGCTTAAATAATGTAGTTTATTTAGTGTTTATACATATATGTCATTTCAACATATTTAGTATATTATTATTGAACTTCCAATACTGACAGTATGATACTGGGGCAGTATAGGAGTAAACTCTGTAAAGCGTGAACTCTGTAGCTCCAAGCTAACATACAGTGAGCATTATAGGAACACAGAATAAAGGTGACTTGCTCTTACAGCCTAAAACACTGAGGCCAGGCAACCAACACATATATTATATTACTGCACACCTAGGATAAGGTAGCTTTGGGCAACAGACAACTCAAAGATGGTAAGTATGGGAGAAGCCACACCCAATATGCTAATACATGATGCCAGGAGCCTATAGGAAAGCTGTATGAACCAACATTGTGGAATGAGCAATGACACGTGTAGTGACTAAAAGTTGGTTCAAATCACATTTTTTTCCACATTTTTTTGTATTGGCTCAACAAACATTTTTAAGTTTTCAGATTGAAGTTCTCTGAACTCATTTTATTGAGTTGCACTGGCCGGTAAGCTCACTTGACTTGATAATATTAGTTCTCCTGACTAAAACAGAGAATCACTTTTTAGAGTGCACAGCTTGGCCTGCGCTGAGGGATGGTGGAGGGGAGATGGAAGAAATGAGAAGAAAAAAA
The DNA here is from genome assembly GCF_023375975.1 of Astyanax mexicanus. Taxonomy (NCBI): domain Eukaryota; kingdom Metazoa; phylum Chordata; class Actinopteri; order Characiformes; family Acestrorhamphidae; genus Astyanax; species Astyanax mexicanus. The sequence goes on along the minus strand of NC_064409.1, from coordinate 34,957,071 downwards.
AAAAAAGAAGATTTGTGGTGTTTTTGCTCTACTAGCTCGCCTGCACTATAGTTGTGCACATGTTGAGAAGAAGAGCACGCAGTACACGATCCATAACCCCAACCTGGAGAGCAGGGAGCTCTTCTGATGTGAAGTCGATACGGATGCTCTTTTTGATTGCAAACTCTACAATGCTCTCAATGTGTTTTTTCTAGGGAGGTCATAGGCGGTGAATGATGGAGGTTCTTCAGAACTCCTGCAATAGCTTCTTCTCCTACCCTCTTAATCTGGCCTCCAGAGACTGGAGTGATTACGGTGCGCTGAGAAAAGCCGGACTTTCATTCGTCAAGAGCGGTAGAATTTCTCCAGACTGAATTACTCATACACAAGCTTTTGTCTTATAATGATTTAGTGGCAGCCCTGTTTTCCTATAGTGGAGTAAATGCACTACAAAAGGGAGAATCAGTGTGTAGTCTCCCCAGAGCTTACAGAGCGCCACATGGCTGACTGACAACGACTGGCTTTAGAAAACTGTAATGAGCTGGAGGATTTGGGACTCTCCAAAACTCATCATCATAGTCACAACTGGCAAAGAACACACGGCCAGGAACGCCCACAGGAGTGGAGTAGAGTGGAGTGGAGTGGAGTCCATCACCGGACCATTCAGCTAAACCAAGGTTAAAACACTATCACATAAGTTGGCAAGACATCCAAACGATTAAATGGCATTCATACTGGAATCAGCTGGAATCAAGGGATTCCAGGAGCTGGACTGGCACTGAAGACAGGAATACTCTATTAAAAGGCATGGGGTGGCTGTAATTTCGGGGTGTTACATTATGTTATGGTACAAGGTCTGTACTAACTTTAGGACCTGATCAGCAGCACTGGCAGGGGTTGTTGGGAGTGTGGTGAAGAGTGGTGGAGCAAGACATTTGGATTCCAGCTGGTCACGAGACTAGGAGCCAGTAGGCCCATTGCACCAAGTTAAGCAAACCAATCAATTGGTTTGCTAGTTACAAATAGAATGTAAAAAAAAAAAAAAAAAGTGCGAGTCCCCCCCAGGTTTGTCATTCCTGCAGCTGCCAAAATATGAATCGTCAGCAACCATAAAGTGCAGTTATCCATCAGGATAGTAGAAAAGCAAAAATAGAAAAAAAATGAGGCCACACGCACCATGTGGCCTCAGTTGCTCGACCCTGCCGCTTTACGCCTTTAAACATTAGAAAAATGCAACCGTTTCTGATGCAACAGGCCACCCAACTCCTGGTACAAGCAGTCGTCATCTCACGCCTCGACTACTGCAATGTCCTACTTTTACTGGCCTCCCGGCCTGTGTGGTAAAACCACTCCAAATGATCCAGAATGCAGCAGCACGTTTGGTCTTCAACCAGCCAAAACGGGCACATGTCACCCCGCTGCTCATTGAGCTCCATTGGCTACCAGTTGATGCTCGCATCAAATTCAAAACTCTTACAATTGCCTACAAGGTGATGACAGAACAGCTCCTTCCTACCTGCACTCACTACTGAAGGCTTATGCTACCTCCCGCCCGCTGCGCTCCTCCAGTGAACGTCGCCTCGCTTTACCAAACAAACATTCACACAAAGCACACAAATCCAGACTTTTCTCATACAGAGTTCCCCAATGGTGGAACAAACTTCCTTCCACTACCAGATCAGGAGAATCTCTCGCTATCTTTAATAAACTCCTGAAGACAGAGACAGTTCAATGAACATAATTTAACCAGGTCTTGTCAACAAATATACACCAGAAAGACAATTACCTATCTGTAGATTAGTGTAACATTTTGTAAATGCAGACTTTTCTCTTACTGAAAATAAAATGCATCTGTTTTCTGGTTAAATTCACTATATTTTTTAAGCATTGTGATAAGTACAGACCACAATTGGAATGTCTTATTAAAAGAAGAAAATCAAGATGTTATCATAAGTGTCTTAAAGAACACTTATTATTATTCATTATGTATGTTTCATGTAATAATGTTCACAGGGCCACAGGGTCCATGCACAAACCACCTTGCACATTTTGGGCAGTCATGAAGATGCGTTGATGGTTTATTTCATTCTTTATTCCGTTTATTTTTGAGTTCAAAGTCGGTTTGCGCTCTGTAGCACATTCGTGTGTGTTTCATGCATGGCGGTGTACCTATAGGAATGGACTCTGACAATTGGCTGTTAACTTGGTTCATTTCAATCAGTAGCGCACCTGTGTTTTTTGCCTCCAAAATAGCAACACACCAAAAATTTACCTGAACACACCTCATTTCCTCATTTGACCACCACACCCATCAGTTTAGATTTATTCCTTATTGGTATTTTGCTGTTGTGAAAATAGACTGTTGACGGGTTGTAAAGTAGCAAAGAGCATTGCGATAATGGGGCCCTTAAACTCATTTTAGGCCCTGTATCCGCTGCAGTGCTATTTTTGAACAATTTTCAGCCTTGGAAAGTAAATTAGCATTGTAGACAGCATGCTAATATATAACAGAAGTAGACCTACTTCAAATAATTAAACTCAAATAATTAAACTTTTGTGTGATACAAAATTACACTGATAAAAATACTTTTTTTTTGTAGGCCAGTAGCTAATCTGTGAATCTGCTCTAAATTCTCAATGTATTAGTTAAGAAGCTTTTCTACCCCACTAATAAGAAGCAGAAGGCTAAGATGAAATTGCTGTGAATTGAAATAGCTGAGAAATATTTTTTTAAGGAGACTCAAATGATGGTTGCCATAAAAGAGTCTAGAGCCTACATAGCCTACAGTATAAATATGACTGATCACATAATTTTAGGAAGAAAGTTCCCATAAAATCTCACATTATTAGTTATATTACATTTTATACTATCTTATATTTTACAAGTTAAATTATCTACAATATATATGTCTATTTACAATATAAAGAGAGTACATTAACATAAGAAGACTGCTACTTAAAGCCGACTAAAAATGTTCTCCTTTTTCATGTTATTCAGCAAATGAACTGTAATTGTTGGTGCACTTTGTTCACCTCATTTTACCATCTAAAATGTCGTGCGTAGGCTATAGCCCCTTAACTCTGGTCTTCTCTACTATTCAGGCCAAAATTGCAGCTCTCCTCTATCAGCGGCAGAAAAAAATGGACAGATTAAATGATTCTGGGGTAAAAAGGTCTGAACACATTTTATCATTAAGAATTTTTAGCATCTGTATAACAATAAAAGTACAAAGTACAGTTTCAGAATTTTCATCATATATCATTATTGCAAATAATTCATATGTATTTGTATTTGTGATAAAGATGAAATCCATGTGAGAATCACCTGAATATGAGAATCACAATGGACAAGATAAAGGTCAATCCCTAAAACATGCAAATAAACAGATTTAAAATAAAGCAACATCCATGTGCATGTCAGGGTTTCAAGGATTTCCACTGCTCTCCAAAAATAAAAACAACATTGCTACTCATCTGCAAGTTTCTAAAGATCTGGTGGATAAGCCAGAATGATATTGGAAGAATGTTTGTGATTATGGGACCAAAATAGAACTTTTTGGTTTAAAGGAAAAGCGTTATATGTTTGGAGAAAGGAAAACACTGTATTTTAGCACAAGAATCATATCCCATCTGGGCCAGGATGGTTTGCTTTGATGGATGGAACAATTCTGCAGTAGGTTAGGAGTCGGTGGTGTAAGTAAAATTTAGGTTATCTTGAGGTTTAGGTTAAGTTATGTTTTAGGTTGAGGTGCTGGTTAAGTTTAGGTTGAGGTATAGTGGGTTAGGTTTAGGTTGAGGTGTAGGTTACGTTATGGTTTAGGTAGAGGTGTAGTATGTTACATTTAAGTTAAGGTGTAGGTGAATTTTAGGTTTAGATTGGCACGTAGTAATTAAGGTTAAGTTATGGTTTAGGTTGAGACGTTGGCAGTGTTGGGAGTAACGGCGTTAAAACGCCGTCGTTTTCAGTAACGAGTAATCTAACTAATTACTCTGACTGTAACTAGAACGCCGTTACCATTTCCGACACCCCGTTATTGCACGTTACTTTAGCCGCTCTATTAACTTTTTTTTTTTTTTTTTTTTTACTTCGCTTTGCCCTGGTTAACCCCTCCTCTTTCCGGTGAACTTGAGCTTCTGGCCGCTGTGCCTGTGGTGTGGCTTGGTTTGTTTAATTTCATCCCCAGACGCGTTTTTCCGTTTTTTCCGTTTTTTTTTTCAGTACTACAAGTTTTAGTAATTTTCTTTGGTTCTGTGGAGAATTTCGTTTTATTTTTTTGAAATTCGTTAGATTATATTTTTGTCAACATTTTGGGTTTATTTTCGTTTGTTATTTTTCTAATAGTAAATGCATAATTGATTTCCTTTTTTTTTGACGGGCGAATATTAAAAAGTAACGCGAAAGTTACTTTTACTGGTAACTAATTACTTTTATAGTGGAGTAACTCCGTTATTAACTCAGTTACTTTTTTGGAGAAGTAACGAATAACTATAACTAATTACTTTTTCAAAGTAACGTGCCCAACACTGGACGTTGGTTTAGTTTGGGTTGAGGTGCAGTGGTTTAGGTTTAGATTTAAGTTTAAGTGTAATAGATTGATCTTGAGGTGTAGGTTAAGTTATGGTTTAGGTTGAGACGTTGGTTTAGTTTAGGTTGAGGTGTAGGTTAAGTAATGGTTTAGGTTGAGACGCTGGTTTAGTTTAGGTTGAGGTGTAGGTTAAGATGTTGGTTTAGTTTAGGTTGAGGTGTAGGTTAAGTTATGGTTTAGGTTAAGATGTTGGTTTAGTTTAGTTTGAGGTGTAGGTTAAGTAATGGTTTAGGTTGAGACGTTGGTTTAGTTTAGGTTGAGGTGTAGGTTAAGAAGTTGGTTTAGTTTAGGTTGAGGTGTAGGTTAAATTAGGGTTTAGGTTGAGACGTTGGTTTAGTTTAGGTTGAGGTGTAGGTTAAATTAGGGTTTAGGTTGAGACGTTGGTTTAGTTTAGGTTGAGGTGTAGGTTAAATTAGGGTTTAAGTGGAGACGCTGGTTTAGTTTAGATTGAGGTGTAGTGGTTTAGGTTTAGATTTAGGTCTATGTTGAGATGCAGTATTTTAGGTTTAGATTTAGGGTTAGATTAAAGTGTAGGTTAAGTCATGGTTTAGGTTGAGGTGTTGGTTTAGTTTAGGTTGAGGTTTAGTAGGTTAGCTTTAGGCTTAGATATAGGTTAAGGTTAAAGTGTAGGTTAAGGTATGGACTTGACTGTGTTATATAAAGGACTTTACTCGGGATTAATGATGAACTACAATGCATTTGATTATTTCTCTACAATGTAATTGCTACATGATGTAATTGCTAGGTACTGGTAAGTTCTTATGAATTCTAGAGTGCCTGGAATAAATCTTCTATGTAACAAAAAATCAAGAACCTGGTTTATTGAGTTTCTTTGTGTTTGAGATAATCACTGCTATATTTGCAGTGTTTTGAGCACTGTCATGAGGTGTGCATCTGTTACAGGTCAGATATAGATAGGGGTGAAATCTCCACAGGCAGTCAGTACTGCAATAGATGGAAAGCTTAGGAATAGTGAAGCTTGTAAAACCTTATATTTTACAGTGTATGGATGATCCTCACCTTGCAGAAACAGATTTTAAATAATAGCCATAAATATACAGTTATTTTAAATGCCTAAAATCAGGGCATTTGTACAGTCTGTCGGTGTGTGTGTGTGTTGTGTGTGTGGCTGGTTCTGATAACATATCTTTATTCTCCATGCCCCATTTACATGCATGCAATATATTTACAATGCTTAATAGAGCTAATAAAACTGTCTATATTGCTTCAAACCAATATGAAGGTCATCTTTTTTTAGATCTTGTTAGTATTAAACCATAAAGCCAAACGACTACACAATTGTCTTAACCTTACGTATATTGAATTATGTAATTATTTATTCGCCACGCTTCTTGTCCCACAGTTTTTTATATATTAACACTGTTGCAACTCCAGATTGTGCGGTCTGATGGTGTGATGCGTGCTTGTATACATCTTTTTACCAACCTTACTCATTTAAAATGAATAGGGAGAATTTTGCACGCCCATGTACGTCACAATTTTTGAGACACTAAGAGCAAATTCGGATGGCTTCTAGAGCTTATCGCATTCTTTCCAAAAATACGAAACCAATTGTACGTTTTTTGTACAATTGTTGTACAAATTTTCCCCATAGGAATGAATGGGGGGCCCAGTGCTCTATCATACACACCAGCTCTCCAGTACTGTGTGTGTGTATGGAGGAGCTGCAGTATGGAGCAGCTACAGGTCAAAAGTTTGGACAACCCTGCACCCCAGCCAGTGCTCCAGTACTGTGTGATTATGGAGGAGCTATTGGATAAAGCAGCTATCGGTTGCAAGGGCAACCTAGCGTCCATATTTTTACGTTTTTTTTAACCTCATTACTTTACATTTTTCTTTTGTATCAAAACGAAAGAAGTTGAAAAGAAGTTTACCGCATCATCTCATCAAAAAGGAAACATATTGTGACCCCAGAGTTGACCCTCTGATTTTGAGGAAGAACACTGTCTGGCTCACTCGAGTGGAGTTAAAGTAGGAAATTGTAGTAGTATTTCATTAGAAGAATGTGCTGCATAACATGCACCACTGAGAGACTATAGCCATAGCGCCCAGGGACAAGAAAAAAAAGAGAGAGAGAGAGATTTAAGCCTGCAATACATGTATGAAGCTCTCTCTCATTCACAAGACACAAATGGCTCTCCTAGCGTGGGCAAAATCACTCCCCACTGATGGCACTATTACCCTTCCAAAATTCTGCAATGCCTTGAAGGAGTCATTACAGAACAGCAGGGAGAAGAAGAGAGAGATAGAGAAAAAAAAAAAAAACTCCCCCACAATTTCCACCAGATAATTACATTTCCCTTCCTCTCCATCTCCTAAAATGAAACTATCATTTCTTTAAAGCTCCAAGAGTCGACAATTCCCCAGTGCTCAAGCCCCTGATTCGCAAACCGCCTCAGAGACTTTCAGTCATTCATTAAAACCACTATCTTTCCAACTTTCTGTCTGCAGAAAAGCTATTCCTGCCCCCCCCCTCTCAAATATACCCCCTCCCCGACACCCTGATGCAAATGTGATGCGTCTGCATTCCAGACAATTGGGCCAATTTGTAACTGCAGCTGAACTTTCATCTGAATCGAGTTGTGCTAACGGGCATAATCACGTTTAATAGATTGTAATTCATTAAATACAAGCCACCAGTCAGCAGTAAACTAACACAGGGCGTCTAAAAACGTCATCTCATTTCAACAAACGCGTGTTCTAAAAAGTCCTTTTTTTAATAGCTATTGTGTCGCATTTCCAGGGCATGAACTGCCTTTATTTCAGGCTTGTTAGTGTTGGTTAAAGTCTAAGGGGAAAAGACTCTGATATGCTCATTCCTAGCTCTTTTAAATATTCATTTAAATTGTTCTGTTTTTCTCCCTGAGGTACACTTATGACATTTGGGTGGATTTATGCACCCATAATTATATTATTTCGATATTTTCGATATTATATTCAGACCTTTTCAACCCTAGTGCAACGCTCATTCATAAACTGTCAATGGAGCATCACACAAACAAGATGCTAAACAAGAGTACAAAGATGCTTAAAATTGAATCTGGTCTAGGTTTTGTTTTTTGTTTTGTTAAAAGGAGCATAAATTGAATTCAGTCTGATTTCAGAAAAAAAAGCCCAATTTGTTTTTGTCACAGACTACGCTTCAGAATGAGGCTGAACTGGAGCTTCATTAGCTACTGTATGAGTTGAATAGAGATATTTTAATCCTTTTTCATGCAGGTTAAGCAGCCACACAGACAAAATTGAACTCAATAAAACAACTATTGCTTCTACAGAGTACAATGGCTCAGCAATTCATTTTTAAACTTTACTTTGCTAGCCATATGTTTGAATACAGCTTTTCTCAACTGAGTAGTCAAAAATAACATATCAGTATTTCAGATCTTTTGGACCTTTCAGGCAGTATTTGTTCAAACTAGCCCCTAAAACATTTTCAACAAGTGGCATTGGTTTCTATGATAATTTTTTTTTCTTTACTGTTAAAATGGTATGGTTATATAGGTGAATATAAACTGTACTTTTACAGTTTTACAGTTCATTAGTATTTTTTTTAACTTGCCATTGCTATGCTTTAACTGCTTAATTTACATGATTTTATAACATTCAAGCAGATTGTTTAATGTTCCCAATAAAATTGGGGATTATCATGAAAAACATGAAAACATATAAAAAAAAAAAAAAATAAAAAAAAAAAACTGTTGGTTGGCGCATGCGCAGTGCCGTAAAGAAGCACATATTGATGGGTAGCATAACTTGACAGAACACCGGTTCCCCCGAGCCGTGCACACGGACCCCAGCCTACACAGCTGATTCACACAGCGTCTCTCCCGCCAACCAATATGAACACTGCATGGAGAAGTTCAGCTGCGTTGCCATGGAGAACAAAACTTAATTTTTAATTAAGACTTTTTTTTCCAGCATTTTGTTTTTTACTCAGTAACAGGGAGTTTTCCAATGTAGTGAAGTAAATTACTTGTGTCAAAATGGACTGAGTAAAAGTACAATTACCTATTTTAAAACTTCTTAAAAAATGACAAACTATTACAGTAATTTGAGTAAATTTTATTAGTTACTTTCCACCTCTGGATTTAGGGTTGTATTTTTTGCAAATGTAAACTGTACCCTAAACAGTACTGGGATAAAGAGGTGAACTCATTTAACTTGGCTGGAGCTTGTTAAGGCTTAAAGTTTGTGCTAGAAGTTGGAGACCCCTCAGTAGCTCATAGACAAAATGAATGGAAGAAACAGAGAAGGTGGGATACATTTGTTATAAAAAAGCAGGGAAGGGGAGGATTTATGGGCTAATTATTTTATAAACCCTCTATGTATTGGCAGTTTGGTCATGTGCTGCCATTTAATTGGCTGTAATTATGATGAAGCTGCAGTTTTATTTTCAATTACAATAGGTAAAATTACCTATATATTACAACAGCCCATGTTTAACCCCTTTTTGAACCTCGATTGGAACCATCCCTGACTATCATATGTGGGGGTAACACATGGGAAATTTATATGGGCTATTCTCAGGTTTGCTATTTTCCTTTTTAAATAAACTTCATTAATAATGTTCAAAGCACATTACAAAATTATTACAATTCAAGCATTTTTCATCACAAAAGTCAATTCATTAAACAAAATATACACACAATCAAATATTCAATTATACATTAAATCAATTAGCTAAAAATTTAAAATTGTCCAAGGGTAGTTATTGTCCTTAATCTTTTTAGTTCGCAAATGGTTTGTTTAAAAATGACATTTGCAGAGATTTGAGTCTGATTTATTACCATCTTGCATCTCGCTTTCCAGAGCTTACTTACAGTGATACATAGAATGTGCCAGAAGAAGTCTTTAGTTTTAGTATGGAAAGTTTTATCAAAGTTTCCATAATTAATCGTGTTGTGGTTTACCTCTATGTCATAGCTGATTTCTTTTAACAGTGACCACGTGTCCTACTGTTTCAGCCGTGTGAAGGTTTGTGACTGGACCTATGTTTTCTGAAAGGTGTTCATAATGCAGCCTCTTTACCAAGGCTTTACACTCAAGGGGGGTTTAGACGCTTATACTGGACTTATCCACCATATAAATATTCAATAAAAACATTATAAATATCTTTGTTATTTTCATTTATCCAATCAATGTTCAAAAAATCATATTTGGGTATAAAATCACCAAATAAAAGGCCTTACCTTTTTTTCTTCCATTTTTTTCTGTCTCCAAGCCAGGTGGCTCCCCTTCCTACAGCTTGAGAGATATTTTTACAAAAGGTTATTTTTAGTCTTAGCCCAATATCCACAGCGCCCAAACCCCCCAGATGCTTGGGCTTGAAGAGCAGCTCACGCTCGGTAACCTCTTGATTGCTTCCCCAGATGAATTTGACACACATTTTATTCAGTCTCTGTATGAATTTTTCAGAGGGATGAAAAACTGCTGCTAAAAACATAACTTTTGACAAGACGAAGGTTTTTATTATTTGAATTCTGGTCTTAAAATTTGCCACATTTTAGTATTCAATTTCATCCTTAATTTAAAGCCCCACTAGGTAGGATTTCCTTGATTTTTAAAAATATTTTTAAAGAAGTAAAATTACAGCTTCAAACTCACTGCAGTGCTGCATTGAGGTGTAATAGGAGGAATAGCGGTGCTCTCGTGTCTGTGCCGGAGCTCCTCTGAGCTTAAACCAGACTCTACGTTTTCTGAGGCGGCCGCGACCAACGCTCGCGAGAACTGCGACCTGCTTTCCGACCTTTACATACAGACACTCTGGCAGAAGCTGGAAAGAGACCGAATATGTCTGTAAAAGCCAGAAAACGAGAAAGAGAAACTAATCCGCCTGAAACATTTATTACACTCTGCAACCTTAGGGGGAGCCCACGAGCACAAAATCTCAATCCTACCTAGTGGAGCTTTAATTTTCTTTAAGTGCCTGGCTATATTCAGCACAATTTTCTTTAGTTATAAAAAGACCTACTATCTTAATTTGGTCCTTAATTAAAACATTTAGGGGTCAGGGGTGTTTTTTCTTTACTATACTTTACTATTTTCCCTCATCACGTCATCAAAAGTGAACAACTTACTACTCACAACACAAATTAGGCACAGAAGAACAGAAAAACGGGCATACCTGTTGTGGTGGGCAGCTACAGTATCTTCTGTCTATCTAAAGAGGCTGTTGCTCTTTTTGTCCCACTTCCTGCTGGTGGAGGAAATCAAACCATCAAATCAAACATTTTTTTCAAGCCTACCTTGCTAAATTTTCGGACAAATTTCTATCCTTTAGAACGATGCATCCTGAACAAGCTTTTTGCAACTAGCTTTCAATACATGAAGCCAATAGGAATAGTAGTGAAGGCACTATCAGAATTTCTGCACCAAGAAAAAATGGTCATCCATGTTATGAGCATTTAAAAGAAAATGCTAAAAAGAAAAAGCGATTGGTAATTTGTATGTTTCTTTAAGGAGTTTAGAAAGCACATAAATGGCTCCTACCTCAATCACATTCCTGCAACACATCTTTTCAGCCTTTCAGTCGGCGAATATTAACAGGGAGCGAGTTAATTATGAATGGCAGAGTGTTTCTCTGTGAACAACGGCGGCAGCAGCCGGAGACATGCTGGATTGGTGATGGAACTTGATGATTGGATTGCTTAAGACAGCAGTATAATCATGAAGAATATGACTCAATGCTCTGCAAGAGCAAGCGCCAAGCGCCAAGCCAGCCGAAGCACAAATGTATTGAAAATGAATTGCCAGCATCTGGCGGAGATTTTTGTATCATTTTAATCCGGAGTCGATCAGGTAAACAAAAGTCAGATGTTTTGTTCTTTTTTTTTTTCTTTCTTTTTTTTGTTTGCCTGTTTGCCATTTTTATCTGCAGTAGCAGCAGTCTGTTGTCTTGCCTCTACCGGCTGTTTTCATGTCTCTCTCTCTCTCTCTCGTTCACTTGTGATGTTATTGGAGTCAACAACACCTCTAGAGGCAGACGCGCTGCAGACAGGTGCTCCTTTCCTTTCTACAAACCCAAATGTGGAGCGTTTCCCGCTGCCGTGCTTACATAAGAGACGATAAGCAGCGTGCTATTGGGGGTATTACGTAGTCATGTGTGCATTCTGGTGTTTATAAAATGTCTAAAAAAAAAAAGTCAAGCCTTCTATTTACGGTCTTTGTGTGCTGCTTTTACTGTTACACTGCCTACATTGGTGGAAAATCTAAAGCACCTTTACACTCATGCGTCTATATTCTTGTGCTTTCATAAAACACAGGATATGTTGTACTGCGCAACCTTATATAACCCAAATCAGAAGAGGTTGGGACAGTATAAAAAAAAATGCAAACAATTAAAAACACAGTGTGTTACATTTACTGACTTATATTTGATTATATATAATTATATATATATATGACAGTATGAACAGTAAAATGAACAGTAAAATAAATACTGTTGTTTTATTCTATAAAGTACGGACATTTCTCCCAAATTACAAATAAAAATATTGTCATTTAGAGCATTTATTTGTAGAAAATGAGAAATGGCTCAATTTTTTTTTTTTCCGAAAGCAACCAATGCAAAGAAAACTAATTCATATTCATAAAGTTTAAAGAGTTTAGAAATTAATATTTGGTGGAATAACCCTGGTTTTTAATCACAGTTTTCATGCATCTTGCCATGTTCTCCTCCACCAGTCTTACACACTGCTTTTGGATTACTTTATGCCACTCCTGGTGCAAAAAGTCAAGCAGTTCAGCTTGGTTTGATGGCTTGTGATTATCTATCTTCCTCTTGATTATATTCCAGAAGTTTTCAATTTGGTAAAATCAAATAAACTTTCCTCTTCGCAACATTTACCAAGCAATGAAGTGATTCAGGTATTTTTCTGTGTCATAAAACGCAAAAAATAAAAAAATTAAATAAACAAGACTAGGATAACTAAATCTCAAAGACTCAAACAAAGAGTAAACAAACTTAGAAAATAAGAAATAGAAGACAAGATAACACAAACAAACAAACAGATGTATACAAGGGCTACAAGGATGACACGGATATAAGAAAGATACAAAGCGCACACAAAATACTCGATAAGGAACCCTGAAACAAAGAGGCTTATATACACGATGAGGGTGAGGAACACCTGGGACCGGCAACAAGGGGGTGGGGTAACAAATAAGACAGGTGGGAACTCTAATGACAGGATGGGGCTAGAGCGTAGGCAGGACAATAACACAAGGCCATGTGCTAGTGGAGCACATGGGGGACGAAAACACAACAGGAGAACAGAGGACAGTAACAGAAAGAACCAAAAAAAAGGGAAAAACACAAGACAGACAAAAGTGCAATGAAAAACCTCTATACCAATGCAGACTCCGGCTTTTGGACTTGTTGCTGATAACAATCTGGATGGTCCCTTTTTCTTTGTTTCAGAGCTCGAAGAATCAATTTCTTTCAAGACAAAACCTGGAGTACTGACTAATCTGACCGTAGTACATCTTTTTACTTTGTGTTGGTCCACCTCAAGTAACTAGGAGCCCAAAGAAGTCGCTGCCACTTCTGGACATGGTTTGCAAAAGACTTTGGCTTTGCACAGTAAAGTTTTAGGTGGTATTTATAATTGTAGGGCTTAACAAAAGTTTGCTAAAGTGCAACAGTATGGGGTCATTGTCACATTTTTGGCTGTAAAATTCTCCACACATTTCTCTATCCAGTTCTCTGTTCTGTATTCTCTATCCAGTACCCGTTCCCTCTTCTCTAAAGTTTTAAGTGGTATTTGTAAATGTAGTGCTTGACAAAAGTAATGATTAAAATAATCCCCTGCCTGTTGTGTGGTTCTATCAGCTATTGTTGAATGATAAATCTCAACGCAGTACTGTCTGAAGGATCGGAGATCACAGATGTTTAGCCTATGCTTTTCTTTTGTCTCTGCCCTTTACCCACTGAAATCCTTAAAAACTAGGGGTGTGACGAGATCTCTTGGCACGAGATCTCCCGAGATTAAAACGTGACTATATTTCTCGTCAAGCTTAAACAGTGCTCTTACTGTCCCAAAGATTCACAGCCCTGGTAAATACTGTAAGTAAATCGTACACGTGACTGTTTCATAGGCAGTTGTACTAATCCATTAGCTCTGTACTGTATTAAAAAAAAAAAACAATCTGTCTCTGTTTGCACTTCAATTATAGTCTTAATATGACTAGTTATGGTTATGCATAGTTAAATTACAAGAGATTTAGGAGAAAAAAAACACAAACCATAGTCTTAATATGACTGGTTGTGGTTTGCACTTATTGTATGTGTGAGAGAAACCAGTCTGTTAAGTTTGCGTTATATGATTTTGTCAGATAAAACTCTAGTTTTCAAGCCATTTTTAATTTTTTTTACGTTTTCTTTAAAATGCTATTTTTAAATCTCGTCTCATCTCGTTCTCGTGAACCCAGTATCGTGTTTCGTCTCGTCTCTTGATATTAGTGTCTTGTCACACCCCTATTAAAAACTTTTTTTTTAATTGTTTTTTTTAATGATAATATGCATTGTAGAAAGAGAAATATGCAAATCCCTTTCAATCTTACTTTGAGAAACATCCATACTGTCTCAACGTCTTCTGATTTGGTGTTTTCAAGTAAAACTATTTCTGAACACAATACCTACAAACCTACAGTTTGGGTTTCTAAACCTCACTACAGCAAATAACACGACCACCCAGCCTGCGATAATGCCACATATCACTGAACAAATATCGCCTACAGGTCTGTGTCTACCGTCCTGTTGTCTGCCAGTGGTCAGTGACATGTTGGGCCTGTTGAGAGCTCCGCTGGCATAGAATATAAAGCCACTGGGAAAGAAATGTCATCATCAGATTTGGGTTTAGAGCAGAGATCCAGGCTGTATTCTGGAGATTTGGAACATGTTCAGTGAATGAGTAAGAGGGCAATGACTAAGAAGAACTTTATATAAAAAAAAAAAAAAAGAAAGTTGATATGATGGCTTGTTTTTTTTCTCTCTCTAAAATGCCACGCAGGAAAATATAGTGATGTGCTAATTAGTTATGGTTTGATTCTACTGGCACCAACACATCGTTTCCATTTCAATGGAAAGCTCTGCCAGATCTAAACAGTGCGTGCCGGTTGTGGCGTAGTGAAATCTGCAGAATTCTACCTCATGCAAATGAGTCCAGCTGCCGCACTGCGTTTAGCTGTAGTTATTTTCAGCGTAGACTTGGTGGTTATAGACTCCCAATAATTGTAGCTTGGCCTTATAACCTTCTTTGTATTTAATTTTGATAAGAAGATTATTTTTGCAATTGCACAAATATACATTTTGCATTTTGCTGATGCAACAAAGACTAATTTAAATAACTGAATAGTCATACCTATCATATATAGTCATACATATCAATACCTATATGTGTTATATGTCATCACTGTTTCCTTTAAAATGGCAACTTCAAAGTAAAAGGAAAAAAAAAAAAAATACTTGAGGGTCCATTCCACCAAATTGTTGAAATTTTTCCAAATTTAACTTATTATTATGTTTTTATTTGTATGAAATAACACATATATTTAACAATTGAAAACATGTACTAAACAATCTCAGGCAGCTTTACTTATTTTTTTTTATTTTATTATTATTTTTTTTTACAAGGTTTCTAAACCAAAGATGGTTAAATTTTGGGATTTGGAGTCACACAACAATGCAAAAAAAATTACATCTCTGAAGGATTTTATTAATTATATTGGTAACGCTTCCTATGAACACTGTACTCATAATGCATTATGAGTGCACTCATAATGCACTATATGACATGCATAATACCTTATAATGACTGCAATACGCCTGTTTAATAGCTCTTAGTAGTACTTACAGCAACATTCATAACACATTATAAACTACAAGTATAAGGGTTTATAAAGAAAGGGTTTATAATGCCTTATAATATCTGTTCATAAAAAAAAAACGGTAACACTTTCTATGAATGTCATTCCTATAAGACTCTATAAACATACTCATAACACTTTATAATTCATTCATAAGACATTATAATCATGGCTATACATATTTATAAAAATGTATAATTCATTATAGACATGTTTATTATGCATCATAAACTGTGATTATAAGGCATTAACAGCTGTGCTTATAACATGTTGTATACATCAATACCAAGAAACTCAGTCCCAGCTTGCAGAATTATGCATTATGACTAAAAAAAGCTTCTAACTTATAAAAACACCCTCAGTAATCCTATAAATATATCATTATTCACTCATGAATTACTCTTATCTTGAATATAACATTATAATCAATTATAATGTATTACAACAGGTCTTTGTGCACTCTAAGTAAAGTGACAGATGTTCATTGTGGAACTAGATTACTAACGATAGATATAAACTATTTTAACATACATATTATAAGCACAGCATATAATGTATTATGATCAAAGTCATAACGCTTAATAAACATGGTTATAATGGGTTATGCATTTTTATAAATATTTGTAGCCATGCTTATGATGCCTTATGAATGCATTATAATATGTTATGAATGTGGTCATAGCATCTAATAGAGATGACATTCATAGAAAGTGTTACCAAAAAAACATTGTACAATGTAGTGTTGTAATGCACTATAACACATATTTAGTATATTTTGGTATAATGCATTATAATATGCAGCTATGGTTTCTCAAATTAAGCTTTTATAAAAGTACATAACACATTATAAAGCCTTATATACAGTCATTACTGACTGTAAGTGTAAGTTAAGTCAGTTTTGATATGCCTTCAGTTTTGATACGCTCTCTAAGACCATAGAAAAAGCCATAATAAAATGTACTTTATGTTTAAAAAGCATATGACAGCAAGACAATACTGTAATCTAACCTTGGAGTAATAAACGCGTAAACTAGTGTTTCAGCTTCCTGTTAAGGAAAGTGTGTTTCTTATTGTAGCAATACAACCAAAACACCACAGTTTCTCTCAGTTATACCTGAGGCAACTGTGAAGCTGTTAGGATTAAGCATCAAGTCAGACAGTCTGTTTCCAGAGGCTTTTGGCTCAAGCAGAAAGACCTCTGTTTTATTAGGGATCAGCAATGGAAGTTATTTGACATCCTGTCTTTTAAGCCTTTTACACAATCCTCAGACTTATTAAACTGAAATGCAGCATCTGGTCTGGTCTTATACAGTTGAGTATTTTCTGTATAGCTTGTGAATAAGAGTATTCAAGGGTAAAAAAAAAAACAACAAAAAAAGAAAACTGTATAATATAATGAATAGAAGGGATCATAAACAGAACATGTTGAGTAATGTACTTCACCATGTATATTTCTGAACTGAAAAAAATTAATCATCTTAAGAATGTGGTGGGTCACATGGATCAAGGTTAGATTTCATGATCAATAGTTTATTTACTGCTTTGAGTAAATGGGATTCAGTACAAAAAGTAGAAAGTTTCGAGGATGACTTAAAATACCGATCAAAAGCAGACTAAACCAGATAAACCAAAATACTCTGGGAAGCATTTAGGTGGCTATTATCTGGGCAACTGATGCACTTATTCTGTGCAACAGAGGTAACTCTTGGTCTTCCTTTCCTGTGGCAGTCCTCATAAGAACCTCATAAGTTTCATCATAACGTTTTTGGTGAACTTGGGAACTTGGGGAAACTTTCAAAGGATTCACTGACCTTTGTTTCTTAAAGCAGCACTAGGTAGGATTTCCTTGATTTTTGATCTTTTTAAAGAAGTAAAATTACAGCTTGAAACTCACTGCAGCGCTGCGTTGAGGTGTAATAGGAGGAATAGCGGTGCTCTCGTGTCTGTGCCGGAGCTCCTCTGAGCTCAAACCAGACTCTGTAAGTTTTCCGAGGCAGCCGCGACCAACGCTCGCGAGAACTGCGACCTGCTTTCCGACCTTTAGTTCTAACAGTTCTATAAGGACTACTGGTTCATTCTTTACAAACTAACATACAGACACTCAGGCAGAAGCTGGAAAGAGACCGAATATGGCTGTGAAAGCCAGAAAACAAGAAAGAGAAACTAATCCGCCTGAAACATTTATTACACTCTACAACTGTAGGGGGAGCCCACGAGCACAAAATCTCAATCCTACCTAGTGGTATTTTTTTTTTCTTCAAATAGTTGAGTAGTTCTTGCCATTATATGGATTAAAACATTATTTAAATAGAGCTATTCACTGTATATCAACTCTCTCTTCACAACTTTACAACTTTGCTCTCAAACACACTAAGAGGCAAAAAAATTCAGCACAGCTGTTAATTGAAAGCCTTTCCAGGTGACTCTACCTCATAAAGCTGACTGAGAAAATACCAAGAGGTTCCTACTTTGAAGAATCTAAAATATAAACCCTATTCTTGGTGGTTAACACTTTTTGTTTTAGTGATATAGTTTCATATGTTTTTTCTTTATATTTTTTGGTAATTTTAATATAGCAATAACTACAATATATCTTAGATCATGCCAGAAAAATCCGACCCAACCCAAACCATAAACTGGCTGTTTTTTAGGCTGTTTGAATAAGTGAAATCTGTTCAGAAGCTTAATTAAGCTTAACACTAACACTGAAGGAGCGTAGACCTTTAATTTAATAAAAATGTGTAAGAAAGCTGCACACAGCGCTGTGAATCAAACGCAGACAAGTGGAGGAGCTCACGTGTGCCCAGATCTGCGTGATTATAACATTCTAACTGGTGTAACTTTTTTTTTAGACAGTTTGATTAGTTACTTACAAGGTTATAATAGTTTTGAATGTTTCATTGTAGTTTCATTTTATTTTGTTTTCACTTTTTCTCCTCCAATTTAGTTAGTTTTAATTAGTTTTTACAGTGGGTTTGCTAATTTTTATTAGTTTCTGCACATCACATCATAGAGATCAATCTGAGAAACACAAACAAACTCTAAAATTCAATAAACTCTACAGGTTTTAATCATTTTCACCAAAATGATCAACTATGAAAAGAGAGAGACAGAGAGAGAGAGAGAGAGAGAGAGAGAGAGAGAGAGAGATTTATCAGTTAATCCTCCCGCTTGGGATGTTCAGGTGTATGAGCTACTCACAGGTAAGATTCTCTCAGCTGCTTCTCAGAAGGACTTATATCTGTGTGGAGTTTATTCCACATACTGTACCAACTGTTTCACAACAGAAAACGTGCTTTTATCTCCCTCGTGCTCATACTCTAATGCCATACAGAATTCTGCAGCTTCCTCAGTGTTTTCTGTCGTTATTTTGTGGTTAGTGCAAAAGCTATAAACAAGAACTAATGCCACGGACCGTGAGGTGCCGCACGCAGCCGCTGTTGTGCTGAATCTGACTCCCTGCAGAATCCAGCTCCACTTTAAGAGCAGAATCGGCACAACACCGCCCGCTTTAAAACTGCTGAAGTGGAGTCTCATTACAGTTCCAGTTAGTTACCTTTTTTTTTTTTACCTTTAATTACCGTTATTAGTTTCAGTTAACAAAACTTTTTTTTTTTACTTTGTTTTTGTTATTTCTTTCGTTTTCATTAACGATAATAATTGGTACTTAGCTATATTGTGATTATCATGCCATAGCTTTATATAAAATAAAAATATCATTAAAAAAACAGATGTCACAGACTATTTTCTAGAACCCGACCCGAGGCCCGACCTGAACTCCCACCACTTTCGGGTTGGGTTTGTGCAGAGAATCTAAGCTCTAATCTACAAAGCCTTTGTCCATGCACTTTTGGAGTAATTTCAATAGGCCAGTCACTCCAGGGTAGGTTCACCAGTGTTCCTCATTTTCTCCATTTGTAAATAATTGCTCTTAGTGTGGTCTGCTGGAGTGTCAAAGCCTTAGAAATGACTTCGTAACTTTTTCCAGACTCATGTTCTTCTCCACCAGTCTTACACACTGCTTTTGGATAAATGTTATGCCGCTCCTGGTGCAAATATTCAAGCAGTTCAGTTTGGTTTGATGGCTTTTGATCATCCATCTTCCTCTTGATTATATTCCAGAGATTTTCCGATTGGTAAAATCAAAGAAAGCCAATTTTTAAGTGGTCTCTTATTTTTTTCCAGAGCTGTATATGGTCACTAGCAGGCTGTGACATGTTTATCTTTCCCTTCGTATTGCCGCTGTATGCTGAGCGTGAAATGCACAGATCTTTATCGAGGGGCATCTCCCGGTCCGCTCTGCTGTAATTAATGAACGTCGTACAGCTTAATCCAAATGAACTGAGAGCACAGGCCCTGTCTGGATGAACTTACTCCTGCCTAATGCAGGTATAGTCTCGGCCAGGGCTTAAGTGCTTGACTGACAGGCGAGTCTAAAGCCTGTCATTAGCGATGCGCTGTGCCGGAGGATGAGCGAGTTTCTTCTGACTCAGGAGGGATCAGGCCTACGGCTGAGGCACAAATGGTGATGGGATCTCCACTGAGGACATCCCTGCCTTAAATGGAGCGGTCAGACTGAGAGCTCTGCTCTTAATGTGAGGGGAAAGGGAATGTGGGATTAAAGAGCAGGTACGGATGTGATGCAATGCTGCTGTGCCTGATAAAGCTTTTCAAGGGCAAATGCAGTAAATCTTTAGTCAGTAGGGGTGTAAACACGCAGCAAAATGGATTAATCTGAGAGTGGTTGAGTGTTTACATTTATGGCACCACAATTTTATCTAAAACAAATTTTGTTGGCAGTTTAAAATAAGAAAAAATGTTTGATAAGGTTTCATTGGTGGTCCATATTGTTTTAATTCTACTGCTGCACATTGTGGAATGTGAATTTGAGATTTCTGCCAGAGAATTGTCTTCTCTGGGGAAAACGATGATGTTTTTACATATGTATCCATAGATGATGTTGCCATATGGCTCCTTCTTAGCATAATACAGCTATAGGGGTTGAACAATGAAACTGAAACACCTGTCATTTAAGTGTGGAAGGTTTAATGGCTAAATTGGACCAGCCTGGTGGCCAATCTTCATTAATTGCACATTGTACCAGTAAGAACAGAGTGTGAAGGTTCAATTAGCAGGGTAAGAGCACAGTTTTGCTCGAAATATTGCAATACACACAACATTATGGGTGACATACCAGAGTTCAAAAGAGGACAAATTGTTGGTGCATGTCTTGCTGGTGCATCTGTGACCAAGACAGCAAGTCTTTGTGATGTATCAAGAGCCACGGTATCCAGGTTAATGTCAGCATACCACCAAGAAGGACGAACCACATCCAACAGGATTAACTGTGGACGCGAGAGGAAGCTGTCTGAAAGGGATGTTTGTATCCAAAAAACATAAAACCACGGCTGAACAAATCACGGCAGAATTTGATGTGCACCTGTCTGTCGCCACAATAAATTATTGTGGTCTAAAACCGGGTGTTTCAGTTTCATTGTCCAACTCTTGTAGCATCTGTGAATTACAGCACAGTGAACTGTATTAAAAAGGTATTCAAAAAGAGTCCATGCAATGATTTTCAATACAGAATCATGCCTGTTTTTTTACGCAGTGCTACCTGAGGGCCCAAAGATCACTAGCATCCAATACTGGTCTTATAGCTGGCAAACTGGGATTTCTCCAGATTCTCTAAATCTTTTGATGTTTTAAAAGTCTTTTGAGATACAGTATCCAAAGCAATTTTTTGTTGAGAAATGTTTTTTTAAATTGTTTAAAGACTTTAGACAGTTTCTAGCAGATTGGCTTTTATAGTAGCACTTTTTTTCCCCAGTCTGCTTTATTAAGACACTTACTTTGGGTAAAATGATAGTATCTTAGATCACACCCTTATATCCCAAACAGGTTACTATTATTATGGCTATTTTTTTTTTTTTTTAACTATGTATAGAACTAGTGCTCTGCTGCTCGGTTGCTCACCTACACTCGCAGTCACGATCACATCACACCTGTTCTTCAAGATCTTCACTGGCTTCCTGTTAAACACCGAATTCACTTTAAGATTCTCCTACTTACCTATAAAGCCTTAAATAACCTGGCACCTCCCTATCTCTCTGACCTTCTTCATCCCTACAAACCTTCCCGCTCTCTCAGATCCTCTACTGCTGGGCTTCTAAATGTCCCGTCATCCAATCGTCGTAGTTTCGGTGATCGGGCTTTCTCCAGGATCGCTCCCCGACTATGGAATTCTCTTCCAACTGCAGTTAAGCTATCTCCCACTCTTCCCATATTTAAATCAAATCTTAAAACTCATCTATTCTCTCTTGCTTATGGTCTCTCTTCTGCTTAAGTTTGATCTCACATACTATAGTACTGCTGAGTTGGAGCTCCACTGTAAATGTTGTACCTGTATTGTCTGTGTATTGTATATCTGTATCTTTGTACCAATAATTGTAAGCGTCTTTGGGTTTTAGAAAAGCGCTATATAAAAATAAAGTATTATTATTATTATTATTATTAGTGCTGCATTTGGCACAATTCAGCATTCAGTTCCTCGTCATGTAATATAATATACAGTATGACTCATGACTCTATAGAAGAGTTATTTATCTTTTTTTTTTTTGCTCTTTGTGAGGATAGTATTAAACTGGATCTGCTCCTTATAAAAACATCAATCTTTCTTCTGTAGTGTTCAGTGGCAGTAAAGTAACAGAAACTGACATATTGCCTGGACTTATCTCGTATAAGATACAGTATGTTCAACACAGATGTCCTTGGACAAACGTTGCCTGCAGATCTATGTCTACCATCCAATTGTCTGCCAACGGTCACTGACGGGTTGGGCGTGTTGATAGACCCCTTGGCGAGGAATACAAAGCCACTGGGACATTAATGTCATTTTTGAAATTGGTAGGCTTCAGACCTGACGGCGTACAGCCGAGATTCAGGCTCAAGTCTACAGATTTGGAACACTCTCATTGCATGAGTAGTAATGACAAAGAAAAAAGATATGGAAAAAGAAAGAGAAAGTTGATTTGATTTGATGTACTTTTAGATGTACCATCCCTGATAGAAACGAGGAAAATATATTCAAACTAAGCATGATTGTATGTAGATATAATGTCCCTCGCTGCTGAACCATAGTTTTTATTTTGAAATGAAATTGGAATTGGAGTGCTGTTTGTGCACCGCTTATGTTTTGAGACTGGGAAAATCAGTAAGGACAGCTGTAATTTATCTCAGACCAGATCTTCAGAGGAAGATGTGCAGTATACTGTATGTAGTGTGCAAGATGAGAAAACCATTGAGAGAATAACAATGCAGCTGATTACAGATTACAATATGATGCAAAATGCTGTTTTCAGTAAGAGGGGGCACAAGAGGTGGCAGGAACACATGTAAGCTACTTTCAGTTCTGTGGTTAAGCAGATTCAAATACAACATAATGTCAGGACTGGACACACACACACACACACACACACACACACACACACACACACAGAAACACACACACACACTTTACACATACACACCAGATCAATTTTAGAGTATCCAATTTTACCAGATCAATTTAGAGTATTAATTTTTTCTGGGCAATTTAGGGTATTTAATTTACCAGATCAATTTAAAGTATTCATTTTTATTTGAGTACACAATCCATCATTCACACTTTAAGGTTGCATGAGAACACACCACCACCTACAATCTGATACTGGCTTTACAAGGATCCAGAAGCACAGCAAAACATCAAGTCTACTTTCTCAACTTCCAGGCACTTAGACCTACAGAAAAAGGTGACAAATTACTACAATAATAGTGAGAAAAAACCTACACGTAGCCCCCACACCCACCCCATTCATATCATCCACATTCTAAATAACCACAATGTAGCAAGTTCTTTACAGGAATCATCAGGTAGGCAACTCCCTCCATCAGTGTTTTGCTAAATTAAGCTCAAAACACCTCAAGAAGTACCAACAGTGAAGTCTGGCATCCCATCTCAAGCCCCCTCCAAGCTCACTGTTGAAGCACCTTCAAACACACTCCCTTTCCCACTTAACCTCAGCCCTTCTTAGTCACAACCACTGACTGGTCCTATCTCGACTTCCCCAGCACAAAGCCTCTAAATCCAAATTCAGCAATATTAAGCCAAAAAAACTTTGCTACAAAACCCCTAGCACCTACCTCTACCTCTATATGCTTGCCAACCACACTTACTTACCTCAACCATAAAGTCTGAATACTTCAGCCTCTTCCTTTCTCATTCTACTACATCTTCAAACTGAACAGTTAGCTCTATAAAATACCCTATCCTTTTGCTTTCTGTACAGCCTTAAGGTTGTGACTGCAGTGCACTCTGGGACCTGTAGTTTACTGCCTACATCTACTAACAACATCCAGTGTCCAAACACCTATTTACAGTCACTTTTCAAACACTGTGCTGGTTCTCCACTATGGTGCCCCACTTACACACAAATCTGAAATGCATGTACTAACATACTCATGATCAGTTTATTTTTATTAAAAGTCTAGATCTAGTAGTCATTGTTTACTAAATACTCACAGTTGTCACTATTATGTTCCTGATTCTGTAGTTTACCACACAAAGGGTCATTATCAGAATAGTATTTTATGTTCCAAAAAAATGCCTTTTTTTTCAATTCTATTGGCTATTGAGCATATTTGAGAACACAAATCGTATTTCTTCAGCCTAATCTCTTTTTATGTCCAGGTCAGAATGCAGAAAGAAAAGAAGTGAAGAGGAATAGCATTGTCATCCCTGGCAAAAGCATGGAAAATCAGAGATCTTCAACCAGATATTGCACTGTGGTTTATGGCAACAAAAAGGAATTTTAATTGATATATACTATGCTATGGGAAGAAGCAGCCCATGAGCAGAAAAGAGAAAAATACGCAAGGCTGGCAGCGGATGGCAGGTTGCTGGCTGGAATGCAACCATCCACCCCAAATGCCTTGGTTTTGTAGGTACAGACTCAGTACAAGGGGTAGTCAAAACAAGCAAGGTCAATACTGGGAAACAGCTGCCAGAGAGAATAAACATACCAAACATGGTTAACTGTCCGGAGGTTTTACACGAGGAGGCAACAACAAAGATCAGGCAAAAATTGACAGACAATGAAATAACACTTTGTAGTGAGGAGAACCTTCGATACTTAGCAGAATGTGTGAAGTGATAGTGTGTATATATAGTGCAGTGAACAGGTGAATTCAGCACTCAGGTGATTGACTTCCTGGAGATGCCGTGTGCAGTGTCATATAATTGTGAACTGGTGTGATGTCAGTGTGAGGTGCATTCTGGGTATTGTAATCCGGAGACTGGAGAGCTGTGTGAGATTGTGAGAGAGGCAGGAGCACTTTCAGCACCAGGTGTGAACAGTTTTTTGGACTATGGACAATAAGAAAAGACAACCTAAAGGCCCTCCGAGAGGCAAGATTAAAGATGTCCAGACGTCCAGCCACATCTCACTCTGCTTCAGCAGGTCAGATGAAAGGGGACCCAGATCCTGGAAGAGAACCACCAAGCCGTAGGACCCAATAATGCTGGCAGGACATCGAGAGAGGAGGAAAACCCTGTAATAAGTAGACTTCATCTGCAGGCACTGCCAAGAAGTCAGTCATTAACCAATGGCAGAATCTGTATGAGGACCTGCAGCAGTGCTTGTGTGGAAGAGTTGAACAAGCTGAACATGTTTGAGGACTACAGAGGAAGGTTTGGCAAAAAGCAGACAAGAGAGCACAAGGTGAGGAAGGAAGGGAGAGGGACATCGAGGAGTTGATTAGGAATGGGTACACAACTCCAGATGAGCTGGAGGAAAGCTACACCAGAGGAAAAATCTGTCCTGAAGGCACACAGGGACAAAGTCAGTGGGAAACTTGCAAGACTCGGAAGAAGAGAATAAGTGAAAAAGAGAATGGAGGAGGATAAAAGGAGAAGAAAAGATTTTTTTTAAAGATGCTTTCAAGTATGCCTCTCCTGGACAGAAAGTGAAGTGGAAGACTGGACATGACCAAGACAGAGCTGGAACAGTACCTCAAGAACCAATACAAGATACACCCCTCGGCCCACCAGGCTATATACCACATACAGTATCACATATACCACAGCTATGCAGACTGTCCCTTTTCACATCTCACTTCCAAAGCGTCTTTAGAAGTAGTGGAGGTCATTAAGAAGGCAAAATCAGCACCAGACCCAAATGGACTTTCCTACAAGCTATATAAGAACGGCCCTAAGGTTGTAAAGATATCAAGTGGACCATCAGAGTGGCAGCAGGGCTCTTTCACAATGGCGCTTTAGATGTTGGCATAACCAGGTCCTGCCAAACTTTCCAAGCTTCTTGAAAGCTGCAGGATGGTAGCCAATAGTAACCCTCCCCAGAAAGACATGGCAAATCTTGACAGACAACTTGTATTCCCAAGTGAGATGAGAGTTAAAAGCTTTCGACCAGATGTATTGTGGTCCATGGCAACAAAAAAGAAAGGGTTTTGGTAACTGAGCTCAATGTGTCATAGGAACAAGGAACAGTATGTCAGCAGCCCATGAGCATAAAAAAAAGAGAACCACACACCAGAGTGCCAGGATTCTGGCTGGAAGGCGACCATCCACCTTGTAGAAGTCGGAAGTGGTGGTTTTGTAGGTATAGCAGAGATTCACCTGCTTTGTGGTGCAAGACTGACTGGATCAAGACTTGAAAAGGCCATTAAAAAAAGATTTAGAGGGCAAGACAGAAAAGCCCATTTTCTGGTTGTGGCTACAAAGGAAAGACAGAGCGTGGAGGTCAACATCTCACTTAATGGTAGGAAGACATTCCCAGTTAGGCCCAGCCCCAACCAACTGGGAGATGTACTGGGTTAAAGGGGTGAAATATTGCAGTGAAGAAAGCAACAAGTGCCTTCAATCTTGTAAACTATATTATTGCAGTGTTTGTATGAAATATATTAAATATGCTGTGTGCACGTTATGTTATATTGATATTGATCCACAAATTTATTGGAGTCCTGATAAACAAAAACTTTAAGTTAATAGCATAGAAGAGTGCCAAAAACAAAAACAATAAAATACTGGGGGCTGTGAGTGACCAGAAGATCGCCGGTTCAAGTCCTTAAAGCACAATCGGCCTCGCTCTCTCTGGGTGGGTTGATGACGCTCTCTCCCCACATCACTGCAAAGGGAGCTGATGTACCGGAACCGAGTCGCTGCACTTTCCTCCGAGTGCACTATGATGCTACTCGACAATGTTGCATCAGCAGTAGTTTGAAAAGATGCAGTGGGTGACTTCACATGTATCAGGAGGCATGTGCTAGGCATCTTCCTAGTCTTTACCTTCCTGGTGTTGGGGCATCACTAGTGATAGGGGGAGTCCTAATGAGTGGGTTGGGTAATTGGCTGTGTATACTGAGGAGAAAATGTGAATAAAATTAGAAATAAGATAATATATACAATTATTGTAATCATCCAGTGAAATGAAGACGGCAGAGGAAGCAGAGCCAGGTGTGGTACAACTTTCTTTTATGGCTTTACTCAAATGAAGAGAAGCATCTATCTTGGTAGTTTGGACATGACACCCCATTATCAACAGTGAGACAGTGCGTCTTTCTCCCCGCAGAGGACAAAAGTGTGCATTCACTCTACTTATACAGAGGTCACCTGTTCACATGTAATGCAGCTGTTCCATTTGTTATTCCTGGCATGATGCAATTAGCTGCGTCACGCAATATTGATGACATACACGCAGATGGAGGCTGCTGTTCACTCTCACACAGGTTTAACACACGTGTGCTGCTCTTTCATCAGCTTTAAACGACAGTATGTGGTTTCATGCTGCCAGAATAAAAGAAGGCATACTGTGTATAGCAATGGGAGCAGTAAATGCTTACTAAAATCGATTATACGGATAAATATTATATACTGAATGATCATATATTTTAAATGCTGTTAAGATACATGTAATTTTTCTTTTTTTTTTTACGAAAGTGTAATATAATATCTACAACTTAAAAAAATCTATGTTTTGTATTTTAGTCAGGAATCGGATGTATTATTCAACAGAATGCATAATCTATCAAACAGCTGTTAATTGTTTACTTTGGTGACCCTGAAGGGGAAAAACACACAAACAGCAAAGCAAAAAAAAAAAAAGAAAAGATAAATAAAATCAAACACACAAATAAAAAAGGCATACACATGAAAATAGTGGGATCATAGTCTATTGGAACAAAAGGTGCATAGGGACAGTAACAAATGTGAAGGGTGTATGTCATAAACAACCTATAGAAGGACCAACATGAACAGTCAAAGAAAAAACACACACACACTAACTGGAGAAATGAGCTACCTGCTACTCTGGGCTAGGTTAATATAACTACATAAGTGGTACCCACCCTCTACCTAACCTGGTGTGTTTAGACAATCGGATAAATATGTGTGCACAATTTAGGTGTGTGCACGTCTAACCTTTTTTAACCTGTCCTAGGAAATGGGAGAAGACAGCAAAAGTACACTTAACAAGCAACAACTCATCAGCAAACTATCACAAACTATCAAACAAGCCTAGTAGTAGTGATGTCACACTTGAAACTCAGATTCAAACTGAATCAATTTATTTAAATCACAGTGTTTCAGTACAGAGCTTCAAAGACTTTTAATTAAAACAATCAAAAAAAAAAAAAAAAAAAAAAAAAAAGAAAAAGAAATGCAACGCAACTGTCCCAAAACAGGTTTGGTTACGTTACACTGTATTTTTCGGTCCGCGCTTAAAAGTGCAAGCAGTTGATCTGAGATCAGAATGTTTTGTCCCCAAATATTTCTAAATGAGAGTTTAAAATCTTATTTCTGATCTCAGGACTTTGTTTGTTATCAACATGATGCTAAACAATGTTGTCACACTTTAAAAGAGATGCAAAGCCTTCTAAACGAAAACATTACACCCATGTTGCATTGCTTTATCATTTATGGCTCATAAATTGTCAAACGTGAATGAAAGTAACTCAAACAAGAATTAGATCTACTGTTTGGGATCATTTTGAACTTGAACATGAACAAGTAAGATGTCTGATTACCCATCAGTTGTCACCATGGTGTAGGAGGTTTTGAACGTCTCACAAGATTGATTTCATTTGAGTCGATCTTCCAAAGACCCTACTTTTGCCATCACTGGGAAAAACATAAAACAAGACAAAAAATAAATAAAAACACTGGGGTCCACATCAAACAGGCTAACTTACTGGAAAAGTCTGTATACAAATGGTCCCGCCCTCATGTGGCCCAGCAGAGCTCTCTAATTGGTAGATTGGCAGAGGGTCATTAATAGCCAATTAGGAGTGACACTGCAATCCACCTATGAAGAAACAGACATGCAAAGAAGCAGAGGGTCAAGAGAAGGACAAGAGGACAATAAGGCAAAATAAACGTATAAACATTTATGGTTGTTTTATTGGTTTAATTTTTTTTCTCCATTTGCTGCCATCACAAAAAAAGCTATTCTTCATGAGGTCCAACAGACATAACATGCATAACAATACATAGCCAAAAATACACATTTATACACTGCTTGTCCCTAGATGAAAGTTTTGTTTACCCGATGTTACGTAACTTATGAATAATTCCATAAACACTAGAAACTGTTTATATTCAGAAAAAAAAATATCTGGTTCATATTTTGAAAATTAGAAAAAGATTTTTTTTTTTTTGCTATTCGTTTTATCACTAAACTGTACTGTTGCTTTTTTAATAAGAATTTTGTTCTATTTTTCTATTCATCTACATCGGTCATTAATATGTATGAGCTCATTTAAGTGTCAGTTTTGATTGGCTCGTAATGAGTTCATGTGTGAGTGCTGCAGTGTCTTATTTAGGACATGGAGAATGAGAGAGAGAGAGAGATTTACTGTACTGCACAGTTTTATGTCATATATATATATATATGTAATATGAAATTCTTTGATCTAGTCCACCATACAATATTGCGGTCAGAGGCGTGCAGACATAGACATCTGCCCACTCTGCCCTTTATCAACCAAAGTACCCTTTTGAATATTTTTTTTTAAATATTATTATTACTAAGATTTTACTGAGGCCGGTTTGAAATGATCTTTTGAAAACCTGAGCGATTAAAAACGAGTGAAAACAGAATGCCCTTTCACGTGACCCCGCGCGAGTCTCCAGCACAGCACGCACGGCAACAGATAGGCTTCTTCTCCCCCGTGTCCCACCAGCCAGGTAAGATACACATCAAGTAAAATATATTTAATATTGTATATGTATTTTATCAGTTGGTAGTGTGACATTTTTCCATTGAAAACTCACGTTTAGAGAATGTTACAAATAAAAGTCAAATTTAATTCAACATGTGCGTGTAGTTTTTTTTATAATGAAGTGTTCCACGTGCGCTAAAAAGTGCCCTTTTTCCCCTCTGAGCACTTGCCCCCCAAAATGTCTGGCAGATGAGAGTGGGAGGCTGTGATATTTAACCATTTGCCAAAGCTACACTATCACTCAGCCACAAAACATAATTGATTTCTGCACCCCCAAATGGCGGCCTTTGTCTCACACACAATCCAGAAGGTGGGGAACGAGAGAGGGAGAGAGAGAGAGAGAGAGAGATGTGAAGTCACAATGAGCGAGATGTCAGGGGTGGTCCAGGAGGGTTTAGCTGTGATTTATTGAGAGTTAGAGGCAGAGCACGGCTCTAAATCCTTATTAATTTTCCTGATTTAAGACACCTCTGCTAGATGTGCTCAGAGGTTCAGAGGTAATGGCGGACTGCGCTGTCTGCAGGCTACCAGCGTGTAATCAGAAACAGACCGAGAAAGCAATTAAGGAACAGGAGGATGAGCTAAAGAAGGTAGATAGGGGTTGACAGTAATGGGCGAGAGCGGGAATGCTGTGTGTGTGTGTGTGTGTGTGTACTGTGAAAGAGAGAAAATGAGAGAGAGAGAGAGATAGAGAAACAATTAGCATGTTTAATCTGAATAAAAAAGGGTTATTAAAAACAAAAGTTTTCACAAGGAGATTACAGATTCCATTTTTTTTTATTACCAATATTGTACATCCAGCATCCAGTAACAGTGATGGCATGTTCCAACCAATGACTGGATGTATTTTATAGTATATATATATATATATATATATATATATGGGTGATTTATCCATTTGAGAAACTTTTTTTGTTTGTCTCCAGTTACATTCATAGTAGAAAACACTATTACAAAAATAAATAGCTTATATATTATAAGTGGGGGTGTAAGTAAATATCGATATATATATATATATATGTCAAAGTATTGAGATTAATAGAGTATTGATATTTTAGTTTAGATATTTATGTAAAGATTGGTAGCAGACTATGGTTCATTTAGTGTTGTGTTTGCTAGCTTCCACCATTCTGATTGGATAAAAGGTATATATTTTAAATATGACAGGATTTTATACTTAAACTGTTTCAATATTTCATCTTGTTTGCATTACCACAATCTTTGTTTTCAGGTCATTTGAGAGTTGACGCTCCTGTGTGGCCACTTCTTATAACTGAATTCACCAGTGAAGGGTCAATTTGTGCTGCAATAATTAGTGCTAAATATATTAAAATCAATAAAATGACAAGAACACCCAAATTTACACATCTGCCTAATTTTGTTTAAGAATTATTGCACACTTTCTGTTAACCATATAAAAATAAATATATATATATATATATATATATATATATATATATATATATATATATATATATATATATATATACACACAATTTTTTTAAATATCACTGTGTTCATCTGCTGTATGATATATTTAACTGAAATTGCTGATTTAAAAACAGCCAGTGACAGACAAACCAAGTCTCCCTGAAGCTGCGGGAGTCTCCCGCATTTCGGTAGTGGCTCCCTGATGCCCGCGAGTCACATATAATCTCCCGGAATTCAGAACGAGTGCCCCAAACGAGCACACAGGCCACAGACTTTTTTTCTCTAATCGCGTGTGGGAAGGAGAGAGAGAAAACAGAGAGGGTTCTGATTGGCCTGTTCTCTGCAAAGAGGCTGTGAGACAGCCAATCAGTTTTTAGTGTGGGCGGGCAGTGTTTTTCACCCCTCCCGGACGGGAATTGTTCAGTGAGTGAGAGAAAGCAGATCATGGCGGAACCAGGGAAAGCAGAGGCAGGGCTTTCCAAACAGAAAAAATATAAAACTCATTTCACCTCTGAAAACTCTAAATTTAATTTAAAAAATAATAATAATAATAATTAAAATAAAAGTAAAGTTTTGTTATCCTTTGATGTGTGTGCAAGTTTTTTTTTTGTTCCCTGAAATCAACTTTTGCAACTTGGGATGTCTGCAATGATTTATAAAGAAAAATCATAAAAATTATCAGATGTGCCCAAACTTTTTTATATCACTGTAAGTTGAATTGAACTGAACTGAGAAACAGAGAGAGAGAGAAAGAGAGATGTGCTAAGGCTGGGAAGTGAATGATGTCAGGTGTGGGAGTCTGCTTATTTTGGGGTCATTGGTGGGTTATTTCATCACTAAGCGTGTTTGTGATCCTGAGTGGAGATAAGAGGTGAGATGTTTCCTCCTCATGCGGCTCACGCTGCTCTTCGTTTGTCAGCTTGTTTGTCTGATTTGTTGGTGCCAAAAGCTGAGAGATATTACGGCTGAACGCAAACTAATAAATCAATGGCTGCAGACTGCCAGGTGATGCATGTGTGTGTGTGTGTGTGTGTGTCAAGAAGTCCGATTAACGCCTGCAGGAGGACAGGATGCTGCCTGTCTGTCTGTCTGTCTGTCTGTCTGTCGCCCTTAGCTCAGTATTGCTTACACATCCACACACTCCCCAATTGATCCACTCCCACTCTGACATATCTGTAAACAGAACAACAAGCAAAGAGAGCTAAGCTTAGAAACTACAGGAAAACAGAGCAAGAGTCTCTCTCTAATTCTCCACCAAGAAAAACTGTGTTTAACACTGTTTTCTTTTAGAGTATGAGGATGCTCCAGAATATATATTAGTACTAGACCTAAACCAAGTGGGGTTTGTCATTTGTTAGCTATGAAATGGGACTGTATGAAACAATCCAATAATTAAAAAGTTTTGCTGTTATTTGCTGTTATATGTGTGCTTTAATTATGTAACACAAGGCTGCGCTAGTGAAAAAAAAATAGATTATTAAGTATACTAAGCATGATTATTCTATAGTGCACTAAATTGTACTTGTAGGCACATTATTAAATCAGTATATTTAAAGAGTGATAAAATGGAACAACTTTTTTTGTACTTATTATACTTTAATTGAATTAAAATAGTACAAAAGCAGGGGTATCCAAACTGTGGCCCGTTTCTTTTTTGGAGTGGCCCGCGAGGTATTTTAGAAATAGAATGAAAGTTGGCCCGCTGTTAAGCAGGTTTTTATAATGTGAGATTCAAAGAAACGGGCCAAAGAGTCGGAGAGGGTGCACATTTCTAGCGCAGAAAAACGGAGTAAAAGAGTCTAAAAGCGGAGAGAGTGCGCATTTCTAGCGCAGAAAAACGAAGTAAAAGAGTCTAAAAGCGGAGAGAGTGCGCATTTCTAGCGCAGAAAAACAGGGCAAAGAGTCTAAAAGCGGAGAGAGTGCGCATTTCTAGCGCAGAAAAACAGGGCAAAGAGTCTAAAAGCGGAGAGGGTGCACATTTCTAGCGCAGAAAAACGGGGCAAAAGAGTCTAAAAGCGGAGAGGGTGCGCATTTCTAGCGCAGAAAAACGGAGTAAAAGAGTCTAAAAGCGGAGAGAGTGCGCATTTCTAGCACAGAAAAACGGGGCAAAAGAGTCTAAAAGCGGAGCGGGTGCGCATTTCTAGCACAGAAAAACGGAGTAAAAGAGTCTAAAAGCGGAGAGAGTGCGCATTTCTAGCACAGAAAAACGGCCCAAAGAGTCTACAAGCGGAGAGGGTGTGCATTTCTAGCGCAGAAATCGGGGCAAAAGAGTCTAAAAGCGGAGAGGGTGCGCATTTCTAGCGCAGAAAAACGGGCCAAAGAGTCTAAAAGCGGAGCGGGTGCGCATTTCTAGCACAGAAAAACGGTGCAAAAGAGTCTAAAAGCGGAGAGGGTGTGCATTTCTAGCACAGAAAAATGGGGCAAAAGAGTCTAAAAGCGGAGAGGGTGTGCATTTCTAGCGCAGAAAAACGGGGCAAAAGAGTCTAAAAGCAGGAAAAAAAGTATTATTTAAAATGGTATATTTCATTATTTGTTTTATTACAGAGTGTGGCCCGTGACTTCAAATATATTTCTTCAAAAAATTTTGGACACCCCTGTACAAAAGTCTTACGTAAATTGTGCTAAGTGTAGTTAACTGTACTAAAATTTTACTATTTTAAATACACTTAAATAACATTTAAACATTTAACCTTCATATATGTAACCCCATATTTTAAATATGCTTTCAGTAAAATTAGAGTACATTTAATGAGAATTACAACTGTATCACTATTATACAGCAGGTATATAAGGGAAGAACTAAGAATTGATGTTAAACATATGTGATCTCTTTACATTGGAGTACAAATATGCTTCTTGTTCCTGTCTTTTGTAGGTAGCACACTTCTAGTATATTTTGTTATATTTTAATAGATTGTACTACAATCTTAGTGTGTTACAAACTTAAAATTTTTAAATGTAGTAATTTAATTTACTTTCTAAAAAGTTACATGATACATTTTACTTTAAGTGAACCACTGTAACAATTGTTTAACACACTTTGCTAAAAATGTACAAGAGTATATTTGAAAATAACTATTTAACAAGTATATTGAATTACATTAAACTAAAAGTGAGTACATAAATTAGTTACTATATTTACAGCATACTTAATGTTTTCAGTACTATTAAAATTGTATGTGAATCTTTCACATCTCTGTGGAGGAATTTGGTTCCACTCTCCTTTACAGAATTGTTTTAATTCAGTCATATTGGAGTTTTTTTCAGCATAACCAGTTTAAGATCATCCACAGCATCGTAATCAGACTTTGACTTAGCCACTCCAAAAACTTATTATTATTATTTTTTTTAAATAGTCAGAGGTGAACTTGTTTGTGTGTTTTGGGTCATTGTCCTGCTGCAGAACCCAAGTTCTCCTTCAGGATTGTCTGGTAAACAATAGAATTCCTGTTTCCATCCATTACAGCAAATTGTCCAGACTCTAAAGCAGGAAAGCAGCCCCAGACATCACACTAGCACCACCATGTTTTACATTCAGAATGATGATCTTTTCTGAAATGATGTGTTAGTTTTAAGCCAGATGTAATGGGACACAAAAGTTCCAAGGCAAGTGAGACCTTCAGTTCTTAAAATTTTGTTCTAGGTTCTTTTTTGACCACCTGGATGAGTTCCATGCATTTTAGGAGTAATTTTGGTCAGCCAGCCACTCCTGAGAGGGTTCAGCAGTGTTCCATGTGTTCTTAATTTGTGAATAATACCTCTTAATGTGGTCTGCTGGAAGTCTTAAGCTTTAGAAATGCCTTTGTAACCTTTTTCAGACGGATAGATAAACTATGACTTGTGTGTTGTTTTTTGAGATCTTTTAGCTGCTTCATGTTGTCAGACATGGTAGTAATCAGGCCTGGTTGTGGTTAGTAGTGGAATTAAATTCAGCTTTCTTAAAAGGGGGCAAAAACGTTTTCACGCAGGGCTAGATTGGTTTGGATAATTTTTTTTTTTCCCATAGGAAATGAAATCATCATTTAAAGGGTGATTTTTTATATTTACTCAGGTTATATTTGTCTGATATTAAAATCTGTATGGGGCAAATACTTTTTCATGCCACTGTATATCAACTTTTGCATGAGTGCAAACTTAAAACACTCTTTCACAGAGAAACATCATGTGCTAGTCATCCACCTCACTCAGCTGGAACAAACCCCTATGAAGACAGCAGCCATCCGGAGACATTGCATAGTGATTCATCTCATTTAAGAGTATCATCATGAGCGGAGCAGATCTGCAGGTTACACTGAGATCTGTGCATCTATAGGGGCTGTCCTGTTCAGGTTTTATGACTGTTGGACTGACTGGCATAGAGATTTTAGGCACTGACCCCTGGGAAGAGCATGAAGTTTATGCCATAGAGCTTATTGATGATGCCAAGTCAAGCGTGTATCCACTTACTCACACAGAGAACAGGGCTGTAGAGAGAAGTATATAATATAGACTCTAGCACATCCATCAACATCACCTGCAGTGACTGGACTTTTTCAATAAGGACCAAGGTCCTTGTTCATGTATTGATTACTGTGGTTTAAATTAAATCGCATACCACAAAGTGCATTAATAATGAGCACAATAGTTCATGAGTGTACAGCTCGTCACCGTGTACATAGATGATATATTAGTTTCCTCACTCAACCTAGAAAGCTTTATCCATTATGTTCCTTAGGTTCTTGCTAGATTACTGAGTGGAGGAGGATATTACAGCACCTCAAGTCAATTCCATGATTAATAAAATCTTACCTTGGTAACAAAAAAAAAAGCTCTTCATATTTTTCTTCATGTGGCAGACTTTATGGTGGTGCAGTTAGTTATATAGAAATATTAATTTTATCTTTGGTCAAAATCCTTTCTAGTATACAGTATCTTACAAAAGTAAGAAGACCCCTCACACTTTTGTAAATATTGTATTATATTATATCTTCTCATGGGAGAACACACAGCCATAATTCAACACACAGCCATTAATGCTGGCCATTGGATATGCAACATAAAATTTCATGGCAAAAAAAAACTCTAAAGATGCGAAAAACAGGAATATTGACCTTCACAAAGATGGCCTAGGCTAATGGAAGCTTGCTAACATCCTAAAACTAAGATAAAGACGATGGCCAAGATCATACAGCAGTTTTCCAAGACGGGTTTCACTCAGATCAGGCTGTGTGTTTAGTGTAATATCCAGAGGTTGGCTTTAAAAAAAATAGATATATGAGTACTGCCAGCATTGCTGCAGAGCTTGAAGAAGTGGGAGGCCAACTTGCAGTGCTTAGACCATACCTCACACACTGTATCATACCTGTCTGCCTGGCACTGTTCTAGAAGGTAGCCTCTTCTGAAGCTGATACACAAGAAAGCCTGCAAACAGTCCAAGACCATAATTTATGAGCAAAACATAGCAAACTGGCCTACTGCTGAATCTATTATAGTTCTCCTGAGGTTCCTAGGTTTTGCTGATCTCTATCATTTTAACATTAGTATCTTTAGTAGTATTGCAGCCCACCTAAAAGCTCTCCTTAAGGCAGACACTAAAAGTAAAGTGTGGTTTAAACAGGCTGTGCCTAGTGTTTCTGCACTCTCTCAGAACTGAAACAAAACTAGACAGGCTAAACCACAGTAGGTGGATTCATTCTTTGCAAATATATGCTTTTTTGAAGTTGCACATTCTCATGCAATTATTTGAACAAACCCTTTATTACCCTGAAGGGAATTAGTCTTGCACAGAAAGAGCCACATTAAATATTAAATATAAACACACACAAGAACAACTAATCTAAATGTCTCAACAATGGAATGCTACTCAGAACAAATGCTGCGATTGCTCTGTTTTAGTGTGTGTGTGTGTGTGTGTGTGTGTGTGTGTGTGTGTGTGGATTCTAACCCTGAATCAAGAGGAAAGAGGGGACAGCTCAATTAACAGCAGATGGGATGAATCCTTCCATATTTTCAGATCAAGGTTAATGGTGTAGCGCTGTGAGAGTTGGAGAATGCTTTAAACAATAAATCCAGTTATTTAGTTATTTCTCTACTTATTTTTATCACCTTATCCAACATAATCACATCCTGTTCTGACAAACACTCTCAGTACAGGATGGAATATGTCATACATATATTTCTTCACATTTTCAAAGGTTTTACCATGTAAAGCAACAGGATGTAAGGTGGAGGCTTTTTTCTTGAAATATTTAAAATGAATGAATTTAGTTTCTATTATTATTACAATAATCTGTCTCAGTTTTGTAATCACGAAGCTAAGAAAAGAAGGCAACACTTGCATTAGAAGTGTTACGCCTGGTGCCGAAGCTGCCCCAGTCACTGTCACACTCAACTTTACCTACGATCTCCAGTCTCAAGACTACAATGCCCAGAATGCACTACACTACAAACCTATACATTGTTGGATATCAAAATTAAGGCTGTTTTACATAAAATTGGATATTTCTAAACAATACTCAAACTATTTTGAGTTAGTTTAACATTTGTGGGCTCATATACATTCAAACTGAGATATTTGAGTTGAACCAACTTAATAACGGAATTTAGTCTGTTGCCATTACCAGCTTCTTTTCCATTGGTTTCTGTCACAATCTATTTGCATACTGGGTGTGTCCAACAGTTTTTGACACCTCACCATTAGTTTGTAGTGATTCTCCCCTGGGCTACCTTAGAAAAAACTTCCTCTTTAGTTGTAAAAACTTGATGTTTTAATTTATGCTAACTCAAGTTTGGATTCCCCATTACTTCACAAAAATTGGAGCCAACCGGCTGCCTTAAAAAAAGTATATAAAAAAAAAGCAAAACTTTTTTAACTGCCTTTAAAAAGTAAAAAAAAAAAAACTCAACTTATCCGATCTTACATTATAACAAAAATAATAAAAAACAAAAGTTAAATGAACTTCCCCTTAAGTTAGAGTTACTTGAGTAACTCTAAGTTATGCTAATTTAAGTTTTCGTTACTTAATTACTTACACCATTACTTAACTTTTTCAAAGCAAATGGTTTCCTTATTTTTTTTTAAAGTAAATTTAACTTAACTGGGCTTACAGTGTACACACTGACATCACTCCTGTTCATGATCACATGACACTGCATACAACACTACTCGGAAGCCAATCACCCGAATATTGATTTCACCTGTTACACACACCATATATACCCACTCACTTCACTTACTCCTCACTGAGTATTGAGAGTTTATTATCCTCAAACAATGCGTTTTCCCTGCTTGGTATTAATTTTCTCGTGCCAGACCATTTTTTTTTTTGTATTTACCAACCTTGATTTTGTCTACCCTCTAAAATGTTACTTTGCTCTGTATTACCCTTGGATTGTTTTATGTTTCTGGTATGTTGCTCTCTCCTGTTGCTGTTTACCAATGTTGACCTTGCTTGTATTGACTACCTCTTTGTCTGATACTTTATTAAATAAAGTATATTTTGAGTTTTACCCAGCCAAGACAGAAAGCACAGATGGAATCTAGCCTCTACCTTTAACAAGTCTATGCAGAGAACACACCCACTCACATACAGAGCCCATTGCAACAAGACAAACAAACCAGTCAAACCAATCAATTTTATAGGGACCCAAGCTGGCCTGGGCCCTCCAGAAAATGACATGCTATGAATAGAAGGCAATGACCAACTGTGTGAGCACCCATTTAAATATAGTGATGGCCAATGCAGGAAAGTACAACCACACTGTTAGCGAAATCCTCCTAATGGGGTCCACTCCCACTAGTTGCTGACAGTAGCCAGCCAGCCAGGTTTGTCATTCCTGCAACTGGCAAAATATGTAACTTAATCAATCATGAAGTGGAGTTATCCATCAGGAAGCAGAGAAAGAAAGAGAAAGCAAAGAAATTGGGGGTACATTAGTAGATAAATAAAAAAATAACAGTGATAAAACAACCATGTGGCACACCCATATTGTTGTTAAGGTTGCTCCCTGACTTTGACCCACCTTTAATAATTCCTGTTATTGAAAATGACAAGAATCCACATTATGAACCCACTGTAGTAGGGTCTGCTTTACACTTATTTTAATGTGAAAGCTTTTAACCATATGTAACTGAATGGTGCTAAAAATCAGGACAAGGGTGTGATCCAAGGTTGACGTTGAATTTTAGTCCATTTATCTGTACGAAACATCTTCAAATCTGGTATGTGGGTGGATTGCCCTACATTAACTGCTCGCTTCAGGTCCTTCCATAACATTTCTATCAGATTAAGATCAGTTCTTTAATTTAACCATTTCAAAACTTTATTAGTTCTATTATTTGGTTGAACCACTAATGTGGTTAGGGTCATTGTCTTGCTGCATGACCCACCTTCTCCTGAGATTGAGTCAGAAATATATAAAATTCGAAAGGTTTCACAAACGTTCAAGCACCAATGTAGCTTGACAATATCAGCATAAGTCTGCATATCACTATTAGTAAAAAAAATGGTCTACTGGCCATATTTTGCAGATTGTCCGCAGAATAGCTGACTTGTGTTTGTTGTTGAACTCCAAACCACAGGAGAAGCAGAGAAAAATAAGCTATTGCTTCTTTTATTCTTTCTCCTCTGCTGTTTACTGACATTATTAGAAACACCTGACAATCTGCTTTTTCTAAAAGCGCATATACCGCAGAGAGGAAGAACGAGAGAAAGAGAGAGAGAGAGAAAGAGCAAAAGGAAGAGAGGGCGGTCCAGGGAGAGAGAGATATGGCTGTGCTGTTGTTGAGGAGAGAAGTCCCGCTGGTACTGGTCTTTCAGGCAGCATGCTGGGGACTCTGATTGGCCGCTAATGCCCGGCATGTCTGCCCGCTGTCCTTCAAGCGGAAGGTTCTTTTGTTGAGCTAGAAATTGAAGCGTGGAGACAGAGGTGGAATTATATTCTGATTCACACCCAGAGCACAGCCATGCCAGCATGTCTGAATGCATCATTAGTTCCCACTTGACAGAGGGAGGGAGAGATAGTGGGAGAGAGTGAGAGAGAAAAAGACAGATAGAATATGAGAGAGATAGATAGTTGGGCTTTAGTACTTCAGAGTTTTTGGGATGAGCTTACCTGTGAGCCTGATGTGCAACATTAGATAAATTCAGTGATGTATTATCCACCCCCACCCACCACCCCCTCATCAGCATCAGTGTGATGTAGTTGCTGTGGCAACTAAAGCTCTGGCTCTGGCACCACATTGACCAGTGTGGGAGTGTGGCCTTATTTGACCTCTGAGAAAGAGTTATCCTGTTTTGTATGAAACTTCAGAAAAAGGACAACATTTTAAATGATTTTTCTGGAAAATAAGTGTTTTTGCATGATCAAACTTGAGGTAAAAAAAAAAACAAACAAACAGCACTATTTAAATCCAAAGTGACATGGCTGGACAAGCCATAAGGCAATCAATAGACTTTATTAGATAATACAGAAAGTAGTCAGAACTAGCAGGGTCAACATCGGTAAACAGCAGCAAGAGAGATTAAACAGTTCAAGGGTCAAAACACGGCAAGGCGATGTCAACAACACAAGGTCGGAACACAAGAGAATAAAGACAGGCAATGGAGAAAACGCTTGATATGTGGAAAACCAACAAATACTCAGCAAGGAGTGAGTGGAGAGATGGAGTATGTATAGGGTGGTGAACAGGTGAAATCGATATTCAGGTGATTAACTGGGAGTGATGTCAGTGTATGGTGCAGTGGTGTGTGGAGATCACAGGTAGAGCCGAGTGTGGGAGAGACGGGAGACAAATTTCTGAAAGCATCTACCTACTTGCCTTGTGTTTAGCGATTTAAGGCTTACATATACAGCTGGTTTAGTCATGAAGACCCATTCCATGAAGCTCTCTACACAGTGATCTTGAGTTAATCTAAAGGCCACATGAAGTTTGGCAGTCTGTAGTAGTAGATTGGCTCTGCAGAAGGTCATACTTAATGTTAGGATCTACAGCTTTAAGTGTAACTTGCTCACGTGACCTAGAACTTTTCACATACTGTACATGGTTTAAGCTGTGTAGGGAACTGGACAGGTTATTACATCTCGATGTCATCCAATGCCCCTGTGACCTTGGCAGTGCTGAGGCAGGAAGATCCCCCAGTGTGTGGGAAAACACAGTCACCGCATGGGGTCTCAGGGGGGCAGATGGAAGGAGTGAGAAGAAGAGAGAGTGCATCTTCCTCTCCATCACATCTCGCTAACGCTGCTGGGGCCCATGTGTGTCGTGTCCCGTGGTGCGGCCAATGTCAGGCCACTACGCTTTGACATTTACAGACAGAACAGATCAGCTCAAAGCCTGTGAAGTGGCTCCTTCAACTCATCTCTGTCTCTTTCACTCGCTCACTCGCTCTCTCTCCCTTTCACTCTCAATTTCCTAATAGTGAAACACTAATACACTTCTCATTCTGATAAATGGGGCAAACCTGAAAAACAAAATCCTAGAGCTTATAAAACACTTTAGTGATAAATCAGATTTTCCTGTCATAAATACAGGTGATCATGTACGAACAATAGCATCAGTAGTTGTAAGAACAGGCTGGATAAAGCCTTAGCTTTTGTGTTAGCAAACTAGCAAGCAAAGTAATTTTTGGTGGGATTATTTTTAAATTACAAAAAAAAAAAAGACATTTGGTGTACTCACATTCCTGACCATATAACCTAGTGTAATCTTTCCTTAAAATAAAGGGACCATATATTACTGCTTCTTACAAGGCATGGCACATTGCTCATTGCTACCTTAGACCTCACCAACAGCCTATTTTCATATCTTCTACCTGCATTGTTTAAATAGCAAAGTTGCTTGTAAATATATCTATGCTGATGGGCATTGTGGTCTGGAAATGAGGTGTGTTTAGGTAAATTCCTGGTGTATTGCTATCTTGGCAATGGAAAACTAAGGTGTGCCTAGGCAGACCTCAACAGTCAGAAGTTTATTGCCATCTTGGCACATGGACACACGTAAGTGCACAAACCCATAGCATGTGCCTGTTGAAAGATATGCAAACCTTTACATCTACAATAAACATAATGAATAAACGTTAAAGAGCTGGACAGTTTCCTTTGTTGAGAAGCGATTAACACGCGCAGGTAGCTGCACCTCTGAAATAGCAATCCACCAGTCAGAACACACCTGGGTCTTAAAGGGAATAGCAAGTGACACACTGATTAATTAGGGGAGTTAGTACATGCCTTTTGCATGTTTAGAGGCGCACTTTTCCCATCGTTACAAAAGCAAAGACACACCGACACGCCCTAAATTAATCTAAAAGACTACAAAAATAGGTCCAAAGGAGTAACAGTATTTCCTCCTTCCCCTTCACCCCAAACACAAAGCTCACACATTTGCAAGGTTGTGGAGATTGAAGCTACAAAATAAAAAATTAAAAAACAAGTTCAAAAACTTTTGCAATGGCAACATACAATCACAATTATAGCTAAATCGAATCAATAATGTGGGACATTTCTTTCAATTATGTGAACCCCTAGGCTAATGACTTTTCTAGGAGCTAATTGGAGCAAGGATGTGAAGAGATTGGATGTGTTGGTTAGATCTTATAAAAACACACACCAGCATCAGGCATTGCTTGATGTGAATCTTGCCTCACACAAAAGAGCTCTCAAAAGACCTGCGTTCAAGAATTGTCGATTTGCATGAAGCTGGAAAGGGCTAAAAAAGTATCTCTAAAAGCCTTGATGTTCATGTGTCCACGGTAATACAGAAAAAAAAGTTCAACACTGTTGCTACTCTCTACTCTAGGCGTGGTCGTCCTGTAAAGATGATTGCAAGAGCACAGCGCAGAATGATCAATGAGGTGAGGAAGAATCCTAGAGTGTCAGCTGAAGACTTACAGAAATCTCTGGCACATACTAACAATTTTGTTGACAAATCTACCATAAGG
This sequence comes from Astyanax mexicanus, assembly GCF_023375975.1. Lineage (NCBI taxonomy): Eukaryota > Metazoa > Chordata > Actinopteri > Characiformes > Acestrorhamphidae > Astyanax > Astyanax mexicanus. The sequence continues at coordinate 34,913,999 of NC_064409.1, read as the reverse complement.
AAAACAATAAACAAGAATGGAGTTTATGGGAGGAAACCATGAAGGAAGCCACTGCTGTCCAAAAAAAAAAAAAAAAAAACATTTCTGCATGTTTGAAATTTGCTAAAGAGCACCTGAATGTTCCACAGCAGCACTGGCTAAATATACTGTGGACAGATGAAAACAAAATTTAGTTGTTTGAAAGGAATAAGGCACGGCTCAACAGAGGATGGGTGATGCAACTGGGCAACAGTCCAAAACATAGAAGTAAATCAACAACCGAATGGCTTCAACAGACAAAAATACTCCTTTTGCAGAGTCCTGACATCAACGCAACTGAGATGCTGTGGCCTCATGACCTCAAGAGAGTGAGAATATTGCTGAACTGAAACAGTTTTATGAAGAGCAATGGTCTTGGTTTGGTAGAGGTCTTACTCTGTCTCTTGTCATAGGGCTTGTTAGAAGGAACCAGAGATGCAGAATACTATTTTGCCTCCTGCTGTGTTTTTGTGTTTTATACCTGGCAAACCGGGGTGTGGAAATAAGAGTAGGAAATGGGCAGAGGGCAGACTTAGAGGATAAAAATCGCACAGATTTCTCCTGAGCAATGGAACATTTAAAGGACATATTGGATGAAGCAGTAATGTAATGCTATGCATTCCAATTAGTACCATGCAAACTGTGCCTGTAAAAGAGCATACACCTACATCAACCTAAATTTAGCTAAACAATCTTTAGCAAAATATATTTGTTTATGTGGTTTCTGGAACAGTAGGAAACTATCTATGCTATACCACACAAAATGTTCATAAAGTCCATGTAGCAGTGTGTGGATTCCATTCTATACGAGCTTTGTCTCCCAATATGTGTTCTGTTATTTGGAGGGCACTATATTGCAGTATATTGGGTGGACGTGAGAAGATTCTGGCAGAGCTGAGAAGAATGGAAGTGTTACATTTGTTTCTTGTCAGGGTCGTTCACTCCGTGGGAGTGAAATATAAACAGAGACCCAGGACTCTAAAACAGAATGTACCGTGACCCGATAGCATTGTGAAGTGATAACAGCACTAAATACATACTGATGCTTGTTTAAAATGCTAAAAATCTTTCAATCATATGGTCCATTAAACCTTATACTGTACATGCATAGCTTCAGCTTCAATTTGGACACACCTCTTTTTATTCAAAGTGCTTTCTTTCTTTCTTTCTATGATTTTTTACATTGTAAATTTAAAGCTGAATAAAATAAAAGCTATACAAGAACACTTGCAGAATTAACAACAAAGCAGAATATGTTTTATACTTTTAGATTTTTCAAAGTAGCACATTTAGCTTTGAGAACAGATCTGCACACTGTTGGTATTTTTAATCTGTGTCTTCGTGAGGGAGAGTCACCTGGAATAGTTTTTCCTCAGCATCTTAAAGGAGTTCCTGGAGGTGTTGAACAATAGTTGCTGCTTTTCCTTAAGGCTGTAAAGCTCCTGCTCGTCCCAAATTACCTCAAATCACTCACTTATTTTAGTTTGCTTTTTTACTGTTTACTACATAATTCCATATGTGTCTCTTAATAGTTTTTTTTTTACTTTTTTTTCTTTAGTGTCAATCTACATTGATAAATTAAATAAAGAAAACATTGAATGAGAAGAATTTAAAGTTCACATTAACTATATTCAAGGATGTACAGGCCCCTCTAGAACTGTTGGAGCCCTTGCTAAAGACGAGAGGGAAGAAAAAAAAAACGGTTAGGGGGTTGTTCTATGTAAATGTTTATTTTTCCCTATTTACAGGTATATATTACACTGTTAGAAAAACGTGTTGGAGTTCAAATTTATTTATATCAAAAAACAAACAACAACAATTAAACCTTTTTGATCAATTTTTTGGAAGTTTTTTTTTATTATTAATCATTTAGCATTCCAAGCCCCACATTAGTTGTGTGAAAGTGGAGCATCTTATTTTGAGGTGAATATCATTTTTAAATCATTTTAAAATTTTAACTGCAATACTCTGAAAATGACAGTTAAATATATAAGGAACAACCTCACATCTCACGTGTCACTGGTGTTACCACTTACCGCAGTATTGCCACATAGACATTACTTGACTTCTATGTATGGATATATTTTCTAAAGATCTATGAAGTTAAGCAAGTGGCATGTGCACTGTCCATTTTTATTATATTTTTTAGAAAAAATTCTCATTTAGGTCATGAATTTTTTTATATGAAGCTCTTAGTTCTTAGTGAACAGTGAAAAAAGATATATACACACATATAGAGAGGTTGGACAATGAAACTGAAACACCCGGTTTTAGACCACAATAATTTAATGTGGTGACGGACAGTTCTGGTGGAAACAGGAGAGTTGAGGTGCACATTGAATTCTGCCGTGATTTGAGCAGCTGTGGTTTTATGTTTTTTGGATACAAACATCCCTTTCAGACAGCTTCCTCTTGCATCCACAGTTAATCCTGTTGGATGTGGTTGGTTCTTCTTGGGTATGCTGACATTACCCTGGATACCGTGGCTCTTGATACATCACAAAGACTTGCTGGCTTGGTCACAGGTGCGCCAGCAGGACGTGCACCGACAATTTGCCCTCTTTTGAACTCTGGTATGTCACCCATATTGTTGTGTGCATTAGAATATTTTGAGCAAAACTGTGCTCTTACCCTGCTAATTGAAACTTCACACTCTGTGTCACAGTTAAATGGCCTAAATGGGCCTTTTGGAATGCTCAGCTGAGCAAATTTTTCAAGGTAACGAGTTCTGTGATTAGTCTAACGAGTAGGACAGGTGCGGTGAACACCTGATTTGCTTTCTGCACAAAAAATGCACTCAAAGAATTTCATGATTGCACTATTTCAAATTATTCTAATTCGTTGACCAGCACCTGTATATGTATATATATATATATATATATATATATATATATATATATATATATATATATATATATATATATATATATATATATATATATATATGCTGATGGGAGTGGTGGTCTCCAAATGACATGGAAAACACAGGTGCACCACTGACTGAATACAACCTAGTCAGACGTCAACAATCAGATATTGATTGCTACCTTGGAAGTGAATTGCCAATGGACACATGTCCAACACACATACGCCCCCACTTTTTATGCACACAGACATGCAGCAGTGCACAAACTCTAGCACGTGCTTTTTGGCAGCTATGCAAACTTTTACATCAACGATAAACACAATACAATATAAAATTACATTATCTCACATGAACACAAAATATGGGTTATTGTTATACCACTTAAATTACCTACTCACACACCTTCACAGCGCACACATTCTTTACAAGCAGGTCAGTTCCCTCTGCTGAAAAGTGTTGGACACGTCCAGGTTGCTGCGCCCCTAAAATAACAATCCGCCAAAGTCAGAAAGCACCTGGATCACATGTAATCACAGGGAAAAGTTTGGTTTATTGCACATTCCACCTAAACACAACCATGATTAAGAGAATCAGTACATAGTCATTTTGCACAAAGTGTACTTTTCCTGTTGTTACAATAGCAAAGACATGCTGACACACCCTAAAACAAGCAGCACTGTGCACGGTTAACAGCTTGCCAATAGATTGCTAGAACAGGGCCCTATGAGTCTAAATGATGGTTAAAGGAAAACTAAAGATTTTACCATTAAAAATTGATGTAGTTTTTTTTGCTACAGGTATTTATTTATTTTTATTTTTGCATTGCCATGCTGTTGAGTAAGCCGTAAGAACTAGACAAATAAATATACAAAGCATTAAATAAGTCTATTAGATTACAAAATCACTCTCATAGAGAATGATCATGAACACATTATATAAATATATACATTTACAATTCACTGACATTCTTAGCAGTTAGCTTGTTGAACGTATATCGAGTTGTATATAGACTTAACTAGCATTAGCCTTTAGTTAGCCCAGTAGGCTACAAAGAAAAGCACAAAAACTAGGACAATAAAAACACTAGCTTACCTCACTGACCACATCAATACAAAGGGCAATCAAAGAAACTTTTCACAAGTAGGTCTTCTCTGGCACCAACATGCAGCAGCTTTATAAAAACTCAGATTTTGCAGCTAAAACATGCTGTCTCCCTCCTCGTAGGAAAAGTGTCGCTCCAAAAACAAACCTCCCCTGCACCCTAAGACACAAGCATAGGTTCCCTTATAGGAGCAGAAAAGAAGGTATATTAAACTTTCCCTCTTATTTGTATGAGCTACCAAACAAAGATACAATAATAAAAATTTAAAAATAATAATTACCCTACTTTAACAGAATTAAGTTTAAAATTAACATAAAGCTCCACTAGGTAGGATTGAGATTTTGTGCTCGTGGGCTCCCCCTACAGTTGCAGAGTGTAATAAATATTTCAGGCGGATTCGTTTCTCTCTCTCATTTTCTGGCTTTCACAGACATATTCGGTCTCTTTCCAGCTTCTGCCAGAGTGTCTGTATGTTAGTTTGTAAGGAATGAACCAGTAGTCCTTGTAGAACTGTTAGAACTAAAGGTCGGAAAGCAGGTCGCAGTTCTCGCGAGTGTTGGTCGCGGCCGCCACGGAAAACTTACAGAGTCTGGTTTGAGCTCAGAGGAGCTCCGGCACAGACACGAAAGGACCGCTATTTCTCCTATTACACCTCAATGGAGCGCTGCAGTGAGTTTCAAGCTGTAATTTTACTTCTTTAAAAAGATCAAAAATCAAGGAAATCCTACCTAGTGCTGCTTTAAATAGAACAAGTATCTCTGAAGGCAGCCACAGTAGATGTTTCTGTAGATTATAAAACATTGTTTATTGGAACTGTCTTAGATTGAGATAAATCTGAGCTTTCAATTAAGGTAAAAATCCAACAAAGCAAAGTTAATAGGAAGTTCATTACTTTTTCAATATGAGTGTCTGATTTCCACTATTAATCAAACCTGCATTATACAGCTTCTCAAGTCCAGATGTGTGTTTTCTTTGAAGTTAAACATGATTGCCATTTTATTGTTTTTATTAATTACCAGCTCTGTGTAGAACCCACTCCCGTTCCTCCACCTCTTAAAATATCTGTTTAGCCAGGCTGCAATTATTCAAACTCAAATCAAATCAAGTAAACAAATAAATGAAGGTGTTTTCTTGTTTCTCGTAAGAAGACAGACGACGGTGGCGGTTGCGTGGCAGCAGGTCTGAAGGAGGCAGCAGTCGCGTTTGAAGTTATGTGCAGATTAATCTGTGGCTGGTATCGGCTCGTTAATGCTAAATTGCATCGGAGTGGCTGATTAGGGAATCGCCCTGGGGGGTTGAAAGCCATGTGGAGGAGAGCAAACAAAAACAAATGAGAACTTTTTGCCCCTTGCACCAAATCATGTTCCTCTACATCTAAAGTGATGGTTACTTAAAGAAAAAAGAAAAAGGAAAGAAAGAGGGGGAAAAAAAAACTCATCCATTTTTTTTTTTTATATAATTTTTCACTTACCTCAAAATTCTTGTCAATCATGCAAGATAGGGTTGGTTTACACATTTTCATTCTAAGGTTTTTCAGTGGAGGCGACGACATTCTTTTGTTTATTCAAATGTAAATAATGTTCTGCACATTATTAGAATTTATAGACAAAAGTAGTGGGACACCTGTTCATCTATTCCTTTTTTTAATAAAAAAAGTTTTATGTTTTAGTAGGTTTAACTGACTAGTCTATCTATCTAGTCTAGAACCTGAAATCTGAAGTCATGTAGTCATGTAGTCCTTAAATCTCAGCTTCTTAAGTCTCAGCTAGACTCATTAGTACTTTCCGGTCTCATTCCTCTGTCTACTGTATTTAAGCCTGCCTGTTTATCATGCACATTCTGAAGTATTGCTGTACCTGTAAGTGTGTATCAAGTGTTTATCCTGTTTGTTTCTGTCTTGTTATTGATCCACGTTTTTCCTGGTTTTCTCTTCTGTTCCTGGCTCTTTTGGATTTGATCACATCTCCTGGTTTTGGACTCTTCTCATGGTTTGGGTTTATGGTTTTGCTTTGTTCTTATCTATTTGTGGTCACTTAGCTGTTGTTCATTTAGTGGTCAATTAAACTTAACTTTACCCCCTTTTTTGTAATTGTCTGACCTAGATTTTGAAGCTCTGCTGTGATGATTTGATTGCATTTGATGTTGGCTGATCACCTGCCCACTTCATCCCTAAAGTATTAGATGGATCACCATCATTCTGGAGAATACAGTTCCACTGCTCCACAAAACTGCTTTATCAAAATTTTAAATTACAAGGTGATGTAGTTTATATGCAGTTTCTCATTATTTTAGTTTAAATTAGAAAACATTTAAGGAGTCCCATAGCACATTATTTTAAAAATATATTTTTTTTTTTTTTTTTAATTGTTTAAAAAGTAGGTGATAACATTTTTAAAAACAGTCTTACCTGGTACAACCTGTTGATTGATAGTCATTCTTGTCCTTGTTTTCCATTTTATTGGATTATATTTAACAAGACATATAATAAATCAATATAATTCATGACAATTACATGGTACATTACTATCAAAAATTCCATAAGGCATCGAGTGTCACTAGCTTTAAAAGAAAGCTTGAAAACGTTCCTTTTTAGATTAGCTTTTTACTAGTTCTGTTCCCCTTATGCTTAATTATTTTACTTATTGATTTTTTTTTTAAATGCTTGTGCTGTTCTTATCCTTATTTTATCATTTTTCTTTAATTCTATTTTATTTCATTTGAATATAAATGTCTTATTTCCTACTATTTTATGATTTAATTCACTCTTGAGCTGCATTTATATGTATAAAAGGTGCTGTATCAAAAAAGTTTATTATTATTATTATTATTATTATTATTACTATTACTATTATTATTACTATTACTATTATTATTACTATTACTATTATTATTATTATTTAGAGAAATGTCCGATTTCAACCCAAAGTCCTTCACCAATTTCCATACTTCACATGTTCTAGAACATTCCATTAGGAAATAATATAAAGACCTGTCTTCATTGCAGTTTGACATAGAACATTTAACAGTTTTAACAAAACAACTCAATTTGACAACAGCTCTCACCGGTAATATTCTAATAGCAATTAGCCAATATTTATCTCATTTTTTCAGTCAGATGTACACTAAACAGGTTTTTAACACAAATTATTCTCATCACTAGAAAGAAGTTTAAAATTAATTTCTTTCCCATAAACTTACATTATATATTTGATCATATATAGCCCTCTAGTCCTAGTCTGGCATTAGGTATGGTGGAAATAGGTTCTAATATATTGTCGGTGTCCAAAAAAAAACAAGTATCTCAAAAACAGCAACTTTACCGAAGAGAGAATCATTTTGAAGTAATTCTATTGGTCTGTTCATAAATACATTTGGCACAGTGTAAGGGACAGTTTGTCTGTTCAAATTATGTAGTAAACTAAAAATCTTTATAAATATAAATATAGATACTTGTTTTTCAATTAGATTGCAACAATATATGCTTTTAGAGTCTTTTTCTATTTGTGGTACTTCTCTACAGGGATTAGCTACTACATGTTGTGTAGTAACTAACCCAGAACACAGGGATGCCCAATCATCACCCGTCACCCTGCGTGGACAGATCCCTAAAAAACATGAGGCACAGCAAGCCAAAGGCAACCCTGACAAATCCAACACAAAATCTAAGACTACAAAAAAAAAAAAAAAAAAAAAAAAAAAAAAAAAAAAAAAAACCTTCACGACACCAAAAAGATAAATACACAACAGCAATTTGAGTTATGCCTTAATTTGCAAAATGACTATTGGAACACAGAGTACAGACAGTAACACAAATCAATGGTGAATAACAGATACAGACAGACAGTGTGTGCCTGCATGTGTGACAGAAGAATTTAGAGCAGAGGAAAGCAGAGACTGTAATTTGGGAGACTGGCAGAGGTTTTCAAAAAAGATAAAGTATTGGAATTAAGCTCATTTTAGGAATGATGGTGAGGGGTACAGTAAGTATGAGGCAGTAGAATTCTCAGTACACTGTAAAAATTGAAAAAAATAGAAAATTCTAACTTTCAAGACAACTAGCTGCACTAGATGTTTGAGTTATTAAAGAAAACTCACCACCAGTTGTGTCAGCTAAAAATCTTTAGTTCAGATCATTCTTTTTTTTTTACACATAGAACACTTCAATTATTAGGTCTCACTAACTTAAAAAAATCACTTTGTTTGTAGTTGGCCTACAGTAATTTAAGTTCTGCTGAGAAAAGCACCACACATGATTTAAAAAGATGCAAATAAACATAAATAAATTAAAACTTAACAAGAAATTCTCATTTTTACTAAGTATGTTATATCCTGTGAGCCAAGCTGTGGAACAAAGTGTAGTTCCAGATTTCTCCTGGATGATTTCCCCGTAGCCAGCATGTGTATATCTGTATGTTCAGTTCTGTCAGCAGCTCACCTGATTTACCACATTCACCAATTTACCAAACCAGCTGTTGATATAAAAAGAACAAGAAAAACTATATTAAACATAGATGATGAGAGATTAGGAGATGCTTTAAGGAAAACAGTTGCTTTTTGCTAATTTTGATGGGAAGGTTTATTTTACCAAATGTAGTTTTAATAGCATATAAAGCCCTTCTTGCCTTTTCACTGAGAGCTTTTAGAGCCAGACCAAAACTCCTCGATGAGCTGATTTCAATGCCCAGGTAAGTGTACGTTGTGCTGTGTTGTAGGATTTGTCCTCCGTAAGTAAACTGATATTTGTTTTCCTGAGATCGGGATTTCTTCTGGAAGATCAGGACTTTGGTTTTGCTGAGGTTCTCTCTCTCTCTCTCTCTCTCTCTCTCTCTCTCTCTGCCCAGATCTAATGAACTAATGCAGCACTAATACACACGCCGGGAATTTAGCCTAAGAGTCTTAAAGGGACAGTGTACACACTACTGAATACTGTCTGTTATTGTCCATTTATATGGTCATCCTGGAGATTTTTATAGAAATTAATACAAATTTTATACAAATCAGCAAATTAAGTTTCAATTTAGAAATCCAAGACATTTACAATACAATTTATCATTATTAATTTTATCTCCCCTCAAACATACAAGTGTATAATATAATTTAAATTGACACCACTAATATACAGTAACTGCATTTTACATTTCTTACATTACTTTTGTTTATTTACGTTTAAATAAATGTAGAAATTTAATCGCAGTTGTGATTAATCAGATTAAAATTTTTAATCCATTGACACCACTAGTAAAAACATGTTTGTACCTCAAGCTGGATAGTAAGTCACCATTCTTGTGAGGAGCATTTTGTTACCTGAGGACATTCTAGTGCAAACATTGCAGTGATTTTTTTTCGTCCTAAACATAGACTTTAATGGAGAGAGTGATGGACATGACTCATATAGCATTCACACACACACACACACTCAAGAGGGACTTCTCACAATTTCACAGCCAGTAGAGAAGCACGTCTACAACCTATCTGACCTTGTTTTCGACATCATGAAAAGACTTCTAGACAGAACTCTCTCTCTGTTTTGAAAGTTTATTTACATGAAATGCGTTGCGCTACTACAAGAATCACTATTACAACAGTGTTGTGATAGAAGAGGTGCTGTGCCGTGTCATATATAGAGTGGCCGATTAGTTTTAAATGGAGTAGTCTCTGTGTTGAAGTGTTTTACGCTGTGGGTTGAGGTCGTTTTCTGACTGCATGGCTGCGTTGAAGCTTTATCATCTGCAATTATCGCTCTGAGCTCAGTGAGTGATAACAGCGTCTTCTTACGGCTTTATTGATGAGCAAGTTCCCCAAAGTCTTCAACGTTCAAGTCTTTGTGGCTGAGAACATCAGTGTGTGTGTGTGTGTGTATGTGTGTGTGTGTTACAGCGTGTGCCCGTGCATGTTTGGTACAAAGTCTGGTATCGCTCGTCTCATCCGTTACAGTCTGCTCCTATTCAATCAATGCGCCGAGTCTCAGCGGAGCACAGATAACGCTCTCATTATCTAAGCAAGTGAATTTAAATGCCTGGCGTGGGCATTCAGGGGCCAGGACTTCAGAGCCTTACCGCACTCCCACTGCCTCATTTGGACTCTCTGATGCAGCCATTACATGCGCACGCCGCATGACTGACAAGCCCCAGTGCAATGAACAAAAACACAGCTAAAATAACAGGAAATTAGATTGAGTTGAAATCAATTTACATAAGTACAAGAAGGGTGACCCTTATTTACAGTCGTGCCAATACATAGAATATGCTTTGTGAATGGAAAACATAGTTCTACGTTATGTAATCATATTTGTGAGAATGGCTCTGGGAGACAAAGAAAAAGTTAGGGGTGTGACGAGACTTTAATATCAGGAGACGAGACACGATACTGGGTTCACAATAACGAGATGAGACGAGATTTAAAAATAAAATTTTAAAGAAAACGTCAAAAATGAAAATCTTGAAAACTAGAGTTTTATTTCACAAAATCATATATAAACGCAAACTTAACAGACAGGTTTCTCTCACACATTGATTCTATAAGGAATAGAAATAAGAATAAGAATAAAAATAAAACTTTTCTAGGTCTTCTATAGGGCAAACAATAAGTGCAAACCATAACCAGTCATATCAAGCCTATGGTTTATGTTTTTTTTACTCCTAAATCTCTTGTAAGTGAACTATGCATAACTATAACCAGTCATATTAAGACTATGCTTGAAGTGCAAACAGAGACAGAACATTTTTTAAATACAGTACAGAGCTAAGGGATTGGTACTACTGCCTATAAAAACAGTCAAACTAGAAATAACTCTATTAAACTCAGATGAGGAGAGATTAGGAGATGTTTTAATGAAAACAGTTGCTTTTTGTTAAATTGCTGTTTGTATTTATTTTTATGCTGGTGTTTTACTGAGCTAATAAACACTTAATCCACAGATAAGACACTTATGCTTTGCTAAAAAAAATTAATTCCACAGGTGCGTAGGACGTGTAGGAGAGGGGGAAAGACAGAGAGAGAGAGAGAGAGAGAGAGAGAGAAAGACAAAGAGACCAATATTAAAAATACTGTAGGTAACACTACATTAATTAACAGTACTCATAACAAAATGTCTCAACTAATTAAAATTAAAAGAGACTCTAATTAAGAGACTATTCATTTTAAGGCACAGAAGGAATTCTGTTTCAATCGTTTATAAGCTTCATCAACCTCATCCTCAAATGGCACAGTTAGCTTCCAACTTCCAGTCTCAACAACTTTCAATCTAGTAAATCAGCCAATTCTCCAAGATTTGATGTCTTTTGCTTCTGCAACATTACACTGCCCCTCACAAACAAACCAAATTGACCTTTTGCCTCAATCAATGGGCATTTTATTACCCTTATCAAGGGCACCTGCTGAATACCTAACACCTGATCATGCCTTCCTGCAACATGCTCACATTACATGCCGACATAATTTGATTAAATGTCCCATTCCCAGCACAAAACTTACAGCTATGATCTTTACATAGCCACTGCTTGAGGTTTTGCAATGTCGGAAGGACATCAGTGGTGAAATGAGAAAGGTACCATCATATAAGAGCTGATAAATGTTTTACTAGACCCAAAATTGAACCAAATACAAATAATTACAGAAATGAAAATCAAAATCTACAACTCCTTGATTCATAAGTGCACAAAACACACCCAAAGAAATACATTTCTACAGTCTTTTAAGTTCTTTCAAAAGGATCTCCAAAAAAGAATAGGATCATTCTTACCAGGTCTGGCTGAAATAGTCCATAGAAGTCCACAGAAATCCTGAGAAATGTAGTGAAACAGCAAAAAAATAATCCAGCTTTGTTTTGGATGTAAAGAAGCTTCCGTGAAATTGTTGTTGCAAGATTTGTCCATAGAAGTCCTTACAAGTTAATTGACAAAGAGCAAAGAAGAGAACAAAAACAGAAAAGCAACAGCTTCCTCTGAACCTCCATTGTTAGCACATGGCTTCCATTTCTGGATGGCTTGTAATCTGGAGTAAATAACCAGCACTGCCCCCAAAGGTCAGGGTAGGAATTACAACTCCAAAATAGCAGAAAGTTAATATGACTCACACCCAACGCCCACAACTCTCACCGGGTGATTCCCCCTTTTCCCTACAATCTCCCATCCCATCCACTGTCCCTGTTTCCTTTTCAAGGCTGCAGTTGTGTGCGGTGCATCCTTTTTTACTGTTCTCAAACAAAACTACTAACCATTTGCCATTTCTATAGGGACAAAATCCTTGCTAAATGCCTTCCATGAATCACCACACCCTAGTCCTGCCCTGTGCCCTTCCTCACTTCCTGCTTGTTTGACTTCTCTAGCCACACCCAGGTCTGATTACTGCCACACCTGTTCTCAATCAAGAAATCGCTTAACCCTAGAATGCTAACGCCGGGTGATTTTCACCCACACAATTTTTCATGTGATTATTTATATTGTGTTGCTGCTGTCATTGACTTGCATGGGACTTTGGGTAGCATTTTATGGGTGTAATTTTCCTGATGATAGTGTTTGTGTGGTTAAATCTGGCGCTTACATGTCCCAGGAATGGGTGGACCAAAGACCATGTTCTCAGCAGCATAATATTTTTGTTAGGACATTACCGGTTAAGGATTACCTGATTTTCCAATATTTTTTCAGATTTCTTATAGGGTCATCCATGGAACCTTATTTAATTTTATGTGATGTTGTATGTTGTAAAATTAAAGAAAAGTTCCAAAATGTGTCATACAGTGTATACCCAACGTTAGTGTTCTGGGGTTAAATTGGACCTGTCTGATAAAGCAAAGTAAACCAAAAGAGACTCAAAAGCTTGACATCATGCCAACATCCAGAAAGGTTGAGGAACAAATGAGAAAGAAAGTCACTGAGATCTATCAGTCTGGAAACGCTTGTAAAGCCATTTCTAAAGTTTTGTGCCTCCAGCGAACCACAGTGAGAACCATTATCCACAAATGGAGAATACATGAAAAAGTGGTAAACTTTCCCAGCAGTGGGTTGGTTGACCCAAATTATCCCAAGAGCTCAGCAGCGACTCAACCAAGAGGTCTCAGTTAAAAAAGAGACTATTGGCACCAAGTAGTCCAGCGGTCTAAAGCACTGCCACTATGAACGGGAGGTCACAGGTTCGAACCCCGCTCATGCAGATTTGCCATCAAGCTGACAGTGCTCAGAGGGAGCACAATTGGCCTTGTTTCTTCCCAGTGGTAGATGGCGCTCTCTTCCCACATCATTAAGAGTGATGTCTGCAGCACAGGGCGTCTGTGTGTTAGTCTACGCTCTCCTAATGAGTACGTTGGGTAATTGGCAGTGCAAAATTGGGGAGAAAATGGGAAAAAATTAGACTGGGCAAAAATGGCTTGCATGGTGCAGACTGCCAAGACAAAAACTTAAACAAAAAGGCTTGTCTCACTTTTGCCATAAAACATTGTGATGATCCCCAAGACTTTTGGGAGAATACTCTGTGGACTAACAAGACAAACTTTTTACTTTTTTTAAGGTGTGTGTCCCAGTACATTAGGTGTAAAAGTAACACCACATTTCAGAAAGAGATCATCATAGCTACAGTAAAATATGGCGGGGGTAGTGTGATGGTCTGGGGCTGTTTTGCTGCTTCAGAACCTGGAAGACTTGCTGTGATAAATGGAAGTGAAATGAACTTGGGTTCTGCAGCAGGACAATGATCCATATATCACCAGGAAGTCCACCTCTGAATAGCTGAAGAAAAACAAAGTTAAGACAATGGAGTGGCCTAGTCAAAGTCCTGACCTGAATCCTTTTGAGATGCTGTGGCATGACCTTAAAAAGTCAGTTTATGAAAATGCTTGATTGCAGTTATTGTTGCTAAGGGTGTCCCAACCAGCTATTAGGTTTAGGGTTCAATCACTTTTTCACGCAGGGCCATGTAGGTTTGGATTTTATCTCCCTTAATAATAAACACCTTCATTTAAAAATAGCATTTTGTGCTTACTTGTGTTGTCTATGAATAGTATTTTGATTAGTTTAATGATCTAAAACATTTAAGAGTCACAAACATGCAAACAAAAGAAATCATGAAGGGTACAAACACTTTTTCACACCACTGCACATAAAATATATTTTATACTTTGTTATTTTGTGCCTCACTCTCCCCTACAGTATTATATAAGATTGTAGTTATTACAGTAATAAAGTGATTGAGAACTTTACATTTTGAGTGCACTCTAAATTAGCCATTACTTTTGTATTAACTGCAGCTTATTACAATGCTAATGAGCCAATTAAGTGGCAGGCAAAAGTTTTAAGCAGTTTTGATTTTGGGTATTTTTAAGGAACAGGTTATCCAGCTACTTGAGATTGTGAGGGCTATGCATTCTCCCATCTAGTCTAAATAATTACAGCCAAGCCTATACTTCTGTAGTCCTAACAAAGAACGTAGTCCAATACACCCTATTATATAGTCTGTGGTTCAGTATATCAGTGTCTCTGTGACAGTATAAGAATAAAGTGTGAGACAGTACAAATATAATCCCTGAGTGAGAACATGAGTCTGAGTCTATATGCAGAATTTCTCTCCATGACTCATTGTGTATTTATAACCTGAACTATGTTTGTAAGTTTGCCTCTGTGTGTGTGTTAACGTGTGTGTGTGTTGCCTGGGGAAATTTATCCCACATATGGAAACCCCATTGTTTATTCATGCTTTCTAAATTGAAGTGTGCAATCCCTCTATCCTCCGCTCTCCTGTCCCAGGTGGCTCCAGAAAGATACACAAAAGAAATAGAGGGAAGGAGGAATTAACTGGGAAAAGGGACGGAAAGACAAGCAGAGAGAAGGAGAATTGAAAGAAAAAGAACCGTATTTTTTTCCTCCCTCTCACTCTATTGTGCACAGAGAGAATAATGAGAGCCATTTGTCCATTATAAAGGAACTGAGGGAGGTCTCTTCACTCCAAATCAAAATCCAATCTCTGCTTTAAAGAGAGGGCCAGAAACGTAACAAGCACTGCAGCGCACTATTCTCACCTACAGAGAGACAAAGAAAGAGAATATATATATATATATATATATATATATATATATATATATATATATATATATATATATATATATATATAGCGCTGGAAAAAATGAGACCTCTTAAAAGTGATGAGTTTATTTGATTTCAACAAATTAAAAACCTCTGGAATAGCCATCAAACTAAGCTGAACTGCTTGATTTTTTGCAGCAGGAGTGGCATGAAGTTATCCAAAAGCAGTGTGTAAGACTGGTGGAGGAGAACATGCCAAAATGCATGAAAACTGTGATTTAAAAACAAATAGGTTATTCCACCAAATATTGATTTCTGGACTCTTTGTAAATAATATTTTTTTTTTTTTAAATATGAACTTGTTGTTTTCTTTGCATTATTTGAAGTCTGAAAGCTCTGCATCTTTTTTTGTTATTTCAGCCATTTTATGCGAATAAATGCTCTAAATTACAATATTTTTATTTGGAATGTGGGAGAAATGTTGTCTGTAGTTTATAGAATAAAACAAGAATGTTCATTTTACTCATATACTCATATACCTATAAATAGCAAAATCAGAGAAACTGATTCAGAAACTTTTTTCCAGAGCTGTATACATAGTGTTTACAATTAATCAACTCTCCAGTAAAGTTTTCATAGCAAGTTTTATTTTTTTTTATCATGTTTGCTATCAGATTAAATAAGGACTTGAGCAATAGACAAATGCAAATTACAGCAACATTATTTTTTCTAATATATCAAAATATGTCCTTTTTGTGTTTTCCTCAATGACAAAATTAATCAACCCTTTAAAGATGACCAGTCTCAAGAACTGAGGCCTGCATTCCTTTAGATGTTGTTTGGGGTTCTCATGAATGAGTTGTCCACTCCCTTTTGGAGTAATTTCAGCAGAGCAGTCTTTCTTTGAAAGGTTCAGCAGATGGATGGATGGATGGATGGATGGATACTTTATTTATTCCTAAGGAAATTTAGGCATCCAGCAACACAATACAATAAGAAACATATTCAAACAAAAATTAAAACACAGAAGAATAGAAAATATATGAGGCTATAAAAACTTACTATACAAGGTAAACATATATCTGTAAACGGAGCAGCTCAGTAGATGTTGCAAATGGTTATTAAATAATTAACAGAGCAAATGCAACGTGCAATGACATTGATTATGAAAGTGACTGATGTGATATCGAAATATAATATAAATATGCATCTGTAACAAATATAGTTCTAAAAAGAGAATGTGAATATGTGAATACCCAATCATGAGTAAAGTGTACTTGAATGTAAGTGGGGTAGGGGAAGTGTTAGTGTATATAATTAAGTATCATCACTAACTTTTTAGAATAAATACATTTTACACTAATAACAGTCTTTACAATCTAATATGTTACTTTACAACATGTGTAATGCCCTGCTAAGTGCAGTTCAGCCACTGACCTAGTCTTAGAGTTTCTGTAAAACGCAAAATCCACCGGAGATCCTATGTAAACCTATGTATCCAGGTAGTAGTCCAGGATTGGATTGCTTTTTCTTCTTGATAAGTGGAACCATTATTTACTCAGGTTATATGTGTTTGTATAAACATAACAAATATATTTTTTCACAGTTATGTACAGTTGCGGGTTAGAGTGCCTCACAACTGACCTGTGTTCATGCTCATGGCAAAAAGGGCAAAGTATTTAACCATAGAAACTGCTTTGGTTTGCATCCTTGATTTTTTTTTTTTTTTCAACTTCATTAGTTTTTATTTTTGTTTGATGCTATAGCTGTGTCCTTTGGAGAGACAAAAGTCCAAATATTTCAGAGATCTATTACCTCACAGTGCTGTCACTGAAACCCTCTCTCTGTGCTGGCATCTCCTCACATGTATTTCCCTTTTCCTCCCTTTGCCTTTTTCTTTCCTTCTGATCTGTTTGTTCAGACAGAGTCACATTGCTGCAAATTGTTTGTAAGTAAAGTACAGTGTGTGTCAAATACACAAAATCATCCTCCTGAAGTCCCTTTTTCTTAGCTTCTGAAGCTATGTAGCTGCAGTGATACCAGTAACTAGTGTAGGGCTAACAATAGCTAGCTGAACTAGCTGACATAGCTGGAGCTGAAGCTGATGGTGCTTGTCACATCTGAACTGGTAAAAAGTGAGCCACTGTTGGTCCTCATTAAATTCAGTTTGACAGAACTCTCAGTGAAAAAGTGATAGTCCCGTTTGTGACATAGTGAAATGCAATTTCTGTTCGGGCCGCTAACGCCTGGCCTACACCACAGGAAATTTGAAATCCAAACTGCTGTTGGAAATATAAGAGACCCCACACATGATGGCAGATTCTGCAGATTTTATTTTATTTTTATTTTTTTTACCTTAGGCTTCCTTCAGTCACTTCAGCCCCCAGCTGGGAAGACGTACCCAGAATAAAACCCAGTCACCCACTCACTTCCAGACTATATAGCTTAGCAACCAGTGCTGTCTCTCAGAACCTGAGATCTTACATAGTTCTGTTTTTTTTTCTGAACATCCTTGAACACAGCGGATTACAGTGTACTATTTACTTAAAGGATGCTGTGTTAGTTATGTGTGCAGCATAAAAATAAAACTATTCGATTATTAGGTTTTTTTTAGTGATGAACAGAATTAAAAAACAGAATCTTTCTGCTCTCCTTTCAGATCTGCTCTCACTGATTTTTCTCATGAAACAATCATTCCCTGGCACCAGTGGCGCAAAAAGGGGGTATGCAGCATATGCGACGCATAGGGGCGCTACACTAGAGGGGGAATCGATGCCGGAAAATTATTTCTAGTCGGCATTTTATGTAAGAGCTGTTTGTTCATGTATGATAATCAGCGATGTCAGTAACGCGTTACTTAGTACTCTAATCTGACCCTTTTTTTCAGTAACGAGTAATCTAACGCGTTACTATTTCTAATCCAGTAATCAGATTAAAGTTACTTATCCAAGTCACTGTGCGTTACTTCTGCTCCGCCCCCCGCCAATCACATGCGTCTCGGTTTTTTTAAAACCACTCCTTGCTGCCCTGCTGAGAACAACAGGGTCAGTGTTCAGATTTAAAGTGTTTAAATATATCAGGTCAAGAAAGACTTTTTTTTTTAGTATAAAAACAAGCATTTATGTGAAGTGAAATCAATATTAAAAAAAAATAGTTTAATAGTTTAACTTTAAATGTCTAGATATATATTGTTGATATTAAAAATGCATTTTTCAATAAAGGCAATATTGGCAAACTGGTTATAATTTTTATGTTAAGGCGGAGGGAGGTGGTGTGTGCAGCTGCTGAAAGTAAATAATAAAGTAACTTGTAAAGTAACTTAGTTACTTTTAAAATCAAGTAATCCATAAAGTAACTAAGTTACTTTTTAAAGGAGTAATCAGTAATCAGTAATCGGATTACTTTTTCAAAGTAACTTTACCATCACTGATGATAATACGCGAATCACGGAGCCAGTTCAAGTATGCTGTATTTACAATATAACGGATCATAACAAGTAAGTAAGTAGATGGTGAATCATAAAACTAATAAGGTACAGAACAGGGGTTGCCAACGCTGTTTTTTTTTATATTACATAACTGATATTCTGCATCTAGAAGTATTTTTTTTTGGGGGGGCGCCAATAGTATGTTTGCATACACCTCAAAAAAGTATGTTGTTGCACCCCTGCCTGGCACTATATGGTCTTATAGGTTTTATAGGCCTGTAAACCTATAAGTATAAGTTTCAAACTAGTCTATTGTCATGTAGTTTCTCCAGCACTAAGGCTGGGTGCAGCAGCATTGGCATTAGCCGCTAACTGCAGCCCTAGCTTTTTCGCCGTTTAGAGGTGAGTATATTGGGCTGTAATCTGCTAGCTGATAGTTTCTGGGTTAGTGGAACATTTAGGCTTGCTCAGTCTAGCGCTATAGGGTGGCATTTACTTCCCGCTAGCATATGCTGCTGCACCTAGCCTTAGTGCAAAATATGAAATATCTAAGCTAACTGTAAATAAACCGTGCTCGTTTAAAGAATTTGTTTTTTTTTTTAAGAATTACAGTTTTGTTTACTCGGGCGCTTCCCCATTACAAGAAAAACATGGCAACACCCTTGCTCAAACCCTTGTTTATAATTGGGTGTGCCTTATAGTCTAAAAAGTACTGTACTATTTTTTTAAACAATACTTTTTTTTGCAGTTTACTACCCAGTTTGTTCACTGGATTTTGTATCATTTCCAATTATTCACTTGATCTGAAAAACTTAAATGATAAAAAATAAAGTAGAGAAAATCAGGATTTTTGACCTTTAGAAGTTTTGACCAGCATATATTTATAGGTCAAATAGAAGAACCATTTACTAAGTAGTTTTGTAGGCCTTAAAATATATAGTCACATTTCTACAGGAGTAAAGAAGTCTATAGTTCTAAAGTCTTAAACAAAAGCAAAAAAAAAAAAGTGATTTATCAATGTATTTATGTGTGTGTATGATTGGCCAGAGGTTGCACAGTGATATACCAGTGAGCCACAGAGCTTTGAGACTCCATTAAGTCTTTCAGTTGAACAGTGTAAAATTGGCCCAGTGTAAATGTAGGTCGTTGGAGAGCGCCCAGTGCATTGGCCATACGCCGCAGCCTACAGCATATGTTCCTCTCTCCGGCTACACACGCCCAGCCAACTAAACAAGGCCAATGCATAATGCACGCTCACATGCCTGGCTCAGACCAAGAACCCACATGAAGCATCTTTGAGGAAAAGCCCCAATCAAATATCTGTATTATCAGCACTTTATCTGCTCTCTTTTAACTTTAAATGCCTCATCTTTCCACAAACTGCTCTATAGAATTAGTGCTGGTTATCCGCCTACCCAGATCTCGCACTTCTCATAGGGCACCAAGTGCCCGGGGGAACACAAAAACATCAGGCTTATGAAAAATAATCATAATGAAAGTAATTATAAGAATGTCATAGTCAAAATAAAAATATGTAAAGCATGTTAATAGATATAAGCAATAAAATAGTACGACATTTGCTCAAGAAAAAGATACATTTGTACAAAAGTTTGAGTGCACATCTATACTATGTTTTTCGGTACCTGCATGCATAGTGGAGCTGGGGGCAAAGCTGCTCTCTCTTCTCATGCACCAGAAATACAACTACCTATCTGCAGAACAGTGTAATATTTCACAAATGCAGATCTTTCTCTTATTAAAAATAAAGAACATGTTTTTAGGTTAAATACACGTATATACTTATATTATAACATATTTTATGTTATGTATAGACCAACATTTGAAGTCTTATTAAATAAGAAATTCATGGTTCAAGTTATCAAATTAAACCACATTAGGAATTTGGAAAAATGGCAAAATTAGAAAAAAAAAATATTAGTAGTAATATTTAGACTCCTATAAAATAAGATAAAATAACTGAAGTATTTAAAAAAAAAACTTGTATTATTCATTGTATATGTTTCCAGTAATAATACTGTAAGAATTTGAATTAATGGGATGACTAATGTAGGAAAAGTGCCTTTTTTGTTGTGTATAGACCAGAATTTGGTGTCCTGTAAAACATAAAAACCAAAGGGATATCATGTCACACCTCTAAATTCCTAAATATCTCATTCGCATTTATTCAGGTTATATGTGTCAAATGATTACAGTACTGTATCATTTCAGAGTAATGGGAAGTCAAACTTAGAAAATGTGTCTTTTTTGTTGTGTATAAACCAGATTTTGGAGTCCTATAAAACCAGCAAATCAAACTGTTATCAACTGACACCATCAAATCCTTGAAGAGGCCTTTCTATTCTGTTAATGACATAAGTATTAAGTTATATCACTGTGGAACTTTTGAGTAATAAGAGGTCAAACCTGGGAAAGGTGTTTATTTGGTTGTGCATTAGCCAGATTTTTGAGTCTTATAAAATCAGCAATTTAAACCCCTAAAAAGTGACACCAACAAATCCTTGAAGAACTATTAATGAAATACAAAATTATATTACTGTAGCATTCTGGAGTAATAGGAGGTCAAACCTAAGAAAAATGGTCTTTTTGGTTTTGCCCAAACCAGATTTTGGAGTTTTATAAAATCAGCAAGTCAATCTGTTATCAAGTGACTCCATTTGATTTTTGAAAAAGCCTTTCTATACTATTAATGAATTGAGTATAAAGTTATATCACTGTAGCATTTCAGAGTAATGGAAAGCCCAATTTAAGAAAAATGCCAGTTGGGTTTTGCATAAACCATATTTTGGAGTCTTATAAAACTAGCAAATTAAACTGCATTTTTAAACTATTAACTCTCATTTTATGTTCATTTGTCAGGAACAGCAATTGTGTTCTGGGTCTGGGTAACATAACAAGAGGGTTAATGAGATAAATATAACGTTAAATTACTGTAGCATTTTTGAGTAATGTTAAACCAAACTTATGAAAAATGCCTTTTTTGGTTTTGCATAAACTAGAAAAAAATCTAACTCTTACTATGTGACACCAACAAATACTTAAAAGAAGCCTTACTTTACTATTAATGACTATACAAGGGTTGGGCAATGAATCTGAAACACCTGGTTTTAGAACACAATAATTTATTGTGGTGACAGACCTGCGGTGGAAACAGGAGAGTTGAGGTGCACATTGAATTCTGTCGTGATTTGGTCAGCCGTTTTATGTTTTTTTAGTTAGCACCCAAACATCCCTTTCAGACAGCTTCCTCTTACAGCGTCCACAGTTAATCCTGTTGGATGTGGTTGGTCCTTCTTGGTGGTATGCTGACATTACCCTGTATACCGTGGCTCTTGATACATCACAAAGACTTGCTGTCATGGTCACAGATACGCCAGCAAGACGTGCACCAATGTCACCCATAATGTTGTGTGCATTGCAATATTTTGAGCAAAACTGTGCTCTTACCCTGCTAACTGAACCTTCACTCTCTTACTGCTCTTACTGGTGCAATGTGCAATTAATGAAGACTGTCCACCAGACTGCTCCAATTTAGCCATGAAACCTCCCACACTAAAATAACAGGTGTTTCAGTTTCATTGTTTAACCCCTGTAAGTATCAGGTTGTATTACTGTCGCGTTTTTTGGAGTAATTAGAAGTCAAACCCAAGAAATGTGTCTATTTGTTTTGTGCTTAAGGCAGTGTAGTGTAATGTGTTACATAACTACGTAATTAATTATGTAATGACAAATAGTTATGTAACGCAAATCAAATATGTAAGGAAACAGCAGAACTAAGGCTGGACTTGTGAGGGTTTAGATCTGAAGCGCTGAAGCTGAGTGTAGATCATTGCTCTCATGCTGAGCAGGTGTAAAACCCCAGGGCATCACGGCTGGCAGGCCTCAGCCTCTGTTCCCAGCGCTTCACCTCTGCCATTTTCCAATTAGGATCTTCAGTGCGGGGGAACGGGGTGCAGCAGAGGAGAAGAGTGGCAGGGTATCGTTAGTGATACGTACAAAAGAAGCGGGAGATAATTGTGTGCCCCTGCAATTTACAAAGACAGCGTTCAGGGGAAGAAAAGGAATTAAATTCTTTCTGTTCACTGGCACACACCAATTTAGGAGCTATAGTTTTTAATTAGATGAGTCACCACACAGCCCAGCTCACTAAGAGCCCGGGGAAAGAGCGTGTGTGCGTACTGTGTGTGTGTGTGTGTGTGTGTGTGTAGACTCATATCATCCATGTCCAATTTTGATGAGAAAAATATCTTACTGCACAAACCAGCATCAATATTACAGTCATTTGCAGACAGGAGCAATTCTCCGCTGGGTCAATAGGTCACCAATGGGTCAGTACACACTCGCATACAAGTCCTAACTAAAGGTGAATCTCAACTGAGAATGAATGCCTTCTCCATTCCCCTCTCCTCCATTCTCCACTCCACCACCCAGATATCGACTGAACGCTGCCATCCTTAAAGATCCATCAGTTCTTTTAAAGGTGCCTGGAGGAATACAGGAGACACAAGCTTCTACAGGGAGGACACACATGTTTATCATACTTGAAGGTCTTTTCATCGCAGCACAGGATTTAGGTCCGGGGCTTTTTTTTTTTTTCAGCTCCAGCCTGTGTGTATTTTTTTTTAGGTAGCTAAGAGTAAGAGAGCATCTATGGTTTAACAGGGATAAAAAATAATACAATTGTTGAAAAGTTTTAAAAATGATAGTATCTAAATACAGTTTCTGAAAGGGTCTACAGTGGCTTGGTACCATTAGTTTATTTTAGGGACTGTCTACAAATAACAGTTTTTGCTGTGTTTTTGGAAAGGTATTATATCTACAAACTCCTATACTTCAAATACTTCAAATGGCTTCACCTTTTTTCTAAAGGGATCATTTACAAATTACAGCACTTGATTTCTGAACTGTTTTTGGAAAGGGACCATCTACGAATTCCAATACTTTGTTTCTTTTAGGGACCATCAACAAGTTATAGTGCCTCTTTCAAAAAGGAATCATCTGCAAATGACAGCAGTTGATTTCTGAATTGTTTTAAAAAGGGATCATCTACAATTTCCAATACTTTGTTTCTTTTAGGCACCATCTACAAATTACAGCACCTGTTTATAGAAAGGGATTATTTACAAATAATAGGCCTTGGTTTCCAAACTGTTTTTGAAAATGGATCATCTACAAATACCAATACTTCTTTCTCTTAGGCAGCATCCATTTTTTAGAAAGGGATTATCTACAAATGATAGCCCTTGGTTTTGTTCAATTGTTTATTGAAAAGTGATCATCTACAAACTCCAATAATTATTTGTTTTTAGGTTACTTTTTACAAATTACAGCCCTTGTTTTCTGATTGGTTTTTGGGAAGGGACCATCTACAAACTCCAAAACTTTGTTTCTAACAGGGACCATGTCCAAATTATATCACCTTTTTTCATAAAGGATCATCTACAAATGACAGCACTTGTTTTCTAAATTGTTTTTGGAAAGGGACCATCTACAAATTACAGCACCTGTTTATAGAAAGGGATTATTTACAAATAATAGGCCTTGGTTTCCAAAAAGTTTTTGAAAAGGGATCATCTACAAATATCAATACTTTGTTTCTCTAAGGCACCATATACAAATTATAGCCCTTTTTTCAGAGAGGAATCATCTACAAATGACAGTACTTGTTTTCTAAATTGTTTTTGGAAAGTAAGCATCTACAAATTACAGCACCTGTTTTTGGAAAGGGATCATCTACAAATTCTAATGCTTTGTTTCTTTTAAGGACTATTTACAAGTTACAGCACCTTTTTACAGAAAGTAATTATCTACAAATGTCAGCACTTGGTTTATGAATTGTTTTTGAAAAGGGACCATCTACAAATCACAATACTTTGTTTCTTAAGGAACCATGTACATATTATAGCAACTGTTTTTGAAAAGGGGTCATCTACAAATGACAGCACTTGTTTTTCAAATAATTACTGAAAAGGGATCATCTACACATTCCAATGCTTTATTTCTTTTAGGCACTATCTACAAATTACAGCACATGTTTTTGGAAAAGGATCTTCTACAAATGAGAGCCACTTACATAAGGGACCCTAAGTATACAAATAAAAATGCCTAATACCCTACCCTTTCTGAATGCACACTCCTGTGCACTATTCCAAGTGGATAATGCTCGTCCATATACAGCTGTTATCTCAAGAGTTTGCCTTGAAGACACAGATACTGTGCCATGGCCAGCTGCATCCTCAGACCTACACCTGTTTTCAAATGCGTGGGATGCTATTGGACGTGCTTCAGCACTTCACCCCTACAGCACATTCTGCAGGAACTCAGAGAAAATATTCAAAATGCATGGAACCATTATAAACCTGTAAAAGTCCATGTGGAGACGTCTGCCATGGTGCGGAAAGTGATGACTGAGTGAAGGACATCTTATTTATTTGGTAAACATGATTGACATTGATTCCTCTGTCCTCGCATCTTATCTTGGCATCTCTCATGTCCTCAGGAGGATGGGCAAAGACGTGTGTAAATGATGGTAGGAAAGGAAAAAGGTTGCACTATTAAAGATATGGGAGGAAGTACAAATATTTGAAAAATACACTGTAAAAAGAGTTTGTACAACACTGACTAATGATTCTGGGTACTTTAGAGTACCCAATTTACCTGGTCTCCCTGTTTTTGGACTGTGGGAGGAAACCCACGCAAACAAAATGAGAACATGGAAACTCCACCCAGATAGAGACTTGAACCCAAGACCCCAGTGCTGGGAGAAGAACGTGCTAACCACTAAGCCACAATGCCTCCCACTTTACCAACTGTTTAGGTAACTTTCACATAATTAACACTTACACAAGTGGTATTACTTACCAAATACTAAAATTAAGATAGTCATATCATATTTTATAACATGCAGTACCAGTCAAAAGTTTGGAAACACCTTAAATTTAGTGGTTTTAGTAGTTCATTCAAACTTTGAAAAAAAAAAAAACTATTTATTAATTATTTAGTAAGCAAACCAGAATATGTTTTAGATTCTTCGAAGTGGGTATCTTTTGGTTAGATGGCAGCTTTATACATCTTGGCTGGATTTTCCCAGTCAGATTTTTGAGGTAGGGTCACCTGGAATTCAGGCTTTCAGTTAACAGCTGTGCTGAACTTATCAAGAGTCAAGCGTTAATTACTTGAATTTCTTGTTCTCTTAATGTGTTTTAGAGTATCAGTTGTAACGTTATAAAGAGGTAGAGTTGGTATACAGTGAATAACCCTATTTGAATAATTAGATAAGAGCCATCTAAATGCTTTACAGAGTATTTTGATTTGTTTAACACTTTTAAGTTACTACAGGATTCCTTATGTGTCCCTTTGTAGTCTGGATGACTTCAGTATTAATTTACCATGTAGGAAAGAGAAAGAGAAAAAAAATGAATGAGAAGGTGTGTCCAAATTTTCGACTGGTACTGTATTTAAATTGAAAAGAGCTGTAAAGATTAACATGCTACATGTTTTACACAACTAATTAGCCATGCCAGCTATTTGTGTACTGTGTTCTGTTCACATACAATCTCAAATGGCTAAATCTCTAAAGGCTCTTTATTCCCCATGTAGTGCACTATGTTAATCCAGAAATAACATCTGCTAACCCAACTAATTATTAATATGTCCAATAAAAAGCCATTTTTAGTCAGTCACATTAACATTTAGTGCTCTCTTTGGTTGTAAAGCTTGTGACTCATGTTTCATGACATGTAGAGCGCTGTGTATAGGGAGTTGTAATGACTGATTTGAGGAGGAGTTTATAACGCGCAGTGAAGCATTATTATCGCCATTAAGACAAAGAGTGGTCAGTAGTGACGTCAACCTTGAACCACTACTAAGATCCGTAATCTTAATTTATTCAGAGTGCCAGGTTTCAACACATTGCTTCAAAATGAAAAAGTTACATCACACTGTTTTAAAATGATTCAAATCTTCTCCAGCATTTCAGTACGAGCCTCAGGAAGTGAAAGCTGCTGATCTGTGAATTTATGGATCTAGTTTTGACACAAAATGCTTCTAAATGAGTTGAGTTGGAAAACCTTTATTTCAGCACAAAAATGCTTATTTCAAAACAATAACATCATGCTTGTTTTCTATTACTGTATTTAGTTTATTAAACCAAAGAAAAAAATAATATGTCAAAAAATTTGGTAACACTTTCTATGAATGTCATCTTTATTAGACTCTATAACTACATTCATAATATATTATAATGCATTCATAAGGCATTATAAACATGGCTATAAATATTTATAAAAAATGCATAACCCACTATAGCCATGTTTATTAAGCATTATGACTTGTGATCATAATACATTATAAGCTATGCTTATTATATACATGTTAAAATAGTTTATATCAATCGTTAAAAATCTAGTCCCACAATGAAAGTCTGTCACTTTACTTAGAGCGCACAAAGACCTGTTATAATACATTACAATTGACTATAACTAATATTATATTCAAGACAAGTATAATTCATGAGTGGTTAAAAATATATTTATAGGATTACTGAGGGTGTGTTTATAAGTTGGAAGCTGTTTTAGATACAAGTCTACAAGCTGGGACTGAGTTTCTTGGTATTGACATATAACTTTATAAACACAGCTATTAATGCTTTATAATCACAGTTCATGATGCACAATAAACATGGCTACGATGAATTATAGAGTTTTATAAATATGTACAGCCATGTTTATAATGTCTTATGAATGCATCATAATATGTTATGAGTATGTTTATAGAGTCTTATAGAGATGACATTCATAGAAAGTGTTACCAAACAATTTTCCCCAATTATCTATGAATGGAGCTCATGAATTTGATGGTTGAAGTCACTTAGAGTGGTCTGTAAGAGAGATGTTGCTGTTTTGACCAATGAGATGACCACTGATTGGTCACCAGATGAATTGGAGCATTTTACAAGATCAAATCGTTTATTTATTTGATTCCAAAAGTCCAACTTGTGCCATTACTAGCGGTCAAGGAAAAGACAGGCAGGCACAACACAGGTAGTTCTATAATCCAGGTCAAAATTAGGAAATTAAAAAGAAAATCACCAAAATAATAAAACTGAGGTTCTTTCAAAGGAGTCTTTATCAATCGATTGATAAGTAATAAGTAATAATTTGTGTCTGATGAGCTTAGCTTAAGCACACTGGAGCACATGGCCTGTCTATGTGCAATTTCCACAGAGCAAAATCTTTTTCTGAGGTCCTCAGAAATCTCTTTTGTTCGTGCCATGATACACTTCCACAAACATGTGTCACTTTGATAGATGCCTGATCTTTAAATAAAACAGGCTCCGCCCACTCACACCTGATTGTAATCACATTGATAAAAAAAAAAAAACTTTACTTTCACCTTTAAACTAACTGCTATTCCTAGAGGTTCACATACTTTTGCCACTCACAAATTTGTAATATTGAACCATTTTCCTCAATAAATAAATGAGCAATAAGATTTTTTGTCTTGTTTATTCAATTGGATTTTCCTTATCTACTTTAAGGACATTTCTTAGAAAATCTCATGTTTTAGGTCATATTTATGCAGAAATATAGAAAATTCTAAAGGGTTCACAAACGTTAAAGCACCACAGCATCAACTTGTTTTGGTGTGTACTATTAATAATTTCATCTCTTACCTTAAATGTAAAGTTAACTTACTGTTTTGCTTACTGTGCTAACTGTCAAATTACAAAGACACTACTTTTTGATGTTTAAGTTTTAGCTTTTGATAACCAATATACTCATGTCTTTAACCTTTGCTGGTCCCGGTTAGTTGTTAGTGGGCCAGGCATCTAAGGTATTGATATACAAAAAGAAAGAAAGAAAGAAAGAAAGAAAGAAAGAAAGAAAGAAAGAAAATACTAATATTAGTAGCAATAATACTAGGATAAAGCAACTGCATAAGTTAAAGATGATACAGTTACATTGGAGCTGGAATTAAATAACTGTATATATTATAGATATAAAACATTACAGGGTCTTTATATATATACTGGACTTCTTTTAATAATATTGTTGCCAACTGGGATTTCAGACATAATTTCTTCTTAGGAGTGATTGGAGAATAAGGCTCATTAGTTACATGCATTGATTAGAACATGCTGACAGTGTTACTCTGACTGATTAACTTGTTTTTGATCATCGCTATAACAGAATGCAGAGCATACAAGTCAAATTAGAACAAATACGACAAATAATTGTGATTATTCATAATTAACCAGAAAAACTAATGTGATTAGTAATGATTTCGGAACGAATTAGTTTGACAGCATGCTCATGAGAATAAGAAGACACTGAAAATGATCATTGCATTTTTTTCCCCCTGATGGCTGTTGCAGCTTCAGAAGCAGACACACAGCAGGTATTTTTACTCTCACAGTCATAAATGTCATTCTATTCTTATACAGTCATACAGTGACATCACCCTAGGCATACAAAAGCTTGGAAATGAACTAAAAGGGTCGGGAATTGTCAACAGCCAGCTGAAAGTGAACAGGAATGAACAGGTTAGACAGCTGGAGAACAAGAAAAGGTCACCAACGGTACCTTTCTAATGGCTCAGATACATATAAATGTCCTTGTTTATTTGATTTCCAAACATAATAAAACATTACAAATCTGTAAATGCACTAAAAAGATGTGTTGGGACTCACAGACAGCACCATTTTGTCTGTCTCACCTTTGTCGAGCTGTCTAATCATCGGATTAAAGGGAACGTTCTGGGCTGAGGACTTACAGGATGTTGACTTCAAAGCCTGGTTGCCAAAAAACACACCCAGTGCGTCTTCTCTGTTTAGATCTACTACAGAGAGAATGCAGAGCTTAAAACGTTCAGGGCTTAAAAAGCATCAAATAGCCAAAACCCAACACTGTGTCGCAGAGCAAAACAGCACATTGCATTTAATCCTGAATTATGCCACATGTCTTATTTTATTTATTATTTTCTGTAATGTTCCTGCCACTGTTTTTTTTTTGTTTTGTTTTTTTGCATTCTGACATATTTGCTTGGTATGATGGAAATCTAATTTAATGTGTTTGGAGAGCAATTCGTGTTGTAGGATTACAGAGGAGCACAAGGTCCCCACAGAAACAAGCAAATAACAGCATTGTTCACTGTGGCAGAAAACCCGCTAACCTGTGGCGTACAGTATTTGTTTGGCCCGAGTCATTTGTCATTTTGGCGTTTTGTTTCCTGAGCAGCTGACAGTGTACACATGCTAGCCTTAATGCACATGGTCACACAGGGTGAAAGCAGAAGATGAGACAGTAGCTGGCAGCCTAGGACAGCCACGGTTGTTCAGAATGGGCATTTTAGCAATTAAATGACATTTCCTGTTAGTTAGTAACTTACAATCAGCACAAACTCAGTGTACACTGATGATTGATTGTGTGTTTGTGTGGCTATTTATTTAGTATTTACGAATGGACGGGATATTCGTTTTTTCAGAGCGGTCCAATTAAAGGCATTAAACTGCAAGTTAATTTCTGTAATAATAATAACTATTGCACTTTATCTGAATTATGGGATTATATTATCTATTATACTGTGCCTTTTCCCTCAACAAAAATTATAAAATGTAAAATTATTTTGACTATTTATCATATTTAAAAAAAAAACAGACTACACAGATATCACATTTTAGCTTATTTGTATGTTTTTTTCATGTCCTGTCATGCATGTGTCCACCTCGTCAGGGTGGACATTTTTTTTTTTGTTTGGAAATTGGCTATTTAATAAAACATGATAATAATAGTTGTGACCTTGTTCTGTTTCAAATTTAGATTTTCTAAAATAAAAAAATATTTTAATTATTATGATAGTTAATCACAACAGTGTGGTAAGCCCAAGCTTTGCATCAGCTAGGTATGGAGACGGCATGAGAAACATAAAGAAAAATTAATATTATTAACTGCTGAACATTCAGCATGTGTCTTCAGTCTCTCGAAAATTAAACAGTGTGAAGGTTGCGATGTCACTGACCTTGTCAAACGTGGTTACATTCTTAAAGGTAGGGTTATGCAACATGTAGAATTGAGTTGAGAATGATCCCTAAATTCCAATTAAATGAGGTCGCAGGTTCGAACCCCCGCTCATGCAGCTTTGCCATCAAGCTGCCGGTGCTTAGAGGGAGCAAAATTGAATCGGATGAATCGGAACCTAGCCGCTGTGCTTTCCTCCGAACGCGCTAGCTGCTCAGGCAGTGATTCATCCGCAGCAGCTCGAAAAAAGGGGTGATTGACTTCACACGTGTCGGAGGAGGCGTGTGCTCGGGGATGGGGACGCACAAAGGGGTGGGACAATTGGATATCCAAATTGGGAGAAAATGGGGAAAAATCAGAAATAAAATTATTTAAAAAAAAAATTCCAATTAAATTATTGTACTTTAATTTAAATTGAAAATCCAAACAGAAAGTGGAATGGATTTTTGTCATCTGACATGCAACCCGAAATTAACATCTAGTGACTTGTAATTCAAATAGCAGAAAATAGAATTAGAATTCCATGAAATTCAAAGAAATTCCTAATATATATAATTAAGATGTATTTACCACCTACAATTTACATGATATTTTACATATACGTACAAGATAAATTTCATATATTCAGATATTATTGTATGGATCAAAAATTAACATTAAAAACATACTTTATTTGCGATTACTGATTGGACAGCACTTTCTATCCTAGAATTTTCATGCTTTATTAAGATCTTCAAATTAGTCATCCACACATTTGTCATATTTAGTGCATTTTTTTTTTTGTGAATGGTCAGTAGTGCTCAGTCCAGTCCAGGACCCGCATTCTCCCCCAGTGTGGGAGTTCTCCACGGGGCAGAACTAGAACCAGATACTGAGACCAAATTGCTGAACAAAAACTTCCCTGCAGGGCCTTTAATGACTCTCTCAATTACAAAATACAACAGAATCAATCCAGCACAATAGTCTGAATGACTTCTCCGCTTTCCTGAGAGTTGCCGGTCCCGTGCTGGCAGCCCACATTGCAGCTTAGTAGCCTGAGAAGTTCTAGTGGAGGCAAAAATCTTTTAAAACCTCCTGTGGGCAGCACAGGACCAGGCAGAACTAGAACCAGAAAAAAATATTAAAGGAAATGTTGACCATTAGATGCAAAAATATTACACTGTAATGCAATTTAATTAAGCAATAATAGACAAGATTCGTGCTATAATAATTCCGTCAATATAACATGTTATAGCACAAACCTCTGGTGTATTATTGTGATTATACCGCAGTTCCATTATCACTGTTTATTGGGAGACTTCGCGTTAAAGAGGACAAGAAAATATGATCCATTTGGCTATAAAAACTATTTTAACTGCCAGTCAAAATAGTGCCATTGCTGCTCTGTTTGTAGCTGCGCTGTTTCGTTTGTAAGCGCTGCATTGTTGCTACGTTACCTGTATGTGAAGGAGTAACACATGAAGATTTTCAGTTACAGTGCATTACCAGCTGACAATGTCACTCATAAAACGCCTCTCAGCCAATTACATTGCAGGGTCGGAACTAACTGTGGTATAATAAATGATAATTGCATTTACCAAAACATTGTTTAATTTGATTACTTTGAAATGAAAATATTGCTAACTACCTAACATAAATCAGCCTTGAGGCTTGCTTAAAGTTAGTGTCTGTGCTTCAATTACATATATAAAAAAAAACAATTGCTGTTAAAAGTATCACCTTCTTACTGATATGTGATGAAATCAAATCAAATCAAATTCCGGCAGCATTGATTCAATTTAAATTCTAATTTATTAGAATTTAGAATTTATTAAATTGAATTAAATTCTGAATTTTGCACAACATTAAAGCTTAAAGGGGTAGTTATCGCAAGATGACAAGGTGGATGTTAAAACAGCTTTATATGTTCATGAAAAAAAAAACTAAATGACCAATTAAAATGCTTAAATTAAGAAAGGTTTAAGAAAATAATAAAATAAAATAAAATGTGTTATTTTTGAGTTAAAAATATCATTAAGCATAACAAGGCAGCTCTGTGGATGTAGCAAACACATCCACTTCAAAGAAAACTGAATAAAATGGACAAAAAATATTTTAAAGTGAAGGGTAACATTCCCCTATACGTGCAGTAACATCTTCATTCCGATTAAATCATGACGAATTTATTATTAAACTGTGTTCATATGAAATTTACACTTAAATTATTGTATATCCTGGACACAAAAGGCATACTTTGATATTGAGTCAGCAGTAAATGGATACTCTATATCATGTACTCGGACTGGAAGTGCAGAAGGTCATTGTTACTGCAGTTTCCAGAGCTCACCTGCCAGTTTTTATACCTGAACCTGGCCTGTAACACAAGGTTGCAGATTTTTTATTTAATTTATTCAATTATTTTAAGCTGTTTTTAAGTGGATGCTTGCACTGTGTGTGAGATATAGCAATCAGCCTGGGGCTGTATATTCTGGATTTCATGGGTTTCCAGTGAACGCACAATGTATTGGGGTAAGATACAGTACGCGTGGCCGAAGCCGCTGTAAAACAGACTCCCATTATTGCAGAAATAATGCTAGCATGCAAAAACCATGGAGGCATGTTAGCTTCCCATAAAGCACACAGGGGGTGAAATTGTGTTGAGGAAAACTGGCCAAACTTTTCTTTCCTAACCTTCAGATCTGATCATGACTTCCAGTAACATACCTCTCCACTCCTCTCCACCCCTGCATTTAATTTACTGTATATATAAAACAAGTTGCTGCAACAATCATCTTAGCTGACAGCTGCTTTGTTGTTTTTTTTAATGTATAAATATACATAAGATATTTAGCATTTAGCACTTTTGGGAATTTGCATAAACGATGATAGATGCATTGTAATTTACATAATTTCGTATGCATAAAAAATTGAAAGTCCTATAGGCGAACGTCTTTGTGCAGTGCTTTTGGTTTGTGTGTGTGTGTGTGTGTGTGTGAGAAAGTAAATTCTCTCAACTTTACTGATAAACATTCTGCTCTTAGAAAGTAAAGGTAGAAGAGGTGCCTCTTATTCAGTAAATGCATTAACATGCACTTCATATTCCTATTCATGCACTTCAATTCAATCCACTTTTTTGTATGAAGTTGGGTAAAATAATGGGATCTGTAGGGTAATATTTATTTTTTTATTTGAAACCGGCCAACAGTCTCACAGAATAAGATGTGATGTAATTTCACCATATAAACTAATAAAAAATAATTAATAAAAAAAGGGTTAAACAAACCAGGATATGTTTTACATTTTCTTTCCTGCTTACATGAAAGCTTTGCACCTACAGTACTGGCTGCATTTTCTCAAATCAGCTTTATGAGGAAGCGTCACCTGGAACGTTTTCAGTTAACAGCTGTGCTCAACTTGTCAAGAGTTAATAACTTGAATTTCTTGCTTCTCTTAATGTGTTTGAGAGCATCAGTTGAAGAGAGTAAAAAGTTGTGAAGAGGTAGAGTTGGTGTACAGTAAATAACTCTATTTGAATAATGTTCTAACCCATATTATGTCAAGAACTACTCAACTAAGCAAAGAAAAAAATACTTTAAGAAATGAAGGTCAGTCTATCTGAAAAAAAAAAAAAGAAATTTTAAAATATCTTCAAGTGGAGCCGCAAAGACCAAAGACCATCAAAATTGCTATGATGCTATGATGATGCACAGTATAGGATCATCAGTTACCAGCCTCAGAAACCACAAGTTAACAGCTCCCCAGATAAAAACACCTAAATGCTTCACAGAGTACTCTGGTTTGTTTAAGACTTTTAAGCTACTACATGATTCTTTATTTGTTCCTTCTTATTCTGGATAACTATTAGTATTAATTTACAATGTAGGAAAAAAAAAAACATTGAATAAGAAGGTGTGTTCAAATTTTTGACTTTGATTTTTGAACATGATCACTTATTTGTACCACTGTATGTTTTCATGCCGTGTCTCAGACTGAGAAATCAATCTGAGAATACTCTGGTTACAAGTATAGTACAAAGGCCCTGGGAAGTACCATTACTGAGTAATAAGGCTCTATTTGTCAGATTTTTAGAAATGAATCTTTTGTAAAACAGATCAGTTTAATATAAAGAGGTCATTTTTACCTAAGATTTCTTAGTATATTACATAAAAAGTGCATGTTCTGTTGGCTTGTTTTTTTTTTTTTTTTTTTTTTTTTTTGCATAATCCACTTAATTTACTTACCATCAGGGTGTGGTCTTGCCAACAAGGGCAACTTTCCCTTGAGTAGTCAGTTATATTTTCTAGAATAGTTTACTGTCTGTACACAGTAATGATGGCTAAAAGAGCAAGTTTTCATTTTCTTCAATGTATAAGGGTGATTTGATTTCATACTGGCTGAGAGATGCAATGCAATGAAAAAAAATGTAAATCTTTTGGCAATAAAAACTGCTTATATTGCATAATTCTATAAATATTATCTAAATACCCAAGGAAGTAGCCCTGGTTGGCAATACTATGTACTGATGATGAGCTAGGGGTGGTGTGACAAATAAATAGCATATTAGATGGCCACATATATACACTACAAATCAGTTAAAGAAACTCAGAGTTTATTCCAAAAGACAGATTTGGCTAAATACTGGGCCACCACTGCTCGCACATAGTGTTCTTGTGTTAACTTGGCTTCAGGTAACATTAGCAGTAGCTTGAAACTCACTGAATTTCAGTTGATTGTTAAGCTTCTCTTTCTGCCAAACTCCCTGCAAACTCATTCCAACATCAGCTGCAACAGTTTCCACAAAACAAGTGTGATGAAACAGCCAATCAAAACACCAATAACGTGTGATTACATCGAGCCGTTTGATTTCAATCAGCACATGACAAGAGCTGCTTATGTTGCTTATTGTTGCTGTGGTTAGCTTTAACTAACTAATTAGCCAATTACCATTAGCATGACAGCTGTTTGAACAGTTGCTTGTGCTAGCAGTCATTATGCCTTGTTCTCCTGCTGTATCCTGATGTATAGTATGTACTCAAGTTATTCATTTTCTAAACAATTTCCTGCTTCTGAATGTCATGACCGAAAAAAAAAGAATAATTTGTATAAAATGAGCTCCTTGCATGTCCTCCTAGTATTTTATGTATTACATTGTTTAGCAGACCAAGCTAAAATGCTTCATGAAATGCTTCACTTTACTGGTGGTACTTTGGTTGAGACTTTTTTTTTTTATAGGTTAGGTAAGGTTATGAAGGGTTATGAAAGGTTATGTAGGTTTAGGGGGATTGTGTTATATGTGCAAGTTTGAATTAAAAACAGTGGTTCTGGTGTGGTTGGGATGGAGGGTGAAAATGAGCTTTGTTGGTGGAAAAACTGAACAGTGGGTTCCCATATTGTTTTACTCAAATATATCAAATATAATGCTGTGAAAAAGT
Source organism: Astyanax mexicanus (assembly GCF_023375975.1). Taxonomy (NCBI): domain Eukaryota; kingdom Metazoa; phylum Chordata; class Actinopteri; order Characiformes; family Acestrorhamphidae; genus Astyanax; species Astyanax mexicanus. The sequence goes on along the minus strand of NC_064409.1, from coordinate 34,878,128 downwards.
GTTTGCCCCCTACAGATTTCTTTTGCTTTTGCTTCTTTATCATACTTAATTTTTTTAGATGTAACAAACACATTTTAATATCAGACAAAGATTACCTAAGTAAATATAAACAGCACTTTCTAAACAATGATTTAATTTATTAAGGGAATAATCTATCCAAATCTGGCCATATCTAGCCCTCTGTGAAAAAAGTATTTGCCCCTAAAGCTAATAACTTGGTTGTGCAACCCTTGGCGGCAACAACTGCAACAACTGTCAAGCTTTACTGATAACTGGAAATGACTCTTTTACATCTCTGTTCAGAAATTTTGGCTCCACTCTTCTTTGCAGAATTGTTTTATTTCAGCCACATTCGAGAGTTTTCAAGCATGAACAGCTGGTGTGCTTTGTTTGGATCATTGTCCTGTTGCAGAACCCAAGTATACCTGAGCTTGAGGTCACAAGCAGATGGCTGGATATTCTCCTTCAGGATTGTCTGGTAAACAGCAGAATTCATGGCTCCATCTATTACAGGAAGTTGTTCTAAAGAAGACCATCACACTTCCCCACCATCATGTTTGACATTTAGTATAATGTTCTTTTTCTAAAATGATGTATTACTTTTATGCCAAATCTAACATAGGATTCTCAAACATCACTCGTCCCTTCACTGTAACTCCTTAGCAGTTTACCCAAACATCAGGAATATAATCCTTATGTAATGTCTTATCCTAAATAATCTAATCTATCTGCTCCAAAGATAGTCTGGGCTTCAAATACACCATTATTGTATGATCTTCAGACATAGCAATAAATATACATTGATATTTCTGCATCATCATACATTTGGTGTTTGGAAAACAGGTGGACATAAAACCTGAGGGACTTTGACAAGGGCCAGACTGTTAGAGACAGACGACTCAGTCAGACAGTCTTTAAAACAGCATGTATTGTTGAATGAGGCCAATCAAAAGTCTGGAATCCTGATGACTCTAATTGGTGAATATGTCACACCTTAATCCTCTCCTCTCTCAACACAAGCCCTGCAACACTGGCAGCCGCCAGCCTACAAACCACTAAAACATGTTTAGTTCCTACATTCCACATATCCCTAATACCCCAAGGACTTCATATACTCAGACAGTGTTGTTATGCACTGTAAAACCTTGCCAATTTGTTTGTGCAGTCTGAGCTTTGCTTATTTATTTTTTTTCACCAGACTAGATAAGACTCTGTTTGTTTATTCCGTCTTTAAGCCTCTTTACGCTTTAATATTTCTGTCTGCTTGGTTTCTGACTATTGCCTGCACAGCTCTGCTTTTGTCTGAAACTTTTCTGAGCGTATCACACAATACACATTTCAACTTCTACAAGAAAACAGTGAGACTTATTCACTAAAGTACTCCAGACAACTTCCTACATGTATTGTAGGATCTGGTAACTGATGGATCCAGTTGTGCTCAAAAATTTAACATATCCCAAAAAAAATAAACTGTGAAGATAAAAACGGTGTTAATTTATATATATATATATATATTTTTAAGCTGTATTAGATCTTCAGTCTTTAGTGTGGTACCCAGTTTCAGTTTTTAGCTTGATAAAAATTATACAAATAATAATATTTCAGATTCATTGACCTTGGCTCATATTCTGTGAGGAACATGAATCAGAAAACTATAGTTTTGGAAAAAAAAAAAACTTTCTTTATTTGTACATTTACTGTTTTTTTGTGTTTATTAATGTGATTTAACAAAGATAAAATGGAACAAATTTAACAAACATGTTGTTAATACTACTTATAATTGGGATGAAGCAAACATCTGCTGAGTATTAAAAAAAATAACAGTTTGAATTTTTTTATTGAAAGCTCCAAAATAAATGAGTCCATTAGATCCAGAAATGCTTTTTTTCTAACAAAAAACGAATGCCATATATGGGTTAATAATGGTTGGTGGATGAGGCCCATATACTTCTGACATTTCAGTTTGGGTCAGGTGTAAAAGGTGCTAGGAAACATTGTCCAGACCAAAGGACCAAAATTGACCAAATCATGTTTCAGTTCCTGTTCCTGTTTCCATTAATTTGCTGTGTAGAATTAAATCTTTTTAATGGATTTCCACGTAGGTGGAACATTTTCAGTAGCAGGATCATGACATGAGAGTAAAACGGTACAGTATTAATGGTGCTGGTATGAATGGGATTTTACCCATGTCAGTGTCACTGCACACAGAACTATCCCAGTAAGAACATGGGGATATTCCTGAAAGCAGGCTCTCTCTATAAACCCGACTTGTTTCTAAAAGTCTGGCTCATTTTTGTCCATTACGAATCCACAAAAAAAAAGCTAATCTTGAGCCAGTCCGCTTTGTGGCTGGATAAAGCTTAGGCTCAGCTCAGCTTGATCCATTCTATTGGACAAACTGCACAATGTCACATGTTCACAGGTCTGTCCAAAAGCATATGTTGCCATAGGGACAGTGCGAGGCTTGAGATTAGCTTCTTTCATGGGACTGAAATTGGCTAAAAATTGAGTTAGCTCAGTTTGTGGAATAGCCTCCAGGTCTGTGATCAGAAATTGGCTACAGCTGAAGGGCTGCAGGAGGACTAACACATATTGTGCCTGGCAGAAGATAAGCTGCAGCCTGGAAGGAAGGTGTTGCTACTGGTAGAGATTTCTATTTCGCTGATCTGTGTGTGTGTGTGTGTGTACTGTATTATACAGCTGTATAAGGTAGAAAACAGTAGTATAACGTTCAGCATCTACCTGTACACCAGAAAGGTGTTAAAGCTACTGTATTTCTAATACAGTTACAGTGGTGTGAAAAAGTAGTTTTTTTGTCCTTCTAATATTTTTCCAGATTATCAAACCAACTTTAGTATCAGACAAAGACAACCTGAGTAAATATAGAAAGCACGTTTTCAATTATAATTTTATTTATCAAAGGAAAAAAAAACTATCTAAAGCAATCCAGCCCTGTGTGACAAAGTGTTTGCCCCTAAACCTAATAACTTGGTTGTGCCACCCTTTACTTCTAACTGGCAATGAGTCTTTCACATCTCTGCGGAGGAATTTTATCCCACACTTTTTTACAGAATTGTCTAAATTCAGTCACATTGGAGGATTTTCAAGTATGATTGGCCTGTTTAGGATCATACCACATCATCTCAAACAGACTTTGACTAGGTCACTACAAAACCTTCATTTTTTATAATTTTTTTAAAGCTACTCAGAGGTGGACTTGTTTGTGTGCTTTGGGTCATTGTCCTGCTGCAGAACCCAAGTACACCTAAGCTTGAGGTGAACAGATGAAACAGATGGTTGGATATTCTCCTTCAGGATTGTCTGGTAAACAGTAGAATTCCTGGTTCCATCTATTACAACAAGTTGTCCAGATCCTGAAGCAGCAAAACAGCACCAGACCATCACACTACCACCACCATGTTTTACGTTCAGTATGATATTAATTTTCAGAAATTATGTTAGTTTTACGCCAGATGTAATGGGACACATCTTCCAAAAAGTTCCACTTTCGTCACATCAGTCCTGGTGATCATCAGTATATTTTTGATGGTCAGCAGTGTTTTTTTGCCTTGGAACTCTCCCATGGAGACCATTTTCATCTCATTTTCTTATTATTGAATCATTAACACTGACCTTAACTAAGACCTTAACTAACCTCCAGTTCTTTAAATGTTGTTCTGGGTTCTTTTTCAACTTATTGGATGAGTTGTTTATGCCCTTTTTGAGTAATTTCGGTCGGCCTACCACTCCTGGGAAGATTCACTAGTGTTGCGTGTTTTCTCCATTTGTGAATAATATCTCTCACTGTGGTCTACTGAAGTCTCAAAGCCTTAGAGATGACTTTTTCCAGACTGATAGATGATTAATGACTTTGTTCTTCAGCTTGGGGCAGAATGTGTTGCTTTTTGAGATATTTTAGTTGATTCATGTTGTCAGACAGATTCTATTTAAGAGATTTCCTGATTCTACAGGTCTGGTAGTAATCAGGCCTGGGCGTGGTTATTGAAATTGAATTTTCCCTAATAAGTGGAAGAATAGAGGAATGACATAAATGCAAAACAAAAGACATCTGTAGGGGGAACTACTTTTTCACACCACAGTATATTTGTGTGTGAGTATATGTGTGTGTGTGTACTGTATTGTATAGCTGTAGTTTGACCATAGAGGATTTGAGCAGCTGTATAAGGTGGAAAACTACAGTAGTATAACTGCAGAGTGAATGGAAATGCAAGCACTCCCGTGATACCCATAAGAAACTGAAAGTGTGGTTCATTGTAGATTCTTCTACGAAAAAAAAAAACAGAGAGGATCTCCCGAGCCGACGGGGTCCAGTGGGTATAGTGAAATAAGAACACAGCAAATGGAAATTGAAGCTCTCCTGTGCTGGAGCTCCAGGCATATTTCCACCACAGTTCTGGAAAACTTTTGAAGAACTGAAGAATTGTGTTACTATCCTAAATGAGAATTTAACACATCCTTAAATACCTGTATTTTTTCTTGTCATCACTGTATTAAATAACAAGTGACTCAAATGACATAACAGCTTCATCATTTTGTCAATGCGACAAAAGAACAGCAATGATTGTAGAAGTGTACGAATGCACATTTCTGTAACACTTCCTATTAATCCTTCCTTTTGAATCCATTTATAGTGCATTATGAAGAAACATACCTGTACTCTGTAACATGTTTCGTAAGCTGCTCTAAGGGCTTTGAAAGTTTATTGTACTTTGTTGTAACAATTTTGAGGAAATAATAAGTAAAGGAATTTTATTCCAATTTCCCCACCTCTCTCTCCGCAGAACGCGCCACCTGTTTGGCTGACAGAGCTCATTCACATGTTTAGAAGGCTCTGCTGAATCAGCAAATACATGGCAGAATACGGTAAATGCAATAAGATGGTTTCGATAAGGCGTTAAAGTTTAAATAATTTTTTTCTGGCCTCAAATTTTAGCAAGCACTGGTTGGACATAAATGAGGATTACTGGCAACTGGATTAATGGATTTTCTTAAGTTTCGAGTGATTTTGAAGCCAGGAGTGTGAGGTACGCACTGGGGGAGGGTCTGTCTTTGTGAGGGGTGTACTCAGGTAACCCCGGGACATAAACACAAGCTGGTGTAAACTGTAAAGAAACAGTCTAACACACTCTTTCAGCTCTAGATAGATAGATAGATAGTTTGCATTTCCGTAATTCGGAGAATCAGGTGGTTTAAATGGTATTAATGACATGTCAGCATTGGATTAAACATGGATGTATGAAAAACGCAAATATGAAAATTATGAATCATTTTTAATAAACAAGGCATATTTCGCCCTAAATGTTTATTTTCTAAAAGGTAGTACAGCTAAATAGGCTAGATAACTGAAAATATGATATTCTAAGCTTTAATATTGCATATTGGGTGTCTATATTGAGTCTATAATTATTCATAAACAGAGCCAGATATTAATTATGACACGTTAAAAGGTTAAGTAATTAATTACTATTAGTTTGAGCAGTAACCCCAGTACTGATTATTAATGCTAACATTACATCGATACACACATTAAACAATGAAGAAGACACTTGTGACAGAACCAAAAAAATAGTTTTATATTCATGTTCTGTCCCTGCTCTACTTGCTCAGTGCATGCACATTTACTCAGCTATTTTCTCAGTTACTACTAACACTCTCCTTTAAAGGTTGTACACTTTTGTTAGCCTTGGAACATCTTTTACATTTTACAATTAAAAAAGTATGTTACTGTGCTATACATTCTTTTTTTAATAGCTGCAGATACAAGGAATTACACTTACACACTTACTTACATAAGACAAGGGCACACTAGCAGGGCTAGCAGGAACTTCAAGCTACACCAGACTGCTCTTTTACTTTTTTTACTTTACTTTCACTTCAGACACGCTGTAGCAGCAACAGCAAACGTGCTTTTCAGCGCCCTTTTTCGGACAAGGTTGGGCGATTCTCACTTGAGCGGGGCGTGGCAAACCCCCTCTTTCACACTTTCTCTGTTTGCGAACCTCGGGGACGTTACTCACGGCTTTAAAAGACAGTCTGGTGGCGCGGATTTCCTATATCGCCCGCAGCTGTGCGCAATCTAGAATCCTATTTCGTCACTCACACTCGCCGAGGCGTCAGCCGAAGGCGTCAGCTGTTGTGTAAAGACCCTCTCGTGTGAAGACCAACGCGGGTAAAGACCTGCGAGTCTACCTGCGCGAGTCCACCGAGCAAGACCACTGACAAGGCAGCCCGTCCTACTGCCTCACAAAATGTGCTCCCAACACATCTCAGTTATTTCCGGTACGCATAGAAGGCGTAAAAACACAAACAGGCGCCAGGATCATACTAACCTGCGTCCACTAAAACAAACCACGCCCACTACTACCTCATTCTCTGTTGGGCTATGGAACTGCCAGTCGGCTGTTAATAAAGCAGACTTTATCGCCTCTTATGCGAATCATCAGTCATTACAACTACTGGCTCTGACTGAAACCTGGATTAAACCTGAAAACACTGCTACTCCGGCGGCTCTTTCCAATTATTATTCCTTCTCCCACACTTCTCGTCTCTCTGGACGAGGAGGTGGAACGGGCCTATTAATCGCTAATGGCTTAAAACATACTCCACTATTACCGGCAAACACATTCAATACATTTGAGTATCATGCCACACTGGTTAATACTCCAGCAAAACTTGCCATTATTGTTCTCTACCGTCCTCCTGGACAAATGGGCGAATTCACGCATGAACTTGACATGCTACTGTCTTCTATCCCTGAGCAAGATTGTCCCATGCTCATTCTAGGGGATATGAACATCCACCATGACAGTACCAGCTTCACAGACTTCCTAACCCTCATGCAGTCTTTCGATCTGGAGCAGGTCCCCAGCCCTCCAACACATAAAGCTGGCAAACATCTAGACCTGATCTTCACTCGTAACTGTGACACCGACTCTCTAACTGTCACTCCTTTGCACGTCTCAGATCACTACTTTATGAAACTCAATGTTCATATTTCAAAAAAACCCACAGCTACTCCTACTATGGTCTCGTTCCGCCGAAATCTTCGCGATCTCTCAGCAGACCAGTACTCCTCGCTGGTGACTGACAATATGCCTCCACCAGGCTCATTTTCATCACTCAATGTAAATGATGCCACTGACACTCTCTGCTCCACACTAAGCTCCTGTTTGGACAACCTCTGTCCTCTTACATCTCGAGCCATTAGCTCAAACAAACCGCAGCCATGGCTTAAAAATGACACACTCAGGGAACTACGCTCCAAACTCCGAGCTGCCGAAAGAAAATGGCAAAAAACCCAAAAACAAGCAGACCTAAAAAATTACCAACTGCTCCTGGCTTCTTTTTCAGCCAACCTCACTACTGCTAAAGCTGAATTTTATCACAATAAATTCTGCTCTCTCACAGACTCCCGGAAACTATTTGCTACATTTAAATCACTACTCAACCCTCCGCCTCCTCCTCCGGCTACATGCCTTACGGCTGAAACACTTGCCTCATTCTTTACTGGCAAAGTGGCGGCCATCAGCAACCAGTTTACTGATGCACAATGTAGCAGTCCTACTGCATCCTCTACTGCCCGGTGTCCCTCCACCAAAGGCGTTGCTTTCTCCTCGTTCACTCCTCTCACTGAGAACGAGACACTGGCTCTCCTAACGCGTAGCCGTCCTACTACGTGTCCGCTTGACCCAATTCCTTCAAACCTACTGCAAACTATCGCACCTGCAATCATTCCGGCTATCACTCACACGATCAATGCCTCTTTAACTTCTGGTGTGTTCCCGACTGCTTTCAAACAAGCACATGTGACACCACTGCTTAAAAAGCCTTCTCTCAACCCCGCCCAGGTTGACAACTACAGACCGGTCTCACTGCTACCCTTTCTCTCTAAAACACTAGAAAGAGCAGTTCTAAATCAGGTCTCTGGCTTCCTCTCCCAGAATGACCTTCTGGACCAGAACCAATCTGGGTTCAAAAAAGGACACTCTACCGAGACGGCTCTGTTGTCTGTGACTGAAGCATTGAAAACTGCTAGAGCTGCAGGACAGTCCTCAGTGCTCATTCTGCTGGACCTCTCGGCCGGATTTGACACAGTCAACCATGACTTCCTCCTAACTATACTCTCAAACATGGGGATCGCAGACAATGTGCTGTCATGGATCAGATCGTACCTCACTGGGCGCTCGTTCAAGGTGTCGTGGCAAGGACAGCTGTCCTCAGCCCACTCCCTATCCACTGGGGTTCCCCAAGGTTCGGTACTGGGACCCCTTCTCTTCTCCATATACACCACCTCTCTTGGTCAGGTTGTCCGCTCACACGGATTTTCCTACCATTGCTTTGCTGATGACACCCAGCTATACCCTTCGTTCTCACCTGAAGATCACTCAATCTCTGCACGGATTTCGCAGTGTCTCTCTGACATATCCTCATGGATGAAGGAGCATCACCTTCAATTAAATCTCTCAAAGACTGAACTTCTGGTTATACCAGCAAAACCATCTTTTCAACACAACTTCTCTATAAGTATCGACTCTCTCTCTCTCTCTCTCACCGACAAAGGTTGCTAGGAACCTGGGTGTTCTGGTTGATGACCAACTCTCCTTCACGCACCATGTGGCCTCAGTTGCTCGGTCCTGCCGCTTTGCGCTCTATAACATCCGAAAAATTAGACCGTTCTTGACGCAACAGGCCACCCAACTCCTGGTGCAAGCGGTCGTCATCTCACGCCTCGACTACTGCAATGCCCTGCTAACTGGCCTCCCGGCCTGCGTAGTAAAACCACTCCAAATGATCCAGAACGCAGCAGCACGTCTGGTCTTCAACCAGCCAAAACGGGCACATGTCACCCCGCTGCTCATTGAGCTCCATTGGCTACCAGTTGATGCTCGCATCAAATTCAAAGCTCTTACAATCGCCTACAAGGTGATGAAAGAACAGGCTCCTTCCTACCTGCACTCGCTCCTGAAGGCTTACGCTACCTCCCGGCCGCTGCGCTCCTCCAATGAACGTCGCCTCGCTTTGCCAAACACTCACACAAAGCAATCCAGACTGTTCTCATACAGAGTTCCCCAATGGTGGAACAAACTACCTTCCACTACCAGATCAGGAGAATCTCTCGCTATCTTTAAGAGACTCCTGAAGACAGAGCTCTTCAAAGAGCACTTACTCTCTTAACACCTCTAACACACTAACTACTTCTAACCTCATTTCCTTCTTCCTCTCCTTCACTCCTCTATCCTATTATTCCCCTTTGTCCTCCTTTTATCCCTGTCCAAAGATGTTTTTCCTTTAAACTTATTTTACATTGTACTTGACTATTGTAAGTCGCTTTGGACAAAAGCGTCTGCCAAATGTAATGTAATGTAATGTAACATACTCACCTGTGCTCCTGTGTTCCCTTCCTGGTCTGGCAAAGGGCCCGATCACAGTTTTAGCTGCCCTTAAATAGTGCCTGAGCAAATTGAGGCATGCTCAGTAGCCCCATATAATTTAGAGGGGAGTTCTTTGGGGTTTATAAGATTTTAATTATTCCCTTTTTTTCTTATGTTTATTGTTAATTTTATGGGGTTGTTGCCTATGTTTTGTACAATAACTATTTTGAATATTTAGTTTCTTTTTTCATTTTGTGTTTATTTGATCTATTGTTAGTTTGTTTGTTTATTAGTGTATTCCACTGCAGAGGGAATATTTTGGTTAGGAGATTAACACTTCCTATGATTCCTGCATAAGGAGTTATTAATGCATATATAATTAATTATATAGCATGCATAGTACCTTAAAGTGACCATGATAAGCTTGAATAAAAATACCTTGAGCAACATACGTAACATGCTATAACATTCATTAAGTGTTCATTAAGACGTGTTTTATAATGCTTTGGCTAATGTTTGTACACCTTTGTAAATGGGACTAAATGGAACGTTTAAATTCAATGATTAAAAGATGTATCCCAATACTTTTGTCCATATGGTGTGTATGGGTGAAGAGACTGAATGCCAGGAACTGGTTGCTATTTCTTGTTCTTGCTGCTGGACTTTATAAATGCCTTGTTTGTGTGGGTCCTAAAAATGGTAGATATGAGCTTGTGTAAGGCCTGTGTTTAACCTATCAGTGACATTCAGTATGGCAGCATTCACCCGGTCCATAGAAAAATAGCCTCTCTAGAGACCAAACTAAACTGGTTCATGAATCTCTGGCCTGTGAGTTAATTGACTGTGTGCAAAATTCTGACAAGTCCCTTAGTTACTGTTGCTATGTAACTTTCGGTCCAGACTGCCTGGTATTATCTGTACGCTTGTGCTAATAGACTGAACAGTATTGTATCACAAAAGAGGAGCACATATAAACCTGTTTTATCACTCAAATACAACCTTACTTTTGAAAGAAAAAGAAGAGATGCTGTGTAAATAAAACAGAATGCTATGATTTGCAAATCTTATCAGTACCTTAAATTCTTATTTCATTACTTTGTTTTTTTTATGTAGATTGATAATACAATCAATCAAACTATGGGATTATTTAGTAAACAAAAAAGTGTTAAATTAATTTAGAATAGGTTTTATATTTTAGATTCATCAAAGTAATGACAGCAGATTTTCTCAGCCAGTTTCATGAGGTAGAGTCATCTGAAATGACTTTCAGTTAACAGTTGTGCTAAACTTAAGAGTTAATTACTTAAATTTCTTGTTCTCTTAATGTGTTTGAGAGCATCAGGTGTAAAGTTGTGAAGAGGTAGAGTTGGGTTACAGTGAATAGTCCTATTTGGGTAATGTTCAAATACATATTATGCTAAGAGCTACTCAACTAAGTCAAGATCAGTCAAGCTGAAGAACTTTGTAGGTATCTTTAAGTACAATCGCAAAGACAATCAAACTTCAAGATGAAACGGGCTCTCATCAGGACTGCCCCAGGAAAGGAAGACCAATAATTACCTCTGTTGCACAGAAACAGCAGTGCCCAATAACAAAAACATTGAATAAAAGGGTGTGTCCAAACTTTTTACTGATACTGTATATTTAATTCACATATTCAAAAACATTTCACCATTTTATGAAAAAAAAAAAAAAAAAACTTTTTGTCATATTTTTAATATGCAAAAGACAGTATAAGGTACTGTAGCTATATATGGCTGTGTTACCAAGTTTTGTGGGGTTGGCTTTCTGTTGTTGGGTGGGGGGGTTCTGTGCCACGGAAATTGCTTGTTATGAAGTAAATGACCATAAAACACTGAAAAAACTATGGTATTATAGTGTTTATTTGTGGGTTTCTTTGGTTGCTTGTGCCGCCATCATGCCAGTGATTTTCCCTACCCTCTGTTTTAAGTGTGCCTCTGACAAATCTCAGTTTAAAGGGTCATGTAGCCCTAACACTTCATCTCACCCTTCAAGCCTTACAATAATCGGGACACCCTACCCCTAGGCATACATGCAAAAAACACCAATCAAGGTGATTGGAAATGTGGTAGTTGCCTCTGATTGGCTAGAGGTGGCTAGAACACATTATATAAGGTTCAAATAAAGGTGATTTATGGGAAATGGACTTTTGTAATGTTTATTGAAGCAGGTGGGAGGCTTTATGTCTATTTTGTGATGGACATCAGCAATATCTCCTGTAATTTTAAAATGTAATGCTGTGTTCAGAATGTTTCAGTTTCAATAATGAAATAACAAAACTGCCACCCTTTAGATACTCAGGAGAGTGACTGATCTAAGAGGTTTTGCTTGAGGATTTTCTGCAACTTGACCAATAAAGAAATGCATGAAGATGGCTGTAATTGGCTGAGAGGTTGTATTTTGTTTTCTCCCAATGATCAAACTGAGATTAAAAACAATCTTGAGATCCTAAAAAGTCTGAAACAACAAGGGATTTGAGTCCCTCCAGGCCGGGTGATGATCTGAACGAGGAGCTAGCTGAGCATCAGCGTGCAGAGGAACGTCAGCAATGATGGCGCTGGTGGCGAAGCTATGATGCTGACTTTGACTTCTATTTTAGATGCTATTGATTTTGTCACCTCTCCAGCAGGCTAGTCACAGCTTGCCGACTAGGATTACATCCCTGTCTTTACAAAGTAATCATGTTTATCTGCTGCCCCTTGCAGCGAGACATTTAGGACAGCAAGGGTTAGCCTAACCGATCTCTGCTTCCCTCTGATCACCCACAGCTTTACTGCTGCTCCATTTCACTGCTATCAGAGTGGCTTCTCTGTTTCATGCAGCTTGCTGTCACTAACAGTATTTTAAATGAAAAAGTTCTCAATTTCAAAATTATGTATATACAGTATACAGTGACTGGCCAAAGAAAAAGGTCACACACTTGTGGTATGGCTGGGAGATTATTCTCATAGGGTTCAGATATGGTCCGACTGCCTGACTTAATGTGTAGGGCCAATAACATGGCATTAATATAACAGCTTTAAAAGTCACGCACGTGTCTGCCTAGTCACTAAGACAGCAGTGAATTGGGACACGGCCAATGGAAGTGGAAAAATATTTTTGTCATGAACTCTAAATAAAAGTATATATATATATATAACTGCAATTTGACATCCTGATTGTGCCTGTGAAATTTTGGTTGGCTCAGGTACTCATTTAGTTGAGTGACCTAGTGGGGGTCCCCATTTATAATATTAGGGGTGGCGTAGTCGTAATAGCTGGGTGTCTATATGGGTATATTTTTAGTGTGTGAATAATATCGCACAAGGCTTTAATTAGTATTGGTCACACACTCATAATTTTTTGTTAAACCGTCTGTAGCTTTGATATTTGGCCTTTCGCTGTGACAAACCTGTTTTTAGAAAAAAAGTCAATCACATTTTCTAAGGAGACTCTAACCATCACCCTATGTTGAATGCATGAGACATTATGCCTTATGCACAAAATATGTATTTCCACCCAAAAATACTGTATTTCCACCTCAACAAACAACCACAGGGGCGGCACGGTGACGCAGTGGGTAGCACTTCCGCCTCACAGCAAGACGGCCTGGGTTCGATTCCCGGCTGGGGCGACCCGGGTCTTTCTGTGTGGAGTTTGCACGTTCTCCCCGTGTCTGCGTGGGTTTCCTCCGGGTTCTCCGGTTTCCTCCCACAGTCCAAAGATGGCACGTTCAGGCTAATTGGAACTTGATTGACATTGCCCCTTAGGTGTGAGTGTGTGAGTGAATGTGTCTGTGTCTGTCTGCCCTGTGATGGATTGGCGGCCTGTCCAGGGTGTATCCTGCCTTCCGCCCGATGCCTCCTGGGATAGGCTCCAGCCCCCCCCGCGACCCTTCACGGATAAAGCGGTTGACAATGAGATGAGAAGAGACAAACAACCACACACACACGTACACATAAAAAAATACAAAAAAAGGTCTGGGTGAGTAGTCAAAGTTCACTGAATCTTAGTAGCAGTAGGAGTTCATGGTATTGTTGCGATAACGATACTCTTGGCGATATGACGAAATACTGATTTAAAAAAAAAAAAACACTACTGCACCAAAACAAATATTAAATTTTCTTATTGCATACGGTATGATATGGCACACCCTTAACTGAGACTTTTTTAAAAAAATACAAGAAATTAAGCAGTAACATTAATTTGTAACAGAAGTCAAAGATCCAGAATGTCATGGTACTAATAATGCGCTCTACATATCTCCATATATTCAGGATTAAAGTAAAAAGAAAATGATACTGGACAGATGTAATCTGTCTCTAGTAGATATATAATGGGAAATGAGAACAGTGTGAATTTTTCTTTTGCTAAAAACAGCAAAAAAGTACTACCCTGATGTGGATTAGGAGTGAGTGTTATGGCACGATATTTCAGGGTATAATATCGTACATGATATTGAAAAATTTTGGCGATATTATCACGTACAATACGATATGGCACACCCCTAATCTGAAATGTATATCAGATCCAGATGTGAAAACCTGGAAATGTCAAACCCAAATGTTTTTAGTGTATAGAAAAATAAAATGGATTAATCTCACTGTTCCAGTACTTTTGAAGGGAAATGCTTTATTTATTTATTTTTTTTTCAGCAATTTCCAGTAATGATTTAGGTCCTCTCTGAGATGTCTGAGATGGCCCTAGGGCTTCCCAGCTGTTAATCACTAATCACTGTTCATTAATTGAGAAATGCAAATTATAGATAATAGATGGTTCCTTTAAATTACTTTTACTTTTTAATTACTATTTTTTTTTTCAATGGCGTTCAATCGATGAATCGTGAAAGACCTACGTTAAATAGACCTTTACCTGGAGCTGTAGAGCTGATCATCTGTCATTTCCCATTTTGTAAAATCAACCAAGCTGCTTTGGTTCCCTTGCGTTGACAGAAAAGTCTGCTGCAGCTAGACACATTAATAAATCTTAATTTACGCTGCCTGCTCGAATAACAGGACACGCTGTAGGGGAGGCATGCCTCAGCATATCTAAGACTGGCTGCTTTTATTTCCATCATTGTTTGCGGATGTTCTTGTTCTTGTTGTCAGATGTTTAATCATAAGTAGCCACTCGTTGCATTTTTGAATGGATGGATGCACCCTGCACTGACTATTAAAAAGTTTGGAAAGAAAGAACACGGCACTCGTTCAGCTGGAGAGGATGAATACATTGTTAGAAACAAGAGGGAGAGAGCGAGAAAAAGAGTGTGGATTTTAATTAACCAGATCCCACAGGAAAGCATGTAGAGAAAACAATGGTGACTAATGTGAATAGAATCCACAAGTCCGTGGGATTCTCCTTTAGAGAGGAAAAATGTAATCAGGATTCGAAAGCCTCGCAGTTATGCAAGGACAGGAAAAAGGCATTTATCCTTTTGAGAGATGATACCTCGTAGAAATATAATGAAAATTGGAGAAAATATCCATAGGCAAGTCTTATTTGCCAAGAATTACCTTATTTCATGCTGTCATGTACAGACTTCATTTCCCCCAGGCTGGAATCTCTGCTATTGGCTGAATTCCTGCACACTGTGTAACAATATGTGGTCCTAGCTTATTATAAACAGGTGGATGATACAGTGCCTTGAACTTTTGCTACATTTCAGGCTTCAAACATAAAGATATGGAATTGTAATTTCTTCCAGGTGGCTTGTGGCAAACTTTAAAAGAGACTTTTTATGGATATCTTTAAGAAATGGCTTTCTACTTGCCACTCTTTCATAAATGCCGGATTTGTGCAGTGTACGACTGATTGTTGTCCTATGGACAGAGTCTCCCACCTCAGCTGTAGATCTCTGCAGTTCATGCAGAGTGATCATGGGCCTCTTGGCTGCATCTCTGATCAGTCTTCTCTTTGTGTGAGCTGAAAGTTTAGAGGGACGGCCGGGTCTTAGTAGATTTACAGTGGTCTGACACTCCTTCCATTTTAATATGATCGCTTGCACAGAGCTCCTTTTCGTATCCAAATCCAGCTTTAAACTTCTCCACAACAGATCTCCCTGGTGTGTTCCTTGTAGAGGTTAGATCGGGCCCAAAAAATGCGACCCGACCCGACCCAGTCCGAGCCCGTGCACGTTCTGCCCAAGCCAGACCCAACCCCAACCATAAACTGTCATTATGAGCCCGACCCGACCCGTCCCATAAACTGGTTGTTTTCGGGCTGTTTGAATGAGCGAAATATGATCAGAATTATATTAATTAACACTGAAACATAGAAGCATAGAACTATTATATAATTTAAATGATTTTTAAGAACAGCTACACACAGTGCTGCAAGTCAAACATGGAGGAGTTCACGTGCGAGAGAGAGAGAGACAGAGAGAGAGACAGAGAGAGAGATTTACGTGTTCTGGTGTATGAGCTACTCACAGGTAAAGGTTCTCTCATACTGTATCTCCTGTTTCTCTTTTATCTCCTCGTGCTCATATTCTAATCCCATACATAATTCTGCTGTTTTCTGGCGTATTTTGCGGCTACGCGAGTGCAACTAACACCGCGGACCGCGAGGTGCCGCTGCGCTGCCACTGTGGTGCTGAATCCGACTCCCTGCTGAATCCGACTCCCTGCTGAATCCGACTCCCTGCTGAATCCGACTCCCGCTTCGCAGACAGAATCGACACAATACCCCCCGCTGTAGAACTGCGGGAGTGAAAACAGCGATTATAAATAAATTTAGTTTTTTTACTTTGTTTTCGTTATTTGGTACGTCCCACTTGTTTTTGATTCTTCACAAAAAAAATACAATTTCATATCTTTAAGTTTGAAGCCTGGAAAGTGGCAATAAGTTAAAAAGTTCAAGGGGGCTGAATACTTTTGCAAGGCTCTGTTTCTAGTGAGAGCTAATTTACCAATATCTCCTCAAACTATGAACCAATCAGAACCATTTATGATTCCTGGACATCTGACAGGCTTTAGTAATGTCCCACCTCCGCCTTTACCTTCATTTTCACATTTCCTTTTATCTTGTATGCAAAATGCTAATGTTTCCAGCTTCACAACTAGATAGCTTAAAAAAAGTGCTTTGAGTCTGCTGTGGACATTAGTCTATTTATATAGTCTATGACACAAACGGCCATTAGCCTACTATTCTCACAGGTGTGTGAAAATTAGCATGCCACTTACTAAATTAGCGTCACTTATCCCGTGTGAAAGGGTGCGTTAAAAAGCGAGGAAGCCACTGACCTTTTATCTGATATAAACTAAGTGGTCAAAACAACATGTATGCTTTGTTCAGACAAGCAGAGATAATATTCAAAATGTACAAATTATAAAACCAATCTGAGTACCACAGATTTTCAATAGCACTTTACAATGCGAGTACATTAAGTAACAGAATGCCTTAACTAATTATTAATCAACACCAGAGAAGACGTTATTAATAGTTATTATTTTATTACTAATGTCTCAATTCAGTATTATTTACAAGCATTTACATTTATTTTAATGTATTCATTTGTGTGAATTAATGATTTCCAGGCTTTCCTTACGAGACAGAAATGTATTGCTATAGTATTAAACGGACAAAAAAAGAGTGAGAGACAGACTAAAAGGGGCAGAGGGAGACCGAGAAAGAGCATGTGTGCAAGAGCATGCGAGAAAGACAGTGAGAGAGACAGAGCAAGCAAAAGAGAGAGTAAGAGAGAAAATGTTTGGAGAGGGATAAGAGTAAAAAAGAAAAAGAGAAAGAAAGAAAGAAAGAGAGTGAGATAGAAAGAAAGGGCATGCATAAGAAAGACAAAGAGAGAAAAAGAGAGAGAGAGAGAGAGAGAGAGAGAGAAAGAGCAAGATACAGTGACAGTGAGAAACACAGAGCAAGAGAGAATGTGAGAAAAAGTGATACATTTTCAGAGGGAATGAGTGAAAGAGAAAGAGAGAGAGAGAAATGAAGAAAATGAGACAGCAAGAGAGAATGAGAGCGAGAGATAGAGAGAGAGAAAAAAAGGAAGAAAGAAAGAAGTTAATGACCAAATGAAAAAAAAAGAAAGAAAGAAAGAAAGAAATAAAGAAAGAGAGACAGAGAGAACGAGCATGCAAGAGAGAAAGCGAGGGGGAGAGACAGCAAGGGACAATGAAAAAGAGAGAGAGAGACAACGAGCAAGAGACTGTGACAGTGAGAAAGACAGAGCAAGAGAGAATGCAAGCGGGAGAGAGAGAGAGAGAGAGAGAGAGCAAGAGTGAATAAGAGTGAGAGAGTGATCAAATGAAGAAACGAAAGGAAGGAAGAGAGACAGAGACTGAGAGAAAGAGAATGCATGAGAGAGAAAGAGAGGGAGAGGAACAGCAAGGGACAACGAGAGAGAGAGAGAGAGAGAGAGAGAGAGAGGGAGAGTGCAAGAGAGAGCAAGAGAATAAGAGAGAGACAGAAAGAGAGAGAGAAAGGAAGAGTGAAAGAGATACAGAGAGAGACCAAGTGACACAAAGCAAGAGAGTGAGTGAAAGAGAGAGGGCAAGAAAGAGTGAAATAGAGAGAGAGAGAGAGCCCGAGAGAGCAAGAGACAGTGAAAAAGTCAGAGCAAAGGAGAATGTGAACGAGAGAGAAATTTTGAGAGGGAAAGAGTGAAAGACAGAGAGTGAGAGAGAGCAAGAAAGAATAAGAGAGAGAGAGAGAAAGAGAGAGAAAGGAAGAGTGAAAGAGATATAGAGAGAGACCAAGTGACACAAAGCATCGTTTCCATCTTTTTCCCCCAGAGTCTCTCTCTCTCTGTGACGGTTTGGCGTTGTGCCTTTTATCTGATCAGCTTGTTATCATTTGAATATTAACTCTAATTAACCAATCCAGAGTAAGCATGTGTTAACATTCCCCATCGGACCCCCTGAGACACACTGCAAACACTGTGCCCACTGAAACTGGGGGTCGAGCAGATAACCCACTGTTCAACTACAGGTTCAGGTTGAACAGTGATGTGGACCAGTGATCATTTTGAAATATGCCGATAGAAAAAGCAATGCAAAAAAAAATCTAATCTGTGTATTTTTTAAAATAATTTACTTTATGGACACGTTTATTGTTGTGATTATGTATTATGACTTGCTTTTATTCTAATTTGTTCTGTGTTTTTGTTGTTTTGTTGGTTCTGTTCTTTAAAAGATTAAATTTTATTCACTCTGGAAGCACATATTCTGATCTCACAGCATAGAAGGTCATATCAAATTAGTATCTTTTCAGTTTCATACCATTTGTTGTGGGCTAGCAGCATGTAGCATATCGTCGCTGTCCAATGAAAAACATTTATCTTCAAAAACAGCAACTTTAGAGGGGAGAGAAAAATCCTTGTAACCTTTCAATGGAAGTCAATGTAAAAATAGATTTTTTTCAGGTCATTTTGAAGAGTTTCTATTGGTCTGTTCATTAAAAAATCCACAAAAATGGACATAAGTGTTTTTCATTGGACAGCAACAATATGTAATTACATGTCATTACAAATGAATGGAGTGTGATTACATAGTTATTAAGACCCATGACCCTAGAACTCAAAGTGCTTTGTATTAGCTGTGCTTTTTAATGGCTTTAAACATATTGCGTTAGGAGCCAAGCGAGTGGTTCATGTTTGTGGGTGTGTGAGTCATGTCTTGCTTGCTCTGTTCTTCACAGGGATGAGCTGTTTCACAGGTCCCTGTCCTTTCAGCAGGAGCTTTGATCCTCAGAGATTTCTGGCAGATGAGTTGAGATTCAGGTGATAGCCATACCATTTGCATTATGAAATGAATCATTAAACAAATCACACTTAAATATGGCACGGTGGGCACGCTCGGTAGAGTGTCTGCTAATAGGTCAGAGGCAGAGAGAGAGAGAGTAAGAGACAGAAAAAGAGAAGAGATAAAGGGAAAATGAGAGAGACGTTATGTGTACACTGTATTCCCAGACGTTTACAGACAGGATCAGTAGGAAAAGAGGGCAGATAAAGTGACTTGAAGAGGGCACAAGTATGTTCACACAATAAACGATGTAGTAGCGTGATGGTAGTGTGATAACCTGCATAGCATAGCATTCACACATACTGTATTATTACATACAGTATATTACATTATTGCTTGGAATAGAGCCTTATTCCTTAAACACATATACAGTGTTATTGTGAATTGTTTTTCCTTTTTTTTTAATACTCACATTTTTAAATTAACAAACACGTTTTAAAATCAGACTAACGAGCAGTTTTTAAATGGCAATTTCATCTAATATGGAAAAAAAAACTATCCAAGCTAAACTGGCCATCTGTGAAAAAAGTATTCCCCCCACTAAAGTCTAATAACTTGGAATAACTGCAATCAAGCTTTACCGATAACTGCCCATGAGTCTTTCACATCCCTGTGAAAAGAGGAAGGAATTTGGCTTTAACTTTTCAGCCAAATTTGAGGGGTTTCAACCAGGAACAGCCTGTTTAAGATCATCCGACATCATCTTAATCAGACTTTAACTAGGCCTCTCCAAAACTCTTCATTTAGGTATGCTTTGGGTCATTGTCCTGCTGCAGAACCCAAGCACACCTGAGTTTATGGTCACAAAGCGATAGATGAACTTTCTCCTTCTGGATTTTCTGGTTGAGAGCAGAAAAAGTAATGGGGAAAGTCCTGGGGATCATTAAGATGTTTGTTGGTAAATGTTTGATACAAGCCTTTGTGTTCTATTTAGTCAGCATTTGTTTTTGCCTTGGAACTCTCCCATGGAGACCATTTTTTTTTACCAGTCTCTTTCTTATTATTGAATCATTAACACTGACTTTAACTGAGACAAGGGAAACCTGCAGTTCTTTAAATGTTGTTCTGGGTTTTTTTTAATGACCTCTTGGATGAGTTGTTCATGCCCTTTTGGAGTAATTTCGGTTGGCTGGTCACTCCTGGAAAGGTTCACCAGTGTTCCATGTTTTCTACATTAGTGAATAATAGCTATCATTATCATTATGCTTTGCCTTAGAAATAACTAGCAATCTTTTCTAGACAGACAGATGTCATTGACATATTTTTCTCACCTGTTTCATTTACCCTGCATCTTTTTAAGTACTATTTAAGTGATTTTTGATTCAATAGGCTTGGCAATAATCAGGCCTGGGTGTGGATAGTTGAATTTGACTTTCTTTTCCAAAAAAAACAAAAAAAACAAACTGTGGCTAATCACAGTCAAGGCCAGATTTGTCTTTGTTTTTTCCCCTTATTTAATGAAATAATAATTTAAAAACTACTTTTCTATATTTACTTGGGTTATCTTTGTAAATTTGTTTAATAATACAAAAAAAAATTAAGTATGACAAAACAGCAAAAAATAAATAAATAAGTAAGGGGGCAAATACTGTACTTTTTCAATGCACTGTAGCAATGGAAAGCCACCATCTTCCTAACCCTTTAGTTTTTTTTTTCTTTCTGTTTTTTTTTTCATCCTGTCTTCCTCCCATGTATTGAGATGCCCTGTTTCAGCCGTTCTTTCTTTGTTCTGTCCGAACCCCGTTTCCCATCCTGCCTACTGCCTGCTGTGATGCTCCTCGGCTCTGGATCCTGGTGTTAATTCCTTCACAGCAGGATGATACTGCATCCCTCTCACACAATATCACTGAGCATGTATCCTCCATCCTCTATTCTCTCTCTCTCTCACACATCTTTAATCTAATCTGTGGCTCATTAGCTTAATGTGACATCTTACATCTCATGCAACTTCTGTGATTCTCACGCATATTGAAAGTGGCTTAGCGATGCCCCTGGAAATCATTCACAATCTCCTAGAAACTGCTTGCTTGCAAACTTTTTGGGTTTCACCAGTTTTATTCACTCTCAAAATAATATTGAGCATTCTGCTGATTAGCTCAGACATCTCACATCTTCTGCAACTTCCGTGATTCTCACACATTAATAGTGGCTCGCTGACGCCTCTGTAGATCAGTCTTACAGAAATTTAAACTAGTAACCTCATTTAAAACAATAAATTCAATTTAACACTTTTTTTGGAAGGTTAATACATTTAACTGTGTTCAAATCAAGGTATGAATGTCTGACATGAGGCTTTTTAGAGGCTTCTTCTTTTCTGCAGCATCCTGCTTAATTCACTTCTCTGTTCCAGACTCGTGTCACGTCTGGTGTTGTAGGCGCTCCCTGTCCTTCCACACTTAGCTCCAACGGAGGTTCTCAGTCTATCAACTACAACACCCAGAATGCACCACACACTGACATCACACACTCTGCCGATCACGTGACACCTCACCTGCCCCGGCCAGGAAGTCCTGAATACTGATTACTTGTACTATTTAAGGTCTGTTCACACACACACACGCTGCGTATTGCCTGGTTTCGTCCACTTTACAAAGCGTTTATCTCTGTTATAGTTTTCTCGTGTATGACCTTGCTTTTGTTTTCTCGACTCTGATTTTTGCCTTGCCTACTCTGTGGATTATTGTGTATTACCTGGACTGCTTATCGTTTACGTTTTTGGATAACCTCTGATACTGCCGGCCTCGTGTATGAACTCTGGACTGTGTTTTGATTCTGATTGTGGATCTTCTCTGACACTGCCTGCCCCGTGTATGACCATTGGACTGCCTCTCTATCCGGTAATGGTCTTTTCCCCCTGTTATCTGCTTAACAGTATTCGCTACCTATTGATACTGTTTTGTTTTGTACCCTGTGGGTTTTTAATAAAATCCTTAACTGGTTCCGCGAGTGTCTGTATTCTGTACCCCACCATGACAACTCGTTCCTTATGCTTTAACTTTCTCTTTGCAAAAAAAAAAAAAAAAAAAAGGAAAAATCGGAAAACCCCAGAATGGGAGATTTTGTTTTGTATAATTAAGCAGAAATAGGGAGATGATTTCATCATGTATGGATTATTCTAGCATATTCTGTCCTGCCCAGGAAGAGGTATAAAGATGGTTGTAGGGGAGATGAGAGCCAGAGCATAATCTCATCTATCTATTCTCTATATGTGTCTTTTGAATTGTTTGTATTACCACTTTATGTATGTCTTTGTCTTTTCCAATAAATGTATTTCTTATTACAATGACTGGTTGGCTTGCTAGAGTCAATAGAGCAAATCCAGATATAATGAGGATATGGCTAAATGTAATTAAAGATGTGAAAATTCTTCTTTTATCATGATCACTTTCTATTAATAGACTTTGTTTCATGTATTTATTGTGCTAAATGTGTGGTGGTTGGGTGGGAAGGGAAAGTAATGGGTAAGGTGAACTGGATGTAGTGGGTTAGATGTAGGCAGAGTGGGATGGATGAGGGTGGGGTGGGATGGATGTGGGTGGGGTGGGATGGGATTTAAAAGAGATAAGAAAACATTGTCAGCTTTGGTTGGCGCAACTCAGTGTCCAGTCTCCTCCACAGGAACATTAAAGCAAGACGAATGAGTGAATATGGCTCACAGAGAGTATCCTGATTGGATTCTCATTGGTCTCTGCATCCTATTTGTGTGCTCTGTGAGCAGTGCTTAGTTTAGAAATAAAAAAGGGAATATACAATGTACTATACCTGCATGTACAGCCCATGGTGGGAAAATGACTGCAAGTTAAGCTAAGAGACATGCTGAACTAAGTTATTTATATACAGGGGTTATTCATTCACTGGTTTAACTAATGTGCTACCTTCCAGGAATAGTAAATTAAATAGTGGGATGTTTGATATTTGTAGTTTTCTATCTGACCAGTTATTCTACTGTTGTTTTGATATTTGTTGAGGTATTCAATGTTTTATTCTCTCTCTTACAATATCACTGAGCATGTATCCTGCATTCTCTCTATCACATCTTTATTCATCTATTGCTAATTAGCTTAATGTAACATCTCACATTTCCTGCAACTTCTGTGATTCTCACGCATATTGATAGTGGCTCACTGACACCACTGCAAATCATATACAATCTCCAAGAAATTGCTCACACTCATTTTTAGGAACAATCAAGTGAGACAGTGTCAGTGTGTAACACAGAGAGCATCCTTATTGGTCTTGCCTTATTAGTGTGCTCAGGGAAGTGTGCTACCGTCCATAAAAAATAGTGCTTTGCATTGTGGGATATCTAATAATTGTAGTTTTTTTTATTATTTCTATCTTACCATTTGTGCTACTGCTGGTTTGTTATTTGTGGAAGTATTTAATGTTGATGGGATGGGCTCCGTTTTTGAATTTTGGTTCCTCTCAAAGTTTATCATTTCCACTGTCAAGCTGTTGCTGCTGTTTCTTTTAGCCACAGCTTAAATGTTCAGTATATCCAAGAAAGTGAACCAAACTCAGAACATTGGTAAAGCAGGCAGTAGACACAGAGGGTGATATTGACTGAAAATGCTCAGCAGAGGAATCCCAGTAAAGGCTGTGTTTCCTGTAAGATAAGATTGGTAGCTAAAGCAGAAGGAGCATCGATTTTTTCTGCCCCTATTTATTCAATATTTATTCTGAAATCAAGGGTAGCAACAGGAAGTGTGCCTCCCTGTTGCTGCTGTAACAGGTAAGTAATTGCTGTGATGATTTGACTGTGTTTAGCTACAAAAGGCTAACTGAGTTCAGCAGGTACTGATGCTGGGTGGTTCGTTTTACTGAGGTCAGGTAGGTACTGTTGTTGGATGACAATATGTTCTACATAATTTAGACACATTACAAACACGACAAATGTCATATCAGTCATGTCCCAGTCATGCAAAAAAAAAAAAAATCCATATATTGTGACTTAGCTTACTGTAAAACCCAGCCCAACAAGAAAAGTATTGAATGGAGCTCCAGAGAACATTGCCTAGCATTCTGAGTGGAGATTTTCCATTGATCGGAAGATATAGTCTACAACTAGGCCTAATCCCTGTCCAGGAAACTCCCCCCAAATGTAAATGGATGATCTGACCCCATAGGACATATCATTTTATTCTATATTTTAACCCTTTTAGACCCTGCATCCATTACAATGACAATATAATTTATTTTCTTTATTTTTATTTTACTTTTTTTTTTGCACATAATGCTATTTGAGAGCTGTTGTCCATCAGAATACACCATGAACCAGCCAATGAACAAGTTTATATACCAATGAAACAGTAGCATGGCCCCGCCCACTGCACTGGAAAAACAGTAGTACTAGAGCCATTGAGGCAAAGTAACAGCTAATGTTTACTAACTGATTGTGATTTAGAGCACTTTTTTATAATAATCTTTTTTTACTGTTTAGGGGTGGTATATGAAATACAAAAAGTCAATATAAAATATTACACACAAGCTTATAATGCAATGGAAATAATAATAAAAAAATCTCAATCAAATATTTTAGTTATTTGGATTTATTTGTCGTATTGATTTTATAGTAGAACATTAGAGGCTTGTTTTTTATACATTACAGACAGAAAACAACATTCTTACATTTTTTTTTCCATCACTGGAGATAATTCAGGTCTGAAAGGGTTAATATAGTTTTCCCTAGATTGTACACGAATACTGAAGTCAACAAGACTAGAAGAAGACAATAAATCATATAGTAACTTAAAAGTGTTAAATAAACCAAAATACTCTGTATACTCTTAAGATGGGCTCTTATCTGCGATTATGTTAACTTATCCTGTGCAACAGAGGTAACGCTTGCTCTTCCTTTCCTGTGACGGTCCTGATGAGAGCCAGTTTCATCATTTTTTTGTTTTTATTTTTAGTTTTTAAGGTCCTTTGCAACAGCACTCGAGGATACTTTTCATGGTTGAGTAGTTGAGTAATTCTTGCCATAATATGGATTAAAACATCATTTAAATATAGTTATTCACTGTCTACCAACTCTACCTCTTCCAACTTTCCAACTGATGCTCTCAAACACATTAAATCTTGTTAATGTTCAGCACAGCTGTTAACTGAATGTCATTCCAGTGCCTCCACCTCATAAAGCTGACTGAAAAAAAAATGCTAAGATGTGCAAGAGGCGCCTACTTTGAAGAATTTCAAATGTAAATCTTTTTTTTTTCTTTTTTCTGGTGCAACACTTGAACACTGAACTTTAGGTGTGACCAAACCTTTCACTGGTATTGTATAATATCCATATATTAAAACATACAGTACATCTCAGAGAAATGGTTATCATGCCTGGCATAAATAGATTAATGATGCATTATTCTGCATTTCCTCAGCATGCATTTGGTTTGCCGCTTTCTCAGATATGCAAATGAAAAACACACTACTCTTCAGGATCAGATGTACGACTGCAAATGCTAATGCTCATTTGAAGCCCAACCTCCACATGGAGAATTTGTCCCCTGTGTTTTATGCCTGTCTGAGTTCGTCCAGCTCAACTGTCTGCAATCTGTGTCTGCAATCTAAAAGAGATCAATTTTAATATCAAACGTAATTCTGGAACTTGTACAGTGTAACCTCAGATGTCTTCTGGGAAATACTGCATGAGTATTTTATAACTGGGGGAAATTTGGGTCCCACTTTATAATAAGTGTCCCTAAGTACTGTGTAGTTACATGGTAACAATCCATGTAACTACAGTGTAACTACTGAAGAAGTACACATTGTTACAGATTAACTACATAGGTACAGGTTATGTAATTACACATGTGTATTAAGGTTAATTTTGACTTGTGTAAGTACACATGTGTACCAGGGGGAGTGTACTTACACAAGTAATAGAGCACG
Source organism: Astyanax mexicanus (assembly GCF_023375975.1). Lineage (NCBI taxonomy): Eukaryota > Metazoa > Chordata > Actinopteri > Characiformes > Acestrorhamphidae > Astyanax > Astyanax mexicanus. Next base: position 34,852,093 of record NC_064409.1, on the reverse strand, counting down.
TGTACTTACACTTGTGTAACAATGTGTGTGTACTTACACATGTGTAATAGTGTGTGTGATAAGTTGAGTGTAAACTTATCCAACAGATATTGTCTGATATGTAATTAGGGCTGATTGAGTGTTTTGAAAACTAAAATAATTTTGGGAAGAAAAGGATGTCAGCATATCATCCCCTCAGGGGGAAAGTACTCATTGATATCCAGCACATTACCTTACTTTGTTAGCTCACCTAAAGACTCCACTTATGTTCATTCAGAACAAAAACCTACAGGTTTCCATCTTATAAATCAAATCATTAAACACTACTTCTTTTAATATTTAATGTAATGTTTAACTATACTTAAAATGTAATATAATTAAAATGTTTCTAACCTTTATCTAGTTTTAATGGTATGATTATGTTGCCATCACATTATCAGGGATCAACCCCTCTATAACCTTGCAGATCTATAACAGCAAGTTTCAGCAAACTGAATTGTAAAGATAAAACTCCTAAATATCCTATTTATTACACTATCCCAAAAGCAGTACTCTGATTAACAACCTGTAATTTACCAGTACTTACATAATAACTACACAGGAACATTTTAAAGTGTAACATTAAAATGCTATATAATAAATATGTTTAACTTTGGTACATGTATATCATATTTAACAGCAATGTACATACACAGTACTTACACAATAACTACACAGGAACATTTTAAATTGTAACATTAAAATCCTATATAATAAATGTTTAACTTTGGTACACATATTTCATATGTAACAACAATGTACTTACACAGTACTTACACAATAACTACACAGGAACTGTCCACTTATTTTAAAGTGTAACATTTAATGTACTTACTGTGGGATATATATGTTTAACTTTGGTACACATATTTCATATGTAACAGCAATGTACTTACACAGTACTTACACAATAAATACACAGGAACTGTCCACTTATTTTAAAGTGTAACATTTAAAATACTTATTGTGGGATATGTTTAACTTTGGTACACATATTTCATATGTAACAGCAATGTACTTACACAGTACTTAAACAATAAATACACAGGAACTGTCCACTTATTTTAAAGTGTAACATTTAATGTACTTACTGTGGGATAAATATGTTTAACTTTGGTACACATATATCATATGTAACAGCAATGTACTTACACAGTACTTACACAATAACTACACAGGAACTGTCCACTTATTTTAAAGTGTAACATTTAATGTACTTACTGTGGGATAAATATGTTTAACTTTGGTACACATATATCATATGTAACAGCAATGTACTTACACAGTACTTACACAATAACTACACAGGAACATTTTAAATTGTAACATTAAAATCCTATATAATAAATATGTTTAACTTTGGTACACATATTTCATATGTAACAACAATGTACTTACACAGTACTTAAACAATAAATACACAGGAACTGTCCACTTATTTTAAAGTGTAACATTTAAAATACTTATTTTCGAATAAATGTATTTAGGTTTGGTACGCATATATCATATGTAACAGCAATGTACTTACACAATAACTACACAGGAACTGTCCACTTATTTTAAAGTGTAACACTTACTCTGACAGATCTGCGTTGGATTATAGTATCCTAAATAGTAATTTAACAGTCACTACCTAATAGATCACTTTATGAAAGTACACAATCACAAACATACAGAACACAATAGAAATGTTTATCCAATGTTTTAACAATAAAATTATCATGATAAAATAAAACATTTCCAATGAACCTCTATTTCCCTACAGCAAAAACAAACAAAAAAAAGCTCATGAATTCATGAGGCATGAATAAAAGTTCAGCATCCCTGCTTGAAGAAGCTATCTTATCATTGGAGACAATACACCTCCCACTTGTCCAACACCTGTAACACAAAGGAAAAGAGAAGTTAGAGATGATGCAAAAAAAATAAACATTTTTTGGACAATAATGCACAATTATTCATGAATTTTACCTGTCAGGTATTAAGGATCAGTAAACTCAAGTGGTGTACAGCGTTACAAAGGAGTTTATAAAGGAGCAGTATTAGCATTAGCTAACTGTAGCACTAGTTTTTTCGCTGTGCAAAGGTGCGTCATTGCTGTTTTAAAACAAGCTACATGAGATGACCTGGTAACTAATATCGGCCCGGCCTACCGAAACATGCAAGTAAAGGTGACATTAAAAAAACTAGACAAATAAAACTAATGAAACTAAAGGTTTGGAGGACATGACCTGTTTGATTTGTATTCAGGAACATGTGGATTTTAAAATAAAGTTCAGGAAAGAGACAATTTTATAATTTTATTTGTTATATTTTGACATTAGCAGATTATTTTTTTTTTTTTTCTATTACAATTACAATTACATTTTTCAGTAATGTTCCTTATCAAACATGAAAGCTTTTTATGTAATGACTAAATAGAAATCCACGAGATTTAGTGGTGTAATGCTAGGCAAACAATTAACAAAAATCCCGGCCTGTTAATCTACATAAAAGTATAAAATTGCAAAATTTTCAAAACATGAACTACATCTCACATCTTCTTTTGTGCACATTAATTAGATCAATTTGATAAAGGAGAGATCACTTGAAGTAGAGAAATGTCACATCTGGTGCTGTAGGCGCTTCTGTTCCTTCCACACTGAGCTCCAACGGAGGTTTTCAGTCTAACAACTACACTACCCAGAACGCACCACCCGCTGACATCACACACACACCCACTCACGTGACACCTCACCTGCTTCCTCCAGGAGGCCCGTAGTATTGATTACCTACCCTATTTAAGGACACTGCGCGCACAAACCTGTGTCGCGTATTGCCTGGTTTCTACCACTTTACAAAGCGTTATTATTCTGTGATTGTTTTCCGTGAATGACCTTGCTTTTTGTTCTCGACTTCACTGTGGATTATCTCGTGTATTACCTCCCGACTCTGATATGGTCTTAGCCTCTAGGTATCTGTTTGCTGGCGTTATATGCTTTCTGTTTTGACTATCCCTGGACCCTGTGGATTTTTAATAAAATCTCAAAACTGGTTCTGTGAGTGTCTGTATTCCGTCCCCATCATGACAAGAAAGCTCAATTAAGTAGAAACATCCACTAGATCAAGTTTTTAGTTTGGACAAATATGAATCTGAAAAACTACAAATAAATGCTTTTTTATATAAAAAAAAATACACTTAAGTCTAGTTTGCTTCTAAAAAGAAATGGTGAACAGGGCTGGACAATATGGCAAAATGTAGTTATTGTATTGTGGTGGATATGTTTTCGATAGCTGGTTATAAAGGCAGGTCTCTGAATGAAAACACACAGATCAAACCCACACTGCAGCTTGAGTCAGTTAGCTTAATTTTGGAATTGGCTAGATAGGGAGTCCAGGTTAAAGAAAAAATAAACTATATATATATATATATATATATATATATATACATATATATATATATATATGTTCAACTTGCCCTGATGTGCCTGATCTTTTAATTTTCAAATAAGGTTTATTAATTTGGAATTGCAGGACTGTGATCTATAATGAACGAAAATTAATTTAGCTAACTAGTTAGCTAGAAGCTGGATGTAGTGGATAGCCATAATTTAGTACAACACTGTAGGTTGGTAGTTTAAAGCAGTTTTTAAACCCTGGACAAACAGTCCTTTACTGAGTTTACCTGTTATCCCTTAGCCCCCTATGGAGCTTCATGTTTCTCCAGCAGTGTGTTAGACACATCATACCACCACTTACCTTATTAAGTGCATTTATAGAAAGCTCTATAATATGTTGTATAATACAATGCTGTAATCTGACTTCTGTTCATTTGTAGTTGACAGTAAGACCACATGTCCTGACTTCTGCCAAAAATCTCTATGAAACGAAAAGTTACTTTCTTTTACATAAAAGGACACCATCGTAAGAAGTGCACTTAGAATAAACAAATTAAAAGCACAGGACCCAATGCTTCTAAGTATTTTTTAAGAGTGAAGAAAATGTAAATATACAACATTGTTATATTATTTTAAATATTAGGTGATAACTGATCAATTTTAATAATATTAATATAAACATATTTTTTTCTATGTAAATGTAATGTGGAGTAACATAGAGTAACTTAGGTTGTTAAGTCACCTTTACTTGCATGTAACTAATAATAAACAGAATACAGAAAAATATATATTTTTTGTGATTAAAAGTAATTGGGTGTCTGCCAAACCCAACCCCCCCCCCTCCCCCAAAAAAAAAAAAAAAATCAAGCCTGCTCCTATGCCCTTGTGTGTGTGTGTGTGTGCCAGCAATGAAGTAGCTAATTACATTCATTAGAATTAATGTCCACAAAATTAATATATAGCGAGTGTTTTATGTAAACATTATATATTTAAAAAAATGTTTGGGGTTATATTACACCAGCCAACTAGTCCAGTGTTTTAATGTTTTGTGTGGGCTGATTAACTCACCTTTTTCCTCAGCTGCTCTGGCAGGCATCTTTTTCCTTGCTGGTCTTGGAGGGGCCATTTTATGAAGCATTAGCAGCAGCAATCTAATTTAAACATGCAGGAACATTTACTCTTATTTCAGACAAAGTTCCAGACTCAAACACTGCAGCTTCTCTCCTCCACCGTCAGCGCGCGTGCACACACACACGCGCACACACACACACACACACACACACACACACACACGCACGCACGCACACACACACACACACACACACACACACACACACACACACACACACACACACACACACACACACACACACACACACACACACACACAAGCGCGCCCGCGCGCGGCTCTGCTCGCAAAAACCGGGGAAATATCGCGTTGCCTCAACAGCCAATCAAATCCGTCCGTGCTCATCCAATCAGTGGAAAATACCGGGAAATTCAAAATCCAAGTCCTCCACTAAGGCGCGCGGATCGTCAGAAAAAAGCGAAAATAACAGAGTTAACGCGGATAATGCTGATATATTTTAAAGTACAGCATACGATGGTTTGTTTAATTCACTGCTTTAAAAACGGTAAAGGAAACAGACGACTAATTAATTGGTTTTGTAAGTAAGGACTGCTGTACAGAGATCCGCCCTGCTCCTGCTCCTGCTGCTGCTGCTGCTGTGGGAGGAAGATGAAGCTTCAGCACACTGCAGATCAGACGGGCTTAAACGGTAAGATCTTTCATACACTATCACAATTACATATTACAGCATTCTACACAAAATACTGCTTTTAGAACTGCAAGATGTCTTCTTCTTTTTTTTACTGGCTAAATTATGCTATAACATAGTTAATATATTGACTGAATGAAAGTGTATAAATTTAAAGTTACAAAGTTATAAAGGTACAGCGTATTATTATTATTATTATTATTATTATTATTATTATTATATTGTTTTATTATTACATTTTTATGGAAACAAAAAAGGCAACAACAGTCACATTTTCCATGAACAATGCACTGTACTAAATGGCTCTAACTAACTTTCTAACTACTAAAGATTTCCTCCATAAAAGTAAATCTGCTAATGTCAAAATATAACAAATAAAATTATAAAATTGTCTATTTCCTGAACTTCATTTTAAAATCAACATGTTCCTGAATACAAATCAAACAGGTCATGTCCTCCAAACCTTTAGTTGTATTAGTTTTATTTGTGTAGTTTTTTTTGTCTATTTTTAAACCTGCAGAAATTGGGTTGATTCCTGTTACTGATTTGGAATTATTAAGTTGAGTAGAGAGAAAACAAACCCTCACATTTTCACAATATAAATAACTTACTTCACTGCAAAAATCACCTACACCTTTAGCCCGTATACGGGACAAGGCATTATAAGGGGTTATTTTACACTAAAGCCATGTTCTTGCATAAAGTTTAATGTCTAAAGCAAAGTTCTCTTTCTCCAATAGAAAAACCTGACAGCTATCTGGACAGCTATCTGGACAAAAATATAAAATACAGAAAAGAGTGAATATTAATATAAATGAGAATGGGTGTGCAAACCTATATGTATATAGAGCTCTGGAATAAAATTAAAAATGAATTTAATAATAAAAAAAAATTCTGAATCAGTTTCTGAGTAAAATGAACATTATTGTTTTATTCTATAAACTACAGACAACATTTCTCCCAAATTCCAAATAAAAATATCATTTAGAGCATTTATTTACAGAAAATGAGAAATGGCTGAAATAATAAAAAAAAAAAAGATGCAGAGCTTTCAGACCTCAAATAATGCTAAGAAAACAAGTTCCTATTCATAAAGTTTTAAGAGTTCAGAAATCAATATTTGGTGGAATAACCCTTACTTTTAATTACAGTTTTTATGCATCTTGGCATGTTCTCCTCCACCAGTCTTACACTGCTTTTGGATAACTTTATGCCACTCCTGCTGCAAAAAATCAAGCAATGGATTATATTCCATAGGTTTTCATTTTCTTTCTCTTATTTCTTTCCAGAGCTGTATATAGTACCAGTCAAACGTTTGGACACACATTCTCATTAATGTTTGTTCTTTATTTGAACTATTTACTGCGTTTTAGATTAATATCAAACACGTTTGCAGGTAGTTATTAGACAAAAAAGTGTTTGGTTTTCACAAACGCTTGATACAAAAACTCAACCCAAGTGGTTTGGGATGAATTGGAGCTCAGATTGTGTGAGTGAGTAGAACTAAATGAAAAAATTACATTTTCAGGGCTTTCAGAAAACAAAGCATGGTTCAGCATTATTTATTTGTAATATATTTTTCAGGTGTATGTGGAAATGGATTATATGACGCACTATCAACAAACGTGTATTTTCTGTTCTATGTTCATAAATAAGGCGCAACATATTGTAAGCGACAATAGTAAGAAACATGTAATTCAGCATGTATTGCTGCTGGGAGCGATTCTTAAAAAAAGCATTTTCTTTTAAAGTCAAACGAGTGCTGGATGTTAATCTACACAGATTTCTCTCCTGAAATTAGTTTTTTAAACGTAGGTTCTAACATTTACTAGCACTAAGAGCTACTAACGACTGCTGAGTGTTTCGGTAGGCCGGGCCGATATTAGTTACCAGGTCATCTCATGTAGCTTGTTTTAAAACAGCAATGACGCACCTTTGCACAGCGAAAAAACTAGTGCTACAGTTAGCTAATGCTAATACTGCTCCTTTATAAACTCCTTTGTAACGCTGTACACCACTTGAGTTTACTGATCCTTAATACCTGACAGGTAAAATTCATGAATAATTGTGCATTATTGTCCAAAAAATGTTTATTTTTTTTGCATCATCTCTAACTTCTCTTTTCCTTTGTGTTACAGGTGTTGGACAAGTGGGAGGTGTATTGTCTCCAATGATAAGATAGCTTCTTCAAGCAGGGATGCTGAACTTTTATTCATGCCTCATGAATTCATGAGCTTTTTTTTGTTTGTTTTTGCTGTAGGGAAATAGAGGTTCATTGGAAATGTTTTATTTTATCATGATAATTTTATTGTTAAAACATTGGATAAACATTTCTATTGTGTTCTGTATGTTTGTGATTGTGTACTTTCATAAAGTGATCTATTAGGTAGTGACTGTTAAATTACTATTTAGGATACTATAATCCAACGCAGATCTGTCAGAGTAAGTGTTACACTTTAAAATAAGTGGACAGTTCCTGTGTAGTTATTGTGTAAGTACATTGCTGTTACATATGATATATGCGTACCAAACCTAAATACATTTATTCGAAAATAAGTATTTTAAATGTTACACTTTAAAATAAGTGGACAGTTCCTGTGTAGTTATTGTGTAAGTACTGTGTAAGTACATTGCTGTTACATATGAAATATGTGTACCAAAGTTAAAAATATATATCCCACAGTAAGTACATTAAATGTTACACTTTAAAATAAGTGGACAGTTCCTGTGTATTTATTGTTTAAGTACTGTGTAAGTACATTGTTGTTACATATGAAATATGTGTACCAAAGTTAAACATATTTATTATATAGGATTTTAATGTTACAATTTAAAATGTTCCTGTGTAGTTATTGTGTAAGTACTGTGTAAGTACATTGCTGTTACATATGATATATGTGTACCAAAGTTAAACATATTTATCCCACAGTAAGTACATTAAATGTTACACTTTAAAATAAGTGGACAGTTCCTGTGTATTTATTGTTTAAGTACTGTGTAAGTACATTGTTGTTACATATGAAATATGTGTACCAAAGTTAAACATATTTATTATATAGGATTTTAATGTTACAATTTAAAATGTTCCTGTGTAGTTATTGTGTAAGTACTGTGTAAGTACATTGCTGTTACATATGATATATGTGTACCAAAGTTAAACATATTTATCCCACAGTAAGTACATTAAATGTTACACTTTAAAATAAGTGGACAGTTCCTGTGTATTTATTGTTTAAGTACTGTGTAAGTACATTGCTGTTACATATGAAATATGTGTACCAAAGTTAAACATATCCCACAATAAGTATTTTAAATGTTACACTTTAAAATAAGTGGACAGTTCCTGTGTATTTATTGTGTAAGTACTGTGTAAGTACATTGCTGTTACATATGAAATATGTGTACCAAAGTTAAACATATATATCCCACAGTAAGTACATTAAATGTTACACTTTAAAATAAGTGGACAGTTCCTGTGTAGTTATTGTGTAAGTACTGTGTAAGTACATTGTTGTTACATATGAAATATGTGTACCAAAGTTAAACATTTATTATATAGGATTTTAATGTTACAATTTAAAATGTTCCTGTGTAGTTATTGTGTAAGTACTGTGTATGTACATTGCTGTTAAATATGATATACATGTACCAAAGTTAAACATATTTATTATATAGCATTTTAATGTTACACTTTAAAATGTTCCTGTGTAGTTATTATGTAAGTACTGGTAAATTACAGGTTGTTAATCAGAGTACTGCTTTTGGGATAGTGTAATAAATAGGATATTTAGGAGTTTTATCTTTACAATTCAGTTTGCTGAAACTTGCTGTTATAGATCTGCAAGGTTATAGAGGGGTTGATCCCTGATAATGTGATGGCAACATAATCATACCATTAAAACTAGATAAAGGTTAGAAACATTTTAATTATATTACATTTTAAGTATAGTTAAACATTACATTAAATATTAAAAGAAGTAGTGTTTAATGATTTGATTTATAAGATGGAAACCTGTAGGTTTTTGTTCTGAATGAACATAAGTGGAGTCTTTAGGTGAGCTAACAAAGTAAGGTAATGTGCTGGATATCAATGAGTACTTTCCCCCTGAGGGGATGATATGCTGACATCCTTTTCTTCCCAAAATTATTTTAGTTTTCAAAACACTCAATCAGCCCTAATTACATATCAGACAATATCTGTTGGATAAGTTTACACTCAACTTATCACACACACTATTACACATGTGTAAGTACACACACATTGTTACACAAGTGTAAGTACACGTGCTCTATTACTTGTGTAAGTACACTCCCCCTGGTACACATGTGTACTTACACAAGTCAAAATTAACCTTAATACACATGTGTAATTACATAACCTGTACCTATGTAGTTAATCTGTAACAATGTGTACTTCTTCAGTAGTTACACTGTAGTTACATGGATTGTTACCATGTAACTACATAGTACTTAGGGACACTTATTATAAAGTGGGACCGAAATTTGTAGTCGAGTTAATCAAAGTGTCAGGGTGACCCAAGGTTCTTCCCGAAATACAAAATATTCTCTTTTATATTACTGCATTGAGGAAGCCGCAGCGAAGGGCAGGCTACGGCTTGTATTGCTGTTTGTACTCTTCGCTTCCCCTCAAGTTCTAACTTCTAAAGAGAGAGGCGTCTTATGTGGGCTGTTTTTCAGCTTTGCCCTTTCAGAAGTTCGTGCAACTTGTGAATAATCTTTTGCATCTTAAGCACACGCATCAGAGCTGTGTGCTTCTCGGCGCAGTGCAACGTCACTTACAGACAGACTGTACTATAAATAAAGCTTCAGAAATAATAGAGCACAATTATGAGTGATTAATCAAGCGCACAGTGTTCTGCCACAAGCACACCATCTATAAACTGTCTGAGCCTCAGAACAAGAGAAGAAATATCTGAGCGACTTTTTTTTTTTCTCGTATTTTTTGCATTAGATATTAGAACTTGATTTATATTTCTTAACAATGTTTAAAGGGGACATGTTATATCTTATTTTACACAAGTATATTTTATAGTGGCTTGCAAAATGACAGAACGAACTCTTTTACATTTAGCAGACAAACCAAGTCTCCCTGCAGCCGCGGGAGTCTCCCGCATTTCGGTAGTGGCTCCCTGATGCCCGCGAGTCACATATAATCTCCCGGAATTCAGAACGAGTGCCCCAAACGCGCACACAGGCCACAGACTTTTTTTCTCTAATCGTGTGTGGGAAGGAGAGAGAGAAAACAGAGAGGGTTCTGATTGGCCTGGTCTCTGCAAAGAGTCTGTGAGACAGCCAATCAGTTTTTAGTGTGGGCGGGCAGTGTTTTCTCCCCCTCCCGGACGGGATTTGTTCAGAGAGTGAGAGAAAGCAGATCATGGCGGAGGCAATATTAATAATTACTGTAATATGATATGAAATGTTTTTGATGTTGTGCATTTTTTTTGTGATATTGTAACGGTCAATTTTTGTCAAATAAAGGCTTTTTAAAAAAAAAAAAAAAAAAAAAAAAGGAAAGCAGAGGCAGGGCCTTCCAAAAAGAAAAAAGATAAAACTCATTTCACCTCTGAATACTATAAATTTAATTTTAAAAAAGTAAAATGAATGAATATAAAAGTAAAGTTTTTTTGTTTTGTTTTGTTTTTTTTTGGGGGGGGGGGGGGGGGGGGGGGGTGCATGGGGTAACCTCCCTGAAATCAACTTTTGCAACTTGGGATGTCTGCATTTTGTCACTTTACAACCACAAACCTAAATGTATTTTAGCGAGATTTTAAGTGATAAATCAACACAAAGTAGCACATAATTGTGAAGTGAAATGAAAATGCTAAATTGTTTTCCAATTTTTTATAAAACAAAATTTTGAAAAAGGTGTAATCTAAACCCCCTAAATAATATCCAGTGCAATCAACTGTCTTCAGAAGTCACTGACTACATTAATAGAGTCCAGTTTTGTGTAATGTAGTCTCAAAATAGTATAAATACAGCTGGTCCCTAAAGTCTCAGTGGTTTGTTATAGAACACTAGTGAACGAACAGCATCATGAAGACCAAGGAACTCACCAGACAGATCAGAGATGAAGTTGTGGAGAAGTTTAAAGCCGGGTTAGATAATAAAAACATATCCCAAGCTTTAAGCATCCCAAGAAGCACTGTCCAATCCATTATCCAAAACCAGAAAAAGAATTCTACAACTGTAAACCTACCAAGACGTGGCTGTCCAGCCAAACTGACAGATCGAGCAAGAAGAGCACTGATCAGAGAAGCAGCCAAGAGGCCCATGGTCACTCTGGAGGAGCTGCAGAAATCCACAGCTCATGTGGAAGAATCTGTCGACAGGACAACTGTAAGTTGTGCACTCCACTGAAAACAGGGCAATCCAAGAAGAAAACCTATTGAAGGAAACAAGACTTGAGACTGGGAAAAAGATTCAAGACAATGACTCTAAACATAAAGCCAGAGCTACAGTGGAATGGTTTAAATAAAAAAAAATATTCATGTATTAGAATGGCCCAGTCAAAGTCCTGACTTGAATACCACTGAGCTTCTGTGGAGAGACATGAAAATTGCTGTTCACAGACGCTCTCCATCCAACTTGGCTTAATGGGCAAAAATCTTAGTCCCTAGATGCACAAATCTGATAGAGACAAAGCCCAAAGCACTTACAGTTGTAATTGCAGCAAATGGTGGCTCTACTAAGTATTGATATATGGGGATGAATTTTTGTTTCACTTCACACTTATGCAATACTTTGTGTTTGTCTATCACTTAAAATCTCAATAAAATACATTTAAGTTTGTGGTTGTAAGGTGAAAAATGTGGAAATGTTTATGTGGAGTATGAATACTTTTGCAAGCCACTGTATATACTATAGAATAGGTCTATGGGCTATACAAAACATGCTCATGAAGTTCTTTGCACACAATCACTCTGACCAGCTCTATTCTTGCCAGCTTCAGTCCCTTTCAGAATGAGCTGTTTAAGGGCTCTGTCACTTTTATGCAAATAAGCTGTTGCTGGCCTCTCTTTATGTTTATGCTATGCGTTTACCACACCTTTGTGTTAGCTTGTGCTAAACTGCAAAACACAAGCAAGCTAGATTACGATTAGCTGTGATAGAAACACAAAACTCATTATTTGAAAGTACTTTCATCTCCCTCATCTGCTGACTTGCCAGAGACAGTAGGTATAGATCCTTCCATCAGACGAAGCATGGGGCTCAACTAGCAGAAACAAATGGTGGATCTTCAGCTCGGGTGAGGGCTCTGGTGGGGGCTGACGGGTGGTGAGGGGTGGTGCCAGTGTGGTTATATGCAGGTTTTCTTATTGTAATGTTACAAATGGCAGGTTGTTTTTTTGTATTTTTTTTTCAGAGTGAGATTATGCTTCTACAGCAAAAAAAAAAAAAAATATTTATAGGTTTTTAACTAGGGGTGCCAATAATTATGGAGGGTGCTGTATACAGTATGTGTAGTTCCCACAGCAAGACCCAGTGGGAATTGTGAACATATATATTGAGGAGATGCTGAAACTAGCCCTTAAAGCTATGACCCATTTAGTGTGCTGAACTGGCAGAGAGATATTGATATGTTAATATTAGCTAGCTTTTGTTTTCAGAAATGTGAATTGCCAACGCTCAGCCCAGAAACTCTCCCCGTGGAACGTTCTGGAAAACAAGCCTGGACGAATGCTTTCTCCTGAAGGCCTTTTTCACTATAGATCCAACTGAGATGAACAAACAATCCCCTAAAAATAGAGAACTGGTATAAACTAACTGTGATAAAAGAACAAAGCCCATTATTGCCATGGACAGTAGTTACAGATCCCTCAATCAAACGAAGCACGCTGCTCAACCAGCCGACCGAAATGGTGGCTTTCCACCTGATGTAGTGGGTGGGGCTCTAGTGGGCGTTGACGGATGAGGGGTGGTGCCAGGGTGGTTTTATGCAGTGGTTTTATCCTTATTGTGACATCACGATAAGGGAGCTATCTAAATGGCTCATAGAAGCATATGATTCCTATAGAAAATAAAGTATTGCTCGTACTATATATCGTTGCTGTCCAATATGAAAAAAAACACTTATTACCAAAACAGCAATTTAACAGGAGAGAGAAAAAAAACCTTGTAAACTTTCAAAGGAAGTCAATGTAAAAAGAGTTTATTTTTTTAAAGTCATTTTAAAGAGTTCCTATTGGTCCATTCATCAAGAAATTTTGGCACAGTGTAAGAGACAGTTTGTCTTTTCAAATTATGTAGTAAACTAAAAATCAACAAAAATGGAGATAAGCGTTTTTCATAGGACAGGGATGATATACAATATGAGCAGTTGTTGGCATTGGCTGCAGGAAGACCCTGTGGGAATTGTGAACATATATATTGAAGAGATGCTGGAACTAGCCCTTAAAGCGCTGATCCATTTAGTGTGCTGAACTGGCAGAGAGATATTGATATGTTAATATTAGCTAGCTTTTGTTTTCAGAAATGTGAATTACCAACGCTCAGCCCAGAAACTCTCCCCGTGGAACGTTCTGGAAAACAAGCCTGGACGAATGCTTTCTCCTGGAGGCCTTTTTCACTATAGATCCAACTGAGATGAACAAACACTCCCCTAAAAATAGAGAACTGGTATAAACAGAAAATTGACTACAGCAATGCGGGAGAGTATTTGCTGGTTTAAAATCACTTCCCGAGTCCATTTCCAATGCGGCCTTGCATGACTCCATCCCACAAATCAGCCAGGCTTTCCGCTGGAAATAGGCAGAGAAACTTGTGTTTACGCCGTGAACTCAAACTGCTTTTTTCCCCGCCGCCTCCGTGGGCCGTGGCTGGTACTTATCCGCGGGCGGCGGTGGTAATATCCCACCGGCTCACTCGGCCCATCTCCCACACTCACTCTCCATAAATGAGGCAGTTACTGGCACAGCTGTGGCCCGAGCCTAAAACCAGCTGTCCGCAGGGGGAAAGAAGCAGGACTCTCTGGATCCTCATTGACCCTCCGCTGTCATTTAGATTGCCCGGCACCTCGATATGGCTTCAACTCTGTCATCATCTACCTCTTACCCCTAACAGCCCTGTGATTACCACTGCATTAGGTCCTCCTGCTGGAGGAGGGTTTTTTGCACTCAACCTTCAGTTCGAGTGTGGGCAGTTCCATCAGACGTGGCCTTTTCTTACCCTTTCACATCAGACATACTGTTGTTTTAGGCAGAGAAGTGAACCGCTACATGTATTGCAACTGGTGACCCAAAACTGAAGTGAAAATGGTTAAATCCAGCTATAAAAACTGGTCTTCTTGCAATAAATTGTACATCATTTAGTGTGTTTTTATATCAGCTGACAACCGATGATTGTAAACTTTTGAAACATTTTACATTTTGTGTAATTTTAACAAAATAATACTGCACTCAATTAAGTTATTTCACTAGAGTGTACTGTTATCAAAATGGCCTAAATGTTTGGACAATCACTGGGATAAAGCAGATTATTCAGGGAAATGAAATAATGTACTATCATTTTACACAACTTTAAAGTTATTACAATTTTAAAAAGTATGTTTTTAATGTTAATTTGTGATTTAAACAATAATATATGTACGGAATGTACTAAAATGTAAAATGTTAACTGGCTAGCTAAAACTGTTGGCTGTATTAGCCAATGCTAGCTATAAGGGCTGTGCAAAATTCAGAATTTCAAAATTGAATTCAATTTGGTATATCAGTATGTATTTGAATTTCAAGAAGTGAAATTAAATTTCACTTCCTGCAATTTCATACAACTCGTTCGAGTATCATGCCACACTGGTTAATACTCCATCAAAACTTACTGTCGTTGTCATCTACCGTCCTCCTGGACAAATGGGCGAGTTCACACATGAACTTGACATGCTACTGTCTTCTATCCCCGAGCAAGATTGCCCCATGCTCATCCTAGGGGGTATGAACATCCATCATGACAGTAACAGCTTCACAGACTTCTCATCCCTCATGCAGTCTTTCGATCTGGAGCAGGTCCCCAGCCCCCCAACACATAAAGCTGGCAAACATCTAGACCTGATCTTCACTCGTAACTGTGACACCGACTCTTTAACTGTCACTCCTCTACACCTCTCAGACCACTTCTTCATGCAACTCAACGTTCGCATTTCGAAAAAACCCACAGCTACTCCTACTATGGTCTCGTTCCGCCGAAATCTTCGAGATCTCCCAGCAGACCAGTACTCCTCGCTGGTGACTGACAATATGCCTCCATTAGGCTCATTTTCATCACTCAATGTTAATGATGCCACTGATACTCTTTGCTCCACATTAAGCTCCTGTTTGGACGACCTCTGTCCTCAAACATCTCGAGCCATTAAACCAAGCAAACCGCAGCCATGGCTCAAAAATGACACGCTCAGGGAACTACGCTCCAAACTCAGAGCTGCTGAAAGAAAATGGCAAAAAAAGCAAAACCAGACAGACCTAAAAAACTACCAACTGCTCCTGGCTTCTTTTTCAGCCAGCCTCACTGCTGCTAAAGCTGAATTCTATCACAAAAAAATCAGCTCCCTCACAGACTCCCAGAAACTATTTGCTACATTCAAAACACTACTCAACCCTCCACCTCCTCCTCAGGCTACCTGCCTTACGGCTGAAGCTCTTGCCTCATTCTTTACTGGGAAAGTGGCAGCTATCAGCAGACAGTTTACTGATGCGACATGTAGCAGTCCTACATCATGCTCTGCTGCCCGGTATCCCTCTACCGAAGGCGTCGCTTTCTCCTCGTTCGCTCCTCTCACTGAGAACGAGACACTGGCTCTCCTAACGCGTAGCCGTCCTACTACGTGTCCACTTGACCCGATTCCTTCAGACCTTCTGCAAACCATTGCACCTGCAATAATTCCGGCTATTACTCACACGATCAATGCCTCTTTAACATCTGGTGTGTTCCCGACTGCTTTTAAACAAGCACAGGTCACACCACTGCTTAAAAAGCCTTCTCTCAACCCCGCCCAGGTTGATAACTACAGACCGGTCTCACTACTGCCTTTTCTTTCTAAAACATTAGAAAGAGCAGCTCTCAATCAAGTCTCTGGCTTCCTCACCCAAAATGACCTCCTGGACCAGAACCAATCTGTTTTCAAGAAAGGGCACTCTGAGACGGCTCTGTTGTCTGTGACGGAAGCGTTAAAAACTGCCAGAGCTGCAGGACAGTCCTCAGTGCTCATTCTGCTGGACCTCTCGGCTGCTTTCGACACAGTCAACCATGACTTCCTCCTAACTATACTCTCGAACATGGGGATCTCAGACAATGCGCTGTCATGGTTCAGATCGTACCTCACTGGGCGCTCGTTCAGGGTGTCATGGCAAGGACGGCTGTCCCCAGCCCACTCGTTACCCACTGGGGTTCTCCAGGGTTCGGTACTGGGACCTCTTCTCTTCTCAATATACACCACCTCTCTTGGTCAGGTTGTCCGCTCACATGGTTTTTCCTACCACTGCTTTGCTGACGACACTCAGCTATACCTGTCGTTCTCACCAGATGATCACTCAATCTCTGCACGAATATCACAGTGTCTCTCAGACATATCCTCATGGATGAAGGAACATCACCTCCAACTAAACCTCTCAAAGACTGAACTTCTGGTCATACCAGCAAAACCTTCTATTCAACACAACTTTGCCATAACCACCTCTCTCTCTCACCGACAAAGGTTGCTAGGAACCTGGGTGTCATGGTTGATGACCAGCTTCTCTTCACGCACCATGTGGCCTCAGTTGCTCGATCCTGCCGCTTTGCGCTTTACAACATCGGAAAAATTCGACCGTTTCTGACGCAACAGGCCACCCAACTCCTGGTACAAGCTGTGGTAATCTCACGCCTCGACTACTGCAATGCCGTACTAACTGGCCTCCCGGCCTGTGTAGTAAAACCACTACAGATGATTCAGAATGCAGCAGCACGTTTGGTCTTCAACCAACCAAAACGGGCACATGTCACCCCGCTGCTCATTGAGCTCCACTGGCTACCGGTTGATGCTCGCATCAAATTCAAAGTGCTTACAATCGCCTACAAGGTGATGACAGTACAGGCTCCATCCTACCTGCACTCGCTGCTGAAGGCTTACGCTACCTCCCGGCCGCTGCGCTCCTCCAATGAACGTCGCCTCGCTTTGCCAAACATTCACACAAAGCAATCCAGACTGTTCTCATACAGAGTTCCCCAATAGTGGAACAAACTACCCTCCACTACCAGATCAGGAGAATCTCTCTCTATCTTTAAGAAACTCCTGAAGACAGAGCTCTTCAAAGAGCACTTACTCTCCTAACACCTCTAACAAACTAACTAATTCTAACCTCATCTCCTTCTTCCTCTTCTCTACTCCTCTATCCCATTATTTCCCTCTGACCTCCTTAAGGCCCTATCTATAGATGCTTTATTTTTAACTTCTATTATTTTTGTACTTAACCTCTTCTATTATTTGCACTTCAATATTGTAAGTCGCTTTGGACAAAAGCGTCTGCCAAATGTAATGTAATATAATGTAAATTATTTGCAGTTTAGAGAAATTCATTCTTATCACATATTAGTGAGAATGTGATACATTTAACATACATTTTTCTTCCAAACAGAAGTACAGCCACTAACTTTAAACATATTTTTTTTATGAAAGAGAACAGATGTCCTTTTACATGTGTTAATATTTTGCATATTGCTGCAATTACAAAAATCTAAAGTACAAATCATCTCTGGCCCTCAATTAAGTCATTTCACTAAAAAAAAGTGTACTCCGATCAAAAAGCACTAATTGTTTGAACAACCATTGTGAAGACTTGGATAAAGCAAGGTAATTTGGGAAATAAAGTGCTGCCCTATCATTTTCCACAATTTGAAAGTATTTTACAATTTTAACGATCTATTTAATAGAGTATGTAAGTGTTATCATACAATAAGATCTGTATGCATGCTGTAGTTGTATTTAATATTTGCTGTAAGGCTTCATTGTTAAATAATTATGAGCTTTGATTATGTATTATGAATTTCTTTGACATTCATGGAATTTCTACTTCCTGCTATTTAAATATTAGAGATGAATTGAAATGTAGGGGTCATTCTCAATTTTATTGTGACTTTTGTACAAAACTACTTAATAGTTGGAAACAGCAATTTAAATATTCCAAATGTGTTCTTTAGTTGATCCATGTACAGAGTATGACTTATAATATTGCCATTGCAAAAGTTCTTAACCTCATATTTTGCTCATTTTGTAGGTTCGGTGTCTTCATCCTGGCATCCATTGTGAGCTTTGTGTCTGGGGAGAAGGGGGCTTTTCCAGTGTTATGAACCAGGACTGGGGTTGCCATTATTATCCCTTTATTATCTCTTTATTTTACTATTTTATAAATGTGTAACAGTAATTTACTATTTTTTTTTTATAAAAACAGTAGCGACAAAAGAAAATGGTTGAAAAAAATGTAACCCTCTTTTTTAATGTAACAGTGCATGTATTGTTTTACCATATTGTCTTGAAGTTTTTATGTCCATCTGCTTGTTCTCTATGATTTAATAATCCTTTCTGTCTTGCTAAAACATGGAATGCAAGTATTTTTGACCTTTGACCTCCTTTAGGTCCTATTTAAAGATGTTTTTACCTTTAACTTCTATTACTTTTGTACTTCACTATTGTAAGTCGCTTTGGACAAAAGTGTCTGCCAAACATAAAGTAATGTATTAGTTTTAATTAAATGCTGTGCCCTGTTTCAGAACTGCTGTACAGGATAAATTATATAGATAAGATAGATATTGTTATGTTACAGTATTAGAGAAGACCCACTAAAGCCTGAATGGTTTGGATTGCCAAACAGACGAATCTTCTTTCTTGTTGAGTTGCTGCATTGTAGACAGTCAGGCTGTGACGAGTTCACCATCCTTCTGCCTTTATCAGTGCTGACCCTCCCTCCAGTCAGCCCAGTGCTCTGTGGACCTGCTTTACTGATGGGCCTCTCTGCTCCGCTGCTCTTGCCGGACCCTGAGCTCCACTCCGCACCTGTGAGCAGGATGTGCCTAACCAAGCTTGTCCTGTCTGACAGTCATATCTTTCTCCTCGGAGGCCTCCGTCTCCCAGTTCCTCCTCTTCATGCCTGGCTTGCTCCTGCTCGCGGTGGACCCCCTCGGCCCAGCCGCCAGCCCGAGGCTGTTTGGCAGAAATTGGTTCCGCCGCCTCGGGTATCGTGTGGAGATCAGAGGAGCTGGTCAGCAGTGGACTGAAGAACATGATCAGCACCGACATGGCCTGAGCAAATGTGGACAGCATGCTGGGCAGATGGGCAGGGTAGGAGAACATTTTGGACATGTACTCTCAAAAAAAAAAAAAAACAGGTTCTTAAAAGTTTGGTTTGGTTGGTTTAAAATATATGTATGATTCTAGGAAAAAGTTTATTTTAGCCTGATCCCATCAGTTATCATGTCACCACCACACTCTCATCCAATCACAAACATTTCTTATGATCAGCATCACCGTGGTACTAATTTGACTCACCTGTGTTCTTTTTCTTGAGTTTGTACACCGTAAAAACAAAATCTTAACTATTGTCCTCATTATGACTTAAGTTAGCTGAACAAAACATACTAAATTGCACCTAACTAAGTTGCTCTGACTAAATAGTCTGTGTTGGCAAAATTGACAAATTGTAGTTGATCCCTAGTTGAGTGTAACATGCTTCACAAAAAACAAAACATTAAAAACTGACATGCTATTTTTACACAAAGATAATTACTAACAGCTGAAAACAATTCTAAAATAACAAGGACGACGAGCATGAGAAAGCAAGCTGATTGGTTGAGTTTTGACACGTGATAGAGACAGATGCATGCTGGGGGTTGTAGTCCTGAGGTGGAGATTGTCCATTGACAGAAGGTTTTGGACTACACAGTCTGTAATAGGCATGCCATTGAGGCCAAACCAACTATTCTGAACATGCTCATTTAGACTTTGCACGTGAACAGGGTCTCCTGAGCATTTATGCAGGGGCTTTCACCTGAGGTTGGTCACACTATCTGCATATTGGGTGTGTCCTCTCAACTCTTACTTACCATCAGTGTGTAGTCATTCTCCACAGGCTGCTGCCTTCTTTTAGGAATTATTCATGGGTTATATAATAGTTAACTTCCTGACTCAGTGTTTACAGAGGTACAAAACCCCATGATTCTTACTGACTTCACCCTCAAACCTTTCAAATTTGAAAAAGGTTGTGTCAAAGGGGCACTGAGTGATGTATGGGTTTAGAGGCAGGGTAGGAGGAAGAGCTGATTGGTTGCTCTGTTTGCTATAAATGCAAGCTTTTTATAACTTAAAAAATGACAGAAAATTATCAGTTGCCAACTTAAATTAACAAAATATATAACCTCACGCCCACTACATGAATTTGATTTATGTGAAGTGTGATTGACACTTGATTAAATTATTTTGTTGATCCTAAAGAGTCGTCAGGAAAATTTATAGTACACATTTCTTAACATTACATAGTTTTATACATATGAAAAATTCATTATCTGATCTGAAGATTCCTAGTTGGCACAACTGGTAGTGATTTTCTTCAAAACTTAAAACTTGGAATTGGATTTGGCCCTTAAAACTAAAAAAATACTAAAACATATTCAGTAAGTTGCCTTGAAAGAACGTTTTCTCTAATTTTTTTTCCATTTCATTTTTACAGTGTACTTTTCTGTTCTCTTTGTTCTTTGAGAAGTAGCACAGTGGAGCAAGTCTATATACTGAGCGTTTTATCTGATTTTGTTTCTCTATGCATCACCCCGCCTTTGCCTTTATCTATTTGGATTCATTTTTTGCCCTGTTTGCTATGTTTGTTTGGTTTTTGCTGATTTTTCTCTCCTGATTTTATATGCTCTCTTTTATGTTTTGATCAGTGCTTTTATTATTGACCCTATTGGATCCTTAATCAATAAAAACAACAAAAATGCAATGAAAATATAGCAAAACTTGAATGTACCTCTGCTTGACTTCATCATGCTAAGCCCATAACTGGTCATACATGGCTTTAGTGACTTAAGTGTTGAATATTTTGGATTTCCTGCAAAGTATGTGTTGAATAAGAACACTTCCTCCTATATATCTGTATCTGTGAAGATGAATGTATCCATATAAACTTGTCATTTATGCTCCTTTTTTCTCTCTTTTGCATTTACTCTTTATGCCTGTCTGCTGATCCCCATCCCCTCGCTGTTTAAATTTTGTATGAAAATAAAAATTCTTGATCACAAAAATATAATTATATATATTTATAGTTATAAATGCATTCGTAGAGCTTCATAAACAATTCATAATGCTTCAAAACACTTGACACAAGCTTTTCTAACTATACATAAATGTTTATAATCTCAAACATAAAACGTTGTAACACCACAGTATAAAGCTTTATAGCACAAAGCAATATAATGCATTATAATATATTCATATTTTCTGTTCTTAACATTAAATGGCGAGACCTGTTTCATAAAGTATAACAGATGTTGAGTTCACTCACATGAAGCTTTATCAAGATCCACTGCAATGCCTTCCCTCTAACTGCTATATGTATGCTATACGTAAATGCAGATAACATCTAATGCACACTTATAAGTGCTTTTCACAGACTTGTGAAAAAGTGATGTTATTACCAAAGGCATATAACAAATTATAAAAAGTCCGTGAAAAGCGATTATGAAGCTTTATAACTTGGCATATACCTAAAATCTGCGAAAAGTGCTTATAAGTGTTCATTAGATGTTATATGCATTTACGGAACAATTTTCATATAACATAAAACATATAGCAGTTAGAGGGAAGGCATCGCTGTGGATTATGTGAGTGAACACAACATCTATTATACTTTATGAAACAGGTCTCACCATTAATGTTAAGAACAGCAATATGAATACATTATAATGCATTATATCGCTTTATGATATAAAGTTTTATACTGTGGTGATATATCGTTTTATGTTTGAGATTATAAAACAATTATGTATAGGTAGAAAGGCTTATGCCAAGTGTTATGAAGCATTATGTATTGTTTATGGAGCTTTATGAAGGCATTTGTAATGCTTTATAGAAACCTGATTCATAGAAAGTGTTACCAATGACAGTATTTTTGTGTTGTTTATTCACAGATGTCTAACAAGCCAAAGGGGCAAAAAAAAGACACATTGTATTTAAAGATTGCCTTTATTTCTGCAATGGGTATGCTTTAAAATATGTATTTTGGATAGTTCTGAACACAGTCATACAGTGGGCATGACATATGTATCTCATTTCTCTTTCTTTACAACACTTTTTATCTATCTATTCTGTTCTCTTTGTACTTTCCTCTATCCGTCCCTTCTCCTCCCAATTGAATAGTCCTGATGTTTTACTGTATTTTTGCCTTTTCACCCTCTGTGTCTCTCTCTCTCACCCCCCCCCCCCCCCCCCCCCCAGGGCATGGCATCCATCTATTTCCATGCCATTGTTTTTCTTGCAGTGAACGATTGTTTTTTGCGCTGCTCCTGATCTCGGTGGCAGGCGGCCGTCGTGGCAGAAGAGATGACAGGCAGGGTCGCCCACCCCGTTGGCCGGCCTCAGATGTGATAACTGCTTTTTTGGAAAGGTCTCACCCCCAAAGTCACTCTCAATCAGCTTCTTCAGACTGTCAGGCTTGTGCCCAACTCCCCTTTCCTCGCAATCCAGGTCAGAGGAAGCTCCTGCTGTTCCCCTGGGCCCTGCCAATTTGAGTCTGTTGATTTTCTCATGTCTGAAGGACCGTCACTTCCACCGAAGGTCCCAGATCCACCCGCACAATTCACTTCGCTTTAAAGGGTGCGATGATAAATTGACGGCGGGCCACAGCGCTCTGTGGCGTCAGAGACTACTCCTGTTTTTCTCGGTTTCATCTGTTACACGGTAAATCTGCTCGCTAAGACAATGCGATTTTACAGCCGCAATAAACAAATCAAATCAAGCCGGAAGACACGGACGGAGTCGTGAAAACAGCACGTCTGCATTTCTCCACGTTCTGACACTGAGGAATTCTATTTCATGCATAATAAGGCAAAGCAACTAATGTTACGTTGCATCTCATCTGCTCTATCCCGAGCTTTATCTTTTTGATGGGTAGCTCTCTCAGAACACCAAAATTTACTGTCTCTCTCTCACTTTACCTCTCTCTTCCTCTCTTTTAAACTTATTAGAGGGTTTTGCTGTTGCTGCTCGTCTGTTCGTGTCAGATTCCTGGCACCGATGCCGAAAGCTCTGACAGAGACTGGAAATTTTCTGAAGACTTGCTTTTCTGAAGAAAGTGACTGTATGTCAATAATGTCATTTTCACAGCTAGACATAATAGTTTGATGTCAATTTGCTAGAAAAGCCCTCACCGTGTTCGAAAACATAAAAGCCATAGAATGTCAAAAAGTTTGTTTCTTCTGAAATCATTGGGATTAACCCTATCAAACGGAACACATCAAATCTGATCCATGCAAAGACGTTCGCAATGTGCTTTTAAATCTGTTTAAATCTAGTGCCAGTGAAGGTTTTGACCACAATAAAAGAAATTAGGATGTAGAATCTGTAGAATTATTTTGTATTTGTCACTGTATTAAATAGATTTTAAGTGATAGAAAAAGAGTATTCTACACCTGCTAACCTACCAAGACATTGCCCTTCACCCAAACTGACAGATCAAGCTAGAAAAGCACTGGTCAGAGAAGCAGCCAAGAGGCCCATGGTCACTCTGAAAGAGCTGCAGAGAAATCCACAGCTCAGATGGGAGAATCTGTATACAGGACAACTATTATAAGTCATGCGCTCCACAAGTACATCCTTTATGGAAGAGTGTCAAGAACAAACCCATTGTTAAAAGAAACATATGAATTGCTGATTGCAGTTGCAGCAAACATGAAGAGGAAGGTAGAAGGTGCTGTGGTCAGAACTTTTTGGCCTAAAGGAAAAGTAACACTGCTCCTAATCCTGAACACTCCCGTGAAACATGGTGGTGGCAGCATCATGCTGTAGAGATGCTTTTCTTCAGCAGGGACAGAGAAGATGATTAGAGTTGATGGGAAGTTGGATTGAGCTAAATACAGGGCAATCTTGTTGAAGGCAACAAAAGACTTGTTAGACTGGAAAGGAGATTCACCTTCCAGCAAGACAATGACCCTAAACACACAGCCAGAGCTTGAGTTGAATGGTGTAGATCAAAGAATTTTAATGTGTTGGAATTGTCTAGTCTTAAATCGCCTTGAGCATTTGTGGCAAGACATGAAAACTTGGGACACTGTGTAAAATGTAAATAAATATAAAAAATGCAATGCCACCCAAGGGCCAGAAGATCACAAGCATCCAGTACTGACCATCCACCTTGACCATGCACAGGGATTTTTCTAGATTCTTTATATGATGTGATGTATTGTAGATGGTGGGATATCTTCACAACTGACATTGAGTGCCATTTTTATGAGATTAGTGTTTTTATTATTTACTTTTTTTTTTTTAGATGAGTTGCTGCCATTAAGTTTCAAATTTGTTTTCTTTTTCCGTCCCATTTTTCTAAATTCTCCCAAATTTGCTAGGCCGACTACCCCACCCACTCAGCTGGCTTCCTTTATTACTAGCTATGTCTCCAACCTCGGGACAGTGAAGATTAGCACATGCCTCCTCTGACACGTGTGAAATCAGCTATTGTCTCTTTTTGAACTGCCGCAGATATAGCATTATAAAGTGCAAGTACACAGTTATTAGACACATTTATTATAAAGTGGGACAGAGTTTTCTAAAAGTTTTTCATTAAATAGTAAAATGTCTTACTTTTAACATATTTGATGTTTTCTGTAATTCATTTAGGAATACAATATGGGTCTATAAGGTTTGTATTAATGGTATTCTATTTTTATTTACTATTATCTATTATCATTTTACGTTAACATTTTTAAAACTGGGGTCTACAGAAAAAAAAGCAAGTCAATTATATTCCAATTCCATTGATGTACCGCTACTAGAGTTTTTCATTACTTAAACCTTTTAGACCTGAATTATTTCTAGTGATGGAAAAATGTAAGAATGCTGTATTTGGTCTGTAATGCACAGAAAATAAGACTCTAATACTCTTCTACTATAAAATCTATATAGCAAAGGAATCCAAGTTATTTAAAATATTTAATAATGATTATTGTTATTATTTTTTTTAAATTATTATTATCATTATTATTATCTTTTTTTTTTTTTTTTGTATTTCCATTGCATTGGAAGCCTGAGTGTAATAATTTATTTCATATTGACTTTTGATATTTCATAAACCATAAAAATGTAGCTGTTACTTTGCCTCAATGGCTATAGTACTACTGTCGTTCCAGTGCAGTGGGCCAACATGCATTTTTACTGGTTTATAAACTTGTTGATTGGCTGGTTCATGGTCTGTTCTGATGTTCAACAGCTTTCAAATAGCATTATGTGCAACAAAACATTTGAAAATAGAATACATGTAAAATACATGATGTCTGTTATAATAGATGCACAGTCTAAAAGAGTATATTTACATTCCCACTTTAACAAATCTCAAGCTAAACTGTTGATAACCATACTGTTCGTTTGCACCCTGCGCCAAAACAACACTGATCAAATCTGACTAAATATTTTTCCTTAAAGTAAAAAAAAAATAATAATTATTATATGTACAGCATTGTGCAAAAGTTTTTACCACCTGTGGAAATTTCAGTAAAGAAAAAGCTTCTTCTTATCTGTGCAGTAAGTGTTTATTAGCTCAGTAAAACGCCACAATAATTACAATATATTTAAAAACAGCAATTTTACAAAAAACATCCTGTTTTCCTTAAAGCATCTCCTAATATCTCCTCATCTGAGTTTAATAGAGTTATTTTTAGTGCTCATCATATCATATTAACACCTGGTTTGGTAAATTAAATTGGTAAATGTGGTAAATCAAGAGAGCTGAACATATTCACTCAGGAGAAATCTGAACTACACTTTGTTCTTCAGCTTGGCTCACAGGATATAACATAACTTTAATTAAAAATGAGAATTCCTTGTTATGTTTTACTGTATGTAAGTTTATTTGTATCTGTTCAAATCTTATGAGGTGCTTTTTTTTAAGGTGAGATAAATGGATTAGTTTAATTTGCTTTGGTGCCTAAAACTTTTGCACAGTACTGTAAATATATATATATATATATTTTTTTTTTTCTGAAAGGTTAATGGCCTTTATTCATCCATGAAGAGATTGAAGATATGTTCCTCCTTCAAGTAAATTCTGACCTTTGAGATGATCAGGTCACATGGTTCCCCGGACCGGAGGTGCACTGTGTGTCTAATGCATTATCCATACCTCCGCCCTGCGCCACTTAGCTTTGTTGTAAGTATTTCACCCTCACAGGTCAGTGACGCTGCTGGCCTTAACTGCCCACAGAAGCATGTCCTCTCCAAACAACCTTTATCTGCATCCTCGTCCGTATCGCCCCTTCCTACACCCACCTGGTTTTGTGGATCATTGCGCTCCGGTTGGTAGGAGAGAGTCAATCGAAAGGCATAACGTTCATTGACCTCATTAACAGCAGTGAAGGAGACTGAAAGTTCAGCCATGATTTACTCGAACCAATGCAGCCGGTTAGCTGATTTAAAGACCCGGGAAGGTAGTTTGGGCACAAATGGACTCCCTGAACTGTCAATCTAAGAAAACTCGGCAGCCGTTTCTGTTTTTTTTTTCAAATGTCGCCTTCATAACTCACTTTCGCCACCCTGTCAGGAGGCGCTTTTTTTTCCCCCCCACCCAATTCCCAAGGTTTTTAATATTCGCTAACGCTGATAAATGACGGCCCATAAACATATTTAGGATTACGAGAAAGGCTTTCCATGTATTACATTTTTCCCGTCTCTCTCCCGTCCCTTATAATATGCTGTTATCTCCTTGACAGTTATGTTCGCGTTCATTTTTCATTTCGCATCATAATGGCGAATAATAAGCGTCGGAATAGACACCGCGGGCCGCTTCACCAGAGCTGTGTGACCTGACTGGAGAAAAGTCCTGCCTCTTAGCCGCTGTGTTACTTTGGGCTTTCACTTTTAGGGAGAGTGACATTGAGTGCCAATGTGAGAGATGTTACACCTGTAGCCTTTTGTGTCTTGTATTTTGAGTTCTGCAAGCACATGGTCCCTGTTTCCACCCTAGCCATTAGTTTTGTAACCTTGTGTCTTATTTGTAACCCCGCCCCCTTGTTTTCTTGCCCCAGGTGTTCCTCACCCTTCTTGTGTATTTAAGCCTCTCTGTTTCAGTGTTCACTGTAGAGTCTTTTGTGTGCTACTTTGCTGTGTATGTGTCAGGTTTGTGTTTGATTCTAGTATTACTGGTTTCTTAGTTTTGATTATTCTTTTGATTATCTCATCTTTGTTATTTTAGTTATTCCAGTTTTGCGTTTTCTTGTGTTTGCTTTCTGTTTTATTTGCTATAGTTTACTGTTTAACATAATTAAAGTTATAACCTGCATTTACGTATATCCTCTCCTCATTCCTCAATTACAAGAACAAGCTAGGCTACGCTTTTAGAACCAGCATTAACGCAACTATTATAGAATAATGCTAACTTTAAATATACGTTGAGAAAGAACAAATTTAATGCCAGATTCTCATTTTATGAAGCTACACTACAGCAACTGTGGCCATCCTAAAAGTGATAATGGGGACTTAGTGAAACAAACATAAAATCAAGTCAAGCTTTTTTAAACTTGTTAAAGTGTTAAACAAACCAAACTACTCTGTGAAGCATTTAGGTGCCTCTTATCTGGAATAATGTTAACTCGTAGTCTCTGAGGCTGGTAACTCTAATGAACTTATTCTGTATATTGAAGTAACTAACTCTTAGAAAGACTGATGAGTTTTGTCCTAACATTTGTAATGGTCTTTGCAACTACAGTAGAGGAGTACTTCCAAATTTCTTTTTTTTCCCAGATTGACTGTCTTAAATGTTTTTTTCTTTACTTACTTGAGTAGTTCTTGCCATAATATGGATTAGAACATTACTCACTGTAAACCAACTTGACCTCTTCACAACTTTACAACTAATGCTCTCAAACTAACATTAAGAGGGGAAGACATTCAAGTGATTAACTCTTGAAAAGTTCAGCACAGCTGTTAAAACTCTTAGATAATCCTGTTTTAGCTATGCAGGAGCACAGTGTGCATACCTGCTTGTTTCCTTTTTTTTTGTTAATTTATTTCAATTTTTTTCCTCCCAATTTGGCTATCCACGCCTTTGTGCGCACACACCTCCTTCGACACGTGTGAAATCAGTCACCCTTTTTTAGAGCTGCTGCTGCCGATGCAGCATTGCCTGAGCGGATAGCATGCTCGGAGAAAAGCACTGCGACTCAGTTCCGATACATCCCCTTACAGACGCCTTGTGCCGCCCAGCCCCACCTTTGAGCGTGATAAGAAGAGAGTGCCATCTACCCACCCAGAGGGAGCAGGGCCAATTTTGCTGCCTCTGAGCGCCGGCAGCTGATAGCAGAGCTACATGAACGGGATTCAAACCTGCAACCTCCCGTTCATCGTGTTCCCCGCTTGTTAAACACAGAATAAAAGAATAAAATAACACTGCTGTTCTCTTAAATAAGCTGCTGCGTACCTTTACAGCGTGAACTCACAGGTCATTATATCCTGTGCTGAGACGCACGATGCGCCATGCTGTTAAGATACATTTGTGCCAAAGTCAGAGCACAACTGGATCTTAAAGAGAATGACGACTGGCACACTGATTGGTTTATTTCATGTTACACCAAAAACACACCACTGATTAATTAAGAGAATTAGTACATTGGGTTTAGTTTCGAGCCTGTTTCGAACAGACAGTTTAAAGTGATAAACTGGGCAAACCTAATAAAAAGTATATGATGATGAGAATTATTTATTTTATTTTATTTAACCCTCCTGTTATGTCAAGGGTCAAGTTGACTCATTTTAAAGTTTGATGATCTAGAAAAAAATAGTAAAAAGTATTTTTTCAGTATGAAACTGCCTTAATTAGTGTAATCAACATATAATAAGAACATGTTTCATCTCACATATTTGCAACTACCCCCTGCAAAAATAAAAACTAAAACTAAATTGCAATGTTATGTTTTACTGTTATGTAAAGCTACTGTTTTATATGTTGGTCTTAACATGGTTTTAACATGTATTTTTTTATGAAAACAAATGAATTATCCTAATTAAATCATTACCTATTAGAGTTAGGGAACAACACTAGATATTGATAGAATAATTAGTAATAGAGTTAGTAATTAATAAGTTTTTTAGTTTTTGCACCGGGTCAATATGACTCAGAAACACCATTGCTGTTCCTGACAAATGAACATAATAATAATAGGAGGGTTAAGCAAGTAGTGAGTAAAAACGAACTTTTCACTAAAAGAATAAATACTTGAGGAAAAACATGACGCTCCTGAAACTTTTCTTTTTAAAAATGTAGAAAGTAGAAAAAGAGAGACAGAGAAAAGAGAATAAGATGCACACAGATTTATACATGCTCAACAAACACAGCGGCTCGGTCTGCAATAAAACAATGCCACGGCACAAAAGCCAGCAACACGACCAGCCGACGTGATGGAGGACAATTACCCCAATTAAAAACAAAATGTCATGATTATCATACTCGCGCAGAACCAGCCGCCCGCGCTCTGTTGATGCACGCGTGCCTGTCCCAGGAACGCCTTTCTTCCCCCAACTGATCTTTAATTACCACAGTGCCGAGAGAGAGCTTTCCTCCACACTCTTTGTTTTGGCGCTGTCACCAGGCATCTGAGGCAGACTGGCTTTGATCACAGGCAGAAGCAGCATCACGCCAGCAGCCCAATGGGTCACAACACAGACATGCAGACAGTCTAGAGGTAGGAATGGAGAGAGGGAGGGTAGTCGAACCTTATCTTCAAGCATCTTCCTACAAAAGCATTTACAGTAAATATATAGGACTCTACAAGTTACTACTAGCTTGTCTTGCAACTTCATATGTGTACAATATGCGACTGAGAATTAGAAAAATTAAGAGATCACTTCACACTGACTAGTTGAAGCATGATTATCAATTGGAAACCTCTGGAATATAATCAAGAGGATAATGGGTGTTCACAAACCATCAAACGAAGCTGAAAAATGCAGTGGCATTTGGTCACCCAAAAGCAGTGTGTAAGACTGGTGAAGGAGAACATGCCAAGATGCATAAAAACTGTGATTAAAAACCAGGGCTATTCTACCAAATGTTGGTATCTTAAGACATTTATTGTTGTTTCTAAATTAAATATATCTTGTGTTTCTTTTCAGAGGTATGAAAGCATTGTATATTTTCTGCAAAATAAATGCTCTAAATAAAAATAAATATTTTTGGAATTTGGTAGAAATGGTGTGAGTACTTTAAAGAATAAAACAAAATGTTCACTTTATCTAAATATATACCTATACCTGAAATCAGAGAAGCTGACCAATAGTTTCCGGAGCTGTATGTGCAAACTGTATGCCAAGTTTATATATATATATATATATATATATATATATATATATATATATATATATATATATATATATATATATATATATATATATATTTATCACACAGTACTGTGCAAAAGTTTTAGGCACCTAAGCAAATGACACTAATTCATTTATTTTAGCAATACAAGCGCTTTTGCCTGAAAAAGCACCACATATGATTTAAACAGATGCAAATAAACATAAATACAGTAAAAAGTAGATTTATCCTGGATGCCCTCAGCCAGCATGTGTATAAGTTCAGTTCCATCAGCAGCTCACCTGATTAAACATCAGATTCGATTTACCAGAATAGGTATTAATATAAGGATAACTAGAAATAACTATTAAACTCAGATGAGGAGAGATTAGGAGCTGTTTTAAGGAAAACAGGGCTGTAAAAGTGCTGCTTTTTGTAAAATTGCTGTTTGTAATTATTGTAATGTTAGTGTTTTACGGAGCTAATAAACACTTACTTCACAGATAAGACACTTATTCTTTACTGAAATTCCCACAAGAGCCTAAAACATTTGCACAATCGGTAACACTTTACTTGGATGGTCCATTTGATGGCCTCTTTGATGCTCAACTGACTTTCAACTAACTTTCAACTACATGTCTATTAAATGCAAATTAACTAAAAGGTGAAAGTAAATGATTCTCTATTGAATAAAACCCTACATTCAACTCTAACCCAAACGCTTATCTTAATATTTTAGGATTGGGTTTAGAGTTAGATTTTAAGTTTAGGTTAGGGTTAGGGTTAGGTGTAGGGTTTGATTATATGCTTGATTAAGGGTTAAGGTTAGGGTAAGGTGTAGGGTTTGATTTTATGCTTGATTAAGGGTTAAGGTTAGGGTTAGGTGAAGGGTTAGATTTTAGGATTGATTAAGGGTTAAGGTTAGGGTTAGGTGTAGGGTTAGATTTTAGGATTGATTAAGGGTTAAGGGTTAGGTTCTATTTTAAATCATTTACATTCAACATAGGGTTAAGTTAAATTTAATGGACATTCAATTCAGTGTTAGTTGAATGTCAGTTGAGCATCAACAAGGCCGTGTGTGTGTGTGTGTGTGTGTGTGTGTGTGGATATATAAATACAGTTATGTCACATGCAGATATGTAAATGTAATTTTTTTTTCCCTTGGCACATGTGTGTATATGAACTGAACATCAATATTTATTCTTGGAGTTTCACAGTTGAACTGTTTGTTCAGTCTGTTTTGACATATGATGGACTGATTGCGCAGTCTGTATCTATGTGGCATTTCATGTTCGTAAAGAGGTATGAATACAGAAGCAGGGGTATTGACTGGACTCTGCTGGGGGTTAATTTGGATGCAGGCTTTGCGAGGCTGTAAATACAGTGCGGCTCTGGTGGTCAGGAGCTGACAGTGCTGCGGGCTTCTGGGAGGATTTTTGCTCTGAGGTCCTGTGGCTAAAAAGGCTGAGATTGATGACTTTCGCGTGGTCCTGCTTTTCATTTGTCAATAAAGCTGTCAGCACAGCACTAACCTGGGCGGGACTGTGTTAGCATTCATCAATGCTGAGGCATCCATCATAGCACTCAGAGTGGTGCCTTGGCAGTCCATTACCATGACTTGAGTGCAGTTACCACCTAAGTTCATTCTTCCTCCTCATGCAAGTGTGCATTCATGTGTGTGTGTGTATGTATGTATATGTGTGTGTGTGTATGTATGTATATGTGTGTGGGTGGGTGGATGAGTGTACTGTATTTGTGGGACTCTCTCTCTCTCTTACACTCTCTCTCTCTCTCTCACTCACACTCACTCATGTCCCTTGATGCTGTTAACACTAAGGTAATTACTGGTAGTGGTTTAGCACATCAGTCAGTCCCGCCGCCACTAGATTGATCTGTGCCCATCCTGTTTTCATCCTTCGCTTTCACAATCCTCACGGCATGATTTGGTGAATAGCCTCATTTATCAGCTCTGCTCTTCACCAGCCGGCAGCTACACAAGTATTTATCAAGCTACGGGCCCAGAGAAAATCAGCCCCATTACAGTAGGTTACTCAGTTAATACAGATTACAGCTTTCATGCAATAAAACAATAAAATAACAGATGTGGTGTGGCCATGATTAATTTGGATTAATGTGGTTTAGAGTTACAATTGGAAAATAAAAAGTTAAGTCACATTTTCAGTGTTAAAGCCATAGAAATAGAACATTTTACAACACAAAAATTGGAATTTAAAATTGGAAACAGTTCTAGACTAGTGTTAATCAAACTGTGAGGTGCGCTCTATAATGGGATAGATAGATAGATAGATAGATAGATAGATAGATAGATAGATAGATAGATAGATAGATAGATAGATAGATAGATAGATAGATAGATAGATAGATAGATAGATAGATAGATAGATAGATAGATAGATAGATAGATAGATAGATAGATAGATAGATAGTAATTTAGCATCATGTTTTGTCAGCTTGCAACAGGTCAAAATGGTCAAAACTAGTGTTTAAAGCATCCAAAAAGGATCAAAAGAACCGGACGAGACCTGCTAGAGGAGGCGGTCTCGATCTGACCCAGCTATTAAATATAGTCCATTTATTTGAGCTAAACTGCTCATAAGGTGCGTGACTCAGTTTACTAACATCCAAACACTGTGTTTAAAAGCTCAATGCTTTAGCGTTCAGTGTTAAAGCACAGATATAGGCGCTGGAACACAGAATCTTCTCGCTATATTTACTTTTTCTTTCGTATGTTTATATTTACTACTGTGCTAGAAAGCTCTGACCTCTGATCAGAGGACACAGCCTGCTGGCGTGGTTTATTGGTGCGC
Organism: Astyanax mexicanus; assembly: GCF_023375975.1. Lineage (NCBI taxonomy): Eukaryota > Metazoa > Chordata > Actinopteri > Characiformes > Acestrorhamphidae > Astyanax > Astyanax mexicanus. The sequence continues at coordinate 34,818,560 of NC_064409.1, read as the reverse complement.
ATTTTGGTGCGTTTAGGTTTATGCCTGTGTGAAACCAAACCAAACAGAAGGAGAAAACACTCCAAGTGAACAAACTTATCAACTGATCTGGACCAGAGAAACCAACTACAGGTCTAAAAACGCCCTTTGGCTACTTGAACATTGGGTGGGTAGTGAAGTTATTATGTATGTGTTATTATGTGTTAAACGGAGAGGAATCTTCTTGTTTTTCGTTCACTTTGTTAGCCAATTATAAATAAGATTTCTGGGCAAATGCAGAGTATGGATGCATCCACAGTTCAACACACCTGAATCACATACGAAAGAACTTTATGGGCACCAGAATATGCGAGCCAGGATCTAAACTTTTATCTGGGCGGTAATCAGGATTAAAAGTTACATTAGGTAAAGAAGTTAACAGTTAACAGAGGGTGTGGTGAGCTTTGTATTGAGCTGTTCCAAGCCAAGCATCCATCATATCATTCTAGTAGCAGTGGATCTTAAAATCACTTGTAAAAAAAAAAGCTGTTCCAGAACCTGGCTGGCTTCTTCATGTGTAAATATATATATATATATATATATATATACATACATATATATATATATATATATATATATATATATATATATATATATATATATATATATATATATATATATATATATACTTGCTGTAATCTACAGTATTATTTGTACTGTAAGATGCACTTCAAATCCTTTTATTTTCCCTAAATCGTCAGTGCGCCTTATAATCCGGTGCGCCTTATGTATGAGTTTTACCAGGATCAGTAAAACCACCCTGCTGAAGTGAAGCGTTACAAGCTCCAAAACAGCAACTTTACAGGAAAGAGAAAAAACCTTGTAAACTTTTTTAATGGAAGTCAATGTAAAAAGAGTTTCTATTGGTTTGTTCATCAAGAAAATTTGGTGCCAGGGACAGTTTGTCTGTTCAAATTATGTAGTTATCTAAAAATAGCCAAAAATGGAGCTAAGTGTTTTTCATAGGACAGCATTGATCCGTACGTTTTAAAAAGTACATCAAGGTTCTCACACTATATCAAAGTCTTTTATTAAAAAGTGAAGAAGGTTAAATTCTTCAGATGGAAGGTCTTCAAATTTTTAAGTGCAAAATGATGAATAGATGTACAGAATTGATAGATTGAATAATAATTTATAGTTTCACTGCACTAGTCTGTGTCTATACCAGACCTGGGCATTGTGTGAGACTGTTGACAGCTGTAAATTATAAGGAAACAGTAAATCTATTACACTATCCGCACCAAAAACTTGTGTGCGCGTCTAAACAGTGTATTACGGTAGCCGCGCGCACAGCTGAGCTAAAGGACCAGAGGCTCGCGCTTCTTCTGCAGAGAATGAAAATGAAACAGAAACTAGTTTTACAGCTAAATAAACATAATTTATCCAGATCCTATCTGTAGATCAGTGGAACTTTTTAGAAATGTTTGTCTAAGCTAATTAAATGGTTATAAAAAATAACTGCTGAACATTGTGTAACATGGTTAATTGTATTGAATATGTATGTTTCCAGGAATAATACTGAAACATAAGATAAGACAAAACAGGAAATTCAAAGGGTTATTATATCACACCACTAAATGCTTCAAGATCTTTTTCATGTATTCAAAATATATATTACTGTATCAGCTCCCACTTTAAAATAAGTGTCCCTAAGTACTATGTAGTTACACGGTAACAATCCATGTAACTACAGTGTAACTACTGATGAAGTACACATTGTTACAGATTAACTACAGAGGTACAGGTTATGTAATTACACATGTGTATTAAGGTTAATTTTGACTTGTGTAAGTACACATGTGTACCAGGGTGAGTGTACTTACACAAGTGATAGAGCAAGTGTACTTACACATGTGTAACAATGTGTGTGTACTTACACATGTGTAATAGTGTGTGTGTGATAAGTTGAGTATAAACTTATCCAACAGCTATTGTCTAGTATGTAATTAGGGCTGATTGAGTACACACACGTTGTTACACATGTGTAAGTACACTTGCTCTATTACATGTGTAAGTACGCTCACCCTGGTACACATGTGTACTTACACAAGTCAAAATTAACCTTAATACACATAACCTGTGTACATAACCTGTACCTCTGTAGTTAATCTGTAACAATGTGTACTTCATCAGTAGTTACACTGTAGTTACATGGATTGTTACAGTGTAACTACATAGTACTTAGGGACACTTATTATAAAGTGGGACCCTGTATCATTTTAAAAGTATTGGGATGCCTAACTTAGGAAAAAACTATATTCAGTTGTTCATAAAACAGTTGTTAATGCCAAAAAAAGGCTAGATTTCTCTCACTGAACACAAAAATAGAACTGATGTAAAACAAACAAACAAACACATACAAAACAGAAGCATAGAAGTAAAGTTCATTAGTCTGGCCCTCTAAAACCGTTCCAATTTCTTATGTGGCCCCTTGGGAAAATGAATTGCCCACCCCTGGTCTATACTTTGGGCACCTTGATGTCCAGCCAAGGGAGTTAGATCTCTAATCTGTTCTCTGATAAGCCATATGGACAGCGTCACACATATAGCAGCCGTCTACTGTTCAAATGCAGTGTAATTACAGAAGATAAGCAGTAGCAGTGTTTTCTTTCTTGTTCTCTTTATTAAACCAATTAGTCGGCGTCCACACAATATTTACTTTAATGGCACACATTAATTAAAGCCGCTAGCTGTAATCTGTGACCAAACAGTAGAATCATTTACTGTTGAACAGTATTGGTTGAGGAATGATGGGCAGGGACGGTAGTGTGGACTAATTAAAGGCCAGTAAGTGGAGGTTGATTGGTCTTTTACTTAATTATATGAGGACTCCAGCTTCAGCTTTCCGATAATTAAATAAGGCCGGTCGACTGCTCTGAAACGGCACGAGCGGACAAGCGCTGTAGAGAGCTTACAGCAGTTATGTTTAGTTACATGTGTTTAAGCGTGGCAAGAGACGCGTTTCATAATTATAACTAAGATTTCTTAAAAACACTTTATAACACTTTCTCTCTGAGTGTTTTTTCCTCTCTCGTTTCTCTCTCTTGTTCTCGTTATCAAGCCTAATTGCCAGAGCCATCAATCAAGATAGAAAAAAAAAAGAGAGAATATCTCGTCTGGCTGATGATCTTTTTTTAACCACTGAATTTATTTTCTTTCCACGTTTTCTTGCCGCACTGTGGTTTGAGCCTATGTGTCACCATAACAACAGGTATCCTCTGAGCTTCCACAGTGTGTACTGTGTTTAAATAAGTAGAGCCTATGAACAAAGAACAACACGAACTGAAACCATGAGGTTTATTTTTATCTGATTACATAAGTTTATATTTAAAGCATAGAAAAGTATTTGAGTCAAACTTACTAAGTACTAAGTAAAGAATTTTTAAATCAAATCAAAGAGCAAGTTTCTGCTGATTCTCCAAATATGTCCATTCGCCAATTTGACACTATTCGACAAAGCTATTTATAACTAATGCCTATGAACAGATGTCACTCTCCGCACAGAGATGTACCTTGCTGTCACCGAACGTCTCGTCCAGGGGCGCAGTGGTGGAGGTAACTGATTTGTTTTGACACTGGCCTGTCATTTGCCCTGACAGGATTTCACAGCCATTTTGTGATGTTAGATTTTCCCTATCTCTGCCTCTCTCTCTCCCCCTTCACCCTTCAGTCGACTCAAGGTCTGCGAATCAGTGCAATGGCACTGAGAAACCCTGACAGCTGCTCATCATTAAACACACCAGTGTACCCAAATAAATAAAGAGCCCCCCATAATTTCAAATCAAACCAATCAGACTTAAATAAAGTATCCCATACTTTAATAACAGTATGTGTGGGATCATTATTATCATGCTATAGGGTTAAGTACTGTACAGTCATGGATTGCACGAATAAGACCACTCTGCACCCTTGAAATAGCAATCCGCAAAAGTCAGAGTGCTCCTGCTTCTTAAAGAGAATGGCAAATTACACACTGATTAGTTTATTTTACTTTAGGCCTAAAACTCACCTATGATTATAAAAAAAAATGGGTAGATGCCTTTTGCGAGTTTGTCACCGTGAAGTATTAATCATTACTACATTTGAATGTTTAGGAATGTTGTAAATCCAGTTAATTATTATTAAATTGAGACTCTGGTTAAAAGATTTGTCATTATTAATAATGTCTTAACTAGTTTTAATTTAGAATTATTTGAGAAAACCTGTCGTAGGTACTGTTAATTCATGTTCCCTTGTTGTAAAGTGTTACCAGATGATTTCACAAAAAGTTAAATATAGTCATACCAGGGCAGAAAAGATTTTTTGACGGTTTGAAGGTTTTATGACGTATTTTTACAAATATTCAGACTTAAATGTGTTGATGAAATAACTATTTACATTTACATTTAAGGTATTTAGCAGACGCCCTTATCCAGAGCGACTTACAACAGTGCTTCAAAGTTACTTAAGATATCCAAAGCTAGTTTGTAGACTAGGATCAAGAGATACACAGAGCTTAATCATGTTAAGAACCCTAAGAACCTTTTTTTTTTTTTTTTTTTTTTGAATTTGTTTAGGAACTCTTTGAAAAGATGTGTCTTCAGTCGACGTTTGAAGACCGCGAGTGACTCTGCTGTTCTGACATCCAGTGGAAGTTCATTCCACCACCTTGGTGCCAGCACAGAGAAGAGTCTGGCTGTTTGTTTTCTGTGTGTTTTGAGTGATGGAGGTTCGAGCCGAGCCGTACTGGAAGCTCTAAGAGCTCTTGGTGCAGATCTGGTTTTGACCATCGCCATCAGGTATGAAGGTGCTGGTCCGTTTTTTGCCTTGTAGGCCAGCTTCAGGGTTTTGAATCGGATGCGGGCGGCAACAGGAAGCCAGTGGAGGGATCGCAGCAAAGGAGTCACATGACTGAACTTCGGAAGATTGAAGACGAGTCGTGCTGCCGCGTTCTGAATTGCTGAACTATGTGTTCAGCAATGTAATACCCCTTTAATCCGAGACAGCATTTAACAACCAACCAGACCAATATAATGCAGTTCAGACTTTTTGATTGAAGATGAAATTCATACTTATTTATTTGTTTGTACAAATATACATATAGATTTTAGGATGAATTGACCAATGTAATTTGTACAGCATACTTTTTACAATCTTTTTATGAGATTTCTTCCCCCTGCCAAGATCTCTTTATATATATATATATATATATATATATATATATATATATATATATATATATATATATATATATTATTATTTCCAATTTTTCCCATTTTCTCACCAATTTAGCACAGCCAATTACCCAACCCACTCACTAGGACTCCCCCTATCACTATTGATGCCCCAACACACCAAGAGGGTGAAGACACATGCTTCCTCCGATACATGTGAAGTCAGCCACCGCTTCTTTTCGAGCTGCTGCTGATGCAGCTGATGCAGTCGCCAGCTCGCTCGGAGGAAAGCACAGCGACTCGGTTCTGACACATCAGCTCACAGATGCCCTGTGCTGCGGACATCACCCTTTGGAGTGATTAAGGGGAGAGAGCGCCATCTACCCACCCGGAGGGAGCAGGGCAATTTTGCTCCCTTTGAGCACCGGCAGCTTGATGGCAAAGCTGCATAAGCGGGGGTTCGAACCTGCGACCTCCCGCCCATAGTGGCAGCACTTTAGACCACTGGACCACTCGGCGCCCCAAGATCTCATTTTTGAGATAAGGTTGTAAGGTAATCAAATGATGTTATTTTAAAATGTAATCCTTTATTAGACTTTGTTAGGGTAACAGTCTTAACAAGTGATCAGTAATCTAAAACATAATACAGTTTAAAGTAACCCGCCCAACACTGCTTTTAGTAACATAAATTTAGACAATAAATGTTATATGATACTCTACTTCACCCCTTGGCAGATAATGTTCTTTTATGAACATCAGTACATTAAGTTGATTAAAAATCAGTTTAAGTTAACAGGGTATTGCTAACTGACTTATTTCTTACTACGCCTCAAAAGTAACCTGGTTGCACAGCTAAACCACAGCTACAGTAAAATGGTTCCAGACAGTTTCAAACAGTTGCTATATACAGTATCAATGTGGTTTAAAAGCAAAAATTTAACTGCCATGTACATGTACTCTCCTTCTCTCCCTTCCAAAAAATCTGCTTCACCAAAAACTTCAAAGTGCTCTGCACCCTTCGGTGCCACTTTACACGCTTGGGCCCACCCCTCTCTAACATTTCCATCCATTAGACCAGACACATTTCAGTAATTTGGCCTCTTATATCTGACAGAGGCTATTGCATGCTAGCCGCTAGTTGCTAGCTGTATGCATCCTATAATAAAAAGGAGCACCGGTGAAAGATTTTTGCTCTGTCTCACTTTTGTCATTGACATGTGCTTTCTGGTAATGTTCCCTGCAAAAGAGGGCACAGCCATTTCAAGCTTATTTGTGACTACACCAACACTGCAGAACATGAAAGAGTCGCATTGGCATCAGCTCCTACAAAGATTATTATCTTATTTTTGGGGGGGAAAAAATCAAGGGGGCACAAAAAAGCAATAAGAAAACATTTACCGTATTTTTCGGACTATAAGGCGCACTTAAAAACTTTTAATTTTCACAAAAATTGACAGTGCGTCTTATAATACGGTGCGCCTTTTGTATGGATTTTACTCGTCAGGTTGTAAGGAGCAGTAAACACACACTCCGTGCAGCGTTATAGAGAGTTTCAGTGCTGTACAGAGTCCAGAGCCGTGCAGCTCCGAGTCTGAGCAGCAATAGCATTAGCTAGATGCTAACCGCTAAGCTAGCTAGCTTATTCACTGAGATCAGTATTATCTAAATTTTACTCGTCAGGTTGTAAGGAGCAGTAAACACACACTCCGTGCAGCGTTATACAGAGTTTCAGTGCTATACAGAGTCCAGAGCCGTGCAGCTCCGAGGCTGGAGCAGCAAATAGCATTAGCTAGATGCTAACCGCTAAGCTAGCTAGCTTATTCACTGAGATCAGTATTATCTAAATTTTACTCGTCAGGTTGTAAGGAGCAGTAAACACACACTCCGTGCAGCGTTATACAGAGTTTCAGTGCTATACAGAGTCCAGAGCCGTGCAGCTCCGAGGCTGGAGCAGCAAATAGCATTAGCTAGCTTATTCACTGTTCAGAGATCAGTATTATCTAAATTTTACCCGTCAGGTGTAAGGAGCAGTAAACACACACTCCGTGCAGAGCAGCAATAGCATTAGCTAGATGCTAACCGCTTAGCTAGCTAGCTTTTTCACTGTTCAGAGATCAGTATTTTCTAAATTTAGCACTTTTAATACTGCTGGAGCAGTATTATTAGAGTTAGATGCTAATCGCTAAGCGTTCACCGTTCAGAGGTGAGTTATCGGCCTGTAAGTCTGTGCTGCTTTGCCTGGCTAGCATTAGCTAGATGCTAAGCGCTAACTCTCTCAGAGGTGAGTTTTATCAGCCTGTAATCTGCTTGTTTACCGTGTTAAAACAAGCTACGGGGGACGAATCGCTAGCTAATATCTCACTGTCTTACCAGAACACGCAGGATTACTCAGTGTAACGCTGTCGTTTAAGTTTGGGTTAACTTTACTAGTTTAGGTGACTAGCTAGCGTGCTAGCGGATAGCTATGCTAACGCTGGTGCAGCAAGCCTTAGTGGACATCTGGAAATCTAAGCTTACTGTAAATAAACTGAAGCACGTTACTCACCCAAATAAACAGTTTTCAGGAGAGGAATCTGTGTAGTTAATATCCAGCACTCGTTTGACTTTGAAAGAGCTAGATTTATATATACTGAGATGCTCCACCGGCAAGCGACCACCCCCGGTGGGGGAAGGGAAACATGGCGCCACCCCTGTTCACTTTGATATAGGCACCCTTTCTAGTGTCACTTAACGCGCCTTATAATGCGATGCGCCCTATGTATGGAAAAATAGCAGAAAATAGGCGTTCTTTGATAGTGCGTCTTATAATACGGTGCGCCTTATAGTCCGAAAAATACGGTATATGAGGAAGAAGCAGTAATGTCTTAGTCCCAAAATATCAAACATATATACAGTGCTTTGAAAAAGTATTTCCCCCCTACAGATTTCTTTTGTTTATGCTTTTTTTTATCATATTTACATTTTTCAGATTTTACTATCAGACAAACATAATTTGAAAATTTCATTTATTAAGGTAAACGTCACAAACAACCTGTCCATATGTAAAAAAAAATAGAAAAGTGACCCACACATCTAATAATGTGGTTTTACAACTAAACTTGCGATATTGGCGATAAATGAGTCTTTAACATCTCTATTGAGGTATTGGGGCACACTAATATTTACAGAATTGTTTAATTTAGCCACACTGGAGGGTTTTGGAGCATAAACTGCCTATTTAAGTTCATGCCACAGCAACGCAACTGGACTATGACTGTCTAGGCCACCACTTTCTGGCGTGCTTTGTTCATTGTCCTGCTGCAGAACCCAAGTACGCCTGAGCTTGAGGTCACAAAGAAATGGCCGGACGCTCTCCTTCAGGATTGTCTGGCAGAGAGCAGACTTCATGGTTCCATCAATAACAGCAAGTTATCCATGTCCTGAAGCAGCAATGCAGCCTCAGACCATCAAACTACCACCACCATGTTTGACTTTCAGAATGTTGTTCTTTTTCTGAAATTCTGTGTTAGTTTTCGCCAGATGTAACAGGGCACAAACCTTTAAAAAAGTTTCTCTTTTATCTCATCAGTCCACAGGATTGTGACGTGACCATCATTCGGGACGCACGCAGATTCTGCCGTTCAGGCAGGACCATCCTGGAGGTGGTGGGGAGGAAGGATGGGAAACTAAACAAAACATTGTCACCTGAAAGCACCAGTGAGCAATGAGTATCATGTTGTGAGTCAAGTTGTTTAAAATGGAAGATTACAGAGCTCTGAGTGGTCCAGCAGACAAAGCGCTGCCACCATAATCAGGAGATCTTTGGTTCAAATCCCATTCATGCAGCTTGCCATCAGCTACCGGAGCCCTGAGAGAGCAAAATTGGCCTTGCTCTCTTTGGGTGGGTAGATGGTGCTCTCTCCCCACATCAATCCAAAGGGTGATGCCACTCAGCACAAGGCGTCTGTGAGCTGATGTATCGGAACCGACTTGCTGCGCTTTCCTCCGAGCACGCTGTGATGCTACTCAGCAATGCTCGAAAAGAGGCGGAGGCTGACTTCACATGTGTCGGAGGAGACTTGCGCTAGTCTTCACTCTCCTGGTGTTGGAGCATCACTAGTGATAGGGGGAGTCCTAATGAGTGGGTTGGGTAGTTGGCCGTGTAAATTGGGGAGAAAATGGGACAAAAAAATTAAAAAAAAAAAGTGACATAGCATTACCAGGAGTCTCCTGGTAGAACTTTCTCTAGAGCTTTCATTCTCATTCTAAAGTCATCCCAAAAGTTGTGTCTACACCCTTCTGTACCACTTCAGACTATTGGATGACCTCACTCTCCGGCTCGTCCATCCATCAAACACCAAACAGATTTCAGAGTAATTTGGCCTCTCATATCTGGCTGATTCATGCTAGCTGCTAGTCACTAGTTGTTAGTCACAATCAGCCTGTGATAAAAGGGCTCGTTGGTTGAGAGATTTTTATCCCGCTCCGCTTCTGCACTTCTGCAGTCGGCATGTAGTGACTGATGATGCTCCCTGCAAATGATCACACAGACGTTTACAAGGTCATTTGCAATTATGCTAATGCTGCACGCAATTGACTGGATGGAAAGAGGGCTTGCACTGGCTTGTACTGGCATGTACAGTTCATTTTCTTTTTTTCGTAGATTTTTTTTATTTTTATTTTTTATTTGGTTGCAGCTGCTAGCGTGCTACCTACATCCTGGAGGATGTCCAGCACGAGCTGGGCTCACGAGCGCTCATAAAATCTGCATTCATAAGGGACCTGAGTCATCTGTACTGATGAGCTCAGAAATCTTTCTGCCGTTAGCGTGGCTCTAATATGGGAAATGGCTACCAAATAATTTACGGACCCCCCCCCCCCCCAATGAAAAGCAGTGGGAAGGACAGGGGGATGTGGCCTCTAGCACACAGCCTCCACTTTAGGGAGTTCGGCGAGGGACAGGGCGTGCGGCAGGGCTTTATTTATTTATTTATTTTTTTGCTGGTCAGATTTGATTTGCTTTTTGCGACATGTGGGCAGAGGGGTCGTGGGGGTTTCTCTGCAGTGCTGAAGCTGGAGCATTAGCATAGGCGCACGCCCTGGGAGGTGGAGGCTTGTGTTGGGGTTGGGGTTGGGGATGGGGATGCACAAACAATCAGGCAACTGACCTCCCACAGCCATTCCCATCCAGTTCAGGCCAGTTATGCCAGCTGAATTATGCCTTCTCTAATGATCTCAAAACTCAAAACTAGTGTGTGTGTTTTTTTGTTTTTTTTTATAGGGCAGGGCAGCTTTGACCAACACATCCAATCTCATCACATCCTGGCTCCAATTGGCTCTTAGAAAAGTCATTAGCCCCAGGGGTTCACATACTTCCCCCCCCCCCCCTCACTTTGAAAGTTAATTGAACATGTTGTGTTCAATAAAACCATGCAAACATAATTTGTTGTGTGGTATTAGTTTAAGCAGACTGTGTTTGTCTATTGTTGTGACTTAGATGAAGATCAGAACATCATTTATTGACTAATTTATGCAGAAATCCAAGTAATCCCAAAAAGTTCCCATACTTTTTCTTGCAACCGTATTTCGGTCAGCAATTAGTACTCAGGGCAAGTTCTGCTAGATTAAAAAAGGGGGGAAAGTCTCCCACTATCTTTTTTATTAATATATATTTTTTATCAATGTTCTCTCTAGTGGCTAGGCTTGTCATTCACATTCATTATCTGCAGCCGATGAGGTTGAGCACTGTTGTATTAAAAATGTAATTGTCCGAATTCATAAATATGTAAGTGCCGTCTGTGAATAATTGATGCTCTCTAATGCGTGTGGGTTAGGTATAAACTCTGCGCAGGGGGACTGGCAGGTATGTACAGTGCATGCTGGATGGGAATAATTAGGCAGAGGAGCGTCACTAACCGAGGACTGCTCGTTACGAGTGCAGAGTTATTAATTACTAAACACATTTATTAAAACGGCCGGCCGGGGAGATACAGACACAAGCGAGGCCGCACACACTCACACACTCACAGACTCGGAGTCGCAGGTACGCAAGGGGGAATCTAATTATATTGGAGAGTCATTTTTATTATGATTAATGGTGGCTTATATGTAATACATGGTATTGCAATGGGGGGCACTGCTGCTGGTGGGTGATTTAGAGTGAGTAGCAGTATGTGTATGTGTGTATGTGAGAGAGAGAATGAGAGAAAGAGAGAGAGAGTGTGTGTATATATGAGTGTGTCTCTGCTATTCAGAGCAAGAGTGAGCGCGGTGTTTTTAATTACTCTCCAAGTCTCTGGAGAGTAATGGCGTCTCCGCTGTAGCTTAATTACACAGTGTTCTGTCAGAGGAACGGGGCCACTGTTATATCATCAAGTAAAACAAGGAAAGCGTCTCCGGGAAATATATATACGCGAGTAAATATATAAATAAATATAAAGATCTCCCACACTGTTAAATTTATCCCACGTTTCTCACAGTCCTCAAAGCCCAGCTAATTCTCTTTCCTCCGGCTTCCATCTACTGTACCTCTCATTTTCATGATATTAGATATTATCCTTAGATCTTCATGAACCTGCGTTGTAGTTTTTTTTTTTTTTTTTTTCATTCATCTGCACCTGTGGCAGCAAAACTAAAAAAAAAAAAACAACTATTCATCTCCAGCTGTCAGACATGTACAGTGTTGAAAGCCATATGCAGTATTTATGCCTCCATTTAACAATGCAATTACCATGTATCCCATTAATCTCACTTACACATTCACATTTGCACATGTGAATACAGAATAGGATTATTATTGCCTTTTATATGGTACTTCCTGCTGATGAACGAATCATAGACGTAACCATTTAGAACTGTGACTCTCAGAGGCAGTTTAATAGCCTACGAACAGTATATGCATGTTTTGCACATTTTGCATTTTCTGGGTAAAATAGATAGATACTAGATACTATATTATATATAGTAATTAGATACTATATTCTAAACTATAGATACTAATAGATACTATATATAAATAAATTATGTCCTCATTAAGTGTATTTTCAATTAGTAACAGTGATTTAAAGCATCATTCCTATTTGATAAAGCATATATTTAACCTCTTAGGTGTAATAGACCAAACCAGATAAGATTGAATCCAAGCACAGGTTTATTAGAAACATCTCAGGCAAAAACAGGACAATCCAAAAATCGCCGTCAAAATGACCAGGCAATAGTTCAAAAACCAAAACAGACTTTAATGCAAGGCTAACGCTTGGAAAAGTTCACAAAATCAAGCCCTCGCATGGATTTTACAGACGAGCAGGTTTAAATACACGACATAACGCATGCGCAGACGAAAAACAGGTGTGCCTCAAAACTGAGGTGAGTGCGACCTCTTAAGTCAGGGAGGGGTATTGCTTGTGTCACTCCTGACACTAGGACCTGGCGTCCACATGTGTGGACATGACATTTTTTGGGTTATCTAGACCGCAACACTAAATTGTGCTCTATAAGGTCCTGCTGTCCTCTTTTGAGGCCATTATACTGTTACCTAGCGGTGGCAGAAGAGTTTAACACGTAACAATTTGGATTTTGTTCAGAAATGTATATGAACTGTAAATACAGTTAATGTGTATGTTTTTACTTTAGCCAAAAAATGCTGCTGTGTTCAAGCACAAAATAAATATTTTGCACATCATCACTAATTGCGACTTCATTGTGTTTAATCAAAATATAAAACTAACGTACTCATATGTGGACTGAATTTTTCTCAGAAACTACGTCAGTTAAAAAGATAATTATTTGTTTTTACACCAATCAGGTGCCAATAATGTATGGATGTATGATCTAATGTATGAATTTGAATCTGTTGTACACCTGTTGTTACCTTTTTGCCAAATTCTATCTATGGACTTTGATTCCGTGGTGTTTGGATGCACTAAATATCATATAATTTGTTGTAATTAACAGATATCTCTTACAAGTCAATACTCTTGCAACAAAGCCAGAAGTACAGATTATTACAAGTTATTCAGTACTTCATGAATGTCTTATTAAACGTCCTTTAAAAAAGTGTGACTGAATATTCGGATTACATGTAAATTAGTGTAATTTGTCACTGTCATAAAAATACTGCCATTATTTTAGTTTTATTGCAGCATTTGAAAATGTCAGCTGCCTTTAACATTGTGGGGACATTCTGTGATTTATAAACCAATGGAAATGATTGAAATAAAAAAGTCTTATTAAAGTCATATTAAATGTATTACTTTTTCTCTCTTCTGTCAATGTATAGGTCTAATCTTGAAAAAGGGGTTTATTCAACAGTTCCTATGTTTTTATTTTCATGTATCTACACTGCCTGGCCACAAAAAAGTCTCCACCTGGGTTTAATTTGGCAAATGATGTGGGGTTGATGCTGCAGTTGGTCAGGTCTAGATTCAGCAGCAGTATTTGTTGAAAGAATGAGGTCAGCTGACTCCCTGAACATACTGAATATAGACCAGGTTATTCCATCAATGGATCTTTTATTCCCTGATGGCACGGCCATATTCCAAGATTATAATGTCAGGATTCACGGGGCTGGAGTTGTGAAAGAGTTCAAAAAAGGACAAATTGTTGGTGCACGTCTTGCTGGTGCATCTGTGACCAAGACAGCAAGTCTTTGTGATGCATCAAGAGCCACGGTATCCAGGGTAATGTCAGCATACCACCAAGAAGGACCAACCACATCCAACAGGATTAACTGTGGACGCTGTAAGAGGAAGCTGTCTGAAAGGGATGTCCGGGTGCTAACCCGGATTGTATCCAATAAAAACATAAAACCACGGCTGCCCAAATCACAGAAGAATTCAATGTGCACCTCACCAGAGCTGTTTGTCGGGACAATAAATTATTGTGGTCTAAAACCAGGTGTTTCAGTTTCATTGTCCAACCCCTGTATGTCTTATTTATAAATCAAATTAGGAAAATAATTTAGTTTACAAGTTTAGTTATTTAAAAGTGCAATAGTATAAAATTTAATATTGAAACTAGCCTATGTAGAACCATTTTCATTCTTTGGCATGGCAGAAAGGTTGCAACATTGTGAAAAAATAAACTGCGTGTGTGTGTTTGTGTGTGTGTTGTGTCTGAAATTGCTATTGGGCCATATCTCAAAGTCATGTAATAAACTGTGTTCTCTGCTGCTTTTTAGGTGCATCCAAGGTAAACTGACTTGCACAGCTCTGTGTAAGCAAAGCTTGTGGCGCTGTGGGTAGGTATATTTGTGTGTGTGTGTGTGTGTGTGTGTGTGTGTGTGTGTGTTTGATGAAATAAAGGATAAGTGCAGCTTGCTCAGCAGTGTGCAGGGTTTGAGAATAATAAGTTTTGGCGCTGGGGTGTTTTCTGAATTCTCTGCGAGTGGCACAGAGCATCCTCGCCTGCCCCCATTACACCATGTGACAAGGAGACAACCGAGAGGGACTTCTTCCCCCCTTCAAACGTTCGGGGACTCTCTCTCTCTCTCTCTCTCTCTCTCAAACACAGCCATGCACGCACACGCAGCCGGCAGACTGTGACTCATGCTGGATCTCGCACATTCTGTCTCGGGCCTGTCTGAGAGTTATGGTGTAATGTGATGGTGATAAAGCAGAGCTTGACCGAGGTTTTTTTGGTGGGGGGGGGGGGGGGGGGGTTTACTCACTGCACAATTTCTTCTGCAACCGTGGAGTCGTGTTCGGGAGATAAATGAGGTAAAGGGGTTTTCAAAAAGTCAAGTAAACATGTGAGTGAGTGTATGTGTTCCTGACAGTCTTCCACAAGTCATGTGTCAGTTAAGCTACAGATATAATTTCTGCACTACATTATTTTATTGTTTTTTTTTTTTTTTTTTTTATTCTGCACTACTAGTTTATTTACTGTCCACTGTTTACATCTCTAAAAAAATGCACTGATAAAATAAATTAATATATAACTGCGTACCTGCATTTTCTGTATGGCTTACATCAGTTATCCTCACAATACTGGTGTTCATTGTTGTTTACTGTGTTTTATTGCACTACCTCCATTACACACACGAAAATCAGTACCACTTCAAAATAAGACTACCATAAGACTACCTTTATAAAGGGTTTATAAATAACTTAATTAACTTAACTTATTCAAATGAACAGTAGGCTGTGACATCACACACAGACAACTCTCAACCAACCACAGAACAGCTGCTGAAAATGGAAGAATATGGATTTATAGAACTATGGATCATAATGAGGTTGATTAAAAAATATATATCTGTTGCTTCAATTGAATAATAAAAAAAAATCACAGACACGCCAGCACGCCAAGCCGAGAGATCCAGCACTGCGACATTCATTAAAGAAAAGTTCTAGTGGACACGTACCGTAACTATTTAAATCACTGGTGGTTCTAGGGGTGGGGACACAGGGGCAATGCCCAGCTGAAATATAATTGGCCCTTTGAAGTTGTCCCTGTCTTGTCACTTTTCAATGTACAGTAAAAATGCATGTAAAATTGGTTTATAAAGTTCATTTTGTTCCAAAAGTTTTACACAAAAATATACAATTTGCAAGCAAAATAGCAGATTATATACATATTAGCAAAAAAAAAAAAAAAAGAAAGAAAAAAATTCCAGAAGCAAAAAAAATTAGCAGCAACCTCCACAAACATCCATTTAAAAATTAAAGCAAAGGCAGGCAAAATCCAAATGCAAGTAATCCATATCAAATTTGGCCACTCGCGTCACAGGTTCACTGGTTCCAGACCAGCAAGATTGTGGGGCCAGAACGAAACCGGCTTTTCTGGCCCAGAGATGCTTTTATGTGTTCAGTGCATAAATTCAGACACTCATTCTGGGACTATGCCACTATATGAGACATCAGAGAAGCATCCCGTCTCTGCTCCCCTCTAGAGTGAACAAACTTCTGCAAAAAAAGTGACTCAACTTCTACATTATGCTCACATTAATAAAAACTGACTATAGTAAACTGACTGGCAAATCAAGCAACCTCCTAAAGTACTTTCCAGTAGATGCATTGATTTCCTTTCAGCCAATCAATGAGGGTCTTGTTGGCCTGTCTTCCAACGAAGTTTCAGGACATGCCAAAGAGTGGGCTGCCTGCGGATCAGAGCGGATTACCCAGCATTCCTGTTCTCCTCTGCAGATGATGGTGGAGGTGCCGACTGACTGCTGGATCCATTTTTCATCCACAACCCCCTTCACTGACTTCTACTGTCATATTTCATATTCTCTCTCGCTCTCTCGCTCGCTGTCTCTCCCTCCAGCTTCCTTCCTCTCTCTGCCAATTATGTGTTGCTCTTAATTAGGGCCCCATGTGAGGGAGTGTGTCCCAGGCGTGTGAGCGAGTGTGTGACGCCGAGACTCTAAGCAACACAACCGCATCTGTCCTCGTTTACCAGGACGCTCCGTCCACAGAGAGCACACCACTAATTACACACACACACACACACACAGCGTACCTCAGAATGGGAGTTTATGCATGCATGTGCATTTGGGGAGGGGCGAGAGCTTTATGTGGGGCACACAGTTCTGTGGATGGCTTGTGTTTTTTTTTTTTTTTGTATATTTTGCAAAAATGACTTGATTTTGTGGGAAAGCCAGATAAACACAACACAGAGCTACACTACAAAATCAGGACCAGCTAAATGTTCTGATTTTGTGTATTGCTTTTCATAAAAGACATTTCCTTTTGGCAGCTGCCGTAAGATTAGGGTTAGAAGAAAGGGTTTTAGAAATCATAAAACATCAAAAGAAAGCATCTTCAAAAACAGTTAACACATAACACTAATTTGGAACTGGCTGACCAAAACAGCACATTTTTTTTCTTTTTTTCAACACAGTTTTCTCTAATCCTCACAGAACACACTGAGGAACACATTCCCCAAATAAGAAAATTCTTCAAAAACAGAGACAACTTCATCAAAATCAAGTAAATTATGTAAATAGCCAAAAAAAAAGAAAGACACTATATTGACAAACTTATTCACTGATTCCACTGGTTCCAATCACTGCCATGGGCACGTGTGTGTAAAACCAAGCACATAGGCATACAGACCGCTATGATACTGCAAGTCCAGTTGTAAAAATTTCCTCACTACTAAATAATTAAACCCTATTAAACCTTATGGATTAGGAACTGGATTCACTCAAGTTGAAATGCATCGAGCGTCGAAGGCATTTGAGCAAATTGTTTTCAGATGTGCTGAAAAGAGGTAGAGTTGGTATACAATGAATAGCCCAATTTGAGTAATGTTCTAATCCATATTATCACAAAAAACTACTCAACAAAGTAACGAAAAGAAAAAATATACTTTAAGAAATGAAGGTCACTCAATAAAAAAAATGTCAAGAACTTCAAAAGTATCCTTAAGCGCAGTTGAACAGAACATCAAACATTATGGTGAAACTGGCTCTCATCAGGACCGATCCAGGAAGGGAAGACCAACAGTTACCTCTGTTGACCCGCTGCTGATGAGAACACTCTGACCTTTGATTCCTAAAAAAAGTACAAACAACCTCCAGAGCCTTGTGTAACTGTGAGACAGTTGAAAAGAAAGCAAATTTAAGAAAGCTGAATTATTAAGAAAATAGTTAGAAAAATAATATATGCATAAATAAAATGTACAAAAAAATTAAGAATTGTTTTGTATTAAAGGTTTGGTTATCTTCAAATCACACTGTTTAATCTACCCACAAGTCGTTTTTATTGCAGTATATTGTTATGGTAGCAATTAATTGCTCTAATCACTGACCACAAGTTGTGCCGAATTCAGCACCCCCGCCAGGAAAAGCACCCCCTCTCGGGAACACCTATCCACATCTTCTTGATAAAAGCGGAGATTTTTGCTTTACCTAACTTTAATTAGATTTGCGCACCCGAGAGGGAGCTTTTCATGGTGGGGGTTTACATTTTAGCACGCTTACAAAATAAAAGTTTATTTAATGTTTATTTATCCACGTTCCTATGCCAATGGGTTTTTTCCGGAGACTATGCTAGCCAAACCATATTTTCAAGCTTACCATCTTGGTCTTTTTCCTTAAAATAGTTCCTGCATAACTTAGACTTATGTTTCGGGTCATTATCTTGGTGTAGGATAAACTCCTAAACAAGGCACATACCAGTCCACACATCAGTCCATAATACCTTTTTCCAGTCTTCAGTTTTGCAATGGTGTTGTCTTAGCAATAGCTTTTTTGCTACAACTCATCCTGTCAAACCTGCAGCTCGAAGTCTTCTCTTATCAGTTGAAACTGAGACTTGTTTACCGCAACCACTATTGAGCTGAGCTTGAAGATGTTGTGCGGTGAGCCACCCATCACACAAGCTTTTAACTCTCAGGAATTTGTCCTCCAATTCAGTTGTGGCTTTGGGTCTGTCAGACCTCTTCCTGTCAGAGTTTCCCCCCCAGTTCCTGAGTGTCTTTTGATATTGAAGAAAACTGTACTCGCTGACACTTTGACTTTCTTGGCAATTTCTCTGTAGAAAAGACCTACATTATAAGTGTTTTTAAGTGATGGCGTGTCTCTCTTCTAATGTTAATTGCCTATATCTCACCATTTTGGTAGCAAAAAACTACTTTTTTGCAGTATAATACTGTACACAACTGATGCTCACGAGGGTATGGTACCACAGTGTGTTCCAACACTGCTTTTTAGCAGACAGAGAAGGTTGTAAACAATTGAGAAAAGTTGGAAACCCTGTAGGATTTAGTAGCACCAGCATTCAATGCTTGATCAACCTATTGCATATTCTCTGAAAGAGGCCTTTTTAGCCCTATCTGGAAAGGATTTGTCTCTCCGGGGATGTCTGTGAAAAATATTTCACACTTCTATTCAGTGATAAAACTCTTGCGTCCGGACTGCAATTAAAAAAACAGGAGGACCAGTGAGTTTTTTTGGAATTCTCAGTTGCATGACATCAGGTTCAGTAGCTCCTCCATTTCCACTCGCTGTTGTGTTTATGTGGGTCTCGGTGGAAACCACTTCCTCAAAGTGTAATTTTGGTGTGTGGCAGTGGACAAATAGGTATTTTATTAAACGTGAGGTGAAGAAACTCAGAGATGTGTGACCGGACAGGACTAAAATAACAGAAGGACCACCGGAGGAGTTTAGTGAAAACAGTAGGTAATTCTGTATGTAATTTTCTCAGAAAACGGCTGAGAAAAACACATACATGGTCGTTCCGGATGGGAATAAAATCACAAAGATAAAATTACCCCAGGACCTCATGTAAAACGTATCCCATCTGGATAGGGCTTGTGTAATTTTGAAATGTACGTTATTTTTTTTTTACATCTGGCTTTTCAGGACCTACCTTTGTACCACTTTAAGCTATTCATCGCCATTGAGCAAACTGCAAAAAATAACTGGAAAAATATATCTTAACCCTTTGAACATCCCAAGGAGCACTGTTCAATCCTTTTTCTAAAAATTGACAAAGTATTCTACAACTACAAACCTACCAAGACATGGTCATGATCCACCCAAACTGACAGATCCAGCAAGGAGAGCACTGGTCAAAGAAGCAACCAAGAGTCCAATGGTCACTCTGGAGGAGCTGCAGAAATCCACAGCTCAGGTGGGAGAATCTGTCCACATGTTAAGGACTCCACAAATCTGGCCTTTATGGAAAGTGGCTAGAAGAAAACCATTGTTGAAAGAAAGACATAACGAGTGCCGTTTGCAGCTTGCCACAAGCCTGAACAGACCACCCATGCTGTGGGGATGCTTTTCTTCAGCAGGGGCAGGGAAGCTGGTCAGAGATCAAAGAATATGCATTTAGTCTAACCTAAATGTCGTTGAGCTTCTGTGGCAAAACATGAAATTGATGTTCACAGCAGCTTTTCTTCCAACTTGGCTAAGCTTGAGCTATTTTGCAAAGAAGAATTGGCAAAAAAACTCAGTTTCTAGATGTGGAAAGCTGGTAGAGATATGCCTCCAAAAGACTTGCAGCTGTAATTGCAACTGAAAGTGGTTCTACTAAGTATTGATATAAGCAGAGGCGGTCTTTGCATAGAGGCATAGCTAGGCAACTGCCTTGGGCCCCTTTCACTGCAGCCCACTGTAGGGGCCCCTTGACTAGCTGCGAACTTCCCATAGGCCTACAGCTGGTAATTGGGGCCCTTTGGACAGTAATTCACACATAGTGCGTTCAGAAATGGTGATTCTTGTATGTTTAAAATGGAAACAAAGACAACACAATAAATTACAAAGAAATACAGTTCAGTCCACACCCCCTCTCTTTCGTGTTAAAATGGAATATTCTATTCATGCCATGTGGCCATGCCATGAACCGCAATGCGAGGAATTAAGGTGAAATTAAGTGTACAAGTGGGTTGTGAGCCAAAAAGCTACAAAAAGAAAAAAAGAAGGAAGAGGCTAAACTAAAAACAGATGCTCTTCCAAAACTGATAAGCTTTTTTTATCAATAAAATACTCAAAATATTTTAAATGAATAAAAAGTAATTAATATAAAATAAAAACTCATTCAAAACACAATCAAAAGCTATATAATAGTGCACAGAATAATATCAGTTTCAGTTAGTTTCAGTTTCAAATAATTGAAACAGCTCCCCAAAACCTCAAACTATCCTTTATATTTGACAATATTTTATTACTTTACAGGTCCTTACTCATCTTAATTTTAGTTGTTGTATTATTTTTAGCCTCACGCTGAATTTAGCTCCGTGCTGCGGGAGGGAGGGAGGGGGAGAGAGAGAGCGCAGCGCAGCGCATTTTGCCTGATTTCTCTTGATTAAATATCAATAAACATGTGAATTTAATACCATTTAATACCATATATTTTAATTCACTTGATAGGACCTTATTTATTAAAACGTTTTTTTTTTTTTTTTTTTATCGCAATGCCGCGCGCGCTTTCCTTTTGACTGACGCTAAACTGTTTGATCCAGTTATTATATTTTATTATATTAATTCCATTTTAAAGTTTTCGTTTCTATGTTTTGAAATTCGTTAGATTATATTTTTGTCCACATTTTGGGTTTATTTTCATTTGTTATTTTTCTAATAATAATAGAATTTTCATAATTTATTTTCAAAGTACCGTGCCCAACACTGGCTGACAATGAGCAAATTTCCTGGCACAACCAGCATGAATGACATGAAATGTTTAAAATTAATACAGACATGTAGAAAAACCAAGACGAAGACAAGCTGTAACCTAGATATAAATAATAATATAATAATAATAATATAATAATAATATAATAATAAATAATAGAATAATATGCCAATTAGGCATATTTAGCAGTAGGGTATTTTTTCATCCCTGACTCATATACCTGATTTGATCTTTTTCTGTACGATCCCTGCTAAAGTTTTAGGTGAAGGAGAACTAAAGAAGGTCAGTGCATGTTTCTGGAAAAACAAAACAGTGAGCGTGGCATCGCGATGGTTACCATCCATCGCAATGTTGGGTCCTAAATTAGGATGGACGATGATATCATCCATCGGCACAACCCTATTTTTTGCATATTAATGTTGATGGGCCCCCTAGCTAAATTCGCCTTGAGCCCCCAAATTGCTAAGTCCGCCACTGGATATAAGTACTGATACTTTTGCACATTACATTTTTCAGATTTTTATTTGATAAAACATTTGAAAACCATGTGTTTTTGTTCCACTTTTTAATTGTGTGCTACATTGTGTTGGTCTATCACTTAATTTATCAATAAAATTCATTTACCACATTTGTGGATGTAAGGTGCCAGTCCTTACTCTGTAAATCTACCGGCACTGGACTCTGATTCACACAATAAAGACTCCAGTTCCCAGCATGCACTCTGCTAATCACGTGATGCTACGGCGTTCCCGCTCTTCCAGCTTCTGATTGTAATCACCTGGTCTGCTTAGTATATATATACCCCTCTGTTTCTTAATTCATCTCAGAGAACTGAATCTAGCTTTTCTACAATGCGTTTCCTTTGTTTTTCTCTTTGTTACCTACTCATTATGTATTTTTGACTACTCTCTTGCCTTGCCCTCTGTATCATTTGCTGACCTATTTTTGTATATTGTCTACTCTTTTTTTTTACCTTGCCCATTTCCCTTCTGGATTTCCTGTGTATGACCTCATTTTCCCCTTTTACACTGTGGTATGTTGTTTATTTTTTGCTGCCTTCTTGTTACCGACCCTGCCTGTCCCTAACTACCCCTGCATGCCTAGCCCTCTTGTTAATAAATTGTGCATTTGATATCTGCGAGTGTCTGCCCTTGGTTTGGCCAGCGTTTTATATGGTGACAAAATGTAAAAAAGTTCAAGGGGTATAAAGTATAAATACTTTTGCAAGCCATTGTTTATGACACATTTCCTCCCGACATTGTTGAAAATCAAACGAGTAGGTATATAACTGTGTTGAATTTATCTGAGGGTCGCCTCCCCTTGCAAACTCTCGTTATATACTCCCATATCTGGTGCTTCTATCGTTTCCTTTCTAGTGAGTTTTTTTTTTTTTTTTTTTTTTTTTTTTTTTTTAGAGTGATCGATGGCAGAGCGTTTTCAACTAGAGGACATTCCACAGGTGAATTGCGGCTGCGCTCCTCAGTCGTCTGCTTTGTCCTCTGCCACATGTCCCTGCTTTGACTGGCAGCCACTGCAGACGTGGCAGAAAATCTATTCCACCTTCGTCCACCTCTACCTTTGACTGCGGTCTGTCTTCAGCCGACTGATTTATTGTAGCATTAATTTGATTTCAATTCCGTCTTTAGCCCTTGCCAGGGTAACCTTCAACAGTTTGGGAAGTACTAGATTATAGCTGTACCCACTGGTTATTCAGACTTTCCGAGGCAGGAAGGCAGAAGGGGGGAGAAATGGATGGCAGGAGCATGGCGAAAGTGAAGCCGTAAACATCAGCATATTTACCCATTCTATTTTACACCTGTCAACCATTTCTCAGTGAGGCTTTCTCTCAGTTCTCCTCTCTCTCTCTCTCTCTCTCTCTCTCTCACACCTTTCTTTCATGATGCCTTGGCTCAAACATCTTCTAGCTATCTATTCTAAATAGATATTGCCTTTTCTCCATGCTATTATGGCAGAGTTTCATAGCTCGAATGAAAAATGCTCAGGCTAGATGGATGCGCAAGATGGCTTGAGTGATTGATTTATGCGTATCCAGCTTTCTTCGTTGCCTACACATACATTGTGCATGCCACAGTTGCTGTCTTGAGTGCTAGATAAGAACATTGTGTGTGTGTGTGTATATATGTGTGTGCGCTAGAAGTTGTCAAAGAAAACTCTGCTTGGATTATAAGGCAGCTTATATAGTCATTTTCCCCTCACTCAGTCAACATGTCGGCTTTAACCAAGTGTGGCGCACTCAGTGCAGTGCAGGCTGAGTGCGTTTAGCTATTATGAGCCTTCCATTTGGAAAACGCCACAGAAAGACCTACAACCCAGTTGTTTTATAGCGAATCTTTCAGCTCCGACAGTCCAGCCAGTTAGCAATGAATTTATGATTAAATACTTGTTGGAATCCAGAGCAGGATATACAGTTTTTACAGTCAGTGGAAGGAAGGGACATTTTTTATGGACAGCATAAATGATCAGGATAAAACACCCAGATGCCATCTTTATTTGTTTGGCACAGACATCATTTTTATCATCATCACTATTCCAGTTCTGCTGTGGAAAACTTTCAAATGAATCAAATAGTTTAAACGAAAATAAAAATGATTATAATTCAAAGAACACAACCTGAAGATTGGCACCAATTACTGCACATTGCCATGTGAATGATATACAGTACTGTGAAAAAGTAGTTGTCCCCCCAAAATAATTTTTTAATCATACAAACACATTTTAATACCGGACAAAGATACCCTGAATAAACATAGAAACAACAACAACAACAAAAAACAGTTTTTGAATCATAATTTCATTTATTAAGGGAAAAAATATATATATTCAATCTAATCTAGCCCTCTGTGAAAAGCGATTTGCCCCCTAAATTTAATAACTTGGTTGTGCCGCCCTTGGAAGCAACAACTGCAATCAAGCTTAACTGATTACTGGCAATCAGTCTTTCACATCTCTGTGGAGGAATTTTGGCTCCACTCTTCTTTACAGAATTGTTTTAATTCAGACACATTGGAGGGTTTTCCAGCATAAAGGATCTGTTTAAGATCATCAACATCATCTCAATCAGACTTTAACTAGGCCACTCCAAAGTCTTCCTTTGGTTTTTTGTTTTTTTAAGCCATTCAAAGGTGGACTTTGCTGGTGTGCTTCAGGTCATTGTCCTGCTGCAGAACCCAAGTATGCCTGAGCTTAAAGTCACAAACTGATGGCCAGATTCAGTTGTCCAAGTCCTAAGGCAGCAAAGTACCCCAAGATAATCACAGTCTCACCACCATGTATGCCAGTATGATGTTCTTTTTCTGAAATGCTGTGTTATTTGTATGCCAGATGAAACGGGACACACACCTTCCAAAAAAAGTTTAACTTCTCATCTATTCACATAATATATTTAAAGTCCTGGGGATCAACAAGATGTTTGTTGGCAAATGTGATACAGGTCTTTGTGTTCTTTTTGGTCAGAAGTAGCTTTTGCCTTGAAACTCTCCTACTGATATCATTTATATTATTGAATCATTTTCACTGACTTTAACTGAGGCAAGTGAGACCTGCAGATCTTTCAAATTGTTCTGGGTTCATTTGTGACCTCCTGGATGAGTTTTCCATGCCCTTTTGGAATAATTTCAGTCAGCCAGTCACTACTCAGAAGGTTATTTGTGAATAATAGCTCTAAATGTGGTCCACTGGAGTCCCAAAGCCTTAGAAATGACTTCGCAACCTTTACCAGACTGACAGATGATCATCTGTTTTTGAATTTCCTCAGATCGTGGAATATTGTGTTGCTGTTCGAGATCTTTTAGCTGCTTCTTGTTGTCAGACAGGTTCTATTGTGTTTTCATGATTCTACAGGTATGGTAGTAATCAGATTAATCTGTGATTAATCACAGCTCATTCATGGGGGGTAAACACTTTGTCACACAGGGCCAGGTTGGTTTGAATTGTTTTTTCCCTTAATAAATGAAATCATCATTTAAAAACAGCTTTTTGTGTTCAATCAGCTTAGGTTTGATGATCTGAAAAAATATATGTTTGACAAAAACAAAAAGCAAATACTTTTTTTACAACACTGTATACATACAGTTGTATACAAATGTTTGATCACCCATGACCAAATTATATATTTAAAGCAAAAATAGGTAAATGTAAAATCTGTGTGTGTACTTAAAGGACCAATATGTAATTTTCAGTAGTAAATGATAAAATTATCAGGATGTTTCATCAGATATTAAGGAAACATGTTGAGTGAAAGCACTGACAGCTCTTGTCAGCATGGATTCAGCAGTACGTTCCTATTTTAAATGTGCAGGCCGTCCCGGGTTTTGTGTTTGTTTTGTCCTCTGACTCCTCCTGCTGCCCGTTCCCCAACACTAACTCCGCCCACCGAGGTTGCCAGCCGTACAGCGATCGGCGCTGCAGCAGAGGAGCTTAGCTAGCAGAGCTGGTTCAGTTAAAGCTCAGCTGCTACACAGCTTAAAAAGCCTCAGCATGTCTCAAAAAAGCTCAGTGACCAAAGCAGGAATATAACAAGAGTGAATATTGGCAGTGAGTTCGAACGGTGGAGATTCAGAGCTCAAAAAGACTGCAAGACCGACCCAGAGCTGCTACTTTTCTCCTGAACAGGTAAGCTAACTGGCTAGCTAATTTAGTCACGTCCTTTCACGGAGCCGCGGCCCGACACACCGCGGAGCTTTAGCTCTCCCTCATGTAACATACAGTCAATACAACTCTAGATGCTGGTTTTAGAAGAGTTTAGTGTGGTGTTTTGAAATTGAACTGCTGTAGCCATTTCACACACTAGCTCTCAGGTCCCACATAATGCACCTTTAATAAATAAATATTTGTCTTTTGCGTATACACAGTCTTCATAAAAATATATTTGCACCCAGAAGGAAGTGTCAAACTGCAACATCTAAAGTTTGCAAAACAACTAGATCCATTAATGCCAGAGGCATACCAGCTCACACATTATTGTGTTTTAAATTCACTCTATGGCAGACATGACCTCCATATTCAGCATAAACTCCACTTACTCATGTGTGTCTGAATATTTTGCTGAATGTTTTTGAAACCATTCCATATATCCCACGCAGAATAAACACTGAGCACAGGGCAGGAGATCTCTGCTGGAGTCTTCACTAAAAGATTAAATACATTTATTCAGACATTCAGCATTCTAAAATACTGCACTGTAATCCCAGATAAGTTACTTTATCTACTTTACCTGATCACTCAACTTTTCTAAACTTTGATTGAATAGCTCACGATTAGGTCTTAATACCATAATTGTCATGGTAAGACAGATTTTAGACACATGCAGATGTGAATAAGAAATAAGAGTCGAGGTACACAGGGAAAAATGTCACGCACGAGAATAAACAATAGCAGGGAAGTAATGCATTGTAATGCAGGAGGAACCAAAACAATACTCAGCAGAGAGTGAGAGTTCTGAGCAGTCTTTTATATTGAGTCCCCAGGTGTTCAGTATTCTGGTGATTGGCTTCCTGAAGGGGCCATGTGCATAGCCATGCGATCATGTGTGTGTGATGTCATGGTGAGGTGCATTCTGGGTAACGTAGTCTGGAAACTGAAGATTGCAGGGAAAGCAAAACACTCACAGTATAACTCACAGTGTGGTAAAGCAAAAATAGTAACTTGCTCTGATAAACTACAACATTGAACTCAAAGTTAACCATTATTAACGATTGTATGTTTATTTGCATATCGTCGCTGTCCAATGAAAAACACTTATCTCCAAAACAGCAATTTTACAGGAGAGAGAAAAAACCTTGTAAGCTTTTAATGGAAGTCAATGTAAAAACAAGTTTATTTCAGGTCATTTTGAAGCGTTTCTATTGGTCCGTTCATCAAGAAATTTTGACACAGTGTAAGAGACAGTTTGTTTGTTCAAATGTAGTAAACTAAAAATCGACAAATACGGAGATAAGTGTTTTTCATTGGACAGCGACGATATATATTTATAGGCTGGATTTTAGACCTATTCTTTATTTCCTTTCCCTTCTCTAGTGACTTTCACTGAAGCAATAAATTACAAAAAAATCTCTGCATCTCCACACATACTGCACACATTCAGCATTCACTAAAACGCATGAAGAAACGGTAACAAAGAGGGAAAATGAAGTATTGATTCCAATTGCCTACGAAGAAGTCAGGACGGACGCTGCACTCACCAACAATTTTCTGGAGCATCAGTGTGTTTGTGTGTGAAAGAAACTGAAATACGGAGAAAAAAATAAACGAATAATGATTACTGTGAAATAGACTTTTGAGATAAGTGCATTAAACAACTAAACAAACAAAAAAACTGTGTGAAACCTGTCAGACGTGTCGTTGGGACTAAATGGTGATAGGCACAGTCGTTCAATTCTTCCCATATTAAATGTTACATTTTTGATTTGCAGTTTTTTGGACTTTTATATATTTCAAACGAATCAGACAATGCTGCATTTGTACTCTCATATTTTACACAGGCGAGGTCTGACTCAGTAAATGAGTGAATAACAGTAATTTTTATTTCTATAGTCTAGAGCAGGGGTCACTAATAGGCGGACCGCAGTCCGGGTCCGGACCCAGACGTTGTCCAATCCGGACCCAAACCGATAAACTACTGAGAAGTATTTAATTCTGACAGAGTTCATTTAAAGCGGCGGAACGTTTATTGTCTATGGTTTACAGCGCAGTAAACTCCCAAACCAATCACGTGTGCTTTAAGATCACCGAACACTCTCCTCTGCCAATCAGATCTGTGCAGATGCGAGCGTGCGGAGCCACACAGGCGAAGCAGGCGGGGAGAAGTGGGAGAATAAAGCGAGAAAAGCTAAAACAGATGGTGCGCACCAGAAAAAGAAACATTAAAATACTACCTTTATAAAACATACTAACAGTAATGTAACCTGGCGGTGCAAGAGTGCAAAATATTCCACTTTACTCCACCTGCTCAGAACTCAGCAAGAAAAAAAAACTCCTTCGATCGCAGGCGCTCTCTCTCTCTACTCCCAAAACAACCATACCTCAAAACTAAGGCAACACCAAGGGGACAAAAAGCATTATCAACTCCCCCCATCAGTTTTACCCACAACATAATAAAGTATGCTACAGTAATAATATTAAATAAAATAAAACTACTGTTTAAAAAAAAGGTGATATTTTGGCCAAGTTCAGCAAACATTTCTCCATATATTGTACGATTTATCATTCATGTAATTATTATCATGACAGGCAGGCATAAATATAATAAAAATAAAAATAAAATAGAATAAATATATCATTTTGAAACAAAGTGAACATACAGATTCACATTATTAGACTCGATATGTTACATTATTGAGGGTGATTCCATTTATTGTATGATAGGTTGATAATGTAATTATTGTTAGAGGCCTATTTAAAACAATAAATATTGTTGAAATATACTAGTATGTGTAATTGTTTTGTCTTTCAGTTGTTGATAAAACACTGACAGAACTACTATAGGCTTCTTCAGTAAACAGAATAAAACACTGAATTATAACACAAGTTAACATTGGCGACGGTCCGGACCTTAGCCTGATTAAATTTTCTCTAACTGGACCAAACTGAATTCTAATTAAATACTCCTGGTCTAGAGTGTAGTTAAAGCAATTAAATGTTGTACCAAAGTGCATTACAAAAGAAAAGAGTGTTTTTCACCCTTCCTGACAGAAAATTACCTTTACATCATTTTTGAATTGTACTTTAAAATCACAAAATATTACAGTACTTCTCATTTTTTAAAAAATAATATAGTTTATTTTTGACAGCAGTTTTTAAAATATATTTTCTGGCACCACTGCTGCCAAAATTTACTTATTTTTACATCAACTTTCTTGCAGTTATAAACAGTATTTGAGAGTGATGTCTCAGAATAAAAACAGTAATTCTGTAAAGTTTTGTACTGTCAATGTTAACACATTAACACGTTCAATTAATCTGTAAACTTTTATTATTGTTATTATTATTATTTTTTTTTTTACATATTTATCATTTCACCTATTTTGACCCCAACTCCTGCTGTTCATACTTTTGCAGAGCCTAATGGAGTATTAGCTTTTTGTTTAGCGTTTTTAGTTGTTTTTAGCAGTATTTTAGCAAACACAGCATCACTACTGATCAGAAGTTTTGAATGCCTTTAGATTACCTTTCATTCACATTCAAATATGTAATAAATTCTCAATGTTGTAATTAAATAATAGTTTTTGTTTAGGTTAATAATGACAGTTTGCTTTGCTTGCTTTCATACTAACATGGTGACATTTAAAAGCAGAATTTGAATTGATAGGATGATTCAATGCATGTCAATGGCATTGCTGCGTTAGCTTGTACTGTGACGGGAACAAAATGAAAAAAAAAAAATCTCATTATTCTAATCATACTATACTAATAAGACTTGTCTTAATCTGTTGGATACACAGCCTAATCTCCAGTGTTGAATTAAGACCTACAGTGTTCATTTAATTCATTTAAAATCAATTCATTGCTGCACATTTTGCCCTGTTTAAGATGACCATCACTATTTCAGCTGCTTACTTTTACAAGCTGCTGACTGAACAGTAGCTTTACTGCCTTCCTGTCTTATCAACAGCCCCAATATTTACTCCCTGCTGTTAAACTGAAGGTAAACCAGCATTTCTCACCACCACTTTTTCACCATTTTCTCACCAATTTAGTCATTATCAGTTTAGCCCTCCATCTAGAACACATGGTAACCATGCTGAGTCTATCATCTCCTATCAACATATTTTTTTCCAGAAGGCAATTACCCAGCATCATTAGATGTGCTTGGAGGACAACTGCTCAACACCACATATATCTGTGAGCTAGTTTATGCCAACTGGATAATATTAGACGATGGTAGTGTAGACTGGTCTCAAGACAGATCCCAGCATACGCGACTAAATTACTAAATTATTCAACGCTTCCTACAGTGTGTACTACTAAATATAGCTCAACCCTATAATGCTCTGAACAGAGAATGTTACACAGTAACCAGTACTTTTATTAGAAAAAAAAAACAATACCTTAACCTAAACCATAACTTAACTTTAACCTTAATCATAACTCTACATTAAATTGACCTTATCCACAATCTAAACTTTACCTCAACCATAGCCTAAATTTAACCTTAACCATAACCTAAACTTAACCATAACCTAAACTTACCCTAAGCTTAATTATAACCTAAACTTAACCTAACCTTAACCATAACCTAAATTTACCCATAACCTAAACTTAACCTTACCTTAACCATAACCTAAATTTACCTATAACCTAAACTCAACCTAACCTTAGCCATAACCTAATTTTAACCATAACCATAACCTTAACTTAACCTAAGCTTAACCATAACCTAAATTTAACCATAACCTTAACTTAATCTAAGCTTAACCATAACCTAAACTTAACCTAAGCTTAACCATAACCAAACTTAACCTTACCTTAACTTTAACTTAAACTTAACCTTACCTTAACCATAACCTAAATTTACCCATAACCTAAACTTATCCTAACCATAACCTAAATTTACCCATAACCTAAACTTAACCTAACTATAACCTAAACTTAACCTAACCTTAACCATAACCTAAATTTAACCTAACCATAACCTAAACTTAACCTTACCTTAACCATAACCTAAATTTACCTATAACCTAAACTCAACCTAACCTTAGCCATAACCTAATTTTAACCATAACCTTAACTTAACCTAAGCTTAACCATAACCTAAATTTAACCATAACCTTAACTTAATCTAAGCTTAACCATAACCTAAACTTAACCTAAGCTTAACCATAACCAAACTTAACCTTACCTTAACTTTAACTTAAACTTAACCTTACCTTAACCATAACCTAAATTTACCCATAACCTAAACTTATCCTAACCATAACCTAAATTTACCCATAACCTAAACTTAACCTAACCATAACCTAAATTTACCCATAACCTAAACTTATCCTAACCATAACCTAAACTTAACCTAACCTTAACCATAACCTAAACTTAACCTAACCTTAACCATGACTATGCCAAACTATGCCATCACTGATTCCTACCCCTTAGTTTCTGCACCACTGAGTTCTTGCATATGTCTCCTGCGGCTAAAAAGCAGACAGACTCCTTATGAGTTCCTCCTGGTGAAAGATCATGTCATTTCTAGTCCCATGTCACAGTTGTGTAGTGTGTAAACCACAATGATTAGAATATTTCCAATTCGAGAAGAAGAATCAATTGTAAAGGGAAGTGTGTGTGATGTGTAAAAGTTACAACAATCTGATGACTCAACTTCCCAAATCAATCAACTACCACAAATGCAACATTACTGCATAGCTTAACATGCTTGGCTGCGATGGATTGGTGGCCTGTCCAGAGTGTATACTACCTCCTGCTGAGTGGGGTGGGACGGACGGACGGACAGACAGATAAACATGCTTGGAGGAGAAGTCAGGTAACAGACTCTCATGCTGAGTAAGTGGAGAAAGAGCAGGTGGACATACAGACTGTTAGACTGAGTTCAGACAGTGCAGTCTGTTCCACTCAGAACATAATTACACCCCGAGGCGGGACATGAATTCCATGGATGAACGAGTTGAAAAAGTTCAACTTGGGCCACGAATAGACAGAGAATTTTGTATCTGTAAATAATGCACATCTTGCCATTGATTTCAATGAGAAAAATGTGTTGCTGCAGAGCAGATGCACTCGTACCACTGTCTTATTCACCAGGATGTGAGCTGTTAAGTGCTTTTAAATCCGCATTCCACATAAATTGTGATAAGGTGTTGTTTTTCCCACAGGTGATAAAACCCTTAAAGGTCTGCCCTTAAATTATCTGCTTATTTGTCCTGTCATATGAGGAGTATTTATGATTCAGACAGGATTTTTATCCATCCAGACGCAGACAAAGAAGAATATTATTCATGCAGAGACCACAATTATAGAATGTCATGCTAATACAATGGCATTCATACACAAAAAGTACCGTTTAAAATGTTCAACATTTTCCCCACAGTAACTTTTGTATAGTTCTCTCCGATTAAAGCAGATTTCCGTAAATTTTGAGATTTAGGGCCCTCTCTGGTGAGAATGGGTAATTGCACTGTGCAAGCGGAAGAATTATTTTAAACTGTGCGGGTGTGATGCGGTCTCCGTTCAGAGTGGATGAATCCGATTCCAGGTTATGTTCTGTCAGAGAGTGAGAGCGCGCTCAGTCAGAAACTTCACGTCCCTCGTTTATTATCCCTCTAGCTTCTGAAGTCTCCATTGCTCCACCAGCTGCTCGCATTCAGTAAAACTGAGCCAGATCCCCTTTTAGAAGCTGTATTTGTGACGTAAGTATGTAAAGACGTGTCACGTGGCCAGAAGAACTCCTGCGAGAAGTGACCCGACAGCCCATTTTTTAGAATAAATATATTAGGCTTAGGGATGGTTGTTCCAGCACACTGGTACCATCAAACACAATATTTTATCCCTTCTCCTCTCAGAAATGCTTCTGCTTTCAGTTCAGAAACAAAATAATACAGACTGCCACTTGAAATACACAGTGCAGGCTTAACCATTACAAGATCTTGTTGTTTTTTTTTTTTTTTTTTTTTTTTTTTTTTTGAGTACTGCTGGGTCTGGTGGACCCACAGCATTTTAGGGTTTAAAAAAAAAAAAAAAAAACTTTTTTGTTAAATTAGTTTTCTTTACCTTTGTTAAATCAAAATCATAAATAGAAATGCCGCTTGATTTTATTTATTTTATGAACAAAGTAATTAGCAAATGTACAAATGAAGCAAGCTTGTCCAAAACTAGGGTGAATTAATTATTTGAACTTCATTAGAAATTTAACCTACTCAGGTCAGTTTACACATAACAACTGTCTAAACATCACATTAAACCCTATTGAGCACGGACATCTTTATTCCAGACTATACCACAGATAAGAGACAGGGATTCACTGCGCATGTGTTGCATTTCGCCGCTGTCCTATGAAAAACACTTATTTCCATTTTTGTGGATTTTTAGTTTACTACATAATTTGAACAGACAAACTGTCCCTCACACTGTGCCAAAATTTGTGTGTGGAGAAAGAGCAGGTGGACATACAGACTGTTAGACTGAGTTTAACTAGACCACTCCAAAACCTTCATTTAGTTTTTTATTTATTTATTTTTTAACCATTCAAAAGTAAGATTTGCTAATGTGCATTGGATCATTGTCCTGCTTCAGTACACCTGAGCTTAAAGTCACAGACTGATGGATAGACGTTTTCTTTCAGGATTTTCTGGTAAAGAGCAGAATTCATGGTTCCACTGATTAAAGCCAGTTGTCCAGGTCCTGAAGCAGCAAGAAGGCAGACCCAGACCATGTTTTACATTCAGTATGATGCTCCTTTTCTGAAATGATGTGTTAGTTTTACTTCAGATTTAACGGGACACATACCTTTTCACTTTTGTCTTGTCAGCCCACAGAATATTTTCCAAAAGTCCTGGAGATCACCAAGATGTTTTAAAGCAAATGTGATTTAAGTTATTGTGTTTTTTTGCCTTAGAACATTCCCATGAATTCCCATGCAATTCTTTAAATGTTAATTGTTCCGGGTTCTTTTATGACCTCCTGGATGAGCTATCCATGTCCTCTTGGAGTACTGTTGAATAGATGTTAATGACTTTTTTTTTAATCTGTTCTTAAATTTCTTCAGATCAGGACACACAGCGTTGCCTTTTGAGTTTGAGAGAGAGGGATAGGGAAGGATATATATATATATATATATATATATATATATATATATATATATATATATATATTTATATACAGAGAGAGAGAGAGAGAGAGAGAGAGAGAGAAAGAGATGAGACCATAGTCTACACCATAAATAATCAGTATTCTGAGAGCACATGTTCTGCTTTCCTTGCCTTCCTCAAACTCCCCCAGTCTCATACTCACCCTTCACACACTTTTTGTAGGAGCATATGCATGTGTTTGAGAAAAGGTGAGCTTATGTAATTGTTATTCCGCACTAATATGTACAGGTGCAAGACAGAGACCCACATCATGCATCATAGCTGACTAATAGCATGCAGAATTTGAATAATGAGTACTCACTGGCTGCCAGTGTCAGACAGCTGGCATTTCCACATATTCCACATATTACAGAAATAATACATATTATATATACCCCCTAGAGAAAACAGCAGGACGTTAACATTTAATATTAGTTCTGTATATTCTTATTGACAGCGCAAGTGGAAAGGTGCTGTTAAGGATGGGAAAGTGGGTTCTAAACCCTAAATCAGTGCCAAAGTTGCATTTATAAAAATGATATAACCCCCCTCCCTTCCCAAACTCACCATTTATCTAGTTCTCTGGAGTGATGAAACTTCACCCAATACCTTTAGAATGAGTTACAGTGGAGTTAATGATTCAGAATTACCATCCACCAACAGTACCTTAAGCAGTCTAATGCTCTTGCGGATAAATGCATCAAATCCTCGAAACAAAGATTCGTAATGCACTCTGCCATCTTGCGTGCACAGTGCTGTGTGCATTGTCATTGTCTTGTCTAATGGGGAGGTTCTATATCCACACAGGGTGTCTGATTTAATTTTCTGATCAGAAAGTCTTTATCATGATGCAGCATAACATAGAAATGAGTTTAAGTAACGCTTTATTTTGAATGGCCAACTGTAAATGTTTAATAACCTTACCTTAAAGATGTAGTTTCGATGCATTAGTTTAGTACAATTTAAATGGTAGATACACTGTTCATATGTTACATGAACATGAACCAAAGCTTAACCCTAACCCTAATCTTAACCTCAACCCAAGCCTCATTCTAACCAGTCCTAACCATAAGATCATTCCAAAACCTGTAATCGTAAAGCTAATTAATGGGGCACCCTAACTGTCTTTACACATCCCCACTTCTTATACTACCAGACAAACTCCAGCTACATGCAGAGCACAGGAAGTCTCATAATACCAGACAAACTCTGAGACTATGTCCTTGTGCTTTACAATGGAATGACACTTTGTGGAGAGGATAACCAGCAATACTAGGCAGCTTGTGTGTGAAGTGAGGGTGTTTATATAGTGCAGTAAACAGATGAATTCAATACGCAGGTGATTGATCTTCTGTGTTTGTAAACAGGTGTGGTGTCAGTGTGAGGTGCTTTCTGGGTATCGTAGTCCAGCGACTGAAGATCGCAGGTAGAGCCGAGTGTGGGAGAGACGGGAGCTCTTTCGGCACAAGGCGTGACTAAGTTTTTTTTTTTTTTTTTTTGTGAAAATAAATTGAGGGAAAAGAGAGAAAATAGATAGAACAGAATAAAGAGAAGGAATATATATATATATATGCCTTATCTGTCTGTGTGTGTGGGGGGGGGGGGGGCATTTAGGTACAGGTGCTATATGAATTGGATGGTTACAGATGTATAATGGTTTTGTTAGTGATGTGTTTGTGGCTCCACATATAATTTGGCCCCATTGTGACCCTGATCAGCTGTATAAGATTTGGGCGGGATCTTAACTCTGTAGAATAATAGATCTTTAAGACAGTGATTTTTCAATCACTTGTGTTAAAGGTTAATATTCACAGGGTTCCACAATTGGGGCTCTATTAAGCCTTTACTTTCTCTCCGTCAGTGGAAAAGTTCAAGAGTTAGGACAGTCAAAGATATGACGTACTTCCTAAAACTGCCTGTGTGTGTGTGGAGATTGTTGACAGTGCAGGACTGTGTGTGTGGATGAAAGCATAAAGGGAGTCTGATATTGGGAAAAAGGGACTGCCCTAGTTTCAGAGCGAGTGAAATCTTATCCGTCTCCGCATTCACTGAGGCTCTGAAAGAGACATATGATTTTCTTTCTTCTCTCGATTCTCTGTAATATAATTACGGGTGGTTTTCTTCTCTTGCTCAGAAAGAAGCGTCTCACTGCTTTGCTGACTCAAGTCACTGTCACCTCAGTGTTTCTGAGGATGCCCTATATACTTTATGATGGAGCGAAATTATTATATTAAACATACCTGGTGGAAACTTGAGGGCTTTAGATTTGATGACTTTGCATATAATATGGTTTTTACTGTGGACAATGAAGGGAAAGCTCCTACGCTCGGCCAGATCCCTTCAGTGTCATTTAATGCCTGACCGCATCCTGAGGTAAAGGAGTGTGTTTTGGCCTTGAGCCGTTTCCTCAAACGTCTCTGAGAATTTAGAGTGCCAGTACGAGACACAGAGAGAGAGAGAGAGAGAGAGAGATAGAAAGGGAAAGAGAGAGAGACATCCTGTTCCTTTACTCCTGTTTCACTGGAATTCTGCACAGACAGGCCATTTGTGTCCAGATGGAGAAAATGAAAGAGCCGTTTGACTGTGGTGACTTATTATCCACTAATTACCCTGAATTATTCAGCTAGTACTATAAGAGTATTATATAAGGTGTGTAATTCTGAGAGAGAAAAATGGGAAGCGTGACCTGAGGATGAGTCTCTTACAGTTCAAGAGTTAATTAAGTTATGAGATGAACTAGATATTTTACAACCAAGAAAAACGAAACAATTCTAACATACAGTGCTGTGAATAATTTATTTGCCCTCTTCCAAATACATATATATATATATATATATATATATACATATATACATATATATATATATATATATATATATATATATATATATATATATATATATATATATATATATTATTTTTTTTTAATCACTTACATTTTTCAAATTAACCAACATATTTTAATATCACCCAAAGATTAAATATAAAAGAGTAAATATAAAAAGCATTTCTTAAATGATAATTGTATTTATGACAGGAAAAAGTAAATTCCAACTAATCTAGCCCTGTAAGAAAAAAAATATTAAAACTAAAACTCTAATTTATTTAATTTATTAAAACTAATAATTTATTTGTGACCCCCTTTGGCAGCAACAACTGAATTAAAGCTTTACCAATAACTTGCAATGAGTCTTTCACATCTCTGGAGGAATTTTAGTTACATTCTACTTTGCAGAATTGTTTTAATTATCAGTATTCAATATCAGTAAACAGCAGCCAGAGAGAATAAACAAACCAAACACAGTTAACAGTCCAGGGGTCATAAATAAGGAGGCAACAAGGAAGATCAGGCAAAACATCAGAGCATCAGAGAGGTCATAACAGGTAGGAAAACACAGACAACGAAATAACGCTTTGTAGAGAGGAGAATCTTCAATACTTAGCATATTGTGTGTGAATGAGGGTGTGTATATAGTGCAGTGAACAGATGAATTCAATACTCAAGTCATTGACTTCCTGAAGGTGCTGTGTGCAGTGTCATGTGATTGAAAAAAAAAATCCATGTAAACCGATCTAGCTAATATAAATATAAAACTAATATTTTACTAAAACTAATATTTTTTTAAATTCTGACACCATTAGTGGCAACAGCTGCAATCAATCTTTTAATTCAATCAAATTAAAGGTTTTTTAAACATGTAACTGGTCTCACCTTCCAAAAATTTCCACTTTTGTCTTGTCAGCCCACAGAATATTTTCCCAAAGTCCTGGGCATCATTGAGATTTTCTGGTCAGCAGTGGTTTTTGCCTTGGAACTCCCAAGGATACCATTTTTGATCAGTCTCTCTTTCTTATAATTGAATCATTATTACTGACCTTAACTGAGGTAAGTGAGACCTGCAGTTCTTTAAATGTTGTTTTGGGTTCTTTTGTGACCTCCTGGATGAGTTTTTCATGCCCTTTCAGAGTAATGTCGGTAGGCCCGTCACTCCTCTGAAGGTTCACTACTGTTCAATGTTATCTTCATTTGAAAATAATAATAATAACTCACTGTGGCTCAATGGATTGGGCTTTAACCTACACCTCAACCTACATTTAACTTACACTTCAACTTAAACCTAAGTTAATATACAACAGTTTACATACACCTAATTCTAAACTTAACCTAACCCTTAAATGTAACCACTGAAGAATATGAAACTCTTTCTGTATGAGTTTGTACACATTATTAATTGTTTGAATCACCATATGTCACCAAAATGGAGAGAAGCAGCATGGCTGTGACTGTGAAGACACTGTTTTGTCAGTTCTTCTTTGAGTACATGGCAGACACAGTGGATGCATCAACAGTGGATGGGAGCTGTACTATTATTTAAAATTAGTTTTGGGTAAAATTAGGGATTGACCATTTAAAGTGTTATTTTAAGAAAACATTAGCTAAACCAGTTTAATTTACTTACTTCCTTCCTTTCTTTGTAACTTTTCCTTACATCTTAACTCCTCTCTCTCTTTCTCTCTGTCTCTCTCTCTGAGGTTGGAGGACAAAAGGAACAGAAGAATGAAAACGATGCAAGGACGGAGGAATCAATGTGGAATCAGGTGTTTACCAAATGCAAGGCTATTTATTCATGTTAGATTTTTTTTATCTGTTAAAGGATCTGCCAATATTAAACAGTTAAAAAAAACACTTCTCCCAGAGTATTGTTGTTATTACAAACTGATGAAATACCCGAAACCGCGTTTCTTAAACCTCTCTACTGGAATTAACTCTAACTGGAATAAACTGTGTTCCTTGTTTCTTCATGTCCATGTTGATGTATTTGGGATTTGATTTAGATTAACACACAGACGAGCCTCACACACACAGAGCAATCGCCTTTTAAACACAGAAGAAAGACTAAAAATGGCAAAATATGGATTTATACAGCTATAGATCACAGTCAGGTTTACTAAAAATGTAAAATCTTAAACTTATGATTGACTACATCAGTTGCTTCGTTTGAATTCAAAAACGTCAAGGCGCTGGCGTTTATGATCTCTCAACTCGTATACTTAATTTAATATTTCTAATCTTCTAATCTGTCTATTTCATCATCAGTCTGTCAGAGTTTCTTTATGAGTTTCAGTTTTTTTCAGTGTGGGTGTTAGGCTCTGAATGGTAAACACAAAAAAGACAATAGGTCACATCCATCTTGAAAATGTGCCCCTTGTGGTTTTTCAACAATTGACCTGAGCTCTGAGCTCAGCAGGTCTCCATCTTTTAAAACTCTAACGACGTGGCCCTTCAGAAAGGTGAGCTCATCTTTCCTCTGACTTTCATTTCACTATTACTATTTCACCGTTACACAACGGGGGGCGTGTGCGAGTGCTTGTGTGTATATTGACTTTGATGAAAGAACAGAGAAAGAAACAGACATGGAAGTAAATGTAAATCTCTCACTATGACTGTCCACATGCTGAGCCCATCTGTGCATGTATGTTTAAAACCACACACAGATATATATATACAGTATATATATATATATATATATATATATATATATATATATATATATATATATATATATATATACAGTATATATATACAGTATATATATATATATATATATATATATATATATATATATATATATATATATATATATATATATATACACAGTATATATATATATATATATATATATATATATATACTGTATATATATATATATATATATATATATATATATATATATATATATACTGTATATATATACTGTATATATATATATATATATATATATATATATATATATATATATATATATATATAAGGTTAATCCCCCAAGGTCCTGTTTCTGTAGTAAATACACATACACAGCAGCAGCAGCAAATAACAATGATAATAAAAAAAACCCTCTAAACTCACACATTAACCACTCAAACATCTCAACCATCTTCACACATCTCACTCTTTCCAGAGAAAAAGAGAAAAAAAATAACAAAAAGCATTCAGCCATCAGCATCGCCAAGGCTAAAATACACTGCGGCCCAAAGAGATGCTTAGTATGTAGCTTCAATGCTGCTAAAGTTTGGCACTTGTGTGGTATACTATGTGAAAACATGCCTGCAGATATATACACAACTTTCAGAACTTCCATAGCAAACAAAAATTCAGTATGTAGGGTCCAGTGGTAAAAACAGTTTAAACATTTTAAAGTCTACATCAGGGGTGTCCAAACTTTTTTTGTTGGGGGCCAGAAGGAGAAATATATTTGAAGTCATGGGCCACAGACTCTGTAATAAAACAAATAATGAAATATACCACTTTAAATAATACCTTTTCCTGATTATTTCATTTACACACCATTTTACTTGACTTACTATCTTTATCTTTGACAGTGTTGTGTAAACTAAGATTTTTTAAATTGATGTTTAATTTCATGATGTCTCTTAATATTAAACTCCTTAATTACGGCAACTTTTAGACCTTTGCCCTGTTTTTCTGAGCTAGAAATGCGCACTCTCTCCGCTTTTAGACTCTTTGGCCCGTTTTTCTGCGCTAGAAATACGCACCCTCTTCGCTTTTAGACTCTTTGGCCCGTTTCTGACACCTAGCTTTCAAACTTTGAATCTCACATTATAAAAACCTGCTTAACAGCGGGACAACTTTCATTCTATTTCTAAAATACGCGGGCCGCTCCAAAAAGGGAAACGGGCCGCAAATGGCCCGCGGGCCGTAGTTTGGACACCCCTGGTCTACATAGTCTACAAGTTTGTGTCGCTGTCCAAATATTTATGGACAACTGTATATATTTTGAGTAAACATACACTAAGCGAAACATTTAATGCATTTTTACTAGGGCTGTTGTGATTTACAAAAGGTTAAACATACAGATAATAGGGTCTCACATATTTTAAATTATTGTTTAATTGTTTTTTAAGGACCGTTTTCATTCTAAAAACATGACAAAACAACAAAAAAAAAGCTTTCTACCTTCCCGATCTAATGCTGCAGCCACAAGCTATTAGTTCCAAGTCAACATGCTAATCACAAATTGCTTGTGACTGTACAATAGTATTATACTCATTGTTCATTCATAAATGATGATTAATGGCATCTTTTACAGCTTGCAGTTTTCCCTCAGCAGTAATTAATAATGGAACACTACTGCCTAAAAATACCACATTTATTAGCCTGATGATATATTTTCTTATATGAAGCCACATTTTACTGTTAACATAAGTATCGTTAGTAACACAGTATCATCAAGTCAGGCAAGACTTTCCAACATTTATTTAGGTTTTAAAGCCCTATTCTTGTTAGATTAAATTAAATATAGTAATGAATTTTAACTACAGGATGTGTCTAAAATTTGTGAACAATTTACAAAGGATAAGAAATCAATGATGAGAGGGAAGTGGCTACTTGAATATTCACTGTCATCACTTTGAAAAACAAAAAAATATTATATCCAGTCCTAAAACCTGTTTATAGCTATAATATATAGCATAGATGTATAGCTACAGTTCCAGTCAAACGATTGGATAGACCTTCTCATCCTTAAATATATTAAGTTTTTTTTTTTTGTTTAATCTTTACTTAGTTGAGTAGTTCTTGCCATAATATAGTTAAGAACATAATTCAATTCAAATAGAGCTATTCACTGTATACCAACTCTACCTCTTCACAATTTTACAACTGATGCTCTCAAACATCTCAAACTGAAAGCCATACCACTTGACTAGCTAACTTAGAAAATAAGATGTGCAAAGTTATTATTTAAGCAAGAAGTGCCTACTTTGAAGAATTCCATAGAATAATTTATGTTTTTTTCTTTATAGTTTGGATTATTTAAATATAATGTATTAATCTACAATGCAGAAAGTTTTTTTTTTTTTTTTTAATTCATTTAACGTGTCCACACTTTTGACTGGGGTAACAGTTAGGAATTAAATTTCCACAGTTAAGTAAAAACTCTAACACTGCAGGTGATGTAAATTCATTTTTTTATATGAATACAAAGGAATAATGACTGTCACGAATGCCAGACATGGGTGAGACACACACGGATTAGAATCAGATAATTTATTAAAGATGGTAACTGTGGACTGTCATAAACAAAAGATTAACACCACAAACCATGGGCAAGGGTCAAAACCAGAACACAATCCTAAACAGAAGGGCTAAGCTAAATCAGTAGTCGGTAAACAAACAGGCAGAGGTCATACACGAAAGGCAGAAAAGATAAAGAAAACATGAGGTAGAACATCTAGAGACTTGCTTCAATACAGGACAGGAAATGAGGGGTATTTATACAGGAAAGCACAGGTGAGAACAATGATACTAACTAATATGATGGAGAGTTTATGAGACACAATGGCACGTGACTGGGAGAGTCCGGGGGAGAGCACAGGTGAATTCTGGGTGGTGTAGTTCTAAGTCACTGAATTAGAGTCCAAGGCAGGCAGACAGGAAGTGGCTGGCCTAACAATGCCAAACTACGTGCAAATCTTCCAACAGAACCCCAAACAGAGCACGAGTCCAATTTAAAAAAAAAAAAAAACAAATAAAAAAAAAATAATTAGAAACACAAGTGTACAAGATCCAAAAAAATTAGATTAGTTTAAAAAAAAAAACTGAAAATCTCAAAAAAAAAAATCTCCCAAAAAATCCTTAAAATCTCACAAACACAAAAAGACAATCCCTCAGCAAAAAATCTCCAACAAAAACACAAGTCCCAGCAAAATACAAAAGGTATTCGTCTTACCCAGTTTCATGTACAGCTCACAGCTCCACAAATAGTCCAGCCACATGAACAAGAGTGAGAGAAACAGCTTAAAGGATCTGTTCCTCAGAGGTTGAGAGGTGTGGAGCAAACTTTTTCCCTCTCATTGGCAATCCTCTCCACACAAAATGGCCGCCACCATCACTTCCTCTCACTAGTTTGTTATACGATAAAAGTCTTTCGGTGAAAACAGGAAGCAAAGCAAAAAGTTGATAAATAACATGTATATATTAGACAAAAAAATACCCAAACTGACATATTGAGCAAGAAGAGCACTGGTCAGAGAAGCAAACAAGACGCCCATGGTCACTCTGGAAGAGCTGCAGAAATCCACTACACAATGATTCTTGCCTAAAGCTGCCAATAATAGAATAGCCCTATTTGAGTAATGTTCTTTTTATATCATGGGGAGAACTACTCAACTAAGTAAAGAAAAATACTATAAATAAATAAAGGTCTGTCAATATAAAAATAAATAAATAAAAAACAAGAACTTTAAAATTATCTTCAAGTGTAGTTGCAGAGACCATCAAACTTTGTGATGAAACTGGCGCTCATCAGGACTGTCCAAGGAAGGGAAGAGCAAGAGTTACCTCTGTTGTTGCACAGAATAAGTGCATCAGAGTTACAGCAGCCCAGATAAGAGCCACCTAAATGCAGAATATCACAGAATATTTTGG
The DNA here is from genome assembly GCF_023375975.1 of Astyanax mexicanus. Taxonomy (NCBI): domain Eukaryota; kingdom Metazoa; phylum Chordata; class Actinopteri; order Characiformes; family Acestrorhamphidae; genus Astyanax; species Astyanax mexicanus. The sequence continues at coordinate 34,775,068 of NC_064409.1, read as the reverse complement.
TTTGTTTAAAACGTTAAAGTTACACTATGATTCATTATGTGTGCAGTATTAATGTACAATGTAGGGAAAAATAAATAAAAACGTTTTTGAATGAGAAGGTCTGTCCAAACCTTTGACTGGTATTGTATTTCTTTAACTTACTTTCTTTAACTATCTTGTGTAAAATGATTTGTTTATAGCTTTTTTTTTCCCACAGATCTACTGAAAAATAAAGCACCTACACTTCAAGGCTGTTTTGAATGGGGGAAATGAAGGGAGATCTATGAATTTTGCACAGATCCAATATGCTGTTGATAAGAATGCCCTTAATTAAAGTTATATTAAAGTTATATTCTGCAAGTCAACACTTTAAAGCACTTTTGTTCTTTTCATTTGAAATAGCAACATACCAGAACGTACAGTATAGTGAGCCAGAAGCAGGGTCGGTACACGGTGAAACAATCAGGAGTATAGGGATAAGGCAATGGAGTAGTCAGAGAGGAAAGCAAGGTCAGTAACTAAAGATCAACAGCAGAACAAACGTCTAGACAAAAGAGTAAACAAAGAGCAGAAAAGGGTTGACAACAATAAGGCAAGAGAGCAAGGAAAACGCATTGTAACAGAGCTAGAAAACTAGATAATACTCGGCAGGGAACAGATGAAACAGAGGACTATTTATACTAATACAAACAGGTGTGGGAAATGAGCAATCAGAAGGTGGGTGAGGCTGAATGCTGCAGAGTCACGTGTAGTTCAGCTACGCCATTATAGTTCATGGGCTGAGAATGCTGGGAAATGGAGTCTTTATGAGAACCATAGTCCTGAATTGACCAAAGATTTGCTTTAAGGTCAACTATGCGTACTTAATATATTCTATCCTGATGAGCATTGCAAGCAAAAGGGCTGTGTGTGTGTGTGTGTGCACGTGTATACATGCACATCACGGGAGGCCATTAGCAGTGTCCTTGGGCCGGGGCTCCTCAGCACTGCCATATTTCAGGTTCAAAGTCGTGCTATCGGGCAGCGCGTCCCTGTGGTGTCTTGAGTGGCCTCTGGTGTCGCACTGACATTGAGGTTTTCAGACAGGAAAGACGTAAGTGCTGTCTGACAACTCCATCAGATCACACTCTTTAAGTGCCATCACCCATATAGCTCAGCATCTACTTTAAATACACTTCGGAAAACGGACAGCGACGGTTCTGGAAGCTAATTGGCTGAGTCATGAGTCATTTTAAAGCATTTGCACAGTGCTTACAGTGTAAGCTATGAATAATCAAAGGAGGTTTACTTAGATGTTTAAAGAACTGCTAGGTAAAGCTTTATTTGGAACGGACACATTAGATGCTTTACCTTAGATATATGTTCAACTAACTGTCGAATTCCATTTCATTACCTCTGATTGCAAGCCTGGGGCTCTGTCGTACATCCTGCATAATGCATGAGGCACATCACAATGCTCTTTGCTACCTAACACCCCGTCAAAAGTGACCCGTTAAAATAGTGCAGAAATTTAGGAATAAATAAGTGAGATAGATCGATAGATTGCCTTCAGAAGTCACTTAATTAGCTGTGTGTAATTTAGTCTCAGTATCATAGACTGTGTATAGCTGGACAGAGCATCGTCTCTCAAAAGTGAAGCCACCACAGGTCGGGCGCCCCCTGCTGTTCGGTTTCAGAAAGCTGTATAACCCCACCCATCCCCATAGGTTTCAATGGCAAAACAGAAAACTTTCAATCACGTTTTTTTCCAATATACTGTAATTCTACCTCCATTATTTAAATGCAAGTGTAACCTCTGCTTATATTGTCAATTTTTTATATCCCCACAGAATTCGTTTTTAAAAACGTTATTCAGCTCTATTCATAAAAGGTGTGGTTATTGTAAAAGGGCTGGTTATGGGTGGGACCAATAGCAGACCGTCAGCTCTGCTCTGCAGTCTGTGACCGTGAGGCAGCCCTCAGGGGTGGGTTTATTTAAATGAGTAGGCTGCTCTCCACAGTCTTTCTCCCTCCTCTGGTCTCTACTGCGCAGAATCGGGTGTCAGGATCGCCAACATGGCGGAAGATTTTGGCTTCATTTTCATTGAATGAATGGGAACGGCGACACGACGTCCATCTTTTTTACAGTCTCTGCTCAGTATAAATACACCTGCTCTGTGAAGATCTCAGTGGTTTGTTAGAGAACACTAGTGAACAAACAGCATCATGAAGACCGAGGAGATAAAGTTGTGGAAACCTTTAAAGCAGGGTTAGGTTTATAAAAACATATCCAAAGCTTTGAGCATCCCAAGAAGTACTGTTTAATCCATGATCCTAAAATAGAACTGTATACCAAAGACATGGCCATTCACCCAAACTGACTGATCGAGCAAGGAGAGCACTGATCAGAGAAGCAGCCAAGGGGCCCATGGTCACACGAGAAATCCAAAAAACTCACTGGTCCCTCTGTTTTTGCAGTATGTAAGATGTAGAAGTGTGAAATACAGTATTTTTCACAGCTGTCCTCCTGAGAAACAAATCCCGTCAGGATAGGGCTTATGTTGATCTCAAACTTTTGAGCCCAGTTTACAACTTAATAGTCTATATATTGGATATTTCCTAGTTAAACAAGACTAATTTAAATTGTAAACTACACTTGTGACTCAGTTAGGAAGGGGGGTGAAATAGGGAAGGGTGATTTCCATGGATTCCGTATGAATGAAGCTGCAAGAGAAGGCTTTGAAGGCCAAACCTGCCCCAAGGCCTAATCTTCACCATTTGTAATTTGCTACACGAGCTAGTTCATGTGAATTCCAACTAATTTGCAATTACCCAAGGATATGCAACTGTCTTACTGAATTTGTTTCTCGCTCCACCATTGAGCTCATTACGGCACATCTCTGAAGGAACGCGTTGAGGACATGTCAAGCACACATCAGTATGATGCTATCTGATTAGTCAATAAGGGGATAAATTCTGACTTTCATTTAGAGTCTCAGAGTGGCGTGGAAGCACGCCGAGCTACCCTGAGGTATAAGCAGGCACATTTGAAAGAGGATATTGAGGAATGTCCTTCAGCTTTTCTTTTTTCTTTTCGAATGAATTATTTCCTATGAAAAGAATTCAAAGACATTATAACAAACAGGGCAGGTTGAAAGAGAAGTGCTCTTATGAATGGTGGTGGAGAAATCAGCATAACAGGAGCTCCACTTACTCACCTATTCTACTGCCATTTTCAGAACAATGCCATGGTCTAATGACGTAGTTAGGTATCACCTTTCCTGCCTGATTCCCACTGTTTTAATTATTTCACACTGAAACCATTCAGCCCCACTATACTACACCACAGCGAGACAGCTAGCCAGTTTGAGTGCACACTTCAGAATCTAGACAAAGAGAATCAGCTGAAATAGGTTCAGCATATGAAATTGTACATATAGATTATTTATGTTAATTTATTTTATTGAAATATTATTATATATATTAAGTAGTTTCATAATAGAAAACTGTGTTTTTTTATATTAAGAGCTCATTGTACCCCATTTGTCAGGTGCGGGTGCAGGGAGGACGAGGAGGCGGACGCATATGCAAACAAAAGGGATTTATTGAACAACAGGAATGAGGAAACTTGGGAAAACATGGAGCACTGACAGACGATAAACGTACAAGGATCGACACCGGGGAAATGGAACACGGACCTTAAATAGAGGTGCACACACACAGGAAACAGGAAACACCTGGGACGAAGGGGCGGAGCTACAAATGAACACAGGTGAGTGGAAAAACACTGGAAAAGAAACACAGACCTCAGAATAACACAGACATGAGAACCAGACAGACAAAAGACCTGACATAACCCCCCTCTTTAACGCTCAACTCCCGGGGCGCATAAAAACAGATCCCCAGGAGCCGGGCAAGAGAGGGTGGAAAACACAACAGGATACCAAACAAGACTAAGACTGAACACAGACGAGAGGAGACTGGCCAAAGGACGGGACAGGAAACTGAAACACAGACTGGATACTAGACAACAAAGGGGACTGGATATTGGGCTGGACAGGGGATGGGAAACGAGACTGAACAGGGGACTGGACAGTGGGCCTAAACGGAGACTGGACATTGGGCTGGACAGGGGATACATACTGGGACTGGAGTGGAGACCGGGGAGGTGGGAAAAACAGAGACCGGATGAGAACTGAGACTGGACAGAGGGCTGTACATCGGGCAGGGATGCAGACAGGGCAGGGGACATGAACAAAGACTGGACAGGGGACGGAGACTGGACGAAAGACTGGACAGGGGGCTGAGACTGGACAGGGGACAAGGACTGGACAAACGACTGGACACGGGGCTGAGACTGGACAGGGGACAAGGACTGGACAAAAGACTGGACAGGGGGCTGAGACTTGGGAACAGGGACGAGGACATTAACAGGGACAGAAACAAACACAGTGACTAGGACAGGAACGGAGAAACCACCAGGGACAGGAACCGGAACAAACACAGACACGGGAACCAAGACAGGGAGAGACACAGGGACCAAAAACATGGGAGGGTGCCCAGGACCAGCAAAAGTCTGCGGGGACAGCCTGGGCACAGTACTGGGGGCAAAGTCAGGAGGCCTTGCTGGCCTAGGGACACGGGGCCTAGGGCCAAACATTGTTCTTGGAGCAGGTACAGGAACAGGCCGCGGGCACAGGGTTAGAGGCGGCCGGAGCCGCGGGCACAGGGTCAGAGGCGGCCGGAGCCGCGGGAACAGGGTCAGAGGCGGCCGGAGCCGCGGGAACAGGGTCAGAGGCGGCCGGAGCCGCAGGCAGCGCTGATACAGAGGCGGCCGGAGCCGCGGGCAGCGCTGATACAGCTGGCGAAGACGCCGATTCAGCGGGAGCTGAGAGTGCAGCTGCCGCCAAGATCCGGCCTGGAACCGCAGATTCAGCAGTTGGCGAGGCGGTAGAAACCGGACCGGAGCTTGCTTCTGGAGCAGGAGTCGCAGACCTGGAATCCGGCCGGGCTGGAGAGCTGTAAGCAGGTGGGGCTTGAGAGCGCGGTGGAGCGAGCAGGCTAGCTAGCTTAGCCGGAGCTTCAGAGAGCGGCGCTGCCGCCGACACTTTCTCGGGGGGCGGCGCGGCCACCGCTGAAGTCTCGGGGAGCGGATGAGCTGCGGGGGTCTCGGAGCGCGGAGCCTCAGCCGCGAGCTTCTCGGAGCGCAGATGAGCCGCGGGGGTCTCGGAGCGCGGAGCCTCAGCCACAAGCTTCTCGGAGCGCGGATGAGCCGCAGGGGTCTCGGAGCGCGGAGCCTCCGCCGCGAGCTTCTCGGAGTGCGGCGTCTTGGTCGCGGGATTCTCGGAGCGCGGATGAGCCACGGGAGTCACAGAGCATGGCGTCCCATCCGCTGGCTTCACGGAGCGTGGTGTCTCGGTCGCGGGATTCTCGGAGCGCCGACATCTCGGGTGCGTGATTCTCGGAGCGCGGCGTCCCATCCGCTGGCTTCACGGAGCGCGGCGTCTTGGTCGTGGGATTTTCGGAGCGCGGATGAGCCACGGGAGTCACAGAGCGTGGCGTCCCATCCGCTGGCTTCACGGAGCGTGGCGTCTTGGTCGCGGGATTCTTGGAGCGCGGATGAGCCACGGGAGTCACAGAGCGTGGCGTCCCATCCGCTGGCTTCACGGAGCGCGGCGTCTTGGTCGTGGGATTTTCGGAGCGCGGATGAGCCACGGGAGTCACAGAGCGTGGCGTCCCATCCGCTGGCTTCACGGAGCGTGGCGTCTTGGTCGCGGGATTCTCGGAGCGCGGATGAGCCACGGGAGTCACAGAGCGTGGCGTCCCATCCGCTGGCTTCACGGAGCGCGGCGTCTTGGTCGCGGGATTTTCGGAGCGCGGATGAGCCACGGGAGTCACAGAGCGTGGCGTCCCATCCGCTGGCTTCACGGAGCGTGGTGTCTCGGTCGCGGGATTCTCGGAGCGCGGCGTCTCGGCGGCGGGATTCTCGGAACGCGGCGTCTCGGTCGCGGGATTCTCGGAGCACGGCGTCTCAGCCGCGGGATTCTTGGAGCGCGAATGAGCCACGGGAGTCACAGAGCGTGGCGTCCAATCCGCTGGCTTCATGGAGCGTGGCGTCTTGGTCGCGGGATTTTCGGAGCGCGGATGAGCCACAGGAGTCACAGAGCATGGCGTCCCATCCACTGGCTTCACGGAGCGTGGCGTCTTGGTCGCGGGATTCTCGGAGCGCGGATGAGCCACGGGAGTCACAGAGCGTGGCGTCCCATCCGCTGGCTTCACGGAGCGCGGCATCTCGGCCGCGAAAGTCACTGAGCGCGGGTAGAGTCCAGCCCCTGGGGGAAACGGCAATGGAGTACGGGCTGGTGCGGGGTAGAGCTCCTCCTCCCCCTCGGAGCTACTGGGCGCACATCCCAGGTAGTCCCACGGGCTGCGCGCCACTTGCCTCGGGTACTCATGGCAACTGCCAAACACGGGATGAGACCCGAGGCTCAACGCACCAACCCATAGCGCCCCCCCAAGAAAATCCTCCCCCGTAAAGGGATCCTCTTTATGCTGGCGGGACCCCTTAGAACGTCTACCCCGAGGCCTGTGGCGTCCTTTAGGCCTCGGGGATTCCAACGCCGGGGTCCCGCATGGTGCATGGCGGATCGCCAACCTGGAGCCGGTCCACTCGTTTGCTGCGTCCATATTTGGTCAATCCTTCTGTCAGGTGCGGGTGCAGGGAGGACGCGGAGGCGGACGCATATGCAAACAAAAAGGGATTTATTGAACAACAGGACTGAGGAAACTCGGGAAAACAAGGAGCACTGACAGACGATAAACGTACAAGGATCGACACCGGGGAAATGGAACACGGACCTTAAATAGAGGTGCACACACACAGGAAACAGGAAACACCTGGGACGAAGGGGCGGAGCTACAAATGAACACAGGTGAGTGGAAAAACACTGGGAAAGAAACACAGACCTGAGAATAACACAGACATGAGAACCAGACAGACAAAAGACCTGACACCATTACACACAGCATGCATATGAAAGCTTTACTAAAGGCCTGTGGAAATGAGTTACGGATTATTTATACTTTATACAGTTGCAAGAAAAACAATGTGAACCCTTTGGAATGACTTGGATTTCTGCCTAAATTGGTCATTAAATGTGTTCTGATCTTCATCTAAGTCACAACAATAGACAAACACAGTCTGATTAAACTAATACCACACAAAAACTTGTGTATATGTTTGCATGGTTTTACTGAACACAACATGTTAACATTCACAGTGCAGGGTGGAAAAAGTATGGTAGGAAGATGTAGGTTTATTAAGAGCATATTAGCACATTAACACATTAATTACATTGTAATAGACAGCCTGTACTCAATTTAAAGCATAGAAACATGATTCTGATCTGTGTCACATACAATATATGACGGGGGTTTGTTCTCAACTGGTCTCAGACTGGGACCCACATTTTCTCATGGTCATTAAGTGGTGACCCCCTTTTATAGAATACAAATCAAACAAATGTCTTTTTTAAAAATGCATAATATATATATTTAAACATACATATCCATGCTAAGTGAATTAAAGAGTGTCACGTCTTGGCCTCGTCTCGTGTCTCTGTGTGCATTCCCCACGTGACCTGTGCTCCCCTGTGTCTCCCGTCTCAGTACTTTTCCACATGTGTTTCTAATTTGTAGCTCCGCCCCTCGTTACCTGTTTCCCCAGGTGTTCATTGTTTCATGTTTAGTATAAATAGTACTTGTGAGTCTACGTTTGCGGTCGGTCTTTGCACCTTCCCCCGTTGTTTGTCTTGCCACGTTCTCTAGTTCTTCGTTTTGTATTTATCTCCGTTTATTCCCTGTATATTTCTAGTTTGTTTTCTTGTTTGGTTATCGGTCACGTTATTTCTAGTCACGTTTAGTTCCTGTTTGTTTCTTTGTTTATGTTGTATATATTTACGTATTTATCCCTTGTATATATTTCCTCGCCCTGTTTTGTTATTATCTGTTTCACGTTTTTTCCCTGTTTGTTTATGCACCTATTTATATCCGTTATTCCCCTGTTTGTTTATTTGTTTCTTTGTTATTTAATAAAGTCTGGTCTTACCCGCATTTACGTCCGCCTCCCGTCTGGTTCCCGCGTTACAAAGAGCATTTTTTAAGAAACTAAGGAGGAAAAAAATGACAACTACATGTATAAAAGATACTACAATAAAATTAAATATCAAAACTGCACAAAATGAATAAGGCCCCAAAATTATATATTTCCATTCTCTGCATATCTCTGCATTCAGAGTATTTTAGTAAGAAACTCTCTCTGTCTCTTTTTTACCCCCAATATAAAAGACGAATACAGAATCAGATGAGCATTCTTTTTTTTTATGTATTTACTTTTTACAAAAAAATCGAAACGTGTCCGAGACCCACTTTTGGGTCCTGTCAAATAGACAAAAATTTGGGAAAATTACAGAATTATAGATGTCTAGAAAATGATCTCCAGGGATATTTTACTTTCATTTTACTTAGATAGCAGTATGCTCTACAGTGTCAGAGACCAGGACCACAAGCCTGTTTGCTTAACAATTCAACATGGCATGAAAGATGGTATAGAATGTGTGAGAATGATTCAGGCAGGAAGTTTACACAGTGATAACTGCTGGCGTATTACTTCATCTGAGGACAGTAAATTGTTAGTTTAACGTTTAGCCTTTCTAGAAAACATTTATTTATTTACTCCTATACTTAAGTACTTAAGTTATTGCAAAGTTATGGTTTGTTACCAGCAGCACCAACGTCAAGCCAGAAGTCTGTCAATCTGCAGCATAGGTAGGATTATAGTGCTTATTATGAGTCCTCCATAATAGAACCCGTCCTTCGTTGGATCCCGAGCAGAATATGATTTTTTTTTTCTCTAAAGATGATTTAGTTTTAGTCTGTAGAAGTGTGTCTTAGTTTATTGTTTACAGAGGCCTGCTGATGGAAGGCCTAGGTAGTGGGCAATTAATCGAAACAACAATATGTGTGAAACAGGTGTGAAAGGAGCCGCGAACCACGGGCCGGACCAAAGGACCAGATTTTGGTCCAACCAAGAGAGGTGGTCTCGGTCCGGATCTTCTGAACCATGGTCCGGTTCGCCTGCAGTGTGAACGCGCTTTTCTGGATGGTTCGAACTTTTGCACCAATTACAGGAAGCTGAGCAGGTGTTCCTCAACAACGGCAGCAGAAGAAGAAAAATAACCAACTACTACTGACTGCAGCCTGCGGGAAGGTGGAGTTAGACGTCCAGCGCGTCCAGTCCCACCCACTTTGTCCACGCCACACCTCGTCAGTCTCGCAAGCTTGTAGTGTATACACAGTAATTAAGCCAGACACATTATATTTAAAGTCCGCTAACTGCCCTGTACATTGTTTACTTCCATTCAGAAGCGGAGCTAAGACATGATGCTGACAAAGTGGGCGGGACTGGACGGCATGATGCTAACAAAGTGGGCGGAGCTGGACGCACTGGACGTCCAACTCCGCCTTCCTGCAGGCTGCAGTCAGTCAGCACCCTCTCAAAATAACCGGAAAAGCAGGAAAAATGAGCCGTAGATACAGTTGCTTCAGGACAAGCACGCAAATTTTAAATAACCTAGAGTACTGTGCCTGAAGTTGCTGCTGCTGGTATAAAAAACACAATAGCAGCACTACTATAGAGACAAAATAAATCTGTTCATTTATTTTACCCTTATCCTGGAAAGGCTTTCCACCGAATGAACCACCCGCTGAATTGTCAACACGCAAACGTCAGACGCATTTCCTTCTAAAACCAACCAGCGTCAAGTTAAATTAAGGAAAACGCATCGATACGTAAGTGATGATGAAAGGATGTAGGAATATCACACAAAGGTATTTGGTGCGCTCCCTAAACTGCAGTGTGAAAACAAAAATAAGCGGACCAAATATATACAATGTAGCAAACACATGAACCTTGGTTCGGACCACGGTTCGGACTTTCAGGTGTGAAAGCATTTTTATAGGCCATTTTTATAGGCATTTGTGACAGGACCTGAAATCATTTACATATCTGTCTGAGAAATTAGTCCAGGTAATAAAGGTTGTCTTCTTTTCTTGTTCTCTTGTTCTCTAGAACTCTTGGATTGGCTCATTGTTTCATTCTCTTGTAGATCTTGTTCTTGATAGTCTTCTTTCTACTGTCTCCCACAGTGGTCCACACCAGAATTAGTGCATTGGAAATAGAGAATTACAAAACCCACTATACCATTATGTTAACTGAATGAAAATTTGCTGAATACAATTGAATCATGCCGAACTTACTAGTTAAAATGAACACCCATATCCACATTCACCTTATGATTGTAATTACATTTAGAGTAGCTTTTTCTGTTGTTGTGGCACAACAGACTGAGAATATTTAAATCAGCTCTCCTGTAAAACCTGCATCTTCTGCTAATAGGATTCAATTACAGCACCTCCATCCAGAGATTACACTGTCTTTTGTGTCTCTTTATGGACTGAGTGTGTAAAGAGGATGTGCATGCAAATGTGTCTGGATCTGTATTGCGAGAACGGTGGGCTTGAATTGTGTACATGCAGCCTATGTTAACGCTTTTGCATGTGAATAGCAAATGTCAGCCAATGCATACGTGCTTGTTTGTGTGTGTGTGTGTGTATATGTGTGTGTCTGTATGTGTGAGCGCACATACCAGCCTAGGCCCCTTATATATATATTTTTTTTCCCTGAACTCAATCATTTCTGTTATACCTGTTTAAGTGGTGGCTTTGGGCTATATAATCATTATATGACAGTTTCCTCTGTGTTCAGAGGCATATATGAATATTTTGTGTGCATAATATGAATATTTTTTTGCCTCTGAGTATTTTTGTTCTACATTCTCTGGAGAAAAAAGTACTAAATTGTATTTTTATGGATACATTGTCTGCGGCGGTATCCTCAAGGGAATGTTTTCAGCACCATTAGTTCCATTGTAACTCTAATTTTGATATTTTTAAGTGCTAAGCTCTGCCTTTTAGTATATTTTTTGTCTCCTTTAAGAAACATTATTAAAAAAAAAATCTAACTTTTTAAAAACGTGCTACGTGTGTTTTAATAAATGTTGTATTAAAACTGGTAATATGTTCAATATATGATAATTACAAACAGTGTTTCTGTGTACAAAAATATAGAATTGTTCATAGATTATAATGAACTTAATTATTTTTTTTAATTCAAGAAAAATATTTTATTTGTGCAGAATAGTTTAGTTATAATTTCATTAATTCATTTATTTATTTATTTTTTGCAATTTAGTGTTGAGTTTTTCTATATTTCCCATAATCCTTCTGCCAATCTGTACAACTGTCCAACACTCAATTTACTTAATTTGTTTCAGCTGGGACTCATTACGGTACCACTTTAAAATAAGACTACCTTTATAAAGGGTTTATAAATGGTTTACAATGAGTTTATTAATGGTTACTAATTGGGTTGTAAATGCCTTAAAAATCATTATTAATCAGTTATAACACATACTTAGAAAGGGCAAAAATGACTTGTTGTTTGCCAAATAGTGAATCCACAGCCGTCTATACTGTTGCCCTTTCTACATATGTGTTATAACTGATTATTAATGATTTTTAAGGCATTTACAACCTAATTAAAGTGGTACCCTCATTACTAATCATCTGTCTCATATTGGTCTAATTCCTCTGTGTGTATATAAAAGCTGTGTATATTGTTTCTAATGCTTAAAGTGAAGTATTGTAACTATTATCCTATTATACTATTATTTCCTGTTTCTTTCTTTCTGGATAATCAATCCCTGTTTATCCTGATTTCTCATTGGCTTCTGACCCTTCTGAAATTGCTCACCTGACTTTGTTTGGACTTCCTGGTTGTGGATTCTCTGCTTGGTTTAAGGTTTATATACATGTCTGCTTCTTCCTTCTCTCTTTTTTATTACCACCAGCCTATTCACTCTTTTTACCTACTGCTCCATTAACCCTTTTAATCTGCAAGTGTTTGACCCATCTGTCATTGTCTTATTTATGTGTTTATTATTTTTATCAATAAACATGATTCACAATTATTTAAGTGGCAGCATATTAGGTGGCTCTTATCTGAGGTGCTGTTAACTTGCGGTTTCTGAAGCTGGTAAGCAAGAGGAAACTCTTGGTCTTCCTCTCTTGGGGCAGTCCTGATGAGAGCCAGTTTCATCATTATGTTTTTGATGGACTTTGAGACTGCACTTTCCACATTTTTTAGACTGACTGATCTTAATTTTTTGAGGTAACCGTCATGTCTGGTACAATGCCAACCTGGGAGTTGTAGGCGCCTTAATCTCCTCTACACTCAGCTCTACCTGCGTTTCGCCGTCACGGGACTACAACACCCAGGATGCAGCACTCTATGATGCTGCTCACACTCACACACCTGATACATCACATGACTTTCTTCAGGAACTGTTTGCAGATAACGGATTACTAGCCCTATTTAAGAGGTTCATTTTGCCTTTGTTCTTCTATTTATTGACTTTTCCTCATACAAAGCACTTCTATATTTCTTGGTTTTGCTATTTCGTCTATGATCTTGTTTTTGTTTAACCAACCTCGTTTTTTGCCTTGCAGCTGATATTGCCCTGTCGTGTATTGCCCTGGACTGTACCCTCTTTGGTATGAACGTTCTTTGTTTATCTGTTTGCCGGTATTGATCTTCTTCTTCTTCTTCTTCTCTGACTATCCCTCTGCCTGCCGTTTATTGTAAGAAATTATCCTTTTATCAGTTTCTGCATGTGTCTGGGTTCTGTGATATCATGACAGTAACTTTTTTTTAAAGCTGTCATCTAAGCAAGAGGTGCCTGCTTTGAAGAAGCTAAAATATAAAACATATTTTGGTATATTTAATACTTTTTTTACAATGCAAATACCAAGTTTTCAATAAATATAGTTTGCATGACTAAGATGCATAACAAAAAAAAACACTTTTTACTAAACTAAGGAGTTTGAGTTAAACTAATAAAAAACAGCACCACAGTAAGTCTTATAATACACTTTATGTCCAAATGTTTGTGGACAGCCTTTCTGATGAATGCATTCAGCTACATAAAACTGCACCCATTACTGACTCTGATGTGCAAGTGTATGTAGAGAACAACAGAATAGAGAAAAACAACTCTGGTATGAATGAATGGGTTAGGGTTCGATTTAAGTTTTGGGTTAGGGTTAGGTTTTAGGGTTAGATTTAAGGTTAGGATTAGGTTTAGGGTTAGATGTAAGGTTAGGATTAGGTTTAGGGTTAGATTTAAGGTTTACATTAGGTTTTGGGTAAGGGTTAGGTTTTAGGGTTAGATTTAAGGTTAGGATTAGGGTTAGATTTAAGGTTAGGATAAGGTTTAGGGTTAGATTTAAGGTTTACATTAAGTTTTGGGTAAGGGTTAGGTTTTAGGGTTAGACTTAAGGTTAGGATTAGGGTTAGATTTAAGGTTAGGATTAGGTTTAGGGTTAGATTTAAGGTTTACATTAAGTTTTGGGTAAGGGCTAGGTTTTAGGGTTAGATTTAAGGTTAGGATTAGGGTTAGATTTAAGGTTTACATTAAGTTTTGGCTAAGGGTTAGGTTAGGATTAGGTTTAGGGTTAGAATTATGGTTTATATTAAGTTTTGGCTAAGGGTTAGGTTAGGATTAGGTTTAGGGTTAGAATTAGGGTTTATATTAAGTTTTGGGTAAGGGTTAGGTTTTAGGGTTAGATTTAAGGTTAGGATTAGGTTTAGGGTTAGATTTAAGGTTTACATTAAGTTTTGGCTAAGGGTTAGGTTAGGATTAGGTTTAGAGTTAGATTTAAGGTTTACATTAAGTTTTGGGTAAGGGTTAGGTTTTAGGGTTAGATTTAAGGTTAGGATTAGGTTTAGGGTTAGATTTAAAGTTAGGTTTAGGGTTAGATTTAAGGTTAGGATTAGGTTTAGGGTTAGATTTAAGGTTTATATTAAGTTTTGGGTTAGGGTTAGGTTTTAGGGTTAGATTTAAGGTTAGGATTAGGTTTAGGTGTAGATTTAAAGTTAGGTTTAGGGTTAGATTTAGGGTTTATATTAAGTTTTGGGTTAGATTTAAAGTTAGGTTTAGATTTAAGGTTAGGATTCGGTTTAGGGTTTAGATTCAAGGTTTACATTAAGTTCTGGATTAGGTTATGCTCTGTGAACTGTTTCTGTTTTGTGAAAAAGTTCTCATGTTCTTGTTTCAGGCTGTTTTAGCTTGGTGAAAGAATGTATATATTCTATATATATATATATATATATATATATATATATATATATATATATATATATATATATATATATATATATATTCATGACATGCAAACATCTCATCTCTGATTGGCTAACAGCACTGTGAATCTCCCTCCATGGCTCTGCAGTGGGCGGTTACAGCCAAGGAGGGTGAGATTTATGGGTTTATGGATTTATGGGTTGACATTGGTCCATTTTTCTGTCTGTTTTCTTTATTGGTTAATGCAGGCAATGGGAGTATCAAAACAGTTTTACATTTTTTACAGTTTCACAGCAGGCATACACAACTCGAAAGAACCTACTGTATTTAAATAAAGAGCAAGTACTTAATGCTGTCTATTGAAATTACACCTTTTAAACCTTTCATTTTGTAAGAAAGAATAAATCTGTAGGAGTTCCAATACCTTTATGCATATTGTGTAAGTTTGTGGAAGTTGATTCTTGTTTTTCTACATATGCTTTGTGTTTTTTTTTCTGCTGAAAAAGAGCATGCAGTGTTCCCTGTCTTCTCAGAATCAGTTCTTTTGCTTTATTGAGACATCATGCAAGTTGCAATCAGGTGTGACACTGTTCTCTGTGAAGAGTAGTATGCACCAGCTGAGGTGTCTTCTAGCCTCATAACCGCTCAGCTGTGCAGGTAAATAATGCAACCGCAGGCGAGCGAGGTAAAAGAAAGCAGACGACTCAGCTGAGCTGGGTAAATAATTTAGTGCGGCACGAGAATGGCAATATATGTGGTGCAGCGCTTCAAAGCTGTTTTTTTGGCGACTTGATTGGTTTGTTGCGGATTCTTGTTTTCAAAGCCGCTGTCGTATGTACGTTAGAGGATATTCGGGGAATTTTTCACTGCCTTGAAGCCATTTGGACCCTGCAGGCTTATAGTAAAAAAAAAGAAAAGGTGTTTGGAACATGACGAAAAAGAGAGGTAAACAATTGCAGTCAGCAGGAATGTGCATGGCACTTCAATGGAATACAGCCTCATTTTCCTCCGAGTGAGTGGTGACGCCTGGGGAGAAAGGAGCTGCCAAATTTCCAGTGTTCTCTGAAAAAAGAAAAACAGACAAAAGCCTTCAAAAACACAAAAAAAGCTGTGAAGGAACTGTGCCAAGCACATCACTGGGTCTCAAAAGCAGAGCACAACATGAAACGAATGTTTGCTTTTAATCACCTGCTGTCAGGGTCACGGATGGGTGAGGTTGCCCTCACAGCTACAGTACCTGCTCTCAGAAGAACAGGGGCTGCTACTATGTGTAGTTCTAGGATCAGATGAATGAACAGCAAGCAAATATATTCATTTTACTCTTTCTGAGACATTTACCAGTCTAGCCTCAATGAATCAATGAATGAATCAATGAAGTTACAGGGTATCACTTTATTTGGATGCTCCATTATAGATGCCTCATAAATGCTCAACTACATGTATGTGCAGGTCTATTAAATATAACTGAACTTTACTATTTGGGTTAGGTCTTGGTTTAGGGTTAGATTTAAGATTTGGGTTAGGGCTTGGTTTAGGGTTAGATTTAAGGTTTAGGTTATGTTTTGGGTTTGGGTTAGGTTTTAGGGTTAGATTTAAGGTTTGGGTTAGGGCTTGGTTTAGGGTTAGATTTAAGGTTTAGGTTATGTTTTGGGTTTGGGTTAGGTTTTAGGGTTAGATTTAAGGTTTGGGTTAGGGCTTGGTTTAGGGTTAGATTTAAGGTTTAGGTTATGTTTTGGATTAGGTTTTAGGGTTAGATTTAAGATTTGGGTTAGGGCTTGGTTTAGGGTTAGATTTAAGGTTTAGGTTACGTTTTGTGTTAGGGTTAGGTTTTAGGGTTAGATTTAAGGTTTAGGTTATGTTTTGGGTTAGGTTTTAGGGTTAGATTTAAGATTTGGGTTAGGTTTTAGGGTTAGATTTAAGATTTGGGTTAGGTTTTAGGGTTAGATTTAAAGTTTAGGTTAAGTTTCGGGTTAGGTTCTAGGGTGAGATTTAAAATTTGGGTTAGGGCTTGGTTTAGGGTTAGATTAAGGTTTAGGTTATGTTTTGGGTTTGGGTTAGGTTTTAGGGTTAGATTTAAGGTTTGGGTTAGGGCTTGGTTTAGGGTTAGATTTAAAGTTTGGGTAAGGACTAGGTTTAGGGTTAGATTTAAGGCTTAGGTTAAGTTTTGGGTTAGGGCTAGGTTTTAGGGTTAGATTTAAGGTTAGGGTTAGATTTAAGGTCTGGGTCAGGGTTAGGTTTTAGGGTTAGATTTAGGGTTTAGGTTAAGTTTTAAGTTAGGGTTAGGTTTTTTTGGGTTAGACTTAAGGTTTGGGTTAGGTTTTAGGGTTAGATTTAAGGTTAGGGTTAGGGCTGGGTTTAGGGTTAGATTTAAGATTTATGTTAAGTTTTGGGTCAGGGTTATGTTTTAGGGTTAAATTGCCTGCTGTCCATGAGAATAGACCATTCACCAGCCAATAAAAATGTTTAAAAATCAATGAAACAGTAGCTTAGCCCTGCCCACTGCACTGAAAAAAGACACAGTACCTCTGGCAGTAGGGCGTGGCAGCACAATGTATGCTTAATCTGAGCATCTATCCAACAGGTCAAACCAAGATCAGTGCACACTGTATCTTACTGATGTACTTGCTTTGTGCTTCTTTTTTTATTTTTTTCTGCAGACATAAACCAAAGGAACAACATATTTTGCATAATATAACAGTGAAAAAAGTAAGATATCTGACTTTGAAATGTATGGGAGTTGGAAATACCTCAGTAAAGTTCAGTATGTACTGTGTGTTCAGTCACAAGTTGCATTTAATTTGTTACTGAGCACCAGTATTAGAAACCAAAGACTAGTTGATAAAAACAAAAATGTGATATATTGCAAGTAGCTGAGTTTCCTAATTGATCTGCTATACATATAATCTGGGTGAGAAGTAGAGTTTACAACTAGAGTGCTGTACATTTAGCTGCATGCACACTTTGCCAGCTATTTTAACAGATGGGTTTCGCAAGATAATTTCAGACACCCTAGAGGCTTATCCTTACATATAAATAGTTGTAGTACAAATACCTCAAGGGTAGCTGCTCCTGATGCAAGCAGCCATGGTGCTCATGCAACTGTAGCAGGTAAATGTGTAATAAAGAGGGAGTCGTTTCAATGTGCACGTGTTTAAAATGCAAAAACTCCAAGGTCATATATGAAACACAATCAAGGCTCTTCTTCACTGTAGTATTCAGGAATACTATTATGCAAGGGTGTTGCCTCGGTGTGTGAAGATCTGGGGCTCAGCCCAGTAAAATATAGGATCAGTTTTGTCTCAAAACTAAACTCAAAACAAGCTACAAGAACAGACAGGACTGCTAGAATAAACATGGAATACACTAACAAAACAAAAAAACAAAGAAAAAGCAACCTGACTGACGTATAACACGCCACAAGACCAGACCACCTATCACTGAAAACACAGGGGCTTAAATACACATGGAGAGAACAGGAAACAGGAAACACCTGGGGACAGGTAATGAGGAGGCGGAGCTACAAATGAACACGAGTGGAAGAACTGAAGACAAGGGTGGAGACAAGAAGAGACACGGAGACTAGGAGGGGAAAAAACATGAAAGTTGACAAGGGATAAGACAAGGACATGACAAGTTTTTAGAGGGGTAGAAAGGTAGGTAGGTTTTATAACCAAAGGTAAATTTGTTTTACATTATGTGAGTCAGCATCCTGTTACAAAAGCATTTGTCAAGACAACACAAACAGGTTAAACAATAAAAAAAACAAATATTTATAGTTTTATTGAATTCTAAACCCTCTATGGCTGCTGAATTGAGCTTTATATAATTTGTTGTACGTTTTAGAGCTCTAAACCTTCGTCCAGATGAAAGACACCTAAATTCAACATACAAGGATGAGTACTGTCACCTAAAATTGAGTTAGTTACTTGCTTTAACTGTCTGTCGTACAAAGCCTCCAAGTTATTTAATGGTTAACCAATCAGTTTACGGAACTTACCCATTTTGCATTCAGATTCAGGCAATTCCTGTTCTTAGATGTCAAATTTCCAAACCATGCAATCAAGGAAAAAGATAAAACGGATTTAACAAAGCATGATGAATTAGGGTCAATCATTATTAATCCAAAAGGTACTAGACAATTAATATTTTTTAAGAATTGTGCAGTTTAATAACTTCCACCTTATTCCAAAGTACTTATGTAAATATAATTTGATAGAGTGTCTACAAACATTTGTACATACAGTGTATAATAAAGATTAAAAGAAGGTCAATAATACATTTTTGTGAAAATAAAAGAAAATGTTTGCAATCTCATTTACATGTAAAAAGATAATATTCTTTAGAGATTGTAAAATGCTCAATTCAGAGAAAGTTACATAAGTGAAATGTATTTAATTCTGGGCAATACTATATTGGCAACAACACCTTTAACTCAGCTTAACATTCAACTAAGTCTCAGTTTCATCAGTAAAGAGAGGTCTTAGAGGTCTAACAGCTAAAGTACAGCAATTAAGTCATTGCTAAGATGAGAAAATATAAAAGCTGGGCTATACAGCATTGTTACCAGAAAACTAGAAAACAACTAAAAAACTAAAAGATTATAGAAGGTGTTTGTTTACCTTTTTTACTCCATGCCTGTGCCATGCCCCACGTGATCCTGCACGTTCCTCCTGTGTTGTCACCTGTTTCCCATTTCCTGTTTTGGTCCGTGTGTATTTATAGTGTATTTCCATTCTCCTTTATCGTTTTTTTTGTACGTTGTTACGTTTGTTAGGCTGTTGGATTCCTTTATTTATGGAATAAATTTTTTTGGATCTCCATAACTACAAATACTGCTATCGTTCGGAAACGCCAGATAACTGAAACAGCAAAGAGTTCATCTGCTGATGCGAGTAATTAACATTTTTCTCTCTTTTCTTTTTTCCTCTGCATGTCGTTACTCAATATTAATTGTAATTAAAGTCACAAGGCATAAGGGGTTAAAGTGCATGTAGAAGAGTGTGATTGTTCTTTCTGTGAACTGTGCAACACATGAACCCTGTCAAAACCAACTACTCAGTAAATTTATTAAGGATGCAAAACCTTCATTATCCTCCATTAAGAAAGCAGATGAAACAGACCTAATAAAACCCTGTGATGGAGAGTGATGGCTCAATTAAAGAA
This sequence comes from Astyanax mexicanus, assembly GCF_023375975.1. Taxonomy (NCBI): domain Eukaryota; kingdom Metazoa; phylum Chordata; class Actinopteri; order Characiformes; family Acestrorhamphidae; genus Astyanax; species Astyanax mexicanus. Next base: position 34,755,686 of record NC_064409.1, on the reverse strand, counting down.
GATAAAACTGACAGTTTAGGCGATCTGTTTTGGTAAGTAAGCAGATCTGGGAACTGGTGGGTGTTCACTGCAGACGACCTGGAGGTGTGTGTAAATCAAACAAATTGACAATTTGTAAACAATTAGTAGAAAAGAAGATAAAGAGATCTTTAGTTTTATTCTTTCACAAGTACTTTATGACTCTCAGCTCTCCAGACACGAGACTGTTCCTGCTCTCTAACAGGCCTGTGCATCAGAGAGGATAATAATAATAATACAGGTTAAACACGGCAAAGGTGAGAGTCATCACTAATTACTAGATTGCTCAGCAAATCCTCGCTCTCTCCTGCAGAGGACATGCGGCTGAAACCTCGCAATGTCAAGCTTTTTACGAGGCTTGGAATGAATCATGCAGTAATTTATATTTAATTGATCTGTGTTTTAACTGTTTTTTTTTTTTTTCTTAGAAATCAGCATAGTATATTCAAATATGTCAAGTAAGCCCTTTAACATGCTCTTTAATAATGTAGTGAAACATCTGAACCCACTAGATTGGAGCCCACTAACTGGATTAGGTACATTTAGTATTAGGACCGGGGGGGTTAGGATTAGGTTTTGGGTTGAGGTTTAGATTACGGTTAGGATTTGAGCCAGGGTGAACTTTAGGATTAGGCCTTGGGTTACTGCTAGAATTAGGGCTGAAGTTTAGGGTTAGTCTTTGAGTTGAGCTTTGGGTTACAGCTAGGATTAAGGCCAAGATAATTGTTAGTTTTAGGTTTTGGTTCAAGGTCTGGGATAGAGTTAGGATTATGACTATGGTGAGGTTTAGGATTAGGATTTGAGTTGAAGTTCTGGTTACAGCTAGGATTAAGGATAGGATAATTGTTAGTTTTAGGTTTTGATTTGAGGTCTAGGATAGAGTTAGGGTTATGGCTAGAGTGAAGTTTAGGATTAGGCTTTGGGTTATCGCTAAAATTAGGGCTGAGGTTTAGGGTTAGGCTTTGAGTTGAGCTTTGGGTTACAGCTAGGATTAAGTCTGAGATAATTGTTAGTTTTAGGTTTTGGTTTGAGGTCTGGGATAGAATTAGGATTATGACTATGGTGAAGTTTAGGATTAGGATTTGGGTTGAAGTTTGGGTTAGAGCTAGAATTAGGGCCAGGGTAAGGTTTAGGATTAGAATTTGTGTTGAAGTTTTGGTTACAGCTAGGATTTTTCCACCCTCACTGTGAAAGTTAACATGTTGTGTTCAATAAGACCATACAAACATATATTTTTTTGTGTGGTATTAGCTTAAGCAGACTGTGTTTGTCTATTGTTGTGAGTTAGATGCAGATCTGAACACATTTAATGACCAATTTTTGCAGAAATCCAAGTGTTTTAGTAGTTTTAGTCACCCTGCTGCTAATCCGGCTGTTAAAGCATAGTTGGTTTTACTTTCCAGCACTTTTAGGTGCTATAAAGAAGGAGAAAACTAATTCAAATAGAGATTTCAAAAGAGATTTCAAAGAGATTCATAGAGATTTCAAAAAAGCATGTTGCCTTCCTCTGCTTCTTCCTGCACATGCCACATCTTCACATGTTTGCTTCCATGTAGTCAGAAGTTATTCTACTGCTACTTTACAGATATGATATACAGTAGTGGTCATCTCCACTCAGTGTTTACTCAAAAAAACTACTTCAGAAATTACATTTGTCTCTGCCCACTAAAATTATCAAACTAAATTAACTTTAGTTAAATGGTTTGCAAGTTGCTGTTTCAGTATATTTGGCATTTTGAAAGAAATGCATAGTCATGGACAGATGCTAGCTGTTTGATTCTTTTGTTCTTCCTTTTTGTCTCTATCTTTTTCTGTTATTATGAAACAAATATTAGAATTATAAATCCAAGACCTTTTTTAGAAAATACGGCATTTTTGTTAATAACTACTTTCTGTTAAGAAAAAAAAAAAACAATGCTTGTGCTTGTTTTTAGTTAACAGTATGTACCTAACTTTTTGCCTCAAATACAATGGATTTAAAATAAATAAATAAAAAATTCATGGGAACAGTGCCAGTGCGTTAACATTATAGAACAGAGTGTGGTATGACAAAAATCGTTCACATGCACAGATCTCCACAGCAAACGCTGCCATTTAAACAAACACCTTGTCAGCTTCACTAATTCATTTAAATTTAAATTCTGGTTACAAATGAGACAGGAGGGATTACAGACGACAGGGCGGGGCTAAGGGCGAAGACAAGGCCAAAAACAAAACAGAGCCACATAAGGGCACATGGAGCACATGGGGAGGTAAACAAAACAATATAATAGAACAGAGGAAAGGAGCAGGAAGTACAAAAAAAAATGAAAAACACAAGACAGACACAGGCTAAGCTGTGGCACCGTGTCTGCCTGGGTTTCCTCCAGAGACTCTGGTTTCCTCCCACAGTCCACAAAAAAAAAAAAAATGCGGAAAAGTGGATACCTTGATATGTGTAAATGTGTGGGATATCCAGATATGGAATGGCACCCTGTGCTGGATCAACTCCTCAGTGCCCATAGCAGTCCTCCAGGTGGACGGTTGTTCCGGTTGAGAGTATGCTGTGTGTGATTGGCTGCCGCTTCTCACTGGTGTGTGTTGAGTGTGTGTAGACTGTAATTCTAAGTGTCCTTGAGTGTCTTGAGTGGCAGAAAGGTGCAATATAAGCGTAATTGTAAGTAAGTTTGGTTTATTATTTTTTTGTAGCTAGCAGCAAGCCCAATCAATCTACCTGTATTTGTCAAATCCTATCCAATCCTAATACAGAAATTTTACAAATCATTCAAACAGTCAATAGTATTAATGATTTTGCGATAACTAATGATTTTTAATTTATTTTTTAGAAACATTCACATCTGTTCATAAAATGAAAGTTTTGCTTATAGTTAGCAGCAAAGCATGAATCATCCTGACGTGATAAGTGCTAACTTATAAGTGCTAAGTCAACCAATTTATGGGCAATTCAGAGTTATCAATTCAACTGATCTCCATGTTTTTGAACTGAACTGTGGGAGGAAACCCAGCAGGCCACAGGACGAGCATGAAATTTCCCCACAGAGGGGGACTTGAACCCAATACCCCAGTGCTGAGAGGCAGATGTGCTAACCAACAAGCTACCATGCTAATGTGGCTTACAATAGAATTACCTGATACCAATTCTGCTTCATGCTTTCTTTGCTGTGGTCTTCTTTTACTGTACATCAAATACTTACAAAACAGTTTGCATCGTTTGACTGTATCAGACCATTTAGTTGATTGAATAGTTTGTTGTTGTTATAAAATGAAGGTTTTACTTAGGAGTGTCACATACACGACTATGGTCATGTATGTATCATTTCTCCCAAATATTTGCCCTGTGGACTGATTTAAAAGCTGTGTATTGTAAATATATTTAGCTATGGTTGCTGAAGGAAAGGCTACATACACTTACCCAGATTTTCACAGCACCATTTGCATCATGTATTGTTTAGAGACTGCTTTAGAAAATGCAAATGCCTCCAACAATCATTACTATGCCAGGAACACTATTAAGTACCTTGTAATAGCTCCTTGTAGACTTGTCATTCAGATCGGGCACCTATGGTGAGGGCCCATGATAAATATACAGTGCAGTACAGTACTCGCTGTTCTCATTATTTACAGTCATCGGGACATTGTGGATTTGCTATTTGTGGCTTACTGGAGAAACATAATGTGACCTTGGTCATTGCAGCCTGCATGCATGTGGGTTGCCTATGCACAGCGTACCTATGATGAGGTACCAGCACCAGGCAAATTGCAAAAACCCACAATTATGTGGAGACGTGGAGACTTCTCACAAGCTATGTCCATCATGCTCATCCTCAAAACAGATTAAAAAAAACAGTTTATTCTATCTGTGCTGGAATGGTGGAGCTAAAATATACACTAGTGCATCTAAAAAAAGATTTAATATATCATGGAAAAGTTACTTTATTTCATTAATTGAGTTAACAATGTGAAACTCATCTATTATAATGGTGCATTACACACAGAGTGGTCTATTCTAAGTGTTTATTTCTTTGATTGTTAATTATGGCTTACAGACAATTAAACCCAAAAATCAGGTACTTTTGCAAAGGTGGGCAGTGTGCCAAGTCCTGCTGGAAAATGAAATCCGCTTCTCCATTAAAGTTGTCAGCAGAGGGACTTTGGACTTGATATAACACAGTGGACCTTGGACTGTGTGTCTTTCCACTTGTCCTCCAGACTCTGCTCCCTTCATTTCCAAATAAAATGCAAAATTTACTGATGGTCAGTGATGATTTGGAGAGACATGTCATCTGCTGGTGTTGATCCACTGTGTTTTATCAAGTTCAAAGTCAGCAGAGTATTTTCCCACAAAATCTTACAGCACTTAATGCTTCCCTCTGCTGACAGCTTTTACAGAGATACAGATTTCATTTTCCAGCAGGACTGGGCACAATGCCCAACTTCCAAAGTACCAATAAGTCTTATTCAAGACACTTATTTTGTGGTTTTCATTGGCTGTAAGCCAAAATAATCAACAATAAAAGAAACAAATGCTTAACGTAGACAACTCTGTGTGTAATTCATCTATATAATATGTGAGTTTCACATTTTGAACTGAATTACTGAAATAAAGTAACTTTTCAATGATATATATTTTTTATATATCGTATCATAGTCACAACATATTGAGCATTTCACCACATCCCAGCTTTGAAGAGCTAGAAGCATTCACAAGTTGAATGAGTTTATGTAGGTGAATTAAATGAGTCAAGAGTCAAGAAGCAGACATTTTAAAAATTAAACTGTCAAAAATTAAAAATATCTTCAATACAATAGAATGGATCAATATTTTTTTGGGGCCAAAACTGATCGTTTGGGAATGATCGTTTAATACGGATGCTTAAACTGCCTGGATTTTGAACATTAATGTTGACCGTGTGTCCAGCACCTACCCATAAATCAAAACCTGTTTCTACATTAGCTATAGCTCCCCATAAGCTCTCTGTATGGTTGCTTTTGTTATGATATTTGTTTGGTTGTCCAGGTCGACCATAGGCTGAGTTCCTCTTACTGAGTCTTGGTTTCTCCTAAGCTTTCTTATTCTAGTGTGAGAAAAGTTTTCCTGTCAACTGTTGATACTATCACGGTGGTGTTAACTCATAATAGGCATGGACTCATATCTCTAAAAATCTGCTTTGTGAAAACTTCCATTGTAAAAAGAGTTAAATAAATCAAATTGAATTGATACTGAAAGATTATGGGGCAGGTTGCAACTGTACATTAACCTTTCCAGGTAAACTTGGTAGTGCTCATTTTGTAGGTCTTAAGTTATGGTCATGCATCATCTCTCAAAATGGAATCAACCCTATTGAAATGCTTTCGAACTTTAAACACCAACTAAGAGAGAGCTTGTGAATTTATTTGCAGAACTGCACTATTAAGCTGATTGTGGAAACATAATCAAAAATGCTACTTATCTAGCGCTACAAAAAAATCACAATTTCATTAGATTTCGGATTTACTTTTCATTATAGGGAAAAGTTAGGTCTTAACGCTGTGTTGTTCATCGTATTTGTTGGTGTTTATTGGCCATGCAGTGTTCTGATACTCTCTGTTCTGGGCTGAGTGATGTACTTTCAAGAAGGATATCCAGTTAGTGGTGTGACTCGTTTATTCTACTTCCATAAGGGACAGTTTTACACCAGTCAATATTACTGTAAAAAAAAAAAAAGCCTGACTTACTCCCTGGCTTTAATGAGTGTCTGCAGCCATGTGGAAGCTCCACAGTTCTATTAAAGAAGTGTGTATTGATAAGTAGTGGATGGGTTTTTTAATAAATTAACATTTTAATAGGTTTTTAAGGCTTTTTATGTTTAAATTATGCATATAAATTGGTACAAAGATGTTCGATTTATATTACTGAGGAGTAGACATATTAGTTTTTATTAGCAAGAAATACACAGATTAATAATTTTTTTTTTTTTTTTTTTTATAACTCGGAAGAAAGCGTGTATGAAAGAAAGACACTTTTTTATTACCATTTTATTCCATTCAGCTAATACACAGCATGGTCAACTGATTCTCATGTTAATAATCATTTTTGGTCCTATTAAAATTCTTACCTGCAGAGTTGAGAATATCTGAGTTTCTTAGAGGATTTGAATGGGTTTAATCCATTCAGAGCTGTGCAGCTTCAATAGTTGTACGGCACTAAAATGGCAGAGTCAGGCAAAATGAGCAAATCAATTTTCCACAGGTTTTGCGTGTATTTACGTTGAGCTCACAGGGCCATTTAAAACTGGTCACAAATGGATTTCCTTTCACTAAAATCTATCAATACATTCCACTCGCCAGCTCACCTTTTATAACCTTTTTAAAATGTACTGTATGTGGTGTGATGTCTTCCATGTTAATGCATGGAGGCGCTGTCTACATCTCAGTTTTGAAGGGCAGTAAAATTAGAAATGATGCAATGGTCTGTATTTCGAGTCAGTTGGCTTATAGACTCTTAGGGCGTTTTCACACCAGCACTAGGAAGAGGTGTCGGTCCGGTCCCAAACGAACTCTGGAGCGGTTCACTTGTGGTGAGAACATAATCTGGGGCCTCATGTACTAAGACTTGCGTGGACTTCCTACTAAAATGTTCCATACGCACAAAAAAAATCCGGATTTATCAAAACTTGAAATCAAGCGCAAATGCACGAAAACATCACACCTGCCACGTCTTCTATAATGTTATAATAATAATAATTACTATTAATATTATATACGCGCAGCGTAATAACTAATAATTATCCATATTTTAAATTGTATTATTCTAAGATGGATAATAAATGCTTTCATTTAAATGTTTTAAATGAGTTGCTTTCCAAGAAGCCACATGTCACGCACTCTTTTTCACACTTTTCTTTTGCTCTTGGAAATCTACAACGGTTTATAAGCCAGTCATCATCATGGGCCAAAAAAAAAAATGGTCACGGAAAATGCGCTCTTAGTGAATTTGGCCATTAGCAATATTTTCCAATAATGCCAACGCTGCATCTCCAACAACTTTGGAGTTTATATAATCTAGGCTAAGTGGAAACACGTTGAACGATTATTTCTGTAATCCAATGAAATTGTCTGATTAATTTACTTTATTTTACCCAATAATGGCTTACTACAATGTGCGCATAAAGAATATCTTAAAAGTTGTAATTTCAATGCATCGCCTCTAAGTGTCGCCAAATGACAAAAACACAATACATACGTACAAAAAAAAGGCGTACGTCTGAAAGGAAAGTGCCGTGGGGGAACTCACTTTCTCACGTTCAAGTCAAATTTAGTACATCTGACCATGAGCGTGAAATATGGCGTGAAACTAAATACACCTTTAGTACATGAGGCCCCTGGTCTTGATCCGACCCAGCTATTAAAAATAGTTCATTAATTTGAGCTAAACTGCTGATAAGGTGTAGTTTAAATTGATATATTAGTCAGATAACGCTGATTAACACAGCTATGAACAAACACTGTGTCCATGCACGAGCAGTCTGTGCTGCGTTCACTGCTCACACAGCCATGTGACTCGGTTTACTATGCGTACATCTGTGCTACACGTCCAAACACTGTGTTTGAAAGCACAGCATTTCAGCGTTTAGTTTTAAAGCACAGATATACGTGCTAGAACACAGAATCTTCCCGCTATATTTACTTCTTTCGTTTATTTATATTTACTCCCACACCAGACAGCTCTGACCAATCAGAGGACAGAGCCTGCTCGCGTGGTTTATTAGTGCGCATTTTGGTGGTTTAGGTTTATGCCTGTGTGAAACCAAACCAAATAAAGGGATAAAACGCTCCAATTTTCTCAAACAAACTAATTCGGACCAGAGAAACGAAATACAGGTGTGAAAACGCCCTTATAATTAAAATGGCATGACAACTGATACCTTACCATCTACTATGCTGCCTTCCACGTACCTGTGCTGCAAGCTGTTCCCCTTTAAGTATTTTTTTTCTCAAGGGAAGGACACTTGCTCTCTCAGTTTATTAAAGGTCATCTTCTTCTTTGTCTTTTACGCACCCAACAGAAACTTATCTGAACAAGTAGCACATGACCTCTCTGTCCCTGGAACACTGAGATAGGGAACACATAACAATGGCTGACGTACATCTTATCTACTGCAGAGGTGTATCTTCCCCTTTGTCTTGAAGTGTTTAAAAGGACGTAATTTGGTATTCAAGCTTGTATCACTTTATAGTTGCAAAGACTTACCCTTACGAATGCTTACGTCTGTTCTATCCAGTGATGGTATAGTTACTTTGAAAAAGTAATCCGATTACTGATTACTCCTTTAAAAAGTAACTTAGTTACTTTATGGATTACTTGATTTTAAAAGTAACTAAGTTACTTTACAAGTTACTTTATTAGTTACTTTCAGCAGCTGCAGACACCACCTCCCGCCGCCTTAACATAAACATTATAACCAGTTTTGCCAATACTCCCTTTATTGGAAAATGCATTTTTAACAGCAACAATTTATCTCTATTAAGTTGAACTATTTTCTAAAAAAATAAGTTTTTTTTTATAAAAATAAGAAAATTAACTTAACATAAATATTTTTTTATAAAAAATAAAATACGGTCTTTCTTGATTTTACTAAACATAAATACTTGTTTTTATAAAAAATATATAAAATAAAGAAAGTCTTTCTTGACCTGACATATTTAACACTGTAAAACTGAACATTGAACTTGTTGTTCTCTGCAGGGCAGCAGGGAGTGGTTTTATAAAACAGAACCGTGTATATGGTCTAGACCAGGGATCACATATATGCGGACTGCGGTCCGGGTCCGGACCCAGACGTTGTCCAATACGGACCCATACCGGACCCAACTACTGAGAAAGATTTAATTCTGACAGTGTTCATTTAAAGCACCGGAACTTTTCTTGTCTTTTCTTGCGCCACAGTGAACTTCCAATCACGTGTGGTGTAAAATCTTTAAATGCTCTCCTCTGCCAATCAAATTTGTGGCAGACCGCTGCCCTGGCTAGTGAATTGGGACGCGGCCGCAAAAAAAACGCCTTTATAAAGAGATTTGGAGCCCGACAACTGGCGGAAAACGAAAACGGGCGGAAACTAAAGACACGCCGAGCGCGAGAGAGAGAGAGAGAGACAGGGGAGAAAGCGAGACGCATGTGATTGGGGAAGAGCGGAGGGGGAATGGGTAAGGGAGCGATGTGTGTGTGTGTGTGTGTGTGGAGGAGATGAGGTGGAGAGAGAGAGAGAGTAACGCACAGTGACTTAAATAAGTAACTTTAATCTGATTACTGGATTGGAAATAGTAACGCGTTAGATTACTCGTTACTGAAAAAAGGGTCAGATTAGAGTAACGCGTTACTAAGTAACGCGTTACTGACATCACTGGTTCTATCTGCTTCAAATATATTCCTTCTGGGAGAATCTAGTCCATACCTGTTCATAGAGATGTGAACTTAAAAAAATGTATTCATTTAAGATACAGTCCCTTCTAAAAGTATTGGAAAAATAAGGCCCATCCCTTTATTTTGCTGTTGATTAAGAACATTTTTGACATTAAAAGATAAATGAGACCCCAGGTGCATCAGGAACTGATACATAGCTCAGAAGATAACCCTTTTATGTTTGAACCTACAGTTGCAAGAAAAAGTGTGGGAACCCTTTGGGATTATTTGGATGTTTGCATAAACTGGTCATTAAATGTGTTTTGATATAAATCACAACAATAATCTAACACAGTCTGCTTAAATTTATACCACACAAAAAAGTATATGTTTGCATGGTTTTATTGAAAACAACATGTTAACATTCACAGTGAGGGGAGAAAAGGTATGTGAACCCCTAGGCTAATGACTTTTCTAAGAGCTAATTGAAGGCAGGATGTGATGAGATTGAATGTGTTGGTTAAAGCTGCCCTGCCCCATACAAAGAACACACACCAGTTTTGAGGTTGCTGTTTTTAGGAAGCATTGCTTGATGTGAATCATGCCTCGCACAAAAGAGATCTAAGAAGACATACGTTCAAGAATTGTTGATTTGCATAAAGTTAAAAAGGGTTACAAAAGTATCTCTAAAAGCCTTGATGTTCGTGTGTCCACGGTAAAGACAGATGGTCTACAAGTTGAAAAAGTTGCACTGTTCTCTTCCTAGATGTGGTCGTCCTGTAAAGATGATTGCAAGAGCACAGTGCAAAAGGATCAATGAGGTGAGGAAGAATCCTAGAGTATCAGCTAAGGACTTACAGAAATCTCTGGCCCTGCTAACATTTTTGTTGACAAATCTACAATAAGGAAAACATTAAACAAGAATGAGAGAAGGAGTTCATGGGAGGACTTCACGGAGGAAGCCACTGCTGCCAAACATTATAAATATATAAATATACTGTGGACAGATGAAACCAAAATTGAATTGTTTGGAAGGAACACACTAAGCTATGTGTGGAGAAAATGGTGAAACATGGTGGAGGGGGCATCATGGTTCGGGACTGCTTTGCTGCCTTAGGGCCTAGACTGATTGTCGTCATCAACGGAAAAATGAATTCCCAAGTTTACCAAGTTATTTTGCAGAAAATCTTAAGACCATCTGTATGCCAACCGAAGTTTAACAGAGGACGGATGATGCAACAGGACAACGACCCAAAACATAGAAGTAAATCAACAACTGAACGGCTTCAACAGAAGAAACAAAAGTATCGGAACATGTGGCTGTCAGGCATTTTCACTGTCTGCATTTTATAGTTCATAGTGTGTGTAATGGGAGATAAATCAGTGATTAGGCAGCAAAAATAACAACTGATTATTATTATATATATGTTTGAATCTTACTAATAATGCCACTTAATGATTTACTTGTGAAAACATTTTAACAGTATAAGAAAATGGTGCAAGGAGGTGCAAGATATGCTATGCTGTGGTAAATGAGCAGTGTTGTTCTTTTCAAAAACAAATCATGATCAATATCGGATTCAAGGTAAGGCATATTTTTTTGCAGCATCATGATACCGAGGATATGCCCTAAATGGTATTTCCTGGAAGTTGTGCATTTCAATGTATTGGTCTTCCTTTAAGTTACACATACCAGATTAGAATATCAGTGAGTTCCAAACATTTGACACAGCATCAAGTCTGGGATTTGAAATTTGAAATAAAATAAAAGAGAAATACACCCTGCAATGCACACCATTGTTGTTCAGTGTTCTCCGGATGGTGGACTCATAGTGGCTTTCAGTCGCGAAGAGGTTGGGTTATTTGGGACCACATGCATTGGAGTGATCTTTGTTGTTTGACTATTCTTAAGGAGGGTAACAGTGGTCTCAAATTTTCTTAATTTGTACACAATTTGTTTTGATTGTGGATTGGTGGAGTCCAAACTCTTTAGATGGTTTTGAAACCTTTTCCTGCCTGATATGCATCAACGACTCTTTTTTTTTCTGAGGTCCTCAGAAATCTCTTTTGTTCGTGCCATGATACACGTCCACAAACGTGTTGTGAAGAGCAGCCTCTGATAGATGCCTGATCTTTAAATAAAACAGGCTCCGCCCACTCACACCTAATTGTTATCCCACTGATTAAAAAAACACCTGACTCTAATTTCACCTTAAAAATTACCGGCTAATCCTAGAGCTTCACACACTTTTGCCACTCAGACATATGTAATATTAAATCATTTTCCCCAATAAATACACTAAAAGTATAACATTTTTGTTTTATTTGTTTAACTGGGTTCTCTCTATCTACTTTTAGAACTTGATATTGATATATGGATATTTTAGATCATATTTATGCTGAAATATGGAAATTCTAAACATACAGAATAAGTAATATAATAAACTCACTTAGTTATCAAGTGTCACAGCAATTAAAAGAAGAGATTTTTGCTTTAACATCAGTGTTTTTAACATAACATAGATATATTGGGGTCTTAAATTGCCTTTAACTTATACCCACCACCTTTCACACAAAATGAGCTGGTAAATTAGCTAGTTAGCTAATTAATAATCATTTAGAGCTTTTATTGTGTCATTGTTTGATTATATACTAAAAATGACTGAACTTGTTCTGTTTTAGACAAGCTAAGCTAGCTAACTAATGTATATTGTACAAGTAACTCTCAAGACTGGTACACAGTGCTGTTGCCAGATTCGACATTTTAGATGGAGCCTCATGGATCTGTGTCTTTAATTTATTTAACTCATTCAACCAAACGCCTGTACATCTGCTCTTACCATTTTATAGAGGATACACCAACACATGTCTAAAATCCAGAAAAACAGCTTATTTCTGATGCCGTAAGATTTTTCTCTATACATTCTACACCCTGCCCCCTGCACTTGTAGATTAGCACTGAAGCTAACATCTTTTTCGACAGTTTTACAGCACCCAACCTGTCCACTTCACCAGAGCTTCAGAACCGAGTTTCTGTTAAATTTAGCTTTTTCAACCACAGATGCAGCATATAAGTTAGCTAGGATAGCTAGCAAACTAGCTCCACAAAGCACTCCTATCTTTTTGTTGTGTGTGAGTTGTGTGTGAAAGCAAGTTAGAGTGGGTTAGCATAGCTAGCTACTTTATGATCAGTGTTCACTGCAGTAGCTACTTCAGACTGCATTTATTGTAAATAGCATACGACCAAAAAACATTTACCAAATCGTTTGCTCTATAAGGCGCGCATAAAATTCTTACATTTTCCCCAAAATCATTAGTGAGCCTTATAATCTGATGCGTCTTATCTATGAATTTTAACAGTCAGGTTGTAAAGAGCAATAAAGCCACTCAGAGTTTCAGCAAGACTGGAGCAGTTTTAGCATTAGCCACTAAACACAGTGTTAACTCTTTCGCCGTTTAGAGGTGAGTATATCGGAGTGTAGTTTGTGTGTTTACCGCCTTAAAACAAGCTACATGGAACAAAGCGCTAGCTTATTGAGCCGTGACTTACCGGAACACTCAGAATTCCTCAGCGTAGCTCTGCCAGGCGACGTTTACTAGCGCTAAGCACTGCTAACCTTGGCTAAACTTTTTAACTTTTGAAAGTGGCCGTAGCAGAATAAGGTGGATATAGAACCATGACAACTCAAGAACGTTTTAGAACCACTAATACATTTTATTTATTGTATGTCTTGTGTGTGTGTGTATCATCTTTCTTTGATAAATGTACTGCCTCTTTTTTATTGCTTCATTAAGCAGCATATATGTTTCTGTGTGTTGTAACATGTTCAGTACATTTAGAAGGTCACAACCTGCTTCAACCAAAACAATAACATAGCTAGTGTTAAATAATGCCTTATAGAAATAAAACAATCCCACAGTAAAGCTCATTATCATGTGCACGTTAAAATATAATTTAAGGGCTCCATTTCGAATGACGCAAAGTCAGATATACTGTGTATTTTTATATTTTACAGGGGTAAAAGCGCGCCAATGATGTCCTGGATTTTGAGTGTGAAAGGGGCTTAAGCAATGTGAGTAATCGGAAGCGTAGAGAGAATTCCTGGTGGGCTGGAAATGACTCCGCTGTGGCTCTGGGCTTATATTTAGCTTTTTTTTTTTTAAAGTGAGGAACCGGTCATTTACAGATGAAATATGCTTCACCTTATATGGCTCCAGCTTACGTATTCCATAAAGGCTACAGGCCTGGAGAATGTACAGTAGTGTAATCATAGCAACCAGGACTGCCAGCACAGGGTGTAGTATGTTAAAATAAGCACTCGGCTTAATGTTTCTCTGTTTGTAATTGTAATTGAAGTATCTGGATCATCTGGCTGAATTGCTGCACATCAGAGGCAGGAGCTGTGATTGATTATGCCACTGATTTATTTAACCAGCTCTTATGAGGGAAGGTAAGGAGTGGATTCTCTATTCTCTCCCGTCAGTCAGACCTGTCTATTCAGAACGAATGCTCCAGTGAGTCCAAACGCATCCTGCAGGCCACAGTATTAAGGTAAGAATATTCTGCATTATGCATTCAACTGCGTCCTTTCATCTTCAAACTACATCCCCTACTAAATTATATGCATATGGGGGTAACTCCAGCCAAGCAATCAGAATCCAGTGATTGGTATTCTCGTGTGCGGCCTGGGCTGTACATCAAAGCCAGCAGGCCTACTACAATAAGCTTTTTGATCTCGCTACACAAAGTTAAGCTGACAGGCTCAAGTCAGAAAGCCCCTCATGCACAACCGGATAAGTACATATACACTCAAACTCCTATATTACCCACGCTGGAACAAATGAAGATAGCACCACTGGGCCAGGAAAGCCTTCATTTGGTCAGGGATTTCACACCTGAAGAGAATCTTGTGCAACTGAAAGAACTGCACGGCATCACTTCCTGTAAAAAGACAATGATGCATATAAATTAGGGATGTAACATATGAATACATATGTTCTACAGTATGTTCTAAACAGATACGACTGCATAGACAACTAGGGTACAAGCTACTGTCCAGTAGAAAACAACTTGCAGCTGCTGCAGGTGTTTTAAATCAACGTTTTCACAGCTTTTCTTCAGATTTTATTTAAACCAGCAAATATTCTTCCATCCTCTTTTTTTATTGATTTGCAGACAGAGAACCTTTCCATGTAGCTGCGTCATAGTGTGATATATTTCACTGTAGGAACTATATGATCTTTAAAGGATTTTAACCGCTTAAAATGCATTGTCTCGAATACAGGCTACAGGTGTAGGTGATATAAAATCCGTTTCTCTGCAGTAAAATAGGTTATTCACTTTCTGGAAATTTGAGGACTTTGAAATCTCCTACAGGACACTTGGAGAAGCTCCAGTTAATAATTCCAGATCAGTAACAGGAATCCATCCAAATTCTGCATGTTTGAAAAAAGAAGTAAAAACTAGACAAACATAACCACAAACTAAAGGTTTGGAGGCCATGAACTGTTTGATTTGTATTCAGGAAAATATTGATTTTAAAATGAAGACAATTTTATGATTTTAATCATTATATTTTGACATTAGCAGCTTTACTTAAATAATTTATATATATATATATATATATATATATATATATGTTCTATTACAATTACAATTCTGATTTTTAGATGTCTGTCAGGATTGTAGGCAGGCAGGAAGATGAGGAGGCAGACGCATACGCAGGCAGTGTTGGGAAGTAACGGATTACATGTAACGGCGTTACGTAATCAGATTACAAATTATAAGTAACTGTAATCTGTTACAGTTACTGCTTCAGTAAGTGGTAATCAGATTACAGTTACTCTGCTAAAATAAAAGGGTTACATTGCGGTACTTTCCTATTTTTGCTCTTCCAATCCAACACCGACAAAACGCAAATAACATTTTGGTGTGAAATCGCTCTGATATGACAGGGAACTGTCTGCCCCTCCTCCCGTCTCGCTGCACACACACACACACACACACACACACACACACACAGAGGAGGGGCAGACAGCGGCTCCGCACACACAACGAGACGAAATTAACTGACATTTTGGTCCACGAATAAAAACGAGACGAAAATGTTTGGCAGGGACGAAATCCAATCAGAACTGATTTAGTTCTGTGAAAGGTAGAGACCACTTAGGAAGAGATCCAATCACTGCTACTTTAGCGGAGGCGCCGCGCGCTCAGTTACAAACCCGGGAATTAACCTGTCGATACTTACGGAGCTCGACTGGAAGTTAACTCGACAGTGTTCAGCAGGAAGAGAGAGAGGGGAGAGGCGATATATTTCTCCTTTGACGTCGCGAAAAACAAGATCATTTGTAAACAGAGACTCCATCTCCGGTAAAAACACCACTAATCTTTCAGCTTCTGCAGACCAGAGTCACACAGATCTCCATGCAGAGATCCGCGTTTTAATGCTGATGTTATTTCATGAGCTGATGTGTTTAACTCGGCAGTGCACTAAAACACAGAACTGATACAGAATTCACTCATTAAGATCAGATCATCTGTTTAGTCTAACAGTGGGAAAGATATAGCTAGTGTTAAAGCAGGAACAGGTCAGAAAGGAACTCAATAATATAACGAAAATAAAACAATAAAATAAGTCAATCTATGAACCCAAAAGTCTGTGTAAAGTTCCTTACAGCACTTTCTCATCAGTTTCTCACTTTAACTCATGACGTCTCTCAGTACATCCTGAGAGCATCTCTACAGGACAGTGTGTGAATGTGTGTTTTGATCTCATTTATAGACTGTAGCTCCAGTAGGTGTGCTCAGTTAGTGCTGGAGATAAAACTAGATCCTTTAAAAGTTGTTTTTGCATCTACAGCTCTGTTTAAACTTTAATTTAACTATTCAGATGTTTTATGACCTGATTTCTAGAGCAAAATTTTAAATGTAAAATATGTATAGTCACACACCTA
Source organism: Astyanax mexicanus (assembly GCF_023375975.1). Lineage (NCBI taxonomy): Eukaryota > Metazoa > Chordata > Actinopteri > Characiformes > Acestrorhamphidae > Astyanax > Astyanax mexicanus. Next base: position 34,739,332 of record NC_064409.1, on the reverse strand, counting down.
CAATAATAATAATAATAATAATATACATTAAATCATATATAAATATATTTCACTTTCAAACATTAACAATATTACTCAAGTGGTTATTAAACGTTTCATTTCGTATACGTGTAGAGTTAATAATTCAAGGAAACTGATGAAAAAGCATTTACATTTACACCCTTTACATTTTAGTCGACTAAATTTACTGTAATTTTAGTAGACTATATTCTTATGACATTAAGTCGACTAAAACTAAAAACATTTCAGATGACTAAATTGTGACTAAAACTAAATACTATTTTCGTCACAAGACTATAACTAAGACTAAATCAAAATTTGTTGTCAAAATTAACACTGGTGGCAAACCTGCAAATAGATAGCTTACAGTTGTTGTTACATTGTTTGGTTTTAAATGGTTTTATCAATTTATAGAAGTGTTTCATAAAATTGTTTGATGAAATGGTTTCATAAGTATTTTTATAGAGTGATTGAAAAGGCTGTTTTATTTGTTTATCTATTTGTTAACTGGAAAGAAAAATAAAATAATAATATGCAATATGTGGTTGCTACATTCATTCAGGCTTAAAAAAATGACAATATTTAAAGTAATCCAAAGTAATCAGATTACGTTACTCACTTGAAGTAATGTAACTGATTACGTTACAAATTACATTTTGAGTGATGTAATCAGTAATCTGTAAGGGATTACATTTTAAAAGTAACCTTCCCAACACTGTACGCAGGTAAGGGGTAATTTATAATAAATACACAAAGAAACAAATAAATGAGTAAACAAAGAAACAGGCCATGCAAACAGACCAAAACAAAGCAAAGGAGAAATGAGGAACAAAAACAAGACTGAATAAACTAAACAGGGAAAAGAAATGTAAAATAAGGAAATAAACAAGAAGATTAACACGGAACAGTGAACTAGGGCTAAGAACTAGGATAAACGTGGAATAGACAAACGACAGGGGAAGGTGTAAAGACCAGCGCGGACAACTGACACAGGAGGACTATATATACAAAAACAGGAAACACAAACTAACCATTAACACCTGGGGCTAGGGGGTGGAGCTACAAATGAGATACGAGTGGAAAAGTACTGGGGCAGAGAAAGAGGAGCACGGGTCATGTGGGGAACACACAGGCACGAGGAACAGGTACACACAGAGAAACATGAGAACAGACAGAAAACAGGGCAAAGACATGACTGTGGCATATACTTTGGCCGATTAACTCATGTTGTGTCATTTTTAATGGCAGTGTTTTGATATGGAAACGTGACTGTATTTCAGATTGTTGTGTTTTATAAAAAGAACCAAGTTCAGTCTCTATAAAATGTGTTTAGAGTGTTGAAGATTTAAGTAGAGGTTATAGCCTCTAAATAATAAGTTTAAATAATGAGCCACATGTCACTTTAGCGGGTTAGAAATTGGGGGGAAAAAAACTATAAACCTTCATGTATTCTGGTTTGAGAGCCCAGTGATAACATCAGCTTATTTTCCAGTATAAATCCTAGATGTGAATCAGTCTTTTTTATTTTTATCCCATTTTCTCCTTAATTCACACAGCCAATTACCCATACTACTTATTTGAACTAACATTAGTAGTGCCCCAACACCAAAAGGATGAAGACTTGCACATGCCTCCTCTGATCAGTGTTGGGCACATTACTTTGAAAAAGTAATTAGTTATAGTTACTAGTTACTTCTCCAAAAAAGTAACTGAGTTAATAACGGAGTTACTCCACTATAAAAGTAATTAGTTACCAGTAAAAGTAACTATGCGTTACTTTTTGTTATTCGCCCGTCAAAAAAAAGGAAATCAATTATGCATTTACTATTATTATTAGAAAAATAACAAACGAAAATGAACCCAAAATGTTGACAAAAATATAATCTAACGAATTTCAAAAAAATAAAACGAAATTCTCCACACAACCAAAGAAAATTACAAAAACTTGGAAAAAAGTGGAAAAACGCGTCTGGGGATGAAATTAAACAAACCAAGCCACACAGGAAATATGTATATATAAACAAAACAAAATAATGGACAAAAACAACAATCTAATGACCGTTAAAATGGTATTAATATAACAGCTTCACCAAAAGAGAATAGAGCTTAGATCGACCCAGCCGGAGCCCGTGCACGTTCTGCCCAAGCCCGAACCATGAACTGTCATTATGAGCCCGACCCGATCCGCCCCATAAACTGTTTTCGGGCTGATTGAATGAGCAAAATATAATCAGAATTATGTTAATTAACACTGTAACATAAAAGCATAGAACTATTATTTAATTAAAATGATTTTTAAGAACAGCTACACACAGTGCTGCAAGTCAAACGCGGAGGCGTTCACGTGCGCCCAGAGCTACGTGATTACATTTTAATTTTATTATAGTTTAATTTTATTTATTTATTTATTTTCTGTTCAGTAAGTTTTTAGGGTGGGCTTGCTAGTTTTTATTAGTTTTCACACATCTCATCAGAGCGATCAATCTAAGAAACGTGAGAGAGAGAGAGAGAGAGAAAGAGAGAGAGAGAGATTTGCCTGTTCTGGTATAAGTTACTCACAGGTAAATGTTCTCACACACTGTATCTCCTGTTTCTCTTTCATCTGCCTGGCGCTCATATTGTAATCCCATACATAATTCTACAGTTTCTCAGAGTTTTCTGTCTTATTTTGCGGCTAGCGCGAGCGCTTTACACAAGAACTAACGGACCACGAGGTGCCGCGCGCTCGGCACAACACCTCCCGCTGTACAACTCCGCTGTACAACAAATTAAACACAAAAATTAGTGTATTCTATCAGTAGTTTCAGTTCGTTTTAGTTAGTTTTATAAACACAAAATACAGTTTGAGATAGTTATGTTTTTTCCTTTTAATTATTGTTTTTATTAGATACAGTTAACACACATGTTTTTTCACTTTCAGTTTTCGCAATTTTTTTCGCTTTAGTGAACAATAATAATTGGTTACTTAGCAACATTGTGATTATCACACCAGAGCTTTATATAAAATAAAAATAGGAGCCCGGTTTCAGGTCGGTCCTCGGGTCAGGTCGGGTTCGGGCAGAGAATCTAAGCTCTAAAAGAGAAAGCAGCAGCACCACAAAAACCGGAGCAGCTAAAAAGAGCTTAACGTCCTTAATTCGGAACTTGGGCTGTCCACGGCAATCACTGAATTGATAAGAGCACGCAAATCGTCACAATTGTGCCTCACTTCACCACGCTAATCCACAGGCACAGCGGCCAGAAACTCAAGTTCACCGGAAAGAGGAGGGGTTAACCAGGGCAAAGCGAAGTTGAAAAAAAAAAAGTTAATAGAGCGGCTAAAGTAACGTGCAGTAACGGGGTGTCGGAAATGGTAACGGCGTTCTAGTTACAGTCATAGTAATTAGTTAGATTACTCGTTACTGAATAAAAGGAACGGCGTTAGTAACGCCGTTAGTTTTAATGCCGTTACTCCCAACACTGCCTCTGATACATGTGAACTCAGCCACCAGCTCTTTTTCAACTACTGCTGCTGATGCAGCATTGCCAAGTAGCATCACAGTTCGCTTGGAGAAAAGCGCAGCGACTCGGCTCTGATACATCTGCTCACAGATGCTTTGTGCTGAGCACTGATCACCCTTTGCACTGATCTACCCACCCAAAGAAAGCAAGCTCTGGCATCTGATGGCAAGCTACATGAACGGGATTCGAACCAGCTCATGATGTCCCGATCATAGTGGCAGGCATCTTAGTCTGCTAGACCACTTGGAGCCCCATGCCAAGAGTCTATTTTCATGCCTTGCATCTGTGTCATTTAAATAACTAGGGTATGTGTGAATGTAATGAAAATAGAATTAAATGTTAGTGGTGTTTAGGTATATTTCTGGCGTATTGCTATTTATCTTAGCAAAGGAAAACACAGGTGCACCACTAACTGAATACAACCAAGGCAGACGTCAACAGTCAGATGTTTATTGCCATCTTGGCAGTAAATTGTCAACACAGGTGTGCACCCAACACGTATACATCCCGCTTGTTGCGCTCACATGGACTTGCAGCATTGCACAAACCCAAAGCGCATGCCAGTTGGCAGCTATGCATACATTTACATCAACAGTAAACAGAATAAACAAGCGTGAATGAGCAGATCAGTTTCCTCTGCTGATAAGCATTGGACACGTGCCGGTATCTGCGCCCCTGAATTAGCAATCTGCCAGTCAGAGCACACCCTGCTCCTCAGAATAGCATGGGACAAGTTGAATGTACAACCATACACCAATGATTAACAGAGTTAGTATGTGCCTTTTGTGCATTCCGTTACAATCATTACGATTAACAAAGACATACTGACATGCCCTAAATCAAGCTGTGCGATTGGTGGTTGACAGTTTACCTAAAGATCACTAAAATATGGTCCTAAGTTCACTAATATATATTTTTTTAAAGTTCCACTGAACCTGGATTTTATCCTCTTCCCCTATATAAACCTGGGCAGTTTTTCTTGTTTTTCTTCTGAGGACCTTTTAGTTTTAAATGACTGTAAGGTGAGTAAACGACCTAACACAGTGCTGCTACTGCTACAACCCTGCCCTTTGGTCACTCGCATCACAGGTTCAGTGGTTTCAGACCAGCGGGATCATGGGACCAGAACATCACCTTTTTTCTGTATGAGAGAGTGTGGTTTTTCTGTGGAAAAGTGCTGAAACTTTCAGGAATGAGGCCGAGCACTGACACCATGCCAGTAGAAAAGTGTCATTTGAATCTGCTGACTTTTACGGTCACTGCCTTTTTATATAAAAGAATAAAAAAAGTGTCAGTTTTTTTATTCAGAATATACATTTTCTATGTATGTAGCATGATGTAACCTTCTTAGACAAAAAAAAAATATATATATATATATATATTTTTTTTTTTTTCTCTCTTCTCTGTAGAGCTACCCAAGCCAGTCCAGAATTTTGATACAGGGCTCTCCTACCTGAACTCCAGACCTAAACCAAATAGAACATCTTTGGGGCATCCTCAGGCTACATGATGTCGCCATGGAGGAGTGGAAAAGCATTCCAGTGGCAACCTGTGAAGCTTTGGTAAAATCCATGCCCAGGAGAGTTAAGGCAGTTCTGGAAAATAATGGTGGCCACAAAATATTGACACTTCAGGAACTTTCTATGTTGCCAGTGTTTTAGACATTAACGGCTGCACATTGAGTTATTTTGAGGGAAGAATAAATTCACACTGTTATATAAGCTGCACTCAGACTACTTTTCATTGTGTTAAAGTGTCATTTTGTCAGTGTTGTCCCAATAAAAGATATACGTAAACATCTGCAGAAATCTGAGGGGTGTACTCACTTTTGTTATACGCTGTATATGGCTGTCCATCTCTGGGAGGACTACAGAATGGAAATTATACGTGGAAACAACATAACAACCGTAAAAATATTTGTAAAGCGATAAGAGACTAAATAAGCAATGTAAGCTTGTGTTCTAGTGTAAACAGTCTAGCGTGAGCTCTGTCAGTCCTGATGCAGGTGATGTTTATTCCATCAGTGCCACACTCACACGCGCACACACACACACACACAAACACACACTGTGTTTACCAGCGTGCTCTGCCAACACTGGAACAAGTGTTCCTTTAGAACAAGAATCTTTTACATTTAGCGAAACAATGCACAAATATCATTTCTCTCTCTCTCTCAAATGATTATTCTTCTTAGGAATCAATTATACCTTAAACCAAATGCCAAGCAATGGAAGAGAAAGAAAAGGCCAAGTGAGAATGGGAGCAAATAAAGACTGGGCACCATTGATTCATTACATAACAGCCATTGTGACATTTCACAATATCTCTGTGTGTTTATAAGTATGATTCTCTTCAAAGGGCAGTCGGATCCATCACCACGGCAACGCCACGCCAACAGTACCTGGACCTTCACTACATTGTTCTTTACCTAGAACACACACTGCACACACACACACACTGCGCACTCCCAAAGAATGTTTCACCTACAGCTCACACATCAACTTAGTCAGCAGCTATTGATTCCACTGCCAGTTCTCTCTCTCTGTCTCTGTTCCACTGTAAGCTTTTTCAGATGTGCTCTACACCCAGAGTCTGACATCACAGTACAGCATATAGGAGAAGCTGTAGGAACATATAGCTCTAAAGAATTGAGTTCAAAGAGAATTTTAAAAAGTAACTTAAAAATATGGTTTATTCATATTAAACTGCACTGAAAAATGATACCATTTTTTTCCAATTATAAAAAAATAAGACATTTTATAAACTAGGCTGGTTTTATCAAAATGCTTAACACAATTCACAAAACCACAAACCCAAACTGTGCAGTAGCTCATATATCATTCAAAATAAAGCACTAAAATAGCCTTCATGGAAAGGATCAGATTTTTGTCTAACCAGCTGCACACTGTTGGGCAAAACGAAAAGCTCTCTCTGTTATAGAAAGCTTTGAAATAATACTAAAGTAAACTAAAAAAAAATCTAAAAAAAAAAAGGAAATAATAGAAAATAATAGAAAACTCCTCTACCGGCTCTGCCCCACCACTCACTCTTCCTTCCCCTCTCATTCTCACCCTTCCTCTTTTTCTCTCTGCATCATGTTTCTTTTTTTAGTGCTTAATCCTGGTTATGCCACAGATAGTTCCGACCCTGCGTTGTGATTGGTTGAGTGCTATTATCAGCCGGTAATGCACTGTAACCTAAGCTCTCCATGTATTACTGATATGATCTGTTTCTAATTTTCAAACAAACTTTAATATCAGACAAAAAAAAAACTGGCAATGAGTATTCCATATCTCTGTGGAGGAATTTTGGCCCACTCTTCTTTACAGAATTGTTTTAATTCAGCCACACTGGATGGTTTTTGAGCTCAAACATCCTGTTTAAGATCATGCCACAGCATCTCAATCAGACTTTGACTAGAACACTCCAAAACCTATATTTAATTTATTATTATTATTATTATTATTATTATTATTATTATTTAAACCATTTACAGGTGGACTTGTTTGTGTGCTTTGGATCATTATTCTGCTGCAGAACCCATGTGTATTTAAAAAGTGCACTTTTTAACTGTATTGGAAACTTCAAAAGAGGTTGAATTCTACTAATATCAGTTTAAATAATTGTTCTGCACGTGTCATTTTAGTGTGTTAGCAACTGGAAAACCCTGTAATACAGGCTTAGTCAATCTTTGGACACATCTTATTATTTAATAGTTTTATTTAAATTCTTCCTAGAATTTAAATTAATACTGAAGTTATTTTAGACAATGAAGGAACACATAAGAGATCATGTACTAAAATCAAAAGTGTTAAACAAACCAAAAGACTCTGTGAACTTTTAGGTTCTGAGGCTGATAACTGAACTCTTGGTCTTCCTTCTCTGCGGTGGTCCTGATAAGTTCTAGACATTTTTCAGATTAACTGACCTTTATTTATTAAAGTATTTTTTTCTTTACTTATTTGAGTAGTTCTTGCCATAATATGTATTAGAACATTATTCAAATAGTGCAATTCACCGTATAGCAACTCTACCTCTTCACAACTTTACAACTGATGCTCTCAAAAACAACTGTTAACTTAAAGCTATTCCAGGTGACTCTACCTGATAAAGCTGACTGAATAATGCCAAGATGTGCAAAGCTTTCATTAATGCAAGAGGTGCTACTTTGAAGAATCTAAAATATAAAACATATTCTGGTTTCTTTAACACTTTTTTGTTTACTAAATAATTCCTTATGTTTTTCTTTATAGTTTGTATGATTTTATTATTAATCTATAATGCAAATCATTGTAAAATAATGAAAAAACACTCATTTACAGGTGTGTCCAAATGTTTGATTGGTACTATACTTAAAAAATGTCACTGTTGATAAAAACTAATATTTTTCAAAACTTCATCAATTACAGTAGAGATTTTTCTTTAACAGTGATTTTTTTTATTGACAGTTGCATATTACTTTATTGACTAAAACAGACAATTCATCACAATAAAAAGGAAATGAATCAGTATGACTCAGTATGTGTCAGGTCTTTTGTCTGTCTGCTTCTCATGTCTGTGTTATTCTCAGGTCTGTGTTTCATTCCCAGTGTTTTTCCACTCACCTGTGTTCATTTGTAGCTCCGCCCCTTCGTCCCAGGTGTTTCCTGTTCCCTGTGTGTGTGCACCTCTATTTAAGGTCCGTGTTCCATTTCCCCGGGGTCGATCCTTGTACGTTTATCGTCTGTCAGTGCTCCATGTTTTCCCCAGTTTCCTCAGTCCTGTTTTTGGTAGTTCCCTGTGTATTTTGTATTTGTTTTTCGTTAATAAATCCCATTTTGTTTGCATTTGCGTCCGCCTCCGCGTCCTCCCTGCACCCGCACCTGACAGAAGGATCGACCAAATATGGACGCAGCAAACGAGTGGACCGGCTCCAGGTTGGCGATCCGCCATGCACCATGCGGGACCCCGGCGTTGGAATTCCCGAGGCCTAAAGGACGCCACAGGCCTCGGGGTAGACGTTCTAAGGGGTCCCGCCAGCATAAAGAGGATCCCTTTACGGGGGAGGATTTTCTTGGGGGGGCGCTAAGGGTTGGTGCGTTGAGCCTCGGGTCTCATCCCGTGTTTGGCAGTAGCCATGAGTACCCGAGGCAAGTGGCGCGCAGCCCGTGGGACTACCTGGGATGTGCGCCCAGTAGCTCCGAGGAGGAGGAGGAGCTCTACCCCGCACCAGCCCGTACTCCATGGCCGTTTCCCCCAGGGGCTGTACTCTACCCGCGCTCAGTGACTTTCGCGGCCGAGATGCCGCGCTCCGAGAAGCAAGCGGATGGGACACCACGCTCTGTGACTCCCGTGGCTCATCCGCGCTCCGAGAATCCCGCGGCCGAGACACCGCGCTCCGAGAATCCCGCGGCCGAGACGCCACGCTCCGAGTATCTCGCGGCCGAGATGCCGTGCTCCGAGAATCCCGCGACCGAGACGCCACTCTCCGTGAAGCCAGCGGATGGGACGCCACGCTCTGTGACTCCCGTGGCTCATCCGCGCTCCGAGAATCCCGCGACCGAGACGCCACACTCCGTGAAGCCAGCGGATGGGACGCCACACTCTGTGACTCCCGTGGCTCATCCACTCTCCGAGAATCCCGCGGCCGAGACGCCGCGCTCCGAGAATCCCGCGGCCGAGACGCCGCGCTCCGAGTATTTTGCGGCTGAGGCTCCGCGCTCCGAGACCTCCGCTGCTCATCCGCGCTCCCAGAAGCTCGCGGCTGAGGCTCCGCGCTCCGAGACCCCCGCGGCTCATCAGCGCTCCGAGAAGCTCGCGGCTGAAGCTCCGCGCTCCGAGACCCCCGCGGCTCATCCGCTCCCCGAGACTTCAGCGGTGGTCGCGCCGCCCCCCGAGAAAGCGCCGGCGGCAGCGCCGCTCTCTGAAGCACCGGCTAAGCTAGCTAGCCTGCTAGCTCCACCGCGCTCTCAAGCCCCACCTGCTTCCAGCTCTCAAGCCCCACCTGCTTCCAGCTCTCCAGCCCGGCCGGATTCCAGGTCTGCGACTCCTGCTCCAGAAGCAAGCTCCGGTCCGGTTTCTACAGCCTCGCCCACTGCGGAATCTGCGGTTCCAGGCCGGATCTTGGCGGCAGCCGCACTCTCAGCTCCCGCTGAATCGGCGTCTTCGCCAGCTGTATCAGCGCTGCCCGCGACTCCGGCCGCCTCTGACTCTGTGCCCGCGGCTCCGGCCGCCTCTGACCCTGTTCCCGCGGCTCCGGCCGCCTCTGACTCTGTGCCCGCGGCTCCGGCCGCCTCTGACTCTGTGCCCGCGGCACCCGCCGCGCCTGCCCAAGCTGCACCCGCCCACGTGGTGCCCACTGCTTCGGCTCCAGTGCCAGCGGTGCCCGCCGCTCCTGTGTCTGCAGTGCCTGCCACCCACGTGGTACCCACTGCTTCAGCTCCAGTGCCAGCGGTGCCCGCCGCTCCTGTTCCTGTACCTGCTCCAAGAACAATGTTTGGCCCTAGGCCCCGTGTCCCTAGGCCAGCAAGGCCTCCTGACTTTGCCCCCAGTACTGTGCCCAGGCTGTCCCCACAGACTTTTGCTGGTCCTGGGCACCCTCCTATGTTTTTGGTCCCCCTGTCTCTCCCTGTCCTGGTCCCCGTATCTGTGTTCGTTCATGTTCCTGTCCCCTTAGGTTTTTCTGTTCCTGTCCCCGTCACTGTGCTAGTTTCTGTCCCTGTAAGTGTATTTGTCCCGGTTCTCTCGTCCACAGTCCAGTCTCCATCCCTGTCTAGTGTCAAACCCTCTGTCCAGTCTAAGCCCCATGTCCAGTCTTTGTTCATGTCCCCTGCCCTGTCTGCATCCCTGCCCAATGTACAGCCCTCTGTCCAGTATCAGTTCTCGTCCCCTGTCCAGTCTCTGCTTTTCCCACCTCCCCAGTCTCCATTCCAGTCCCAGTCTGTATCCCCTGTCCAGCCCAATGTCCGGTCTCCGTTTATGCCCTCTGTCCAGTCCCCTGTTCAGTCTCATTTCCCATCCCCTGTCCTGCCCAATGTCCAGTCTCCATTTGTGTCTAGTGTCCAGTCTAACGTCCAATGTCCGTTCACGTCCTTAGTCCAGTCCCCTGTTCGATCTCCAGTCCAGTCCCCTTTGTTGTCTAGGGTCCAGTCTGTGTTTCAGTTTCCTGTCCCGTCCTTTGGCCGGTCTCCTCTCGTCTGTGCTCAGTCTTAGTCTTGTTTGGTATCCTGTTGTGTTTTCCGCCCCCTCTTGCCCGGCTCCTGGGGATCTGTTTTTACGCGCCCCGGGAGTTGCGCGTTAAAGGGGGGGTTCTGTCAGGTCTTTTGTCTGTCTGCTTCTCATGTCTGTGTTATTCTCAGGTCTGTGTTTCATTCCCAGTGTTTTTCCACTCACCTGTGTTCATTTGTAGCTCCGCCCCTTCGTCCCAGGTGTTTCCTGTTCCCTGTGTGTGTGCACCTCTATTTAAGGTCCGTGTTCCATTTCCCCGGGGTCGATCCTTGTACGTTTATCGTCTGTCAGTGCTCCATGTTTTCCCCAGTTTCCTCAGTCCTGTTTTTGGTAGTTCCCTGTGTATTTTGTATTTGTTTTTCGTTAATAAATCCCATTTTGTTTGCATTTGCGTCCGCCTCCGCGTCCTCCCTGCACCCACACCTGACAGAATGACTTAACATTTTCATTAAATGACTAAAACTATGACTAAATTAAAAATATGACAAATCAACACTGCCTGAATTGGTGGCAACTAGATTCTGGATTTTACTTCAAAAGAAACAAAAGATTAGTTTACATCCCTTTAAGCTATATGCATAAACCAGGTGAGTGTGCAGACGGAAGTAGTAGGCCATTATTTTTGGTAACATAATGGTCGCTTCCAATACAGAGTCATTTCATTTTTAGAAATAAATAAAGTGGTTTATGTGCCGTACTGTGTAAAGCACTAGTTAGACACTCAAAGATACAACAAGTTGGAAATAATCTAATTACTAAAAGAGCCAAAAACTGCAACAAGCATCACATAGAGAAACAATACAAGGACTAACAAGACATGCACTAGGCAGAGACAAAAAACATTAACATGGTCAGAGGCAAAAGCCAAATAAGCAGACAAACCTAAAATGACATATTAGAGGGCAAAACTAACAAGGATAATCAGGGAAACAGGCAGAGACTGGTAACAGGCTTAGATAAACACCACAATATAAAGTCCACTTGATATGCAGCTATAGCGGGTTGGCAATACTTTGCAAAGTTACCGACAGACTGAAGGGGTATTTCTGCAATCAGGTGATACTGGTACTCAGGGGATGATGACAAGCATCAAAACTGTTCATGATTAGCTGACAGCCGTTACTTTTTTCAGTAACGAGTAATCTAACTAATTACTCTGACTGTAACTATAACGCCATTACCATTTCCGACACCCCGTTACTGCACGTTACTTTAGCAGCTGAATGAACTTTTTTTTTTAACTTTGCGCATACAGACAACGGCGCAAGTGTGTGTGTGTGTGTGTGTGTGTGTGTGCGAGTCACAAGGGAGGGGAGGATGAGACCAGGACTTCTCTAAGGGTCTGCAGGCTCATCCTCAGAGGGAGACAGTATTCTGTAGTGAGCACTACAGAAACTAGTAACGCAATAGGTACTTTTAATGGTAACTAGTTATTTTTATAGTGGAGTAACTCAGTTACTAACTCAGTTACTTTTTTGGAGAAGTAACTAGTAACTATAACTAATTACTTTTTCAAAGTAACGTGCCCAACACTGTTAGCTGATGATGTGCTAGTCCTCCACAAGAGCAGGTTTCTAAAACATGTAATCAGTGAAATCAGTGGACACATGTGGGAGGCCCAAAACTTTGACTTTGAATAAATGTACAGTGAACGTGTACAGTACTTTTCACTGACATTAGATAAAATGCCCTTAAAATGATATCTAGATCAATTTCTATATAATTAAGATCAGATTCATTCAGTAAATTCCTTCAGATTAGAGCTGAAATTAAGGGTCTTTCCCCATTTGGATCAGTTTGTCTCATTGTGAATATAATGTAGAGCACTCAGGAGTCTGCTATAGAAACACTGCCTCTGCTTTCAAAGTTTGGAGTGAAGAAGCGTTAGCCTATTAAAGCTCTCTGCGAGCTTTCAGAACTGTCTAGAAAGCAAATCATACACTGTAAATAGTCTTTCCAGCTCAACAGGCAGATAATTAATGGATGGGGAAACAACATGTCTGGAAGCAATCGGCATGGCTTTTGATCATCATGTGAAAAGCAAACACTCATGCAAATTCAATACAGCAGTGCAGGTTTTGCAATTTGCTTTATTTGGAGTGATGATCGGAATTCATAACCTAAGTGCAATTTATGCGGCGATAAACACTTCAGCAGATGAAAAAGACTCTGCATATCTTAACTTTCCCCTGCATTGCCTCAGATCCTCCAAAAATATTCCAAACTGTCTGCGCTCCTGCTGTCTTTATTTACAAAGAAACCAGCTTAACAAGGCATGGCGGTGACTTACAAAGGGTTAGGCTCATCCCAGGCCACTGCAGGTCTGCCTTTATAAGGAGCCGCAACGGCTGAGCATTGCAGGAATTCATTGAGTGGCACTGAGTGGCTGATTACGTTAATAAGACACCGGCGGTTTATTTAATTAATTGCATTGTTGAATTAATTCATGAATTTTAAATGTATAATTACAATAGACAATTCTCCTGTCAACCAATATGGACTGATAAAAGTGGGCTTCTGGTTGCTAGGCAACATAATGGTCAAAATGATTCCAAGACAGCACAGTTGTTTGTAACATCTTTCCAGATTAATGCAGAATTCAGCTGAAGTGTACTAAGCATTATTATTCTATAGTGCACTAAAGTGTGATTGTAGCCACACTATTAATCAGTATATTTAAAGAGTAATACAATGGAACAACTTTTTGTACTTGTACTTTAGTAATTAACTGTACTAAAATAGAACTATTTTAAATATACTCAAGTAGCATTTAAACATAGTAATTCATGTATGTAACCCCATATTTTAAATATGCTTACAGTAAAATGGCAATACATTTAATGAGTGTTACAACTGTATCACTATTATACATAGAGTATATTAGGAATGTACTAAGAGTTGATGTTTAATATATTTACATTAGAGTACAAATATGCTTCAGATATGTTCTTTTGTAGGTAGCACACTTCTAGTATACTTCATTGGGTATAAAAAACATATTTTAATATACTCTAAAAATACTGTATATTAACTGTAAATTTACTTTAGTTTACTTTCTAAAAAGTTACATAATACATTGTCTTTTAACTGAATTAGTGTAAGAGTTGTTTTTAACTCACTTTGCTAAAAATGTACAAAAGTATGTTTGGAAATAGTATTTTAGAAGTATTTTAGAAGCATATAGAATTACATTAAACTAAAAGTACTTTATTAGTCTATTTTTTTATAATACACTATATTCTACTTTTTAAAAAGTATGATCAAAGTTTACTTTCAAACATTTGATAAAAGAATAATATTATTGTACAGCTATTATTGGAGTGGTTGGCCATTCTCAGTACTGCAGTGGTTCTGGCATGTGTCAGTGTGTTAGTGTGAGTTGTGCTGGCACAGCAGATGAGATAATGCAGTGCTGCTGGAGTTTTTAAACACCTCGGTGCCACTATGGTCCACCAACCAGAAAAATGCAGACAACATTTGTAGAAGAGTTGTAGAAGCCAAATTGGCCTTCTTATGGCTGTAGTCAAAGCCATATATCTTCTTTTATTTAAATGCTTTATTTTAAATGTGTATTAGTTTTATGTTTGCACAGCAATAGATTTGTTCTAATGCTTTGGCTTTGAACTATGTAAAACGTCAGGTGATAGACCATGTTATATGCTTGTAATTGGGGGGTACTTGCTGTTTAGCAAGGGTGTCGCACGGTTTTCTGACCGTGTCATTGTGCCATGGACTGAATTAGGAAAGTGGACATAAGAGGAACATCTGTATCTTTAAACTTGGATTTACTTTGTTTACGGAAAATCAAGGAAAAAAATATGGATTCAGGAGACAGGCTACAGCTGGAAATATGCGTCAGTAATGCGGCTCTTTTTACTTTCAGTTTCGGAAACCCACTACAAGCATCCTGTGGGCAGCGTCCCATGACAACTGATGAAGGACTAGAGGATGTCCGACTCAAACTGTCCAAAAACAGATGAGCTTCTCTTACTGACTTTACATCTACAAGGTTGAGCAGCTATGTAGGAGTGTCTTATAGAGTGGACAGTGAATGCACACAGCGTTTAAAAACTCGAGCAGCATGATGGGCTCCACTATGATCAGGAGATCGCCGGTTCGAATCCTATTCATGTAGCTTGCCATCGGCTAGCAGAGCTGTAAGAGAGCACAATCTCTTACAGTGTAGACGGCGGTCTCTCCGCTCGTCAGGCGCCTGTGAGCTGATGTATCGGAACCGAGTCGCTGCGCTTTCCTTACCATGCTCTGTGATGCTACTCTGCAATGCTGCATCAGCAGTGGTTCAAAAAGAGGCGGTGGCTGACTTCACATGTATCAGAGGAGGCAAAAAAAAATACAGTCTGTAATTATAGAACTACAAAATGCTCCTATATATGCACTGGTTTGGTATTTGGCATTTTAGTGCTTAGTTTAGACACACGATGCCCCAATACTCAATGATGGGTTTGAAACTTTGGTTTTGGATGCTTCTACTGTCGGACCCATGAGCAAGTCTCTTAACCCTCACCGCTGCCTGGGGCACTGCAGCAGTGGCTGCCCACCAGTACGGAATGTGTGGTTACTAATGGTCACTGTATGTATGTGTGTAGTAAGCCTGCACAATTTTTGAATTTTTTTTGGCTAAGTCAATACCAATTACTCAAAACCCAAGGAAAACAGCAAAACAACAGTAATTGACCCTTTAATCAGGCATTTAAATTGCTTTTTTTTTAAGGTAAATAGGAGCGTTTTTTCTGGGATTAAAAGCATGAATTCGGCTGTAACTGGAAATATCTGCACAAAACTGTGCTGGACTGAGCTGTGCTGTGCACAGCTGTCAACACGTGCGCTTACAAGCATGTGCCCAACCATATCGATATCATATGATATCGCGTGTCCTGCGATGTGACTATTGCACTGATGCTTAAATGGTATATCGTGCAGCCCTAGTGTGTATGTTTACTGGAGTGTACATGTGTGTTAAATGTACGGATGGATAAAAGGCAGAGGGGAAAAAGAAGAAGAAGAAGAAAAAGAAAAAAAAGGAAGGGTGCATCCTCATTCTGTGCAATTACTTTGTGCGAACAGAACCTGACATTCTGCAAATCTCACTTTACTATATCTTTGTGATTAAATGACTGATTCATTCCCCCTATTTTCGGATCAGTCCAGGCAATGAAGTCACCTGAAAATTGCATTTAGCAGAACACTAATAAAAGTCATTTTCTGGAAACATCTTGGAAAAATGAGAAAATTGAGACCTGATATGCCATAATTTCCTGTCTATAATGCTTCATTAAACCTACTGAACCATGTGTTACAGAAAACAGAGAAGTTCATGAGTATTTTACTGAAAATAATATGACACTACTTTAAGTTAGTGCACCTTAGTTAGTGCTGAGCTCAGGTCTGTATAATTATATCCAATAGGCATGCTTTAGTTAGAAAGCTGCAGCTCTTTCTTCCTCCAGAGACTTCCAGAGGACAGTGAAACACTTGGCACAACTCTGTAGTTTTATGTTTAATTAATTATGTTTAATCGACTGGCCGACATATTGGCCAATACTATCACCACAGATATATCAATATCTGCAAAGCACAGTAAACTTGTGGCACATCTTACATCATCTTATATTACAGTATAATGAGCATCTAAGCGGCAAAAATAATAATAATAATAATAATTTTTGATGAGTGAAACTTTTGGTGCCTCACAGACAGCAATAGCAGCAATTGAACTTAAAGCATCGATAAAAAAATAAGAACATGTAGAAAGTATCTAACCTATATTGTGCTGATGCAGGTTATGAAACAAAAAAATGTAAATGCTTTCAAATAAGAAAAAGGAAAAAAAAAAGTAATTTGAGGTACTTTTGAAATTTAACATTAGAATATTAAATTGAATTGAAAAGAATCTCCAGTTCCGATAGTTTAATATGTATGTTTAAATTATATATAAATAAAGTAAATAAGCTGGTTAGTGATGCTAAATTACCCAGCTATAGTTAACAAACCCTTCTGAAGCTCAGTGATGACCTGTTTAGGAGAAACACAGCCAGCACAATCTTTGTTCTATACCTGACAATCCATAGTATGGAAATTGGAATTGGAAATTGGTTTCAACTCAGCATGTTTCCTTAATTTCTGATGAAACATTGTGATCATGGTATGAGTTACTACAGAAACTATAATCCTTAAACGGTCCCTAAAAGGTGTCCTTCTGCTAAAATCCACTTTTTCTTGATATGAACAGTGTGACTTTTGAATCTGGTGCGCCTTATAGTGCAGAAAAAAAATTGGTAGTATCAGTCAAAAGCTTGAACACACCTTAAATTCAGTGTTTATTTATTTATTTTTAGTTTTTTTTTTCATTATATTAAAATGTGTCAATCCAAACAATGAATAAAAACATATGGAACTATTTAGTAAAAAAAAAAATCTGAAAACATTCAAGAACTGAGGAAAGTATCCTGTAGTGCATGTGCAAAAACTATCAAAAAGTTCTGATGAAACTGGCCCTCATCAAGATTAGCCAAGGAAAGGAAGACAAAGAGTTACCTCTGTTGCACAGGATACGTTCATCAGAGATACCAGCCTTAGAAACCGCAAGTCAACAGCACCTCAGCACCTTTTTACCAAGTTTACAACATGGTTTCTAGTCTGGATTACTAAGAAAAAAATAAAAACATTGAATAAGAAAGGCATGTACAAAACTTTAGACTGGCCCTGTATCTATTGGGATCCAGCAACCACATTATAGAATGCGTGGACAGTTGTAACACATGGGCAGAAGAGATTGACCCACTGTGAGTGAAAGAATAACTTGTTCAGAGAGGAACACACATGGCCATCAGCTTCTGCAGCTTCACACATGGCCTCCAGAGCAGTCAATCCTTGTGAGTACAGAGTGGATTGGATTTCTGCTGCTGTAGACTGAGTCCTGTAAGCTGACAATCATTGTATCTAATCCATGTGCTACATGCTCAAGGCAAAAGTGTGTTTGACCATATGGAGAATGGTGTTTCCATCTCTCACTCTCTCTCTCTCTGGTTCGATTTCGCCGAAGCAGCTGGGGCCACGGGCTCTGATTGATAACATTTTGCCTGTTCTCGACAGGGGACTGCTTGGGGACAATCATGTCTCAAATTGGCTAAAATGGGCAGTGTTTATGCACGGGCATGCCAAGGGAGGAGCGGGACTATGCTGTGGGCTCTCAGCACACACACAGCCAGTCTGTGCGAGAGAGAGAGAGAGAGAGAGAGAGAGAGAGAGAGAGAGAGAGAGAGAAGAGGCCAGTCTGGACGGTCTGGAGCTGAAGTTTGCAGCAAACCATCTGATCAACCATCACCATCCATTCTCAATACCAACGTTGGTATTGAGCAATACTCATGTAAAAAGGTCAATACTCAGTGCTCTTCTCGAGTCCACACGTCACAGTACGGAGAGAGAGAGACAGTGTTTTTTTGGGGGGGGGATATTTTTTACACTCTGTCTATTTAATAAAAAACAGAATTGCGTTAAAAGAAAGAAAGAAAGTTCCTTATTTTTTATTATTTTTCCTAAGAAAAATTCTATTTGAAAGGAGAAACAAAGAAATGAAGATCTAGAAAAGATGTCTAATGAGGGGATAATTTTTATTTTATTTTTGTATTAGGGTTTCTCCTTTTCTACCTTAAAAAATAATAAAAAAAATTCTAATGTTAAGGCAAATTTTGTTTTGTTACTTTTCTATTGTTTCTAAACAAAAATGTTGATTGTGATTAATAAATTAATTTGTTGCCACGTACAATGTTTGGCAAAATTCTATCCTAGGTCTTTTGGATCCTTTTGGATCTATGAAGGTTAAATATTAAAAAGCATCAATATCGGTATTAATATCGGCAATACTGGCCCTGCATTTACTTGGTATCGGATCGATACCAAAATTCCCAGTATCGCCCACCTCTAGGTTTTGGAGGCTCTCCACAATTCTTCCATCAATTCTTCAGAGTTAAAATTATAAATTGATTTCTTCAAAGGTGTCAAAAGTATTTACATTCATTACTCAGGTAGAAGTATAGATACTTGGGTTTTAAAAATACTTCTGTAGAAATGTAAGTATCAACTCAAGACAACTACTTAAAGTATACAGATAAAAGTAATTTGAAGGGAAAAAAATGCCATTAAGGACAAAAGCTTAGGCCCGAGCCACGGGGTCCTATAGTATACTATCCCCCTCCCCAAAATACATTTTTCAAAAAGCTATAATGACTATAATGTTATTATAGTTCAAATGTTAAGGTTGATAAATGTGGGATACGTTAGGCTCACTGTTTCAGCCGCATATATACCAACTAAAAAAAAATGCATTTTAGCACAATGCAAATATATTAAAGAAACTTGGTTCAGACATTTTGCTCAAGGTTTTTTTTGTGTCTCTGCCACAGATACTACAAAAAAGATGCCTCGAAAGCTAGCTTTGTAAATGTCTGGCAGAAAAAAAAATTGTGAAACCTTTTACACCGTTTGCAGAGTTTTTTTTTTTTGGGGGGGGGGGCAAGAAAAACACTTTGTAATGACAGAAAGAACAAGATCAAATACTTGACAAGGAATGTGTATGGGGAAGGGGTTTATATACTAAATCAAATAGGTGTGATCAATATTTCGGTGATGGTGATCTGGGAGGTTTTATCTGATTTGTTATGTAATAAGGTGAGTGCTGTCAGAGTGTGGTGCATTCTGGGCAATGAAGTCCGCAGATAGAGGATCAATGGTAAACAGATGCATGAGGAACAAGAGTACCTTCTGCACAGTGTGTGATATGTGCCAAAATACAGATGAAATCGACACAGAAAATGGAGAAAAGGCTCTATCTTTAAAAATGTTTAGTTTAATGAAATGATTTTATGTAACAAGCCTGATGAATCTATAAAAAGATGAGTTGCTTGATTAAATAAAACAATTGCTGCCACATTTCCATTAGAACTGGTCAATTTTCACATACACTATATACTGTAGATTACCAATCAAAAGGAAGAAATGACTTTCAAAACATTTGAAAACAATATCATAAATTTAATGACAAACCAAACCGATTTGTTTTACAAATATTTATTTTTGAAATATCTCCTCTTATTTGCATGGTGATCAGGCATTTTTTTCCCCATCACTTTTCCCTTTTTGTGCATAAGTAAATATAACATTGGTTCTTTACATTGTGTGCAAACTTCATTATGAATAGCTTAATACAAACTGTCCCAAACAACCTGTAAATAAATCTTTTCCACTGGCAAACAATCAAATCAGTGTTTTGTGTTTATTTTTGCATCACACAGACAATATGTACTGAATTTATCTTTAAAATACATCCTAAAGACTGTTTGAAAAGCCTCCCAGGAGGCTCCAAATGAAGCTGCATGAGAGGACACTTTTATTTTATGCCACCAGCTATTCATTCTGCTTTTCCTGCTGTGTTTGTTTTGTTGGTTAGATGTAGAAGAGGCGTTAAATAATGATGCTATTGTGAGACTGCATTTCTGCATAATCACATTAATTTTCTTGTCAAAAGCTATTCTACTTAGGTTTCTCTACAATATTTCATGTTCCAACAAAGCTGCGGTCAGGTGTACTAGTTAATTGTGAACTTTTATTAAAGAGCACAATTGAAAGTATCCTTTGTCTCTGCATGACTGTATGGTATTCCAGCTATACAGTACACTTCCACATCTGGACTCGGTGCATGCTGGTCGCCTCCATAATAAATCCAACAACATCACTAAAGATCCCGCCCACCCTGGACACATTATATTATATTATTATTACTTTTATATGGTTTTAAAAACTTGTTGACTGTTTTATGGATATATGTTGTGTTGCACTGTCATTAAGGTACCACTTAAAATTTCATTGTATTATATGCAATGTTCAATGACAATAAAGCTCCTTTCTATTTAATTTGACTTAATATAATAATATAAAAATAACAATTACTTATTATGAATAAAAAGACAAGCTGCTTACTGCTAAGATTTAGTATTTTCGTATGATTAATAATTTACAGTGGTGCCTGGAAGTTTATTACTTCATATAGTTTATATAGCATATGCAGGAATATAAAATCTGGGTTTACAATATTTTGAACAGCACTGTATATAAAGCCCCATTATTTCTGTTATGCAATGTAATGTAAATACAGAACTGAGGAATAAAAGCGGAATTCAAATATAAATACTGAATCACACAGAATCAGACAATGAGTTGATTGAGATCTAAGGTCTCAAGTGAACTACAGCCATAATCCACATATCGTCGCAAACCACAGAACCCACTGTTAGCATCGCTAGACTAATCTGTCTTTTTTTTTTTTTTTTTGCTTCAAACTAAAATGCCTAGGACAGATAATGTAAATGAAAAGATGTATACAAAATAATAAAGAGCATATATATACATATATATATATATATATATTTTTTTTTTTTTTCTTTTAAGCCTAGTAAACTTTTGATCG
This sequence comes from Astyanax mexicanus, assembly GCF_023375975.1. Classification (NCBI taxonomy): domain Eukaryota; kingdom Metazoa; phylum Chordata; class Actinopteri; order Characiformes; family Acestrorhamphidae; genus Astyanax; species Astyanax mexicanus. Next base: position 34,718,142 of record NC_064409.1, on the reverse strand, counting down.
AAATACGGTCAAATACTACAGTAACTATTTAAGATATATTTGTATAGTCTAGCATCTCCTAAAAATAATCTCTGGTATGTGTAACTGTCTTTTATAAACTGTTTTGTAATTTTTATCACTTTTTTATCATCATGTAATTTCATCTGTTATTGACTTAGCTTTTGAGTTTATACCAGTTATTCATTCATTCATTTGCTCCTTAACTAAAATGTATATGAATTGTACAGTTTAAAATATGTTGATGATAAATGCAGTGAATGAAAAAAAAAAAAAAACAGCAGAAAATTAAACAGAATTGGCCCAAAAAATATATAATCAAAATATCTAAAACATTTGTATAGGGCCCTATGTATAGTGCTGCAACAAATATGAAATTATATAAAACATGGCTGACACACATTGCACTGGACAGCTGGTCTATCTTAAGAATAACTGTGTGCTGATACAGATGATAATAAACAGTGTTTAACAAAAGCCCCTTTTATCCACTCCACAAAGACCACCAGGCTTAGTTAGACGTTTATTAAGCTCTATATCCATGTTTTGTCACTGAGTCTTATCAATTTCCTAGGAAATATCCACTCTCCCTCCAACTGGCTGTAAATTATCAACCAACAGCATTTTACGAGTCTGGCCTTGTTCAGATCTCTGCACTTTTATTACTTTTATTTCTCTCTCTCTCCCTTTCTCTCTCTCTCTGTCTCTTTCTATTTATGCTCTGCATCTTCTGTCTCCTTTCTTTCTTCTCTCTCTCATTCCTTTTTCTTTATGCCTTGATTTTTCTTGTTCTCTCTCTGCTCTCTTTTCACTCTGGCATTATAGCTGAGAGCGTCTCTGGGCAACAATGCAGGATGCTGTGATCCCTATCTGTGAAGGAAAAGAGGTTAATAATGTCTTTGAGAAAAGGCACTGGCAGCACAGCCTTTGATTTTTATCTCAGGGAGGGCAGATTTTAAATGGCGCTCCAGTTCCAAACACTGGTGTCGGTCTAGCAGCACACATCTAATCACAAAACTGCAGAAACAGAGCGTTCCATTACTCTGCAGCTCTTTTTTAATCAGGCAAACAGCGAAAAAAATATTAAACATTTAATATTTTGTAAAATTGTTTACTGCATATATATTTCTGTTAATTTCACAGTTTCCATACAATTAACAGACAATTATTTCATTCCTTAAATAACAACTGTGTTCAGTTCTGTAAAACTGTGCATTCCTTCTGTAAAAAGTAAAATGTTCATTCATCTCTAAAAACGTCACTAAGTTGGTAAGATTAGCCAATTTGTTTTGTATATTTCTATGTTTTCTGTTTTAATAAACTCTAACTCTACCAGCAGTCTCTTAAGCAGAAAAATAGACTGTCTGTTTTTGGTGTAATGTTTGATTATATTATATATTTCTCTATTCTCTATTCCAAAAAAATGTGACAATAACTTGTGACTTTTGTCATTTGAATTGGGTTTAAACTGCTGATATCCTGAAAACAGTAAATAAAAAAAATAGTGCTGTCTAAGAAGAACTTCACACAGAATTTCTTGATTTCTCAACTTGGGATTTTATTGTATTTATGGTGTCCTGTTGTGTTTTGTAGAGTATTTAACAAAACAACACATACTGTACATGTACAGATTAAGAGACCACTTAAAAAATTATCAGATTGTTTGAGTAAAATGAACATTTTTTGTTTCATTCTATAAACGACTGACAACATTTCTCCCAAATTCTAAGTAAAAATCATTTTAAATGTCATTTTGAGCATTTAGTTGCAGAAAATGAAAAATGCTCAAAAAAAAAAAAAAAAAAAGACATTATACTTTCAGACCTCAAATAATGCAGAAAACAACAAGTTCATATGCATTTGAAATCAATGTAATACTCAGGACGTTTAGAGTTTAGAAATCAATATATAGTGGAATAACCCTTATTTTTAACTACAGCTTTAAGGCATTATGAAATGCTCTCCGCCAGTCTTTCACACTGCTTTTGGGTGACCTTATGCCACTCCTGACTCAAATATTCAAGTAGTTTGGCTTTATTTGATGGCTTATGACCATCCATCCTTCTCTTGATTACATTCCAGAGGTTTTCAATGGGGTCCAGGGTCAGGGTCTTGATCTGGTGGTCCTTCATCCACACATTGATTGATCTAGCTGTGTGGCTTAGAGCATTGTCCTGCTGGGATAAAAACTGTCCTCAGGGTTGGTGAACATTTCCAAAGCAGAAGGAAGCGAGTTTTCTTCCAGGATAATGATGTATGTGTTTTGAATCATGCATCCTTCACAAAGATGATCCACCCAATCCCAGCCTTGCTGAAGCATCTCCAGATCATCACTTATCCTCTACCAAGACACTGTGGCTTGTAAGCCTTTCCAGGTCACCATCTAGCCATTTGTTACAAGATTGAGGTCCATGTCTCTTTAAAAGAGATGCAGGTGAAAGCATACTATTTTTGTTTGGATCAGCTTGTCAGATGCCAGTTAAGTCCTCCCCTTGTTTTTTTTTTTTGTTTTTTTTTTCAATGCTAGCTACATTTATTTTTGAGTGATAACAGCTGTTAATAAACACAAATGATGTGCTGGGAACCTCGACTTGGACTCCTGTGACTCATTTTAAAATAAAATGAGAAGAAAGTAAAGTCTTGAGGCCTGGGTCTCCTTTGATCTCATTGATTTAGAGCTTTTTTTCTATACTTACATGACTTGAGCCCTGCCTCTTGGAGACATCATCATTTTTGTAGGTTTATAGTTAATATACAGACTTGAATCTCATTGAAAACCTATGGAATGTAATCAAGAGGAAGATGGATGGTCACAAACCATCAAACAAAGCTGAACTGCTTGAATTTTTGGAGTGGCATAAGTTCACCCAAAAGCAATGTGAAAGACTGGTGGAGAGCAAGCCAAGACACACCAAAGCTATGATTAAAAATCAGGGTTATTCTAGCAGATACTGATTTCTGAACTCTTGAAACGTTTGTATTGTTGTTTCTAAATGAATATGAACTTGTTTTCTTTGCATTGTTAGATTTCAGATGCCTGAAAGCACTGCTTCTTTCTGGTCATATTGAACATTTTTAAATTTCTGGAAAAAAAAAACATTAAATGACTTTTTTTTGGAATTTGGAAAAAAAAATGTCAGTAGTTTATCGAATAAAACAGCCATTTTTATTCTACTCAAACTTACCTAATTAATACTGACTGAATAATTATTTTTTACAGATGTGTTTTTTTTAGAGTTGCAAACATTTTGTACTGTTCAGGATGACCTTGTGCTGTTTTAAAGATACATATACATTTACATATTTTATTTTATTATTTTAAAAACTTTGATATATTGCCATGACAGTTAGGATAGCTTAAGCTTTACCTCAGCTAAATATGGAAATAACATGAGGAATACCAAAATAAATTAACAACATTAATTTCTGAACATAGTGCAAGATGAAAATAAAACATTGTAAAGGTTGTGGTGTCACTGACGTCAAAAGTTACTTTCTTAAAGGGGCTTTTATCCCAAGAAAAACCCACCAACACGTCAAGGAAATCTATATTTGTAACAATGATGTGTTGATTCAGAGTAAATCGTGAAAAATGCATAGTTACATAGTGTTTATATACAATGTAACTATTTATGCTGCAGACGCAAAAGCACATTATATTGATAATGACCCGACACTCAGTTCTTTACATTGAAAGATGGTTCCATTCAAATGGAATGTAAACAAAACACTTTTGTTCCAACCAATCATCCTTCTGTTTACAACATATCTGAAATTTAAAGGAAGCAGCTTATTACCCGCCCACCAGCTTTGTAGTGAATGAAAGAGAAAGGTGACCACTCTTTTCTGAAAGCACAGGCTACTCTTATGAATAAATATGATAATAAATAATGATGGTTCCTGCCTCTGGCTCTCTGTGTGCTTGTAACAAGGCAATAAAAAACATTATGACAATGCTGTGTATTGTTATCAGCTGAGACATGCATTTAAAATTGTTATTGCTCGTATTATCATTCATTTAATGGCTTATATCGTCACAGCGTACTGCCATCTTCAATGTACTGTGTTTAAGTAGCCTGACAATAATGCACCTTTCAGCATCTGAACTAGGGACCGTTTGTCTTTTTTAAGCGATGAACGAAAGTAGGTTACGTGTTACATAAAAAGGGTGGGGCCTGAACCCTTTGAGCTCTCTGAAGCCCCTCCTCCTCCTCCTCCTCCTCCTCCTCACCACACTTGTACTCCAATGTTGGTAATGATGCCTGCAGTAAACAGCTGAAAAGGCTCAGCATGCTACAAAACCCCCTCTGGCCCTCTAGGTCTCGTTTAAGCAATGGGCCAGAAGTAATCTCTTTAAAAACTCACATTAAGCACACTGCCTGGCTTTTGTTTCCAAAGCAAATGGAGCTTGTGTCTGTCGCCAGTTTAGAACATTACAGTTATGGATTTGGAGAGAATGTGACTTCAGGGTTCCATAAATTTAGAGGACAAACTGACTGTGTTGTGAAAGGCTACAGTGCTGGGCAAAAGATGGGGACTTATGAAGGTGTTTCCATGTGTGTTTGGTATTGTGGATTTAACAATGAAGGTCCCTAATTTATCTATAGGTAAGCCGTCAAACATGCAGCTTGATTTATAGTGTGTCAGTGTGTCTTTGCTATCGGAACGACAGGAAAAGTATGCCTTGCGAGTCTCGAAGCACGTAAAAGGCATGTACAAATTATCTTCGCCATTCTCTAATTATACTTAAAACAACAAAATACAAAAACATAATACGAACAAATAAAACATGTAAATAACATTTTTTTTTATTGTGTCTAATAAGGGGATTGGCTGCAGATTTTAGTGCCAAAAGTCATACAGTGAAACAGGGGCGGTGTCATAATTGAACAGGTCTTGATGCGAACATACACAGATGCAAATCAAAGAATACTTTATTAAATAAAGTATAAGACAAAAGGATGGTCAGACAAAGCAAGATCAATAACAGTAAACAGCGGCAACAAGAAAATAACATTATTAACCAGGGTTGATAAACATTCCTTGGCAGGTCAGACACGACAAGACAAGGTTAAAAAGTCAATTCATCAGCACTGACTTTTTTTTAGGGCTAAACCATGTGGCTAGAACTCAGGTGATCTACTTCCTGGAAGTATCATGTGTTGTGTCATGTGATCAAGAATGGGTATAATGTCGGTGTGTGATGCATCCTGGGCAATATAGTTTTGTGATTTTATTAAAACTATGATCAAGAATGGGGAAAGATATGCTGAGATCTTTATGCGCATGGAACAACACTATAGAAATGAAACTTGGATAAACAGTAAATTAAAGTAGCCAGTCTACAACTTCCTTAAACATGGATTACTGAAACCATGATCTGTGGTCTGACGAGACCAAGATAAACTGGTTTATAGCGCACTCAACTAGAAATGACCATCCGCCTGGAGGACTGCATCGGGCACTACAGCATTTTAGCCAGGATCCAATATCTTGGCACACCAGTCTTACATACATTTGCACACACAAACATAATACACAAATACACACATACCAGATCAATTTAAAGTGGCTAATTTGTTTATGAATATTCAATTTACCTGAAATCCATGTTTTTGGTCTGTGGAAGGAAACCGGAGTCCCCAGAGGAAGCCCACGCAGACACAGGGAGAACATGTAAACTCCACCCAGATAGAGACTTGAACCCAAGACCCCAAAGCTAGGAGAAGAACGTTCCAACCACTAAGCCACTGTGCGACCCACTAGCAGAGAAGGGCTTTTTAGTTCACTTCTACATTGAATACGTGCATTCATTTTCATTGGTCCATGTGCAGCTGGGTTATCAATGTAATGAGTATTGAAGATGAAGGTAAAATGATCCAGACCAGTGTTGGCTTACACTATAATGTTACACCATGCTAATGTGAACAAAAGCAGAACATTTGACTCAATATTGACTATCAAAATGATTTACATTTTTTTGTTTCAAAATCAGACTGCTACATAATGTTGGAGAATTGAATAAAGCAGAATTGGCAGAGTTGATTTAAATTTACAGTATTGGAGAAAAGCTAATTACGTTGCTTTGTGATAAAGTAGACTAATATGTTACAGTTTATATTCTAGCACACATTAAAGTACTGGCTCATGAATATATTACTTGTTACTCATGTTACTAGAATGTCTCTGACTTTGCAGAGAACCTTCAGATAGAAAATGGATCAGAAATGCTAACCAGCTGTTTTTTCCAGCTTATATGGGTAAAATGAAGTAATTACTTTTTTCTGAATTGAGGCAACATACTTTAGCCAGGTTTCCAACAGTGAGTACAGTGACTGGAATGTGGGGAAGGTTTTGAGGTCTGCTTCTAAATTACGTACACATCCAGTCACATTAGGACTGGGACTTCAGTATCAGAATCATGTTACACTGTGCTACAAGGTATGGACATTGTACTGCACTGGAGAATGACTGAGGAGGCGTGAATGTGGCGTAATATAAATTTGAATAAAATGTAATTTATGCAGCTGTTTTGAGCAGAGACTAATTGGTATTCTAACAATGTTCTCAGAAGAACCAGTGATGGTATAGTTACTTTGAAAAAGTAATCCGATTACTGATTACTGATTACTCCTTTAAAAAGTAACTTAGTTACTTTATGGATTACTTGATTTTAAAAGTAACTAAGTTACTTTACAAGTTACTTTATTATTTACTTTCAGCAGCTGCACACACCACCTCCCTCCGCGGCGCCGCCTTAACATCAAAACTATAACCAGTTTTGCCAATACTCCCTTTACTGGAAAATGCATTTTTAACAGCAACAATATATCTCTAGACATTTAAAGTTGAACTATTTCCTGAAAAAAAAAGTTTTTTAATAAAAATAAAAGACCATTTCTCTTGAATTAACTTAACATAAATTATTTTTTTTATAAAAAATAAAATATGGTCTTTCTTGATTTCACTTAACATAAATACTTGTTTTTATAAAAAAGAAAAATAAAGAAAGTCTTTCTTGACCTGAAATGTTTAACACTGTAAATCTGAACAGTGAACCTGTTGTTCACTGCAGGGCAGCAAAGAGTGGTTTTATAAAACAGAACCGTGTATATGATCTAGACCAGGGATCACATATATGCGGACCGGGTCCGGACCCAGACGTTGTCCAGTGCGGACCCAAACTAGTAAACTACTGAAAAGTATTTAATTTTGACAGCGTTCATTTAAAGCGTCAGAACTTTTCTTGTCTTTACGGTATACGCGCTCTGCGGCCCAAAATCTTCAAACGCTCTCCTCTGCCAATCAGATCTGTGCAGACCGCTGCCCTGGCTAGTGAATTGGGACACGGCCGGGAAAAAACGCCTTTATAAAGAGATGGGGAGCCCGAGAACTGGCGGAAAAATGAGAACAGGCGAAAATTAAAGACACGCCGAGCACGAGAGAGAGACGGGAGGATTGTAAAGGTGACGGGAAAGGGAGCGGTGTGTGTGTCTGTGTGTGAGTGTGAGGTGGAGAGAGAGAGAGTAACGCACAGTGACTTGGATAAGTAACTTTAATCTGATTACTGGATTGGAAATAGTAACGCGTTAGATTACTCGTTACTGAAAAAAAAGGGTCAGATTAGAGTAACGCGTTACTAAGTAACTGACATCACTGAGAAGAACGCAACATGATATTGTATTTTTGATTGATATGCACTACATTTCAGTACAGTCATATACATTAGCCCAACTTAATCACACCAGAGAACCATTTGTTTGTAGCTAGAAAGCAGAAGAGCCCATAAAGCATAATGAAAGTTTGTATGCATAATTTGTTTGACTGATTGATGAATTTATTTTTTGCATATCATTAGTCTTTTGCTCTGACGTTAAAAGCATGAGAGTTGCTATTTGCCATCTTTTTGTAGGTCACCTGTGGTTTCTGACTGACGTTCGACCATTCATTAGGTCACCCAAAAGCAGTGTGAAAGACTGGAGGAGAGAATGCCAAGACGCATAAAGGCTGTGATTAAAACTCAAAAGGGTTATTACTTGATAGCAATGGTCAAAGCCAGATCTGCACCAAGAGCTCTTAGAGCTTCCAGACAGAAACCAACAGAAAACCAACAGAAAACAGACATCCAGACTCTTCTCTGTGCTAGAGCACCAAGGTGGTGGAAATAACTTTCACTGGTTGTCAGAACAGCGAAGTCACTCACGCTCTTCAAACGTCGACTGAAGACACATCTTTTCAAAGAGTTCCTAAACTAATTAAAAAAAAAAAAAAAAAAGGTTCCTATGATTCTAAACATGTTCAAGCTCTGTGTATCTCTTGATCCTAGTCTACAAACTAGCTTTGGATATTTGACGTAACATCGAAGCACTGTTGTAAGTCGCTCTGGATAAGGACGTCTGCTAAATACCTTAAATGTAAATGTATTACACCAAATATTGATTTCTGAACTCTGCTGAGTTATTTATTATTATTTTTTTGTTTCAAAATGATTATTTACTTATTTTCTTTGCATTGTTTGATTTTCTAAAGATATTTTAAAATTTACGTGCCTACAGACTACAAGATGGTGCTACACTGCTCAATGTTGGTCTGCGGCACCAGAAAAAAAAGAGAAATGCTAAACCATGAAAAACCCCTGGGAAACCCTGACCCCTGAAAAAAACCTGAGAAACCCTGATCTATACCACTTGGTGCACTGCTGTTTATAGTCTTGCCCTAATAAATGTAAATACCATATGCTGTGAACTTATAAAATGATTTCATCACATTTTCTTTTTTTTTCTTCTTTATTTTAAAGGTTTAGAAATCTTCAAATGCTCAAATTGTAAATCAACTTTTGGTCTTCAGTAACTGTGAGGGATGAGGTTAAATGTTAAAGTTTTAGTATTAGGTTTAGGGTTGGTGAGTGGGGAGTGTCAGATATTAGCTATTTCAGGGGGTGTGACTTTTCGAGTAAAATGTATTCTGCAATTTGATGATCTTGTTTTTGTTTTGTATTTAATTTAATATAGGTTGAAAAGGCTTTACAAATCATCATATTCTGTTTTTATTTATGTTTTACACAACGTTTTAACTTTGTATTGGGGTTGTATTTTACCATTTACCATCTGTATCACATTTAACCCTTGTGTGGTGTTCATATTTTTGTTACTTGTTTACTTTGTTACTTGTATTTTGCTAAGTGCGGACCACGCCTAAAGAAGTAGAGAAAGAAGAAGGAAAAAGGGGAGGGAACTCAGGGAAATTTGGGCTGGAGTTCTGAACTGCGTGCTTGAAGAAGCGTGCAGTTATATCCCGCCCTTTTTATTTAATGAGAAATGGAAGAGTAGAAAAAGGGGGTTGTTGGGGAGGAGGTGGGTTGCGAACTTTCATCACGAGAGATAGTTAGTTAGGGGAGGTATTTATAGGACGGTTGATTGATACGGGGTAGAGTTAGAACGTAGAGTTCGGGCGTGGTCCTTCTCCCAAACTTTTGTTATTACATAACATAATTTAATTCAGCAAAATTAAGCAATTTTACATTAAAATGCTTTACACATGCTCGCTTCACCTAAATTGCAAGCAATATAAACAGCTTACATGGTTAATATTTGCCCTTTTCCTTTCTTATGTTACATTTCTTTCAAAAAGTGCTACTCTTTTTTTTTATTAGTTTTTTAATAAAATGTAAAAGAAAATGAATTAAACTCAAGATATGAGTAGAACATTTGTTTAGTTTCAAATTTACAAATTAAGCAATGTTTATTAGCCCTTGGCCAAACATTCTGTATGTAATATAAATGGTTGGGGGGGGGGGTGTACAGTGTGTGTTTATCGAAAATGTGTTTTGATATATGTTTTTCACAAAAAATGAGCCAATGCCAATGAGTTTGAGTTAGAAAAAATATATTTTTTTAGTATCATTTGATGAAAATTGAAAACGGGTCCCACAGACCCGAACACCACACAAGGGTTAAAACCGCGTGTGGTTTATACTTAGCTGTATTTATGTATCATATGTGCCATAAGTTGCAAATAAACTAGTGATTTCTTTTTTTGAAAGTTAGAAGCAGCAAATTGTTCCTTCCTCCATTATGAGTTAGGAAAAGAACGCAGTCAAAGCACTTTTAGTTGATGCAATGGCAGTCTTGTCTCATTACTGCTTGTAACGACAGCCTTGCATTTGTGTATGTGTGTGTGTGTGTGTGTGTGTATGTGTGTATGTGGGGTTTGTTTCCACTGGCCTGTGTGTTTAAGTGAAAGGGCAGCATGCATGTAGCTAATGTGTGTCACATAGCATCAGACTCATTAGCCTCTAGCTATCTCCTCATCAGCATGTCAGCATTCTCATCTCCACTCATCTCGAAACAGTTGATGGCCGTTTAGCCCCTGCAGGAGTTCCTCATATCAGCAGGTCAGCATTTCCATGCCCACTGACCCTGCGATGCTCAGGAACACACTCAATAAACCAAGGTGAGCTTCTTTAGCCTCAACCTGAGAACTTTACATTTTTTTTTTTTTAAATCAGGGTTTCTCTGTAAACCCTGATGTAATTTTTGTGGTATTGGCCTACAATACTATACTTTATCAGACATCCCAAGTCGCAAAAAATAATTTCATTGTTTTATTACTTTTATCAGACATGAATATACTGGAGTAGTCAGAGGTAAAGTGAGTTTTGATGGGAGCCATGATGCTCCTAAATGCATTCCGTCCAGGAGGAAAAAAACAAACAAAAAAAAACACTGCTCACCCTCACTAAAAACTGATTTGCAGAGAACAGGCCAATCAGAACCCTCTCTGTTTTGCATGCGCTTCATGAATATGCACACGAGGAGAGCGCCTTTTTCTTCCTCTTCCTCTCTTTCACACACGCGATTAGGTAAAAAAAAAAACATCTGTGTCTGGAGATTTTATCTGACATGAGGACATCAGGGACTCCTGCAACTTCCAGGAGACTTGGGAAATCTGCTATCCTATACTATACTATACTACACTATGGCTCTCATGTTTTAAAGTCAATATAGAAAATGTCCATTTGAAATTAAGGTTAAAGAAAAGAACGTAATCATTGAAAAGCCAAGGAAAAGGGCATTTAAAAGCTGAGAGACATTTTTAAACTTTAAAATTTGCTGTTTTTTTGTAAATTATCATATTATGTGTGTGTCGTTTGATAGCTCTGAGGAACTTGCATCATTGGTTGAGTGTAAAATCAATTCACTGACTGAGTCGGTTCACGAATCGAGTGCAAATTTGAATCAATGATTCAAAATATTGTTTACAAGCCCATGCATTAATATAACACTCTGACCTCATGTAAACACAACCACGGGGAAACTCAGAGACATCACATAGCTTATCTCAGACACTGGAATATACTTGGGACATTTCATGATTTTGGTACATTTCAGGGGTGGTCACTTTTGAAAATTTGATTTTCAATTTGACCAATTTTTGTCATGTATTTATTAAATACAGGTGATAGACTATCAACAAATTTTATTTGTCAAGCTCAGCTATCAAAGCAGTTTTTTTATTAGATTATGCAATATATTTGGTAACTTACAGTAACAGGGTTGCAAGTAACAGGGATGCAAATCTAGGCTAAGTTGTGGTTTACCCCAGGAACAGATGCTAACTGTAGAATGCCTGGTTCCAATTGGGCTAAACAAATGTGGTATTAGACTGTTTTGTATTGAAAGTATTGAGACTTTAAGGATCAGTGAAGTGAGGGTGGACTATTAAGTTATATCATTCTAATTTTTGCTATTTTTCTTTGGATAATCTTATGTGCCTATGTTGACAGAGACCTTTTCATATGTCTGAGTACAGCTCATATATTTTTCAGAATTACAATTCACTCTGTGCTAATTAGTAGGCCTATGCTTCCATTCCTTGCTAGCTTATTTTTTATTTATTCATATATTAATATATTATGGTTTCATTTGCACATTTGCAAGTCATGCTTTCTCACACACAGCACTGTGCTGTATTATATTATAAATGCTCTATACTGTACTGTATTGCTGTAGAAACTCACTTGTAACTGCCTTATCCATTTCTGCACACTTTTAGTTTACTACATAATTTAAAAACACCAACTGTCCCTTACGCTGTGTCAAAATTTCTTGATGAACGGACCAATAGAAGTTCTCCAAAATGACCTGAAAGAAAAAAAACAACAACTTTTTTTACATTGACTTCCATTGAAAGTAGTTTTTTTTTTCTCTCTCCTTTACAGTTGCCGCTTTGAAGGTCCTTGTTTTTCATTGGACGATTTCTACGATATGTAACGCCCTTTATATACTGTGTGTATAGTGGCTTGCAAAAGTATTCATAACCCTTGAACCTTTCCATATTTTCTCATCTTTCAACCACAAACTTAAATGTATTTTATTGAGATTTTCAGTGATAGACCAACACAAAGTGTGAAGTGGAACGAAAATGATTTTATCAAATAAAAATCTGAAAAGTGTGACGTGCAAAAGTATTCTAAATTTATTCTAAAATTCCTAAGTAAAATCCAGTGCAATCAACTGCCTTCAGAAGTCACCTGGGATATGTTTTTTTTTTTTAAATAAACTAACCCTGCTTTAAAGTTTTTCACAACTTTATCTCTGAACTGTCTGGTGAGGTCCCTGTGTCTTCATGATGCTGTTTGTTCACTAGTGTTTTCTAACAAACCACTGAGGCCTTCACAGAACAGCTGTATTAATACTGAGACTAAATTACACACAGCTGGACTCTTTTCACCAATGAAGTGACTTCTGAAGGCAGTTGATTGGACTGGATGTTCTGGCCTCCATTTTCAATCATTCCTTCAGCCAGAGCATTGTTCCCACCTGCTACAAGACCACAACCATCGTCCCCCTCCCCAAGAAGAGCCCCCCCACCTGCTTGAATGACTACAGGCCAGTAGCACTCACTCCGATCATTATGAAGTGCTTCGAGAGAGTGGTGCTGGCCCACATCCAGCACAGCATACCGGACACCCTGGACTCACTGCAGTATGCCTACTGTCATAACAGATCCACCTCAGACGCCATCTCTGCTGCCCTCCACTACTCCCTCTCACACCTGGAAAACAAAGACTCCTACATTAGGATGCTCTTTGTGGACTACAGCTCTGCCTTCAACACGGTCTTCCCCCACAAACTCACCCACAAGCTGTCCGCACTCAGCTTGCACCCCTCCCTCTGCGACTGGCTCCTGGATTTCCTGACTGGCAGGCCCCAGTCTGTAAGGATTGGCAACAGGACTTCAGCCAGCATCACCACCTACACCGGCACCCCACAGGGATGTGTCCTCAGCCCCATCCTTTACACACTGTTTACCCACGACTGTGTCGCGTCACACAAGGACAATATCATCCTGAAGTTCGCTGATGATACCGCGGTGATAGGACGCATCACTGGCGGAGATGAAGCGGCCTACAGGAGTGAGGTGACCAGGCTGGTGTTATGGTGCGAAGACAACAATCTCGCTCTCAACACGGTCAAGACAAAGGAGCTGATAGTGGACATGAGAAAGGGGAGGAGACCTCATCAGCCACTGTTCATCCAGGAACTTGAAGTGGAGAGAGTGAGCAGCTTCAAATACCTGGGCGTCCACATCAGTCAGGACCTCACATGGACAATAAACACAACGCAGCTGGTCAAAAAGGCTCAACAGCGGCTGTACTTTCTGAGGAGACTGAGGAAGTTTGGGATGTCTCCCAAGATCCTCAACAACTTCTACAGCTGTGTGATCGAGAGCCTCCTGACCAGCTGCATCACCGTGTGGTACAGCAGCACGACTGTGGCAGAGCGCAAACGTCTGCAGAGAGTGGTGAAGACTGCCGAGAAGATCATCAGGACTCCACTGCCCTCCCTGCAGAGCATCTACCACCACAGAGTCCACAGGAGAGCTGCATCCATCCTCAAAGACTCCACCCATCCCCAGCATGGACTGTTCACACTTCTGCCCTCAGGCCGGAGGTACAGAAGTGTAAAATGCAAGACCACCAGGTTAAAGAACAGTTTCTTCCCCACGGCCATCAGACTCTTGAACACACCAAAGGAATGACCCTGCCTTCAGACTCTAAACACACCTCAGGTATAACCCTGCGATCAGACTCTTGAACACAACTCAGGAATAACCCTGCACTTTACTTCAACATGTTTACATTGCAGCCGTCACTTTACTGTTAATCTTTTTTTAATATATATAGTTAATGTCCATAACTGCATTATTTCGCACTTGCACTTTTTTTATACATTTCTTTGCTTAAGTAACTTTTTTTTTATGTCTTTGACAATTAGTTTAATATTTATAACCTTATTGTATTTTTTTGCACTTTTTCTATCTTCTATTTGGCATTCTTGGTGAAGAGCAAAGAAAGAATTTAATTGTACACTGAAACCCGTTTCTGTACTGTACATATGACAATAAACTCTTTGAATCTTGAATTGAATCTTATCTTTGGTTTTCTGTACAAAACTACAGGAGTGGCAGCAAGCTTGTACTGACTAAGTCGTTTTTGATAAAGGAGTAAAATGGTTTTGGTGAATTTGAATTGAAAATTTAATTTGACACCATGGCTTTAGGTGGCAGTGTCTGCGCCACGTGTGTTCTGAAAATGCCTCAGTTGTATTTGTGTTTTCTCTGCACGGGCTATTGCTTTAATAAGCTGATGCTGCACTCGGCTTGGCGGGGGGGAGGAGGAGGCAGCTTGGAGGGAAAAATACACAGCATCTGTAGCAGATGCTTTTCCTCCTTTTTGGAGAGCATTTTGTGTGACATTTGTGAGAGCTTGTTTCTGCCCATCCCCTCTCCTTGCTCTTTAAATATTCATTCTGACATTGTTATTCCTCCCTTTAACTTCTGGGTAACTTTTTTTTTCTGTATATGAGTGTGTGTGAAAAAGAAGAGAGAGAGAGAGAGAGAGAAGGAGAGAGACAGACAGAGAGTGGAACCATTTTCCTTCCATCTTTTTTTTCACAATTTCTCTTTCTCCCGCCCCTCTGGAGCAGATCACTGGTGTTTTGGCTGTATCTGGGTCAGTTGAAGAGCACTACTTCCCTGCCCTTCCTAAACAAAGGGGCTGTGGCTATTCTTAGCTAACAGGCCTGTCCTCTTTTTGTTGTGTCTTGATATGAAAGCTCCAGATGGAAAACTCCCTATCACAGATGAATGAGACCAGTTTTTCAACATGAAAGCATTTTTACTATTTGTTGTGACACGTAAGGGACTGCTGTGCATGTTTTTTGCTTCCCTGTGCAAAGAAGTAAGGTATGAAATTGAACATCAGTTTAGCCGTCATGTAGCTTTTCCTTATAAGTTACAACATAGAGTAGTAATGCTTTATAGTCATATACATATACATATACAGTGCCCTCCATAATTATTGGCACCCCTGGTTAAGATGTGTTCTTTAGAGTTCTCATAAATTGAGTTTTGTTCAAAATAATATAGGACCACGATGGGAAAAAAAGTAAAGTCCAACCTTTAACTCAAGTGAATTTTAAGGGGGAAATAAAATCCCTGACTAAGAAATAATTATTCTTCATAAAATCACCTGTTCCACAATTATTGGCACCCCTAACAATTCTTAGGAAATAAATTTAATAAAAGTATTTCTGTCACTTCTACAGTAGTTTACGAAGTTGATCAGAGTATGTAGGAACATTTAATTAGTAATTCACAACTTCCTGTTTCCCTGGGGTATAAATATGACGTGACACAGAGGCCATTTATCTTCAACATGGGAAAGACAAAGGAACATACCATTCAAGTGAGGCAGATGTGTGTTGACCTTCACAAGTCAGGCAATGGCTACAAGAAAATCGCTACTCGCCTACACCTGTCCATATCTACTGTCAGAGGAATTATTAAGAAGTTTAAAACAACTGGAACAGTGGTAAACAAGCCTGGACGAGGACGCAAGTTTATTTTGCCACCACGCACAGTGAGGAGGATGATAAGAGAAATAAAAAGTTCTCCAAAGCTCACTGTTACAGAATTGCAACAAATGGTAGCTTCTTGGGGTCACAAAGTCTCCAAAACAACCATCAGGCGCTATCTACATGCCAACAAGCTGTTTGGGAGGCATGCACGGAAGAAACCATTTCTCACTCACAATCATAAACGCAAACGTTTGGAGTTTGCTAAGCGGTACTATGACTTCAACTGGGACCGTGTGCTTTGGTCAGATGAAACAAAGATAGAGCTTTTGGCAACAAATGCTCTAAGTGGGTCTGGCGTAACACAAGAGCTGAGTATGCAGAAAAGCACCTCATGCCCACTGTGAAATACGGCGGGGGATCAGTGATGCTGTGGGCCTGTTTCTCTTCTAAAGGCCCTGGGAACCTTGTTAGGGTGCATGGCATCATGAATGCTCTAAAATACCAGGACATTTTAAAACAAAATCTGGTGGCTTCTGCCCGAAAGCTGAAGATGGGTCGTCACTGGGTCTTTCAGCAAGATAATGACCCTAAACATGTGGCCAAATCTACACAGAAATGGTTCACCGCACACAGAATCAAGCTCCTCCCATGGCCATCTCAGTCCCCAGACCTCAACCCCATTGAAAACCTGTGGGGTGAGCTGAAGAGGAGAGTGCAGAGGAGAGGACCCAGGTCGTTGGATGATTTAGAGAGAATGTGCAAAGAGGAATGGTCAAAGATCCCTCTTTCTGTATTCTCCCATCTTGTGAAACATTACAGGAGAAGATTAGGTGCTGTTTTTTTGGCAAAAGGGGGTTGTACAAAGTATTAACATCAGGGGTGCTAATAATTGTGGCACACATGATTTGATGTTAAATAATTATTTCTTAATGTGGGATTTTTTTCCTACTGAATAAATTCACTTGAGTTAAAGGTTGTATTTTACTCTTTTTTCCATCGTGGTCCTATATTATTTTGAACAAAACTCAATTTATGAGAAGCTAAAGAACACATCTTAACCAGGGGTGCCAATAATTATGGAGGGCACTGTGTATATATATATATATATATATACAGTATAGACCAAAAGTTTGGAAACACCTTATTCAATGCGTTTTCTTTATTTTCATGACAATTTACATTGTAGATTCTCACTGAAGGCCAGTGTTGG
This sequence comes from Astyanax mexicanus, assembly GCF_023375975.1. Taxonomy (NCBI): domain Eukaryota; kingdom Metazoa; phylum Chordata; class Actinopteri; order Characiformes; family Acestrorhamphidae; genus Astyanax; species Astyanax mexicanus. The sequence goes on along the minus strand of NC_064409.1, from coordinate 34,701,072 downwards.
GAGTAACGGCGTTACTTTTTTTCAGTAACGAGTAATCTAACTAATTACTCTGACTGTAACTATAACGCCGTTACCATTTCCAACACCCCGTTACTGCACGTTACTTTAGCCGCTCTATGAACTTTTTTTTTTTACTTCGCTTTGCCCTGGTTAACCCCTCCTCTTTCCGGTGAACTTGAGCTTCTGGTCGCTGTGCCTGTAGGTTTAAGTGGTTTGGCGTGGTGAAGTGAGGCACAATTGTGACGATTTGCGTGCTCTTATTAATTCAGTGATTGCCGTGGACAGCCCAAGTTCCGAATTAAGGACGTTAGGCTCTTTTTAGCTGCTCCGGTTTTTGTGGTGCTGCTGCTTTCTCTTTTAGAGCTTAGATTCTCTGCCCGAACCCGACCTGACCCGAGGACCGACCTGAAATCGGGCTCCTATTTTTATTTTATATAAAGCTCTGGTGTGATAATCACAATGTTGCTAAGTAACCAATTATTATTGTTCACTAAAGCGAACGAAATAGCGAAAACTGAAAGTGAAAAAACATTTGTGTTAACTGAATCTAATAAAAACGGTAATTAAAAGGAAAAAACATAACTATCTCGAACTGTATTTTGTGTTTATAAAACTAACTAAAACGAACTGAAATTACTGATAGAATATCCTCATTTTCGTGTTTAATTTATTTATAAGCGCTGTTGTACAGCGGAGTTGTACAGCGGGAGGTGTTGTGCCGAGCGCGCGGCACCTCGTGGTCCTTTAGTTCTTGTGTAAAGCGCTCGCGCTAGCAAGCGCACCCTAAAAACTTACTGAACAGAAAAAATAAAAACAAAATAAAATTAAACTATAATAAAAATGAAAACTGTAATCACGTAGCTCTGGGCGCACGTAAACGCCTCCGCGTTTGACTTGCAGCACTGTGTGTAGCTGTTCTTAAAAATCATGTTAATTAAATAATAGTTCTATGCTTCTATGTTAGTGTTAATAAACATAATTCTGATCATATTTTGCTCATTCAATCAGCCCGAAAACAGACAGTTTATGGGGCGGTTCGGGTCGGGCTCATAATGACAGTTTATGGTTCGGGTTGGGTAGGGCTTGGGCAGAAAGTGCACGGGCTCCGGCTGGGTCGGGTCGGATTTTTTGGGCCCGATCTAAGCTCTATTCTCTTTTGGTGAAGCTGTTATATTAATACCATTTTAACGGGCATTAAATTGTTGTTTTTGTCCATTATTTTGTTTTATATATACATATTTCTTTTGAGTGTGGCTTGGTTTGCTTAATTTCATCCCCAGACGCGTTTTTCCGTTTTTTCCGCTTTTTTCAGTATTACAAGTTTTAGTAATTTTCTTTGGTTGTGTGGAGAATTTCGTTTAATTTTTTTGAAATTCATTAGATTATATTTTTGTCAACATTTTGGGTTTATTTCCGTTTGTTATTTTTCTAATAATAATAGTAAATGCATAATTGATTTCCTTTTTTTGACAGGCGAATAATAAAAAGTGTATAATAATAAAAAAACGCGATAGTTACTTTTACTGGTAACTAATTACTTTTATAGTGGAGTAACTCCGTTAGTAACTCAGTTACTTTTTTGGAGAAGTAACGAGTAACTATAACTAATTACTTTTTCAAAGTAACGTGCCCAACACTGCTGAAGGCATCAAAACTATGAATGAACATGTGGAGTCATGTACTTAACAAAAAAAGGTGAAAAAAAAACTGACTATGTTTTATATTCTAGTTTCTTTAAAATAGCCACCCTTTGCCACACTCTTGGCATTCTCTCAATGAGCTTCAAGTGGTAGTCACCTGAAATGGTTTTCCAACAGTCTTGAAGGAAGGAGTTCCCAGAGGTGTTTAGCACTTGTTGGCCCAGCTCACCTCAAACCATCTGGATTGGGTTCAGGTCCGGTGACTGTGGAGGCCAGGTCATCTGTCGCAGCACTCCATCACTCTCATTCTTGGTCAAACAGCCCTTACACAGCCTGGAGGTGAGTTTGGGGTCATTGTCCTGTTGAAAAAAATAGACGATCGTCCAACTAAACGCAAATCAGTGTGCCTTCAATTTTGAATAAATCCCCAACAGTGTCACCAGCAAAACACCCTCACACCATCATAGCCCCTCCTTCATGCCTCACAGTGGGAACCAGGCAAGTGGAATCCATCCGTTCACCTTTTCTGCGTCTCACAAAGACACGGCGGTTGGAACCAAAGATCTCAAATTTGGACTCATCAGACCAAAGCACAGATTTCCACTGGACTAATGTCCATTCCTTGTGTTTCTTGGCCCAAACAAATCTCTTCTGCTTGTTGCCTCTCCTTAGCAGTGGTTTCCTAGCAGCTATTTGACCATGAAGGCCTGATTTGCGCAGTCTCCTCTTCTCAGTTGTTCTAGAGATGGGTCTTCTGCTAGAACTCTGTGTGGTATTTAACTGGTTTCTGATCTGAGCTGCTGTTAACTTGCGATTTCTGAGGCTGGTGACTAGGGAAAATGAACTTGTCCTGAGAAGCAGAGGTGACTCTTGGTCTTCCTTTCCTGGGTCAGTCCTCATGTGTGTCAGTTTCATTGTAGTGCTTGATGGTTTTTGTGACTCCACTTGGGGACATATTTAAAGTTTTTACAATTTTCTGGAGTGACTGATCTTTATTTCTTAAAGTAATGATGGCCACTCGTTTTTTTCTTTAGTTAGCTGATTGGTTCTTGCCATAATAAGAATTTTAACAGTTGTCCAATAGGGCTGTCGGCTGTGTAGTAACCTGACTTTTGCACAAGACAACTGATGCTCCCAACCCCACTGATAAAGCAAGAAATTCCACTAATTAACTCTGATAAGGCACATCTGAAAACCATTTTAGGTGACTACTTCTTGAAGCTCATTGAGAGAATGATGCCAAGAGTGTGCAAAGCAGTAATCAGAGCAAAGAGTGACTATTTTGAAACATGTTTTCAGTTATTTCTCCTTTTTTTTGTTAAGTACATAAACTCCACATGTGTTCATTCATAGTTTTGATGCCTTCAGTGAGAATCTTCAATGTAAATGTAGTCATGAAAATAAAGAAAACGCATTAAAAAAGAGAAGGTGTGTCCATACCTTTGGGCTGTACTGTATATATAAACATATACAGTGATGGAAAAGTTGCAGGACACTTTTGTGTCAGTGAAAATAAATGAAAGGGAACAGGACCTATTGGAATACCGCAGCAAGTAATGGCTGAGGGGGCCTAACCTTTTGGGCTATGTTCGACACATGGACGCAATCTGGCAAGCAAGCATATTTTGTTTATGAATAAAAGGGTGTCCTACAGCTTTTGACTCACCTTGTACATACAGTAGCAGTCAAATATATTGTTATTTCATTATTTTAAAATGTTCTGCATTGTAGATGAATACTAAAGTCATCCAAACTATGAAGAAAAACATCTGGAATTACAAAAAAATAACAATTTGTGTAGAGTCACCTGGAATGACTTTCAGTTAACAGCTGTGCTGAACTTGTCAAGAGTTAATTATTTGAATTTCTTGCCTCTTAATATGTTTGTCACATTCTTTTTCGTTTTTTTGCATCTCTGTGATCTGTCCCTGTGATACAGGAGAGTTGACGTGTAGCCGTGGTTTTAAGTTTTTTGGATACAATCCGGGTTAGCACCCGAACATCCCTTTCAGACAGCTTCCTCTTACAGCGTCCACAGTTAATCCTGTTGGATGTGGTTGGTCCTTTTTGGTGGTATGCTGACATTACCCTGGATACCGTGGCTCTTGATTCATCACAAAGACTTGCTGTCTTGGTCACAGATGCGCCAGCAAGACGTGCACCGACAATTTGTCCTCTTTTGAACTCTGGTATGTCACCCATAATGTTGTGTGCATTGCTATATTTTGACCCTGCTAATTGAACTTTCACACTCTGCTCTTACTGGTGCAATGTGCAATTAATGAAGATTGGCCACCAGGCTGTTCCAATTTAGCCATGAAACCTCCCACACTAAAATGACAGGTGTTTCAGCTTCATTGTCCCACCCAGAGTTGCCAGCTTCAGAAACTGCAAGTTAACAACACCCTACATAAAAGCCACCTAAATGCTTCCAGCCTTCAATACCATTAGTTCACATTAGTTAAAGCACTATTATTCATTATATGAGCTAGTCTACTTTCTTTTTTGACACCTTGAAGCTAAGAAACACGGGCTAATGTTAGGTTTCTGTTAATCAGAGACAGAAATCTGCTACTTCTTAGGAGATAAACAGAGTCAGTAAAGACCTGTGCTTGAGCCACTTGATTTTTTCCTGTCTATTAGCATCATCCACCCTCTGGCGAAAAACTCTGCAAAGCACCTTTAGCCAAGGATGAAGCTGTCTGATTGATTGTCCTTATCTGTGCCACTTTTCTTTTTAGCCACTTTCTCTCACAGCCCGATCACTTCGGCGTGCTTGATAGACTTTGTGTACCGTCAATGTTTTTTAGTCAGAGATTAATTTCAGTGTGGATATTGAGGTGCTGGGAAGCAGTGGGAAATCAGATAACGTTTATAAAGCTACACTTGACCTCGAGAAAGAGGGAGAGAGAGAGAGAGAGAGAGAGAGAGAGAGAGATATCTTGAGAAACTGAGAGTAAGAATGCACAGGAATGCGTTATCGAGCCAGAGCTCATCAAATTCACCTCAGAGTTGGCCAGTCTAATGGACTTCTCATTCCATTGTTCCAACAGAAGCCTTCTCTCCTTCGTTCACTCATTACTGACAAATTGTGCAGCTCAACTCTTATTGAGCCACCCTAATAGTTTACCCTCCTGCTTCTGTAGCTGCCGCTGTGGAATAGATCTCTCTCTGTCTCTCTCTCTCTCTCTATTTCTCTCTCTCTCTCTCTCTCTGTCCATTGGTATGAGCGCTAAGCTGGCGTTCAGACCTAATCCTCTTCACTCAGGTGCTATATGGTCAATCCTGGCATAACCAGATGTGCTGAAGGTGACCCGCGCAGGATTAACCTCCTTGCCTCGCACAGTTGGAGCTCATTTGATCCCATTTGCAGAGCCATCACATCATTTCACATTTATCTAAGGAAAATCGTTTATCTAATGAAAGCAATTATGCATAGCTACACTCCCCACTCGTTTCTTTGGCAAACATAATCTGAGCATTTAATGCACAGAGGATTACTCCCGTGGATGGATCGGGGATTTAAAACACTTTTCTTTTTTTTTTCTTCTCTTTTTCATTGGCCAAAGCGAAGGCGTTGTGCTCGTTCGCGAGCCTGATTTATATCGTTTATTGGTCATTTTTTATTTCCGTGTAAAGCCCCAGCGCGTGCAGGCCTAAAATGCTGCAAATGACATCAGAGCAATCAGTGCTCCATTGAACCCATCAAAATGCTGTTACACCACAAGCAGCAATTGGTAAATAGCAATTGGAAATCCTCAGTTGATGCCTCTCTAACAAGTCCCAGAAAGCTAATGGACTGGCTGATCAATAGGCCGCAGGAGATTAACCAGATCTCATAAGAGCACATCTTCCATCCATTCAATTTGATTTGTGTCGATCCTATTTGCATACGAATACTGTATATGCCTGAAAGTGCACTTTAACTCTTTGCATGGCTTGTGGATTGCTTCATGCTTACGCCACAGCTCTTTATACCCTCAATTAAAAAAAATACATGATGGGAAACTGATTCCCAGTGATCTAATGCGGAAAATGTAAATGCAAAATAAATGTTTAGGATTATAATGCCTTAATAAAGCCCTAATTAAGGCCTTATTATAGTAATGATGCTTTCAGCTACTATTTTATTACACAGAAACTGTTGTTAATTAACCATCGTCTAGAGCAGTGGTTTTCAAATTGTGGTATGGGTACCACTTTTGGTACTCTAAGCTTCCCATGGTGGTACACTTCAGTAGACTTTAAAAGAAAATTCTGCTTGTATTAAATTATTAAGGACTGAAGTTTCCACCTGTAATTTTCCTAACATTACATTATATAGTTTGGGTTTAGTGCTTTACTCATTATAAATGGTATGTAAGCCTATGAACGCTTCAGGCCTTCACTTTCAGAACTACAGTTTTTACATTTTTATAATGATTAACTTTAGTTTCATTGGCCCTAGAATAAAACCCTGTGGAACACCACAAGGTATACTACTATATTAGCCAGTTACCAACAGTTCTCAACAGATTTCTGCAATATATATTTAACAGCTAAATAAGGCAGTAAACACTGTAGTTCACTGACTCACACTCTTGTTTTTCAGTCTAAACCCTACTCAGGAAAACTGTATTAATCAGAAACAAAAATCAAACAATTTACCATGCTAATTTCCAGATTGCAAAAGCAGGGAAAGCTTCACACCTCAGGTAAAGAACAACTGAGAAAAAGATATGACACGTATAATTGTGGATTACATGTCTACCTCTCTGTGTATAAATGTGGTGGTACTAGAAGTTTTAGTCTGGTAATTGGTGGTGCATGGTCTAAAATGTTTTTACATATTATACATGATAAGTTTTAAAATAAGCTTTGGAAAAAAAATAAAGAGACCACTTAAAAATTAGTTTCTTTCATTTTCCCAAATTGAAAACCTCTGGAATATAATCAAGAGGAAGATGGATGATCACAAGCCATCAAACCAAGCTGAAGTGCTTGAATTTTTGCACCACGAGTGCAGGCATAAAGTTATCCAAAAGCAGTGTGTAAGACTGGTGGAGGAGAACATGTGGAGATGCATGACTGTGATTAAAAAACAGGTTTTTTTTTTTTTTTTTTTTTTTACCAAATATTGATTTCTGAACTCTTAAAACTTTATGAATATGAACTTGTTTTCTTTTATTTGCATTATTTGAGGTCTGAAAGCCCTGCATCCTTTTTTGTTTTGTTTTTTCAGCCATTTCTCATTTTCTGCAAATAAATGATCTGGATTTTTTTTTTTTTTTGGAATTTGGGAGAAATGTTGTCCGTAGTTTATAGAATAAAACAACAATGTTTATTTTACTCCAACATATACCTATAAATAGCAAAATCAGAGAAACTGATTAGAAACTGAAGTGTTCTTTTAGTTTTTTTTTTCCAGAGCTGTACAGTAGAAGACTTCAACTAATTTAGCCTCATTCTCTTTTAATTTGGCCTGACAAAAAGATATCAGAGGTCTTGAAATTAATCTGAAATACTACACCAATACTGGATCTTTTCATTGATCAATTACCTATAACTGGATGCTGCATAAGGCTGAATGAGAACATAATAATAATAATAATGGACCTTATACACTGTTTTCAGTATATCAGTGGTGAAATAACCTGCTGAGAAGAAGTTTATGCTTCACACAGCTGGTACGGCCAGAACATACTTCGGATGTGAGCCCCGAAGCTGTTAGCATCCCTCCCGCTGATCGAGCTGCGACGCCCTCGCCATTAACACACGTCGATGTGTGTGTTTCCCCTGCACACCCAAATGCATGTGATTGATCGTCACACTTTGTAAGCTAAAAGTCCTCTGTGGTGTTTAGCACGGAAACAGATGGGCAAAATTAGATTGTAAATTGATGTGGTTCAGACAGTCGCTGACACGCGGCTGCCTGAGCGCGCACCGAGCATCGGAGGCAAACCCGACTAAATATTGATATTCTTCTGGAAATGGTATCCTTTATTAGCATAATAGAATAAAAATATCAGGGGTTTGGGCCTCTGCCAAGTAATACAGAAGAGAAAAGACGCATCTCATCCTGAGAGAGAATGCCAGTAGGAATGAGCTGTAATTGAAAAAATGAGTAAAACATGGGTAATGTAATAGGCAATACATTAAGGACCGGGAAAAATATCCAAGGTCAATAAAAGGTCGAGCATTGTGCAAAACCACTCTTTATCTACTTAATTTCCAGTCAGAAAGAACCATTAAGTTCACGTGTTTCAGGAGATTATCAACTGGCATAAGAGAAAGAGGAATGCATACATGATGAAAAAATACAGTGGAAAGACCTCTTAGACTAATGAACTGCCCTCAATCAGATAAACAGCACTTAAAGCTTTCATCTTTGAGAGAGAAGAGAAAATCAATGCCCACTTTCGCTGCAGTTCTAAAACAAAACAGGTGCTTCTTTTTTTGTCCTTACACTGGGAGAAGACCCGGAGGTGTCGCTAAGCCTGTTATAAGGGTGCTCAAGCAGATCCAGTATATATATATATACGTATATATATATATATATATATATACGTATATATATATATATATACGTATATATATATATATACGTATATATATATATATACGTATATATATATATATATATATACGTATATATATATATATATACGTATATATATACGTTTAAAGGGTAACTAAACCCCATGATTTTAGCTGATTCCTTTAGCTCAAATTTGAAAAATTATATTTAAAAAAAAATGTGAGTAGAAGTTCAAGTACTGGGCACTGGGTGATGTATGGGTTTAGAAGCAGGGCAGAAAAGAAAGCTGACTGGGTTGAGCAGTGTGCCTCTAATAGCAGTGAGACGCAAATGCTTAGACAGTATTATTGATTGATTATTGATTGATTTTCATATTGTGAATGTCTGCGTACCAAAGTACGCAGACACGTCATCCACGTCTATAGCAGAGTTGAACCTGTGAGGGCACTGCAGAGGTAGAAATAACTGCAATAACAGCATTTTTGAAGGTTAAGAAATGTTCTTCAAAAGGAACACTTTTTTTTAGCTATTAATGAAAAAAATATGGTTTAGGGATAAGTGCCTCTTTAAGGACTCTTTAATAACATTCCTCTGCCATGATGCCATCTGTCAATGGTGCTGGCACTCTGTGGATGTTCTGTGCTTCTAATCTTCTGAAAATAATTCTTCGTTTTACAGATAAATCCTTTAAAACCCATGAATGCATCAAATATAAAACAATAGATACTTCCTTCTCTGCCTCTTGGAAAGTGAATTAATTTCTCAACCCCAACTCCTCAACCCAGTGTAAATCAACCACTATATGGCACAACCCACTATATGTTCAAAACTAACAATACTCCCATAATCTTTGCCACACGGAAAAAGCGAGGAATAAACAGCCTAGGGGGCCTGTTCAGTGATGGCTCCCTCCTGACCTTTGTCCTTCCCTTTGTTTCTCGTCTCTCCTTGTATTTCCCAGTAATTTTCCATTCATGTGTGTCTAATTTGTAGCTCCGCCCCCTCATTACCTGTTTTCCCATGTGTTCATAGTTTCATGTGTGCATTTGCTGTGTATACATAGCCCTAGTGTTTCAGTCGGTTGTTATCTCTGTTTATTTCTTGTTTATTTTTCCTTGCCCAGTTTAGTTTATTCTGGCTTGTTTACGTTTTTCTTTTGTTTCTTTTGTTAGCCTCCCTGTTTGTTTATGTTATCTTCTTTATCTCTCGCTTGTTCCTAGTTTTTTATTGTTTGCTTGTTATTTATTTAATAAATATTACATCTTACCTGCATTTATGTCCGCCTCCCCTTTCTGTATGCTAACCCCTGACAAATTCCAATACCTACATCTTAAAGAGATTATTAATAAAAGTAAATACTATTAAAAATTTCTAAGAACTGACCCCCTCTCTACTACTGAAAATAAATTCACTCAAACCCAAGAAACTACTCTCCCGAAACTTTTAACACCATGAAAACACTACTTCACTAGCGATAGACAAATGGATCTCAGACCTTGTGACCAAAACAGAAAATAACTGGCAAATAATTCACAATGTCACCCAATACTAACATACAGTTAATTCAATAGAAAATATTACATAGCATACATATCACTACCCATAAAATGTACCTGATGGGCCTCACTGACACAAACACCTGTACACACTGTCCAAGCACAATAGACGACCAGCATCATGCATTTTGGAACTCCCCCCCCCCCCCCCCCCCTCCCCCCCAGTTTTAGTCTGAGGTCATGGGAGAGCTATCAAAGATCCTCAGTCTCAGCTACCCAATCCATTTCAATCTCAAAATATCTGCAAACAGTCTACAAAAGTAGCTTACAAATTTATTTTACGCAACTAGAAAGGCCAAACTAAATTATCAATAAAGCACTGATTCAGTTTGCTAACTGAACACTCAACTCTGGAAAGACGTACATTTACCTCAAAAGATAATATCAATCACTACAACAACATCTGGTCAGCATTTTTGAAATTTATCCAAAGCTAATCCCTCCAGTATATGTTTGTTTATTTAACTATTCTTTCTCTTCCTTCAACATGCCTGCTCAATACTTACTATTACTGTACAAAAATAACCCGTCTGTTATCTTGTCTTATTGTATGTTGTTTATCACTCTTACGTATTTGTGAACTTATATATCGTCGCTCTCCAATGAAAAACACTTATCTTCATTTTTGTGGATTTTTAGTTTACTACATAAGTTGAACAGACAAACTGTCCCTTACAATGTGCCAAAATTTCTTGATGAATGGACCAATAGAAACTCTTCAAAATGACCTGAAATAAACTCTTTTTATATTAACTTTCATTAAGTTTTTTTTCTCTCTCCTGTAAAGTTGCTGTTTTGGAGATAAGTGTTTTTCATTGGACAGCGACGACATGTGCATAAATGAATAATAAAAAAAAAAAAGATAATTCTTCAGTTCTACCTCTCTGTGATTTGCACAGATTCCTGATCCTTCATGTCACTGGTATGTGCCTTCTTCTACCCACCGCCACCAACAGCGTGCTTGGGTAAGTCTTATGATGCATGATGCGACTCCTCTCTACATCTTGAATCACTGCTTGAATTGCTTTTGAACATTTCTCCAAAGCACACATAGCTTGCAGTCAAAATAGAAAGCACACACAGTAGAATAATGTTATCCATTAAGTCAGTGACAGTCAGCAACAGAAAAAAAAGGTGTTAAAACGTCTCTGACATTTTTTTTTCTGCTCAATATATTCTTATCCTTACACAGGTAACTTGTAAGCTAAACTAGTAATGCCCCCAACAGCAGGAGGGTAAGAAATAGCACATGCCTCTTTTTAAACTGCTACTGATGCAGCATCACTGGACAGCAGACGCCTAAGAGCGAAGGGAGGAGAGAGCAACACAGATCTCCCCACCCAGAGAGAGCAAGGCCAGCTGTGTTCTCTCAGACTCTGGCTGCTGATGGCAAGAAGGTCCTTCTAACCCTTTAGAAAAGGGGTGACGATAAATGCATGTAAATAATTACCTAATTTTTAATCAGGAAATATACATTATAGCTATTGTAAGTGTAAGAATGTATTTAATAAATTAACTAAAACAAAAAAAGCAACTAATTCAAAGCATAAGTTTGTGTTTTTCAGTTGTTACAGGACCCTTATCTGACTGACAGCGGTTTTAACCAATCAAAGCCTTTTAAAATGGCTTCTGCCCCCACGTGACTGTGTGCCCCTTCTCCTGATTTTGAGAAGAATGTAGTAATTAGCAAAATCAAAGCAGGTCTAACCAATCAGATTCATGATTTTCACTCCGGGGGCGGGGCCATGGCTGTGTAACCCCTTCTCAGCGCTGTGCTGAAGGTGCTACGCGTTGCTTAGTCATAAACGGAGCTCATGCTGGATTAATTCAGTCGTTAGTTAACTATCATGGAATTGCGGCTGCAAATCAGACAGATATTGTGTCACATCATATTAAAAAGCCTTTTTAAAGGCTATCCTTCAATGTGAAACTAATTCACAATAATAGGCCACCTGACTGGTGAGGTTTTGTGTGTACCTATTGTTTTGGCTGCTCTGGTGAACTGTAGACATACAAATGAGTGATCTTTGTTGAACGGTTGTCCTTGTAGGCAAATTAAGCATTTATTGTTGGGTCTATTGTACACTTTTGTAGTTTGTAGTTCTATCTGTGGGCTTTTGATGTGTATAAAGTTAATATAACTTTATATAAGTCAAGAGAGAGAATATGTAGTTTTTGTGGTTGCAGAAGGGGTACCCACTATATTCACTGCACGCCACTGCTTAAAAGTAGGTTGGATCTTTTTACTCAGTCCATATTTATCTACTAAAGATGCATCACATTTAAAAAGAACCCCACATCTAGTGCTTTTCTCCACTTTCTAGAGAGCTTGCTCTAGCAGAGCAATATTCTTCAAACATTATACTGTCAGTGGGCTACCTTGCAGTAAATAAGCGCAGTTTACTCAAGCACAGCAGCAATTATGTATTATATTACTCTAGTATTTCATACAGTGTGTAATTACTGGTAAATATCTGTATGAATCACTGAGAAGCCCAGTTGTTCCCTTGATAAGGTTAAATAAAAACGCTCTATTCACTTTCCAATGCCGGCAATAGCTTATACACCACTTGTAGCACTGCGCCGGTAATAAAGGTTAAATCACTGAAGAGCATGGTGCTCTGTGGCTTTATGATCTTTGAAGAAAGCTTTAATCTGTCTGCGTCCATAGGGCACATAAAATGTTTTACAGCTTCTTTCAATTTAATGCAGAAAGGTAAGGTGGTGTTGTATGTTTGTTTTTTCTGTAATTAGATAATGTCTTTTACAACAGTGGTGTTTGCCTATTACACTCCACATAGCGCCACATAGCAAACTGCGCTTGTAACATATTGGCCTGAGCTTATAAACATCCCAGTGTATTAGCTGAGCTGGACAGCGCCCAAAGTCCTTAAGCTTTATTTAATCCACTAAAATCCCCATCCATGGAATTGAATAGACTTAAAAATTAGCCCTGTAAACTTCTGCTTATAATATTTCAGAGGCAGGAAACACTTTCTTTCTGGACCAACAGCAAAATGACTAGGAAAAACAGTCCTCTATTTATTTTATTTCCATTTCAAGGCACATTATAATGAAAAATAAGCTACTTTTAAAGATAATAACATCTGATAAATGTTAATAAACACATTTTCACAGCATGGTTTGCTTCATTAATACCAACCATATTAGATTCGCTTAGATTAGATTAGATTTAACATTAGAAGTACTTGTGTTTTCTCAATAACAATAATTAGGTTTTGGAGTTAAAAGTCATTAGAATTGTCAGGTATTTACAACTGGATCTGATACACAGTTCAGAAGATAGCACCTTTTGTCTAAAACCACTATTTTGTCTTGTGAGCAAAGGTATTGAAACATGTTGCTGTCAGGTGTGTTATCTTCCCAGGTGTGTCCTGATTTTTCCTGATTGCCCATTAATTTATTCAAACAATGAACAGCAGCGAATGTCTACATTCAGTTTAAGATTTTGGGTTATATCTGTGCAGACTGTACATTTATAGTTAGAGGAGTAACCGACGCAAGCATTAGAGAGCAGTCAATCGGCATTTGTGAGCAACTGTGAAATTGCTCAAATTTTCCTGAAGAAGAAAGTCATCACTGGTGTACTAAGTAACAGATGGCAGAAACATTGTTTCATTGTTAGAGTGCTGCAAAAAACACAACATAAACATAAAATATCCAAAGGGCAGGAGTGAAGATATCACAATCTACTGTTCACAGAAGACATCAGGAACTAAAGTACAGACACTTCACCAGAAAATGGAAACCACTATAGCAAAAAAGAATAAGAAGGGCAGGTTCAAATTAACCATGAAGTTTAAAGACAAGTCTATGGACTGATTATGGACTGATGAGACAAAGATGAATCTTAACAAGTGTGAAGGAAAGGCTAAAGTTTGGAGAAAGAAAGGATCTACTTATGATTTCAAATATACCAGCTCATCTGTGAAACACAGTGCAGGTAGTGTAATGGTTTGGGCTTGCATGCTTTCTTCTGTGACTTTTTTTTGTACATTAATGTACTATGAGCTCAGAAGTCTACAGAAACATTTTGACTGTCAGTTTGAGGAAAGATGCAACCAAACTGATTGGGAGACCATTCATCATGCAGCAAGATAATGACCCAAGATACACTGTCAAAACTAAAAAAAAAAAAAAAAGTTTATCAGGGGCAAGAAGTGGAAAGTTTTTAAACTGATGTAGTCAATCTCTAAACTTAAACCCTATATAGCATACATTTTACCTGCTAAAGAAAAGACTGGATGAAAAGAAACAGGAAAGCAAAGAAACTGATAATAAATAGTCTTATTCACTTTAATCTATTTTAACTTTATTAATCCAATACTTTTGCTCACAAGAAAATGTGTGGGTTCAGATTAAATGTGCCATTTTCTAAACTGTACATCAGAGCCAGATGTAAAAACCTGGAAATAAAAGCTGAATTATTTTTTACTATTCAAATTTTAATGTTAAACATTTTCAGGCTGCAGCAGAAATAAAGGCATTTGCTTTATTTTTCCAATGCTTTTGGAGGGAACTTTAGCATCTAAACAAAAGTGGAAAGTAGTGAACATGTACAATGGTGTGAAAAAGTGTTAGCCCCCTTCATGATTTCTTATATCTTTGCATATTTGTCCCTCTTATATGTTTTAGATCAACAAACAAATTTGAATATTAGTCAAAAGACAACACAAGTAAACAGAAAATTCAGTTTTTAAATGAAGGTTGAACAGAATGCTGAACATTCTTCATCAGGATTTTTTGTTAGACAACATAATTCAAGGTTACATTTATCACAGTAAGTCTTCCAGACTCTGATGTAGCTAAACAGCCCCTGACCATCACACTACTACAACCATATTTTACTGTTGGTATAATGTTCTTTTTCTGGAATGCAGTGTTTCTTTTTTGCCAGATGTACTGGGGCACACACTTTTTAAAATTTTAACTTTTGTCTCATCAGTCCAAAAAATATTTTCCCAAAAGGGGACCATCAAGATGTGTTCTGGAAAAGTTGAGACGAGCTTTAATGTTCTTTTTGCTCAGCAGTGGTTTTTGTCTAGGAACTCTGCCATGTATGCCATATTTGCCCAGTCTCTTTCTGATGGTGGAGGCATGAGCACTGACCTTAACTGAGGCAAGTAAGGCCTGCAGTTCTTTGGATGTTGTTGTGGGGTTTTTTTGTGACCTCTTGGATGAGTCGTCGCTGCGCTCTTGCGGTACTCATGGGAAGCTTCACCACTGTACCACAGTTTCATTTGTGGATGATGGATCTCACTGTGGTTGGCTGGATTCCCAATACTTTAGAAATGGCTTTATAACCCTTTCCAGACTGATAGATCTCAATTATCTTCTTTCTCATTTGTTCCTGAATTTCTTTGGAACTCGGCATGACGTGTAGCTTTTAAGGATCTTTTGGTGGACTTCACTTTGTCAGGCAGGTCCTATTTAAGTGATGTCTTGATTGAGAACAAGTGTGGCAGTGATCAGGCCTGGGTGTGGCTAAAGGAATTAAACTCAGGTGTGATAAACCATAAATAGGTTATGTTTTAATGGACAACCACTTTTTTACACAGGGCCACATAGGTTTAGATTTTTAATTTAAAAACTGCCTTTAGTGCTTACTTGTGTTGTCTCTGACTATTATTTAAATTTGGCAAAGTGATAAACATGCAAAAAAAATAAATAAATAAATCTTGAAATCATGAAACACTATTTCATTACATTACATTACATTACATTACATTACATTACATTACATTTGGCAGACGCTTTTGTCCAAAGCGACTTACAATAGTGAAGTACAAAAGTAATTGAGGTTAAAGGTAAAACATCTTCAGATAGGGCCTAAAGGAGGTCAAAGGGAAAAAATGGGATAGAGGAGTGAAGTTGAGGAGTCAAGCTGTAAAATCATATATATGCTGTTATTGTTTTTTGTTTCTTCATTGCTACAGCCTAGGCAAGACCAGGAAGACAATGTTAACATTGACTGCTTACTAAAATAACATCATAATAACATCATAATAACATCATACATAAAATCAATGGAGAGAGCCGCTGCATGCCTCGGTGCATGCTGGGTTGCATTGCGTTTAACGCAGCTCCGCCCTCCGGCTCAACTTTATTCAAATAAATCCGGCCGCCGCACTGTGTCCAGTCCAGCCAATCAGGGAAAAGCAGGCTGCGTCCACCCAATGAGGGAAGAGCAGGCTGCGTCTTCACACACACACACAAGCCTCTTACACACACACACACACACACACACACACACAGAACAGGCGCCTTTCAACCACAGAAGAGAAGCTGAAAGCGGCAGAATATGGATTTATAGAGCTATAGGTTACAGTGAGGTTGGTAAAAAAATAAAAATATTAAACTTATGACTGTCTACTTCTGTTGCTTCATTTTAATTCAAAAACGAGCAAGGAGATCCAGCGCAGCGGATTGCGTTGAAAAAAAGTGCCAGTGGACACGTACCGTAAGGAGCTGGTAACTGCCTGTGTCTGTAGTCTACAGGCAGTTACCAGCTCCTTAGAACCAAGGACTTGAGAAGGTGCGTTAAATTTACATTGGAACTGGAACACGGAGCTCCGAACAATGTAACCTCTGAACTGAACGCTTCCTAGTTTAAAAACGAGGGCATTGTGGAACACAGAATTCCACAAACGTACAGTTAATTAAATTAAAACCCCAACGTTTATGCTTGTAGATGCTAGATTTCGGATGAGGTCACTATAAATCTGACATGTCCCCCCCGTCCCCAGTGCCATCTGCGCCCATGGTTAGAAGTAGTTAGTGTGTTAGAGGTGTTAGGAGAGTAAGTGCTCTTTGAAGAGCTCTGTCTTCAGGAGTTTATTAAAGATAGTGAGAGATTCTCCTGGTCTGGTAGTGGAAAGTAGTGTGTTAGAGGTGTTAGGAGAGTAAGTGCTCTTTGAAGAGCTCTGTCTTCAGGAGATTATTAAAGATAGTGAGAGATTCTCCTGATCTGGTAGTGGAAGGAAGTTTGTTTCACCATTGGGGAACTCTGTATGAGAACAGTCTGGATTGCTTTGTGTGAATGTTTGTTTGGTAAAGCGAGGCGACGTTCATTGGAGGAGCGCAGCTCCACCTTAATAAGGTGCTGAACAAAATCTAGAAAAAATATGTCCAACTAAGTGGAAAATGTATATAAACAGGCAAGTATAAAAGTATAGACTTAACAAATTAAGAAATAATGATGGAAAAAAAAAAACTTTAAACAAATTTAGCTCTGCCTTGCTAATGCTCAAACAAACCAGACCCCAGTCCTGATGGGGGTTATTTTAAAGATGTTAATACTTTCATATAAACAGCATTTAAGCCACACTGATGAAAGTGTAAACCGTGTTTCCAGCCCCAACGGCTAGTGAACTATCCTGCTACGATCCTGCTAACATTCCTACAGGAGCATGAGAAGATCAGAAGATGAGTGTGAACTGTTTACTCTGAACTCGGGCACTGGTGGTCCAGTGATTAGAGCACTGGGTTATCGATAGCAGGGTCTGGGGGTTTAATACCTGGATTGACTAAGCTGCAGTGGTTGGGCTCTTGAGCAAAGCCCCTGACCTTTTATCCCCCCCAGACACCACAGCAAATACTGCCCCTTTGTACCTGTACTCACTAGTGTGTACGTGTGTGTGTGTGGTCACTGCTTGGGTGGATCAAAGGTGGAGGTCAAATTCTGTTTGGGTCCAACACAACTGGTGAATATCCGTTCCTATTGTTGAGATCTATACATAACAAATGCATGCTACTTTTGCCTTACATTGTGTCCTGCTTTTCTTTATAGATTTTTTGGTAACACTTCCTATGAACCCTGTATTCATAATGTATATACAACATGCATAATACCTTATAATGACTAAAATAAACCTGTACAATAACTCATAAGTACCTACAGCAGCATTATTCATAACACAATATAAACTACAAGTGTAAGACTTTGTAAAGAAAGGGCTTATAATGCCTTATAATATATATATGTTCATAAGAACATTGTACAATGTAGTGCTGTAATACACTATAACACAGATTTGGTATATTTTGGTATAATGCATTATATAATATGCAGCTATGATTTCTCAAATGAAGCGTTTATATAAGTGCGTAACACATTATAAAGCCTTATATACAGTCATTATGGTCAAGACATTATAGTAAGGCATGATAAAATTTACTTCATGTTTAAAAAGCATATGAAAATTCACGTCACTTAAAGTCAGTAGTGACTGTATATAAGGCTTTATAATGTGTTACGCACTTGTTACTACATTGTACAATGTTCTTATGAACAGATATTATAAGGCATTACAAGCCCTTTCTTTATAAACTCTTATACTTGTAATTTATAATGTGTTATGAATGCTGCTGTATGTACTTATGAGTTATTATACAGACTTCTTACAGTCATTATATGGTATTATGCATGTCATATAATGCATTACAAATGCATTTATAATACATTATGAATACAGGGTTCATAGGAAGTGTTACCGATTTTTTTTTATAAACACTCCATCAGAAATCACAGTGGTTCCCAACTTTAGCCATAACTCCTCCCAAGGGCGTAGGAGCGGGCTTGATATTGGGGGGGACACATTTGCCAATATGAACCCAAGCCCACCCTATAGTTTCCTAGAACAACATTTGTGGAAATTACTTTAAATTAAAAGTTAATTATTATTATAAGGTGATTTTACAACCTTAACAGGTTACTCCACGTTACAGTTACTGTTGTTAGAAAAAAATATGCATGCAATGTCTGAATTATATACATATAACAAAAATGATCAGTTATCACCTAATATTTAAAATAATATAACAGATTTGGTTATTATTATTATTATGTATTGGCATGTCAATTCTGTCATATATTTACATTTTCTCCTGCGCTTTTATTTCTTTTTCTACTGAGAGCTCTTCTTAAGATGGGGTCCTTTTATGTAAAAGATTGTAACTTTACGTTGCATAGAGATTTTTATAAACGTCAGGACATGTGGTCTTACTGTGAACTACAAATGAACACTAATCACGTTACAGCAGTATTTCTCAACCCTGTTCTTACATATTCTACTGCATATTAACACTGTTCTGCATATTCTAGAGCTTCCTCTGCTTTAAAGGCATTTAATAAAGTGGTGGTATGATGTGTCTAATACACTGCTGGATTTACATGATTAATTTAGGCTCCATAGGGGGCTAAAGGATTTTAACAGGTAAAATCAGTAAATGACTGTTTATTAGCTGATCAGGTGGTTCAGGTGGAAAACACAGATTTAGGGCAGTGATAAGGGTTAAGAAACTGCTTTAAACTACAAACATAAAGTACTGTACTAAATCCTGGCTATCCACTACATGCAGCTTCTAGATAACTAGTTAGTCAAATTCATTTTCGTTCATTATAGCTCACAGTAAGTCCTGTAATCCTAAATTAAGAAACAGTTTGAAAATGAAATAGTGATTAGCTGATCAGGTACAGGTCAAGTTGAACATTACATATATATATATATTTCTTTAACCCTGACTCCCTATCTAATTAATTTAAGTTAAACTAACTCACTAACACAGCTGCAGTTTATTAATCACAGTGGGTTTAAACTGTGTGTTTTGATTCAGAGACGTGTATTTTTAACCAGTTATCAGAAACATATCATCACAGTTGAAGTGGTTAGCCTATCGTTACCTTTCTGTTAGAAAAATCTCCGTATATCCAGATCTGTTTTAAAATCAGCTGAAGCTGCTGCGTCCCAATCCCGCTGCTAAATCTCACAGCGAGGGGGCGGGGCTTCCCCAACAGCAAACTGACTCTCCTCCTCCGATTGGTCCGGTCTGTCTCCTCATTAATATTACGGCTGATGTGAGCGAACTGATTTCATTTTTGGGGGGGACAAATCCACCTATTTCTAATATTGGGTGGGACATGTCCCACCCATCCCCCCCGGTTCCTACGCCTATGACTCCTCCCATCATTAACTCTAAAGAATGTGTATTAAAATTAAAGACCCTTGTGAAAAGATAGTAAACTTAAGAGCATTAAAAGTATGTTCAAATTAAGTAAAGAATACTAAAAGTGCATTTTCTATTTAATATACTTTATGAAAACACACATTAAATATAATTTCTCTGTAGTTCCATAAAATATATTTTGAAGCCATGCTTTAAATTATATGTTGTGTCGCTAGAAAATGTATATATAGTGGCATTAAATACTGCTTAAATTGCACTTTTTTGTAATTATTGTTCCAGTAGCCTTAAGGAGTACACAAAATGTGCATCAATACGTAAGTAGTACAGTAGTAAAATAAGTGTGTTAAAAAGGTGTTTAAAAAACACAAATTTAATTCTACTTAAGTTCACAGAAATTGTATGCAAAAAGCACTCAATAGCACAATTTAATGCTTTAATGTTGAATTTAAATGTAGCTTAATTACAATTGAAATATACTTAAGTTGCCATAAGTTCCAAAATAGTGCATTTAGTATGTATTTAGGTATGTATTTAAATTTGAAAAAGTATGTACTTTTTCATGTTAAGTATACTTTTAAAAAACATACTTAATACACTTTTCTTTTACAAGGGCAGACACAGCGTCAATTCTGGAAATGTAATACATGTACATATGTGAGAATGACTTGTGTGCTTAGGGTCATTGTCCTGCTGCATGGCCCAATTTCTCTTGAGATTCAGTTCATGGACAGACACCCAGATACTTTCTGATATAATATTCTGAAAGAATTCTCTGATATAATTCAGAATTCAATGTATCATCAGTGAAGGAAAGCCTCTCATCGTGTTTATTTTTTAAAAGAGCACACAATAGTACTGGCTTTTTTGTGAACAGATTACACAAAGATTTAACTATTGCTGCGCTACATCTAAAGGTCTAAAGGCACTGCACATCACCATGAAAACATCCACTGAAGCATAAAGTAAGGTAGAAGAACTTCATGATTTCAGTCTGATTTGCTGCATAATGGTCTGGTAAGCTTACAATCATTAAGGGGAAGATGAATTCCCAAGTGCAACAAAATAAATTACAGGGTAATGTAAAATTGTCTGTACATCATCTGAAACTCTGTAGAAGTTGGGTGATGCAACAGGACAGTGACCCAAAACACTGGAGCAAGTCTATTTTTTGGAGCCCAGATGCTATGGATTAATTAAAGAGAGCTGTACACTTGAGGTGTTGAAGGAATATGACAGAGCTAATTCGTATCTGCTAGATTATTGCAGCCAGAAGAGAATCAACCAACCGAGTCTTGAATGATTGCGTTTAATAAAGACATGCAAGATTAGTATTTGTTGTGTTATTATTTTAGGACCGATGTATTTGCATTTATCCTTGACTTGAATGAAGATTAGATCACATTTTATGACAAATTTATGCAGGAAAACCATGTAATTCTAAAGAGTCCACATACCATTTAATACCATTTATTTACAGAGCAATAACTGATATAATTTAGGAGACTTAAAGTTGTCAAATTTCCTCATATTTTTAGCAGATAAATATGACTACATTTTCTTTTCTTTTTTTTTTTTTTTTGGAAACATCTTGCAGTTTTTTCCAGACTGAGCCCAGCATTCTAATTCCAACTTCCTGGATTGAAGAAAAAAGTTTCACACACACACACTTCCTCTCTCTGTCTCTCTAGTCCTACAGTACACTATCTTGCAGCTGGTTAAAAACAGCTGTTTTTTTTTCAGATATTCTGCTTCGGTTTTTAGAAATGAAGTTGGCGTAGCATGAAACGACGCTAAATGATGTAACCCAATCAGTGATCTGTAGAAGGAGCTAACGTGTGATTGGTTGCACTAAAACTCCTAAAATTCCTGAAGTGGAAGATGCTCCATTTTGCTCACATGTAGATGCTGAAAATGAAGCTCTGGTATGATTTCATATGCAGATATTATGCACCCCATGAGCAACCCCAAGCATGCAGTCAGGTAGTGCAGACAGAGCTTTGTGCACTGGCTCATGGCTAACAGAGCCAGTGGAGGAGAGGTTTGGGTGGACGGCTGAGAGATGAGCCGTTCCGCTGATGGATCGCCCACCTCAAACAGAGGCAAAGCCGAGGCCATTAAGATCAGGGAAAATGATACATGCTGCAAACCAAGCAGATCTCTGCTTTTGATTAGAACGGGGACTTCTTTGTCTGTCGGCGGTGTTGTCACAGAGCCGGGACAGCGATTGCACGCCTGTCTTACACATTTCTTTGATCAAAGGAAGGACTGGGAGAATGTAAAAGGAAAGCTGACAGCGTAAGTGAAAGAAACAAGATTAGCATCAAGCTGTCTCTTAAGCGAGTGATACTCAGGTGGACTTCTTCATCATAATGAGCTCAATGCGTTGTCTGGTCTGTCAGAAATTTGTGATTTTAAAAAGTAGGGGCAAGCGTGGAAAGTAGAGGCCACATGTAGACACACTATGGTACACAGTAACGTCATGGATATGCTAAATTAATTGTTTGCTTAGTAGACAAAGACAACGTTTATAGCTCATGTGTCAAACACAATTTAATCTTTAACCCTATTTGAACAGGATTAGTTTCTTAGGGGGATGTCTGTGAAAAATTTCACACTTCTACTTAGTGATAAAATTCTTGCATCCAGACTGCAATTTAAAAAAATAGGAGGACCAGTGAGTTTTTTGGCTTTGTCAGTGACATGACATCATGTTGTCACGTGTTATCAGGTTTTGCACATGGAGTACAATGTTGTGTTTACGTGGATTTATGTGGAAATGCACGCCCAAAGTGTATTTGCGGTGTACACTTGTCCAACTGCCCATTAACGCAAACGTTGAATTAGCCAATCACATTGCGCGCAGCGCCTCGCGGACCGCGGAATTACTTATTTTTACAGCGCTGCAGCTAGCCGCAAAATAATGACAGAGAACCCTGAGTAAACTGCAGAATGCTGTATGGTATTAGAATATGCGCATGAGGGACATAAAAACTGTTTTGTAGAGAAACAGGAGATGAGGAATATTTGAGAAGCAGCTGTAACTTTGAGTAACTCACACTGAACACACCACACTGCAGGATAAACTGATAAATCTGATCATTTCGGTCGTTGGTTGTTTTTTTTGTTGGGGTTTTATTGCCACTCCAGCACAAATGTGGCTATTTGTGGCGATAATTTGGTTGAAAATTAGTGAAACCTGTAGAGTTTATTGAGTTTTTGCTGTATGATCTCCTCAGTGAGAATCCCCACCCCATAACCAATCAGGGAGCTTCAACTGCTTACCCCTCCCACTGCTCTTTCATTGTGGATGTGCAGAATGTCTTCAACGTCCGTTTTTCAAAGTTCAGGTTTGGAACATCACGTGGTTAATATACAGTCACTGTTTACAATTTACAATACCGTCACCATATTTAAATACCGCGGTATACCGAAATACCGTCATACCGCCCAACCCTAAACACAAACAACCAGAAGAGCATCTCTGAACCCACAACACGTCCAACCTTGAGGCGGATGGGCTACAGCAGCAGAAGAACCACACCGGGTGCCACTCCTGTCAGTTAAAAACAGGAAACTGAGGCTACAATTTACACAGGCTCCCCAAAATTGGACAATAGAAGATTGGAAAAACGTTACCTGATCTGATGAGTCTCTGATGATTTCTGCTGCGACATTTGGATGGTTGGGTCAGAATTTGGCATCAACAACATGAAAGCATGGATCCATCCTGCCTTGTATCAACAGATGGTTCAGGCTGGTGGTGGTGGTGCTGAAATGGTGTGGGGGATATTTCCCTGCCACAGTTTAGATCCATTAAAACCAACTGAGCATCGTGTCAACGTCACAAACCTACCTGAGTATTGTTGATGACCATGTCCTTCCCTTCATGACCACAGTCTACCCATCTTCTGATGCTACTTCCAGCAGGATAATGCTTCATGTCATAAATCACAAATCATCTCAGACTGGTTTCTTGAACACGACAGTGAGTTCACTGTACTCGAACGGCCTCCACAGTCCCCAGATCTCTATCCAACAGAGCAGCTTTGGGATGTGGTGGAATGGGAGATTCACATCATGGATGTGTAGCTGACAAATCTGCAGCAGCTGGACCAGACTCTCTGAAGAAAATCTGTGCCACAAAAGATTAAGGCAGTTCTGAAGGCAAAAACGGGTCCAACCCGGTACTAGCAAGGTGTACCTAATAAAGTGGCCGGTGAGTGTAGGTGTTTTATTAAATGTGAGTTGATGAAACTCATAGTTTAGCAAAAAACAGTAGGACGACTGAGAAAAACATGTACATGGTTGTTCCGGACGGGAATAAAATCACTGAGAACCCCCATAAAATAAAATATTTTCCCTGGACCACCTGTTTAGCATATCCATAACATCTAGCTCATAAAAAATGTTCTGGTCAACAGTCCCAATCATTAACTGCAGTGTAATGTAGCACTGACCCCTCCCTCAACAACACCAGGTACATGCAGAGTTATTTTCAAAAAAGCAAGTAGCAACAAATATAGTCACTTTTGTACAAATCTACAGCTAACTTCCACAGAGGAGAATCACCCAAACTATCCAGCATTCTTTCTCTCTTTCTCTCTCTCTTTCTCCAAGGAAATTGATCACAAGAATGATTAAACTCAGAACAAAGCAGTTTGCATAATGCATAGTGTCCTACCACCTCTCAGTCACCATCATGGTGTATACTGTGTGTGTTATATATTAGTTAGCTACCTGCTCTCAGTGTTGAAAGCTAGAAGAGCAAGTTGCTATCTACACAGATAAAACCCAAATCTGAATCTGATTGAAGACATTTAGCACTACTTATGTTTTCAATAATCAATGTATCAGAACCTGAGCAACAAAACCTACCTGAAGTTCACATTTCAGTATTTCAGGTATCTTTTAAACTGTGTATCAGATTCAGCTGAATTTTTTATCTTTTGTCTCATATTAATCTTTTAATGACCCATTTTTTTTTTTTTTTTTGTCTACAGCAGAATAAAGGGACTGGCCTCACCGTTCCAATACTTTTGGAGGAGACAGTAGATTGTTTGATTTTAAGTAAAACATCACATCATTAAACCAATTAAAAGGATTTATTTTTGTATATAAAAACCAATTTGGTTTTAAGCCAATTAGAGTCATTTTTAGAATTTATAATCAACAAAAGAACTGTGCTGGCTACAGCTTACAGTACCAGACAAGGACAATGAGGTGCTCATTGTTTTTAATGCACAGTTTTTTCATTTACAATCAATAATGTAAGTAGAAAAAAATTATGTAAGTAGACTAACAGTATATAGTGCACAGACATTTTCAAGGCTTTGCCCATAATATATATATAACATTAAAGCTGGTGTTGGAGCGTACCGGAGAGCACCGCTCTGCTAACAGCAGCTTAATGACTTTATTTCAGGGACTGCAAAGAACTCCTGGGACATTTAGTCATGTTTAAATGGTTTCATCTACAACCTCATCAAGAACTCTTTAAGTACCACTTCTTAAGAGGATAAGAGCAGCCCCCCCCATCTTACCAGTCACAAGGGTGGAGTCATTTTTTCTCCACCAGATTCAAACACTTACATGAGTAAAGAAGAAGAAAGATCAGATTTGTTAATTAGACAGAATTGAGCTTGTTAATTCTAATCCCTGCGTCTCTGGGAACGCTCTTCATCCATCAGCTAAATGGCCGAGAAGAAGGCACTGTATTAATTGCCATCTTGCTTCCATATGTCTTAATTAACTTTAAAAGCCACCTCCTTTTTTCTCTTCTTCTTTTCCCTCCACTGGTTTCCTTGATGTTTCCTTCTTGGAACCATTGAGCATATACAGCTCTAGAAAAAAATTAGACCACTTAAAAATGATGAGTTTCTTTGGTTTTACCTCATTGAAAACCTCTGGAATATAATCAAGAGGAAGATGGATGATCACAAGTCATCAAACCAAACTGAACTGCTTGAATTGTTGCACCAGGAGTGGCATAAAGTTATCCAAAAGCAGTGTGAAAGAGTGGTGGAGGAGAACATGCAAAGATGCATGAAAACTGTGATTAAAAACCAGGGTTATTCCACCAAATAATGATTTCTGAACTCTTAAAACTTTATGAATATGAGCTTGTTTTCTTAGCATTATTGGTTTAATTAGCATTAATTAGCATTAAAGCTCTGCGTCTTTTTTGTTATTTCAGTGATTTCTCATTTTCCGCAAATAAATGCTCTAAATGACAATATTTTATAATTTATTTGGAATTTGGGAGAAATGTTGTCTGTAGTTTAGAATAGAATAAATAGAATAAAATATCAGTGTTCATTTTACTCAAACATGTACCTATCAATAGCAAAATCAGAGAAACTGATTCAGAAACTGAAGTGATCTCTTAATTTTGTCCAGAGCTGTATACACAGTGGTGTGAAAAAGTGTTTGCCCCCCCCACACAGATTTATTTAGCTTTTTTTTGTCATACTGATAGTTTTACAATTGTCAAACACACTTTAATAGCAGACAAATATGACCTGACTAAATATAAATAAAAAAAGTACTTTTGAAATAAAAATATATAAATTAAAGCAAAAAAGTCAAGCCCTGTGTGAAAGTATTTGACCCCTAAATCTAATAACTTGGTTGTCACCCTTACCAGCAACAACTGCAATCAAGCTTTACCGATAACTGCCATTGAGTTTTTCCACATCTTTGAAGCCACTGAGAAAATGTGTCCTCAAAGCTAAATGTGAAATTAAAGTTCAAATGTGATCTAAAGCATAAAACATATTCTGGTTTGTTTCACACTTTTTGTTCACTAAATGATTCTACATGTGTTCCTGTAGAACTTTAATGTCTTTATAATTAAATAAAAAAAAAAGAAAATCATAAAAAGAAAGAAAACTTGTTTAATGAGAAGAGGAGTGCCCAAACTGTTGTACTGTATAAAACTGTACCTAATTAAACACAATAAGGTAAATAGTGTGCTGCAAAAGTTACAATGAAGACTGTCAATTAAAGTAATTAGAAATAATTTTTTTTATTTATATAAACTAAATTGGTTACAATTTTTTTTGCATTCAGTGGAATCCACCCACCCACCCTTCCAGTTCTGTTTCCAGACAGTACCATGCATAATCAATGGGGTTTGGGTCAGTAGATTGATATGACCAGTCAATAACATTTCACTTTTGTTTTTTGAAAGCTGCATAGTTTCTTTAGCAGAATGTTCCAGACAATTTTCTCTCTGTGAAGTGGAGCTCTGTCCACAGAGATTTGAAGCATTTGGTAAGATCTGAGCAGCTGCTGTTCACTTCAGAGTTCATTCTGCTGCTGCTGCTGCTGCTGCTGCTATCTGCAGTCACATCATCAATACAGACAAGTGAAGACGTTCTACTGGGAGTCGTTCCTGTCCGTGTGTACATCTTTCACTGATGAGGTCATATGCTGCACATCTTCAGCCATTCTATTCCACACTTACCTAACAAATCTCCCTGCAAAATGCCAATGTTCACCTCACCTGTCCTGAGGACTTCCCAGAACTCATATTCCTTCTGTTCTGCAGAAGGCCTGCAGTAGAAAATGCTTTGAGGTCATGCTGGTGTATTCAACATTAGGCTTTAGCAGAAACAAAAATGTCAGAGGCAATCTTTCATTGATTTAACATCCTGCTAAAATATGTTTATGCTACTTTAAAAAACATATCAGCTTTAGGAACAAAGGATTTCTTCATACAGAAATTGAACATCAACTATGTAAAATGGTAATAACTTATGCAATATAATATGAAATGATTCGGTATTAGTTGGTTACCCTCAACCTTAAATACTTCTTTTATTCCTTTCAATCACTTGAATCCCTTTTTGATGCAGTAAATAGGGGAAAAGGTGCTACAGCCTACTGTTTGTTAATTTTGCTACCAAAATTAAAAGTAATTCTTCATTAAGAATGCTAAAGTCATCCTGACTATATATGTGTAGACTTTACGTGGCTCGTATCTGGGGTGTGGATAACTTTCAGTTTCTGAGGCTAGTAACTGATGATAAACTTATGCTGTGCAACAGAGGAAACTATTGATCTTTCTTTCATGGGACAGTTCTGATAAGGGCCAGTTTCATCATACTGTTTTTGATGGCCTTTGCGATTGCACTTGAGGATACGTTCAAAGTTCTTGAAATCTTACCATTTCTTAAAGGATTTTTTTTTTCTTTTTTTAGTTGAGTAGTTCTTGCCATAATATGGATTAGATTATTACTCCAATAGATCAATTCACTGTATACCAAATCTACCTCTTCACAACACAACTGGGCATTAAGAGACAAGTAATTCAGTAATTAACTCTTGACGAGTTCAGCACAGCTGTTAACTGAAAGCCATTCCAGGTGACTCTACTTCTGACTAAGAAAATGCCAATGTGTAAAGCTGTCATCTAAGCAAGAGGTGCTACTTTAAAGAATCTAAAATATAAAATGTTTTTGTCTTCATAGTTTAGTATTAATCTACAATGCAGACATTTATGGTGTGTTCAAACATTTGACTGGTACTGTACATCCATTATTGCATTAATATTGTTTACATCTAACTTTATAGAAGCCAACCCCATTCTATTTTTTCTTTTTTTTTTCACATTTTTATCCCATTATCTACCCAACCCACTCATTAGGACTCCCCCTATCACTGGTGAAGCTCCAACACCAGGAGGGTGAAGACTAGCACATGTTTCCTCCGATACATGTGAAGTCAGACTCCACCTCTTTTTAAACTGCTGCTGCTGATGCATCACTGCAGAATAGCATCACAGCGCACTTGGAGGAAAGCGCAGCGACTCGGTTCAGATACTTCAGTTCACAGACATACGCCTTGTTCTGATCGACATCACGCTTTGGAGTGATGATAGGAAAAAGAGTGACATCAACCCATCCAAGGAGAGTAAGGCCAATTGTGCTCTCTCAGGGCTCTGGCAGCTGACAACAAGCTGCTTGACTAGGATTCGAACTAGCGATCTCCTCATCATAGTGGCAGTGCTTTAGACTGCTGGACCACTCTGACCTTTTGGACCTTTTCTATTCAACCATTTCCCACCAAATCTTCACACAAGGTAGCTGCCTTTATATACTTAAACTGTAAAAAAAAAAAAAAAAAGAAAGAGCCAAAACAATAAAACCCTTTGCTCATAGATCTATTACTTTATGAAGTACGCTGCACTCTGTAGCTGCACTCTCTTGTCACTGGGGTGTCAGTATGGTGTGAGCTGAGGAGAGTGAGTGGTGTGGGGCTTTGCGGGTACTGCTGGCTCACTCTCTAACTGGCCGTCTGAGTGGCGGTAATTGCATCTGACTCTGTCAGCTCAGGCATGGAGCAGCTAGAGAGGATGAAAGCAGGGCCTGGCTGAGCCTCGCCATGCCGTCACATACAGAGCCCTCCGCTCCAGCCACTGCTAATGCGTTCCGATGCCCAGCGTGGCCAACCCAAGGGGTCATTTTGCAAAGAGACAGGCCGGAGGGGCAGAGAAACGTTTACTTATTTAAATGGAAAGGTCATTAGTGTGAAGATACAGAGGGCCTTTGACAAATGGAGTCAAAGCCACTTAGCGTTGGTTTCCCCAAGTGAGGGTGTATTTAATACATAAGACCGGAGTGCTTCACTCTTCAGGGCAGAATACAGGGGGTGCCCTTAACGTGGCGTATAAATAATAGCATAATTAGTCCATTCATTTGTGCATTCAATTAAGTGAAATGAATTATTGAAGAAAAAAAAAATCTGATTTACTCAGTTGTGAGTAATTACAAAAGAGAAGCAGTCATTGGCATATTTGCTATAACATACAAAGTCCTCAGGCACTTGCTGTCTCACCACACACACACACACACTCGCACACACACACACAGAGACATCCGAGCCCAGTGCTGTCTTACTGAACACAGCTGTCTGTTCAAATGAGCACCAATAAGGAAGCTGGATAAGAACAGTGGCTTAATTTCTCTTCCTTTTCCGTTTCCTTTTCCTGTGAGTGTGTGTATGCGTGTGTGTGCGCGCGTTTCCTGAGGGCATGATTGCACAGCTGTCACATGGGACAATACCACCAGCTCCTTGTCACACAAACACACATACACACACACACATATGGCATGCCATGTGAAGTCACATGGTAGTAAACTTGTGGCCCAGCTGGGCTCCCTTACTTGTGCGAGGGTTACTTGTGTTTGTGGCTGCTGCAGGGATTAAATCTGGCAACTTATGCATTCCTTAACCTTTTCAACTTTAATTTTATTATTCTTTTATTAATCCTGCTATTAATGAATAAAAAAAATGACTATGAATTATTTAATAAGAGTTTAGCATATTCTGTGGCATCCCTCAGGGCTTTATTTTAGGGTCTACTAAACTGATGTTAATTATGTGAATAATGCAGTAATGAAGTGAAAGCCTATACATGCACTTAACAGGATTTAAGGCTGAGATTACACTTGTAATAGTAATTCAGGTCCCTTGGTTAAGACCCAAGTAAAAAAAAAAATGATACATTGTTGCAATGGAGTTGTGGCTGCCTTGGTTGTTAAAATTCAGATTGATATTTCCTCATCAAACTTAGACAAAAAAAATGTACAAAAAAGTTGTTCCTAATGAGGTTCAGGTCTGTAGGCTGTGGTGCCCAATCCATCCTTTCTCTTCATAATTTGAGCCTGATGAATCCTGGCATTGTCATCTTGGAATATGCCTGTGGAACAGGATAAATCAGGACTCATCAGATCACATGACCTTCTCCAGAGTCCAATCTTTATGTTCCCTAGCAAATTAAAGCAGCTTTTGCTTGTTACCCTCGATAATAAGTGGTTTTCTTAAGGCTACACAGCTGTTTAGCCCAAATCCCTTGAGTTCCCTTCACATTGCCTGTGTGGAAATGCTCTTACTTGCACTATTAAACAGATATCTGATTGCAAGGTTTTGCACAATCACGCAAGTTTTTTTTTTTCAACCACATTCCTTTTCTTGTAGATGACATTTCCCAACTGTCCTTCTACTTTCTACCAATGTGTTGGTCAGCTCTTAACCTGATTTAAATACTCTGAGCTCCTGAAATTATACTAAATTCATCTCCATAGATGGTTTCTCTGCATGCCAATAATTTGACCCTTTTGGAACAGATTAATCAGATTGATCCACAACCACAGGATGTTCCTGTCTTTTCACATGGTTGTTTAACAAATAAGAAGCTACTCACTGCATCAGCTAGGGTTAAATCACTTGTTGCCAGCTCAAACATTATCACTCATTCAGTAATTAATTATCCAATGGGAAGCTCTTAAGTATTTGCTTAGTTTAATCCAGGTGGTGACCTTTTTGGGCCAGGCAGTGTATTTGTACCTGAATAAAGGGTAGATATGTACTTGCCTGTGAATTAATTAAGTTCCCAAACTAAAAGTTCTGTAAGTTCTATAAATGGTTTAATATGATGAAATGGGACTACAGACATGAATTTGTTAATCAAAATAATATGGATTATTTATTTTGCTTATACATAGGTGATTTTTTTAGGGAGCTTGATCTTTTTAACCTTTTAAAAAAAATAATATATGTGTACACATTAGAGTGTTTTACAAAGATTGCCTCTGCTTTCACTCAGGTACTGAAGTATTGTAGGTCATAGTTCATAGTATAGTTCATTTCTTAGAGTGTGCACAGATGTGTGAGAGTAGAGTGCAGTGCGCAGAGTGATGTAAAGCTCTTTTCCAACACAAAGGAGAAATGAGGAAAAAGGCCTTTTCCTCAAGTGTTGACTTTACATTAGCAATATAGGTCAACTGTTACTCTTCCGCTGTTGTCCGCTTCAGGGCTAAGTGGAATAATGTTGCGTTATTTTATTTATTTTTTCCTTCAATCAGAACTATATTCACCATACACGCTTTTAAAGTTGGCCAACAGTACATTTACTGCTAATTTATGCTTCAGCCTTTCCGTCTCATGTCCTTCTGTCACATGTTGTGGCTAAAACATCTGTGCTCAGGGATTAACCCCATGTGATCAACGTTTACGAAAGATTAGCGACGTTATTCAGCGCGGGTTGGCAGTGCGCAGGTTAAACCTAGCGAAAGCAAGTCTCCAGGCTCCGAGGAGAACAAATGCATAAACACCAGCTGCCTTAATAGAAGAAGAAGTTCACTCAGGGGTCAGACATTATTCTGCCTGTGCCCGACTGCAGCACTCCCAGCCTGGGCTCCTGATAGCTGGGGGAACTATGAGCTGTGACAGAGACTAGACTGGCCTTCCTCTGAAGGAGGAGGGGGATCTGAAGAGGTTAGAGTAAGTACTTTCAGCGATTGCCCCGCATTATGGTCTGCCGGCTCTGAGCTCTCTCCCCTAAGGTTGGACATCAATGTGACATTGGGAATGGGAGTGCGAATGCAAGGCCACTGGTGCACGGGAAGTGGACACAAGATGTAGAAGTCCAAGGGTAAGTGGCTGCAGGCAATTTGTGACAAATGAATATAGAAAGTATATATATATAAAAAAAAAAAAAAAACATTCCATTAGCCTTTTGTGTGTTATGTCACACTAAGAGTGGGAAGTTGAAATAAAACTGCCCTGGGGTTTCAGATCTGTTGTAGTGGCAAAAATAAAAATCTGACAACAGTTTGATCAGGAACCATAAGGGGTAGGAATGGTGTGTGTAGGACAAAATCAAGATCATTTATAAACAAAGAACAATGCAAATAAATCACACAAATAGACCTGTCACTTTAATTATGTTATCGGCATATCGTACGATATATATTTGCAGACGGTTATAATAGCCATTGGGTTTCCGCGTGGGTTTGATTACATGAGAATTAACCGCAGCTAGATTTCAGCGACTCGCGCTGTGCTGCTCTCTCGCCGGCTCTGTAGAATCTGTCAGACAGCGACATCTATTGGTTATAAAATTAATGTAGTGCACACAGAGCTTATGCATCTGTGACAATGCCCCCTCCCACACACACACAAACACACAAACATAGCGGAGACTGTTATACTTCTGCACCAAACCTACGCCGTAGCCTACGCGTATCCAGCAAAGGTGTGCTACACAGCGGAGTGCGTTTATACTTTCCTAGCAACAATGTTTGGCAAAACTTTTTTTGGACTCTGGCCAAGTGTTGCTAGAATTGCAATGCTCTATTTTTGTCAGTGTAATATGATTTCCAGATTTAAAAAAAAAATAATAATTTGTAGTGTATTTAAATTTTATTTTAATGATCCCTAAAATAGCTTGGTGTAACTTTTTGTTTTTAATCTCCACAAATGTCACTCACTAAAAGGCTTGCTTTATGCAAGGAAGCACATCCTAGCACCTTTCACCACTGGCCACATAGGAGCCACACCCAGAAACTTTAACTAATCCTCTTCATCCTTTCCTACTTCTTCTCTACTCTTTATCCTTTCCCACCTCTCCTCTCCTGGAGAGACAGAGCTATAATTGGGGAAAATGGGAGAGCTGATTTCTTTTAATAGGACCTTGACTGCTGATAAACTGAGCCAATCACAACGTTCGCTTTCAGCTCACCCAAATACTGCCCAGCCAATCACATTAAATGCAAACAGCCATCTCTTTAACTATGTTAATTGTGGAAGTTTAAACTTCCGCTCCTTGCAAAAAATATATATAAACAAAAATTGTATTGAATTTTTGCCACTCAAATAAAATGTTGTCATTTTTATGTAAGTTTTGGGATATTAAAAGTTATTATTTCTACACATTGTATAGCAAAATTCAATGAATAAATAATTAATAAATGTGTGCTTCTGTGCTCTGTGGGTATGGGTGTGGTAGGATACACTAAAAGACACTTTAAAAAGAGTTTTAAGCAGCTTCTTTTGTTTCCTTCAGTATTTGTACAGGTGGAAAGTTGGAGTCACTAAATCAGTTTCCGGGACAGGGAGGAAAGGAGGAGAACCGTAAGGAAAAAGGAGTAAATGTTCGGGTTTATAGACGCAGCCAGGGTCATATGATGGGGCAGTCTTAGCCACAGAGTGGGCTGCCTGTTAGGTCGATTGTAAGGTGGAGTTGTTTTGTCAAAACAGTAAAATGTCCAATGCCTCAGTGTAAAGAGGATGAAACACTTCCTTATGGAGTGTGGGATAAATTACAAACAACTAACCTTAACATCTCTATTAATTTTAAATCTGTAGCCTATGGGATTTTTCAAAACATCTCAACATCAGAAAAAGACATCACATGGTTGGTCATCTGTATCGCAAAAAGTGAACTGTGGAAAACTCGCTGCAGAGTGACTATTGATCAGCAATTTGTGTCCAGTCCTTTTTAATTTCAGAATTAAAAAGTAGAAGGACTTTGGACTGTCAAAACAATCAAAGTAATGCATGGGACTTTTTACAATTTTAGGAAGTAAGTATATTGAGTATTTTCTCAGTGCTCATTTTTTTAATTATTGTGTGGTTTATGTATTATATATTTACATAAATTATCATGTAATGTTTTTCTATGTATGTGATGAATATTAATTATCAATAAAGTTTCTCTAAAAAAAAGGAAATGGAAATTATACAATTTGGGTTAAAGGAAAATATTTTGTTGTGACATCATATTCTTTTTTTATCTGTAGGTTACAGTTCATTAAGTGTTGAGCTGCTTTATTGGCTCTGTTTATGACCTCTTTCCAAAACAAACAAACAAAAAAAAAAACAATATTCTAAAGGGTTCCTGGTTTGGACATAAGACTTTGTACATAGGCCAAGAAGTGCTTTAACTATTACTGACATAAGCACTGAATGAATGTCCTGTACCCTCAGAAAGGTCATGCGGGTAGGAGTTACACAAAGGCAAAAACTCAATTTAGGGGTTAAACTCCTGACATTTGTAATTACTTGGCAGCCCAGAGCATTTTCTCCGCCAGTCCTCCTTCTAGCCCCTTGTCCCAGAGTTTAAAGGACGCAGGCAGGTAGCGTCAGCCATTATCTCATGAGGAGAGAGCGGCTTTTGACTGGTTTTCCTGCTATTGACATGAGCTCCCAGCAGTAATGACTCAGGGTTGGGGTTGGGTGTTGGGCTTCCTTGATAATTAAAGTATAGGAGAAATGCTGGTGATGTCACTGCCACAGAGAAATTAGACTTTGATTGATTTGATTATTGAAGATCATTTCCCCTGAACATTATCTGGTGGATTTTCAAATAGCTAATGGTCGGCCATGATGGATACAGTCAATAAGTCACTCTACTGTAGCGCCTCCACAGTAACCATTTTAATTTCTGCTAATTAAGATTTATTTTTTAAATAAAATAAAAAGAGCTCAAGCATATTTGCAGCAAGATCCACAAAAAAGTTGTAAAGCTGCATTGTTTTTACATTATCAATTAAATGCACTTTTTGCTTGCATGTGGAAAGGGGCATCACTAGGCAAGTGTAGATATATGCTACAGACCTAAATAAATGTACCATATTTTTTGCACTATATTTTTCTAGTCTATTTTCATACACAAGGTGCACTGGATTATAAGGTACATTATGCAACACTAGTAAAGAATAGGGGTGTTGCCTTGTTTTCCATATAATTCAGCATCTAAGCTAACTTAAGTAAACCAAACTGTAATTCATAAAAAAATATATATTTTTAATTCAAACGAGTGCTGGACATTAATCTACACAGATTTCTATCCTGAAAACTGTTTATTTTAGGGTGATTAGATTTGCAGATTTCTAATAAGGCCACCCCACATCACTACAGTGAGGAACCCTGGGTGTTCCGGTATGTCAGGGCGATATTAGCTAGCAGTTCGTACCACGTAGCTTGTTTTAACACGGTAGACATGCAGGCTACAGTCCATTATGCTCACCTCTGAATAGCAAGCTAGTGCTTAGCGTGGTTAGCAGCTAATGCTAATACTGCTCCAGCCTCGGTGCTGGAGAAACTTTGCTGAAACTCCTGTATAACACTGTACTTTTAGCGGATTGTTTTTTTCTACTGTCGTTTACCGCTGTCTCTTTGCTGTGAAGATGCTTGAAGATGAGGAAGAAGACACTGCAGACATTGCCTTAAGTGTAATACAATTATTTATTAAAAAGACTAAGACAATATCTTCAAGGCTTCCTAGGCCAGTCTTGGAGAGAGATGTTTCCCGATCTGATTGTCCCTCCTCTCTCTCTCGTCGTGTGGTCTAAACAGTATATATAGCTTTCCCACAGTCACTCCCATAGCTCTCATACCAAAACCACCCTATGTTCCAACCACCCCATGTATAGCTCCACCATATATGGAGACATGACCTTTTTAAGAAGTGGCATTGACCCCTCATGTGACATTCCAATCATATATAAACATGGACTTCTCAGAATAGTTCACCTGGACACATGAACCCATCTAGGCTAAAGGTCATTGTTCTTCACAAACAAGAAGGGACAGACATCCATAGTACAAAATATACCTCAAAAGAAAATACATATGCCGAAAAGATACGTCACTACTTCTTACAACCTGACTGGTAAAATTCATACAGTGCATTATAAGATTTTTGGAAAATTAAAGGACTTTACGTGCACCTTATTGTGCGAAAATACAGTAAATTGTTTAAATATTTTTTTATCCTTTATTCAGACAAAAAAAAATACATAACTTCCATTTAGTCACCATTTAGTTTTAAGATGTAAACACATAATATAAATAACTAAGTTATTTAGAAGAGAAGGTAGTTTTGTGTGACAGATAAAGCACTGACGCTAAGTGAGAGGGTAGAACATGACGAAAATGCAAATATATGAAAACAGGAGCCAGTGGGAGAGATATACTGTATTTTTGCACTATAAGGCGCACTTAAAATCCTTTCATTTTCCCAAAAATCGTCAATGCGCCTTATGTATGAATTTTACCAGTCAGGTTGTAAAGCCACTCTGCTGAAGTAGAGAGTTATACAGGAGTTTCAGTTTAGTTCTCCAGCACCAAGGCTGGAGTAGCATTAGCATTAGCCGCTAACCTAAAGTATTTCCCTCTTCCTGCTGCTAACCCTGGCTAGTGCTGCTGGAGCAGCATTAGCATAGCCTACTAACCTCATTTAGCGAGTAAATAAACCAATGTGCTTTATGGATAGTAAATTAAATATAAACTAAATACTTGTTTTTATAGTTAAATACTTTGTTTTTAAGTTTGAACTTCTATTAAACTCATTTTATTGAGTTGCACCTGCCAGTTATTTCCTCTTTACATAAATAAAACTCTCTCTTATTTAACTTAAACACAAAATCACTATTTTTTAGAGCACAGTCCATCTCTACATCTCCCAATTTAAAATACTTGGGGATAACACGTGGTTAGAACCTGGTAGAGATGATGCTACTCCTGCTTTCATCCAGCACTTCCTCGGCTGCTAAGAGAAACTGGAGAGGCAGTTGGCAACTGCTAAAACTGTGACAGGATATTGGATACAAGCTAACTGAAGGGGCTCCCGAGTGGCGCAGTCATCTAAGCGTTGGCCCCCTTGGGAGCCTCCCCTCAGTAAGCTCTTCGCCAACATCCTGTCACAGATCCATTGACTGTTGTCAACTGTCCAGCTTTTCTCAGCAGCTGTGGAGGTAGCGGATCAAAGCAGCAGCAGCAGCAGCGGCAGTCCCTAGTGATGCTACAGTCATTCCTGCCTAGGAGATCCAGCAAGCTCTCACTCATCCTGGGTGGGTTGACTGCCCCTTTATCATCCCCATCTTCACCTTCATTTAATATAATGCTAGTCAGTGCAGATCTCTTGGTAGTTAATGTGACAGAACTGGCAGCAAGTGCTCTCCTCCAAGTGTGTTCAGTTGTCAAATGATAATGTTGTAGCTCTGAGACAGATGACTTGCTTTAATGTTATTCAGAGGTGGTGCTACATATGCTAGCCTTAACCCTTAAACCTCCCAGTACTGGAAGCACCATGTGCACCATCTTACAACCTTTGCAAGGCCTGTGTCATGCCTGACTCTGTCAATCTGCCTGCTCCTGAAGCCGCTCTGCCTAAAGACTCCCAGTTTCCCAGCAGCCTCTGGCTCAGAACTACAATGACTGAGAATCACGTGACTCTCAAGCGTTCTACATCACCCAGCTATTAACTGATGGCTAATCATTTTCACCTGGTCTAGCCAGTATAAATACTCCCTCGGTGCAACTCCCTAGTTGCTGCATATTACCTAGATTTCTAGCTATGTACAAAGCTTTCTATTCTATCTTTAATTTCCTGTTTTTCTGATAATTTACTCTTTAGCTTTTTTTTTTTTGTTTGATTTACTGTTATCGACGCTTTTCTCCTCTTTGACTACTCTCTTGCCTGCACCCGGCTTACTGGATATTCTGTGTACCGAACTCTGCTTGCTCAGTACTCTTAGGTATGTTGTTATTTACTGCTGCCCTTTTGGTTATTACTCTGCCTGTTTTTGACCATCCTTACCATAGACTATGTATAGCTGGACAGAGCATCGTCACTCAAAAGTAAAGCCACAGCAGGTCGGGCGCCCCCTGTTGTTCAGTCTCGGAAAGCTGTGTAACTCCACCCATCCCCATAGGTTTCAATGGCAAAACTGACAAATTTCAATCACGTTTTTTTCCAATACACTGCAATTCTACCTCCATTATTTAAATACAACAGCTAGTGTACCCTCTGCTTATGTTGTCAAATTTTTATATCCCCACAGAATTATTTTTCTAATCCATTGTTCAGCTCTATTCAAAAAGGTGTGGTTATCGTAAAAGGGCTGGGTTACACCTAGCCGGGGTGGGACCAATGAATGTATGGGCGGGACCATAGACTGTGTATAGCCCTGTGGAGGCAGCCCTCAGGGGCGGGGTTATTCAAATGAGTAGTCTGCTCTCCACAGTCTTTCTCCCTCCTCTGGTCTCTACTGCGCAGACTCTGGTTTCAGGATCGCCAACATGGTGGAAGATTTTGGCTTCATTTTCATTGAATGAATGGGAACGGTGACATGGCGTCCACCTTTTTTTTTTTACAGTCTTTGATCCTTACTTGCCAAACGCTGTTAATAAACCTGTGTTTTCTAACCAGCGTTTGTCTTCCCTGGTCCTGGTCTACGTTACAGCCCATTGCAACGCTTATTGCTATCTTAAACTCTGCAAATGTATCTCATGAGGAGAGAGTGGCTTTTGACTGGTTTACCCACTATTGACATGAGCTCCCAGCAGTAATGACTCTTAAAGGTTGGGGTTGGGTGTTGGGCTGCTTTGATAATTAAAGTGTAGGAGAAACGCTGGTGATGTCACTGCCACAGAGAAATTAGACTTTGATTGCTTTGATTATTGAAGATCATTTCCCCTGAACATTATTTGGTGGCCCTGCCATAGATTGGTGGTTGACGATGAGAGAGTGAGTGATTATCTGGTGGATTTTTTTAAATAGCTAATGGTTGGCCATGATGGCTACAATCAATAAGTCACTCTAGCGCCTCCACAGTAACCATTTTAATTTGAATCCCTGCTAATTAAGAAAATTAAATTTCTTAATAAATGAAAACGAAAAAAAGGGAACAAGCATATCTGCCGCACCATCCATGAAAAATAATGTAAGGTTGCATTGTTTGCATTTTAATAACTATATGTTTATATTTCTACCTTCTCAATAGGCAAGTGTAGATATGTGTCTCAGACCTAAATAAATGTAAAATGTTTAAATACATTTATTTTTATTCTTTATTCACACACACAAAAAAATCATTGACTCAACTCAGTCAAGTCAGTATTTTGTTTTTTGAGAAGTAAAGACATAATATAACTAGCCGAGTTTTGTTTGCACAAAATCTTCTAACTTACACGACTGGTTATTTTAAGCTTTGTGGGTTTTAACAATTTTGTTTTGTTAAAATAAGGCAATATTGTGTAAGACAGTATTGTTTAATTGTTGTAACATCATATTCACAACGTTAAAAAAAATCATTTGTAGGACAATGTCTGTATTACAATCTGTAGTCTGCTGTTTATTATCTGCATTATTTGTAGGTTAAAGTTCACAAAGGGTGAGCTGCATTATTATATTGGCTCTGCTCATGACCTCTTTTTAAACAAGAAAAAAAAATTCTTAAGGGTCTTTGGTTTGGACATATGATTTTGTAGATAGGCCAAGAAGGGCTTCAACTATTACTGACATAAGCACTGAATGAATGACCTGTACCCTGAGAAAGGTCATATGGGTAGGAGCTACATAGAGGAAAAAACTCAATTAACACCCCGCCAACAGTCTATTTTCATGGTTTGCGTCTGCATCGTTAAAATAGCGATATACAAATATATGTGCGCTGATGGGCATGGTGATCTGGAAGTGAAGTGTGTTTAGGTAAATTTTTGGTGTATTGCTATCCTGAGAATGGAAAACACAGGTGCACTACTGACTGAAAACAACCAAGACAACAGTCAGATGTTCATTGCTATCAGGGCAATGCAAGCGTGCCAAACTCATCAACCCCAGTTTGTTACACACACAAGGACATGCCTCAACAATGAACAGAACGCAGAATAAAACAGCATTGTTGTTCCCATAAATTAACTGCCTTCACTGCATTAAGGCAGTATACACCCTGGACAGGCCGCCAATCCATCGCAGACACACCCATGATTAATTAAGAGAATCATATATGCTCTATATATGTCTTGCTTTTATATCTTTAATCAGTATTGAAGACAATAACAAAAGCACTAATCACAGATTGCTGTAAGGAAGTATCAGTAAAAGTGGTAGGTCATAAAACAATGAATAGCATCATTAGAAACTTTCAATATCGTGAAAATTACAGTATTAGAAAAGCTACTTGGAGTTATTGTCATTCTCATAGCAGCAAGTTTGTATTAAACACAGGTATCATGTGACTTACTACTTTACTATCCACCCACTATCCATCTCTTTGCCCCAACAAAAACAAAGCATTAAACTATTTCTTAAAAATGGTTTAACAACATTCATGTTTATGCCAATCAGTCCCTTAGGCTTTATATAATTGGATGTACACAAGCAGTGTTTATATAGTGTCTGTTGGAAGGTGATGGAGAGCCATATTTTGGATCTGTGCCAAATACTAACCTCAAGCAAACAGATCTACTGTGCATCAACTCCACCAAATAGCCATATTTAAATTGATTTTATGGCTATTGCTGCACTAAAGATTCATTAAAAATTCATTCACAGGCATGTTGGGACCTGTTTTATTTATCCTGAGGGACGAAACCCCCAAGCAAAATGCTTAGCCTCCCTATCCTTAATCTGTAGTGATGCCCCTGCAGTTAGGAAAGGTTACGCTGATTTATTTGACCACTTTCCCTAAATACCAAACACACACTGTCCAGAAGGGGAAACATGAAATATTTAACTGGATCTGTGAACAAAGGGGAAGCCAGGTTGCCAGTGTTTACCATACAGACGTGCAGTTAAGGTTATGTTTGTATTAGAAAATTCTTCTTATTTCTAGCTACTTGATCTTTTTCCCCCCACTACTGAGTGAATACTTGAACTAGGGTTCAGTCTGAAGTGGAAAACAAGGGGATGCTCCTCTCACTGTCAAAATAAATTACCCCCCTTAAAAATGAACCTTCCCTCTTTCACGCCCTTTCGATTTCAGATGTCTGTTAGCTCTGTGTTTTTGCATTCCATCCGTTTTGTAAGATTTACATACTACCAGGTTTCTGTCATGTCAAACAAACATGCCGTGATCTGGGCAGAGCAATTTACACCAACATAAGATGTGCTTATGCAGAAATTCGCTCTTTCCCTTTTCATTGGCTGTGCTGTGGAGTCTTTGGGAATGTGCATGCACCCACTACTGGAGTGGTCAGATTTGCAGTTGCTTATTATTATTATTATTATTTTTTTTTTTGGAAAATAATTAAATAATTATTTTTTATGAAAGTGGAACATGATAAGTACAAACTCCCAACTCCGTTCATCCCCAGCTGTTCGAAATGAAGCATTTTTAGCTGATGCTCCCAACAGCCTTACAATGCTAGAGATAACAATGAGGACATCACTATTTTTACACCGTTAACAAACTCAAAGTAGCTCCACATTTCATTGGAAGGATGCTGGGGGTCCTGATATTTAAAACAAGAAAATAAGAGCTTTGAAAGTGTACAGATTATTATTATATGTTTATTTAAAAAGACTGTTTATACACACAGTACCTTGAGGTAGTTCTCTGGATGCCGCCATCTTGAAATTAAGTAACAATAAGTCAACTGACAAACACAAACAAATAAGTAGGATAAGGAAACACGTTTCAAAATGAATTCAGTGGAAATGCATGAATTCCAGCTGTTGCTGAAAATATCTCTATAATATTCATGCATTTTCACAACATGCCCCTATCGCCATCATTGTTACCCTTTTGAAAGCATCGGATAAAAGTGATGTATTTCAAAATGCTGGGGGAGCTTTCGGAACAGAGGTGGGCTATTCCACAAAAGTCTATTTGCACTTATTAGGGCTGCACGATATTGAAGAAAAAAATACATAGCAAATTTTCTTTCTTTTTCTTTTTTTCTTCCAATGATATATATTAGGATATTAAACAATGCTTGGCCCATGAAGTCACCAGCCCCGCCCCCAACTGCGCGCTGTCTCGGTTTCGGGTCAATCCAGAGCTGAGTCAGCGCCGAGCACTCAAAACCTGAGAAAACCAGCAAAACAACAGTAATCGGCCCTTTAATCAGGCATTTAAATTACTTTTTAAAAGGTAAATAAGAGCGGTTTTCTGGGACTAAAAGTGTGAATTCAGCTGTAACTGGACATATCTGCGCAAACCTGCGCTGCACTGAGGTGTACAGCTGTCGACACATGCGTTTACACGCTTCCCCTCCCCCTCAGGCTTCTCAGGCAGCAGCAGCCTCACACAGTCACTCACACAGACACAGAGACAGCGCTGTGTATCTTCTTTTTGTGTCAAGAATCAAAACATTGCAACATGACGTGTTTGATTTAATTGCCTTACATGACATCGCACGTCCTGCGATGTGACTATTGGGCATGTGCACATCATGATGACTATGCTTAAACAATATATCGTGCAGCCCTATACTTATCATCATGTTTCACTACATCCAAACTCCATTTCACACTGAATTTACATTACATTACATTATATTTACATTTGGCAGACGCTTTTGTCCAAAGCGACTTACAATAGTCAAGTACAATGTAAAATAAGTTTAAAGGAAAAACATCTTTGGATAGGGATAAGAGGAGGACAAAGGGGAATAATAGGATAGAGGAGTGAAGGAGAGGAAGAAGGAATTTCTCCTTTAAATGTAGTAAATTGGGGAGTGTGAAAATATAGAAGAACAGAAGAGCTGTCATTTTTTTTAAAATCTTCTAATGAGTGGCTTTAGGCAAATTCTGGGCTGGAGATTTTCACCGGACTATGCAAACCTGCCCACTGTTAAACCTGTGGACTATTCTGAAACAGGACAAAAACATCATTATAACACCATTACCAGCCTAGGATATTTCAAGTTAATAAAAGTGAAATTCGGGAGTGTATGATTGACAGAAACTGCCTTAAAATATGATTAATGAAGGGCAAAAAGTAATATTGAACAGCAGCTCTGACAGCTCCATCTCCTGAGTGAGATAAGCTAACTTAGTGACATATTGCTGCCAGCAGTGTTGATAACTGTGATGATGGGTGTTAACATCATGCCTGATATTCTAAATGCTGTTACTGGTAATTGCAGCAGACAGTTTTGTTGGAGGGAATAAAGTGCTGGTTAAAGAATGAGAGGCAATAAACTGATCAGCAGCTCATTATACATTCCAGTTTTCTGAAAAAGATAGAAGAAGGTTTTAGCTAGAAACCACAAAAGTCTGAAGAGTTCAGAGAGGATGTGACC
The DNA here is from genome assembly GCF_023375975.1 of Astyanax mexicanus. Taxonomy (NCBI): domain Eukaryota; kingdom Metazoa; phylum Chordata; class Actinopteri; order Characiformes; family Acestrorhamphidae; genus Astyanax; species Astyanax mexicanus. Next base: position 34,657,552 of record NC_064409.1, on the reverse strand, counting down.
GACTACAACAGAACTAACAAAAGTGACTGAGCATCTGAAGTTAAATACCTTGCATTTCGTTGCTGTCTAATAAAAAAAAGGTACTTTCCTTTTTTGTTGATTTTTAATTTACTACATAATTTGAACAGACAAGCTTATGTCTTAATGTCTAAATGATTAGACCAATAAAAATACATTAAAATGACCTGAAATAACCTCTTTTTCACATTGACTTCCATTGAAAGTTTAGAATGTTTTTTTTTTCTCTCTCTCCTGTAAAGTTGCTGTTTTGGAGATACTTGTTTTTCATTGGACAGTAATGATATATAGTTAGTCCTACAGTTAGGAAACTTTGAAGCTCAGCTTGCTGGGATCACTGAATCATTTTAAACTTTTAGTTTCTAAACACCACCAGAAAGCCTGTGACTGTTTTAATTAGTTTTTTTAATTAGTATATATTTTTCTTATTTTATTGTTTATATTTATTAAATGTATTGTTTATTATTACTTTTTATTTTGTATTCTAATGTTTTATATTTTGATTCTTATGTTCTTAGTTCATTATTATTCATTTTATAATTCCTTCATTTCATCATTTTTATAATTTTACTTTACTTTTATTACCTTTTTATTCATTTAATATTTTATAAATGCTTTTTTTGTGTCAATTAGTTTTTTATGGTCTTTTAGAATTTTCTATTGTACATAATATATATTTTATTCATATATATTAAATGTTGATTTAAAATGAGTATTTCTTTCTTATTTTTTTAACAATTTTATTCTTTATTATTTCTAATTTCTTATTAAATGTTTTCAATCCCTTTGATGCTGTAAATGCTCTGCAATATTGTAAATTAGAGTCACCCTCAATGTTTTCCCAAGTAGAAATAATGGTTGATTAATTGATTGGACAGTGACACAATTGTAGACAAGTGTACACTTTCAGGTTTCATTTAAAGGGCTGAACAAAAATATCCTATGAAGTGTTTAGAAACTACCCCTCTATTAAAGAAGCTTAAAAGTAATTGAACAAATTCTCAAAAGCTTGTTTCATGGGATCCCCTTGTTAATACATCATTAGTGAAGCAGGTAAAAGTTCTGGAGATGATTCCAGGTTTGGCATTTGCTTTTGGAAGTTACTGTGAACCCATAACATGTGATCAAAGGATATCTCAATGGAAGAGAAACAGACCATCATTAACCTGACAAAAAAAAAAAAGATATCTAAAAAATAAAACGGATAATCACAGTTTGGAATGACTCAAAACAATGCTCACCACATCCTCTGTTAAACATGGTGGTGGTGGTGGGCATGCAAAGCTTCCAGTAGCTCTGGGTCACTAGTATTTATTGAAGATGTGACAGCAGACAGAAGCAGAAGGATGAGTTCTGAAGTGCACAGGGATTTACTTTCTGCTCAGATTCAACCAATTACAGCAAGTTTGATTAGATGGTTCTGAACAGTACAAATGTACAATGAACAGAAACACAATATGAAAGAAAACCAAGAATTTTTTTAAGGTAAAAAAGGGGAATATTGTGAAGTAATCCAGTCAATCACCAGATCTCAACCTGATCGAGCAGCATTTTAATCATTTAAGACAAAACTAAAGGTAGAAAAAGCAACAAATCAGCAACAACTGAAGACAATCACAGTAAAGACCTGGAAAAGCATCATAATGGGTGAAATCCAGTGTTTGGTGATGTCAATAAGTTTCAGACTTCAGACAGATTATTGCTTTCAAATGATTCTCAACAAATTATTAAAAATGTACATTTTATTTAAGGTAAAGTTTGCCTTTGCAGTTACTTTTGAGCCCCTAAAATGATGAGGCTTTTTAGATGAATTATATTTTTGTTCCCCTTAAATTAAATTTAAAAGTCTGCACTTCAGTTTAATCTCATTTGTTTCATTTCAAATCCAGGGGAGTGGATGGCAGATACTAAATCATGAAGATTTAGCCACTGTCCAAATACTTATGGTACTAACTGTATCTTCAGGTGCTTAAAACATTTGTATTATTGTAGTGTTCTTGTGCAGTGTGTTGAAACTCTGACTAAAACACCAAGTTAAATGGTAGCCAAAGTTGTAGTAAGCTTAATCATTTACTGTCACACTTCCTCATTAACATTGAGGTGAAAACTGTAAATAAACAACACAAAATGACATTTTCTGTCTTAATTTTACATTACATTGTACATAGTTGGAAATATTAGCACAAACAAAGCTGTCTTGCACTCTGACTAGCAGTTACCATAGCTGCTAATGTTGCTGTTAGCTTCTCACACAACTTAATAACAATGTGTTTTTAACTAACTTAACTTTAAATAACTAAACTCCTAACCATATCACCATTAAAATAGATCAACTTTAACACAATGATTTTGTTAGATAAACTTACGGCATTGCCTCAATGATGTTTTTTTTATCAAGGATGGAGGTGGATGTGCTTGACTAGCTTCCTGACAAGAAGAACAGCAGCTCCCCAAATCCCCCGGAAGTGACCCAAATAGGAAGTGACATCATAGGATAAATAACCAGAAAAATCACACCAATTTCTTTCAAAAAAAACATTATCCAACAAAGTTAGTAATCTAATACATGTTCTGTGCATTATTTTTATATAAAAAAAAAAATAGAAAAATTATACGAAGCAACACAATAATAAATAAAAAAGTAAAGCCACAGCCCATGCCAAAATTCAGCCATGGGGAGAAAAATTGATTGGGTTTCACAGTTTTTTTATTTATTTATTGTATCATTATTATTTTTTTTATCTTACAGTTGTTCCCAAATGTTTAAATTTGTTGAATCTTGGCTCTAAATACTAACTGAAAATGATTAACTACTTTGTTGAACTTCCACAAATCTCTAGCAAAACTGATTCCTTCCACCAAAACAACAGACACAGCTATTTATATGCTCATCTCTCACAGAGCATCAAATAAACACTGACAAGATAAATTTAAAGCACTATCATCAGAAGTATTTTTTTTTTTTTTTTTTTTACTTCATGCGACCACTGTACAAATTCAAATGCATACAAGTCCATGGAAATATATTGGATTTCTGTTCTTTATATTTATTTGTTGTGGTGTAGGACCCCCCATATAGTGATACAGTACTACATGTATATATGACACAAATGTGAGCCATTTTTACTGTATGTAGTTTGTTGCAAAACTGTAATTTTCACTTATGTAAGTACAATGAGAAACATGACGAGGAAAATCAGTTCACATACTAAGAGGAAACAAAAATGTACTTATTATTCATGTATTTGAAGGTCAGTGATTCTTAGATGACCAAGGTGTACTAAATGATGCAATTTGTGTTTAGTGATTTGCAAGGCTGTGATTTAGAATGATATTTGAGTGACAACATATGGAATTGAGCTTAGAGTTTAGCAGTTCGAAGTCACAATGTTGATACATGAGCTTCATGTTTTTTTTAGATTTGTGAGCATAGTATACAATGTGGAAAAACTGTATTACTTACTATTAAAATATTCTTCCTTTCATTGATTACTAAAACACTGAATATCAAAAATGTATTAACCAGCCAGGGATTAGCAGTGGCTTAGTTCATCCACCCTGTTCACGTCCATCCAGAAAATACAGCACCGTTTAAACCTTTAACTAACGCTTTCTGCCGCTAATGGGTTTCATTTCAATTCATTGGCGACGTTTGGCCCAAGTGACCCTGCCATCAGAGCACATATGCACATGCAGCGCTCCAGGAGAAATCACTGCCTGTCTGTCTGACATCACTGTTGCCTGTCTCTCTCTGGTGATCATACTAAATGGCATCTGCTAACGGCAGGCTGACCTCTGGCACCCCCGAGATGGGGAACGGATCCGTCCTGTTGGCAGATTGGAAGGGAATTGGGGAGCCGGTCCAGGCTAAAGCCCCCAGACTCCACCAGTACATTATATTACATTTCTCTTCTGATGAGCCGCCTATGTGATTTCCATATAAATGGAGGCTGCGCTATAAAGAAAAGCATGTATGTTGCCTGAGTGAGCATTTGGCTTCAGTCTGTGTGTTGAGGGAGATAGAGAGAGAGAAAGAGAGAGAGAGAGAAACAATGGAGGAGGGTGGAGAGAAAGTAAGAATGAGAGAGACCAAAAGAGACTGAAAGACAGAGAGAAAAAAAGAAGTACTTGGGAATGAAGAAAAATGAAGAAAATGGGAAACAGGATAGGAAAAAAAGATAAAAAATTGAGGCTCAGATAGAAAAAGAGGTAGATAGGAATATAGAGAGAAAACAACTGTAGAGATTACAGATAAAGTGTGTGTGTGTGTGTGTGTATGAGAGAGAGCTATAGAGAGAGTATAAAGAGAGAGAAGCAAGAGAGACAGACAGAAATATAGAGAAAAAGAAAGAAAGAGGAGAAAATAATAGAATGAACTCTGTTCATGTATCTAGTGTTCTTATTAAATATTGCAGTTTGTATATTATGTATACTGTTTCTTCATGAATTCCATCTCTCAATGTATCATTACTATTCATTCTATTATTGCTATGGCAACAGATGTTACGTAGACTTTATGCTAATAAAGCTGCTCATCAAGTTTCATTATGAACATCTACAGCATGGAAATTAAACAATAGAGATATAGACAAAAAAGACTGAAAAAAGAAGAACAACTGGTAAAAAGAAAAGAGAAAGTAAGAGACTGAATAAAGAGAAAAAAAGAAAAAGGAAGTGATGAGACAAGACAGAGAGTAAAGAAAAAGAGAGATTAGACAGAGAGTGAGACAGAAAGAGTGGGAGAGAAAAAGGAGAGAGAAAAGAAAGAAAGGGGAAGTAAAGAAAAATAGAGATAATAAAAAAGGGTAGACAGAAAAAAGGGAGAGAGAGAAGAAAGAACGAAAGAAAGGGAAAGTAAAGAAAAATAGAGATAATTAAAAAAGGGTAGACAGAGAAAAGGGAGAGAGAGAAGAAAGAGGATAAAAAAGTAAAGAAAAATAGAGATAATAAAAAAGGGTTGACAGAGAAAAGGGAGAGAGAGGAGAAGAAAGAAAGAAAGAAAGGAAGAGGAAAGAAAAATAGAGAATTAAAAAGAGAGTAGACAGATAAAAAGGAGAGAGAGAAGAAAGAGGACAAAAGAGAAAGTAAAGAAAAATAGAGATAATAAAGAGAGTAGACAAAGAGAAAGGGAGAATAAGAGTCAGAGAAAGAAAGCCAAAGATTGGGTACAGAGAAAAAAAGGAGAAAGGACAAAAGAGAGAGTAGAGAGAGAGAGAGAGAGAGATAACGCGTAGTTAAAACTAGCTGTTGCCCCTATGCCAGCACAGAAAAATATGAATGAATGAAAAAATGAAAAATGCAAGAGGGAATATGAAGAAAATGATGGCGTGTGTGTGTCTTTGTGCCTTTTGCTGTGGCTGGTAGAGGAGCTCTCTTCTGGCAGGTCTGCAGAGATAAGAGCAGACGCCGAGCGACAGTTGGTTGTCAAAAGCAGCCATGCATGACCCGACACACCGCATCAGCCACAACCAAATAGCCTCGCTTATCTTCCGACACCTCCGTCTGGAGAATGACGACAGGCCCGGCTTCCATTTTTCTCCCTCCGCTCGCACTCTCTTTCTCCATCCACAGAGAGCCCCGCCTGCCTTTCAGCCGCACACACGGCACGCCGTTCTCCTTACGCTATCGCCTCTTACGCCGCCTCTGTTTGCGGTTATCTCGACACGGGCTTTTTTAACAGTTACACTACAGCAGCTTTTAAAGGCTCGCTCGTGTCACTCCTGCTCCCTTTCAAAAGGATGCTGTAATTATTTGCATGCCACTTCTCCTGCCCCCTTTTTCAGCAGAACTGGATGGAGCCAAAAAGAGAAAGAAGCAGACTGATCTGCTCCGTTCCCCGTGACGTTACCTACGAGAAAGCCTCATTGACAAGGAGCTCATTAAGTGGGCCTAAATGGGGAACAGGTGGATGCTGTTAGCACTGGAGGGAAAAAGCTTTTATTGCACATTTTTTCAGATACGTAAATGACTTACTCAAGGAGCCTCTCAAGGACCCTTCAAAATCTATTTAATCCAAACACTGCCAGGATAAGCTCGTGTCCGTCATTATCAATCTGTCTCTGTTTACGTTAGTGCTGTGTTTTACTGAGCACACCAACACAAACAGACCATTATTGCAGGAGGCCCATTCAGGAGTATGCGTGATGGGAACTGTTATCGAGAAGATCAAAGCTTTAATCAAAGATTTCTGCATTATGACTTTGATATTCAGTGAAAATGAGAAAGTAGCAGTTTGAAACTTTTGGCATACAGTACTGTGCAAAAGTTTTAGGCACCAAAGCAAATGACACTAAACCATTTATCTCAGCAATATGAGTGTTTTACCTGACAAAAAGCTCCACATATGATTTGAACAGATGCGGATAAACATACATACAGTAAAACGCAACACAGATTTCTCGTTTTTAATGTAAAGTTTGTTATATCCTGTGAGCCAAGCTGAAGAACAAAGTGTAGAGATTTCAGATTTCTCTTGGATGCTCCTCAGCCAGCATGTGTATATCTGTATGTTTAGTTCCGTCAGCAGCTCACCTGATTTACCACAATCACCAATTTACCAAACCAGCTGTTGATATGATGAAATCATATGGAAATAACTCTATTAAACTCAGATGAGGAGAGATTAGGAGATGTTTTAAGGAAAACAGGATGTTTTTTGTAAAATTGCTGTTTGTATTTATTGCAATGTTAAAAATACTTACGTCACAGATAAGAAGCTTTACCATTACTGAAATTCCCACAGGTGCCTAAAACATTTGCACAATACTGTATATAGTATTTTGTAAGATCAGTTGTTTGTGTTCTTTACTGTTTAAAGTGAAGTTCAGAAAGGATTCTTACTTATGGTGTATGGAAGTGCCGTGTTTGGTTCTAACTGTAATTATTTTGTGTGTTCTCTGTCTTTTTTTTATTCCACCAGCTTAGCCATGTGGTAATACGAAAAAAAAAAACTTTAACTTGAGAACTTGGATTTTTTTAAAAAATAACAGTAGTAACAGCAGTAAGATGCTCGTTGCTATCTTACACCCCGTCAACAGTCTTTTTCATGTCTTAAGCCTGAGCCGTTAAAATTGCGTCAGAGTTTAGGAATAAATCTGCACTGATATGTGTGGTGGTGTTCCCTTAATGTAAGCTGCTGGCGTACCTTCACAGCGTGAACGTGTAGCCAGCTTGTGTGTGTGTGTGTCTCTGTCTCTTCCCTTGGCCTTAATACCTTCTGTGTGAAGAAAGTACACCATTTTAGCTTAACTGGTAGCTGCTCCACCGTTTACTCCATTTAGTCTGCTGTACTAATTAAAAAACATCTACACACAATGTCTACAAACACAACCATCAATATGTGACTCTCAGTTTTCAAATATATCTCAACTAACAAACGTAGTACATTATAAACGCTTAAACAACTTTTAAACAGTATTTTACGAAGCACACTGCAAACACCCACCTCTTCTCACCAAGATTTAGCGAGGTGGTGGAGCCCAACGCTGCTTCTGAAAACTCAAAATTCAGAACGCCCAATTTTAAAAATAAAAATCTGCTTCACAGTTCGGCTTACACCCAATATTTCACCGTGAAAGTGCTCAAAAATCACAAAATCAAATCTAAAATACATAAAAACAAGAAATACTGCTGAGACACGCAAAGCATGCTGTTAAGATGTCAACGCGCCAAAGTCAAAGTGCACCTGGCTCTTGAAGGAAATGACTACTGGCACATTGGTTATTGGTTTATTTTACGCACCCATGATTAATTAAGAGAATTAGTACATACCTTCTGCACACTTCGAGCTGCGAAAGGTGTATTTTTTCCGCCCATACTATACCAAAGACACGCCCTAAATCCAGCTGCACGATCAATTGACGATCAATTGCAATTGACCGGTGTGCTATAGATCGCTAAAGTAGGGTAAAACACTAAATATATTTTCTGTTTACCTTTCTACAGTATGTTTTTATTTTGCACATGCAGTAAACAATTCATAATATCACACCATTCCACAAAAAATATCATCTTAAACCTGTCTTCGTCAAATCTTTCTGGTAACCGGGTTGGTCTATTGAACAGTCATTTGTTACATGGTCACATCTGCCTCAACTAGTCACGTGCTTTGTTGCCAACATTGGTAATGATGGATATTTACAAATGGGTGCACACTAACACCACCATAAACTTGTATTTTTGTATTAAGAGTGGAAAATCCATGTTTTTATTAAGCCCTGACTTTACAGGTTGGGGTGAGTTAGAGGAAATCCTCTGATTTAACAGAAACTGCAATTATAAACATAATTTTTAAAATGCAATGTACACTATGTTGTATAAGTTCTGGTTAAACCATGATTTTAGCACCATGATGGAGCAGCATACTCTCAAATAGACTGCCAGCTTTTCAACCATGTTTACCATCAAATATGTTAAACCAGCTTAAACCATCCAAAACCAACAACAACCAGCATAAGCTGGACTTCAGCTGGATTTTTAATCAGTGCACTGAGCTGTGGAGCAACAGAACTACATTCTCTGACTTGATGAAGCACCATCCGCCTGATCAATACCTAATCAACCAATATAACTAATCAGCCATTTCTAACCAACCAACATCAGGACCTGATGATCCACTGATGCACAGAGAGAGGAGAATGAGAATAGATGTTTCCTAAAGCTTAAAGACTACTAATTACAATTCATTGTACAAGTCATTTCCAAAAAAAATGCAACCTATTAAAAAGTATTCCTGTAGAAATAAGCAGTTTACCTCAGAACAGCTTCTGACGAAGAGTTTATTTGAGTTAAAGTAAACTATACAACTAAAAATTACACGTTACCACATAAGGTAATTTTGGGGGCCAAAGGTCATAGTAGAATCCATCAAACGATATAGATATCTATTGTGTGCTTAAGAAAAAAAAAAAAAAAATAGAAAGTATATAAGATCTGTTTGTATCAAACACCTACCTCAAATCAAATTCAAAATGTTGACAGGAGCTTATGTCAACCTGTCACTCAACCCCAAGGTTTGAGTTGAGCCCCGCACATGAATTCCCCAGTAATGAAACTTAAAATTGGCTGGCACAAGGCCATGGCTGAGTCTAGAAAGCACAAAAATTACCGATCCTCCTCCTCCTCTGTAAAAAACCGGAAACTGAGTTCGTGTCTGCATTTTGCCGCCTGTCTTAATCCCAGACAAGATGAAAGAAGCTGCCTCAAATCCCCTCAAAGTGGCTCCCAGCAGAGAATACACCAGAGTATCCTAGCCAGGAAGTATTTTAAGATTTTGGAGTGGTATCACTGTGGCTACGCACACAGAGCTTTTTTTTTTTCTTTTTTAATAAATGGATTAATAATTTATTTATTTTTTATATATTGTAAGACATTGTGTAGGGGAAAAAAACAACACAAATATTTACCAAAAACTTATAAATGTAGTGTTTTCTTTGCAGGAAGCAGGTTTTTAAACATCAACAATTAACACAAGAGGAGGATGATTACTAATCGGCTGGGCAGCCCTTGTGAAAAGGAAATATACTTAAAAGTATGTAAAATTGGGTAAAGTGCATTTTCAATTTAATATACTTTATGAAAACACACATTAAATATACTTTCTCTGTAGTTCCATAAAATATATATTTAAGCAATGCTTTAAATTGTATGTTGTGTTGATATAAACTATATATAGTGGCATTAAATACTGCTTAACGTGCACCTTAGTGATTTTTTTTGTCCAGTAACATTAAGATGTACACAATATGTGCATCAATATGCAAAATAGTACATTTACACTATACTTCAAGTGCATTAATATGGTGTTTAAAAACGCATACTTAAATTCTACAAGTGTACAAAAAAGTGCTCAAAAGCTCAATTTAATGCTTTTATGTTGTTTAAATATAGCTTAATTACAACTGAAATATACTTAAATTGCTGTAAAAGTGCTGTAATTGGCTCAGATAATTAGTAATCAAAATACTATTAAAAGGGATCAGCTGTCCCATTTCCCAAACTACTACAGTGATTTCTCTCCAATCCTTCTGCTTTTCTTCCGGGTAGGAGAGGAGCAGTAGGAAAGGAAGAGGTGGAGAGGAGGAGTAGCAAAAGCATACAGGAAAGTCTGTTTACTTGGTAGCCATCTTGGTATCATCGCAAGGCAATTATTCGCATTCAATCCATACATAGTGTCCGTTTCCCAGACATATATTAATCCTAGTTGTAAAATGCTGTATATTTTTTCTTTCACTTAAAAAAAGCACCATTCAAAATGCTGTGTAGTTCAAGACTAGACTTGCTGTAACCCCTCTCTGGGAAATTGCGAAATTTCCCCAAAGGGTTTGATATATTTCGCTCAATTAATGTGCAAAACATTATTTCAGGATATATGCATATCTGCACAACAAAGGCTACCTTTGCCACTTAAACCCTTATAAACAATATAAGGGTTTACTTAAACCCTTATAAACAATATAAGGGTTTACTTAAACCCTTATAAACAATATAAGGGTTAACTTAAACCCTTATAAACAATATAAGGGTTTACTTAAACCCTTATAAACAATATAAGGGTTTACTTAAACCCTTATAAACAATATAAGGGTTAACTTAAACCCTTATAAACAAATATAAGGGTTTACTTAAACCCTTATAAACGTCCTGTTCCTATTTCAATCAGTAACTTGCTTCCTCCTCTTTCTATTCTGGCCTCAATGATCTGTGAGAAGTTGTGTTAAATATGGAGAGTCGTTATCCTAATAAATGTGCAGCAAGTGACATTTAAATCTTTAAGTAAATTTTCTGCAGATTTCATGGGGAGCATAGCAAAAAGGTAATTAATCAGTGGCGCATTTTAATGACTGAGATTGAGACCTGAAGAGTGCGGTTAGGAGCAGCGCAGAGCAACATGCCGAGCCGGAATTCATTTTCCTAAGCAAGGATAAATGTCCTTAACTGCTGCATGAAAGCAAGGTCAAATCACTGTCTGCAGTATATATATTGATAACTAAAGCCCAATGTGACATGTTTAAAAAGAAGGGGAATGGAGTTTATGGTAGATTTGGTATTCTTTAGTTTAACTAATGATCCACAAGTGATGAAATGCGTTTTATATATCATTTATATCATAAGCCCTAATGCTGAAAACTTAAAAATTGCCTAAATAAAAGTTTCAAAGATGAATTGGTGCCATCTTACACCCTGCGCAAGGTGCATTGCGATGCTCATTGCCATCACACACCACGCAGACAGTCTATTTTTTACATCTTGCAGCTGCACTGTTAAAATAGCCACAGAGTTTACAAATATATTCATGCTGATGGCCATGGTGGTCTGAAATGAGGTGTGTTTAGGTAAATTTCTAGCATATTGCTATCTTGGCAACAGAAAACACAGGTGCGCCACTGACTGATTTGAACCCTGACAACAGTCATAGTCAGATGTCCTCTTAAAAGCGTTCATTGCTATGTTAGCTACACAGGTATGCCATACACCCCCTGCTAATTACACACTCATACACACAGATGTACCGCAGTGCACAACCCCAACTCTTAAATCATCAATAAATAGAATACAGAATAAAATAACACAGCGTGAACATGCAAATAAATGTCCACTGCTGAAAAACACAAAAGCTCTTCACTGTTAAAATACCAATCCTCCAAAGCCACAGTTCACTTGGTTCCTAAAGGGAAAGGTAAGTAACACACTGATTGGTTTATTTAATGTTACGCTCAAAAAACTCTCATGATTAATTAAGAGAATAAGTACATGCCTTTTGCATGTTTTGTAACCTCCTGCTTACCTCCATGGACATGGATGGAAGGGGAAAATGAATAAAAAGATGCAACAAAAGATAGTCTGGAAGGTGGATAAGCAGCCCCAATCAAGTTTAAAAAAAAGCTGTCCTGCATGCTCAGGGTGCATCAGTGTTAGAAGGAACTATCCATCGCTATTTTAATGAAATGGACCATTACGGCAGGTTGCTGATCCAGATAAATAAAAAAGCTGGACTGCAGTTTAGTTTATGTATGTCTTTTCTTTTGTACAGAAGAGACCAAGACTGAGTACATCTTTTAACTGTTTACCAAAAACCAAATAAGGCCTACAAAGAAAAGAACACAGTACCTACACTCAAATATGTTGGAGATTCAAAAATGTTGAAAAAATAGATGGACGAATGGATGGAAACAAAGTGCTGGAGAGTTCTGAAGTGGCCAGCTACGAGTCCAGATCTAAATCACCCTTAAAATACAAGAGATCTAGAGCTGTTTGCAACAGTAGAGTGGTCCAAAAGTTGTGTGTAAAATTTTCACTTTTGGTCTTTTTTTTTGTGTTTTTTGTGTTTTTAATTGATGGAAGCCATGATGCTCCTGAACGCATCCTGTCCAGGAAGGGAAAAAAAAACAAAACAAAAAAAAAAACACTGCCTACCCACAGTAAAAACTGACTGGCTAACTCACAGACTTTGCAGAGAACAGGCCAATCAGAACCCTCTCTGTTTTGCATATGCACAAGGGAGGAGAGCCTTTCTGTCCCTCTCTTTCCCTCACGCAATTGGGGAAAAAGTCTGTGTCCCCTGCATGTGTGTTTGTCTTCACTCTTGGGCCACTCGTTCTCGATTCCGGGAGATTTTATCTGACTTGCGGGCGTCAGGGATTCGTTATTGATATACCATACACTTCCACAACTTCCAAAAGACTTGGGAAGTCTGCATTTAACAGTCAATACACAGGCATATACACAGGCAAGAAAATATCAGACAGCAATCCAAAATCAAGGTCAGTAAATACAAAAACAGGGTCAGTAACATGTTTTAAAACAATCTATCAATACTCAGAACAGGTGAAGGGGAGAGAGGGGTTTATATAGGCCAGTGATCAGGTGTTAGTAATTTGGTGACTGACTTCCTGGAGGTGCCCTGTATATTGTCATGTGATCGTGAGTGTCAGTGTGTGAGGCATTCTGGGTATCGTAGTCCGGAGACTGGAGAGTGTGGGAGTAACAGGAGTGCTTTCAGCGCCAGACATGACAGGAAGATATACTTCACTTTCTGGAAAAAAATCATGGGTGCCAACACTTTTGGCCATGACAGTATATGAAGTTAGTTCTACATCAGGTGTGGCTGATTTGTCTCAAACTGATGATTTTATTTTGCCCTGAATTTTTTCAGCAATATGTTTTTATTCATATGTAATCTTGTGGAAGGAACAAATCCCAGTGGGTGGCTCACTTTGGCATCTGTGTGTGTGTGTGTGTGTGTGTGTGTGCTCTGAGCTTTGCACAGCCCTCCAGTCATGTGAGCCAAACTCTGTGAGCTGAAACATCTGGCCCGTGAGGTTTGAACTATAATGAATGATAAAGAAAAAAATAAAAATAAAATGCTTCTATGGGGAGCTTTTGTTTACATGCCTCCCCAGTCTCTCTGTCGTGCTCAGAGTGACTTTAGATATGGCGTTCTTTTGCGCCATATCTCCTTATAAGGGCATCCCATTTCACTAGCCGGGGCAGCAGTAGTGTATTGGACAACGGCCCTGATGACACGGGTTCGATCATGCGTCTATTTATTTTTTCCTTTCTTCTTGGGTTTACCTGCTTTGAAATCAACTGTACTGCAATTAGGTTCAACAACCCTCTGGGCTGGAGAGCTACTAGTCTGTAGCACTCCATCTCATTACATCCCATTACACTTAATTTTTCAAAACAGATTTTTTTTTTATGGCCCGCCCCGTAATGGCTTGGAAAATATCTGACCAGAGGTCAAACTTAATTGCTGACCCCTGATCTAGAGGATGCATTATGACCCACTGGTGCTCTTTGGACTACCGGTTAAGATATTATGGTTTTAGGTAAAAAAACTAAATTGAGCTAATATGCTACAGTTTATTATGTCTACTGTTTTTTTGGTAATCTGTTTAGTGCTCAAAACAACAGTATCTGTAGCTATATTGGTATTTTGGAGCTTGATGCTTTCTTACATTTTTGTTTAATATAGTATTTAAACAACATTAAAGCAGAAGGCCAGAACAACAACAGAAAAACATAATCTGCAATAGCAAATACACGCATATATTTTCTAATTTTATTATTAAGTGATTAAGTATTTTATGTATAAGTTTGTTTAATGGACACCTCCCTAGAGATTTGCACAGTGTACCTTTATATGGAGCAGAACCTCAGCTGTGAAGTTAAGGTGGAACTATAATTTTAGTATTTCTGTCAGAAAATATATGAGTAGCATTATATTTGTGTATAATTCTCTGTTTATACAGTATGAACACGGCTTTATTTTGGAGCTCAGTGATGCAGTGTCAAGGTCAGACGACTGGAGGGAATCGCCAGCTGTGTCCACACGCTAAACATCTTTTCCAAGAATTTGTGTGATCTGTTCACGAGCATCACGAGTTTGTTGCGAATCGTGAGGTCTTGTGAGGCGAAGTAGTCTTACGCACTAATAAACAAAAACAAAACTCCACAGTGTGCCTCTTATTCGTATCTGTGTTTGTAGCTCTTAAGGATGTGCTGTCTGTTTATTGTGAACAAGGCATTATGCTCCTAATACACACCTTAAATAAAATTAAAATCCTCTGACATTGCAATTGTCAACGAATGATTAATTGAATCAAGCATCAGTGGACCTGCTAATTCTCACACAACAACAACTCTGATGGAGGGCTATTCAATTCAGGCAATTATGCTTCAGCGCACAACATGCTTAATCTTTCATCTGCTCAGAAGTAATGGGGGCTGTAATAAAACTGCAGACTACTGCTGGGTCAGGAATGGGAGGTCCTCAGCAGTTAGACAGAGGTTATGTTTTGTCAATTCTGCGGGGGGGATTTGTACGAGTGAGAAGAGAGGCGTGCGGAAAAAAAAATCCCTCTATTCATGAAGGTGCGCAGCAGATGGATTGCATCAGTAAATATTAAACGCAGTGTTGCAACCTCATCTCAAAGTGAAGAGACTAGGCCTCTTTCCATATTGCTAACACATCTGTCGACATCTATAAATATATAATGTCTCTATAAATGTGTAACGTCTCTCTTAGAGCTGGTAGAACATTTATAATCAGCTTTCAATATCAGTTCGATATCTAGCTCTCAGGTACATTTCATATACTTAATTTTGCAAGATTTCCAGTGTGGATTTTTCTTGAATCTATAAGCTTCAGTTCTAGTTCTAGGAGGAAACTCCAATGCTCATTAGTGGTATCTCAACCAATCACCAGCTTCCACTTGTTTTTATAAGACCTCCCCTTACAGTGTTCTCAAGTCTCACGTTTTGAGCGTGAGTTCACACGCTCACACGCCACACATGGTATTTCTCACGCTTGCCAATCCATCGGCTGTATACTATAATGTACTCACGTTGAGCCAATCAGAATATAGATCGCTCTGTTGTTAGGCAAACCTAGTCAAAGAGGGTGGGGTTTTAGCCAGAGTGTCTGCCTCCAATTTGGTCCCATTGGCTGTCTGGGGGTTGGCTCCACCCCTGCCTTCTACATACATCAGGATTTAGATGTGTTCCAGACCTGGGCCAACGACAGGGCCTACACCAAAGATTAACTTTACATTACCGGCGCACTGGATTATAAGGCTAATTCATCAGGTCTCACTGCTGGGTGGTGGTGAGGAGGGTAGCTAACTAAGTTAAGTAAAGCTAAGCCATAGACTGTGTATAGCTGGACAGAGCATAGCCTCTTAAAAGTAAAGCCACCACAGGTCGGGCGCCTGCTGCTGTTCGGTTGCAGAAAGCTGTGTAACCCCACCCATCCCCATAGGTTTCAATGGAAAAACAGACAACTTTCAATCACGTTTTTTTTTTTCCAATATACTGTAATTCTACCTCCTTTATTTAAATGTAACAGCTAGTGTAACCTCTGCTTATATTGTCAAATTTTTATATCTCCACAGAATTATTTTTTTAAAACGTTATTCAGCTCTATTCAAAAAGGTGTGGTTATTGTAAAAGGGCTGGGTTACACCTAAACGGGGTGGGACCAATGACTGTATGGGCGGGACCATAGACTGTGTGAGCTCTGTGGAGGAAGCCCTCAGGGGTGGGTTTATTTAAATGAGTGGGCTGTCTCTCCACAGTCTTTCTCCCTCCTCTGGTCTCTACTGCGCAGACTCGGGTTTCAGGATCGCCAACATGACGGAAGATTTTGGCTTCATTTTCATTGAATGAATGGGAACGGCGACACGGCGTCCATCTTTTTTACAGTCTCTGAGCTAAGCTAAGTAAACGAAACTGTAATAGAAAAATACTTTATTTTAAAGTCAAACAAGAACTGAATGTTAATCTACACAGATTCTCTCCTGAAAACTGCTTATTTGGGTGAGTATAGGGCTTTTGTTTATTTACAATAAGCTTAGATATACTAATTTCTCCAGCACTAGGCTATAGAGCATTAGCATTAGTGGCTAACCACTCCAGCAGTATTAGCCAGGGTTAGGAGCAGGCTACAGGCTAATAATACTCTCTTCTGAACAGTGATTATGAATGAAGTTCAACTTATATAGCGCCTTTCTAGAAACCCAAGGACGCTATACTATTTCCATGTTTTTTTTTACACACAAGCACATTACATCCACACACCGGTGAGAAGCGGCAGCCAATAGCGCACAGCGTACTCTCATCCGGAAACAACCGTCCACCTGGAGGACTGCATCGAGCTCTACAGCATTTTACCCAGGACAGAGTGCCAATCTATATCTGGGCAATCATACACACATTTACACCCACACTTACACACACACAACTTACATACATACCACATACTTTTTACACATACTTTTGTATGTGGCAGATTATTTGGCAGATTTGGCAGATTATTAAAGCATTTTAAGTGCGCTTTATAGTGCGAAAAATATGATTCTTGATATCTATAACATTAACAGTACTATTGAATTTAAAGATGTTATTATTGCATGCTTGTCTTTACAGTCTTCCTGGTAGAACTAGTCATAAAAATACATCAAAATGTAGTCAACGATTATTTAGTTTCGACCACTAATAGATTAAGTTAAGTGATTAGGCAGTGAGGTCTGCAAACTGCTTATTTTGTCTAAAGTTTATCTAAAATGCTATTGATCCCATCAGATTCAAGATATCTTGCATGTTCTTTAGCTGTGTTTTTGCTAAATAAATTATAATCAGCTGGGTCCTAATTATTATTCTGAAATATTCATCTATTATTTACAAAGACCAGGGTCAGAACACCAGGTCAGCCGATCTGTGCTGTAGCATTTTAACACCTTGCCCAAGAACCCAACAGTGGCAGATTAGAGCACCTGAGTATCAAACCTATAACCCCGGGATCAATAGCCCTGCAGCGCTCTGAACTCTGAAACAGTTAGTTTATCTTTTAACTGCTCACAGGAACAAAGTTTGAATATTTGCGCATAATAACTCAACCTAGGTCCGTTTTTAGATTTTTAGCAGTTTATAGAGAAACAAGAGCACCACGCAAAATCTTGACTCTCCAAGAAATGTGAGCTCTGAGATAACTTTTACAAATGTCTTAGGCTTCAGTTATCTTCACAGAGATCTTTAGAAAAGGGATTTATAAAACCATACAGTACCAGTCTTTTTTTTTTTCATTATTTAAAACTATGAAGAAAACCACACGAAAAAGTGTTAAATCAAACCAGAATATGTTTTATATTTTAGATTATTTAAAGTAGCACCTCTTGCTTAGGTGACAGTTTTGCACATTTTGGCTGGATTTTCTCAGTCAGTTTTATGCAGTGGCGTGCAGTGAATATAGTGGGTACCCCTTCTGCAACCACCCCCTAGACCCCCCCCCCACCACGCCGCTGGCCGACCGACCGACACAGAGATAAATATTACAGTAACTACATATTCTCTGTCTTGACTTAGTTGCACATTGAAGGACAGCCTTTAAAAAGGCCTTTTAATATGATGTGACACAATATCTGTCTGATTTGCAGCCACAATTCCATGATAGATAGCTAACAACACGTAACACCTTTAACACAGCGCTGAGAAGGGGTTAGAAAGCCATGGCCCCGCCCCTGGAGTGAAAATCATGAATCTGATTGGTTAGACTTGCTTTGACTTTGCTAATAGACTCATTACTACACCCATCTCAAAATCAGGAGAAGGGTCATGCAGTCACGTGATCAGAAGCCATTTTAAAAAGCTTTCATTGGTTAAAACCGCTGTCAGTCAGATAAGGGTCCTGTAGCAACAAAAAAAAACACAGACTAATGCTTTGAATTAGTTGCTGTTTTTTATTTTAGTTAATTTATAAAATAAATTCTTACACTTACAATAACTATAATATATATTCCTGATTTAATTTTAGTCACCTGGAATATCTTCCAGTTCAAAGCAGTGCAGAACTTCTCAAGAGTTTATATTTGAATTTCTTGCCTCTTAATGTGTTTGAGTTAGTATACAGTGAATAGCGCTATTTGAGTAATATTTTAATCCATATTACGGCAAGAACTACTAAGTAAAGAAGAAAAAAAAAACAAAAAAAAATTAATGTCAGTCATTCTGATCTTGAAAGGATCCTCAAGTGCAGTCGCAAAGACCATCTAAAACATTATGATGAAACTGGCTCTCATCAGGTCCAGCCCAGGAAAGGAAGACCAAGATAAAATCATTAAAGTTACCAGCTTCAGAAACTGCAAGTTAACAGCAGCTCAGATAAGAGCACTTAAAAGCTTCACAGAGTATTTTGGTTTGTTTGACACTTTTAAGTTACTACATGATTCCTCATGTGTTCCTTCATGGTCTGGATGACTTCAGTATTAATTTACAATATAGGGGGAAATAAAAGCATTGAATAAGAAGATGTGCATGCTTTTGACTTGTACTGTATATACTCTGATGTCTCAAACCTTGTCCCAACAATCGGCAGAAATGGGCTCCTCTAAGCAGCTGCCAATCAAATTGAAAATAATTGTTGACGTGCTAATAAAAGGTGCTAGCTTGGTCATAAGTTCCACCTGGAGACTCAAATGTAAGTCACTTATGTCTTTTAAACCAATCACATTTCAGTTCCCCACCATCTTCTGCTTTCAACCTATAAATGTACTGGTAGAACAGGAGAATGCTATAAGAAGATAGTAAAGCAGTTTAGGGTAGCCATTTATGCAGTTTATAATGTAGTTAAGAAATAACAAAGAATTCTGTTAAAGATAGTAGTAATAGTATTTATAGCAGTATTAAGTTATATTAAGTATTAAGTTATAGCAGCAGCAATAGTAGAAATAGAATAGTAGAATTCAGTAGATGCAGTAGTTTTAAAATTTCAGAAGTTAAAATGTTACTGCTTTCAGATTTAAACTGTTGCTTACTGCGAGGCCTGAGGGGGATACGATTTCCGCTCTCGGAGGTGTGAGACAGTACTGAGGTATTGCCGTACTCCAGAGAGTCGCAGAACAGGTGCTCTGATGTGTGAGACTTTCAGCCTCTCGGGGTTCGGAATGAAACTCTGAGATTCAAAGTGTCTGTGATTCTGCACACTAGAGTGTACAACGTGTCAGAACTAACAAGCATCCACAACATGTACGAATGTCTGTATAGAGATGCAACATTGCAAGAAGTGGTTACAGTGAGATTTCAAAGGTATGGAAGCTATTACTTATTTATTATAAAATAAGTATTAAAAATTAGATTTTGTCAAAATGTGATTAAACCGACCAGGCAATTTATTAATAATTTACAATAGCCTGTTTAATTTTCATCATTTCTTGCTTATAAGTTGTCACATCCTGGCTCTTTTCCCTGTTCATTCTCATTTGTTTTCGAGTTTTCCTGCTATTTTTGTTTATTTACCTTTCTCCATGTCCGTCATTTCTCCTTGTGCTTCAGTGTTTTCCTCCAGTGTCTCCTCGTTCAGTGTTTACACTTGTGTTTCATTTGTAGATCCGCCCCCTTGTTAACCTGTCTCAGGTGTTTCCTGTTTCCTTTTTTAGTCCCTGTGTATTTATAGTCCATGTGTTTCCATTCTTGTATGTTTATATATCAGTTCAGGTTGTGTGTGCCGTTGGTTTCTCCACTTTCAATGTTTCCTGTGTTTCTTTGTTTATTTAGTTATTTGTTTGTTTACTTTTATTTTCTTAATAAAACTACTTGTATTTGCGTCTGTTCTCCGTGTCCTTCCCTGCTGCACCTGATATAAGTGATGACCTGAAAAATTACATCAAAACATTATTTAATCCAGTGGGATTCAAGGCTGGCTTTAGAGCTTTTCCCTTTTTTAACACACCCACTATATCTCAATAATGGGCTGTTAATGAGCAGTGTTAATTTTGTTGACGTCATAGTTTTAGTCAACAAAGCTTTTTTTCAAGACTAAAACGAGACGATAACTAAATAAAAACAGCTTAAAAACAGTTTTTGCGTCTACAGCTCTGTTCAAACTATAACTTTACCATTCAATTCATTGCTTTATGACCTGATTTCTAGAACAAAATTTTAAAAGCAAAATATTTATAGTCACATACTTACAATAATAGTATACATTAAATCATATATAAACATAAATATATTTCACATTCAAACATTAACAATATTACACAACTGGTTAATAAATGGTCATTTAAAAAGTGTATAGTTAATAACATGTACATCCTTTACATTTTAGTCGACTATATTCTTATGACATTTCAGATGACTAAATTATGACCAAAACTAAAATGCTATTTTCGTCACAAGACTATGACTAAAACGATATTAAAATTTGTAGTCAAAAGTTAGGTGTTAGGTGTGAGCACAGAAAGCACTAAAATGTGCAGGGCAGTTAGAATTTGTAACTGTTTAAAAGCTATTTCTTAGCAGTGAATAGATTTTATAAAAAACCTTCCAAAGTTAAAGAACATTTGCAATTGTCCAGTGTCCAGCCAGCAAACATTACTCCACATTCACCTGCTACCATTGCAGCTGCTGTCACAGCTTAGCCCATGTCTGCCTTGTGTTTCTCCCTCATTTGGTCTCTTGTGCTCCTGCCCCTCTGTTTACCTGTCATGTTTCCCAGCCATGTGCTTCTGTTGTGTTTTGGTCCTGTCTCCGCCCTAGCCCCACCCTGTCATCAGTGATTTGTAACCCCGCCCCCTCTTGATTGATCCTCAGGTGTTTCCAGTTTCCTGTTCCCTCCATGTGTATATAAGCCCCTTTGTTTCAAGCCTTCTTGGTCTAGTCTTTTGTTGGTTTGTTTGCTGTCCGTGTTCAGGTTTGGTTCATGCTGTTTCTTAGATTCCTGTTTTCAAGTTTAGTGTTTTGTAGTTATGTATTCAGTGTAACTTTGGTTTATTTTGTTTGTTTGTTTGCTAATTTGTTTTAGTTTGTTAATTTAAATAAATATCATTATATTCTGCACTTACGTCCATCCCCTCACTTCTGTAACAGCTGCATTTGTCTCGTTATTCGTCTTTCATGTATATATCATTCCAGTGATGAGTAGCTCCTCCCATTCCATTACACATAACTATGCTCAAAAAATATATATATTTATATATTTTTTTGCTTTTTCTTTTATTGTCATTATGATCAATCTTAATGTGTTTTCTAAATGACTGCAGTAAAATAGTCTTCTATAACACTACATTTATACAGACAAAGGATTAGAAAATTATACATTGTATGCATTCATTTTTTAGAGTTTAATTTGTTTATATTGCAACAGACCAGTTTTTTTCATTATATTTCAGTTTTTTTTTTTTATTATTATTTATCATAAATGGCCACTGGACTTTGTACCATTTTATATTATCTTAAGCTCTCGTTGTCCATTCTGCTCAGTCATCTTCTCTGATTCTGCATGTCCTTCGACTGTTTTACAGTACAGATGGTGAACATCAAGCACACCAAGGTGAGTGCTCAACAGAGAATTTAAGTTTAAGAGTCATCAGAGTGATGCTACATCAAAAAACATTTTTTAAAGATAAAATTTTTTACCCTTTTTTCCTTGATAATGAAAAGGACATGTTTTGTCACGTGTCTATTTGGTCTATGCCCCACATATTCATGTTCATCAACTTATCTATAGATCAATGATTCATTAATCAGCACACTTTTTTAAGCAAGATTAATAATTCTACTTGAAACAATCAATCAAACAATCTCTGCTGCAAATTACATTTGTACATTATGTTTCCAGCACCAATCACTTTAAATGATTCAGCATTATGTAAATTGTTTGGAAATGTTACAATTTATTACAACTAGTTAGTTGTAATCCTCACTGCACCAGTAAACAATTATTCAATACATTTCTGTTGTTTTTAAGGGGACATATTATGCAAAATTCACTGTTTGTGGTCTTTTGTATTTACACCATAAGTGTGAAGAAAAAAAAATCCAGTTTTCTGTAAATCAGTTGAAAGAGTTCAGTAGATCAGTAGAAAATCCTCGGACAGCACACAGCAGAATTAGCCCGCAGACTTCATCTGATGGCGGGATCTGTGGCAAGTCAGCAGATGAGGGAGATGTAACTTTCAAATAATAAGTTTTTTGTTTTTATCACAGTTAGGAATGAAATAGCTTGTTCAAGCCTGGTCAATTAGCACAATGCAACACTAACGTGGTAAATGCTCAGCATTATATATATATATATAAAATGGTTGTGGCCAGAAACAGCTGCTTTACATAAAAGTGACGGAGGCCTTTAAATAGCCCTTTATGTGAAAGTGATTTTGTATAAAGGACTTCATGAACATGTTTTGTGAAGCCTATAGACCTATTCTAATGCCGACCTTACAGCTAACGATTTTCAAGCAATTTCACTGTTACAGACAAATTTCCAGAGTCGGGATAAAATCATGAGAGTCTTGCTAGAGTCGAGCTGCAATTGAGTTGTGGTCGTGTCCTCTCCATCGTTCAGAGTAAAGTGGTTAGGATCGAAGGTTTTAGTCAGTCAGGTTTGTGTCCTGACGCTCTTCATGAACATGAACAATATCAAAAATACAAACATTTTTAATAAGTACACATTTTACAATAATAATGTTCTTATTGCATTCATTCTATCTAAAACAAAAGCACATGTGTTGCAGTGAAAATGTGATTCTTTGCTATACAAGGTTGTAGCAAAAAGGGTAGAAGATCCTTATAGGCAGAGTTGAACACAAAATGTACTGTATGTTATCTCCACCAGAAGCATGATGGGAAACAATCTTATAAAGGATCTAGTTACAGTCTTGCAGTTAGTGATCCCCAGTCTTTGAAAATCTTACTCTGTGAGTAAAAAGTCTGTAGACTTGAGAGAGTGTCAGAATTCAGTCTGTTAAAAGTCTTTCAGAGTCTTTTTAAAGTTGTGTAGTGTATGAACAGCATAAATCAGGTGAACACCACACAGTAAAAGGTGGGCATCAAGTACTGTTAGCACCAGATACTAGTAAATGACCATCAGTTATTTTTAGATGACCAGTTAATAGTGGGTGATCCAAAGAAACCATAAGAGGAGCCTAGATAGTACTTTATAAGCACCTTATATGGTTAACCCTTATGTTTTTTTTTCTGCATTTGTTATACTGGAACTTCTCCCTAGAGAACACACCAAAAATAAAACCTTACATAAGATCTTCAGAGTGGTTGATTGCTCATGGAAGCTGCTGAGTCCTTGTTTTAGACTTAACGTCTCACCAGATCTAAGCATCATGGGATTTACAGCCATGAATAAATCTCCCTCTGTGTACATATACACCCAAATTATTATTATGGCAGGAATAGACCCACCAGAACGCCAACACTGTTAATAGTATCATAATCATGTCTAAAATATGTCACATGTTAGCATTAGCATGTTAGCATTAGCATGTTAGCATTTGCATGTTAGCATTAGCAATAAGTTAACATATGCAAAAATAAACATTTTATCAAAAGCATGTTAGCATAAGCATGTTAGCATAAGCATAAGCAACTTAGACTTCTACCCACGAAGCCTAACAATATGTGTAACTCTCATGTGTATCCAAACAGTTCAACACCAGCCAGTTTCACAAAATAAGAGTACTTACCAAAAGGTTTCCTCTCAGAGAGAACCAGCACAGAGTACAATGTGTTTATCCAACCACGCCCTCCCTCTGACCATTAGACCCCAACTATGTTGCCAAAGCATAGGCAAAAAGGTCTAGAGGCCCCCTAGTGCCAGGGAGGCCAAAACCTCTGTAAGTAAATCCATGTAGCCAGATTGATTACAATACAGCTCTGGAAAAAAAATAAGAGACCCTTCAAAATGATCCTTTTCTCTGATTTAAATATCTATAGGTGTATATTTGAGTAAAATTAACATTGTGGTTTATTTGTTTGATTTGTTTGATGGCTTGTAACTAACTTACATCTTACATGATTACATTCAGAGTTTTTTTAATAGGCTTCAGTGCATAGACATAACTGTTCAAAACAATCTCTTAGAGGCAGGATTCAAGCCAGAAAAGCAAAGAAGAGCTAGGCTAAAGTGAAATTTTCAGCTTTGCTCAACACCTGGCCATTTAATGTTTAGATGGAGACCTGCAGAGGTATACAAGCCACAGTGTCTTGCACCTACTGTGAAATTTAGTGGAGGATCGCTGATGATCTGGTGATGCTTTTGCAAGGCTGGAATTGGACAGTTTGGTCTTTGTGAATGATGCAAGAATCAAGCTGCATACAAGGTTATCCTGGAAAATACTTGCCTTCTTCTACTCTGGAAATGTTCCCCAACTTCCAGCAGGACAATGCTCAATTCCACACAGCTAGATCATTTATGGTGTGGATGAAGGACCACCAGATCAAGACTCGGTCACGGCCAGCCCAATCTCCAGACCTGAACCCCACTGAAAACCTATGGAATGTAATCAAGAGGAAGACGGATGTTCACAAGCCATCAAACCAAACTGTGCCACGAGTGGCACGAGATCACCCAAAGTCAGTGAAATACTGCCACAACACTTGAAAGCTGTAATTAAAAATCTGGGTTATTTTACCAATTATTGATTCTGAACTCTTCTTTAGATAAAACTTTGGTATTGTTATTGTTTCAAATATGAACTTGTTTTCTTTCCATCATTTGAGGTTCAAAGGCACTGCATCTTTTTCATTAATTTGACCATTACTCATTTGACCAGAAGACAACAAACAGGGAAACCAGAACCAGTAGGTCAAAGACCAGGAGAGAGTAAATCAAGAAAAAAACTGAGATTATACACATATCAGCAAAACAGACAGGAAAGCACTAAGTATGTGCAGTACATGTTGGCAATACTTTGCTATAATAGACTGAAACAAAAGGTTATTTAAACTAATGGGATCAAAACAGGTGAACATGACTATTTGGAGATATGGTAACTGTCTCTGAATGGTTGGTGTGGATCATATAATAGAGGGTGGTTTTGATTATCAGCACTAACAGCTAGTAACAGGTTACTGCTGCTATGGCAGACTAAAATCTTATTTCTGAGACAACCCTAGGGAAAGGTCTAAAGAGACTCAAGGGATGACTGCTGGATCCCCTTGCCCATGAATGTGGCATTCCAGATTCCTGGAAGTGGTTTCTGGGTCAGCCACTGGGATGTGGAGCAAAACAGGATGGATGGTACTGATGAAAACCTCAGACCATCCGGAACATCAGAAGCCAGAAAATCAACTCTGTTTCCTCTCCCAGTTCACCAGGTATTGGAGTACACCAGTCCTCCTTGATAAATCTAGTAAATGATAAACAGCGTACACAAAAGACCCAGCAATGTCAACTGAAGTGGGAGGCATGGCATTAACTTCACAATTAAAAACATCCACAAGTTTTCCTGTTCGTTCTTCCGCTGCAAGCAAATGACTCACCACTGTGGACCTGAAAGGTTGATGAGGTGATTTTGAAGTTATTTCTGAGAAAAGAAAAAAAAAAAAACAGACATAAAAAGCTGTTGCTGTTTTCAGAACAATTTACTGAATCACCCCAGAGACCAGATCTCAGCATCATTGAACGTGTTTGAGATCATGTTAGGGCCCCAACTATTTAGACTAATCTGTGTAATTTATGATAATATGGTTTATCTTGTCTAATGTTATTGCTGTTGATGTGTATTCTTTTGTGATAATAGTGACATAAAAGTAAATAAAGCAGGCATGGGCTAGGCTAATACAAAAAAGAGACATAAGCAAGGATCAATGACCAGAGGACAACCAACAGGGCAACCAGAATCAGTAGAGCGAAGACCAGGAGAACTAGGAGAAAGTAAACCAGGAGAAAAACAGTGTAAATCCTGTCACTGACTGTCTGCCTGCCATGGACTTTACTTCTCTTTCTAAAGACTCTATTTCCCAGAATGCACCTGTGCCTAACCTCACGGACATTCCGGATCTCGTGACACTTCGGCGCTTTGGCTCACGTGACTTTGAAGACTGCCATTCCCTGTCTCCCTTTGTATAAATACCCACCTGTTTCTGTTCCCTATCCCCAGAAAATTATATATATGCTTAACTGTCATGCGGGTCAGACAAGACATAGACATAGAGTTGATGGTGTTGAGATTTGTAGAGTCAGTGAGGTGAAGTTTCTGGGTGTCATCATTGATGAAAAGCTGACATGGAAACCACACATAAATCATTTAAAAACAAAAATTGCTAAATCTATTGCAGTATTGTACAAAGCAAGGGAGTTATTTAATGATAAAGCTCTATATATATTGTAGGTAACACTTTACTTGGATGGTCCATTTTATGACCTTGTTGATGCTCAACTGACATTCAACTAACACTGAATTAAAGGTCCATTAAATGTAACTTAACTCTATGTTGAAGGTAAATGATTCAAAATAGAACCTAACTGTACACCTAACCCTAACATTAACCCTTAATCAACCAGAAAATCTAACCCTACACCTAACCCTAACCCTAACCTTAACCTAAGCTCAAAATCTAACCCTAAACCCAATCCTAAAATATTAAGAAAAGCGTTTGGGTTAGAGTTGAATGTAGAGTTACATTCAATAGAGAATCATTACCTTTCATCTTTTAGTTCATTTGCATTTAATAGACATGTAGTTGAATGTTAGTAGAATGTCAGTTGAGCATCAAAGAGGCCATCAAATGGACCATCCAAGTAAAGTGTTACCATATTGTATAATGCTATAATTGTTCCACACTTAATCTACTGTATTGAAGTCTGGGGAAAACGTGCAAAACAATTACAAATTCTATTCTTGTTCTACAGAAAAGGGCTGTAAGAATTATCACCAGAAAACATTACAGTCATGCATCAAATACATTGTTTTATCAGTTGAAATGATTGAAATCCTATGATTTAGTTGACTTTTATATTTTATTGTTTATGTATAAGGCTTATAAAAATACATTAAGTTCAAACATCCAATTCAATTTTGTGAAGAGAGAAAGTTGTTAAAATCTTAAGGGGATAGATATGTTTGTAAAACCTAAATTTCGAACTAGTCTGAAGGAGCGGTGTACTGTAATTCAAGGAATAAGATTATGGAATAATTTGGAGAATGATGTTAAAAATGCTAGATCAATGTGTGTGTTTAAAAAAATGATAAAAGCTGGTCTGTATAAAAAAATATGAAATAGTATAATGTGTAACTATATAAACTGTTGTTTGAGAAGGATTTGATGTTTTTGTTTAGTTTTTCGAAATGTACTATTGTTCTTAATTATTTTTGGGATAAAAGGGGCAGATAATATAAGATTTTTTTCTTCTTTCTGACTTTCTTTTTATTTGTGATTTGTATTTTTTTTTCTTCTGTAAAAATGTATTTTGTTTATAATGAAATGAATAAGTCTTCTTCTATTTCTATTTCTTCTATTTCTAGACATGCGCAGGTACTTAACCCTTTCAGACCTGATTCATGTGCCAGTAATTGAAAAAACTAAATAATAATGCTGATTTCTGTCTGTAATGCACATAATAGAAAGATTCTAATATTCTAGTATACATAAAAATTAAATCCAAAATCCAAAATACTAAAATATTAACATTTTTTTGAAGTCTATTGGATTGGAAGCCTATGCCTAACATTTTTATTTAAGATTTGATATTAATATTTTTGTTCACAAACTATTCCTAAAAACTAAAATGAACATGATAAAAAGTATGAATCACATACAATTAGTAAAAAAAAAAGCTTTTTAAATTTTCCTCTTTGGCTCTAGCGCTGTTTTTCCACTGCAGTGGGCGGGGCTAAGCTATTGTTTAATTGGCTCATTTATAGTCTATTCTAATTAACAACAGTTTGTATCAATTAGTGTTAAGTGCCACAAAACATTTAAAAATATATAAAAAAACATCATGTCCATTATAATGGACACAGGGTCTGAAAGGGTTAATATATAGTTTTTTAGCAAAAAAGTAAAACTTACGTTGGACAGGCATAGTAAATAGAGCAGCAATAAATAACATACCACAGAAAGTAGGCTAGAGATAATACACAGGAGGTAAAAAAAAACAGAGCAAAGAGGAGAAGCAAACGTATAGTTAAAAAACAAAGCAGGGTCTAAACCAAGAGAAGCTAATAAACAAAGGGCTAGGTTAAAGAGAAGTCAAAACGTACAAACAGGTCAACAACAAAAGAGTACAAAGTAAAAAAGAAACGCTGGATAGAAGAGCTATGAAAATACGTTTAATACTCAGCAACGGGGAACAGAAACAGAGGGGTATTTATACAAGGGGAAAAAGGAAATGACATTTGGAACAGTCACGTGATCCGGAGGGCACAGTGCAGGTGCATACTGGGAAATGTAGTCTTTAGATAGAGAACTAGAGTCCAGGACAGGCAAACACTTACTCTCCTTCTCTGCTTTTCTTTAGTGTTTTGTTTGTTTTTTTCCTACCGACCTTGTTTTTGCCTTGCCCTTCTGTTTCTATTTTGGATCACCCCTGTGTGACCTTTTTTGCCTGTTCTTTCTGGTTTGTTGTATCTCGATGCTCAATTTAGGTTTTTACCATGCCTGTCCCACATAACTCTTGTAAATGTAACCATTTTTAAGTATCTGCGCACGTCTATGTCTCGTCTGGCCCGTGCACAGAGCAGCAAAACAGGTTGCAATGAGTGTGACTGATGTGTTGGCAATACTTCGCAATAATTGACTGAACAAAAAGCTTGAACAGCTTATTTATTCTAATAGGATAAAAACAGGTGAACATTATTACCAACAGTTGAGAAACTGGAAATGTGAGAACTGTCTCTGAGTGGATGGTTTGGATCATATAATAGAGGGAGGTGCATTATCAGTGGAGATAAAATGGAGGTGGTAAAGCATGACAGTATGTTTAAAAGGATACATGATAATACAATACAAGGACTAAGACAGGGGTTAACATGGGTTGCTGCAGAATGTTACATAAGCAAGCAGCCTCACTTGCACTGCATTAGGAATTTTTAGGCAGAATTTTTTTAGAACATATAAAACACAAGTGAGACTGATTTCGCATAGGTTGGTGCATTTGTGTGGTTGCATTAAGTGTGCACCTGGCCTGTTGTTTTCATGAAGTGGTAGAACTTTAAAAAAAAAAAAAGAGTGCTGACACTCGAAGCAAGGGATTGTCACGTCCCTCGCTGGGGCTCATACTGAGAATAAAAACAGGCCAGTTGCCTGCTTAATGGGATTGGTGGGTGGGCTCTCAAGTGGATAGCCTGCTTCATGAAAGAACATCATGTTTCAATTCAGAAAAGCCCCTGTACCAACGCCTCCTTTTACACCTCCCGTTGTACGAGTGGGTGTGGAAAACACAAAAGCACGTTCAGGGGAATTATACTCAATCAATTTTCCAAACACTGATTGTGCCTTGTCTTGATCTAAATATCACTGTCAGAGCAGAGATTCTCCACTGAAACCCATTCAGCTTTCAAGTGGAAAACCAGCTTAGAGGGTTTTGTGGTGGTAGAGTGGGACTCATTTACCACATACGTACAAACACATTTGATTGCAGTCTAGCAGCATGATTATGTATATGAGTTTTGGATTTAGTGCTATAAGCACTAAAGTGGTTAGATCATGATCATATTTCACAATTTCCGACGGCAAAGCAGATGAATGAGCTATAATAATGAAAAGGATCTGAGAACATAATCAGATTGCTTTCAGAAATAGTACTAATATTAATCCAACACTGCAAATTTCACGGTGTAATTCACTAAGCACTTACATAAATAATCCTTACAGCTGTTTCAAAACTGATTTGTTGACATGAGCTCAGTCAGAATTAAAAATACTAATGATGCTGGGTTTGGATTGGTTAAACTCACTGACCTGTGACCCAGCTCAGACTTTGGTTTAATGCTAATGTTACACTAGAAGAGTCGAAAAAAAATCTACTTTTTATCTAGTATTTATTTAACATTTATTCACTGTTACACTGTGCAATAATACTGGTCACACCCTACCATAATCATATCTCCTCTGACCTCTGACCTGATCTTAGCTGCACTAGATGTATATTTTTTTTCCTTTACTATGTATAATTTTTAAGTATCTTTATATATTTCCTGTAATTGTTTTGTATATATAGTTTTATTATTATTTGTATTATTTGTTTATATATTTTCCTGACCTGTTTCTCTGGCCTTTCCTCTGTACTGATGCAACATTGCAAATTTCCCCATTGTGGGATTAATAAAGGATTATCTTATCTTATCTTATCTTAAAACAGTCAAATTTTGTTTTACAGCACTAAAGTCTATTATTCTCTTACATACAGTGGTGTGTAAAGCATTCCCCCCTTACTGATTTCTTTGTTTTTCTTTGGTTTTTGCATACTGATATTTTTCAGATTATCAAACAAACCTTAATATCAAACAAATATATCTTCCTTTTATACAACAGTAAGTTCTGACCTCACAATCTGATTGGTTGAGAAGTGTTCTAACCGTGCTGATATTTGTGATAACAGCGCACAGCCTTCTTACACTAAATCTGTATCACTCCACGGACGCATTGCCGAGTAACAGAAGATACACACAAGACATTTTTGAATCATCACATCCAGCAGCAGCAGCATTAGCTTAGCACAGGCTAGCACCCAGCCAAAGCATGCTGGCATGTCTTTTGTTGAAAAAAGGGAAAGAAAATCCATCAGTCTCTTCGGCCGCACTCTGACAGCTGGAACAGTAACCAGCCAGGCTAGGCTAATCTAAGCTAATGCTAAGCTAAAGCAAGCTGCACTAACCTTACCACAGTCCTGCAGCTAGCCTGCCATCTAGTTAACCAACACCACCCAGCAAACAGGCAGAAATGCTCGCAGACGAGCAGCTTTCACATGAAGACGACTCCTCTGAGCAGAAGAGAAGAGTTTCAGCGTTATTTGATGGTTCTAAAGTTTATTAACCCCCTTAACCCCCTTATTTAGATTTTAAGCTACATTCATGGTGTTCAGTTCTGTTACAGGTCACTTGTGGTGGAACTTCTTTTTGGCAGAAGGTACAGTCTGTATTAAAGCATATTCATTATGAATTTCTTGAGGGTCTTTGCTTTTTTAAATTTATTTTGTAAAAAAAAAAAACTGTTGTATAAAAGAAATAGAACACTTGTGGTTGTGTGTTATCGCGAAAAACATCATGGCTGTGATGGGCTACGGCACTCGCCAAATCACAAGACGCATTATTATTATTATTATTATTATTATTTGCAATAACACACTCCCTCTTGTGTTCTATTGCTTAATTAGCATCTGTTTGTAGAGGGAGGTGGTGGATCCAAGTGCAAAGCGGTATGGATTTTTTTTTTCTTCTAATTATATACGTTTACTCAGGTATATTTATCAATACTGGTAAATATGGTTAATTATTTCTACATATGCCTTCGTATTATTTATATCGTCACACCTTTTAATAGGAATTTGGAACAGAAATGGTGTGTAGTGATTAGAGGTGTGCTTGTGGAACTGAAAAGAAAAGTGAACAGGCTGGGATTTAAACTGACTGGAGAATAAGTGGAAGAAAATGCCTCAAAAGAGTTAAAGAAAAAAAGGCGGGAAACCGAACAAAGAAATGCATATTCAAACAAAATGCAGCCTCTAATTCAGAATCAACCAAACTTAGCAAAACAGCACAGATCAGTCCTCTCTCTCTCTCTCTCTACTTTGTTTAATTCTGATAACCCAGATTATACTGGTGACTTTCTTTTCTGATAAACACCCCCTTGGATTTCTCCTAGTTTTGGTTTTATTTTATAACTTTCTTTTATAAGTTTATTTTCTTTGTTCTTGCTGTTACTTCTTTCTCTTTATTTCCTTGTTTTCTATTCTTTTCTTTTCTGTTACCCCCATGTTACCAGTCATCTACAAAGGTGCGACAAAGAGTGAAGCTTTGTGCTGTGTTTTTTTTTTTGTTTTTTTATACCATGCTGCACAGTTGTGGTTGGTTAGCATTGATCACTGCTGGGGGTTGTGGGAATTGGAGTTTCGGGACCCAGCTCCACTGATTCTTCCCATCTGTCACCCGGCTCCCCTGCTTTTACTTTTACTGGAAAATAACGAGGACAGAGGGAATTATTTTTTGACATTATATTTTTAACAGAGGTGTTGGGTGTTCAATTTCCAGCAAAACCACCTCGCAACCACGGTTGAGGCAGCGTATAAAATCACTAGCTATCTTGTGTCATTTAGGTGGTATGTTGCACCATCATAATGGCCCTGTTACAAGCACATGTTCCATTACACCATTACTGAGACCAGTACAACAGCACTACTGCAGAAACCTCTGAGAAGCTTTGGTAAAAAGCAGCATGCTCTTAAATCTGTCGTCATGTTGAAGTAATGGGCTCTAGACCGTATCAGCATAATAAAGGAATGTAGAGACTCTACAGAGAGACTCTCCAGTCCATTACATCGCAATTACACTGACACATCATATCAGAGAGGAGAAGCGCTTAGCATGCTTTTCCTGGGGAAACCATGGCAGTTAGAACCGCCCCCTCACTGTAATGGCAGATGGCTGTCTGTCTGAGCTGAGGCTGTCTGTCTGAGCTGTCTGTCTGAGCTGAGTGCAGCCCACTGGGAGCCATGTGCAAATATTTCAAATATTTCAAAAGCAGGCCAATTTAAAAGTGATTTCACAGCAGAAAGGGTGAGATGGATGGCGTTAAGGGATGATGCCTTAGATTAACCACCACTCTGCTCTTGTGGGCTACGTAGGAGGGTTTTAGGTTTGGTCAAGTTTTGAACATGTTTTTGTTTTTCACTTTTTTAATGGATCGTCATTATTGTCACACCTGGTGCTGAAAGCACTCAGCTCTACGTGCAATCTCCAGTCTCTGGACTACAATACCCAGGATGCACCACACACTGACTCTCACGATCACATGACACTGAGCACAGCACCTCCAGGAAGACAATCACCTGAATACTGAACGCCTGCTCACTGCCCTACTTAAACCCCCTATTGCACTTCACTCGTTGCTGAGTATTGTCGGTTTATCCACTCTACAATGCATTTATTTCCTTGCCTGTGACACAATTTTGTTCTCTCGACCTTGATTCTTGCCTGCCATCTGATACCTCCTTGCCTCCGCGTATGACCCTCAGACTGTTACTAGTTTATGGTATGTTCTCTCTCTCTTGCTGCTGTTTACTGTTTTTTGATCCTGCTCGGTTTGACTAATCTTTGAATTGCTTATTTTGCCAACAAACCTGTTTTATTGTATCTGCACACATCTAGGATCTGCCTAGCCATGACAATTACAGCCCACCTCAATCTCACATGGTTCATATCTTGGCTAATTTTGTATTTTGTATGTAACTAAGATGGGACCTATGTTTAACATCTCCTGGTCTCATTGTTGACCCTGATATTGAATCCATATGTAGGGCCAACATGAAAACAATGGATAAACATTACCATTCAACAGTTTTTCATTTTCACTCTTCTCTTCTTGTTCAATGTTTTTTTTTCCTACATAAAAATAAATACATTCTCCAGACAGTCATCCAAACTATGAAAGAACACATAAGGAATTATGTAGTAAAAACCTAAGTGTTAAATTAACCAAAATACTCTGAGCTTAAAGTCATTTTTTTTCACTTAATTAAGTACTTCATGTCATAAAATAAATTGGAACATAACTCAAACAGGGCTATTCACTCTACATCAACTCTACCTCTTCACAATTTTACAACTGATGTTTTTAAACACATTAAGAGAAATGGACATTAAAGTAATTAACGCTTGACAAGTTCAGCACAAGTAAAATATAAAACATTCTGCTTTCTTTTGGTTACTAAATACTTATAGATGTTTTTCTTTATAGTTTGGATGACTTTTTAGAATTAATCTACAATGCAGAACATTGTTAAATAATGGAAAAACACTGGATTACATGGTACTGTAACTTTTTAGATCCCAGTTGGGTTATTTATACAGGCCCAACATGCACATGTTATCTTGTTAAAGAAGCCAAATGGAATAAATCTATTAAGAACTGCATACAAGTCATATCTCAATGATGATTCTGTTGAGAAACAATGTAAATATAGCTAAATGTGAGCAGCAGTAATGCTTATATTTAGGGGTTTCACAACTGCAATGCTGCATTCTATTTTAATGTGTTTTACACAGTGGACACAGTAAACATTAGTACATCTATTCAGTGGACCTGGTGGATTTCATCCCCTTGACCTTCCAAATTACTCTCTCAATATCCTTAATGGCTGCTGAGCCACTGACTGAGTTCCCAAGAACATTTGGCTCATTTTTCCTCACAGCTACTATTCTTGGCCTGGCAGTTAGAGTTGAATCTTTTGGTATACTGTGCAATATATGTTTTTATTCATTAGCAAACAACCAAAATGAATGAATGATATGATTTTAAATCTGGAGTCTGATGTCTGCTATGATGTGGCAGTGATTAAACCTGACATTTACCATTTGTGCTTCTCTCCACCACACTTGTGTTGCATTATGCTCAGGTGTATAATTTGAAGGACGATCCAGACACTCAAGAATGTTAAAGAGAGTTTAATAACAAGTATAAAGTGAGTAGTTATAGCACTAGGTGTTAACCAAAGCCTAAACACAGTAGTCATCAAATTAAACATTGAGTAGAAAATATAGGCAAGAGGTCGAGAGCAAAGAATCAAACAATCAGACGATCAAACAAAGGGTGTGTTTACACCTGGTATTAATCTTTTTTTGGTGTATTTTCACACCTGTAGTTTATTTCTCCAATTTGATTCAGTTAATGGATTCGTTTACTCTGGGTGTTTTCCCTCAGTTTGGTTTGTTTTCACACAGGCACAAATTGCGCCCGCACACCAAACTGCGCCCCAATGCGACAGCACGTTGTCTCCTCTGATTGGTCAGAGTTTGGAACAAGTGGAAGCAAGAAGGTCAACAAGAGGGTCCTGAGATCCAGACCAGAGCACACAGCTGTGCAGTGTGAAGCTGCTGTAACACTGAACTTAGAAAATACGCCTCTGTGCTTTTAAACATGGTGTTTTTAATAGGTAGCTTGGCATACATGGATCGGTAATTGGAGTTGCTCAAACATGAGTGGTGAGCACTGTACATGTTGTCGCTGTCCAATGAAAAACACATCTCCAAAACAGCAACTTTACAGGAGAGAGAAAAAACCTTGTAAACTTTCAATGGAAGTCAATGTAAAAAGAGTTTATTTCAGGTCATTTTGAAGTATTTCTATTGGTCCGTGCATCAAGACATTTTGGCACAGTGTAATGGTCAGTTTGTCTGTTCAAATTATGTAGGAAACTAAAAATTGACAAAAATGGAGATAAGTGTTTTTCATCAGACAGCGACGATATGCTGTTCAGTGTGAAAATAAGTGATAAAGCTGCAGCAGAGACATTTGTTAATAGCTGTGGTCATTTTCTGGGTACTTAATCAGGTTAAACTGCACCTGAAAGGTAGTTTAGCTAAAATATGAGAAGTATATATATGACAGCTGGGCCGAATCGAGACCGGATTATGCTGCCACAAATGAACAACTCTAAAGTTTGTATGGAACCGGAGCCTTATGATGTCAGTTGTCTACATAAAAATCCAAGTATAAACACTCCCAAGACACAATGTAAATAAATTACACATCTGGGGTTGGCCAGAGATGGATCTCATCCACATTTAGTACAAGTGTAACCAGACTGCATGTTCTCCTATATCCCATGCTCTCACAGTGTGTGTATGTGTGTGTGTGTGTGTGTGTGTGTCTGTGTGTCTGTGTGTTGCTGGTAGATGAGTAGTAGGGTTTATTCACTTTAGATTTAAATAATCTGCTTACTGTTTAAGATGATATGGGAATGCAACACATATTCCACCATGTTGTAGAACTCTTAGAATAGTAGATTAGTTGTAAATGTAGAATAGTTGTAAACTATGAATAACGAGAAGTAAAATGGACATGATGTACCAACTGCAGTGTTTTTTATGTAGGAAAGTAACAGCAGATCTCATCTGATTACACCAGGAATGCCTTATAATGATAAGCGTAAAGCAAATCTGGTCAAATTATTGTACTATATATCCAGATCCTGTCAAGTTACAAAACACATGTTAATGGGCGTAAAAGGGACAATCCCAAAAATGATAAACTGAGATTAACCATGGATAAAGCAGAACAGAAACAATGCTCGGTATGCAGTGGATACAGTTGGCAATACTTTGCAAAGACTGAACAAACATGAGTGGTATATATGATAAAAATTAGTGTGGTTGAAAACACATGGCAATTATTGGTACTAAGCTAACGTGGAACAGAAAAACAGCTCATATTTGGTTCTAGGAAATTGTGTGAATATGACATCATGAGATCAGGTGGATTTTGGGAATTATAGTTTAGTAGGATATCGTACTATGTTCTCAAATTATTGCTTTTTTAGAAAATTAAATGCATGTGCAACAATGATAAAGAATGTAAATGTTAAACACACACCTTTTTTGGATATGTATTTGTTTGAACTGTCAATGCACTTTTACCATTTTTTTTTTTTTAATAATTTATTTCGAATCATTAGCAAATGCCCCAACACCACGAGGGTGAAGATTGTCAGAAAAACACTGGATCTCCTTACAAGTCTATCAGACCAAACATTTTTTTGGGTTGCGAAATATTTGTTACGCTTAAGATGTCTGGCTTAAAGTGGAAAACAGGAATAAACAGTAAAGAAGTAATGAAAAAAGTTCTTATTTTAACTAAAAACACAAACATTATAGCAGAGATGTCTGAGAAGCTAACTGGTGAATATCTTTATTCTGAGAACATTAGCCTGAGTGTGTGAAATGTCAGTAGGACACTCCTGAGTAGGAGTGTGAAATGACAGGCATTAGTTGTGGCGGGTGGGGGGAGAGGGGGGGACTGTCCTCCTTCATTTTCTGCGTTAATAGTCCATGGTAATTAGAACAATCCATAAGCCAATTTTTCATGTTTGTCCTCGATTTTCCGCCCACTGCCAGATATTTTATTTCAGTGGCAGGCCATTCCAAAACAAAGCAATCGCTAACTTCCCTTATTATCACTGAAACAGGTAGAGACTGGAGTTATCTCTAGAGAAGCAATTAGATCTTTCTAGGAATAAGATTAAATTTATCTTTAAACTGATATCACAATTATAGTTTGTAAGTGCAATCCTAATTCCAAAAATGTTGGGTTATATAGATGTACTGTATTTTTTGCACTATAAGGAGCACCTAAAATCCTTAAATTTTCCCAAAAACTTACATTGCGCCTTATAATCAGGTGCGCCTTATGTACCAGTCAGGTTGTAAGAAGCAGTAAAGCCTCTCCACCAAAGTACAGCTTTATTCAGGAGTTTTAGTTTAGTTCTTCAGCACCGAGACTCGAGACTGAAGCAGTATTAGCATTAGCTGCTAACTGTGCTAAGCGCTAGCTCTTTTGCCATACAGAGGTGAGAATTATCTGCCTTTAGCCTGCTTCTAACCCTGGCTATTACTACTGGAGCAGCATTAGCATTACCCGCTAACAGCTGTTTAGAGGTGAGTATATTGGACTGTTGTCTGCATGTGTACCGTGTCAAAACAAGCAATGTGGGACAAACCACTAGCTAATATCACTACAGTGTAGTGCTGTCGTGTGGCACTAGCCGCTAACCATGGCTAGCCTTACTGAAAATCTGGAAATATAATCTTATTGTAAATAAACAAAAGCGCTTTAGTCACCCAAATAAACAGTTTTCAGGAGCAAAATCTGTTTAAATTAACATCCAGTGCTCTTTTGACTTTAAAAATAATGTGCCTTATAGTCCGGTGCAGCTTGTGTATGAAAATAGACCAGGAAATAGATTGATTGATAGTGCACCTTATATTACGGTAAATAAAAACAGGATGCAAAGATTTGTAAATTTCATTGACCCGTATTATATTCACATTAAAGCCTAGAACACATATCAGATGTTGAAAGTGAGACATTTTACCATTTAATAAAAAATAGCTCATTTTAAAAAGTTGAAACAGGGCCATATCTACAATTGTGTAGTGTACCCTCTTCTTTTCAACAGTGTGTAAACATCTGAGAAGTGACAAGACAACAGTTCTGGGTCTCCTTTGCTGAATTTTTCAATTCATTATGCGCCAAATGTTTTCTAATAGTGAACGGTCTGGATTGCAGACAGTCCAGAACCCAAACACTTTTGCCATGTTGTTGTGATGAATGCAGTATGTGGTTTAGCATTATCTTGCTGAAAAGATGCCAGACCTTTCGCAGCAAGAGCCATTCAGACTATCTTACACCCTGCACAAAGCATGTTTTCTCTGCTGAGAAGTGCAGAAATGCTGCACCACTTAAATACCAATCCACCAATGTCAGAGCTAATTCGGTTCTTAACAGGAATGGCAAGTTTCACACTGATTGGTTTATTTCACGCTGAGCACAAAACACACCCATGATTAATTAAGAGAATTAGTAGATGCCTTTTCCATGTTTTGAGCCGCGCAAGTTTTTTTTACTGCCGTTACCATAGCAAAGACACACTGACATACCCAAGTCAAGCTGTGCTTTGTGTAGCTAATTGCTCACCTAAAGACTTAAAAGTAGACCTAAAATAGGGCCCATTGGTATTTATAATTCCACACAATCAGATATGGCAGGTTTTTGAACTGTGCACTGATAACAAGCTGGATGGTCCCTCTCTTCCTGAGTCCAGAAGACATGTTGTTTGCAAAAAGAGGAGCTTTGGCTCTGAAAAGATGGCAGGAATTCTGGATTGTGTTGCAGCATCTCATCTTTTTTGGGATTAAAATTGTAGAAGAAGGTCTTTATTAATCAATTATTTTCTCTTTTTTACATTTGGTGACCTTAAAAAGTTACAAAAGTACAAAAGTATAGACCTGAATGTGCTGATACTGCATGGAAACTAAATGTAAATATAAATTATTTTATCATTTTAGCATAGGTGTATCATTTTAACGCCTACATAACTACATATTCAGATTAGATTTGCATTGTGCCATTACTTTTGAGCAAAAATAAACTATGTACCTTCAAACTGTAACATAAGTCTCCCACCAACACATGCACACGTTAGTCCTGATCGCTTGATAACTAATCACAATCTCAACCACTTGCTTCCCACCCATTACCCATCTAGCCATGCAGAACAAGGTAATGCATGGGGCTTCTTCTTCTTCACAGGACCAGACACACGTGCAAATGCACAAACATGCAATGCACACTACATGTGTCATGCATATTTAATAGTGCGGGAACTCTAATGCATATTTTAAACCACATGGGGTCTCAGTGGCGACCCCGAAAGCGCTGCGGTTACTCTCCGAGGAACGAGCGTTCTCAGCGTAGCTTCAGCTGAAAAATCTCAATTCCTGGAAACCCATAGCATCGAACACTCATTATCAATAAAACATGAGATCAAGCTCTATAAGGAGGCGTGACATGACTTAAAAGATGCTTTTTCCCCCTGCTGCTGTGTTTGAGGGGCTTTGATTCACGGAATAGTTAGTGTTCCTCCATGTTATCCCTGTGTATTACCCATGTTTTGCTCTCCTGGGTGAGAGAGGATGAGATCCTTCTTGGCAGTGAAGATGGATGTCTCACTCAGGACGTTTCAGCAGCTCACTGGGCGGAACAGTCCAGGCACATCAGCAAGAAGCGTCAGGCCAATCATTCAAGAACAGTTCTGCTGCAAAGAGCATGATGGGAGAAGAATCAGAATCAGAACTAAAGAAAGACAGACAGTTTTATTCTATAAACTACGGACAACATTTATCCAAATTTCAAATAAAAATATTGTCATTTAGAGCATTTATTTGCAGAAAATGAGAAATGTCTGAAACAACAAAAAAGAGGCAGAGATTTCAGACCTCAAATAATGCAAAGCAAACAAGTTAAAATTCATAAATGTCAAGTTTTAAGAGTCAAGAAATCAACGTTTTCATGCATCTTGGCATGTTCTCCTCCACCAGTCTTATACACTGCTTATGGATAACTTTATGCCTTTACTCCTGTGTAAAAAATCAAAGCAGTTCAGCTTGGTTTCATGGCTTGTGATCATCCATCTTCCTATTGATTATATTCCAGAGGTTTTCAATTTGATAAAATCAAAGAAACTCAACATTTTTAGGTGGTCTCTTGTTTTTTTTTTCCTGAGTTGTATTTATCTATTTCTAGTTCCAGTTCCAACATTTACATGACCATGCACTTCTCTGCAATATGCTGGATGCATATACCAAGCCAAGACGTATTACTGTCATTTTCCTGTACTTCCACATATATAATTACATGGATAATGGATAATTTTGTTCAGTGCATTATAGGGCTGGGGCGACGCGTCGACATAATCGACGTCATCGATTACAAAAATACATCGATTTGCATAACGTGCGTCGGCGCGTCGTAAACATGGCGGCGCCTGTGGAGAGCATTAGAGGTTAGATCGGGCCCAAAAATTCCAACTGGCTGTTTTCGGGCTGTTTTAATGAGCGAAATATGATCAGAATTATGTTAATTAACACGGTAACATAGAAGCATAGAACTATTATTTAATTAAAATGATTTTTAAGAACAGCTAAACACAGTTCTGCAAGTCAAACGCGGAGGAGTTCACGTGCGAGAGACACAGAGAGAGAGAGAGAGAGAGAGAGAGAGAGAGACACACACAGAGAGAGAGAGAGATTTGCTTGTTCTGGTGAGAGCTACTCACAGGTGAAGGTTCTCTTTGATCTCCTCGTGCTCATATTCTAGTCCCATTCATAATTCTGCAGCTCCCTCAGTGTTTTCTGCCGTATTTTGCGGCTAGCGCGAGCGCTTACAACTGACACCGCGGACCGCGAGGTGCCGCCGCGTTTGTGCCGAATCCGACTCTCTGCTGAATCTGACTCCCGCTTCGCGGACAGAATCGGCACAACACCCCCGCTGTAGAACTGCGGTAGTGAAAACAGCGCTTATAAATAAATTAGTTTAGTTTCACTTTCAGTTTTCGTTATTTTTTTTTTTTTAATAAAAATATAATAAAAAAAACAGACGCCTACATCTCGGACTATTTTCTGGAGCCCGGTCGGATTTACGGGCGGGCCTCGGGTCATGTCGGGTTCGGGCAGAGAATCTAAGCTCTAGAGAGCTTGGACTCCGGAGAGCAATCTCCAGCTACAAAAAAACGCCAGCGGGCATCTAAAGTTTGGGAGCATTTCACGCAAAAGGGCAACAATGTGGTCCTCTGCCATACGTGCAAAAGGAGCACTTGAAGCGCAAACATCCAGGAGCACTATGTCAACAGGGTCACACAGTAAGTTACCGTTTACATCAGGGTCTCCGCGGGTGTCCTTAAAAAGACTTAAGGCTGTCTACCAAAGGTTTTAAACCTGCCACAGGCAGAAATTATACATTTTTGGTTTATATTTGTGCATGGCATTTCGCAGTTTCCAGAAACAGTAGCATTATTCATAAGTTCAGGTGTTTAGCTAAGCTAGCTGCCTTAAGTTATTTTAGCTAGCGCCGTCGGCGCTGCGGTGTCACACCGTTTCCTGTCACCGTCGGAATTTTGTGACCAGTGCTCACGGTTATGAGCGTTCATTGGCAAAACGGAAGCTTTCTATACCTACACCTTACCCTCAGCCCTAAACTGAACCGTTTTGGCCAGTCGGGGTAAACATTAGAAACGAACACATTTCGAATCGGCCAGTGCACCGGTCTGCTGAGAACTACTTGCCAGTGGTCACAAAATCTAGCGGTCACAGAAAACAGTGCAACACACGGTTGTGGTGTAAGGGAGCTTATCCATTTTTAGCGTTATAGATCTAAACAACGTGCTGTACATGTAAGTGATTATAAGTGTGGGGTTTGGTTTAGTAGGCTTGTGTTGTTGTTGTTGTTGTTGTTGTTATTATATATAAATATAGTAATTTATCGTTTGCTTTAAAACGTAAAATAATTATTTAAATATGTTTCTCAATGAATAGATTAGTCGACTAATCGAAAAAAATAATCGTTAGAATAATCGTTTAAAAAATAATCGTTAGGGACAGCCCTAGTGCATTATAATCACCCACCTAATTACACAGACAGATAATGAATCTAATGGAAGGAATTATTATTATCATATTTGACAGGTTTTAGTATGTGCTTCTGTTTTTTCCAGGAATGCACCATATGGGAATATAATTACGTGTAGGAAAAATGTAGGCATCAGACTGACGTTTAATATTTCCAACTCATATTTCGTTAATAAATTCTAGATGAGCAGAATTTTAAGGTAATGGTGGACTACTGCTGGTGAATGATGAAATGTCTGCATTTCAACTATTTCATCAGATTTTTGTTAAAAATAAATGCTGTGTTTCTCTGTTTTGCATATGCAGGTGGGAATTGTCCTAGCGTAATCTTTTTAACATGTTTATAAATGATCAGAAATATAAACTACAGGCCAAAAGTTTGGACATACCTTCTCTTTTTCTTTATTTTCGTGACTATTTACATTGTAGGTTCTCACTAAAGGCATCAAAACTATGAATAAACACGTGGAGTTTTATGTACTTAACAAAAAGGTGAAATAACTGAAAAAATATATAAAATAGCCACCCTTTGCTCTGATTACTGCTTTGCACACTCTTGGCATCATTCTCTCAATGAGCTTCAAGAGGTGGTCACCTGAAATGGTTTTCCATCAGTCTTGAAGGGGTTTCCAGAGGTGTTTAGCACTTGTTGGCCCCTTTGCCTTCTTCACTCTGTGGTCCGGCTCACCTCAACCCATGTCAATTGTGTTCAGGTCCGCTGACTGTGGAGGACAGGTAATTTTTTGTTGAGTACATAAAACTCCACATGTGTTCATTCATAGTTTTGATGCCTTCAGTGAGAATCTACAATGTAAAGAGTCATGAAAATAAAGAAAAAGCATTGAATGGGAAGGTGTGTTCAAACTTTTGGCCTGTACTGTACATGAAATATATCTGATCTGGGAATATACAGTTCCAATTGCCCAAAGTTCCAATACTGAGGAATCACTACTTTTATGAATTACTCTTGTAAAAAAAAGCACAATTAAGTATATTCATAAAAGTACATATTTTTAGCAATAATACCGATACATACTTAAATACACAGAATATGTACAACATATGACCACTTAAAGGGGACATATTATAGGTTTTACGAAGTTCTTTGCTCTAATCACTTTCACATAAAGAGATCTGACCAGCTCTATTCTTGCCAGTTTCAGTCCCTTTCAGAATGAGCTGTTTAAGGGCTCTGTCACTTTTATGCAAATAAGCTGTTGCTGGCCATGCCTCATGTTTACGCTGAGCGTTTACCTCACCTCAGTGTCAGTTTGTGCTAAGTGGTAAAACACAAACATTAACTGTGGTAGAAGCACAAAACTCGTTATTTTTAAGTTGCTACATCTCCCTCTTCTGCCATGGACAGAAAGTACAGATCCTTCCCTCAGAAGAAGTCTGCCCGGCTAAGTGAGCTGATCTACTGAGTGGGGTTCTGGTAGGGGTTGACGGGGGAGGGGTGGCGCCAGGGTAGTTCATGGTGAGTATGTTGGAGGAAGACACAGTGGAAAATGGGAATGGTGTGAATGTTAGTGGGAATTTAGTGGGGCTTTTTAACGTTTTTAGCATTGCATGTAGCATTATACAAAATGGTTTATTTAACCAATTATATGTATCATTTTTTTTAGATTACTAGTACAGCAATCTTTGCCTTACTGTCATCTGCCATGTTTTTTTCAGGCTTTGTACACAAGAACTTCCGGTAGGTAGGTAGTTGGTGAGGCATGTCCGGAAGTGGGTGGTGTTTTATTTCAGGCTAATCTTTATGTGATTGAGGTGGCTGTGACGACTGAAGGACAACTTAAGATTAAAAAGAAAAAAAAAACAAGGTAGAAGGTCACGTGAGCATGCACACCGACACACACCCACACACTCACGCAAGCATACGTTGTTTTTGTATGTCCGCAGGCACATTACCGGGGGCTAAGTGTG
This sequence comes from Astyanax mexicanus, assembly GCF_023375975.1. Lineage (NCBI taxonomy): Eukaryota > Metazoa > Chordata > Actinopteri > Characiformes > Acestrorhamphidae > Astyanax > Astyanax mexicanus. The sequence continues at coordinate 34,613,201 of NC_064409.1, read as the reverse complement.
ACAGATACACAGCTCCAGGCCAACCTCTTCATGTTACAGTTCACGGACAGTGACCCGCGAAAGAAGGTCCAATACCCCAGCAGATGAGGAGCTTTCAGCAGGGCCGTGACTGTGTGCACATTCCTCTGCGGACTATGACTCACCTACAAAACGACGAGTCAAGGCTTTCTGTTAGCGCTGTTTTCACACTGTGGTGAGCATTCAGCGGCTCACGCACCTCCGAGTACCTAACAGCCGTTCGCCTACACCGAGGGCTGCCTGTGTCCTTGACTCTGAGTGTTGAGTGAATAGGATTCTGTACATCTTTTGAAAGCAGACACCTTCCCACAGTGCGCCGCGCTGGAATGAAAAAATTCAGATGGAATTGAAAGACACACAAAAAAGAACCTCCAGAGCAAAGGCCTGAATACTTGTAGGTAACAAGGAAGTGTTAACAGCACACAGGAGCAACGGCAAAAGCCACAGCGACCTTGGGAACATAATAGCAAAGGCAACAACAGTATAATTGCTTCAGTGGTTTTATACCCATACAGAAAATACAGACATCAGCTTGCGCTGCACCTAGAGGAAGAAATATTTATCTACAGTATTTATTAGTAATGGCAAGAGTGGGGCTTTTGGGAGATTGAATCAAATAAACCAATTGATTCGGAAAGAGATTCAATGTAGTTGTTGAGATGTTCGAATCTTCAGCTGCTTTTGCTTTCTTAGTACCAAAACACATGAAAATATTTGAAACGTTTCGTAACTGTGAGATGTAACTAAATCTGTTTTGGGACTGTCATGTGGTTCTTTTCATTTTGATACAGACTCAGGGCCCTATTGTACAATCGTACACTCTGCACAAGCTGTGTCGCAATGCTCATTGCTATCTTACACCCTGCCAGCAGTCTTTTTTCACACCTTGCACATGTGCCGTTAAAATAGTGTTCAGGAATATATCTACGCCGATGGGCGTAGTGGTCTGGAAGTGCAGTGTGTTCAGGTAAATATCTGGCAGGTTTCCATCTTGGCAACAAGAAAAACAGCAGGTGCGCTACTGACTTTTTAAATCCCAGACAACAGTCAACAGTTAGCCGCCCAATCCTGTCTTAGCCATGCAGAAGCCATGCAAATCCAGCTTTTACCTCAACAGTAAACAGAATAAATGTAGCCAGGTGGTGAATTGATTATACACCTTTAAAATGTTTGTCTGTAGCTTTAAGAAACACAATCAGAAATGTTGTCACCCTGAGAGAGGAAAGGGAGGAGCTAAGAGCATGGTAGAGAAGGAGGCTCAAGCTGCAGTGAATGGTGGTGCTCCATTTTAGGATCCATCCAGAGCCATCCTAATGAAATAAGAGGTAAAAATCAGGAAATACTGAACAATATAAGGTTTAGTTGGCCTATAACAGTAGTAGATGCCTATATTGCCTTTCTAAACATGTATTTTGGATGAATCATAACCAGATGCAGGCAGATGGCATTGTTTCTGTGGGGTAGTGTGCTCCTCGTGGTCAAGCCTTGTATTTTTCTGGGTTACAGAAGCTGTTTATCCAAGTTCTGTTAAAGAAATGCTCAAGTCTTGTTGAGTAAAGCTGTGTAAATTGAGGTGAGCTTAAAAACAAATATAAAAAGAGCTCTGTTAATGGTATTAATGTGGTATTAATGTTATTTATCTATTTTCTGTAATTAGTGCCACTACCAAATACTGTACTGTGTTCTAAGTTGGGGTTTTTACAGTGTGTTCATTTTTATTTTTATTGTTACAATTTAATCAGAATAAAATACCCGAAAAAGTTTCTTTTGTCATTTGGTGTGCGTCCTTTTCCCCGGTGACATAAAGAATAAAACAATGTAACATGCTGTTCCCTTAAATGAGCTAAGATGCACAAAGCAGCGCTGTCAAGATATCAACACGCCAAAGTCAGAGCACACCTGGTTCTTAAAGGGAATGACAACTGGCACTAGTACATGCAAGATGCTAGTACATACAAGATCATTAGTACGTGCCTTTTGCGATTTTTAAGCTGCACAAGGTGTATTTTTTGTGCTCTCACGATACCAAAGATACACAGACACACCCTAAACCAATTGCAATGTGCAATTGACCGGTGCGCTATAGGTCGCTAAAATAGGGGCCTTACAATCAGTGTATTGAAACACTATGATTGAAATGAATTGATTTATTTCGAATCTGACTTTTTGAGTGTGCCATCATTAGTATTTATAGGAGAGAAAAACAAAAGTCTCTCAGACACTGAGGTGTTTGGCCACATGAGGAAAAAAAAACTGCGATGGACGCTCTAGAAAACGCTACGCAAAAAAAATCAAAGCCCGTCTGTTTAAACAGCGCACAATTACAGTCGCTTAAAAGAGCTAAATTCGCTCAAAGTGATTAGGCCTGTGTTTACTATAAGCAACACATTCTGTACACAAGATAAGGGCGCCTCATTTGCATATGCTAATTAGTCCAATTAGTTATGCTCCACAGAGTCATTTCTATTCAGCCAACCTACGGGCGCTTTTTGGGGGAGATTAACGAAAATAATGAAATAATTCAATCAATCAAATAAAGGCTAATATATGCACAGCGAATGGCAAGGGGCAGTCGCACATTTAATGTCACGAACAGGAGGAATTAGTCCTGGACGAATTAGCATTAGCGCCCCTTTTCGCACAGTGCCAATGCCAGCGAACGGTGGCCTTTTTTTTCCCCCCTTGCTCAGACTGAACAGGCCCGGTAGCTTTCAGGCTTTCGGCTTTCCTCCACCGCAGCACGAGGACAACTCGGCTGAAACTTCCCACTAATCTGTCTGCTACACGCAGCCCTTTTTACGACTCATCGATGCCGTAATGGCGTCGGCTGCAGAAAGGCACGAACGGTTTCCTGCTTTATTGCTGTTTACACAGGAACACTCGGCTGACGAGCGGGAGAGATGCAGAGCGCAGCCCCTCAGCCGGTTTTACCGCGCCGCATGTTTGCTTCTGTCCTTTTATTCAGGTGATTAAAAGCATGATAAACTGTAGACTTCATTAAGCCCGTCTTTCCTCTGGTGGTGTTGTTAAGGCTGCAAAGCAGAGCAACAAAAGACAGAGCAGAACGGAATGAAGCGCTGATGGAGAAAAAGAGACGTGATGAAGTGAAGTAGAGCATTACATTTACTCACTTACTGAAGTTACATACTGTTACTTGTATAAAACTCTGGAACATGCATCAGTAGAAAGGAAGGGAGAGGTAGAGTTTAAATACACGTGTTGATTTTCTGGAGTAGACCATTTTTTGGTATGAATATTTAAAGTCAAAGGTCAATCCAGAAGCTTAAAGGTCTCCTTCCACTGAAATCCACTTTTTCTTGTTGTTTGTGAAAAACAATAGGTTCTTCTGAGTTGTACATTTATGCTGCACATAAGAACTCTTCCTCATTCTCCATTGTCTGTAGTAGCTAAGAAAAGAAAATGTTCTTTTTTTTTATTCTTTAGAATTTCAGGTTAATACAAGAAACAACGATAGAAGACAGCATTAAAAAAAATACAAACTAGAGAAGGGAAAAGAGGAAAGAAAGACAAAAATAAATAATATGTCAACCAGAGGCAAGTGAGAGTTCATCACAAAGTTCTGGCAAGACTTTGCCTCTTTCTTTTTGAAGAAAGCCAACATGTCTATGAAACTTAACCTTGGAGATATAATTTTTTTTTTTTTCACACATCGAACTACATATAGAGTATATCATTAATATTTTCATTTTGTTAAGTAAACACTACATTCACTGATGCAAATGCTTGTCCTCAATACCAAAATTTGATATTTTTTAGCTAAAAACGAGAAATGTAAAAGAACTGAAAAGAAAATGTTCAGAAAAATGAGTCAATCAGGAAATCATCATGTCTATGTCAACTTGTGAGTTCATGGCCTCGCCCACCTCAGATCGGGACTGCCCACACTCAGCTAAAGAGCTTTACAGCTCTGTTTACACCAGCTAGGTAATGCTAGGTCTCTTGTGTAAGTAACTATAAGTTTAAATTGGATCTTTACAGTAGGAAAGCATGGTTTGACAAGGTAGCACAACTCAACAGAACACCGGTCAAAGTGGGCGCCGTTTGCAATGGATTTTATGATATAGAGCAGACATGGTGAAACTGCCCAAGCACCGAATCACCAAGTTTAGTAGCCTTAGTTTCGTTCACTGAAAGAAGCGTTTTCATCGCCACTAGGGGTGGAGAGTCGTTTGCCGGCAGGGCGGACTGTGGAGGCTTAGCAGTTAAAGAACCGAGCCATCCAGATACATCTCTCCATCCGGAAAGAGTGAATTTGATTGTGATTGGATGAGAAGTATAAACATTTACCATTCCGACACCCTATTGGTTTATTGGTTATACACAATTCATCACACCTGCACACGTTTTGAAACTATTTTTATGCATCTTGGCATGTTCTCCTCCCCCAGTCTTACACACTGCTTTTGGATAACTCTCTATCTTCCTCTTGATTATATTCCAGAGGTTTTTCAATTTGTTAAAATCATAGAAACTCTTCATTTTTAAGTTGTCTCCTATTTTTTTTCCAGAGCTTTATATTTCTACTTGAGTAATGGATGTGAATACTTTTAGCACCTTTGGTATTTGTCATTCAAATCTGTCTGAGTCATGAATTGGCGCATTGATATGTTTATTCATGTCATTGTTCCACCATTCTCACTCAGAGCTGTTCTTCTTCTTTTTCTTCTTCTTCCTTTTTATCGTTTTGCCACGCTGCCTGTGCAGCAGGCTGATGACGGCAGCAGTCTTAAGCTCACACGTACAGCACAGGCCAAAATCATATAGATCTGACTGTTCACACTCACATTCACATCACATAGGTGCACATATAAAAGTGACTCAAATCTGATTTGACAAGATTGTTTCGACATGTTCATACAGGCCTGAAAAAAATCAGATCTGTGTCACTTTAAGCCTTATAGTTCGGTACTGACAGATCCCTACAAGCTTTCATTATTCTCCTCTCCTTGATGCTCCTGTAAAGCAGACTTAATTCTGCAGCAAGTCCTTCAGCAAACACAACTGTCTGCCGCTGTATACGTTTCCCTCTGAAAAATCCCAAGCGAAGAGCTGGAGCTGTTCCAGCTCATTTCTTCTGCCTGAGCGGCTCCTCTGTGTTTAAGATGCGCACATGATAAAAATGCTGGAGATAAATGCATAGATAGATACAAAAATAAATAAATAAATCTCTCTCCATACTTCCCCACTGCAGAATATATCTAAACAAATCTTCCTCGAGTTCCATCTCCTTTCTTTCTGCTGAACTTGCACATGGATGGACACACACACAGTATTACACCTCCTGGGCATCTGGAGGTCATCGGATTACTGCAGAAGACATGTAGGCCCAAAGGGAGACGCAGGGGATGGGGGGGGGGGGGGGGTTGTTGTATGAAAAAAAAAAAGAGGAAAAAAAGAAAGGGAGCATGCTGGCACAGAACTGGAAGAGCCTGGGGAGTAGGAGAACTGTCTGTATGTGCTATGAGAAAGAAGGAGAGAAAGAGAGAGAGAGAGAGAGAGAGAAAGGGAATTAAAGGGGGGGATTCCACGCTGTGCTACTCTTGGAGTCACGTGGGAGTTGAGTGTGCAGGGTTTTTTAAGAAGTCAGCAGGAGAAGAGAGGACAGCTGAGTGCTTTTGCCGCGTCCTCGTACTTTCTTCCGCAGAGAAGAGGAAAGACGTCACCCCTATCAAACGGCTGCTCGTTAAAGGTGCCGTCACTCAGAAGTGATAATCACTCAGTCAAGGCGCATCTGCCGTGTGAAGTTTGTCTTTTTATATTGCAGCTGAAGCTGTTAAGCTAATTTAGCTAACGAGTAACAGAAGCTCATGACCAGCAGTTCTGCATCACACGAATCCACACGCACTAATCATCACACACACAAATTATAAACAGGAATGCAAACAAAAGCTTCTTTTCCAACACATATATAACAGAATGTCTGTGTGAAATATTGTTGCATCACTGCGGCAGAGTAAAGACACCAGGTCTTAAACTTGTTTAGGAATAATTATAGGTTCAATATACACACCATATATGCCATTTTAAAGCATTTTAAAGAATCTCTGCTTTTCAGTTATTTAGCCAATTAAGCTGTATCTCCTTTCAGAAAATAAACATTTAGGGCGAAATATGTCTTGTTCAATTTTCATATTTGCGTTTTTCGTACGTCCATATTTGATCCAATGCAGACATGCCTACAAATGTTCCTGGTTTTTACCATATTTTTGCCATTACATGTTCAATTGAATAATTAAAGTGTCTTAAATGAATTTTGTAAAGGCTTATTAAGTAATTATTAAGTAATATTAATTCATAAAACTGCCTTTGAATTATTTAATGTTTGAGTGAAAAGCCTTCAAATGTGAGTATGTCATTTCAGGTGGAAATTGGTAAAAAAAAAAAAAAAAAGGCTTGGAGCTTAAGAGGTTAATCAAACATGAGCGAGTATGAAGCTTAAAAGCTGACATACAGTACTGTGCAGAAAATTGGACACACCTTCTCATTCAATGTTTTTTTTTTTTCAGATTTTTTCCTACATTTTAAATTAATACTGAAGTCATCCAGACTAGAGCTTAGATTAAGCCCAAAATATCCAGCCATTTTTTAAATAAGCAGAGTGCTAAAACTGAGCTTTTTGAAACATCTTCTGGCTGTTTAAATGAGAGAAATCTGTCCAGAATTATGTTAATTAACATTGCAACACTGAAGAAGCATAGACCTGTTATTTAAAAAAAAATGTATGTTAAGAACAGATCTCCAAAGGATTAAAACACGAACAATGTGAACAATGATCCACAGGACTAAACATCTGTAAATTAGGCAAAGAAATAAAATTAAAATTAATAATTTATTCCATTAAATATTACACATTTAGTAAAAGTAAATTAAAATCCAGTAAATGTATGTCAAGTATGCAAAATTCAGTTTCAAATACTTATGAGAGAGCAGCAAACAGGCATTAGTTCTCTCATAATATGGAGACCCCACCGGTGGAGCCCCTTCTTGCCCATCCAACCCAACACCAAGAGGGTGAATGAGACTCCATTAATAGAACTGCCACATCTAATTTACTTAAGCAAATATACATGCATTCATTAGCAAAAAAAAACCCAAAATAACATACCCCCACCCACAGACGTATCATAATGCAGAAAAACTACTTCACTACTGTACTTCAGTACAGTATATTTATTATGTGCTGCATCGTTACTCATGACAAATAAAGAAAGTGCTACCAATCATTCCAAACCTAAATTACCACTGTACTTAAAGAACAAAACATTTTGAATACTTTAGTACTGCTACTTAAAGCCCCAGTAGGTAGGATTTCCTTGATTTTTGATCTTTTTAAAGAAGTAAAATTACAGCTTGAAACTCACTGCAGCGCTGCGTTGAGGTGTAATAGGAGGAATAGCGGTGCTCTCGTTTCTGTGCCGGAGCTCCTCTGAGCTCAAACCAGACTCTGTAAGTTTTCGAGGCGGCCGCGACCAACGTTCACGAGAACTGCAACCTGCTTTCCGACCTTTAGTTCTAACAGTTCTACAAGGACTACTGGTTCATTCTTTACAAACTAACATACAGACACTCTGGCAGAAGCTGGAAAGAGACCGAAAATGTCTGTGAAAGCCAGAAAACGAGAAAGAGAAACTAATCTGCTTGAAACATTTATTACATTCTACAACTGACTACTTTGTGCCCGCGAGCACAAAATCTCAATCCTACCTATTGGAGCTTTAAGTGTGGAGTTTAAAGAACACTTCAACTTTTACTCAAGTCACATTTTTTATAGAGCACCCAAGCCTGGGTCTCTAGATCTTTATACATGTCTGCCCCCAACTCAAATAACCCCAATAATACAGGAAGGCTGAGCCACAAAGCATGCTCAGAGCTTCTTTGTGAGCTTTTAAGGGGGTACATTCAACTGACTGCATAATTTTGATGGAATAGATCATTTACAGCATGCAGTGTTGGCTCAATTCCAGGAAGAACATGAAGTACCTCAATCATCACAACAATGGACTCTTCTCTTTGTTGCAGTCAAGAAAGTGATTTCACTTTCAGAGAGAAGGAGGAGGAGCTTCTTCCCCTAAGCTATTTGTATTCTTAACCAGGGCAGCAAATAGATTCCCCCTACACACACATTACACACTCAAAACATTCTACTGAACCCTAAAAGAAGATATAATTATCTCATTCAATTGCAATTATATAATATTACCTCTTGCTTAGTAGAGTAAATTGTATTGCTGTATTTAGTTTTATATATGAGGGTGTGCTTTATCTTATTTAATATTTCTTTATGTCCATACCTAACATATATTTATTTTTAATCTTTATTGTTTCATATGAGCAGACAGTTATCAGTGGATTCGTCTCATCGTGTACACCTCTGTATATGACAAATAAGCTTTGATTTGATTTGATAATAAGTGTGATGCATCATGACAAACTGTAGTAAAGTATTATGGGCTGTCTGTACTTCTGCTAGACATTTACTGAACAATGCAATCCAATTCAATTTGGCTTCATGCTTTTGTCCATTTTTATAGATAACAGTCTGTCATTCATCATCAGAAACCACATAAACATGTCTGATAGACATTACTTAAATGTTAAATGAAGCTCTAGAGACCTGTGAAACAACTTAAGAGAGAGTTTCACATACACACTACTTTGCAAAATGTATAAATTAATAAGAGTCTAAACTGAGGTTATTCAGGGGGGTTAATTGTGAAATTATGTAATATGGAGGCATATTATCCAATGGTAGTGGTATAAATCAATACCCACAATATCTACACAAATACTGTATATGCATTATTTTACCCCGAAAAAAGCAGTGATCCTACAACATTTTCTAACCTCTCTCTTTCTCTCTATTATTTATTTTATTTGTTGGTTTATTTTGCAGGGACAGAGCTCATTCATAAACAAAGAAAAGCATGATACATCCAGTGATGTCAGTAATGCATTACTTAGTACTTAATCTGACCAATTGTTTCAGTAACAAGCATGTTACTAATTAAGTAATCAGATTAAAGTTACTTATCAGTCACTGTGTGTTACTTTTTTGTCATTTTCCTTACAAAAAAGTAGTGTCCAGCTGAACGTGTTGAAAGGATGGACAAGAAAGACATTCACACTCATCACTTTACTGCTAGAACTGTCAACCACAACCGCGCCAAAATAACAACACCCTTGAGAAAAAGTTGTGTATTTAAATATAATAATAGTATACTTGATCAACAGGGGTTGGACAATGAAACTGAAACACCTGTCATTTTAGTGTGGGAGGTTTCATGGCTAAATTGGAGCAGTCTGGTGGCCAATCTTCATTAATTGCACATTGCACCAGTAAGAGCAGAGTGTGAAAGTTCAATTAGCAGGGTAAGAGCACAGTTTTGCTCAAGATACTGCAATGCACACAACATTATGGGTGACATACCAGAGTTCAAAAGAGGGCAAATTGTTGGTGCATGTCTTGCTGGCACATCTGTGACCAAGACAGCAAGTCTTTGTGATGAATCAAGAGCCACGATATCCAGGTTAATGTCAGCATACCACCAAGAAGGACGAACCACATCCAACAGGATTAACTGTGGATGCTGTAAGAGGAAGCTGTCTGAAAGGGATGTTCGGGTGCTAACCCGGATTGTATCCAAAAAACATAAAACCACGGCTGCCCAAATCAGTGTGCACCTCAACTCTCCTGTTTCCACCAGAACTGTCCGTCACCACAATAAATTATTGTGGTCTAAAAGCAGCTGTTTCAGTTTAATTGTCCAACCCCTGTATATACAGAATAATTAAAGTATGCTCTTTCTAATTATACTTTATTATACATTTTTACCTGCTTAATCAGTATTTCAGTATATTTTATTTGTGCTAATGTTGTACTGGTGATGTACTTAATAAAATAAAAATTACAATGCTTACTATAATTTTATAAAACTGTGGTTTTTATGAAAAAAAAAAACATACTTTTACTAAATGTGTCTAGAAGCCTATATTTCTGCAATACTGCAACAATACTGTACTTTGAAATTGTGAAATTTTGCTACCAAAACATTAATTTTGTGTTAAATTAAAACTGTGATGATGAACTTTTAAAACTGTTAAAAAGAACACAAAAAAAAATATCTACACTCATGACTGATGGCACTTTTTGGCTATAATTGTGTAAATAAGTAAAAGATGTTTTCATTTTAAACCTCATTTAATCAGATTTAAAAACTCTAGATTTCAAATTCTAGATAGCACTGTTTGCTTATTTTAATTTAAGTTGTCCATAAAACTAAGACACTTCATTCAGCTTTGCTATAAATGCATTTTACTGTTCTGTTCTACTGTTGTTCCACAGTACTCAGCTAAACTCAAAACCTAAGTGTTTTAAATGATAATTGTCCAACTGTTAATAACTGTTCTGTAATATTGTAAAGTAAGTCTACATTTGTGTTCTTATAGAATCTGACAGAATCTGATCTGTGATGTGGGTCTAAGTCTCTCTAATGCATTTCTATCTATTCTAGTCATAAAACCAGACAGCCGAGCAGAAAAATGGAGCCGCGGTGCACAAAAGCTCTGGGTGAGCTCGGCGTCGCTTTGTTAACAGCCTTGCTTTTCTGCTCTTTTACTGAATGAGATTCTATCAGGAAGGGGGTGGAAATAGTGGTGCGGTCCTGATGGACTGAAATTATGCAACCGTTCCTCCCCGCTGTCAGTGACTGACGTGAATGACGGAGGCTGAATCCTTAACGCTGTTTTTTCAGGACAGGTGTAATGAGCTCTGGCCTAACTCATTCCATTCCCCTCCCCTTTTCTAGCCAAGTGGAAAAATGGTGCCGGTGACAAGGGCAAAAATGATGGCGCTCTGAATCCTCTTAGCCACTCACGTGTCCGGCTCTTTGTTTGGCAAAACACAATGATTATACGGGAATAACACTCTGAATATTCCATTGCTGTGCCTTTTGTGTATTCTGAACAGAGATAAGAAAATATTTCTAATTAACGTATGAAATCAAGACATTTTTCTGAGTGAATGTTACAAAGTGTTGACACTTAAATGTAGTCAAGTAGCTGTAAAAAGTAAAAGTACTGGTTTTGACAGGAATTTAAGTAGATATTTTCAGAAAAATTATGATCGGATCAGCAGCTTATGCACTGAGGGGACAGTTGTACATGATGAGGAAGGCCTAGGGGGCATAACGTTCGTGTTTTATCTGTGAGTCAAATAAATAAATTGGATATTATACGAGTGCTGTCCGATCTTTTTCAATTTTTGGATTATCTATTGCAGATTCAGCACGTGAGAAGTATTTGGGAGGGCAGCCTGTTTTTTTTTTACTTTTTTGGGACCGTTGTACTGACATATTTCACCTTCTTTCAAAACGATTATTTATACAGTTAGGCCCATAAATATTTGGACAGTGACACAATCATCTTATTTTGGGCTCTGCATTCCTCCACACTGAATTTGAAATCAAACAAATACAAATAAGGTGAAATTGAAGTGTAGACTTCCAGGTTTATTTCAAGCAGTTGAACTAAAATAACCATGAAGTGTTTAGGAATTACAACAATTTTTCTACAATAGCCTCCTAATTTCAGGGGCTCAAAAGTTATTGGACAAATGAGCCATATATAAAATGTTCGTTTTTAATACTCTGTTGAGAATCCTTTGCAGACAGTGACTGCCTGAAGTTTTGAACCCATGAACATCACCAAACACTGGGTTTCATCCTTTATGATGCTTTTCCAGGCCTTTACTGCAGCTGCCTTCAGTTGTTGCTTCTTTACCTTAAAAAAACTCCTGGTTTTCTTTCACATTATGTTTTGAGTCATTGTCCATCTGTACTGTTCAGAACCATTTAATAAAGCTTTGCTGTAATTGGTTGAATCTGTTCAGAATTCATCCTTCTGCTTCTGTCTTCTGTTACATCTTCAATAAACACTAGTGACCCAGAGCTACTGGAAGCCATGCATACCCATACTACCACCACCATGTTTAACAGAGGATGTGATGATGAGCATTGTGTTTTACACTTGGGGCTATGATTTACTCCTCATATTCAGATCTCAAACAAGAAGTACTTGTTACAAATCTCAAACGCTAGGAGATTTTTCTCTTGCCAATTAGTTTAGCTGTCAAACGCTTTAATTTGTTGTTTTTATTAAAATGCCCAACCAGATTCATATCACTACTGTGTTAATTTGTTTCTGTGCGAGGGCTGGTACTGCTGATTAGTCACTGCACCCCACACACCACCAAGCAAAGACATTTGTTCGTTAAAAACTACTTTTAATATTATGTACATATAATTATACCTTGCAAACTTCAACTATTTAATATTTTTTAACTTTAAAGAACCTATCCTCACAGTTATCACATGCACACATTCTCACCTGTGCCCGGGGGAAGGTGGGTAGCCATCGTTGTGGTGCCCAGGATGCAGTAAAGGGCTTCTTCAGGGACCCAACAGTGGCAGTTTGCCAGATGTCGTAACTTGTAAACACAACACATCATCAAGATTCCAGTGCTCTAACATGGAAAGCAATGTAAAAATATTTTGGCAATTTTGAAAAATGTATATTGGTTTATTTATTGTAAATGTTCGAAACAATGGAAAGTCCTCCAAATTGTCAAAAAGTGAAAAATGCAAAAATGTAGAAATTCAAAAAGGATTTTAGGTAATATCACAGAATTTGTTTTTTTTTTTTTTTAAGAATGATCTTTTTTCTTTTTTAGAATAGGTCTATTGTCTAAAATGACTCATAATTCACATAAAGAATCTCACCTGCTCTATTCTTACCAGTTTCAGTCCCTTTCAGAATGAGCCGTTTAAGGGCTCTGTCACTTTTATGCAAATAAGCTGCTCCAGGCCACAGTGAAAGTACTCACATCTCCCTCATCTGCTGATTTACCACAGACAGTAGCTACAGATCCCTCCATTTAAAACAGCTGCTAAATCCTGCTGTGTACTGCCTGAGGTTCTCCACCAGCAGCCCAAAATGCCAGAACTTCAACGGATCTAGTGGGCGGGGCTCAGGTGGGGGTTGGCAGGTGGTGCCAGGGTAGGTCTAAGGGAGCTACACAAACAGCTCATAGAAAAATATGATTCCTGGAGTGTTTATAGGAGCAGTCACGAGCCAAGTGGAAATACACAAAGCACACACAAAAAAAAAAAGAGTTTTACATAATACGTCCCCTTTAAGTAAGACTTTGAGAAAGCTTTCCTCAGAGGATGATGGATTCCCTCTTTGGGAGTCTTAATGCTTTTTGACCAGAGAATTCAGAGAATAAAGATATGTAATAATAGTTATAGTGTCGTTAAGAATGAACAAAGTTTTGAGATATGGGCCACGCCCCATTTCCCTGAGCTCCTCCCCCTAGTCTTATATATACCTCTTAGTCACACCTCCCCTAACTAACGACCTCGCACCCGCCACCACCCTTCACTACCCGTCACGCCTCCCAATCCGCATCACTCAGGCACAGTCCATTATAACAGTTTAAATAAATTGTATCTAGTTTTGGTAACACTTTACTTGGATGGTCCATTTTATGGCCTTGTTGATGCTCAACTCACATTCTACTAACACTGAATTGAATGTCCATTCAATGTAACTGTTGAAGGTAAATTATTCAAAATAGAACCTAAACCTACACCTAACCCTAACCTTAACCTAAGCTTAAAATCTAACTCTAAACCCAATCCCAAAATGTTAAGATTAGAGTTTGGGTTTGAGTTGGATGTTGGATTACATTCAATAAAGAATCATTTACTTTCTCTTTTCAGTTCAATTTCATTTAATAGACATGTAGTTGAATATTAGTTGAATGTTGAGTATTAGTATTAGTAGTTGAGCATTAACGAGGCCATCAAATGGACCAACCTATCCATCCATCCATCCATCCATCCATCCATCCATCCATCCATCGTATGGGAGTGGGTAGTTACCCAGCCTACTCCAAAACAACAGATGTGTGTAAAGAAATCCAGCAAATGAGCAAATTGAATTCTTTTAGGCTGTGTCCCAAACCTGTTGCATATTGTTACACTAAACACCACACGGGAGAAACGTTCATCACACCTTGAGGTGTGGTATATAAAGCACAAGTAGTAGTGAAGTAGTGTAGTGTAGAACACTAGTGGTTTTTACCATTTTTACAGATTTTTACCCATATGTACCTCTGCTGCTTGGTAGAGATGACACAATCAGCTTGATTAAAAATGATAAAATGAACACCTTTTAAATACGATAGTGTCTCTAATAAGCTCTATTAAATGGTTGAATAGAAGTTAAAGGGAATAGAAGTTAAAGGGTTCCTTCATAATACAATCAATTAAATTCTGAATTAGAGGAATGAACCTAAATTTCAGTTTTTCAATTCTGAAAAACTTTTCTGCATAACACCTGTTGTATAAAACCCTGTGTAGATTAAACTCCTCTGACTTTCACTTTCACTGAAGTTCAGTGTCTCTTTACTTTTCCATCAGTTTCTTTCTTTTTTTTTTTTTTTTTAACTCCTCAATCTTTTCCTATGTCTGGGTGCTGCAATCTTTTCAAATGGAAGATCAGTCCTAAGAGTCATTTCCTGATAGCTCTCTTTGATCACCTCTAATAAGAGACTTGGAACAGAACTGAAGAGGACTGAACAGAACATAATTAACACTTTGAGCCTCAATTCTTGAGGACAGTCACCTAGGTCCAAATTGTCATTTTATTCCTCCAGAGCTGTTAACATGGCTGCCAACAGCTCTGGCTAAAGGCACTGTCAGCTGAAATGCAAGTAAAAAAAAGAAATGAAAATAGAAACTGGTGTTAAAAACAGTCAAAGGGACTTCTGTTTCAGGAATTTTCAGTTTTGGTCTTGGAAGTATTGAAAGAAGAGTTTAAAACAGTTTGGCTAATTTCTGATGGAACACACCTTCATGTAAAGCACCTGTGCTTGCACTAAGACCATTTAGAACAGGAGCTTATATATGGGTCACTATCAGAATATTGTGCATTTTGGCCTTCAAAAATGACGAAGTTTCACCTTAAATATTTATTTGTTTTGTTTTTATTTTAGTGTCAAGCAGTAAAACATGGTGTACAATTCTAGTGAAACTTTTAAAACTTTAATGCTGACCTTGTTCTGTCTCAACATTTCACATTTTTTTATTATTATTATTAATTTCTAATTTTTATCTCATTTTCTCCCCAATTTACACGGCCAACACCAGGAGGGTGAAGACTAGCACATGCCTCCTCCGATACATGTGAAGTCAGACTCCGCTTTTTTTTCAAACTGCTGCTGATGCAGCATTGCTGAGTAGCATCACAGCGCACTCGGAGGATCCGATACATGAGCTCACAGACGCCTTGTGCTGATCAACATCACCTTTTGGACTGGGAGTGCATATAGGCGGGCGGGACACACAAACTGCTGAGTAACTTAATGAGCTAATTAGATGAGCCTATGGTTTCAATGTTTTACTTTTGTTTTTTTTTTTTTTTTCAATTTTGACTGTTATGTCCCTCTTCAGGCTTTAGCTTACACCCATGTGTAAGGCGCTGTTGTGATGTTCATTGCTATCTTACACCCCACAACAGCCAATTTTCATGCCTTGCACCTGCATAATTTAAAAAGTAACATCACTTCTTAATATATCTACACTGATGGGCGTGGTGGATTGAAAGTGAGGAGTGTTCAGGTATATTTCTGGTGTAATGCTATCTTTGCAACCGAAAACACAGGTGCACCACTGGTTCCAAACAACCTAGACGGATGTCAACTGTCAGGCGTTCATTGCTATCTTGGCAATGCAAGTGCGCTGCACACGCCCAACACACATACACTCCCACGTGTTACAAAACACACAAGTACATGCAGCAGCACACAAGCCAACTTTTACATCAACAATAAACACAATACTAAATATAACAATAACATTGCTGTTGCCGTAAATGACATGCTTGTGCACCTTCACAGCATGAACAAGCAGGTCAGCTTCCTCTGCTGTTAAAATACCAATCTGCCAAGTCAAAGTGCACCTGGCTCTTAAAGGGAATGGCAAGTGACACGCTGATTGGTTTATTTTACGTTACACCCAAAACACACCCATGATTAATTAAGAGAATTATAGTTCATGTTTTTTGCTTGTTTTAAACTGAACAAGAAGTACTTTTCCTGACGTTATGACAGCAACCCTGCCACACCCGGCTCACCTATATACAGTACTGTGCAAAAGTTTTAGGCACCAAAGCAAATGACACTAATCCATTTATCTCAGCAATATGAGTGTTTTTATATGATTTGAACAGATGCAGATAAACATACATACAGTAAAACGTAACAGATTTCTCGTTTTTAACGTATTTAAGTATGTTATATCCTGTAAGCCAAGCTGAAGAGCAAAGTGTAGTTCCAGATTTCTCCTGGATGCTCCTCAGCCAGCATGTGTATATCTGTATGTTCAGTTCCGTCAGAAGCTCACCTGATTTACCACATTCACCAATTTACCAAACCAAGAGTTAATTAATTAATATGATAAGAACTAGAAATAACACTATTAAACTCAGATGAGGAGAGATTAAAAGTGGTTTTAAGGAAAACAGGATGCTGTTTGTAAAATTGCTCTTTGTATTTATAGCAATGTTAGTGTTTTACTAATCTAAAAAACACTTACTTCACAGATTAGAAGAAGCTTTTTCTTTACTGAAATTCCCACAGGTGCCTAAAACACACTTTGTTCAGCAAAATTAAGCAATTTTACATTAAAATGCTTTACACATGCTCGCTTCACCTAAATTGCAAGCAATATAAACAGCTTACATAGTTAATATTTGCCCTTTACCTTTCTTATGTTACATTTCTTTCAAAAAGTGCTACTCTTTTTTAATAAAATGTAAAAGAAAATGAATTAAACTCAAGATATGAGTAGAAAATTTGTTTAGTTTCAAATTTACAAATGAAGCAATGTTTATTAGCCCTTGGCCAAACATACTGTATGTAATATAAATGTGTAGGGGGGGGGTGTACAGTGTGTGTTTAGCGAAAATGTGTTTTGATATATGTTTTTCACAAAAAATGAGCCAATGCCAATGAGTTTGAGTAAGAAAAAATATATTTTTTGTATCATTTGTTGAAAAATGAAAACGGGTCCTCCCACAGACCCGAACACCACACAAGGGTTAATATTTGTCCCCTAAATTTTAAGCAGCCCTCAACTAAGAATTAGAAGTAGAAGAATTTGACTCTGCTGGAGATAAGGCAATTTTTTATTTTTTATTCTATTTCTGATAGAACCAGTTGCATGTGTTGCATGACAGAACCTGACCCGGCCCTGCAGTTCGGGTAAGCGGAAGGCGCTTCAATCCTGTGGTCAGCCCTTTCAGCGGAATCAAACGCCCTAATAAAATTCTTTGCAAGGAACCCGAGGCATGACCGGACGGAATTTCCTGCTGTCAGTCAAGCCTTTCATCCTGCCGCCACCAGCACAAGAGCTCCACTCGAGAGAAAAAGTGAATTAGAATAGAAACCGGTCTTTAGCCCGTGCCCTCAGCTCCAGTCTCAGAAACAGCACAGTCCTGGAGTAGAATTCAGAGACTCAATGCAGAGCGAGTGACCGCGCATGAGCTATTGTTCGAACTGGGATGCTGCTGCTGCTGCGGCTTGTGTTTGCTGAAGCTTGAGCTGTAATCAATTACTGGAGTGTATCGCCTTTCATTAACCTAAAACCCAAATGTGATTTGAAACATATTTTGGGGTCTGAATTATTGAGTGTGTTTCATTTTGCCTCCAAACGCCTTAAAGGGGAAACATGCTCCGTCCTCATGAAATATAGATCCCTGTATTCTCTCGCTTCAGTTTCTCACACGCCAACCGGCACCAGGGCTCTCTCTCTCTCTCTCTCTCTCTCTCTCTCTCTCTCTCTCTCACACACACACACACAAACACACACAAGTGCAGACACCTACCCTTCTCCGCTCCGTTTGATCTAGTCACACCGTGTCTGACAGAATTAGTGGCAGAAACTCATCGGCTCTTTAAAGGCTCACCAGCACGTGCGCTCATGTGCTTGAAGCACTATTAATCAGCTCTAATTTACACAATTTACAGCACTATTGCAATCATCACCTTGAGTACACTGTAGCAGAGGTTCCATGCTAGTGATTATATTTATAACCTAGTGAAGAAGCACAGCTGTATGGTGTGAAAATGTTAAGCCAGCATGGTGTAATCCAATAACATTAAAAACTTTTGATGTTGATGAGGCATCAAGTAAAAAATATTGATCACACGTTCTATGAATGTCATGTCTATTAAACTCTATAAATGTACCATATCATATTATAATGCGTTCATAAAGCATTGCATTAAAACAAGATTATATGTGGGCCATTTCATTTCAAATTGGTGCAATTTCTGTCCCCTGGATATTGTCCCCATGTATAAATGTGCATATAAAATAACTTTAAAATAAATTTTATTATGAAGCATAGTGTCTTGTACTTACCTGACCTAATTTCAAGATATGTAAGATATGTAATTAAAATATATATAAAAGTTACTACACTGAAAAAATTGCATTTGTTTCCTGTCCCCACTTTCCAACTATAAACTTTACCATGAAATATATTTTTATTAAAATCCTTCAGAAATGTATTTATTTTTTGCATTGTTGTGCGACTCCAAGTCCCATCTATGCTTTAAAAATATATATTTTTAGCTTAGAAATAACTTGTGTCCCTAGGTTTCACTCATTCCTGTTACTGTAACACATTAGAGTTGAAAAAAAAAAAGTTTAGTGGAATAGCCCACATATTTATTTCAATGTAAAACACATTATAGTAATGTTTATGATGCATTACAAACTGTGATTACAATGCATCATAAGCTGTGCCTGTAATATGTTACACATCTGGGTTAAATATCATATTTCTGTCACTAATAAAACTGTATGTTCCCATGATGGACATCTGTGACTTACTTGGAGTATACAATAAGACATTATAATACACTATAAACTACTATAAGCTATTATAATATTTAACATAGTGGTTAACAGTACTGTCATTGTAGCATGCGATGTTAGGGCAGCTTTGTTAAAGTTCTTTGTATTAACATATTACATCTTGTAAAAACAGCTAATGATGCATCATAATGCCAATTAAAATTAATATATAATAATCATAGCTATAATATCTAATTCACCTTTATAAATATTTATAGCCATGTTTATAATGTGTTATGAGTATGTTTATCGTGTTTAATATGCATGATGTTTCATAAAAAGTATTGTTTTTAAAATCCAATATTATATTAAAACCTATATTGTAAAAAGTTTGTTTCAATGTGTTTGAAACATTTACAGGTCACTGTGTAAAGTTGGTGTTCCTCATAAAGTTAGAGTGAGAGGAATCAGGGATCACCATTCCAAATGGATATCTGTGCATGTAACTACATATTCCAGAATTTCTTGGCTATGTGAAAGTCCTCAGCACTACACCTGTACATTTAATCCAACAGCTATATACATATTCTGTACTTCATTTTATTAAGTCATTTAGTTAATTCATTATTTTGCTGTCTGCTACATTGGGTTTGCCACTTAACTTGTTTATCAAACGGCAAAGCATATCTAAAACTAGGCGATTATTGGATGATACCAGTGGCAAATATTTATTACACATTAAAATGACTTCTATATTTTACACTAGATTGCAAATATTTCCTTTTATTGGCTTTACAGTTAAAAAAAATCTAATATTTATTAAAATATAAATAAATCAGCCCAAGGCAAGAGTTTGGACAAATTATATTAGTACTTAGTAACTTCCTATATCAGATATTACATATTTCTAATGCTTTCTTTAACAGGCAAGTCTACTCACTCTTCTTTGCAAATGTAAAAAAAAACAACAAAAAAAACCCTTCGCAAAAGGCTTTTAAGTCTGAGGGTCATCGACAGAGTTTCTACAACATTTAGGTCCTTTATCTTGCTTTCTGAAAGGTTTAAAGCGTTAGAATATACTAGTATTTATTCTCAGGCCTGCACTTCTGCAATTACCCTACTGCAATTTTACTCAGACCATACGCAAACAGTGCATTTTAAATTCAGTCACACATTCACTGTTGAATTGAGGTCTGCCACTCCAGAACGTTTACCTCGTCATCTTGAAACCATTTCTGTGTAGCATTCACTGTATATTTTTACAGCTTACAGTCTTGCTAGGGGGAAAATAAAAACTGACTTTCTCTTGACACTCTTCAATAATATATATACTTTTTTAGAGCTGTGCATTTCTTAGAGAGTTCTACTGTCTTTTGCCTTCATTTATTATCCAGACAGCTGTCTTTATGCTACAGTCACTTAACTAACTTGTATCGCTTTTATATATTTGAATATATTTAATTTAGCTGCTAGTCAGCTGTGTGTCCCTCATCACTTACGCCACAACAAAAAGAGGGTGATGAGCATCACAGCACGCTTGGAGGAAAGCGCAGCAACTCTGTTCTGATACATCAGCTCACAGACGCCCTGTGCTGCGGACATCACCCTAAAAGTGATGAGGGGAAAGAGCGCCATCTACCCACCCAGAGAAAGCAAGGCCAATTGTTGTGGCAAGCTGTATGACCAGTATTCGCAATCTCCAGCAATTTCCCAAACATAGTGGCATCGCCCAGCCCGCTGAACCACTCTGTGCCCCCTCTATCACTAACTTAAGCTTTGGTTAATTAGCGGGTGAATATTTATGCGGTTACAAATTCTATATTACATATTTTTATTTTTCTGAAATTACTTCTGTGGAAATGTTTTACTTTGCTATTACAAGAGTGTTTATTTTACGATGATTCCATATAATGTTTTAATCAAATAAAAGGTGCATGACCTTGGCCACAATAATGTAGTTCGGTTAGCAATCTTCTTATAGCATAGGTAATCTTTGTGGAGAGCAACAATTATATTTCTCACATTATCAGAGAGTTCTTTGCCATGGAGTGCCATGTTTGAGTATCCAGTGGTCAGTTAAAAAATATAAAAATTAAAATAAGTACCCAAAACACCAAATTTTACCACATGCTCCTCATTCACACCTGGACCACTGTAACTTCAATGAGGCACTTAACATCAGGGAGAACAGTGGCAAAATTTGGAACAATTTGGACAATGTTTACTGTAAAGTGTACTCATTTATGTTTCAAGCTAATTTAGACATTATTTAGTTGTTTTCAGAAGACAATAATCTATACTGCTACAAGTTGTACACTGACTACTCTTAAGTTATATCCCAGTTTAATGTGTAGTTTTTCTAGTTTTGTCCCATAAAAATATATAAAAGAATATTTGTTGGATACTGTATTTGAACATAGTTTTTGTATGGATGGGTTGTTCTACACAATAAGTGAATCAAGTAAGGTAACATCAATTAGGTACTGGCTATTAATTCCATTCCCTTTCACTCATTAAATCAGCAGTGAGACACAAAAACGAAGACTTTGCTCATTTTTATTCAGCAGATTTAAATACAATGACAGGGTCTACCTTGGAAGGAAAATAATTCAAACACTGTTGTTTCTGCTATGGCAGGAGAGCGAGACAGAGAGGAGAAGACAAAGAAATGACCGTTATATGTAAACATCCCAGAGGAGTAGAATGAATGCTTGTCAAGGCGTTGGCAGCTTTTCTTTGTGCCACAAAGAGAGAGAGAGCGAGAAAAAACACACTCCTTACACAAAAGTCCAGAAAGGTCAAACACTCATACATTTAAAAAACACACTCGTTAGTTTCACTTTGAGTGCACTTATCTAGCATCAAAATAATATCCATATACATTTAAATATAGAACTTTTCTCATGATTAAGGAAGCGTTTTCTCAGGAAGCTGTCGAGTTCATGAGTCCTCTGTGCAGACCCCACCCTTCTGAAAGCTCCGCCCTCTGAAGTGGAGCTCAGGCTGGAGCAGAACTACAAAGAGTTTGGCTGTTTGGTGTGTTTGGTTAAACAGTTTGTTTGGCTAAAATGAAAATGGAAATGATGATTGGCTAAAATGTCACGGTACGTTGGTCCTATTTTAAGTATCTACAAGTGAATTCACCTGTAGCCCTGCTCTCTTTTTAAAAAGAAAAAAAAGGAAAGAAAAAAAAAAATGGGGGAAAAAACCTTGGGGAGAAGAGGGGAAATGCACAGAGTGTCAAAGAAGACCGAGAGAGATGAATGTTGCGATATTACCAAAAAATAAGAGAGCATATAAACGCTTGCTTGTGATGTTTAGATTCTTTTTCCTCTTTCTCTCTGCGGATGCATCTTATCTTCCACAAGGTCTTTGGAATGGCAGGGACTCAGCGCCTGTAGCCAAACTCATCTGCGTCATCGGCACGGAAGTCTCCGTAGCGCCAAATGTTGAGCTGTGAGGGAAGGGTTGAAAGAAACGAGAAAAATTAATTAATAAGCCTCTGTTAACTTTGTTAACGGTCCACTGGCACAATGACCCAACAAAAAGTTTACAGATAATATATACAGAGTTTAGTTTGAATGTATGCCCTCATCCATTTTTTTTTTTTTTTACATTCGCTCACACTCCATAGTATCAGCTCCAAAAATTATTTGGAGTGAAAGTAACAGTAAGTGGGTGTAAAAATTCCAGCAGCAGAAAATGAGCCACCAACCAAATAATAGCTGCTATTTGGCAGGACTTTAGGGTCCTTACCACTGCAGAACAGGGTGAAATGAGGATAATAAAGGATAATAAAGTATGCAGAGAAACAGAAGGACGACAGTCTGTAATTATAGAACTATAAAGGGCTCCTATATGCTCAGTGGAGCTGAGAAAATGGACAATGAGTGTAGTTAGAAGAAAGCGAAAACATAAAACATTACATTAAGATCAGACTGCTTACATCCCAACAAACCATAACAACACCATCATTACAACCAAATAGTGATCAACTGATATGACAGCCAATTTATCAGGTCAATTTTTAGACTCGGCAATACCTCAAAAAAGTCTTCAGGCACCGCACGCTGCTTATATTTTTAGTGTATTTGTCACGCCCAGAATGCATGCATTTGTCTCTAACACGTGTCCACACTCTACCAATCAGCACACTTTCTCTCTCTCTCTCTCTCTCATCATCACCGGAATTCAGCTGAGTGTGATTAACTTTGGGAATATAAGCCAGTCTATTTCCTATGTTTTCTGCAAAGTATTGCCACTGTTACCCAGCGACATACCGAGCGTTCTTTCTCTGTTTGTATTTCCATGTACGATCCGTTTGTTCTCATTTTTGGCTACGTTTTTCTCGCCATTTCTGCTTTGTTTACACTGTTCTCTTCGGGTTTTCCGACTCTATATTTTTGCTCAGGGTTACTCTTTTGATGCTCTGATGTTATTGGTTTAGTGTTTCTCTGGTTCTGACCCTCGCCTGTGTAACGACTACTCTCTCTGTTTTTGTCCCTCATATTAAAGCCACATCACTTTTTAACTGTGTGCGTCTGACTCCAGTCTGTAAAGTTACAGTATTATTTATTATCACAGATGGCAGCCAATCTCACCTGGACATTTCAGAGGGCGTGGTTGGAGGAGGAATAGGTGAGCAGTGGAAATAGCTACTTTTCCACAGGCCAAAGTTCTCTTATATTACTTTGTACAGGGTTTATACACGTTCTAACCAATACATTTCCATGATTTTTTCATGACTTTTTCCATGCCATCACTGCACACAGACAATAAATCCCAGAATTAACTAAAACTATAACCAAAATTGATTATAGTAGGCCTAAAATAAATTTTTAATAATAAAATGTGTGTCACATCCTGAGAGCTAAATAGCTCAGGCAAAATAGATTTTCTCCATCGATAAACTGAAACACAAATGGTTTGTAGACCAAATTTCCATGACTTTTCCGAAACTATCTTGGTATTTTTATTTTTCCAAAACTTATCCAGGCCTGGAAACTGCTATTTTCAGATTCCATGACTTTTCTAGGTTTTTCATGACTGTACGAACCCTGTCTGTAATGTCACTGATTGAATGTGGTAAGATAACATGGTTGTACTTTTTGTGTGTGTGTGTGGGGGGGGGGGGGAGACCCCTAAAAATCAGTTGTGACTAAAAAATAAAATATTGGCGTTATAATGAGAGGCTATTTGTGCTCTCTAAATAACGGCAACGGCAATTAAAAAATCCAATAATGGTCCATCAAATATAAGGCCTTTTTTGTGAAAGGCTTTTGTGATGTTAAAAAAAAGAGCAAAAGTGCATTAGGCATTGAAAAAGTCCATGTAGTGACCAACATCAGCACGTCTCTCTAAAAGCAGAAAGAGCAGACTTTTTAAACAGCCTCTCGCACCAACCAATTTAGGTCCAGTCATGTGTGGACACATCCTCATTCAATTCTATTCCGTCGATTTCTCACGCAGGCTTCACTTCATAAAGCATTGAAGTGCTTTTTTTCTGTTTAACGTTCCATTTCCAAGCAGTGAAATGACCTTACATTCACAGCGAATTCCGAGATTGGAAGAGAAAGGAGTCGTACAAGCTTCACTCTTTCACCAAACACTCCCCCTCTCTCTTCTTCTCCGTGTGTGTGTGTGTGTGTTCGCTCGGCTGTTAAGACTGAGAGAATCACAGCTAATTAGCAGCTATGATAATTAGCGCCGTTGTTAGGAGAGACATCATCATCATCAGCTCCTCGCATGGTTCCGTTTGCAGCTCCCACAACAGAGCTTGCCACTCGTGTCTTGTTAAACACCCATTGGCCTCTGATGGGGAACTGTGCACAAGTGAGAAGATTGTGTTTCTTGCAATGGTGCTGGAAAATGCACCAAACTGGGCTGAATGGGCCACAGCCACAGAAGTAAGTGTTGTCTGGGACCAGCACTAGTTTTGAAGAGCTCACTGTTCCATGGTTGACTGTTGCCTTTAGAAGGAAA
Organism: Astyanax mexicanus; assembly: GCF_023375975.1. NCBI lineage: Eukaryota > Metazoa > Chordata > Actinopteri > Characiformes > Acestrorhamphidae > Astyanax > Astyanax mexicanus. The sequence continues at coordinate 34,588,257 of NC_064409.1, read as the reverse complement.
GAGCACATGGTCATACGGGACAGTGCAGTAGCTGTACTGAGCATGGAAGCTAAAGAAAGGCCTGTGCTTCAAATCAACACCATATAACCTGTGCATACATTAGTGTACCTGCCCTTATGGTGTAACTGCTATGCGATGCCAACACACCAAATGCTTACGAACTGGACTAAAGCCCTATCCCGTCAGGATTAGTTTCTCAAGGGGACGTCTGTGAAAATCTTCAAGCCAGATGTTGGTGGTTCCATTCATTACCACCACCTGTCCAGTCCACTGTGGGTGGTAATTCCTTCTATGATGTATTAATGATACAAACTGGAAATTGTGGAGACTGAGGAATGTTAAAAGGCAGCACAACTTCAGAATTGGACCTACTATAAGAACTATAAGTCGTCCTACCAAGAACACATGAGTGTTTACCCTCACAACAAATACAGTGCCCTAAGATAACACTCTGCAATACATACTGCAATCCCATGTTTTTTGGCATGTTAGTGCATAGAATAGCAAAATCGTTTAATGCAATGGATGATGAATAAAAAAGGGGAAAATAAGAACACCAGGGAATGTTTCCACAACTTGCGCTAATGTTAATAAGTAATAGAATACAGGAAGCTGATAAATCCTGCACCTAACAATTGAAGTTAGAAGGGCCAGGATCTATAATTCACTATAATCATGTGGTGGTCATGTGGTGGGAACATTTACATAACTTAAGAAAACCATTCTTGGTACATTGGGGAAAGAAATTACATACTAAGGGTGCATTTCTAGACAACATTTTGGGAATATTTAATTACTGTTGCATAAAAGTGCTGGGAATGTTCACAAAACTGTTCTTGAAAAATAACTGTAATCCTAGAATGTTGAATTGTTGCAAATAAGGTTAAGGCAAAGATTCAAATCTCATGTTAAGGAAAAGAAGAAAGTGCAGACAGCACGAATGAAGAAGAGAGATAGTAGGACTTGAGGGAATGATTTTTAGAGTTTAGCGTTGGAGGTGATTGAGAGAGCAGGGCAACAGAGGACAGAAGGAAGATGAAGAAAGATGGAGAAGACTGGTGAAGGGACTTACTCTGGCACTCTTTGCAGACTCCTGGCCATTTAGATACTCGGTCACCTGGAAAACAAGCAGAAGAACAGTGCTTAGGCTAAGAGCTGGGATTAGTGTCACATGGCAGAGCTGACTGAGGATTAGTGGCTTTAAAAATGAGTGAACAACAAAAAGATGACTAGAAGAATCACCCACCCACAAAGCTATGCAGTCAATGCAAACAAGCAGCTTTAGGGCAAGTGGGCTTCCCCTACGCATGTCCGCAATACAAACAGCAGACCTAGGAGCATCCCTGGGTCTAACAGGCACACATCCGAATTACTTTTATACACCTGATCTACATAACTACTAGTGTATTAAAAAATATAGAGCATTATTGAAAAGTTACTGTATTTCAATAACTCAGTTCAAAATATGAAACTCATTAGGTGTTTTACACACAGAATGATCTAGTTTAAGTGTTTTAAGGATCCATTTCTTTCATTGTTGATTATGGCTTAGAGGCAATGAAAACCCAAAAATAAGTGTCTCAGACAATTCTAATGTTATATAAGAACAACTGGTACTTTTGGAGATTAAGGCAAAGTTCCAAGTCCTGCTAATAAATGAAATCCACATCTCCATAAGAGAGCCATGTCATCTGCTGGTGTTGGTCCACTGTGTTATATTAAGTCCAAAAAATCTTACAGCACTTCATACTTCTCAAGGCTGACAACTTTTATGCAGCTGAGGATTTCATTTTCCAGCAGGATTTGGCACAATGCCCAAACTGGCAAAAGTACCAATTGGTCTTATATAATATTGTACATTTCTGAGACACTGATATTTAGGATTTATTACAATCATCAACAATAAAAAGAAATGAACACTTAAAATAGATCACTCTGTGTGTAATACATTTATATAATATAATATATGAGTTTCATATTTTGAAATAAAGTAACTTTTTAATGATATTATATATATTTTTAAATGCGCTAGTATGTGGACACTGAATTACTACTGAAAGAAGTCTTTAGTCAAGGAGACACTGGATCAAGGTAAGAGGGGGGTTTATATTTGAGGTCTTTGGTTTTGGTTGGAGACGGAGAGGTGTGGGAGCTTACAGGCTGCACTCAGACCAATCTTTCTGTCTCTCTCCCTTTCTCTCTTTCTCTCTCTCTGTCTATCTGTATGTCCCTGCACCCGATGAGCAACAGCACGAGCAGGCCTGCACAAACAGCGACCATATTGACCGTTTCTGCCAGAGTGGCCATTTAGAATCATCGACTGACCCACAGATGAGTCACGCAGGCAGGAGATAGAGAGAAGGTGTGTGTAAGAGAGAGAGGGAGAGAAAGGTTGAAAAAAGAGAAGAAGAAAAGGCACAGATAATGTGTTCAGCTCATAGTGCAAAGCTCTTAGAATTTGCCATTGTGATAGATAGCTTTAGAATGAAACAGAGGGGTGGGATGAAGCATGTTCCACTAGTGCCATATTTCCCAGCTTATTAGAAACAGTTGAGATCACAGCCAAGAAATGAACACAAACGCGCAAAGATGCCAGATGTTGAAAACTGCAGCGTGAGACGTTCTTTCTATAACGTGCTGGAGCACGCGTCCGCAGAGCTCGCGTGTGTTTGTGTGGAGGGTGTGGGGGTGTATTTAGGTCTTAATTGCTTAGCTGGCAAGCTGATTCTGCAGTGCTGCTGAACACACGGAAGGAGAGAGAGAGAGAGAGAGAGAGAGAGAGGAGGGAGACAGAAGCATATCTGGAGGGTACAGCTGCAGACTGAGTGGAAAGTGCAGGCAGCGCATGGGCCATCCATCAAGTCCACGGCCTGCTCGAACCACACGCACGCAAAGCAGCCTTGCACCTCATCGTCTACCAACCCCAAATGCCACCAGCTATAACCATTCACACCTTCACACACTCAGCGCTAAAGCTAAAGAAGCAGCGGAACACCCTGACATACATATAATCACCAGATGGTCTGAAGATGATGTGTAGATGTTGAGAAATGTGGATAGATACTGAGGGACACTGAGAGGATCACACACAGGATCTGACAGTGCTAACCTGTCCTCCTGGTGTTAGACAATTTTGTTTGAGTTGCGCAAAAAAAAAAAAAAAAAAAAAAAAAAAAAAAAAAAAAAAAAAAAATCTAACGTGTGATAAACATAAAAAAAAAAAATACATAGATTAAAAAAAAAATTAATAAAAAAATACTGGTAAGTGTTTACGTTTTTGGCCAACCTAGATTCATGCCAATCATTTTCTATGACAAAGCATTCCTATTATTCCACCCATAATAACATTAATAATATATACAGAACAACTGACAGGTGCTTTTGCAGGTGCTTTGATAGCAACGATACGAAGCTAACATTACATATTGCGATAATGTAAAAAAAAAAAAAAAAAGTGTTAAATTTAAGGCAGCAAGATATGTTTCGTATACTTTTATTCACATATCTGTTTAAACAACAAGTGTAAAAGCAATTTTTGACATTTAAATTATGTGTAAAGGGACGCTCTAAGAAGCTAAAGAAGTTTTAAGTAGCATAAGTAGCATGTAACAAATAAAGCCAATTTTTGTTTTTAATATATTTTGCCATTTAAAAAAAATACAGACATATTTACTATACTGTAGCAGGAATTATATGTATAAAACGTATATATCTTGTGTTTAATTTAAATCGATACAATGCATTTTTCCAATTTAATAAATATAAACTGTACAGAAAACCTAGAAGAAAGCCCATTATGAACTGTATTGTATACAGAAATACTGAATGTGTGTTTTATTTATGTAGAGTATTTAAACAATTGTTCCTATTCCAAATCCATTGCATTATGTTGCTATTATAGACCGTTTTAATGAGGAAAACAATAACAAAGCTAATGCGCATGTCTGTTCCTTCGACGCTTCCGGTGGCGCTATTTTCAAGTATACAGCTGTCAAAATGAGAGCGCATATTTCGCAAATCTCCCGAAAACAGAGCAAACATATGGACAGAAATTAGTATAAAAGTGATCAAACCTCTTTTCCTGATCCTTTTGATAAGGATTTAAGAGGGAAGTTTTTTTCCTCTGATTTAAAACGCTTGCCAGAGGTGACCTACCCAGATGTGATCACTACCTTGTTGACACTGAGGCAGTGAAAGCGTAACGCAGTTTGGGCACATATAATTACTTTCTCAGTGTAAAAGTTGGGAATATTTGTTCCTGTAGTAGAGAAGGCATCACTATAGTGTATGGTGAGGTTGGAGCAAGTCAGACGCTATCCAACACGTACTCTGCATGATTTGTAGATAAGAAGGAGGGAGAAGTTGTGAGCAGACACTGTAACTGCAGGCAGGTCAGCAGTGTGAAAAACGAAAGCAGGCGTGTTTACTATGGAGGACCAAAAATGAAAGTATAAGTAAATAAATTTTGAAATAAATAAATTAATAAATAAATAAATGTTGACATAAATAAATGCACATATAAATGAAAATAAATATATAAATAAGAAATGTATTTATTAATTTATTTACCTATACAATTATTTGAGCATGTATTTATTTACATATTATGTATTTATTCATTTATATGTGCATTTATTTATATATTTATTAATTTCAACATTAATTTATTTATTCATTTATATATTTATATATTTATACATATGTGTATTTATTTATACTTATGTAATTTTTGGTCCTCCATAGTTTACTTGTTTAAAGAACAATTTGACCTGATTTTCAATGTTTGTGACCTTTAGATTATGTGAAGTTTGCATTCATGTTAAATTAAAAAAATTACGTCCACTGTTTTGAACGCTGTTTACCGCTAAACTGAAGTGTCCTAGGAACAGCTACGTCACTTCCTACGCTCATGAATATTCCTCTAAAACGGTCTATATTGCTGTTATATTTGTGACACACAATGATTTAAAAAAAAAAAAAAAAAAACACACTGATAGTATCTATTTTATAATAACATCATTCTTTAATAACAGTTAACCTGACAGGCCTACTCTGGACGCAGCAAGCTTTAGCATTTCATGACCTGTAATTTGAATATTGCATATGTGCACATTGGAATGACCATGCTAGAATGATACACTGTACAGCCCTAGTTGAATCTAGTTGTGATAAACTGGCATTAAAGTCAATTTTTATCAAAGATTAAAAAAAAAGTTTAATCAAATTTAGCTTTAAAAAAATTTAATGTACAAAATTAAGATCTCAGTCTGGTTGGGAAAAAGCAATCTATTTAAACCTATTTTAATCAAATTTAGTTTATTATTGGAGACATTAGTCTCATTTTGCTAAAATAAAATCACTAGAGGACAAGGAAGCAAAAAAAAAAAAAAGAAAAATCGGACTGTTATCACAGTTGTGGTGAAGAAATGTCCTTTTCTTTTTACAATTTGGTAGGTTTTTACCTCATTTTTGTGCAATTTAAAAAGTGTTTAATATCTGCTGGAGATCTTAGATATGTGCACTTGGGGACTATATAGTGAAGTGACATCTCCCTAGAGATGTGAATCTGGACAAGATTCAATGACAAAACAGCAGGTAATTCTGCTTCTGAAGTTCTTGAAGGAGAGTGTCTGAATGGAAATGAAATCACAGATGAGGTCCTGTGAAAGAATTACCTCAGGACCCCATGCAAATTTAATCCTGACAAAATAGAGCTTTAGTCTGGGCTTTGGGCTTCATTTGGTCATCATGCTGGTGTTGAAAGCATTTGAGGAATTTATTTTATTTGAGCTAAACTATCTGTGTAGTAGAGAATAGGGGTGGATATTATTACCATACAATTATTATTATTATTTTTTTTCATTTGCGATATATATATATATACATACATACATACATACACACACTTTTGCAACAAAATGATATTCAATTTTATTTGGCGGTTACTGCATTGCATCCAATATGATAGGGCACACCCCTAATTGAGATTTTCACCTGACTGTAACCAGTAAGTCCAGGATCCAACATGTCATAATAATAATAATGCACTCCATACATCCAGGGCTTAAGTAAATTAAATGATACTGGATGGATATAATGTTACTAGTAGATATTATTTAATGTGAAATGAGAACAGTGTGAATTTTCCCTTTTGCTACAAACAGCAAAAAATCTGCACCCCGATGACCCATATGGCCCTAAAATAATATCACAATACAGCTCTGTAAAAAAAAAAAAAAAGAGCACCTAAAAATGAAATGATTTCTTCGATTTTACCAAATAGAAAATCTCTGGAATATAATCAAGAGTAAGATGGACGATCACAAGCCATCAAACCAAGCTGAACTGCTTGAGTTTTTACACCAGGAGTGGCATAAATTTATCCAAAAGCAGTGTGTAAGACTGGTGGAGGAGAACATGCCAAGTTGCATGAAAACAGTTATGAAACCAAGGTTATTCCACGAAACATTGATTTCTGAACTCTTAAATCTTTATGAATATGAACTTGTTTTCTTTGCATTATTTGAGGTCTGAAAGCTCTGCATCTTTTTTGTTATTTTTGCCATTTCTTATTTTCTGTAAATAAATGCTGTAAAATAAAATATTTTTTTTAGAATTTGGGAGAAATGTTGTCTGTGGTTTATAGAACAAAACAACAATGTTCAATTTACTCAAACATATACCTATAAATAGCAAAATCAGAGAAACTGATTTAGAAACTGAACTCTTAATTTTTTCCAGAGCTGTATATTATGCAATATCAAAAAAAAGGGCAATATTATTGCATACAAAAAATATACAAAAATCAAAACAATTGAATCATACACTAGAGACAAAAAATAATACATCAAGAATATATAACTAATTTTAAACAGCTTTCATATACTCTTTGAATTAAACCTGTTAAACCTTTCCTTACTGCATATTCATGTACTGTCCCCTAAAAACAGAAGTGACTGAACATGTGACTCTACCCTGCCCAATCAGTGACATTGTGGTAAAACGGACTTTAACTAAAACACTAAGCTAACTGGCCAACATAAGCAGCTTATAAGACAAACACCATGCCTGTTATTCATTAATTGAAATTGGAAAAATATACAAAAATATAATATACATGTTAACATTATAATTAATTAATTTGAGTTCATATCATCTAGGTCTTTGTGCACTACTGTGCTCCTAGTGCAAATTAAATTAATCACCAACATATGAACATATAAAAGTCCCATATTCTCTTGTGTTGATTCTCTAGTTTAATTCATGCTCTCTATTGAATTCACTTTTGTGTTTTCAAGTGTATCACTATTACACTTCCTCCCCCCAGCTCAACACAAAATCACCACACAGCATCTCCACAATGCTCTGCTGCTGCACACTGACTGAACATCAAGCCACACTCCAAACGCCCCTAACATTGAAAGCGTGTTTGAAAGTTTGGTGTACTCAATCTCCTCACTGAAATGAAGCGAAATGGCCCGAGTGTCTCTCTCTCTCAACCTCCAGGTCATCCTGCCTGAGGAGTGTCAGAAGCAAATAGGTTTTGGTCAGTGGCGCGTGTCATTCGGGATGCGTCTCATGCCTTAACCGTGACTGCAGTGGCACACAGGAAGTGTGTGTGGGCGCGTGCGTCTGTGTGTTTTATGTGTAGAGAACGGACTTATGCGAGAGGAGTCCAAAACGTCCATTACAAGACAGACGCTAACACAGTTCTTGGTTAATGAGGACGAGGGTGAATAGGGCTGTCAGAAGGAAGTGTCTTGCCTGCCCACAAACACAACCACCACCACCGCACTGAGGGCTGGGTAGCGGAGTGGGGGTTGATGGAACATGACAGAGGGTGATAAGGGGTGGCGAAGTCAGTGTGCTAAAGTGTGAGCGAGAGTGAGACAAAATAAAAAAAAGGAGGGGACGATACTGCTGTCAACTAGCCAACATGCGCTTCAGTCCGCCTGAATCTGTGGTTTATTGAGTGCAAAAGTGTCGAGAGAGAGAGAGAGAGAGAGTGTGTTAACAGTTCACAAACTACACAGCATTAGCAACAAGAACACGCCCCCGTCTCTCAACTTTCCCCAATTAGAGAATACTACGAGTACGTGACTGCATTAAAAACTAGAAGCTAGGACAGGAACAAAGAAGAAGAAGAAAAAAAGATGTACGAATATCTGGCAACTGAAAATGGCAGAATAAGAATTAGATAAAGAATTAGATAAAAATAAGATAGATATTTTAATTATTTATACCAAACAAGTACTGATTTTTGGTTATATTGCAATGACAAGCACTTTTTTTGGATTTCAAAGCACAAAACGGATCAAAAACAAAACAAAAGAAAACAAACAACAGACTGTTGGGTTGCCTATAGTCACAGGCTAGTGTAAAGACAGTCTGTCATCAACTTGGTGAGTAATCCAGCTGAGAAAAACAATTAGCTATCATCACAGCGAAACCGCTCCCACCTAGCTGATGCCTACAGTACTACTTACTATAACCCAACTGTTAGTAATCACGGATTAACAGCTTCAGCCCAGCCGGCTGCCGAGTCCGCATTCTTTCCTACAAAGTAAAAGCCCTCTTTAGGTTTTTGTAATTGTGTGGTCCACCACTCTTAAATAAATGTAGTAGAAACACTGCATTGTACTTTGTTGGTATATCTGCTGGGATGTATAAAAAAAAAAAAAAAAAGTTTAATAAATATTTATACATTATAATTCTGTAGAAAAAAGTGGCAAAATAAACAAAAAAGACTGCTAACAAAATCTTGGGAGTCAATGTAGTAGTCCTTTTTTAGTTTCGGACAACAAAAAATAATTTTGTAAAACAAAAACCATTCAGAAAATTATCCACAGACAGCTTCATTCATCTCTATCAGTCTATCATTACAAATCCGCGAAATAACATTTGTAATCCTGCTTTATTTAATAATAATAATAAAAAAAAAACATCCACATCTCCCAGGAGACAATCTGATGTCTCCCCCTCAGCACAATCACAGAGTAATAAAAATACTATACCTCCCATGGGCCTCCTCATCTGACCCCTACAGCTCAATTACACTAGGGGAAGAGGAGGATGAGGTGGGTAAGTGTGTGTATTAATAGTGCACAGGCTCCACTGGCGTACAGCTTAGAAACACTGAACTTCCTCTCATGAAATCGCTGCAAAAAATGCAAAAACTTCAGGAATTTCATCATCGCTCCTTCTGTTTTCCTTCCTCACTCAGCTTCTCTGTATTTTAAATCAAGCGGATAAATTTAGATGTGCCAGATTCTTTTATGCAAGCAGTCGTCAGTGCTGAAAAAGCTGAGATAAGCAGGGGGGAGTGGTTTGAGCGTTCCCAAATGGAAGCTGCTGCTGCTCTGGTGATAGAAAAAAAAATGGAAGTGGCTGAATGAAGCGTACACTACGTGGACAAAATTATTGGAACATCTACAATTGGTGACTGAGTTTCTGTGTTTTTTTTAAACCATTTCTAGTTGATCAAGGAGTAAGATCGTATTACGCTTTGTCTTGGGAATTCCTTTTAAACAAATAATCTTGTTTCAGTCCAATGCTGAGCTCTTTGAGGACCACCAATTCTTTGACCAATATTCCTAAAGCATGCATGGCCAGGTGCTTGATTTTTTTTATGACCTATGGTCATGGGCATGTATAAAATGACTAAATCCATTGATTAAGAAAAATCCACAGCAAAGGAAAACAGAAGTTACAAACTCTCAAGATTCTGCAATATTTAGCTGTGAAGCATTCAAACTTTTCAGGCTTGTAAATCTGTCCTGATAGCAGGTTGAAGGTTCTCCTCCAGGGTGTTGTTAGTACTCAGTTTACCGTGTCTTACGTCAGTGACACAGTAGCGTGTGCTTGTTTCCAGATTTTTAACTGCAACTGCATTTTTTCCCCCAGTCTTTCCATAACTGCACAATATATCTGAATCAGACTAAAATGCTCTGGAAAATCACAGGCATTTCTGGGTCTGATTTTTTTCTAAAGCATTTTTAACCAGCAGTAGGGATCTGTTCTATGATTGTAATTGGTTGTAATTACTGAGTAGGTAATGATCTGTGTGTAAAGCTAATGAACTTCAAATGGCACCAGTGTCACTTAGACAACCTGATGGCGCGAGGCAGCAGAGAAATCTCCATCAGGCACAAAGGGCTTTTAAAGGGCAGAACGAGAGGAGTGTCATTTGATTTCAGCGTTCTTTGTTTAACTGTGTTTTGTGGACTAGAAGCCTAGGATAATATTAACAATTATAAACTGAAGCCATTTGAGGACAAAAACAGCTCATATAAGCCTTTTGCAGACAGAATAAATGCATAAATGAAATAGTTTTTTATTTATTATAAAAATATTTAATTAAGATGTATTTTGTACACCCAACATTTTCAAAAAATTAACCATTTGCAGTAGCAAAACTTCATCACAGCATTAAAATGAAAGTAATAAAATCAAAAAAGCTATCACATTGGGTGAGCATGTGGGATATTTTGCTGGCAAGCCATTGCATAGCCCTACTCTGCTTTGTAAAGACTCACTACACAGCTGGATTGGGAAGTTGTGTATTGCATCAACATGTATCACTAGGCTAATTAAGGCATAATTCATTAGTCTTGGTAGGATAAGGGTGTAGTCCTTGTGTGCAAGTGTCCACAAGGACCATGAGGCTGTAGAACAGCCCGCTTCTTATTCTGTCAATCTAAATTGTGTTCATGAGCGCCCTCTGCGTGCCCCCATTAAGCCCTTCGGCAAGGATAGCTACAAAGCAGACTCAGCGGCACACTATTACCCAGAATTCCCTTTTAACAGTCGCCTATCTGAATGCATGGGTTCTTTCTGAGCTGTGTGAACATCATGGCAGAGAGGAAAATAAAACAATCAAATGTGAAAAAAAAAAAAAAAAATCATTTTTTTTAAACAATTCCTAGATGTGTGTCTTTATATTATTATATTACCTATATATCACCTTTTAATATTATATTTTAAAATATTACCTATTAATACTGACTAAGTAAAACTGATGGTTCCACTCCATCAAATATCCATGTAAAACCTGAAGGTTTTTATACCTTGCACACTAAGGCCCTATTTTAAGGATCTATAGGCAGTCAACCATGCACCATACACTTTCATTTAGGACGTATCAGTGTGTCTTTGCTATCGTAACGTCAGGAAAAGTACGCCTTGTGCAGCCTTAAACAAACAAAAGGCATGTACTACATCTCTTAATTAGAGCCAGGTGCTCTCTGACTTTGAAGGAATGGTAATTTAACAGTGCAGTGGTTCTGCGCTTCACAGCAAAGGAAACGGATTGCCTGCATTGCCAAGATAGCAAAGGATGTCTGACGGTTGACTGTTGTCTAGGTTAATTTCAGTTAGTGGCACACCTGTGTTTTCTGCTGCCAAGATAGCAATACGCCAGAAATGTGAACCTGAACACACCTCACTTCCAGTCTATCACACCCATCAGCGTAGATATATTCACAAGCTCTGTCACTTTTAAATGACACAGGTGCTAGATGAAGAAAACGGTCTGTTTGCAGAGCGCAAGACAGCAATGAGCTTCAGATTCGCCTTGCGCAAGGTGTAAGGTAGGACTGCTTATTTTGGCTTTGCCCTAAGTTTGACTCTTACTATCGTGTGGCTGGCTATCTTGCTCCCTAATTTAGAATTAGAAAATATTGGGCTACCCATTACTTTCTTCCATGATTAATTTTTATAAGAATGTTTCTGTGTATGTGCAAATATGCATCACATAAAAAAGGAAAAGAAGAGACTGTTCTGAAGAATCTGCTTGGCTAATTAGTTTAGAAAGTCACTTCACTGCATGAAACTTAACCAAAATATCCACTCGATACGTGTTGCTTGCCACTTGTCGCCAAATTGCCGTCAGAAATTGCATACTCCCATAGAAAGTGACTAGTTGCTTGTCGTTCTGTCACCTGATAGTGTGAATACAGGGTGAGCGGAGGAGGACCACAGGAGTTAGGGTTTCATTTGGGACTGGAAACAGCTTTCAGGTCATGTGTTTGTGGAAAGAGCAGCAGAGCTGAGTATGTGGGTTGTGCACATCAAAATTCAGCTTATTGTGCCATGGACTTGTTTGGTGTTTGACGCCCACTTTGCTGCCTGTTTCTGACATCCACAGTTACATGGAACTTGACCTTGAATTTGGAGATACTGGTACCAGGGCTCATTCCAAAAAAAAAAAAAAAAAACAAACCTTCCAAAAAAAAAAAAACGTAGTTTTGCGGAACGCCAGCTCTTTTGCCCTTTTGCATATGCCCTATCCAGATCAGTCAAACAAGGCATGCCGATTCTGGTCAGGCAGCAGATTGGCAGCTAAAAACAAGTGTCAATAGCTTGGCAATGGGAGAAGGAGTTGCCTAATTTTTCATGGACGCAGTCCACATACTCAGCTCCACTGCTCATCCAATAAAAAACATGTTCCTTACATTTACTTTATTCTTAATATTCTTACCATTTAAAAGGGAAATAAACAGGCTTTCCAAATTGTATAAGATTTTCTGCCAAGTAGCATCGATACAGTAAATAAATAGTCTACTGGACACACACTTCCTGACTTTTTGTGCTATGTTTTCTATTGAGTTAAGGAGTGTTAGCAAAGAAATCAATCTCTTCTGTAACTGCGCATACATATATCTGTTACAGATATCTATTGAGAAGTTTTAAATCATGCTGTCACAGTGTTAAACTGACCATAATGTAGTTTGTTACCATTTTCATGACCTTTGGTTTTGAGAAATTCTAAAGACGGCATGCTATGCTTTACTCCGCTCAGTGCAAAGAGCTAAGTATACAGTCAGCAACGCTTGTCTGCCTGCTGATATTACCTCTACCATTCTGGAAGCAAACATCCGCAAAAGAAATTGTCAACCTGATGTCAGACTAATACACAGCCATCAACCTTAAAACCAGCTTATAAATCTCAGACTCTTATCAGAGCACCTGCATTAACAGAAAGAGTGGGGGTGATGGGGGGTGTTTGCAAACCGTCTTATCTATCAGCTGCTCTCTATCTAACCTTCTCTCTCTCACTACTATCTTCCTCTTCATACTAAACTACCGTGAAAGTGTCTTGTTTGCTCTCAGATGTGTCGACTCCGGTCCGTGGGCTTTAGGAGGGCTCAGATTTGCTGATAGGTGGGAAAGCAGGTGTCAAGCGCCGCTGATATCCTCTGAGCAGAGAGGAGGACAAGTAAAAGGAGAGGATTCCGTGGCTCTTCACCTCTCCCAGTTCCCCCGGCTCCTCACGTGGGGTGAAGAAAATGAATAAAATATCAAAGAGCTGTAGTTCAGGGGAGTTGGAGGGCAGGTTGCTATGGCGTGAAAGCAGTGTAAATAATTACCATATATTAATGGCATTCTAAATCACATCTCATTTAGCAGGGAAGGGAAAGGTTTGATCCAGTGCATTTACTTTAATTCTGCAGATTATAATTTATCATGCTGCTTTCAGAGACATGCAAATGGATGCAAATTTCCAAACAGCAGCCAAGTGTACTAGAAATGCAGCGCGGGCGGCGGCGGGCGAACAAATACGAGAGCATGCGAGCAAGAGAATTGAATTTCAATTAAAGAACTTTCATGAATGTCTCTCACAGATCCCGGCCAGTTAAAAGGTTCTCCAGAGGCCTACATGACCCTGACTCATAGAGCAATAAACAACGTGGGCTTGGAAAAATGTTCTAAGCCTCTGGACTGAAATCTACAGCCCATTAGCACATCCTGAGGACGTGCAATACACAATAAACTCTGTGTTTAAAAAATGATTATGCAGTTTAATTATTTTCAAGGTTTGTTTCATTTCTTATATCCTTTTAAATATCTAGCATTATTCTGGGAAATATCTGATAATTCGTTTGCCAGCAGATCTTAATTATAATAAGTTTTACTAAAACAGGCTGTTCAACATTATTAAGCAAGACATCAATTATTATGCAATAGGTCAGAAAGACAGATCTTTCAGAGGATAAAAAGCTTTGCAATAGTGCAAGGTCTGGCAAAAGGCATGAAAGCGATGGAAATTTTATGAAATCTAAAGAGAGGTCATAAAAATGTAACAAGATCTGTGAGTGGTTCAGAGCACAGACAAAATATCAGTCAGATAAAGACTAGTTAAGCAAAAGTTCTGTCAGAAAATTTTATAGAAATAAATGAATGACTATTGGAAAATTCTCAATGCAGAATCTTCTAAAGTCTAGCAGCTGGCATAAAAGTGTATTATGTCCTCTTAAAACCATAAAACACAGAGAGACATATTAGCAGACATATTAGGTGCTCAGAACTACAGACAAATACCACAGTAACCTAAAATTTTCACTTGAAACTTGAACCCCTTAAGGTGCTTTTAAAAAACTTAAAGAAAAGGATTTTAGAAAGTTCTAATTGAAGATCCTGCAAAATTTCCCTCAATGATCTTGTATTTTAAACAGTATATAGTGAAAACATGGGCTGGAATATTAAAAAGTGTGCTTTTTAGACCCAACAAATGCTAGGTTTGCAATGTTTTTTTCTACCATGTAATAACATTAAATCATTGCAGTCATAATTTGCTCCATTCCATGCTACAAGGGAAAAATGCCAAAAAAAAAAAAAAAAGTTTGGCTTTACATTTTTTTAGGGATTTATCTTGGCATGTATGCCTGTAACCAAGATCTCCCCAGCAGACAGCAGTGTATGATCAAACATGATTTACTGACAACAAACCTGATAAAACCCTAAAAGTCCCTAAACACCTAAATTGCAATGGAATGCTTTACAATTAAAAAATCTGGGTTTCATGCACAAGAAAAAAGCTCATATCCTGCAAAAAAGTACAAATTGCTGTATTTTTTAGACTATAAAGCACACTTCAAATTCTATTTTTTTCCCCAAAATCTACAGTGTGCCTTATGTATGAATTCTACCAGTCAAGTTAAGGAGTAGTAAAGCCACTCCGCTAAAGCACAGCATTATAAGGGTAAGTTTTCAGTGAAGTTTCTCCAGCACTAAGGCTGGGTGCAGCAGCATTAATTTACTAGCGCTTCAAAATGTTTTCAAAAGAGAAATCCATGTAGATTAACATCCAGCTTCCCCATTAGATGTTCACATTGATGTAGGCATCTTTAATAGTGTTGCTTAAAGCGCTTTACAATCTGGTGCCCCTTATGTATGAAAATAGACTAGAAAACAGACGTTCATTGATAGTGCGCTTTATAATCCGAGTGCGAAAAATACAGAAACACCACAAGCATGGTTTTGTATGGATCTCCTAATCGATTTAACTGGTTGAACTTTGGAATGACTGTTTGGATGATAGCGGTTTAATACCTGTTCCACATTAACTAAACAGCGATCCAGACAATGTAGATGCTGACAACCTGTAGTTCCCAGGCTAATTACAGTACAATTACAACTTAATGTGAGGATTTAATTACTACGAATCAAGTCTGGTCGTGTACTAATAAAGCTTAGCAGGGTTTTTTCGGAAGCTGTGGCTTCTTCCAGCTCCAAGCGTCTCTCTCCGGCACTTATGGGAGCTGCAGGGAGCAGCTGGAAAGATCTGCCATGATTAGCCTCATCTAATCCAGTGGTCAGTGTGGCTGTGGTCCATCTGCTTAGCCATATACATATATCCACCCACACATACATACATACGGACACTTGTGCACAGGCATTCTGCAAAGCGCAGCCTCCCAAAAATACCTGCAGAGGATAAGCGCTTTATAATCATCTGATGACTGAAGTACTTGGCTAGGCTTCAAAAGCAGCACAGCAGCTCTCTCTCTCTCTCTTTCTCTCTCTCTCTCTCTCTCTCAAAGACAAACACATACACACAGCATCTGTAGAAGCGGAGAGAAAGCAGGCCAGGATGCGGCAGATGCGCGCATGCTGCAGATTACATGGTCGTGTGTGTGTGAGAGAGGGAGAGCTCTCAAAGGGGCGGGGGGGGAAGAGATGTTTTTGCAGTAATTCACAGCGAGGCCCAGCCAGGAGGAAACTGGCTTGCCAGCGAAACGAGGCAGAGGAAGAAAGCGACCCGGAACGACAGTGCTCCTTTGGGAACGGCGGCGCGGCAGACCGGACGGGGTCCATCCCAATCAGGTTCCATATGGCGCCGGGCTGCAGGTCCACCCGCTGAGTTTACACAGCAGTTGATCAGGAGAGCTCTCTGGAGAGCCGGAGCAGAAGGCCTGCCATTACTCCAGAGCATTAACTGATGCACATGTTAAAGAACAGGTTAAAAGACACAGGGTGAGACAGCCGCGGAATCACAGGCCATAAATGCTCACCGGTCACCACTAGCCAACTCCAATACAGCCAGTCTTACAGCGTGAACTTCCGTAAGCTGGAATAGTCCATTAGAAGAAGTTTGCCGTGGGGTTTGTTTCAAAACGTACGATCAAAAAGCTTTGCCATTTAGAAGATTAAATAAAAAAAGCCAAAGTTAATAATAATAGCACTTTGCAGGGAACGTCTCTGATTCCTCAACACTAGCGGCATAATTCCTGTGGAGACCCTAAAAAAAGAGAATCCTGAGCAGCTGCATTATTGCCCACTTTGGGAATTGCAATGCCTCTGACTGCAAGACCCTACAAAAGATAGTGAGGACAGCTGGGAACATTACTAGGGTCTCTGTCTACTCCATCTTTGACTTTTATGGTGCATACTATATCCACAAAGCCACTTGAAGTGAATATGCAGTGTGACTGCACCCACACCTTACCTGGCAACAAAATGTGAGGAGTGTGAATAACTGGCATCAACACGAAAAGTATTTTTATTTGTTTAACATGTTTTTTTTGGGTTTCGAGTGGTCCAGCGGGTTTTAATCTCGTTCATGTAGCTTGCCATCAGCTGCCGGAGCCCTGAGACAGCAAAATCGGCCTTGCTCTCTCTCTGGGTGGGTAGATGCGCTCTTTCCCAACATCACTGCAAAGGGTGATGTTGATCAGCACGAAGCGTCTGTGAGCTGATGTATCAGTGATGCTACTCGGCAATGCTGCATCAGCAGCAGTTTAAAAAAACAGGTGGTGGCTGACTTCACATGTGTCGGAAGAGGCATGTGCTAAATTCCACCCTACTAGTAATAAGGGGAGTCCTAAATGAGTGGAATGGATAATTAGCCTTGTAAATTGGGGAGAAAATTGGATAAGAATCAGTTTAATATAATATAATACAATTAAAACATGTTTTTGTAAAAATACACAATTCTATTTGTTGCTTCATTGTTCTGATGTCTATATTGTCTTAATCTACAATATATATATAAAAAAAAGGGAAAATAAACTTTTTTATATATATTGTACCATGGTTCTAACAAAGTATTCCAAACTTGAAATATTTTAATGTTTAATGGTAGATGATTGAGTTCTCTTGAACTTGAAATTGCAATGATATAAAAGCAGAATTTGGAAAATTAACTTGACAAAATTCAGATTCACCCCCTTCATTGGCAATGCACGCCAATAGCTCCACTCCAGAATGTAGCAGTTTCAGTAAACGACTTGTGTCAAATCTTAAAGAACATAATGTCACCAATAGTTCCGCTTTCTCATAAAGCTCCAACTCTGAGAAGACTGCTGAGCAGACCTTGGGAGTGCAGTGCTTTATAATGGTAGAAAATGGCCAGCGAATGAGAACCTGCTGAGGGCTCAGTGAAGAGCTGATGGGGAAACAGCAAGGCGCACGGGCCCACTCAATATGTTACAGCAGACCGCATGCCGACCTAGCGCTGACCAGGATGATTAAGTTTGTCTATAGCTGTGCTCTATGGATCAATGGAAAATAGCTCTCCATTTTACAAGGCGTAGAAAAGCCCATTACAACACAATACACCTCAATAGTGTGCTTATGTATGAAGCTAGGGGTCATGTCAGATTTCTACAAAAGCGAAAGTGTGCGTGTAAAGCTGAAAATTTCCCTGCTATTCAGAGAGAAATGTATAAACTCACCATTTTCTGCAGGTGTTTCTCCTTGCGGACATCTACCATCACAAGCCCCTCTTTGACCAGGCCCAGACCCACGTCGTCTTTGGAGTCTGTGAACTGCAGGGTGACGTGTGGGCAGGAAGCGCCGCTGTACTCTACGTTCAGCAGACACTGTGTGTTCTGAATGTCCTTCACAATGCAGTCCACTGCATCAGCCCGGGCATCCTCCTGAAGGGGGAACATGCACACAGCCACAGATTACACCTACATGCATTATATGGTCCACAAAAGAAAATGGTAATGCATACATCTTTCCTGGATTCAATTCACTTACATATGCCACTCAGTTGCACATAGACTACAGCAGTGACAAATAGAAATGCGTATTCACTAAAGGAAACGGAGAACGTTTACAGAGCTGAAAGGGTGGAACGAGTGATATAAAAATAATTTTAAAAAAAGGGCTGCGAGTGGTCCAGTGGGCTAAGCGCTGTGACAATAATTGGGAGATTCGGTTCAAATCCTGTTCATGCAGCTTGCCAAGAGCTGCTGGGGCTCTGAGAGTGCAAATTGGCCTAGCTCTCTCTGGGTGGGTAGATGACGCTCTCTCCCACATCACTCCACAGGGTGATGTCGATCAGCACGAGGCGTCTGTGAGCTGATGTATTCAAACAGAGTTGCTGCGCTTTCCTACCGAGTGTGCTGTGATGCTACTCGGCTACTCGATGCACCCTCCTGGTGTTTGGGCATTAGTAGTGATAGGGGAAGTCCTAATGAGTTGGTTGGGTAATTGGCCTTAAAAATTGGGGATAAAACTAAATAAAAATTAGAAAAAAGACAAATGAATGAGTATGTGTGAGTATGGCTGTGAAGATATTTGTAAAGTAACAATGATGATGACAAATAATGAAGTATCCTCAAACCAGTAGTGTGTTTTGGTTGAGCACAGTACAGTCGACTTTTTGATGATCAAAAAGCTGCATTCAGTGGCTTGCAAAAGTATTCATACCCCTTAAACTTTCTCAAATTTTGTCACCTTACAACCACAAACTAGCACATAATTGTGAAGTAGAACGAAAATGGTTAAAAATCTGAAGTGTGACTCAGCCTCAATATATCAATACTTAGTAGAGCCCCCCTTTTGCTGCGATTACAGCTGCAAGTTTTTGTGGTTCGTCTCTACCAGCTTTGCGCATTTAGAGACTGAGATTTTTGCTCATTCTTCTTTGTAAAATAGTTGAAGCTCAGTCAATCTTTGATCTAAATCATTCCACTATAGCTCTGGCTGTATGTTTAGGGTCACTGTCTTGCTGGAAGGTGAATCTCCATCCCAGTCTTAGGTCTTTAGCAGCCTCCAAAAGGGTGGTTTCTTCCAGGACTGTCCTGTATTTAGCACAGTGAACAGTGCTCCTTTGGATGCTCAAAGCTTGGGATGAGTTTTTAAAACATAAACTTGCTTTAAACTTCTTGACAATTTTATCTCTGACTCTTGGTCTTCGTGATGCTGCTTGTTCAGTATTGTTCTCTAACAAACCGAGGAGACCTATAAATTGTATTTAGGGGTTTCAGAGCAAATACTTTACACTGAACACTTCTGTACATCACATATTTTTACTAGCTCTTCACAAACTTGCTCTATTCCAGCTGTTTCACTTTTTCAGTTGTGCTTAGGTACAATTTTGGTGTACAAATATGCAACCATAGTTATCTTTGAAATCACTCTGAAAGCAAATCATTCAGTGATTAAACTCCCTCCTCAAACTTAGCTTTAGTCTACCCTCTTTTATACACATTTAAAAAGCAGACACTCACACACACATACAGGTTCATGCACAAATATATACTGAGTGAACTGGGGCACTGTGTGTGGTACTGCACCAAGAGTTGGAAGGCTAGTATTGACCACCGTGCTTTCACTGTCCCTCACTCGAGCACTCACATATACACACACAGAAACACACACACACACACACATAGCATTAGAGCTGACCCAGTCTCCATGGCAACTGTGAAGCATGGTACCCTCGGGGGTGTTAGGAGGGGAGTTGGAGAGGGACACACTTAAAGAGGGGGAAACTCAGGAGCTGTTTTGATTTCGCTTTCCCTCCGGTCAGCCCATTTCAGTCGCTATGGGCTAGCCCAGGGCTCACAGAAACAGATAAAAAGAGGGGGGAGAGGGGGAAAATAGAGAGAGAGAGGAGATTGTGAGACTGAAAGAGAAAGAAAAAGAGAGAGGGAAGTACAGAAGGGAGGAAGAAAGAAGTTTAAAGACAGGAAAAAGCAGGAACGAGATGGGAGGGGTTTGTCTCTTATTAGGCTGTATTAGACTGCAGGGTGAGAGACATGCCTAACATGGATTTTCTTCCCTGAGTGGCAGAGCAGAGAACAGTCTGTACAGTGAGTGTGATTATTTTTTTGCTAAGTGTGTATGCGGCTGGGTGATGTCAGAGGCTGCGTGTGCGGTGTGTGCAAGGCACGGGGCTGTCACACACACTGACAGCGGGCGTGGACAGCGAGCGAGTTAGTGTCAGTCGGGGAGACATGCTGTTTTTAGAGAAAATTGAGTGAGTGTGGATGTGTGTGTGCGCGTCTCTGAATGTGTGACGGGCTGAGAGAGCTCAGCTGAGGGAGAACTGAGGTGACTGCAGAGGCTCAGTCCTCACATCCCAACAGATGGAGCACATCACATACTTTTACAACAAACGCCAATAAACAAAAACACCTGACAAACCAACCTTCTAAAGCTTTCTTTTACAAGATTTTTCCACCTGGTCTGAATCAGTAAATAAATCTGGAGAATTTTCTCCAAGTGAGAACATGGAGTACATGATCTGTCTGGAGCGGGAGCAAGAAAATAAATACAGGAAGAAGATCCCAGGTTCCAAGTTAACACTGAGCAACAGCAGAGATAATACAGAATTTTCACACTATAAAGCACTCTTAAAATTCTTTCATTTTATCAAAGATTTTCAGTGCGCCTTATAATCCGGTGCACCTAATGTAAAAATTCTAAAAGTAAAGCCACTCTGCTAAAGTACAGCGTTATAAGGAATTTTTAGTTTAGTTTTCCAGCACCGAGACTCGAGACTGGAGCAGTATTTTTTTGCAGCTAACGCCGGCTAGCACTGCTGGAGCAGTATTAGCATTACCCGCAAACCATGCTAAGCGCTAAGTCTTTTGCCATTCAAAGGTGAGCATTATCGTACTGTAGCCTGCATATTTACCGTGTTAAAACAAGCTATGTGGAACAAACCGCTAGCTAATATTGCCCTGGCTTACCAGAACACTTCTCAGTCCTCAGTGCAGCTCTGTCGGGCAGCATAAGTCGCTAACCGCGACTAGCCTCAGTGAAAATCTGCAAATCTACGCTTACTGTAAATAAACGGAAGCCCCTAACTCAACCAAATAGACAGTTTTCTGAATAGAAATTTGTGTAGATTAACATACAGCGCTTGTTTGATGTTAAAATATTTTTTTTTATTTAAGAATTAGTTTAGTTTACTTAACTATACAGGTCCTGTACACCTCTGTTCCTCACTAGTGTCACATAATGAGTCTTATAATCCGGTGCGCCTTGTACTTTGAAAAATACGATACCTGGACAATATACAAGGTTGTCTTTGCTAGCAATTTAGCTCAAACTTCCAGATTACAGAGTGCAGAGATCTTTAAGGATTGGACCAAATTAAAACATACAGTGTGAAAACATCATTGGCTACCTTTTCATTCAACTCAATTTGCTTAGGTGATGTAGAGACTAGAACATACTATGAGCTTGTAAATCTTCAAGTGTCAGTTTTCTTGAATGTCTTGCAGGAGAGGGATCAATATGAAGGTGCACTCAGTGGTTCTGTGTCTGTGTACATCAATGTGTCAAATGGTACCTGACTGAACTGTAGGGGTTTTCTAGGTTTGAATCAATCTGAGTCTCTTTCTATGCTCTGTAACCCAGCGCTTTCCTAGAGCCCATTACCCAGAGGAGCTGTAGCTGTGGAAGCATAAGTGCTAATAGAAGAATACAGGATTTTTTTGTTAAATGAAATCCTGAACACCAAAACGTATGGAATGGTGTTACCATTATGTGTGAGGATAATGTGAACATTCCCTCTATATCTAATGACAATGGTACCTGGAGCCCTTTATGTTTCAAGTACCTGACTGAAGTGTTTTCACACCTAAAGCATGTTTGCTCTCACACAGCCCATGAGAATCTTCTCTTCACTTATTGAAGATTCATTTGTTCATAACTGTAGTAATGAACCACTCTGCCGATGCCGAGGTGATGCAAAGACTAGAAGATACTAGTCTCGAGGTTGTGAATCTTCAAGTGTCAGTCTTCTTGAATGTCTTGCAGGAGAGGGATCAATATGAAGGCGCACTCAGTGGTTCTGGGCGCGTGTACATCAATGTGTCAAATGGGACCTGAATGAACTGAAGGTGTTTACCAGGTCTGAATCAATCTTTGAGTCTCTCTCCAACTCCTTTCACACATGTACACTAACCCAGACCTTTTCCAGCATCACCCAGAGGAGCTGTAGGTGTAGGAGCAAATGTCCTGATCAGTTCTGCCAGCACCCACATCCTCTAGTCTGTGTGATGTCTGAGTGAGGCATTATATGTTTATTACTAATACTAGAATAGAATGGCAATTGAAGCTACTTCATCTAGAATATTTTAAATGTCAATATATTGGCATGAGTAACATTCTTGATTTTTGCCTTTTCAAGGCATAAAATATGTAACTTTACATAAAGGCGTATCTTAGACAAACAAAAAAAATAGAATATCAGTGAAAAGTAACTTTATTTCAGTAATTTAGCTAAAAATGTGAAACTCATATATACAGCTCTGGAAAAATGTAAGAGACCACTTCCCTTTTTACATCTGTTTCTCTGATTTTAATATTTGTATGTATATGTTTGTATGAGTAAAATTAACATTGGTTTATTCTATACAATTCTATAAACTACGGACAACATTTATTCCAAATTCCAAATAAAAATATTGTCATTTAGAGTATCATTTATTTGCAGAGAATGAGAAATGGCTAAAATACCAAAAAAGATGCCGAGCTTTCAGACCTTAAACAATGCAAAGAAAACAACAGTTTTCATGCATCTTGGCACTTAATGCCACTCCTGGTGCAAAAATTCAAGCAGTTCAGCTTGGTTTGATGGTTTGTGATCATCTATCTTCCTCTTGATTGTATTCCAGAGGTTTTCAATTTGGTAAAATCAAAGAAAATCAATTTTAAGTGGTCTCTTATTTTTTTTTCCCCCAGAGCTGTAGATATGTAATTACACACAGAGTGATCTATTTTAAGCGTTTATTTTTTTTATTGTTGTTTATGACTCACAGCCAATGAAACCCCCCCCCAAAAAAATCTGTATCTCAGAAGACCAATTGTTACTTTCGGCAGTGTGGGCAGTGTGCCAAGTCCTGCTGGAAAATGAAATCTAAATCTCCATAAAAGTTGTCAGCAGAAGGAAGCATGAAGTGCTGTAAGATTTTCCTGGAAAAAACTGCACTGACTTTGGACTTTAACACAATGGATCAACACCAGTACTCTCTGAACCACCACTGATTGTGGAAACTTCCCACTAGACTTTAACAGCTTTAACTGTGTGCCTCTTCACTCGTCCTCCATTGATTTTCAATCGAAATGCAAAACTGACTGATGTTCAATGATGAAGATTTCATTTTCCAGAACAATGCCCACACTGACTTCTGGGTTTTAATTAGCTGTAAGACAATCATCATTTTAAGCATTAATAATGCTTAAAATAGATGACTCTGTGTGTAATACATCTATATAATGAGTTTCACATTATGAACTGAACTACTGAAATAAAGTAACTTTTCAATGATATGAACATTTTTGGAGATGCACCTGTATTTTTACATATTTACATTAAGATATACATACAGGTGCTGGTCAACGAATTAGAATAATTTGAAATAGTGCAATCATGAAATTCTTTGAATGCATTTTTTGTGCAGAAAGCAAATCAGGTGTTCACCGCACCTGTCCTACTCGTTAGACTAAGAACAGAACTCGTTACCTGGAAAAAAATTTGCTCAGCTGAGCTTTCCAAAAGGCCCATTTAGGCCATTTAACTGTGACACTGTTGTTTTATTGAATTAGAATAATGGAGAAACCGTTTCACTGAATTAGAATAAATGCTCGAATTTTTGTTTTCTGTGAAGAGTGTTCACTGTGCAGTATAAAGTCAGGGTTGAGTAGAATTTCTAAGTTGTAAAATCAATCATGGGTAAGCAGCACGACCTCTCAACCGGAATAGTGGCTCAAATTCAAGCCCTTCGCCAACAAGGCTTGACCCAAACTAAAATTGCTGAGCAGCTCGGCATCAGCCAGTCTTCCGTCTGCAAAGCTCTCAAGAAAAACTGCAGCAAGCGCACCAACTGCTCCGGCGTCCGAAAAACTTCTGCTCGCAACAACAAGCAGCTGAGAAAGATCGCAGTCAGCAACCGGTTCAAGTCCACTTCCGAGCTCACCGACTTGTGGAACAAGCAGACCGGTGCTGACGTCTCCAGATCAACCACTTACCGTCGTCTGCGCGAACTCGGCTTCAAATCTCGCGTTCCAGCAGTAAAACCGATGCTGAACAAGAAACAAATGGAGAAACGGCTGAAGTGGGCCAAAGAACACGGCGAGTGGACTGTTGAAGACTGGCAGAAAGTGGTCTTCAGTGACGAATCATGCTTCTGCATCTCCTTCGGTGACCAAGGTCCTCGTGTCTGGCGTCGTGGTGGCGAAACCTACAACCACGAGTGCGTGAAAAGATCCGTCAAGTTTCCCCAGAGCGTTATGGTCTGGGGATGCATGTCTGCTCGAGGTGTAGGGAAACTCTGCTTCCTCAAGAAGACTGTCAATGCTGCCGTATATCAAGATGTTCTGGAAACGTTCCTGATTCCGACTGTTGAGGAACAGTTCGGCGAAGAAGACTTCATATTTCAACAGGATCTTGCACCGGCTCATGCGGCAAAGTCGACCAAAGATTGGTTCACTAAAAAACAGCTTGAAGTTTTGGCATGGCCGGCCAACTCGCCTGACCTCAATGTCATTGAAAACCTTTGGGCCATCGTCAAGTGGAAAATTCGTGTGAGTGCGGAAACTTGCGACAAGCTGGTCAAATCGATGCCGCGGAGACTTCAGGCAGTCATACAAGCCAAGGGGGCAGCCACAACATACTGAGAAAGTGATGATGGTAATTATAATAAAAATTATTCTAATTCAATGAAACGGTTTCTCCATTATTCTAATTCAATAAAACAACAGTGTCACAGTTAAATGGCCTAAATGGGCCTTTTGGAAAGCTCAGCTGAGCAAATTTTTTTCCAGGTAACGAGTTCTGTGATTAGTCTAACGAGTAGGACAAGTGCGGTGAACACCTGATTTGCTTTCTGCACAAAAAATGCATTCAAAGAATTTCATGATTGCACTATTTCAAATTATTCTAATTCGTTGACCAGCACCTGTATTAACACTGAACTTCCCCAGGGTGTCTGAACGGAAAAGACGCTAGCTTTTGTTAAACACTGACTGAAAAACCATCTCTTTCGAGATCACTGTAATTACGCAGTTATTAAAGGCTTGTGATTGCACTTAAATGTCTTAATTGGATGTCCTTGACATTCAAGCTTGGTGTAGTCTTTCTATCTAGCTGCTGGGTGTTGGGCATTGTGTAGCTTTATCTGAGTATTAATACAGACTTTTATATTTGGCAGCAGCATCAGAGCTTAGAGGTATTTTTTGAATTTTGCCTATACATAGCCACTGGGGATGCTTTTAGAGTAAATATGCACACTATTTACTCTAACACTATAAGCTGCTCTGTATAGTAGTTTCTGCTAAATGTCATAAATGTAAACATTAAATGAGACTTCAAAACAGTTTGCGTACCTACTCTTTCCATCTTTTTCATTTAAGACAAAACATTTTTTTCAAGGAAAAAAAACAGATTGTGTTGGATTTCTATTAAATTAAAGTAGATTTTCATAGATTTTTACCAACATTTTAGAACTTAAAACGAGAAATTATCATTTTTTCGGATTTAAGAAACACTCAAATTAAAAATTTCCCAAAATTAAATTTTAATTTTCCCAAAAACTGACAGTGTGTCTTTTAATCCAGTGAGCCTTATGTATGAATTCTATTGGTCAGGTTGGAAGGAGCAGCTGAAGTACAGCGTTATACAGGGGTTTCAGTAAAGTTTCTCCAGCACTGAGGCTGGAGCAGCATTAGCGTTAGACGCTAACTGCAGTGCTAGCTCTTTTTCTGTTCAGAGGTGAGTATGCATTAAAGTGTAGTCTGCGCATTTATCCTTTAAAAACAAGCTACACTGCTAGCTGATAGCATCCTGGATTACCAGAACAATTAGGGTTCCTCAGTATAGCTGTCTGGCAGCATTTACTAGTGTTTACTTTTTTTTGTATGAATAATGAAAATACTGTACTCTTTCACTGTGAATAAATTGTTGTGCGTGTTAAAAAATAAATAAATAAATAAATAAATAAATAAATAACCATGGTGACGGGGGAGTATTCTTGTGACATGATGCACTGAAGACAAGCTATTAGTCTGATTTCCACCAAGAAGGTAGTGGAACTATTGGTCACAATGTCTACAGTCTACAGTGTTGCCATTTATTATCCAGCTGATAATATGCTATACTGCTAGTTTTGTACATAATGTTGATTAGATATGATAGAGAGTGCCTTTTAGGCTTCTAGTAGCTGATGGCAAGCTGCATGTATGGGATTCGAACCAATCTGGATCTCCCAATGGTAGTGTCCCAATAGTTGTGTTTCTGTGTATGTGTTAGTATTTCTATCCTGCAGACACAGGATTAGGGAGAAAACACACTCTCTGGTCTCTCTCTCTCTTGGTATAATGGTTTTGCTCAGTGTATATGTATTTCAGCAAAACCTGCAGCAAGTCTTGTCTACCTGGCCTGCGTGTTTGTGTGTGTGTGTGTATACTTACATCCTGCGAGACCTGGATGAAGGCAAAGGCATACTCTGTGGCCTGAGCAGGCAGGGCCCGGGTGCTGAAGGCAGGAGGAAGAGTGGCGAGACGCACCGAAGACAACACTTCTCTCTGCGGGGACGACACAAACACACACAAAATACATTACAAAGAGGCCTTGCTCATCTCACAGGATGTAAACTATTGACACAGCCTCTGCTGAGCGCAGAGGCGAGCTGAGAGTGGAAGCTGGATTCTTTCTGTTTTCATCCCATCTGCCGCGGCCCGCTCTCAAAGCCTCTGTTTAAAACCGGGAGAGAGTACAGCACGCTCTTAATAGGCTCTTTACACCCACTGTGCTGGGCCCTCGCTGCGACGATAGGGGGACGGCGGCACTGACGCCAGAATGGGCTGCGCAACCTTAGTGAGGAGCTGCCACCATGCTCTACAACAAAAGCCTACTCCAGCATCAAACACAAGAGAAAGAACTGAGAGGAGGAGAGAAAGTGGGAGAGAAGAGAATGAACAAAGCACTTGCCAAGATGACTGTATCTTCTCCTCTACACTAAGCTTTGAGTGGTTCACTGAGACGACAGCGAGTTGGCGGACATATCAGAATACCTAACGGCAGTACTTTTTTTTTTTATTTTTTAACACAAATACCGCAGCATTAAAACCACTGCGGTCACTGAGGTTTACATCCTCTGCATTATAGCTGCTCTAAGCCACTGCACTAAAAGTAAAAGGGGGATTTTATCTATATATTTATTCAGAGAGAGATTTATTTAAGCCATATACTTCAGAAGGTCCATTTAAAGCCAGAGCCAGCCTAAGACAATACGCTGTCAATCAATGGCTATTACTCAGCTGTAGCTGACTAGTTGATGGTGGCAGGTGACTGAAGGAACCACATTTAAAAAGATAATGGGCTCCGTTGATGGGCCGAAGCTTTGGGTGTAAAGCAGACTGATAGCGCTTTGAGATGTCAAAGCGAGAACGATGGAGACTGAGCGAAGGAGATGGGCAGAAAGATAGATGGTGACAGAGGGAGTGAAAGAAAACACAGTATAAAGCAGTTGGTGGGAAAACATGAAGAGTAGAGAGAATAAGATCTAGATTTAGATAAATAAAAAGACTTAGACAACAGAGAGAGAGAGAGAGAGAGAGAGAGACTAATAGGTATACATTTCAAAAAAAAATTTTTCCCCTGTAAAAACATCAGCGAGCTTCACCGCAAATTATTTAAAATTTCCTTTTTATCAGGAAAGCTGAAAGCAAGCAGCAGGGCCTTTTGTTGGTAGTCAATACACACTGCAGGACACCATCAAGAGCACAGACCAAACACAGCAAGAAAATGTGCTGCTAGTAAGTAGAGCTGGGCAATATGAAGATCATCATGATAAATTGCATCACACTGTCATAATGTGCCTCTCTAAGCATATCATGAATATCAGTACTTCTAGAACTCCGAGCAACTGAACGTTTCATTACAGAGAGTATAATTAATCCTGTTTAACTGGATTAGGCTCAGCACAGTGTAAAATGATGAATAAAACCATTTATAAAAGATCCTTTTTCATTCATTCCAATATTTCAAACGGTTTGAGTAGGGTCTAACAACTCTATTGTTTTTGCAATACAATTCTACACTGAAGACATTTGGGACTGAGATCAAAAGTTGTATGAGAAAAAAATCAATCACAATCTCAGCCTTTTCCCATGTTTTGACTTACACCATGCAACCTAATTTGTAGGTAAGAAAAAGGATTGGAGAAGTATTTACAGCATCAACATCAACTTTAAATATAGGTACATTTAGGGGGTCTGCAGTCTTCTTTTTCTACTCTGCATTTATTTTGCCTTTACTTACTATACAGGTTGGGGGGGAAATATTAGAACATAAGTAAATGGTGTCCCTTGTTGACAGGTGTTGTCTTTTACAGTACCTTGTTAAAATGGTTCCTTACCTTCTGGTCCAGTATCATTGCAGTGTTATGTACGTGGAAGTGCATCATGTCTAATTTGACAAAAATGTATAAAATAATTACGTATATTACTCAGGTAGAAGTATAGATACTAGGCATTAAAAACGGTTAAGTACGAGTGTAAAAGTGCTGGTTTTAAATCTTCTTAAAGTATAAAAGTATTTTTCACACTTTTCAAGCGCATCAGATTATAAGGTGCACTGAACAGGGGTGTCTTGTTGACATGTTTTCCTTCTAATTCAGCAGGTCTCACAGCTGGGAGGTGGTAAGCTAAGCAAACAAAACTAAGCTTAGGCTAGGTGCAGCAGCTTTATCATTAGCGGCTAACCGCTAGCACTAGCTGTCCTGAGAAACCCTGAGGTGTTCTAGTAAGCGATATCAGCATGCGGTTTATCGCACGTAGCTTGTTTTAACATGATAAACACGCAGACTACAGTCCGATATACTCGCCTCTGAATGTTGAAGGAGCGAGTGCTTAGCGCAGTTAGCTGCTAATGCTAATATTGCTCCAGCCTCAGTGCTGAAGACACTAAACTCCTGTATAATGCTGTATTTTAGTGGAGTGGCTTTACTGCTCTTTACAACCTGACAGGTAGATTTCATACATAAGGCGCATCAGATTATAAGGCGCACTGACTATTTTTGGGGAAATTAAAGGAATTTAGGTCCCTCTCTCTAGTGCTAAAAATGTAAGCGGAAAATGCTATTAAGCACAAAAGCTTAGGCCGTGCCACAGGGGTCTATAGTCTGCAGGGGTATAACATTTTTCTTAAAGCCACAATAATAAGTCAACAAGGGACACCATTTAGTCATGCTCTATTATTTTTTTTCCATTCTGCATGTCTAAATGAAAATATCAGAAAACAAAATCTGAAATTCTAATGGATTGCCTGATTTATCTTTTGATCTCTGACTGAAGCCAAATTTCTTCCACTGTACAGCAAAAACAAATAATTTACTTTGATGTACCAATATTGTGCTAAAACACCCCGACATATTGGGATTGGAGTATTGAGATTTGTATATTCCATCTTGCTTCTGGCTGGAATTGGGTGATATGGCATAAATGTGTCACAGTACGATAAGAACCTTTCACTGTGACGGCAGCGATGTGTGCGTAGTGGACTTTAAGCCTTTAAACTGCCGGGTGAGCGGCTAATGCTAATCTGCCCCATCATTTCATTCCCTAATTTGATTGCGATGAGTTTACAGTTGTTTTAAATGAGATTTCACCACCTGCTGACACACAAACAAATACAGAGAACTGGATTACTCACGTTGCCATAGTCGATGTAGAACACATGAACCTTTGCTGGGGATTCAACCTTCTCCACACGAGCTCTGTACCTAAAGAGAGAGGAGGGGGATAAAAGTGGATGAGTAAATTATTAGATTCTTATTTTCCATGGCAGTGTGTGTGTGTCATGGAGGACCTGTTGGGGTAGGAGCTGATGCATGAGCAAAGATGCAAAGATACACATTGTATATATATATCTATTATATTTATAGGACAAGGAAAAAACAGGACTGTTCAAGATTCACTTTTGATTGTATAAATTGACAATCGTGCAATAGCCTAACGTTCTTAACTTGGTATTGACCATTATACCACAGTAAGCTCTGACCCAGCAATTATTGGCTGAGTGGCATTCTGTGAGTGCCATTATCAGCCAGTAATGCACTGTAACCGAAGCATTCCATGTATTACTCCGCCACATACAGGTAACCTAGCAACGGTGCAGCCCTTACAAACCAAACAGCACAGCTTCAAACAGAGCAGCAATTAACTATTTCAAATCGCAGAGTTTTTATAACCAAACAGATCGTATTTTCTAGTCCTCTTTAACTCAAATTTAAAAAAATCTAGAAAGTCTATTTTGTTAGGGGCCCCCTTAAAAGCCTTGGAACGGCCCTGACGGCATGTTGTCACAGATATGACAACTTGTATAATTTTTAATGTTATTATTTTAAAGCATATCATCAGCATAATATCTATACAAAAAAAAAAAAAAAATCACATCATGTAATTAAACCCAATAATTGTTTTATTATGAATAGTTTTCAGACACTAGAATTTGAATACAAAATACCCTATTAAATAAAATAAAAAGTAATAAAAATTTGAGACTAGGTCTATATAAATATATTAAACAACAGATCTTTAAGGTCATGATTATGACAGGCCACTATGCTTATTACAAAAAAAAAACACATTCAAATGCTTTAAAAAGGGTCTGAAATGTCTGGATGACAAATGATCACCGCTCCACCTGATCCCAAAATTATTGGATGGAGCCCCACCATTCCAGGGGGCTTTGAATGCTTCTAGCTATGCATTAAGCATGGCACCAAAATGTTCCTGTTAATCTGCTCCAGATTCTACTACTGACTATACTTCTCTATAGGGACTAGGCAAGCTATGTGTGTACTTCTGCACATCTGTGTCAACAATGGGTGCAGCAACATCTATTAGCTGAATACATTCATTAGAAAAAGAAGTGTCCACAAACATTGGGACATATGGTGTATACATAGATATGCACACACACACACCACACACAGCTCCTTGCCATGGGTCTCCAATCTGGCCCTCTGGGCAGCTTCCAGACAGCCTCTATCTGGTATGGCCCAGTTTAAGCGTGGAATGCAAAGTGTGTGTACATCCATTCTTCCTTCCTTCGCTATACAGAACTGAACAGAGTGTGTGTGTGTGTGTGTGTGTGTGTGTGACAGGCAGGTCTTCTGAATAGGGCCATTCTGGGTTCAGATCCTGTTATAGTCAAAGCGAGGAGAAAAGAGAAGCCCATATATTCACTAACCCTCAATCACAGGGCCAGTGTGAAAGAGCGGTTTTTCTATAAAACAGTTCAAAGCCCCGCGTGACAAGAGCAGAGACAATGCTAAAAGACGACTGGTGTCTCATCAAACCCACTCGCTCTCTCGCCTTTCCCTCAGATCCAGCGCACCCCTGCCTGGTTCCTTATTCCACAAAGCTCCAACTATGCAAAACAACATGCTTTATTTAAGACCTCTTACACAGCTCAGCCCAATTTAAGTCTTCCCTCACATTACAACCTTCACTGCTCAGATCTTTCTAACTCAGCTGTTCACATTCATGTTTTAAGTGCCCTATATCTGTCGTTACCGTGAACTCACTTCCTGTGTTCCCTCGCTGCCTGGAAAAGAAGTTCTTTAAAGACTTTCAAGACTTTAAAGATCAGAGTTGTGAGTAATTCGGCAATCAATGATGAATCTCCAATTCACTTGCCGTTACTGTATTTGCGTCAGAGTTGGGAACTGTCTAAAAATCACAAAGAAATCCTGCAATCCAATTATCATTTCCAAGAACATGCTTTTTTTAGATGCTTCAAGGAATTATTATTATTATACCAGTTAGTTTCGACCTTGCAATTTGCAATGTGATTGGCTGAGAGGCGTTTTATGAGCGGCATTGTCAGCCGGTAATGTGTTGTAACCGAAGCTCTCCATGTATTACTCCACCACATACTGGTAACCTATCAATGATGCAGCACTTACAAAC
Source organism: Astyanax mexicanus (assembly GCF_023375975.1). Lineage (NCBI taxonomy): Eukaryota > Metazoa > Chordata > Actinopteri > Characiformes > Acestrorhamphidae > Astyanax > Astyanax mexicanus. Next base: position 34,555,812 of record NC_064409.1, on the reverse strand, counting down.
CAAACAGCACAGCTACAAACAGAGCAGCAATGGAACTATTTTAACTCGTGGAGTTTTTTACCGGAACAGATCGCATTTCTCGTCCTCTTTAACATCTTTTAATGAACTGTGATAATGGAACCGTGGAATAATCACAATAATACACTCGAGGGTCTTGCTATAACGTGGAAAATTGACACTGCTGGACTGATCTACAGTACTCAGCCTGCGGCCTCGTGCTTGTGACTAGGGCTGCAACAATTGGTCAATATAATTGACAATGTCGATTATGTAAAATTTGTTGACTACAAATTTTATTGTCGACTAATCGCTAATTTGTAACAATACTGCATTACACAAAGTGCTGGGGACAGAAGCACAAGGGGAGATGGGTAAATGGTTTACTCAAACAGTTTAAATTCAACTCAGTGTGTGTTTCCAAAAGTGCCAAAATACAACAGATCACATATTTACTTACTAAATTTAGTGCTTCCCACGTTTAAAAAAATCTAGACATTTAAATACCTTTTAAACCTAATGTTTAGCTGTTTCTATTGTTTTTAGAAATGGAGGACATGGCAGAAATAATCGTTGACTAATCGAAAAAATAAGCCCTACCTATGACCGCAGCGCAACAGTGCCAATATTACACGTTATAGCAATCTCTTTCGTGTATTTTTGCTTAAGTACTGTGTAAAAAAAGCATTTGCAGCTGTTTTTAAAGGACCAAAATAAATAGCCATTTCAGTAAAAGCTGTGGTTGTAGAACAGTCATCTTGAATTTGGCCAAAAAGACACATGTAAGCAAATGTTACTGTACCACGCTTTCAACAGCTACTTGAAACTTAACTGTAATTTGTATGGTGCAGTGGATAACACCACTACCTGCCAGTGAGCTAACTATCATATTGCGTGGGAGACGTCGGTTCAGTCCCTGGCCTGGATGGCTGAATGCTGAACTACATCAATAAGAGTCCTTGGGCAAGACTCCTAACACTACATTGGCTGACCTCTGTTATAGGAATAACCTTGTAAGTAACTCTGGATAAGAGCATCAGCTAAATGCCATTTTAGTTTTAGTTGTGTTGCTTTAAGAACACAGCATTCACATCGATCTCTAATGGTGCTAGCTAACATTTCTAGAAAACATCAGGCTGTTTCTGTGGCAGCAAGGCGTAAAAAAACAAACAAAAAAAAAACACTTTTGACATTCAGTAAATTCCACATTATTAAACATATACTGTGACCAAGTAAATTAATATTAGTTCCTACATCGTAATAAAAAATGAGATGTGGTAGCTTTCTCACTAAACTTGTGCTGAGTTTACTCTTTGGGAGTCACAGAAATGAAGATTGATTGGTTCTGCCTCTGCGTTTCACCAGAGAGTAATAAATTAAAGAGAGCAGTCGCTGCTGGAAATATATATATATATATATATATATATATATATATATGGAATGAGAGGAGGATAAAGCCCTGCCCCTCAACAGAAAGAGCCAATTAGTGCAATAGTTATACGCTGTAAGCGGCAGAAATTTAACAATATTGTGGCACTTGTGGGGACCTTATATCTCTCCTCAAAAATGGTCACGTACCAAATAGTGATTCCACATTCGTTTATAGGGTGAAACCTCAGATCAGTCAACATTTGTTAATAACTTTATTCATTTAACTATAATAACATTAAATGACTAAACTGACTTTCTATATTATTATTATATATGTTGGTCTTTCTATTTATGTGTTGTAATGTTTTAACATATTTACTACTTAATTTATAACCATTAATAAACTCCTTTATAAATTATTTATCAAGCCTTATTTTAAAGTGGTACCCATTATAGTCATTATGGCTTTAAAAAAATGTTTTTGCACTATAGGACACCTGTGGCTTTTGTCCTTAATGGCATTTTTTCCCCTTACATTACTTTTACTTTCATACTTTAAGTTGTTTTGCAACCAGTACTTTTACCAAAAGAAATTAGTAAAAAGCTTGACTTGATCATTTAACCTCTACAGAAGTCTATTTTAAGCCTAGTATCAATACCACCTAGTAACGAATTGGAATACTTTTGACATCTTGTTTAAAAACACCGTTACATTTATTAAAGGGCCGGAGCCCTAAGCCCTACGAATCCTTAATTTGGCTGTTTGTGACCCATGTGCTAAATGTTTGACATCCACACCAAAGATGGCTTTTTGTAGCTACCTTCGTAGCTAAGATTTCAGTCTCAAGGGGGTCACAAGTGGGAGTTACCATGTTAGTCAAGATGACAATCACTAGGCACAGTTTTACCCAAGAACCATCATTATACCAAAGCTCTTTAGCACCTAAAGTGTGTAGCCAAAACGGAACGATACATTCTATTCACAATCCTGGCAAGTCCTGTAGATTGCTACAGTTTAGAGGCACCAATGTTAGCAGAGCAAACACTAGCATTGTGCTGAGGAATACAACAATAGTCAGTCACGCAGTCAGTCAGTCAATCTCTCCTGACACTTACAGCATTGTGAACGTATTGAGAAACCAGATGGTGGAGGATAGAAAAAAAAAAAAAAAAAAAAACCGAGCTGGACAAACAGAAAAGAGAACGTTTAAAAACGATTTGGCAGCGGAGAGATAGCACGAGAGGGGGCTGAATCGTCACAGCTCTGCGCCAAGCTTTTCAAACCCCCTCGCCATTCAGCAGACCTTGAAAGGACGCAAACTCTAATTAGTATTTAATAAGGAGAGAACAAGGCACCACAAAGAGTGCAGAAGAGGGAGGAAGAAAAAAAAAAAAAAAAAAAGAGCGTAATGGGCCTCCCTACAGAGGCTGCTGCTCATTCCCAAGCAGGAAGGGACAAAGCCAGCTCTCTCCATCGTCCCCGAATGACGAAGCTCTTTTTAAAGCAGGACACAGATAAGCACCAGCAGAAATAAGCTAAGGCAAATTGCTAACAACAAATAAACAAACAAACAAATTCCATATAACAGATGGCTTTTTTTAAGTGTCTATTCAACACTACTCCAGAGGACTAAATAATGGCAGTGACGTTCATTCGCACTTACGCAAGGGAACGGTCGCCACTTGTTTTACATAAAAATTGTCCAGCTCCCCCAAGTTGCTTTAACAACAGTTCTGATGACAATTCTGTTTATAATCAAGTGAAGTTCCTCTATTCAAGAGGCAGCAAACACTCATCATAAGAGCTTACACATGTGATTTACCTGGAACATCTGCTCTGCTCGCCAAAAGCTGCTCAAAGCTACTTAAAATTTCTTTCATACTGTTTGTAATCAATAACAAAAAACATCCATACAACCAAAATAACCCTTAACCAGGGAAGTTACAATCAGAATCACACCTGAATCATATTGGCAAATATCTGTATAAGTAGATCTCTTATCATACAAACTGCTTTATACTGTATATCAGACATGCTGGACAAGCAAGCTTTATTAGATACTGAAAACAGTATTTAATTTTTTTTAAGGCTCTGAATATTATCTGCATTCCCTTCATAGACAAATCTACATTACTGGTCAAAAGTCTGAGAACATCCTTACTGAATACACTTTTTTTATTCCTATTTCAGTGTTATAAAACCTTCAAAAATGTTATTAAATGACATTATAAGGAGAGACAGCCCCAAATTTATTTGGGGAATATCATTTAATTTTGGGGAATACTTATATACTGTATAAGTGTATTACACAGGGTAGAACTGACTACAGAAATGTAATAATCAGGTTCACATTCTGTGTTCTGCATCTTAAGTCTATAAATGAAATGAATATTTGTAATGAAGTCTGAAAGACAGCTCGGCAGACTGCTCTGGGTTTAAAGGTGAGTGTTCCTGTGCTTACCATTCTCCGTCAGCAAACTTGGCCATGCAGTAGTCTCCTCTGTGCGGGGTGAAAGACCCCTCCACAGGTGGCTGAGCTGCGATCTCTGCCCGCATGGTCTCCATCAGGTTCTCCAGCTGTGCTCCTGCACAAATCAAAAGGTAAAGAAGGGTCAATCTTTCCACTGTACTATTGGTCACTCACTTGCACATAATACAAGGCAAGGAAAGATCAACATCAGCACTTCTGAGATGAACATTGTTGTTTTTTTCTATAAACTACGGACAAGATTTCTCCAACTTTCCAAATAAAAATATTGTCATCTAGAGCATTTATTTGCAGAAAATGAGAAATGCTGAAATGACAAAAAAGATGCAGAACTTTCAGGCCTCAAATAATGCAAAGAAAACAAGTTCATATTCATAAAGTTTTAAAAGTTCAGAAACCAATACTTGATTAAATAACCCTGGTTTTTAATCGCAGTTTTCATACATCCTGGCATGTTCTGCTCCACCAGTCTTACACACTGCTTTTGGATAACTTTATGCCGCTCCTGGTGTTAAAATTCAAGCAGTTCAGCTTGGTTTGATGGCTTGTGATCATCCATCTTCCTCTTGATTATATTCCAGAGGTTTCTTAAATAGGTAAAATCAAAGAAACTCAATTTTTAAGCGGTCTTTTATTTTTTTTTTCCAGAGCTGTATATATTTATAAATAGCCTATGTCGAGACTTTATATATACACTAGCAAAGTACAGTGACCTAAATGGCTGGAGTCCAAGTGGCCATTGAAAAACTACTTAACAAACCATTTCTATTGACTATCACTTGGATTTTTAAGGGAAAGTGAACAGCTTCATGCATAAGAAAGAGCGACTAATAAAATAAAATAAATAAATAAATAAATTTGATCAAAGAACAAGGCGTGACCCGAACATGGAAATAAATAAAGGCAGCTCTGCAACTTGCTGTTCCTCTCACTCTGAGACAGAGGGAAGTCAGGTGGAGATATTTGTTTCCGCGTGAGCCCTGCAGCCATTCAATCATTCCCTCCAACAACACAGCAATCAGTGTAATCGCTGAGCTGTGAGGTTTTTAGGGGTTATGGAAAAGTCTCACAAAATGGCTTCACAGCCATGCATGACTAATATCATGGAGGGGGAATGAGGAGAGAAAGTCGGAGCAAGAGCACTGGGGTGGCGGGGTGCATAACACTTGCTGTTTTAGCAGGTTTATCAGCGCTGCACATAGGCAGCCGCCAGCCAGCACTGTACCTTAATTAGAATAATGTCAGTGCTAAAGAGAGCGGTACAGGGAGAAGGCTACGGTGTGTGTGTGTGTGTTGAGGAAACAGGAAAACAGATAGGAAGCAAGGACAGGGAAAAAGGAAGTTGAAAGACTAATCCAAGTGTGTCTAGCTTAATGCTAAGTTATTTAACACACACATGGGCGTCCCAACTACAAACTGGTAAATCAGCTCTATTGGTGACGTTTGGAAGAGACAGCAGTTTTTAGAGGAGGAAAACAAAATATGTTAATGCCCCACTGGTGTCATTTGTGATGCCACGTCTACTGACAATGCAGAACTCGGCGCTGATTTATTCCACTCATTAAAAAAGTTTGGAGTGTGTTCTGCCAGCCAGGAGAGCAGGAGAGGGTATCCTACCTCAGCTATGCTCCACTTTGAGTCCTGCGAGAGCTTGTTAAATAATAAATAAGACTCGGGGGAGGGAGTCCTCCGAACGCTATATAAATCTTTACACTTAATTTAACCTAATTAATATCAGATGCTCTCATTAAGACACGTGGACATTGCAGAGGCACAACTTTCACTCGCGCTGGATGAGAACATGGCAGAACTGTGTAATTTGCATATAGCAGTATAGAACATGACATAATTGGCACACTGCAAGAAGGACTGGGCAGTATAGATGTAATACAGAACACCACTGTAAATATATTTTATTTTAATTTTACTTTAACCAGGTTAATCCCATTGAGATCAGAGCAAGATTAAAAAAATTGTGTCTGTGTTTATTTAATACACGACTAGATAAGCTTATTCACTCCATGTTTTAAATAGGACTGTGGGTGCTCACTATACTTGAATGTAATCCTGCTAAGTAACATATGTTAAAAGTATAGACCTTCATTATTCAGTATAGATAGTATGGTTGTTTAAAAATACCTTTTTTAATAGAAGTTAAAAAACTCAAGCTTTTTTGTTTCTTCCCCCTAATCTGTTCCCCATTTTCTCCCCAATTTTACTCAGCCAATTACCCAACCCACTCATTAAGACCCCCCCTATCACTAGTGATGCCCCAACACACCAGGAGGGTGAAGACTAGCAGATGTGAAGTCAGCCACCACCTTTTTCCAAGCTGCTGCTGATGCAGCATTGCCGAGTAGCATCACAGCGAGCTTGGAGGAAAGCGCAGTGACACTATTCTGATACATTAGCTCACAGACGCCCTGTGCTGTGGACATCACCCTTTGGAGTGATATCCCTCCCACCCGGAGGGAACGAGGCCAATTTTGCTCCCTCTGGGTGCTGGAAGCTGATGGCAAAGCTGCATACCACTCGGCACCCCGAAGAACTTAAGCTTAAAACTCAAGTAAAAAATTAAAAGTACTGGTTTTAAAACTACTTAAAGTATAAAATTAAAAGTAAAGTCAGGGGGAAAAAAATAAAGAAGGCCACACTACAAGAGCCTATAGGGCTCTACGTAACCCCCCCAAAAAAACATTTTTCTTTAATAAAAAAAAAAAAGTTTCAAATAGTTTGGGATGTGCTAGGCTCCCTATTTCAGCTGCATACATGGCCATTAAAAATAAATGCATTCTAGTACAATGCAAATATATTAAAGAAGCTTAGCTGGGACATTTAGCTTGAGTTCTCTTGATTGTGTATTAACCAATACGGTGTCAAGATGGTATATGTTTAATGCTTCTTATCCAACCAATCAAATATCAAATTTATCAAATTCAATCAGATTTATCTGGATAAGGGATTTATTTGAATTATAATTTATAATTAATTTAATATTTTTTAAAATGAAAGGAGTAGAAAGTACAGATAACTGTGTAAAAATGTAAGGAGTAGAAATAAAGTCTAACAATCTTCTCTTCTCAAAATTGCCATAAATGTAGGGTTGTGACAAATTTACATACTATACAACCACTCTAAAAAGGTCACCAAAAACTCACAAGCAGGTCCTGTGCTTTTTTTTTTTTTACATAAAATAAATGGTGGGGAGGGGTTGTCTCCACACAAGCGGCAGCCTGATCCAATTGCGTGACAAGTTAAATCCAATCACACTGTCGGCTGACGGAGCATGATTCAAAATGCTGGCAAAGCAGAAAGGTGGCCCTGTGTTTGTCCTAAGCCTCGAGGCATTCAACCCCACACGGAGCACATGGAGAAAAAAAATACAGATTAAAAAAATCGCACACATTCTGAATTTAGACACCACTTGTTGCATGGTTACCGTGTTAAACATACTCAAGAGGTTTTAAATGTCTTAAAAAGCCCCTGTCACAAAAAATGTCTCTTCTGCTCACAACTTCAAAAAATACAGCATATTTCATAACCTTGAGGATATGAAACTCAAGGATAGCTGTGATAAATACAGTAAGGTTAAATCTTTAGCACCTGCTATAAATCTAAACACTCAGTGCCACCACTAAGTAAGAGTCAGTCAGAGAGTAAGGACGTATCTTGTATCACTTCCCACAAGCAGATGTGACTGTGCTCAGCGACTGTGCCCAGCGACTGTGCCCAGCGACTGTGTCCACAATGCTGTTATTGAGTGTATGAAAGCATGAACTAGCAAATGACAAACACCTACTACTACTATTAACAAGTTAGGTCTGATGTATTGATGAATGATAATGTCAACATTTCTATCACAATATATTTCTTTTAAATCTGTTAAATGCCACAGCCTGGGTTGTGCTTCATCATGCATTGCTGCTGTCAGTCTAAATGAGCCTTTGTCACAGATGATGTAATCCTAGTCCAATATATTGTATAGTTTAAAGAACCTTTATAAAAAATATATATATATAATAATTTATTGGAGAGATAGCCAGATGTTATTTTCAGGAGATCCTAGACAAATTAAATATGTCTTAATTGAGAGGCAAATGTGAATAGATATTCAACCATATTTTGATCAAATGTTTACTAAGTGAAGTCTAAATAAAATGAAAGAATCTGGATGTTCCTTAGTAATGGTATTAGTTCATATTTTTCCACTAAAGATTACAATTGTAGATTCTCCACAATGCTAACCCCTGAACCAGCGATGCTAACTGATTTTGCAAGCTGTGTAAATTGCTGACTGCAGTGGCTAGATTGCTCAAGTCATATTGTTTGAAATAAAATGATTGTGTGTATTATGTAATATGTATTACATCTATAGCTTACTCTGGTCTTCGGTTATGAAGTTTAGGACACTGGCATGAAGCTGCCGGTTTAATGAGGCGTTAACTAGTGAGGTAGCTGCAATGCTAGCTGATAGCCAGACTCGCCAGGTTTAAAAGGTGTCATTTAGCTTAAAAAAACAAAAAAAAAAAAAAACAGAGTGGGTAACACAGTTGTATATGCACACTGTATGTGAAAATTATGTTCTTCTACCCTCATTGCATGCATTAACCAATAAAAGAAAACAGAAAAATCAGCGAATCAGAAAAAAAGCCCCTGGACTGACGGCAACCCGTAAATTAAGATTCATGGCCTGCGAGTGACAGTGCTGTCAGCCAATCAGAGACTATATGTTTGCATGTCATAAATATTTATAAGTAAGAAATCCTCTTGTTGTTTGCTGCCCACTCTTTAATCAAATTAAAACAGCCTGAAATAGAAACACTAAAGCACTTTTTACACCAAAACCGGCTCACTTCACATTTAATCATACCCGATATAATTGGATTCAGTCTTCATAGTGTGGTGGACGGTTTAGCCACACCACAGTTTTTAGTGATATTAAGACAGTGACAATGTGTTAAAAAATAAATAAATAAATAAATAAAAATCATAACCATTACTGATCTTGGGAATAAATATTGATATTGAATTATGGTCCAGCCTTAGTCTGTAGAAAGGAATAAACATATACATTATAAAATATGTATAAAGCTATATATTTACAAAGAGTGAGGAGACTTCACCATGGATTGACTAGGTAAAAAAAAAAAATCCAATAATACAGGTTATACTCTGAATAAAGGGTTGTGGGAGGTTGCTTGGCTGAGATGAAGTGAATGTGTAGGACCCATTGATCCCTGAGCACACTTAAGGCTCTCGTCTGATACAGATTAGAGGCTCTTCCCTTTTTCCTCCTACTTCCTCCACTCACATCCACAACTTAAGACTTAAGGCCATCTTAATTTGAAGGTTTGAAGTCTGCACGCCTACGCTCCCCCATTGCAGTCAGTCTACCGTGCCTGAGAAGCACAAGAGATAATGCTCTAAGGTGAATGGCAAGGCCTGTCACTTTAAACAATGTCCTTCCTTGCTGAAGCACCGAGGAAGAGACATCATAATCGCACGCCGCCGCGACACCAAACAAACTCCTCAATAGGATCAGCCTTAAATACTTCTGAGTGCATCTCTAAAACGGGAGTGAAGGTGACCTATTTCTTTCATTCACTGCTCCTCTCCACACCCAAAACATGAAGCATACTGCAGGGAACTAAGCGATGCTTGTTAGCATTGTATAGTTGCGTAAGAAGCTATAAATAAATCATACCTGCATGTATTAGCATAGATAAGAAGAAGTGAAGCAATGGAAGAGAGGTCAGGGGGGGCTGGGTGCAGCCATGAGTAAGTACAATATACATATATGAGATCTGTCTTTTAGGAATGACTTGAGTTGAGACTGGAGAGAAGGAGGGAACAAATACCTGAGGGAGAAGAGAGGGAGGGAGATGAATAGAAGTGAGCTGGGAGGGAAAGAGGAAGGCAAAGAGGGATAAGAGAGAAAAGGGAAAAAGAAGAAAAAGAAATACTGAGTGTGCTACTGAGCTAGCGAGAGATATGCTGGTACATTTGCAGTCACACTTAGCAGAGAAATGGGCCTCCAGTAGAGTGAAGCACTTCATGGGGGGAAACAGCCCAAGAGCTGAACCAATAAGAAAGCGCTGGCACACTCGTTTCCCGCTTTTTCTACCAGTTCTGTCATTTCTTTGTAATTGTATGGCTGTGTTGCTGCAGCTGGCTGCTAGTGTGTAATTACATTTCAAATGCCCTGTGCAACAGAGGAGCAGGAGAGATTTCAATACAAGAGCAGGTTTTTGTTGACGATCCCATTTTCTGTTGTGTAGAAAGGCAGAATGATAATGCAGCCCTGAGTCCACCACGGCCCATTACCTGCTAATATTATGCAAAAAAAAAGCATATTAAAAATAAGACATTACCAGCACAAATCGAGACCGCCACAAAGATATATATATATAAAAATATATAACCAGGTAATCATATTGTAAGTGTAGCCAGACAAGGAGGGGCCTATAATTTCCACAATGGGGAGAACATGGATGGAAGGCGGAATTGAAGTAAAAACATGGGTTTCAGTTGAAATAAAAACACCTGTATTTGTTATTTTAGCGCTCGCACTTAGTACACATCTCCATGGGTTAGAACGAACATAAACTGTGGACTAATAGTTAAAGCTAATAACAGTGTGGAACATACAATTTCTGCCGGTACTACTTTTTACAGTAATAACTGTAACCCCTGGTCTACCACAGTGGATAAGAGAAATGACTTCAAATCTCACTAAGGAAAAAATATCCTATATTATTTTTATGGGTAGAATGAAGGAATTTAGAGAGATTTGGGAGGTTTTCTTGACTTTTCTTGAAAAGGAGGAGCTTGCTGACTTTATTGACTGATAATTGAATTACCTGTACTTTGGTATAACGTAAATACAGCTATCCGGCTTACTGAAGAAGTCTAAAGAAGAACACCACAAAAAAGTGGACATGAGAAAACTAAGAATATTTTGTATCCTTATTATAAATATTTTTTGGGGTGTGATGTTGATAAGCTGTATTTTCTTGCAATTAATGTTTGCAATGCGTTTTTCAAAATGGGATAATCGAGATTGTACATCTTTACATATAGAAGCTCTCATAGGGGAATCTCATTAGATAGACATTTGCTTCTGCCAAAAACCTGTTAACAACTCTCTTGGTGATTTTCATATTTTACACTTTAACTAAACTAAAATAGAAGGGGGTTTTGTTTGCACCTTGTTTAACATAAAGGCTGCATGTAAGTTTGAAGAGGGCTGCTTACTATTCGTTAAAAAAATAAATTAATAAACATACATATTTTTTTAACAATATCGCCCAGCTCTAGCAGCATGCATTAAAGCAAATAAATTATGCAGCTGTTGGTTTAAAAATATAAAAAAGAATAATAATAATAATAATAAAAAAAAGCCAATCCACAATTTAATACTAAACTTTATCTACATTCAAATCCTTACAAGAAAGCAACTTTACATGAAAGGACACCATGACCCAATAATGAATCATTTACAGTGTTTATAGAGCAGAACATCCTTTCACTCTCAGAACATTCTTTCCTCTGGGTCATGCTGACACGATTGCATCACACATCAATTCCTTCCAATTTATCAGAAGCACTTTAATCACACTCAAAAGATGTTTCTAATGGATTCAGATTCTGTGAATGGGAAGACCCAGTCATACCATGAACATCACAGTAAGTTCAGTCCTTCTCAGCTGAACATGACTTTTGCTTTGTGCTATGCTGCATTATCATGCTGGGAGTACCGTTACATGATGGCTAAATTGAGGCAGTGAAAGGATGCACCTTGTCAGCATCAATAGAATGTGCCATTCAGGAGATAATTGAGTCATTTGAACACATCCAAGGTGTGCCAAGAATAAGGAGCAGAACAGGTGTTCCTAATACAGAGCTTGCTGGGTGTCGAGACTGGCCTTTAATTAAAAGAGAATCTGAATGAAAGAGTGGAAAAACATAAGGAGTGCAGATGTTTCTTGAGTCAACAAAGTAATCAACATCCTATCAGGCTCCGTGGCATACTTAAAGAGTCTGAGCATGCTCAGTTCACTTCAGCTACAATCTACTGATTTGCATCAATGTGACTAGAACAGACACATTTTCTGATAATGGGCATGTGACATGAATGTAAATGGTAATAGTGGACTCCATGACATACACGCATGTTATTAGTGCTGTTGGTCATGGAGGCTGTTTCCTCCACAGCCATATTTGCTACAGTGTATAATTTTTTTTTATATAACTAATAAAAACTAAAAAAAAAAAAAAAAATACTTGGATAGTTTTTTTTGTAGGATTTAGGTTAATAAAGCACAAACATTATAGCTTGAACTGTTCTGGCTACTGCACTTGCGCAGATCTCCACATCACCTGAGGTTTTCCCAGAAGCCTGCTGTCATTCCTTCATATATATATATATATATATATATATATATATATATATATATATATATATATATATATATATATATATATATATATGGTTCAATTCAATTTTATTTATATAGGTTGTCACAAAGCAGCTTTACAGAGTAAAAACAGGTCCACGCCTCTTAGGAGCAGCACCACAGAGCCATATCTGATCTAAGCAAAAGAAAGAAAAAAAAAAAAAAAAAAAAATAAAAAAAAAAAAAATAAATAAATAAATAAAAAATGAGAATCAGAAATGATTGAGGCTTGCAAAAAAAAAAAAAAAAAGAACTTTTAATCAAAATAGAATTTACTTTATTTTGTAGGAGATTTTACTGATTTGGAACTGACCGAAGAATATAGTTCTGTTTATTTTGTTATTCTGTTACATTTGATCTTTAAATATACAGCATTTGATTATTTTTATTTATTTATTTATACAGTTATATAATGTTCTAATGTTCATTTGTTAACTTCTGGCAAAATAAAATAATCAAAAAATGACTCTGACTTATGTGTAAAAAGAAAGTGATTTGATTTATATCGTGATGCATATCGATATCGACTGATATGGAAAACTATATCATGATCCATATCCATATTCCATATCGCCCAGCTCTACTTGCAATAAAAACGTAGTACAAGAAAACAATCTGCCATCTACTTTTTAAAGACTGAACTGTTTGCTCAGTGACAAATATCAACCTGAAAATATAAGCCTATTATGGGCTCAGATTGCAAATATAATAAGAAAAATAACTATTTGAGCTGAAGCCTGGCTGCTGCACTTGTTTATTGAAGCTCAAATTCTTAGAGCAAAGAGAAACACTTAATGAAATTTGGGCAAACTGCTTGAAGTGCTAAGAAGTGTTTAATTAATAAAAGGCTGCATAATCATACTGCATAATCACTAACAATATAATTGTCATATCAGGACAAGGATTTGCTTGTTTAAATATCTTGTGCTTCAAATAAAACTAATAAAACGATCTACTTTAGGGGAATAACCGGCTAAATCACAAGATAATTAAAAAAAAAAGAATCACAAAATGAATCATATGTAAGATTTCTTTTGGGGGGCAGTAGTAGTAGCAGCAGCAGGCTGTGCCTGTCATCTTTTGGTACTGTTCAGGACTTGCTTAAAATGTATATTTAGTATATGTAGTATGATTGAGGGAACAAAGAAGAAAGTAAGGCAGAACAGAAGTGAAAAATTTATGTTTTTTTTTTCAGCATTAAGCCAATTTTTTGTAAAGTTGATTTAGTGTAGCTAATTGTGTCCCACTGGGTTCTATTTTAGGGCCTATGAAACTGATGTTAATTATGACATACAGCTCTTGAAAAAAACTAAAAAGAAAATATAAAAGTTAAAAACTTCTGGAATATAATCAAGAGGAAGATGAATGATCACAAACCATCAAACCAAGCTGAACTGCTTACTGAATTTTTGCACCAGGAGTGGCATAAAGATATCCAAAAGCAGTGTGTAAGACTGGTGGAGGAAAACATGCCAAGATGCATGAAAACTATGATTGAAAACCAGGCTTATTCCACCAAATATTGATTACTGAACTATGATTTCTAAATCTTTATGAATATAAACTTGCTTTCTTGGCATTGTTTGAGGTCTAAAAGCTCTGCATCTTTTTTGTTATTTTAGCCATTTCTCATTTTCTGCGAATAAATGCTCCAAATGACAATATTTTTATTTGGAATTTGGGAGAAATGTTGTCTGTAGTTTATAGAATAAAACAACAGTGTTCATTTTACTCAAAACATATACCTATAAATAGCAAAATCAGAGAAACTGATTCAGAATCTGAAGTGGTCTCAATTTTTTCCAGAGCTGTATAGGTAGATGAAAAAAAAAACAAAAACAAAAAAAACAAATGAACGAGCGAATGAGCAACGTGGGCTACAGGGTAGATGTGGTTGAAGCATTTTCATTTTCTAAAATCACCACAAGCATGTGTAGCCAGGACAACTAGGGGATTTGGAATTATTTGCTGCTTCATAACACCAATAGACACTTCACACATCAATTGCCTAATCTGTCAGTTGCACTCTACTGTTGTATTCTCTTATCCAAGAAGGCTTGTCTACTGGTTGGCTGATGTTTATGCAGTGCACGCACACCTGAGTGCACATTCAAGGGTCAACACAGCTCAGCTGAATGCAAAAACACATGAGAACCTTCCACCTCAGAAGAAGTGAAAAAGTAAGAATTAAAAATCCTTTCCGTATCCAGCGGCTGCGCTGGCTGCTTCAGTTCGAGGCGAGCGCAAACAGAAAGGAGATTAAAGTGCTCTTATGAGACTAATTTAGCTTCCGTTCCCCGTCAGCAGCAGGGCCGAGAGAAGGGAGGGGAATGTGGAACGAGGCAATCAGAGCCCGTGCGCTAAATTACAGCTTCGTAATTTGGGAGCAATTGCTGAAGGAGAACAGAGGCATCATCTGTGGCTTTTTCCTCACATTGTGCTGCTGGGAGCAAATCTAACGCTTTGTTTTGATTGCGAGGGTTTCCAAAATTACCCATAAAGCCCTGCAGTGCGCAAGGAACTCGGCTGCGTTTGAACGCTTCCCGTCTCCGCCACTTCAAAATGGACAACTGCGGAGATGGCAGCTTCTCAACTCGTTTCTTAAACAACTGCCATCTTGCCTGATTCAGAAAGCGAGAGGTGGTGGGAAAGAGCCTGGAAACAGACTGTTCATCACATCAAAAACTACATTCCTCGCCAGATTTTTAACACACACACGTCCCTTTGAAAACTGTGTAAAGATTAATCCGATCGTGCAGGATCTCTTTTAGTTACCTGAATCCGAGAATCTGAGATGCATTTACTCCAGGCTTAAAGGAGTGACTCCAAGCAGTAATCAAATCTATCCAAAGGTCAATGTTACTTATAGTGATTTCACTGCACAATTATTGCTTCAGTGCATCAGAACTGCATGAAATGTCATGAAACTGAAATCACTTTCAGTCAATTTTATTTCAAACGAAAAGATACAGACGCTAGCAGACAATTAATGAAGGCAAGCACTGTTCTGATTCGTTAGACCAATCAACACACAGCACATTTCACAGTACTGTTTAAACACTACATTAAAACCATATTAAAAATTACAACAAAAAGTTACCTCATAAGATTTTTATTAGGGGTGGGCGATATGGCTCTAAAATAATATCACGATATTTCAGGGTATTTTTGCGATAACAATATACTTGGCGATATAGGAAAACTAAAATAATTAATTAATTTCAGGAATATAGTATAATAGTATAACAGTATAATCATAATGTGGCAAAATAAATAATATAGCATAAAGTAATATAATGCAGCAAATAATATTGCAGAATATTTAGTGCATGCATATAAACTGCAAACTAAAACAATTATATACAATAAATACACCTAAAGCTTCTCAGTATAATAATAAATAATAGACTACTTTTAAGACAGAACAGCCCTATTATCACGATATGGATTTTTAATATCATGATATTTCTGTGTCACGATATATTGTATACAATATAATATTGCCCACCCCTAGTTTCTATTATAGCCCTGTACAGCTTGTATCCAGTAGGACTGTACAAGCAAATGCGCTTCAACAAAAAGACCTGTTCGCTTCGTCCCCCCAAAAATCTGATACTTAACATTAACTTAATATCAAGAACTCACAAGGATAAATGCTAGCACATGCTTCCTCCTATACATGTAAAGTCAGCCACCACCTCTTTTTAAACCGCTGTTGATGCAGCACTGCTTAGTAACATCACAGTTCACTTGGAGGAAATTGCACGGGCTTGGTTCTGATACATCAGCTCACAGACGGCTTGTGCTGATCGACATCACCCTTTGGAGTGATGTGGAGAGAGAGCTCCATCTACCCACCCAGAAAGAGCAAGGCCAATTGTGCTCTCTCAGGATCATAGTGGCAGCGCTTAGCCCGCTGGAGAACTCGAAGCCCAACAATCATGATATTATTTATATCACCCACACTTCGTCGTAACAGCGCAGCTCATGAAATCACACAGTGAGCTCTGAGTGTCTCAGCAAATGAAGATGCAGACACTTTGTTTAGAGGATCGAGGCCATGCTGTTTCACCATCAGCATTCAGGGTCTGAGGTTGCACAATTGGGCAAGCTCTCTTTGGAAGAAACAAACAAAATAAAAACAAACAAAAATAAAAATATGGGGTCTGTAATATCAGGTCATGTTCACATTTAATTGTAACCTTTATTGTAAAGCTTATTGGGAATTTCTCTCCAAGAAATTCCAAGAAAAAAACAACCAGTTCAAAACAGTTGTGTAGCTACAATGTTTTTTTATTTATTTATTTTTTTTTTATGAAAGGTAGATGGAGAATACTCCGACTGGGTTCAACAAACAGATAACTGAAGGCTATTGTCAGAAAAGTCAGATAAACCCTTTGTTTAACTGTAGTGAGCAGAAAAGCATCAGTGAGATGAATAGGCTACAACAGCTGAAGAACACATCAGATTTCTCCACTGTCAGCAAAGAACAGAAAGCTGAGGATGCACAGTTGAAGACACGGCCTGGTGTGATGAACCTCAGTATCTGCTGAGGCTCGCAGATGGTAGGGTCAGAATTTGGCACCAGCAGCATGAATTTGTGAACCCAATCTGCCTTGAGCCAACAGTCCAGGCTGGTAATATAGGTGTAATGAATGGTGTAGAAAATGTTTTCTTGGCACACTGTGGCCATGTTATTTTATCAATCTCCGCTTACATATGCAATTAATTTTAAAATTGTATTCATATAGCGTTTTTTAAAAGAAGTGTCGCAAAGCAGCTTTACAGAGATATGGGTCCAAGCCTCTTAGGAGTTAGCACCACAGTGATGCCAACAGTGTGCCAACAGTAGCAAGGTGGAGGTGGTAACAGTCGCAAGGAAAAACTCCCTCATACTAGTAGGAAAAATGGCTAGACTAGAGTGTATATGAGTTGAAAGCATAAGAATATTGATGATAGTTATTTTTCTTGATAATCACACCTCTAGGATACATGTAGATTACTAAAATCCTGACACTCAGGGCAGCCTATGCCTTTCAATTTTTTTGATCAGGGTCAATATGGTAGATCATCCTAACTAATAACAAAATTGATTTACTATACTAGATACTTATTTCTAGTCGATCACCTCCCCAGTACTGTACTTTTTCTTGGGAGCCATACTATAAATATGATTATGCCAAAATCTTGCTATCCTCAACTTAAAGCCTGTCCCTGTGCACGTCACATGGTCAGAAGGAACGCACGCACCTTTTCTAGCTTTAGTTTGAGTGCACGTAGTTTCACACTTTTTCTGTGGACACTTTTGAGTCATTTACTGATATTATTTGGTTTGAAGCATAATATAAATATGTTTGAAGCACTAGAAGTAAATAATATTGCCTGGGAAATAGCAAATTGCACTACTTTTTGCTGTAGTAAAAGTCCCTTTTTTCAACATTTTGAGGAATCTGTGGCAATGATGACGTCATGCGATTTACTCAGAGACCCGAGAGTGAATGTGAATACAATTGATTATGTGTTTTGAGCACATAAACAGAGTTATATTGGAAGAATAAAACATTATTGTATTTATTTTATTTAGGTGTTTTTTCTCTTGAATATAATGAAGAGGAAGATGGATGATCACAAACCATCAAACCAAGCTGAACTGCTTACTGAATTTTTGCACCAGGAGGGGCATAAAGTTATCCAAAAGCAGTGTGTAAGACTGGTGGAGGAGAACATGTCAAGATGAATGAAAACTGTAATTAAAAACCAGGCTTATTCCACCAAATATTGATTTCTGAACTATGATTTCTAAATCTTTATGAATATAAACTTGCTTTCTTTGCATTGAGGTCTAAAAGCTCTGCATCTTTTTTGTTATTTTAGCCATTTCTCATTTTCTGCGAATAAATGCTCCAAATTGTCACGTCTCTAGACTCTCCTTTCACACTCCCGAACTCCATTTTCCCATAAACCCACTGGTGATGACGTCACCATCAGCCGCCCACCTTCACCCAATCGCGTTACGCTCCCCCGTTCAGAGTCACCTGTGTTCTAGGAAGTTCCAGTTCAAAGTAATTCTAGTTTTGTATATATAGGTCTTACGGATTTTGCCTTTTGTCTTTGCCCTTATCGGATTTGTTGAACTATCGGACTGTCTCTCTGGCCTCGGATCTTGGGCTGTTTTCACTACTACGTCTCCTGTTTACACTGTGAGTTTTGTTCAATCTGTTATCTGGCTGTGTTATCCTGTTTACGGCTCTGTAAATAAACCAGTCTTTACCTTGTATTCGGCGAGGGTCCCTCCTATCTGTCTGGCGTTGACAATATTTTTATTTGGAATTTGGGAGAAATGTTGTCTGTAGTTTATAGAATAAAACAACAGTGTTCATTTAATTCAAACATATACCTATAAATAGCAAAATCAGAGAAACTGATTCAGAAACTGAAGTGGTCTCAATTTTTTCCAGAGCTGTATAGGTAGATAAATGAATAAAAGAATGAACGTTTTTTGCTGTGGTGAAAGTCCCTTTTTTCAACATTGAGTAATCTGTGGCAATGATGACGTCATGCGATTTACTCAGAGACACAAGAGTATATGTGAACAGTTGATTTTGTGTTTTGAGCACATAAATAGAGTTATATTGGAAGAATAAAACATTATTTAAAACATTATTTTCCCAGTGGATATCTTGCAAATGCTTTACAGCACTGGGATGTAACCATTGTTTTTAGAAAGAGTAAGTTGCACCCTTCCTAAACATATATGAATTATGCTGATGTGTAAAGGCCTTCCTGAGTAATTGAGCTGAGGATACAAGGTGCGATTTTGGACGTAAAATCAGTCCATCGGGTTCTAAGGGTTAAACATCTATATGTACAGCTTTGGAGTATGGCAGGAATGGGCAACGTCACCACATTGAGAATACCACAGCCTATTTTGACCTTGTGATTTCCAACTACGTTAAAAAGCAAACGTCATCTCAAACTGGATTCATGAACATGACAATGAGTACAGTGTCCCTTCAGTGACCTCCATGGATACAAAAAGCAAAAAGAACACTTTCGCAATGTTGTAAAATAGGAGATAGGAGAAAAAAAAAAAAAAATCGTACAAAATCCATGCAGCAAAATGGGAGCTGTTAAGAGCAAAAGAAAGCTCTACCCAGTTTTACTGTAGTCGTGTAGATTGTGGATTAGATTCCTGTTATATCTCAAGAATGCCTCGACTGATGAAGTCAACAAAATTATAAAAAATAAAAGGAATAAAACAAGCGAAGCAGAAAAGAATAGAATCTTCACGGGCACTAGACAGCTTCTTATTCTTACACGCCTGTCACTACATTGGAGCACCCTTCAACCAGGGTCTATTATTACAGCACCTGCCAGGACGCTTCCCTCACTGAAATCAATACAAAATGCTAACACTCATGTCCTCTTAATGAAATAAATGCAGCGGAATGCAAGTGGTGGCACTGAACGTGACAGGAAGGAAAGTGAGTGAGGAGGAAAAAGATGTTCATATGGTCTATAAGCTGGAGTGAAATCAGGAAAGAAGGTTTGTCAAGTGGTATTAATAGCAAGGGCACAGTGCAGTGATTGTTTTTTTTTTTTTTTTTAGGAAGTGTAGTGGTTCCCCCACACACCATAGGCTGTACGGGCTTCATTAGGTGGGAAACAGCTGCTGGGTGTAAAGCTAGAGTGTGAGTAATGTGGACTGAGTGGCACCTGGCAGGGAAAACAATCTAGTTATTAAGTCCTGAAGCCGTGCCAGCTCCAGATCTCAGCGGCCACGGAGCGGTGGAGTTCGGTGATGGCGCCACAGCCAAAGCTTGCAGGCAGACTGGAGCGACCGATCGCTGCAGAATCGGCTCTGAACGAGAGGTTTTAGATCAGGGCTGCAAAACTGCTAAAATATCTATAATATTACTTGACTGAAAAGGAGACAATAAATGAAAAATATTCTCGCCTATAAATTGAGATACATTATTATACTAGAGCAGTAAATGAAAGTAAAGAGAAGAGAAGAGGTAATGAGACTAGACAAAATTAGAGAAAAGAAAAGTAATGAGATTATGCAAAAGTAGAGATGAGAAAAGAAATACTGTGATTACACAAAAGTAGAGTAGAGAGGTAACAAGAATATAAATAGAGATGAGAAAAGAGAAGAGAAGTGAGATTATGCAAAAATAGATTAAGAAAGAAAAGAGAAGAGAAGTAGAGGTATTGACAATAGGGAAGATTAGAAAAGATAACAGACGAGAACAGTAAAAAGAAGAGATGAGATGATAAGAGGTAGTGAGATTAAAAAAAAGAAATGGGAAGTGAAGGTAGGATGAAATTAAGGTAAATGTGATGTATGTATGAGACTTGCTTTATTGTCCATGCTGGAAAGCATTAAGACTCTTAATGAATCAGTATTTATGTAATAAGTCTCAATAAAACTCATTTTACTGGCTCACTGAAATGCTTAAAAAAGCTAGTCGTCATGGCTGTTCAGTACAGTGCTTAAACATCTCTACACCTCATCAACTAGGAACAAAAATCCTTACTTACTTACTTGATCAATTATGATCTTGGTCAATTCTCTAGAGTAACAAAGAGCAATTCTCAGTGTGTTAACACTGGAGAAATCTGGTGTGAATTGCATACAGCACTTTAAGCTGATGTTCCCAACATGACTTACAATGCTAGTGATGGGGGCATATCATTGCCTATGCAAAAAAAAATCGCAATTTTTACACCATTAAGAAGCTCAAAGTAGCTCCATACTTCATTGGTAGAATTCTGAGGGTCCTAACATTAAAAACGAGGCACGCAGAACTTGGGAAGTGCACACATAGTTTATTAAAAACACTGTTTATATACACAGAATCTTGAGGTAGTTCTATGGCCACCGCCATATTGAAATTCAGTCATGATAATTCGACTGAGCAGCATAGCAAATTGACCAGCAATGAATAGGTATGATGGGGGAACAGACTCTTAACTAAAATTTTACCTTCCTTGCAATATAACTCCAGTCCAAAACTAATGCGAGAATTTACTTTGACTTATCAGCTGTCGTTTTGTTTCATGCCGTGTGTGTAAACAGTCTGGGTCTGGGCTCTTATGGGTTAATCTGTGTGGGTTATCTGAAGCTCAAATTTGTAAATCAAAATCTTGATCAGTGTATGGAATGGTTCTTGGTTAATAAACATCACTACTGAAAGGGAATGCACTCTGAATAAAACCAGAAGGAAAACTGAGGGTTGTTATTCCATTTTAAAGGTAGGGGACAGAACACAGAGTTATTGCCACTAAATGAGGTGCAAAAAAACAAAACAAAAAACAAGGTAATGACCTGTAATTACCCTCAAGAGCCATATCTGCACAAGGTGACATTCACATCCCACACTTCTTCTTTAACATCTGGAGGCCAATAGGTAAAGACAGCCAGCGCCTGATAGAGCAGACCCCCCTGACGAAGAAAAACAGCCAAGGTAGCTAAAGGTGTTCATTACCTTGCATATTAGCTCAGCTGGAGAGGCCTGGCCTATGAACAGCTTTTCTTTCGCCCAATGAGTAAAATTCCCCCCAGAACTGCATCCACCGAGCAGATTTCACATTGAGTAATTAAATAGAACTAATTAAAAAACACAGAGAAAAGAGAAATACAGAAAGTGAGATTGTGAGATAGTGCTGAGCTGAGGTGCCTAACCCCCTGAGATCTGAGCAAAGCACTATATTGGCGGCAGGGAGGGAAAGGGGGGATGTTTTGCTAGTGTTTAGAGACCATTAAGTGATATTATGTGATAAGATGATAGCAGCTTCCCATAGCAGAGTCCCAGAGTAAACGCATGCCTCGCAGCTCTGATAAGAACCAAGAGAGTCAGGCTTTGTGAACAATCCGCCGATGCTATGTTCACTTTGCTTGACTTCATGTATTCGCTCTGGCATTTCCCAATGAAAACAATGAAGCAACGTTCATTCACGAGAGACACTCGTCACTGCATGTAAGCCAACTGCTCTTACTTTCAAAATGAGAACTCTGCCAAGTACGCCACATTCGGAAGCGGTTTATTATTTATCAAAAGACACATCAAAGAAACATTTTCCAATTGTGACTAAAAAAGTAGATTACATGCGGTTTTGAGGTCAATGTGCTTTTTCTTCACAAGATAAACCGTTTGTCTCTGAGCATCCTTAAAGTACTTCACGCATCAAAAACAAAGTACTTCACAGGTACACTGAAGAGATCAGGGGAAAAACACCTACTCTGCACTGTGCATTCAAATTGACTGGAAAACGAGAGTTTTCACACTACTAGTGCGAATACTACAGCTGTAGAGCAAATTAATTTGTGGTAGGATGTGTCAGAACAATCTGTCTCAGTAGCCTTTTGATCAGACACATTGATCAGGGACAGTCTATAAAGAGTTTGTGACATCAACAGAAACAACCTCATGCAACTGCTGAAGGATTTTTCATTTCTTCATAAAAATGTATAAAAATAAAAAATGTAAAATAAAAAAAAATAATAATAAAATTAAAAAATGAACTTTGCTCTGGGACTTTGTTTTTTTAAAAACTTTCTGGGTGAGAAATACAGCCTACCTCATGTCTATACTGTAATCTACAAAATACAGATAGGCAAAGATGTGATGAACTGCCTGCAGCAGAGTAGGAATTCAGCCCACTGTGCATCAGCAGATGATCATTGCTGATGAGAAAGGAGATACTTGCTTTAGATCCACAAAAAGCTTTTTTCTACTCTGATAAGTACTCTGCACTAACCATAACCCCTGAAGGAAGCATCCTGTATTTGGAACAGGGCAGGAAAGGAGCTTGAAATTGCAGGTAGTAGGCGTTCATTTGAGGTAATACCACTAAATTCGTAATGAGAAACACCCACCAGTTGGGATGTTCTACTTTCACAAAAAGCAAATATCAGCACAGTGCTTACACTGGCATTGAGGTAAGGCTTATAGTAGAGTCCTTAAGCTACACCGCAAGCATTTTATGCAGTAACAAATAAATAAATACAAATATGTACAACGCACACATGATGGAAATCCGTCTTCTTATTGCAAAATCTCTGACAGATGACAGAACGGAAACACATGGCATTTGGTTGTTATGGCTGCATTTAGCATGTCTAGATTGTTTGCAATAATTCACCCATTTTTTTCCAAGTGCTTCTGAAATCAGAGCCTGGCCCATTAGAATATCTCTGCCTTTGTAAAGACGAAGTGACAAACCGGTAATGAAATTGCCCGGCTTGTAGCAATTTATCGAGCCGGGCTTTGAAGTAGTCTTCAAGGATGAAGGACTCCTTGATGCAGAGGCGTGGAGCGCAGAGCGCAAAAGGATGAGAGAGAGAACGAGAGAGAGAGACAGGACGCATGAGCTAGCAATGGAGATTTTGAGAAATTTGCTCGTTAAAAAAAAACATGCTTGCTCTTTTCAGCAGGACTTAAATATGACCAAAATTACCCCTTCCCGTCACCTCTCGTCCTGTTGCGCTCTTCATCCTCCCCTCTGCCATACTGCTGTCTCCCTCTCCTCTCCCTCTCAGAAAAACACTGGCCAATTAAAAACTGAACAAAACTGAAACACTTGGTGATTCAGTTGTCAGTTGTTCGGTTAAAGTCATGCTTCACACTTATACACACACAGAGGAAGAAACACAGCATAAAAAAAATAAGTTGTAATAACTGTTTAAAATAAGTTGCACAAGCTAGAATGTTACAATCACGTAGCTCTGGGGCGCACACGTGAGCTCCCCCACTTGTCCGCATTTGACTTAGAGCGCTGTGCAGCTGTTCTTAATAAACATTATTCATAAATAACAGGTCTATGCTTCTTCATTGTTGCAATGTTTATTAACATCATGCTGAACAGATTTCGCTAACACGTTTTTAAAAAGCTTAGTTTTAAAACTCTACTTCCTAAAAAATGTCAGGTTTAAATCAGGCTCGGGCTCAAAATGAAAGGGGGCGGGCGGGGCGGGGCGGGATGGATGGATGGCAACTACATGCAAACAATCTAAACTGGCTAAACTGTTCAAAAGGTATTAGTGAGAAGTTCTAAGAGTTAGTATAAGCCAGGAACTCAGTGGTTCCAAGGAGTTTAAGAGGTTAACGTGTAAAGACAAGGTTAACGTATGAAACTACACATTAAACTATGATAATACAGCGAGTAGTTCTTATAACCTTTAACAAGGAAAATACAAAAAATTGTGGCTTTCCTTGGTCGACAGTGATTCTTTCAGCCCTCTCCGTTTTAAGAAACATGTACCCCTAACATTTCCCCCTACCCCTTAATCCTAACAAAAAATTAGGACACCCAACCCCCAGGCGTGCACATGCAAAATAGATGGGTAGGGCCAAGCGGTGAAATGTCACCGTTAGTGAGATGATACAAACAGAAACATATGAAACCTTATGTTTAAACAACTAGAAGCTTCACTGACCACAATCTCAACTTTGCTACCTTGTTTCTCTGTTCTGTGTAGCAGTTTGGATGGATTTTCACCCTTTACTCAAGGGAACATTTCTCTCAGATCATGCTGCAGAATTTCAATGGGCTCAAGGTCAATACTCTGACTTGATTGTACTAAATATTGAATTTCTTCAATTGCTTTAAGGCTGTGTTCAGACTACAGGCAAATCAGATTTGTCTCTCAAATCACATCTGTCGACACGACTGTCGGCGCTGTTATTTGTAAGTGATCAGATCTGATTTGCATGTCCAGACACCACAGACATGTCTGCATGGGTTGCTGTGGTAACAACGTAGATGTCAGTAACTCATAGCTAAGATGGTCTGAGGAAGCATGGGATATGAAGGTGCGTTATCTCACCCTCCAAACAGTTGCTGTATGAAGTAGTGGTTTACTTGTATGTATCAACAGATACATTAAACAATGAAGGAGGCTGAAAAACACTGCAGCTGTAGTTGATCTGCTTTACTGTGCACCCAAAGGTGAGGCTTCATCCATCACACTGAACCTGATGTCATTGTCTGTCATGCTGTGATTGACTCAAAAGACACTCTGAAATCTGATTTGAGGAGCAAGAACATCCAGAATAAGAGACTCTGGTAATCGCATTGTATTTCTGTAGGGGTGGCTCGATACTGCTTTTCCATATCCAATACAGCTCTGGAAAAAGAATTTCTTTGATTTTACCAAATTGAAAACCTCTGGAATATAA
The DNA here is from genome assembly GCF_023375975.1 of Astyanax mexicanus. NCBI lineage: Eukaryota > Metazoa > Chordata > Actinopteri > Characiformes > Acestrorhamphidae > Astyanax > Astyanax mexicanus. The sequence continues at coordinate 34,530,315 of NC_064409.1, read as the reverse complement.
TCAAGAGGAAGATGGATGATCACAAGCCATTAAACCAAGCTGAACTGCTGACATTTTTGCACCAGGAGTGGCATAAAGTTATACAAAAGTAGTGTGTAAGACTGGTGGAGGAGAACAAGCCAAGATGCATGAAAACTGTGGTTAAAAACCAGGGCTATTCCATCAAATATTAATTTCTGAACTTGTTATTTCAGCCATTTCTCATTTTCTGCAAATAAATGTTTAAAATTACTATTTTTATTTGGAATTTAGAAGAAATGTTGTCCATAGTTTATAGAATAAAACAAAGAGCAAATGCGTTACTACAACCTACACACCATGCTTCACAGCTGAGATTAGACTCTGTTAATAGTTTTCTCCGAGCACAATGCTGTCTGCTTTTACCAAATACTTAGACTTAGACCTCTGAACACAAGGTAACAGCATGGCCTCCATTCACATGGTTGGGCATGTGCTTGTAAATGAACATGCCGAAAGCTGTGCACCTCAGTCCAGAAAAATGCTCTTATTTACCTTTAAAAAAAACATTTAAATGCCTGATTAAAGGGCAGATTACTGTTGTTTTGCTGGTTTTCTCATGTTTTGAGTGCTCGGCGCTGACTCAGCTCTTGATCGGTCCAGACATGAGACAGCTGCATTGTTTAATATTGCGATATATATAATTATAAAAAGAACATTTGCAATGTAAATTAATCCAACATCGTGCAGCCCTACTCTGGACACTGTTGTAAAATTGGGTAGACAAAATAGACTAATATAAAAAAGTGACAAAGTGCAATGGGTGCTGTTTGTTAAATAAGACTGCACTTGACTAAGGAAAAAATTACCTGATTTTCTCAGTTGCCCCCATTTTGCAGCTAATCTGCATTAATTAACCCACTGCAGTGAGTTGCGCTGAAGCGCCTGTGTGTGTGTGCGCGTGTGTACGAGAGAAGCTGGCAGCTGGTAACAGTGATGTTTACCAAACACGGCACAGTTATCTTGCATCACATGCTCTGAGGGCAGAACTCAAGAGCAGCCAGAAGGGCAGAAGGTCATATCTAGCATGCGGAGAGGGGAAGAGTGAGAAAGTGGAGGAGGAACAGACTCTCATTCTTCTCATCTCTCTTCCAGTGCTTTCCGCACCTGCAGCTCCGCTACATGGGGGTTAGCCGCTGCTAAACGCTGAACTGAACGTGATAGGATTGTCACGCTCCTGGGGACGCGAGTCACAGATTCGTTTTAAATTCATGCACATTAATTAATTATTGCATTAAGACACATTAGGAGACGACGGAAGTCAATTTTAAGGCCTCGCCAAAGTAGTTCGCTCCCAGAACAAAAGCCAGGACCCCTTATTATTATGCTAAACGCATACGCTGGTCTGGTTTGTAAGAGGGAGGTGAGGGAGGTAAGGGATGTGGGTATGTGTGCATGTGTGTGGAAGTAAATGTGCATGTGAGTGTAAAATACAGAGCTGCTGATTCACTACAGGTCACTGGCCTGTTCCTAGAGCAGGTCAGTCCCTCAAGGCATTCCGATGTTTGCTGACCATCTCCTATCATATGTAGGACATAACTGCGTAGAGCGCCTGTGGCTCTCATCCACCGCAATGTTTCCAAACCTGACTATGCATGAGAAGCTCCACACAAGCCTCAGCAGTTATGACATCGACACCAGCCATAACATCTGCAGCTCTCTGTACGTGCCTGTAACCCACCTCGTCACTTCATTTATATTCTATTCATATATGTGGACTTGTTAAAAGTCTGATGGAAGTAGGTGCGCACTCCTGTACAGGCTGACTTATAGTAGGACTGGGTGGTATAATGATATTTTTGTATACTATAGGGCTGAAACAATTAGTCAGCATAATACTTATTAAAACAGCATTTTTCATTTGTTGCCTGTGTAAAACATTATGCAGTCAGGCCTCTATTTAAGCAGTGCTTTTTTTTCCCTTCAAATAAAATACAATTCATGCCACAGAGGGTTAATTTAACAGTGTGCAGCGTGGGACCCTATGAGCAATGCCTATTTTCTTTTTTTCCCTAAAAGGGAAGGATAAGATGGTACAAAAAACACATTTACATAGTACCATCTGCAGCTGCACTACTCACTGCCCCCTGGTAATACTGTATAACGCAAGAAATATTTTGTATTTTGAGACAATTTGGCGGAGAAAAAAAGACAATGCCACCCAACTCTAGCTTACAGTCACATCAAAAGATTTCACTGTATCACAGCTGAGGTGACTGTATAGGCTCATTAAACCTGGAAACTGGGGGTTACTCACCTGTTTCCACATCCTGTGTGTAGAAGTGCAGTCCGTCTGTGATCTCGGTGACGTACACAGCCCTGTAGTTGGCCACGCGCTCCTTCTCTTCTGATACCTGGGCCACCTCTTCTGTTGGCTTCTCCTCATAATTGGCCCAGAGCTGCAAGATGATCAAAACACACATTTCAATATAAAATCACCAAGTGCATCATTTCAAATGAACAACTATTATTTCAACAAGCCAAGACTACGCTATGAACAGCTGAAGAAACAGCAAAAAAAAAGTCTATAGAGGACTGCATATCAGTAGATATAAAAGCACCAGATGGATGAGACACTGCATTTTAGAAGTTGCAGTGCAGACATTTGGGAGCCACTTGGCTACTGGGAAAGCATCACAGAAGGCATTACTACCCACAGCCGGACAGTGCAGTGGGTGGTAATGACCGTGACCAGCAGTGTCTAGCCAGAACTGTCCATGCAAACGGATAAGCGACTCTGGGAGAAAATCATTCACATTCAATGTAGTTATGGGATACAGATTGAACCCTAATATTATTAAAGGTGTCATTCCATTGTTTTTTTTTTTTCAATCATTGTAAAAAAAAAAATTGTGGTCTCTAGAATGAATGAATTCCATATGAGTTGGTTTTTGTGTGTGTGTTTGGGGGTGGGGGGGGGGGGGGGGGGGTGCTCTGGTGATCCAGTATAATGCTGCTTTAGTCCGGTGGAGGAGTGTGTGGCGGAGAGAAATGATGGGATTTTGGCTCTTGCTCATGAATATTCAAACATGCAAACATATGGCCTCTGATTGGCCAACAGCGCTGAGAGGTAGCGAGACAGAAAATAGTTAGAAACGTTTTAAAATACTCATTTTTACACTAATAACAGTCTTTGCAGTGTCATATGTTACTTTACAACATGTGCAACGGCCTGCTAAGTGCAGTTTTTAGCCACTGACCTAGTCTGAAAGTCTCTGTAAACAAAAACTCCACCGAAGATCCTATGTAAACTCACAGAGGTGGGTAGTTCAGGTTTAAAAAGTAAACCCCAAGGTTTTGTTGGTTGAGCTTCGTACTTCGCTGGTGGTGTTTGATGAGACAAATTCTAACCATTTGTTTTCTTAGCTCTGAATGACTGGGCAAATTATACAACACTGATGTGATATTTGCACACATAACACAGGAACAAACTGCCATGCTATTCCTAGCACTGTTAGCTTTTATCTGAGGAGACTGTTGCTGTCTGGTTTCAGCTCTGCCAGTGGGCGGTCACGAGGCAAGGTGGGCGAGGCCATGAATACTAATTCACAGACAGGGACTCTTATCCTGATCCACTCGTTTTTCTAAACATTTAATTCGTTTTTCTTTTAATAGCTACTGCAGAAAATGTAGGCTAAGGAAGAGTTTCATGTGCAGCCTCATATACAACTCAGAGACCTATAGTATTTCACTAAGAAAAAGTGGATTTTAGAGGAACACCACCTTTAAAACAATAAACCTTAACCTTAAGACAATACACACTCCTAACTACCCAACAAAAAATAATAAATAAATGAACGACTGAATTAATTAACTTAAAAAAAAGTGACACTACACTATTATAAGACATGTCGAGAACTGTTGAGTTCACTAAATGCTGCTTAATAAGATTCCAGTCAAAAGATAAGTCCTTACACACTGTGCCTTGTTGGAGCTTTGTTTCTATGGGATGCGCATGTCATTCATGACTAAGTGACAGTGAATAGTGGAGATAATCAGAGATGGTTAATACTGAGGATGCCTTCATCACTGGTAATTCTAGGCTGACAACATTATTGGCGTCTAATATAATAAGGCAAGATCGCATCAATGCTTCCTGCTATGAGCTACTAAGCTTCAGCACAAGCCTACAAAGGAGCTGGATCAGACATAACAAAATGACACATCACTCTAATATACCAAAACGTAATTTATTCAAGTCCTGCAGCCCATCTACTTCAACCTCTCCAAGATGATAAACTGGGATTGGTTGGTTACATAAGTGTTTAATAAACGCAGCCCTAGATGTGAGAAAAGTGACAATACTATATTGCACTGGGATCAATTTTGACATCATGATACATGACGGTTGCACCATGATTTTATGAGCATGTCATGGATAGTCAGAGTTTAAAGGACACTGGCCGACTAATGAAAGCATAATTAATCATACACATAATGGGATAGTACTTGGATAGTAGTGTACTGATCAGGCCAGTAACAATACTTGGCATCATTACCTTTTAATACACTACAAGGTCATAACTTGTGTCCATTCATGTGAATACATTTATATATGGATTGTTAAAAACAAAGAAAAAGAAATCCAATTCCAGTGTCTGAATATAAACTTAACAGTTTTTTTGGACTATTAGGCACACTTAAAATCCTTTACTTTTCCCAAAAATTGTCCGTGTGCCTTTTAATCCGGTGCATTTAGTGTATGAATTTAACCAGTCAGGTTGGTAGGAGCAGTAAAGACACGCCACTGAAGTGCAGCATTATAAAGGAGTTTCAGTGAAGTTTCTCCAGCAAAGAGGCTGGAGCAGTATTAGCATTAGCTGCTAACCACACTAAGTGCTAGCTCTGTCGCCGTTCAGAGGCAAACATTATTGGACTGCAGCCTGTGTGTTTACAGTGTTCAAACAAACTACGTGGGACGAACTGTAGCTAATATGGCCCTGGCTTACTGGAACACTCACTGTAGTGTTGTCGGGCGGCATTTACGAGATCTACCCGCTGGTAGCCGCTGATTCTAATGCTGCTGCACCCAGCCTTAGTGGAAATTTAAGCTTACTGTAAATAAAGGGAAGTGCTTTACTCACCCAAATAAACAGTTTTCAGGAGTGAAATAGTGTAGATTGTGTAGATTAACATTTAATGCTTGTTTGCTTTAAAAGATTTTTTTTTTTTTAAGAATTAGTTTTGTTTACTTAGCTTAGCTTTACTTAACTAGGTCACCACCCTGCGGCAAGACCTGCTAAATTAGAAGGAAAACATGGCGACACCCCTGTTCCTTACTAGTGTTGCAAAATGTGCCTTTTTTATCTGGTGCGCCTTATACAGTGAAAAAATACAGTAATTGAAAGTTCACTGCTCTAAAAGTAATGTTTAATGAAATGTGTTTTTTTTTATTTTGGATCTGTTTTGATTCTTATTACCTAGAACAAAAATGCCTGGATCTAACTTTAATATCTAGGATCTTACTAATCTCTTCTAGAACACTTTAAAAAATAACGATTTTTGAGCTATCTGAACAAAATGTGTGTGTAAAATCCCACACCCCTCCACAATTTCTCCAACATACCTCAGATGTATTGCTGTATTTTGATGTATTAGAAAATGTGTTAAATATCTCATTCTTATTTCCCAATCAAATTCCCTCCACATCGGACATTTTATTTGTTAATGTCCTGCTTTAAATGTGTCCTCCCATTTGTCATCCTTGGTAATATTAATAGTTGCCTCTAAGTCCCATTTTCATTTGATTTCCCTGTTGTCATTATATTCTAATTGGTAACGTCTTTGTACATCTTTGCTATGATACCTTGTTTATCTCTTTTTTCATCAATAATATTAATGGTTCCTTTAGTTTGGAAGGATCATTGCATATGCTACAGTATTACTCAATCATTTGAGTGGCATAAAACTGCTTTAGTATTATAACAATAATAATAAAAAAAAAATATTATAACTGTTCCACTGCAGATGCATTCTCAAAACATTGAAATAAATATAAAAAAAAAACTGGACTGCAAACAAGAGACCACCACTAAAGTTGCACCTTTTCAGAACACAGCATTATGTAATGTCTTCCTTAGGGTTAAGTCAAGCAGGGCAGGTTGTTGGCTTTATTTGTCGAGTGCAAACTGTGAGGTTTTTAAGTTAAAGGTAAAGATAAGGAGCAGACCTGAGTTCTATTCTAGTTGGTGTGTAATTATTAGCTAATATCCAAAGTTCTCTCTCTTTTTTTTCTCGTTTTTTTTGTTTTTTTGGCACGGCGCAGACACGAGTTAATTAGGACCAAGGGCTTTATATGCCAAGCTCTCCAAGTTCCACGAGGTGCAATTTGGGCCAGGAGGTGCGAGGAGCCGACATTTACTGGCTGATTTCACCGCTCATGCGAGAGGCTGCTAGCGAGAGCAGAGGAGCTGGTAAAAAGCCTTTATTACAAACCCAAGCAGTGACACGTGCACTGAGCCTTGCAGCTGTAGCCACCAAATGACAAAAGACAGGGTCAAACTACCCAATTACATTCAATTATTCCCCCCGAGGCCTGAAATAAATAAAGACGCATAAAGAGGAATCATTCCGGAGAGAAGAGGGCTGAGTTAATGAAGATCTAAATATGCCACGCTTCGCAAAACTTTTCCCTTTTTTTTTTCTCTTTCTCCTCCTCCCATTTCCTTCTCTCCCTGCCAGTGTCCTCTACAGCGGGTCATTCATCTCGCCCACTCTCTCTCTCTTTCTCTCTCTCTCTCTCTCTCTATGCCATGCCCTGGCACACTGACACGGCCTGACTTTTAATCAAACCTGCAGGACCAATCAGAGGCACCCAGATTAGTGTGTCACCACTCATTATCGTGGCGACTGTCACCGTGTCGTCCAAGGCACAGCTGGACGCGGCAGTGAATGCTATGCCCCCACCGGCTGAGTGACCCCTGACACGTGCTGGAACACGCGGCAAGGACACTGTCGCTGAACACATCATCCACATACAAACTGTCTGACCTGCGCATCTCCCACACCACAGCGCCAAAGACAAGTGACCCTCTAACCGCACACTCGTTTCTTTCTCTTTTTTTTTTCCTGTATGACTTGCTGAGACACACAAAGGGAAACACACACACACACACACAAACACACACAGCCATCCTGTGCCCTAGGCAAATGACCTTCCGCGAGCAGCCAACCATTCTTGTTTGTTCCACTTGAGCGCAGGTATGTGACTGCTGCTGCTACTGCTTCTGCTGCTGAACCACTCAAAGCGAAAAAGAAAAAGTGGGGGGAAAAGAGAGAGAGAGATAGAGAGAGAACAAAAAGAACACAAACAGCACGAACGAATGAGAGGGGAGAAAAAAAAATAAAAAATCACCCTCGGGTCTGTTCCAGACATCAGCAGGTCAGCAAATGTTCTGATGTGCAATTGTTAAATAAATAAATAAAACGAAACAAAATGAAACCAAATAATCATAAAAATGAACGACGCCGCCATCATCCTCATCTTCTTAAAACGAAGGTCATCGGATGCTCTCCTCATTACCGTCCATTAGGCCCTCCGCACAAACACATGCTTTCAACATCTCCTCCCACCCATCACCCAGCATCTCCAGCTGCACCACAGGGCCCCGGGAGCACGTGCCATCACAGGTTGACTCAGAGGAGTATGGTAGCTTTCTGCTTTCTGCCCAGCCATGCTGTACTGAGCATTCAAGTGGAGGTCAGCCTTTTCCTCTGAGAGATGCACTACAGCGCAGTTACATTCATAAAATCTCCACCCCTCCCTCTCTCTCTCCCTCCCTCCCTCTGTCTCTCTCTCTTTCTTTCTCTTCCGCTTTCTCTCTCTCTCTCTCTCACACACACAGCCCATTCCAAGCACTGATTAAAGGTGACAGCGTGTCAATTCCAATAGAATGTGTTCTGCCCAGCTAGAGCCAATCCCCATCAACACCAGGAATGAACACACACACACACACACACACACACACACACACACACACACACACACACACGCACGCACAAAATGGAGGTGGGGGTGCTGAGAGACAGAGAAACTCACTCACTCCATCTCTCTTTCTCTCTCCATCCCTCCCTCCCTCCCTCCCTCCCTCCCTCCACATACACACATGCACACACACAGAACTGGACCTGACAAAAGGATTCTCAGTAAATTATAATAGGATTATAAGCATTAGAATGAGTGAAAAGTGAAAAGGACTACAATATCCACAAGTCCTTCACCCAAGGACAACACAGCAGGAAGTGGATGGGTTCTGTAGGTGCGTTGGGTGGGCTGCATTTATTAGCAACTATAATACAGGGGGCCGTTGCAAACAGAATGATTTTTTTAATATAGCCCAAAAAAAGTAAAAAGTTTAAGAATTAACTCAAGTTTTTACTCAAGTAAAAAAAGTGTAAAATACTGGTTTTAGAACTACTTAAAGTATAAAAGTTAAAATCATATAAAGGTAAAAAAAAATGCCATTAAGGACAAAAGCTTAGACCGTGCCACAGAGTGCTATAGTGCACTACCCTCCTCCCTTATATAAAAAAAAACCAACAACAAAAAAAAAAAAATCACTAGAATGTTATATTAAATGTTATAAATGAAAACTAGCTGAAACGAAAGAGGAGTAATGACATGTTTGAAAATTAGAAAGTACAGATAACTGTGTGATAATACAAGGGGTATAATTAAAAAGTTATGTAAAAAATAATTACTCTAGTAAAGTATAGATTTGTTTGTTACTCAACACCTCTGCAATTTTGAGGAAACAACTAATGTATGTTTGAAGGCCCTCAGTTGGCCAAAGTTGCTTGTACGGCAAAGAACAACCCTTGAGAAAAGGAAGTATACTTAAGAGTATGTTCAAATTAGGTAAAAAAATATATATATACTAAAAATGCATTTTCAATTTAATATACTTTATGAAAATATACATTAAATCCATAAATACAAATGTCCTAAAATGTATTTTTAAGCAATATGCTTTGAATTATATGTTGTGTTGATAGACAAATATATAGTGGAATTAAATACTGCTAAAAGTTTTTTTTCAGTAGCATTGAGGTGTACACAATATGTGCATCAATACGCAAAGTAGTACATTTACAATATACTTCAATTGTTTTAAAAAGGTGTTTAAAAACGTACTTAAATCTATTTAAGAAAATAGCACTCAAAAGCCCAATTTAATGCTTTTATGTTGTGTTTAAATATAGCTTAATTACAACTGAAATATACTAAAGTTGCCATAAGTTGTTCCAAAATAGAACACTTAGTATGTATTTAAGTACATAATTTAATTTTGACCTTTTTCATGTTAAGTATACTTTTAAAAATCTATACTTAATACATTTTTCTTTTACAAGGGAATGGCACCAGGAAAATAGTGCAAAAATTGAAGCATCTAGATTCTAGTTTTAAAATTATTTTTATAGTTTTTATAATTATAATTTATTTATCAGGAAAATTAAAGACATTTAACTCTTCATAATTACATTGCACGTGACATCAGCATAAATACTCTTTCATTAGTGGTGGGATCATTAAAATTACTCTATTTTTCCCATGTGTGCTTCAATCTTTAATCCCCTTTAATCTTGTATGAACAGCAATTATTTTATTCATGCAACAAGCTCTGGCCTGCACATCACATATACATACCTAAAAAAAAACTATATTTTTAAATGCAGTAAACGTAACTGAAACAGCCCTAAATGAATGAATAGATACTAATACCCAGCCATATGTTCCATATGTGTGAACATATGTGAACAGGCATCACCTTTAAGGGACCCATTCTTGCTTGACTGCAGCCAAGACACTGGAACGCTGGCTCTACGTTGCAGGTCCAGAGGGCAAGAACATGAAATAACAGATCTGGCCTCGTCCAGAGTTCCCAGTAAACCTCTGGCTTTAATGAGCTCTTTGATTTCATCAAGTAGCCAAGTCTCGCCAGATCTGTAAGAGCACTGGTAATGAATATGAGCTCACTTGGTAAATCAATTTAGCATGCATTATATTATTAACCAAGACCCCTTTAGGAAACAAAGCCTCATTACTTCAGTAGCTTCACTCAAACTGCCTCCCTCAATGCCTTCCCTTCTGCTCATTCCACACCCCAAACACACATGGTTACTGTTTATTATTGTGTGTGGAGTACACACACACACACACACACACACACACACAGATCTAAAAAATAACAAGACCACTAAAACAAGAGTCCATTCAACTTAAAACAATCCACACACAGGTTAAGGAGGAGTCCGGCCCTGCCGTCCTGATGGCGGGCTGGTGGAAGGCAAGCGAGGCGGGTCAATCAGGTTCTGTGACCTAGTCTGTCTCGTCGCTCAATTCATCTGTCCATATCGATGAAGCTATTAGAGCCTGTGGGGGCATTGATGAGACGGGCTTGCCCTTGCATGCACCGTCTGCTTCCACGCATGCAAAACTAACCGTTAAGCTCGTAATGGGCGTCCAGATGCTTGCAGACGGTGTAGTAAATAAGTTGCACCCATACATGCTGACAATTTAGCAGAACAAAATGTTTTTTATATTGTGTCAATACATCATATGCATTGATAAAGTTAGCAAAACTGAATGATCCATCACTAAACAAAACTCACCATTAGCTTAAATTTCACTCAGCTTTAGCACCAAAAACTGAAGAGCACAAATTAGAGAATTAGAGAATAATTTTCTTAATACATTCATTCATTCACTTAGAATGGCTAAAGCTACAATTTGTTTCAACTAAGGTGTTTATTCACTATTGATATGCCAATTATCCACAGTGCATCTACACACAAATTGCAGAATTCTGGGAACAAATGTGAAAATGGTCCGAACACACGATCCTGGAAGAAGCACTATGGGAAATGTAGTGGGGAAGCTTGAAAGAGTTTGTTTTGGTTTGCAGAAACTGTATCAGGTGCCTGGGCACGTGACACAGGCAGATGCATTCTGGAATTGTGGTGCTGAATCAGGGCTTCTCCATTCTCTACAAGTGAAAAAAAGTACTGACTATATAGCACTGTAATGCAACATGTGCTGTTGTGCTGAACGACTCCCATCCAAAACTGAAAACTCATAAAAACGGCTTATTTTGTCAAACTTTATGTACCCAACACAGCATTGGAAACATGACTTAGGCCATAGGTCGGTAATAGGCGGACAGCGGGCCAGATGTGGCCCACAAGTGTGAAACATTTGGCCTGTGAGGTTGTTTGAACTATAATGAACGATAATGAAAAAAAAAAAAAAAAAAATGCTTCTCTGACGAACTTTAGTTTACATGCCACCCCTGTCTCTCTGTCGCGCTCGGCGTGATTTTAGTTTGCGCCTGTTCTTGTTTTTCCCGCTTGTTCTCTGGCTCCCTTTCTCATAAGACGTTTTTCGCATTTGTAACTCAGCCCACTAGCAGACACAGCGGTAGTATATTGGACCGCGATCCTAACGACTCTGGTTTGACCCCAGCGTAAGGAGCGCTGTGTTTATTTATTAATTTTTCTTTCTTCCTGGGTTTACCTGCTTCATTTTCCAAAACCTGTTTTTTTTTTTGTGGCCCGCCAAGCAATGGCTTGGAAAATATCTGGCCTGACTACCTGACTTAGGCCCTCATTTTTGACAAAGCAAAGTGTTATATGATACACATACTTCTTAATACAATCCAAACGGTCACAATTTACACTTCTGTAAGAAACTAAAAAGGGGTGTTTACTTTTACAACTGCACAGAATGCACAGAATAATCAACTACGGATTTTACTATTCAAACACTGGTGCTTTAAATGCTTTAATGAGTATTCATAGCCTGTAGAACAACTGCTGCATTCTTTTTCATCACACATGGCGATGGACAACCACCCTCCAACATCATCCATCCATCCATCTATTACACCAAACATATTAATCTATCTGCATAACAATGAAGCAGTCACTGCTGCTGAACACATCAAACACGACCATCAGCTAACACACCCCTACACATTAATGTCACGACCATATTATTAAACACTTCACATAAAACACAGAGAAATTAGTACCAGGATTATATTCTTATTTTCACCACCACAAAGAAAGACACACACACACACGGGCATACACCCTCTTACAGTGACCTGCTTGCAGCTAGCGGAACACCAGCGGTGCTACAAACAGCTGTAATCCCGTTAAATCCAGCGCTCGCCGGCGGCCTGGTCTGAGCCGCGACTGTGGTTACTTAGTAGATAAATTATGCATTAAAAGAGCACAGGTGGTGCACGCTGGTTTGGGATTGAGCAGCTGGGAGTTTAAGCACACACAGAGAACCTCTCCTTAGCCCCATATAATCGGCAACAGATGTTCGGCCACGGTGGCTGCCGCACTGCCTACACCACAGCTTACATCGCTAATATCGCCGCCCACTCCCTCACTGCTACGGAGCCTGGCCGCGGCAGCCCTCCTTAGCCTGCCAAAGTCGCTCGCACTCCTGATTGCTTCTGCCACCTGCATCCACAAATGGACTTTACACATTGCTAGCAGGCTGAGGAGCTGGCACAGCTCTGCTACAAATGGCAGGTGAAACATGAAGTCGTAGAGCAGCGTTGGCCGAGCTGCTCGGAACGCGTGGGATCGTTCGGTGAGGAATGGCCGGCCGGGGTAACCATGGGAACAGAGAGAGCGGAGGGAGAGCGGAGGCAGAGCGTCGGGCGCTGGGTGCTGGGCTGGTGTGGGGCTTGTTTGGGGGGAGATGGCTTGGCAGAGTGACTGCACTCGACCATTCCCTTCCTCCTTCTTTACGGAGCCCTGCCCTGAGGGATGCTCTCCAGCATATGGGGGCCTTATGCAATGCCCACACATTCTGCTCCACTGCTGCCTGTGAACATGGCTGCTCGCGAGTAACACAAGCGATGTCACACCGCTAGCGAGAAAGCTCTGAACATTGCAAAGGGGTGGGATGAGCGTCAAGAGGGAACTAACAATGCTAAGTACCCAAACAGTCCGAAGGAATAAGCAGAGCCAGAAATGGAGGCAAGCGCTTCACATTTTATATACAAAATGGCTTTAGATCATTCCGATTATGAGATTTTATACAGCGATATGTGAAAAGCCATTGGATAGCAGAATGTGAATTAATGATGAAATGTTTCCTCATAAAACACTTTATAAATTTATTTCTAACTTTTTTCATATTTTCTCTCCAACTTACACGGCCAATTACCCAACACACTCATTAGAATTTGAACCATCACTAGTATTGCCCCAACACCAGGAGGGTGAAGACTTACACATGCCTTATACATGTGAGGTCAGCCACTGCTTCTTTTGAACTGCTGCCGAGTAGCATCACAGCACACTCGGAGGAAAATGCAGCGAATTGGTTATGATAAATCAGCTTACAGGCGCCTCGTGCTGATCAACATTACCATAGCAGTGTTTAGCATTATTCTAAAATGTGTTTGTAAAAGTCTTATATTGTACTAGTCTTCGCCTACTAAATATATTAATGAAAACAATATATTTAAGGCATATTTTATTTAATTGAAACAAACCAAAACGTAAGAAAAGTGGGTGTATGTGAAAACCATGTAGACTCTCAGATATTCTTAATAAGCTTTTAATAATAGGTATTTCAATTAAAAAAAAAAAAAAAAAAAAAAAAAAAAAAACAGCATTCGATTGGTAAAACTAAATTGGCAAATTATATTTATAGGAATGATGTCAATCACTTAAACAATAATTGTATTATTTGGCACCGTACTGTAATTAATCATTACTAAAATCAGTTTTTTTTTATGCCGGCACTTTCCTGTATGTTTGGAAGGGGGGCAGTAATAACAGTGTAGTGTAGTTTACACCTGGCAGACTTGTGTTTTTTTTTCTGTATTATAATATCTCAAGGCAGTTGTGATGTTTTTTTTAAATGAGAATATTTTAATGTGCTGGGTTACTGAGTTTAACTGAGAGCTGTAATATAGAAAAATAAATTACAGTGTGGGTGTAGCATATTCTTTCTAGTGAAGAGGAAATATGCTATCAGCTGTGTTTGTGTGCGTACTTGTGAGTGTGTGAGACAGAGTGAGAGAGAGAGAGACAGAAAGATTGTGCCTTTAGCACAGTAACTGTGTATGGATAATTTGGAGGAAAATGAAGCGTGGATGAAAGTAGTGGATGGCTCCATATGTAGCTTGCTGGATTGCATGAGCAGTCACGAACACAACCACACAGATAAACTCATCATTCCAATCATTAGTATGGTCTCTAATTGAAGCTTAAAGCTAGGTGAGAGTGATGTGAGGTGTGAAGCTTAGGGTGAAAATAGAGCTCTCTGATTGGCCGAAAACACTCTGCTTTACGGGCAGATCTCTGTAGTTCAGTGGCCGAATAAACTTCAGGGACAAACCTGGTGACAACTTGATTAAAACTGCTTAAATGCGAGATCAAACCTTATGCGGACTTTAGAACATGGAATTGTACAAACATACTAGGAGGTCAAAATTCGTACCTGTTACGCAAAATGCAAACCTGTTGGCGAATCTGGATGTTTATCATGTTAGAGCTTTTTTGCTGCTTGAAACAAAAAGAACATTTGTACTGTTCTCATATTCGATTTCCATTTTATATTCCAATATCATTTATTCTTTATATTGCAGTATGAGGATTTTGCCACCAATATTATTCAGCCCAAATTCACAATATTCAAATAGCACACCTATAGTATTTAGGCAATGCAGCAAACTCTACTCTACTAACCACCACCCTTCCTGCCCCAACAAACAACCCTTAAGTTAACAGTACATCTGTACATGTAGAATTAAAATGCAATTAATCAAGTTTAATTAATGCTAGCATTCCTTCCTCACTGACAGGTTGCCATGGACACAGAAGCACTTATCAGTGTAAGTAAAGCCGCCTTCTCTTCTCAGATCAAATGCTGCGGTTTTTCCACAGCTCACTGCTGTCCGCACCAACCACTAAGAGGCATGTGCGTTTTTATCTGCCTTTCCGCACGTGACTGACGCAGTTCATACGGACTGGCGTGGTGGTGAGGAGGAGAAAAAAGAGAGGGAGAAATGCATAAAGAGAGAGATGAGAAGAGAAAGGAGTGTGTGTGAGAGACAGATAGAGGCAGAGAGAGAATAGGGGGGAAATAAGAAGAAACGAGAGCTGAATGCTGGGAGAAAGACAGAAAGACTGTAAGGAAAAGATAAAAAGAGACTTGCTGAAGCCTGAGAGACTGAGTGCAAATTTATGTAACTGTGTGTCTCCTTCAGGCTAGACAGAGACCCAGTGTGTCTGAACAGAGAGTCAAACAGCGATAGAGGCACAGAGAAACA
This sequence comes from Astyanax mexicanus, assembly GCF_023375975.1. Classification (NCBI taxonomy): domain Eukaryota; kingdom Metazoa; phylum Chordata; class Actinopteri; order Characiformes; family Acestrorhamphidae; genus Astyanax; species Astyanax mexicanus. The sequence goes on along the minus strand of NC_064409.1, from coordinate 34,514,995 downwards.
GACAGACAGACAGACAGGCTTAGAGGAAGACATTCAGACAGACAGAGAGAATGACTGGATGACAGAATGACCTCTTCTATTCAACTCATCAAAATTAGACTCACTGCAGGACAGAGTGCACAACCTTTTCAGTCAACACAAACACATAACCACGTTAAAAAGAACAGAGAACACGACCTCTGTTACCCTCTATCCAAACCTCACTCCCCACCACTCTTCCCCACCTCTCCTACGACTGGGAACAATGCTGTAGTAGTGGCAACACAATGGTGTTGAGTACTGTTCTACACAAAGTTCCAGCAGGTTCAAAATCACACGCAAAAAAAAAAAAAAAAAACGTTGCGGTTCAAGACGACCTACATCCTCTTCGAGTGACTCCGTTTCACTGGGTGCAGGACGCCGGCGACTTGATCTGCGCGTGAAGCCGTCAATTCAAACCGACTCGCTGATTCACTCGACTCGCTCGGCGTGTGGAGCTGTCAGTTCAGTCGGAATCCGTGATGTGAGCGATTCCCTGCGCAAATTGATTCCCGCTGGAGCAGAGAGCGTGGAGGGAGTTTCTATGAATGTGTTGCCCTATTCAGCTAGTTTACAGAGCATATTAATAGAAACACACACACACTGATTTCAGCTTCATCCTGTTTAGGAGAGAATTCCACAGATTTTGCTCAGCTTTGCATCAAAGAAGAACTCCAGTGTGAACTGGAAACATAACGAGTGTGAACGCTTTGCTTTTAGCCGATGCTCCCAACAGGTTCCCAACATTGCTATTTATAAGATCATTGCATTGCTCATGCAAATAAATGGCTATTTTTACACCATTAACAAGCTTAACAGTGCTACAGAAGTAATCACCACCGTATTCTGTTGAACTGGCTGCTGTATTTAACTGTATTTAAGCTGTGTTGCAGCATAAGTTGTCACAGCTTTCGCTATTGCGTTTGATATACATATACATTTTAATGAACCAGGTCTGTTATGTAACAGTACTAGGGCTTTGCAAATGACCTGTTTTAGAGCTTTGTTTTGGTTACGTTCACCAAATAAAAGTTTTTTGTTTCTTCACTTAGCGCTGCTCTAAAGAATAGCACTGTATTTTTCGCAGTTGTTTTTTTTTTTTTTTTTGGTTTAAATTCTACTGGACAACACTTTGGTCAACAAAGTTGTTTTAAATGTGCTTTAGAAATGAATTTGACTTGGACACTATAAAGTGCAATTATAAACAATTTTCCCCAAAAATCGCCAGTACGCCTTTTAATCCGGTGCGCTTTATGAATGAATTTCACCAGTCAGGTTCTAAGGAGCAGTAAAGCCACTGCTGAAGTGCAGCGTTATACAGGAGTTTCAGTTTAGTTCATTAGCTGCTATCCCTAGCTAGCACTGCTGGAGGAGTATTAGCATTAGCCGCTATCTGCACTGAGCGCTAGCTCTTTGAGCGTTTAAAGGTGAGTGTTATCTGCCTGTACCCTGCTTCCTACACTGGGCAGCACTGCTGGAGCAGCATTAGCAGGTCCTATCGCAGCTCCTAACTGATTGTAATTATGTTGTATAAAAGCCTGGTAAATTTTTAAGTATGCATATTATCCACAGACATGAGTTACATGAGCTAATGCTCCAGCTTTAGTGGAAATCTTTAAATCTAAGCTTACTGTAAATACATCGAAACACGCAACACTCACCCAAATACAGTTTTCAGGAGAGAAATCTGTGTAGATTAATATCCAGCACTTATTTAAAAATGTTTTATATTTTTAAGAATTTAGAAGGAAAACATTGCGATACCTCTGTTCCTACTACTAGCTACTAGTGTCGCATAAAATGTGCCTTATTACCCAATGTATAAAATAGACCAGGAAATAGACGTTTATATAGTGTGCCTTAAAATCCGTGGACATCTGTAAATCTAAGCGCACTGTAAATAAAATGAAACACGAAACTCGCCCAAATACAGATTTCGGGAGAAAAATCTGTGCAGATTTACATCCAGCACTTGCTTGAAATGTTTTTTGTTTTTTTTTAAGAATTTAGAAGGAAACCATGGCGACACCTCTAGTTACTAGTGTCGCATAAAATGCGCCTTATAATCTGATGCACCTTATGTATAAAAAAAGACTAGAAAATAGACATTTATTGATCTCAGTGGTCTAAAGCTCTTGTGCTCTATCAGACCCACTTTAGCTTATTAAACAGCTGATTAGTTGCATCAAGTGTATCTGAACAGGAGCAAACACATAAGCTCCCCAGGGCATTGTTTTTTTCAGTGGTCTAAGTGCAAGAACTGGAAACCATTGCTCCAGGGAACTCTCCCACAACCACTGACAGCACATGACAAAGGAGACGCTTATTTTTCTCTTACAGAAACGGCCTCTTCTGGCAGTGACCTCTCGGAAGCCTGGAAGCGCCATCGGAGGGGACGGAGGGGAGCTGATTTACAGCCGGACGTTAAAGTCATAGGGCTGCAGGGGTCGGGAGGGGTTGTCGTCGGCGGAGACTGATGGCTTTGGAGAGCGGATGAAAGGTGTGTGTGTGATTGATGTGGAGCGGCTCTAACTTAACAGCCTGCTACAACTCTATAGGGGATGGAGTGTCAAAGAGCCAACATACAAACGCAAACACACAAACAAACAAACAAACACACAAACTACATGTCTGGCAGAATGACAGAAATAAGATGCAGGCCTCCGTAAAAAGGCATCCGACACAAAAGCGACAGAAGAATTAGGAGGGATCACTAAACGAAGGGAAGAGAGCATTTTATAGAAAGCGCAAACAGTGCGAGCATTCAAGCCTTTGAGTCAGAAAACAAACACTTATTTGAGCTCCTCCAGGTCTAATATACACCCTAGTGACAAGGTGGTAGCAGCCATTCTACTAACAAAGCAGAGTAAATGAATGCGTTTCAGCCATCTGAGAGTGAATAGGGGTTCTCAGTAAAAGAAAGTAAGTGAAAGAGAGAGAGAGACGGAGGAGACAGAAGGGGGAGTGAATGCATTTAAGAGTGGAATTGGCTGAGGAGCTAAGAATAGCTTCTCCCTGTGCTGAGGACTTTTTTCCCTTTTTTTTTTTTTAGAGCAGGTAATAAAGAAAATTGATGAGCCGTTAGCTGAATCCTCAGCCCTGGATCTGCCGGCTTAAACCTGTCTACTGCACACATTCTCTCTCTGGAGGCTGTATGAATGTGTGTGCGTGGAAAAATGCACCTCACCACGACGAACCGGCAGACAGGAAGGCCAGAAACGGGGGGAGAGAGAGAGAAAAAAAAAAATGTTGCATCAAGCTACGAAGCGCTGCGGATTTCAACAGCCATTGAAAGACGCCGCACTCCAAATCCAGTAAAGCTAAGCATTCAGAGATTGCGATTGCTACAGCCTACGAAACACGTTTTAGATGAACTCGTAAGAACATGAACAGTGGCACCACCATAATGTGAACCACACACATTCACTGAGTGCCATAAGCGATTAGAGGACATCACCCGAAAGAAAGCGAAGTCCATGGAACCGGTTCTGCTCATGCAGGCAGTGACATAACGAACAAATGTTCATGTAAGGAGAAGAGTTGCTGTTAGCCACTTGCTCGCTGCTTTTCCCCCACCAAGTATTCTCCGTATGGAGGAGTATTTATTTAAACCAGCCAATAATCATGCACTGAAACCACCCACAGCGCTCTGTGTGTTCGACTGTGGGCTGTTTGCTGTTGCTGTCAACAGAATCCTGGGTCACACCACGAGAACATAATGTATTCTGTTGTGAAGTTTTGAAGGAAAAGGAGTTTGGAGTTCACCGGTGGCGAGTTTAAAGAGCTTAGCAAAACTGTTTTATAACGAGAGCCACGGTGCAAATAGCTGAGGACACAATCAGCCCCCTAAGCGCTCTTTAACTTCGGAGAGCGTGGTAACGCCGCCGCCGCCTGCAAGAGCAAATATTTAGCATTTCATTAGTCAAATAGCCTGGGCATCCCACCGCAAAACTCATCAGACTGAGAGTTCAAGAGTCCCCACTCTCCACAAATGTCACTGTGTGTGTATATATGCATGTGTGTGTGGGGGGTGAGGGCTCATTCTATTTTTTTTTTTTTTTTTTTAATTACAGTCAGGCGATTAAAAGGGGACACCTGAAGCGAGCGCAGGGATGAAGGCCCTAAACGCTCTAGTCGTGTGGGAGTGTGTACTCATCAAAAAATAAAAAATAAAAGCAAATGTCAGCAGGCTAGAGGGAAATGCCAAGGGTGTGTGTGTGTGTGTGCATTGCACGTATGTAATGGACAGGTCTCCTCAGCTCTTATAGCTTCTATACAACTCAGTTGAACAGAACAGAGATTTATATATGTTCTATGTTTCTGCACAAATTTGACCTAAAACTCTGTGTGTCAATTTAAACAAGCCTTAAAAGTTAATAAGGGAGTCAGTACGATTACTGGAGACATGTTTTTTTAAGACATTTATTATATGATATGTTACTAATGTAATTATTGTAGCAGGACCAACTGAAGATGCAACTGAACTGCAAACTATTGGTTAGATTCTGTCTTCAGTATCATCTGAGGCACTGGTTCTTAAACTGGGGTATATGCATCACTAGTGGTACGCAAGGTTTCTCAAGGTGATAGGCCAGTGCTAGGCCAGTGATAACATTATTAGAACTATTATAACCCATATTTAACATTAGCGTCTTTTTTTAAAGTGTTTATCCTAAAAATCACTACATGTAAGCCACACTTCAGTTTTTTACTCTTAAACTGCATTGCTGTCATTCGCAACATCATTCTCCAACTGGCAACCAAATCATGGTCTACTTCATAAGGGTTAATAGCTGAATAATTAACATAGGGTTCAAGGGAATGCCATGTACTGTAGATACCATTGTTCAACATGTGTGCGGCATATGCATTCCTGTAAAATGAGTCATAGCTGATAATTGGATGATTTCATTTCATTTTAAGTCAGTTAAAAGTTTAAGAATCTCTAACATGAGGGAAACCAGACCAGCAGACTACCAGGAACAAAGAAAGCAGTACAATGTTCATGTCAAAATGACCACTACAGCCTTTCATGGCAGAATTAAACAGCTTTTCTCTTTTCATTTGAAATGTCAAATCTCAATGAGTCAAATATGCACTAATAGAAAGTCAGGCTATTACATCTCCAAAAAATCCAAGTGGCCCATTAAAGCCAAGGTCATTCTGGTGTTAAGGAAGAATGAACCTCATTTTCCTCTAAGCACATCCATGTAACATGGACTTGGAAATGTATTAAAGTGGCAGTCCATAGTATTTTGTTTCTAAACTGAAAGCAGAAGCATTTCTGAGAGGAGAAGGGAGAAAATAGTGTTTAATGGTACCAGTTTGCTGAAACAACCATCCCTGCTAAGCCTAATATATTCATTCTAAAAACTGGGGTGTCTGATCGCTTTTCACAGGAGTTCTTCTGGCCACGTGACACGTCTTTACATACTTACGTCACATGTACAGCCTCTAAAAGAGGATCCGGCCAAGTTTTATTGAACGCAAGCAGCTGGTGGAGCAATGGAGACTTCAGAATTGGAAACGCAGACCTCAGAAGCTCATTCACTCATAGTAAAAACAAAGAAATGAAGGAGTGAAGTTTCTGACTGAGCTCTCTCTCTCTCTAACTAAGCATAACCTGGAATCGGATTGCCCTGAAATCCCAAAATTTAGAGACATCAGCTTTAGTCCTCCAGAAGAACTTTTCATAATGGAGGTAGGAGCCAAAAATACAGTTTCACATTAAAATAATAAATACAGAAATGTTCTGTACTAGTTTTGTAATGTAATGTCTTGTAACAGTTTTCCAGAACTATTGCAGAGGAGCACAGCTAATAGAGAGAATCATTAGTTGCAGCCCTAATCTTTTGTGACGTGTAGTTCGTGCAATATGCCGGTTTGTTTTTTGGGGTAAGCACAGTGAAGCCACTGCAGTGGTGGGCCGGGGAAAGCCTCGCCACCAAATCATGCAGAAAAATGGCTGCTCACGGTGCTGCACAAGGGACGAACCTCCGCACTCCCAACACTCGTCTATCACCCTTACTCACATCAACAGCCCCCTCTGCACGAGAGAGAGAGAGAGAGAGAGAGAGAGAGAGAGAGAGAGAGAGAGAGAGAGAAATAGCGAAGAAGAGAGGCAGGGCAGGATGTCCCGAAAGCAGACAGCAATCAGTTGTGTTTTCTTTCGCTGCCCGAGTATTCAAGCATGTGTTAATCAGCAGTAATGCAATTCACAGCGTCATATCTTATTACAGCCCCCCCTCCCTGTAACATGCACACACAGGCACAGTCTTCTTGTGCGAACTCTTGCTGGTAAAACAGAGTCATGCGTACTCTTTCTGCACGAGTGGACCCGGGGCGGCCGCAAATCTGCCCCTGAGGACCTCAGCTAAGAGCTGGGAGGAACATCACAGATGAGTGCAGAAAGGCAGCAGAGCGGCCAAGGACACAAACACGCAAACAGCCTATCCGAGCACAAGCCAGAACTGGCCTCGCGCTGCGCTGGCTTCTTCATTACGCTGCGCACGAGTGTTTATACATGTGCGTACACACCATGAAGCAGTCACGCTGACGTAACCCAACAAGTCCTACGTACATGTATGTGTCATAAAATGATCAAGTCAGTCTATTTAGCTTATTCTTTGAGCTTTACTTTTAAGAATACCATATTTTACAGACTACATGGTGAACCATATCATAAGGCACACCATCAATGAACGTCTATTTTCTGGTCTATTTTCATACATAAGGCACACTTTAAGAAACAATAGTAAGGAACAAGGGTGTCGACATGTTTCCCTTCTAATTTAGAAGGTCTCGCCACTGGGGTGGGGGCGGTTGGCCCGAGAGGAAGGGAAAAAAAAAAAAAAAAAACTGTACTAGGGGAGCACTGAATGTGTTAATCTACACATATTTCTCCCCTTAAAAAAACTGTTTACTTGGGTGCTTCTGCGCTTCTGTTTACTTACAGCAAGCTTAGATTTTCAATATTGTAGCACGGTTAGCAGTAGCACAAGCCTTGAATAGCAGCGCTATGCGCTAGCCGCTAATGCAGCCTGACAGCACTACACTGAGTAACCCTGAGTGTTCCGGTAAGCCAGGGCTCTATCAGAAGCTAGAAGCAGGGCTAGTTCTGCTGTTAGCAGCTAAAGCTAATACTGCTTCAGCCTTAGTGCTGAAGAAACTTCACTTAAACTTTATAAAGCTATGAAGTGGCTTTACTGCTCCTTACATCCTGACTGGTAGAATTCATACATAAGGCGCACTGTCGATTTTGGGGAAAATTAAAGGATTTTAAGTGCACCTTATAGTGTGAACAAAACGCTTCAAAATGCTATTTAACCTTATCTAGATCTAACTGGAGCACCGCTGACTACTTTTCCAACACAAGACAAAAAAAGATTTGTGGGACACCATATAGCTTTTATCCACTGCCTTACAAAAAAAAATATATATATGACCCACCTCTATGGTTGAAGATCATACATTTACAACTTTCTCCCAACCATCCACATGTCTGTTCTCTTTGTGGAGGTAAAAATCAGTTAAGAAGAGTGAAAGCATCTGGTTCTTGTAAGGCTATCGAGTAAGATCTTAGTCCAAGAGCCTCACAAGCACCAGAGAAGCCCACCTCACCAAAGCTAAAACAGTTAAAACAGCGCCAATGTCTCTGGAAAACGATGTGCTGGTGTTGGATTCCCCTCCATATTATGTAAAGAGCAGATTTTTGGATTCAATTTTGAGCCGTTAACCATATAGGTAGGTCCTCTTTCTTTGGAGACACTGTAGATGGTGTTTGTAACACTGCTTTTCAAGTAAAAAAAACAACAAAAAAAAAAAACAACACCACACCAATATTTGTTATATATGTTGAAGCGCATTTAGCTTTGATTGTGGCTCACATTCACTGTGGCATTGTTTCAATAAGCTTCTGCAATGTCTTAAGATTTATTTCAATCCAGTGTTGCATTAATTTTTCACCAAGATCTTGCGGCATTGATGATGGTAGAGTCTGACCACTGCTCAAAGCCTTCTCCAGCACATCCCAAAGATTCTCAATGAGTTTAAGGTCTGGACTCTGTGGTGAACAATCCATGTGTGAAAATGATGATCTCATGCTCCCTGAATCACTCTTTCACAATTCCATGCCCATGAATCCTGATATTATCATCTTGGAATATGCCCGTGCCATCAGGAAGAAAAAATCCACTGATGGAATAACCTGGTCTATATTCAGTATATTCAGGTAGTCAGCTGACCTCATTCTTTCAGCACATACTGTTGCTGAACCTAGACCTGACCAACTGCAGCAACTCCCGCTCATGTACTTAGCTCAATCCAGCCACAGCAATATTGTGAGTATAGTTCTGAGTGATTCAGCTGCCCAGTCACACATGTAATGTCCGTATGCTCGCTCTATTAGCTTAGATATGTGTTTTTCGAGTCATCAATAATGCATTCTCAGATCTAAGCACATTCAATCAACTCCATTCAGTCTTGATCTTGTCAGAACACTGATTTATACAACGCGTTTTAGATTAGATAATGCAGCTCAACAGCAAACGCAGTCAGACTCTACTGGTGGACGCTGTATGTGGATGTGCACGGGTGTGCAGTTACAGCAAAGGGTGGGGAATAAGAGTGAGTGTGTGTCTGAGGAAGAGGGCTGAGAGGAAAGCTGACAGAGTGCTGAAACTGCATCCAGGGATTTGTGAGAAGAATGTGTAAATAACACACGCATCACTTCCACTTCTGCGCTAATCTTTACGATTGTGCGCGTGGATGTGTGCATGCTGACGGCAGGCTGAGCGAAGCCGAGGAGTTTGTGGGATGCCTTTAGAGTTCTTGCGTTGCTTGTGAGAAGAATTGTGTGCTTGTGTATGCCTGTTTGTGTGTGAGAGTTTTGATGTAGAATACTCCAATACCCTTCTCCGGGTAATGCACATATTACATAATCTATGCAACGCATGCAAGTAACACTTGTCAGCTTTTAGCCTTTGTAAGATGAAAGGAATGATCTTTTTTTAGTGATCTAGAGAGGAAGAGAGAAAGTCGAGCACTTACTCAACTACAATCAGACGCGCGCAGAAGAGCACACACAAACACAGACCTTACATTCTCCAACCGGAGGCAAAATAATTGGGGTGTGTGTATGTGTGTGTATGACTCCCAACATTCAGCTCAATGTCCCTGGAGGCATTCTATCATACAATATAAGACATATCTTCTATTGAACCCTATGCCCCCTTTTCTCCCGCTATTCAGTCCCAGCACTGCTATTCAATGCGCAAGCCCGTGTTTACCTCTTATGGGAGATCACCTAAAGGACCACAGTGCGAGAAACGAACACGCACGATGGGTGGAACGGAGTCGAAGCCTGGGGCTGCCACGTTCAATTAACTCCACGTTGGAATCAGCACAGAAAACACATTACAGACAGAGAGAGAAGGAAGAGAGGGAAAAAAAAAACACAGCGTACGGCCTTGTGGATACAGAGTCATTGTTATGTATACGCGGTTCTGTTGTGTGTACACAGGCTGCGGCGGGTGTCACTTAACCATGCTAATTGGCTCTCTGGCTCCAAGTGCGAGAAGAATTAATCACTTTCCCAGTTTTTTTTTTTTTTTTTTTTCGTCAACCCTGAAACGCACAAGTCACTTTCCCACCGGCCAAGGAGGCAAGGACTGCTGGCTGCATAAATTATCTGTTTAAAAACTTTCTCTGCACTCCTGAGACCACAGTTCAAAATGTTCCGCTGAGCGACCCACAGAACATGCTGCTGATGTCCTTCAACTGTCAGTTACTTATGACAAAAAAAATGTTTTTTTTTTTTTTTTTTACAAAATTCTGAGCAGGTAAAAACAAACTTAGCCTAATGGAACAATACATATTACTTTGCTGGTGTATTGTTAATACCTAGACATGAGAGACTGCTTGTTTGACATCACAAGGTCGCATTTTGAGAAACTTAAATAGATTTATTCATTACTCACGTTGTCTGCCATTTTAACTTCAGCAGTCTTGCCTAAAACAGTTCCTGTAGTCCAATAAACGGCCTTTTTATACTTGTACGAATGGACAAACTCTTATTCAGCACTACAATTCCCAGAATGCATCTGCCTGTGTCACATGTCCAGAACGTTTTCACTCCTGACACAGATTCTGTGATCCAAAACCCACGTAGCTTTAGCCATTCTAGCCTAGCCTTTCTAGCGCACGTATATTAAGAAAAAAAAAGTAATTCCATCTCAAGTAAAATTCTAAATGTTAGTTTCCCTAAAGAAGGTTGCATTACATTTAAGAATTAAGTGATTGACAGCTTTTGCTGGATCGGACTATGTGCACTACATGGGGTAGCTGAGTTGTAGTTGAGGCTGTCAGGCAACTAGCAAGTTATTTAAAACTTTTAATGATCATGTGTTGTGCTGTTGGTTGCATTAACACAAAACTCAAAGTTTGTACAATGTTTTCTACAGTTTTGTAATAAAATGCACAAAATCTGCCCTTTTTCTGCTGAAACATTAGGCTTTCTGGGCAAGTATATGAATTGCTACTGTTTTTTTGTGCTAGGCTGTTACTCAATGAAGGCCATCTGAGACAAATGGTCTGAGAGAAGGGGATGGGTCTACAAGCAAGTGAAAAAAAATCACAAAAGCAACAATATGGCACACATTTGTGCTTCATTTCTAGAGAAAAGGACAGAACTAACCCACGACAATCCATGTTTCTGTACAGTCAATGACTTATTCTGAACACATACTCATTTCTGCTGTGGAACCCCTTAGCTTCACCACCCATGGAAGCCACACAGTCAATTATTCATACAAACTTGGAAGTGGGAAACTGCAGAGGCATCAATCTGTGCTTCTCAATTCGAAATGAGAGGGGAGACCACGCAGGCTTTGGAAGAGACTAAAGAGCTTCCGCAGGATTGCACCGGATGACGGGTTATTTTTTTGAAAAGGGCTCAGGAAACATTTCTTGCAAGACCACAGCTCAGGCGCGCCTTTGAATAAAAAAAGTGGGGGAGAGCCGTTATATAACAAGCTCTAATGACATACATTACCTTAATATGCAGCGCCAACTCTGGGTCTCCTACTGACAGGGGGGATTACGGATGGATCAAACCAAAGGTGTCGGTGCATGCAATTTTGACTAACAGCAGCAAGACAATGCGCTTGCTGTGAGATTGGTTGGAAACAGTAGAGGGACGATCTTATCTGTGGGTGGGGCAAAACACCACTGTAGGTAGGCGGTATGTTTGGAAAGAACTCAGTGAGAACCTTTGTTCTAAGTGTTGACGAAGATCAGAAAACACAAGGAAAAAACAAGGTTTGCTGTATTTTTTTTTTCTTTTCCTCAGACTGGCATGCTAAATACTACGGGACAGGAACTATCTATAAAGAATGCTGCACTGACCTGTGAGAGTCTCCTGCATTAAATGTGAATGCGATTTTTGTCAGAGTTGCTTGTATTTTTGAATGGAAAATACTAACCAGAAGCCAGGGTTCATACACATTGTAACCAATACATTTCCATGATTTTTGTTCATGACTTTTTCATGCATTCAAGGCAAATTTTCATGACCATACGATTTTTTGAAATATTAGTGCAAACATGGAAAATAAAACCAAAAATCAACTAAAGCTATAATTAAAACTGATTATAGTAGGCCTGAATGAATCTGATGTAAATGTTGATTTTTTTTTTTATAATAATAAGTGTGTCAGATCTTGAAAGCTCCATTGTGTAGGCTTAAATTACTGAACTGGCTCTGAGCTGACGTATTTGTTAGCTCAAAACAGCTTTTCTCCACCGATAAACAGAAAAACAAATATTTGCACTTCTAATTTTCATGACTTTTCCCAAATTTTCTGGGTATTTTTATTTTTCCAAAACTTATCCAGGCCTGGAAATTGAGATTTTCAAATTCAATTACCTTCTCAGGTTTTTCATGACCATACAAACCTGAGAAGCTGACGTCGTGATCATAACCACAGTGGGTGGCAATGCCTTTTATAACATACTTCCTTCACTAATATTGTGATATTGTGTACAAAAACATGTTAAATGTAAGCCCAACTTCCATCCATCTGGTTCACATACAGCCTTCTGAGACAACAAAATCACAATCAATTTACTGCTGTGTCATGACATATGGCAAGTCCCATGTATGCTAAAGAATGCTGCACTGGCCAGCAGAATATGCATGTGGAGCCTTCTGTATTACATGTAGATGTGATTTCTGCAGATGTGATTTGTCTCATGTCTCATGGACAAATTCTAGCAAGACATTGGCGGTTATATTTATTACATTACATTGCATTGCCCATTGTGGGTGGTAAATCCTTATGTAAAAAGGGGGATTGTGCGTTTCCCTAAAGAAGGTAACATTACATTCAGGAATTAGTTGATTGACCACGTTTGCTGGAGTGGATCATCTGAATTACATGGGGTATCTGAGTTGTAGTTGAGGCAGTCAGGCAACTAGCAAGTTAATCATACTATCAATGATCATGTGGTGTTGTGCTGTGGTTGCATTACCACAAGCTTTGTACAAAATACTCTATAATTGTATTTTTTGATGTAAAAATGGCATAAGAATGTGACTTAAATATAAGTGGAAATGCTCAAAAGCCACATTACAAGCCTATTAACACCCAAGTTATTTTAGGGGGGATAAAATAAGCCCCGATAAGCTGTGCTCTCAGTGGCTGGCTAGCTTTTAGATAGCAGGTTATAAAGGTGTCGCTCCTGCAGGGGACTCTGGACATCACCCATAGCCTGGCTCCTGCAGTAGGGAAGGCAGGGCTGGGCAAAAGCCTCGGGGGAGAGCTGCCGTATCTAATTGGATAACTCTTGCTGTGATTCAGTGTGTCGTTCCCTGTCTGACACAGCCTGCCCTCCATTTGTTAAATTAGAAGGCAACAATGACAGTGGTGTGAGGAGTGATGACCAGAATTGTAATATATATATAATCACCCACTGCCCCTTTCGCTATTAGTCTCAATTCTCTCCTAATGCAATTTACTATCACCCCTAAAATAGAATAGTGGCCGAGAGAGCGGGAGAAAGACAGAGAAAGCAATCAAAATGTACAGAAAGAAGAAGGCCCTGTTCATACTTGGCATCAAAATGAGTTTTGGGTGATCTGATCTGAAGTGCTTGGGTCAGATTTCTCATATGACTCAGGTTGAAGTAGAACTGGGTGTTTAGGGTAAAAAATTCAGCTCAAACCATATTATTTATTAGTAAGTTATTATAACATGCTTTGCTTCTAACCCCAGCGGACGGTGGAAGGTTTGTCCTTGAAACGCAAGCATTTTACCCAGATCACACCTGTACTTGTGATGGTCAGTAATGACTGGATCACCTAGGGTGAAGTAAGAACAGGATCTAAGATGCAACTGCCTTTCCTTCACAAACACAAACAGCAAATAATGTACCTGCAGCTTCAAGCTGGCCAGCACTCCCTTTCCCTCATCAAGTCTTCAAATAACTTTAACCGAGGCGGATTTGAAACGATTTTCCTGCACGCTTTGACATTGCCATGGTGACAACCACTGCTGTGGCTTGATCTCTGAGTGGGAAAATAAATACATGATATAAAAAGCTTCGGATTTAATTGAGGGTGCTTTGTCAGGGGTGACAATAGAACGTATTTCATATTCCCATGCTCAGGCAATCTGGCTGACAGGATTTAATTATCATCATCATCATAAGAACAGATTATAAGAGAAGGACCTTTAATCAAAACCATTGTCCAACAGGGAGAGTGAGGGGGGAAAAAAGTACACGGACAATGAGAGATCAATGCTTTCATCTCATCATACACCACTAACAACTTATTTAAAGCCACACTGATATGAAGCAGTGATCAGGGATGTGCGTGATGAACAGGTAATGGAATAAACCCAAATGAGACAAAAGGGAACATCACTTCTCCTGATTTACATGAGAAGCCATAGACGGAGGAAGTCTCCATCTCTCAAGTGCTGGGTTTGAAATTTCAAACCTATTAGCTTCCCTAAAGCTCCAATTATCCTGATTCATCTTTAGCTCCTTCTTGTTAAGCCAGGTGTGTAAAGGGCTGACTCGGCAGCAGCCTATGCAAGGCGGGCCATCTCTGCGGAAAATACCCATTTTCTCCGGCTTCTCAAAAAACTAAGGCGTCCTCAGGGCTCTGCAGGGGCCCGCGAATGCGCTAGAATCACTCAAGCTCTCGTGGCAGGCAGCGTAATCTTTTGATAGTCTGAAGCGCTGAGAAACTGCGAGGAAAATGGCCCAGGCCATTTAGCCAATCATTTGTGACTGTTAAGCTGGTGCTGTAGGTCCGCTGCTGGTTCACCGGCTGCACGAATGGCTGGATGTAGGTACCTTTCAGTCTCTTCCCGCCTAAAGGGCTGGACTTCGTCCAAAAGAGTTAACGGAGGGAGAAAATACTGAAACAGGATTATACATCAATCAGCAGTCCTCAAGGACACACAGCCACTGAGCATCAAAAGCAGGAGTGTCGAGCTTGCCAACTTTGCTGGATCTAAACAGAGCTGAACCTTTGACCAGAGCAAAACTGAAGGGCAGAAACTACATCTCGGGACTGCGGTTCATACGTTACCACTTAACAACTCAATCCATTATTATTAGTTATAGTTGTAGTTAAAGATACTGCAAGACAATTTCTTAAAAGGATATTTGTTCCAGAGAGACAGCCTATAGTTAGAAAATTACAAGATCACAAGAAAGGTTTGACTTCATGTAGAAAATAGCATATACCACAGTATGTTTACGTATTATATTGATGTCTCCAAGTGATGTGGACAGAAAATGAATGCTACCCTCCCAGATAGGCTAATATACTGTAATCCTTAGTTTGTGAATATGATTGGCTCTAGGAATCAGCTAATTAGAGAAATATCTGCTAATCTGTCTTAAAATCAACCAATACTAACACTACCCTGAATTTTAACTGGCATCAATGTACGACTCTCCATTAGATGTTGCACTAGAGCACAGGCAGCTCAACAACCAAAACAAAGAATTCTTCTGTTTTTACATTTTAATTTAAATTTTACCCATTTTTTTTCAAACAATTTAAGTAGGCCAATTGTCCCACCCTTTTAACTGTTAGTCACCTGTATACCAGGTTTTCCAGCATGGTGGCCAACCTGCTCAAACCACAGCGATTGTAGTTTTTTGTCCCTGGTTCTGCTCAAACATCAAAACGGTGAACGGTGACTGGTGAACACATTGGCAGACAATGTGATAAGCATGAAAGAAATAGTAACTTTTTTTGTAAAAGTCTATTATTTTGTTTGGGTGCTTTATTGACAGTAGAGCACAAACACGCTGCATTTAATACATTATTAGCAGTTTTAAGATTGCGTTGTTATCTAATTAATTAGTAATACTGACTTGGATCTCTGCTGCATGCAGTCCCTCGAGAAATAAAGCCCTGAAATTCAGTGTTCAGTTAAGTCTCCAGGTTAACTGCGAATCACAAGCACAGAAATCTAAAGGACAGAGCGGCACAGAGTGAGTGGTACAGCTAAGCTAACAGTCTTAGTAGAAGGACAGTTAAGGGTCAGCATGCCTAAATGACACAGAAGCTGTCTGCAGTAAAAGAAGGGCAAAAGCAGAGAGATAAAAAGGCCAGAACAGAAGGAAATAATGGGAGAGGATGAGGAGGGCAGCGGTCTAATCTGTGGCTATGAAAAGCCAGCTGCAGATCCCGCACTAGAGGCAGAATGAACTGAGAGCTCGGTAATCTCCACGTTAACCAATAACGAGATTACACATACCCTTGCTCTTCGGAGGGCCGCTAATTCTCTTCACTTATTTTCTTCATAAAGCGTCCACACTAATTATTACTGAGCTTGTTAATGGTCTCTGGTAGACAAAAGAGCAGAGGTTGGCACCACATTTAGGGCTGCTGAAAACTGTTCTCTTGCAACTCAGTTGCCCAGCAACAAAGAGTGTGATTGCGACGCTGCGCAGCAACCGTTTACATTTTGAGAGGCTTCAGCACTGCAACCATGTGATGCTGAGAAGCTGAACGATTCATTTTTTAGGGGGAAAGTTTTTTCTTTTTTTTTAACCAGCTGATTTAAGGGAAGAGGGAGGTGTGGGGCTGGCGTTATAGAGTAAACTGTTAATAAATAAATAAATATTCATATGATGGATGAAGTATAAACAAACAAGTTACGACTGTCTAGACCATAGACTGTATTTAGAGCAAACTGGATGCCAGAAGTTGAAAAGTGAAGCCAAAATGTGCCTTCTATCTTTGGAAACGCTAAAGGGTTCCACGGCAGAAGAGTACGTTCAAGAAAAACATGGATGCCAAGGTCTCATTCCATCCTCTTCTGTAGAAATAAAGCAAAAAATGCCTGCCATATTGTCGATTTTGAAACCAGAGGATTTGCATGACACTGTGGCATCTGTAGTGGATTAATCGTGCTGCTAGGGGTGGGTATCGAAATTCAATACTTAAGAGGCACCGACCGAAATGTCTCGGTACTAACGAGAACGGAAACCGTTTGGGTATTGGTATCGAATTCACGGTACCGAAAATTTTAAACGATACCCAACCCCAAAGTACTACTACAGTAGTTGTCTCTTCTGCACCTCCCTCTCTCTTTTTTGTCCCCTACTGCCACATGTAGAGAGAGCATCTTATACACATACATGCATCACTTTATTCTTTATCTCTCACATTTGGGTTAAAAATGATGAACAGGTACTTCAGATATAAAGACTTCTAATATCTTACGTCAACATTAAATAACTGTAGAAAGACGAGGAGTCTGCATTCGTAGTACACGTAGGTGCGTGTGTGTTTGGAAACAAAATGAATATGCAAATAACTACAGTTTACTGTTGAATTAACACATTAAAGGCTTTTAAAGGACCTCCTAATAGAATTGTATGGTCGAGATGAAACAAACTAACTTGCACAACTGTGTACAAAGTAAATGAAAGAAAGCTTAATTAGGCTATTGGTTATGTTGTTCATTATTTTTTGGTGTACACCATAAATGGAGATAAAAAAAATAAAAAAAATCTTTTGCTTTCAAAACAAGAAAAAGGGAAAAAAGAGGCAAATTACAGATAAATAAATACAAATTGTGGCACAGTTATGTGTGAAGACCACTGTGTGCATTCTGTGTGCCTTGCTTGAAATACGTCCAATTTTAATCCCTTCTCCTCCTTAATGGCGTGTCTCGGGCTCAGTCACTGGAGGTCAGCTGAGGTAAGCACTTTTTTCTCCCCACTCCTCTCCTTTTCAGAACAAAGGCGAGAGCCTCATATGCCGCTCCCAAATCACAGGGAATGGCTTAATGAGAACCGCGTGTCCTCAGAGTCCATTTCATTACAGAACGTCTCCAAACGGGACACCTGACACAGCAAGTCGTTAATGCCTCTGTCTCCACCGCACAGGGAGCAATAAAAAGAAACTGAAACACTCCTAACGCTAGAAATAAACGAGGGCGCGACTGCATGCGCCGGAAAAAAGCGAAAGGTCAGCGTGAAACAGCGGCGAGGCTGTCAGCTTTTGCCATTTCCTTACCCCCACTAATGTTGAAGGGTTATTTAACCCTGGAGCTACCTGAGACAGACTCGCGAGCAACGGCACAGGCCGGACGCTGAAAGCCTCCCATCTGGGACGAGAGCGGGGCAGTCTCGCTGATCTGTACCGCTCAGTCCTCAGCAGTTCAAACTTGATCTCGTCAGCGCGGCCTGTCGTGCCGGCCTGTCCCCTCTCTGCAGCCACACAGCCAAAGGGGGGAAGAGGCGAACGGTCAAGCCAAACCTGTCTCCTCTAATTCCCTCTGCTTCGTCTCAGCCAGTCAATCCCACTCGCTAGGGGAAGGGTGGCGCGGGAAGTGAAAGGGTCAAACTGCATGTGAGGCGTCACTCAAAACCCACCAAGCGCCGCGTCCAGAGAGGTGACATTGAGACGGGGTGAGGGGTGTGTTTCCAAGCGAGGAAGTGTACACGAGCGTAAGTGGCTTTTTAAGCTGGAATCAAAGTAGATGCAGAGATGCACATTTCCTGATGTTATTCCGCAGGACAGGCAGGGGATCAGTGCGGCACAGAGCTTGACATTTGTCTTAACAGAAGAGGATACGATTACTCAGACCAGGTTAGGATGGGTTCCGACAGTTTCTCAAAAGAAATTCAACATGCTTGGTCTGGAGTTCAGATTTCACATTTTAAATTTTTGTGTATTTATGTTTGTATTACCTGTTTAAGAAACTTAAACCTTTTAACAGAGCAGTAAGTAATGCATTAAAGGTCTTATTCGATCATTTCTTCATTCATTTTAAAATGTCTAGTTATGGTCTCTAGAATGAACAATGCCATATAATCTGTTTTTTGTGATCCATTATAATGGAGCTTTAGTTTGGTGGAGGAATGGGGCAATGCCAGTTAGAAATGTCTTTTCAATGTCATAGCTTACTTTACAACATGCGTAATGCCCTGCTAAGTGCAGTTCAGCCACTGACCTAGTCTTAGAGTCTCTGTAAAACGAATTATATCGGATCACTGGAGAACTTTTTCACAAAAAACAGCTAACAAGGCATTTATTAATTTTATAGACCACAACTAGACATTTTTAAATGAATAAAAAAATAACTGATGGAATAAGACCTTTAAATATGCAATGTTCTGAGAAAATGTGTAATTTGTTGTGTTTGGGCACTTTCCGTGACCAAGCTGAGTGTGAGCTGAATGAGTGAGCACCCTTTTCTTTTCTTTTTCTTTTTTGCCAGTAATTGGTGTAGTGCACTGCAGCTAAAAATGAATGAAAATCAACACTAAAATCTAAAGTCGACATTTATTTATCATCTACATTGTTGCTTATGTTGACAAATTGTTGCAGCCCTGCGTTTTATAACATATATATACTGTTATACTGTAGAATGCAGTACTGTGAAGATCAACAAAGCTGACTCATAGACTGATATAATCCAAGCATTTAAACTTTGTTTTTATGACTCTTATTTGTCGTTTTGTCTACATTCTTTTTCTCCTTTTTCTTCCCATTCACTCATTTTTCTTTTTTCCTCATCTTCATTGTTTTTTATAATATACACTGTATGTTATGTTCTATATATAAATTTTTAAAAATAATCACTTAAAAGAATATTTAGGCAAAACTATGAGGTTTAAATGCAGGTTTGAATTCTTGTGTGTGAAAGCAGACCAGCGATAATGAGCCCATGCTTCACACAAGTGCAGAATCAATATCCTTGGTGCACGGCCAAATATTGGGGCCAGTAGTGAAAGCGCCCTCCCTTAGCAGTTCTTCGCTCATCCTCTAGCAGAACACTGTCCGCCATTCATCTGGCTTGGGACCAAAACGCAAAGTCCTATTAAAGCTCGACTACGTCAGTAAGGAGCAAGAAGTCTCCGAGGTCTGAGACGCAGAGAGAGATGAATCCAGGTAGCGGCTTCAAAAAGGAGGGCAGAGGCAGGCTCTGCGCTGCTGCCTTCAGCTGTAGATCATAATGATGGCTGGAGGAGGCCCTTCCAGTGTTCTCGGTTTGTTTCTCTCGCTTTCTCTCGCTGTCTGGGTGATGAAAGCGAGGGGCAAAGGACATGCGGAACAGCTGGCGAGGCCGCGTTCGAGCGCCAGGCCGGTCCCTTCCTCTCGGCCCTTTTGAAGCATAATGAAAATGAAGAGAGAGATTGGGATCAGGGAGAGAGGGAGCTTCATCAATCAAAGCTCGGTGGAGGAAAAGAAGAAGAAGAGACCCAGTACACGGTGCCAAATCTACAGCGCTATTTCACCACCATCCCCGAGATGCACAAGAGTTCCAGAGGCTTGCATTTGTACGACACCCACTGTTCCTGGCATTTCAATGCCCGGGTGTTTAGCTTGAATTAATGCGATACGACAACAGGTTTGTTCGCCCCCCAATTACCCCCCCAGTTGGGTTGGATTTCAGATGACAGAGGCTGGCCTTTGCTCCCCAACCAGGAACGAGGCGGAGAAACATGAAACCATGCTGATTAGCGCACACTCGCGCTGATTGGATCCGAAGTGACAAATTTTGTTTGCTAGTCTGCTCTCACAAAAACGCCAGAGCTATGCCTGGGGTGCACGTGTTGTGTGTGTTTTTTGTGTGTGTTTTTTCAGTGCATTTGTGTGCACACACACTCACCTTGTCTTTCCTCTGCCTGGCCACCTCCTCGGCCGACTGCAGGGTCTTGTAGTAGGAGCTGCGCTCGGCTGTGAAGTGGACCTTAGAGAGGGAGTTCTCCACCAGAGCCACAGACAGATTCACTCCCTCGATGTGAAGCCAGCCTATGAAGTTCCCTGCTTTATCCATGCTCTCTACCTCCACCTCCACCTGGGAGAGAAAGAGAGAGAGAAAAAAAAAAAAGGGAAAGAGAGAGAGAGAGTTAATGTGCTGTATCTGGGATTAGTCCAGAGATTCCATTACAGCATGACAGAATAGAAGAAGAGGCCCTGGCCTAAAATAGACAGATCTGTGGAAGAGAGTGAGCTTTCTATTGATCACTCACTAGGCTCTGAACCTCAGGTGAAGAGGGAAAGCCTACCCTCGACACACAACCACACACACCCCTACACACACACACACACACACACACACACACACACACACACATACACCTATACACACACACCTGCACAGTGTGACTGTCAGCAAATCGCTCAATCGCTCATCTTTCTCGCACAATTAACCACTGGTTTGAGCTCCAAGCTAACTTTAGCCTGACATTCTCAATTAAACCACATGCTTTCACACACTCGCGCACACACACTCACACTAACCTTAGCCCGACATTCTCAATTAAAGCGCGCACTCAGGGAACACAGACTCCTAATATATCACTTTTGTCTCCGGGTGACGGGGGTGTTTATTGGCAAGCGATCAGAGACGAACGGGAAGGACAAAAGGTCTACAGTTACGCATAGAGGGAAAAAGAGAGGGAGCGAGAGAGAGAGAGAGAGAGAGAGAGAGAGAGAGAGAGAGAGAGAGAGACGTCTTCAAGAGCAATGATGTGTTGACTCCCAATTCTATTCTCAATACACTGCCTGGATTATTATTGGCTATGCTGTGCAATCAGCCCTCCTTAAAGAGGGATTTCTCTCTTTTTTATATAACAAATCTCAATTAAAAAATAAAATTAATAAATAATAAAAAAAAAAAATATATATATATATATATATATATATATATATATATATAAAGAAAAAAAATCATGCAGGAATCTAGTTAGCTGCTAATTGACTCCCCAGTGCATAAGTAGCTGGGCAGACTACTTGTCTGCTGCATATAACTGCACTAAAGTTTGTGAGTGAGGTATGTCACTCCTCTAGACCTCTGGAGAGAGCAGGGCATCAGCAATAAGAATAAATAATGTAGAAATAATAGATTAAACTGTTTTGAGCACATGGTTACTCTCTTTTTATTTTGCATTTTTTGTGAATTTGTAGTTTTCATGTTGAATGGACTTATAGAAATGCTTCAAAATGATTATTTGTAACACGATTTTTGCATTGACTTTAATTCAAAGTTATTTTCTCCTTTTTATTTACCATTTGAGATGCATTTTTTTTTTGCAAAATTGTGTGTGTATATATATATATATATATATATATATATATATATATATATATATATATATATATATATATATATCAATAAAAATGTATATAAAAATATAAAATGTAATGTTTTATTCTATAAACTACAGACAAACTTTCTCCCAAATTCCAAATAAAAATAGTTATTTAGAGCATTTATTTGCAGAAAATGAGAAATGGCTCAAATAACAAAAAAGATGCAGAGATTTCAGAGCATAAATGATGCAAAGAAAAATTCATATTTATAAAGTTTTAAGAGTTCAGAAATCAATACTTGGTGAAAATAATCCTGTTTTCATGCATCTTGGCATGTTCTCCTCCACCAGTCTTACACACTGCTTTTGAATAACTTTAAGCAGTTCAGCTTGGTTTGATGATCATGCATCTTCCTCTTGATTACATTTAAGAGGTTTTCAATTAGGTAAAATCAAAGAAATCATCATTTTCTCTTATTTTTGTTGCAGAGCTGTGTGTATCTATATATAGTTTACTGATGCTATAATATAGACCCCACCCTATCCAGTCTACAACAGGAAAGCAACACGGAAAGGGCAAACACAAATGTTTTGGTAAAAGCTGCTCAACGAGCTGCTCAGTTGGTTCTGTCACATTTATCATTAATGATAAATAAGTAAACATTAATTAATCTTAATAGAAGATAAATGTTCAATTAAACATGATCTAGATTCAAGGTCATATTGTCCAGCTCTTCTGAGTTGAGTAAACTCAGCTACAACGTACACTTTCTGGGGCTTGTATCAGGCTCTTTAGGAGCTTGTACAGACTGAACTCTCTGCTGGAGAGCACTATATAACTAATCAAACAGATTTAAATTACACTCTAATCAAGGCCAAATTAACAATTTCCTGTCAACAGATGTGAAGCTACACATCTGAAACTCAAAGTGGAGTGATGCAAAGACTAAAGCATGAGAGTGAGAAATTCAGACTACACAGACTAGACTGCTGCTGTAATCTTATGCTTCATTTTAGGCAAAATATGCTAATGTTTAATATATTAAATACAGCTATTAAGCAGGCTACACTGAGGAACTCTTGAGTGTTCCGGTAAGACGGGGTACTATCAGCTAGTGGTTTGGCCCACAAAGCTTGTTTTAACACAGTAAAAAAACAGGCTACAGTCCGATATACTGACCTCTGATTGACGAAAGAGCTAGCGCTGCGGTTAGCGGCTAATGCTAATACTGCTCCAGCCTCTGTGCTGGAGAAACATCACTGAAACGCTGTACTTGTGGAGTGCCTATACTGCTCTTTACAACCTAAAGGGTTAAGTTCATACATACGGTACACTGGATTATAAGGCGCACCAACTTTTTTGGGGGAAAATTAAAGGATTTAAGTGCACCTTCTACTGCAAAAAAATATGGTACACATACCATTTGATCTTTCATTCGCCATTTTCTCACAAATTTGTCTGTGTGAGTGTTTTTGTTGCCGCTCATGCGGTCATGCTGTTTACAGCTGGTTGCATGGACGATAATCCAGCAAGTTACCCATGGAGCCATCCTCTACTTTCCTCCACTTAATTTTCACATTATTTATACAGAGATCAAACACAGATAAGCCACAGCATTAAAACCAGCTGCGTACATGCATTACACTGGTCAGATATAACATTATAATATTTCTGCTTTTCTTGCAGCTTTTTTAATATATCCCCAACAACATTAATCCTATATTTTTGTATTATTCATTTGATTAACTGAAATAACCAGAGCCTTGTTGTATTAAACAGTGGGATTCATTCTTTACGGATCATTAAAGATACTTTACTTTAAAAGTACTTTAAAAGTAGTCATGCAACAATGAAAAAAGAAATCCTGTATACAAGGAAAAAAATGCATTAAGATGCATCAATGATTATTTATTGAATCACATCGCAGACCTCTGAATCTTAATCTAATCAAATTGTAAGGTGCCTAGAGATTCCCAGCCTTAATAATTATCAAAACATACTGGGCTCAACAGTCAATATTAAACAAAATATGATTAAACAGATATGACATTAATCCACACAGCTAGGCCCAAACTAGATTGAGAGGTTGATTGGTTGGTACTGGTGTTCAAACAGTTCACCATCATTAACCATCAAAATTACCAGATCATCTATTCCTCTATTACCTCTAATACCCATTGTCACCTTTTTAAGACTAATATATCCCTAACAAATATTAATTAAAGTAAAATAGCCTCACAGAAGCAGTAAATGAGCATGTGAGGAATTTGCATCATTCTGTGAGCTGGAGGAAAAGCTCTGCCTAAACAGCTAATCAAACAAAGCTTGCTGACAAAGTCCTGTTATTGAAGATTAGAGGCACAAAAGGCAGCACAAACTGCTTACGCTCTCCCAATTAGATGTTCATCACTTTTTTGCGCACTCCACACATTTACGTAAGACAAAACCAGTTTTGTCAGGCCGTTTTAGGGCCGACGTGGGAACGGGCAGGTGCTGCGGAAAGATACTCCAGGAGTCAA
Organism: Astyanax mexicanus; assembly: GCF_023375975.1. Lineage (NCBI taxonomy): Eukaryota > Metazoa > Chordata > Actinopteri > Characiformes > Acestrorhamphidae > Astyanax > Astyanax mexicanus. Next base: position 34,490,878 of record NC_064409.1, on the reverse strand, counting down.
GCGATTAAGACTGGGGCTGCTCAGCCCCTCGGTCCCCTGGGAAATCTGCTGGGAATTACTTGGGAGGCTGAGCCAGTGAACACGGAGAAAGTAAAAAGCTTTTTAATGAGGGCATAATCGCCACTTTGATTAAACGCGAGCATGACAACCAACTTCACATTATTGGGACAAACAAACACGTTTCCCTCTTCACCACTGGCTAATGGAAGGCTGATGTGCTCCACTCAAAAGCGACGGCCCTCCTGTTGAGACCGCCCCAAGAAATGGGCTGCGGTCTGGGTTAGCAATAGCATAAAGGCTAAATAGGTTAGCTAGCTTGTTGCACAATTTATTTCATACAAGGAAAATTTCTATCCAAGGTATAAAATAGCTTAGCAAATTGCTGATAAGCAAAATTAAACAAACAAACAACAAAAAATCTTCAGAATTTTATTACAAGCATGATAAATTATTAAATCTTCATTGAAAAAAAAGTATAAAATATATATGTCTTAGTATGTTTCAATTAGCTAATCTAAAAAAAAAAAAAAAAAAAAAAAAAAAAAAAAAACTTCTCAAAATCACTAAACGATTAATATAATACCTACCAATGCCATTTTACCATATGCAATTATAATCTAGAACATTTTGTAATTAAAAGAATGCAAACAATTTATATTGCCGAACCTCACGTCATAATTAAGACTATTAAGAATTAACAATATCAATAGCAATTCTCAGAAAGTCTCTCATAAAATGTCAAAATCACATAGTCACAATGACATTGAACATCCTGTACCTACAGGAAGATATTACGACATTTACGTTATTTGACCTTATCCAGAGTGGCTGACAATGTTATTCCTATTGCACATGTGGGCCAATTAAACCCCAATCTCCTACACGATGTGGTAGATCACTGGTAAGTAGTGGTGTTCTCCACTGCACCACTCCAACCACAGAGACTCAATGCCTTAAAAATAATATGGTTTACGCAGAAGCTATGTTGCACCATTGGCAGACGGCTGCACAAAGCAGGTCTAAAAGGTACCGCACTGTCAAAACTTTGACTTCTGCCACAAATGATTAGTTCAGTGCCAGGATCAACGTTTTGATGCCATTCGTCATTCGATCCATGCACCAAACATACATGTACAATCCTACCACAAACTCTGCGAGAACTGAGTAAGAATGCATGGATGGATCCATGCAGAGATATCCACCATATCTTGTGTAAGCAAACCCATGCTGAGAGACACTACATCTGTATGTGTAGCTCAATATATATTGCCTGTAGCAGTACAAATTAAATATTTAATCATTTATTGGACTCATCCAAGGTAATTACTTTCCACATTGCTGATAAGCAAAATAAAACTAAAAAAATCTTCAGCATTTCATTACAAGCATGTTTTTTTATTATGAAAACTTGATTACTAAAAAAGTTATAAATATGAAATATATATGTCGTAGCATGTTTTAAGTAACTAATCTTATAAAATACCTTCTCAAAATCACCAGATGACAAATGAAATACCTACCAATGCCATTTTAAAATATTCAATTACAAAATAGATCAACGTTTTAATGCCATACATCATTCGATCCATGCACCACACATCCATGTAGTCAACACATCAACCCCATCAGAAAAAAAAATAATAATAATAAATCAGCAGGAACTAAGTGAGAATGCATGGATGGATCCAAGCAGAGACATCCACCATGTCTTGTGTTAGGAAACCCATGCTGAGAGACACAACATAGACTGTAGCTGTTTGAGAACAAATTCAACATTTAATCATTTATTGTCCCTGGCTGGTATCTTCCCTTCGAAGAGCAATACAACCCAGCACTTCCTTTCAGGTACTATTTTTAATTATTTTTGACAATGAATGTATTTATTAGCAGATGAATAGCAATTTCAAACAGCTTTTAAATTGCATAAAACACCACTTACATGTAACCATTTATTTCTATATTCATGTTGATTAACAAAACACATCCTACTACTGTGTTTGCTTTGATAAATGAGCCAGTCAATTTTTTTTTCCCACCCGTGATTACTTCTCTGTGGGGTGCTAAAAGTGTACCTGTTTTCTGATGCCTCTGACACTCTGAGGTAAGGTCCATTTCCCTAAAGCCTGCGTCTGAATACAGAATAATGCACCAATCATGTAGCATCATGTTTTCGTGTTCAGTAGCTGTAGTTATGTAGCTATAGTCTCACTGTTCCAGAGAGCAACGCGTGTGCACTCACCTCCCTCTAAGTCCCCAATTATTTGAAAAGGCTATTAAGGATGAAGACACATCCATGCTGGAGTGTCAGTATGGAGCAAGGGAGTGAGGGATGATTTGGCACAGCGTGACTGAAGCGGCTCCAAAGGTGTGTTCTAATAATTCACTTTCTCTTGCCCGGTGCACTCTGCACGCTACTTGCTAAACCCCGGGCGCCCGGGCATTCTCGCTTTGAGTGTGACTAAATGAAACACAAAGTGAGAAAACGAGACACGGTTATGGTGCGTATTAGAGCGATGGTGAAATATGGCAATCTGGGCAAAGAACTGGAAGGCTTATCTTAATACAAGGTCACATTCAGCGCGGCACATTGGAATTCTGAGAAACCCTCAAATATCTTGCATAATCCATTGTATTCATTCCGCAATTACATGAATTCAATCTGGGCTCAATAAGGACTAAGATCGTATTGTGCTTCCCTACGACCCCATATGGAGATTGAATTACGAAGCTGGAAAGGAACGTGACTAAGGGTCCCAGGCACACATTTCACACAGATCACACAACCGATCACACAAAGGCACAAAAGAAAATTTACACAGATGACCCACACTTGTGTTGTTTTTCTCAGCAGGTGGTCGCAGCTTACTGCATATACAATACACCCTCAATTACACTCATAAAGGACTTTCCCTAACCATTCCAACAGCAATTCAATCAGCAAGACTGACAAATGGCACAACAATGCCTGTTCTGTGATGCCCCCCTTGCCTCTGCATTTATCTGCAATATACTTGGATGGCAAAGCCCCTCCTGTGCCCATTTAGCAAGCAGGCAAACGACTGCAGCATTAAAAGCACTGGCAGAAAGGTCATTCACACCCACAGAGAGAGAGACTGAGAGAGGCAGAGAGAGTATCTGAGAATTAAATACAGAAAAAGGGTAAAGAGGGGAAGCCCATATGCCTCTAACTTTATGTCCCCAACCTCCTATTCTAAAAGAACTTCATTTGCTGTGCAGAGCGGAAATAAAACGGAAAGGAAAACTGCTCACCGCTTCACGTCACCCGTTTCAAAACAACAGGGCAGACCTGCGTCGAGAGTAATGAGAACAAATAGTCCCACTGAGCTACATCAATTATACACCACCACACAGGAGCATCTCACACACACACACACACACACCATACACACACACACACGCATGCACGCACGCACGCTGGTCATTCTAGCATCACATTAGACCCTTCCCCACTTACACACACACACTCCTTGTTATCTGCCAGGCAGCATGCTGAAGCAGCAGCTCAGCATTCAGCAGTCCATCATTCGTCTTAAAGCGGTTAGGGAGCTGCACTGCTGCAGATTAATGGGCAAAAATGTTTACGTGAGTGTGTGCTTGTGCGTGTGTGAGAGAGAGGAACAAAAAGAGAAAAAAAAACAGAAGAAAGTACTGAAAGAAAACTGAAAAAATATAGAGCTAAAGCTGAACAAGAAAAAAAGAGTGAAGAAATAAAGAACAAAAAACAAGGGAAACAAAGCTAGCTACATTTAGCTAATATGAGAGAGAGAGAGAGAGAGAGAGAGAGAGAGAGGATGGAAAATGAACAAGAAAGAGAGAAAAAGTAAGAACATGGGAAATAAACAAAAAGAGAGCGAGAGAATGGAGAATGAACAAGGAACAGAAAGAGTAAGAGCATGGAGAATGAACAAGAAAGAGAGAGAGTGAGAGAATAGAAAATGAACGAGAGAGTAAGAGCATGGAGAATGAACAAGAAAGAAAGATAGTGAAAGAATAGAGAATTAACAAGAAAGAAAGTGAGAGCAGAAAATAAAGGAGAGAAAGAGAGTATGGAAAATAAACAAGAAAGAGAGAAAATGGAAAATGAACAAGAAAGAAAAATTAACAAGAAAGAGAGAGAATGGAAAATGAACAAGGAAAGAAAGCAAGAAAGAAAGCAAGAAAGAAAGAAAGCAAGAAAGAAAGAAAGGGGGGCAAAACAATCAAAAACTAGTAAGAAAACAATAAAAAAGAGAAAAAACTAGAGAAAGAAAGAGAAATAGAAAAAGAGAAAGATAGGTGTGAAGTTGGTTTATTGATTTTAAAGTGTTTAGTATGTATTTTGATCAGTGTTGTGTTTGTGTTGCTGTTTCAGGTCTATTGTTGTACTGCACTGGTGTAGCTGCTGTTACTGGAACTCCAGCAGTCAGACCTACCAGAGTCCCGCTCTGCAGCTCCATTCACCCATCCTGCACAGAGCTCCCCGTCCCGCTCAACACAGGAACTCGATGGTCTGATAGGGCCCAAACCATGCACAGATGGCTTCAACTGGGAGCCTCTTAAGAGCCAAGATAGCACCCTGAAGCTTTAGAACCAATATGGCTCCCGGTGGAGCACAAATGGCCTCTGGAGAGAGTGAGAAACATGGCACTGAGCAAAGCGGGGCATAAATACCCCAAATATCTACCCAAAGAGTCATACACAAATCACCCGCCGACAATCACACACAGACACAGTCCAGAGGAGCCATAGAGGAGAAGAGTGGCTCTCCATCCTGCTCTCAGAATAGCCTACATCTCGCATCTCGCCGCTCCAGCTCCAGCTCGCCCACCGCAACTCAGGAAGGGAACATTACAGTCTTTTAAAGCGGGGGGGGCAACTGCAGTCCTGGAGGGCTGGTTTCACGCTGAGTTCTATGCTTTTTTCTGCACAAGTACACCTGATTCAAGCCACAGAGTTGCCTGGTTTAATCAGTACGAATGCTGGACAATGATTCTTGGGGTAAAAATAAATAAAAAATGAAATAATAAGCAATCAATCAGCCAAGAAATGCCGGACATCCATCAGATCATACCAAAGTCTTTTTATAGTCAAGACATTTCACTCCACGGCCATCTTTGAAACACCAATGGGCAGTTATATTCACTCATATAATACCAATAATAGCCAAAAAGTTTTCTTGAGAAAACACTAAAATACTTTAAAATGAAGGTTTATTTACAATTTCTATAACATATTTCACATCACTGAACAAATCTAATAAAAGCTTCATGAACAGTTTGTAGTGTTCGGCTACAAAACGAACAAAAATGGGATCTGCACTTGCGCAGATCTCTTTACTGAGCATGCTTAATGTTTTCCACTCTCACAGTAGAGTAAGCAGTGTGAAGAATGCTTTTTATCCTTAAACCGATGCCAGATTGAGCTTTACAAGAACTTCCAGCCATATTTCAATCAGTGGTTGGCATCCTGAATAAATGATTCTAGCCCTATTTGGATGGGATTAGTTTCTCAGGGGGTCCGGGGGTAATCTTCTCTTTTATAGGGGGTCCCCTGTGTTTTTATTCTCACCTGGAACGACCATGTATGTGTTTTTTTTTTTTTCCTCGGACTTCCTCTGAGAAAATTACAGGCTGAATTTAGTCCAGTCCGAACGAACATCTCTGAGTTTCGTCATCTTGGGTTTAATATAATAGCTATTTGTCCACTGCTACACACCGTAATTACACTTTGGGCACACGTTTCCACGGAGATCTACGTAAACACAGCTCACAGACGCGATTCCATGCAGACTCCCACACTTTATGGTTGTGAACTGTATTTTCAAATTGTTGGTGAAATTTGGCTTCGTCCCAAACCGAAATAAGAGTCAGTGTCTCTTCTCTGCACCAGTGTCTTTTAGAGTGCTTAGACTCTGTGTGCAAAATCTGATATCACATGATAACACGATCTCACGTGACCGAGAAAGCCAAAAACTCACTGGTCCTCCTGTTTTTTTTTATTATTATTTTTTTTATTGCAGTCCGGATGCAAGAGTTTTATCACTGAGTAGAAGTGTGAAATATTTCTTTTAAAGACGTCCCCCGGAGAAAGTAATCTCATACGGACAGGGCTTTACACACATGGCACCAATCTCCCATCTTGGATTTTTACTCATATATTTGTGTCCATCCTCACCAAAAAAATTATTTATGTTAGTTATGTTAGAGTACTTGTTAAGTTTTAAAGTACAAAAACACTTCATGTATCAAACATGACTTGGCTGATAGGCTGCCAATGAGAGGCTGGGATAAGTGAGGAACTCTTCATTTGATTTATCGCCAACCTATTCCTTTAAAGAACACTGAAAGCTGTTTAACTAAAAACAGGTTCAGGTTTAGACAAGGCTCCTAAGTGGTGTAGCTGTCTAATGTTTCGCCCTATTTTCAGGAGAATCTGAGTTCAAATTCTAATTATTCCAGGAGAGCAAGAGAGCAGAGTTAATTGGAGCATTTAATTGGATATGGAGCAGAGTGTATAAAATCTAACAACTCTGTTTTTCTCTGCATGTTTTAAGATGTGGTGCACTGTAAGTTTCAGATTATACAACACAACACTTTCTGAGGTTAGATCACGGAAACATTGTAAAAACGATGAGATATTTGTATCACATTACCCTATTACTCATAGGCAGAGGGGTACTCATTATTGGGAAGCAGCTTTCAGTAATGAACCTGCTCTTACTTCAGTATCATTATGATCACAAGAGTCAAACTGTAGGCATAACTTTGATGAATCCTCTATGCCCTGCATCTGTGTCTTAGATATTTTCTAGTTTAACGTCATGAGATGATTCTCTCATTACACTCGCTCATGCATGTGACTGTGTGTCTATTTTGCAGTGTGCAGTACAGAGATCGGCCACCAGGGCTGTCACTATAGAATTGTCTGGAAAGGTCTGGCCTAAGGGAGATGTTTAGGGCTCCTTCCCTTTAACGACCTGGAAAAACATTATGCTTAGGCCAAACCTTCCACTTCTCTTTCGTACACTGTCTACTGTTTAAATTTAATTTTTAACTTTTCATGTATCTTTGGGATAAGTGGGAGGTGACAGCTATTTTGTTTTGTCTATTTTGCAAGCAGGGAGTTAGACTAGTTTTTTTGAGTAATTTAGTAATTTGAATTACTAAAAGAATACTAAAATATTTAGTAATTTAGTTCCATTGTTTAGGGCAATTTGAACCCAATGATTCCTGGCGTTTAGGGCAATTCAAACCCAACAAAATTCTGGTGTTTAGGGCGATTTGAACCCAATGAATCCTGATGTTTCCATTTAACGACTTGGAATAAACATCATGCTTAGGCCAACCCAGCACTTCTATTTCTTTAACTTTTTGTCAAAGGTTCTATGTATCTTTGGGGTGAGTAGGGGGTGACTGTCATTTTGTTTCCAATAAGAATCTTATTTTTCTTCCGTTTTACAACCAGGTAGTTAGGGTGTTTTTTGTGTAATTTAGTTTCTCTGTTGTCCAGTTTGGTAGGTTGTGTTTGTCCTTTTGTTTTGTTTGTAGTTTTGGCATATGCTCAACCCTGACATGACATTTCTCTATTTCTTGTCAATAAAACAAATGATTCAAACATCTACACAGTGTCCTATGTCCAGTGTCCAATGGTCACCTTCACTTTCAGGTTTACTGCCTGACCCTAAACCAGGTCATAACATAAGACTAATCTCTGCACCTGACAGACTGTATATATAACGGTGAGCTAGGTTTAGGGCTAAAATTTATGTTAAAGATGGACTATTGCAGAACACCATTAGGAACCTCCACAGCTCTGATGCTGAGGAATCTGGCTTGCTGTGTTAGCAAACATGGTGGCCCAATGCCTTACTGAGAATCACTGCACTTCTGTTTGGTAGCTCAATAATAAATATTGCCCATATGAGTTTAAATGTTTAAACATTTATTGTTCCTGTAAGCTTATATATCTTTCTTCCAAATAGCATTGCACTGAGACACTCTCTTCTGGGTACAACTACTTTTCTACTTTTCGTCGAGTGTACATGGAGATATACACACTAAACAACTGCAGTTCCTATCCTTCCTGCTCTAATCAGCTGGCAAACTCTGTAGCGCACACATTCTAAATCAGCTTTTTTGGCAGAGCCCAATTACCAGCAGCCTCTCGCTCATGTGTAGTCTCCCCGTCTTGCTATAAGCCCATCATGGCCATAAAGGGTGGTGGAGGAACGGAGCCAAGCAGAGTGAGCACGTTTTGATTCTCTTATGTCACATGAGGATTCATCTTGCGCCTCTAATTTGCAGATGTAAGCACCACTTCCAGCCGAATACCAAGCAGGCAGGTTGCGGTGGGGGCGGGGCGGCGATGTCCTCATTCGTTTTCATTAAACGGCAGCCCCTCTATGAGTAATGTAACCTGCCACAGCGCTTGAACCATAATGTATAATATTATAATATTAAAGGTGGAGCTGGAAGGGAGGGTGGGAGAGGGGGAAATATATGACTGCAAGGCATTTCATCAACAAAAGGTACTGAGGGTTGCATCATACTTGCAGAGCTATTGATGAGAGCCTCTGCATGTGTGTGAGAGTGTGTGTGTGTGTGTCTCTTCGTCAAGGAGAACAGGAGAAACGCACATGGTTTAAAAGCCAACTCGGTGTGCAGAAAAGCTGGCGTTGATGGACAGGTAAAGGAGGGAGATCTGACGCACCACTCAGAAGATGAAGCTTGGAGAGTGTGTATGTGTGTGTGTGTCGTCAGTGTGAAGGAGAGGACAAAAGAGGAGAAGAAGGAAGGTTTAAAAAAGAAAAAAAAAATTAAACAGAGTTTAAAGCAGCGATTAAAGCTCAGCGCAGGTCTAGCCAAGAGGACCTGCATGGCCTAGCCTAATCGCAAGCCTTTCCACTGATTAAATGGCATTATCAAGCACAGGAGTCAGCCAAAAGAGCATGTCGCCATCGTTCACATGGGGCTCAGCCTGCTGCTGGATATACAGAGCTCCACAGCATGACTGTGCCATTCTCCCTCTCTCTTTCTTTCAAACATACACACACACAAACTTCTGCTGAATCAGGGTTACAGCACTCCACTCAAACCCATGTTATCAATACTCACTCAATCACTGTTCATATTATTATCTACAAGTAAAACATCTAAGTCATGTGGTGTCAATTATTAACAGCTACAGTCAGTCTGCTATGTTATTGCTTGAGAGTGATGTGACCTGTGCAGGTGTGATTGATCGTGTATAAACCAACAGGGTGCAGAACTCTTATCCAACCATAAATCTCAATTTCACTCTTTTTGGATGGAGAGATTTATCTAAATAGGGTTTTTTGAACAATGAGAAGCCAGAATGAACACAAGCTGAAATGAAATGGGAGTAACAAGGCTATTTTTAAAATGCAAGTAGAAGAAAGTACAGATAATTGAGTGAAAAGACTAGAAGAAAAAGTTGTCTAAAAATAAATACTCCTGTAAATTATAAATGACTAAACTTTCTACTTAAGTAAGGCAACAAAGTATTTGTATTTAGTTACATGACACCACTATAATAATAATATAGTAGAGTAATATTTTAAAAACTAAAATTACGACAGTGGAGATGGAATATATTTTGACATTACAACAACAGAGCTACACATCATAATGCAACCAGGAAACAGAGGGGCTAGACCAATTATGTCTTCATTTTTAAGAGATATCATGCTATTAATGATAACTACATCACTGCCACTGGTGTGACTGGAGCAGCTAAGGTGCTAACTTGAGTGAGTTGCATGCTACCCAAGATCACTTAGAGGCAGAGAAGGCTTGCTATTGGCCATGTACACAGGCAAGAATGTTAGAATTTACCAAAGCAGAACACAGTGCAAATCAAAATGATCTGCTTTACAAAGAATTCATTAAAATAAATGTGATTTTGCTAGTTTTGCTAAGTTATGACAGCACAACTGATGATGATCTTTAATTTAGACTGGACTAATATGTCCAAACATTTAAATAAACTATTAATAAGTCAGATTCAGCCTTATTCATATAAACATTACAATTAAACATGCAGTTTAGGCTGGAGCAGTATTAGCATTGGCCAATAACCGGAGCGCTAGCTCTTTCGCCGTTCAGAGGTGAGTGTATCGGACTGTAACCTGAGTGTTTGCTATGTTAAAACAAGCTACAGTTCATCGAAACACTCTGGGTTACTCAGAGTGAAGCTCTGTTGGGCAGCATTCATTAACGCTAAGTGCTGCTAACAGCGGTTAGCGCTCCTGCTAACCATAGCTAGTGCTGCTGCTAATCACGCTGTAGAAAAAATTGAAAAAAATTGAAACATTGAAAATAAGCTTACAGTAAACAAATAACACCAAATAAACAAGTTTTCAGGAGAGAAATCTGATTAGGTTAACATACAGCACTTGTTTTACTTTAAAAGATATTTATATATACAGTACAGGTCAAAAGTTTGGACACACTTTCTCAATTAATGCGTTGTCTTTATTTTCATTTTATTTATATTGTAGATTCTCAATAAAGGCATCAAAACTATGAACGAACATGTGGAGTTATGTACTTAACAAAAAAAAGGTGAAATAACTAAAAACATGTTTTATACTCTTTTGTTTTATAGTTTCTTAAAAATAGCCACCCTTTGCTCTGATTACTGCTTTGCACACTCTTGGCATCATTCTCTCAATGAGCTTCAAGAGGTGGTCAATTGAATTCAGTTTTCAGGTGTGTCTTATCAGGGTTAATTAGTGGTGGAATTTCACAATTTTTTGTCAAGTACATAACTCCACTTGTTCATTCATAGTTTTGATGCCTTCAGTGAGAATCTACAATGTTTATGCCTTATAATGCCTTATAAAACGGTGCGCCTTATATTCCGTAAAATACAGTAAGTAAGAAAGCAGCACACGTACTACTGCACTACTTAAAACAGATTTTGTGTGTGTATGGCAGCACCACATGCCCAGTGACAACTCCCCTTTTCGTGGGTAAATTGCTTCATTTCTGGCAGAGTTCTAGCCATGCGTTGTGTTCACACTGTTATTAGGTTTGCTGACAGCACAGCTGTGAGGGTCGACAGCGTGAACAGAGCCACACATCTTAATGTGCGTGTGTGCGCTTGATTTTAATTTTAATCACTGCTCATAGAGGGGAAACGGGGGAGAAAAAAAAATACGAGTAAACAAACAGAGGCAGAGGACTGGTATGACAGAAGAGACCTCAGCAGTTCAGAGCTTAGACTTCACAGGATCACACATGGCATCTCTCAGGTTCAGCCAAAAAGAAAAACAAACAAAACTTCACGATTTTCCAACTGTTCTGTTTTTCGACTTTTTGTAAACAGAACCGTGAAACTGCAGATGCAGTAACTAACAAATAGAATACAAGTGGGCTGCAACCACCGTGCAAAGACAATTCGTTTTATTTACACAGTAAAGCTCTGCAAACTAGGTCCACTCAAGCACAAGGTCACCACGATCAATGTCAAGTGACTGGTAAAGTCCCCAAAGCACTGGACGGTGAGGTTCTGGGACTAGGTTCCTTAGAGTGATAGCTTCCCATCCACCATCTTTGGGAAAATATAATGAAGTTGTATTAGTGATCCAGAACTAAATCACCCCACATCAGTAACGGAGCTTACTAATGCTCAAGCCTGAAGGCAAGAAAATTACATGCATTATGTACATGCACTGTCATGTGTAACTGTGCTTAGAGATGCACAACAAACTAACTGGCCACTTCAATAAATAACTTGTGTCAGAATAAAAGAAAATCTATTTAAGATAACCTAACAATTTGAGGCAGGGTACATTTTATGTAACACGGACATGCAGGTTAAACAATGTTAATTAATAGGGTATAAATGTAATCACAATTATCACAAGCTCCCAATTCAACTGCTAATAACAGCCCAGACCCTGTAAAGGGCTGTAGAACCCTATTAAAATCTGGTGCAAAAATCCACTCCATGTGCATAATGTGGAGAAAATATATTCCCATATGCTAATTTAACCTATATACTAATTATTATTCTTTTTTTTTTTTGGTCAGATTTAGACTCTCAAAAAGAATGTGTAAAACTAATTCTGCCTTGTTTTGGAAACAAAGAAAAGAGTTACTTCCACTAACCAGATATCACTCTTCAGAGTCCAATGCTTAGCCCAAAACAGTATCAGCAGAGCCAGCACAGAGTTGCTCTAAGCCACACAACGAGATTCACCTTGGAAGTCCATGGTAAAGCTATAGAGTAATATGATGTCAAATTAATTAAAGGATATTGAGCAATCTATCTATCGAGATTTTTAATTAACAATGGACACTCATTTTTGCTTAGTTCAGGGTTTATATTCTACTCTATGTTGCTTCTATGTTCATGCTTGGCCGGGGCAAAGCCATGTGTGTACAAATGGGGAAGTGAACAAAGTTTTAACAGAATTTAAACAATCAAAAAATGATAATAAAAAGATTATGTTGATTAGAAGTTGTAAATGCCAGGTCATAGAGTTTGACCGTGTTTTTTTAAATAAGGTTGACAAGAAGGAGAAACAAGTAATTTTATCTTGAGAGATAATGCAGAACATTACACAAGTCTGCATGATGACATAATACCAGGTAATGTCCGAGTGCCCTCAATTAATATAGGCAATTGATCGATTGTGCTTACAAGCAACAAGCGATTGCTATAAACCCCCAAAAACTGTTGGTTTATCTTATATTAGAGTATAAACTATTAATACCAAGTTAACTTTGGATAAAGGACACTGTCTGATTGACATGATTTGGAATGAGGGGGAAACTATCAATTTAGCGAGATCATACCTTTAACCAGCGCGAGCCACAAACCACCATCCATCAACGCAACCTCTCCTGCTCCTCATTACCTGATCGACATGTTGGCTGCGAAAATCAATGCTGTGCTCTTGCACACGCAGATGCAGAGCAGAGAAAAATGACTGGGAGGGCAGCAGTGGCACTTAACCTCGGGTAACCATGGTTACTGTGTCAAAACGCTGCGTCCCGCGGCGCCATCTGCGAGGTAAATAACTAGCGTGTGCAGGAGGCAGCGGGAACCGGGCGCCGCTACGACAGATGGGCTTCATGTCGCAGCCCAGAGTCTGCGAGTGCAAGATCCTCTGCTAACTAACACAGAGTCTGATAGCACCCAATTATACATTTACATTCAGACTCAGGAAAAGATCTCACTGACCTTTAGAACCTTCAGAACTCACAGAACAACTACCGAGCAGACATGAACTAAGATGACCAGTCTATTAGGTGATGTAGAATTAGCACGACAAGTTTAACTAGATTAAAAATTAGATTTAAATGTTTACGCCACATCTCATACGTCCCAACACACACCCATACACACGTCAGAAGTAAAGACCTCTTCAACTGCTATTTCTTGTCTGCTAAAATCAAAGCCATGCAAGATCCATATTACAGGAAAAAAAGAATGCATCAATTCTCCGATGTCTGTTAGGGATGTAAATACACAGTTAATGAGGCCTTTAATTAAACAACGTGTGTTGTGAGGAGAAATAGGGACAGAAAGATCTGAAATCGAGAGCATCCCTAAGGTTAAATAAGGTAGTGTTTTCCGTGCAGCGTAAATCAAAGGCTCATTTCGAGGACGGTGTCAATCGATTGAGAGGAAACTCTTTTCTCTGTGTGTGCTCTCTTAGCAGAGTACCTCAGCTAAAGGGAAGCACTGACCAGAGCAGCCATTATCTTACAGCACACGACTATAAAACCCATTTTCTTACTAAATCTTTAGTCAAACTTTTTTGCTTTGAATTATAGAAAAAGTGTCTTGATGTGTGATGTCTTATTCACTGGAATTCATTCATTATTTATCAGCATATTTATCTTCTCTTTTAAATGTTAAGCATGGAAATTACAGTCTTCACTCTTGCTGTTCCCAAACTACAGACTAAATTAGGAACAGCCTCAAAATGAACCTAAGATTCTAAACTTGAAACTTAAAAATCTAGTTGACAGAAAAGGCACACTGAGGAGCACTATCAGCTTCTTATGCACATAGAAAAAAACTCATATTAGCTTAATTTTCTTTAAGATGGTCACTTAAATCTCCACTAGGTAGGACTGAGATTTTGTGCTCGTGGGCTCCCCCTATAGTTGCAGAGTGTAATAAATGTTTCAAGCGGATTAGTTTCTCTTTCTCGTTTTCTGGCTTTCACAGACATACTCGGTCTCTTTCTAGCTTCTGCCAGAATGTCTGTATGTTAGTTTGTAAAGAATGAACCAGTAGTCCTTGTAGAACTGTTAGAACTAAAGGGCAGAAAGCAGGTCGCAGTTCTCGCGAGAGTTGGTCGCAGCCGCCTCGGAAAACTTGCGGAGTCTGGTTTGAGCTCAGAGGAGCTCCGGCACAGACACGAGAGCACCGCTATTCCTCCTATTACACCTCAACGCAGCGCTGTAGTGAGTTTCAAGCTGTAATTTTACTTCTTTAAAAAGATCAAAAATCAAGGAAATCCTACCTAGTGCTGCTTTAATTCAAAGATTGTCACTCTCAGACAATAATCTTTTTTTTTTTTTTTTTGTGGGCGCTGAGTGGTCTAACAGGTTAAGAGCCTGATCAGGAGAGCGCTGATTCTAAAATTTCGGTCATGCCACTTGCCATCAGTTGCCGGAGCCCTGAGAAAGCACAAAAGTCTTTCTCTCTAATAAGTAAGAGACCTAAAAGTCTTGTGGTTTCTAATAGAATAAGCTTCCATTCAAGATTTATGGAGAAAATGTCAATAAAATGGATAGATGGTTTATTGGAGTCTGAAGGTGTCAAGTGGGTGAGTAAGCTTACTTAGGTTGCACAGTCAATAAAATCAATATATTACTGATAATATAAAAAACAGAATGATATTACTGATGTCTAAGGATTTCACCCAAACTAGTGCACCTTTTAAAGCCGTAGTGAAGGACAGTGCTAATACTGACTTCTGTAACAATGGCAAACATAGACTTTTACTCAAACTCTGCAGGCAGATTTGGTTATGGTTATGTAACATTCAAAAATTCTAAGTTTTAACTCAAATTTTTGCATGCAATAATATGTCCATTTTCTTCAACGCTAATAAAGATCTTTATTAAGTACTCACGCTTTCTTGTTTACTTATATTTAACATTATTTTTTGATACTTGAGAGTAGAAATGTGCACATTTGACCAGGGAGTACTGTATATTTTGTCACCAAACATCCACATGCATGCAATAGCAAGTTATGTTTCTTTTGCTGTCAGGGAGCTTGTGTAACCTCACACTCTTCTTTTAGCCATTTGAAGCACAGGTCTAAGTGGCTACTGCTGTAATTGGTCACCTTGGAGAGCTTAGCTTGAAATCCAGACCTAACATGGTGGAGTCAGCTAATCAAGAGCTGCTAAAACGGCTCTTCACATACAAAGACCTCCTGCAGCTGGAGCTCATTTAAAAAGGCTTTACAGTACTGTACAAAACAGTTCACACACAGCCAGGCTTTTTCCAGAAGGGGAACATTTTACAATGGGAATACAGGATAAGAGGAGAAAATCTGAGTATTATAATCCAAGTTATAAAATAAATGTTAACGGGACATTCAGAGATAGACAGAGATAGACAGCCACAGCAGTAAAGGCTGATTTAAGAGCGTCAGTGTGTTCCAGCGTTCGAGTGGAAGAAGGAGACAGGAGACTGTGTTTCTGAACGTCAAAAGAAACAATCACGAGCAGAGCTGTAAACATTTACAGGGACGAGAGTTCTGACAGCACACGCCGTAAACAGACACGCTCCGTCTCTGGAATGCTCTCCTCCAGCTTGCAGTGTGGAGGACAAACACGCAGCGGCCTGACCTCTGTCAGCTGTACTAGGGGCGTGTTTGCAGGCGGTGACATTTCGCCGCAATTCCTCACAGCTGCGCTTCTCAGTAAAGTGAACGTGTGTTTGCGTGTGCATGAATGCGAGAATGCGTTTGAGTGTGTGTGTGTGCAGGTCGGTCAATAAAGGTGAGACCAGGTGCTGAAGTGAGCTCATTGATCGGCTTATAGACTGAACGCATTGGTGTTGCAAAAAACGCTGCTCTAAACTAAATCTTTCAACTGCAGAGCCCTCATTATTGGCAAATCCATGCACAATCTCCCCCTCACCCCCGCCCCATTCATCTGCACACACACACTCTTACACCACCACTCTCAAATCACTGCCTTCCCTATTTCTGCCTTTCACATCAGTAGATAAATGATGGGGAGAGATTAGAGGGAGAGAAAAAAAAGAGGAATAGAGGGAGCAAGAGACCAAGAGAGACAAAATAAAGAGAGGAAGTCTGAGAGCAAGACAGAGAGAGAGTGACAGAAAGACAAGTAATGGAGAGAGTCAGAAAGCAAGGTGGGATGAAAGAAGTGAAAGTCAGAAAAAAAAAGAAATGAGAAAGAACGATGGAAGTCAAAGAGCAAGAGAGAGAATGAAAAGGTGGGATGGAAGGGGTAAATTAGAGAAGGAGTCAAAAAGAGAATGTGAAAGAATGATGGAAAAGGAGTCAAAGAGCAAGAGAGAGAATGAAAAGGTGGGACGGAAGGAGTAAACTAGAGGAGTCAAAAAGAGAATGTGAAAGAACGATGAAAGAAGTCAAAGAGCAAGAGAGAATAAAAAAAGGTGGAATGGAAGGATTGAATTAGAGAAGGAGTCAAAAAGAGAATGTGAAAGAATGATGGAAGAAGTCAAAGAGCAAGAGAGAGAATGAAAAGGTGGGATGGAAGGGGTGAGTTAGAGAATGAGTCAGAGGGGTGGAAAGAGTCAGAAGAAGTAAGAGAATGAGTCAGAGTGAGATGAGTGAGAACAAGAGAGAGATTGAGAGAGTCTGAGATCAAGAGGAAGATAAGGAA
The DNA here is from genome assembly GCF_023375975.1 of Astyanax mexicanus. NCBI lineage: Eukaryota > Metazoa > Chordata > Actinopteri > Characiformes > Acestrorhamphidae > Astyanax > Astyanax mexicanus. The sequence goes on along the minus strand of NC_064409.1, from coordinate 34,474,002 downwards.
AGCTAGAGAGCTTGTGTGAAAGAATGGAAAAAGAAATCAAAGTAAGACAGAACAAGTAAGAGAATGATTCAGAGTGAAAAAAAAGAATGAGAGAGAAAGACTAAGAAAGCAAGGGAGATGGAGGGAGTCTGAGGGCAAGTAAAAGAAGTGAAGAGAGTTAGATTTATTTAGTTAGATTTATAAAAACATGATGAAGGATTCAATGAAAAAGAGAAAGACAGGAATGTGGAGAGACGGACAGCGACAGAGGGAATGTGAAAGAGGGAGTAAAATGGCACTGTATGGGAGAGAGAATAAAAAAAAGGTAAGATTGAAGAAAGGGATGGAAAGATAAATAATGTGATAGAGGCACAGAGGGAGTCAGTATGTGTAAGAAAAAGAATGAAAAAGTGTAGTATAAGTAGTAAGTATAAGGAGGCAGAGAGCTGAAGGGAGTAAGAGAAAAGAAAGAAAGAGAGAAAACTAATTACGTGTACTAGTTAATCATGGGTGTGTTTTGGGTGTAATGTGAAACAAACCAATCAATGTGAATGGTTTCATTCCCTTTAAGAGACAGGTGTGCTCTGTCTTTGGCGCATTTGTATCTTAACAGTGCGGCGCTTTGTGCGTCACAGCAAAGAATATACTGACCTGCACATTCAAGCTCTAAAGGTATGACAGCAGCTCATTCAAGGGAAGAGCAATGTTTTTTTTATTATTTTTTATTCTGTTTATTGTTGAGTTAAAAGTCGGAGCAAGGCGTGAAAATACTGTTGACGGGGTGTAAGATAGGAATAAGCATTGCGACACGCCTTGCATAGGGTGTACGATAGGGCCTGGAGAGTGAGAGAAGTCAGAGATTACAAGACAGAGTGTCAAGAGAAAGAGAGAAAAGAAGTCAGAAGAGATATAAAATAAGAAAGTGGGATGAAGGGAGTGAAGGAAAAAGAATACAAGTGAAATGATGGAGGGAGTCAGAGTGAAAGAATGATAAAGAGATGGAGTCACAGTAAAAGCATGAGAATGTAAGAATGAGAGAGACAAAGAGAGACAGAAAGACCGACAGAAAGAGAAGAGAGAAAGAAAAAGACAATGATGGAGTCAGAAACAGAGACAGGCAAAAAGAAAAAGAGAGAAAGAAAGAGTGAAAGTGACGTACGACTGTATCTCAGGGCCTCTTTTTAGGAGGAAAGGGGTCGTTTTTGATGTTATCAGAGCATCTCCTCCACTAGCTGGGAAGTGAGATCAAAAAGTGTGCTGTCTCGCTGGGGAATGGCAGGGAAGTGATATGAAACTTAACCTGCATCCTCCTCTCCCACTTCTTCTCAGCAAATGAGCGTGGATGTTGACACAGCTATTATAGCACCTCCCGAAAGCGTCCAATTAAAAGACAAACTGGCAGCATGCTTAAACTTTGATGTACTGCTCTCTTCACACAGCTGCATTCACAGGTTTTTTTGGCACAGGCACCCAGACGCGTGAGCGGGAGAAGCTATAGGAACTCCCGCACACACTGCACTCTTACCTCGTGCCGTCAGTCATCCGAGCTGGTTAGGTGTGTGTATGGTTTATGGGTCAGAAGAAAGCTTCGAGTGACCTTGAGCGGATGCAGCACCGCCATAGGCGATCACTATGGCAATGCTCCCGGATGGTGAGCGGAGGAGCCCAGAGGCCTTTTAAAAGGCACATAAAGCCTTTTACCTAATGCTCACCATAGAAATAGTCAATAGTGAGTCAGTCAATGAACGTCCAGACAGAGGTGGTCACATGCCATGTGAGCCACATGACGAGGAAAAGCAATCAGCTACGACAGGATGCTTTACTGCCTCTTCAACTTACGAGTCCACGTGAACACCAGTGCTGGTGAACACTTCCCAAGCTGGGGGCATGTCAATAATAAACAGCAATTTAACATCAACTGAGGTCTGTTTTATATAAAATTTACTTTTACCCACTTGTGGGGAAATACAAAAAAATCAGATAAATACAGGATACTAGAAGCATGCCATTTATCTCTAATGTATCACAATACATTGTGTACAAAGATGTCATTATTAAAAAAATCCATACAGAAATAACAGTGCTATTCTGTTTGAACACAAGCAATTTTCTATTTGTTTTGCTATTTATTGTGAAGTTTTACGGGTACTTTTTTGGCATAATCGTTTAATAAATGTTAATTTAAAAAAAAAAAAAAAACAGCAGTTTAACGTCAACTGCTTTCTGTCTGTTTTATATAAAGTTTTCTTTTATTCACTCATGGGGATCAAAAAAATCAGATAAGTACATGATACTAAAAGCCTGACCTGTATCTTGTATCATACACAATATATTGTGACACACTGATATCATGATTTAAAAAAAAAAAATCCATATAGAAATAAAAGTGGTATTCTTTTTGAACACAAGCTATTTTCTATATGTTGTATGGATATTTTTTGGCACAATCGTTTAAGAAATGTTAACAAAAAACAAACTAACAAAATAAGGCAGCTTAACAACATCCACTGCTGTCTGTTTTAGTAAGGTTTACTTTTATCCACACATGAGGGACAAAAAAAACAAAAAACAAATACACTATAATAAAAGCCTGACATTTATCTTGTATCATACACAATATATTTTGACACATTGATATGATGTAAAAAAAAAAAAAAAATCCATAAAGAAATAAAAGTGATATTGTTTCACTATATACTGTGAGCTTTAGGGTATTTTTTTTTATAAAATTGTTTAAATGTTTGCAGGTTATATACCTGTACTAAACATACTGCACTTTATTTTTTGGTAGTTTCTTATTGCTATATTACATTTATGTTCTGTATATTTGTTACTATTATACAGTACAAGTCAGAGGTTGTGACACTCCTCATTCAATGTTATTTATTTAATTTATTTTCTACATTGTACGACGGGTGATTTGGAACGAGCTGTGCAAATTGGTCATCAGACGTAAAATATAAAACATATTTTGGCATATATAAAATCACTTTTTTTTACTAAATATTTTCACATGGGTTCCTGTAAAGCTTTAATGTCTTTAATAAAAAAAATATTATTTTAATAACAATTTAATAACAAATGTGTTAAAATATTTTTTACAAAATCACTGTTGTTTTGGTAAATTTCTGTTTACAAAACAGACAAAAAACATCTATTTTGTTGCAGTAGTACATTTCTAAAATTAAAATATTTTCCAGTGTGTGTGTGTTTTTTTTTTTTTTTTTATCGACAAGGGTTTTCTAATTTTTCTTGTACATTTCACTGCCATATTGCTCAACTATGGCAGTAATTGTAAATATACAGAATAAGCAAACAAGGTGGAGAAAAAAAATGTTCATTTGTCTGACTAAAACTTTGCGAGATTAATAATTATGAGCTTCCAAGGTGGACATTAAGGCTGCATTTTTTTCGCCATCCTAACCTGCCACAAAACAAAAAAACTCGAAGGCCTAAAAATGAGGATGCACTTCCAGAACCCAGTATAGCATATATAATATATGTATGCTACATTTCTTTCTAATGAACAACACGAAAAAAAAAAAAGACTTCACAGTCACTCAGTTTGCACTATGGCAATTTCTAGAAGAGCCCTTGAAACAGGGTAAGCTAACTCCATTTGAAATCCACAGAGCCCGGCTGAGAGAGGATGGCGCTCCATAATGAAAGAGCTAAGCATGTAATGAGGCGCCATATCCTCCCTTAAGCCGGTCAATCTCTCCCAGAACGGGGAGCCTGAGAGGGAAGTCATAACAGTGACCAGTGAAAGAGAGATCAATCACGTCCAGTCTTCAGCTCCAGGGCCCGTGCGTCATTCCCTCCCCTGCCCTCTGGGAGCAACACTCAGGACTGCACCTTCTGGCCTGAGGTCACACAAGCCACTGAGATTTATCTGTGTATCTGCAGTTAAACATTAAGTTTAAGAGTCAAACCAAGTTAAACATTAAGGGTTAAAATGAGTGAAGATGATCACATGATAATAATTCTAGTCTGTGTTGAAGAAAGCCTGGAAGACTAATACTGAAATGATTTTTCTGAGCTTCTCAGAAGTAATAAATGAGGCCAGACGATTCGACTGTACGTGGACGGAAAAGGTCGATGGGCTGAGAAAACCGGTGAGACTCTGGTCTGGCCCGTGACGAACGAGTGGGCCACTGGATAGATTCTAACAGCCTGGTTATTAAAATCAATAACAGCAATAACTGTAATCCATCTCTTTCTCGGCTACGCTCCGTCCCGGATCAATGCATATCGAGCTACATTTGTAATATTGCTAATATCGCACATAATTCCCTTCACAGAGACGTGGAATTAGGACTGCCGGTGGAGAAGACGTGTGAGGACATGTGAAAGTGCATGCATTCATGCATGCACGCTGACAGAACACTGACGTGTGAGCGTGCAAGCTTACTCCACAAAGAGAAAGAAAACTCTCTCAAACCACATTAATAAATAAATAAAGAAGAAGAAAGAAAATGTTCTCGTACGCCGCAGTGACCACCCGTGGTCAGGACTACAGAATTACAGAACTACAGAACTGTGGGCCATCCATTCTGCTTCTTAAGAGCATGCAAGACTGAGCTGAGTGAGGTGGGGTTCACACCGAGAACACAGCCAAGGGGAAAGAAGCTCCCCAAAGAGCGGTCAAGCCACATTGATCACGTTTAAAGCAAGAGAAAGATTTGCAAGAGTATTAAGCTACAGTGCTCCCCATAGTTCTTTTCCATCTCTCACACACACACACACACACACACACACACACACACATTCTCTCCTCAGCATATACACCTACACATACACCATACAGCAAGACATATCAAACTGGTTCCAGGGTACTAAAGAAAAAAATGGCTCTGCATCAGTGCGAAAAACGAACAATGATTTTCCTCAAAAACAATTCATTAATTAAACTGAATCAGAAACGTTTGTGTAGCAGTGTTAAAGGAGAATCGCTGCCAAATCCTCCTGCTTGCAACCAACCGTATGTTGACTGTGGCCCACTCATTTCAATACATGAAAGACACAGAACCCCGTGTGCTGGCAGAGCCAATCAATGCAGAATAAGCCAAGATTCCAGTCATAACCTACGTTCAAACGCTTCAGCTACAAGGTCAATCGTTTTTGAAAAGCTTTTCCACTTATAAACATGAGATTCCTCAATCAACAAACATCAATAGACAACATTAATAGAGATTTTTTAGTTTTGTTTTTTTTTTTCTTTTCCTCACAGATCATCTTTTAGAATAGCTCTTTTCAGGTGCTCGTGCAAGTGCAGCTGTTGTATGCCACTTTGTTTTTGTTGTTTTGATGACGTGAATCTTCGAAAATATTCAGATACCTCTTTTACAATGTGACTGAAAACACACAAAAAAAAACATGATTGAACTGAAGGGAATGCAGCAAAATATGAAGCTTAAAATACTGCCACTAAGGATTTGTTGCTTGAAATAAAACATTTTAGCTATAAAGCTTACTATGCAAGAATTAATTATGACTAATAATGAAAAAAAATGCTGGTTTAATGCATTTCATATTGATCCATTTTCAGCTTCGACGTTTAACATTGATTGTCAATCCTACCAAGAATTCCAATACATCTACATCTATTAACATGTTTTATCTGCTTACCCTACTGTTTGTTAAGCAAATAAATGTTCATTGACAGTTACATGTTACATAGTTACATATCTAAATTATTCTAAATGTGCATCTATTCCTAGCTAGCATTAGTGATATGCAGGCATTAGCCATTGATTGATAGCCAGGATTCAACTTATTAGACATTTTTTCGCGCTATAAGGTGGACCTAAAATCTTTTAATTTTCTCAAAAAACGACACTCTGCCTCATAATTCGAGGCGTCTTATGTATGAATTTTATCAGTCAGGTTGTAAGAAACAGTGAAGCCACTCCGCTGAAGTACAGCGTTATAAAGTACCAGGTGTTTCAGGAACGTTTCTCCAGCGCTGAAGCTGAGCGCAGCGCCACTAGCATTAGCCGCTAAATGCAGTGCTAGCTCTTTTGCTGTTCAGAGGTAAGTATATTAGACTGTAATCTGTGTGTTTACTGTGTTAAAACAAGCTACATGGGATGAACTGCTAGCTGATACTGCCCTGGGTTACTAAAACACTCAGGGTTCCTCAGTGTAGTGCTGTCAGGGGCCATTTACCAGCACTAAGCACTGCTAACTGCACTAAAATACTAGAAATCTAAGCTAACTGTACATAAACAGAAGTGCTAACCTCACCTAAATAAACTGTTTTCAAGAGAGAAATCTGTGTAGATTAACACCCAGTGCTTAATTGACTTTGAAAGACATTCTTAAAATGGTTTAAGAATTAGTTTTGTTTACTTAGGCGCCACCAGCAGTGAGACCTGCTGAATTAGAAGGGAAAATGGCAACACCCGTGTTCCTTACTAGTGTCACTTAAAATGCACCTTATGTATGAAAATAGACCTGAAAATACATATTCATTGATAGTACGCCTTAAAGTCTGTAGAATATGGTGGTAAAATTTGCCATAGAGTAAGTTTTATGTTTTATGCCATGAACTAGAATTGACCAACTAAATGTTGGATGCTATGAATTTGTTTAAATATTGCTGTAATTGTTGCCTCTCTCTCTCTGATGGCCTTATTCTTTCTTGTCCTGCCTTCATCTTGTGCTCTTTCCTTTATAAAGGCATCAAAATTGTGCTAAATTAGTCTTTTTTGTTACTGTTTTAGAGAATGTTTAGCCTAATGCAAGTATTTATGCAATAAACACTGGAATTGACCAACTAAATATTGAATGCTATGGATTTGTATAAATAATGCTACTTATTGTTGCCTCTCTCACTGATGGCCTTATTCCTTCTTGTCCTGTCTTTGTCTTGTGCTCTTTTCTTTAAAAAAAAAAAATCAAAATTGTGCTAAACTAGTCTTTATTGTTACTGTTTTAGAAAATGTTAAGCCTAACGCAAGTATTTATGCAACAAACACTGGAATTGACCAACAAAATGCTACAGATTTGCTTAAAATATTAATTATTTGGATTATGATTATGTGAAACAGTAGTTCAGCCTAAGCTTATCAATATATTATGGTCACGTTTTGCCAATTTGTTGAACAAAACCTAAGGGGGTGGTGCTAAACAGGGTTCATGTCCATTTGTGTGAACAAAGTACACAACAAGGGACTCCAATTTGAGGTGCAATGTGGGTAACACACACACACACACACACACACACTCACACAGACAGGCTTCTATTGCTTCCCCTGACACCCCGTAATAAAAACAAGGGAATAAAAACAATGAGACACAAGTTGGAGGGGGGAGGAAGTGTAGTCTCCATTGCATCAGGGTGACATTTCCCACACTGTGAGGCAGTTATCTGGCCTTCACTGAACTCCAGAGAGACGAGAGGCAGGCAATCACAGGGAGCCCATCATCATTCGTCCTAACCCCCTTTGCGTCCAGTGACACGGAGAACGACATGCCGTCCAGTGTCATTCAAAAAGCCATTTCTGTCCTCCAAGACCCCTCTGACAGACAGACAACGAGAAAAAGATGGAAAGGATGAGAAGAAAAGAGGATGAAAAACCACATGCCATATTTCTCAGCTCGGGGCTTTCTTGACACTTTCAAGTGAACAACTGAAACCCGTAGCAGCCGAGGGGCTTTAAAACGAGATCATGTGAAATGATGGCCAGGCTCCAAACCAGTGATATATGCTCATTTTGGGTAGTTTAACTTAGGAGTAAGGTAATATATTGCACCTACATTATAATGGATCTGTTATCTCTTTGGATTTGGATCTCAGCTTAAATTACTTCTAAACTGTAATCGGATCATCAGTAATACTAATCACTAACTCAAGACCTTTACCAAACACTTTGTAAACTCTAGTAATACTACTCAAATTTATCAAGTACACCCTTCAAAGGATAGTCATGTATCTCAGCTTGTCCGAAAATGCATGTGTAAAACAAGTCCTTTAGTGGCGGCTCAAAGCACAAATTCCCTTTTCCAACTGGAAAGACAAAAATGAATAAATAATTAAACCAAAAACATACTTTTACTATTACTATTTTAACCATTTATCCTAAAAAACTGACGCGGTTTGTTAGTAATACAGGTAATAAATTATGTAATATACAGTGTCATGCAGAACCATGTCTAAAATTTCTCATGTTTATAAGTTTTCATTTTGAAGAAGAAATAAATTCAAAGTCAAATAGGTTTTTGCATTTCAGAACGTTGCTTAAGTGTTTCTCAATGGCACAACTGTCTAAAACAGTAATGTAAGACTGTAATTAAGCACAATTGTGGTACTATTGCTCATATTCCCAAAACTACACGTATCCTAATGCAAACCATTATAATGTTCTTAAAAAAAAAAAAAAAAAAAAAACTGTTAAAGGCTGTAATCAGCGAGAGAGGGGAGTCAGTCAGTCTTGGGCCGCTAAGGTAATGGCGTTTTAAGCAGCCATGTTCAGACGGCTGAACAGCGGCGTCTGCGCTCTCTAATCAAATCAGTGAGAAGTGTGGCGTCTCAGAAATGAGATTACAACATCTGTGTCTCTCTTCCAGGCCAGGCACACCTCGGCGTGTCCTGAGCACAGCCAAAGAGCACCAAACTGCACCATCACCTCAAGCACTGGTGCTAAAGGAGTGGTTAATTCTTTTAATCTCTATTGTGTTAAATTAATTTTTACCCTCCCCCTCTCAAATGGACTGTCCAAAAAATGACTGACATGTTGGCAGCTTCGGCAACTGTGCTTATCTCTAGGAAAGGATCATATTTTTTCAAAATATTACATATTACTAAAGTCTGCATACCACCAGGAAACCATGAAAGCTGTTGGGTACGCATGTTATTATGGGAACTATAATAACTATAATACTGCTGTGGCAACTGTAGTGTAGTCTTGTTTGTCCCCCCATTACTCTCCTTATTTCTATCATCTCTACCTTTCTGTTGCGTGTACAGAGTAACTCATTACACTTCCATACTTGTTTTTTTTTATATCTCTCTATATTTTTTTATCTTTTATTGTTCTCAACAATTAGAGTGGGAATCAATGAAAAATTACTTAACTGATATTCTAAATAAATAGAGCATAATTTATACAATTGTAACTAGAACAAGATCACCCCTATTGTACTGTAATCTTAAGTGTGATGTGAACTGTTTTTTTGTTTTTTTTCGTGTAATGTTATATCCTTAAATGTTTAGCTTTGATTGATGTTTTATGTATTTAATTCATTCTGGAACAGCAGAATATGCATGGCAAGTTTTATTCTTGCTAATCACTTTAATTACATCTATTTTACTCATATAACGCAATACTAATGGATTTCTATCTTAAATTTCTGTGGAAATAACTACATATTTTATTACAAATAATTTCAGATCATGAAAGATTAGATCTTTGTCAAAATGTGAAAATAAGTCTAGAAATTATCAAAAAATTATGTATCAGTTTTAACAAATATGCAAAAAAAAGAGGGCTTGGCTTTTCAATTCCCATATCGAAGCATTGTTAATTACCCCCACAATAGTCATCCTGATGCAACTCAATATACTACTACTGGAGAATTCATTTCCAGAGACTGAAGATACATCACAGAGATCAAAAAATGAATAATGTAAGCCTAAGAACATAAAAGAAAAAGTGTCTGCCCTCCAAGACAGAAACTAGCTTTAAATGTGGTCACCATGCAGCATGTTCAAACACTGTTCAGGGCTAGCCTGTGTTTTCATTCAAACATCAATGACAACAAAGGCGGTAATGATGACGTCCCAAGGACAGACTGTGCTCAGCTGCAGAAGAGAGAAAAATTAACTTCAGTAGTGATCGCTTCTCTCCCTCTCTCTCGCTCCTGCGCTTTCTCTCGCTCCTGCGCTTTCTCTCGCTCCTCTCGCTCCTGCGCTTTCTCTCACATCTGCGCTTTCTCTCTCTCTGCAATCTGGTCTAAACGACTGGCAATATCAGAAACAAGGCCATGCTTCCAAACGGCTCCATAATGAGGAGGCAGGGGAGAGAACATGGAGGAGAAGACACTTCCCCAAGACTGCTGAACGCACAGATGCTGCTAATCAGCAAGGCTACCCAGGATGAGACGCAGACAGACATGCAAATCAAGAGGACGCAAATGAGAGCGAGAGAGCGCGCAAGAGAGGGAACGAGCTCAAAAAATAAAAGAAAAAAAGAAAAAGAATAAATCAAGAACTCTCAAATGATGGGACATTCTGGGCAGAAATCTAGTGGCAAACACACAATTAAAGGAATTTAGAGAGGGTCTACTTGAGGAGTGCGATCAGAGCTAAGAGGCTCACATTCAGACTAAAGCAGGCGATTTCTGATTTCTCACCAACAGTCATACTGACTCATAGATCTGTCACAAAAAATATTTTCATTGGACGATATATAGTCACAGAAATAATTGTGATAAACAATATTACTGTAATTTTAAGAGAATTGTTTTTTGTCACTGATATAATTAATACTATAAAAGCCTAGTGTATGGAAATCTCCACTTTTGTGTCCCTAGATGCAGTGCACCAGAAAAAAAGATTTTATTTTATTTTCAAATAAAAAAGTTTGATCCAACAACTTTTTTAAATCAACTGCATAATATTTAAGGCACCAAAACAATGCTCGTCCCCACAGTAATGGGTAAAAGGTGGGTGCCTTATTTTAAAGTAAAGGTGTTTTTCTATAATTTTACCTGCAATAATTACACATGACTATGAAATATGATTTTTTTTGTGATCATTTTGCTATTGCTTTTCGGCACAAAAAAAGAAAAAAAAGAATACAACATAAGCAGATACAGATATACAGGGGGAAATATGACTTTAGTTTGAGTTGTGGTCCCCAGGAGACATTTAATTTTTTATCTAGATCTAGATATGTATTAAAAAATATTGAAAGTCCAATGTCTCCTTTCAGCATTCAAGGAAAACAAAGCACAATATAATGGTCATCAAAAATGACTGAGATCCTGTTCTTATATTCTATGATAAGTCTATAATTTAATTATTGAGATAATTATTGAGGTCTACATAACAGCTCACAAAGTCTCTCCCACACTCTCACTCTGTAGCAACGCAGCTAGGACCCAGACCTCAAAACACACAGTGTTGTGTTGAATAAAAAAAAAAAAGGCTCATGTCACCAGTGTATTAATGAGCTAAGTGTCCATGTGTTATATAACGTGTTGGCATTGCTTCTGAATGTTACATAACCCCAGATCTATGGTGCCTTCTTTCATTCCATTGACAGATCTGCCCAAAATTAGTTAGGTTTGCTGAACCTCAGCAAGCTGAAATCATTAAAACAATTTAATCAGGTACAGTAAGCTATGCAGTTTCCCCACCGCTTATGAAACGCAGATTACAGACAAAAAGAGACAGACAGAGGAGGAGAGCACCAGAGAGAGACACAGTGTGAGAGAAGAGCTTTTAAACATGTGCCACTTACTGATAAAGTGGCTTTTACACACCAGGTGCATTAGTGAAGCCCCACTTCCAATTAGGCAGAATGAGGTGAACCCAGAGGAGGCAAGGTGGGGGACAAGAGCCTCAGCCAAGCTTGACGCTTTACGCTGCAGACTGCAGAGAACCAGGCATCCGACGCTGCCATTTGCAAATACTACGCTCATACAAATCCGGCCCCCAACAGCGTTTTAGTAAATTTACGGCAGCCCCTTTAGTATGAAGGAGGGGAAGACACACACACACACAAAAAAAAAAAAAAAGTCAACTCTGCGTTTCACGATAAACGAGCCCGTGGTACCGGCTAGACACTGGAGTCAGCATACTCGGGCAAACTCAGCGTCTCGCCATGAATACCAAAGACAATAGCTCCGTCTTCACCCCGGCCAATTAACAATGGATGAGCCTAAATGAACTCATGAACTATTAATCACAGAATGTGGATTTTTAGAGAGGCTTGTAGGCACCAGAGGAAAACTTTGATAATAACTAACTCGCCTCCTCGGGCTTTGCACAATTCTGTAAAGACATTGTGTCTACAACATTATTTTTACCAAAAGAGCACTGATAATTACCACCAAGTATTCGGATTCAGATTACCCCACCCAATAAGGGTGCTCTCACACCAAGACCGCAGTTCCAACAGGTGGAAAGGTGCTGCAAACCACGGTCCAGACCAAGGGACTAAATTTAGGTCAAAAGAAGTGGTCACAGTCCAGATCAGTTGCTTTGGGTTGCGTCAACTACTGCTGTGTTTCAGGTTACTATAAATGTAGGCTGTTTAGTGAGCTGTTTGGTTAGTGGTATTAAAGTTGTGGGAAAATCTTGTAATGTTCTATGAAGCTTGGAGGGGAGTGAGTCCAGGAAGCCTGGGAAGAATTCAACACTGAGACATCTTGAGGTGTTGTGCATTGATGATTGGTTAATAAATGGCCACATCAACTTAGCTTGTCGATGTCTGGTCCTCATGTTTGGGGTTTAAATGTTGCTGATTGGATCATGAACGGCAACAAAAACCTAGCTGTTAGGTGTTGGGTCTTCACGTTTGGCTTAAATGTTGCTGAATGGATCATAAACAGCTACAATAACCTAGCTGTTAGGTTTTGGGTCCTCATGTTTTAGGATTTAAATGTTGGTGATCGAATTAAAAACGGCCACATCAATTTAGAGTTGAGTAGAGTATAGGGGAAGGGAATGGCTCCCCAATGTGGAACCCCAGTTGTTAAGTGCAGAATTTACCATCTTCCTGTATTATGTTACTTAGATTAACCTTTTTTTATAAACCACAATAAAAGGAGTCCCAGAGCAATCTGTCACACTCACTCACTATATTGATTGGTGCTTGTCTTTTTTTTATAGGATGTCTCGCAGGGAGGCAGAATTCAGCACAACACCTGGAAAGGCAACTTGAGTAGCTGACAGTACACAGCCTTCTGACATATACTCTTCTGCAAAACCATCAATTTTAGGAGCAGATTGAAGTCCACTGGCCACAGCAAAGTTCACTAGTACACTCTGCAGTGTAAAGCCAAAACTGACCAGAGTAAAGGTTTACAACGTTACAAAAACGTTGACCTTGGTACGGCCTTTGGTTAGGACAGTGTAGAAAATGCCCTAAACTGTGAGGCAGAACTGTGAGCTACAAGGTTAATTGAGTTTGGCTTCTCCTCCTCTTCAAGACCAAAAAGAGGCCTGAAGTAAGGCAGAAGCAAAAAGTTGCAGTGAAAGTTCTTTGATCAAGCTTTCAAAAAAAAAAAAAAAAAACAGGTTTTACTTTGTAGAGATACATGCATGTGTACACGCCTCTCCTCTCTCTCAGTCTTGCTCACGCTCAGAATGGCTGTGTTATCACCAGAGGCCAGAGGCCATCTGATTCACCAATCCACCAGCTCCGGCTCCAGCCAGGCCTGGCAGTCACCAAGGAAACAATGGTTAGAGCTTAATACACATTTAATATCCTGGCAAATAGAGCACAGCAATCTAGCTGCCGTGTTCTCGTTTCTCTGTGCGCATGTTTACTAGAGAGGCCACTGAGCATAAGCCAATGTGACAACGCAATTTGGGCACACGGCTCGGCTGCATCATGGCTTGCGTCATCGCCACTTTGGTGAACTTAAGCGTGGCCAAGTATAATCAAATCAGCTTTCTCTTTCAATGAGTGCTCATTTACAGAGGCCACGCAAACCATTTAGTACGACACACTGACCTTAAATGAGGAGATGGAGAGACGAAAAAATATATTTTAATCATTTTTACACCCGCCTCCTCCTCCTCCTCCTGAGCATTACGTAAAGCAGTCGGCTGCAAGGCCGGGCGAGAGCCAGGCTAGCGTGAGTGAGTGTGAGCTTGTGTTTTTTTGGGGTGTGTGTTAAGAGTGTGAGTGTGGAGAGAGTATAGAGAGAGAAACATAAGGTGACGCAGGCCCTGTCGTCAGCAGCTCTGGGGCTGAGAAGTTCTCTCTCTCTCTCTCTCTTCTGGAGCTGCTACAGTTCTCTCTCCATCTCTCTCTCCCTATCTTCCTCTCTTTGAGTGCTCCTCATTTGAAGGTAGAGAAGAGAAGAGGGATTGAACACAGCCTACGGGCAAGGCTTTCACAAAGGGCTCATCAGAGAGGGAGGGGGAGAGAGAGAAAGATAGAGAGAGAGAGCATGAGAGAGTGAAATTAAACCTCTCATTGGATCATCATTAATATTAGAGTGGCTCTAGATCGTCATGAAATGTCAGTGTCCAAACAACACAGTCCCACTTCACAGGAAATGCTCTCACCACAACAGTATTTCTTTAAACGTATTAAAAAATGTTGTTTTTTTTAAAGCCTGCAGTGGCTCTCTATCCAAAGGAAAGTGAAACACAGTCCAAGAGATAATAGAAAAAAAAGACAAAAAATGAAAAAAAAAAAAAAAAAACAGCCCTGGCAAATATAGAAAAGGGCCAGCACAGGGATGCCAAACCCTGCTGTTCCAAATCGCAGCCTAGGATGCCTGGCACGCTTGGCACAGCGAAAACATCCTCAGCAAACCACTTACCAGAGAGGGGCAGGGGACAAGGAGCGAGAGAGGCAGAAAGGTAGCGAACAGAAAGAGAGAGGGACAGGGAGAAATCCTCTCAAGCATAATGCTCTCAGCCTTTTTTTCCCCTCTTCTTCCAGGAACAAATTCAGCCTGAGCTGTTGCAGGGATCCCCCTAGACCAAGCAACCACACTGATAGAGAGAAGCAATGTGGGGGATGCTCTCATTGACAACAGCATTATATAACACTATTTACACTATTTATATCAATCACATGACCAACAGAGCACACATACTCCATCTCCCTCAACGAGGGAAGCCCAAACCTCAGGATGTTTCTGTGCATGAGCGTGTGTGTGTATTTATACAGGCCAATGGAACGTAGTAGACAGACACCTTCAAGTCTTATGATTCAGGAAAGTTGTCAAATTAAGCCGTTATGCAGTTAAATGCGTAATGCATTGCCGAACTGACCAAATACAGCTCTGGAAAAAATACATTGAGAGACGGAATCAGTTTCTCTGATTTTGCAATTTATAGGTATAAGTTTGAGTACAATGAACATTGTTGTTTTATTCTATAAACTACAGACAACATTTCTCCCAGATTCAAAATAAAAATAGTCATTAAGAGTATTCTTTGCAGAAAATATTTATCCTAAAGTTCAAATTACTAAAGTTTTAAGAGTTCAGAAATCAATATTTGGTGGAATAACCCTGGTTTTTAATCACAGTTTTCATGCATCTTGGTATGTTCTCCTCCACCAGTCTTACATACTTCTTTTGGATAACTTTATGCCACTTCTGGTGCAAAAATATGAGCAGTTCATCTTGGTTTGATGGCTTCAATGTATTCTAGGGTATTTTAATTTGATACAATCAAAGAAACTCAATTTTTAAGTGGTCTCTTAATGTTTTAGAGCTGTATATTAAGAAACCAGCAGTCTATTCAGGTTTTAATTTAATAAGGTATTTCAATACACAGACTAGCCATTACATAAAAAACACCTGCCAAAAAGGTGCTTTTCCACATTCCTCGACACTTCTGCTGGGCTCATTTGCACTTCCATTAGGCAAATTTGGTGCCTGGCACCTGGAAAATTTGGTGTCTGCTTGCTTGTTGTTTCAAGCAAGCTGAGTAGGGATTAAAATGTGGAACATTACAAAGAGATGATTGGCCAGAGAGAATTCTCAATTTTATTCTTTTTTTCTTTTTCATTTTTCCATTAGGCAAATTTGGTACCTGGAATTGGGTGCATTTTCATTACCTGCATGTGCGAAGTCCCAAGTGAGCAGAGTAGTGTTTAAATGAAGACATCTACCACAATCCAGCCATTTGTAAAATCAGACAGCTATGCAACGTCTCACACAGTTGAACAGGGGTTTAAAGCAGCTGCCATAGAATGCATGAGTTGTTCTTTGGTTTATAATTGGTACAGTATGTGACTTTAGTTGGGAAATCATGCAAATTTGCATGCCAATTACACAGTTCTGGTTTCCTTTTTCGCTAGGCTTATGATATAAGTACGAGCTCTGCATTTATTGGCTGGCTTACGGCACTGTGGCCGCTCACAGGAGCCACATTGTGCTGTATTACTATCAGCAAAGTAACAAGAACACAAAAATTATTTATGCATGTTTCTCAGGGGGACGTCTGTGGAAATATTTCACGCTCTACTCAGTGATAAAGCTCTTGCACCCAGACTGCAACTGAAAAAACAGGAGGACCACAGTTTTTTGGCTTTCTTGGTCACGACATCAGGTTCAGTAGCTCCTCCATTTCCAGTCGCTGTTGTGTTTACATGGATCTCCAAAGAAACGTGCGCTCAAAGTGTAATTTCTGTGCATGGCCATGGACAAATATCTATTTTATTAAATGCGAGGTGACAAAACTTATGTGATTCCCAATGGGACTCCCGATGGGACTAGAATTACCAAAGGACCACAGAGTTCAGCGAAAAACATAGGTAATTTAGCCTGTCATTTTTTTTTTTTTTTGGAGGACATCTGAAAAAAAAAAAAACGTGTACATGGTCGTTCCAGGCAGGAATATAATCACGGAGGACCCCCCCCCCCAAATAAAAGAGAATTTTACCCCAGAACCCCTTAGAAACTAATCCAGTCCGGATAGGACTTCAGTGTTATTTTTTTACAGTGTAGACACAACAGTGTTTACGGTTCATGGTATGAAATTTATTATGTAGTGAACTCTAAACATTATCCATTAAACAAGAGTGTCATCCAATCACGTTACAACACACTGTTCCTTACACTTTACACATTGTGTACTCAAAACTGACTTCACCGCCTTCCCATTCTCACAATCCCCCCTCGACCAAATGGTAAGTGATGAGCAGCCCACACATGGCTCCTTAATCCTGAAAAGCCTGGCTTAAGAAAGAAATAAATAAAAAATGAAAAAACACTAACATATGAAAAGGGATTTGGAGAATATGGTCTGTAACAAATCTGTTTGCATTAGCAGGATATTAAGTGCCTAAAACAGGCCTGGGAGCGGAGGCTGGGGAACAGGGGGGCTAGCACACAGTGCTTCAGCCATATTTTACATCCCTCCACCTCTTTCTTTTCCGTTTGTTTGTTCCCGTTCTATACACACCCTCCCCCACAGGGTCATCAATCGTTCTTTCTTTTTGCCCTGGTGGCAGGGGGAGCTTTGAGAGCTCAATCAGTGGCCTTCCCGGCCAGTGCTTAACCCTGCTCCCCATGCTGGACAGCCACTGTTCAATTTAGAAAGTGCAGCCCACGCCGCCCCCCTCCGGCCACCGCCACCACCACCCCACACTTCATACTGTGCTCCACCACCTCTGGGAAATCCTGAGCTGCACTGCAACAGAAAACACATTTAAGAAAAGGTCATAGCCCATAGTTTACGAGGATTTATCCTGGAGCTTTCAGTCATACTCCCTGTTCTCCCCCCTCGGACCCCAGCACCATTCTGCTGCTGTCTTACTGGAGAACACCCCCTTCTGTATGTGGGCCACGGCTGAGATACTGCCCAGCTATGTATGTCCAGTTGAGTGGATGTGAGTTGAATGCAGTCTTTAACACATTTGTCCACCAGTGCAGCGCAGATTAGACACACTTTGCTCAAGGTCTGGTTCTCTACACCTGGTCGATGAAAGGTGGGCGGGGGGGGGGTTGGGAGGGGGCCCTCAGTCAAAAATAACCAGAATGTTTTCTATATTTGTAAATTTGAGTGACTAGGGCTGTGTAGTGGCAAGAATTTGTATTACAGTACGTATAAATGATACAAGGGATCTGATTCAATATATTTTGATACATATTGTGATACAAGGCCTAGAAGTGCTCAGTTAACTCAGTTAAACCCTGTAACTCAGAATATTACAATATTCTAGTTTAAAAAGCTTCAAAACTACCATGAGATGGTATACAGTAAAACTATCCTAAGATATTATAATACAGTAAAAATGTATCTAATTTGCCAAGTGTAAATTACCTTACACCATTGTTACTTAACCCTTACTAAAAACACAGTTAAGTGCCAGCATATAAAAAATAAATGTAATTATGATTGTATCTAGTGTTTAAACAAGTAGGATCTATCTTTTTTTGGAAACTAATAATTAAAAGTAGTTACTGTGTTTTTTTTAAAGATTAAAACAGTACTGATAAATAAAAATGTCGTAATAATTCGATATATTTAAACATTTTCTTACATCCCTATAAGTGATGCAAGACACACACACACACACACACACACACTTCCTCTTGCAGAGATGATCCATATTTTCCAGCAATGCAGAATTCACCTTGATGTGCCTTTTCGGGCTGAATATAATTCTCCATGCATTAGATTACCAGACCCTATTACCTCTGCCTCTGCCTCCAGCCCTGCATGCTCCCTCGCTCTCGCTCATCTTTCTTGGAATAGACTGTAAGCATATTGTTCATTTAAATCTAACAGAGCTCAATCTTCCTACAACTCAACAGCTTAATGGTGCCATTGGAATATATTAAATCCCTCCATGAGGCACATTGTGCAAGTTTAAGTCGGATCCATTTGCCCTTTTCTTATTCTATTCCATTGCTTGAAGTGCGCACGGTTAAAAGGCGGTCATGAAGTCGCATCGATGTGGCGGGAGATGACCTCTAGATGACCTTGGCAATGGGCTGCCGGCGAGAGGTGTATTTGTGGATAAAGGGATATTGCGGATGCCTAGTTCAGCATGGAACAGCCATAATCCCACAGAGTCGCTGTTTAGTATTTTCAGATATTTGTGACTAAACCATAATAAAACACAAAGACGTGTGCAATGAGGTCACCAGACAGACATTAAAAAAAGAGATGCGGTAAAGTACATAGTTAGGATATATTTAGGGAAATAATATAATATATATATAAAAACAGAAGAAAATGTATTAGATTCCAGGGGAAAACTTCAAAGCCAGTCGTCTCTTTTTGAGTCATCTCTAAGGCTGTTTTCAACCCTAGCTTGTTTGCTAAAGTCTGCAGCAAAGTTTGGGTTTTTTGGGACATTATGTTTTATATATTTATTTATTTCATTAACTTAACAAAAAAAAAAAAAAACAAGAATCAAACAACAAACAATACAATATTCTGATATTCCAAATGTTACAGAACAGGAACTAGTATTTTATGTCCCATGAGCTTTTGACTTGTGGGGCATCCTTTATTAACTTCTATTGAGTCACTGTCTGACGTGTGGACAATAGTTGGAACCAAAAGCCGCTGGTCACAGTCATTTCCACCCATTGCACCGTTCAATGTGGGTGAAAATGCCTTCTATGATGTGTTCCCAGAACCAATTTGACAAGTGTGTGTGTGGATCAAGGAATTTAATCTCATGCAACCTGTCCAATTAGATCCATTAGACAAAGCATGCTAGCCTTGGGCCAACTACTTTACAGCATTAAAACCCTGTTTTTGTGTTGTGTAGCACACTATTACTTATTAAACAAGGTCCCATCCCTAAACAAATGCATGTCCTCTGCTGTTACAAGCAGCTTGGCTATATGATGAATGATGATTGATGTAGTGTGTTAATGGTTAAGTCGTCGATCTCTCCATACAGAGGCTGACAAGACTGACAGAGAACCCCTGTTCCTTTTCATGGCTAGAAAAATGGTAAGGATAGCTTAGAATTCAAATTAGCACCTGTACCACACTGCCTTGTAGAAAATGGAATTGGATGTGGCTTAGAAAATGCTATTTGGTGAACCACATGACAAAATGTGGGGTTTACCTGAATAAAGGTAGAGGTGGAGTACTCTGAAAGTGAAAGCATCCATAGATCACAAATTCCACTGTATTTCACTTCATTTCTCTATACTGCTCTGTATCCTGGCAGTAAATAAATGGGGTATAAAGTGGATGACTGAAGGGAGGGGCTGGCTGATGCTAACGACAGACTGAATCAACTGAGGTTGGCACAGTGCTTGAGATAGAGGTCCTTTCATCTCCACAGAAATCATGTCCACGCATTAGAGACACAAAAATAAACTTTTTTACAGCTGCCTGTTGCCATGGCTTTGCGAAGAAGACTGCTGCATTAGGGAATGCTGGCTCTGGCCAGAAAACTGTGCTTGCTGCTGATGGAAATGATTTAACAGCCATTAATTAACAAACTTTTAGCCATTTTGCAAAAGAAACAATCAATAAGAAAATAAATGTATATAGTACATCACAACTAATGTGTGTTCTTTCCAAATTCAACTCAAAATACCACTTTTAATAACTACTGCAGTCAATCCCCTGAAGAGAATATGCAAAATAGGTGGAAAATCAAGAGCTTAATTAGCTGCTTGAAAAAAACAACAAAAAAAAAACATTAAATACCTGTTTTTTATGTTTGATTTTATGTGAAAAACACGGCTGTAAGTTGAGATAGCAAGTCACGAAGCAAAAAGTACTGAATGTTCTTAAAGTTCATAATTAAAGGAAAAGTGGCTACACTACCTGGACGCCACAGAAAGGGGAGGCCATTGCTGGCCGCCACCAGTATACTGAGAAAGCAGGTGGTGAATGCCAAAAAACAAAAAGCAGCACAATTTGGAGTCAACAGACACTGATGTTTCAGTCTGAAACACTAAAAGTCTCCATGTCTGTACTTTTTACTTACATAATAACACAAGGTCAGCTTCATTATACACAACATCATGTAAGAAATCGTCCAAAAGTTGTGGGGCTTTCTGGTTCTGTGGATCAGCTCTTTGTCGATAGAACAAACAATGAAGCACTTGCTGAAAAGAATACCCTGCCTTCACTGAAGTATGGCAGTGGCTCAGTCATGCTCTAGGGCTGCTTTACTTCCACTGGCTCGGGAAACCTAAAGCATATGGAGCGCAAGA
Source organism: Astyanax mexicanus (assembly GCF_023375975.1). NCBI lineage: Eukaryota > Metazoa > Chordata > Actinopteri > Characiformes > Acestrorhamphidae > Astyanax > Astyanax mexicanus. Next base: position 34,453,182 of record NC_064409.1, on the reverse strand, counting down.
ATTTCTAACAGGACAGTGATCCCAAGCAAACCTTAAAGTACTCCAAGGTTTCGTTTCAAAAGAATTCCTGGAAGATTCTGGAAAGGCCAGAACTAGAACTGAATAGGAAATCATCTGAATACTGAAAATTACTGCCAGTGAGAATAGGTCAACTCTGCCTATGAATGCTACCAAAAGCTGGTGTATGGATATGCAATGTATCTGCAACCGGCAAACAATAAAAAAGGTTGCTTTTCTGAGAAATAAATGTCTTGATTAGGATTGACAAAATTGAGAACCAGCAGTAGACATTAAACGTGGCATTATGTTAACATTGTAGAACCTGCTTATATTATTGTTTTTTCCCCTTGCAAGCATCTAAAAGTAAGTGTAATTGGCTAAAAAGCTCAATTTGCAATTCAAGCTAAATTTGAATTATTTTAATACATTTGGATTGCAACTGTACATTTGCATACAAACGATTATGAAAGACCATTCTGTCAGGGACTGGCACCATGATGGAACTGAAAAGGTAAGTTCAAAAGTTCAGTAAAACCAGTGCCAAGAGACTATTCATCTTAAGAGATGTTACGTAATGACTACATAAAGGAGAAACCTGCTGCCAAAAATTACTATAGTAGAACTTTTTGGCACGTTTCCACACTTGCAGCTTCAAATATATAAAGCTGCCAGTTCAGTCATGCATGTATTCATATGAATTACCATCTCATAAGAAGGTGCGGAATGAAAGGCTCAACAGATTTCCATTGGAAATGTGTGAAGGGAGCTTCACTACTGCTGCATTTTCAGCTCCTCAAAATAGAAGCAGCCGGCAAACTTCATGCTTGGGCTGTGTTACAGCAGGGCATTAATGTTACGCGCAGATATTTAATTTAAAAACACTGAACTCGCTCTTATGTTTCGAGTCACACAAGGACACAAAAGTTCCCTTTCCAACTCATCCGCTAATGAGTATTCCATATCAGGAACTTGTATTGGCATATGAGAGCACTCCGCTATCTCATTAAAAGGAATGAGTCCATCAGTTTGACAAGCTTGCCATTTTTACTGCAGGTACAGTTTGCCCTTTCAGGCCGATACGGATCTAAATCAGGAAGGAAAATCCTAGCCTAAAGCATTTCGAGAGGAAACGATGAGACTGTTCTCAAAGCAAGCTCTGCGACTGCAAGTGCCCTCAGAATCAGCTCAGCGCACCGGCTGCCGGTGATGGGTGAAGTGGGACTCCAGTTGAGTTGGATTTAAGGTACCTGGCTGGAGCTTCATAAGCTGGCCTGTGGCCAGAAGACAAACGGAGCCTGGCATAATGAAGGTCATTAGCAGATAAAGAATGGCCATTAGGAGACTGCCGGCAAAGAGGAGGGGCTGTGACACCCAGCGCCATGGCACCGACTCACTTCAGCTCCCACCAATTCCTCACAGCACAAACAGCCTGGGCAAATATCATTAACCACACACTGGGGCCTGACTGCTAGAACAGAGGAGAGCGACAGACAGATATGAACAATAAGAGCGAGAGAGAGAGAGACACACATGAGATAACCTGCATGAAGCAGAGAGACATGAGAAACGTAATCTTGTTATCAGGTAGCGGTTTTATTAACCCTAATCTAATTCTGCATCTTAGTTCATTTTTTCAGAAGCTAACAAGCAATCTCTACATTTCAAGTGTGAAACTGCTTTAAAGTGGAAAATTAAATCTTACATGACACTATTTAACCTTGTATGTAACTTAGATTCCAATAAATAGTCATTTTCCTAGGGTCCTAACCCTAACCAAATCAGCTGAAATTTAACACTCACTAGCAAGTTAAAGAAAGGTATGGCTTGCTGATTTAACCTCAGCTAAAAAGCTTATCGCTCAAAGGTGGCTTTCCCTATGTAATCTCAGTATCCAACACTGACCATCACAGCTACTTGATATAGCAATGTTAGAACTGTCCACAGCTCGAAATTGTAAAGGCAAATCATTTACTCAAGACTTGGAAGCAAATATGTTGGGATGTAAGAAACAGATTGGAAAACATGTGAGGCATGCTAAATTAAAAATACTATATAATTATATACTATAATATTATATATATATATATATATATATATATATATATATATATCATTTCATTTTAAGGGTATGTATATAACTGTGTATATATGTAGATGCTTATGTAGGCTTAGACTGTATGTGCAGGACAGGGGAAGGGAGGGTTCTCATTGTCATTTTGTCTGTTCTTTCCAAATTTTTGGTTTTGTAGTAGTATATTTATTATATTTGATAACAGTTGAACTGACTGTGAGAAAAACAGAAATAAATAAAAAAAACTGATCACAAAAAAGGCGTATAGCAAACTGAATATTTATAGATCTATAGAATACTATCCAAAACAGAATAAGAGCAAAATTTGCAATACATGGTTTCATCACAGTGCATGTGTGCATGCACCTTAGTTACATCACAGGACATGCAAAATCAGGTAAGGGAAAACATCTAGCATTTTCTCACTTTTAATAACAAATATACCATTTGGCTGTTTATTTGACGCTATTTTGGATATTTGCATAAGGAGCATTTTGGTGGCATGTGGCCAAAACTCCTATATTGTGAAATTATTGCAATATTTATCTTATGAAAGAGTGGTGGTGAGATCAGAGCCAATGTAGACATATTTAATGGACTGGACATGATTCTGGCTTGGACATATGCATTGATTTCATATTTCACAAAGCTAAGAACAAAACTAGAAATACTATGCCACCGTAAATTTGGACTTAATTTGGAGATTAGTTTTTTTTTTTAATTAACAGTTTTGTCTCCTTACATTAAAGACAAGATAGACACAAAAAAATTGCAAGGAAAAAAAACTGTAAAACTGAAAAATAACAGTTCATGTTGAAATCACATAACTAAATTTAGAAAATCATAAATAAATTTCTGGTATTAACATTCCTAATGCCCACAAAGCAAAAGCACAGAGGCATTTTAAAACTCCTATTTTAAAGTCCCATGTGCATGCCATAGTGTTGTCTATTGCTCCGTCATAGTTGGGAGCATACGATGTGAATAATGATAAGAGGTAAATCCCACATAAGGTGGGTGGTGGAGGGGGGAGGGAGGCACAGCGCTGCCTGCTGCAGTAATCTCCCATGGAATTAATTCCTGGAAACTGAAATTAAATGGAACGGAAGTGTCCGTTCCCCCAACCCATTCAAGGTCACAAGTGTTTGCTGAAATGACAGAGCTTTCAGACTGACATTTGATTGATTCAAAGCCTGGGAGAAAATATGTCTGAGCAGCCTGGAGCTGACACCAACGATGGGAGTATGTGTGTTTGCTGTAGATGCAACATCACTCCCCCAAACACACACACCCGAAACAAAGTAGCTGTTTGCTGTTCCTCAGAAACGTGTACACACAACAGCAGTAACATATGGGTAAAAGAGGATAAGACTGCATATTCCCACGCTGTGACACTGTTAGACACACAGTATGTCTGTTTCGACTTTCTGGAGGTGATCCACAGAAAAGTCACAGGGGTCTGTGAGTGCATAAAGAGAAAATAGTATATCAGGAGCTTGTTCGTCTATTCCATTGGAGCTGTGCGGCAGCAGCTGAGCCTGCGGTGACGAGCCAAATGCATCATAATAGAGCACAATAATTCCCTGAGCTGAAACATTGCATTCAGTGCATTCAGTTCTGGGCCATGTTTCATACAGTCTGCTCATTCTTGGTTGGTGGAGATGTTTGTCTAAAGTAGAAGTTTGACATAAGAAATTGAGTAACTGAGCACTCGCTACATAACCACTTGACTGACAGAACAGTACAATACTACTGCCCCCACTGAAATAATAACCTGCGTTCAAAATACAGGGGTGCAGCAATTCTGAAAAACAGCACCAAGTACAGAAACTTTAAGTCCTGTGTAGGGCTGGGTGACATGCTTAAGAAAAATGGTGATATACAAAAAAAAAAAAAAAAAAAAAAAAAAAAAAAACACAAAGTAGGCGGATATACTCTTTAAAATTTTAAGATTTATTTATTAAAATCACACCCAGAAGGTAACATGTTTAGCAGAAATGCTTTTCTGATATCATACTTTTTACAGAACATTGCAAAATGTCAATACATACAATATATTCTTCAGCCCTAGTCTTGTGTGATTTTTATAAGGATATGGCGTAATCTTTCTGAATACTGCAGCAGATATAAAATATATCTGGTTTTGAAAGGCTCATTGTTGTCAGGATGTGTTAACCTTATAAGTCTGATATCAGAGTCAAGAAAAGTGACACACCCAGTTAATATTTCAATTATTTTACACTACTGTAAAATATTTACAGTATGTTTTTAGGGTTTACTATAACTGGTTTAACAATCCATTATAAGCATTTTCACCAATACATGTTAGCACAAAAACTGTTAGCAATACCTGCTGGCCATAACACATTATACGGTATTTTGCACATCTGAACACAGTGAAAACATGTCCACAGATGACTGGTTTAATGACAAATAGACAGTGCTAATAAACTACATACCAACACTGTTTTTACTACTTTTTATGTGCAGTGCAGCCATCTTGGATTCTGAACTTGGAAAATCATCATTCAAAGCATCACATCATTCAAAGCCACCTTTGCAGTAACCACTCACCTAGAGGAATGGGCAGCCACCTAGGTGCACAGGGAGCAATTGGGGGTTATGTGCCTTGCTCAAGGGCACCTCAGCTGTAATTACTGAGGAAAGAGAAACTGTAGTTCCTTCAGTCAAGGGACTCAACCAGGCAACCTTCTGGTCCCAAGACCCCCCTTCTCTAACTATTATATAAAGGCTAACCCCATAAGAAGCCAATTTATACAGGACACAATGTTCCACTGTGAATGACCACTACAGAAATATAATTTCTTTAGCATTTTAAATGCTGTGAAGTTGATAAAAAGTGGTACATTTTATTGCAGCTGTCACTAAAACATTCCACCCATCTGGAGGGGCAATAAACACATTAAATGTTTAAACTTCACCGCATCACAGCTGGACTTGCATGTTACTGCAGGAATTGTAGTGGTTTAAATGTATTGATATGATATCTGTTGTCTTGTTTGTCCCCTCCCCCTATTATTCCACACAACTCTGGTCCTCTGGTATTGTACTGTATAGCAGAACATTGCACGACCACATTGTTATTCCAAAGGTATTTCATCATACCAGTACCAGTGGAAGACCATTCTGAAAGTGTTTCAGGCTCTGTGTTGCTGACACTAATGCACACAGTGCTCAATGATATGGATCTGCTTTGAAGGTACAGTCCAGACAGCATAGCCCAGGGACTAAAGCCCATAGTGACTTAATTGGACAGTATTGGTGCTCTCCAGTAGGTTGGAGCCGGGTGGGAGGGTGACCTACATGCAGCTGGCTTCAGCCCAGATTTAGTGGCACACCCTGGGGCTCCTTCACCACCTCCCCCACTCTGGACTAACCGACAAGTTCCCACCACGTCAAACTGGGTCGGACTGCATGCCCAGTTCCAAGCAGACCTCTTCCACAAGCTTCCCTGCCCGGGGCGAGGTGGGCTGGCAGACCGGAGCTTCAGTTCCCTTTTCGGACCTTTTCCAGAAGGCTGTGAGCAAGATGGGCACCCCCAACATGAGCAAGGCATTCTGGGTCACACTGCAGTCCATGGATCAGCAACACAGACAGCTGGAGTGAGTGGTACAGTCCACGTGGTAAGAACTGCCCAGAGCCACATGCAACCTCCTGTACAGATGTGTGCGCACCATATACAAACACACATCCAACCCACACGTGTTGGTGGACAAGCCTGTAGGGGGATTATCGTGTCCCAAATCATGTGTGTCATATCCCTGTCCACCAGTATGACTATGGGCAAACAGAGCCACTCACTATCTGCCTGACAAACATGAAGAGTCAACCAGAAAACCACATCACAAACAGCTCACCGTATCCCTATTTTTAACTGGCTTACTACTACAATCCATTGTTTGTTCATTCACAGAACCACACAAAAGTAAATCTTGAGACTGGTCCCTTCCAGCACTGTTCTATTTAGGAAAGTTCCTTCGGTCATTTGTCTTCATCGTTTTAGCTGCGAGTTGTAAAACTGCGAAATAACCCTTTTTATACAAAGTTCCTTTGGCTTCCAAACAGTAGGTAGGTGGGCACAAGAGTGTAGAGGGTGCAAAAGGCTATGAAAAAGCACATTTTTTAAACTCTACCGGGGTGATAAGGAACGTTCTAAAACAGGATGTACTGCCCGTGCTCAGTTCCAGCACTGTCAGAACTCCCATAGCATGACAGGAAGGATATTTTAATCTTGGAAGGCAGGAGAAAGAGGGGGTGAGAGAGAGAACGAGTGAGAGCCTATATTCCAGGAGTCCTGCCTGGCTCTGTGCAGCCAAGAAACTCCCTCAGCTGCATCCAAGAGTGGCTTAATCCGTCTGGAGAGAGTGATGACCCACACACAGTACTGTCCAACCCCTACTGTGCCTCCTCTTGGACCGTGCACTGACCAGGCCAACACACTTACAGTCTCCCTCTCCAACTCATCCAGCAGTGGAGTGTTACAAACCCTGTGTGACTAAACACCACCATCACCTTCTGCCTCAAACAAAAAAAGAGAAGGAGGCGGTGGACAAAGATGAAACAGGGCAGCACATCTTAGGATGTAGGAAGTAGTGAGAACGGCATAAAAAGTCACTAATTCACTGGACAGTGTTTATCTGCAAAATAACAACAGCATGCACTGCTTTCTTGTGCAGCCTTAAAATAATGCCATGTACCCCCCCCCCCACCTCCAGAGTAACCAGTAAACCAGTAAAAGAAAAAACAAAAAAAAGAAAGGCTAAACAGAGGAAGGCAGTTGTATAGAGGAAGATGGTGGATAAAGGTAACGAGAGAAAACTGTAAAACCAGTAAAGGGCTTAAGCAAAAGAGCAGACCATTGCCAGAAGGGGGAGGGGGTGGATAGTGTCAGAGAAGGAGCGTTTTGAGCAAGTCTGTATGCGCATGTGAGGGAGAAGGAGAGAGAGAGTAAAAGGGGGATAGGGAGAGTGCAAGAGAGAAAGAGAGAGAGAGAGAGAGAGAGACAGCACAAGAGAGACAAAGAGAGCAAGAGCATGTGTGTGTGTGTGTGTGTGTGTGTGTGTGTGTGTGTGTGTGAGAGAGAGAGTGGGCGGATGAGTTAATGCACAAAAACACTGCATCAAACCAATGCACTGCTTGAAGCACGATGCGTCAGCAGTACATTCACGTTTCCACTGAAGGACAAAAGGGAGAGTGAGCGCATGTGCCTGTGCCCTGGCTGACTGCTTGCTAAAGCACCCCAAAACGTGCTGGGGGGGTAAAAAAAAAAAAAATACATCGTAAGCTGTTGCTGCTGCACACAGCAATGGAAGCAGGACTAAGGCAGGACCAGCAGGGTTAAAAGGAGAAGAAAAAGGGAAAAAAAGAAACGCGAGAGCGAGAAAGAACGCTGTTGCCGTGGGGACGTACTTCTCCCTCCCAGCGCTCATCCGGCAGCAGCTCAAGTCGGGGGCTGTGGGTCTGAGCTCCCCAACGCTGCTCTCAGCTCAGGACACCGCAGGGGCTCTAGCTTCGCGCTATACGGATACTTTTCAGATCGACGCTACGTCACAGGAGGGGAGGAGAAGTGCGCTCTCTCGCTTGCTCTCTCACTCTTACTCTCATTCCAGGGAACGAGAGAGAGAGGGAGAGAGAGCAAGCGCAAAAGAGAGAGAGAGCACGAGCGTGCGAGCGAGCAAGCGCAAGAGTGTGCTCGAAAGCAGGAGAGAGCTTTCTCCACCAAGCAAGCCTTATTGGGCTCGTGCTGCCAGCAGTACCTTCCTTCGGACTCGCCGATTCCCTTTTCAAAAGAAAGTGACGGATTACCAGGAAGACTGCGGGAGGCAGATTGCTGCCGCTACCATTTGTGAATCTGCCGAGCTGGAGAGCGGAACTAGTTAAGGAAAGAAGCAACCCAGTGACTGCAGTGTCTCACACAGCCTTTTAAACTGACCGAGGCACAGAGGCAAATCAAGCAGACAAGGGACAAGCCTTGACAGAAGGAGGACAGCAACTGGGAAAGTGAGTGGAAAAGACTCTTAGGGGATTCAGGCTTTTCTTTTTTTTCTTTTTTTATTTTTAAAACAAAAGGATAGAGAAGCATCTGAAAAGACTGAGGAATTCTGATTCTTCTCTCCCCCCCCTTTTCCCCCCAAACCCTCCTCCTTTTCACCCTCTGCCTTGGTTTAGCGCATTTAGGCATTATACTATTATGGAGACTCAGAAAAGGCATTTAACAGCGGCTTCAAGCGGCAGTTTCCAAGGACATGCTTCTGCGGATGAGGTGACAGCGAACGACGGAGCACGTCTCTGGGAACAAAACTGGAATGTTATCATTGCCTAAAGCTCTGTGGGCCTGCAGCTTTTCTTTGGATGCTCTTCTTTGGATTTATTAGGGGCCATTTTGGTGTTCTTTTTCCTTTCAACAATAAACTAAATTAAAAGGCATTCCTTTTCACTGGGATATATGAATCTTTGAAAAAAAGAAAAAAAAAAAGAAACAGAAAAAGGGAGAAAATAGCAGCATCTGTGATTGTGATTGCAAAAAAAGGACCTGTAAAACCACTGAGGTAGGTGTCTGGCCTTTCCAAAGCTTTATATATAAAAAGTCTGCCCTATTCTCGTTCATTACTCCTTGGCTTTTTTTTCTACCCATCCCCGTTGCTCTCGCACTTTGTTAATGAAGATGGCCCCACTAGTTCAGTAAATGGAAAAACAAGCTAGAGTGTTGCTTAACCCAGGGTAGGGACAGTTTTCTTTAAACTAGCACCAAACCCCTCCCCTCATTCCCCTTTCCACCTCCTCCTTTCTTCCCAATCACTACCGTCACCCCAAAGCCCACCCCCCATCCCTTCCCCCGCCCCCCAGACGATGCTGAATTATGAACGTGCCACATCATGAGTCTCCTGGGGCGGGTAGCTGTGCGTCGAGCCAGGAAAACCGCCCTGCTCTGTGTCGTCTTCCTCATGGTGCAAGTGTGCGTGGAGGTGGCGGCAGGAGCGGCGGGTCCCCAAGGCTGCCCGCCCGTCTGCTCCTGCAGTAACCAGCTCAGCAAGGTGGTGTGCACCCGCCGCGGTCTCACCCGCGTGCCCCCTGGCATCCCCACAAACACAAGGCACCTCAACCTGATGGAGAACGGCATCGAGGCAGTGGAGGCCGACTCCTTTCGACATCTCCACCACCTGGAGGTGCTTCAGCTGGGGCGCAATGCCATCCGACAGATCGAGGTAGGAGCCTTCAATGGCCTTACCAGCTTGAACACCCTGGAGCTCTTCGATAACCGGCTGACAGTAGTGCCTAGCGGCGCTTTTGAGTATCTGTCAAAGCTGAGGGAACTGTGGCTGAGAAACAACCCCATCGAGAGCATACCTTCTTATGCCTTCAACCGAGTGCCCTCTCTCATGCGTCTGGACCTAGGTGAGCTGAGAAAGCTTGAGTACATCTCTGAAGGGGCCTTTGAGGGTTTGGTCAACCTCAAGTACCTCAACTTAGGCATGTGCAACATCCGAGGAGAGATGCCCAACCTGAACCCGCTGCTAGCACTAGAGGAGCTGGAGATCTCAGAGAACTTCTTCCCTGAGATCAAACCCAGCTCTTTCAAAGGACTGACATCCCTTAAAAAGCTATGGATCATGAACTCTAAAATAGGGCTAATTGAACGCAATGCATTCGATGACCTGTCCTCTCTGGTGGAGCTAAACCTAGCCCACAACAATCTGAGTTCTCTGCCCCATGAGTTGTTTGCCCCTTTGAAGTTCTTGGTGGAACTACACCTCCACCACAACCCTTGGAACTGCGGCTGCGATTCATTGTGGCTAGCACGGTGGCTGCGTGACTACATCCCAACCAACTCGACCTGCTGCGGCAGATGTCATTCTCCAGCACACATGAGAGGTCGTCAGATGGTGGAGGTGGACAGAGGTGACACCGGTGCAATGCAGTGCTCTGCCCCCTTCATTGCAGATGCCCCAAGAGACCTCAATATTTCAGCAGAACGGGTAGCAGAGCTGCGATGTCGAACGCCGTCAATGTCGTCAGTGCGGTGGCTCCTACCAAATGGCACTATACTGACACATGCATCCAGTCATCCAAGGATAACCGTGCTCAATGATGGAACTCTAAACTTTTCGAACGTGCTTGTGGCCGACACAGGCATGTACACTTGCATGGTGTCCAACGCAGCAGGAAAATCCAATGCTTCGGCTTACTTAAATGTGAGCGCAGCTGAACTCAACACATCCAACCTCAGCTACTTCACTACTGTCACAGTGGAAGTGCTGGGACCGACATCTGAGCTGCCAAAAACCAAGACCACAACAACCACACCAGGTGCAAGTACAACGACCACAGCTTCTCCCTCTGTCTTTCAACCGGTTTTCATCTCAACACCAACAGTACTTCTCCAAAGCACTGACATACCACCAAGTCGGCCGCCTGCAGTGCCAGCTTCAAAAGTTACAACAGGGAAACCTCCCAATCCAGCCAGCACCAGCCTGGACGAGGTCATGAAGACAACAAAGATCATCATTGGCTGTTTTGTGGCAGTGACACTGCTAGCAGCAATCATGCTAATAGTGTTCTACAAACTGAGGAAGCGGCATCAACAAAGGAGCACCGTGGCTGCAGCCAGGACTGTGGAGATCATTCCTGTGGATGAGGACCTACCACCACCTGCATCTGCTGCCAGTATACGAGGGGAGGGAGCACTAACACTACCAGAGATTAGGGACCATAACAGTATTCACAAGTTGGACTACATCACCCACAAATCAGACTACAGCTACCATAAACCCAAAATGGATTACAGCACTCACAAACCCAAGTCAGATTACAGCATCCACAAACCCAAACCTGACTTTAGCACTTATAAACCGAAATCGGACTACTGCATCCAGATTCCCAAGACAGACTACATTACACACAAGCCAAAAGAGGATTACAACACTTACAAACCACAAGTGGACTACAGCCCTCACAAACCATCCCCAGACTTCACTCACAGATCATTGCCTGATTATCACATTAAAAAGCCAGAGCAAAGTCCGTACAAACCTGGATATAACACCCACAAGCCTGATTACAAATCTCAAACAGTCAAACCAGACTTCAGCCCTTTCAAACCAGATTACAGCATTCACAAACCCAAAACAGACTATAGCACGCACAAAGCCAAAACCAATTACATTCCCCACAAAGCTGCCACCAACTACAGTCCCTTCAAGATGGATTGCAGTCCCTTCAAACCGGACTACAGTGCATTTAAGGCAGACTACAGCCCACTCAAAGCTGAATACATCAGCCACAAACCAGACTTTAGCCCCCACAAGTCTAAAATGGATTACAGTCCTCACAAAGAGGACTACAGCCCCCATAAGCTCAACTATAGCACCCTAAAGCCCAAGTACAACACCTACAAGCCTGGAGGACATGCAGCTAAATGGACAGAAAGCAACAGCATTGGAAACTCTCTTCCTCGAACCTTGCCCAGTACCATCACCACTATCTCAGAGCCCTTCGTCATGAAAACACATGCGAAGGAGAAAGTACAAGAGACTCAAATCTAGCCCTCGACAACCTGCTCCCAAAAGAGAAATTGTGGCCAAATCACGGCCAGAAATATATCCCTAATCCCCTTAAAACACTCCCAAGACACCCAATGAAAACATGCAATAGAATGCACAAAGAGAAAAAAAAAAAAAAAAAAAGACTGTTCTTTTTTTTTGTACAGCGTGCAAATCCTAGAGACTGATTTCTTGATGTACATGCTTATAAATAAATAAATAAATATATATATATATGGAGAGAAAAAAAAATCAGAAAAACTATCATGGGCTGTCATAGAGAAGCAGATTATATTAAAAATAAATTAAACTATTTTCTAACTTGTAACTTCTATTTAAAAAGACAAGTTGTTTAAAGATGCTGTCCTGACTTTAAGAAATGAGGGTAGTGTTTTCAAAGGGCATTCTGTGTGATTTCTAAACCATGCTACAGAGAATGCAGTGAAAAGAAGAAAAAAAGAAAAGAAAAAAAAACATTTATACTGAGAAGTCTTTCTTTAAGAGGAAAAAAAGGTCCATGTTGATCTTTACAGATTTATCTTGTAAGCACCATAAATTTGTACTGTGCCAAATGTTATACATGCAATAAAAACAGATTTTTGGAAGAAAAAAAGTAGAGATTTTTCTTCACTCTCCCTCTCTCTCTCTCTTCTGGCGTACTGTAGCGATCAGGCAAAGGCTTCAACCACTGCAGTAGGACTCTGCAGTTAGACTTTAACCCTGAAACTGCTGGATGATGCTTGAACCTAATGAGCTCCTTTAGAGAAGAGTTATGCATCTTGCTTTACACACGCTCGACCGCATCACCGTCTGTCAATTTACACTCAGCTTATGTAATTAGGGCTGAGTCTGCATTTTCGCCTCCTAGGAGGTGGATATCTGAAACATGACGTGTTTCTTTCCAAGTTCTCAATGCGTCAGCTGCAGGTAAACAGCTGGCAGAAAAGCTGCTGAATAAAGCTACTTTTTTTTCAAGGGCAAAGACGATCAGAAGAATATTTAGAGTATACATATAAAGTGCTTTGATCTTGGCTGAGGTGGTTTCAATGTGCTTTAATGCTTATTTTGTTAAACAGCAGGTTTTATAGAAAGAAATACAACTCAATGCATTTTGCCTTCAAAATTTAGAAAAAGGTGTGTGGTAGGTGATTTATCACCACAAATTGATCTGTTTTGTTAGGAAAAAATACAGTACAATATGATCTACAAGACTGTGGGCTTTTTTATAAAAAAATTAAAAAAATATATATATATTGATGCCCTTTTCATGAAAGTTTCAATCAAATCTTTTCATTGCATTCCTAAACATCAGATTTTGTTTCATATTATGGTATTAATAAACAAGTATATACATATATTTAGGTGTTTAATACACAAAATGGTAATAAAAGGATCCTGCTCCCTTTTTAGAACAGGATGCGCTTCTCAGAACACGGTGAAATTCAGGCTTGGCATGCATGGGATTCTCAAGACTGCAATGTGTTCAATGTGTGACCGCTTTAGAGGTCTTTGCATTCCTGCAGAATGTTGGCATTTTCCTTTATTTTTGTCTTTTTTGGGTTATAAAAAGGGGGTTGAAAGAACGTTGCGCAGCTAAGTGTTCATGCAAGGCCTCATACACTGCTAATTGAAATGCAAGAAAAGAGAAAGACTAAACAGTCGACAAACTGACAGCATATTAGAGGATAATAAAACGTAATGCATGTTTGTGTCAAGAGGCATATTGGCTGAGTGGGCACAGGCTGTCTAAGAGATTAAAGGCTGATTAAATGATAATTGATCCAGCACACGCGCACGGACACACCCTTCCCATAAAGCTGGGACATCTGGCCACAGTGCTGCCTGGTCCCAAAGCACTGGCCAAGCCCGGCTGCAGGGCCCACGTCTCTGCCCACTTCCACCCAGTTTGGATACTTCCTCATATTTACTGCTAGGATTATGCAATATCAGCATCTTGGAAAAAATACAATAATCTGTCTGTCCAACGATTTTCTGAATTATGTTTCCTTCTGTAGGCAGTATTGAACATTTCAGAAGCTTAAAGGGCCCATTTATAACTTATACTTTGATTTTTCTTTTTCTTTTTTTTTCGCATTTATATTACTATTATTATTATTATTATTTTATTATTATTATTATTCTGACAGCCAGTTATGACATCTGTTACGGTGTATGTACAAAAGCATTCATCATTTTACATTTTCATTTTTCAGATTCTGCCACATTGTAATACCATATGTCATAGAAAAATAACTTTTTATGATATAGCTCTCATTCCATGGAAGTTAAAGAATGCTGTACTGATCTTCAAGATGTGTGTGAGGCCTACTGCATTGAATGTGGATGTGATATCTGCCAAAATTGTCTGTCAGTTGTTCGCCAGGACAGTTTCAGCAAGATGCTGCCAGTCACAATCATTATAATTCGCTGCTATGTTGCCGTTTTGGATATAACTTTGGAGATATTTTGTGTACAAAGCACAAAATTGCATGTTTTCAAATATTTTCTGACTGCCCTGTGTTGTTTTTAATACTTTAAGAAGTCCAGTTGAACTTTTACTGTTTTTACAATTTACTGGAATGTGGATGGATGGGACTGCAATGTGCTGATTGAGCGCATGCAAGTAGTTTATTTATTTTTTATCAGAATTGGGAATTGTATATTGGCTGTCTTTCTAGCCTAGACTGCAGGTAGAATATATTTGGAACTTGTTTTTGTTTATCACACTCTATGCAAAAAGTGAGGAACGTTCAGTTTTCCATAATATGAACCCTTTAAGTAAGTAGAGGTGTTACTTCTGAGGAGGTCTTGGAAATGTACAGAACTGTTTAAGTTATGAGGCGTTATCTTTTGAGTGAGGCTGAACAGTGGTCAATGTGCTCATGGCAAGGTGAAGTGAATTATTATTATGAGTGTGAGTGAAGACTTATAGCGGGTGCCAAGTTCCATATCCAAAGTTTAACGCATGCATTAAACATTGCTTCCATTGCATATGGTTAGAATTGTCTTATGTGCAATTCACTAAGTAATAGTGACAAATTATCTAGCTACAAATGTCTCTGGCAGAAATTACATCCATATTAAATGCAGAAGGCCCCAAACTCATATACCACAGCTTATGTCAATGGTATTTATACTTAAATGGAACATGGCAAACTTGTGTCCAGTATTCTATACACAATCTGTAGTTTTGAATCTGTGCTTCAACAATGGCTCATGCTGGTCACTTAAGCAGAGATCAAGCCAGATCAAGTCAAATGTGGCCCTCTCACTTTCAGCCAATGAGTCAGATGCTGAATTCACAAAGCAAGTATTGTTCCAGGAGATAGCTTTGTTACAATATGACACACGATCAGAAAAAGGTGCGTTTTAAAGGGCGCCGGCATGAATTGCAGCTACAAAGAGAGGAGTTGTTTTAAAATTAATTTGCACCAGCCATGTCGCTGATGCTTCTACAACTTAAAACATTACAATTATGCCTCTGTGTGCCGCTGTTTAAGGGCGAGCTGTAATTATAAGGCATCCGCACAAAGAGCGAGGGGCTTTAAATTGAATGTTGCATGCGATTGTGCTGGCGAGAGAATCAGAAGCAGAGAGCACACTCATGAGCTGCCGCTTAGCAGATGCAGTTATTCCATTTTGCAAGAGCGCCTCCACAGTGTCTCATTCGCAATTAGGAAGCGATTTCAAAAGGGGGCATGTGGCTCTGTGTTAGCAAACAGATCAGAGCTTGGCAGAAATGGGGAAGGGGGAGGAAGAAACATGATGGAGACGGAGGGAGAGCAGGAAGGAGAAGAGCAAAGAGATTAAAGAAGAGATTAAATGAAAGTGAAGCGGTAGGACAGATGAACAGGAACGGAGAGTAAGGATGGGAACGCTGGGGCAGTGGGGAGATCAAGTGAAGACCTTGCAGCATCAGTGCCAGCCAAATTTGGACAGAGGGACTGTTACTGGGGCGACTGGGGAAGCGAAGCAGCAGAAGTGTGATGTGGGGGAGGGGCGGTCCACCAGGACAGATGGAATAGAGATAACAATGGCAGTGACAGACTGCAACACAGATGAGGATCATGGGCACAGGGTCAGAGCATGATCTTGTCCGTCGTTGCTGAGGAGGCAGGAATACTAGGCCGGATTTTATGTTTGAGAGAGCATTGTGATATGCATTTCGATTGTTTGAGCAAGTGATCGGCTGTGGGCAGATGGTCAAACATGCGTTTTAAGACTTTCTAATTCGATTAAAGGTTTAAATTTAAGATATAAATAACTATTGTACTAATGGCGCTTGTGCAGTTCATGGTACCTACACTGTTAAAATTGATCGACTCCTAATACGCATTTTAGCTTTTCCACTAGGCAAGTTTTGTACTAGGTTACTTGGAACTGGGTACTTTTTAGTACAAGCATGCAGAGTAGGGGCTAAAGCATGACTTGTAAACTTTCAAGAGCCCATAGAAAATAATTAGTCAATCAATCAATCTCAGTGACGTAATTATCCGTAAACTGAGAATCAGAAATAAGACCCTACTCAGTTTGTGCTGATGCTTCTAAGCATGGTAGGTTTTACAACAGCACCAAATATATATTTCAAGCTTAGTGGATAACAAACCAGGTACCAAGATCCAAAATGCAAGCAGAAGCAAGTGGTGAAGGCACCAAGCAATGGGTAGCAAGTAAGTGGCTCAGCCTAAGAAGCCTTCAGAAATCACACAACCTATTTTGTGTACAGAAACGAGAAACTCTTGCTGTTTAGTGTCGTTATTTACGAGCTGCTGTAGCAGGGTCAACTGCATACGCAGTTTGTTGTGAGGCATTAACGGAGATCTGTAGATTTTCTGATCGCTCACAAAAGCAGCCCATTACAAGCTGAATGGAGCGTTCGTCATTGGCTGACCTTCTCCTCCGCCGTCTCAGGAGGATGCGCGAACAGATGTTCGCTGGATGCACTTCTGTCTGCGCCTCTATTCTAGGTTTCTCTAGCGAGGTGTGTGTGTGTGAGTCTGTGAGAGAAAGGCGGGTGTAGATGAGCTAGAGATGAGGCAGTTTATGACTGCCTGTGCTGGCTTTTGTTCTTCAGGGCCCTGGTTACAAATCACGTCTCGCCATCACTTCTTCTGCCTCGTGTCTTTGGGCCACAAAGGGAGATTTAAGAGCTCGAAAAGGCCCCAAAAAACACGCAACTGTGGGCTTGTACAGCACCTGTCTTTGGAGCCTGGTTTTCAGACAGTGCAAAAGAAGCACTTTAACCTTTAAGCTTAAAAGACTGAGGTAATAAGCCTTGTGCAAGCTTGCATGAAATATGGACCACGGGCTCAGCTAAGATGGCACTGAATATTTACACGATGTCCAAGCAGACCAAGATGAAGGGCTTCTTGCATGAAAAAAAAAAAGAGCACAGAAGTAGTATGACTCTTACACACACGCCCACCATCATCGGTGGTTAGTGCAGAAATCGGGCTAAGCCTTCCCAAGCTGCTCCTTCATTATACATTAGCATATCTCTGTGGTGCGGTTTCTGTGGCCTCTGGTGGTGCTACACATTCGGGAGACATTTCAAGCTTGTCTGCTCTGCCCATGTTTCTCATTTTAACATGATGCAAATGGTGACAGTGCGAGGAGCCTCTCCCCCAAAGCCAGTTTCTAGCATGTTCCACCCAGAGGGCCTGCTCTTCTGACGCACATCAGCTCCACACACAGGGACTTGGGCAAAATGACTTCACTTTGGCACAGTTTGCGGTTCGAGTATGACAAGCATCTCCTACGGTGCTCCTTCAAAGGGGCCGAGGGAAGGGGGAGGGAACTAGCCAAGGTAGCTACTTAACGCTGCGGCCATCAAAGTCCCTCTGATTCACCGTGTGAGCGCAGTCACAGCGCTCTGCTTTTAGAGAACGGAAAATTAAGGAGGAATTCCACTTGTTTTGACTAACCTGGTGGGATGCAGACAGCTCAGGGAGAGGTTAGGTGGATTGCTCGTAAATTTAGTAGCGGCACACAAAAAAGAAACTTATTTAACAGGGTGGCGGCCAATCGGATCAATGAAATGAGGTGTGAAATTTGCATAATCAACATTTAATTACTTGTAAAATTATGCATGAGCACAACATTTTTGCTACAAATTATTATTAGCCTACAAGCCTAAATACGTTAACATTTTAAAACTGGATAAATTACTTTATTATTATGTAAATATGGAGAGTAAGTATGCAGCCGCCAGGTTTTGTGTCGTTGTTGGTTTGCAACAATGAAAAAACACCACATTTTCCATCTCATATTTTAAGTCTCATAGTTTTTTCGTCTTTCCATTTGCAGCTCTTAATTCTAACAGTTAGTTTTCCACGTGTTATTATTGGCACATTTGTTTTTCTTTGTTTTAAAATATGATTTTGCTATTCCGTAAAAAAGGGGAATTATACCTAGGGACAACGTGATTCAGAGGCTTGACAAGATTGAGCAGCAAAGTAATAGTCGAGCTGTCAGTCAAATACCTGGTTAATAATACTATTAGTGGTTATAATGTTCTTTTGGATGCACAGAATACATAAAGTAAATGTTCTTAGGAGCTTTTTCAGTAAGTGACATTGGTAAAAAATGGCCTGTTTACAACAGATTTGTTGTAAACCAACCAGCTAAAGTAGTCAGCGATGCTGGACCTACAGTATTTATAGTTCCCTTCAAAATCCATTTTATTTTTGGCAAGAACAGAGTTCAAGAACTGTTTAAAACATTTACAACATCTCTCACATAAGCTTGGGAGTTGAACCATACTTAAGTAGCTTTGGTTTATATCAGTTGGAAACAGCAAAAAGTAAACAGAGCTGAGCTATGGTACTGAATTTTGATGGAACGTAAAACAATTTGGAATAAAATACACTTTTATACTTGGTCTATGGAAAGGGTTGGGCCTAATCAATATGTAGGTGTGTTTGGTACTGCCTCTAGTTTCTAATGTGCAGACTCTGGTTGCAAATTTAACACAAAAAAAATGTTGGCTTGATTCCTACAGAGCAAAAGGGAATAAAACTGCCTTATTATTACTATTTTTTTACATTTATTGCTCTAAATACCTAAACATGCTTGCATCACTTATAGCAACTAAACAAGCAGGCAATGGTCACTGAGGGAAGTTATTTGTTCTTCCGTAATAAAAAAAAAACAAGCAGCAGCTCAATTCTTCTGTTAACACAGTTGTGCCATCATGCAGTGGTAGCTTGAATAATGTGTTCAATTAGTTGTAGTTAGCATTATGACTCATTTATATTATATTATTCAATTAGTTTTTACGTTGCATGCCACCATTACCACAACACGCTTCTTTTTCTTCAAAAACTGAAATCATATGGGTAACGCGTAAAGTTCGGCCGGGAAATGGAGTTTGGCATGGTTGGTGCATATCTAAAAAGCTGAGCTCATTTGGGCTTTTTTATTTGTTGTGTTTAGAAAGCTATGAACCACACATAATTGCTTAATAAATGTGGTAAGACCACAGGTTCAACTAAAACAGTTATCTAATCTATAAATTGTTTTATGCATGGCAGACACAAGTCCCTGTTCGCGTTTTTTTATGAACTTGTCTGATTGGATACTTAATCATGAGTCGTCCACGTGTTAAAAGGCTCTCAGGTCTGCACACTGAGGAGAAGCGCTGAATGAATCTGCTCATAAGAAAACAGTAAGAAAAGAGAAATGCGTGTGGCAAAACTGCCTTATTTTCTGGAAGAGAAAAAAGCTGGGCTAATGCACTGCATTTACTTTTTACTTGTGTTTTATTGCTAATAGAAAAGGAGATATACTCCTAGTATTGTTTAATGGTTTAAACATTAAGAATAGTATGTTTACATACTAAAAATAAAATGTTAGATTAAGTATCCCAATATTCAGATGAGCTGGAAGCTATTCTACAATATGTCATGTGGTGCAACCATGATTTACCAGACTTAGTGTACATCAAATAAAACTGATAGAAAGCATAAAATACAATTAACTTAAGCATACTGTAAAAGCAATATTGTAGCCAAAGAGTTCATTTGATTATTATATTTAAAAAACAACAACAACAACAAAAAAAGAAAAACTAAACCTATTAACAAAAATGACTAATATAGGGACAGACTTTAAGATGTATCCAAGATAACATGCCTGAATGGAAATGTTTCGCCGCAGGGGTTAGGATTTAATATATCACAATATATTGCGGTACTGTAAGCAAGGCAATGTATTGTGAAAGTTTTCTCAAAAAATATTTTAACAGTCACATTAAGAAAATACTTTTATAAAATTGAAACAGAAATGTTGAATTTTAATCCATTCAGAACAGTGGTACAACACTAAATAATAAGTAAAAAGGGTAAAAAAAAAATACAACACTAAATAAACAACTGACATGTAAACTAATAATTATAAATGAATAGATTATTATAATTTAGACAGAATTGCAAAAAAAAAAAAAAAAAGCCACAATACTTCGATATATTGATATTTTATACCCCTAATATTGAGATAATATTAAGATGTTTGAGATAGTAAGATGTGTCCCATGTGAGATTAAGGTGGGCTGTAATTATGGAGGCCATTTGGAAAGCCCAACTGTCCCAGTAAAAACACTTAAATCAAGTCCCACTTGTGTGTGTTAACTGTGTTACACTTGGTGCTAAGCAGATGACTATCCCTGACCAATAAATGTTGGTCTGACATTTTTTCAGGGTCATAAAAATATTGTAAGGCACCATTTTATTGAAACAGCAGACTTCACTTGGAAACAATAGACATTCTAAGTTAACAGAACTGGGATCAGGACAGGAAAAAGCAGGATTGTGCTTTCTTAGAGGACTTGCTCGTTTGGTACAGCCTTGCATCAGCCTTCCATTACCAGCGTTTCAATTGGACTGACAAGTAAAATCCACCGAGAAGACTGAAACATAAAACTCACCAGACCTTGGCCACTTCATCAACCACCCCTGCTGCCTTTATAGACAGTGCAGACTTAAAAAAAAAAAAAAAAAAAAAAGTGTGTTTTTTTTTTTAATACCTTGTCAGCAGGGGGCACCTCTAATTAAAGACCGCCTATACCAATAGCAGCCTACCATCCCGCTCTCCTACCTTTACCACCAGCTGTGAAGGGCTAATTAAATACAAGGGTGACATCAGACATCAAAGTTGGAGAATATGCCAACACACTCTGGCCTCTCTCTGAGCCATCCAGTTCTTATTTTACCCTCTCACTCAGACACACACACACACACACTCTCTACACAAAAGCCTTTAACTAATCACCCTTCAGCACCCTGAGGCCAGTGATGGCTGAATGCAGGCATGAGCATGATATTTTCCCCGCATCGCCACGCAAAGTGACAGCGGGCTGAGGTTAGCACAGTTAATTTAAGCCGGGTGACTGTCTGCAGTGAAGTGGCTGTGGCCGGGCTGCTGCCCTCGGTACACAGTGTAGATTCAAGCTGCTGTAAATCCAGGCGCTGGACAATAGGATTAAACTTTGTGCTTGTTGGTGCTCGTCACTGAGGCCAAAGTGCATTATTCGTCGATATTGGGGACAATTGATGTCATCACATGAAAGTTCAAAGTGCTCTATAATGCTTATATGCTGCAAGATTGAGTAGTGCAGAGGATAACAAGCCTAGAACCAATGGTTTACGTTTGACCAGTAAGATAAATTGTATTTTTATAGTTACTCTTATAGTTTATCGTTATTTGCCTTCACATAGCAGATGTTAATCATGTGACATAAGGCTAGAGGTAGAGCAAGGGCAGTGTGCTAGAGGCAGAGGACTTCTAGAATAACCTACCCCAGAAGCGAGTTCTTAGGGAGCATTTGAGCACAATTATTTTTTACTGTATTTTTTAAAATGTTTATAATATTTTTTTCAAACACAGAATAATATTAAATGTTTTAGCACCAGACAATTGTAAAAACTAAAAATTAGGCCTATTTAAAATGCCCCAGCTGTAATTTCAGCTCACCAACCAATCAGCACACAGTAGAGGTAATATTAGCTTCAAACTGTTTGCTGTACGAAATTAGAAATATACATGCAAGTTGTCTTTGGCAGTTTATATCCATTTACACTGAAGGCTCGATTTGCTATATTCTAAAACTGAGAAAACAGGAAGTGGGTAGGCTCTCCAAAGCCATAAACTGGTTCTGGTAGATGCACACATTAAACGCACTTACTAAAATTCCTCAGCGCAGCCAAGAGCCGAAAAGCCTTGAGTTCAAACAAATTCAGGGTTCTTATTTATCACTTTTTACCATTTTGGGATATCCAATATCGCGTTTCTCGTATATATCGCACATCCTTAGTTCACACATTCACAACTTCCACAATCTGTCGATGGAAAGAAAAGTGCTGGTGAACTGAGACAAGACGGCAGCTCAGCAGGCTTTGGAGAAGTGCATTGTCTTCCCCGAAACCATTTCCAACTAGTGGAAGGTTAACAAGGCCTGTGGCGGCAGAAGTGTCCGGTGCCAGGCTCGGCGTGCCACTCTGGCAGCGAGAGTGCGTCCCGCGCGCGAGACACGCAGATAGCGCCGGGCATCTGGCTGGCACGCAGGCGGGGTGAATCAGTCAGGCTTGGCATGCGCCTCACCTCCCACTTCTTCTGGCACTGGCTAACTGACGCTTCCCACCCCCCCTCCTCACCAGCGACGAGCACAGCCATTACTGAGCCATTAGCATTGTTGCAGAGGTAGCGGTGTAGAGGTAAACACGGCGCGCCGCTATGCTAAACGACACGTTCCACACCAGGGAATGGAAACTGTTAGCCAGCGCCAACTGGTAAAGACTGGTCCACAAGCTTGAGAAAACTGCACCTATGGTGCCAAACGAAGTGAACGGGGATGGGGGAAGTGTGTTTGTAATTGTTTAAGATCTGCTTGAAGCCAAAAGACCTCGTGCATGTGCATTTTAACAGCAGTCACACAATGTACATACCGGTACTATAGATTTGTGAAACCACCTTAAAATCTCAGCAGTCTGTGTAGAGTGCATTGACCACTGTTCAAGCAGAAAGCTACTCAGCTGATGTAGAAATTGTGGTCATTTGCATTAAAGGAAGCACCGGCTAAGCTAATTCTTTAGAGGAGCAGATCAGCCCCAATTCAAAGCACTTGCTGGCAACATTGAAGCAGCACCACTGTCTCTTAATGCCCACATTAGTTTAATTGAACAAAATAAGCAGCAGAAGAGAACATAAAAAGCACATGAAACAGTGCAGGAGGAACAGAAAAAGGTATTGATTAGGAATGGGCTTGTGTGCAATTTCCATGTACACTTTTAGAATTATTCTCAACTTCTTTCCCCTTTTCCATTAGAAAAAGTTGGTCAAAGTTTAATTCTGCAGTACCTGCATGACCATGGCTCCAAGCAAGCAAAGGAGGGACTAAAATGTGAGGTGTAAACATTGTAGATGCCTGATTGGACAAAGAGAATGCTACAATTTGTAGAGTAGTGATCAGTGGTCGTGTGTTTTTATTTCATTTACAAAGGCACATTAGGTCCTTGGACTGATGGTTGATAAAAGAATCCAGCTACATTTTGGAGGGGGTTGAGGAGGGTAGTGGTAAAATAAATAAAACGTCTACAGGTTCCAAACTGATCCATAGCTCTGCTCTAGTCCCTACAATACACTATTTTATTGTATAATGGTAAATCTTCTTAGCTAATTAACACTATACATTCATGATCATATCAAAGATATCTTTAGTACTTAAAAAAACACTGATCCAACTGTGCACTTCATTTGCAGAGAGTGTAACTGCAATTGTTCTGTTTAACTAGATGATGTGCAGCAAAAATGGAATAAACACCACTGTAGTATACAGGAGTAGTATCTAAATAGCAGTTTTTATTTTAAGAAATGATTTTAAAGAATATGCTACTTCTGATGCATTATATCTGTGTGTGAATACACTGAGATAAATAGCATATATCGTAAAAATGTCTTTAAATTTCATGATATTCAATATTTTTGTCATGCAGTCAAGCTCTAGTAGATATCATGCAGTGTAAAAGTGTCATTATTAAATATTTTCCTCCCCTTGTTCCCGCTTACTTAATGATCAAACAAACTGAGGTAAGATTACAATGCTACAAAGCTCTGGGTTCATAAGTGATAACCAACCCCTGTGTGTTTCTTTCTTTCAGTGTATGCAAAACACATTCAACATTCAATAAGACTATTCAAAATATGAAATATGACTACAGAGCTTGCCAAACATGGAGCATCTCTGTTTAATAGAACAAGGACATGACCTACTACGGATAGCACTGACCTATGCTAATCATACCACTGATGACTGGCAAGTAATATAATAAGGGCTTCCCCAGAGAGCGACGTTCTGAACATACCCATCTACAGAAATCTCTAGGAATTTTCTGTACAGTTCAGTGTCCTGATGGATCAGATGTACGGAAACATATTCCAAATGCAACGCTTTGAAAACTACCTACTAGCTAAACTCCACAGAACCTTCTGCTCCAACAAAGGAAATCCATGTTTTTGTAAACTCCAAATTCTGTAATCACGTCAACACTGCTTCAGAAGTCACAGTCTAAAGTGGCAAATGTGATGAGTAAGCAAGCCACTTTAGTGCCAGTCACTCTAAAAGAATAAACAGCTATGGACCCACAGCAGCTCACGGGTGCACACGCATGCAGTCTCAACTTCCAAATTGGGTCAAATGCAGCAGTTTGTTGCGGGGAACAAAGTTTTTCATGCCTCTCAACTTCTCACTTGAAACGAGCAGTTTTTTTTTTTTTTTTTTACCACTATGTAGCCAGGCAGCCAAGCTGTGACAGAAGTCAACATTTGATAAAGTTCCACTGCATACTATGATGACTTGCTTGTAATAGTTATAAAGGTTATTTTAGACAGGATATAATTGAAGGATATCAGGAAATCCACCTTAAATGCTGAGAAAGATCAACCATTTTCAAAGAGACACCAAACAACAAACGTTTGCTACATTATCGTGGCAAAATACATTAAGATTCCTATTTTTCTTTCTAATATACATTGCTGCACTAGGTTTCTCCAAATTGGAGTACAATATTGGACATTGGCTAGATGATTCATGGACAATGAGAAAAGTGTGAATTTACTTTGTATCAAAAAGTAAAAAAAACTGTGTTATTTGCCTCACATGACATTGCAAGGCCTGAGATGTGACTTTTGCACGTTCGCAATAACACCATTGTGATAATCATGATTTTTAAGAATACAGGTATTTTTGTCTAATTTCAGAAAAGGCTCAATAATCCAACATGTGACGATATTGATAATACACTCAGTGTATCTAAGAATAGAGTAAAATCATTGATATTAGGCAGATATAACCTGCCTCTGATTGATAAGTCATAGACAATTACAAAAGATTAGATTACATATTTTCTCACCAAATATCAAAACATTCTCCATTTAAATGTCTTCAGGACATTTAAAATGCACCTGAATCCCACATTTAGTTCTTTTTATCGCTTTGAAATGATTGCAAGAACTAGGAACAAGCACTGGTATCACTAGATATTTTATTTTTCATTTTTGTGTTTGCATTCAGCTGGTTCAAAGCTAAAATGTAAGGAAAATAAATGTTAGTTACATTTGTATCTAAAGTTATACTGGGGCGTCTAGACTCTCTGTAACTTTCGAGAACCACGTCCAGAATTCCCACGTTTGGTCATCCTTAAACACGTCCATGTCCACAGGAAGATGAAGGGTATGGCAAATATAAGCATTGCCTTATCAACGAATCGATAGGAATAATAATAAACAGATTAGTCGACTATCAAAATAATAATTGGTAAATATTCAACATGTAGTAGTTGTAGTGTTAAGAGTCTAGCAGTGCCCAAGAAAGTAGGAGTTTTCTAAACGATTTGAACCCAAGTGGATTTAAATCCAAAAGGAAAAGAGTAACATTACTTTAAGAAAGCACCAAAACATCCTCTCCATCTCTCAAAGGGACAATAACCCACTCTCTCCAACAAATACAGACTATACACAACTCCATTCCTTCCAGAGGTGTGGAAAAGAAGTGAAAATTCAGTCCTTCAGAAAAGGATTCTGTCCTGCTCGTCCTTCCGCTACAGCTCTTCCCCTGCCGCACTGGGAGGCTTTAGAAGGGGGAGGACGCTGACGAGGCGGCTGCGATTAGACACTTCTCTCTGAGCTCAGGGTTGTCCTGACTGCCAGCAGAGGTCAGCCATTGTGCTGGACTAAGCCAGTCCAGGATTACTTGCTCCCAGAGCTGATTCTTCTGAATACGAGAGCTCCGGGCAGCTACGGCTGCACCAGCCTGGCTAAGAGTGGGTTCGGGCCCTCGCCGCCGTACACCTGCCCACTCTGGCAATGCACAAATCAGGACAGTTGCGGAGATAAACACCGGGGGGAAAGTGGAGGGGCTGACAGCTGTTGAGTGTGGATGGGCGAGAGAAGAGGTCCGAATGATGCCCAAAGCGCCCATTACAGCACAGGGCAGCTCCCCCCAGCCAGTAACAACCCAAATGCAAGGGGAGCCATTCTAAACCCAGACTAGATGCCAGTGAGAAACTACTGCACTGCCCACAGCTCCCAATTCTCACTCTATACTCTATTCCCATTTGCCTAGACTCTTTGTGCTCACACACACACACTTAAACAGTCAGCCAGGCTTTTTACAGCAGCTAACGGCTCCCCAGCACCCTATTCACACAGACATAATGTCTCAATGTGCTGAACAAATGGGAAGGTTCTCACTTAAGTTTCCCGACACAATTACCAAAGGAGCTGAATCAAAGTTCTTACCACTAGAAACGCAACTCTGAGGCATTGATTAAAAGATTACGCATGATTTATACCGAGCACGTGCAGCACTGACGATTATCACCGCAATCCCTTTTACAGTCAACGGCCCAGTCTACAAGCATCCGGCTATTATCATCATAAAAAAGTCATAAAACTACAACATCCACGCTCATATGGCACTAGACTTCTGATTCGACATATGAATAAATGTGCATGATGTTCTACTGCAAATATACAATGCTATGTTAGGCTGCAATTTTTTGGACAATGTTAGTTCCAGAAATTATTGGACTAAAATATATTAGTCATTTTAGGACCATTTAATGCTAATGATACAATGATACTATTATATCATGATGTAATTAGACCCTTTAAAAAAATTACTTTAACTAAATATCATTAACTTTTTTTTCCTCTTTTTATTTACCGTAGTTTACTCTGTATGTATAAAAGCAGCATTGTTAATACTTTGATCATTGAGTGTCTGCCTAAAACAGTAGCAAACCTCATTCCTTCATTATTGTGAAAGTCTACGTTATGTTTCATTTTCCAGAATATAATCCATCATTTTGTGACTTGCATAGACATACACTACATATAGAGTAGACTAACTTGGGATTAAAACAAATTTATGGTGGTGTTCTTATGTCTCACTTTTTAAGGTACTTTCACCCAATGCAGTGCTAGCATCATGCTTAGGCAAGCATTTTCATGTGTGGATAGACATATCTTTAAAAACAGAAGGAGATAAATCTCTTTTTTTTTCTTTTTTTTTAAACAACCAGACATATGTGGATGTACCTTAAGGCCACTATTGAGTGTATGTGTTAGTGTGAGAGAAAGACCAAGCAAAACAAGCAAGAACAGGGGGCGATAGGAAGAGGAACAATGTAAAGCTGAGAAGGACAAAACAAATCAAACAATTTATATTGAAAGGTGCTGCAAACCACAGTCCAATGGCCAGAAAAATGGCAGAACTTAGTGAGATCAAATTCATTTTGGGGGGTTGGTTTCAGTTCAGATGAACTGAACCATGATTTGGTTTGAACTAATAAGATGCCACCGCCCAAAGCTGCAAAGTGCCCTCCTACAAACAAAGCAACGCTATGTATACCGGGAAACACAGCTCATAATGATTGATCAATCCAGGTTAAAGCAACGTTCTTTAGTGTGTACCCAAAACTAACTGAGACAAATCCAAATGTATAAAACAACCACCAAATCAAAGCTTTGTTCGCTTTTTGGTCTGGACTTTAAGCTGTTAAAAAATGGCCTGTGTGAGAAAGTGTTGTCCTCCTCTATTGGTTTAATGCCTGGGCATCCGTGGGTGGGAGTCCAAAAAGAAACTCAACTGGTCTCATTCACTCTGATTCAGTTTGTTTGACGCTGGGAGAAACAAAAGAGCCATGCTACCCACCAACCACAGCGCAATGCTAGAAAGTGTGGGTGTCTATACGCTGATACAACAGACATGTATGTAAGTTAGTGTGTTCTCCTTCAAGTGTGTAAAGCTGTCCACTGATGTTGAATTAGCAGCAGATTGAGAAGATTAGCTGACTGGTTAGCTGGCTTTTAGCGCTATACTGGGCTGATGGTGAAATTTTGGTCAACATCCCTAAAGGCAAAAAATAAATAAATAAAAAATTTAAATATTATTAATCAATACCAGTTTGCTGCTTGAACCATTTGTATTGAAGTAATGAAGGCAGTAGTTGTGCATAAACAGACAGTGCAGGGCACAGATTAGTACAGTATCGACTCTGCCTTTGCCCAAAAGCTTGCATTAAGGAGTAAATGATAATCTTTTGGAAGGACACTTCCCATATCTGGAAGGACACAAAGGAATCTGCTTCTGCACAGAATAAAGAATACAGTGAATCTCTGTCGAAGACTATTTAACCTAAGAAATGCTGCATTATACAGCATGGCACCACAAACCACTTTCTCTCTGACTGCACAAAACTATAGCCAAAATGAACGCAAGCACACAGCGATCTTAAACACACCAGCACCCCTGGAGTGCACAATGCCCCGCAGTGTGTTTTGCCAGAACGCAGGCACATAATACTCTGTTCTATGCACAAATCAGGCCAGGCTCAATAATCCAGCCAAGGACGACGACGACGGCGGCGGCGGCTTCTAAAGCTCCTTCGAAAAGCAGAGACGCATGTCCAGCAGAAGCCACACGGACCAGCGAGCCCAGAAGATTGAGGTAAAGGTGCAACGCATGAGTGTGTGTGTGTGTGTGCGTGTATATGAGAAAAAGAAAGCGAGCGAAATAGAAAGAGAGTGAGAAAATTGAAGGGGTTAAGATGTTCAGAGCTCCCATGGAAGCCACCAGTGTCTCATTTGCAACGCCACAAGCCTAAGGACACGACTCCCTCTACGGGCTCCGCTAATGACAGCATTTTAATTTGCTTCTATTTTTCGCAGAGGAGAAAAAAAAAAAAAAAGAAAAAAGAAAAAACAGCTTAGAGGCTGATTGTGAGCCCACAGCAGCAGGGCTCCAGCACAGCAGCTTCCAACAGGGGGAGGACTGAGTGTCCTCTGCAGGAGAGCAGTCCTGTAGATCCAGCAGGCAACATGCTGACGATGGGATGCACCCCGCAGGCCCACATACAAACCCACACACACACATACATACATACAGGATGTCCTGGACAGACACACTCCCCCACATCCCACAGTAGGCTTGAGTCGATTAAAAAAATTCCACCATTAATCTATATTGTGATGGCCGGCCATCCAGCTGCACAAAAAAAAGAATCTGGGTCTCGTGATCAGATGAGAAATCTGCCCTCAGAGCAGCACAAGGCAGTATGTGTTTGTTTGTTGTAGGTTTGCTCAAGCTGCTGTGCTTTTCCTCCCTCCACTTAAAACAACAGCACAGAACATGCAGTGTTAAAGTTAAAGGTAAACAAATAAAAAAAATCTACCAGTCAGTTAACTACCTCTCATTCATGATGGGATGATTTGTTCATCTGTCTAATTAGCTTTCTTGTGAAACTGACCATTAGACAGTCAAGAAATAAATAAATTATAAAAACATGCTGCCTTGTGCTGCATCAGTTCAGATGCGAAATCT
Source organism: Astyanax mexicanus (assembly GCF_023375975.1). NCBI lineage: Eukaryota > Metazoa > Chordata > Actinopteri > Characiformes > Acestrorhamphidae > Astyanax > Astyanax mexicanus. The sequence goes on along the minus strand of NC_064409.1, from coordinate 34,423,676 downwards.
GCCCTCAGAGCAGCACATGGCAGCATGCTTGTTTGTTTCTTGTTTGTTATTTAAAGCTAAGAACTGCACTTAAAACCTGAACAGAACATGGAGTGTTTAAGTCTATGGGGTAAAATTCACAATTTTTTATATTTTTCGTATGTAATTGATTTATTTGAGTGTTAGTCATATGCATTTTATCTGTAAATGAAGGATTTGTGCATCTGTCCATTTCGTTTTTTTCTAACGGACTAATAGACACTCAAAATCCTGAAGGACTAATTTCATTAGAAGGATGCACAATTTCACAATTCTACAATTAAGGAAGTCCTTGAATTGATTTAAGTCAGTTGCACACAAAACAAACAAAAGCACAAATGCACCAATTAACAGATGAGAGGCAGATGACACACTAACACGGTGGTGGTGTATGAGGTGTTCATGTGTGTTGTGCTAATACGAGTCTTTCAGACAGCAGTGCTGCTGGAGTTTTTAAACACTATCTGATTTTTTTTGTTCAATTTGGCTCAGATCAGATTTCTTTTATTATGTTTAATCTACTGCTTTTTTTATACATCACCAATGCCTCACATATCTGGCAACCAAACATACTTACAACACCATTTAACTTCATTAAAACAACCTTAGTCATTTACGCACACACTCACACACACATTCCATCAGTGATGCTGCTTCTCAAACACGCATGCGCACGCATGCACACACACACCCTGTTTGCAGAGGGAGGAGGACGAATGAAATAGTGCAGATCCTGAGGGGAGGTTATGTCACCGTCTTGCAGCAGCACAGCTCAGAGAACCCCATCACGCCAAACACACAGACACAGAGACACACACACACACACAAAAGACAGAGAGTGAACAAGAGCTATAAGCTCAAACAAGCTTTATTATTAGAGCCCTCATCATTTCAACACAAGACAAAATGTCACCCTCACAAGGGGGTCAGAGAGAGATAAAGAGCGAGGGACAGAGTGAGACAGAGGGGAGAGAGGGGGGGAAGGCACTCTTTCAAACAGTAGAAAGCTGAGTGCCACGCTCTCTCTTCGTCTCTCTCTCCCTCATCCCACCCGCCTCCCTCTCTTTCTCTTTCGCATGCTGTCCAGTCACTTAGCAACACACCAGCAAGTCCAAAAGCCTGCAAGTTTCTCTCAAGGTCCACATGAAGCCTCTGGATGAACAGACTTCATAAAAAGACCGAAAAATAAATGAATAAATAAAAATGCATTTTTTTTGTGTGTTTGTGTGAGTGTGCGTGTTTCAGGAAAATGGGAGGAGCTAAACAAACATGCTACTATAATTAAGCTGCATGTGAACATTTTTGAACATCTTGAACAATATTAAATGAAATAACATGATCCCCCATCCTTAATTATCAGGGTACCACTTTTTGATAAATTCTTGTATTTTTTTTTTTATATCTCAGTTAGGGGAAGGGGTTCATATCATATATTGCGCAATAATTAACTTTAATTTTAATTATTTTGTTGCAGTAGTGTCTTCTTCAAAGAAGTACATTTTTTATATATTTATATATATTTTTAATTTAGTGTTATATCACCAAGAATATGGTTCGTTATAGCAAAAATGCCATGAAATATCGTGATAATATTTAAGGGCCATATCGCCAACCCTTAGTTCTGACTTTAGTATAGAGATTACATTATAAAAGCTGTGGGTGCACCCAAATTATATTAGCTAATTTAAGTGGTTATAAGCAGTGTGTGGACACTTATGGACATTAGGTACTCTATTAGTTAGCTTCCTGGAAGGGATTAACCTTATTCACAGACTAGATCAACATTCACAGTGACTAACAACCACCCATGTCTGGAAAACTGGCCCTATATGAACAAAAGTACTGGGATATTTGAAATCATAGAAAAGTGAAATTAAAAGAAAAGTGTAACTGAATTAGAACTGACTACTACTGACTACAACTATTGGTCTGATTTAATTGCATCAACACAAGAGAATTAGTGAATTAAAGACGATGGGTGATCAACACTTCACCTCATTTCCAACTGAATCATTGCAGAAGCACCGGATGAATCACCATGATTCCATAGATCACAGTTCAACTGCCCCACAGCTCAATGCTGGGTTTGCTTTACAGCACATAATCCCATATATATATAATTTTTTTTTTTTTTTTTTTTTTTTTTAAATGTGCATGAATAGGCTTTTAAATCTCAAACGTAAGAATTTTTACATCCTAAGGAATATTATCAAGCAATTAAGCAAAACTGAGATATTTAAAAAAAATGGCAATAAGGAATTCCAGTCTGGTTGTACCAGAGTACTTAATTTACAACTATTGATATGAGGATTTGATAATTGCACTGATACGAGAGCATTAGTGAGTTAAGGTCGCTGGGTGATCAACATCTCATCCCCAAATAATTCATCCCAGTAGTATTGAATGGAGCACCATCATTCCACAGAAAACACTTCAACTAATCTAGTCCAAACCTAGCATCCGGCATGGTGCCAATAGGTTCATTCCCCCCCCCAGAGTCCCTTTCTACTGGCAATACTTCTACATGGATAAAACAAGCTGCATGTGTTCATTTCTAAACCTTAAGCAAAAATAGTAGTGTCTATTCTGATATGAATGGAGTAGTATTTGGTCACTATATCATATAAAAATGGCAGTAACAGTGTAATATACTGACATGCCACAACTTCTATCATAGGACAGGAACTACTATTGTGTCCCATGATCTTTAATGACAATACATATAAACCATGTACTGTATTTTTTTTTGTAATATAAGGAGCACTTAAAATTTCTTAATTTTACCAAAAATCGACACTGTGCCATATAATCCAGTGCACCTTATGTGTGCATTTACCAAAAGTACAGTGTTATAAAGGTGTTTCAGTGACGTTCCTCCTGGAGTAGTATTAGCATTAGCTGCTAACCGCAGCACTAGCTCTTACGCTGTTCAGAGGTGAGTATATCAGACTGTAGTCTGCATGTTTACAGTGTTAAAACAAGCTACGTAGGACAAACCGCTAACTGATAGCGCTCTAGCTTATCGGAACACTCAGGGTTCTTCAGTGTAGCGCTGTAGGGCTGGGAATGTGGATGGGATTTCTGTCAGATTTGCTGGGCTGTTTGCAGACAATTCTAGCTAGTCCCCACCTATTATGATCATTATCATTACCATACACTGCACTGTCCACTGTGAGAGATAATGTCTTCTATGCTGTATTCCTGGTACATCAGTGACATTGTGGATGGAGGAATGTTAAATGCCCGCACAACTTCAGAAATGGAATGTCCCCCCAAACTGGCACCACCTCTTAGGTTGCCAGGAGCATGTTAACTAGAGGCAAACCTCATTCACAAGATAACACACAACAACTATACTGTAGGAGTGAACTTTCTCAAGCTATTCCCTGAGGCAACACTTCATTATCGACTTAAATAGTGCTGTGCCATGACTAAGATCTTATGAAGTGCACGAAAACAGACAGATGCAATGCTATCAGACTTTACATTATAAATAAAACAGCAAAACATCAACAGAGACACGGTTCAATCCATCATAAATCTAAGCAAGTGCTCAAGTCTGGCAAGTAGTAAACAATGTATTATAAGACTTTATGAAATATGAATGGAGTCAGAGCTTTGTCTAAGCATAGCCCAGAGTGGAATCTATAACATATGTTGTTGTTGTCTTTAAGAACAGGACATATCAGATAAAAAAAAAAAAAAATGCTTAAAAGTGTTGATCAGCATTCCATCATCTGCGTCTAATTTGGTCTTCCCACACTGCATGTCCCAGGAGACCAGAGTGTCCAAGTGTGTGTCCTGCCAGTCAAACACACTATTAATTATTCAGCTCAGAGAGAAGAGAGAGGGATGTGGAGGAAGGAGGGAGGGTAAGAGACAGAGAAAGACGGAGAGGGAGCGAGTGCAACAAACAGACAGAGAGATGATGGTGACAGGAGGAGACAGATGAGCGAGATGGAGAGAGAGATGCAGCACTTATGCAATGTGACTAGCGAGAAATAAGTCCAGTGTCGGAGAATCAATGTGAGAGCAGTGCACTCTGAGAAATCCAATACACTGTCAAAAAGCAAAGGCGTAGCTCGCCGTCCTGTAGCAAACACAGATCTTACTGTAGTATTGAAAAACACATAGTTGGGCCATGCGGTGGCCAAAGTTCTCTAAAAGCCAATATTCTTAACTTTGAGGCAGCCTTTGGTCGATTTGTTCAGCCATTCCAGCACACACTGTTCTTTACAAGGGCATCCAGATCTAATCCAAGTTCTTAAAGCTGGGAATTGGCCAAATACAGAATCGATCAAATGATTTGCTGTTTCTATAGATAATAAAAGCCATATGGTTTATGTTGCGCTGCTAATTCATCCTTGCATAAAATCACTTTAACCTATATAATGTGACATTCTAGACTGAATTATTCTAGAAGTGCTGGTTCATACAGTATACTGGAGGGGAAATTAAAACTAGTATGCATTTTTCATATACCATCAAAGCTAGAGTCGCTTCGGAGAGCTGTGTAGAGCAGCACCACCAAAAAAAAAAAAAAAAAGCATACTGGCACGTCTCGCTAGCTACTCTAGCCTGTTAGCATAACAAGCCAACACACTGGAGTAATAGTAGGACAGCTCTTTGGAGTTAAATACTCATTTCGCAGCATCTTATCTGAGGAGTTCCTGCTGCTGTTCCTTGCAATATGAATGTTTTATCAGAGTAAAATAGAAAGACAACAGGTTATGCTACACAATGACTTGTATTTAAGCTGCCAGAGGCCCATCCTTACATCATTCAATCCTCCCATATAAAACCAATTAGGTCGGAACAGGGCTTTTTATTCTGAAACTCATGACTTCTTTTATATCCTATGGATTATTATTTAGCAAATATTTAGAAAACAAAATCAAGATGATTTTTTTTTTTTTAGTTTTTTAGTTTTAAACTATGACTATTAAGGAAATCCAGTCTGATGGATCCACCACAGATATATGGATGCATAGGTTTGTCTCGCTGTAATCAAGATAGCTGATAATGACTAAAGACTGCCATTTACGCAATAAACCATAAATAAAACAAGTCAGTTTTGACAGAAGCCAGCAATTATCAGCTCTTATCAGCAAGACTTCTTCTGCAGCTGATAAATCCTTAAGATTCCATAGCTGCCAATATAATGGGTTGAGCATCAGCAGGAAGACACACACTGCCCTGCAGTAAGCCTTAGTGGCCTTGCTCAGAAAGGTCATTAGCTGAGTTGTGTGTGATCTGTAAGAGCAGGAGGCAGCTGTGGATCCATGCAAAAGGATGAGTCATGACCACGGCCCAAAGAGGAAAACTTCTTCCTCCTCTAAAGTCATCCTCATCCTCGTGCTTCCTCTCTCCATCCACCCATGTTCTCTTACTCTTACAGAGCCACTATGCAGGAGCCTCCGAGCATGCTGCTGCTGCTGCTGCTGCTATCGACGCCCACCCCTCTGCTTTACTGCATGACTGCACTCTTACAGAAAGAGAGAGAGAGCAAAACCCAGAGAGAGAGAGAGAGAACTGAGAAAAGACATCAAGAACTCCAAGCTTAAAAAAGCTTTATCACTGGATCCCTCATATCTTCAACCCCAAATGTTCAGCCCGCGGCAAGACCCTCTACTTCACAGCCATCTTATCCCTATATTCAGCCCAGTCGCCCTACTTACCAAACTCTAAGCCAAAATAAAACATCTGGTCACTTTCAGTGGAGGACCAGTGGAAGAGGAATGCGTGGGTTCACACAGCCCAAAAAGCAAACGCTCAGTTAAGCTCTCAGCCCTGAAGAACCCTGGAGAAAGAACTGCAGCTTTCCTTTTAATTCCACATATTCCAGCCTTTTAAAAGATGGAAACGAATGTGAGGGAGACTGTGGTGTCTTGGGTCACCACATGTGCCAGCTCAATTATGCGCTACATGTCAAGAGTTGGTCAGAGAGCAGGATCTTGAGGAAAAAGCACTTTCAGCATGTGGTTCCAATGGTAAAACGCACCTTGTGGTTAGAACGGCTTTTTCACAAATATATTTGCAATTTAAGTCATTCTTTTGTATACCATACAACGTTGTATTTTTTGTAACACACATTTTGTTTTTAAGTCTTCTGTTCTCTGTAGAAGAAGCTATGATCTCTATAGATCTCATACTTCTTGTTTTCTCTGCTCTCTGTCCCCTTTTGCTTTCTTTATTTTCCCTCCTCCATGTAAGCGATCATTAGTAAAGAAAATTGGCTACATAAAATCTCTGAAAAGAGAATCTCTGAATCTCTGCCATGCCATAGATTTTAACTTCTGCAATTTTTAGTTACCGTGTTGCCCGATATACAAGAAATGTGCGATCACCTCTGAACAAGTTAAGCTCTTCTGCCAAATTGAGCAAATGAGGCTCATTTTTTTGGGTTCGCAACCATAATGATGCTGTCCTGATTGTTAAGTTCAATTTTGATGTAACTATACAGCACACAAAATGGACCAGGCTGTGAAGACCCATGTACATACACACTACTCCATCAAGGCCTGTCACAGTAATTACAATGATTTATTGTACAATATTTAGACATAACTTCAATTATCTTTACTAAACTAAATATTGGCCATTGTGTTCATTTTTTTAAGAACAGCCCAACTGCTGACTTTAAACCAGTGGTTTTGTTCTTACTATGTTAAGCGAAATTAGGATATTAAAAAAATAAATAAATGCAATATTTCAACACAAATATTTTATGAAAATGAATATCAAAATATTAATACAAATAATGCAATAATGCAATCATTACATCAGTGTCAAATTAAATAAAAATTACAAGTAGGGGTGGGAAATATGGCCAAATAAATAAAATAATATCCAAATAATTAATGGTATTTTCGCGATAATGATACTTTTGGCAAATGACAAACACTGAATTTAATAAATATATATTTTAAAAAATACACTACTGCAACAAAAAGAAAATAAAATTGTATTATTGCATACAATAACATGGCACAACCCTAACTGAGATATAAAAAAAAAAATACAATAATTTTATCAGATTGTAACATAAGTCAATGAATACTCAAATCATGATCCTAATAATGCACTCCATATATCTCTATGTATCCAGGATTAAAGTAAAATAAATTATACTGTTCAGATATATTTTTTCTCTAGTAGATATGTAATGGGAAATGAGAACAGTGTAAATTTTTCTTTTGCTAAAAACAATAAAAAAAATAAAATAAAAAAAAGTAGTACCCTGATGTGATAATTAGGGGTGGATGATCTGGCACAATATTTCAGAGTATAAAATCGTTCACGATATTCAAAAAGGTTGGCGATCTTATTGCGTACTAAACAATATGGCACACCCCAATTACAATTATAATGTTCATTGCAAATGCAATTGCCAACACCATGCCCCTTTAACGGCATAGATATATGAAAGTGACAAAAATTTAGAAGCTCCTTTTTGAACTTTCAAACTTCCAAGGTCAATTGGTGTCTAAAAAAAAAAGGGGGGGGGGGGGGAAAGGAAGTACAAGATTCTTTAAGTGACTTCTAAAAAGATAATGGACTTATTAGCCCAGTCATCGAACTGCGGGTTAATCTAGCGTCCAGTCTAACGTCCCGACCAGTTCCGGGATCTGTAGCTGCATATACGCACCGAAGCGCAACATAAAGGACGCCTCCTCGCGGACACGCGTCGTTAGCTAAAGCTACTTAGTCTGTATTAGTGTGGATACAGCCATTTTTCCCCCACTACATTTAAATACTAAAACTTGTACAGGGTAAAAAAAGAAAAAAAAAAGAAAACTTGCACCAGCACAGTGTGTTCTAGCAGTAAAGGCCTGTCCATTGTGTTATCTCCTTTCTCTCTCTAATGAATGTAACGGCAGGCTCCCGAGTCCCGCCCGTCTACAGCGGGCAGGTTAGAGTCAGCCACTTATATAAAGCTCATCCCATTAAGCCTGACTACAGAGCCTGGCTCGTTCACACCACACTAATGGAAATGGCGCTGATAGTGCCTGAAATGGCCTGAAGAGAAAGGCTGTGTGTGCTGGTGTGTGTGTGTGTGTGTGTGTGTGTGTGTGTGTGTGTACACTTGCATGCATGTGTCCCACTTGGCCCCTTCAAGTCAAGTCAAGTCAAGAGGCTTTTATTGTCATTACATCTGCGTACAGGTACACAGTGTGATGAAATTACGTTCCTCCGGAACCATGGTGCAACATAGAACCACAAGCAATAGACAACATAAAGTGCAGGAGTGACGACAGTGCAACATAAAATTATAAAATTATAACACTAAATAACAATAAATACAATAAATACAACGGACGAGACAATTTAAAGACAGGACAGTGCAGTACCGATACGGTATAATAAAGTGTATAGTGGGGATAAAGTGCAAGTATGATTGGGAGAAAGCTTTCCCCTGCTGAACTAGTGAAAGCTTTTTAACCCTGACTCGGACAGCACCCCTGGCCACAGGCAGCATTTCCGCCTCTAATAGAGAAAGTGAGGCAGCACAGAACAAAAATACGAGAGACAGACATGAGTAGCACTTTGCACCCACCGTAGAGGAGTACGGGCTTAGCATTAAAACTGGGCCTTGGTGACACACACTCACAGATTGATGATATTATGAGCAACTATTATGGTTATTTTGAATTATGTGAATTTATATTCAGAAATAATAAAATGTGTCTCTCGCATTTATTGCTGTAGGATGGAGGAATTATTATTATAAGGCATGCTTGACCATTGATTTCTCAAGGCCAGCGGGGTTCTTAAACTGTGGTACATTTTAGGGTGGTACACCAGATGACTTCAGAAAATGTAATGAATGCAAAAAAAATAATTATTGAAATCTAAATTGTTTTTTAACCTAATTTTTTATCATCAGGTTTTTTTGTATTTATTGCTTAACCTTACGGACCCAGTATGTAGGCTTACACTTTAAATCTTTAACATTTCAAAGGCCTTACGATTGAATCCTGAGGAACTCCACAATTCGACAGTTAAGTTTAAGTTTAAGGGGTTGCCATGTTGACTATGTAGTCCACTACATTGTCTCGCATTGTCTTTCCAAAATGTCTTAATAGGCATACTGAACTTGCAAGAAACAATAAACAATCATTTGCATCAAGCAAAGTGGGTACGGCCCACAGAGCAAACCCAGTAGGTGGTACACACTACTATGTTCATGTTACATCACAGCTATTTATTTTTAAGTCAAATTTGAGATTTCAAGAATTTAGTATAAGGGCTACTTGAAAGTAAGAAAGAAAGAAGATGAAGATGGAAGCTGAAGACGGCAAACTTAGTCATGTTTAAAGCAGCATTATGTAGAATTGTAACCTACAGAATCATGTAGATGATATGAAAAAGAGAAAATAACATCTCTCTCAACACTACTTCGGGATGCACTATGTAACTTTGGTGAATCAGGAGAAAAATTAAATGAAAAATGCTCAGGAGAAGTAAAACACTGCATAACCCTGAGAGTAATATTTCTGTAGAATACTATATAATCACACTTCAGTCTTAGTCTACAGCCTTCTTTTACTTTTAGTGACCGTTCTGTATGTCTCAGCTCATGTCTGTCTTTTTAGGAGGCACTCAAACCGCAAATTCTTTCACTTACTGACTGCAGGGGGAGCCCAGGAGTAAGTAATTTTAATTCTCCACAATGCTGCTTTAATTGAATCATCAAAACTCGAGTCCTACCTCTCTCTGCAGTACCAGCTCCTTGGTGAACAGTGTGGCCTCCTCACTGAAGGGCTCCGCCGTTCCACCGGGAATGTTTCGGGAGCCTCGTGGACACTCGATTCCTGCACACAAACACAAAACATGGTCAAACAGCATGAACAACCAGGATTAGCAGAGGTGGCGATTATGTATTGAGCAATCACTTAAAAATTGCTGGTTAAATTGGGACCAATAGGCTTTTCAATTGACTTTTTAAGAGACTGTCAGTAGATGTTATGAAACTGAGCAATGTAAATTTAAATAAATAAAAAATGGGTTCCAAAAGGCCCAAAAAAAAAAAAAAAAAAAAAAAAGACACTGACACTATGGCTCAAGGATCGTGACTTCAAATCCTGGGTGGGTTAATTAATTGTCTAAGCCTAATTGGGAATAATTATTTTAATATAAAAAAAAGAAACAAAACCATTAAATAAATAATTCATGACACAAAATTATGGTTGCTGCTAGCGACACTGACAGGAAAATGTATTTAAAAACTGAAGGAACCATCTATTATGTCATCCCTCATCTCTAAAGAGAGGACAAGTATGCACACAATGTTTTGACACCACGGCACTGAGCAGTATTTGTCTATTTTAAGTTAAATACAGAAACAAACCCACATAAAAAATGGGCCTGAGAGGCTCAGGAGACAAAAATGATCCTGCGAAACAATGTGTGGGTGTTTTACATAGCCAAAAGCACCATGGCAAATTTACGAGTTGGCATACTTTCTGCGGTTTAATTGGCTTGACGCCTGCACTATCGACCAATCTACCACTGTAGAGGTCACATAGGTTCCATGTGTTTGACATGGTGAGTGAAGCCAGATTTTGCATTTCTCATACAAAACATGCTATAAAACAGCTATTTGACCTTTTCCACCAAATCAAAAGCTGCTAAAAATCACACCCATACTAATCAGACAATTGTATATGAAAGTTGTAGGAAAATGAAGGAAAGTGCTCTATAGATAGCACGCTGTATAAGCAAATATAGTTTATGGCCATAAATCAGCCTGAGAAGCAGTACACACACTCAGACAAACTTGAGATACAGCTCTGGAAGAAAAATTAAGAGACCAATTCACTTTCTGAATCAGTTTCTCTGATTTTGCTATTTATAGGTATATGTTTGCGTAAAATAAGCATTGTTGTTTTATTCTATAAAATACAGACAACATTTCTCACTAATTCCAAGTAAAAAAAATGTAATTTAGAGCATTTATTTGCAAAAATGAGAAATGGCTGAAATAACAAAAAAAATGCAGAGCTTTCAGACCTTAAATGATGCAAAGAAAACAAGTTCATATTCATTAAGTTTTAAGAGTTAAGAAATCAATTCTTGATGGAATATCCCTGGATTTTTTTAATTTTCATGCATCTTGGCATGTTCTCCTTCCACCAGTCTTACACACTGCTTTTGGATAACTTTATGCCACACCTGGTGCAAAAACTCAAGCAGTTCCAGCTTGGTTTGATGGCTTGTGATCATCCATCTTCCTCTTGATTATATTCCAGAGGTTTTAAATTTGGTAAAATCAAAGAAACTCATCAAGTGCTCTCTTATTTTTTTTCCAGAGCTGTATGCTTTTTAAAAAACTTGAAATCGTACAAGTGTACCCAGAAGGTCAAAATGCATGAAGGAGTACATGCTGGTGCAGGTCTGTTCTATATGTTACAGCTTTAGACAGGAAGAAATAAATGCAAAACAAGCTAACTGAGCTTTGAACTCAGCGGCTAGCAGCACGTGACAATATTGGTCCGTGCTGCCCTGCTTGTTTCTATTGATCGCTGACCATGTTGGAACTGCAGGGCTGTTCCATGAGCTGGTTATGGACGTGTGGAGCACAGCAGTGTGCGGCAGCAGTGCACAAGGTAAGAGGAGAGGCATGTGGAGCACTCAGTATGCCGGGTACAGCTGGGCTGCTGCAGAGCTCCAGCGAACATCTTCACACCCGGATCAGTTCAATCACACCCGCACGCCTTTGTCTCCACATCAAGCTTTAAACACGCTGGAGTTCTGAGAGCAGCAGGAAGAGTCCTGGAAACTACACTCCACCTGCTGCAGCATCTGCAGCAGCCCTCCACTGATGTGTGCGAATGTACACAGTCTCGCAGCGCATCTCTCCTCCTGCCTTTCAGCCGCTTGCTTACTCGATCACTCGCACTCTTTTTTTGCACTCTCTCTTACACACAAACACACACACACACACACACACCTCTAGCAAAGCCTAACAGAGCACTTCATTCTAAGTTGTACGTTTATTGACTGCGGCAGAAAGAATCAACGCCAGCTTGCACCTGTTAACCTCATGCTAACAAAGCAGCACAGCCCTTAATATCCCACTGCGCTCCTTCAGTGAGCTAATCAATACTGGACACTCACGGCTCCTGCATATACAGTACGTCTGCAAAAAAACACCATACACCCCAAACAACCCGAGCACACACACACATGCTGCAGCACCAACATAAATCACACAAGACTCAGTGTGAACGTTTTTGATAGTGACATGCCAAAAAAAAGGAAATGTAAGCATGTAAGCACAGTTCTATAACTTCCATGGGACTATGGGTGGACTGTGTGGCTGTAAATTAATAATTTCATATATAATGATGATAATTAAGATTAAGATAATTAAGATTTTTACCAGATTGACAGAAGTGAAAGTGGTCAATGATCCAACATTTCATGATACTAATAATGCACTCCATATATCCAGGACTGAAGTTAAATAAATAAAAGATGTTTAATGCAAAATGACTTAAGTGTGAATTTTTCTTTTGTTTCAAACTTGTTCCCTGATGGCCCTGAAATATATATATATATATCGATTAACAATGATCAAAAATGATACAATATGGTACACCCGTGGGATATAGTCACATGAGATTTGGCACGTCACCGTAGCATGAACCACAAACACACTGCTTTGATTCAAACACTTTAAGAGAATACTTCTTGGTTTCTTTTTGACAGTTTTCTGAGACAATTTTGCACATCACTGCCAGGTTCCACCAGCCATGAGGAAACCATTGAACGGTAATTCAAATTCTGCAATAAAGTTGTAAAGCAAGTAAATATTCGATAGCTGACCATCTGCTCTTTAGTCAAAGGCTGTTCAAAAGCAAACTGGGCTACCTCACAGTAGAGCTACCCCAATACCATGAGGGGAAATTAAAAGCACATGCATTGAGAAGCCAAATCCAGGAAAGCAAGCAAGAGGGTGTTAGGCTAAAAGTTAATAAATGAGTGCTTATAACCTTGAGTTCTATTGAGGAAAAAAAAAACTCATTATGCTACTGTAAGCATTGAAATGGTTTGCTATGTATAGTCATGATGTAAACCAGCCAATACAGCAGAGCTTATTGCTCACAGAAATTCAGGGACTTTTTAGTGGCTTTATAGCAAAGTTATAAGCAAGCTTGTAAAGCTTCATCTGAGCATTTCACAGCCCAAACAAATAGTCCCATTCTTCAAAAACCTTTTTTTTTTTAGAAACCTTTTTTTGTATTACACCTTTACTACCTAAACATGTAAGTCAACAAGCTGCTCATCCTCCCTGCATGCAAAACGTAATGCGGCCGAGATACTAAAGTGTGTCATTTGCATGCATGGCATTTCAAGGACATATACAGGTAACTCAAATGTATTCTTGTGACCAGTCAAGAAGGCAGAATCAAAGCTGAACAAAACCAAAAACAAATGATTCTGTAAAATAAAGGTCTGTAATATGAATGTAGCCCACAGAAAACCAGGCTCTTGGTAGTGCAATGACTATCAAATTAGATCTTTATACAGAGAAAAAGCAACACCAACAAAAGTGACTACAGTGCCTTCCAACACTCATAGTAAAACACTTGGCCAGTCAAGAAAATAAAGGAATAATTAAGCCTCCAGCTCCTCCACAGTGTCAGCTCTCTCGTCCATATCCACAGACAGCTCTCCTTCTGATGCAAGGCAAAGAATAGCGAATATAACAAAATGTACCCATTCCAAAGTATTCCACAGCAGCAAAATTAAACAACTCAATTACCTCTTAATAGTCAGTAAATCGTCTCTAGATTAGCATTTATATTGCTCCAAGCGTCCGGCTGCTCTAAGGAGGAAGGCGATTTCCACAAACGGCAGCAGCGCAATTTTTCAGGGACTCAGGATTCATTTAACTGCTTCAGAGTGACAAGGGCCAGGCCCGAACCAAAATAATTAACACAACATATGAACCCACACACCAACAACCCACAAATACCCAACCAACACCTAATCCCTGCAAAGAAAAATGCTGCAGGAGAGCACTTTTTAGCAAACACACACACACACACACACTGCACAGAGCAAACAGCAGAACACAGTATATTAACTATTCACGCCTTTGCTTCTCGTCAGCCTGAGACGCAGAGTTCTTAGGAAATTCCCTCTGTTTGAAAAGCCTCAGCTCCGTGAGAAAGGTTGCGCATTCAGCAGCCGCTCTCTTTCCCAGAGGCTTAATGACTTCAAATCGCCATCAACTCACTCAGTGCCCCTGAAAAATGGAGCTTCTCCACCGGGCAAGTCAAGCCAAGCAGAACACGGCAGCCCATCTCATTCAGCCTGGCTCGTTCAATCAGAAAAAAAGGAATCAAATAAATGTCACCCATGCTAATCAACCAAGGATTCTTTTTTACTTCCAGGGTTTACATTCTCTAAACCGTGGGTAAAAGAAAATGTACACACCAAAATGAAGGAGGAAGAGGACAAATATATACAGCATTTATGATCCAGAAAATTATCTAATCTGTGTGACACTGGGTGATTTTATTGGGTCTGTTCTTTTTTTATTTTTTCCCTTCCCTGAAACCGTATTAGTCAAGCAGCCGAGGGCAAACCAAAAAGCGTCACGATCCTGTAAAGGCACGCTCGAGTTCACTGAAAAGCCATGCAGTGTGAACAAGCCATCACTGCTCCACACGGCTGCGTGAAGACTAAAACGCAGAGCGCGCAGGAGATAGAGGCCGATTGTAATAGACGTTGCATAGAATTCTACCCAACACGTGAAATTACAATGACAAATATAACAAAAGATGGAGGGAAAAACAGCAAGTACAGCAGAGATGTGTAAGAAAATAAAGCAGAACAGGCACGCTTCTCCTAGCCTGCGCTACAAATAAGGGGGCTTGAACTGTGAAAGAGAAACTAACCAATCCCGCGCCCTCTCTCCTGTAACGGGTGGGATCTTGTGATTCGAGCTGAAATTAAACATTCATTCATATGCAAATGCGATCATTTCATTCCTTTCAATGATTTTCTACAGAAAGTTCCTAATGCGGTGCAGGTGCTGTGTTAGTCTTAGATGAGGAGCGTACAGCCCTGACCCTCTCACACTAATGTGCGGTAATTTAAACATGCTTACTGAAGTATTATGGAAATGGAGATTAGGAACGGATTCGTTCTTTTGGAATGGAGATGTAGTTAAACGGAGCTTTACTTTGTCTTTATGGGGCAGAAATTTGCCACAAAGAAAAAAAATAAAGTAAGATAGCTCTTCAGGTAATAGTGAAAGTACATGGTAAAAATAATGTAAAATATTAAGAGTTTGATATTAGAATTACAATTAATGACAAGCAATGATCAACTGATAAACCACGGCTCTGATAGTGTTTTTTGGTATCTAGATCCAAGGCATTAGCAGTAGATCATACTGACAGCTGTATATATATATATATTTTTTTTTTTTTTTTGGTGATGCTCCAACATCCTAGTTGTCTAGCAAACACAATTTGACCCTTAATTTGAAATAAGAAGCTAAATTCTTATACATGCCCATTTTTAGGCCACAAATTATATAAAAAATTCAGCATAGTCACTGCAATGTTGGCAATGGACAATAGTCACATGTAAATTTAATCAAAGCAAAAGGAAAGGAAAATCTGCTGTTTTCATATAATGCACGATTCCCATCATCTATCTACCAGAAGCAGGATATATCTGTCTATTACTATTTACATATTTTTTGGCATCCATATCATTACACGTAAACTTAAGCTAAGCAAAAACAAATAATACTTTAGGAAAATGATGAAAAAAAAAGGGTTAGAGAGAAAGAGAGAAAAAAAAAATCACTAACTTTTAACATATCCTCCAGTGCAGTCGCACAGACTATCAAAACTGTTATGACGAACCTGGCTCTCATCAGGACCACTCCAAAGTTAAACGCACCCGAGAGAAGTGCCAGCTAATTGCTTCACAGAGTTTTTTGGTTTTCTTAACACTTTTAACTTAACTACATGAATCCTCATGTGTCCCTTTATAGCAGGGGTCACCAATCCAGTCCAGAAAGGGCCGCTGTGGTTGCGGGTTTTCATTCCAACCAGGCACGGGCACACCCTCTATGGGTGGCCACTTGTTTGGGGACTGAGACTGAGGCTGATTGAACAAGTGGAATCAGGTGTGCCACAGCTTTGTTGTAATGAAAGCCTGCACCCACACCGGCCCAATGTGGACAAGATTGGTGACCCCTGCTTTATAGTATGGATGACTTGAGCATTCATTTACAATGTAGGGGAAGAAAAAATAATTGGATGAGGTGTCAAATTTTATACTGGTCTCACTGGATCTCACAGATAAATTAAATGGACAATTAACATTATAATGCCAATTTCCCCTCAATACCAGGCAGCCCTATCTACAAAACATGAGCCTTTAGAACAGACTGTTTACATGCTGTCTAATATTATGTAGACGTCACCCTTTAAAAGATGTCACTAACAAGATAAATGTTCACCACACCTGGCAGTGGTTTTAATGTTATAGCTATCTACTGTATAAGTCACTACTGGCTTTAAGCGTACTTTTAAATCTGACATTTAAACGTGGATCTCACAGTGGATAACCCTACTGCCCCGAAATACTGTAATAACCCATCCAGACAGAAATGCCACAGCTATACTGATAAAATACCAGGAAAGAGAGAGGGGGGGAGGGGGGGGGGGGGGATTCCTAGAGATGCATTAACCCAGAATTGTACAGAAAGTCATTTTTAATGATTTACAATAACTGTCTCTGATAAAACTGGAGTACACAAAATGCACCACCAGCAGCACATCTGTAACAATACTATTAAATGTCTTTTTAATTTCCAATAATTCTTATCACACTGCACTAAATCCAAATAAACAGGAATAACGTTTTCTCTGAAAGGAAGTGCGTAGGTATTCAGTCTTCTACAAGTACTGCTGACAAGTATGCCATGCTCTTAATCACAATTAGTTTAACAATAATAAATTCTCCTATTGCCCACCATCAAGTACAACTAAGGCCTCTCCCATCTAGCTCAGCTGTGGCAGGGCAAGAAATCCCAAGGAAGTTATCATTACTCCCCTAAACCCAAACTTCCCAGCAGCCTCAACGTCAAGAAATAGAAATGTTACAAGTGTAAATAAGGCAGCAGAAGCACGTGGCTGTTAGAGTGTTAGAGAGCTACAGAATACGGATGTATAGATGAATAACAGAAGAGCGCAGATGTCAGCGATGCCCTCATCTCCTCTGAGCTAATATGAGCGAGTGACTCATATTAGGGACTGCAGCACAGCTTTTTCTGCACTACCAGTGTGCGCTCTCTCTCTCTCTTTCTATCCCTCTCTCTCACTGTCTTATTCATTTTCGCTCCGTTTCCCTTCATCAGGGGAACAGAGGCAGAGACGAGAGTGGCGAAGTTGTGGGGCGGGGGGGATACAAGTGGGAAGGGAGCGAGTGTGTGTGTGCGCGCTGCCAATCACAATCAGCAAGAGGAAGTAGTAATTTCCACTAAAATCACAGACGCCTCAAAAACACAAATACGTGTATAGTATGCAGCACAGGAACTCAGGCCACACAGCACAAGCTGTGAGGTTACACAATGTGACCTGGAATGTAAAGGGCATAAAATACAGATTTTGTGGTTTAGAAATATACAGATGAAAGGCAGTGTTTATATTTGGAGGATGCAAGAAAAAAAAAAAAAAAAAAAAAGACGTCACTTGGAACTTGATGAAAAATGGCCAGTCTTTATAATAAGAAGCAGCAACAAGATACAAGTTATTCGGGACCTAACAAACACTAAGTCAAGAACATACCTTATAAAAAAAACCTCCCATCTAAGTTCTACACAATACTACTGACTGATTGATTTCTGATATCTTCATGTCTAGGCCAGATCCCTCTCTTACTTGTGATGGTTGTTGAAAAGGGTTGGGGGCGAAGGGTTGGGGGCGAAGGGTTGGGGGCGAAGGGTTGGGGGCGAAGGGTTGGGGGCGAAGGGTTGGGGGCGAAGGGTTGGGGGCGAAGGGTTGGGGGCGAAGGGTTGGGGGCGAAGGGTTGGGGCGAAGGGTTGGGGGCGAAGGGTTGGGGGCGAAGGGTTGGGGGCGAAGGGTTGGGGGCGAAGGGTTGGGGGCGAAGGGTTGGGGGCGAAGGGTTGGGGGCGAAGGGTTGGGGGCGAAGTGTTGGGGGCGAAGTGTTGGGGGCGAAGTGTTGGGGGCGAAGTGTTGGGGGCGAAGTGTTGGGGGCGAAGTGTTGGGGGCGAAGTGTTGGGGGCGAAGTGTTGGGGGCGAAGTGTTGGGGGCGAAGTGTTGGGGGCGAAGTGTTGGGGGCGAAGTGTTGGGGGCGAAGTGTTGGGGGCGAAGTGTTGGGGGCGAAGTGTTGGGGGCATTAATCTAATACCATTGATTGTGTTGTTTTAAATTTCAATTCTCTATATAATAAGCACAAAAAATCTGATACATTGTGACTCGTCATTGTCTTGACAGTGAGAATATTTCACAGAAAATAACATGGAATTCACATTTTTGCATCGATTTTGGCTTTTAAAGGCTGTGATTTTAACTTTTGATATGATAAAAGAAGCCAAGTTTGAGTGCAAATGCAGTTTTCAATAAATTGGCTGCTCAAATGTTTTTGTCTCTAGCTCCTATTTTTTCTTTTAGCATTGTAAAGCTCTATCTTTTTTTTTTTTTTAACTGGTCTTAAGATTTTGATAAGGACAGTATAAGACTTTCTAAAGAGCAATCAGCAAAAGATTCATCTATGTACACCAGTGACTGGTCACATGGTCACTAATTAAATAAGCACGTTATTAAACTCGTAACTACAGCAGATGGCCAGTTGTGCACACTTTACCCTATCCAAGACAGAAACCCTCATTCTGACACACACTTTTACACATATACACAAACATTACACACAGCCGGAGGGCGGTTACGATAGCGATGCATGAATATGCTTTGAATACATACATATAAGTGGGCGCAAGTGTGCACAAGCAAAACACACACATACACACTTAATTTGCTCCCAGGAAAAACACACCTACAGCTCATCTCCGAGATGTGCGGGAATGCGTCCGCTAACTGATCTCTCCCACACAGCGCGCTTTCGCATCTGAGTAAGAAAGTCACTTCACATTCCGAGAGGAAAAGGAAGACGTACCTGCTGAGAGACACATCAAACGTCTCTCGTAAATCTTAACAGGCTCTTCACGGGGCAGAGGGGATGTCTGTGAGGCTCTAGCCTCTTTTGCCAGTAGGTGTAAACATGAACGGTTAAAAATAAGCTCTGCAGTTCCTGCATAACTGTACCTCATGTTCCTGCTCCCCAGATCCTCTCCACACTGTAACTCTATGAAAAATGGCAGCACACACATGTATGACTCAACCTTTCTTATCCCTCTAAGTGCATGTCAATCCATTCAAGGCCATTCTTCAGAAATAAAAACAACTGTAGCACCATAATCAAAACCACTCAGGACAGCACGTAATGTGTGGAAGTGCTCTGAGGCCTAGAACTCGTCAGCATGTTCCAGGTAACAGCAATTCTGGAAGACTGAAGTGTTACAGCACCATTCAGAAATGAGGCTTGTTCACATTCTTAAATGTTAACAAATAAATAATACGCTCAATAAATTTAAAATAAATACGTTTTTTTTTTTTTTTTTGGCCCAATTGGTTAGGGAACCTTTATGCTGGCTGTCGTTATAAAGTGACATGATCTTTGTGTTTCTATAACCAATAAAAGCCCACAACATACCCGAGTATAAGATGTGCTGTTAAAGGAGGAATCAGGGGTGAAATGGATTTTGGGTGTAGTAAAACATGACCAGTACAGTGTTTTTTCACACTACATGTTGGGTCTATTATCTTCATCTTCAAGTACAATCATACTGGTTTGTTTGGTTGTGCGTACAAAACAATAGAAAACAGTAGATATGTATGATATTAAGCTCCTCAAGCCATTTCGACACTTGGCTTGGCTACACTCAATTTTTTTTTTTTTTTTTTACACAAGATTTTTTTTTATTATATTTTTTTTTATGAAACTCATTTTTACATATGAACTTTATGCCCAGACTTTGTTTTAGAACTGTCCTTTTGACACGTGTAGTGTAAAGCTAGAGATTTTCGGTGTCAGGTGCTTTCTCACTACAGTTCTTATAGTCCTTGTTCACTAAAATAAGGTCACATATGAACGCTGTCTAAAGAAGTTTTCGAAAAAAAAAATGGGCACAGGCAACAGGAGGATAGCACAATGCTATGAACAGTCAAAGCACAGGAGGATTACATACTACATTTAAAAAGTTTTTATTCCCAATGTAACAGTAGCACAAACTGTTTCGTTGCCTTCTGAGAAGTTCCTCAATAAAGGAGCTAGAGGGAACTGGATTTGCTTTAAATAATGATAATGATCTATTAAAAAAAATACCTAGAATGGATCAGGGCATCCCTACTGTTTAAGTGTATGCTTTTTAATCAATAACACTGCATTGGATTAGTGCCTATGCTAAAATGAAAACACTAGCTACATGTTTATTGAAGAGCAGGAAATCCACACACACACACACACACACTTTACAATTCATAACCTTCTGAAGAGCGACTGCTAATCAAAAACGGAAAATGATGGGAGAAATTCCTAATGAACTCATTCCCATGAGAGGGACATGATTGAGCAAAATGATCCTGCATTCGTTTTCTAAAAGCATCTTTTCTGAAGGAGAACACACACACACTCTCTGACACACACACACACACAGGCAGCTAATGCAGCACTACCGATTTTGTTTTTCCAGGAATAGTGATTCACTGTAAGCTGCAGCGATGCAGTGAAAGCCTCGCTCAAACTACAGCACCTAAACCTCCCTAACAGTCCCTCACACCAGCACACAATGACAAATGTCACTTAAGACATCTGCTGAATGTCACTTCCTGAAAAGACATTTAGTTTTTGCAGGAAAGATAACAGGATAAGATTGAAGGCGGCTAAAACATACTAATCAGAAGACACATTTTATACACAGTATAAAGATCAGAATCTGTGTCATATTGATCTTTACAATAGAAATGGTAATTCTGACGGTAATAGAATGGCATCTTTATCCACTAAAGATCCGGTACAGGATGTGAATAAGGGTTGGGTTGGAGAAAAAGAAAGAAAAAGAAAAAAAAAAAAACACTATAGGAAGGTAGCTTTCTAGAAAAATGGTTTAAAACCACTGCTTAGCACCATACACTTACCCTGCGTTCATATGGTGTTTCCAGGTTGCACAGAAACTATTCTAGCAAGCTACCGATTGAGCCATCGGCTGCTTTCATTCATGTTTCATTTTCTTTAAACTACACCTGTATTTGAGCAAATATGCATCATATACTACAGTATAATCAGACTATAGTCATCTCTGTTATGTTCAGAACTACACTAATGGGGATATGAAACAAAGTACTGTAGGAAGTTTCAGCCAATCAGTGCACAATGGCGCTTCATCACACCATAATTAATTTGCATGAAGTTGAGAAAATCTCAAATCTGTTGCAGCTACAAATTGTGCCCTGTGTCTCCTGCCAGTGTCGGCTACCGGAGCCCTGAGAGAGCACAATTGGCCTTGCTCTCTCTGGGTGGGTAGATGGCGCTCTTTCCCCACATCACTCCAAAGGGTGATGCCGCTCAGCACAAGGCGTCTGTGAGCTGATGTATCAGAACTGAGTTGCTGCACTTTCTTCCGTGTTCGCTGTAATACTACTCGGCAATGCTGCATCAGAGTCTGACTTCACATGTATCACATGAGGCATGTGCTAGTCTTCACCCTCCCCTGGTGATGGGGCATCACTAGTGATAGGGAGGAGTCCTAATGAGTGAGTTAAAAAAAATGAATTCGTACAATGAATATCTGTGCCTGTGCATGGTATCCCCTTGAAAAGAGTGTGTTTAAAAGCACAGCACCAAAAACTTAAGACTGCAACATGAAACTCATGCTTCCTTTCCTCACAGAAAATAAGTTTTACAGCAGGGTCCTTCATTCGTGCCATTTTGGCCCAATTTTGTGGTGCTATTTTTTTTTCTTTGCATCTTATGTGCACAAAGAACTGTGGGCAACTGGAAGCAATGAAGGATACCTCAGCTGCGTCCTTGAAATCACTCTCATCTGTATATGAAGAGTCCTTTAGTTTAGAGCCTCATCCAAAAACTCTTCAGGATGACATTGAAATATCATGAGCAATAAAAAGAGAACATTCTCATTGCTTTAACCAAAGTCATAAAAACTGTCCATCCAAAAACACCCATATATTATAGTACAGGCTGTTGAATTCCTGTGCTCTGAATCCAAGTAAACTTCACCATGAGTGCAAAACAGCGCAAACATCTACGCCTTCAGCCGCAACTGCAGGCTGGCCTCCTCTCAGCAGAACCTGAGCTCACTGCGCTGCATGAGCGAGGCTCTGAAGCCTCTAAAACTTGCAGTGGGAAGAAAGTCGGCCCAGAAACAGAGGGAGCCCCCACCCCCACCCACCACATCCACATCTCAGAGTCCCTCAGCCCCCACAGAACACTTTGATGTCTGCATCTCAGCTACCTCTCTCTCCACTCCTCTCCTACTTGCTTTAGCAAGGACTAGCAGAGTTTCCCCCTCTTCCTCTCCCTCGTACTCTCCTAATCTCTCTCTCCCTGCCGGAAGAAGGAAGTGAGGTCTCTGAAACTAGGGTGGGTTGCCTGGGCTTGGCTCTGATGAGGGAAGTTTCTGACTGCAGCACAAGAGAACGAGCACAGGGGTGTAGCTAAGGACACACAGATGCACAGCTGGCCTCAGCAGAAGGCAACAGCACACACAGCCGCACACATCTTCATAAAAAAAGAAAAAGAAAGAAAGAAGAAAAAAGGCAAGACAAGGTAATGCAAAAATAAACACAAAGTGAAACTACGCACACCAACTTCACTCTCCAAACAGGTTCCTCACATCTCCGTCCTGATTCTTTTCAAATTAAAGCTGGTAATGAAGAATTTACTTTTACAACACTCATTACCAAAAGCTATAGAAAAGCAATAGAAAAAAAAGCAATAGAAAATATGCCAATTTGTCTGAAAAGAACGTACACTAGGGTATAGAAAAAATATTAATATAATTAAAAAATTTTACTTTATTTCAGTAATTCAGTTGAAAGGTGAAATATATACATATATATATATATATGTATATATTTCACATACAGTCCTAGCTTGGAGTTAACTGTACAGCATTACTTTTCTCCTACACACAACATACTGGTACCCAATCTGGTCAAAGAACAAAATACTAAATTGGAGGCTTTAATTCATTTGGTATCAAGTACTATATTACTACACTTGGTACTGGCTTTGTAATCAAAATTCTCAAAACACGACGTGCCTTCTGTATCCCTTGACAACCTTAGTGTCCTTTGCTGATGTGACCAAGGATGTCATATGATACTTCAACTTGGTACTGCCATCAAAATCAAAATTCTAGTATTATGACGACCTTTAGTACCACATGACACGCTCAATCGCATCGGCAAAAGCGGCCGAGGAAACAAAAATACTTCAAGGGTTTCAAGGTGACAAGTTTGCAGGGTCCACAGCAACTAGCTCATGTAAAGCAAGCAGCATCAAACGGCTCTCATCTGCTGTTGCTGCAGCCAAGCAGCCACTCCAGCGTCTCGACATGTTTATTTCATTGAGCGGGAGAAGTGCATTCCTGTGGTAAGATGAAATATGCATACAGCAAGTCATGTAAGAAAATGGATATGTAAACATGGAAAGGGAGCGAGAGAAGGGAAAAAAATCATAAAGGAAGGGGGAAAAAAAAGTCTGGAGGAGGGAGGGGGATTTCTGTGTTTTAACGTGCTAACCTTTGCCAGCTCGCCCGTGGGAAGCCTCCTCCATGGCAACATTAATAGGAGTCTGAGAGGCGTAATGAAAGCATGAGTGAATGAAAGCACTGTGTGCTCGCGCTTTGTCTCATCGGGGTCTTGGCATTATCGGACCTCTCTGCCACTTCAGGCCATGAGTGCTATTAATTGGCAGCGTGTGCTGGGAATGGGCTTCAACATGGAACGTATATACATGTATACTGATTATGGGCTCGAATGCTGCCTACACAGACAGCTAAGGCTAGAAATATGCGTGCTGCTTGGCCAAGTGTTCAAACAGACAACTGTCTGCATCTTCAGCATAACTGTTCACATATTTGCTTAGTCTACTGTATGTTCTACATGTGCTTTACTGGAGGCGTCCTCTAGAGAGCAGACAAGATAACACTGACCATATAAAAACAGCCCGTTTAAAAATGTGGAATTTTGTAGCTGGGTAGCCACAATGCTAACAGGCAGGCTCTGCAAGGCTAGAGCTGCAATGCTATCAGAAATAATAGCTGGGATCCACAGATTACCGTATTTTTTGCACTATAAAGTGCACCAGATTATAAGATGCATCATCTATTTTCTGGTCTATTTTAATACACAAGGAGCACCAGATTATAAGGCGCATTATTTTTAAAGCTACACTGAGGAACCCCGGTGTTCCAGTAACCCAGGGTGATATTAGATAGTGGTTCATCACACATAGCTCATTTTAACATGGTAAAAACACAGGCTTCAGTCTGATATACTCACCTCTGAATGATGAAAGAGCTAACTAGCATTTAGCGAGGTTAGCAGGTAATGCTAATGCTGCTCCAGCAGTGCTACAGTCTGATATACTCACCTCTAAAGGGTGAAAGATCTAATTGGCACTTAGCAGCTAATTCTAATACAGGCTCCACTCTCGAGTCTCGGATTATAAGGCGTATTTACTATATTTGAGAAAATATAAATATTATAGTCCAAAAAATACAGTAGTTAATCTCGATGCTAACACAGGCTCAGCAGGGCAGTTGGAGCTGCATTGCAATGAGAAACAGCAGTTAAAATACTAGAGCAGGAGCAGGTTTGTCCCAAATGTAACAGCCAGACTTAGCCACAACTATAACATTTGGGCTGAGCAAGGTTGGAGAAAGTTAGACACTAAAAGATGCTAACAGCCAGGCTCAACAAGGGTGGGGCCACAGTGCTACCAGGAACCGAATGATTGAAGCAAGTTAGTTCTAACACTAACAGCTGGACTTAGCAAGAACTGAACGGCTTAGCCAAAATGCTAACAGTCAGGCTCAGCGTTCAGACTTGGAATTGTACAGTGAATAGCTGGGTTCAGGGAAGCTGGAACAGAATAGCCGTGGCAGCAATGCAGTCAGGAGAGATGACAGCATTCAAACATCCAAAGATTACAATAGAAACTTATTGATAATTGACCAGAACCTAAAGCAAAGAACCCGAATAGCATGAGACATGGCTGTTGCTCTAGTATGACCTCTACATGCAGAAATGGTCCCAGTTAGGGGTGGACGATATGGCCCTAAAATAATATCACGATATTTCATGGTGTTAACACGATAATGATACTCCTGGCGATATGACAAAAAAATAAAGATAGTAAAAACAAATACAAGAATTTTAGCAGATTTGTAACAGAACTCCAAATATCTCCATATATCCAGGATTAAAGTAAAATGAATGATACCGGACAGATATAATCTAAATTATAATCTAAAGATACATTTCTAGTAGAAATTTAATAGGAAATGAGAAGTGTGAATTTTTCTTTTACTTACAGCAGTTAAAATGTAAAACCCTGATGTGATAATTAGAGGTGAGTGTTATTGCACAATATTTTAGGGTATAATATTGTTCACGATATTCAAAAATGTTGGCGATATTCTCGCGCACGATACGATATGGCACACCCCAAGTCCCAGTGCTTCTTTAGTTCCTGAAAGGATGTGCACAATTGACACATCATAATGCGTACACAAACAACAAGTACATGTCTAGCCTTAGACATTTTCTCAGAATAATGTCTTGCCTTGCCTATATTATAAGTAGATCATTTTAAATGTTTTGGATTTCATACTGCACTGCTGAAAGTGCTGCCACTGTGCAGATGAAGTGTACAAAGAGATTACCACACAAAGCGGCAAAGCAAAAACAAGGAGATTGACCTATGGAGACAGGTCACGTAGGCTCAATAAATGTGCACGAGCATCAGGGTAATGGCTCCCTCGCACAATCATCTGCACTATAAAAAGAAAGGCAAAAAGATAAGTTATAATCATCTTGGCTTAAGAACAAGCAGCGACAGTTTGTTGCTATCAGCATTCATTTCAGCCTAATGCAAGTGTATTACAGAACTTGCATGCTGTCTCTGGTCTACGGCAAATGGCTTCATCAGGCCCGCCGCCACCTGCTGCTGAAATGCCTTTAATAGGCTCTGGTAATAAGCCTGATGGAATAAAACAATTTCAGTGATCATGCAGGAGGAGGGGGAGAGGGGAAGAGCGATGGAAGTGACGTGAGCAAAAGAGGAAAAACAGAAGAAAGACTACCTGAAAGGAGCCTGAGCCTGAGGAAAGAACTTAGAAAGCAAACGACAAGAAGACAGAAGTGACTTGCTGTAGCAAAAGGCTGAAGTCAAAAAAAAAAAAAAAAAAATCCCTCATGGAAAAACTAATTACAAAAGAACCGGACGAGCATGGAAAAACAAGGGAAGACGCTTAGAAACAAATTACCAAATTAATTGAAATATCTACAGTGCAGGCACGCGCCATTAAGCACGGCTGAAGCGGGGGTGAATGTATGTCCTCATGCAGCGAATGGATGGACCTCCCTCCTTCCTCTTGGTTTTGGGGATAAATAATTACTCTGGGTGGGGATGGAGGCAGATAATGACTCTTCAATAACAGAGTAAATGGAGGCCGCGCTCTTGCAGCCTCACGCTGCGATCGGTCTTGCACCGACTGCAGGAGCAACCTGACAGGAAAAATACGGACCTGCGCTGGCCTTGGATAAACCTGGAGCATGCAGACAAACAGAGAACAATAGAGCCGCAAACAGTAGAAGCATTTTAAGAATTTGTACAGGACTTACAAAAAACAATACAGCAAAAAAAACAAATGCAGTGTTCTGTCGTTTGTTAATTCTGTGACGCATTTTAATATCTGTTATTTGTTATATCTGTTATGAATTGTTCTGTTATTTAATGAAGGCAATAGATACAGTCCTCTTAATATCATACCTGCAAGCTGGCTTAGATAAGGGCTTTCCTGATAACAGGGCTAGTGTGACAAAAACATAATAATCAGATGACCTCATGTGCAGCCCCTGAGTGATGTTATTAGTGTGGTGGGATAACACAAACCAAACAAGTGCTATCTGGATCTGGGTTTCAACAACGATCTCCTGTACTTAGTGAGAAACGAAACCATTCAGGTTACTTTGTAAAATACCAAAACACACAGAAAAGCACATACCTCACAAAATACCTAGCAGTGAAGTGGGATAGCTCACAGGATAGCTCACAGCCAGATAGCTATTCCTAACTTTCCGCATATATTTTTCCCTTGTTATTCCCAAATATAACTGAATAATGTTATGAATATTTTTAGGTTGTCAGACCCTGTTTACACCAGGTCAATTAACATATTCTTAAGTATCAGATTTACATCTGAAAAGCGGTCTGAGACACATTAAAAACAGATACAAATCTACACAACCAACCACTTTAGAAAGTGGTCTAAAACACATTAAAAAGGGACATATTATACAGCACAATATTGGCTTGTGCTAAATGGCATCGCGTTTAACTGTAAAAGAAGCACAGAACTCATTATTCGAGTTAAGTATTTATACCTCCCTCATCTGCTGACTTGCCACTGACCCACAGTGACTTGCCACAGATTCCTCCTTCAGACAAAGTCTGCTTGCTAATCCTGCTGTGTACTGTCCTAATGTCTGAAGTTCTCAAAAAAAAAAAAAAAAAAAAAAAAAAAACTAAAATAGTGTTGTTGTTTTTTTTTATGATCTAGTGAGTGGGGCTCTGGAGGGGAAAAAACAAAAGCATGCAAAAAGTAAGTTACGCATAATATGTCTCCTTTAAAACAGACACAAATCCGATTATCAAACTACCGTACTTCAGTAGGGGGTCTGAGAGATTTGAGCCACATAATAATTCTGCAGTTTAAATGCACCAGTCTCAAAAACACATTCGACACCTACTATTCTAACCAGTACAAGCAGGACGTCACTGCTGACTTAATCAGTCTAAACAGTATTTTTTTTCCAGTACAAAAATAATGTATGAAAAGTTTCACAGCTCACTGTACTTGTGTTTTCGACTGAGGACAAAACACTGCCTTTGAGGTTCAGGATATGTCTCTTTAGGTGCTTTTATCTGTGTTCTGCATTCTACTTATTTAATTAAACCAAGAAAATACAGTTTTTCATTCTAGGGGTCCTTTAAAAAAAAAAAAAACATTGCTGCACGTCCAGTTATAAACACATATTCTATAGCTTATTTTAATGCTATCATAATTTTAATTTTAGCATTATTGGACAGGACCTCTTACACCATGTTGTATATACACCGTGCAGCCCTAGCCTGGACAGACACTAATGGAACAGAGCTTTTACAGTCACTTCAAAACAAAATTGTGTTCTTTCTCTCTCTCCCTCTCTCTCTCTCTCTCTGTGTCTAGCTCTAGCACACACATAGAAGGCAGACTGCTGAGAGGCATGCCCTCCAAGCTAGACACTATGGCCTTTCAACTAAACTCAGATTGAGTCCTTCACCAGCAGCGCGAACCCTTCTGCGTGAAGACCAGGAGACCTGCTACAGCTCGGCGACCTCTGTCAGCATCAGCAGACCTGATGCTCCTTAAACTAACCGCCACCTGTGAAGCTGCAGCATGCAGGAGCTGAAAATAAAAAGAGCAGCCCTACAGTCATACAGACACAGAAAGAGAACTGACTCGCGCATCAGACAAGCCGAATTAGGAGACGACACCAGTGTAAAAACAGAGGAGCTTTGCTAAATAGAAATATATATACTATATATGTATATATATATATGACACTACTGATCACATTTATCTAGCTCACAATGGCAATTATAGCAATCACAAAAACAATATAATATAATTTAAAAAGTCAAATAAATTCCATAGCAGTGTATACAAATGTTTGTTTCATCATTATCCATTTTTCTTCAGTTTCTTTCCACAGTTTGGCTGAAAAACATGGACGTTGTGATTGCAGATTTCTAATGCTCTACAGGAAAAACTGTACATGTCAAATTTGCAACGAAAGTCTGCACAATATAAACCAGAGGCGGAGCTACATTGATGGAATTTAGATGACACTCTTATCCAGAGTGACTTACAAGGTTTTTCCTATTACAAATGTGGGCCAAAGTAGTGTTAGGAGTCTTGCCCATTTACTTTTATTGGTGTAGAGCAGCACAGTCACTCAGATTGGGAATTAAACCGCAGTGTCCCACATGATGTGTTGGCTCACTAGCATGCAGTGGTGTTATCCACTGTGCCACATCAACCACATTAGACAAGCCTACTCATTTGATAGATGCTCTCCTCTTTTCCTAGACCAATGTCTCAGGCTGCCATCATTGAGTTTACAGTATAGACTCAGGGTAGATTTTTCGATTGGATACCCAGTTTGTTCAGTAAGTGTATTGTTTTATTAGTAAAAGCTCAGTAAATTTGGGGACAATGCTGGACCAACAGATTGCATTATACTGCAAACAGCCAGCAGAGGTGCTAGACCTGCAATTGCTTTACTTACACTTACTGCCATGTCCATGCTTTTTTATACAGTCACTGGTTCAAACAAGTTGTTTAATTCAAGTTTGCATGCAGCTTTTTGGTCAGATGTATAGTTTGTATGTGGTAACAGATTTATTGATTGTTACCTTATGAATGGAGTGCAAAAACTTGTACATCCTTAGGTCACAATGATACAATTAGGTAGCAACATCCAAATCCATCTAGCATTTTTTTAGAATACATATTGCAAGCACCTGGCAACATCATAGCAACCACCTAGCAACACCATATTGCAAACTAGTGACCACACAGAAAACAAGTCTAGTGTATTGGAACCACTAACAGAAGTTATTACTTTAGTTTTGTGATTAAAACTCTGTGGAGAACTAGAAATTAATACTTTTTTTTAATTCTATAATTAAAAATTTTGTAAACTATTTAAAAATAATTAAATATCCTTCCATAAACTCTGCATTCAGCATTTTATTACAGCCCCTTTCTTGGAAACTGTAACTTCAAATAATAATTTTTCTATGAATTATTTTCAAGCAGTGAATGCTGCCAGCAAGTAGCCATCGACTAAAATAAAAAAAGCAGAAAAAAAAAATGTTACAGTAATACTTTAACGCCTGACATGTCTGACCAGAGGCTGTGAAAAGCCCTCCTATTCCCTGGTGTACGGCACCCTGACCTGAATATCAGCTCGTATTCCAGTGCCATGATACCAGGAGCAGCCGTGTGCGGTGAGCCGTCAGGATGTGAGCAGGGAGACAGGAAAAAGCCATCGAGTGTTCGTTTGGTTCTTACCGGCAAGGAGGAAGGTGATTAGGCACGTCTCTTTGGGCATGTACAGCTTCAGTCTGGAGCCGCTGAACACGTACTCGACCACCGCCTCCGAACGGCCTGCTCTCTGCAGGAACGGCAGGAACTGCTTGGCTTTCTGGGTCTCCTGCAGAGAAACACGCAAAAAGGTACTTCATCCAACCTGTCTTGCCAAGTACGATTTACATAATTGCCCAATAATGGCAATGAAATAATGGTGAATAAAAGCCCAGGTCTCCACTACACCTTGCTTTGAGGTTTTGTTAGATTGTACCCATTTGGTCTGGTTAGATTTGGTTGCATACTGGAGTTTCATATAAAGTGCCAGTCAAAAGATTGGACACAACACCTCATTTAATGTTTTATGTTTTTCTTACATGGTAAATAAATACTGAAGTCATTCAGAATATAAAGGAACACAAAGTATGTAGCAAAATTATGGCCTAAACAAACCAAAGCATTTAGCTGTTAGCTGCAGTTTTTGAGACTGGTAACTCATACATAAAATACCGAAATTTGTTCATTTAATTTCTGTTTATAAATAAGGGCTATTCTAAAGTTAGTTACAGCAGATAAGTATCTGTAATGCGCTTATATTGTACTGCATCTGAAGAGAAATCTGTTCTTTTTTCCTTTTGTTGTTACATACTTAGTCAGAAATTCTGAACCAAGCAAAAAAAGTGTTTTCACATTGTTAAGAAACCAAACCATGGTTCAGCTGGTCTGCAACGTCTTACACATCATCTTTGCTTTTTCAGACAAAACTAAAACATCCAAAAGTAAAGAACATTTTTGGTCAAAGCTGAAACCAAACAAATTGAAACAGAATATGGCTAAATAACGAACAAGGGTCAGTATTTTCCACCAGCATTATATGTATAAATACTTATTAAACACTTAACATTTTTAATATTCCAGCAGGGAAATTAACAAGACACAATATATAAACCTAAGAAAAGCTTTTGTAACTATGAATTTACTTCAGTAGTGCTAAATGTTCCTCAGCAGTCACATATTAGCAAAACCCTGCTGCCTATAAATCCTGCATTCCTATTTTTAAAACACTGAAATAGGACTTAAATAAAACAAGTCGTTGTTAGATAGGGATTATATAGTCTTTTTTACTAATTTGGCCGAACACCAAGAGAGATTTAAGTTTTATTTATTTATTTATTTATTTATTATTATTATTTTTTTTTTTTTAGCATTTTTGGTTGCCAAATAATCAGTGCAACCCTAGTCAGGACCAACAATGTAGAGACCTTTAGTCTCAAAGCTTGACTGTTTATGATTGACTCACTAACTCGTGGCAATACATCTTATAAGACTATCATTCAGCAATATCAATGCTTTTCAGTGCAACACTGATACAGGACAGGCAGAAACGAAACGCACACATGCATGATGGAGAATACACAACGCGCTTCAAAGGGGAAGTGCATTTAAAGTTGCTATGCATTCGCTCATGACTAGATACAATGGCAAATGTATAGGCAATCATCACCTCTACAGATAGTAAGTCTCTTTAAATTAAAGGTTAGCTGCTAGACTGCTTTTATAATAGAGTGATGGATCAGATCATATTATTAGGTGAAAGGAGAAAGTCATGTATGTATATAAGCAATGCGTCATTGAGTCTCTGAGTGAAAAGGGCACGTCTATAATTCCAGTGCTTGCCTGCTCATCTTTCAATTCTGACAGCGGGGGGTTTTATAGATAAGTAAGTAGATGCTGGGATACTGGGGTATAAGAAGGCTTAATTTAAGTCAAGCTGTTTCCTGTGAGTCACCCTGGGCCAAAGAGAGAGCCACCCACTGCAGCTGGAAATATCCTACAGCTGTGACCCACACATGATCCCTCTCTTTATTTGTCTCTCAGTCTCTCTCAGACAAAGAGAGGTGACAATATGGAGGAACGTATTGTGGGATATTATTATTAGTAGTAGTATTTGTATTAGTATTAGTGTTGTTAAAAAAAAATATCTGTTTCAAGTGTAATTGCAGTTCGAAACTAGGCCTGTCAATGTTTTTGTATAAAATACTGTCCTAGAATTAATCGCTAGGCGTAAGATGATACTTATGACAAATTCCCTCAATCATTTATGCTAATCTCAATATGGCCTATCATGACTTTTCTTAGCAAGGAGTGCACATTAGATATATATTAGGGGTGTCAATCGGTAAAAAAAAATAATCCGATTAGTTACAACAAACAGGTGCATACAGGTGCATTTCAGTAATTCAGTTAAAAATGTGAAAGACATATTATATAGATGTACTGCACACAGAGTGGTCTATTTTAAGCGTTTTTTTTTTCTTCTCTTTTATTGTTGATGATAATGGCTTACAGCTAATCACAACACAAAAGTTTCAGAAATCTCTGAAAATTAGAATAATATATGAGAACAATTGGTACTTTTGGCAGTGTGGGCAGTGTGCAAAGTCCTGCTGGAAAATGAAATCTGCATCTCCATAAAAGTTTTTGAAGTGCTGTAAAATGTCCTGGAAAACACTGCACTGACTTTAGACTTGATATAACACAGTGGACCAACACCAGCAGATGACACGTCTCTAGAAACCATCACTGACCATCAGTAAATTTTATATTTCATTTGGAAATCAAGGGAGCAGAGTCTGGAAGAAGAGTGGAGAGACACAGTCCAAACTGTTTGAAAAACCTGAATTACTGAAATAAAGTAACTTTTCAATAATATTCTCTATTTTTTTTTTTTTAGATGCACCTGTACATCATTATTGCATCAGCGGCATAGAACGGTCACAATTATTTCAGAAAAATATATTGCCAATAAAAATAGTTATCATTACAGAAAAAGTCATTGCATTATAATGCAATTATATTATTATTTTATTAGTGTCATAAAATGGTTGTGAAATGACAATAATATTGTTTATTACAATAAATTCTGGGACAATACAATGACTTATAAAGAATAGTTATCCTTAAAGCAATGTAACTGAATTATTTTGCCATTATATCACTGTCACAGCCTAATCATATGGTCCTAAAAAAAATATATATTGTTGACTTTAATTATTTCTGGGGCAATATATCATTTAAATAAAAACAGGTATTGTGACAGGCATTTATTTGCCACTGATATAATGGCAATAAGAATGCAGTTATAAAACGATTTAAGAGCTATGAACATTTTTTAGGAATATTCAGACAAATAAATAAACCTGCATATGTTAAAACCAATGTCGGCTAAGAAAATATTGAGATCAGCAAAAATGACTAAAGGCAGGTCCATATTTTGAACAAAAATCTAATAACTTGATTAATATGACAGAGCCAAAACAGTCCCTGGAGGTCTATGAAACCCTGAACAATATGAACTACACAAACATAACATCAAACTAAACATGCAGAAGGCTACAACATGCCTGCTTCTGAAATCCACTCCTATATAGTAAGTAATGCACTGTACTGAGATGTAGTTCATTAAACTCATGAACTCAAGATTTAAGAGCGAGGGGATGCAGAGCAGGTACTGCTGGGAGAAAGTGGGGGGAAGAATGAAGTGACAGAATGGGTTAGAACAAAGTCAGGAGCTGTTAAACGTCACTTTCATGTTTTACATGCAGTGGGAGGAGTAGATCTTCTCTCATTACGGCGCTAACAAACTTTATTGGCCCGAGTAAAATTTAATCTTCATTTGGTGAGCAGCCCAATCAAGATTCATACCCCAGCGTGGCCCTGGCCCCTGGCACACGTAAACAACTTAAGCGCTACAACTGAGATTACTTTATTAATGGAGCAGGCTATATTTAGAGGGGCCTTCATCAAATTAATGTGAAGGGAAATGGAAGCTAGAACCGTCATGAATCTGCTGTCACAGGCCTCCTGTATCAGAGATTGAGACAGCGGGTTAGAGAGCAGTAATCAGGAAACTGCAGTTTGGGAGGAAGGAACACACATTTGTGCATGCGCAGAATGCAAATGCAAAATATACACAAGCTGTACTCGAGAGAGCAGCTTTCATTTACATGGATGTATATTTTTAAAGAAATAAGTTGGTTCCATGAGGTTTACTTTATTTGTGTATATTTGTAGATTAATGGTACCAGCAACAGTAATCTCGCTTTTATAAACGAGCATTTCCCAACCGGCTGTTCCTTTACAACTGTATGCCACAATGAGTAGTCATAATCGATGAAATGCAAATGCATCATCTACTGTATTATTAGGCGCACACTCAATAAACGTCTAATTTCTGCTCTATTTTCATACATAAAGCACACTGGGAAGCATTATGCAACACTAGTAAGGAACAGGGGTGTCACCATGTTTTCATTTTAATTCCACTAAGCAAACAAAACTGTAATTCTTAAAAAGCATTTCCTTTTTAAAGTCAGATGAGCACTGGATGTCGAAAACTGTTTATTTTGGTTAAAAAAAATGCTTCCTTTTATTTACAGTAAGCTTATATTTCCAGATTTCCACTGAGGCTAGCTCGATTTCGCTACACTGATGAACCCTGATTGTTCTGG
Organism: Astyanax mexicanus; assembly: GCF_023375975.1. Classification (NCBI taxonomy): domain Eukaryota; kingdom Metazoa; phylum Chordata; class Actinopteri; order Characiformes; family Acestrorhamphidae; genus Astyanax; species Astyanax mexicanus. The sequence goes on along the minus strand of NC_064409.1, from coordinate 34,388,648 downwards.
TAATCCAGGCTGATATTAGCTAGCGGTTCATCCCACGTAACTTTTTTTTAACACAGTAAACGCACTGGCTACAGGCCAATTATAATCACCTCTGAATGGGAAAAGAGATAGTGCTTAGCACAGTTAGCGGGTAATGCTAATGTTTCTCCAGCAGTGCTAGCCGTGGTTCACAGCAGGCTACAGGCTGATAATACTCACCTGTGTAAGGAAAAGAGCTAGCACTTATTGCGATTAGCGGGTAACATAATATTGCACCAGTCTCGAGTCTCGGTGTTGGAGGACTTAACTGAAACTCCTGAATAACGCTGTACTTCAGCAGAGTGGCTTAACTGCTCCTAACAACCTGACTGGTAAAATTCATACATAAGGTGCACCGGATAAGGCACACTGACAGTAATTCAGGAAAATTAAAGGAATTTAAGTGTGCCTTTCAGTGGGGAAAAACACGATAATTTGCTGTGTTTTTTAAACGAGCATTTTAATGTATTCAGATCTTAGTTTTTAGATTTTTAAAACACTTAACTTAAAATGAAAACTATTTTTTCACATTATCACCATACATAAATGCAGCACAATATGAGTTTTTTTTTTATCTGGTCAAGGGTCCGTTCCATTTAAAGCTACAGTTTAAAAAATAAATATATATAATAAATGGGGGCTGATTCAGTTGCAAAATATATCTTAAAAGTTTACAAGGCCACAAAGTGTTGAAAAATTAAGATTACTTAAAATTAGCACAAAACTATACAGTGGTTTGTTCACTAGGCAAAGTTTTGATGGATTATCACAGCAGCAATAATGCAATGCATGAGCACCTGAAGAGACACGTGCTATTCTGGACAATGCACTGAAAAAACAAACTAAAACTTAACCAAAACTTAACCTGGGAAAAAAAAACAACATTTTTTTCCAAAGAGTAATAGTGCAGGTATGTGTGTTTAATGCATGCCAAAAAAAATCAAAACTTTTTTTTTAAAGAAAATTCATAATTTAAGGTTTAATCAGCTTAAACTAAATCAACAGAAAAATAGCCTTAAGTTAATAATTAGCTGCCCTGTACTGTGAAACACTGTGTGTGAATAGGCAATGCTAAACTGCTATAAGCTGAACTGTTGGATATGCATAAGATGTTGGTTTTATCATTCAAAAAAACTGATTAAAACAATGAGACACACAAGAGAAACACAAACACATACCCCAGAGATGTCGGCAACTCTGTGAATGGGGACCTCCTTCTTGCTGTGAAGTCCTTTCCCGTTCTTGATGGCCCTGCAATGATTCAAGCAAACAGCATTATGGCCAGTCATCGAGGGCATTAAAGTGGCGCTATAGAGGAGACAGATGGAGCGTTCCTTTAGACCATAAAGGCCTGAAAACCATCGCAGGGCTGGCCAGAGAAATCAACACTTAAACAGGACAGCCATCCGCACGGCCTCCACTCACCCACCAACAAGCTGCTGGAGGCATAAATGTCCTGCGCTGTTTCTTATGGGTAATCCAGAGCCAGTGGCTCTGTGCTGGAAAGTATCATACAGCAGCATTAGCACAGCCTATTACAGAGGGACTGTGTATATCAGGAACAAAACACTGCACACCCTTGCGCTGTGTGTGGGGAGGAGGCATTAATAGTGCATGAGGAAAATTGGAGCCCTGTGAAACGTTGGTAAGTAAGAGTGGTGGAGCCCACGGGCCCCGGTAGATTAGAGACAGGCTGCAGAGAATGAGGTACACGACTTCGGCCTCTTTAAGGCAGATGGATCAGGGTCTAAAGGTGGCTACATCTTCCCTAGTGTCTAATCTTGTTCTGTGGGAGACTGAGTGTGCGCCGAGGTAGATTTCTCACAGGGTACGGAGCAACAACCAGCAATCTCTTCTAAAAATAAATTTGAGACCACCGTGGCTCACATCTCTACCTGGTCCACGGGGGAACATTATGCAGAGGCCGAGGAGAGAGCGAGAGAGAGAAATATGAAGAGAAAGAAAAGTGTGTGAGAGTGTGGACGTGCGTAATGTGATGGAAAAGAAAAAAGAAGCAGCGAAATATGCCACACATTTTAACACCGTCTCTGTCCTGGAGTTGGTCTTCTGATCGTAATCAAGCCCACCGAAATAAGACAGGAAGACCACATCCCTCCTCACATCCGAATCAGTAATCCATATAATTATATTCATAGACAAAGTGTTGTGAAAGGTGTGATTTAACACTCTCTGGAGCGAAAGCCACAGGACTGTTACGGCCTCTGTGAAATGAAAGAACGCGGATGACTTACTGCTCCCACAAAAAGGGCTTCCAGTCACACCTTCCCCTGATGCAGTTGCCCGGAATCCGATTTAGTTTATCCTCCCCATACCTTAATCGCTCGCACACAAACAACAACATCTCTCTATGCCTCCTACTTCCACATATCTTAATCTTTAAAAAAAAAAAAAAAAAAAGGGCTACAAATGCTGGCCTCCCTCTTGTTCACACATGACATGCACTGCCATTGGAGAAAGAAGTAATGCATACAGACCAAAGGATCAAAAAAAATAAAAATAAAAAAACATTGGTAGAAAAATACATTGGTTTAAATGGTGGATAATCGAATTAAAAGCCCTAAACCCCTACAAACACTAAGGACCAATCCCATTTCACATTTGATTACTTACCCCTACCTCTCTGTTTTGCATGTGCACGCCAAAGGGGTAGGGGTGTCCCAATTCTTGTTAGGCTGGAGAGGTAGGGGGAGGGGATAGGGCTTGTTAGCCCTGCAAACTGAGATTTTTCAGATGCACACTTCAAACCAAGGCGAGAATTACAATCACAGGTGAGATGGCGGAACAAGCGATCAAAGAAACCCACAAATGTACGTTTTTTTTTTTTTTTTTTAACTTGTTAAAAGTGACGATGAGCACTATATTACCATAGTTTAATGCGTAGTGTCAATGTTTTTTTTAGCTGAATTCTTCATTACAAGCATAAAAAAAAAAGATTGCTAGTAGTTTGTCTCAGTAGCTTGTTAGCTAACTTTCCCGTTACACTTTAATTGGTGCAACAGAAGGCAGGGATTGAAGCATTTAAAGTAGAAAGAAAAGATAAATAAATAAATAATCTAATCTAAAAGCTAATTTCAGCTCCCCACCAAAAAGAAATTAACAAATGGAGAATTTCTGCACCATCTCCCCCCTTTAAATGCTCTAAAGTTTACCAGTTTTAACCAGCAGCTAGGTAACTAAACGTAAGTGCTCCCAGTGATGTAACGGTGCTTGAAGGGCTGTCCCAATTCTTAGGGGCAGGGCTTCACCCCTTCCCTTTGGAACAGAATTATACTTGAAAAGAAGGGGTATGGGTAAAGTGGTAGGGCCAAGGGTTGAAATGGGATTGGGCCTTAGTAGATAGTAGATACAGGAATTGCAAACGCAAGCTTTTGTGCCCACACTGTTGTGTGATGCAGTTATATATGAAGGGATCACACAACACTGCTTAATTGTCGTCTTCTGCTGTTAAATGGGTGACAAGAGCCTCCCTAAACTTCACTGTAATTGGTTTTAAAAGTCCTATCCGTCTAGAAAAATATATGATTTCATACAAATGCATGGAGACGCTCTTTTTTGGCCTGACAAGATGTTGTCAGGCTTTGTACCGGACTGTGGTTTGCGGTACCATTCACACTTGGTGTTTTGGTGTAGCTTATAGAGAAAGCCTTTCACAGCAAACACACAGCAAACAACGTAGGTGTGAAAGTACCCTCAGTGACAAGTGGCAAGCAACACATCGACAAGCAAGAAATCGATTTTATGTTGAAGGATATTCTAAACCAAACTGTTTTTTAAACCAATCATTGACACAAGGTCAACAGTCAACAGAGTAGTTGTGAACATGTAAAGAAGCTCAACAGCCCTTTCTGTGATGCGCCTTTGCACATATACAGGGAAAATGTGAATTAAATGTTTGGAAAAAGTAGCAAATATTGGTGTCTTTAGTAACATTAGCCAGCACACCAGCTCCAAGACAGCACCACTACCTGTTGCCTGCCAGGGTAACAGTTTTAGCCTCATCATCAATGGTTCTCGAACCAGCTAAGCAGACGGAGCCCTAAATGGTTCAACGTTTTGCCTGAACTCAAATATAATAATGCTGTACATATGGATAAAACAGAGAGCTGGACCGCCGGGCGTCCTGAGCAGCAGATTGAGAACCACTGATTTGTAGGATAAACAAACATGAACATTAACACAGGCTCTTGTCCTTGTTGATATGATTCTGTTCTTACCGTGCCTCTGCAGCCAGCAGCTCATCATAGTGAGAGGACCTCTGATCATCATCCTGCCGATATCTGATGCATGTAGCAAGGCCTTTACTGACCAGAGCTTCAGCAATATTTCTGAGAGGAGAGAGAGAGAGAGAGAGAGAGAGAGAGAGAGAGAGAGAGAGAGAGAGAGAGAGAGAGAGAGAGAGAGAGAAACAGAAACAGAGAGAGATAGGATGAGCAAATGCTATGTATGCTTTTTTTTTTTTTGAGTCTTCACAGCTTTAAATTCTTTGGGCTTTAATTGGAGAACTGAAGTAATGACAGTTAAGTGTCAGAAGGCAGGCACTGTGTGAGCAAGCTGAGATGGTTGATTGGGAGAAATCAGATAAAATAATTGCTAAAAACTTATTTCCCTGCTGTCTTACTTCCCCGTCTGGAACAAGATGTTTATTTTGTTTTCCCGCTCATTTTTTAAAGTGCATCAAATTTGAGGAGCTCATAGTGTGAGAGAGGCAGCCCTGTTTTAATTACTTTTTCCTGTTTGCAAGCCTCCATTTATTACACACGAGCCTCCATCCGGAACAGCAAGGGGCTCAGGCATAAGCACGAAAATCAGGAATGGTGGAGAAAAAATTATGAAAGCCACAAAATTAGAACAAAACCATTTTAACGCTCTTTTTTTTTAATGTTTCAATTCAAGATATTATATTATATTAAAGACATTTAATTTGTTAATACAGGGTTCTTGCAGGTTTCAACGAGTTTCTCAGCTTGTGTCTAATTACATGATAGCTTGAGTTCGTTAAGGGTTTTTGTGGCAAGCTGGCGTTTCTCTGTCTCAGCGTGAGACTTGAGCTCCTTCGCACCCAAGGTCCCTAACTGGATGGTCCTCTTGCATAGTTTCCAGTAAGCTTCATACTGATTACTGGGAACCGTTTGCAACCAACTGCGAAAATAGCAGTTATCAAGCCAAGTCACAATGAAAACACACTTTCCCAAGTTTTCCACTACACACAGCCGAATTAACTATAGAGGAGTTACTTTGGAGACTGTGGCAGTAGATATCCACAAATGTACTTGGAATGCAGGTAGAGGGTGAATAGAGCCATTTTCTATCTGCAGTAACCGTGGGATTTGTAGTTTAATCCCCACGTCCCAACACCATAGAGTTTAGATTCTCTACCCAAGCCCAACCAGAGCTTGTTCGCTCGTCCACATTGGTTTATACTTGACGCGTTGTAAAAGATGCAGCCTTCCGCTTGGCTAAACTTAGAAGCTGCACACGTCGGTCAATCACCTCAACACTAACCTCAGAATTGTTTTATCTGTTCTATGCGGTGCTGATGCAGCTGCCAGGCAAGACAATGAAAAGTTTTAACATAACGCAAATCTGCCGATTCCTGCTATCACTTATACTTAATTTATTCTGTATTACTGCACTACCACTATTCATAATATGTATAGTTTTGGTATTTATACATTCTTTGACCACTGTAGTAGGTGTGATACTCATCTGATGTTACAGCATTTTTAATTTATATCTTACAAGGTATAGTTCATTTTTCAAGCCTCAATTAGCATCTTTTATAATCTTATATTTTTTACTATGCTTTCTTTCGGTACCACCCCTATTATTGTTGTTCGTTTCTACTGTGTTGTGTAATCTATCCATCTATCTATCCATCCATCTATGATGCACTGTTTATTAACGTCATTCTGAAAAGGTGGGGACAATTTGAGCTCAGGCAGAACAGAACGTGCACTGGCTCAGGTAGGGTTGGGCTGGATTTTTTTGGCCCAATCTCAGCTCTGGTGGTCCACCAGAAAGACAGAACACAGATCTAGCTTCTGATTAGACAGCGCTTCTCCGGAATTAATCTGACTAGATTGAATGGAAATCTGTACGTCTTCAAGACATTTAAGATATGCATTCATTCCTGCATTCCAAGCCTGCAACATATTACAAAAAGGGTGGGATGCCAGCGATCATGATTTATTTACTAAATATGGATGGAAACTTATTTTAAACTTATTTCTTTGTGGAACATTTTCAAAAACAAATGTCCCACAAAGAAATATTGGATGAAGGGCAAGGGTGCATGCATAAGCTGAAGACCTAAACAAAGTAACAAAGGCATAGCTGCAAAAGAAGAAGGTACAGGTCTGCCTGCAGTCCTGACCTGTCCCCAATAAAGAAAGTAATAAAGAAATGAATAACCTCGCACAGGGTTCAGACGTGTTTAAAGGAAGAATAAAAAAAATCAATAAATAAAATAAATAAATAAATAATACTTGAAACACTTCATTTCTTGGTATACTGGTACATATGGCCAAAACATTGTTTTTCTTTGCCCCAGTGTCATAAGAAGGAAGCAACATTACAAAGAGGTAATGTTTTGAAGAATAAATAAGAATATTTATTTAATATTTACAAATAAAATTAAGTTGACTAGAAAAAACAAACTATATTCGGTATCAAATAAAAGCCAAAGTAAATGTAAGAAACACTTAAAAATATTTTTTTTCTGAGCCAGGCTTGAATAAAGCGCTGACTCAGACAGACTGATTCACAGAACTGCACTTACATTCCTCCGATGGTGACCGTGGCACAGGTGCGCTCTGGGAAAGCAGGGACGGGGCCAGTTTCTGCAGCAGTGGTGGCAGCTCTGATGTAATCTACAGTGACGTTGACCTGAGAGCACACAGAAAGCCAAGCAATCGTCAGTCACACGCATGCAAAAGGCAACACCACACCAAGCAGTCATAAGTCTTTATATACTAGACATGAATTGACCAGTGAAATCCCATATGAAACACACACTGTTTGCCAGTTTTATGGCAAGACGTTACAAGTGACAGAAATACACCTCCAAAGAGCAACACAATATAAGGAGCTCCTTACAAATCAACTAAACGACCAGTACAGACCTTTAACTGAATACGTTCACTGGTAAAAGATGGCTGGGCATTTTTTTTTTTTGTTTACCACAGCATCAGCCAATGAAGGCCTGAGAGACAGAGAGAGTGTGTGCACGCTCACGTACACAAACATATCTATCTGAGTGTGCGCATAAGTGTGTGTGTGTGTGTGTGTTTGTGTCTGTGGGCTACTTTCCAAGGTCACCCACAGTCAGTGTAAATCATGTCAGGCTAGACTGTAGATCTCCCCAGAGGAGCACCAACCATACATGGAAACTGTTCATCACGTATAGCGAATGAGGCAGAGAAGGGGAGAGGTGGAGGAAAAGCGGGCTGGGATTTTACAAGAAAAAGAAAAAAAAAAAGGGAAAAAAGACCCTGGTCTGACACTCTGACACACCCCTTTAAAAGTGTTACTCTCCTTCTCTAAACCGACATGAGCAACAAAACCAGTCAGTGTGAGTGAGGGGTAGAGCTGCTACAATCTGTGATTTTCACAGTATGCTAACCAAAAAAATACTGTTTTTCTGAGCTGGATTTCTCACTAAAAATTGATAAAAGATGGTCTCCAAATGACCCAGCAGGCTAAGGCACTGCCACTATGATCAAGAGATGGCTGGTTCGAATCCCATGCATGCAGCTTACCATCAGCTGCCAAAGTCCTGAGAGAGCACAATTGGCCTTACTCTATCTGGGTGGGTAGATGGCGCTCTCTCCCCTCATTACTCCAAAAGGGTGATGTCGATCAGCACAAGGCGTCTGTGAGCTGATGTATTAAAACAGAGTCACTGCGCTTTCCTTCAAGTGCACTGTGATGCTACTCATTAATGCTGCATCAGAGGTGGTGGCTGACTTCACATGTATCAGAGGAGGCATATGCTAGTCTTTGTGTGTTGGGGCATCACTAGTGATGGGGGGAGTCCTAATGAGAGGGTTGGGTAGTTGGCCATGTAATTTGGGGAGAAAATGAGAAACAATTTGAAAAAGAAAAAAAAAATGATGAAAGACCAAGAACACCACACCTTTCAAACTGAAATTTTGTGTTTTAATGAATTATTATTTTTTTAGCCTGGTATGGCTACTGCACTTGCACAGATCTCCACATCTAATGGGGCTTCCCCAATAGCATGCTGCCTCTCCTCTGCTCTTGCCACAACCAGCTCTTTTTGTCAAAGGGAATGACTTTATCCCTAGCAGGCACTATCTCTGTTTAAATACTAACAGGCACTGTAGCTGTTTTGAAGCAGGTCAGTCGCAATGCTAACAGATGTCTCTACAGGCTTGAAGCAAGCATGCTGTATTGCTAACTGTTTTTCCAAGCTGGATTACTCACTGTTGCTGACAGGAGATGCCTTTCCACACAACAGCCAGGTTAGATTCTCCATTCACTTGCCATTTTCCAACAATATCAGTAACATGCACTTAGTATTTAAGTCCACAATATGATAACCATGCACTTTCATAACCTGCTATACTGCAAAACTGGTCACTTTTGCAATCCTAGGCAACAGCAGCAAAATTCTCAAGCAAATACTTCTTTACTGAAGTGAAAGAGTCCCATCTAACAGGGCAGACTAGCGTAACTGTGTCTGGCAACCGCAAACCGCTCATTTCACAACAAACCAGGAGACAGGAGTGTAAACAAACTGCTCCCGTGTCAGAATTGGTCTCCATCTGTGCTCATCTTTCACAGAGGCCATCATACCCTCCCACAGGGAACAGGCAGCCTCTTGTTTTCCCTCATTAATGCTGAGCAAACGCACAGGAGCAGGTATTTCGAGAGAGGATACACTCCCACCCACAGGGAGGCTCAAATCCGGCCATTCTGCAGCCCCCAAATTCCTGCTGGCCACACGGAAAGCTGCGAGAGAGGACGGATCGCCTGTCTGCGTGGCTGTTGGAGGGGAGAGCATACATTAATCTGGAAGGCACAGACCCAGCACGAGGACAAGGACACCGCCTTCCTGCCTCACTCTCCCACAGTCCTCTGGGTGTGCAGAGATGGATGCTGTGATTTTGCAATGGATTCTAGGATCAAGAACTCTACATACACACACACACAGGAGCATTATGAAACACATTGATTTTCACCCTATCTGCAGATCTCAGGTTTGAAGCTCAGCAATTGGACAGCCATCTGCAGCTTGTAGTCCAAGATGTTGCCTAGCTGTTCCCTTCATCGTTCAGTGTGCTGCTGTTCTATTATAGTTTTGTTTAGTTTGAGTGATTACGCAGAAGCGCTTTCTGGTCACTTCTGAAACATTCTTTTGCAGGTGGATGGTTAACCAGCATTTAAGCTATATTTGAATGTTGAGAATGCTTGGTCAAGGTCTCTTGGTCCACCAGTCTTGGTTGCACTCACTTGGTGCTCGGTCCACCAGGCTTGGTTGTGGTTATTTGACGCATCAGACTTGGTGCTCGGTCCACCAGGCTTGGTCGCGCTCACTTGGTCCACCAGACTTGGTCGCGTTCACTTGGTCCACCAGGCTTGGTCGCGCTCACTTGGTCCACCAGGCTTGGTCGCGCTCACTTGGTCCACCAGACTTGGTCGCGCTCACTTGGTCCACCAGGCTTGGTCGCGCTCACTTGGTCCACCAGACTTGGTCGCGCTCACTTGGTCCACCAGACTTGGTCGCGCTCACTTGGTCCACCAGGCTAGGTCAATTTTAAATAATTGTAGTGTTGCAGTTGCAGTGCTATCAGTATTTTTTATTTAACCAAATCCATTTGAAAAAAATCACCCTATTGAAAAGAGTGTTCGACTGCAGCATTGGATGGTAGTCTCCAGCACAGTTTAAAATATGACATAACATAATTGAAAATATCACCACACGTAACCCAAAGGTTTTAACAATAAGTTCTCAAAAACTCAGTAGCCAGTCCCAGCATGAACCAGTACAACACATCTGATGAACAAACTATCATCAGACATCAGGCTAACAAAAACCTTACCTCTCACAACAAAACCTTTATCCATCTTCTATACATCACCTATCTATCCACACAAAGAGAGGATGCAACCTAGCCTGACAGACAAATAATGAAACTTATGTTTCATTAGGCCTAAGAATCCTATTTTCTCTTGTTTTCGTACAATGTTCTTACACTTATTCCAGAAATAAAACATTTTTGCAAATGGACTTTTGTCTCTCAATCTCTCTCTCTCTCTCTCTCTCCCTCCCTCAGCTTGCAGAAAGCTCTGCTCCACTGGACAGGGGTAATGAGCTTGGGCAGGTGACGCTGCAAGCCCCTTAAAGAACCCACACAACACAACTAACTGCACACCATAAAAAGCCTGCGCTAGAGAAAGGGCAGGAGAGGGGAGGGATGGAGAGAGTTAGAGAAGAGAGCACAAGAGAAATTGCGAGGGGGAAAGAGAGAGATGGAGTGAAATAGCGAGCAAGAGAGGGAGAGAGAGCGAACGAGCAGCCATCTGGAAAGCAGATGATAGATTTAAGGGTTTTCACTCTGCGATGTCTCGCTAACTAATAGTTTGTCAGAGCTGCTCTGGAACTTTGTCCAGAACAAACTTTCAACACTAGCAGGGCTGAGATCCATTTTGGAGGCCTTATACACCGCACTTTTCTCACCTATGAAGATCTATGACTATGGCTATGTTCACGCTGCGGACAAATTGGATGTGTTCCCAAATTAGATTTGCATTTCTGGACATTACAAATGTTATCTGCATGGTATGCTGTGGTAATGCACCTCCATACGTCATTTGGAACAGACTTTAATCTGAAAATTGGATGTTGTGGTTTCAAATACCAATACAAATACAATCTATATACGCCAAAAAGTCTTTTTAGATTTAGATTTGAAGTCTAAACATAGCCTATGGCTCGTTATTGTAGCTATAAATAAGAATACAGTGGAAGATCCTGTGACAACAGTGAAAACCATGTTAAAACCATGAATGACTGTTTTACACCATTTGCTTTTAAGACACTCTTCCTCATCTATTTATTGCAGCTGTTTTAGGCAATGAAACTACACGGTGTTAAATACTGCACACACACAAAGACTGATAATACACATCCCACTTCTACAAACTTCAGATCACTGCATTTAATTCACTATCACACGCAAGATAAAGAGTGTGTGGGAGCAAGCTTAGAAATATCTTTCAAGTATTTTGAACTCCAACGCACCTACATCAACAAGGAGCTACTAAGGAGGGATTTTATTTGTCCGTTAACCATGGCTTTTTATGCAAAGTCATATTAACTGAAATGAAATGTATTTGTAAAAGAGAAAACATTAACAAGAAATAAAAAATAAAAAAATCAACAAAATATAAACCAGAAAATCCTGGTGAGCAAGCGAAAGGCAATGTCGCAAAACATCCTCAAAGCTGAAGGAAGACTCTCTGCTGTAAAGCAGGGACACCGAAAGTTTCAGATGTTTGAGGGTGTTTGATTTCACCTACCAGAAAGTTGCTGTAACATTAATTTAACATCTTTTAAACACATATTGGTATTGGCTAAAGAAATCTCTATTTTTTTTGTGTACCATTTAATTACGTGGGCATTTCAGAGTGCAGATTCCCATCAAATTATAGCATATTTAGTTAACACGCTTTAGTTCAACTGCAACACAGTCAAGGCAGTGGTGAATTAAAAGTGATCTTAAGTGCAGTAACATTTTTCAAAACTTGCCAAATAATGCTCTCTGCAATATTTGTAATGTGAAATGCATGGCCATGGCAACCACTCAAACGCAAGCACCTGGCCAAACAGGTATATATCTGGAAGCTAAAGCATATTTAAAAGCTAAAAAGTTTACTCTTATTTTAAAGCAAAGCACGCCGCAACAGCTGTTGTTAAGGTTAGCAGCATGCCTGCAGACATTGCTGAAGATAAATCATCCACTGACATCTTAAATGTCTTCAAAGTAATCCAGTTTGAAAAAAAAAAAAAGTCAACAATTTTGTGCTCCTTTAAAACGCACCTTTTATTATATCTAATTTTCTTTTGCTCAGTATACATTGACTAGTGTCTGTTTTCTTTGAACTGGGACTTTTATTTGATCTCTCTCAGAAAATGTGAAAATTGTGACGCAAGAAAGTCTATCCCTCCATTTACCTCATACTACATACTTTACTTTTTTTTTTTTTTTTTTTTAGATGTTTTTGTTTTTGTTTGTTTATTTGTTTGTCCTATTACTCCTAGATTAAGCAAAGGATCTTAAATATGCATTCTCAGAGACCCAACTGTGTGCTCACATAATGACCTGATAGTTTAAAGGGTGTGTGGATGTTGTGTAAAATGTAAAATGTTGTGTAAAATGTTCTAAACAAATAACAAATGTTTAAATTGACTACAGCTGTGTACTGGTAACAAATTTCAGGCAACTAAATCCCAGTATAAAAACTTTTGAAACCTACCCATCTTCCTTATTTTTATCTTTTTGGACCTTGGTCCACCACAAACACTCTACTTTTATTTAGCAAGACAAAACTAAAAAGATATTATCTAGGTCTGTAGCTATTAAATATTTTAGTAATCGAGTATTCTACTGAAAATTCCTTTAATTAATCGAGTAATCAGATAAAACATTTTTGCTTGGCTAAATAATTGGCAATTATTAATATACAAAAGAAAATAAGACATTTCACTTAATAATGAACTGGTTTCCATCTTTAGATGAGTTAATTTGTTACATTTTCTTAACAAACGTACAAATATTGTTGTTACAATACCACATTTATGACTTGGAGGCTAGGAGACATTTAAACTTTAAACTAAAATCCGCTGGTATTTTGTGACTCATTGAGAAGCTTACACGATGGGTTGAGTGTAGAGTCGATTCACTGAGAGAATTGTTTTACAAATAGAGTGCAAATTCAATTTAATGATTCAAAACATTGTTAACAAGCCCATGATTTGAAAACACAACCATGGGGGAAACTCAAAGACGTCACAAATTTCGCCTCAGACACTGGATTACACTTCAGAACCTGTGTTTGTGATTAAAAACTGAGAAATAAAGCAGTAAATGAGTCAAAGAACTCCGATGAGGAACAGTGATTAATCTTTTGTGGAAAGAACAGAGAGCAATGGCACTGCAATATTTTAAAAACTGATGAAATTCTTTTAAGATTTTTCTTTTTTTTGCCAAATATGGTTTATGCTGACTTATCAGTTATTAAGCCGAGAAGATGACAAGGTGCAATCTTTGTGTCAAATGCAGTGCCTTCTTAAGCATGCTGTGTTACATAAAAAGAAGTCTGTGCAAAATAACACGCTTTAAGGTTTACAATTAAATAAACGATTCCCCAAGGCAGAGAAATCCTTTTTTGTAATTGAGGTACTTATATAGGAATTATTTCTCCTATATCATCCTGTTTTTGACCTGATGTTACTAACAGTCATCACCCGAGATGAACTGGTTAAATTACGCTTTTATAACAATAACAAGTTGCTTGATCTCCCTGCCATAAATCAACACAGTCATGGGAGAGGAATAGTTAACATGTTAACATCTCCCCCTCCCTCATATACTGTATTCACTGGTATTTACACTTACACTCCGTTTATCAGACACATTGTACAGGTATAAGCAGTATTTAAGTGGTAGTTTGTCTCATTTACAACATAATATAGCTTAATTTTATTATTCATAAAACACAATTAGGGTAATTATGTACTGTTACTCTATCGCAATGTAAAGTCGACCTGCTGAACTGTGCTGCTTATTATTCTCAGCAGTGACTAAAAGCATTATTCCACGCAAACTCTTAATAAATACTCTCCCATTTATTAATTTTAACAGTTTTCTCTCTCAATTACAGGCCAGAAACCATCCTACAATGGCAACAATGGCTCAGGTTCTATATTGCATAACGAAGCGTGAAGAAGCTAATTTCACAGCACAAAGCTGTTGTCATTGGCTTGAATGTCATTTAGTGCCTTTTTCTCAGCAAACAAAGCCTGAGATTCATCCTGACAGCTCTACAACACAGCTCTGCTGGGACGACAGTGGGTACAATGGCATCTGGTCGCCAGGGGTATTGGCCTGGAGTTTTGACCCTGAGCATCACCAGTTAAACCCACATCCGTGAGTGACTGTGAACTGACATGAAAAAACATGAAGTTTCTGTCCCATGACTTTTGTCATGTCTGTAGTAAGTTAAAGAACAGAAGTGAATGAGATGTCTTGTTGTATATAAGTTGCTTGTCGGTTGGCATGGGCAATAGTAGCCAGATTTTCTCTGTTGCGCTCAGTGTGACTTTAGTGTAGGCCAGTTCTTGGGCTCCGTATCTCCTTTTAAGGGTGTTTTTTCCCCCGGCGGTGTCCCAATTTACTTGCCGTGGCAGCGGTAGTGTATTGGACGGCGGCCCTCACAACAGAGGTTCAATCCTGCGTGAGGTGTTTCTTTATTTATTTCCTTTCTTCTTGGGGTTACCTGCTTTGAGATCAACTACTTTGCAATTGGGTTTAACAACCTTCTGGGCTCGAGAGCTACTAGCCTGTAGCACTCCATTCCATTACACTTCATTTTGCTTACATGAACTCCAATTTTTCACAACGCCTTGCCCATTTGAGCATGTTGGCTAGTGTTCAGCCTTATTGTACCAAAAAAAAAAAAAAAAACACACCACCACCACAACCTCATCATTAAATCCGGCATGAACTTTTGTTGAATAAATATAGTGAAAAAAGGATAACAATGTCGGCTATAATGGCAAAATGTAGCCCATGCAAGAAAATCACTATTTTTCCACCATTAACAAATAGCTCCAAAATTCACTGGTAGAATTTCTAGAAATTTACACCAACATGCCACTGAGAACTTTGAAAGTGAACAGGTAGTTCTTCTGGGGATGGCATCTTGAAGTGATCTTGAAATCTTGAAACACGATCAAATAGGTAGTGTAGGGGAAAAGATTGCAAAACATGCCATTTGGGAAATTAATATTAGACAGCTGGAATTCATGTATTTCAACT
This sequence comes from Astyanax mexicanus, assembly GCF_023375975.1. NCBI lineage: Eukaryota > Metazoa > Chordata > Actinopteri > Characiformes > Acestrorhamphidae > Astyanax > Astyanax mexicanus. The sequence continues at coordinate 34,373,544 of NC_064409.1, read as the reverse complement.
TTGAGCTTGTTATTGGTGTAAAAATATTCGACAAAAGTTCGTACTCCATCATGATTCACTCCTATAACCGAACGTTAAGCTGTGGCATGCACTATCGATTAACTATAAAGACAGTTCTCATAGTTTAAGAGTTGGATACTGAAGAAAATAGGTAGGTGTTAATACCTGAACAACTCAGATTAAGAGTCAAATCTTTACAGGAGGTTTTTTGACAGGAGGATTGTAGATACTGACAATAGTCTAAGAAATGTACAAACTACAAGTCCATAACAGGTTACTGATCACACAAGGTGGATCAAAAAGTCATGGGACGTTTCATGGGGGAAAAAAAACACATTTGTATGAACTGGGTTACATAACCGTTCATAAGAGCGTCCATGCTAACCCACCTCCACTGTTGAAAGTGCCTATAAAAAGGAATAAGCAGGCAAGCACTGGAATTGGACCTTGAAGCAATTGAAAAAAGAAGGCTGTCAGGTTCAATGAGTCTTGTTTGCTACTTCAACATCACGTAGACAGCCTGGTACGTGTGTTCCATTTATCTGGGGAAATGATGGCACCAGAATGCACTAACGAAAGAAAAACAAGCGAGTGGAAGGAGTATGGAAGGCAATGTTCTACTAGGAAACTTTGCCATAAGTGTGTACCTTGTCCTCAAAAGTTTTAGGCAGGTGGAATGTGGCAATGGTATTCCCCATGTCTTCTTTTAGCAGGTGGCTTGACAAGCTGCTCACAAGGCAGCTTGAGCAACATGAATAGTTCAAGATAGGTCCCTGCCTCCAAATGTCCTTGAAAACATGTGCAGTTCACAGCATTTCCATTTCGAATAGTACAGGACTTGAAGAAACTGCCAAGTTGTTAGTGGCAGATAATACAAGGCAAATTCAGTCTCTGATGAAAAAGGTTGCTATTTATATAATGCTTAAAATAAATGATGAATAAACATAAAACTGCAGAAATTAGTTTTAGTAGCCAGGTAAACAACGCAAATTTCTTAGATCAGAGTTAAGTCAGAATCCAACTCCCCTATTTGTACATGCTTCCGCTGCAGGATGAGCGTAAAACGTTAGAAATAAGAGTTAATCTACTGTTACAGCAATGCATGAATACAACAAATGAATTCTTAGTATAAGCATTGATGTCCATACTGCTGTGATGTGTCTGCACAAATTTTGAGCAATCGGATTTTGACACAAAACCATTATTTTTTATTTTTTAAAGAATGTCTCAATTTCATGTAAGTGGTCCAAAATCTGAACCATCTAAAAAAAATAATAATTAAAAAAAAAACTGCTTTCATGCTGCAGACGAAGCGAACCATGGTTTAGTACATCCATCCTAAAAAGAAGCTCTGAACTTTGGTCTGGACTGTGGTTCACTGCCCCTTTCACACCTGCAACTTTGGTTAATGCCAAACTGAAAAGTCTAAAAGTCATGACCAGATAAGGTAGGTGTGAAAGCACCCTAACACAGCACCCATGAGATAACGACAAAACTGTTTGGGTTTTACATGATGTTTATATCTCATTCCACAAGTCTACTGGCAGGTTCCAAAGCAAAAATGTATTAATTTATTTTGATTAACCAAGTTTTTGTAAACATGATTGGATTACAGTTAAACTTCTTTGTATTACAGGAATCTAATTATGAAGTGCACATAAACTTTCACCGTCTTCCACTTTAGTTGCACATAATTATTTGTTTCTGCACATCAATGCATCTTTTTTTTTTATAAACTGAGAGACTTGCAGTTCACAGAAGTACAGAACAGTAAGAACTGGTCCTGATGTGATGTGATGTGATGAAGGAGCGCGAAATCACTGCTAAATCTCAGTGCTGACCAAGTACTGTACGTGTACATTTGAACCTAAAACTCAGGGACTGTTCTGACATTTCAGTTTGTATCTGTACAGCACAAGGTGTTATCTGTAATCTACAGTCTAAAATAAGCACAGGTAGTCTCTACCTATCTTTAGCCTGGCATTCCTCTGCATCAGCATCTGAGTTCAGCTGCTCTTCGCCTTTAGGTAAAGAGCTCCTGTGCTGCCTGCTGCAAGCACAGCCCTTTCCCACTCAGTTCCTCCTAAAATGTTACTTAGCTTTGCCTGCAAACTCAAGAAATTTGAGAAACAAGGCTAAACGAGGCCATTTTAAATGACTGTTTTCCCAGCTGTCAATTTATTAAAATTTTCCAACTACATTACCAATAATTAAATTGCAAATGTGGGCTTTATCTATAACATTAAACTGGGTGGTATACCGGTTCATACAGTATACCAGAGATCAAATTAGAACCGGTAGAGTGCCGTGTAGAACAGCACCGCCAAAGAAGAACAGTAGCAGAGCTCGCTAGCTAACGCAAGCCAGTTAACATAAGTTAATTCAGTGTCGTATCGGAAGCTCAGCTCTGTGAAGTCTCACGCAGTCCTGCCTGGAGAAACATAAGAACAGAACTCCTAGAGCTTCTGCTTCTGCTGCTTCTTGCAATGAGTAAATATAGCCCTTTTTAAATATATTAATACTAAAGCTCGAAGGATAATTGTAATGAACGATGAACTAAATGTATTTGTTAACTAAAGAACCAAAAGATTTGTAATAAACGTATAAACAGCTGCTTAAATACTTCAATGACTAATGGCTTCAATAATAATAATATATTGTAAATTGATATTAAACTTGTGTTTAACTTGTGCAACAGAACATTTGAGAAATTTATTTTGAATACTTTTACATTTTGAGTATTTTTGGTCCATTTATAGTGTTTATTAAACTTGAAAATTATTAAAATATTTCGTTTTTAGGGCCTATTTACATACTTCAGCTGTTTTTCTGATAATAAAGTCTGATTTCTTCATATATTGTGTCATTTTGTGGGACAAAGCAAACCAAATACTAATTAAAGCATTAATTTAAAGCCTTAATGTTTAATATCATATGTAGTCCTACTAGTACAGTAAGTCACAAACCTACACTCAAGCCCAGTTGTGCGTATTAATAAAACAAATACAGTGATACAGTGTACAGTCAGAGTCTTGCAAAACCACATTTAATTTTTTAAGGCTAGAGTTATTGGGTAGTTAAATTATCGAGTTTGAGTGAGGTCTGATGGTGGGTGCCAGATAAGTAAAAAGCTGTACTGATTTTAAACATTCCTAAATCCAGAGTGTTGTGTGTATCAGGCACATATCACTATTACCACATACATTTTTGAGCACATTGGTAATGAGTTGTAATGATCGTTACTGGCGGTGTCTTTCTAGAACAGCCAGTTCATTTCCACTTTCACAGAACATGGAAAAATCATGGGACACACTACAATTTCATAACTGCTGCCCCATGCCATTTTGCATGTGCCAGAATACATTATGAGGCACTCATAATCGTAGTCCTAATATTTTGGCTCATCAGTGCATGGTAAAGCGGGAAGGTGAGGCGTGCATAAATGAACACCAGGGCTTTGAAGGCTTATATCCCCCGAGTGAGAAATCTAATGCACTTTGGCTAGGTGTAGCAAGGAGAGGCTGTAATCCATATTTTATGGATTAAATGTGAGCTGCTGGGTCTGCACAAGGCTGTAACACCCGCTGAAGCACAGCTAGAGGAGGACTTGATATGGCTGCAGTTGGTACACCCATGGCACGCCCAGCACTATCTGCTTTGTTCAACCACAATACCATCGGCCTGCAATTGTACAAGCGCACCAAATAAACACCTAAATAAATAAATGAATAAACAAACAGGTGTTTCCACTAGTATTATTTTCAGCAGCGGTGGTACACCCACATGTTTGAAATATGTTTTGGCTGGAAACAACTGTAGCAATCTGGACACCATGGTATTAGAACACTGCTATATACAATGCAGACAGAGATGTCAAAAAATGTGGCTAATGAATTGATTAAAATAAAGCATTTAGCAGTTTCCTGACTTGACTACATTCTTCACAAACTGGCTGTTTTTGAGCTGAAAGACACAAGCTGTACAGTAGCATAGTAACATTAGTTGAGATCACATACAGGTGCATCTCAAAAAACTTAACCCAGTGGACCGACACAAGCAGATCACATGGCTCTTCAAACCATCCCTGATTGTGAAAACCTCACACTAGACCTCGAGCATCTTGGACTGTGTGTCTCTCCACTCTTCCTCAAAATTTACTGATGGTCAGTGATGGTTTGGAGAGACTTGTCATCTGCTGGTGTTGGTTCACTCTTTTTATCAAGTCTAAAGTGCAGTGATTTCCCAGAAAATCTTACAGAACTTCATGCTTCCCTCTGCTGATAACTTCTATGCAGATTATATTTTCCAGCAAGATTTGGCACGCTGCCAACATTTCCAAAAGTACCAATTGGTCTTATATAATATTCTAATTTTCTGGAGACACTGATTTTTGGGTTTTAATTAGTTGTAAGCCATAATCATCAACAATAAAAGTAAAAAACACTTAAAATAGATAGAACTCTATGTGTAAAACATATATATATAATATGAGTTTCACATTTTAAACTCAATTACTGAAATAAAGTAGCTTTTCAATGATATGAATTTTTTTGAGATGCACCTGTAGATGCAGATGAATTTTGTGTAGTTGTTAGGCTTGGGCGATAATGTAAATTGACAAACGATTATCGTCACCAGAATTATCGCGATAAACGATAATATCGTTAAAAATGAAAGAAAAAAGTACCCCACGCGACCGGATTTGCCCCTCCAGTACAACGACGTTTTCTCGCCATATAATCTAGCAGCCAGTAAATGTTACATTTTTTTATTTAATTACCGACACATCCTGACAGGTAAGGATGCAAGTTATGCTTAAAAATAGTGCTTACAGGATGATGAAGTACATTTGCACGTGTTTCAGAGATGGTGTCAACCAGAACTTAAATATGACAAATATTTGAGACACTGTGTATAATGAACGACCTTAATGACAGCTTTTTTAAGTACAGACATAATATCACTGGGATTTGTAAAATTATAAGCCAGGCAGAAAAATCTAAATAAAGAAAACTTAACAGATTAAATTCGTCAATATTCAACATGTATTTTAGATTAATAAAATGGTAGGTTTAAAAAAGGAACTCTTTTTTTGGATTAAGGTAGGCGTATTATTTTTAAATATACAGAAATCTTTAAATTAATAAATAAAAACACTGATGGTTTAACTTTAGGCTATAAAAAACTGTAATTATAACTTTAACACAAAAGTGACAGACTGCGCTTAGTGTGCTATCCTTTGTAATCAACTCACCCATTTAAAGCAGTTTGCCGTATTGGATGCTGGATGAAATGAGAATCAGAATCTACTGTGTTGTTAGGATTCTTTTTTCTGACATATGTAACTTCTAATCTAAACGTAAAGTCCGCTCTGCACCGCTTCTATACCCGCGTCAGATCCAACACTCCCTCAATTTCCAGCAGCGAAAACACCAGCTCATGTTTTACGTGAATGCAGCGCTTAGCTCAATACATTTGTAAAAAATATATATAAGGAGTTCGTTAAAAAATACAACAAAAACAGATAAAGGCATGTTTAAAATATAACTAATAAACACTTCTTATGCATTATTTATAATTAAAACCTTATCCTTGTGCATTTTTTATTAAGTTTTTATAAAACAAGCCCTGGACTGCTCGAATTTCAGTCTACTTAGATGCATCACGTCGACTTTCACGGGCAGCCCTAACTGTTATTATTATTATTATTATTATTAAGTTGTAGTACTATTTTATTTTTTGTTAGTTATTTTTTTTATTTCTTAATTGTTTTTATATTTGCTTTTTAACAGAAATGTCCCGTATTTGTTCACTTTTTTACCAACAAGCATTCGTGAATCACAGCAATTTAAATTAAATTCGACAATTCGAGTTTTAACACAAATATTTTATTCTGCTTTATAGCAGAAAATTGTGAACTTCAAATACAATCCAGGAAAATTGGAAATCTTGTCTTATAGTTAACAAACTAAATAAAGTTTTAAACATAGAAGTATTTGTTTCTTATTATTACATTTTAAAGTATAGAAAATAAACCTCTTACACCACTAGGACAAAAAAACGTTTTTGCAGCTGGCAAAAATTATACAACACACACATTCGGTAGCTACATGTACCCTTTAACTGCTCTGTGCCAGCACGCTTAAGCATTCTTTGCGAGGAAGACAAGCATGTTAACCTTGTCGGGTTTAAGATGAGAGCGTGAGGGACTAACAACATTTCCAGCTGTGCTGAAAACACGCTCGGATGGGGTGCTTGTTCATTGCTTCCAGCACCTCAAGGTCTTGCCAGGTCAGTGACTGCGCACGTCGGTCAGCGGCTAGAACACGTCCAATTGCTGGGGCCTGCTCTATTATTCTCTCAATCATTTTTTGTTTCAGCCCCAGCGCGTGGCGCAATCCTGTTTAAGTACAAAAAAATTTGTATATAAAAAAAACCTTTGGTTTATATATTTACTTGTTTTAGTTACTTATTAAAGCACACATATTTATTTTGATATTTACGTGTTTTAAAAAATACATACAATCATATTTAAACAAATAAATATTTCAATTTTAAATATTTATTAATTGTCTGTATTTTTTTAAAACACGTAAATATCAAAATAAATGTGTGCTTTAATAACTAACTAAAACAATTAAATATATAACATAAAATATATATAATATTATTAAATTATTCGTTTGTTCATTCATTCTTTCATTTATTCAATACTTTAATTATCATTTCTAATGTGTCTCAATTGGGAAACATACCGTAATAAGAGAATGCTCCGGTAGTTGGAGTTCTTGTTGAGCTTTCAGTAAGGCCCGCTTCTTCTGCCAGCTGTGGGAGAAAGTACCAATGACGGACTGGCATACACCTAGAGCTCGGTCTGTGCACGGTCTTTGCTTCTTAACTGAATTTGTCACGGCCAAATGCAGGTTATGTCCGAAGCAGTTTAACCATTGCCATCCAAGTTCGTTTCTCACAGCTGACTTTATGTTTGCAGCGTTGTCAGTTGTAATGCAGGAAATTTTTTCCTCATTCAGATTCCAGTCCTGAATTACAGAACGAAGACCCTCAGCTATGTTGGTTGCAGTATGACACTGTTTCCAAACATTTGCTTTGAAGCTCCCACTGTGGCGAAATAAAGTGTGCCGTCAGGGACATATATGGTGTCATATTGGTACTTGACCACATGTCCGTTGTCAGTGAGTAAAAGTCCGCTTTTTTGATCAAACCCTCGACTTCTGCTCGAACACTATTGTACATGTCGGGCACCGCTGTCTTGCTGAAGTACTTACGGCCTGGTAGCTCATACTGTGGATTCAGAGTTTGTAACATTTCTGTGAACGAGGACTTTTCGACTGTGTTGAATGGCAGCAGACCCTTTACCAAATAATGTGTTACACTGGTCGTGCACTCTCGCCATTTTGCGCTGTCACGTTTGTACTTTCCGCATTTTGCGAACGCACCTATTATTGACGGCTGACTGGATGAACTGCTTTCTCCTTTGGTCAGACCAAGTTTAGCACACTCATTCGGATGATGTATCCTGAGATGCGCACGCAAATTGCTGGTATTGCCGTCCTTTGTCATGATCGACTTTCTGCACAGACGACATTTAACTGCATTGATGTCTAATGGTTCTCCATGTTCGTCTGCTTGGAAGCCAAAATACTGCCAAATCGGCGTGGTGACACCTTTCTTTTGTACAAGATCCTCCATTTTTCACCATCCACCCAGGAGAAGGTCACACGGAGCAGTAATTAATTTGCATGTACCCAGCATTCAATTCCGGAGTTAAACTCTTTGTTCTGATATAATCAACTTACGTTTTAATTTGAAGCATATTATGTATGTGTGGTCTAAAATACTACCTTTTTTCTTATGGCTATGAACATGTCATAGATTAGATTAATGAAATAATGTGGTTGATTAAAAAACGGACCCAAAAAAAAAAAAACACGTGGTTAACGATAACGAACCTCATATCGTCACTGGCTTAAATTATTGCGATATTCGATAATATTGTTTATCGGCCCAAGGCTAGTAGTTGTGTCAAAATGCTGTGTGTTGCACTGTGGCATACAGAGCAATCTGTACAGTGCCTGGATGTGAAAAGTTGTTTTTGAAAAAATGTTTTTAACTGCGTTATCTTGACATTAGCTAGCTGAAGTTACTTTTCTCTCTCCTCCTTCTTCTCATAGTATTCCTTCTGTATCTGGAGCTTCAAATTAAAAGTGCACTGTAGAGTTTCGTAATTGGAATTTCGTGACATATAAAATTCAGAAGCAGCAGCAAATTGTTTTTTTGTTTTGATTTTTTTGGCAGCAGTGGGGGAAACACTGAAACAACCCTGTGTGCATATTCACATCATCAGATTCAGACTCCAGATTTCAACCAGAACTGGCAGGAGAGTTGGGGGATGAAATAAATAAATGAAGAAAGAAAAAACTGAGTAAGTGCCCAACGCAAAATAGGGAAAAAAGGAGCAAGAACTTTGCTTCTGTACGCACTCGCGTAAACACAGACATCAAACACTTCTTGCTTTCCTTCCTCTCCCTCTCTTACACACACATACACACACACACACACACACACACACACAAAACTCAAACGCTTGCAGTATACTCACACCCACATAACAGGAACCACTTTGAGCGGGCAGGATTATCCGAATGTGCTCTTTCCTGATAAGTGGATTAATGCAACATTTTCATTTGACTTTTTCGCTGAGGCTGAGACCCTCTACAGAAGTGCTACTTATAAAGTTAGCCAAATCTAGCTTTGGATTATGTCATGAGTGAGCGCTGTTTCAATACGCAAGGTGGGGGGAAGGCGGGAGTGGGGGAGCAGCTGGTAAGGAGGCTGGAAAGGAAAGCGCTTCTTTGCGGCTTTCTCTCCGTTTCCCCGGCGCAGGGTAAACTCCCCTCTCCGTGCCCAGCCTCTCAGCGTTCCTTTCAAAAGAGAGAGCATGGCCTGAAACGGACTCCCTCCAGCTCTCCCTGCGAGTGTGTGTTCCCCACACCCACTCCTCTTCCTGAGCTGGCATCCCAGGCCAAGCAGGTATGAAGGCTCGCATAGATTTAAAAAAGAAAAAAAAGGATGCAGCTCATTTGGTACGGTGCGCAGAAGCTCCTGCATGTACAAGAATGAGCTCAGATTTCTCACAACTTTAAAGGGTGTGCTGGTCTATGTATGAAGGCTGTTACCAAGGAGATAGAAGCAGACTAAACCATCAACTCACGCAGAACCTGGACACAAGCAGAGCTACAGTATTTAATGAAGGCTGAGGGTGAATGAAGGCAGTAAAACTGAGCCTTATAATTTTATTTATACAGCAAAAGAACCCAGCCTAGATAAGCCTATGGGCTAAACTGTAATTTGTAATTACCATTTGACAATATGAACCCTAGCTAGGTTCGCTAGCTAGCAAGTTAGTGCTGTTAAGTCTTAATAAAATTAATAAAATACAATTTAGTGTCAGCTAGAAAATGTGCAGGTTCATGGTAAAAACATTGGTTACTTCAAACAAGCTAGTAAGCTCACAACATATTGTATTTGACATGGGCATGGTTTGCATATAGCTAACACTAATCAGCTAACTAGCTAATGCTTTCACTGTTAAACATGATATCAGGCTCTTGACTCAATGTTTGTGCTCGAGAAGAGTTCTACTCTACTTATTAAAAACCATGGCTAAAGGAAGGCTATTGGCGCATGTTTTAGTAAGTATAACAGGGTAGATGTCGATGATATAGCGTTAGCCAATTTAAATAACTGGAACTTCCAGGTAAGTAAAGTTTGCAGAGGCTTTGTAGCAGTGGTTCTCACTCCTTGGCAATTTGAGAGAATTTAACCTTCTTTGAATAAGTAGTGCTGGGCTAGACATATTAAAATATAATGTATAATACGTAACTAGTAAATATGAAGTAGATAGTAACAATTGTATTAATATTTATTAGTATTTTTTTTTTTAAGTAAATTGTATTGAGAAATTTATTTTAGTATCACAACTGATACATTTAGGCAATCTTTACTCAGCATATGAGGTGAAATCTACAAAAAAAAGAAAAAATGTTACCTCACACTTCTTAAGTAGATTCTATAGGTTCTTTTTTACAGTGAACAAAACACTTTTATACCTTCGAAATGTGACTAAAGGGAAGTTTACTTTTTATGCAATCAGAAAACTTGGATCTAATGAGTAACTGACTCATTGTTTTTGAAAATCAATACAGTATGGCAAAACTAAATATCGCAATACAATATCAATATTGCCTTACATACTTATTAAAAAAATATCACCAGAAATGGCAAAAGGCACTTTCAGGTTTATTATTTTAAATGTAAGTAAAATTAACACAAAACAAACCTGTGTGAATGCTGCTGAGGAGCAAATCTACACGCATACAAAAAAAAGAATATCACCACTTATAATCTGTATCAGTTTACCATCTCTTCACAAACTGCTTGTTTCCAGGCCGTAAGATACAAGCTGTACAGGGCTAGTATAGTAACATTAGCTGGGCTGACTTGAGCCTTTCTCTGTGTAAATTCTACTCACATGTGGCTTGATTAGTACTATTGATGTACAGTTCATGCATGCATACATGTCTGGAACAGCACTGCTCAAGTAAATCTATGATTAAAATAGCATTGTTGAGGTAAATGTATTGTCCTTTGTTGCTTTGGCTGTCTGGTTATTAAAAAGATTAGGCTAAGGTTATTAAGTGTTTTTTTAAAGTGTAGCTCTGTATTGTTTTAAGAAAAACAAAATACATGTCTTAATATATTTTGTGATGAAAAAAAGTGGTAAGGAGAAATAAATCCTCTGCCTTTAACCACATTTTATTTTGTTCCGTTTCAAACAAAACTTTTCATTTTGGTGCACCTCTACATTTTAGTGAAAACGAAAATGGTTCTACTTTGCATACCGGAGAGCTTCTGTCACTGTAAAACCCCTCTCTTTCCACCAATACACACTTTTATGGGGTGGATTTTGTCAAAGTTTGTCACTGCTGTTGCCAAGGTAGCCAAGAAAGAGTTTCTCCCCTCGCAGTGAAAGGTCCTTCTCTCACACACACACACACACACACCCTTGTGTCCTAGCAACAAAAAAATGAAGCCAACTAGAACGTCTCAAAAAATGTTTCCATGTTTACTGTGTAATTTGATTGTGCTATGCTCCCAGGCATTACATATTAAAAAAAAAACACACACCACAGGTTCTTCTGTTAATAGCCTATATGCACCAACATCACATTTACATTAACAGCAGCCCACCTCCTCAATAACCTGGACTCTATTATATACCATGTTGTGTTTATATTAGTGCACAACAGGTCGTCCATTTCAGGAGAAGACCTATATAATTAACCTTGGGCTTGTACCTGTTGCCATGTGCGAATTAATGACAAACTATACATAGTAGCAGTTCCTATACTTCTAGACCAGGGTGTGAAACCAAGCCAAACGGTAAATTGTGTTTCACAAAAGAAAATCCCTGTTCAATTCCAACCATTATCAGTTTACTAGGGGTGTAAGAAAACACTTATACACTTGAGAATTGTGACATGAATTGTGGTACCATATCAATTCTGAAAAGCACAGTATAGATTTTTAATTAACACTTTGCAAGTCAGTATTCTAAAGGATCAGAGCAACCAACAGACATGCTACAAACATCAAAGCAGACAACATAACCAACAACCAACAATTAAGAAATGTATCTTGGAAAAATGCCCTCTTGTGTTTACTCAGCGAAGAATGAGAGAGATCAGATTTAGTCTGTTCAGTATCTGTGTCTTCACAATATCCCAAACACAACACATTTTAGGTTTACTGACAAAATTTCATCTTATTACACATTTAAAATGTCCTCTTGGCAATAAAATCTGCATTTTCACTGTGTTTGTTGTTTTGGGGCAACAGCGTGAACAAGGAGTCAATCAGTATTTCTGATTAAAAAAATAAATAAATGAGTACAAAAATACTAACGAATACATATACTATGAGTTAAAATTGTTTTTTTTTTTTTTTACTTAAACTAGTGTATTATAAATATCCCCGTAACTGGAATAATTACAAAGAACTCAAAATATTATTTCTGTTCTATAATCTTTTCAAGCCCCACAATATTGAACCAACATAGTCTAATTTCTGGTAATCTCGAATTAAGTTATAATCGCCATCTTCTACAAACAATGCATAATTTTTAGACAAACAAAACGTATGCCAAACCATTAAAACATTCTACAAAACTGCTGAAGAGTTTTAGTTTACATGTAAAGACTGACAGGACAGTGGCTCATTTTTTGTTGACCACTAGCAATTTTGCACTCTTGCTGCAAATCACACAGTTCTGACTGTATAAAAAGTAAACTTTCCTTTGATTTAGATTTTATTAAATGTGAGTGAATTTATTATGAATATTTCATTTTCTTCTATGAGAGTTAGCTAGTGGTTAGCGGCTAATGCAGCTCCAGCAGTGCCAGCCAGGTTTGGCAGCAGGCTACAGGCTGATAATACTCACCTCTGTACGGCAAAAGAGCTAGCACTTAGCGCAGTATGCTAATACTGCTCCTGTATACTGAAACTCCTGTATAACGCTGTACTTCAGCAGAGCGGCTTTACTGCTCCTTACAACCTGACTGGTAGAATTCATACATAAGAGGCACTGGATTATAAAGCACACTGATGATTATTGAGAAAATGTAAGGATTTTAAGTGAGCCTTATAGTGCAGAAAAGACTACTACTATACTATACAATTTTCCTATTAAGAACAAAAGTAAAGCAACATCTCTTATATTTATATATTATCACAATATTTCATACTGTAAGTGCTGCCTCTTTATGCATGTCATATTGTCAGGTTCTTGGCAATAGACAGCCTATGGGTTACATGCATAAACGATAATTATGTATAAATCCATAAAATAAGCAAATTTGAATGATTTTCTCCCTGCAAATGTCAAAGCAATCTGGTTAAACCTCAGTTTAATAAAATGCTGTCTATTTATTGTGGCGTAGAACACTGAATGCGTGTACAGAAGCACAGCACATATGCACCTCACAATCGGGGTGTGTGTTAAATGGTTCTCACAGCATGACCTTTCATTTCCCTGCATGCTTTAAACTCTGAGCCATAAACCTCACTTTATGCAGCCCATTATTATTTAATAAGGCCTACATGATGAACAAGTGATTGTGCCCACAGCCCTGCACAGCCCTGCACTTCTATTTCACAGTGCTCAATTACAGTGGGAACCAGTGGCCAAGTTAACAGAAAACACAGAAAATCAGAATCTAGTGGTATTCCCTTAAATCTGAGTCCACGTGCGTGCGCGCATCTCTTCATACATCTTAAGGCATTTCATATAAACTTCAAATATCACCACAGGTTGGTGTATAAAGCACTGTAAAAGGCATGGTAAAGTATAGGCGTAGTGGTTGAAAGATACAGCGCTTTCAAGCAGACTTCAAAAATCCAGAACTCATGTACTATGGAACACACAACTCTGGAATTCACTTTAGGAACCCTCCACAAATGACCAGAAGAGTGTGCGCGCGCGCATGTGGGCACATGTGCACAAGAGTAGAGAAGTTAAACTAGAAGCTAGAGAATGCACAATATGAAGTAGTGCTGGGAGGTTAAGAGAGTTCATTTGATTGAATTGATTTTCATGTTCTAATGCAATATTTAACATGAGATAATCAAGATTGTCTATACATAGTCTTCTGTCAAGAAACCTGTAAAGAACTCTTTAATGTGACAGTGATCCTCACATTTTGCATTTTTCCTTTAGTGTAAGCAAAATGTTTGCATCTTGTTCAAAATAAAAGATGTTTAACATTGAAGGAAACTGTTTGCACCTCAAAAAGTAGCTAAATTAAAGATTTTATTGTGCACAGCCTTGACTCAATTAAAAATAAATGTCAAATAAACAAGGAGTTAGCATATTTAGTAGCTCTAAATAATTATGTTTGTAATATTTTGCAGAAAAAAATACTTTTTTATTTTTATCGCCTACTCCATCATAAAGTAAAGTTAACTAGATTGGCACAAAGATTAAAGCTAATCTATTTCAACCCAGTGCCGACAGCTCACCTTCTTTCCAATCAGCTTCTTTCTCAGGAATTCTCTGGCCTCGAACATGTAAGGAATGTCGTACAGTGGACGGAAGCGCTTGTCCTTGTCCTTGTTCTTCTCCTGTGGGACAGAGGGGGAGGGGAATGGAAAGAACAGAAGAGAAAATCAGCATTTCCCACATAGAGACTCTTGATACTTAAGCCTCTGGAACAGTTAAACAGCAACACCCATCCATAAACATTTCAAGGGGGAAAAAAAGAAAAAGTAGCATTTTTCTAATTTTTTTACTTTTCTTTTCCTATGAGTTTTTTTTTTTTTCCCTCCTCGTTAATATCTTCTTACACCACTCGTTTCGGAGTCTTACATTATTCTGTTCACATGCCCCCTACTGCAACCACCTCAGCTGAGCTGTCAGGATGGGCATCACAGTGCAGAATGGATCAGAGCCCTCTGCTCGGAATGATGGTCCCACACAGCTAGGCAAATTTTTTAAAGGAAATAGAATCCGATTTGCATTTTATTTTCGTTCAAATCCAATTTTTCTGCCAAAGACATGTCAGAAAATCTTCTGAATCTGAAGAACCTTACTTAATGCATAGTGCCCTAGTCACGTGATTCCGTATTAAAAATAGAATAGTGGAAATATTCGGAAGGAATATTGGAAGGAAACGTGGGTTCATGTACTTGTCAGGTGTTTGGGCTTGCTGATGCTGCACTGCAAAGAGCTGGAAGGCAGATTGAAGTTTCTAGATTCAGTTCATTCAAGGCAATGATGCTTATAGTTCCAGTATGTCAAGTCAAGAGGCTTTTATTGTCATTCCATCTTCTGCAAGAACACAATGCAGTAAAATTACGCTCATGCAACAAACTGTACGACATAGATGACAAAGTTCCAAAACGCATACAAACTGTGCAAACACAGTAGACAACCAATTAACAGACAGGGCAGTGCAGTGCCAACACAGTACTTTCTGAATATATGTGAGAGAGTAAGATGCAGAAACATGCTATAACAAAAATTATGTGAGCTAATAACATATGTTAACAGCAACTAATGTATTATACATTATATTTACAGCATAATACAATACGTACATACAAATGTGTGTGTGTGTGTGTGTGTGTGTCAGGGAAGAGAACATGAAACTAAAAACTGTTCAGAGTAAATACTCAAGCTTTAACCTATATACATATTTTTGAAAAACTCGCCACATTAAAAGTTGCATTTTTTATTCTCATGCTCCAATTCTACTGATTGCAGAGAATGATTAAAGCTTGAGAGAATGAGGTCCCTGGGAAAAATCATTCATTTCACATTCAGAACCAGAGTTGTAACCGGATGAGTGTCGTGGGAGCACCAGAAAGGACAATTCAATTCAGCAGAAACTGCCAGCAAGAGAAATAGCATAGCAAAATATAATTTAAAATAAATGACCACTTCCTGCCTGGACAAAGTATTGAGCGCCTTTTAATGAGGAATCCCAAAGCACAGTGAAATTTCATCAAGACACAGCCTTAGTACTGAGGAATGCTCAGACTTTTAACCAGGCAGAGCTGGTTTGCACAATGGGTTACTGTGAATTATTAATTGTACAGAAAAACAACTGATCTGCAAATGGCATTCAGTTAAAGATGAAACCTTTTATTTATCAACATATTAGGTGGAACTGGGGGTTTATTTATTGTACAATTTTAAGAGTGAACAAGGAGTGAGCAAACAGATTTTTGAGCCTTTGCTATTTTTTTTTTTCTTTAATCAATTATAGCTATGGCTTGTTCAGAATCATAATTAGGAAATGTCAGGTGATGCATTTTTTTTTTTATGTTATGTTTATGTTTTTTTATGTTTTTATTATTTTCTCCCCAATTTACAAGGCCAATTCCCTCAAAAGGACTTCCCCCTATTACTAGTGATACCCCAACACAAGGAGGGTGAAGATTAGCACATGCCTCCTCCAATGCATATGAAGTCAGCCACCACCTCTTTTTAAACTGCTGCTGATGCAGCATTGCTGAGTAGTATCACAGCACACTCTGAGGAAAGCGCAGCGACTCGGTTCTTTTTTTTTTTTTATATAATTTTATTTCTAATTTTTTCCCATTTTCTCCCCAATTTACACGGCCAATTACCCAACCCACTCATTAGGACTCCCCCTATCACTAGTAATGCCCCAACACACCAGGAGGGCGAAGACTAGCACATGCTTCCTCCGATACATGTGAAGCCAGCCACCGCTTTTTTTCGAGCTGCTGCTGATGCAGCATTACCGAGCAGCCAGCGCGCTTGGAGGAAAGCACAGCGGCTCGGCTCCGGTACATCAGCTCACAGACGCCCTGTGCTGCAGACATCACCATAGGAGTGATGTGGGGAGAGAGCGCCATCTACCCACCCAGAGGGAGCAGGGCCAATTTTGCTCCCTCTGACGCCGGCAGCTTGATGGTAAAGCTGCATGAGCTGGGGTTCGAACCTGCGACCTCCCGCTCATAGTGGCAGCGCTTTAGACCGCTGGACCACTCGGCGCCCAGCAACTCGGTTCTGATAAATCAGCTCACAGACGCCTCACCGTTTGGAGTGATGAGGGAGAAGAGCGCCATCTACCCACCCAGAGAGAGCAAAGCCAACTGTGCTCTCTCGGGGCTCCAGCAGCTAATAGCAAGCTACATAAACTGGATTTGAAGCAGCAATCTTACACTATATGAAAGTTTTTGTTTTTTTATCATCTATAATAGCCTGAGGCGTGTTTGAAACAAGACTAAAATAAAAGCCTTGGCTTAGTTTGTGTTGCAGACAGTGACACAAAATTCAATCTGACCATTCACATCTGACTATGCACAAAAATTGGATGTATATCTGATCCAATTTGGTCTATGAAAGCAACTCAAATCTCATTTCATAAGATACAGCTTCTGGTCATGTGAACGCAACTGATTAAAAGAGCATGATGTAGAATTCTGCAACTACGGGTGCGTAAACTACTGCACGCCACTGTATATGCAGAAAGAACAGCTTGAGACAACACCTAGGGTTAAATTCATTAAGCCCATTAATTAGGATTTGTTTGTTAATTAATTATGGTAGCATAAGCAGCTCAAATCAAATGAGGAGGAATAAGCTCGTTCCAAATGGTGCAGATCTGTGCCAGGGCCAGAATATGCAGCAAGTGCTCAAAAGAGACACAAAAATCCTGCTGGGGAAAGGAAGGACAACCCACTTTCTACCCAACTATAAATAACCCCGGCGATTCCTTCTCCCCGAGCGAAAAACAGGGGGAGGCCGTCCAGGCCTGTGTTCAAGAGCGAGTGTGAGCGAGTACACACACGCATGGGGGCTGGGAACATGTCATATGTCACCTTGTCCAAGGTTGAAGTGTTTGGATTATAGCTTTCACAAAGTTTTCCTCAGCGTTGTGTGTGAGCAGAGTGTACTCTTTAAAAAAATTAAACACCTGAATTGATCTACACCTGCTACACCCTACCGTTTCATGCCCCATATGATCAGATTAGTGCACTATAATGCCTACATTGAAACATAAAGGTCCGTAGTAGTGGGGGTTAGTGGACGTATAGTATTAGTCATGCAGCATCACATTACGCACATACTTGAAGGCATGGTCTAGGCACAATGCCCTTTCTTCTGCTTTTGATCAGAGAAATTGAGGGCTGCCAGAGCTCTGAG
The DNA here is from genome assembly GCF_023375975.1 of Astyanax mexicanus. NCBI lineage: Eukaryota > Metazoa > Chordata > Actinopteri > Characiformes > Acestrorhamphidae > Astyanax > Astyanax mexicanus. The sequence continues at coordinate 34,355,789 of NC_064409.1, read as the reverse complement.
AGGGCCCGCTGACTGGGAGGGAAAGGAAATGTCTTTTTCATTGTATTCGCTAAATCAAGCGTGTGCTGCAAGGACAGGGCAGGTTAGCCGAGTGAACCGTAAGAGGACATATGCGGATTTGAGGAGCAGACAGATATGACAGCTTTGCACTGATACTGGGCCAGGAAAAACGGCCATTTTGCCATTTTCTGTCATAAGTAAGAACAGGGAATATCTTTAGCCCTGAATTTCTGTCTTATTTATACTCAAGCAACTAAACCTCAGGTGGACAATCTGACCCATATCTGACTCATATTTTGACTAGTTCCAATCCTTTTATTCACATTTTAATATTTATATATTATTTACTCTTCATTTTTCCAACTGCAGTGCCAGTGTTTTCACTTCAACCGACACAGTAAAATATTGGTATGCATAAAAACTGGACATCACTGGTTAATTCTTTATTATTTGCATACTTGCATTTAAATTATTCATTAAAATAAGGGGCATTACGTTAGGTGCAATAGCTAACGGAAAAGATAGCATTACATCTTTGCTTTCAACTCCCTAATCTTAATTAATATATCTTCTATAACTATTAGCACTCCCCATGCACTGTCGTCTGGATAAAACTGCGTGAAAGCTCCTTCATTTGTCCTGTAATAGTACTTAACTAACAGATATTTTCAGTATTTCTTTGCAAATCTATTTTTTTCCCCATTAATGTTAACCAATATATCCACCAAAGCAACCATCATAACTACTAATGCATCTCAGAAAATTAGAATATCATTGAAAACTTACTTTATTTTAGTAATTCAGTTCAAAATGTGATACTCGTGTATTATATAGATACATTCAACACAGAGTGATCCATTTATATAAGAGTTTATTTCATTTATTGTTGATGGTTATTGGCTTTCAGCTAATCAAAACCCAAAAATCAGTGCCTTAGAAAATTGAAATATTATATAAGACCAACTGGTACTTTTAGGCAGTGTGGGCAGTGTGCCAAGTCCTGCTAGAAAATGAAATCCACATCTACATAGAAGTTGTCAGCAGTGGGACCTGACTTTGGACTTGATGTAACACAGTGGATCAACACCAGCAGATGAGTGTCTCTCCAAACCATCACTGATTGTGAAAACTTCACACTAAAAGCAGCTTGAACTGTGTGTCTCCACCATTCCTCCAGACTCTGATCCCTTGATTTCCAAAAGAAACGCAAAATTTGCTGATGGTCATTGAGGGTTTGGAGAGCCATGTCATCTGCTGGTGTTGGCTCACTGAGTTATTTAAGTTCAACGGCCAAAAAAAGTAAACATAATGCAAAATATTTACTAAAGAGAGCTCTTTAACAAGCTCTGGCATGGGTGTGTTAATCCTTGTGTCCATGATGCAGTGGTTAGGATTCGCTTGAACAATTGGCTACACTGCCTAGACAAGGCTCTTCCTATATCCAGATCCAAACTGAACACTGAGAATAAAAGAACCTTAAGGGTGCATTTCTTCTGATTTTGTGTTTTTCACCTTTTTACCCTTCCCCAGAGTCTCTCTAAGCAGTGTGCAATGAAGCCTGACTTTGTGCATTGCGTATTCAACCGCGAGTCAGCGTACATGTTGAATACTGAATGAAAGCAAAGATGTTAATTTGGCAGAAAGCACAGTTCTGTCGTGGTGAAGCAGTGGTAAACCAAAGATTTAAGAAAGATGAGAATCTAGCAGTTTAAATGTATGACCCATTTTTTTGGTCTTGCTTTTGAAATAAAGTACAATAAGAATATATACGGTACTCAATACAGAACATTTTTAATATCCCAGAAGAGACACCTTTAAAGCACAATATGGCTAGAAATAATTGTTATTGCTCAATGTAAATTATTCATATAAATTGTTATTTAACTTACTCAGTTACAAAACATTTTAGGTTGCCAAATATTCTGTGCATCTCTAGTGATGAAGGCCAATATTTCTATTTCTCTACTGCAAAAACTAAGCCAATTTTTAGAACGATTGACAATTAATCAACACTACATGACAGTGTGACTGTTCTCCTTTAAGATGGCATTTCACTGGCTGGCCCTAGAGTGGCCTCATTTTTGATGCATCACATTCGTCATTCTTCTTGTCAATATACAAAATGAACAACTGATTGCTTCTGTAAACGAAACCCAATAGAACGTAGACTACAGAATTCATCATTAAGCTCTCAGACATCCCTAATGTGTCTTCTCAACAAGGACATACAGGGTCAAACGCAAAACCACACGCTTCCATAGCGGCCCTAAGGCTCTAGCAATCCCAGCTACCCCACATGAACCAAACCCATTCAGTCGACTAGCTTCAGCTTCTGCTGACATCATGCATTATTCACATACACTATCCAAATGCTTAACATTCACTTCTGAAGTTCTTTTATCTACGATGTGGGCTGGTTCTGCACTGGTCCAAGAGAGCAAGAAGTTACCCAGCTAGTGGGTTAGCAGTGGTGCTTTGGGTCAACAGTAACTCTTGTGTAACTAAGTACAGAGCCTCTGGCCCACTGCCAGCGTTTGTTTAGACGACCCAGCAACCTTAAACAGGAGTTCGGGAATAAGTGAGCTCGGCCTGCAGGTCAGCTCGCGAAAACTGACTGTTGCTACCACACGAAGCTCAAGTGCTTAGCCATGACCTGAATCATGCTTTCAGCAAACCAGCTAGCAAGGAAAGCTGGCATCAACACTAAAACTGTAATATAAAGCAAGACTATTAAACAGTACATCCACCCTCAATATCTGCTGCACCCCTGCCCTCTCAGCACACTGCTGATAGCACTGGCTGAACCGGCATCAGTCAGCATCAGTGTAAAGACAACAAGAAAAAAAAAAAACATGGGCTGAGTAGTAGGTGTGAATATGCGCATTTGTGGAGGTGGCATAGCTCCAATTGCACAGACCAAGAGTACAGACAGGTCTTTCATCATTGTTTTTTTTTTTTATATATATATAATAAAAATCTGTGCCTTTTTAAGACATTTGCAATAAACAGCCAAATGTGAAGAAAGCATGCAGCGTAGTAAGAACAACTACTACAGAGATCATTCTAATTGTCCACACACTCCACTGCTGTGCTAAAATCTCTCAGGCGCTCGTTCTCTTTCTCTCTCTTTCGAGATATTATGATTCAGAGAAAAGAAAAAAAGAAAAAAAAAAACGCTTTAGTCTGCTAGACCTAAACCACACTACACTACTATTACTGTCCCCTCACAATAATTCGGGGATATTTCAGCTTTAAAAAATAAAAATAAAAAAAAAATAATCATGATTTTAATTCATTTTAAGTAAACGACACCACTAATATAAATGGAATTTAATTTTGCCAATCTAATGCTGTTATTAAAAAGATCTCTTAAACACTGAAATGCGTCCAGTAATAGGTTTTGGAAAAAAACATTTGTAGTTTAAGCAGTTAAAAATAACGCTGTTGTTTTTGTTCTTAATAAAGCATCACAATTACTTTTGTATTTTTTGGTTGCAATTTAGAAAAAGTTTTCGAAATAAGTACTGTTTTGATATCTGTACCGAATAGAAGGTACCATCCCGGTACTCATATCCTATTTGGATGAGCCTAGTTGTACATAGGAAGGTGGCGTCAAGTAATTATCAACCAGAATCTTACCAAATGCACCATTTATAATTTTTTTCACATAGCATTTACCATTCATAAAACAAAACGTAAGCATAAATTGAGGTTCTAATAATCCTGTGTGAATCTACATTTGGGTAATCACTCAATTATATCAAGCAGAAAAGGCACCTCCTATTTCATTTCTACCCAAGATTTCATATCCAGTGAGAATTGGTCATACACTTCACTGGCATCCTCTACTCTACCATCTGAATCAATCAGAACAGGGCTTTGGATTTCAACAGTTAGGCATACTATTTTTTAGCAATTTTATAAAACTCATTGTTACATAAACTAAGATATATATTCATATAAACCCATAAAGAGAGAAATAATTCTGCAACATCAGCTTGAATGCAATCCCTGGCATCTGCAAATATCCACGGCACATTTTCTGCATTTTTAAGTTACCCAGAAAAAGTTATTTGAGGACTGCAATTTTCAGGCTGCACAACATTCTCAGTAAATCTGAGGTCAGAATGATGACAGGGCCTCTTGATGACATTCCCTGTTTAATATCCAAAGCCACTGCAACGGCACTGCTTCAGCTCTGTGTTTACACCCGCTGTCCTGGTGGAAGGTGAACAAAGGACAGAGTCCAAGTTCCTTTTATTGCATCTACCTGCCCTTTTTCTTTCAGAGAAACCCTAACCATTTCAGCTCCTGCAGTTCACTCATTCTGTACTCACAGGGTACTGGGCAACTATTATACTTATATTATTCACACATTTCTGATTAAACATTGTTTGTTTTTTTGTATTTGCTTAACTAATATTTAAGCTATTTAAATGATCCTAATAAAGTTCAGACTACTTAGATAATAGAATATGGAGAAATAAGTATATTGTGTAGCATGAAAGCAATGACAATAGAGAAATTTGTAATCGTGATAAATCATCCACATCACTGTGAATACCATGTTTTTCTTCAGTGCTTAAAAGACACACACACCAACTGCTAACTTGATTAGGTGCAGCACATTTAGAATAGAAATCACTGTATTTAATTAATTATTATTTAATGCATAGTATTAGTAGTGGCAGATCATTAAAACATGCTTTTCGTCTGCCACAAAATTCTTGCAATAATAATTTGCAATATTTGTCCTGTATTGTCCAAAACAATAAAATAGTGATGTTGGTTTCAATGATCCTGGCTTCTGAATCACTAACTCTGAGTACTGAGTGCTTCACATTAGTAACACTGCGTGTTCTCATTTAAGGTCAGCAAATGTTGCCAGCCTAGCTACAAACTCCAGTACCGCTCCATTTCTCAGAACACTACTCATTAACTTCCAATTATTGCAAAACATTAAACACGGTTGTGGACTGCAAACATCAGTAGTAGAAAAACAAATGTAATATTATAAAAAGAGCCATGTTGTTCAGGGTATTAGTTACATTTATTTTTCTTAAATCCATTTAAATAAATGCCCAGTAAAGCCTCTTATTGGTATTAGAGTCTCTGAGGTCAACATGTTCACAACAAAACTGATTTAAACCAACGCTAAAAAGAAGAGAACCTGACTATTGCTGAGAGAAATAGACAGAACTAGCCTGCTGGTCTATAATTTCACTTTATATCTTTCAGCTGGGAAATAAACACATAAAAATAAACATAAAAAAATCTGGTGTTTGATCCTGTACTCATGCATGTGTAATTTTATATATATTTTTAAACATAATTTAGACATTGCCCATCTGTATAAAGCCAATTCCACCATAATGTAGTGGTCACCAGTTAGCATAATCCCAAAGTTTTAAGTTACAATAGGGCAGATGATAATTTTAAAGCTCCAGTGGCTCATAACCAATACATTAGGCTGATACAACACATCATTAATTCATAACATTTAGATTACTGTGTTTGCATGTTTAAATAGCTGCCAGATGTGAAATAAATGATTCATGCAACATTTGACAGCTTCAGAGGACTACAGTTCAATGACCACTCAGCTATAGCACCGAAACCCAGACATGATCTAATGCCTGATTGGAGGAAAGTTTGTTCTTACATCAACTGTGACCAAAACAGTGACCGGGTCAGAAAGCTCTGCAGGAGAGTGCTCGGCCAATCACGTAAACGATGAGTCACAAAGCCACATAATGACCTTAGACAGAAAAATTATACAGAAGACAAGGTACAAAAACTGGGTGTGATTAAACATATGTGCGCACACACGCAGACGCAGATTGTAAAAAGGAAGCAGACGCAGACAGACACACACGCACAAAAAAGTCATACAAATTTATACAGTCATCAACTGACTCCTCTAAAGACAAGATTTTGGCTGTACTTTAAACACTGGATCCCAAAATTACCCTGCAGACCTCTCTCGCACAAACACACACAAATGCGCACACACACAAACGCACACAAACACACATAGTAGAAGCAGCTATGAGTCATTGAGCTGTTCTGACAACCCCTCCCTCCCCATTCTCTCTCCTTGTGTCCTCATGTGGATCCCGAAAAAAAAGCTGACACTACCACATAGCTCAAAATAGCTCCCAACAGTGCAAAAATAAGCCTCAGTCTGGCCCAGAGAGAGGCAGGAAGCAAAAAAGAGGGGAAAAAGAAAGAGGGACAGGTCATCAGCAGCACGTGAAGTCACGTTTTACTGCAGCTTGCGTAAATGGTCCAGCAGCCTGTCAGTCATTGTGTACTTTTGGTGCGTGTGTGTGTGTGTGTGTGTGTGTGTGTGTGTGTGTGTAGAAGAGGGATGGGGATGGAGAGAAGAGACCAGACAGCAGCTGCCAGGGTTCATCTGTGCAGTGGTCAACACAAAGCCCCTGTAGAGCTCACAGCAACTAGAGAAGAAGGGTCCAGAAGGAAACACCCAAGCTGCACCAGGATCACTTTCATCATTAAGACCAAGAGAGACAGAGAGAGATGGCAAGAGAGAGAGAGAGAGAGAGAGCACGAGAGAGCACAGCGCAAGACAGATCCAGAAAGAGAGAGAGAGCACAACAATGCAAGAGAGGATGAGTGAAAATAGAGAAAGCACAGCAGAGAGCACAAGAGTGTCAAAACAATATTTGTTAGCAGCCATGTCGAGTGAAAAATGTGACTGGAGGAAAGAAGAAAAAATCAAAAGTCGAAAATGTAGAGCCCTAAAACCCAAATGTTTTTTTTTTCTGTGTGTCTGTCTCTCTGTCTCTAAGCATCTATAGAACATATTTAGGTGAAGGACAATACATTGATTAGTGCAAAATATGTGCAAAACTATACAATATTTTAACATTAGTGCTCTACTGGAGCAGCATTAGAATTACCCACTAACTGTTCTAAGCGTTAGCTCTTTAGCCGCTCAAAGGTAAGTCTTATCGGCCTGTAGCCTGCTACTAACCCCGGCTAGCACTGCTGGAGCAGCATTAGCATTACACGCTAACCGCACTAGCTCTATCGTTGCACAGATGTGAGTATTATCGGAGAGTAGTCTGCACGTTAGACGTATTAAAACAAGCTACGTGGGATGAACTGCTTTGCTAATATCACCCTGGCTAACAGAAAGCACTTAGGGTTCCTCAGTGTAGCAATGTCAGGTTGGTCTGGTTAGCCGCTAATGCTAATGCTCCAGCCTTAGTGCTAAGCTTACTGTAAAGAAGCTCTTTACTCACACAAAAAAAACATTTTCAGGAGAGAAATCTGTGTAGACTAACATACAGTGCTTGTTTCACTTTGTAAAAAAATGCTTTAATTATTACAGTTTTGTTTATTTACCTTAGTTTAACTAAACTTTATTTAGCTACCCTCACCACCACCAGCCAGCGGCAAGAACTGCTAAATTAGAAGTTCCTTATAGTGTCTGTTACAATGCCTTGTAATCCAATGCGCCTTCTTAATGAAAATATACGTTCATTAATAGTGTGTCTTATGATTCGGTTTGCCTTAAAGTGCGAAAAAAAACGATAATTTTAAAACGTGTGACGACTTCGCTTCACTTCTGCGAGACATCGCATTGTTCATGCTTTCTACAGCCATTAGTGTGAACTTCAGCCAGTCTTCATAGATTTTTAGTTCTGTCTAATCTAGTCAAATTTATTCTGAAATTCTACTTTTTCCCCCATCCCCCAAAAACACAGCAACCTCATGACCTTCACAACTCCTTCAGCTGAGCACCCAAAGCATCACCACCACTATCAGCGATAACGCATCTCCCCTTTCCCCCCACCCATCTCTCTCCCTCTACATCCATCTCTATGACATAACCGAGTGCATCAGAGCACAAGAAGCATGCTGTTGAAGCATCTGGTGCAATTCGGCACTACAGCAGATCAGGGCTGCACGTTACCATCGAGGGACCGGTAAAACGCTGCTGCATGTACATGGAGTACACCCAATCAGGGCTGCAGGCACAGCAGCATCATATTTACCATAGTATAGTGTGGTCTACTAACACACATTAGGCTCAAGTGAGCCTTGGACTGTGTTTTATTGCTGAAGCCAGCCCTGGAACTGGAACTAAGACTGAACTCTCGCAGGCAACTGTCCATTTAATTGTCCACAGTAATATGAGGAAGGGCAGAGCGTGTGTGCGTGTGAGACTGAGAACAAACATTCTGCACACTGTTCACTTTTCGCAGATGTACAATAATCTCTGCACAAATTCCAGCATGGGGAGGATTGCAGAGGGAGTATCAGCCTCAGTAAATACAGCTCTCTCATTTCTAGCCCGCACCAGTGAGGAAACAAGGCAATATTGTGTAATTTCACCAAAGCTTTGCAGCAATCTCCTGCAAGAGAGCTCCCCCCATCCCCCCTCACCCTCCTCCCAACGCCCCATATTCTGGCTCACATCCCCTTCCACAGAAGCGCATGTGTGCACATTCCCAAACACATTTCCAATATTTGTTTTAGAACAGGGGCTGATCTGATTAATCCCAAATCATCCAGCTCCTGAAATCTACATGCGTTCAGATCTAACCGGCTGTCAGGAACCTGTATCCATAGATACCGAGCCTTAGCACAGCATGCCAGTGTATTTTTATCAGCTCTGAATGACACCCTTCTTTATTCTCTCTTTCAAACTCATCCTATGAAATACATTACAGCATCGGTGCGTCGAATATACAGCACTGCCTGTCTCAGCAATAACGACGTTATTTCTAGCCGTAATACGCTGGCGAAGAAAAAGAAGCCCTGCAGGAGAACTTCACTAGCGTATGCTAATGTGCTTAAACCGGCCTTGCTAAAGGAAGCTCCTTTTCTAATTTGCTGACTCAAAACATTTATTACAGGTAGGTCACAGGTCAGAAGCAAGAAAGCCAATTGAGGAGATTCCTGCTCATGCAGGCAGACACTTGAATTCAGCAGTTTGAATCCACAGTGATTTCATTTCTAGAACACAATAGGATGAGGACCACAAGACAAATGGGACAGTAGCCTTACTAGATATCAGACATTCCGATTTAAAGATGTGTGAATGCCAGAATAAAAAAAACGCACTGTGGTGTGTGCACATATATAAAACACTTGGCCAAAAAAAAAAAGAAAAACGCCACTTTGATTTAACTGAGCAAATGATCTGGAGTTGCTGCAGTTGGTCAGGTCTAGGTTCAGCAACAGTATGTGCTAAAAAAATGAGGTCAGCTGACTACCTGAATATACTGAATATAGACCAGGTTATTTTTTCTTCCCTGATGACACAGGCATATTCCAAGATGACTATGTCAGGGTTCATGGGGCTGGAATTGTGAAAGAGTGATGAGCATGAGATCATCATTTTCATACATGGATTGTTCACCACAGAGTCCAGATCTTAACCTCATTGAGAATCTTTGGGATGTGCTGGAGAAGGCTTTGTACGGCACTCTTAGACTCAAATTAATGCAAACAATGGATAGAAATAAATCTTGTGATATTGCAGAAGCTTGTTGAAAGAATGCCACAGTTAATGTGTGCCGCAAATTAAATCTAAAGGTGGTCAAACAAAATATTAGTGTGGTTTTTTTTGGCCAGGCAGTGCATATTATGTTTTTTCTTAGTATGTAAGTGTATATAAGCTTTATTATACTTCTGCAATAAGTCAATGTAAAGCCATTGCAATCGTGTTCTAAGCCTTTGTGACTGTTTATACTTAAGTGACTGAGATGAAACTGCAAAGTGATGCAGACATGCAAAGATTGGATCGTCTAGATGGAAACATGGGGCTTAGCAGGCCAATTACAGTTGCTGATGCCTGTGTTGCACAACATGTGATCACATTTTTTAAGAGGTGCATGTCAGAATACAGCAAAAACTTGTTTGCACTTCTCCACAGACTTCACTTCATATGTTGGATTTATGATTTTATGCTGCTGGCACCAAATACGAACCCCTTTACCTGCGTGCTCCAGCAGAAATTGAGATTCATGACATCAACCACATTAAGTGAACTGTGCCCATTGCAGCCTCAGCTTTGTGTTTGTGGCGGACAGAAGTGGAACCTGGTGTGGTATTGACTACAACCATCCACCATAAGGTTAAACATGAATAGTCACTGCATCCTTTCTTAGCTCAAACCAGTCTCACCATTTTTTGTTTACCTCTCTTAAAGAAGCCAACTTCGTCCACATACCTGCATAGCACTTATGGGATTGCTCTGAGTAAACTCAAGACGTAGCACAGTCATTTAAGGTGATTACATAATAAAAAGTAACAAACGAGAACCTTGTATTAGAAACTGGTCTTATCTTTCAGGCGTGAAAGCACCATTGGTTTCTACTAAACATCCACACTATACAGGACCATGGACAGCTACATTGTTTGCATTTGCTTGTGTTTTTGAGAGTTTTTAAACAATGGTTTGAAATCCACAAAGAAATACAGTATCTTTACTACAAAGAAAAAAAAATCTAACTCTTTCTTTTGCCTGGATAACATTCATAATATATGATGAGAGTCTCTTTGGTGGAACAAGAAAAACCCATTAAAAAGAGGGTCAGACATTCTTTTAGCGTTGCATATCATTGCTTAGCAAGCACAGATTCATTACCTTTCCAGCATTATGCCGAAAAGTCTATGAGCATGGAGATTCCCAGTGTGGGGGAGTGAATGAGGCAAACCTGACTAACAAGCTGAACTTGTTAGGAGAAATGTTATTCTCAGATCGATACACACAGTAGGATCAATGTCTGTATCAGAATTTCAAATAATCAAATATATATCATGTTTGTGACACAGAAGTGGAAACGTGTACACATGGTCTTTGGTTGCACTGCAGTAGTGGTAGTGTTGGGTAAAGTGGGGAGATAAGAGGGGTTTGGTCCTCTTTAGCTCCACCTGGTGTTGGGAAGTGTGCACTGAGGCTGCTGAAGGAGACTGTACTCTGCAGACTCTTTGAAAGATGCATGAAGTGACTAGGAACGCCCTTTTAAAACTGGTGAGGGGTGGAGGGGGGGGGCTCTCTACATCAGCAATTTACAAAGGGTGTATCTGACAGCGTGCACCCAGTGGATTCAGTAATGGCCTTAGTGACAGGGAGCACCAAGGACACAAACACACACATACACATACACACAGACTGGGACAGACAGGCAAAGACAAACACACGCTCACTCTTTCACTTAAACACACATAAATGCGCACAAACACGTGCACGCACACACACACACACACACACACACACACACACACACTTCCTCGTACCTCGCCCTCATTCCTCGGGGGCCGGATGCTGGACAGGTGGATGGTCTTGTATTCGCCAGAGTTCAGCTTCACAACAATGGCATCTGCATTCACCACCTGCATCACCTGTAGAGAGAGAGAATGAGGGAGAGAGAGAAAGAGAGAAAAAAGAAAAGAGAGGGAGGGAGGTTAAGAGAGTCACTGTTCCACTTGAAGGACATGGGGAGCATAGAGCTTGTTGCCAGAGAAACAGCTTTGTACATCCAACATGAGTACAGCCTGATGAAGCACACGCGCGCTCACACACACAAAAAAAAAAAGAGACAGCAGCAAATAAACACTTCACCCACTCTCTGCTGACAAACATCTCTACTTCTTTCTCCCTCTTCAGCGATCGGATCCGCTCATCGCACAATTACACGACTATTATACTAACTGACAAAGAACAGTAAGTAGCAAAATAATAAGGGGGAGTGGGGGTGCACTGTTTTGTTTGAGAGTCAGGCAGAAAATAGAAGATCTAAAAGCATTGGAACAGGTTTCAGAGAACTGATTTATCAGCTATGCTGTTCGAGTAAACAAGGCTGCATGTTCCTCCTTCCTCCGACAGGAAGGAAAGCAGAACTGAACAGATAGATAGATGCAAATAGAGATGGAGAACAGGCAGAACGGCAGGCAGAACGGCAGGCAGAGCCGCCAAAGGGTACAGAAGGTTGGGCAAAAACACAGAGGTAGGAATTAGGGGTGTGCCATACAGTATTAAACACAATACAGTAATTAATCTATTTATAAAAAAAAAAATCATCATCATCATCATCATCATGATAATAGTGGTATTCTGTAGTGAAAGAATCAAAGCTCGTATTTGTTTTCCTATTTAATGTGAAGCTATAATATTGTATACATTTTTGTGATAGCTTTTTATATGCATGCTCTAAATTTCAACCACTTTGTTATTGTGGTACTCTTTACATGTTAAATTATTAAATTAGTTTATACAAAATCTTCTACACTAAGTTTTAGTAAGCTTACAATTTGTTTTTGTATCTACTGAATACTTGAAAGCGTTATATTAATCCAAAATAAAACTAACCTTTATTTTGTTGCAGTAGTATTAAAACTGGGCAATCTGGTAAAAAATACTGTATAACAATACTTTTCACAATAGACAATATTTATTGGAATGTTTTAATATTTAATGGAAAATGCATCAGCAGTGGCAGATCCTTAAAAACTGCTATGCAAATACTTTGATATAGACAGATTTTTATTTTTATTTTTATTGAGTTATATTAAGAAATTATGCTCTTTTTATAATAATACACAATAATAAAATAAATACAATTCAATAGATCACAATACACTGCAATTATTTAAACCCAATTTTGGACAACAAATATAAAATCTGAATAAAATGAATAGTTGACTTTTATCCAATTAGAACAGTGAACTCTAATGACAGTACAGCACTATTATATCTTGTTGGCAGAGCTTAAACAGAACACTGTCAGCCACCAATTTGTTTACTTGTAAATTAATCATTAAATTTGGATGCTTTGTTTGTCATTTTGTTTTGCAATACTGCATTGATTTTTACAATAACTTGGTAGAAAGTAGTATAATCTTGAAATATTTGATCATATTTTTTTCAAAAAAATTCTCCGTAATTGCCCACTACTACTATAGAGTTAAACAGTGCAGCTCCAAAATAGCGACGAGTCTGTGTGCAGAACAGTTGGCAGAGGCTGGCTGGGCCAATGGGAAAATCAATAGGACCCAAAGTCTGCATTTCAAGAGCGCAAAGATGAGGACTTCAAATGCAAACATCTAATTTGAGCTAATTAAGAATAGCTTAGCACTCAGAGTGGAGCAGAGCAGACATTTGGACAGGTGCAGGTAATAGATTAGATATAAAGAGATTTTATCGGGCTGAGGAGCGTTATTTAAACACCCCCCACATACCCCCCTCCCCCTTCACCCCCTCTCCCCGCACACATGCACACAGACCTCATTCCAACTAAGCGCAGGGAGATCAAATCAGTCTCCACTGGCGATGGGCAGAAGAGGCGAGGCTGTTATTGGCGAGATTATCATGGCACAGAGCAGCAGATCATTCAGCTATTAGCTGAGCCATCAGCGTGGAAATGAAAACAGCCCACATACAAAAACAAGTGCCCGCCTTGACACTCAGCAACTCTGCCTCAGACTCTGTCCACGGAGACAGCACAGCACAGCACAGCACAGGCACAACTCAGGGACAAACACACACACACTACATATATATAGCCCAAAACAGCAAGGTCATATCTTTGTTTTCCCCCCTCTCTCCACTCTCCCTCTCCATTTCTCCCTCTCTCGAAATGAATGTGGAGATGAATGTGGATGTTGCTGCAAAATGGCTGGCCAGCACATTTGCTGGTTAATTAGCAGCTGCATATGCAGAGCGCCTCACTGCAAGCTGCCAACAGGGACATCCAGCCCAGCTCCGTGACTCACTCAGCCCAGGCACATCTCTGCCTGGTGGGAAGACACTGCCACCCACAGGCCAGCGGGTGAACTGCGGCCTTCCTTTACAGTGTGTGAACAGAGCGACTGACTGGGTTTACTACAGCATCTCTAGCAAGATGTATTAGGGCAATATAGAAGCAAAAATACATAAATAAATAAGAAAATAAACTGTTTTACTTTTACAGTAAAAGCTTTATTTAAACGTGTGCTAACTCCAATAAAGGTAGGCTAAAGTGATTCATTTAAGAACAGCTGAATTACAAGCCTTTTGTAAATACCAGTTGCCACATTTCTGTAAAGCTGCGACAACATGTTGTAAAAAGCACTATATAACTAAATTTGGTTTGATACTACAGAATATTAACATTCCTACATACAGACAGATAATCAAGGTAAGTATTTCAGGTAATAATAACAAGGTAAGTATTACAGTACTGCTGGTGATAAGCAGTTACTTTGGCCTAATGTTACAGATGCTTATAAAACAAAAATACTACTAAAAAAAATAATAATGCAGTAAATGCTATGAAGGAGACAGACTTCCTGCAATATACAAAATGATGACAAGCTCATTTACATTACAAGCTTTTCCATTTTTCTGGGGTGTATTACATACAGATTTTTATTAAGTATTTTTTTTTTAAACATGAATGCTTTTATACAGACACTCTGATGCACACAAGAGCGTGCTTGCACACATGCACACAGACACACACAATATCAAAGTCTATCCCATCTCTCTCTCACTCACTCACTCTCTCTCTCAGGGCTCAGGGAGATCTGTGGTTAGCTGTAGCGGATATAAATGTTTTATTCTTGCTGGTCTTTTCTGACTCAGGAAAACCAGAGGAAAAAGGAAAAAAAACTACTCTAGTGGGCGGCTTTTGAAACTCATTCTGTAAGCAGATTGCAAAATGACACTTTTATATAACCGACGACCAAAGCTAAATATTTCAGGGGTCTTGAAATTCAGAGCAGGTGTGAATATTAGAACATTCAATGAATCTGCAAACTTGCAAAGTAGTTGGGCCAACAACTCAATCATCAAGATAAAGACTTGCACAGCTAAAGCAAGAGTGGGTTCAAGACTTCAGTAATGTCTTGAAGCTTATTTATGCTCATTTTTGCATCCAGACATGTAACGGTCACTGTCCACATACCTGTATGCCTTCATTACATTGTCAATGGATGTTAGGAACACATCCACTAGAAGGCATTCCAAAGGTTTCTGAACAAAACAAACTATATAATGGTGGACAAAAGCTGTGACACCATACTTACTACAAAAAATAACATTCACAGATCATGTTGTATGCTGTGGATATTAGAGGTTTGCACAACTTCAGAAATTAAAAATGCCCATGCTATTCATGTATCTCCCACTATTAGACTTAGCTCTAACTCTTTTCATGTTGCCTTTTCATGAGCGTGTTGGCCATTGTTCAACCTCATTTACAAGAAAGCACCTTACAACGTACACAGGCGTGGGCATTTCCAAGCTGTCCCCTGAGGGAACATCTCATGGCAAACTGACATAATACTATTCTGTGACTTGTCAGGCACGTGGCATGTAAGTGTATTAGATCTGAAAGAAACTGTCTACGAGTTTCTTCATCATGTCCACATGGCAGCGGTTGTGTTTCACTTGAACTACTGTCTACACTGTTACCATTATTTCCAATGATACAGCTTCAATCTGCCCATATCCACATTCTTATTGCTTCTTTTAAGTAGGAAATGAAAGTGAGTGTGCAGAACGGCTACAGCGCTCCAATTTTAAAAGTTGGCTACATCGCGCACCCCTCCACAGACGCCAAGCTCACTCGGGTTGCCAAGGTAAACCTACTCGAACAAGTACAAAAATGAGTTCAATAACTTCTACCATGGCAAGCAACAGTATAAACCAGCAGTGCATTTTATATAACTTTGTCCACAGTTAGTTAACTGTGTCAGCCTAAGGAAAGTTAAAAAAAAATAATAATAATAAAAAAAATAATAAATAAAATCATATAATAATATAAATGCACACCCTAGAGTTGCCCATTAATGCAGCATCTAGTTTAGCAGATAATATATACATCTGCAGCCTGATTTAAATCTCAGTTATGACGCTGGACTTCCTTAATATCTGAAGGTTACATGGTTAATATCTGATGACACATCCTAATTATTTACCACTGAAAATATAATCCTTAATGGGCCCATAAAGAATGTGCACAAATACAGGCTCAATAACTGCAGAGTATGCACCAAAGGCTTCATCCACATCGGAATCCGTATTTAATGTTGAGCGTAACTGAGTCTTTAGAAGTACAAAGGCTTCATCATATCAAGCCTCAGTTTCTCTAGAGAGAGATAGGACCCAGTCACATGCTCTCCTGGTTCTCCACTATTTCAAATAAGCAGAACCTACTGCTGCCCTGGAATTCCCAATGAACTCTAAAAGTAATGTGGCACTCTTTTTCTCGCTCGCTTGGCCCCAGACCGGAGCGAGGGCCTTTAAGCCATAATTTAACAGAGGAATGCTGGGTCCCGACTCCGCGGAGACAAGAGGCCGGCCGCACTAGAGTAGGCAGAACCCAAATAGAACACCTGAGGCCTGCAAGGATTGCTTAATGGCAAACCAGCTGAGCCCACAGTCTGCACACTACTGCTCAACTGTCGCACGCCGTCAGGGCACTGAAAGGAAGTGGCCGTGGAAGAGAGTTTGGTAAAGAGAAAATGAAAGCAGAAAAGGTCAGTTGTTAAAGAGTGTGACGCAGAGCTTGAAATGTCAGCTTCAGCGGTCATAAATAGATAGTTTTTAAAAGATGTATCCTCGCCTCCTTTATGCTTAAAAAGAAAGGACACTAAATATAGAAACCGAGAGCTTGACTCAGATTTTATGACTTGGGATGAGATTCTCAGGCTTCTGTCAGTCAGTACTAATTCTCTTAAGCCTTTCACACGCTGCTACCATTGAACACGTGCCTGCAGACAATGTAGTGCTGTACGCCAGCCAGTTTAAATATCTTGACTAGAGATGCATCAAAATGTTGTTGTTTTTTGGGCTGGAACCAAAATATTTGGCTAAATATTGAACAGATATTTCATGAATTTTGCAACGCCAATGAATAAACTGAATTAGCAGTGCTATTAAAATGTACCTCAGTAGTGCTACTCAAGTCATACGAATCTATTTTCTACAGAGAGAGAAAGGCATTCTTGTGAAAAATAAATAGATGCCAAGGTTAGTTTAGCTAATATTACTGTACCAGACCTGTACAGTTTATTTCAGCCAGAAAACAGCCAGCTTGTAAAGAGACAGTAAACTCTTACTAAGCATGATAATTGATGCTAAACATTTGATGTTCAATTTATTTGAGTATGGTGTAAAATTAAAGTCCCTTGAACAAATTCACAAACTTTCTTGTAATAAACTTTTTTGTATTTATAGCATTTTGAGCGATTTTTGTCTTGCCCATGGACTCTTTTTGGTGGGGTGTGATATACTTGCCTTACCTAACCTTACTATACCACAAAAATAGATGTTAACCATGACACTACATTAAATATTGTATACAGTATATAACAGCATTACAAAACGGTCCTTAAAACAGTCAGAAGGCAGTCTGAATTAAAGCACAGATTGTAAAATAAATAAATAAAGACAGCCCCTGATCCAGTCTCACTGTAAGAGATTACTGTATCACACACTTAACTCTTTGATTCAGAACAATCCCCATATTTAAAGCATTTTACAGGTTAAAGTTAAAGATAGAGTAGCTCCACTGTTTTGTTACTGGTCAGTGAGTTGAATTATAGTCTTTAAGCCCACCTGCACGGCAAGTGAGAGACCGTCACTGGAGAGCATGCGTGCCTTCTAGCTGTACAGAACAGCAACATAATCACAGCATGTGATGAAGTAATTTTATCCCTTCTGTCATTTCACAGAGAGGAGTTTATTTAGAAAACTCAAAACTAAGCAGATACTAAAATCAGGCTGGATGATGTGTCATCAAACCAAAATGACAATAGATGAATGATTATTTTTACTGGTGTGATGAGATCTCGTGGCACAAGATCTCTCTAGATTAAAATGTGACGATTTTTTTTTTTTTTTTGTCAAGCTTAAGAGGTTATCTGGCAACACGGTAGCAATGTCGGTGAGTGCGGTGGCTGAGCAGTCAGAACAGCTCTAAGCAGAAGAGGAAAATACAGGCACAATGCAAAAACACTCTTTCCCATGTGAGTGTGTCTTTTCAATCGCATGGGACATAGTTACGGTCTCAACTGCGTCCAGAATATGTAGACATGCTAATATTTATATAAAATAAATAAAAATAAATAAAAAAAACACATGACTGCATCACAGGGAGTTGTACTAATCTCTTAGCCCTAAATTGTATTTTAAGAAAAAAAAAAATGTTCTGTCTCTGTTTGCACTTCAAGCATAGCCTTAATATGACTGGTTATGGTTATACATAATTATTTCAAATTTTTAAAGACTCAATTTGTGATTTGATTGGCAAATACATTATTATATATTTTTTTCTTCATTTCAATTTTTAAGTTTTCTTTAAAGTATTTTGTTCTCGTTAACCCATTATGTCTCGTCTCATAAGATGAGTGTCATTACACCCCTAATTATTTTATTTAAAAATATATAATATAATAATAAATAAATAAACACATTAATGATGCTCAAGTTGCAAAACGGCTGCAGTGAATAAGGAGATTCAGTGGCAGGCACTAGAACTTCTTGATAGCTCCTGTGAATCTGAAACTTCTTCACATAGAGCACTGATCTTTAAGGCATCTGTGTTAGTTTGTACACAAACTGTTCAGACAATTGTCTAATATGGGTCATATGGATAAAAAAAAAATGAAGAGAAAGTTGAATTTGGGCCACTTTTACCTGCTGTGTGAACATAACCCAAGTTGCTTTTATAAGGCAGACTGGTTGGTTTAGAATCATGTGACCATGCTAGCTTGAACACATACTTTTGTATTTGTAAACACATAGTGGGGAAGTGTTAACAGACAACAAGAACATGTCAGTTAGAGGTGCTTAGTTAGTTTTAATTCATTTTAAGGTACTGCCTAGGCTGAAAATATGACAAATTGTGCAACACCACAATCCACTGTTCTCAGCGATTTTCTGCAATTCTGCTGCACTCATTCCTCTTACACAGTCATCCAATGTTACAACTCTGTCTAAGACCATTTTTAAAAAGTTATATATACACAAATAATGTCAAACTGCATGACTGGTATCTTTTTGCAGTGTATTCTAAAAAGTATTACTGACTTGCTAAGCTGAAGTTAAGATGGTGTAACTCCGAGCAATCTCATGTAAACTCACCTTTGCCACAAACTGTCTGTCCTTCTGGTCCAGGTTAGCAGTGGGAGCAACATAGTCTTTCCAGATCCTTACTTTACGCTCTTTTGCTGAGCTGTAAAACAAAGACATTCAAATATAAACTATTTTTCCTGAGGCACTAAAAATCACAATTTCATAAAAAACTAAAAATACTAGATAACTAGATCTAAGAGGCTGAAGTTAAAGACTTTTTCAGCCTCTAATCTAATGTGGCCAGCTGTATCCTTTGCGGTCCTAAAGGTTTCAACTATTCATGACTGAGAAGAACTGACCGTTCTGCTGCCCGCAGTTTCTCTGCCCCCTGGGTGTACACTGCCATAGACCAGTCAACACAGCGTGCAAAGCCATCCTTCAGCAACAGCTCTGTGATGTTTCCATTCTGTACAAAACACAAAAGGAATTAGACAGAAATAAAGAAACAAATAACAGGCAATGCAACCGCAACAATTGTAGTTTACATCTGCTCACTATTTGACACATTTTATGTTTAGACTATAAAAATCTAAAGGCTAATATTAAGAAAACAGGTCTAAATCAGGCATTTAAAAGCTACAATGCACATGTATGCACACTGAAAGAGAGAGTAAATATTCGGGATGATGGCTATAAAAAAGGTTATACAAGTTATGAGATCTGCATTAGCCTATATGATTGGGAGCTGCTCCTTACAGGGTCAACCCAATCCCTTCAGTGTCCCTGAGCCCCACCCAGATAAGAAAAAAGCTCTAAAAGCATATAGCCCCAAAACCTATGTGGGTACAGTGTCCGCCCCATCAGCACGCTCACGTCTTACATTTTTATTTCATAACATGGTTCCCCAGTGTTCCCCACATGTGGACAGATCAAAAACTGTCACATTTGACAAGATCCCTTTCAGCCTGATTATTCTTATCAAATGTACTGTACTGGTTACTGTTTACAATTACAGATCAGATAAAGAGAGGCTTTCTAAAAGGACTAAAGAACAAAAGTGGATATCCTAAAAGTGCTGGAATAAGACCAAAATGTCCTCTGCTATCTACAAAATGATTATTCAGCAATAGTAAGATTTGTAGTGTATGGGTCCCGCAACAGCCTGGTTCCTCTTAAACTTGCTAACTCCTTGTATTTAATCCATCTTGGAGGTTTCTCTTATCGTCTATAACCTGCTATAAAAAGCTCATCAGTTCTACATTTAACAGTTCTAAATCATCCAAACTTGCAACATTGAAAGAATTGTATGAGTACAAACAACTCCCCCACCCTGTCAATAACAATAATAAACAATATTTTGCATTGTTTATTGCATTGTAATATCCTATAGAAACAATGTATTTCATTTAATACATTTTTTGTTTGCTTCAAACAAACAAAAAAACAGCAGATTAAGATCAACAGTGCAAATACCAAACAGTGCATGTATAAACCATGTGACCTTCAAGATGTTAAGATGTTAGTAATGGGCATTTAAATGTAAATAAAGAAGGTTAGGTTGGTAAAATTTAATTATATTTATATTAGAAATACCAATCACTTAAAAGATACTGCATTAACTACCACTGAGATCTTAAAATGGAGAAAATAAATGCTTGTGTAGCTGCGGTGTAGTTAATGAGTGAGTGAGAGAGGGATAGAGGGAGAGTGAGAGAGTGAGCACTCTCGCAGCTCAATACATTACAGCCTGTCACCGAGAGAGAGACAGAGAGTGACCATGTCACACTAAATATCACACACACACAGTACATATACACACATTGCTCACTCACAGACTTTACACACACACACAATTTTAGTTAATTTGTCTCATTACTTACACTAATTATATTATGCTTTATTAATATTTATTTATTATTACTTTATTTTAATCTTATATATTTATTTAAATTTGTATTGTTTTAAAATGTAGACTCTGTTCTGTTCTGTTCTACATTCTAGAAATTGTTAAACTCTGAATCAGTTCTCTACTTTTACTATACTGTAAAACTGTGTAACTCAGGCTTTGGCAACACAAATGTACTACTATTTGTCATGCCAATAAAGCACCTTGAATTGAATTGAGAGTGAGAGAGGGAGAGAGGGAGAGAGCTCAACACAATGGAGTGTTTTCAGCGCAGTGAGTATGTGTCGACAGTTTGGAGGAAAATAAAGCGTGGATTAAAGTAGCGGACTGCTAAGTAGGTAGTTTGCTGGATTAGTATGTTTGCTAACCAGCAAGCGTAACATGCGTAACATGGAATCGTACAAGCACCATAGGAGGTCAAAATGTGTGCCCTTCTTGCAAAATGCGTACATGTTCACAGGTCTTTAAAAATTGTGTTTAAATGTAAGTGGTGGTCATACCGGGTGGAGGATGGTGCCCAGGATAATTTGGTTGGGACAAGACTCCAGAATGATCTGCACGTCTCTCTGAAGTAGCCGGGACTCAGTGAAGAACTTTGCCTCTGCTGCAAACGGCTCAGGAGTTTCTGCCCCATCAGCTTCCCGTTTAAATGTTGGGCACTAAGGAAGAAGACAGCGTATAGTTTTACACAAAACATACAATACACTCACTACTACTAGGGGACATCTCAATGTGATACAGATTTATTGCGTCAGGAATTAGCTATTTAAAATGTAATCCTCTGTTTTTACCACTACGCCACTATCCCTATTCCAAAAACTAATCAACATTTTTAGAAGGCAATAAAGCAGTTTAAATGTATGCAGAGCGAAACCCTTATAGCAGAACATTACAATTTAAAGGGACATTACTAAAACCCCACATTTCAGTGCTTGTGCACTAGAGCTGGACAATATATTTTTCAGAATTGTTAATGTTTGGTGCACATGCACAACAGACGCATTGCTGAATGTGCAATACCTTGTGCACAGTCAATCTAAATGATGCACTGCTTAATAAAAATTAAACATTAAAACTGTTTAAAAACTCATTTACCATGACTAGTGATATCACAGCATACAGTATATACACCTTCATCTGCTTGAGCACTATTAGTAAAATGTCTGCTCCCACACAGATAAAAAAAAATGTTATTAATTGACACCCTAGTATTTTGCAAAAATGATGTGGCGAACTAACCATAAATACTTTAAAAATCCTGTGTAACTTGTTTTAAACACGGGGAAATAGCGGTTGGCTGCTAATGCTAATGCTACTTCAGCCCTGATGCTGGAGAACTAAACTAAAACTCCAGCGGAGGGGCTTTACTGCTCCATACAACCAGACTGGCATATCGAATTAAAAAGTGCACTGTTGATTTTTGGAAAAATTAAAGGACTATAAGTGTGCCTTACAGTGCAAAATGTAAAGACGTGCATTTTGGAATGTATATATTTACTGAACAGATACAGAGTAAGACTTGTCAATGCTTGCCACTGCGTGTCAATTTGTGAGCTTCGCATCTGTGGAGGAGCAGGTGGGGCAAAAAACTTTATCCAGTGTTTGGAAATTGGACTCCTCTTACACATGCATGCTCACAATTATTATTACTGATCGGTTCTTTAAAAGTACTCTGTTAGACTGAGTCAAAAGTCTGGATCAAGATATCCCATTCATTTGTATAAAATATAAAGATGTACCTTAGGGTCAGAACGAGGGTTCTGGACACTCACCTTTATTCCAGACAGCATCACTGTGACCAGGTAGTAGTCGGGTAACAAGAGTGCTCGCACAACACTGCCATCTCGAACATGCTCGATAATAGCTGGATATAAGCAGAAGAGAAGAGAGAGTGAGAAAAATAATTTAATAAGTAATTAAGACCCAAAACTAACATTTGAAACCCCCCACCACCCTCAATTCAGTGTGTAAACTTACACACTGATAAGATTGCAAAAACAATTCAGTTGTTGAACTTTAACGCTAACCTTGTGACAACTACAAACATGAATGAAACATGAATTTCAGGTTTTCTCAGTCTTGAAGGGCAGACAACATCCTGTATTTACAAAGCAGACCTCCACAAGAAGCACAGCACCCTAAGTTTTACTGATAACTCCCAAAACCTCACCCAGTAAATCACTATTCTCATTCAGGAGAGCAGCTACGGAGCTGAATACATTCCCTGAACAGAAGGGAGAACACAACCAATTCCTTAAACCCATTCACTCTCATTTGCAGTGTGCCGGCTGGCTGTGCGACAGAGGTCAACTTTGAACAGTATCTGAGTCAGTATTCAATTTGACAGAAACAAGCCTCTCTCATCTGGATGAGGGAGCGCAGAAAGGTGGGGTGGGGGGAGTGTCGCTAGGAATGACACAGTGGCGCAGTGTGATAAAGGCAGAAAGCCATTAGGAGTCTGAATGATGAAATAAGGTTTCTTCACATAAAGCTTCACTGCTCTGCTAGGAAGGTGCTTTTACATAGTCCTTGTTTGGTGCAGACCTTCAGGCTTTACAGACTGTTTGGTCTGAATTAAATTAGCAGGTGTAAAAGGTGACACGATCATAGGAACAAAATTTGATTTCAGTTTATCTGCAGTTAGAAAGCAATTTTTATGTTGTTTGGACTTTTGAACTAATCACAGAAAGTTGAGGCAGGTCATCTTCAACTAATAAACAATAGAAGAAGAAAATGAACCTATGTTGTTCCAAAATCACACTGCCTCTCAGCAGTACTGCATTGCTTCAAACTCATGGTTCTACTGTATCTGTGGATTCACACTTATTTATAAATAGAAATAAAATTAATCCAAAGGTAATGTGTTCTGCTTATTCTGCTCTGTGGTGCCTGTGCACTGGACGGGAGTCGGATCCTGGGAGGAGGCAGAATTTGCCAAGTCACCTTGAAAGGTAATTAGCCAAATTAACACAAAGCCACTGTCTGACCTACTGCACCCTTGCACAAACTAAGGTTAAAGTACAGGGAGATGTAGCCCATGTCTGTAATGGGCATAGCAAAGTTTTTTAGTTCGCTCAATAAAGCATAATGTAAAATCAAATCTATCCATTCGGACCAAATGTACATAGTGTTAAAGAAACACATCCCATGTCTAATACCAGTCATGCATTGGTTAAAGGGGTATAAAGCCCCCCAGCAGCGAGCTGTGGAGCAGTGTAACGGCGTTCTCTGGAATGAGGGTGCTTCATACAATACTTTTGGGATGAGTTGGAGAGTTTGGGATGAGGTGGGTAGTGATCATCCAACATCATGATCTCACTAAAACTCTTTTTGTTAAATTCAATTAAATCCTCAAAACAATTCTCTAAATCCCAGCAGAAAGTAGAAATTGTTTTGGGAAAGAAAAAAAAATGAATAACCAGGCATCTCCCTACTTTTGTCCACAGAGTAGACATGCTATAAATACACTGTTAGAAAAATCATACAAAGAAACAGAGAAAAAGCAGTCTCTCACCGTTGACAGGTTTTTGATGCAAGGAGTCCACAAAGTTGCGGGGGTTCTCGATACTGTACTTCAGGTCCCGAATTGTGTGCGACCCTCCACCCTCGGACCACATACCCTTCTTTGAGGACTTTGCCTGGTCTTCCAAATCACACAGTCTGGCCTGATCAGGACTGAGACACACAAACACACACAAAGATCAGTTAATAAAGTCTTTATATATTCACTTTAATTGCAGTTTTACAGCAAGGAGGGAAGCAACAGAGGGCAGCTGATCATCTAGAGCAGGGGTCACCAACCTTTTTTTAACTGAGAGCTACTTCTTGGGTACCAATTAATGCGAAGGGCTACCAGTTTGATACACACTTGTGAAATCACAAATTTGCTACCTTTAATTACATTTAATTATGTTATTATTAATTATTAATTATATGCATCTATGTGAAGACACTGATCATGTCAATGGTTTCTCACAACAATAATTTAACAAGGTAGGAAACAGATAAATATCAATATGCAAAATTTTATTTCTATAAATCTCTGCAAGTATTTACATTTTCAAATGATCACTTCTACAACATTTTCACTAGCCATTACCAATTTTTAACAAATCATGAACTACGGTGCACCATGTTTGTACAGATTAACCATTGTGTAACATACAAAAATCAACTTTCAGATTTTACTGAACTTATCACCAAATCTGCAGCATTTTTAAAACAAAATTACCATAGTACAAACACATTTAACAAACACATTTGTCACGATTTTTCAATAATTGAAAATGAAAATGAGAATGAGAACATCTGGTATCTGTTTGTTTGTCTGTTAGTGGGAAGCCTGGCATTGCATGCTGGTCACCAGTGTATTGTATTCTGGGGTGTAACTTGACACTGCAACTCTGAGTGAGTCTTGCAGATGTGCATCAGTGAGGCGTGTTCTGTGTTTGTTCTTGATGAAGTTCATGTCAGAAAAGGCTGATTCACAAAGATAGGTTGAACCAAACAGGCTGGCAACCTTCATAGCTGCTATGCGTACACCACTGTACTTTTCTGTGTCAACAAGGCACCAAAAGTTTGGTGCACCCTGATAGGCTTTGAGGTGGAGGTCATTTTGCAATGTCACAATTTCAATTTCCACCTGTCCAGCATCCAAGCTGAAAGTTGCACTTAGTTGCTCAGCAATGCATGTTGTGTCCACGTTCCTGAAAGGATTGGAAATGAATGACACACATGGCTCAAGGTTTTCAAGGTCACAAAACCGGTTCTCAAACTCTTGCCCAAGTCTGTTTATGATTTGAGAGTACTTTTCTGCAACTTTGTCAAAAGTCTCAGAAGCAGAAGCATTGTCTTTCATCACCATCTGCACAGAGGGGAAGTGCAGCACCTTTTTTCTCTGTAAATGTACAGAGAAAATGTTCAGCTGAGCTTTAAACGCATTTAAAGCACTTATCATGTCAGCAACAGCCCTACCTTTGCCTTGCAGCTCACAGTTCAAACGGTTCAGTTTCCCAGTAATGTCCGTCAAAAATGCAAGGTCAAGTGTCCACTCAGTGTCCTCCAGCAGCGAGGTGTCTTCTCCTTTGGATTGCAGGAACTCTGTGATTTCACCCAAAAGTGATAAAAAACGAAGCAAAATTCGTCCCCTGCTTAGCCATCGGATTTCTGTGTGTAGTAGCAGGTCACCATATTCAGCTGACAGCTCCTCCAATAGCACCTTGAATGTTCTGTGCTGTTTAGCTCTGGAGCGGATGCTGTTTATGATCTTCACGACGGGAGTCATCACATGTTCAAAGCCGATCACCTTTGCACATAACGCCTGCTGATGAATGATGCAGTGGTAATGCAAAAAGTTTGGGAACTCTGGGTCACCTTTACAGTGAGCGATGAATCCTGTATGTCGGCCAGTCATAGCAGGAGCCCCGTCAGTAGTCACTGATACCAGCTTTTCCAGCGGTACCTTTTTCTCCGCAAAAAACTCCTTCACCGCGTTAAAGATGTCAACTCCCCTCGTAGTTGTCTTTAGGGGTAGTAGTGTCAGAAGTTCTTCTTTTGTGGAGAAATCATCAAACACCATCCGGATAAAGATCATTAGCTGCGCTGTACTGCTACTGTCCACGGACTCGTCACACTGGATACTAAACCACCTGCACTTCGCCAGACCCCGGTCCAGCTGATCGGCCAAGTTCCCGGACAGAGCTGACACTCTTCTAACCATTGTTGTTGCCCCCAGTTGGACATCGGAGAGAGTGGAGATTACATCTATTCCATATTTCTTGTCTTCAAGCACGGTGTTTGCGATTATCATCATTGCTTCTTTGAAAACCTCCCCGTCTGAAAATGCCTTCTTTTTCTTGATCAAGAAATGTGTAGCTCTAAATGAGGCTTCGGTTGTTTTTTGTGAGTTTTTTACCGGTCTCGTGAAAAAAGACTGTTGTTTGCACAAAGCTGCCTTTAACTCGCGGGCCTTTTCCTCTCGTAGTGCGCTGCCCGGTGGGTAGTTAGCATCGTAGCTTGTGTGACACGTCCTGAAATGTCTCTCCACGTTGTGCCGCTTTGCCGTCGCCACAGTCGCCCCGCAAATGAGACACACGCAGGAATCTTTTACAGTCGTAAAAAAGAACTCTTTCTCCCATTCATTGTGAAAATAATACGTTTTCGTTCTTTTTTCTGCCATGTTGTCAGATGCAAATCATCTCCTCACATCTCCTCACCTCCTCACCTACTGCGCCTGCTAGCTGGTCCCCACGGTAACCGCGGGCTATCACTAATCAAATTAGGAACATTTTTTTAACTTTTTTTTTTTTGTTGTTGTAATTTTCCAATTTACACCAATGCAAGTGTAATTTAAAAAATAATAGCAAAAAAAAAAATAATTATGCAGCTCACTGGTAAGTGTCACTATAATGAGCTATTTTTAGAACAGGCCCGCGGGCGACTCATGAGGTCCTTTCGGGCGACCTGGCGCCCGCGGGCACCACGTTGGTGACCCCTGATCTAGAGTATATCCTAAAACTTTACCCTCATATCAAAGCATTTCTAAAACTGAGAGCATGATAGGATACAGCATCTTCTGACATTTCAGATCAAACACCAGCACTTCATCAGTGCACTCTTAACTGGGTTTGGCTATGCTGCACTCGGAGTGCCGGGGCCCAGATTGTGAGAAGGCTAAAAAAGATCAGACCTCCAGCAGCTTTTGATTAAGCCTTCAAATGCATTAGTTCATTATCAAACCCAAACACATGTTTCAATTAAGTTCATTGTTGTTCAAACAGCCAGCATTATCTTAAAGAGGAATTAAAATGTCTGACCACAGCAGACGTTCCTCAGAAGATTTTTAATAAGCTCCTATCAGTCACGTAGGCACAACTAAAGCAGGGTCGAGTGTGTGTATGTGTGAGGGGTTTGAGAGAGGCACACAGCCAGACAGAGCGACAGCGTAAAAGAGAGGGGGGGGGGGGGGGCAGAGAGACAGTGAGAGACAGAGAGAGAGACAGAGAGAGAGACAGAGAGAGAGACAGAGAGAGAGACAGAGACAGAGAGAGAGACAGAGAGAGAGACAGAGAGAGAGAGAGAGTGAGAGAGTGAGAGAGAGACAGAGTGAGAGAGTGAGAGAGTTTCAGAGTGACAGAGATAGACCAAGTAAGTGAGAGTAATACAGAGTGAGACCAACCAAACAGACAGAAGAAGCCAAAGACACAAAGAGAGTATTAGAGAGACAGTAAGAGAAAGACAGACAGAACAAGAGAGAATGAGTAAGAGACTGACCGTGACTATTTGAGAGAGACAGACAAAGACCAAACCAGAGACTGAGCAAGAGAGTATAAGACAGTCAGAGAGTGTGAGAAATCAAGAAACCAAAAAAAAAAGTCAGACCCAAAGTGAGCAAGACAGATAATGCTAGATTTAGATCAAGAAAGAGAGAGACCAAGCAAGAGAGAGCAACGGACGAACTAAGAGAATGAGAGTCCAACAGACAGAGCAATCAAGAGACAAGCAAAAGTAAAGGAGTGAGAGTGAGAGAGACTCAGAGACACTGGAAGACAAAGACAGCACACAAGGGTAAAAAGATGGAAACTAATTCTTTTTTCTTTACTCCACTGGAAATGGATAAGACCCTAAGCCTTTAGAATCTGTTCCAGCCTAATCGCTTTTGATCAGCCTGCTGGATCAATGAGCATAAAGAGCGCTGATAGTGAGACAGGAATAAACAATGAGCTATCATGATACACAGAGAAGCCCTATCTGAATCAATCACTCAGTTCAAGAGGACTAACTCAGCTTTAGAGTGTCGATTCTCCAAACCCCTGAAGGCATGTTACAAAGGAGAGCTCAAACACTGCGGGACGCACAATTACTTTGATTCAAACATCCCAGTCTACAGCAGTAAATTACTGACCACCAACTGGGCCAAAAACTACCTAAAGAGCTGCCTTTCACTTATACAGTCCATCCCCATATCTGACTAAGGGAAAAGATCTGCCACATTCCGCCGCCAACTGGGATAGAGAATGGAGCCCGGTAATGTTATCAGGTCCTGGGGTCCTGAGAACAGAGGTGACAATTACCATCTGCTGTTAGGCACGGAACAGGCGGACAGGATCAACAGTTATACAGGACAGGAGGTGATACAGGGCTTTGGGCCAAAGGTGGAAGGGAAGAGTGTTTCAGATAATTAGAATGTTTATCAAGCTACATGCTTACACAGTCGCAGACATTTCAAACGGTTCTGCAACAGATATATCTCCAGTGATTTAATGTAACCGGGCAATTCTGGCCAAACTCTCACACTAGATGTGATCATGTTACGTAAAGAGTGCATCATATCCATATATCAGTAATTCATATGGCATGTTTCATGTACTTGTCAGTGTGCCAGCACTCCATAAAGCGGTTAATCTCCAGTGTAAATCACAAGATCGTAACACTAGTGACACATTTCATTAACAATTTCCATTAGTGCCAGTACACCCTGTGCATTTTAAATGTCATACCGATAATCCCAGCTTTGTGCCCATTATACTTTATTATAGTTAATAATGCATGACCAAAAAGGGGCACTCCTGCTGTTCCATTTTACGACCATCACTTCACCACTCACATAACCATGTTGAGTTCTGGGATGGAAAGATAAATGAACTCTGAAAATGTAGTGTAAGAAAATGCATGTGTTCTGTCTGTTATCCATGATAACAGACCAACCACTGTTAGTCACATTTCAAGATCAAGCTATGCCACAAGGACAAGTTGACCTGATATATAATTATGATGTTTGTTTCCAAATATAGACATCACTTTAATATGCACGGACGGACTATAATTGTAAATAACTGTCTAGTGGTCCACTTTGCACAATGTGCACAAATACCATAATTGCTGGGCTATTGAGGGCACCTACATGTAAGCCACACCCACTAATTTTAAAAGAAAAAAAGAATTTGTACATTTACAGGTAATACTTGACTAGTCGTAGTTGTCCACATTATAACACGATCTATGTACAGGGAAAAATGTTAGACAAAAAATATATTTTTTTACGCAAAATTAATTATGTACTGGTAACTAGCCGCATAGTTAAATAAGCATCAGTGTTCAAAGCTTGTGGGCTTATAGCCCTGAAATTTTAGTATGTCCAAGTTTGCTTACACAACGCTCTACTGAACTTAATGCAGCTATGTGGAGTCAATGCATGGTCTATAGCTTAGCCTGTGCATGTGTCTTATGTCATTTATACTTGTGGGAAGGTGTGTCTGAATCATTCCACATTACACAAATGGTAAGCTGTGAATATAATACGTGGTGGAGGGCACTCGGAGGCTATAACCAAGGGTATGTGCAGGTTTTAGATTCAACACAGAATCCTGAAATGTTAAACAAACATAAGTGCAGGCAGCAAAGGACGTGGGAATGGGGGACAATTGTGCTCATATTGTGCTTACATTCTTAATCGCACTGCAGAATCTACAAACACAACTGTAACTGTAAAGGCTGAAAGAGCATGATTAATAGTATATTCTCCTCATCCATCCTTTAACCAAGATAAAGCCACCAAGTGTTAGGAGGTTACTGTGTAGCATGACAAAGGTAAATAGGTGCATCAATTGGATAAGCAGAGCCAGACAAACAGAAAGGCCTTCTCATTGGTGGAGAAGGGGGAGTGGGTGGGTGCAATGTGTTGTCTGTTATAAGCATCTCTTTTTTTTAAGCAAAATAAATAACCCAATATACAGATCTGGAAACAAATAAGAGACCACTTAAAAATTATGAGTTTTTTTTATTTTACCAAATTGAAAACCTCTGGGATATAATCAAGAGTAAGATGGATGATCAGAAGCCATCAAACCAAGCTGAACTGCTTGAATTTTTGCACCAGGAGTGGCATAAAGTTATCCAAAAGCAGTGTGTAAGACTGGTGAAGGAGAACATGCCAAGATGCATGACAACTGATTAAAAACCAGGGTTACTGCACTAAATATTGATTTCTGAACTCTTAAAACTTTATGAAAATGAACTTGTTTCTTTCCATATTTTGAGGTCTGAAATCTCTGCATCTTTTTTGTTATTTCAGCCATTTCTCATTTTCTGCAAATAAATGCTCTAAATGACAATATTTTTATTTGGAATTTGGAAGAAATGTTGTCTGTAGTTTATAGAATAAAACAACAATGTTAATTTTACACAAACATATACCTATAAATAGCAAAATCAGAGAAACTGATTCAGAAACTAAAGTGGTCTCTTAAATTTTTCCAGAGCTGTACATCTTCCTTTGGGAACTTCTATTCAGACTAGGGCTGCCACAAACGATTATTTTTATAGTCGACTAATCACCGATTATTTTTTATGATTAGTCGACTAATCGGATCATACGTTAATTGAATATAAAACACAGAATGCAGCTGCTATTATACAACCAACATTAGATTTCAGCTATATGCTAACTAAAAATAAAAACAATTAAAATCATAGTTCATTAAACCTTTAATGAAATATGCAGCTTGTTGTAACAGACAATTATTTTACTGTTTAGCATAAAGTGTAAACAACTGTGTAAAATAAGGATAAGGCACTGGCATTTATGAAACATCTCAACTGTGAGGTTGTTTGAACTATTATGAAAAAAAAGTATATTAATAAAAAATGCCTCTCTGTCCAGATATTGTGTACATTACCGTACACAGGGCAGCGGTCTGCACAGATCTGATTGGCAGAGGAGAGCGTTTGGTGATTTTACACCACACATGACTGATCTGTGAGTTTACTGCACCGAAAAGCACTGAAAACAGAAGCCACTGTCAGAATGAAATCCTTCTCTGTAGTTTATCGGTTTGGGACGGCATTTGTGACAACGTGTGAGTCCGGATCCGGATCGCGGTCTGCCTATTAGTGACCTCTGTTTTAAAGCTATCAAGATGAGTAAGTTAAGTACTAAGTTAACGCTCTGTTTACGCTAATTTTAGCAGCTAAATAGCAATTTAGCTTCTTCGTCATTTAATCAGCCACAACATGCCTCCTTTTCAGGTGCTCGTGCATCGCGGTTGTGCTGCCGAGGAAGGCAAGTTCTTCATTGCAGATATTGCATTGCACGCGTTTCACTTTTATTTTCTTGGTGATCCCACACTTTTGAGTTCTGTAGCGGGGTAGCCATGAAACCAGAGCCTGTCTGTATAATGTCCTGAGATGTCGTCCACTACCTACCCCGGTTTCCACTACTGCGCATGTGCGTCCAGGACAGAAAGGCAGTCGCAGCAGTTTGGAGAGAAAAACAAAGAAAAAAAAAAACCGACTAATCGACTATTAAATTAGTCGTCGACTATTTTAATAGTCGACATAATCGTGACTAGTCGACTAATCGTGGCAGCCCTAATTCAGACACTGTCGAACTTACACATACAGATTCATACAGATCCAGACTTACTTGTTGCCTCTGATACCCTCTCTGCGGACTGTGGCAAGTCCCTCAGAAACCAACGACTCAGCAATGTTCTCTCCTGATGTATCTGAAGGGAGAAACATGAAAAAGCAATATTAATGTTACAGATTAAGCCAGGAGGAAAACTTTATAAACACACTTTAAAAGAGCAGACTGAGAGGGGTAAGACTAACATGTGCTACACAAGCAAAGCAAATCACGGCAAGGTGCATTTCAAAAGCTTTTTGATAATTCATGCTTGCCTTTCATTCTCTAATGAATAATGTTTTCATGGATGTGCTGATCTTAGGTAAGCCCAGGCTTTTGATGTTGAGCACATGTTGGCTTAAAGCCCTTGTGATCAAACTTTTGAAAAGTAAAGATAAGGTGTAAAATAAATATTAGGGATGGCACATTAAACACTTAATGCCCAATACCAATGCTGCAACCTGGAGTACAGGCAGCTACTAATATCACCCCGATCTTTTCCCACTCCCTTAAACTAAGCTGTTAATAATATATTACTTTGAAAGCTTCTGGCCTTTATTCTTTCTTTAAATCCTTGAACAGTGGCATGCAGGTTCTATAGCAAAAAAAAATATGTAGACTTATTTTTTTTACCTTTTTAATTCAGTGATTTTGGCCAGTTGCTGACAGATACTGATTAGTACATCCCTAATAAATATATGTTTGCCAATTTCATGCAAGACAGATCAATGCAGTCACGGAAAAACAAAAATAGAAAAAGAACTTCTCAATCTAAGAAGATTTAAAATTATTTTGGAGCATTTCTATAGGTCCATTAAATCATCAAATTTGGACAAAATGTGATATAATTACAAAATTCACATTCATAAGTCAAAAATAGAAAAGAAAAAAAAAAAAGTAAAAAATAATTTTGTCTGACAGCATCGATTTTTTTGCCTGCTCAGAACTCTTCTGCACAAACATCCATAGAGGGAATGACCCGCTTTGGCCTTTTAGAGGTGAGAATAATTTCATCATATGGTGCTTTCCTTAGACACACCTTGTTTCAACGTTTAGCATGTATCCATCAACTAGCTATCTAACTGTAGGATCATGCTTCTAAAACACTATTTACACAAGCATGCACTGTCACATGACTCAAAACATGCATTGACTTTGGTAGGGGTCACACAATGTGTGTGTTAGAAATTGATTTGAAAAAGATCAGTTAGCTAAGAGTGTTGACAGAAAACAATCAGTATTATTATTTTTTTTTTTTTTATGACTGAAACTCAAATATGTGTAGAAAGTGTAACACTGGCAAGCGTTAGGAAGGAAACCAAGCAAATACTTTAAAAAACAGTAACCTGATACAAACAGAGCACGTTGAGCAGAACTAACATACACTGCTTATGTGAAGCTCCACAGCTGAGGTCTGCACAAGAACTTAAGACTGACAGCATTTTAAATGGAGTTGGTTTAAAAAAGAAAATAACATTTTACTTTGAGAGACAATGCACATAATAGCATAGAAACCCTGCACCACCTGCATTACTATGTGTGCCTGTAAAGATTAATGCAATATCCAGCTCTTTAATCAGACATAGTATCAGTGATGAGCTAATAGTGCTGAAAAGTGTAATAGGTATTATTACACTGACTGTTCAATTTGGGTCCATTAAACCGATAAACATCTGCATACTAGACAGTTAATACTATTTGGGTGCAGAAGGCAGACGGTCATGACTCACACAGTTCACTACATCAGGAGTAAGTAACAGAATAAGTGTGTTTACCTGCCCTTAATTACACAATAACTGCACAAAAATCTATTTGTGTCAATAATCTGATCAATGTGTTTACACACACATTGGTAATCAGAAAATCTCTAGGTTATTAAGTCAATCCATTGTTGGATTTCTAAAAAATTAAACTTTGGCTAATATAGGCAAAATTTTGATCATGTTATATTTCTTAATTTTAGTCATTATTATTCAGATATTGATATGAACATAGAAGCAACCAAAAAAAAAAAAAAAAAACAATGGGTCTCACATTAGATGTCTGTAAATGAATTACTGTAATCAGAAACATGTTTAAATTGTATATCAGTTTTCTACTAGAACATATTGATCACAAATCACTGCCCAGCACTGTCTTCTAACTAGAATAATTGCACAAAATGTGTGACATACTTCCTGCTGTAGCATTTTATAAACATTGCCCCATTTACCAGCAATTATTGAACTTTTTTTATATCAAACAGTGAGCAATATGACCCCTCTTAAAGCTTTCTCTATCTTGCTGCAAGACAGACTATTTCTTTTTCTGGACTGTCTGTCCTAACTGGACACATTTATGTGCATGCACAAACTGAGTTACTATATATTTTCTGTATCAATTTGTGATGAATTTTTTAAATGCACACATTAAATAGAGGAGAGCAACTTAACCAAATTTGAAATTCATATATCTGTTGTATATAGAATTTGAATGCACCATATTCTGTCTAACAGTCTTTGTGTTAAATGCAAAATCTTTTGTACAGTTTTTCAAAAAGCACTTAAAGGGATAGTTCGGGGTTTTTGACATGAATCTGTATGGCATCAACATGACCAGTTTCGTGCATTCTCACTGACTTACCCCCGACCATGTCCGGTGAGCGGAGTTCTTGTCCAGTATTGTCCGAGCCGAAAGTAGTCCGGCATGTTTGCTGGGGTCACGAAACGAAAGCGTTTTTCTTCCCAAAACAGTACGAGTGCAAAAGAGTGATTTATTTGCATAACAAAAAACGGTGTCTGCAAAAGTCACGCCTCATTATCACTGGGGCACTACTTTCATTTTGGATCAGTGCGCGCGATTGCGCAACCTGGCAGCTAGCCTACGGTTTCGATTTCACTGTTTACTGTTCGGGAACATGTCGGACTACGAGAGCGACGAGGAATATATTGATTTCCGCTCAGAGCCAAGGGGGTATCTTTATGAGCCTGAGTATACTGAGGAGGAACTTGCCCAAATCGAATTGGATCGTGCAGAAAGAGAGAGGGTGGACAGAGAAATGATTGAGACCGAAGCTGGAGCCGCTGCTGCTGCTGCTGCGATACCAAGGGTGGCCGACAAATCCTGGTGCACTTGTTTGAAGTGCGAACTAATGCCGACAGAGGTGGAATGTTACTGCTGCCACGAGTGGGATTTAGTTATGCCCGACATACAGAACCTGTCAATTGATGAGGACGTCGGCGGGCCAGCTGCTGCCTGCATCACAAACAACAGCGGGCATGGAGAAACATAGTCATCCTCGCTGAAGTGCGCACCGCAAACAAGAAGCTTCTTCATTTTCACCACTTTGGTGTCCACATGGAAGCCCATTGCAAGTATCCAAAGTTGCCTGAGAGCAATGTCAGTCACGGGGATACGATGGAAACTGTGCGGAGAATCAGCCACATCTTTGTTGCTACAGCCTGGATAATCACAAGTCCGCACCATTTTAACACACACACATACAAATGTATAAATCTGTGTTCAATAAGCTTATAAAAGCCGATAAACTTCTCTCTAAAGCTTGCTCTTTGCGTTGCTGGTTGAAGCTGAGCGCAGCCAATGATCTGAAAGACTAGTGCGCTGCTCGCAGTTAGAATGACATGCGCACTGATCCAAAATGAAAGTAGTGCTCCAGTGATAATGAGGCGTGACTTTTGCAGACACCGTTTATTGTTATGCAAATAAATCACTCTTTTGCACTCGTACTGTTTTGGGAAGAAAAACGCTTTCGTTTCGTGACCCCAGCAAACATGCCGGACTACTTTCGGCTCGGACAATACTGGACAAGAACTCCGCTCACCGGACATGGTCGGGGGTAAGTCAGTGAGAATGCACGACACTGGTCATGTTGATGCCATACAGATTCATGTCAAAAATCCCGAACTATCCCTTTAAGTATAAACAATTTAAATCCCAAACATTATCAATGATCATAGGTTAATAAAGACCAGAGCCCTTGCCGTTAAAAGAAAGGCACATGCTACTGCTGCTGCTTACCTTTTCCCAGATACACCATGCCATACTCTCTGCCCTGCTGGGTTTTGATCTCCACAGTGAAGCACACCTCTTTTCCAATCATCTTTTTGCGTAGGAACTCTCGAGCCTGGAAAGCCCAGGGCTGTAAAACATATACACAGGGCACTCAGGCATCAGCGGTTACAGCTACAAACCACAAGAGGGAGTCACCCTGTAATTTATTAAATTAAATCACAGCAATTCAAAACCTCCTTCTCAGAATAAAAAAGAAAATCATGAAGATTTACAATTTGACTATGTGACTTTACAAAATCACTGGACTAAGAACACTGCTAGAAATCACCTCATCAGGTGTGTCCTTAGTCTCAGGCTGGTTCTGGATGGCACGGCGGGCGAGGGCACCAGCACGGACATTGCTGAGGTTGATCTGTCGCTCTGGGGGAGGACCACCTCGTGGCTGGCCTCTTACAATGATGGCACATCCGGATAAGACCTGCAAAATGAAACCCAGGAGAAATTCTTGTACCATGACTTTGTACCAGGTTTCTGTTAATTTTTTTTATGCAGTTTCTCAACCCTGACTGGTAGAAATTGTATGTCTATTGTGATGCTCAACTGAGCTCTCAAAAATTACCTTTGTGCCAAGATGTTTTTTTTTTAATTCAGTCATGACGATTAAATTAATCTAAATGACCAAATTATACAATTTTAATTCACATGCACACAATGAAAAGTATTGTTCTGTTAAAATGCTGAAATTCGTGGCAATTTCTGAGTGGGGAAAATATTAAAACAAGATAAAAGTTTTAAAGACATTTTTCATTCCAAATATTTCTTTCAGATTGTAGTCCTGTTTGTAGTCCTGAATATATCCCAGAGGGAAAAACCTAACTTGGTAAGCTCACTTACTGTATTACTTGGCCTCTAGGTTTTTTCTAGGATAACACACATTAATAGAATGTTTTTTAGTTTGTTTTTTTGTTTTTGTTTCAAATAAGTGTACAGAATAAACACGTTAAAATGTTTTCTTATTTTGTAGGTTTTGGGAAAACATATTGAGAAAAGAAACATTTTCAACATAAACAACGAGTCTATTTTGTAAATTTAAAACATGGGGCTTTGAAAATGACTGTGTAAAGTGTAAAGTATTACTTTAAGGTCGGGCCCACTGTGAAAACTGTTGTTATAGAAGGAATAAGACAGAAATTCCAAAAACAGTTCCTTTCAAAATTATACTTTAAAAACAAATACACATTTGAGTCAGCCAGCTATTAAGACTTCCAAAAGGGTTCTCCAGAGAAACATTAAATCAGAAAGTAGAGAATGATCGGTCCTTAAAAACTAGATAATGATGTCTGGAAAGTTAACTGCCATACTACATACTACATACTAAGTTACATGAGACTTTTTAGGAAATAAGTTATGCTATTACTCAGTAATTTTAAAAATCACAAATGGTCTCATGACTAACCTGAAAACAAATATAAATGATTTGAGGAGAGCATCTTACACATAAAGGCAATAGTGAGCCTAGAAGAGTCAGAACCCTTCAAAACCTTTAAATTCAAGGTTTTTTTTTGTTTTTGTTTTTCGCAGTTTATTCAGAATTTTAACACTAACCCATGGCTATCAGGTAGTTTAAAATAAAGTGTTTAAAGGATATTTGTTCATTAACAACATTAAAAGATGTTACTAATGCCGCCAAAACTAATTTGTCAGAGGTCAGTTTGAATGTCGTTGGTAAAAGTTTTATTTACTAAAAAAAAAAAAGACTGAAGTTACTTAGGCTATTTACATTCCAGAAACCTTTTTTATGGACCGTTCATTCTCTACTTACTGATTTAAAGTTTTTCTGGAGAACACAGAAGTGTTAACAGCTGGCTGAATCAACTATATTTATATTTTTTCTTTTTAAATATAATTTCGTGAGAAATAGTTTAAGGTTTTAAGTTTAAGGTCTATCTCATCTCTGATGTACAAGAATGCAGATTTCACAGTTGTTTTGAAGGTTTCTCTGAAGGTATTCTAAACATAAGTCGTTTTAGGAAAAAAAATATACAGACGACATTAAATTAACCTCTGTCAGCATACATGTTTATTTTCTGGTTGCATTAGCAACAGCTTTAAAACAACCTTTATTTAACATTGCCTCATTGGTTAGTGTTAATTTACTGAAGTGACAATAAAAATATATATTTAAAGATTTTAAAGGGTTGGGGCTCTTTAACACTCATAATTCCCCTTTAGATATAAGATGCTATCCTCAAATTATATTAGTTTAATAACTAATATAAAAGTGAACACACAAATTAAGCCTAGATTAGAAGCATAAGGGACAAAAAAACCTTAGCATAATTTAACGGGACTCAATCATCTCTGCAGCTGAAGAATGTTAGCTAGTTAGCTACAATTTTAAAAACACATTTTATTAACAAA
The DNA here is from genome assembly GCF_023375975.1 of Astyanax mexicanus. Taxonomy (NCBI): domain Eukaryota; kingdom Metazoa; phylum Chordata; class Actinopteri; order Characiformes; family Acestrorhamphidae; genus Astyanax; species Astyanax mexicanus. The sequence continues at coordinate 34,317,008 of NC_064409.1, read as the reverse complement.
AGGAAAAAGCTATTAAAACTTAAGAATAGTTTTTTTTCCACGTTATTATTTTCCCCTTTCATTTTTTTCCTCCTGTAAGTCGTCCACATTTCCACACAGAGCTCTTTGCCGTTAGCTTGTGAGAAAGAACCGCCGGGCCAAAGATCTGGCGCTAACAGCTACGTGTCAGTTTCTCGTAAGTTAGCGCTAGCTGTTACTGTTCAACATCTGGCAAAGTAAACATTCAGCCTTAAAACCTCCCATGAGGCACGAAGTTAACTCCAGCTCTACACTAAACTGTGGATTAGTTGTTTATATAATAACCAACTTTTAACGTAAGCTTTAAAAAAACAGTAACAGTAAACCTGAGCTCCTGTTGGGAAATAAGCTACAGCGTCCTACAATGTCCGTTAGCTTCGGTGGCTAACTATAACATAGGGTAACGTTAACTGCTTTCGGCCAAACTCTTTTAACGGTTCTCTCCTCATTTAAATAACGTTACCTGTCTAGTTAGCCTTATCCAGCCTAGCTACATACAGTGTTCAGTCTTGAGCTAAACAGCTGCTTTAACTTTAGCTAACTTACAGAGTCAATCCAGCTGCACAATTTTAGCTAGCTAGGTTAAATCACTTTTGACCAGGCAAATGTCATCTAACTTAGCAAGTTAACTTGGGTAACTAACAGTGCTTTTAGCTAACGTTACAACTTTAACCACATATATTGTTATTAAGCACTTTTATATATTAGCGTAAGCTGGCTAGATAGGGTTATTTAGTTAACTACTAACTTAGCTAGCTTCGTTAATTAGCTTTAGCTAGCAGGACAGAGAAAATATATAGTATAGACAGGTTAGCTGCCAGGTTTAGCAGCTGTTACAGTTAAGTTATTATTCAGCTCCTCCTATAACTACACAGTGTAGCTTTAGTTAAACTTCTGGGCAACATTTACAGAGAGACAAAAACGTGTGAAATGTAGTTAGTTAGCATTAGGGTAGTTAGTTAACTGTTAGCTATTTTAACAGAGCCAAAAACGTCCATAGTTATGAATCAAGGCAGCAGCTTACCTACGCTCTCTAGCTACATTCGCTTGCTAATATAACGTTATCTATCTATCTAGCTGCGTAGCTAACCCAGCTAGCTAACAGCTCTGTCCCACGGTTTAAAACTGTGCTTTTACATCTCCGCTCCTGCAGAAACAGCCCTCAGCTGCAGGCTGAGAGCAGGAGCACAGCAGCTGTTTGAGGCTGCAGAGCTGAAGCGTGTCTCCGCTCAGAGAAAGTTGAGAGGTGTTAGTAAGTTAACTGTAGTGGTGTGAGTGAGAGTAAGTGCTGTGCTCTGAGTGCTGCTGTCCTACCATCTTCACTATTCCTCTCTGCAGCGCCGGAGCTGGAGCCGGGTTGGACTGAACTGAGCCAGAGACGGGAGTCGCCATGTCCGCGGGGTTGAAGGTGTCCGTTCAGGGGCTGCTGAATCAGGAGGGGCGCGCGGGTCTGCTGCGGCTGTTTTGGTAAAACGAGAGAAAAGAGTCTGAGCACGGCGGATCACGCTCGCTTAACCGGAACCATGCGAGGGATGTACGAGTCACAGAGAAGCTCTTCCCGGGTCACAGCAGCTCCAGCGCGCAGCCAATACAGCGCTTTCACCGTGACGTGGGCGGGACGCAGCGGAAACATCCGGGTCGCGGAACGGTGCGACACGTCAGCACAGATTTAAAAGTAGAAAGCGTCCCAGACAGAGCTGAGGAGGGAGAGCACAGCCCGCAATGTGGGGCTCAAAAACTCATCTACAATTTTAAAGTGCTTAAAGTGTTTTAAATTGTAAGGCGGTTAAATTTTCTGTTTTATTTCAAATACAGAAATTAAAATTTAGTAGGACTGGACGATTTTGTAAAATAAATAATCTTATTTTTATGTATATGAGCGATTCTCAATTATGCATAATTTTATTATAAGTTATTACTTATATGAAGTAATGCACGAGCTATTGTTTTCATTAATTTTTTTTTTTACTAATAGTAAGCAGACCCTTCAACCTTAAATGAAGCTTTTATATTGAAAACGTTGCAAACATTAGCTCCCTGTATTTTCAGGAAAAGTGCAAAATGTGAAAATCACTTCCACATAAGAGTTCTTTACAGGATTCTGAAGCAAATGTCTTTCTACTGACATTTCCTGTGGCAGCATCTATATGTAAAGATGTACAATCTCGATTATCCCATTTTGAAAATCACAATAAAATATTACCTGTAATTTGATTAATCAAATTAATTTAATTACCTTCCAGGCCTATCAGATTTGAATTCATGAATGTGAACATTTTAAGAGCTGTGCCCGGTTGCATAAAACACCTTAAGTTTATCCCTTAAAAATAATCCTTAAATTGGCAGGACCCACAGAATCAAGAAAATCAGTTTCAAGCCTTGTTTGTTTGTTTGTTTTTGCATGGGAGAAGAAACTGTTTATTAAGATAGCAGTGATGTTTGGAAGGAAAAAAAAGTCTCACAAGAATAAACTTTCCTTCCAAATTGCCGTTATGTGACAGATGTAAAGGTGCAGAAGGTTCCCTTCAGAAGCCTCATATTTTATGGATGTGTCCTAAACCGAATAACTACTGGAGTGATATATTTGGTTGTTACTCAGGGGTATATGATTTAAGTTTATCTCCTGACCTGATCTCCTGCATATTGAGATCAGGTTGGAGTATCTAGCCAATATATATGACCAATAGGTTGTAGGTTTTTTTCTTCTTTTCTCTCTTTTCCATTAACCAGTTGGATTGCTGGATGTATGTGAACTTAGTACTTTGCCCTCTCATTTTTAAGTCTATGGATACTGATATATTCTGTTCTAACTCTTAAATGTTGAATTATGTTATCCAATTGCAATATCATTGTTAATATTGTGGGACAATTTGTAATGTGAAAATCTTAAAATGAAAATAAAAAAAATACATTTTCCATTTAAGGGAATTTCTAAAATGTGTTACAAAAAATCTCTTACATGATTCATGTAACTAAGGGGAAATGGTAAGGAAATTACAGTGTGTGACTTCAGTTCCACTGTAATCATGACAACTGCACACAAGTGGTAATAACTGTTCACTGAACAGCCATGTTAAAGAGACAGTGCTGTTAATTTAGAGATGTTGTTGCTGCTTTTAGTGACTTCAGAGAACCATCTAACAAATAATTTTAAAAGTGAGTACTTCCTACAGAAATACATATTACCCAACAGTGCTGTATAAGCTTCTGAATAGAATATATTTGTGGCACTCCTTAATAAATTAATAAATCTATTTTATATAGATAATTAATCTAAAACACTAATCCATATTCTCTTTTAACTTGTTAAGGTAAGGTTTTGGGTCCCTTAAAATTCTATGATCATGACAATTTTCCTTAAGAAAAAAATCCTCTTAGATAATACTTATTTTAGATAGCACTGATGGTAAATCGTCAAAATTGTAAGCTGTTAATTTGGCATGTTTTATTTCTCATCATTAAATTTAATCACCACAAACACAAACACTAACAAGCATGATTAAAACTCATATTCATGAATTATGCCCATAATTATTTAAATATACAAAATGCATATTCAAATACTTAAGTCAGCTTTTAAGTTCCACATGCTTAGATGTCTTTTATAATGCAATAGTTATTCAAAACGTTGTATCCAATGCATGAAAAATCTAAAACATAGAGAACAATTAATATTCATCATTAAAGTGACAGCCAGTATGTTTATGGTGAGAATGTGCAATTGCACCAAGCCTATAATTTGTTGCCCTCTCTACACTACTGCTTTTATTTTTATTTATTTTTTTACTTTTTTTTTTATTTTACTTTTTTTTTTACAAAAGAACTTTAAACACTTTTATTTTAGTGCAATAAGTGCAACAGGCTAAAATTATAGACTACATTTTATTACAGATTATTTAGACTGATTATTTTCTTAAAGCATTAATCCATAATACTACATGTTTGAAACATGCCAAGTACCTTTTGTCAGTAGCTCAACAGCTTGACTTTATTGGAGTTTTTTTTGCTGTCATCAATAAATGCTTTTCAATTATTTTACTTACCTTTAATAACACAGTGGTGCAATGTGTTGCTGCCACTTTCAAGACAAAAAAGGAAATGCTTATGTAACAATAATAATGGCTTCTTAAACGTGATGCCAAGCGCCAATTAATCAATATCGGTCTTTGGTATTATTACTTTTTGCCTTTAATTTTATCATTATTAATGTCAAATATTTTTTAATGCCAATACTGTGTTTTTATTGAACACAGAAAACATTTTTGAATGCAGAAAAAAATGTCTGACCTTACAGCTTTTATTTTTGTTGACAGCACTCTTTTCCCCAGTTTTACAGATCCAGTTAACGGCCCATATTAAATGTCATCATCACTGCTATCCAGCAGATGGTGCCATTTTCTTTTCATCATATTACCAAGCTTCCAGCAGTCTGCTGATTTTCCTAAACATTTTTAATTACGAAATAATGTACATGTACATATTCCTCTCAAATGACCATGAATTCATATAATATAACAAACCAAACAACTTTGAAAGGCCTGCTACAGCATTCTGGACAGAGACTGTGTTTTCTACACAACCAGCCAGGTCAACAATATAGAAAATAATTTAATTTTGACCCAACTGATCCATAAAATTTAATCCAGTAATAAATAAATGTAAGTTTGAGATTTTAAGTATTAGACATTCTAGGACAGAGCTGCATAAACATTTTTCCCTTGGTGTAGTTGATGTAAAAAGTGCAGTATTTATTTCTAGTGGCCAAACATACAAATGTTTGACTTCACAAAGGAAATATTGAGAAATAATAAGAAATATTTTGGCAGGTAAAATCAGACAGAATTTTGCTTAGTGCAGATGCCATATATTTTCTTGTGATTTAATTTAAAAACACACAAAAAAGCAGAGGTGTGACTTTATTTAATTGTTTCAAATTAACTGGAAAAAGGTTAAACCTTACCAGCAGTGGTTTTCCATTGGTCACAACTCTTGAGATGGTGACAAGTTTTTTAATTGTAATTGATGCAGTGAGTAGCTTCTCATTTGTTAAACAACCTGGAAAGAGACATCCTGGGTATGGCGTCACATCAATGTCAAAAGTCGACGGCGCAAAAATACCAGGTAAAATAAATTAACCAGTGTGTTTTAATGTTTTGCGTGCGTAAATGAACTTCTCGTGAGCACAAATGTGAAACTAGCGAGCAAAAACAAGGGAATCGTGTGCGCGCTGAACAAAATGTTGCTCTCGAGCTTCATTTTTCTCCTCTCGGGTGCTTTTTTTTTTCTCGTGCGCTGTGTGAATTACCAGCAGCAACAGTTTCTGCTCGATTGAATTTTTTGCGCTCGAGTTTTGAAAGGGGTGGTTTTGACAGGTTGGGGCGGGGTCAGAGTCACCTCCCTCAGCAAACCCTATTGGCTGAGATTTCCAGGGTTCGTGACGGACCACCTACCTCCACAAGCCGGAGGAGGGCGGAGAAAGAAGGATGGCAGGAGAGTTCAAAAGTTAGCTAACTGGCTATGCTATCCTCCAAACAACCCGCTCTGTCAGCCTGGGATCTCGCCTGTAGCGGCCGTCTCACGCCTAGAGAGATCGCTCGCCGGCTCTGTCTGCTCGGGTTAGCGCCTAGAGCAACCGGCTCTCTGGGCAAACAGCACCGGTCGCTATAAGCACTGAAGCCAAGAGCCTGGGCAGACAAAGCGGGTCGCTCCGTGCACTAAACCCAGGCAGACAGAACTGGTCGCGCCAGAGAGCAGGTTGTTTGGAGGTTAGCATAGCCAGTTAGCTAACTCTCCTGCCGTCCTTCTTTTCCCGCCCTCCTCCGGCTCATTGAGGTAGGCGGTCTGTCACGAACCCTGGAGATAGCCAACCCTAGCCAATAGCGTTTGCTGAGGAAGGTGACTCTGACCCCGCCCCAACCTGTCAAAACCACCCCTTTCAAAACTCAGTCTGCTGCTGCAGGTAATTCACACAGCGCGCGAGGAAAAAAAGCACCCAATGAAGCTCGAGAGCAACATTTTGTTCAGCGCGCACACAATTCCCTTGTTTTTGCTCGCTAGTTTCACATTTGTGCTCACGAGAAGTTCATTTACACACACAAAATGTTAAAGCACGCTGGTTATTTTTTTTCACCTGGTATTTTTGCGCCCACGACTTTTGACACTGATGTGACGCAATACCTAGGAAGTTGAAAAACATTCGTTCATGGACAAATTATTGGCATGCATCAAGCAGAGAAAACATCTAAGGAGATTTCTAAAACAACAAAAAATCTGATTAAGTGTGACAAAGTGCTGGTAATGCACTGAGAACTGCAATGCAGGATTAAAGTTGCCATGCAATGAAAAAATATACACTGGCATACACTTGTTGAGTATGAAATTGTTATTATAATCAGTTATGATGCTTTTGGTTGTCATTTTAACTCCTAAATGTTCCAGGGATTTAATATATATATATATATATATATATATATATATATATATATATATATATATTTAGTACTATTAGTTTAATAACACAAATTTTTGCATTATTTGTAAACATTGTGAAGAAGTTTATGGTAAAATTAGCCCCAGCTGAGAGTTGGGATAAGTATTTGAACTCTCACAACAGTTCAGATTTAACTCCTAAATAGAGTTAAAAGGTCAACTCCCAGAAAAGAGTTAATTTAACTCTGTCATTGAGTGTATTCAATTGTCACACATATACACTTAAAATGAGTTGATATTACAATTTGCTGTGAAGAAACCTGGAATTACCTGGAATCAGGAGGTACATTGCATGTAAATCAATGGTAACCTTTACAACAAGGGCATCATTACTAGTAAATTCATAGCTGATCTCTGAAATAAGTGTTTATTAACTGCAGTACAGAGATCTGTATTAACTGCAGTACAGAGATCTGTAGGAGTTTTTACCACTAAGAACTCAGTACAGACTTGTAACACTGGTGTCATTTTTGGATAAAATTATTGTCATCGTCAGCCAAACCTTGATCTAGTCAGAATAGATTTGTTAGTCTGTAGATCTTAAGTCAAGTTAAGTCAAGAGGCTTTTATTGTCATTCCACCTCACAGTATAATGAAATTACGCTCCTCCGGAACCATGGTGCAATATGGAACAACAAGCAATAGACGACATAAAGTGCAAATGTGTAATGGATCTGCAACATATAACTATAGTACAGTACAATAAACACAATAAATACAGCAGAAGAGACAATTTAACAGACAGGACAGTGCAGTACCGATATGGTACAATAAAATGTGCACGGTGAGAATAAGGTGAAGAGATACAGCTCTGGAAATCAAGAGACTTAGTTTCTGAATCAGTTTATCTGATTTTGATATTTATCGGTATATGTTTGAGTAAAATTAACATTTATGTTTTATTCTATAAACTACAGACAAAATGCATTTGAAGAAAATGAGAAATGGCTGAAATAACTAAAAATATGCAGAGATTTCAGACCTCAAATAATGCAAAGGCAACAAGTTAAAATTCTTAAAGTTTTTAGAGTTCCGAAATCAATATTTGGTGGAATAACTCTGGTTTTTAATCATAGTTTTCATGCATCTTGGCATGTTGTCCTCTACCAGTCTTACACACTGCTTTTGTATAACTTAATGCCACTCCTGGTGCAAAAATTCAACCAGTTCAGCTTGGTTTGATGGCTTGTGATCATCCATCTTCCAATTGGTTATTTTCCAGAGGTTTCCAATTTGACAAAATCAAAGAAACTCGTAATTTTTAAGTGGTTAAGTGTTTTTTTCCAGAGCTGTATCTAACATACTGTAACATATAGAACATATATGATCACAGCAGTTATTAGTTCTTATAGATTGAACAGCAAATACTGTTGATAGGGTGTTCTGTCGATTTTTGCCACCTTGTCAAAAAGTGCTAGAATATTTATAAGAAAAGCGGCTGATATAAACAATATAAAAATGGTAGGACAGACATTTCGACAGGTTGTGACCACAGTATCAGATAATGCTCCCAGCAGAAGTCTAAATAGAATATGTGGTTAAATGTCTGGATCATTGTAAATTGGATCAATTACGCGATAATAAACAGTATTTTATATTTGAACGCCCATTAACACTTTTCTAGCACTTAAACAAACAATAACAGTGAGTTTATATTGTATAACACATCATGAAAAAACTGAATTATAACAAAAAACACTAAAAAGACATGAAAAATAGTGCATGAACGCATGCGCAGAGCTGCTAGGTGGTGAATATTGATATGTAGCACAAATGGACAGAACACCGGCTGATGCGCCTGTGCGCACTTGGAGAGCTTTTTACGCGAGTGTAATACGGCCGTCTAACGCCAGAGACCGAGACCACGAGGCTGCACGACGCGTTCCTCATTCACCATAAAACATTTCTGCTGCGATACATTTACCAACAAACCCGTCATCTCTGTTCCCGACAGTCTGGAACGACGAGTACCCAGCCGCCCCACAAGTCTTTGCGCACCGAGCAGGTTTAACTCTGCAGTATTTTCTGCTCACTGTACGCAGGTTTACACGCGCAGTTTACGACTTTATAGACTTTAATAAAGCCCGGCTCGTGGGCTACAGTGATTTATGTGGTTTATGTACTCGGGGGGAGGCTATCTGCGACAGTATCTCTGTCTATCCTTTGTCTTTAGCTCCGGTTGGCATGGAGAAGCTGGCGTTCAGATCCGCCGCCCCCCTGCTATAGAAAACACAAAGGGTCCGGGCTCGCGAATATGCGCGTGCTGTAAGCAGGAGTTAATGTGTAATTTGGGCCATATGGCATTTTAAATCCCAACCTTTATTCTCACAGCCTTCGATCCGTGTGGATTTACCTAATGATGCCCAATTAGTCATTAAAGAGGACCCAAATACGAGCCTCACGTGGATTCTCTCTCTCTCTCGCTAATATTTGCTCTCCAAATATTTCCTCTGAATCGTTTACAGCGCATTTTATCTGCAGGGCTCGACAAGGAACATCTGTGAGGGTTTTACGCCTCCGTATTTTTTTTTTCTAAATAAAAAAAAAAGAAAACGCCAATTGTTCCACACTCGCCCCCTCCGGCTCTTATTTGCTCATGCTTGAAAGAAAATGTAATAAAAGAGGGCCGGATGATGGATTTATGATTTATCAAAAGCACTTTACCATATGGCAGTCGTCTTTAGAACAGATTTTTAAATGTTTGTTTAAAACAAAAAGAAGAAACTCTCATTCGATCAGCCTGGCGCGAGCCACCCTCAGCCCTGCTACGTAAGGATGCTCCGGTCACGTGATCCAGGGGGTCCACCAAATCTGTGTCCTCTCACCAGCTCATGGGCTCAAGGTCTGAACTTGACTTTTACTTGGAAACTAAAGTAGGTCATGTTTTCAAGGAACAGCTTCTACAACATGCTGTTTGGATTGTTTCGGGTTTAGCACCTGTTTTTTTTGGATTAATAAAATTGGATTAGTAAGTAATAAGCTGTTCTTGCCTTATTTGCTAGAGGAGAACCATAAATAAAGACTTGATCTGCCAACAAGACAGGATGGAACCTTTTTATATCTACAAAAATAGTTCCAATAGCAGATTCTTTTTGACAATTTAAATTTCATGTTAAAAGATGACTATGATCCCACATCATACGAGATGTCATTTTGGAGAATGGTGTAATTCAGGTTAAATCAATGCTTTTATTAGAAACTGAGCAAATAAGCTTTATATTCTGTCTTTATATTTATCTTTTTATTTTTAAAAGCTTCAGTTTACTAGTTTAAACTTGGTTCTACGTATTATCCATTTTAACCCAAAAGAGCCCATGATCATGTATGTGTCACTGTCATTTTAAAAGAGGTATAAAGTTATTTTCAGCACTGCATCTGTCACTTTAACTCATGACTTTCCTAAGTGACATATAGCTACTGAACATCTTATGTGTATCACAGGCCAGTGTGTGAATGTGAGATTGTTTATCTGCCATTATTTATATAATGTAGGTATGCTGGATTAATAATGGAGCAAAAACTAGCTTCTTTTAAAATATATTTTTGCTTCTACAGCTATGTTCCAACCATTTAATTATTCAAATGCTTTAATTAAACGTTTTACATTCCATATAACTAGTATTGACAATTTCTAGAACACCAGAATTTTAAAATACAAGTTATAAAATTGCTGTGTCATTTATGTTGCTTAGGATTTAACCTTTAAATAGTTACAGCCATGTGCCCTCACTAAGAAATAAACCTGAATGAGCCGTTTACAGAATGTATCTGATTCATGATTTGGTACCAATATTTATATAGGTTAAAAGGAGGTTCTACAAGTAAATATTAATAGTTGTACAGTACCAGTCAAAAGTTCGGACACTCATTCAATGTGTTTTCTTTTTTATATTGTAAATTTAATACTGAAGACATTAAAGCTATACAAGACACGTGGAATTATTTTGTAAGCAAAAAGTGTTAAACAAGCCAGAATAAGTTTTATACTTTAGAAGCTTTACCACATTTAGCTTTATGTTTAGATCAGGGGATTGTGGAGTACAAACACTTTTTGTGTTTACTACGTAATTCCACATTTGTCCCCTAATTGTTCTGATGTCTTAATTGTTCTAATACTAATCTACAATGCAGCAAATAAATTAAATAAAAAATAATACAAACATGGAATAAAAAGACGTGTCCAAACGTTTAACTGGTACTGTATAAGCATTGTTAATTAATAACATAATAATCATCTTTAAATACTAAACAAACCTCTTATTTGACATGTTTTTAGGGTGGTGTAGAGCCTTCTAAATGGTCAACGTTATATATATATATTAAATAATTTATGTTTAGTGTAAATGTATGATCTCCATATGAAGTTTGTTAATAAATGAACTGGCGCACGTGCACAAAAAAGGACTTTTTTCAGGTAAATAAAACTCCGCTTCTTGTTCAGCCAATCTGCGTGCGCCACGTCACAGCCACCGGCGCGCGCGGCTGTATTTGAGGAGTCGCGCGCACAGAGGCGCACTGACGAGAAGCGCTCAGAAAGAGCTGCGGAGTGAAACCATATCAAGGATTTCTGTATTTTAAACATAGAATATTTCATTATTTCAGAGATAAGACATACAGCGACGTTAGGAAGAGAAAACAGCGAGCCGGCGAGTTCAGCTCCGTGCAGGAAACCCAGAACACCCCACAGAGTTACCGGGATGTGCGGCACTGAAATGGGTCTGAGCCACGAAGGTTAGCATCGCCTCCATCACTCATACACTGCATTTAGATACAGCTAAGAAGAAATAAAAATAAATTAGTTTAAACAGTTAATAGAAGAATCTCAGCATTACTGACTTTATTTAGATTTTTGCAGAATAGTTAACAGGTGAACAGGGGGGTTAATATTGCTAAAGTGGGAAAATTGAGCTTAATAGCCTAATTCTCACTAATAACGTGTGTTGTATTTCATATCTAAGACAGATTAAGTTTAAATCATTGTTATTAAAGAGGCATAGCCATAATTACCAATTAAATGGTGTAATGGTTACACTGCAAAAATCTTATTTTTTTCTCTGATAAGACTTTTGGTCTTTTTGTTAGTGTAAGATTATTTAGCTTATTAGGAATAATATAGCCCTGGTATACAAGAATCTATGCTGAAGCTGAGTTAGGGGTGGGCTGACATGCCCATTATGCTAATAAAGGACGTCAGGGAAGAATAGGAAAGATGTAATATTTGTTTAACATGCTAATAAATTAGCCCTGCGATGGGTTGGCGGCCTGTCCAGGGTGTATCCTGCCTTCCGCCCGATGCCTGCTGGGATAGGCTCCAGCCCCCCCCCCACCCCCCCCCCCCCCGCGACCCTTCACGGATAAAGCGGTTGACAATGAGATGAGATGAGATGCTAATAAATTAACTTTGTAGTGGGCTCAGCTCTTCTTTTTCGGTAAGATTTACTCAAAATATGGAGTAAACTCTATCCAAACAAGGTGAGAGCACATTGTTGCTTCAAATGTATTGAGTAGATTCTATTCTAAGTTATTTTTTACAGTCTATTATTGGATAAACTTTAGAATGCATTTGCATGTTCATTACAGTTAGTGTTTATTGCAGTAATTCCAATAAGAATCGCTTTATTAAAAAAATATTCATGCCAATATTAATGGCCTATTATAGAAATTGATTATTTAATGTTTTATTTAAAGAAGAAATAAATTAATAAAAATGCATTTTATATACTGGCTGTGTTTTTTTTTATCTCTGTGCAAGGCAGCCTAAATCAGCTTGGTGGGAGGTTTTTGAATGGACGACCTCTGCCTTCACACACAAGGAGGATGATGATCAAGCTGGCCTCAGAGGGTGTGCGTCCGTGCCACATTTCCAGAATTCTGAAGGTAGGAGTTGTGCTTACGAAGCATGTCCTTGTATTTTTAAGTATGTTGCGTAGCCATTTTGGAGATACAATTTTTTGGACAGTGATGATCTGTAACGTTAGTTTAATTTTAAAACACTGATCAGACTGTGACGTGCAGGTGTCCAGTGGCTGTGTCAGCAAGATTCTGCGCTGGTACTGGCGTACTGGACATGTGGGACCCAAATCCACAGGAGGCAGCAGACCACGGCTCCTCACACCTCAGGTTATCTCGACTATAGCTCGGTACAAGCGCTACAGCCCATCACTCTTCGCCTGGGAGATCCGCGAAAAGCTCTCAGCAGAGCATGTCTGCGGAGCAGACAAAGTTCCTAGTGTGAGTTACATGTCTTTATATGATTCTATAGGCTTTATATAAATGAGGATTTCACTGATATTTATGGAGCCCACTCGTGTTTACTTAGCCTTAACAAATCTTTAATTAAATTAAGCACTGGACTGGTATGTAGGAAATTGCTCAAAGAATAGAAACTCCATGATCACACTGCTTTCTGAATAATTCTGCAAAGTTTTTTTTTACCTAATTGCAAAAGTAAAATATGTAATTAATCAAATTAATAAAAACTTCTTAGACCACTGAAAAATTAGCCTTTCTTACCTGTCCCCACTCTCTAACTATAAACTTTACCATGAAATATAATTATTACAATCCTTCAGAGATGAATTTTTTTTGCAATTGTTGTTTGTCTCCGAAACCCATCTATGATTTAAAAATAGTTTTTTTCATAATAAATCCATAATAATTAAGTTAAAATACACATTTTAGTTGTGTCCCTGGGTTTTGCTCATTCCTGTTTCTGTAACACATTTGCCCATCTGAAACATCTAGTCACATCTACAACAGGAAGTTATATCAATTGGTCATGGGAAGACCAAAATTAAGTTCCTTCATTTGTTTTTCTGTATATTTGATTTAATTTTAAATGTCACTGAGGAGTTCAATCTCAACACTCCTGTTACCAAAATTAATTCTTAGATCTTATTTGGTTATTTTTAAAATACAAATTTTGGAAAAAAAAAATCACTACAATGTGCTCAGTGTCCTTATTCTATTAGTATAACTGCCATTTAGCTATTTTATATGTTTCGCTAATTCTATGCTAAAAACTCATTCCTTTTACTTTCATGCTACTCAAAACATAAAAAGAAACTGTAATAAGTGCCAGTAACAGCAGTGAGTTCCAATATCAGGAATGATATTTTTTGTCATAAATATCAATTATTTAAACATACTGTCAACCATTTATTTAAAATAAAAACTCTTGAGAGAAAATCAAAAAAGAATTTGTGGACTTTTTAAATGTCACATAGGTTTTTGTAACCATCTTTAGGTTAGAAACCTTGTAAACATTAAGTAAAGCTGCCTGAGTTTCAACAGTACATGTTTTGAATAGTTAAATATATGTGTTATTATGAGTTTAAAAATATATATTAAAAAGCAATCTTGTGCATTTAAAAATCCATACTGAGACTTATGCTCCTTGCTTATAAAGAAACTGGTTAAGGTTGTACATATGTAATCTGTTTGTACTTCTGCAGGTATCTTCTATTAATCGCATTCTAAAGAAGCTCCAGCATAACCAGGACAAGGAAAGAAACACATGTGAAGGTACAGTAATGCACTTTAATAGACAACAACTGAAACACGGGAAATAAAGTTGTATCAAAATCGTGTTGTAGGTCACAATACAAAAGCAAGTCCCTGTTAGGTTTAAGAAGCCATAGATAGTTAAAAAATGAATAAATTAATGAACAAAATGAGTAATAAATGTTTGCTTTTTCTGCAGGGAATAGATCTGATAAAACAGGAGATGAGAGGCTGAATTTCTACAATTTTGGTGAAATGGATCAACAGCCAGCGGCCAGCAACCTGCAAAGCACTCAGCAGCGCAACAGGAAAAATTTCAGCCCTGAACAATGTAAAATATTAGAGAAAGGTGCTTACAGTGAACACATTTACAGAATTTATTAAATGTATGAATCTGATTTTTGAACACTGGCTCAAAGTCTCCCCTCCATATACATGTGCACAGATCTCTGCTCAAAATATTCACACAGATAAAACAATGGAATTTAAAAAATGTAACACAAAGCACAGACCTTTCTACATAAACTAAAATAAACTGGTTTACGTTGATAAATGGCTTACTTTTTGAGCAACCGGAACACCTTTTACTTCAGCACATTGCGAGGTATCACTCCACGCATTGCAGCCTAGTTTGATGGTACATTTACTTAATACATTTACTGGTTATTATAATAATTGTGTGTTTTATGCCAATAATAATAGTCAGTTTTAAGCTAAAATGTTTAAATAAAAATGTCTACATTGTTTACAAAGCCATAAACAATATTTTGAAGCAGATAAAATATTTTGGAGACATATTTACCAAGAAGAGATTTGAAACATGTCCTCAGTTCAGTATTAATATTGTTAGCGTAGCATCTCTCTCTTTTTTTTTACAAAGCATATCTTGTTTTTTGTAAGTGTATGAATATTGTACTTTAAGTTTTTTCTCTGGACAGAATTTCTTTGTGGACAGTATCCAGACTTGTTTGCTAGAGAAAAGCTTTCTACAGACACCAATCTATCTCAGGACACCATAAAGGTAAAAATCCACAACAACTACAGTGCACACAGGTTCCACAATTTCCATAACTAACCATCCATCCTTGTGATATAAAAGATCTCAGTATGTCTCAGTATGTATTCCTTTGTATTATGACATCTGGGGTGGGTTTCCCAAAAATGATCAATCTTTTTGAATAACAAACAAACTAACGCATGACATGAGAAAAGAACGAGCCAGTTCTGCGAGTATTTCTCAAAGAGCTTCGCAAAGCGAAAATTAATGAATAGGTGGAAAGAATGTCTTTACTGACTCCTCCCCTGAAACAGAGCGCTCAGTCCAACCACAATCATGATTCAACACTGCCAAATATACAGTATTTATTCACTATACCATCCTTGATCAATCTTAGGTAAGGTTAATGTATTTCTTATGGTTATAAAGCTTTTCGGAAACCCACCCCTTATTAGTTTAAATGGACAGATTTCATGATACATTTGAAAATTATTTTACACTGCACTGCAATAATATCAAATTTCCATGAATAATGTTCTAATTGCCACTTTATAATGGAACATTCAGTTCATTAAGACGTGGTAAAGTACAGAGAAAAGCAAATTGTGAGGAAATTTATTATAATAATCATAAGAAAAAAAACACTTTACTGCATTACAACTATAACTGGGTTGCTGACTTTTATCAGGTAACATGACTGGCCTCGTGCCTTGTTGAAGGAAAGAATAGGGAGAACAGAATAGTTGCCTCAACCAATCAACTGATTTGAGTCAGGTTTTTTTTTGACACCATACAACCAGCCATGTGATTACATTACAATGGTATTTTAGAAAAAGTGTTGGACACTAAAGGATCTTACTGTATAGTTTTTTCTTTTTCTGAAGGTGTGGTTCTCAAACAGACGAGCAAAGATGAGACGGGAGATGAAGGCAGGAGAGATTGGCTGGCCTTCACATGGTAGGTTCTACTCCCCTTTAACATTTTTCATTCTTTATGTTGAGCTTCCTCTCTGGAAAATATAATTATCACTGGCTACGTTTACATGCAAAGCTTTCCTCCAATCCAAATAAATTCATTCCGATTATAGAATATGATTGAGGTGTTTATATGTACACTTTCCCCAATAGTCTCAATAAACTATCCATTTATATGCACGCTACAAGTAATCCGATCAAACATGGCACGCACACGTAGTACTGCTTAGTGTACACGTAACCATGACAACGAGCATCAGATGATGTCAGCCAGTGTGAGAGGACTAACAGCAACTGAATAACTAGCTATGTTTGCAGTTGTAATCAGAGATGTTCCCAAATCTTTGTGCACAAATCCAATTCGAGTCTCAAGTCTCTTCTGGGTGTAATTTTCTATCGTCATCTGCTCTCCAGTCTGCCAAGGATACTGCACAGCTATATCTAAAAAAAAGAGCATTTAATGACCTATCTCTCCTTTATCTATTAGTCATAATTAAAATAGATATAATATTATAATATAACGAGAATTAAGTCGTAGTATTTTAAGGGAAAATGTAGTTGTAGTGGGCTGCTGTTAAAGAGCGTGGCACAGAGGGAGGGAGAAAATTGAGCATTTCCGCTCATCATCTGTTACAGGGCTGATCACCATCAGTTGCCTACATTTATAACCTTCTGATTATTAATAAAATAAAATAAATATTACAGTTGATGCAGATTTTTCCTCCTGGCTCAGTTATTAGATCACTGATTTTGTTTGACTGAAAAAAAAGCCAGATGTAAACACTTCCAGCACACACTGTGACTGGATTATAATCAAATTATTGTTCAGAGGACATCCACATTAATTAATAAGAGTTGTTGTTACTGTGGATCATTGTATAAGTGTGTTTGTACACCTTCATGCTTGTGTATTTACCAGTGAATGATGACAGTATTACAGGGTGAGTTTCCTGTGCAGTTTAAGCCCCACCATTACTCTGAACTGTTCGCAGGACAGTTTTGATAAGACACTCAAATAACATAGGATCAGATTTAATCTGCTCACCCTGGGGACATTAATGCATATTAGTAACAAGTGTAACCAGAGTATTTCCAGAAACAAAATGCATGTTTACATCACACAGCAGTGCCAATATTACAAGTTATAGCACTAACCTCAAGTGTATATTATTTTGATTATACCACAGTTCCATTATCGGTGCTTATTAATAGATTTTGAGTTAAAGAGAATGAGAAAATATGATCTGTTGGTTACAAAAAATCTGCAAGTTAAAATAGTTTATTTCTGCACTGTTTGTAGCTGCACTGTTTGGTTTGTAAGCGCTGCATCGTTGCAAGTTGACCTGTATGTGGTGGAGTAATACATGAAAAGCTTCGGTACAGTGCGTTAGGGCACTCATAGAATGCCTCTCAGTCAATCACATTGCAGGGTCGGAAGTAACTGTGGTCTAATTGGCTTTATATGCCTTCAAGTAAAATCAAACCCTTCTTATATCAAAAAGATACTGAAAAGAGAAACTCCTCTTCTAGTCATCTGTTATGGTCCAGTTTATCAGTTAAAGAACAATAGATTTATTTTACTGTTTGCTCTGTAAATCAGTTTAAGATTTATTTTTTACTGAATGCTTTTACTGTCTGCATATAAGAATGACACACAAAACAGATGTCTGTATCAATGTAATGCCATATAAATAGCAACATTCCTGTAAACTTGGCTTGCTTGCCTAAACTTCTTATAGAGTTGTCTGCTAGACATAAATATTAAAATAATAGATTGTTCCACAGGTCTGGTGCCGCCTCATTCTCTGGGAAGCGCGTCTGTTCCCCTCTCTCTGTCGACGAACTGGCTCTGTGAGAGAACAGCGCTGCCAGTGGCGAGTGATTTGGACAACAGAAGTTCACTGGCTCCCTTTCCAGTGGCCCAGAATCCTGACAGCAGCCCACTCTCACTGGCTCATTGCAGCTCGAATATGAGAACAGGCTTCCCGTTGGATCATCGCTTGGATCGGGCGAACATGCTCCGCTCTCAGCAGAGAGAGGAAGAGAGCGCATACGGCCCGGCTCATTTCACTGAATGGGTGGCTCATCCTTCATTCGCTGGGCAGTATGTTTGACTGGGAGGAATTCATGAGCAGAGATGACAGATTTATGGCTAAGTCTTTAAGAGTTATAGAGACATTTTGAGATGTTTCTGTAACTCTTTCAGAATACTGAAAGATACTTTTTTTTTGTAACAGCAGGGGGCAGCAAAGCAAAAAAAATAAAATTACTTTGGTTTTTCATAGTTCAGTTTTGCACAAAACTGACAGTTTTATTTTAATCAAATGTAAACTTTTAGAAGTTCTCAATGAATTCATTGAATAAAAAAAAAATCCTAAATCTACATTGCTATCAGCCCTATAAAACAATACTAAGCTTTATTAATAGCAACATACAGCAATTTACAAAGGAGCAGTGTTTTATATAAAAAAAAACAGTAAAATAAATGCAAATAATATAATCACAGTAATCAGTAATGATTTTATGTATGTAGGTCTGTGTGTTTATTTAAGCATTTCAGAACCTCTCCTTAAAGAAGTCCAGCACCTGGTAAACCTTTTAAACCCTAAAAAAAACTGGGGTCCATATTTCATTTCTTTCCACTATAAGTCACATATCTGTTTTATAGCAGTGATTTAATCATTTATAGTAGATACTGAATTGTTAAAAAAAAGAAAGAAAGAAAAATAAGATTTAAACAATTCAAATTCAGTTTATCGTGTTGCCATAACATTAACAGCACTGTCCTGTTTCTACACTCACTGTCCATTTAATCAGCTCCTGTCAAACATATAGGAGCACTGCAGTGATACTGATGTAGTGGTGGAGTGATAGTGTGTGTGTTGTGCTGGTATTGTGGGTGGGTCAGGGCCAGCAGTGCTGCTGGAGTTTCTAAACATTCACTGTCCTCTCATCAGTTCTTAGTCATAATTCTTAGTCTAGCAGTGACACTGAGGTGGTTAAAAACTCCAGTAGCACTGCTGTGTCTGATCCACTTATATCAGAACAACAAACACTAACACAACACCACCATTTCAGTGTTAATGACCCACCATGCAAATAATATCTGCCCTGGTGTGATCATGTGGAGTCTTTAACCATTGGAGAACAGCACTTTAAAAAACAAAACTTAAAATGTTTAAAACTTAAAATTATTAATTTGATATTTAGGTCAGCTATACAAAAAATATTGAATTGTACCATAAACTATAGCAAACTAATTGGCTCAACTAACTTTATTAAGTGTATTGTTTAAAGTTGGTCCAACTAAATAAACTGTACTGACAAAATTTCAAATTGTAGTTGAACCCTAGTTGATGCCTGGCCAACTACTTTGCACATGCTTAGTTTGACTCTTTAGTTGAATGGGTTTGGCCCACTACATGAATTTGATTAATGTAAAAGCTGTCATTGACTCAGCTGTTTAATAAGTATTCATATAATTTAAAATTAGTCCAAAAAAACATAAAGTGTTTTTTTATTTATTTTAAATTGGCAGGATTTAATATTTGAAGTTTTTATGCATTTAAAAAAAATAATTATCTGAACTAAAGATTTCTAGTTGACACAACTGATGGTGATTTTCTTTAAAACTTAAAAGCTTGAGTTGGCCTCAAAACTAATCTAGTGTTGGAAGTTGCTCAAAAATTCTGAGTTTTCTCAACTTTTTCATTTTTACAATGATGGTAAAAGGATGATAATAAAGTATGCAGAGACTGCCCTTTAAATTAATATGCCACCTATATGTTCAGTGGAGCTGAAAAATTGACTATTCATGTAGAAACAAGGAAGATTTTTCTTGCAATGGCTAAGATTGTCACTGAGAAATCTGGAACCAAACCTTAACAGCTTAGAAGATATCCCATTACTTAGAAATAACTACAAAGCACAAACACATTTATTGACTAGAGAAATGGGATAAACCAGTGGCCGTCAGCCTTGCTATTGGTGACCTACAGCATACCTTTCTGCAGACTTTACCTCCAACACTAATCAAACCCACCCGATCCATCTAATTACTCCCTTCACAAGTGATTGATTAGCTGAATGAGAATTAGGTTGGAGGTGAAACCTGCAGCACGTAGGTCTCCAGAAGCACTGATTTGATTAGTCTGAACTTTAAATGCAAATGTCGTCATGCTCACATGACCTGATGTTTATTTGACATGTACTGAAATAGTGAATGTTTTAAGGGAGGACTGAGAATAATTGACTGATTAACTGAAACTCAGTGCAACTTAAATGCTCTCATGCATCATTTCCTCAAGAACTTCAAGATGCTTATACCGGTATTTATTTTTGGGCTTCTATTTAAAGACCACCAAAAGATAAAAAAGAAGGCTTGGTATAATGGGAAGAAAATAAAACAAAAGTGTTTCTAAAAGACACTTGTTTTACTCCATCTGGAAAACCAAAAGAAGAATTGGACCATCAGATCTGTTGCTTTTGAAGGATGGTTCTGTTTCCCCAGCAGAACGTTTTCAGAAAGTGTGCAGCAGCATTCCAAGATGAACTGAAGCGCTTCTAAATACAAACAGCAGCAGCGGCCCAGCTCCACTCTGATATATCCATAAACTGTGCTGCCTGGAGTTTCAATTTTCTGTTATTTTACCCTCTGTATTTTATTCATTGCAATGGTACACTCCTCTCTCTCTCTCTCTCTCTCTCTCTCTCTCTCTCTCTCACACTCACTGAGAGATCAGCTCTGTCAGTGAAGGTTCATCTGGTAAGAAATCTCTCTGTAGTCTTTGGCCAGGACTCACATACTTCTGCACCGTAACCGAACAAGATCAACAGATGGACACGAACCAGGACACTTAAAATTATAAGAGGGAGGCACAGCTGCTCTGTCTAATGTTAACCTTTAGAGGAGGTCAACACTACAAGCTTATCCCTAATATAAATGCCATTAATCACAGGAGCGAATGAAGAAATATAAGGTTGCAGGATGTTGTGGAGTGTTTCTCTTACTAAGTTTCAGTTACTCTCTGTTCATTCATTCTTTTACAATAAAGTCAGATATAATCAAGGCTTTGAGAAAACTAGGCTGTGTGTTTACTCCTCAGCACGTTGCATAAAAGCCAGCTCACGGCAATGAGTGTGTGTACAGGATTTTGGAACCAAATCTTACCTGCTCAGAAGATATCAACTGCATAAAAAAGCATGGCCAAGCACAGAAACACGTATTGACAAAAGGAATGGGTTAAAGCAATGGCAGTGCAATGTCCAGTTTATAAAGATCTCTGGAGGATTGGTCAGGCCAGGCTTTGTACATGTTTTAAAGTCAGCATTTAAAACAGTGCAGTCTTCTTCATCAGCCCTGGCTTCTTTCACTGCTTGTCAAATGTGGCAGAAATAGCACTCCGGCATTTCCTTCAGTCTTTCAGCTGTTTGTCTCCAGACAATGAATGAGCCAAGAATTAGAGCGCATTATCAGCCAAACAATGAAAACACAGTCTAATTACATATGCAGTAAACTATGCCATAAAACCCAGTCATTCATTTAGCACAAGTGTTCCTATTCTGACCTTATTCTGGTGCATAATGAATTAAATGTGCTGGCTGATTTGGGTTATTTGAAGACGCTCTGTAAAAGCAGATTTATATTTCCAGGTCACTCTTCAATGGTGTGAACCCTGATCTCTGTGCAGGGGTCAATTAGGTGTCAAGAACATGAACAGGAAACTGAAGTATTGGGGCTTGGGCAGAGGGACATGTAGATTGGAAGGAGGTGTGCATGTAGATGTATTACATCTGTAGGTTAGGGTGAGGTTAGGGTTAACCTGCTGGCACGCAACAGTATTAGAAGTTATCCTGACGTAAAATATTTGTCTTATGACGTTAAGACCAATATTCAACAGGGAATTTACGTCAATTGACGTTGGTGGCCAGCTGGGTAGGGTTGCTGTAGTGATTTGCCTTTAAAAACAGTATATAGCAGTTAAATAAATATATAGAAAAAAGTGCTGTTGGTCAGTAAAATCACTGATATGAAGATAAGAGCTTAGATCAGGCCCAAAAAATCCAGCCTGACTGTACTTGAGCCAGTGCATGGACCTTTTTAACTACGATTTTAACTATGATAAATTGTTTGAATGAGTGAAACCTGTTCAGAAAGCTTTTAATTACGTAAGAAAACTGTTTATTAAGAATGGAACTCCAAAGTGTAATGCAGACAAGCAGACAATGCAGGCAAGCGCCACATGATTATAACAACTTGTTACTCTTTTACAATTACAATGTAATTTCTTACTTTGCCATATTGGGATTAAAAAAAAATAGAATTAAGCACACATTAAGCAAACATCACAGATCGTTTTCTGGAGCCCAACTCTCAACAGAAGCCCAATCTGAGCTAAGTGGTGGGAAATCTCGACCATGGGCATCGGTTTGTGCTCAGGCAGAGAGTAAAACCTCTAACGTAGATTGTAAGAAAAAGAGAAACTGTTTGGTTCTTCTCTGTGAATTCCAGTCACTGTATAGATTAGTTCAGGTTTAGTTTCAGCAGCAGCTCACCTGATTTACTTTAAAGAAGGATTTCTTAAAAAGTAAAAGTTAACCCTCATACTGATATGTTGATTATTTCTATTTCTCTAGTCTTATTTGTAAGGTTTTCTAATGTTTTTTCTAATGTCTTTTTAAAAATAAATATAAAATCTAATAAATCCTTGGAACATTATTACTTTATAACACGTCTTGTAGCCATGAATGTAGATGGCTAAAATGTCCTTTAAGGCTAAAATGTAGCCTTAAAGACGCCTATTCCAGTGTAGTTTTTTGCATTAATGCTGTTTTCACAAAAGTGAAATCACGACACAGTTCCATACAATGAAAGACCCTGGCTTTTCAGCTGGTTACTAATAACGGTTTAGATGAGCATGTGATGCCTATTTCTTCCAAAGAATATCTGCAATACTACTTTGTCTGACCACAATACACATTTTCACACTGTTCATCCCAAATGCCTCTCACCCAAGAGAAATCTACACCTCTTCTGAACATGGTTAGCATAAGGCTTCTTTTGTGCACAATAAAGTTTTAAGTGGTGTTTGTGTACGTGGGAAAGGATATAACAAGCAATCAGCTTAGGCTCGTGCCTTTGTACTGAAAGTCCTCCTGATTCCATCAATCATTTAATGATATTACGTGCTGTAGAGGGAGAAATATTTAAATTCCTTCCAATCTTTCTTTATGAAACACTCAAACATTTAAATATGTCTCACACATTTGTTACAAACACTTTTCATGGATAATGTTTTTGTACCATGTTTATGATTACAATCCACTGTTGATATTACCTGTTTGAAATCACAACATTATTTTGTCTTTTTCCTCATTAATAGCCCTACATTTCCTAGTTTCAACTATTTTTTGGAATGAGTTACAAGACTTAAATACAAGAGCTGATATACATTAAAGTGGACATATTCTGCAAAACTCACATTTGGAAGCTTTGGATTTCCATTTGGGTCTCGACAGCCCTTATAAACACTCCAAGCATGAAAAAAATTGATCCATCACTTTTCTGTGAATCAGCTAAATGAGTTTGGTGTCAGGAATCATATGTTTCTATGAGCCGTTTAAATGGCTCCCTTATTAAAAAGTCTACATAGAAGAACAACTGCATATAACAGACAGAGTGACAGAGCCCTTAAACGGCTCATTCTGAAAAAGACTTAAACTGGCAAGAATAAAGCTGGTGGGATCTCTTTATGTGAGAAAAAACTGTAGAAAGAACTTCATGAACATGATTTATGTTTACCAAAGACCTATTTTAAATTTGGTAAAAAGAGCTACAATAACTGTTAAATATTAAATATCTTGTGATCATATAGCCTACAATCAAATAAAAGTATCATTGCATTTTTATTTTATTTTTATATTTAATATTATTATGTTTTTTTGCATTTTCTGTACTGTCCCAAGATTTTCTGACTAGGGTTGTGTTATTTTTTTTTGTTTGTTTTTTTGGGAGATCGTTTGTTTGTTTGTGTTTACATCATTGGAAACTGCCCCCTGGCCTTTCCACCGTGTGAAAAGCTCATGAGAAATGAAAAATGACATGCAGTAAATTCTTCTTAAATACATTAGCATATCTTCTTTCCTACTGTTTTGATGGAAACATAAAAGTATGGAAAGCAATTACTTATTTAGCCTGACAGCACAACTGTTTTTAATGCCAGAGGAATCCAAAGTGTTATCTTTTGAATGACTTGTAGCACAGACACACAATATTTTACATTTTTCACTTCATTTTTCCCACTGTCATTTTTCTGCACTTTATTTATTTTTGTGTTTTTCCTATTTTTTTATAGTTTAGTCCCATTTGCCTCCACTAGACAGGACAAACCCACCAAATCATACAATGCTACCAGCCCTGGGAGGTCAAAACTGGCAAGTCTCATTACGCAAACCAACCATATGGCTACCTCCCACTGAACAGGCTTGGAGTTAACGGCTAGTTGTATTATTAAGGAATGGAAATTTTCCCTGGCCAGCACTTTGTAGAGTGAAGGGGAGAGAGAGGTCCATCCTAATCACAGAGAGAGAGAGAGAGAGAGAGAGAGAGAGAGAGAGAGAAAGAGAGAGAGGTCAATTAACCTCTGTAGGCGTCCTATTTAGAAAACTACACCACTTCTTATGCTCATATGAAGCCATATGAGAAGCTGAGAAATCCAAGTCAGGGTTCTGGATTTCTTCTCTGTCATCATCTTTCTTCCCACTTATCAGTCTTACAATCTTATATATCAGCAACCAGTCTAAAACCTTCCTAAAAGAGTTTTTCATCCAGATGTTTTGCAAAAGTTATGCACAATTACGAAATTTAGCTAAAAAAAAAAGACAAATAAGTCATGTTTCCATCCACTACAGTTAAATGAAGGAACAACGTGTTATATGGAGGTCAACGTGAGTAGAAGTGGGATTAAAACTAACAAAATTCTTTTTTTAGTAATTCATTTATTTTATTAAATTTATTTTGGTGGATTTTTACCAGGTAAACTTTTTTACCAGAAAAAACTTTTTCACTTTTTACCTAGTATAAAAATCTTTTTGTGATATTTGGGTGGGTTGTTTGGTATTTTTCCATTCAGGAAAACTGATGTCAGTCTGCTTGCTTATGACTCTGAACATTCCTGATTCTGCTGATCACGCAACGCTACGGTGTTCCCGCTCCCAGGTTACTGATTGCTTCAACCTAACCTATCCAGTATATATACCCATCTAGGTATCTAGCTCTTCTACAATGCATTTCCTTTGTTTAATGACCTCTTTATTGTTTATTTTTTGTATATTTGACTACTCTTTTGCCTTGGATCTTTCTTTGCTGCATTTACCATGTATGACCCTGTTTTGCCTGACCACTCTCTGCTATGTTGTTTATATTTGCTGCCTTACTGTTACTGACCCTGCCTGTCCCTAACTACTTCTGTAAGACTAGCCCCTTTGCAAATAAACTGTGTGTTTGGTATCTGTCGTGTGTCTGGCGTGACAGTGCATTTAAAAAATTTGCAAAAACTTGGTGGATGGAAAATGATCTACTCAGCATTTTCTCACATAATACACTCTCAAAAGGAAAAGAGAAATAATTCATATTTTTTGAGGAATGAACAAATCAAACACATTGAGAGTATTAAAATATATTTTACTTACAATTTAATTTAATACAAAATTTAATATTACAGAAGTTCTAAACATATTGTCTGACAAAAGTCTCAATTATTTACAGAAAAAGCCAGCAAACTCAGTCACTGAAGTCGTCCCTTTAAAATAAATTAAAAAAATGAACATGACTTGCTGTAGTGAGACATGTCAGCCTAGTGTAGCAGCTCATAAAGTGAATGACAACATGTAGTAAAGAAAAATGGGTACAAAATCAAAACAATGTAGGAGTATTTTGGAATGCAGTTTATATAAAATAATATTTACATAATGATACATCTGTGTTTATTTAGCTAATAAAATGGCCATAGCAATTAATGACCACATATAATAAATATGGCATGTTTTGTGTCGGTTAAGCAAACCTGTAAAACCGCTCTGCTAGTTTATTTCAGTACTTTTTGCAATCGGAGGTATGCAGCTAATATTAGCCTCTGTTGAGAGTCAGAAATGTATGGTTTACGGTTTATAGACCTGTGGGGAGTCATTTTACATACACAAATGTTGTGCTTATGAAACATATATTATCCCTTCGTTCCTCTCATAAAGACACGTCTTTTAAGTTCATGCCAAAATTAACACTAACACTTTCGAAACATAATACTGTATTGCTGGAACAATCTTCCTCCATCCAGAAGATTTCATTATAAATAAATACCTCACAATTTCCACACAACACACCATGAGAATGGGTAGACCTTCACATATTTGTAAGCTAGCCAGATCTATGAGACCTATAGAGTACCCGCAATATACTCACAAGAGCACAAAAAAAAAATAACCAAACATAGTAAATGCACAGCCCCAAAAAGGGCCAGTGTACGCTCCATACTGGAGTAAGGCAAGATATGTAACACTCTCCATTACTGAACATACTCTACATAAATCTACGGCATCAGTTCTAGGGTAAGACAAAGGCAGCTTTTCCAGGAAATAGTGACACTGTAATCTGACCTTCTGATTTCAAAGAACTGACTCTAGTGGCGTGGCTCCCTGCTGGTGCACGAACTACTACTACTACTGTAGCAGTTCTTGAAAGATTTCTGCAGAACTGTTTGACCTCTTTCTGTACCCCTCTTTGGCCTCCTGGAAACCGAAGGGAAAAGGCCCTCTTGGCCCTCAAAGTGAATAACCAAACCTCTGGCCTGAATCTGGATACTTCTGGTCATTATACTGTATTCAAGTATCTCCAGGAGAACAATAGAGAGTGAGTTAACGATGCTTTGGTCTAATGCCTCTGACAGACGTTATCTTTTATCGCTGTGAATTCCTTTTTCTTCGGTTCCTTTTTCACCTTTTTTCCTACTACATCTGTGCCTGTGAGTCCAGATTCATAAGCACTCAGCCAGAAAAAAAACAAACTCTCAGAAAAGTATTTAATCAAAACTAATATAATTTTTGCTGATTGTTTGCTGATTTAGAAAGGACAAGTAGACACTGTCTGAACTCGCTGAACTCTCTTCTTACTGTTCTCTCTTCTTAAAGCAACAAGTTGAGGTTTCCTTGCGGCTTCCTTTGCGGTCTGTCATCAGAACATCCATTCTCAACCTGACATGGTTGCTTTGGCACGAGCTGCAAAATCAGTAGTATGGCTTACCATTGATAATGCCATTGTCGTGGTCTTGTACATGCTGAGGAATCGTCAGATGCGTGGACGTTGTACATACTGCACCCATGCTGTACATCCCAGTACATCCCGAAGGGAATCTAAGAAAGAAAGTTACAGTTCTAGTAACTTTTCTCAATGTCCGAATAGTGTTTGAAGACTTTGTGAATCCACTCTGAGTAATAGGCCACATTGACGAAGATAGCAGGCCGCCGGGCAATGGCGCAGCCCCTGCCGTGGATGCTTACTCCGATGATGACCTTGCTCTCTCTTTCTTGACACACCAATGGGCCACCATAGTCTTTCTATAAGAGGTGAATCGAAAGGAGAGGGTTAATAATATTAATTATTTTATTTATCAACTGAAAATAATCAAATCTTCAAGCCTTCAGCCCTTCAGTGCGTTTAGGTCAGGGGTGTCCAAACTATGGCCCGCGGGCCATTTGCGGGCCGTTTCTTTTTTTGGAGCGGCCCGCGAGGTATTTTAGAAGCGGAGAGGGTGCGCATTTCTAGTGCAGAAAAACTGGGCAAAGAGTCTAAAAGCGGAGAAAGTGCGCATTTCTAGCACAGAAAAACGGGCCAAAGAGTATAAAAGTTTTCGTAATTAAGGAGTTTAATATTAAGAGACATAATGAAATTAAACATCAGTTTGAAAAATCTTAGTATACACAACACTGTCAAAGATAAAGATAGTAAGTCAAGTAAAATGGAGTTTAAATGAAAGTAATCAGTAAAATGTATTATTTAAAGTGGTATATTTCATTATTTGTTTTATTACAGAGTCTTTGGCCCGTGACTTCAAATATATTTCTCCTTCTGGCCCCCAACAAAAAAAAGTTTGGACACCCCTGGTTTAGGTGTTATATGTTTAGGGAAAAAGTATCGATGCCTACCTCACACACACCCTGGTCCTTCTGTCCTCCAGCACAGACTTTAGTCTCTGTAATAGGCAGGCTGCCGTCATGGATCTGAGAGCATTTATCATTGCTGACCATGGGAAGCTGCACCATTTTCAGGCTTCCTTCATGACCTGTGGCTAAAGAAACCATCAAAAAATCATTAGGACACACTTAACATGATGTGCTTACTGTATAGGACTGGCTCCTATGGCATGAGTAAAGCTTAGACTGGGGTGCATTACTGAAAACTCTTTATTAGTCTGGATTACAGTGAATTAAAATACTTTTATACACAGCCAAAATAAATCACTGAATTGAATGAATGAATGAATGAATGAATTGAATTTCCCTCAAAAGTGTTCCACTGTAACTAATGTTTGTTTCTGTGATAAAAATCTGTCATAAAACAACAATTACAGTAGCAGTTTAAAGTCTGGACACACTTTCTCATTCAGTGTTTTTATTTTTTTCTTTATTTATTGTATTATCCACATTGTAGATGCATATTAATTATTAATTAATATTAAACATGACAACAATTAAGGGACACAACTGGAACTACGTAGCAAAGAAAGAAAGGGTGTGTCCTTCACAATCCCCTGATCTAAACCCAACTGAGATGGGTGTTTTGATGTGACCCCTGGCATTGAAAGTGCTCCTATCTCTCCCACACTACATTACCCAGAATGCACTACCCACTAACATCACACCCATTCCCAATCACATGACCCTGGCAAATCACCTGAATTCTAATCAGCTGTGTTAGTCACTCAGTTCTATTCGTCCTTTGCTAAGTATTGACGGTTTGTCCTTGTTTATCCTTGATACTGCATTGCAGTGTCTGACCTCTAAACTGTTTATCAGTCGTGGAATGTTATCTCCTTGTTGCTGCTGTTTACCGATATTGACCTTGCTTTTCTTGACCATGCATTTGTCTTGTACTTTATTTAATAAAGTATTATTTAATTTGCATGAAAGTAAAATTTGAGCTTGAGCACAGCATGAGGAAAAAGCAGCAACTATTGGTCAGCACTGAAAAAACTATTCCAGGTGACTCTACGTCATGAGGACACTGAGAAATTAACAAGAGATCTGTCAAGCTTAATGCGTCAACTTAGAAGACTCTAAAGTGTAAAACATATTCTGGTTTGTTTCAAACTTTTGTTTACAAAAACATTCTGTACAGCTTTAATGTGTTCAATATACAATATGCAATGTAATCATAAAAAGAAAGAAAACACTTAAGAAGAGGTTTGTCCAAACTTTTAAAAGGCACAGCATGTTAAAGCAGACAGTGCCACAAAAAGTAAAAAAAAAGCATGCTGCTGAATAGTTCATATACAACCCCTGCAACTACATGCAACTAAAAAAGACAGTGTTTCTTACATTTACTTTCACTTTATTTGATTACAAGCAATATGAAACCAAGATCTTTTTTCTGCTCATTATTTTAATTGTTAAATCACATTAATTTCTGAATATCATTAAATGATTTAAGGGATAAGAGGGGATTTTTAATGTGTTAAGGGCAAGCGCACAAGCCTAACTGAACACCTGTTATCTCTGTGTGTTCAGACAAATCAGTAGTGTGCAAAGATGAAAAGGACCATCCAGACTGTTATCAGCAACAATTTCAAACGCCAGAGTCTGTCATAGTATGGTGGTGTGACAGTATACTTATGTGATGCAGCGTTTAGGCAGAAAAGTACACTGAAATTGCAGAGCAGAGCAATATATTTACAGGGATGTGAATGCCTTTTTTAAAAAGACAATGCAAACCACATGATGCATGCAAGGCACTGCAACAATACAAAGAGACAAATGCATTACAACTGTTTTTGGAATGTGTTGCAGGTCTGAAATAGTTTTTTATTGATTGTTTAAGTTTAAGGGGTTCATTTAATTTTTAGTTAACAGACAAAACATGAAATATATTGATTTCTTACTGTCTGCAATGAAATAAAAGTGAAAGTGAATGTACTGATGTACTGTAAGAAATACTGTTACATCTTAAGATTTTCTGATATGGTACAAAATGAAAAAAAAAAACACCAAGGACATTGATGTTGGTAAAGTGTGGTACCTTTCGTCTCTCCCCAACCGTACATCAGGCACTGCGAGTCTTCTGACACTTCACATCCAGCCACAGGTAACTGCACAGTCCACACATGCTCCGACAGCGGGGCTGGACTACACACAACATGTGCACAACATATAAAGGTCAGTAAAGGTAAGGAGTGAACCAGTGACTGAATGAAAGCATGAGTAAGCGAACATTCTGTAGTGCTTACTGGACAAGTTTGAGCAGGGCCAGGTTGGAGCCTTCAGGTCCACAGACCATGTGTGCGATGCGGAGCCCTTTCGTGTGTGTGGAGTCATTGAGGTGCAGGAGACCCACGTGCACGCTGAACTCCCAGAGATCAGGAACACTGCAGAACACACGGGAACACACACATGACTCATCTCATCTCACCACATGACAAAACCCAGCAGCCACATGCCATGCCGGACATATAGATCAAACCGTGGACAGAACTACTACAGCAACGTGTCTACCTGTCCAAATGTGAAGGTTCAGTTAAGACATGTTTTATGTCAGCAGCTGTTCGAATATGTAGTTTTGTACTGCAGGTATGAAGCTGTTATAGCTAACATTCAGGAAATTTACAATGGCATGGAATGGAACAGACAATTTGTGCAGGTGTTGCTGCACAGTAAAATAGTGCACCACCATGTCAGAGTCTGTTTACATGGATATGAAACTTTTATGTTGTTTTGTTTTATAATATTTCAACACCAAAGACACAGCATACTGTAAATGTTAATAGTAATATTGTAATTTAATGTAGTAATAAGTAATAAAAAGACAATAGCACTCTCGGTGGTGTTTCACTGACTCACTGACTCAGTAAACTGCACTGGATTATGTCGTCTAAAATAATAAAATAAATTCTTCATGCAGCTTCTTTGATTAAGTTGATTCTGCATCATAATTTATGAGTGGCATCTGTTTTCCGAATCCAATCGATTTTCACATAGACAATGGATTTCTTCTAAATATTTCCTTCCATTTCTTTACAGTAAGCTTAGATACAGATTTGAACTAGGGCTGGGTGCAGCAGCATTAGCATTAGCATTAGCAACAAACCTGAGGAGAGCAAGGCCAATTGTGCTATGTAATGTAATGAATCAGGGCTGTAGTAGTTTGCACAGTGCTAATTAAGAGAATTTAGTTAGCCTTATAGCCGCAGTACAAAAATTAAAGAAGCAATCTTGGAGTACTCAACATGGCCTTGGCTGATAAGTAAAGAGGAATCCTTCCCCCCACAAACCACACCATCAGTTTAAGCTGTACAGTAGGAGAAGAGATGTTCTCCAGAACAAAGAGCCACGTGTCGATGTTACATGTATAGGGAAAAGATATCTCAATGCATTGGATTGCATCCCTGCTAAAGCAATCTTCTGCTTTTTTTTTCTATCTGGGCCACAGAGGTGAGTCCTCAGCAATGCGGATGGGCCTGCCTCTTCCTGAGATGCGTGAGATAGCTAAGCTCGAGAGGCAGCGGGTCTGGGTTATGTAGAGCTGATCTAAAACACAGACAGCCGCGCTCTCTCTGTCCAGAACAGCTCTGGGTCAACAAGGTTCTCTCTTGAAGAGCGCCACAGCAGATCCCCAGGCGTACATCACCGGCAGCAGAGACATGCCAAACACACAGAGGCTAAACAGCTCCACGGCCAGCAGAGCACCATCGGCTGGCTCACCCGGAGCCAGAACATCAGCCTGTCACTACCCACTCATAAACAGGAAGCACCACATCCTCGCCAGAGACGACCAGAGACACGAAGATGCACACCTCTTTCAACAGTGCAGTTTAATATATACAGCAGCTTTTTGGAGGTTTAAGACTAGTTTTTCCAGGCAGGATTTTTATGATTCTCCATTTACTTCAATTCCGAAGCGCTAACACAGCTTTAAATACAGCTTTAAAAGGAACATACATGCATACAGAAGCTTACTTGTGAATAAGTCAAACAAATAATATTGATATTACCATGAAGGGAAGCATTCCTGGTCAGTAAGGACCCACTCCTCTCGGATAAGAGATCCTCCACACCAGTGCTTGTTCCTGTCAGCACACAAACACACACAAACACATTTAAATTAATTAATATTTTCTGAATACAAACGAGCCCATGTTTACATGTGTACCATAGAGTCTTTAAAAGCTGTTTAAAGTTCCTTTACAGTCAAATGCTCTTTTTATTACAATAAGAAAAATAAAAAACAACTGCTCAATTCATGTATCTGATTTAACTTTGGATGTTGTATCAAAAACATATTTTTTACACTATAAGGCACACATAAAATCCTTTAATATCCTCAAAATGCACCTTATGTGATTTTTACCAGTCCGCTGAAGTACAGCTGAAGAGTTTCAGTTTAGTTCTCCAGCACGAGGCCGGAGCAGTATTAGCATTAGCTGCAAACTGCACTAAGTGCTTATTTGCCATTCAGAGGTGAGTATTTCATATTGTAGCCTGCATGTTTATCGTGTTAAAACAAGCTATGCTAATATTGCCCCTGCTTACCGAAACACCCAGGCTTCCTCAGTCGAGCGCTGTCAGGCGGAATTTACCTCCCGCTAATCGCGGCTAGTGCTAGTGACTAGCCACTAGCGATAAGCTGCTAGAAATAAGCAGCTAATGCTAATGCTGCTGCACCCAGCCTTAGTGGCAATCTGGAAATCTAAGCTTACTGTAAATGATCAGTTAAGCACATCTAAGATTTCACTTGAGTGTCCTTAACTGTAAAACAACTGACCCGTGGTTCCGTCCACAATAGTGAAAGATTATGAACCTCTTACCCTTTTTGAATGCTGACCACCCAACTTCCGTCCTCTGCCCGCTGCACCTGCGTCCCCCCAACAATTCGAGTGGTCTTATGCACAAAACAGGAAGGCTTGGGTGCTGAAGGTAAATGAGAAAGAGAGAATCATATTTTATTACTAACTTTGAATAGTTTACATCTTGGAATATTCTCGTGTCATCAGGGAAGAAAAAATCCATTGATGGAATAACCTGGTCTATATTCAGTATATTCAGGTAGTCAGCTGATCTCATTCTTTCACCACATACTGCTGCTGAACCTAGACCTGACCAACTGCAGCAACACCAGATCATTTACTTCATGTATTAGTCGTTACTGGAATACCACTACCTAGGTTAGTTGCTCACCATGTGTTTCCCTTAATGGTCCAAACATATTGTCCAGTATGATAATAAATACACCAAAAAAATGCAAAGTTATATCAAACTTGTTTCATGAACATGCCAATAAGACATTCAGTGGCTTCATAATCAAGAGATCTTTATTATTTAGGATTTGATTAAATGGGAGATTCACAGCATGAAGCGGTGCCTCAGACAAAAATCTGCATGAATTTCCTAAAGCAGTCATGTTAACAAGGTTTTTTGAGCAATATTAAATTCTTCCTAATATTCCTAAATACTCAAGTGCCTTGATAATAAACATTGTAGCATCTGTCATGAGAATTACTGGTTATACTGTACATAAAAACTCACGACATAACATGTTTACTGCATGGCTTTGTTAATGTGGTATATCAGGATTTAA
This sequence comes from Astyanax mexicanus, assembly GCF_023375975.1. Taxonomy (NCBI): domain Eukaryota; kingdom Metazoa; phylum Chordata; class Actinopteri; order Characiformes; family Acestrorhamphidae; genus Astyanax; species Astyanax mexicanus. Next base: position 34,283,188 of record NC_064409.1, on the reverse strand, counting down.
GTAGGGATTTACCACCTTAGTACTTAGGCTTTACTTAGAAAATATTGTAAGAAAGGATTTTAATGACATAAAGCTTACTAAACGATACACATTCCCCTCTAAGAACAAATACAGAACACACAATAACTGAGATCATTGATATACTTACTTTGCACTTGCTCAAGCTTTGATGTTTTACCTGAAATTACACAAAAAAACAACATATCATTAATTGCTTCAGCATACAGATTAAATATCACTATACAAATCATTATACAGTATTACATACTAAAATATTATTAGTCAAGCCAGCATGGCCGAGCATCAGACCCCCGACTCCTCTCAGAGTAAACGCTCATAGCTTTCGACCATTAAGATCAACAGTCTGGATTGCAGCCAGCAGTAAAACTAATTTGTTTTACAAATTCCCAAATATAGGGAGAGCACTGTCTCCATTAGGAAGATAAATGTCAAGGCTGTGCAGAAAGTCTTTTTTGTATATTTTCAACAGACATCAGCCCCAGAGAAAACCTGGATGAGGAGCAACAGGCCAGCAGAGAGAAGCTCTGGCAGAGCAGCGCAGTTACCACACCTCACAGCTCTGCATCTGTCTGCTGTTAGAGCATGACGCTGCACATAAGGAGCCTGACCCAAACCACTGCACTTCTGATGCACAGCTTGCACACAACCTGACTATCATAACTGAACTCATGCACTTACAGTGACAACATGCTCTTAATCTGACTATGTTCAATGCAGCGTTTATTTGATAACAGAACAGTGATTCCCAACTATGGACTATATGATGCATTTCTCTAAATCAAAGCTGATTTAATTTATAAACACCAGATAATATGTTGCACTAAATACATTTACTTTTCTAATCACATTAACAGAGGAGGAAATATTTTAATGCTACCTATATTGGCATGAAAAATAATTTGTCCCCTACAGTAGGGCTGGGCGATATGGAAAAAAATCTTATTACGATATAGTTTTTCATATCAGCCGATATCGATATGTATCACGATATAAATCAAATCACTTTCTGTTACACTTAAAGGTTTCTATTTTTACTCAGAAGTGACAGAATAAGGGAGTTATGGACAAAATCACTAGCAGGCTCAGAGCCTTGTGGACAGACACTAGGATGTTAACATCTTGCCAGGTGGGTACAGCTTTTAAATTAATTTTAAAAAGGGGACAAATATATAAACTAAAAAATATGTAAGACCCTTTACATTATATGTCTGTTTAATTTAAATTGCAATAACACTTTATTTATTTTTATAAAATTATATTTAATCAAAAGATCATTCCCCTCCCTGAATGCAGGCAACTACATAAAGCAAAATACAAGAGTATATCACAGTGTTCATTTTGACAGGTGATTTTGATACAGTCTTAGTCTTTTCACTAAAATGTATAATAGTTTTAGTTACATTTTAGTCTATCGGATATTATTAGTTTTAGTCAGATTTCAGTCTAGTTTAATTTTGGTCATATAAAAAGTATGTATTACATATGTTTTACTGTTTTTCTATTTTCTATTTGTTGTAATTTTAGATAATTTACTGCTTATGTTTTTTTTAAAATAATTTTTTTACATTTAAATTAAGCTAACATTTAAATATTTTAAAAAAAGTGGCCTATAATGGAGGTGGGAGGAATAAAGTCAAGTTTCTGAAATGATCCACTTCTACTGCAGTACAGATTTATACTAACATTACTGGCTTTCAGTAGACTAGACTTACATTACTTAAGTGTATTTAAAACTCCAGTTCAGTAACAGCAATGTTTAGCTCAGTTCAAATACAGCTAGACAGATTATATAATCTTCTGTATTTAGTAAAATATCCAGCATAACAGACTCTCTATCTGTTAAAAACTATAAAACACAAAGACAGAGGAGAATGCTGCCCTCAGGGTTTTCTAACAGAAACAGTGAGAGTTAGGAAAAAAGATGGAAAGTGCTTCCTTTCTGTGTGTTTATATACTAACCCCTCACTCGTGCTGAAGTTAACCTTAATTTACACGAAACGTGGATTAACACGGCTAACGTGCGTTACCCATTAGTTTATTAGAATGTAAAAAGCAGTGAAAGCATCTTAGCTAATGATGACAGATTGCACAGATCCCTTTTACACCGTAAACATCGCTAACTTTAAACTGGAGACAAGCTAATCTAACTAGCAGCAAACAGAGCAGCGTTACCTGCCTTCAGAAATCTGAACAAGCTCACCTCTCTAAATATCTTGGAGACGCATGCCTCATATTTAAAAGGTGAGTTTTCCAGTGTAGCGCCGCTGAATAGTATAAATGAAGTTTATCCAGTAAATGGGAGAGAAGGAGCCGCTATGTGAGGAGTTCAGAGTGGAGGGGCTCGGGGGGTGGGGCGGAGGGGGATGGTGGAGAGGGGAGGGGAGGGGTTGTACTGGGCTGAGCAGCAGTTCAGCGTGCTGCCTGGTCTCGTGCTGCGCCTTTTCACAACGCTACTTAAACGGGAAATAGAAAATTTAGTTTATCGAATTTCTCGCCCCGACTTATCGCGATATATAGTTTCCTCGATAACTATCGATATCGTTTTATCGCCCAGCACTACCCTACAGATTTCTTTTGTTTTTGCTTTTTTGTCATACTGATGTTTTTTTAGATTATTAAACAAACTTTATTATCAGACAGAGATAACCTGAGTAAATATTAAAATGCACTTTTTTAAATGACACTTATATTTATTATAGGAAAAAAAAAACCTATCCAAACCAATCTAGCCCTGTGTGAAAAAGTGTTTGGCCCCTAAAAATAATAACTTGGTTGTGCCACACTTGCTGCCATACAACTGAAATCAAGCTTTACTGATAACTGGCAATGAGTCTTTCGCATCTCTATGGAGGAATTTTGGTCCATTCTTCTTTACAGAATTGCTTTAATTCAGACACATTGGAGGGTTTTCCAGAAATAACAGCCTTTTTAAGATCATGCCACAGCATCTTAATCAGACCTTGACTAGGCCATTTTTAAGCTATTCAGAGATGTACTTGTTTGTGTGCTTTGGATCATTGTCCTGCTGCAGAACCCAAGCACACCTGAGCTTGAGGTCATGAACAGATGGCCGGATATTCTCCTTCAGGATTGTCTGTTAAACAGCAGAATTCCTGGTTCCATTTATTACAGCAAGTTGTCCAGGCCCTGAAGCAGCAACGCAGCCCCAGATCATCACACTACCACCACCATCTTTTACATTCAGATTGATGTTCTTTTTCTAAAATTATCTGTTAGTTTTACATCAGATGTAACGGGACACACACCTTTCAAATATTTCCACTTTTATCACGTTATGCCACAGAATATTTACCCAAATTCCTGGGGATCCTCAAGATGTTTTTTGATGAATGTGAGATGGGTCATTGTGTTCTTTTGGGTCAGCAGTATTTTTTTTTTTTACTTTCCCATGGAGACCATTTTCACCCAATCTCTTTCTTATTTACAGGGGGGAAAACACTTTTTTTTTTTTACAGAGGACCAGTTGGTTTGGATATTTTTTCCCCTTAATAAATGAAATCATCATTTGAAAAGTGCTTTTTATTTACTCAGGTTATGTTTGCACTTTATTAAAGTTATTATTTGATAATCTGAAAAATGTAAGTATGACAAAAATGCAAAAACAAAAGAAATCTGAATAGGGCAAAAATACCTTTTAAGACTTTTAACTAAGGTTATCTGGGAGTATGGGAGGAATGAAACAATAGAGTGCATTACAATGTATCTAATTGTAGTTTTGATGAAAAAATCTGGAAAAAAATGAATATAAAGCAGCCCACTAACCTATCAATGATTATACAACCTAGGATAACATAGCAATCACCTAACAACCACCTAGCAACTGCTAAGCAAATGTGTGAGATACCATTAACAACTAAACTCTTCATTTTGTGAATAAACTCATCTCGAATGGAGAGATCTCACTTCTCCTGTGAGGTCTGTGATTCTCATGTATTGTGAAAGCATCTCCCTGATGTCTGCTAATCATTTACAATATCCAGCAAATCAGGAAACTGTAATATCAGGCTCATTTATGTTTAGATATGCCATTTATCCCACCCACTCAGCTGCTCAGCTGTTCTCCCCCTATCACTAGTGATGCCCCAACACCAGGAGAGTAAAGACTGGCACATGTCCTCCGACACATGTGAAGTCAGCCATCACCTCTTTTAGTCAGCATTGCAGAGTAGCATCACAGCGCGCTCGGAGGAAAGTGCAGCGACTCGGTCTCCGATACCTTCAGCTAGCTGACATCACTCTTTGGAGTGATGAGGGGAAAAAGCGGCATCTGCCCACCCAGAGAGAGCAAGGCCAATTGTGCTCTCTCAGGGCTCCGGCAGCTGATGGCAAGCTGCATGACCAGGATTCTAACCAGCAATCTTCTGATCATAGCAGCACTGAAACACATTTAGAGCCCCCCCATGGTGGGTTAATGAGTGCAAGACATTGCAGGGGGGTTTGGGGCTTTACTTTTTTCATGGCCCTTGATGTTTTTACTAGAAAGCACTTGGACTTTCTAAGTAGGAATAAGCATAAGACAATCCAGTGTGTACAGAATCTGTGTCTGGGCTGAGTAGAAGAGTCTCCAACATTGTGTACCGCTATAAAAAGGCCAGTCTGCACTCTGAAGAGCTCTGACTCCAAACCAAGTTCAAGCGCACTGCTGTGGAATGAATCAATTGACATTCAATCACAGTTCACACGGACCCGAGGCCAGCTGGAGGAGAATGCTGCGATAACGTTTGACTCCAACCTAGTTTCAGTGCCGAGGACTCCTTAACGCCTATTTGCTCGTAAGAGTGAGAGTGGGGTCAAAGCAGAAAGGTGTTACGAAGAAATAAAACAGGAGGAATCCAAATAAAGAACACAGCAGATCAAATTGATTGACAAGCTTTAAATTCCTGTTACACTTTTCTTTCCTTGTTTTTTTTTTCTTTTCAGAGAAGCTCAGTCATTCCTATATTGTTCTAAAGATGCAAATAATAACCAATTAAACATTGTAATAAAGTGTTATAAAAGGAGACTCTCGCTATAATTTTTCTATTAGAAACACTAAAGCTAATGGAAAGCAACAATATGTCACAACTTCTGTCTTATTTGCTCTAGTAAATGACAGTGTTTTAGGTGGGAATTGGAAATAACACTAGGCTGTGGGACACCACATTCATATTAACATACAAAAACACTTTTAAAGACCTATTTAAATATGTCATAAGTCAGTAGTCATAGCACTTTTGGGGTAGATACTGTTTGGACTAAGCCTTTATACAGTAAATGTTTATATAGGTTTTTATTAGCTATCTTAAAAAGGTTCATGTAATATTGGGTACCACTTTAAAATAAGGCTCCTTTATAAAGGGTTTATAAAAAGTTTGTAAATAAGTTTATTAATGTTCTTAATTAGGTTGTAAATAGTTTATAAACCAATAATAAGCAGTTACAACACATACATAGAAAGGAGAACAGTGGCCTGTTGTTTGCCAAATTTGCCAATGTGATTCCACATTTATTTATACTGTTAAACCTTATTTTGTCTGTTCCTTCAGTCAGCAGTAATTAACATATCTATTAATAACATATCTGTTATTAACTTTCAACTATACAGATTAATAATTTATGCATTAATCATAATGTGGTGTATGTTAACATAAAATAAGACTAAATAGCTAAATTGACTTTCTATATTATTTTATTAGAAAAACAAATCACATGTTCTATGTGTTATAACTATTTATTAATGGTTTATAAAGTATTTATACCCTAACTTTTAACCAATATTAAACTCCCTCATAGACTATTTATAAACCCTTTATAAAGGAGGCTTATTTTAAAATGGTACCAAATATTGCTCAAGATCAAGACAGTGCCACTGTACCTTACACATTGGTGGCTGACATTGGTAAAGATTTTGTACTATGTGATGTAAATCAAGTCCTTTGTCATCTCAATGCCACATACATTATAATAATGCATATTGTATATATATATGGACTAATGTCAGTTATTCTATTCATTCAGGCCTTCCTGAATTAAACCAAAAATGTATTTTCTTTTATAAAATGTATTTCTTTTGGTTTTTTTTGTGTCTTTTGTGCTCAGTTTTCACAACTAAATTATTTTTTTATTTTTCAAGTGTTTGTCATCTAATTTGTTCTGCTGCTGACAGTGTGTCACGTTAAATGCACTATTGTGTAACTAATCATCAGTTTTTTCATTCAGAGTTTGTGGATTTTGGAATTTATGGATATTAAGAAACATACTTTCACTCAAACACTTAGGAGATAAAAGGTAAGAAGAAGAATTTAAAAAGAATAGAACGTAGAACATAAGACAAGGAGACAAAAAAGGAGAAGAAAGGAGAAAAAGAGAAGGCGATGAAACTCACATTGCTCTAATCCGCAGTAATCCCAGGGAATGGAGGAGTTGGAAGTGTAGCACCACGGCCCGTGCTTATCTCTGTCTGGATTCCTGCACAAGTTCAACTGCAACCCTGCACTTGCTGTCCCGGAGCGTGTATCCCTGCTACGCACACACACACACACACACACACACACACACACACAAAGAAAATCAATTTTACTGTCCATAAGAGTAAGCAAGAAGAGAAGCCAGATATGTAAACTCTGCAGTTTGTTAATATGATGAGTTTCTTTGATTTTACCAAATTGAAAACCTCTGGAATATAATTAAGAGGAAGATGGATGATCACAAGCCATCAAACCAAGCTGAACTGCACCAGGAGTAAAGGCATGAAGTTATCTAAAAGCAGTGTGTACGACTGGTGGAGAAGAACATGGCAAGATGCACGAAAACTGTGATTATAAACCAGGGTTATTCCACCAAATATTGATTTCTGAACTCTTTAAACTTTATGAATATGAACTTGTTTTCTTTGCATTAATTTACTAATTTACTAATTTACAATATTTTTTGTATAGAGAAATGTTGTCCGTAACAATATTTATTTTACTCAAACATATACCTATAAATAGCAAAATCAGAGAAACTAATTCAGAAACTGATGTGATCTCTTATTTTTTTCCAGAGCTGTATTTATATATTGAGTCCTACTCTCTGTACTCTCATTAATAGAACCGTTGCATGGAAAATGAAACTAACATGATTTATCCCCAAGCCCAGATGCAGCTGATGAGCCAAGACATGTGTCGTATCTGTTATGTGCTTCTTCAGTTTACTACAGGAGATGCTAGGCTAATGTTACTAACAAACACTAGACAAAAACTGTCACCATCTTGCTAAATGTCAAAATGCTAAAATCTTAATTTATTTGCTTCAAAAATGACTCGAAGAGCTATAGAACATTTGATAAAACAGTTTAGCTGAATCTCATTTAAACATTTAAGATTAAAAATGGGATTGTAATGATGATGGGTTTATCATCTGCATAACTGTATAGTAGAGTTCCAACTGGACTACAGAACACAGAGTGATACCACATATGGTACTTGGAAAATGTTAATGGTTTAGTCCAGTTTTTTTTCACAGTGGTGCTTGAAAGATTGTGAACCATGATACTACCACCACCATGTTTCACAGGCGTGTTAATGTTTTTTATGCAGGAATGCACTTATGTTCTTTCTCTAAACATAGCAATTTTCATTTAAACCAAAAACTTCTATTTTTGTTTCATCCATCCACAAAACATTCTTCCAACAGCCTTGTGGCTTGTCCATGTGATCTTTAATAAACTGCAGACGAGCAACTTTTTGTACTTTTGTACTTTTTGTAGAGCAGTGGCTTTTTCCTTGCAGCCTTGCCATGCACACCATTGTTGTTCAGTGACTCATGAACATTAACATTAGCCAATGTGAGACAGGCCTTCAGTTGCTTTGAAGTTACACTGGAGTCCTTTGAGACCTCGCGACTATTACACGCCTTGCTCTTTGAGTGATCTTTGTTTGTCAACCACTCCTGGGTAGAGAAATAGTGGTCTTGAATTTCCACCATTTGTACACAATCTGTCTGACTGTGGATTGGTTGAGTCCAAACTCTTTTTCAGCCTGATGAGCATCAACAACTCTTTTTCTGAGGTCCTCAGAAATCTCCTTTGTTCATGCCACGATACACTTCCACAAACATGTGTTGTGCAAAGCAGGCTCTGCCCAGTCACACCTAATTGTCCTCCCATTGATTAAAAAATACCTGACTTTAGTTTCACCCTTAAATGATGTAATCTATTGTTTTAAGATTTGCTGTTAGTCTCTCTGAAATCCAATGATCTGTGAGGAGATTAAGCCAGTGTTTAATTGAAATTTGAGTTCTGTCTTTCCAGTTCAACAGTATTACTTTTTTAGCGATGGTTATTAATATTAAAATAAATGATTTAAGATGATTGGGTGCTGTAAATTAAAAAAAAAAAAACATTTAGAAGAGCTTAAATAGGACAGCGAGGGATGACAAGCCCTATAATGTCTGATAGTTTATTCATATCCTCCAACCAAAACCGCTGAATTGGAGGACAAATCCGAAAGGCATGATAGTAATCGTCTATGACAGTCGGGCAATGATGACATACATTATTTGAGGAAGCCTGGTCACTTTTCTTACAATATATTGAGTGCTGACTTCTTCGCTTATACTTTTATAACTGTTTTTTTTTTTTTTCTTTTTAGCCTGTCTTGTAGTTGTTTCACTGTTTTCCTTTTTTTCTCTCTTTTCTCCCTCCTCTTTCTTTCTGTGTATGTTTGTATCAGTGCATCTATGTAAAAAAAATATAGTTTCCCTCTCAAACTAACTGCTGAACCTAGATGTTCACATAATTTTGCCACTCACAAGTATGTAATACTGAATCATTTACCTCACTAAATTAATAACCAAGTATAATATTTTTGTATAATATTCTGGTCATTGAGAAATCCTGCTCTACACATTTTAATGCACTCTCTGCTGTAACACACTCCCCGACACACTAAAAGGGTTTGTTAATGAGCTGAATGATTGAGTCAGGTGTGTTGAGAGCAGGGGAAGTGTTAAAATATGCTGGGCAGAGGGACAGCAGGACCAGGATTAAGAAACACTACTTCAATTCAGCTCTGCTTTGTACCAACAGTCCCTAACTGAGAAAACAAAACATCCCAGTGGCTGATGGAGGATGCACAGAGGAGGGTGAAAAATGGGTAAGAAGAAATGATGGATCGAGAAGGAGAGGGTAATTCCTCCTCCCTGACGCGAGCGGCGGCTGAGCTTTCTCAGAGCTGACCTGCTGACCCTGGCCGAGGCAGACTCGCTGGCTGCCCGCCACACCAGGAAGCTGATTGGCTTTGATCTGGCCATGGCGCGAGAGTGGGGGGGGTAGCGCTTCCTAGGGGTCGGGGGTCGCCTCTGGAACATGTCCATCCGTCTGTGCAATTTCAGCTTTTAAAATTCCTGTAAATTAACTAATGCTAGCGGTTCGGTATCAGACCGAGTCTCTGTAGAAGCCCCGTTTGCTACTTTAAGTCATGTTGTCAGTTGGATAAATGTGGAAAGATAGAGGCCTTGTCGGATTCTGCTAGCTGTCTGTGGGTGCCATCTCTACACACTCATCACTGATTAGGAGGCATATGGCAGCAGTCCCCTTCATAACAATTTCACAACAAGCACAGCTTCAACCGTGTCCTTATCTGGTATGTAGACAGCTTTTTATCAATAAATTATATTGTATTAATCCATATCTTCAACCAAACATCTTACCAAGGGTTAATTCAGAGACACTTCCAATTTCTCCTTTGTGCATGCATGTGCACGTTGGCTGATTCAAACATGGTTAAAAAGGATTTGGAAGACGGCTGTCTTATTTAAACATCAGACATTAGTTTGCTCGGGCTCTTTTTGTTGAAGTAAGTGGTAACACCATGGTGAAAAAAGTCTATAGATGCTGATGAGTCTAGGAAGGGACTTATGGAAATAAAAAAATACATCTCAAAATAATCTCCAAACACTTCCCAGAAAAGTAGAAAACAATTAAAACAACTTTTAAAATGACCAGGTCTGGACATCCTAGGAAGTTTGGGACCACTTTAAAATAAGACTACCTTTTAAAGGGTTTATAAATGGTTTACAATCAGTTTATTAATGGTCACTAATTAGGTTGTAAATGCCTTAAAAATCATTAATGATCAGTTATAACACATACGTAGAAAGGGCAACAATGACTTGTTGTTTGCCAAATAGTGAACCCACCGCCATCTATATTGTTGCCCTTTCTACATATGTGTTATAACTGATTGTTAATGATTTTAAGGCATTTACAACCTAATTAGTAACCATTAATAAACAAATTGTAAATCATTTATAAACCCTTTATAAAGGTAGTCTTATTTTAAAGTGGTACCGGAAGTCTAGACCAAGAAACTTTGCAGTGAGCTATTCAAGACACCTACTAGCTAGTATAATTAAGAAAACAACTCATAATCCAACTACCTGAATTAATTTTAGCCTAGAAACCACCAAGCTTTGCAGCTCTCATTTCAGACTGCAGGGGAGGACGGCTCTGAGTGTACTTAGCTATATTACTTACTAGCAACGCTAATTAATGCACTTACCCTGTTTACTTCTGTGACCACGAAGGCTCTTGAACACCTCTCGTTAACTTTTTTACGTGCTAATATTGTTGGAAAAGCACCAGTTTTATGATAAAGTCGTCGTTGCCAAATAAAAGTCTTTTAAGCTGTTTTTCTTGAATTTGTAGGGAAAAAAATTGTTAGAAACTTAGCTTAGGCTGTATTTATGTGTTTGACGGTTTCATATTAGCTGGTGTTTAGCAGTAAAAGGAAATGTGAGACCATCTTTCCAAAAACTGAAGATGAAGTGGAGGTGGACCATGCAACATGACATTGACTCAAAGCATTCCAACTAATCTACCAAAAGTAAAGGTATTGAAATGGCATTCTTTCATTCAGTCTATAAAGAACAGAATATTTATTGCAGTGTCCTTTTATTATTAAATGACTATGACTAACTAGGTTACATTTTCTAGGCTATTCTAATGCGTCTATATCCATTTTGTGTTTTATTATGTTGTTCAGGCTTTAGTGCGTACAAATAGGTATAAAGAAGCACAGAAAAGGTCCAGTCACCATTATGGACAGAGTTCTTTTTTCGAATTCTTTAATGCTGCCTTTTCTTCATATCTGTCTTCTAGCCCTCATTATGAGCTCCAATCTAAAGCAAAGCCAGATGAATGAGAGAGAGGGTTCCTTGGTTGGCAGCGCTGATATGGGCCAAGCGAGTTCAGGAAAAAGAAGAGCAGATATTTTACCGTAAAAGGTTGCAGAGCGGTTGTGTACCTGTATGTGTGGTCTGACCAGAGTCCGCAGGGAATGCCCGATCTGGTCTTTGACACATTGCCTCGGTAGCTCTCCCCATTGTCCTCGTAGCACTCTGGGACACAGGCACAGAAGAAATGAATGTAGCAAGAACAATACATCAGACCGTTTTTACCACACGCTCGCAAAACACACAGAAATGTACTAAAATCCACACCATCAACACATTTGAATTTTGGTCATTTATGGATTTGCGGACTGTATTCATGTTGTCATGAAATAAGCATGTTTAAAGGGGCTTTTATTTGCGGTCAGAGCCAATTTCACGTCAGAGACCACTTTACAATTGGTGGTTGTGGAAAAAAACAGCCGTCCTCTGTGCCAACATCTGACTTTGGTTTAAGCAGAACCAGAGAGAGAGAGACTGAGAGACTGAGAGAGAGACAGACTGGCATGCTGCTTGACCTGGAACCTCAAAACGATTCTTATGGCGTGAAAAGTGTCTTTGTAAAAGTTGAGCCTGGATACTTTTGCAATAGAAAAATCTATTTAAATCTATCAGACCTTGCAGACATATAAATACATTGTCTTTCTCGAGGACTGTTTGATTTTTCTGATATTTTTGGTGAGAAAATGAAACCATGTGTGTGTTCACATGTGCATGTGTGTGTGTGTGTGTGTGGTCTCACCTGGTTTTTCCTGGGTCTCCGAACACCTGGGGATGCTGGTACAGAGGGCTTTACGCACTTTCGGATCTGTGGTGAAGCACCATGGGATTTCAGAGCCGTCAGGGTTTCTACAGTAGTTTTCTCGCAGGTCTCTGAAACACACACATAAAAAAATACTGATCACAATCCACTATAGGAGGATTTCAAAAGGAAAACATAGCCTATGAAACACATGAAAAAAAAGAAATTCTCATTAAGTTACATGAACTCAAAGCAGGCCTACCACCCAAAGCTCACCCTTCTAGTCTCAAAGACTATTTAAAGCCATTCCATAATGATCAAACAAACACCAGCAAATGTTCTAAAGCTGGCAGTTCAACAGGCAAACAAAATAAATCAGTGTGAATTGGGGGAGGACAGTCAAAAGACTTCCCAAGAAACCCACACAGGCTGTTCACATCAATTGAGCATCAGCTGCTTATGGCTGTTTGTGCTGAAGGTATGTAAAAGCCTTTCAGCTTCAGAGATGAAGAGCCATTGTTAACATATTGCGTTTACCTACTGCTTTAAAGGCATTACATAAAAAAAACTAATTTATTTTGTAGTTAGTTGCACTGTATTGATGGTTCTGGTAAACTTAAAAAAATAGGTTATTTAAAGGTTTAAAGGTTTTTGGGTTTCTGTGGGCCCCGTTTTCTGTTTTTACCTAAATAAAATGATACAAATATTGATTTTGTAAAGATTCCTTGGCTCATTTTCTTTGAAGAACATTAATATTTTCATATGCATAGTTCATATTACTTGCAATTGTAATGAAGTAAACATCTGCTGAGTATTTTAACTGAAAAAAGTTATTTTGAATTAAAAGCCACAAAATCCAATGGCTTCACCAGACCCAGCGGGAATCCCTGTTTAAGCAAAAACTTTTAATTTTTAAAAGTTTATATAAAAATAGACTTGTTAAAACAGACTTAGTAAGCTTTAAGTTCTATTTTTAAATTTAAGTAACTAAAAATCTTAAATGCAACAAGTTCACTAACTTTGTTAAATTAATCTTTAAGCTTTTCTTAAAAATGACAAACATGAAAGTCATGAAAGTGCCACGACCACTTTACATCAAATTAAAATCATTTTAAAAGCATCATCTTTGTTGCTCTTGCTATTAAATGCAGACAGTGAATAAGACACTGGTGCATAAAGGAAATCTCAACCCATTCATACCCTCGTACTTCTGGATTTGAGTCATATGTAATCTAGCAATAAGATTCAATTGGAAGAACAGACTCTATGGTCCAATCCCATTTAACTCTTTGGCCATACCATGTAGCCCTACCCCTCTGTTTTGCGTGTGGACATCTAGGGGTAGGGAGACTTGATTCTTGTTAGGTTGAAGAGGTAGGGGTAAGTGTTAGGGGTATATGACCCTTTAAACAAAGACTTTTTAGAGGCTTACTCAAAACAGAGGACAAAGAAAATCACTGGCAAGATGGCAGCAAAAGCAACCAAAGAAAAGCACACATTTGAGTATTTTCCTTGTTAAAAAGTCAATAAGCACTATATTACCATAGCTTAATAAGTAGTTGTAGATGTTCTAAGACCATCTCCTTCATAATAAGCATATAAATTGCTAGTAATTCATCTCAGTAGCTAGCTGGATAGCTAACTTTTCTGTTCCACCTTAAATGATGCAACAGACAGCAGAGGTCGCAGCATTTAAGGTGGATTGTACCATTACATAAAATGAAAGCTAATAAAAGCTCACTTCAGCTCCCAATCACAGGGAATTATAGAATAGTCAATGATAATTAATTGCTGCACCACCTGACCCCTTTCTGAAGACATATGAAGCTTTAAATTTAACTAGTTACCCAGCAGATAGGTTTCTGAACTTTAGCGTTCTCCTGCTATATATATATATCTGTATTGGGTGCTTGAAAGGTTGTCCCAATTCAGGGGAGGAATTCACTGTTCCAAAGGGAAGGGTTACACTTGAAAACAAGGGCTAGGTTTACAAATCAATGGGTTTTGGCCTATAAATTTTAAAATGTATTTCTGACTGTATTATTGGAAATATATTAATAGGAATATTAGTTAGAGGGTTAAAATCAGTGTGTCTGAAGTTATCTGTTATATGACAAAGACTCAGAACATTCTGTATTCATACCCCTTGAATGTTTTCATATTTTGTCACCTTACAACCACAAACTTAAATGTATTTTATAGAGATTTTAAGTGATAAAGCAACACAAAGGAGGACATAAATGTGAAGTGAAATGAAAAAAATGATACATTGTTTTAAATTGTTTTATAAAATAAAAATCTGAAAAGTGTGAAGTGCAAAAGTATTCACCCCTTTTTTACTCTGAACCCCCTAAATAAAATCCACTGCAGTCAACTGCCTTCAGAAGTCACTGAATAAATGAATAAAGTGCATCTAGTCTCAGTATAAATCAGCTTATCTGTGAAGGCCTCAGTGGTTTGTCAGAGAACAATAGTGAACAAACTGCATCACAAGGTAAGTTTTTTTTAGGTGCTATTTTGTGTTGGTCTATCCCTTAAAATTTCAATAAAATATATCTTATGTTTGTAAGATGAAACAATGTGAAAAAAGTTCAAGTGGTATTAATACTTTCCCAAGCCAATGTAGTTGTATTTTACTAACAATTCATTTTAGTTACCTGTAGTTAATTTTGCACAATTAATACCTACAGGAAGTTTCAAGTTATTCAAGTTATTAACATTTAAAGTTGACAGTGTGGCTGATAAAATATGTGTTTGATAACCATTAATTTAGAAACAAAGACTTGTAAAGTAAAGGTCATGGATTGACTGCTGTATTGCAATGGAGTATGAGTACAAACTAATTAAACAAAATGTAAAACACAGGTTTCTTGGTGTTTATGTCTTATAGATACATGTAGAGTTAAGGCACTTCACCATCTTGTACAGTCTGGTACAAGCTACTGGAATTCCAAGCTGCATCCAAGCTGTGTGTGTGTGTGTGTACTGAGGACGATAAACTGTTACTCACTTGCACTTGTAGTTGTGAGGGGTGTAGGTATGATTGTGTGGAAACTGAGAGTCCCAGCGCTGACAGGTCGCTCCGCTGGGGGTCACGTTAACCGTTCCCCGATAGCGCTCCCCCTGACCCCGAAAACATGCAGTGGTCACATCCTCATCCACTGTGTGATCTGAATCTGCAGGAAAGGAGAGGAGAGGTCAGATTGATTCACTGTACCGCGCATATCTCTCCGTGCTGGAAGACAAATAGATATAGATACAGAAGGAACATATTTGCCAGACCACATTCACTCCCACGACGCTCCGCCATTAATCTAAACAGGCCCGCTCAGCTGCAGGGCTCTGAGCATTAATCCACATAGTAAACGGACAGCGCGATTTACGGCACGCTGCTGCACCTGTAGGCAGCCACCAAAACACTGCACTGCAGTCTGATAGATGCTGGGATGTGCCAAACTAAACATTATGCATGACTGTGAGCACATACACAAACAGACACGGACATATACACTCACACACACACACACACACACACACACACAGATAGGCGGACACACAAGGTTTAGCTCAAAACCTTTGAAACATTCAGCTGGAATTCCATTGTAAATCATATGTCTCTCTCTCTCTCACACACACACACACACAGACACACACACACACTGGGCTTGGCTTCTCGTTTATGTTTTGTCTCACCCCCCCAATCTAATGTGAAACACTTGGTGAGTGGGAGAAAGGGTTGTTAGCATAAATTATAGTTGGTCTTCCTTTTAACTGATGTACGACACTTCTTTAAACGCACACATTGTTTTCGCTCTTCAATTACGTTCATAAAGCTCTCACCCTGCCGCTCCAAACCCACCACTGTAAATAAACCCAGAGCGTCGCAGCTTGAACTAAAAGCCTCAACTAACACTCGAATCCATATGACACCACTGTCATGGAAGGTCTCATTTCCATTCACTAATTACAGCTTTCACTTTCATTTAAGCCTTCACATTTTTCTTTTTTACATCTCCATTTCTCTCCATGCTCAATTTCCTCCCAAGCCCAGCCATTACTCAACAAACAAAAAAACAAGCGTAACATTTCCCACAGTGGAAAAGCAGGCCACCAGAGCATACTGTTGAAGTAGCTGAGCTGAGCATGCAGCAATGTGTTTGAGAGAAAACTTCATTAGATGGTACCATGATAAGCTCTTTTGGTGTTTCTCGTTCATGAGAACAGCTAGACAGTTTTTTTTTCTTATGCATCCTTCAATACAGTTCTGACATTACCAGCAACTAAGGATCAAAGCCGCTTATGAGTAAGCAACAGTGATAGTGGCAACAGTGGCAAGGAAAAACTCCCACACACTTAGAGGAAGAAACCTTAGGAGGAACCAAGACTCAGTTAGAGGAACCCATCCTCCTCTGGTCGACCCGGACAGCACATACAAATATCATAGCAAAATCAACTGTCTTCGGATCGTCAGACTTTAAATCTACACTGATGGGTGTGGTAGTCTGGAAGTAAGGTGTGTTTAGGTAAATTTCTGGTGTGTTGCTATTTCGGAGGTGGAAAACACAGGTGCTCAACTGACTGAAATAAACCTAGTCAATCGTCAGAGTCCATTCCATTAAATATTCTCATTAAACACACACACACAGACACACTGCAGAGCACAAACCCGAGTTTCAAATCAACACTAAACTGAATAAAGAATAAAATTACATTACTGTTTCCTTAAACGAGCTGCTGGCGTACCTTCTCAGCATGAACATGTCATGCCTCTTTCAGGGAATGACATGCGGGATGCCTTTTGTACGTGTCGAGCTACACAAGGCATATTTTTTGCTCCTTTATGATACCAAAGACACTCTGACATACCTTAAATCAAGCTGCACGATACGCAATTGACCGGTGTGCTAACATAGGGCCTTTAAAGTCTTTAAAACAAGGGCGTGACAATAGATTTTACCCCTAATCTCATCAATCACATTTGCTTCTATAATTTTGTCTCAGAGCTGCTATCTGGTCTACCTGGTCATTCTGATTGACCACCTTGTTTAAACTGGTATGCCCACATAATCACGATGGTTATGGTGGTCAAACATAACTTATGTTGGTCTAGATGTAAGCTGGGAAACCACATTAACCCCTTAAACCCTGTATATAGGCCTGCACTCTCTTCTTTTTTATAACTATTTCATTACTGTCTAAATTAACAACCTTTACAGGCAATTAGTGCTGGACGATATGGCCAAAATTTATATCACGATATATTCCTTAAATTTCGGTCGATACGATATAATTTCGATATCGATATAAATACTTTGAAGGCCTCAGAAAACTGATAAGAAGCCCTGCAATCCCTGCAGCACTGCGAATTTAAATTATTATATAACTGTGTATTTGCACTTTTTGTATGGCTGGCATCAGATACCCTCATTATGCACATCTATCTATCTATCTATCTATCTATCTATCTATCTATCTATCTATCTATCTATCTATCTATCTATCTATCTATCTATCTATCTATCTAATGGAAATCTGTACCTACTACTGTCTGAAAATTTTATTTAAGCATTTGAAACCTCCTTTCACAAAAACTTTAATACTTTAGAAATAAAAGTAGTCAAAATAAATCAATGCTCAATATTATTTGCATATAGCAAAATAATAACATGACATCCCTGTCAAACATAAGCCTATATTACTATTACCAATAAAAATAACTTTAAATTACAACAGAGGCAGAGCTTCTTATTCTTTGTGAACAAATTTAACAGATTAAAACAAAAGTGTTTCAACTAGGATATAGAATACAATAAGCCTTTATATACGTAAAAGCAACAAGATTTTCCCGTCAAATAAACAAACCTACAGGCTTTATCAACTATGAATAACTTAGTTACAACATAAGCTATAAAAGTGCTTCAGTCAGTATAAGAAAAATATTGTATGTAACTTAGTGGAGTTGCTTGAAGTGGTGGAACAGATTAGATGTATTAACATTACCGCTGCTGGTCGGCTGCACTCTCCGGCACAATTTGCAGCAAAGCGGCAAGGGAGCGGACCCGCGGCCGAGCGAGCGGACCCGCGGCCGAGCGAGCGGACCCGCGGCCGAGCGAGCGGACCCGTGGCCGGCCTCGAGGATCCGGGGCCGACCGAACCGAGTCTACCTTAGCCTTGGATCCGCTCGTCCCGGCTCCGTTTGTCTCCAGCGCGAGACATTTTTGCTGCGTAGCGAAGCGGACCCGAGCCTAGCCATTTTAACCTAGCCTTGCCTAGCCTAGCCTATTTGGCTACGTGCCTGTGTGGTTACGTCATCATGCACTGACGTAGCCCAGCTACGGGGGCTGAATGTGTTGAGCTCTGCGGTGAGCTGACGCCAGTAAAAAACGCCTGTCCGTGATTCTAATACATATCGATATACCACAAAACTGATATCACCGTTATTGAAACATTTCTTATCGCGATAAATACCGATATCGAATTATTGTCCAGGCCTACAGGCAATAAAACAGAACCCTGGGGGATTCCACAGAATGCTAAACTAAACAGTTAGCAAAGATTTCACAATTTTTTCTATGCATTAGGAATTGTTACTGAAAAAGTTAAGAGGATTGAAAAAGCTAAATTACTTCACCAACTTAAGCAGTTTTTTTCTTAAGCAGGGTTGTCTTGGCTTATTCTGAGACAATAAAGAAAACAGAATCAATACATTTTTGGCCAATTGCTTTAAAACATGAATAGTGAACAGTCAATACTTTGTTTGAGTGTATGTGCATGTGAATTCTCTCATTTCTGCATACAATTTCTCAACATTAATATCAACATTAAAAACCAGGACAGGGGAGTAAGTGCTGTCTGCCAGGAGAACAGTTTTGTTCTGCCATCTTCATTCAGCACTCAGAGTAAACAATGAGCTTCCGTACTATTCGTAGTGCCCCATCCACACAGTCCATCACCCAGCCCACAATGCCTCAAAGTTCCGCTTCATTGAGCCGCAGGCTCCATGGGGTATACCCACACGCACACGCAGCCATGCACACACACACAACGTAACCAAAAAAGCCTCCCCTTTAATGCTATAGTCAATCATAGCAACCACGGCTCACATAAACAAGGACACATCTGAGACTACAACATAAAGCCATGCAATACAATTCAAGTTCTAGCCCAATTAAATCATCTTCCCATACATCACAACACACCAACAAGCCTCTGATGGATATACAGCAACAATGCACAGCACTATACGATTGGGCAGCGCCCCTCTGAGAGTTTGGTTGCATGTGAATGTGTGAGAAAGTGAAGGGGACTAACCACAGAGACTAATGTTGCAGTATTCCCAGCGTGTGTTCTTGTCCATCGTGTAGCACCATGGACGCACGTCATTGTTGGGATTGCGGCAGTAGTTATCATCCAGTCCTTTGCCAGAGTGCCTGCAAATAAAAAAAAAAAACTTATAAAAAAAGGTGCTAATTACTAACAGTCTATGGACATTCCAAACCCATTTTTTGTATTTTTTCAGAGTAAAAAAAATTAAGTAAATGTAAAGACTATTAAAATCTTAATGCTGTAGGTTAAAGTGTTAAGTGAGCTTGTTCAAGTAGGGTTACTATTATTATAGTGATGTTACAGTGATTTTCCCAGCATGACCCCACTAGTTGAACATGTTTGCTGACCAACATCACCAGAATTATCAGGTTGGTTGACTAGAATAACTAAGCTGGTTGACCAGCAAGACCACTCTGGCCAAGTAGCAAGATCAGCACGACCAAGACCATATGGGTCATACATTATACTGGTAAAGAGCTGGTTATGTTTTCCAGCTATGTTTTCACCTGAATGACCAGCTATTCAAACCCATTGTCCATCAAAGACCATCTGAAACCAGTTACCAGCTGGTCACACTCCAGAGCCCTGTTTCAGCAATGAAGCTTCTTCAAGGTGTAATAAGCACAGTCAGTAAGTACTTACAGCCTAATTCTGTTAAATCCAGTAGGAGTTTCATTATAATAATTATAATCACTTTCCTTAATTTTGTGCTTAAAAAGGTATTATAAATGCAATGAGCCAAAACAGCACCAGCAAGCACTCTAAAGATATCGCATGTTTTTATTTATGTTTTTAATGAGTTTTAATTTTTTTTTTCCTGTTTTATTTATTTTTATTTAGTCATTTATCTAGTTAGTTTTTTTTATTCTTCTGTTTCTATTTTCTTAGTTCATTATTATTCATTTTATAATATCTTTTCATTCTTATCATTTTACTTTTACTGTTTTTCATCTTTTTCTTCATTTTATATTTTAGAAATTCTTCACTTTTACGAGTACATTTTTTGTGGTTTTGTTTTAGAATTTCCTATTTTTGTTCTCTTACATATATATTTTATTGATCTATACTGAATGTAGATTTAACATTTGTATTTCTTTTATTTATTGTTTTTTACTATTCTTATAAAATATTTTTAATCCCTTTTAAACCGTAAATGCTTGACGCCATTGTAAATGAGATTCACCCTCAATGTATTCCTGAGTGAGAAAAAAGGTTGATTGATTGCTAAATTGATTGATTGATTATGGCTAATTGGTCTTTGTGTTTTTTTATTTGTGTATGTGTGTATTCATGGTGTGTAGGTGATACCTGTGAGGCTGGTATTTGTGTTTGTGAGGTCTTTGTGAGTCCCATCTCTGGCACTCTTTCCCACTCTCAGTGTGGTCCATTGGACCTCTGTATGCTTCCCCATTACACTGCATACACTGCACTGCACACACAACACACACACACACACACACACACAAACATCAACATGAAACAGCATTCATATAGACATGCTACAACACAAACACACAGAAACACATAATACACCAATGAAAGACCTCAGTATAGTGAGATATACACTACCTGACCATGTTATTAGAAACTATAGACATATACAGTCCTTTAGTCAAGCTGCCCAATGTGTAGACCATTCAAATGATGACACTGATGTGTGAATCTAAATTTACTGTGAAAGAGTCACTGCTAGGCAGCTAAGAATGGTCCATGACCCAAAAATAATGTGGTCAGTGATGGTCCTGTGGTAACTGTGGAAACTGAGCAGTGATGAATGGGGTATTGTGCAAGATATGAGATGGATTATGGTCTATAAATGTCAGCCTCTATGGTAGGTGGTCCTCATAAACTGGTCAGAGAGTGGAAGGTGGGCTGTTCTATCTATAGGATCCTTTATAAATGTGGCCGACAACATGAGTCCTTAGGATGTGCTGCTTATTTTTGTGTTTATAAATTGTTAATAAGTTTAGTGTGAGGTTGGTCAGGTGTCAGAGGTCAAAGAAAGCACTAAAATGTAAATGGTGTGAGGGATTTTTGGGATTTTGGAAGATCACCAAAATGCTGCAAATTTCACCAATCAATCACTTTAGACTCTACTCACTATACATCAGTTTCACATCATTAATGCAACATTAAGAAAAATGCTTTCCTACCTTCTGAGCACTGGGGCAGCCCACACTCCTGATATCGAGTCTCTGAGGAGTTGGTAAAGCACCAGGGTCCACTTACATCTTTATCTGGGTTACGGCAGAAATTCTCACGCAGGTCAAACTTCTTGTGCTTGGCAGGCTTGTAACTGATGAAGAAAGAGAAAAAGAGCTGGAGTAAACAAGAGTGCCGCCAAAAAACAGCTATAAAGTGATTAGTGGAGCCATCGTTGTTTAAAATTTTTTTTTCTCATCTATTTCAACTGCATTTTTAAAAAAAAATTGGGTATGGTCAATCTCAAAATGTTAATTTTATCAGTTTCAAAAGATAAGGTTAGGAGAGTTGTCTATATTCCAAAATCACCAATGTTGAGTTCACTGAAACTCTTGGAATTACTGTCTCTAATCTTATTTTTGAACATGTCCACTTTTTGCAGGACAGCAGGGTCCAGACTAACTTGGTCCCACCGTCCTGAAGACACTAAAAATAGCAAATAGCATTTACCTCAACAGTGCAACTCTATTCATGCATTTAACTAGCTAGCTAGCTAGCTAAGGCTACCTCAGCAGTCATTGTACCCATGTAACACACAAGTGCAATTTCAGTCATAAATTAGCCGGGTAGTGCTATTCTAATTATAAGTTTACTTTAGCCATGCTATTCTAGACTCGTTAAACTAGCTAGTTATTCCAGTCCCATGCAGCCTTGTAGGTTATCTTGGAATTTAAAGAATAAAAAATCAGTCTAGTTAGCTAGATCAGCTAGTTAACATCACTACCCTAGATCTGTTTCAGCCCATTTATAAGGAGGGGAAACTAAACACTTTATTTCATTACATTTTTTTGCATTACATTCGTTTAGTGGATACTTTCATTCACAGCGACTTACAAATAATGAGGTAAATTAACAATAACAATTAACAAGAGTCCAAGGCAAAAACATTGTAGGCAGGGCATGAAAGAGGCTAAAAGGTAATATTGCACTAGAGATCGAAAAGAGGGAGGCAGAAAATGAGGTTAGAAGTAGTTAGTTTGTTACAGGTGTTATGAGAGTAAGTGCTCTTTGAAGAGTGACATATGCCTGATTTTTTTCTTTTAACTGATACAACTAGCTTAAAAAATAATTTTAACTTGTGAGCCTCTCACTCACTTCCTTGCAAACAGCACTGTCAGACACACAGCACTGGGGGTAGGAGGGAGGGGGAATGTGAGCCTGCCTCTGCTGCTTAAAACAATTTTAACACTAGAGGAAATACTGGTATAAATTATTCTCTATAATTAAATTATTTAGTCTTTTCACCTGATATTATGATTTTTTTGTCCCCAAAATGTTACCTTGTCAAATGTCTGGTGCATTTCTAATGTGTACATTAAAATATATATTTTTTAATTTCTAATTCAATAATTTTCATTTCTCACACACTTGTTAAAATTTCTCCTCCTCTCCAATCCACTTAAGACAAAACTAAAGATAGAGACACTTGCTGTTTATTCCTGCACTTGAGTAGACAATTAGATGCATTGTGATCATAACTGCTCACCTACACTTGCCTACATGCTACATATGTTACTATAGCCTTCCACATTTGTAATAACAGATGAGACAGAAGCACTTGACCCTTATAACTTTAAACCTTTTAATGTTGATGTGTGCATGCACTTTCACTACTGTTTTGTGACATCACATTAATTTCTGAACATGTGCACAAAAATGAATGCAGAACATGCAAGGCAAATATAAGGAAACATGTAGGTAACATCACCTGTCTCTCTAGCCTAGTTCCCCATGTCAGTGAAATTCATGTGTGTGATGCTATATGGCAAACAATAGATATACTATATGCAAGAAAATGTGATGTGAAGTTTGATACACATCTGATTTGGTAATTTATTATTTTAAATTTGACAACTCAGTCTAAAGATCAGATCTGCTCATTTGAGGGGGTAATAATCTAAGTGCATTAAACAGAAAGGATTCAACTCTTCTGAGCTAAGCTTCCCATAGGCAGGATTTAAAAATGATGTAAACTTAAAAAAAAATAATAATGTTAATATGCAATTGCATCATAAGACAACAAAAGCACAAGCTCTACCAGTATGAGACAATGCAGGGAAATACCAGTGGATCCTCACTGCCAGTGTAATAACAGTGCTGTACTGGACTATATCTTTTAAAAGCTGTGCACGGAGCCAGCAGCTGCATCTGCATGAAGCCAGAGTGCTCCGGTGCTAATGATTCTGTGCTAACAGATGTTAGCCAGCAACTCTGCTGCATCTGCCAAAGGCCCGGTCCCTCTGGTGCCCGAGCAGACGCTCCAAATCTGTAGCGTTCCGTTCACACAGCACAGCAGTGCATTAGTTTCAACACTGAGAGGTCAAAGAGGCCTTAAACTTAACACAATTTCTAGTGAATACTCATTAAAACTGACCTTATTTGAGATCTGACCTGACTGCATGTTGTTTAGATATGAGAACCATGCTTATATCAGGTTATTGGTGTGTATTGCTGTGTTACATGTACTATGATCAATTCCTTCTTTTCCTTGCCCAGTCTGCATTTAGCACAGTTAGCTGTTAGTCTTATTTGGCTTAGTTTGTCTCAGTTGAGGATGATCCTGAGGTCAGGTCAGTATGACTATCTCTTAAATTAATGCTGTAATATGTGAAGAGTCTGTATGATCTTATCACAAAGGAGTGACTTACTTAGAAAAGAGTAGAAAAACAGAAAGAAGGAGGTAATATTTGAGGCAGAAACAAAATGCTGATGTCCCATGAATAGCCAAAAGTCTGGTCCAGTGTGGAGAGGAGAGTTAAGGCAGTCCTGAGGGAGGGGGTCGGACCATGCTAGCATGTGTGTTTCAGGCTTGTGTTTTCTTGTGTCTGCGGCTTTGCAAGCCCAGCTGGAGAGCAGACAGAACATGACTTCAGTCCATAAATCCTTCCCCCACTGAAAACTCTTAATACAGCTCATAAGCAGGGTAGCTTACAGCACTAACTCCTGGCTAACGATAACTTAGCGGTGGCCGACCACATTAACCCACCTAGCTCCTGCTTTTTGACTCAGCTTACACACACCAGCATTGCCCTAACATACTCCAGACCCTACAACTTATCTTTCAGAGACAAAATACAGATCAGGAGATACTACTGAAACACTGATTTGCAATTCAAACTTTTAAGAATACAATATGAGAATGCTAACTTGTAGGTTTGTATTAATCCAATATATAATATACTGTATATTATATTTGGTTGAACTGCTTTTTTTTTTAGCTTTAATTACATCATGTTTTCACTGTGGCATTGTTTCCAAGCTTCTGCTATGTTTCAAAATGTATTTCTGTGCAGAGCTGCATTAATTTTTTTCTCTTTGATGATGGGAGATTTGGACCACTGCGCAAAGTCTTCTCCAGCACATTTTAAAGATTCTCAATGGGGTTGAGGTCTGGACTTGGAGCCCCATAATTCTTGGAATATACCTGTGCCATCAGGGAAGAAAAAATCAATTGACTGAATAACTTAGTGGTTCAGTATATTCAGGTAGTCAGCTGACCTCATTCTTTCAGCACATACTGTTGTTGAATCAAGACCTGAACAACCCTAGATCATAGCACTGGCCCCACAGGCTATTACTGTACGGTAATAGGCATGATGAGTGCATCAGTCCAGTCGCCCATCACTTTGGAACATGGTAAATCTAAACTATTCAGACCTTCTTCCAATAATTTATTCTCCCTAGCAAACCGAGTCCATTTTTTCTGGTTAGCCTCACTGATAAGTGGCTTTCTTAAGGGCTAAACAGCAGTTTAGTCACAGTCCCTTGAGTTCCCCTCACACTGCAAGTGTGAAAATCCTCTTACTTTTATTATTAAACATATCCCTTAGTTCTAGTGTTGTTTAAGTGATCACCCCACTGTCCTTTCACTATTTAATAATGCGATGGACAGATCTTATCCTGATTTTAGGAGTTTCAGCAGATTAACATCTTTTCCACAACCATATAATGCATTATTCCACATGGTTGTTTAACAAATGAGAAGCTACTCACTGCATCATTTAGGGTTAAATGACCTGTTATCAGCTAAGTCATAATCATAACCCCCCATGCAGTAATAACCAATGGGAGACTCTTACCTATTTGCTTTTCTTGGCCAGGCAGTTTATTTACTTTATCTAGTTCCATTGTTTTTGGGTAACCTTCTGAATAAACTGTACTTCTACAAGAGATACTTAAAGGTGCTCTTGAATTAAAACTTAATATTGGTGTATTAATAAGAGTAATGTGAGTTTGTTACCAAAGCAAGGATAAATTCCAAAAAATCTAAACTATTATGTAAAAGTCTTGACCCATCATATTTATGTCTCCAATGTACGCAACTACTGGGAAAATGCCACAGGTGAATAGAGGAATTTAATGGAAATGAAGCCAACAGGGCCCACCATGCTTATGAATTCTCGACCAGAGACCCTAATTTTTATGACATATCAGAATTTCTTTTTAAAGATTGAAACATTTAAAGGCTGCTTTGTCATTTAAACAAATAAGGATAGACAGAGATACACATCAAAGCAAAAGGCATGAACTAATTCTATTAATTAATCATGTGTGTGTTTAGTGCATAACATGAAATAAACCAATGTGTCACTTGCCATTCCCTTTAAGACCCATGTGCACGCTGATTGTGTCAGATTGCTATCTTAACTGTGCAGCACTTCTGCGCTTCACAGCAGAGGAAACTGACCTGTTTGTTCACACAAATTTTATGTTGTATTCTGACTATTGTTGATGTAAAAGCTGAGTCGGTGCACTGCTGCATGTCCTTCTGTGTGTGATGAGTGGGGGTGTATGCGCACTGTGTGCATGTGGCGTGCCTGCGTCGCCAAGATAGCAATGAACGTTTGCCTAGACACTTTTTTTGTCAGTATTTCGCCTTTGCCAAGAAAGCAATACTCCAGAAATGTGTCAAACACCTCATTTCCAAACAACCATGCCTGTTAGCATAGATATATTCGTAAGCTCCGTTGCTATTTAAATGGCGCAGGTGCATGGTGAGAAAACTGTAGACTGTAGACAGAGTGTAAGACAGGCCCATTGAGTGCTGACAGTGGCTGTTGGTTGTGTCTAACATGCATTTAACATTATTACAGTATTAATACAGCATTTCAACTGTTCTAAAGCATAGGGTTAACAGCAGCCACATGGATTATTTCAATATCTGTGACCAGCAGTGGATTTACAATTTATTAAGGTTGAAAAAAAAAAATTATACATTCAGTAGCGACAACATGATTTAACAACTGAACTCTCACTGCGTTTCCTTTTATTATTTTAAGGTAGCTATACTTGTAGTTGGGTGTGGGCCAGTAACAAATCTCCCTCAGATATGTTTAATACTAATATCAGTAGACTTATTACAGGCTTACATCAGCTGATTCTGAGTGATTTATGACTTAGCTAAGAGGCTAAGAGGATGAGTCAGAGAGGAACGCAGTATGTTCTTGTAAAAATGTGCAGATGAGGCTTTTTTGAGGGATTGGAAAATAACAACAAAGTGAAAAGCCTTGCACATACAGAGATAGAGATGTTGAGGAAAAGAGAGGTAGAGAGATCTTACTTGTGTTCATGGGGTACTGATACATTCCAGGCTTGGCATGAGACTCCACTCCTTGTAACCGATCTCCGTCCCTTGTAGTTCACACCTGAACCAACAATGCACTCGCGCACATAGTCTGTGAGGGAACAGCACACAAACACATTAATAATCCAAGGCTGGGGAAGTTGTTTACTGATCACAGGCCTCTCTGACGTCTTCACCAGATTTTTCAGAAGGGGCTTTAACTAAAGAGGGGGGAGGGGAGGGGTGGTGAATCCACAGGTGAAAGTTTCCTGTCCTTAAACTAAAAAAAGTCTTGATGGAAGCATAAACAGCAGCCACTTGGTTAATAAGCATGCTTGTTTGCCTTGGGCTTTCTTCCATGTTTACTTTAAGCTTCCAAAGCTCTTTAAATTGGTGGAAGAGACCCGCAGTTTGTTTACAGAGACGGACGAGTTTGCACAGAGCACACACAGCTGTTCGGGACTTTAACACTTTGCGGTCTCAGCGTGAAAAACAAACAGCCACCGCTTTCGCTGCGGCATCCTCGGGCCCTCGAAGAAACCAGCAGCTAAGAGAAAAAGTCAAGCACACAAGAGCAAGGCCAAGACAAAAATATTTACCTTTTTTCTCGTAAAGGTCATGGTTGGCTCGCCGCTCCTTCTGAGCTCCTTCTGTGAAACGGTCGAACGAAAGCAAGTGGCATGTCCCGTTAATGTGGTCATAGTTGAACGCTCTGCAAAGAGAGAAGGGCAGAAAGCGCTCGAGATTAAAGCTAGGTGAGAACATTTTGGAGCAGAAGAATGATAGAAGGAGATTTGGGGTGTGAATCTGAAGTAAAGTGTTCAGCTTGAGGTCAGCTAGGGTCAGGAAGAGTCTTGGTTCCATATTAGCAGCGTCTTGATCCTGGGTTTAGGAGAAACACCGTGTCTAATCTCCTGACCTTCCTCTCTTCCTGACCACCTTTCCAGCATCTTCCTAGCATTCTATAACTTCCCATCAATCACAAGGTGTCAGTTTTGCTTCTTACTTCAAGCACGGGGTGCAAACAGGACACCTATGGTGCAGTCGACCTGAGGTCAATTTCATGCCTTTTTTGCGCTGGCATCTTTAGGATCCAGCACTAAGTAGGTCTTACATATTTCTACTGGGATGAACCAAGGCAAGCACGTGGTGAACTGCATTCACACAGTATAAAAAAAACGTTCTGGCCTGAGTTTACCCCATGCACATGTATTTATGCCAAGTGAGCGCAACATTCTTGTATACACTCCAAAATTCATGACTACAAGTTTAAAAGTGCTGTTCTAATGCACCAGTCAGCAGTTATGGGAAAGGGTTTTTTCCAACCTTTCTGGTCCTTTATCTTATTCTTTTAAAACCGCTCTGATCCACTGTTCACGTTTATGATGTAATAAGCTAAAAAGCATAACTATTTGCGTACACGAAGTATGTAAACTCCCGAGTCCTGTCTCTCAATTCTTTTCCAGCTCAAGTTCTCAAAAATTTTAATCACACTACATTTGATTTTATATAAAGGTGTAAGAACAAACCGGTACTGTATTGATTATAAATACACAAGGCATTGTTTCCAATTAATGCAAAGAGACTGGCTTATTTTGAATTCACAATTCTATAACTAAAGAATAGCCCTGTAGTTATTTTTTGGACTTTAAGGTACATTTGATAAAAATTAATAGGCAGTGCACCTTATAATTCAGTGCACCTTAGGTATAAATTCTACCAGTCAAGTTGTAAGGAGCAGTAAAGCCACTCTGCTGAAGTATATAAGTGTTATAAAGGTGAGTTTTTAGTAAAGTTTCTCCAGCACTAAGGCTGTGTGTCGGGTGGCATTTAGCGGCTAATGCTAATGCTGCTGCACCCAGCCTTAGTGCTGGAGAAAATTCACTGAAAACTCATCCTTAGACAAAATACTGGAAATCTAAGCTTACTGTAAATAAACGGAAACACCAAAAGTCCAAAAGGACCAAAGTCCAAAAAATACAGTATGTGAATGAATTAAGTTACAATTATAAGGTACCTTCCTTAAAACCCAAGGATGTTTTATACACAACCATTTATACTCAGCACTTATCAACACGCCGGTGAGAAGCAGCAGCCAATTGCGCACAGCTTACTCTCAACCAGAAACAACGGTCCACCTAGAAGACTGCATGAGGCACACATGAGGAGCTGACCCAGGACATAGTGCCAATCCATATCACACATACATTCACACAGTATCTAATTTGTATTTAATTTACCTGATCTCCATGTTTTTGAAGGAAACCCACTCAGACATGGGGAGAACATAGTAAGGACTCGAACCCAAGACCCAAGCACTAAGAGCTGAACATGCTAACCAGTAAGCCTCCTTGCCATCCAGATAATACTAAATAATATGTCTTGCTATAAAATACATACAAATGTTTTATTCCAATGTGCGATTGGCGTACTATATATTGTGTTCCTTACACTTTTACATTATATCCAAATATGTTAAATCATAACCCCTGTGGCCAAATGCAGGCTAACACAAACTTCTCTCAACAGGATAAAGGCAAGAATTATTACACGGACGGCGACTCTTTTTTACCATCATAAGCCAATTTACATTTAAGTGTGCAATTATCTCATATTTATTTTTTAAATATATATTATAAACACATAAATACATGTGAATGTGCTGCATGTTGTATATTTGATTGAGACTAGATAGTATTATATTTACAACAATCAAAGGCATTCAAACCTTGCAATGTTTAGTAATATCTTAACTAGTGTCTATTAATAATTAGTTGAGACATTACTTGTGACTTGTATTGCAAAGGGTTACCCATAAAAAAAATAAACACTTTAATAAAGTATTTCTAAAGTTATTTTAGTCGAATGAATCGTCCAATCCAGCTGCGATCAATGGATGCATTGATGTGTGTTTTTGAAAGCTTTCTTAAAACAGTCTAAATGAGCTGCCTCCCACACATACTTCACTGCTGTCCACACCTCCTGTAGTGGTTGGATTGTTCTTCTCCACACACTTTTTCCAACACAGTCCCACAAGATCTCAGTGCAGCTTAAATCTGGAGACTGCGCTGCTGATGACGTCACCTGAACTTCCTCACTCCTCAGCCCACTCCATTAATTGATGTAGCATTGTCTAGTTGGCATGCTGAGTAAATCTTTGTGGTTATCCAACAAAAGAGAAGGGATAGATCTCTCAAACACATCTAAAACAGCTGCTAAACATCAGCGTGTGACATCTGAACATCTGAGCGGCTCTTATTCACTGTCTGTCTCATTTGGATTTGGGATATTTCAAATGTGAAACCGCAGAAATGAGCTTGGTATATGTTTTTTGTAGAGTCTGTGTACGATGTAGTGTTCGCACCAAAACAAAGAACTTTTGGAGAAATTTGCGATTTTAAACTGGTCAGTGTTTCCTAATTACCCATCTTTTTCTAAATAATCAAAATAGTAAGGAAGTGCTTTAACGTGTAATATTGGCACTGCTGTGATGCGGTCGTAGACAGGAGGCCAAAGCCTGATTATACCACAGTGCCATTATCATTGTTTATTGTAAGATGTTGAGTTAAACAGGATGGGAAAATGCGATCGGTTTGGTTATAAACACTTAAAATAAAATAAGTTTGAATAGTTTGCTATGTTAAAATAGTTTGCTTTAGCTGCACTGTAAGCTCCGCATTATTTACCCAAATAAACGGTTTTCAGGAGGTAAATCTAAGTAGATTAAAGTCCAGAGCTTGTTTGACTGAAAGAAAATGTTTTTTTTAAGAATTAAAGTTTTGTTTACTTTGGCGCCCCCAGTTTTTAAATTCTGAATTTTAAATTCAGCTTAAAATACTCCATATTAACTGGAAAATATATACACGTAAGCTTTTTTTAATAACAACAACCCTTAACCTGATATTGGTGGCTGCTCATGTATAATAATGCATATTTTCGAATTGCTGGGCTTACTTATTTGTAGGACCGTGTCTTTGCCTGTGGGAACCAGTGTCTCCCAGTGGTGTATAATGACAGCACATTTGGTTTGTATTTGGTTTGTAAGTGCTGTATCTTTGCTAGATTACCTGTATATGGCAGAGTAATACATGGAAAGCTTCGGTTACAGTGCATTACCAGCTGATTATGTCACTCATAAAACATCTCTCAGCCAATCACATTGCAGAGTCGGAACTGGTAATGTGGTGTAGTAATGCATATTTTCGAATCGCTGGGCTCATTTAATTGTAGGACCGTGTCTTTGCCTGTGGGATTTTGTCTCCCAGTGGTGTATAATGACACCACATTTGGTTTGTATTTGGTTTGCAAGCGCTGTATCGTTGCTAGGTTACCTGTATGTGGCGGATTAATACATGGAGAGCTTCGGTTATAGTGCATTACCGGCTGATAATGTCACTTATAAAGATTAACAATTTACATATTTACCTGCAGGACTTCTTGCTCTTGCTGCATTTCTGAGCACAGTCCTCCAACGGTAGCCTCCGGGCTCGAGCAGACTGACCACAGTCTGAACACACCAGTCTGCTGTCCTCACTCTTCTGGTACCTCTGCAGCATCTGCTTCCTGCACCCTGAGAAAAGCCATAGGAGGTTACACATTAACACACACATATAGACACACACACACATGCACACACATACTTCATAAAAGAGATTGTCTTACACCCTTGACACTGTCCTTCCTAGTCTATTACACATATCAGGTTAATTCTCCGTCCCTGAAGTCTCTTAAAACCCTTGACACACACTCAACCCCACACACACTCCATACATCAGTGCACTGCTTCAAAGACACTGGCAATGTCAGCTCACGACCATGTGCAAACCACCATTTATCTCAGGCACAAGAACACGAGTGATCTCACTCACAGACAAGTCATTAGCATCTCTCAAAAACAATGTGTTCCAATTAGTGCTCCAATATGCTCTCATATGGCTGTGCAGCAATGAAGCACCACAATCCTGCACATTTGATAATGTTCCCTGTTTTAACACACTCGCTAAACTCACTAAACTGCACATGGGGTCACCAGAGGTTAGGAATGGGAACAGGATTAAAGAAAGCAATTAGCATTATCCTGCACCTGGTACCTGGCCTCACCCTTACGTATGTCACAGCAATGACAAAAAATGCAAGACTTAAAATGTTGTTAAATCCCAGAGATGAGAAATAAAGAATTACTCTTGGTCCCTAAGCAGTCTCGTTATATGCCACATGCGCACATATAACACACATATTAGTGCAATTTAGAGCAAAACAAATCATATTCTAGAATATTCTAGAATCAGAAATAATGGACAGAAACTACTAAAGTCATGTCCCATCACTTTTACAAAGAATACTGCACTGACCTGCGCATGAGGCCTCCTGCCTTTAATGTGAATGTGATTTCTGCACAAACACAACAGACAGACCACAATTTGAGCCAGACACTGCCACTTACAATCATTACTACCCACTGTCCTGTAAACTGTGGGTAGTAAAACCTTCTATAATGTATTCCAAGTACACTCCCACACATGACCTCGGAAAATGAAGTCCACGAAACTTCCATCTGGCACCAACTCTTATAATTAGCATCACCTTGCCATAAGCATGGCGATGCAAGAGAGAACATCTCACACCTTATACATGTGTGGGTGTTCCCAACACTCCCCTTAAGGTAACATTTCACAATAAATTTACATACTGCTATCATGTGACCTATGACTTTTGGCATATCAGTGTATAAAAGACACTTGGGGCCCTATTTTAGCAATCTTTAGCGCACTATTCAGTTGCGCTTTGAATTGAGGGTATTGTGAGGGCGCTAAAACTACGCCCTCATTAATTCTCTTAATTATACAGTCAACATTCCCTTTAAGAGCCCGACGCGCTGGGACTTTGGCGCTTTCGTATCTTAACATCGAGGTGCTTTGTGCGTCTCAGCAGAGGATGCTGACCTGCACGTTCACACTGTGAAGGTACACCAGCAGCTCTTTTAAGAGAACAACAATATTATTTTATTAAACTTTATTCTGTTTATTTTTTATGTAAAAGCGGGGTTTGCAACACTGGGAAACTGACATTAGTTTCACTTTCAAATCATGGAAATAGCACACCAAAACCTCAACCTATCTTCTATATTTTACAATATTTGATTAACTTTACAGGTCCTCACTCATCTTAAGTTTATTCAACTGAACTGAGTTTTATATCTGTAGCCTTGAACTACAGATATAACTCAGCTCTGTGCGCTGCAAAAGAGACGAGACGTGCTCAATAGCATGTTAGAGCACTGGACGAGACTACGAGACTATTAATGAATTAATATATATTATATTTTAATAAATGTGACCCGTATATAAAAAAATGAACGCTAGAATATAGCTTTATAGATCTTTAAAGTTTTGAAAAATTGACGGGCTGCAAGAGACGTAAAAGCAGGGTAGCAATGTGCTTTTATGTTTTTCTCAAATATAAAAAATATAAAATTGAATTTCAACTAAATAATAGTGAAGGGAAATAAAATAAATATATGTTTGGTCAAAGTGCTTCTCTCTTTTAATGATTTATTTTCAAAACATTACAATTTTAAGTGAGAATGAGCAAACAGCAGAATATTGAATGAAGTCTGTGTACTGAACATAAATAAAATATTTATAAATGTTAGAAAATAGTATAACTAATAAAAACTTATATTTACTGTGCACATTTTTAAGTATATTTTATTTTATAGTTGATTTCTGAAGGCTCTGGGCCAGGTGTTTTTTTGCTCTGGTTTAAGAAGTGACGGGTATTTCGCTTAGGGTGCGCAGTGCTCACTGTGATCCAGGTGTTTATTGTGTTTAGATCAGTAAGCACTACATATTTTTTGTTTAATTACAGTAAAGATCAAATTTGGCACTAACAAGTAATACATCTGTCAGTGGTAAGCACTGTTAAATCACATTTCAAAATAAACAATTGGAACTACAGCAGTATGTCATTATCACCCAAAGTGGACAGAGCAGTGGGAGGTAATGATTGTGAGCGGCAGCATCTGGCTAGAATTGTCTCTGTGAACAGACATGCAACTGTGAACAGAAATTAAATCCACATTCAGTACCGTGTTATTTAGCTTGCATGGGACATGATCATACTTGACATGTCAGTGTTTTGCAATTGATAAAAACAGCCTCTTTTGGTATTATCAGCCTTAAAGCATGTACTGCTTTCATTCAAGCAGTCCCGCAGCATCACATCCAACACCCATTCTTCAGGAGACATGCAAAGACTGATAGACAAACCTTCCTGCAGCTTCCCACAAAGCGCTTAACTGTTGTTCACTGCTGGCTACACTGTTTGAAGTTCCCATCCAGTGGAACATTTTCACTGCCTGTGGTTTGGAGCCCTTAAAAGTTGGGAATAGACTGTGCAGTCCACTTTGCAGGGAACTACTAGAGTGACTGGAATGCACCTAAACTGCTTTTTTGACAGGGCTCCAAAACCAACCTTCGCTGGAAAAAGAATTAGTATAACAAAACAAAGAAATAAAAAAGCAGAAAAAGGTCGATTTAACTGAAGTCTACGGAGAAACATAGTTTTCAGCACCTAACAGGATTTAAACAGTCTGGTTGGAAATCGCTGCCATACTCCGGCGCTCGTCCCTCCTGAATTTACCTGCAGGCTTGTTGGAAAGTTACAATAAGCTCATCTTACAGGCTCACATGGTGATCATAGTAAAACAACCGCATGGCTCCTATATAGTAACCCCCACTTAACACTTCACACAGACAAATGATCCTGTGCCTTTAGAAGACCACCTCATAAATTATCACCCCACTCGTCAACAGGGGCTCGCCACTCTGTTTGACTTCAGTACCTTCATTATCATGTAATGGAACAGGGATCAGGCACGTCGTTAGGTTTATTTACAGTTAACTGTAGTCTACAGATGGTTTTCATAATTAGACGACGCAATACATTCCCTTGGCCTGGAGGCACGCAGCCCAGCAATGGGTCGGCAGAGAGTAGTGTTTTTCTTTTTCTTACTGAAAATGAAACTCGTGAAGGTCTCGTTAATTAGCCGACGAGCTGAATCAGGTGTGTTGAGCTCCACAGTGCCGAGGCCCTTCAGAACTGCAACCTGACAGATGTGAATAAGTGCTAACATCTCTCTGAAGTGGTGTTGTTGAGCTGTGACTCCTGTGGCTATATTGGTTTGATGAGAATGCGTTATTAATGCTTGGCCTGCCTCAGAGGACATCTGGTTCGTATCACGGAGCTATTCTAACACTGATCTTTTCCTTCAGCGCTCCAATTAGACTCCTCTTTAAATTCCTCTCCCGTGCCGCTCGTACGCATCTTTATCTCTGGCCCTGCTTATTAGATTTCTATCTCTCTGAAATGAGGCGGGAGGAGGGGGGAAATGTACTGAAGATAATGTTTATGGCAGTAATGAGGACAGACATCAGTTCGACATTTACATTAATAGTTCCAGTCTGACTCATCCGGGCCCTAACATGGAGCTGATCTGCCAGCAAGCATCTTTCCTTCCTTCTGGAAAAGAGAAAAAAAAAAAAACGCATGAAAAAAAAAAAAAAAAAACAGCAGGTCCGAGGTACTTTTGGGTCTGGCATATGTTTACACTGCACATCTGGTCCAGTGAACATTTGTGATGGTGAAATATGGAAGAAGGGACTGCATGCAGATGTTGCACAGCCTGCCGTTAACGCCTGCGTACAGGAGCCTTCGTTCCTCAACCCAGTCCTCAGGTCCTTTGGATGGTCCACGTTGTTGTTGAGTCCCACACAATTCAATTCAATGCTCCTGATGGTTTGGTTCAGGTGAGTTCGGATCTGAGATGATGCAAAAAATATGGCCCCTCTGGGGACTCTTGAAGTCTGGGTGGGCAGATACTGGCGTCAATGAGTCCACGCGTGACGTATCTGCACATGCGCAGAACTCTGACATACAGATGCTACACTGGAAACAAGTTTTCCAGGAATCATGCCGCTCCTCGCAGGACCTCAATGTCCACATACTGAGCACTTAAGTGGATGCATGAGAGAATCAAGCAAACTGCTGTTGGTCCTCAAGACAAAATTTATTTAATTAGGTTCTTGTGAAAGCGTGTACTAAGGACGAGGCCTCATACTAGGATTTTACAGTAAACCGCAAAGCTCAAACCACAACTCAGATACTGACCTGAGAGAAGCAAGGAAAAAGACAGAAAGAGGAAGAGAGAAAGAGAGAGAGAGAGAGCAGCTGGGTTTCTGTAAACTCCAACACAAATATACAGTACATTCATGTCAATGAGGACATTACAAAAGCTGCAGATTCCTTAAGGTATACTGTGGGCGTCCTTGTTTGGTTATGTAGTCCGCAGCAGGTTCGTAGTATTTCACCAGATCACTGAGGAATTTTCACATAAACCTTCACCATCTTTGTAACATGTTTAACAGGATATTTATCAATATTTCGTCATGTTACACCAATACAATTTATTAAAATGCAGTGGAAACAGTGGAAACAGTCAGTAACATTCCAGAAACTAAGAGCAATTCTAGTTTATCATGCTTTAAAACATAATTAATTCTATGCTAATTCCAATCCTGTTTCCAGCCCACACCAGCCCATGAATATATTCATTTCCAATCACACTCTCAGCCTAGAGTCAGTTTCCATTCCCCTACAATCACATCACACATGTTCAAAACACATTCTCTGTTTATTTTATTTCTATCTCCATTCTGATCACAAACCGAATATCAGTCCCATTTTTCGAAAGCACATTCCAATCCAATTCCATTCCTCTTTCCATTCATCACAGTCCAGTCACATCTTCAGCCAAATGGAGTGTCAAATTTGAAGTGCCAAACCCATATACATTCAATTTCAATCCCATTTCAAATCCCTATTGCCTGTCTAATTCTTAATTCACATTCCAAAAATAAATGCCATTCCAAATTTCAATTCTACCACATTCCGATCTCATCCCTGTACCAATTCAGCTCACAATCTATTCACAGTCCATTCATATTCCATTCCAATCACATTTCCAATCTATTCTCTGTTGATTCCATATCCATTCCATATTCATTACTTCCCAAACACAATCAAATGCAGTCAAATTCCAATCTGTTCCAATCACATTTCCAGCCCCCTCCAAATCCATATACATCCCATTGCAATAATATTCCAGATCTAGTCCCTGATCATTTCATATCAATTCCATAGCAATTACTTCCTAAAAAAACATCCTAATCCAAATTCAAATTATTCCCTGTTTAGTCCCTCTTCATTCCATCCCAATCATATTCCATATTTATTCCAAGTTTACCCCATGCCTATTTTATCTCAATCACATTCTAGATCTATTCCCTCTTCATTCCATACCCATTCCATTCCAATCACATTCCTGCCCATTCCCTCCCCATTCCATAACAATTACATTCCAGCTCTTTTTCCTCTCCATTCCATACCTGCTCCATCCCAATCACATTCTGGCTAAATTACCTCTTCATTCCATCCAAAATCACATTCCAAACTCATTTTCTCTCTACATTCCATAACCACTCCATCCCAATCACATTACAAATTGATTCTCTGTCCATTTTATACCCATTCCATCCCACATTACACATCCCATCCATCACATTGCAGCCCTATACCTCTCTATTTCTCACCCATTTCATTCCAATCACATTCTATATGTATTACCTCTCCATTTGATCCCAATAACATTCCAAATCTATTCCTTGTTTATTCCATACCCACTACATCCCAGTCATATTCCAAATCTATTCCCTGTCTATTCCATACCCATTCCATCCCAATCACATTCCAAACCTATTCCCTGTCCATTCCATACCCATTCCATACCAATCTCATTCTAAACCTATTCCCTGTCCATTACAAACCTATTACTTGTCCATTCCATACCCATTCCATCCCAATCACATTCCAGCCTATTCCCTCTCCATTCCTTACCCATTTAATTCCAATTGCATTCCAAATTTATTTCCTCTCCATTTCATAACTGCTCTATTCCAATCACGTTCTGGCTCTATTCCGACTCCATTACAAACCCACTCCATCCCAATCACATTCCAAATCTATTCCCTTTCCTTTCCATCCCACTTAAATTCCAGTTCTGTTCCCTTTGCATTCCATACCCACTCCATTCCAAACCTATTCCCTATCCATTCCATACCCATTCCATCCCAATCACATTCCAGCTCTGTTCCCTCTCCATTCCTTACCCATTTCATTCCAATCACATTCCAAACTTATTTCCTCTCCATTCCATAACTTCTCTATTCTAATCATGTTCTGCTCTATTCCCATTCCTCTCCATTCCATAAACACTTTATCCCAATCACTTTCCAAACATATTCCCTGTTAATTCAGTACCCATGTCATCCCAATCACATTCCATATATATTCCCTTTTCATTCCATTCTAATCACATTGCATTTCAAATTTTAATTCTACCAAATTCCAATTCCATTCTATTTAATTCAATTTATGTACCCAAACAGAACAGAAATTACTATATTACCAGTGATACCAGCATGTTGTGCTCTACAAAAGTTATTCACTTCAATTCCATGCTCCAGTAACTTTAACAACTACCATCCATCCCTCCATACATCCATCCATCCCTACCTCTCTCCATCTTTCCATACATCTATCCACCCAGTAATCCCCCCAAAGTGAGTAAGTCCTGAGTTCAGGCAGTCAGTAGAGGCTCGCACTCACCCACGCTGGCGGAGAGCAGGACGCACAGGACGGTCTGGATTATCCACATTATTCCAGCTCTCATCTCCTCAGTGCAGCGCGCGCTTCTACCTGCTTATAAGGTCCGAGCTCTCACTACACTGCACCGCGCGCCCCCGCCTGGGTGTGTGTGTGTGTGCGCGCGCGCGTGTGATTAACAGGGAAAGCCTCTCTCTCTTCACAGTCCGTCCCCTCAGGGGGGTGGTCTGAACACAGACAGACTGGAGAAACTTTCCCTGTTAATCTCTCTCTCTCTCTCTCACACACACACACACACACACACACACACACATATTTTGGTGAAAAATAGCTGTCCTTGGTGAAACCCCATGATGCTTTTTGCCACCCCCAACACTACTGCTACACATCTACTGCTTTTGTCACACCCTTTGTCCCACATCTAGTCACTGTCTGGATCACAATTACTCAGAATACTGTGTGTTTTGCCCTTAAAATAATTAAAAAGGACTTACCTTTGGCCGTTCTTCTTATTTATAAGTATTAGACATAGAAATCATATTTTTCTAGCTGAATCACTTTTTATTTCTTTTTAATCATGCGTCCACCCTGTGGCTAAGATACAAGACAAGGTGAACAATGACAGGGTGGACAATTATAGAAAAAAATGGCATTTGATAAAAACATGGTGGACCTAGGCCCTGTCGCATTCTTTGTTCACCTTGGAACAGAAAGGAAGGGATAAAAACCTGCCCCTAAGAATTGGGACAACACTTCAAGCACTGGAAACACATATATAGCAGTTCAGCAACCTAGCTGCTGTCTAACTAGTTAACTTAAGGACACAGTATGTATTCAGGAAGGGGGTAGGTGATGCAGCAAGTAATTGTTGTTATTGTCCATTTTTGTCCTTAATTTCCCTGTGTAGCTATTAGATATTTTTTTTATTTGGAACAGAAAAGTTAGCTACTGAGATAAACTAATCACAATGTTTAATGCTTGTTATGAAGAAAATGGCAAAAACCGTGAACCTGCACATTAAACTCTGGTAATATAGTTGTTATCTTGATTTAATGTCTTTAATACAGTGTAGACTAATATTTAAGACATCAAAACAATTAAGAGACATATATGGAATTACATATTTAACAAAAAACGTTTGTTCTCCATAATCCCCTGAAATAAACCCAACTGAGTTGGTGATTTGGGATGAGCTGGAGCTTCACAGTGTGTAGCTATGGTGTAGCTAAGGAAAAGCAGCAGCTATTGTTCAGCACCTCCAGAAACTCCTTCAAGACTCGGAGAAAACTATTCCAGGTGACTCTATGTCATGAAGACACTGAGATTAAAATGCCACAATCTGTAAAAATATCAAAGATAAATGTGGTACTTAAAAGGATCTAAAATCTAAAACATATTCTATTTTGTTCAACACTTTTTATTGGCAAAATAATTCTGCATGTGTTACTGTACAGCTTTAATATCTGAAGTATTAAATTCACAGTGTAAAAAAGATATATAAAAATTAAGAAAACACATTGAATGAGAAGAGATGTGTCCAGTAAAGTTTTGACTGGTACTGTATTTTCATGCCCCCATCAGATGAACAGCATTAAAAAAAGCTTTTATCTCTGTCTCTAATATGGAGCTTATCAAGATGCTCTTATTCAGAAAGATACCTTACATATGTGTTTCACACTATTTCTGTATGTTTAGTTAATAAATACTTCCCATATCAGTGTAAATGTTGCTCATTTGGTTACTTTATATTTTTTCCAAATAGCATTGCAATCTGACAATTTCTTATATGTAACTTTTGCTTCATCACTTTCTTTACTGGAAATGTAAACAGTTAAAAGCTTTGTAGCTTTTGTTTGTCTCAAAGTCTAGCTGCCTTGATAACCCAGCTGTACATGGAGCCATAATTTATTCAATTGTTAAAATTATTTCAAATGCCCATCCCTACTTTGCTAGTCGTTGCAATAATTTACCCAGCTATGGTTAGCGAACCTGACTGAAGATCAGTGAATACCTGTTTAGGAGAAAATAGCCAGATTGCCAGTTTCTATGGCTGTGTTCTATACCTGGTGTGGAAAAGGGACTGAGGAATGGCGGTGGGCATGTTTAGAGGCTACAAGCCACACAGATGACTGTGATATACTACACAGTACAAATAAGAACATACTGGCTGAAGCTATGCTGACAAGAGCTGCCAGAGCTTAAACTCAGCATGGTTCCTCAATATCTGATGTTACATCTTGATAATGCTATAAGTTACTACAGAAACTTTAATCGTGAAGGGTTCTTTAAACCATATTTGAATAAAAAATCTGCTTTTAGATCAGGCTACAGATGCTGACAGCCTTCTCTGATCTGGTAACAGTGTGGATATACATGAGCTTACTAAAGATGCGTTCACATGCTTTTAACAACTGAGGACTTTTGAACTTTTTAGTTTGGTCTGAACCAAATACAGCAAGTGTGAAAGGTGTGATTTAGATGATGGCTGGTATCTATGAATAGAAGTTGAGTCTGATCAAAAAGATAATTTCAGATCAAACCTAAACCATGGACTGTTTTTGTGTGAAAACTCTTTTTTAGAAGTTTATTCACAATAAATTAGGAATGCCCATCATCACCCATTAAACATAAGCCTTGATAACAGATTGTGATGGTTATATCTGACATAGTTGATATAATTGTTGTGACGATATGTAACCAGTTATTTTAGGTCTAGACATTACAGTTTTTCACAAATAAACACATCTAAATACATTTCTCAGAGCTCTAAACACAAATCAAAAAGAGTTGCACGAATGGAACACATAAACCTGTGTCCTTCTTAGTTGGTGTCAATTCAAGACACAATCGGTTGTTGAGCAGCTGACAAGTGACATTGTCTCTCAGTATTTTGTCTCTAATTTCCCTAAATGTGTGAGGGCACATTTTCTTACACCATGTTTACTATGGTGGTTTATTGCTCATCTGTGAATTTACTATTGGCCACCTCTCTCTGACTGTATTTCTGTTCTTTAAAAAGTATACATAAACATAGGATTCACATTTTCAAATAAAGGTCAAAACAGTACATTCGCTTAAAACTATAGTTACTGTATTTGCTGTAGAGATTACTCTTCTCTCTTGTCTAAAGGCCTGAATAACTGAATACCATAAAACATCTCAAATTCATCGTCCAGCTTCAGCCATGATTAGTCCATGATTGTATACGTGGTCCACCAAAGTTGCACATATTTAATTAGAAATATTTACTTGCATTTTTTTTTTTCTCTTACTCCTATGCAGACTCAAAATTCAACTCTTACTTTTACTCTGAGCTCTTACACATACTATGTACATGTACAACATGAGTCAGACTAAGTGGTAATCATGCATTTTAAAGGCCAGTGTTTTTAGATGATACAATTTGTGTTTAGAGATTTGCAAAATTGGGATATAGACCGACATTTGTGTGAGAAAAGTTTTCAGAATTGGTTAAAGAGTTCCATTTTTGAGTACGCAATGGAGAAAAACTGTAACTAACAAGTATTTCAGATCAGTCACTGTAAAATACAATAAAAGTAGATTATGTTCTAAGTGTATTGGCTAAATAAAATTAGGGCAAATGAGTCCATTTATATAACTACCATGTCCCATATTTGTTGTTTCTTATTTTTTATGTTTCACATCAGCAACACAAAACACAAAATGCAGTTTGTAAATGAAGGTTTTTATTATTAAGGGAGAAAAATATTCAAACCTATATGGCCCTGTGTGCAAAAGTGTTTGCCTCTAAACCTAAACTGGTTGGGTCGCCCTAAGCAATAAAGTGTTTGCAGTAACTTGCAATGAGTCTTTCACATCTCTGTGGAGGAATTTTGTTGCACTCTTCTTAACAGAATTGTTGTAATTCTGTCACTTTAGAGTTTTTTCTTTAACATGAACCACCTTTTTAAGGTCATGCTACAGCATCTCAATAGGATTCACATCAGGACTTTGAGAAGACCACTCTTTTCTTCAGCCATTCAGAGGTGGACTTGCTGGTCTATTTGGATCATTGTCCTGCGGCAGAACCCAAGTTTGTTTCAACTTGAGGTCACAAACAGATGGGCGGACATTCTCCTTCAGGATCTTTTGGTAAACAGCTGAATTCATGGTTTCATTTATCACAGCAAGTCTTCCAGGTCCTGAAATAGCAAAACAACCCCAGACCATCATACTACCACCACCATGTTTTACTGTAGGTATGATGAACTTTTGAAATGCAGTTTAACTTTTATACCAGATGTAATGGGACACACACCTTCCAAAATGTTCAACTCCTGCCTTGTAAGAAGGTCCTATTTAGGTGATTTCTTGATAGAGAACAGGTGTGGCAAAAATCAGGCCTGGGTGTGGCTAGAAATTAAATTAAAAGGTGATAAATCACAGTTAAGATGTGTGGGCCAAACCCATTTTTTTACAGCACTGTATATCTACTTATATATGTATAGTGCATAGTGTTCTTTAATGGGGTTCATCTATGATGGCTATGGCAGCAATAATACTAGCTCATGCTGAGCATCCACTTATATATTATATTAAATATTTGCACCCAGAAGGAGATGACTAATTGAAATGCTATTAG
This sequence comes from Astyanax mexicanus, assembly GCF_023375975.1. Taxonomy (NCBI): domain Eukaryota; kingdom Metazoa; phylum Chordata; class Actinopteri; order Characiformes; family Acestrorhamphidae; genus Astyanax; species Astyanax mexicanus. Next base: position 34,239,796 of record NC_064409.1, on the reverse strand, counting down.
AAAGAAAGAAAAAAGAGAACTAGGAACAACAAATAATTGGAAATTTAGACTAATATGGGCAATATATATATAGAGGTTCCTATATTTTTCCTGAAATAATCCATGCCATGCTGGTTGAATACTCTCATTATTGCATCGGTCTGTGTGCATGTAGTCCTGTGTCCTACAGCCATCTGCCAATGGTGCTGGCACTAACTGAATGACACATATAGGCTACCTCTGTTCACACACAGTCTTACACAGTTATTTTGCCACGTTCTGGTCCTGTTCAGTGTCTTTCCTAGTCTTTTTCTGTCGTTTCAGCCCTCCTGTCTGTTTATTTTCCCTAGTGTTCCAACAAGTGCCCTGTGTTTTCCCTGTGTCTCTGTCTGCGTGTTCTCACCTGTGCTCTCCTACGTCACTGTTATCTGTAGCTCCGCCCCCTCGTTACCTGTTTCCCCAGGTGTCTTCCATTTCCGTTTCCCCCCTTGTGTATTTGTACCTCAGCGTTTCCTGTGTTCCTGGTCTCTTATTGTACTTGTTAGAGTCAGTCCAGTTTTTCGTTCCGTTTGTTCCCCGTTCTCTGTGTTCCTTTGTTTATTTACTTCTCTGTTTGTTTGATTTCTTTTATTATTACATAAATATACTTCCTCGCATTTGCATCCACTCTCCTCGTCTTTTCCTGCTGCATCACCTGACACTTTTATTGTTGTATGTCAACTTTCTAGGAAATGTCTGAAATAAAGTGCGTTTTCTTTTTATCTTTTATGCAATTACAGTATCAGTCAAAAGTTTTAATTCATTTTCATTAATTGTTTTTTTTTTCTTTTTTACCCTACATTGTAAATTAATAATGAAGTCATCCAGTTATTTTAAAGTGTTAAACAAACCAATATACCCTGCATTTAGGGGGCTCCTGTCTGGGGTGCTGTTAATCTGTGGTTTCTGAGGCTGGTAACTCTATACTAACTATCCTGTGCAACAAAGGTTTTGCTTGGTCTTCCTTTGCTGGAACGGTCCTGATGAGAGCCAGTTTTTTATTATTATTTTTTTTATGTATTTTTTTTTTCAGATTGACTGTCCTTTATTCCTTAAAGTGTTTTTTTTTTTCTTAGTTGTTTAGTTACTCAAATAGAGCTATTCACTGTATACCAACTCTACCTCTTCCCAACACAACTGATGCTCTCAAACACATTAAGTGAAATTCAAGTAATTAACTCTAGATGAGGCACAGCTGTAAACCATTCCAGGTGGCTCTACCCCATAAAGTGGACTGAGAAAGTGGCAATATGCGCAAAGCTGTTATCTATGCAGGAATCTTAAATATAAAAGATATTCTGGTTTGTTTAACACTTTTTTTTTTGTTTAATAAATAATACTATATGTTTTTCTTCATTGTTGAGAGGGAAAATGAAAATCAAGAAAAGTTTTTTTTCTTAATACAGCGATCCTCAGTTACACATATCTCTATTTATTTGCATGCAAATACAAACTAGAACACATACTGGCACAAAAACGTACGCACATGTTGACAGCACATGCAATCAAATCCATTTAGAGATTTCTAATTCCAAAAAAAATTTGCACACTCACACAGCTGACAGGTGCTGTTGACGAGGCAGACAGTAGGACTGTGAGGGGTTAGTCTACTGAAGTGTGTGCCAGGACTCTTTCTAGTGAGCCAGGAGGTACTCTCCTACTTGGGCAGTGGTGGTGATACACTCAGGTGTTTGTTGCTTACTAATCAAAAACGAGTGCAAGGAATGTTCCATAAAATCCTGCTGCACCAACTTTCAAAGGCATACGTGGCGGAACAACTGGTGTTTAGCTTTCTGCATCCCTGCAAAACCACTACCCCACATTCTTCGCTGATGAATTGCACACATTTTCTACGTCGCTGAAACAAAACGGCGCATCTGAGCCTGGTCCATAAAGCCTGGAAACCCCTTCCAGAGATCCGTCTTGAGCTGCATATGTAGGAATGCCATGCCTGGGCATGTTTTAAAGGCTTTACTGATTGGACAGAATAGAAACATACCACAAAAGCATCACAAGCGCACGAAAACCCTTAGGAGACATGGACTACACTATGCCGGATTTCGCTGGGGCCAAAATATACAAACTGTGCCACTGGAGAGGATATAGAGGACTTGTGAAGGAGCTGCTCTTCAAAGTGCTTGGTCATAAAAATAAACCATCTGAGACATTAAAGCCATTGTCCACCACTTCTTCTCCCAGGCACTTTGTGGCTAGATGGTAATCTGTAAGAGCACATCTGCATTCAGACACAACAGAGAAGAAGTGGAATGTGAGACGCTGACCACTTCAGAACTGCACTGATGCTGCAAAGAAATGCAATGATGTCCCTGATAGTTCTTCATTTTATCTCCATTAGTGAAGCAGGGGATCAGATATGGAGGTGTCAGTCATATAGGCTACCCTGCTGAGATAACATCATTTCTGAACCAACACTCTCTGTTTCACCCTCTAGGTCTCTCTTTCCCTTTCAGATTTGGTGTAGTGTGGCACTCAGGCAATCACACCTGGAAGTAATCCTGTTCCGATGGCCACTCTCAGCCTTTAACCGAGTGTTCCTGAGTTTTTGGACACGAACCCTGCAGAGGGGAGATCATTATTTCACAGGAAATCCACACTTTATCCATTAACACATGACTCTCAGAATATAAAAAGAAAGAGTTAAAACAAGAGAGAAGTATATACCGTAAATAAATAAATTGCACTCTAAGAGGGTACTTTTGGATAGTGTACCTTATGGTGATAAACAATTGACTGCTAGACCTTGGAGAGACTTTTGAAGAGGGTGCATCACTGGACTGAGAGAAGCAGGATAGTCATTTTGACAAAATGCCATCTGCCTGTCCAGCCAGTGCTTTCATTTGCAGTGGTGATGTAAATGACAAATCTGGACAGGAATCATATTGTCTTTAGTGATGAATCCAGGTTCTGTTTTGAGTATGGAGGCCTCATAGTGAGTGCTTTTATCTTGCCTTGCTGTGGAGTGCCACACTGGCTCAACTGTTGGTGTGATGATCTGGGAGTCATCACATATGACAGTCAGTCACCCCTAGTGATAGTGATAGGAGAAACACCAACAGTTCAAAGAGGGTTTTCCCAATAATGTCTGTGCCAGATTGCAACACTTCCTTGGTTTACCTGGTGGCCAGATTTATTTAGCAACCGTTGAATGTGCAGGATCTACAGGCCCAGCTGTAACATCTAAATGCAAATAGGCCACATGATGCCATACAGAACCATACATTTCCTCATGTCAAACCACATGTCACCTTGTATCCAGGCTAGAGGCAGCCCAACAAGGTACTACAGCCTTCTTCCAGGTGAACATTTTTCCCCCAGTAAACCTTTATTTTCACGCTAAAACTGTAATCTTTTACATACGTCATCATTACATTCACACATATAAAATTTCTTTCATTTCCAACAACTCCTTCTTGGTGCATTATTTTTTTGTCAACGAGTGTGTATAGTACCATTCAAAAATGTGACAAAAAGCAGTGTATGTAATGTAAGAGAAAAAAATGGAAAACATTGTTTAAAAAAGGTTAAAAGACAAAAAGTGATAAAACTATGAGGGAACATTAGATAGACATTGAAATGTAGAGATGAAAGAGAACAATAGAGAAAACAGCAGAGACGGAGGGAGAGAGAAATAAGCCAAAGAGACAGAGGAAAGCAGAGAAAGCAAAAGAGAGAGACAGAGCAGGGTTAAAATAGAGAATGCGATATGTGTGTCTGTGTGTGAGAGACAGAGATAGAAAGAGAGAGACAGAGAGAGAGAGAGAGAGACAGAGAGAGAGAGGATTGGAGGAAGTAAGAAAAAATGAAGAAGGGTCTGAAAGTGAGATGGGGAGATAGAGGCAGAAAGAGGAGGAGAAAACAAAAAGGGGGAAAGAAGAGTTTGAGAAAAGAGAAACAGAGAATCCTGAAATATGGTATAAAAGCAAGTCTCATTTACAGCACTGTGTAGGAGTGTGTAGGAGTGTGTGTGTGTTAAGCAGGTGTGTATGAGGTGTGTGCTGGACTGCAGAGCGTGACTCCAGGTGTCAGTGTGTGTCAGGGCAGTCACAGTGTGAGCTAAGCTGGGTTGTGGAGCTAGTAGAACTGCAGCTCAATCCATTAGAGTGGGTTTGGCCCTGTGCCAGCTGTGAGATACTGGACAGTGTGTGTCCTGTTAACACTGAAAGACTTACTATTCCGTACCTCAGTACTACAGACCAAATGAAATTAAGCTGTAAAAACAAACAGTTTAGAGTTCATCGTTCTGTGAGATTGAACCCAATACTCTTTGTCCAAATGTATACGGACGAGCAAACATCACATCCATATGTACTTGTTAAATATCTCATTCTAAATCCACGTACAATGATAGTCAGTCTGAAACAGCCTCTACTCACAAGATATTGAAAACTGTGAAAAAAAAATACTTTTATTCAGTCAAAAGAGCATTAGTGATGTCATGCTATGGTGTTTGGTGATGAGGCTTTGTTTTTTTGTTGCAGTTTCATTTTAAGTTGTTGAATGAGGTGGAAGTTTTTTCTTTAAGGAAGTTGTTTTATACTATATACACATCAAGCTGTAAAAGAACACAATTCAGTTTTTCCCTAACTGGAAAACTGAAGGCTCACAGTTCTCTTTTCTGTGTACATTTTGAATTGGTTATTGTAATTTGCCTAGGTGTGTATGTGTGTGGTTACATGTCTATGTGTGTATACTACTGGACAAATGTTTTAGAACCCTGTCATTTTTTATAATTTATTTTTGCCATGTATGTTCTTCAGGTCCAGTCAATAACTGGAGATGGCACAAAATCCAGTGTACAAAATTTTGCTTTAAAAGACACAAAAATGATCTTAAATCTTAAAATCTTTAAGCTAAATGCAGTCCAACCAAATATTAAAGTGTGTGACTTTTTTTTTTGGCCAGGCAGTGTAGCTTACACCTGGTCTGTAGCATTGATAATAAATTAATCTTTGGAAATTGATTTTTTAAAATGTCAATTTACGAAGTCTTTGTCTCTAGTAAAGCAGTATTCAACAGATTGCATTACTGCACTCTCAATTGCAGCATTTACACACTTACACACAGCACATTCACACTTTCATCATAACTAGAAAAAGCCACAGAAACACAGATAAGTCTATTAAAAGTGACTATTAAAAGGATTTTCTTTGGAAACAGACGAAGCCAGAGAGCATGCAATACTGTTTTCTACACATTCAAAAGACTCTTGGAACTTGGAAAAAACTGGTACAGGAAGAGGTCTGGCTGACCCACATGGGTCTGCTAAAACTAAAGAGTACTCACTACGAAAAACAGCAAATGCTTATTATCCCACCTCCACCAAACTTTTCTGTTTGTGCACTGGACGGGCACTATTATTACACATTATCACTGACTGATCAGTATCAGTATACTAATTCAGTATTTTTTTTTAGCAGATATCCTAATATTAAAATGATATTTATTAGATCACATACATGCAGTTCGGCATTCCCACTGCTGTAGAGTCCATTGTGCTTTATAACACTCTGCTTTGCTAAATGCTAGCTTACTTTTGGCGTTGCATGATGCATTAAGCTTGTGTGCTGCTGCATTTCCCTGGAAACCCAATCCATGAACCTTCTGACAAATTGGTCTTGTGCTGATGTTGCTTCCAGAGGCAGTTTGGAACTGTGGACAGGCAATTTTCTTGCACTTCGTGTTTCAGCACCTGGTGGTCCTGTTCTGTAAGCTTGTGTGGCCTGTAACAAAACTGCATTAAAAAGGTTTATATAACTTATATAATGTATTTATTGATTCACAGTTTCCTGTTTTAGGCGAAAACAACAAAAGAAGAGATAAAGTACTGTATAAATAGTATAAGATTCTTAAACTATAATTGTTGTGTTAATTGCATTCTTGTGGACTTGTGATTTGTCCTCAGTCACAGTCCAAACGCTGTTCCATTCAGAAATTTGTATAGATGTGTTTTTGCTGCGCCTGTATTATTTAGAATGCATTGGAAGCTGATTTATGTGATGAATGGGCCAATTTTCCAAAAAAAAAAAAAAAAATTTGCGGGATGCTCAAAGCTTGGGATATGTCTTTGTAGTCTAAACCTGCTTTAAACTTCTCCACAACTTTATCTCTGACCTGTCTGGTGAGTTCCTTGGTTTTTATGATGTTGTTTGTTCACCAGTGTTCTCTAACAAGCCACTGAGGCCTTCATACAACAGGTAGAATACATTTACATGTCAGACTTTTCATATTGTGATTTTAAGGTGACAAAATGTGAAAAAGTTCAAGTGCAATGAATTATTTTTCAAGCCGGCACAGTCTTCAAGTTGGCACAGTATCAAAAAATACATGTATGTGCTTATATTATTATTATAAGTGATGAAGGTTTAAAAAATGTCCTTTAACTTGCTGAGGCCTCTTAATGTCCTGTAAGTGATTATAAATTGACTACAGCTGGTAGTTTTTTTTTTGACTGCTCTCATTGGATAGGCCAACACACTGGAAATACCAAGATCTGAGAAAGGTGATCATATATTTACACATGTCCAGGCTGTCTCTGTAAGCAGTTTTTTACACAACTGCAGATTGCTGCTGCTGATATGTGTGTTATAAATGTAAGAACAAGTTCATGTTAGATATAGCCACTTTGCCAAGATCTGGTTAAAACCTCAAAATGTTACCCTAACTGAGAGAAAAATTGGTTTGGACAACCCAAGAACCACAACGGCACAGGCCTGCTGTGAACTGGAAGCTTCTGGAACACCAGTGTCACTTTCTAAAGTCAAGAGGGTTTAAGATCACCATGAACAGAAAGGCTGCTGTTGAAGAAATTAGCCCTGCTCCAAAAAGAACTCACTCAAACTCATATTTAAGATGTTTGAAAGGAGTAAAGTTGAGGCGTTCAGCCTCAAGAACACTGTACCAATAGTGTGTGACTGCATTGAAATGGCCACACTTTACACAGATAATGGAATAATGAGAAGGACTATCTTGGATTTTATTAGTATAACCTCAAACTTTTAGCTAGACACATAGACCCTTAATACAATGGTGTTCCAAGATTATATTAACCACAAAAACCAAATGGGGTTGTGGAAATGATAAATCCAGAGAACCATGCATCCAGTATGGCATTTTAAAGTCCTGTTCCAACCATAAGACATGTTCTTAAAAGCTGGGTACATTTCATACTCTTTCATTCTTTTCCAACTCTGCCAAGTGAAGAGTTCAAATATTCAACCAGAATTTTAACAGAAGCATCTGGTTAAGATACGGGTTTCTAATAGACATTTAGTTCAATATTAAATTCAATATGCCATATTTATATTTTGACCCTGTTCTGTATGTACAATTTAAACATACACTTTCAGAACCCATCTGAAATCTTTTTAGAGTATGTGCTGTACTCTCATTCTGCCTCAGAAAAAAAACAGCTCAAAGAAATCATTAGAAACTCATTATTTCATGTCAGATAATCCGCAACATCACTATTACTATATTCATCACTCAGTACATCAATAAAACTACAATGACAACATCAAGTCTGGTTCCACTGAGAACAGTGAAAGTAGACAGAAGTGTAATCTGTCTCAATATTCCTGCAAATGAGGCCATAAATCTGCTTTCAAAGCACCATGATCATACTAGCAAAACAAGATCATTTGTCAAATGTACAGATCTGCAGAAACTCTACCATCTGAGCACTTTACTAAAAAACAAAAGCCACACACCACTGGAGAAAGGCGCAAACTCTCATCAGTAGTACATACAGCTTGAGACCGCGTGGAAATGACCATATCTTTATAAGTTGTGAGGTGTTATCTTGTAAAAAGAATCCAAATAAAAATGAGACATAAGAAAATTCTGAGATTAAAGGAGTCAAAACTGAGAATCTCATTTTAGACACACATGACATCTGGGAGGATCTACTGGCAGTGCACCGAACCTGGGTATCAAACCCCAAAACCTTGGGGTCTAACCACTGTGCCACCACTACCTTAAAGCAAGCAAAATCATTCAGAATTTAAGAACTAAAGCTTTATAACATTATTTTAACTCATTTAATTCAATCAACACAAACAACTGTAACAACTCTGGGGGCAGGATAAAAGTGCAAGTTGGTTTTATAAGAAGACATATTGATATTAAACAAAGAAACAAAAAACACAAATATTAGAAAATAAAGATTTAAAAAAACAAACAAAACTAAAATTAGGTACACAAAATCATATTTTAACAAAAACATGAAAAACAAAAACCTGCATACAGATAAACAATTCTAGAGATACAGAGGATCAACAAAGCACAACAGAGAACAAAGGAAAACATGAGGTGTATATATACACAGACACAGACAAGGTACACCTGGGAAAGAAAATGAGGGGGCGGGGTAATAGATGAGACAGGTGGGAACACTAATGAAAAGGCAGGGCTTGGGCAGAGATAGGGAGAGATAATGTGCTACAGAGCTAAAGAGCCCATGGCTAGAAACACATACAGTCTAGGGAAGACAAGCAGGATCACCAGACATAAATAGAAAATACTAATAAAAGAAGCAAAGCTACAAACATGGGCTAAAGTGTAACAACAACTGTCCAATCAGTTTTACCTTTTACACTTGAACAGAAATAATGTTACATATTTAAAAAATACTTAAATATCAAATACTAAAACCTCCAAGTACAACTGAAAGATGTCTGATTTAAAAAAAACACTTTTATAATAGAAACAAATATTTTTGAATGAAATAAGCTGTATGAAACATCTAAACGTAAAAAAAACTCTTGTTTTTTGGATAAGAAATAGTTCATATTAAGGCAAATCTGAACAGAAAGTGAGACTTCACTGAGATCTATAGTAAACCTCAAGAGGAGAGACATGTGAGATTACTGAGCTTTATCTCTTACTTTATCTCAGGAGACACATTTGAGCAGCAGGAGACATATTCATAAATATGATTTGTCTCTTAATCTGATTTCGTTGTTGTCTAGGAAAAACTACAGAGATATTAAAGAGACCTTATTTTTTTTTCTTTCAGGTGTTAAGAGTTCTACCAATCACAATTATACCAGACACTTTGAAATTAGCGTTTTCTCTGTATAGTATATAAATTGACCAGAAGTTCCCTATTTGATTAGGGTATTTGATATCTGGCATATTTGTAGCATTCAGATAAATATATATATATATATATATCAAAAATAAGAATCTAATTTTTTATTTTTCTTTCCGTGGGATTCCTTGATCGCCAAAGTCACTTGTACTGATTGGGTTTCTGACTGTGTAGAGAAACATTGGTTTACAGAACATGATCTTTAAATGGACGAGTGTTTTGGAAAACTGAGAAACACTGTAGCAGCATCTTTACTGGCAGTGAAATACAGAAAAATCTGAAAAACGGGTGTCCATGCCAGAAATGATACTGTTCACTCTTCCTCCCTCACCTCTGTTACTTGTTCTTTTCTGGATGACCCAGTCAAGTGTGTGGCCGGAACGGCCTGGCTCAGTGCCAGCGGGCCCAGCGATATGGGTTTATGTGATCTTGCTCCAAAACGCTTCAAGTCTTTAAGAGAAATGCCTCATTAAAGTCTCATTTCCCTCCCACTGGATCAGTCACTGAGGCTAGGACTTTCTCTCTCTGTACTCTTGTTTCTTGTCTCATCATATCTTTTTATGAGGCTCTTTTTTTATGACACACTCAGTCTTTTTTCCTGTTTTAACATTTTCTTCTGGTCTTTTTTCTTTTCTACACATCTCTCTCGTGGTCCAGCCCTCCATCTGTGCACTGAAGAGAGGAGGAGGAGGAGGAGGAGGAGGTGATTTCAGGCATTGTATTTCAGCTGGACAACATGAAGTTAAGTGTCTGGGGAGGAAATCTTGACCACAAGGTAAACGGGCCCGGAGTCACTTTAGGACAAACACTCGTCCACTCCGAGCTGCCAGGCGAAAACTGGGACAACAGATCTGTTCAGAAACAGGGTGCAGCTCTCTTTGCACTGATGCACATGAACACACACTCCATTTCCTCTAACAGCTGCAAGCTTTGTCCTGAGTAACTGTATATTCTCAACCAAACCTCTTGGCATCTTAATGTTAAGATCATATTAACTGGTAGCGAGCGTGTTCAGTGAGATGCTCGCTCCACAATTTAAGACTCATCTTTCCTCAAAGATACTTCTGGGACACCCAGCCCTGGCTGATGGCCTACTGGATGTTCGTTCTGGAGTTCTGGAAGAGCGGCTCACTCTTACATGATGTTCAAACCCCTCTTTGGGAGGAGAAGCACATTTATTAAAGTGATGAAAGAGAAGCACTGCGTTTTGTTTTGTTTTGTTTATGTTTTTCTACTACTGGCGCAAACCCCTTGGCCGCCAGCTGCATCCAAATACTTCACTGTAACATACTTTCTTTGATTTTGCCTGATCTAGTAGCTATGTGGCTTTTCTTATTAATCAAAACGGTGGCCTATTAAATAAAAACAAAAGACAGAGATCCTCCTGTGTGCTTTTTGCATATGTTTTAAATGTGTACTATCTGTATTATCTGTGCACTGCAAGTAATTAGACCCCAATTAAACCAGGGCACTTAATGTGATTAGTATATGATTTGTATCCTGTAAGATTTAACCACATGCATTTACACAATTTGCTTGTTGGTATGAAGGAGTTTTTGTTGTCAAATGGATCTATCTGGAGAATCAGGTCTGAACATCTTCCAGAGCTGCCCTTTCACATGTGGGTGTGAACAGGTGTTTGTGTTCTACCAAACTGTTGGCAAAAAATGTCCATTTAAAAGTGTTTGAGTAAATATTTATGTAGTTTGACTGGATTTAACTCAAACTGTACCTTTTTTTCCCTGATGGAAGGCGTTAAAAATCATGATGGCTCTTGGAATAAAAGATCTCCTCAGTCTGTCTGTTGAGCAGCTCTGTTTTCAGCAGTCTTCCACTGAAAACACTCATCTGTTTCATGATGATTGTGTGCAGTGGGCGATTATTATTTTTTATGAGAAAAAAAAGCAGTTTAAAATCTGATCAACTTGTCTAATCGCATCACAGCTCTTCTCCTGAAGATATCTCTCCTCTACACCATAGAAGTGCAGCATAGAAGAGAATGCTATACTATAGAATGGCAGAACATCTGCAGGAGTTTCCTACAGTGTCCTTGGGCTTGCATTTGCACTAACTTCTTGTTTCCTTAATTGGTGTGCAGGTACTGAAAGCTGTACCCTATTCATTATACTGTGCTTTACTTACTTTGAAATTTTACTATTGTGTAGTAGTGTCTGAAAAAGTAGTGCATAATTTTTAGTACTTTGGAACAATTATATGTTATAATGTAGAGTGCTGTGAAAAAGTATTCTAACAGGTTCCTTTTTGTTTTTGCTTTTTTGTCAAAAATCCCAAAGGAGAATATCTGGCCATCAGTTCATGACTTTAGGCTCAGGTGTACTTGGGTTCTGCAGCAGTGATTCGAATACCAGATACGTTTTCACATAGGGCCAGGTTGGTTTGTATAGATTTTGATCCTCAAATGGAACTATTATTATTGAAAAATGCTTTTTATATTTACTTAGGTTATATTGGTCTGATATTAAAATGTGTTTTTTTGTTAATCTGAAAAATGTAAGAAATATGTAATGGGCAAATACTTTTTTTACAGCATTAAATATACAGTCTACAAATAATATACACTAACCGATATAAAATACCCTTAATATATTGCATTGTTTGGTTTGATGATTTGTGTTTATAAGATGCAATATAATATGTATAATACATATAATACATAATCTTACATAATTACATGTCCAAAATTGCTCACTACATTGTTGAATTCTGGTCCCTAAAATAGTGCTTGATATAGTGATGTGGATTTCTCCACATAGAGAGCCATGAATATGCACTAAAACAATTGTGAAATCCATGAGTTCTGAAAAACAATCAATTAAAAATTTTAACCTTTGCATAAAATGTATTAATAATTACAGTATTTGCATTAAGTTACACCCCTTCTATTTATCTATATCCGCATATTAGCTAGTTGAAATGTAATTCAATCATATGCTCTCTTTGTTTCACACTCAAAGCTTTTAAAGAACAGTAAAGAGCAGAGCGGCCATGGGAAGAAAATCGAAATGGAGAAGTTCTAATGGCTGATTTCCCACACAATTCAAGAGCAGGGAGATCACTCTGCACAACATTCACTCTCCTTGGCCCGCAGGCTATGTTAGCCCACATACATGCAGAGCGACCCCACACACACACACACACACACACACACACACACTCTCCGTCTCCCCAATCACCCCTCCACCCTCATCCTGCAGTCTCCACTTCTTCTGGAGAAAATGTGAAACTCACAAAGGGCAACCTAATCGCAACCTTTGACTCAGCCATGTCAGAGTAACAGCTTCCTCACCCCTTCCAATTAGGAGACGGCTGGCCCTACAGCAGAATGACTGATGTAAGGTCACACTCTCCTTCCCCACCACTACTCCCTGTAAGCCTGGAGTCTAAAGAAAGCGAGAGAGGGAGAGATGCTGAGTGACAGAACTGAAATATAAGACATGGGGATGGAAGAATTACAGAAACTTGAAGGACGAGGCCAATAAATGGTTAGAAAAGGGCAGTTTTCAGTGAACAATGTTGACATCATAGGCAGAGTATAATATAAAGGAGTATTTCAAGAAATTTACTAAAGACTTTAACATAAATGTTAGACTTAATTAGCCTGAAAGTTAGCATTTCTTACACCTAGCGGGTAGAGGTGTAAGAAAAGATCACTTGAGATACGCTTGAGTGTTGCAATAATAACCAGAAAGCATTCGGCTGATGTATGACAGCATTGACTAAGACTCGACACTGGTCATGTAGAATTTGACAGAATGTGGTTTATATTTGGCAACCAAGGTGTTGGCACAAGTAGAGTGCGTCAATTCCCATAATATACTCAGGAACTGGTGTAGTGGCACAAACAACATGGGCCAGGTCCCATATTATACTCAGCAACTGGGGCGTTGGCACAAGCAAAGTGAGCCATGTCCCATATTATACTCAGCAACTGGGGTATTGGCACAAACAACATGGGCCAGGTCCCATATTATACTCAGCAACTGGGGTATTGGCACAAGCAACATGGGCCAGGTCCCATATTATACTCAGCAACTGGGGTATTGGCACAAGCAACATGGGCCAGGTCCCATATTATACTCAGCAACTGGGGCGTTGGCACAAGCAAAGTGAGCCATGTCCCATATTACACTCAGCAGCTGGGGTGTTGGCACCATCAACTTGGGCCAGATCATATTTTATCCAGCATCTGAGATGTTGGCACAAGTGGAGTGGGCTGATTCCCATAAAATTCTCAGCAACTGGGGTTTTGGCACAAGCAACATGAGCCAGGTCTTATACTATACCCAGCAACTGGGGCGTTCCATATTACAAGTTCCATATTACACTCAGCAGCTGGGGTCTTGGCACAAGCAACATGAGCCATGTTCAATATTATACTCAGCAACTGAAATGTTGGCACAAGTGGAGCAGATTAGGTGACTACTAAAAATAATCATTAGCTGCATCTTAACATATTACAATATTATGAACTCCTGTATTATGATACATGTTGGCTAATTTCTTGCCAATACACAGCCCTACTAGCAAGTGAGCAATATATGAGTCACGTTTGGGAAAGTGTAAAATGATCTCCAAACCTCTTTTAAAACAGTATATACTGAGAGAAAAAGCTAGAGGTAAATAAATAGTTGGAAATGAGGATTAAATTACAGGATTTGAGCTAGATAAGAATGTGAACAAAGGAAAGAAAACAAAAAAATGAAAGCTAAAATGACAGCATCAGTTGAAGAGGTGTATACTTTGTGAGAGAAGGCGAGAAAGGACAGAAAAAGGCTAACGTGAGTGCAGGATCGAGTAAGAGCGCGCGAAACGGTCCTGGCTCTTGCGCCTGGCAATAAAATAGCCCTACAGCACCATGAATCAGAGCGTTAGGGGCTTTTCCCCTGGCCTGTGTGTCTTTCGTCTTGTCCCGCGCTCTAATGGGGAGCAGATGGTGGACCGTTTCACAAGTCGCGCCTTGGAAAAACATTCCTCCGCATAAATCCAATTACGAATGAGCAGGTCCACCGATCTCGACTCGTGCGCTCGCGCCACCGGCCACTTCCCCGAAGCACTCCCGTTTACTCGCATAACAAGGTTAAAGACCAAACTGAAGCACGTCCACAAATTGCTAATGTCAATCTTATGCTAACACAGACAAGGAAGAACTGGGTCACTGAACAACACTGACTCAAATTATGATAAACTAAATACATTAAATGAGAATTTTGTTGTTTTTTGTTTGTCAACTTGTTTATTTGCTCAAAACAGTTGTTTTATTAGTATTATTAGTCTTTAGGTTCTGAAATGGATTGGCGCCCTGTCCAGGGTGTATCCTGCCTTCTGCCCGATGCCGGCTGGGATAGGCTCCAGCCCCCCTAGTAAGTGCTCCCCCTAGTAATGCCCCAACACACCAGGAGGGTGAAGACTAACACATGCCTCCTCTGATACATGTGAAGTCAGACAAGTAGCATCACAGTGTGCTCAGAGGAAAGTGCAGCAACTCGGTTCTGATACATCAGCTTACAGACGCCCTGTGCTGCGGGCATTACCCTAATAGTGATGTGGGGAGAGAGTGCCATCTACCCACCCAGAGGGAGCAGGGCCAATTTTGCTCCCTCTGAGCTTGATGGCAAAGCTGCATGAGTGGGGGTTTGAACCTGCAACCTCTCGCTCATAGTGGCAGCGCTTTAGACCACTGGACCACTCGGCGCCCTTAGGAAAAGAGCGGAGAGGAGTTGCACACAGGTGAACCTGGGCAAGCCAGGGCATCTCTAAAGGGCTAAAAGGCTGGAAAGCATTCATTGGAAGGATTTCTCTTTCTGTGCATAGTGTTTATGCTTTCACTATGGATAGCTAAGTGGCTAATGGGGATGTTTGTTTACTTAGTTAGCTAGCTTGCTTTTGGTAATAGCTAGATGACTGCCTTTCCACACTTTTTATTTGGCAAAGTTGTTTCATAAGTGAAGATCAGTCCAAGTATATATATATATATATATATATATATATATATATATATATATATATATATATATATATATATATATATATATATATATATATATATATATATATATAAATAAGCTGCTGCTACTTATTTATTTTGAGCCCTGGTGAAAATACATCACTATTTTGGTAAACTGAATAGCAGTAAAAACTTAAAATAGAACTTTTGATCTGTTCGAGATAGCTTGGAAAAACCATGGTTCACATATGGGTGAGCATATGGTTCAATGCCAGAGCAACAGCATAAAGTTTAGGAAGAGCCTATGCCCACACAAATTCGGTAATTCGGTAATATATGGATATATATGGATATATAGGAAAACCCATTTGTGAAACTTTGGATTTAAAGCATTTTTATCTTTCACAATTTCAAATATGTCCTTAAATGAACATTTACTTGTTATAAAAAAGTTTTTTTACAGCCACTTAAATAAACTGAATGGAAAATGATAATGACTTTCTGCATTTGCATTATATTGAGGTTCCTAAGATCAATTCTGCTCTCTCCTACAGGGTGCTGTATGTAACAAAAAGCATCATAGTAGTTGGAAACTACTGGAAAAATCTGCGTTCTGGAATAAAATGTTGGATTGTAAAAGGAGTGGATGTTTACTTCATTATGTCATCCACATCCTGTCCTACATTAGATTTGGCCCAAGTTCTTTAGGGACGGGACTCTGCTGTATTACAGACAGAAGCAGGATGCTGAGAATGCATGACTAAACCATTGGTGGATGCGGAGAAGAACCAGTTACAGTTAGTCATTCTAAGATCAACACACACACACACACACATACACTGCCAGTGCAGCCTTTGTAGAGTGGACAGGGTGAAATACGGCCCACAGAGCGCTGGATAAAGGCAGAAAGGGGACGCTGCTGGTCGGAGTGGAGGGCTGAAGTCCTGCTGCTGCTGCAGCTGCGGGGTCGTCTGGCACCTCATTGCCTGTTAAGTGGCTCCACGTGTGAGGGAACGAGTCTAAATAAATTGCCACACTTGCCACACAGCTCAAACACACACACACACACACAGGAACACTAGCACCCTGCTGGGACAGCTTCAGAGTGAAGGGGGGGAGAACTGAGGTCCTGTGTGGCATTATTACAGAGAGAGAGAGAGAGAGAAAGAGAGAGAGAGAACGAGTGCAGGTGCTAATAGATTTCCCGCAGTTTTGTAAAGCTCCTCCACTGCAGGCCTGATGGCTTTGTTTCTGCCACGCTGAGCTCCGGTTTCATCTGCAGCAAATTACTCTCGGCCTGAGAGTTGACCCCTATTTTAACTCCCTCACGCTCTCAACATGACCGCTCTAACACACACGAGAGGACACGCCCATGCTGCCACCATTAGCAGATTACACTGAAAAAAAAAAAAAAAAACGTGTTGTGGTGAATTTTGTCATTAATTTACTAATTTTAAACATATATGTATTATTTCCACATGAATTGATTCAATAAAAACAAACATTTCCCTTCTGTTTAGCAATCATAATGTTATTAATGTAAAAAAAAAATTGTCACTTTTTAAACAATAGTTTTGAAAAAAGAACACTATATGCACTAAATATGTTGCAATTATGTAGTTCTAGTCAAGATATGGGGATTACATGCATAAAGCACTTATTAGTCTTGCTAAGATATACACAGAGATGTCAAGTAATGAAGTTATACATACTTTGTTACCTTACCTAGATAGAAATGTTGGTAATATATAATACCGTATTGGTTTATACACTATCCATCACACCTGCACACGTCACGTTACACTCCTGCAAGAACACAGCAGACGTATGTAGTCTAGTATGAAGAGGATCTGTGACAGAGACAAAATGTGGCAAATAATTTTTTTTTATGTATTTGCATTATGTGTGTTATCTGTGTTGTGGCCTAAGCTTTTGTCCTTTTGTCCCCTTACATTACTTTTTCTTTTATACTTTAGGTAGTTTTAAAATCCCTACCTTTACACTTTTACTCAAGTAACAAGCAAGCATTTTTAAATATTTGTATCTACTTTTGATTTACAGAGCTTTAACATTTTTTTTTTGGTTAGTGCAAATATTAAGTAGTGCACACCACATACTAAGTGTGAGTTAGAATCTGGTGCTTAGAATCTGGTATTCACCACTTTTTTTGATCTAAAACAACACATTGTGAAATACACAATGTCCCTTCAGGGGCTCTGTATTGATATTTTAATTTTATGTTTAGATATTTTTTGTTCCACTAAGACATTTGAATAAAACAGACACATACAACAGTGCTCTTTTTCTTTCCCTATCTCTCTCTCTCTCTCCCACACACACAAACACACACGTAAAGAACATATGCGCACATATCTCACAAGCAGCAAACACACATGCTTGCCCTCACACAGATTATGGAAAGAAAGGCATGTGCCCAGAATACCCCAAAGGGAGCAGTAAACATACAAGCATGCAGACCTACCTGTGCACACACACACACACACACACACACACACTGTGTGCTTGTGTGGGGGAGGAGGGGGTCTTGCGTGTGTGTGGAGTGGGTTTAGGCTAGTGTTGTGTTTGATGTGTAGACCTCACTGAGTCCAATCAGTATGAGCACCCCTGCATGTCACACACACACACACACACACACACAAACAGACTGCCGGGTGTGAGTCACAAAGTGAAAACGCTGACACTATGCACTTGAATCACACACCTGCGGAATGCAGAAAAAAATGCCGCACACCCGCCCACGCAGACATTAGTGGTCCGCACGAAGGATCAGTTAATCATGCTTCGTATTAACTGTAATTTTTGGTCTTAAAAGTCTTTGATCCCCTGGTTTTATCTAACAGCAGCACGTTGCGTGTGTTTGTTGCGCACTGAAATCACTCTACTTTCCTTGTTTAGTTGTTTAGTACTTTAACATGGTTCTTAGTAAAGCTAATAGTTCTGTATACCAGGGTTTCTCAACCTGTGAACCAGGGACAACTAGTGGGCCATAAGGCACTTCATCAGTAGTGGGCAGATAGTAGTGGGCAGATAATGATAGTGGTTAAAAACAACCAATTTTACTATAAATTTTAAATATAAGCTAAACATTAATATAAACCCACAAACAAAAAACATACATTGCAGAAATAACTAAAGGTAAAAGAAGTGGCATCAGTTTCAGACAGTGTAGTCTTGGAGTTTTTTTTTTTTTTTTGTAAATAAAATAAATGTAGACACTCACTCAAGACACCTTGTGGGCTGTTATGCTTTCTAGTTTTAAACGGTGTGTACATAGAGACTGTAGAGCAACATATACTGCCTTCAAGACAACATCTTGTCCAGGGATGCCCAACATTTTTCAACAAGAAAATGCAAAACCACATGCTGCACACATTACAAAGCCTTGCATGTAGAATACAAGGGTTTAGATACTGCACTAGCCTGCCTACAGTTCTGATTTTCCCCCAGAATGTGTAAAGAAACAATACTGTCCCAACCTTTTTTAATTTGGGGTTGTAAATGCTTGACCTCACGTGATGTAAATACAGTAGAAAAAAAAGTATGTGAACCCTTTGGAGTTTTCTTGTTCTCTCAATAAATTTGTCATAAAATGTGACCTGCCACTCCAAAAGGCCATTCTGTTGTGGCTTTGTTGTTTTGGGTCATTGTCCTGTTGCAACACCCAATGTCTACTGAGTTTCAGCTGATGTACAGCCACGCCTACACTATCCTGTAGTTTTTTGGATACACTTGGGTATATTTTTCTTTTGCAAAGAAAACTAAAAAAGTTTGAGCGTTTTTTTATCAGTCAAATTAGCTCAAGTTCACATCTCCAAAGATTTCAGCTATCCTAACACTTGGCTCAAATTAGCTTTTTTAGAGATTATTACCACAAGGGTTCACCTATTATTTTCCAGTAGCCCTATGATGACTTTATGGTTATATATTCTCAATGAAGATATAAATGACCATAATATTTTTGTGTAATTATTTTATGCCCATTGTTTTTGTCAATACATTTTGTGCTCTATTGTGCACCTTGCCCAAGGCATGTCACGATGCTCATTGCTATCTTACACCCTGTGTCATGGTCAGGCAGAGCTCAGACACACGCAGATGCAACTAAAATGCTTCAATATAATAGAGAGCAATACAAATAGTAGTCATGATATGCAGGGCCAATACCGGTAAACAGGATCCAACAGAAAATAACATATTAAAATGAGTGAACAGTCCAGGGTTTGAACACAGGCAAGAAGTATCACAGAGCAGACAAAAAAATCAGGGTTCAGGTACACAGTTAAAAGGTCAATAAACAGGGCTGTCAACCTAACAATACTCAGCAAAAAATGTTTTCTGAATGGTCTTTTATACTAGTCCTCAGGTGTTCAGTACTCCGGTAAGTGCGTTCTGGGTGCAGTCTGGGTAACATAGACTGCAGGCTGGAGATCAATGTCAACAGTCTATTTTCGCACCTTGCGCCCACACCGTTAAAATAATAAATAATAAATCTACACTGATGGGTTTGGTGGTCCGGAAGTGAGAAATATTTAGGTAAATATCTGGTGTGTTTCTATCTTGGTGGAAATACCGGTGTGCCACTGACTGGTTAAAACCCTGACAAGAGTCATCAGTCAGCCGCCCAATCCTATTTCAGCCTTGCAGGAGCGCTGTGCGAATTTAGTGTGTATACCCCCTCTTGTTACACACAGACACAGAATTCCAGCTTTTAAGTAACAATAAACAGAATAAAGTAGAAAATAAAATGGCTCTTCCCTTAAATTACCTGCTGATGTACCTTCACACCATGAACTTGCAGGTCAGTATCCTCTGCTGAGCACTGCGCTGTTAAAATATCAACGTGCCAAAGTCAGAGGGTACCTGGATCTTAAAGGGAATGACAACGGGCACACTAATTTACTAATTTACGCCCAAAACACACCCATGTTTAATTAAAAGAATTTGTTTAGGCCACACGATACCAAACACACACAGATGCATCCTAAATAAAAAAGTGCAATGCTATAGATGCCCTAAATCAAACAGGGTAATAATGTGCTATAGACTGCTCAAACAGGGCCCTTTGACTTTGATAAAGATCAGCTCACATTTTATAATAATTGCATGCAGAAAACCATGAAATTGAAAAAAGTTCACTTTTTTTCTGCTACTGTATCCAATGAAGTCCAATGAAGTGGATGTTTCAGTACTTTAAAGAACTATTGTATATATCATAATCTAGAACCATATCAATTCAAATAATTCTTTAAATATTATATTGTTTGATGGGAAACTGCTGTGTGTATCTCTAGGTTTTCTCAAAATATATTTTAAATATTGAAATCTCTCTCTCTCTTTCTCTTTATCTCTCTATCTCTAGGCCCTTTCATGTACAGTAAAACTGAAGTTGCGCGCATCACTGAATGTGGCATGTAATGTAATTGTTTCCACCACTATCTATTCCCCGTTATCAGCCCGTTCCTTTGATCAACTGAACATCTAACATTTGGACTGTCTGCTCTTGTTCATCATGTATTGAACAGTCTATCTTTCCACCTGTTCCTCTGTTCGTTCTTTGGCTGTGCCCCTGTGTGAGGCTTCCTCTGGGCACGCTGGAAACCATGCCTCTGGCTGTAATGAGTTTCATAGGCTTTTCATTGGGCCCATGAGCGTCGGCAGTGCGTGCAGGCCTGCTGTGCTGCTGCCCGTGCCTCTCTCAGCTGGACACGGCCACGCTGACAGCTGGGAGTGCTTTGTCCGCCCGAGCGCCCGGGCCGGTTCACTTTCACAACGGCTGGACATAAAAGAACATGAAAAGCAAGGCCGCTACCAGACTCTGGTCATTAAAGCATTAAATGGCCTGCAGATGAGCTGGAGCACGCTGACGCTGAGTCGGACGGCCACACAGCAGCAGAGAGAGAGAGAGAGAGGGAGGGAGAGAGAGAGAGAGACATACGTTTCCTCCTGGATTACTAAGACCCACATAGAGAAGGACTGGCTGATGGTGGACTTCCTGTTGCTCATCAGTGTCGGGGTTTAGTGTGTGTTTGAAGAGCTTCCATCTCCCATGTAGACACTTTGTTCACTTTGTTCAACACACCTGCAGCACACACCACCAAACATCTGCACAGGACAGCTCATAGACTGAGATACACAAAACATCCTGCTGAACACAACAGCAGATGTTCTCAGGACCTTTAGATACAGTTTTTTCTCACGTAATTAAATAGGTAACAAACTCCCCCACGCAGTATCATCTTACTGAATAACACATCTGTCTCAAAGCCTGACATTTTTTATTTATTCCGATTTCTTGGAATATTCCTGGAATTGACCTTTACACAACCTGCCTACAAATTACAATATTTTGTGTGTATTTGTTTTTTGGAAAAACATCTGCATCTACAATGTGTTCTTTATTCCACATCTTTTGTGTTAGTATTAGAACACCCCCAGTTTTCTTTTGTTTATTTTTGCCATTTAGGCTTTTCAGATCCTGGGACTATCCTAAAATGGTACAAAATCCAGTGCACTCGCATGGTAGAAAGGTTAGTAGGAGATGCCAGGGCTTTTAAGAAATAAATGTAAATACTTTTTTTTGTTGTTTACTGTAAAATTGTATTTTGTAAAAAAAAAAAAAAAAAAAAAAAAAGTGTTGGGCTGGGGGGTTTGGTGCATTTTAGTAAACAAGTAATTGGATACAAGCTTACAGCTAGTCTATATAAATGGAATTGATGCAACTAATCCAAAAAAAAAAAAAACTATTTATAAAGCTGTTGTCTGTTGCAAAGAATTGTTTCATCACAATTACTAAACAAAAAAAAGTAAAATAAACACAGATATCTTTGTATCTCAAAGTATTTCCTACAGAAATATGACAAACACAGAGAGCAGTGAATACTGTTACCTACACCTGCAGACGACTCTTGTAAACTGGAGAAAACTGGTACAGGAAGAGGTCTTGCTGACTCACATCTTTATAAGAGACACTGTGTCTTTTTCTTTTTAAATCCTATAAAATATTTTTTAAATAAAAAGGCACCAAATGATCCAGAACGCAGCAGCACGTCTGGTCTTCAACCAACCAAAACGGGCGCATGTCACCCCGCTGCTCATTGAGCTCCATTGGCTACCAGTTGATGCTCGCATCAAATTCAAAACTCTTACAATCGCCTACAAGGTGATGACAGAACAGGCTCCTTCCTACCTGCACTCGCTCCTGAAGGCTTACGCTCCCTCCCGCCCGCTGTGCTCCTCCAATGAACGTCGCCTCGCTTTGCCAAACACACACACAAAGCAATCCAGACTGTTCTCATACAGAGTTCCCCAATGGTGGAACAAACTACCTTCCACTACCAGATCAGGAGAATCTCTCACTATCTTTAAGAAACTCCTGAAGACAGAGCTCTTCAAAGAGCACTTACTCTCTTAACACCTCTAACACACTAACTACTTCTAACCCCATTTCCTTCTTCCCCTCCTTCACTTCTCTATCCCTTTATTTCCCTTCGACCTCCTTTAAGCCCTATCTAAAAATGGGTTATCTAATTCCTATTACTTTTGTACTTCATTATTGTAAGTCGCTTTGGACAAAAGCGTCTGCCAAATGAAATGTAATGTAATGTAATGTAATGTAATGTAAACCTTGTCTAGTACAAGGAGCACTGCCAGTAAACTACTAAACAATAGGGGTGTTCTGAAATGTTACCAGTAGTTTATACTGTAAGAAGAAAGGGTTGTTAAGCTTGTAATAATTGATCTATTCCAACGAATAACAATCCATGAATAATTTATTTTTTTTCTTTGCATTGGTGGAGCATGTTTTGAAGATGTGTGCAAATCTCTATAGAACACTATGCAGCTCTGTAACACAGAGTGAATGACCCTTTTTTGTTAATTTGGACAGTTTTTTCATGTAAAAAACTTAAAATAGGTTCATATAATGTTTCTTCATTCATGTAGACACTAAAAATAAAGTAACCTCCAATAATAAAGAAAAAACATAAAGGAGAAAAGGTTAATGCAGTTATTCATAGCCAGGGCTCAATTGTGGAATTCTTTTTAGCATTACAGAAAAAAAGCCTCAGTGCAAGTTCTACTATAGACTCCAACGTTACATCACTTGTTTACCTATCCAATCAGCTGCTCCCTTCTGCCTTTAAATAATTTTGTACCTTTGCTGCCTTTCAGATGCTGACGGCTTGTTCTTCCCGCCTCCTTCCCCAACGCCTTCAGGTTGGTCTTGTTCGGATGCCCGGGGGGTTGGCTTAACAGGATCTGCAGAGTCCAGACGTATCGAGACCTGGGCCGTATTGAGACCTCTATATAATATACATGTATTTTTGTTTTGTTAAAATTTTATTAACCATTAAATATTATATAATAAGCAACATGTTTTCAGAGTCAGAAAAGTAGAACTTCTGTGAAAGTTAGTTATTTACTATAGAATCATGTACATATAGATTTCCATCAATGCTAAGAGCATTTTATTCAGGACCAATTAAACATTTAAAGAATGAATTAAGATGTTACGGTATAAATAGAATAATACTCTTCACTAAAGAACCATTGAAGAACCTTTTTTAAATAATGTAACTATGCTTACATTATCATGGTGGTAAGTTACAAAGAAACTACACTAAAATAATGGAATAGCAGTGTATAATCTAATCATGGAGGGTTATATCAGGGGATGGCTTGGGTACACCTACACCTGTATACATTGTGAGGTGTTACCTTGTAAGTGAGGCAGAAACTGTGCTCATGGCAAATATTGAGTGTGAGTTGGAGCATGCTGGAGAGAGTGCTGGACGGATAAGACAAACTTCTTCAACTTTCCAGAGCTTTATACAGAAAGGCCTTTACCACTGGCATTACAGAGCATTTACCAACTAATCCAAATCCGCGAGTTTATAAACATTTACCCCCTTTCAGCCTTTATAATGGAAATCAGGTGGCCTTTCCACAGGAAATCTACATACAAATAGTGCAGACCAATAAAAAGTTTCTTACAATCAAAAATTAACCAAACATCTACCACAAAGCCTGAATCAGAAGCCTCTTCAAAAGACTTGAGGCTTGATACTTCATTTGGCTTTCATTCGAGGTTAGAAGAGATGGTTTCCAGAAAACCCAAGGGTCAACTGTTTTGACTTCAAGACCACCAAGCAACAATAGAATCTTCAGTGGAACAAATGCCCATGAACAATGGCTCAGGAGCCAAGTATAACACAGTACCAATTCACTGCTCTTTACTGCTTAGGCATTGTGGTCACAGTAAGAAACCTCCTAGATTTATTTTTCCCATTTCTCACTTTGCAGTTGTGTTCAAATAATAATTCTCTATATTTTCTGAACATTTTGAATGTTTTCTGGGAATGGTTAAAAATTTTAATGGTTAAAAGGAAGATTTGCTGACACTGATGAATTGGCCAGCCTAGTGGACATTTTATGTGCTTAATTGATGATGTTTTTGAACACATCAACCACCCTGTATAGCTCCCAAGCAAGACAGATGAAGAGATGCACTTCAGAAATAACCATTAACCTAAAAAAAAACATAACCTAAATCTTTATATTTACTTTAATGGTTTGTAATTTGTCCATATCAGTAAATCTGGCATTTTGAAAGACATTCTCTGTAAGGTGCATGCCTGAAAGTGTTAAATGGGCTTAAGTGGGAATGGCAATAAAAAATAATAGCAAAAGGACAGTAATTTGTCCCCACAAATGTGAAACATTAAACTCCTCCAAGAAGTGAGAATAGTAGTGGAAGTATATCAATGATGGTTGCCTAAAAGAGGTAAAAACTGTTGAAGAAGATCAGAATCATGCTGTCCTGGTCATCTGAATAGTCATTGCTTATGCAACCATTTTAAATATGCAAACATTTAGATTTGTATTAATTTGTCATAGTATGATCAGCTCTGTAAAAGCAAGGAGGTGATCATAATATTCTGACGGGACTGTGTAAATATTATCTCTTTTATTTAAATAAATTATTGGTGGTCACACTATGTTTATGCTGAGCGTTTTAGTTTGTGTTAGCTTGTGTTAAATGGCAAAACACAAACAAGTTAGTTCTTGCCTAACCGCAATTGAAGCACAAAAGCTCTTACATCTCCCTTATCTGCTGACTTGCACAGACAGTAGGTACAGATCCCTCCCTCAGAAGAAGTCTGATGATTCAATTGGTCTAGTGGGTTTGGCAAATAGAAGCATATCATTTGTGTCCCTAAACTCTTTCAACTGAAAAACGGACAGAAAGATTTTTATTCATGTTTGGTGTGTTTATAGAGGCATTCAAGCATCAGTGGAAATTCAAAAGCATGCAAAAAAGTGAGTTTTGCATAGATGGGTTCCAGGCAGTTAAACACATCATATAGAGGGCCTCAGTGCTAGTCACTACAGTAAACAGACTTCACGGCTACGGCTAAAGCCACTTTTGTGGCATGTATAAATTATGTGTAAATTACATAATGTGTAAACTTAATTCTCGTCTGTATTCCGTCTAGTCTCTATGTAAGAATGTACAGCTCTCAATCCAGTCTGAAGTCTATTTTGTCTGCTGCTGAGACGGGAAAAGACTTGGACTCGGTCCATCTGTAAGCCACTTGTTGGTCAAATGCATTAAGCAAGAGAAGTAAATATGGTTTCAGCAAGTCTTTGACTCCAGCTGTAGTGCCGATTTGGCAGAACACAAAGCAAATAGTTAAGCCACAGAGATGACAGGTCTGCGGGTAAGCTTGCTTTTTCTGTTGGGGAAAAGGAACAGATTGCAATCCTGCTGCTTTTTCTCATTTTTCTCAGGGTAGAATGATGTTATTTTTGTGCTCAATGTGTTCATTATCAGAATGCTTTTCCTTTTGGTTCTCCAAACATAAAAAATGTATTATTATAAATGATAAATTATTAATTTATATTATTATTTCTGTTTTCGATCATTTATTACACATAAATAAGTTTTCAGACTAGACTAAAAACATACTTCTAAAAGCTGCAGATCAAGGCGCATATGGAAAAAGAGAATTGTGTTAAACTGAGATGCTGGTGCTGTTGTCCACTAAAACCTACTTTACACAATCAAACAGGTTCTCTGACGGTGGAGTGGGAGGATGCCAGCGTTTTTGGGTGGCTCCGTATCTATGTTAATTTGTGGCTCTGTCTATGAAAGCGCAGCGAAAGTTCTACTAAAGACTCCAATGCTACATCACCTAATTACCTATCCAATCAGCTGTTCCCTTCTGCCTTTAAATAAGGGTTCACTCATTCAGTACCTTTGCTGACTTTCAGACGCTGATGGTCGTTCTTACCCTCCTCTTTCCCCACCGCCTCCAGGTTGGTCCTGTTTGGTTGCCCGGGGGGTAGGCCCCGCCCCTCTCTCCAACGTACAACAGGATCTGCAGAGCCCAGATGTAT
Organism: Astyanax mexicanus; assembly: GCF_023375975.1. Taxonomy (NCBI): domain Eukaryota; kingdom Metazoa; phylum Chordata; class Actinopteri; order Characiformes; family Acestrorhamphidae; genus Astyanax; species Astyanax mexicanus. The sequence goes on along the minus strand of NC_064409.1, from coordinate 34,213,286 downwards.
CAAGTCCTGGGCCGATGACGGCGCCTACGCCAAAGACTCTAATAAAAGAGACTGTTTCTATATAACCTCTTTATATATGTATCTTTGTTTTGCTAAATATGTTCAAACATTAAATAGTTCATCTAACAACATTTCTTCTGGAGTCATAATAGTAGAACTGTAGTTAGGCTAGTTTTATTCAAATCTGAGTCATTAACCACACTCTGATAATGTTGTAAATTGTTTGCTCACCATAAATCCTGTCAGATTTACTTCCATCTTTCTAGCTGCCTCTGATTTGACTGATGATTGACTTCCCACCTCTCCAGCTTTATAGCGATGGATGTTTGACCAGGCCAGACTGATGGAAGTTTCTGGAAATCCGGCTTCCCCGACTCCCACCACAGATCCGCTGCCCACCATCCAGTTTATGCCACCTACCGCAAACTAGTTATACACTTTTCACTACCAAATATCGTATTTTTTACCATTACCAACTTGCAATCCTTTAATTTTCCCAAAAATTTACAGTGTGCCTAATAATCAGGTGCGCCTTATGTATTAATTCTACCTGTCAGGTTGTAAGGAGCAGTAAAGCCACTCCACTGAAGATCAGTGTTATAAAAAAAGTTTCAGTTTATTTTCTCCAGCACCGGGGTTGGAGCAGTATCAACATTAGCCGCTAACCACAGCGCTAGCTCTTTTGCTGTTCAGAGAGGAGTAAATCAAACTGTAGTCTGCATGTTTACCATGTTAAAACAAGCTACGTGGGACAAACCGCTAGCTGATAGCGCCCGGGGTTACTAGAACACTCAGGGTTCCTCAATGTAGCACTGTCGATCTGCTAGCTAGGCTGCTACCTGCAGATAGCGCTGCTGCTAACCACGCTTAAATATTTTAAAATTGCAGCAAGTGTCTTCATAAAAAATAAAAAAGTATGAAGGTTGTGATGTCACTGATGTCAAAAGTTTTTTTTTTTTGTTTTTTTTTAAAGGGGCGGAGTAATCCCAAGATGACAGGGTGGAGAGGGACTTCTTGGACATGTTTAAATAGCTTGATAATTTTATGAAAATAAAAATGTCTAAATAACTATATCTTGATAATGTAAAATGTAAATCAGGTCCTTTAAAGTATGGGGTAAAGTTTCCTCTCGTTTTATAATAATTTGCTCATTCAGAGTAAATGTAGTGGAAATGTATTGTTACACAGGGTTTGTAAATAATTGCTGCAAACACAAAAGATATATTGATAAGACTGTGTGATCAATGTTTGCAGTTCAATTTGGCAGCATCTTGCCATATAATGCTGTTGTCTAAGAAATCTTCAAGAATTACAAAGGGAATATTCAAGCAGTCGTTTTCCTTTTTTCAGGGACAAGACCCATATTTTATTAGTAAAAGCAGCAGCAGGAAAAAGGCTACAGTGAGTGCAGCATTTCAGCATGTTATTTCTACCCACACCTGCTCCACACAGCTCACTGACCACTGCACTTTTAATGCATACCACGACACACAATCAAATGTTTATGGCATTGCTTTACAGTCCACTAGATATTTTACATTTCTCCTCTGAACGCGCCGGCAGGAGAAGACTGACACTTTTAATAATGCCTTGGCCGTTTATATTATGGCCAATTTCCTGCCTCCAGTCAGTAAAATATGTAATTTCATATTGTGCGTGTCCTCGTAGAAGTTCCCCCAGCCGCTCGGCAAACGTGAACGGGTCACGTTATTAAAGGCAAATACTGGAGGTATTGTAATTGGTCCTATTTGAAATGTCCCTGAGCTCCGTATAGCCTGAAGCAGCCCTTAACAGCCATGTAGTATATCACATCCAGCAGAAGGAGCTGTTTTAATATCAGCAATAAACAGCGTACCAGGCTGACGGAGCCCCTTCTCCAGAGAGGAGATAATGTGAGGGCTTTTATTTTTAGAGAATCTCTACTAAATTCAAGCTGCTTTCATGGTCAACATGAGGCTGCACTACTGGACCATTTAGGCTAGAGATGTGGAGTACTTGCTCTTAAGTAATTTGATGATGTATTTGTGCATGCATGATAGATGCTTCACAAATCATATCCTATGATCATTAGGTGCATTGGTTCTTCACGTCCTCAGAAATGAAGTGCAGTACACACAAATATGCTAATGGCAGTGCAGCACACGTGACAAAGCATTTTAAAGAATGACGAGTGAAAGCCTCTAGAGCAGTGGTTGGCAAAAGGCATGAAATATGTGGCCTGTAGGAATGGTTTAACTATAATGAACCATAATAATAAAAAATAAAATGCTTCTCTGGCAAGCTTTTATTTACATTCCTCCCCTTTCTCTCTGTCACACTCGGAGTGACTTTAGTTTCCGCCCGTTCTCTTGTTTTTACGCCCGTTCTTGGAATCCCTATCTCTTTATAAGGGCGTTTTTTCCCCTGATGTGTTCCAATTCACTAGCCGGGGCAGCGGTAGTGTATTGGACCATGACCCTGATGACGCATGAGGAGCAGTGTGTTTATTTATTTATTTATTTATTTATTCCTTCTTCTTCATTACATCTTACCTTTAAGACCAACTGTTATGCAACCCTCTGGGCTGGAGAGCTACTAGTCTGTAGCACTTCATCCCATTACACTTTATTTTCTATACTTTATGTCTATGCAAACATGTTGAAACAGTAGTTGAAGTAGTATCTTTAGGCTTAAGGTGAAAGTTTAGTATAAAAATCTAATGTAACCAGTTTTCTTCGTCTTTTCCTAAAAATCAGAAACTGATACAGTAACTTCAAATGCTATTTAAATGTCCTGTCCTGAATTATGCGGGCAATATGGGATTTGTCTCTTTCAGATTTAAAAAATTATACATTTTGACACCCCCACATTTGACATAAAATATTAGTACTCTCAGCGCTGTTTCTATTGTATCACAAAATAATTCATTCCGCTCGATGGAAAGGAAAATACACATACCACTAAAAGTCCACTCCAGGTTTTTGGGTATCCTAAAACTGGAGGATGTCAGGTCAGCCCCGTTGCCATCTAACAATATACAGTTTTTGCTAAAAAAACAAAACAAAAAAAACAATTTAACCCATTTTTAACATTTAATTTAACACATTAAATTAATGTTTAACAAATAAATGAATTATTCGAAGTAAGCTTTGCTTTATTTACTTTAAGTAACAGTAGAGTATTCTTAAAATAATTAGGTATTCACAAAATGAACCCATAAAGTCATTGTTGGTGATAAATAGCTCTTGAATTAAGTCGTTTTGTAGGTAAAATTAGATGTTTATCAATCTGTTAAAATACACTAGAATGCAACAAAAGCTATCTTAAACATCAAGTGTATGTCACCCCCACATTTCCCTATGACCCTATTAGCTCCAGGGTTGTGAGCTCCAATCCTAGGGGCTAAAATCATACAGGGTAAGATGGCTTTCCTAGTTTAGAATTTGTGTTTAGAAAAAATAAATACTCTCTACTGTAAAAATGTATTTAAATATTGTGATAGAATAGTAACACTAAGACAAAGGGACTATATATACACAGGGAAGTGGGTAGAAAACAGGAAACACCTGGGGACAGGTAATGAGGGGCAGAGTTACAAATGAACACATGTGGGAGCACATGTGCAGGTATGGAGGACACAAACAGAGACAGACAGGAGAGACACAGGACAGGACAAAAACATGCATTCACCTATGTATTTTGTCAAATCTGTGGTTTTAACAAAATGTTGTAAAAAATCATGGTTCACTGGATTCTGCTGTGAGAGTTAACTTGGTTAGCTAACATACTGAACATTATAAACAACCAATCTTAGATTTGGGAACAAGCTGTCAGTTCTATAGTATATATTTTTTTTAATCCACTTGTTTCTAAATGTTTGTTCTGATTTTATTTACGCTGTAGCACTTTGAGACTTCTTTGAAATGTAAAGTGCATTATAAGTGCAAATAAAATGTATTATTATTATTATTAAATTAGTAAATGAGAACATACTGTACATACAGTATTACTGTACAACCAAGTGCATTAGTTTGAGCATTGCAGTAAAAAATCTGCAGTGATATTCTTACAGAAGAAATGTAACGTTCACAGGTTTTACTGTTTGGAAAAAGGCATAACCTTCTTGTTTTCTGTTGTAGGTGATTTGCAGAATTTTCTTCAAGGTCCCATTCCATCGTTTTTTGTTTTTTTTTTCCGTTGTAAAATGTCTAGTTGTGGTCTCTAGTATAAATGAATGCCATGTGAGCTGTTTTTTTTTGTGTGAAAAAGGTGCTCCAGTGTTTTTGAATAGCCCTGCTTTAGTTCACTGGATTAGTAATCTCTGAAGAAGGACAGGATTTAGGTTCTTGCTCATGAATATTCATAAACACAATCAACATATCGCCTCTGATTGGCTAACAGTACTGCAGCATTGAACGCTACCTGCCTTTCCCCACAGTCAATTTTACAGCTGTAAAACAAATGTTTCAAAACAAATGGACAAAATGTTTTCAGAGATACAGCATTAGTTGTAAAGATACAGCACTGAGTGCCAGGTAGAGTTAACCCTTTAACCCTTTAACGTCAGACTCTCTGCATCGCTCGGCCGCGGGGTGGGCAGGCGGGAGGTTTAGTAATGCTACTCTCCCTGCAGCATTGATAACATTTCTTTCAGCTAAACTAACTCTACTAAACTCTTACCGCAGACTTGGTGATTCGGTGCTTTTGCAGTTTAAAACATCAGAGCCTCAGAGTCCGCTCTATATCATAAAATCCGTCGTGAACAGCACCTGCTTTGACCGGTGTTCTGTCGAGTTGTGCTGCCTCGTCAAACCATGCTTGTCGATAAAACTGCTGTAAAGCTGGTATAAACAGAAGTGAAGATCTTTAACTGACAAGACAGTGTCGGCTCTGCTGCCGCCCGGCTTTAGCTCTATCTGTAGGCAGTTGCGAGCAGAGATGCACAAGATGTTGACGTAGACATGGGTGCTTTTTCTCATGGTCTTGTTTTTGAGTATTTTTTTTCTTAGCTACTGCAAACAATGAGCATTGAAGAACAGTTTCATGTGCAGCATGAATATACAACTTGGAGGCACCTACTGTATTTCATAAAGAACAAGAAAAAGTGGATTTTAACAGAAGACGACCTTTTAGTACTAAAAAAAAAATTGGTCTAACTTGCTCCTGGACGCCATGCACTGCATAGATAAAAACTAAATCATCCACCCAAAAGTCTTCATTTTGTCTTCATTTTATAATGATTATTATTTATTTATTAATTTCTTTAACATATTATAGACACAAGCTCTTTGATTTTTTTAAAGAAATATTTAAGCTCAAACTGTTCCTTGTTTAATAGATGTTTGTCTGTCAAGCTTGGTTGACTAAATGTTTGAGTTTGGAAGCTTGGTTGACTGTTCCCAGGATTTAGGATGTTTGGAACTAAAGTCCAAACTCAACTAAAGGTTTGGTTATTAGATGTTTGCTCCTGAAAGATTGGTAGATTGCCTTCAAGTAATGAGACATTTGAACTTGGAAGCTTAGTGCACTGTTCTCTCTTTGGACTCTGTTTGGACAAAGAAGCTTGGTGGACTGTTCTTTTGGTTAATAGATGTGTGAGCTTATAACCTTTTGGTGGACTGTCCCTAAGTTATGCAATGTATGAGCTTAGAAGATTGGTGAACTGTTCCTCGGTTGTATTAGATGTTTGAAGGTGGAAGCTTGGTAAACTGTTCCCTACTTACTAGATGTTTAAACCTCTGAGCTTGGTAGACTTTCTCTCTATTTGGTGGACTGTTCATAGGTTACTAGATGTTTGAATCTATAAAACTACAATTCGATGTTTAAAAAAAAATACAGCTTTCAGGATCTACAGGCCTGTAAATGGTACAGTTAGTTCAGAAGCAAAGCTGTGACCATGTTCACAATGAGAAATAGCTGAAAGTAATATAACTAATGGTATGAAGTGATAATCACTGTAGGTTATATGATTATATAGATCGATTTCTGTATTATGGTGGCTGTGTTGTGGTTGGCCCCAGTCTTCTCCTCCGATGACTGAACAGTGCCACAGGGGAGAGATCGCAGGACCCTGGCTTCCTACACACACACACACACACACACACACACACTGAGAGAGGGAAATGTGTTTTGGCAGCAGGACAAATGCAAGCCAAAGCAATCTGAGCTGTAGAAAAGAAGCAGAGATCTAAATAACAGCAGCGCAGCCTCGCAGTAACACACACACAACTCCATCGCTAATAATGATAAACCTCTTTTATTTGGAATATACTATTATTTGCACATGAATCGACACATCTCTGGGAGTATAAATAGTTCCATTGTTTTTATAACATTATCATACAAATGTACACACAGTTTGATTCAGGCAAACCAAATACCCAGAAAAGAGTAAAGTATTAAAAAGCACAGAGAAGGACCAGAACCCTACCAATAACCGAGCCTGTGGAGACCAGTCAAGAAAGGTTAATGGAGAGACTGGCTAATAATCTGCCTTTGGGCAACTGGCATAGGATGATTAGCAGAGATGCCAGCCAGGATCAGAGTGGAACAATCCACCAAAAAAATAGAATCTTTAGAGAGAAATTCAGGAAGAACAAACCCAGAGATAGACAGCACCAAAACCATCAGCATTGAGTTCACTTTCAGTAGCATCTCGTAAGTTTTCTGTTCTTAGGAGACAGCATATGATTGTGACACATCTGCAAACAACTGTATCAAAAGGAGTAAATCCCTTTAGAAAAACAGCGGCAAACTTCATCTTTTGACCTCTACCAATTTTGACAGCATCTAATGGTCTAAATGTTAAGTACTGTACATCACCTTCACACTATATCCTATATAAAATGATTCATTTTCTATGGCTCTCATCAGTTCTATGTTCTATGTTCTGTTCACCTGATGTTTGCTTCTGAAAGCTTAGCAGATTGTCTCTAGATTCAGATAATCTTGGGGCACTGTTACTATATTTAATAGATATTTGGACAGACAAGCTTAATAGACTGTTCTATGTTTAATAGATGTTTGGATGAACATACTTGTTACTTGGTTATTTAGTAATGCTTGTTACTAAAAGCTTAAAACTATGGTAAACTGTTCCTAGGTTATTAGATGTATGAGCTTAGAAACTTGGTAAACTGTTCTTAGGTTACAGGGTTCCTGCAGGTCCTTAAAAAAGACATTTTAAAATGTCTTAAATTTTAATTTGGATAATTAAGATCTTAAATTGTCTTAAATTTACTGTAATTTAGCTGTAGGTATTACATTTTCAGACTGTGCACTTAATGCCAGTGGAAAGGGCACATGCTAACTTTAGCGGTGAGTAAGCTAACGTTACCAGAAAGGGAACTAAGGTTAATGGAGAGCTAGCTAATGTTAGTGGCGAGCTAGCTAACATGCTATCAAAATAACATTTGTGGCGAGTTAGCTACGATACCGGGGAAAGAACTAAGGTTAGCATAAAGCTAGCTAACATTAGCAGTGGGCTAGATAACATAGTAACATTAGTGGCAAGTTAGCTACATTAGGTTTTGATTTCCAATACAACACATTGTTTTCTACCAAAGAAATTATGACTACATTTTGGGTCTTAGATTATATTTATTGTGGTCTAAAAATGTCTTAAAACACATTTAATTTGACTTGAAATGGTGCAAGAACCCTGGGTTATTAGATGTATCTTAAAAACTTGGTAAACTGTTCCTAGGTTTTTAGATGTTTGATCTTAGAAGCGTGGTGTAGTGTTCCCTGTTCACTAGATGTTTGACCAGCTAGTTATTGGACTATTCTTAGTTTACTAAACATTTCAGCTTAAAAATTGGTGAACCGTTCTTTGGTTATTAGATGTTTAAGCTTTGAGGCTTGGTAAACTACTGTTAGATAGATGTTTTTTAAACAGGTATGGTTGACTGTATGCACTGAAGCGTTATCTACAGATGGGTCCTAATCAAATGCTGTCTCCACAAGAGAAAGGCAGTGAAATCAAGACCCAAATCATTTAACATTGTCAAACACCAACAGCAGTAAACATCCCAACATCACACTAACCATGGTTAAAGCGTGCACAGGCACACATACACACACAGTTTAGTTTAGTATTCTCCCTGCCAACAAAATACATGCAGACAGGCAAGGGCATATATCAAAAGATATCTGAAGTCTGAAGAGGTTTGCATTTAAAGGTTTTACTTTATCATAACAAGTTCATAAAGGTTTCTTTGTTTTAAAGAGAGAAAGATTGAGAGAGATAGCAAGAGAGAGAGAGAGAGAAAAAGAGAGAGTTTATGGCACTTACTATTTCTGAGCTCTAGTAGACGTCGGATCTGAAGAGCTTTATCATACAGTGATCAACATACAACACTGATACAGGTAAAGACACACATTTCTATGCAATCCTGATGTGTCACTGTCTGGCACTGTAATAACTGACAACTGCAGGAATCCTACATAATCATAATCATAGTCTGGAAGATGCCTACAATAAATAATAATAATAAATAATAATATTTTTTTCTAAAAAAGAAGGATTTTTAGAGCTATGCTGTCGAGGAACGATCTTTAGTTCCTTATATAACATTAAAAAAAAATGTTTCTTTTAAAAAAAGACTCCTCCAAGAACATGATTTTCAACTCTAAACATTCTAGTAATTAAATAAATGTATTTATGTTTTGACTTCATTACCTCTGATTTGAACTTTAAACGTTAATAGTGTGAGTCTTATAATAAACCACTGATTTCTTCTCAGTGCTTCTGTAACATGACTTTTCACTTGGGAATTAAAACAAGAGAATGAAGAACTTGGAAAATTTTTACTCATCATGATTGAAGATGCCATGCCTAATTACAGTGCAGTCATCGCTAATAACTCCACGTTGCTCAATCGCGTGCACACCACATTAACAAAACAGCTTCAAATGGTGCATCAAAACAGCTCTGATGCTATAGCTAAAATTTCCAGTACCACTACGACTGTTCCGACTAAAACTCCGTTTTCAGTAAATCCTTAGAACGTCATCAGAAAACACTCTGCACAAATGAATCAGGGTGAATAACACCGCTTTCAACAACTTCATCTTCTCATATGGTCAAATTAGCGCTCATCAGCGTTTTCCCAAAGAAAACACCCTGAATGTCCACATCTCAAACAGGTGTCTCAGCTCAGACTGCATAAATATTCCAAACTACTCCAAACTGCTATTACATTAAGAACAATGGACACACCAGCTGGGGATATAGTGCCTCCCTCCCCCATTGAGAAAAAAAATAAATAAATAAACTCAAAGAAAAGACTGAAAGTAACTAAAATATGAATAATAATCCAGTGACTTGCTACAGATTGTCATTTTTAATCTTTTTGTTAAAAACATAAACACAATAATAAACAGTGATGATGCTACACTGATCAATTACCCATTTTATGGTCGGTGGGTATTTTCTGATGTTATTTGGGATCCAGAGTTTGGTCCTATGTTCATCGAGGCACACCAGGTCAAGTTGCAGTAGAAAAGGTGATGCACTAAATTAGGTGAGGACAGTTATTTGATTTAAATTTAAATTGCAATGGAAAATGTTTTAATAATGGTGATATGATTTTTTTTATATAAACTTCTGATATACTGATGTGCATTATTTATAGCATTTGTCACTGAATGTTTTTTTTTTTTACGTTACAGAATGCATCACATTTTAAAACTTTGTAGTTGCAGACATCCATTGTGGCCAATCCTGGCATTATTTTGTGACTTATTTATTGGCCAAAATTATACGGCAACTGTAATTATATTTGGATAAAATAACAAAAAAAGCACTTTCAATGTTTGGCAGGAAGAAAAAATTGTATTCCTACTAAACAACGACGTTTTTCTTCTTTGAAAAGCAAACAAAACACATTTAAGCTATTTCATTTTTACAATACTAAAAAAAGAACACCTTTTAAAAAATGTTATATATTATATTTCAAAGTGTTTACAGTTATTATATTAGATTTACAGCTCTGGAAAAAAAAAAATAAGAGACCACATAAAATGTATGAGTTTCCTTGACTTTACCAATTTGAAAACCTCTGGAATATAATCAAGAGGAAGATGGATGATCACAGTCATCAAACCAAAATGAACTACTTGAATTTTTACACCAGGAGTGGCATAAAGTTATCCAAAAGCAGTGTGTAAGACTGGTGGAGGAGAACATGCCAAGATGCATGAAAACTGTGATTAAAAACTAGAGCTAATCCACCAAATATTGATTTCTGAAAGCTCTGCAACTTTTTTGTTATTTCAGCCATTTCTCATTTTCTGCAAATAAATGCTCTAAATGACAACGATGTTCATTTTGAGCAAACAAACCTATAAATAGCAAAATCAGAGAAACTGATTCAGAAACAGAAGTGGTATATAAGCTGTATATTATATGGACCAATAACAAAAATATTTGAATGTCAATTTTGGCCATGTAAATAAACACAGCACATCACCTTTTCCAGTGTTGAATCTTTTAAAAGTTTTTGGCAGTTTTCCAGACTTTTTTTGGAGGATTCAGTATCAGGGTCAGTAAGTATCACCATCTGATGCATTAGACTACATACTGCAACCTGGCTTCATTCAATAAATTAGATGTTGAGTAAGATGCTGCTACTACTACCACCACTATAGCACGTTTCATATTGCCTCTATGCAATACGCATACATAATTCTTTAGAAATCTGTAGTATTGAATGAATCCAAAGTGTCAGGGAAGCAGAAAGCAGCCCTAACTCCACTTAACTCCACTTAAAGTTCTTCAAATATGTGAATATTAGAGCCAGGTGTGTTAGGGGTGGAGTTAGGGATGGTGCAGAACTGTAAACACTAAACAGGGCAGTGGGTTTTATCGTATCCTTCTGCAGTTATACTTGATGAACAATGAAACCAGCGTCTCTGGGAACTATCCTTCCATCACTTCAAAATGTGTGAAGTGTTCCTCTCCAGCACATCAAGGCACACAGCAAAGACATAATCATTTAGAACACATACTGAAGCCCCCCAAAAAGAAATAAATTAACAAAATAAATAAAAACTTCATCATAGAACTGGAGACCAATTCTTACATATAGTACATATATATTAAAATAGCTTTTTAAATTTGATTTCTTTCCATCGTTTGATGGTTTCAGGCAGTTTGGGGAGAACAATAGTAATATTAATAATACAAAAAAAGTATTTTACTTCAATAAACATAAGCCAAACTCACTCACATGCAATAACACACACACATCCTCAATAAACAAATAAATAAGTGTTGCTACCTCACCTCACCTCACCTTACCTCAAACCTTCCAAAAACTCCAAGCCAATAATCAGCCCTTTAGACAAGCTCAAACGACTGACCGGGCACACGAAACACATGGTAAACATGGTAAGCCCACTTACAGAAAGGGGAGATAGTCAGGGGCTGTTTTTTGTTTTTGGCAGGTGCATTTATTAATGCACAGCGGGTGAATATGAACTGATTCAGGGACTGATGTGAAGATAGAGGATGGAGCAGTACGCGACAAGTTAAAAAAAAAAATAGAAAAGAAAAAGAATCCACAGGCACTGAGGTGGATACCACTAGGGAGAAAGACCCTCTGAGGACATGTGTCATTTTGTGGACAGCGACACATATCAAATAAGTATTTTCCAGCCCAGTTTACACCAGAGGCAGATGCAAACCCATACTTTGTCCTACTTAACACACTCTTATTATATTGTCTGTGTGTGGCAATGCTAATATATTTTCTTTTTAGAAAAAAAATTAAATTCAGTGAGAAAGCTACATTTTACAAAATATAGGACCGTAATAGATACAGAAAACATGGGTTTTTTAGTACAAACTTTCACAAAAATTTCTTCAAAATCAATTTAACTGAATGTTACACCACCCCACCTCAGCCTCAATTCCCCAACTAATTCCGCAACCCAAAAGCACTGGATGGACTGGATGCATCATTCCAGAGAACATACTATAGTTCCACTGCTCTACTGCTCAATGCTGGGTGTCTTTATATCTCTATATCTCATATCGATCATCAGACATATCTACTATTCTACTGGCAATGCTTCTCTACCGGGAAAATAGCTGAGTGCATCCATTACAATAGGTGTCCACAAACATTTGGACATTTCCTGTAACAAGCGCAAACTGCAGTGTGCCTCAAAGATTCTGGTGTAAAATCAGCTTCATTCGTTACAGTATTACAATGAAGAGTAACGTTGCAAATATAGTTTTATTCGATGAATTAAGCAATTGTTAATAATAATATGCTCATTAAGCACTAAACCAAACTCAAATCAAATCAAATTTATTTGTATAGCGCTTTTCACAACTGGTGTTGGCACAAAGCAGCTTTACAGAAACATGATTACAGGACAACTAACACCCCTGCACCTTTAAATGCCATGGAAAAAGACTAGACACTTTTTTAAATTGGAGTCTACTACAGTACTACTAAAGCCCCTTGACAAGGCTCAATGGTCAGCAATGAATATTTTAGTAAGGTTGCCAGTTTTATGATGCAACGTGTACAGGAGTGTTAGTTTGCCGTTGTTGGTTTGTTCTATAGCGTGTTATTAATTATGGGTGATTTCCAAAAACAAGGTCTACCCAAGCATTTGGATGCTAATGGGGTCCTGCAAAATGACAGCATGTCCTGAGAGGTCTATATCAGGATTTATTTCAGCAATCTTTCCTGATTTATATATTAAACAAGTTTAAATTACGGCCTAACCAGATGGGCAAATTGTATAACAAAATGTATAGTTTTAAAACTGATGACCAAAACACTTTTGATACATTTTGATAGCCTTGAGAAGCTATTCACTAGAAGATGCTCAAGAAGACCAACGAAACAAAAGTAATTAATCTTATCAAATTGACATGACACACGCCCATAGGAGAGAGCACTGTATTTGGCAGTGACGAGATCAGTCATGACTGGTGTAATTGTAGAACACGGGTAGAGGACCTCTGTTTCGCTGGGGTAAAGGCAAGGCTGTCCACCCTGTTGCCCACGTGGGCCGAGGCCGGCCTCAGAGGCCAAGGGTCAAAAGTCTTAGCTCATTTATCATCTGCTGACCCACCGTCACTCACAGGGCAACACAGAGCGAACACTTCATCAGTCTTAAGCTTCCCGGGTCCAAGGCTTTCTTGTCGTAAGCAGGCGCGCTGGTGCCCAGGGTTCCGATAAAAAAAAGACTTGTGTGGCAGGATGCGGTCTAGGGTTTGGCGTCATCAAGGGGCGGGGCTTCTCTAGGCTAAGGTCACGATGGGCAGTGTCCGAGTCCACTCAGGAGCCAGAGCAGCAGCAGCTGAAAGATGGCCATGAGCCAAACGGGCGGAGTCAGACCGGATGCCCCGCCACAGTCAACATCTCGTTCCTTTATCCAGTGTGTGTGAGAGAGCGAAAGAGAGAGAGAAAGTATAAGCAAGGTAAAACACATATAAACATGCCTAATAATGAGTATAGAGCATAGTTATTATTACCATACAGCTACATGCTGGAGTTTTCTCTTAAATCATTAAAATGCAGAGCAAAACATTTGTGCTTTATGTCATTAGAGCTGGGATTACAGCAGCAGATTAAGCTCATTAGTCTAATTCATGCAAATGTAAGCAAATGAGACCAAGAGAGAAAAACAGGTGAAGAAATATGAGACCAAGAAAGACAAATCGAAGAGAGAGAGGAAAGAGGAGGAGAGAGTGTGAGAAAAAATAAATAACAGAAAAAGGAGAGAGAAAGATAGCAGAGAAATACAGAGTGAATGACAAAGAAAGAAAAAGAAAGATACAGTAGATATATAGAGAGAGAACATTAAAAAGGATGAGAGCAAGAGTGAGAAATAAACAAAGCTCATAAAAATGAAGAGAGAGCAGAAAGAAAGTTAAGAGATAAAGAAAGATGAAAAGAAAGAAGAGAGAAATGTGAAGAGAAAAAAAAACAGAAAACAGTAAGAAAGATAGGAAAGAGGAAATTAAAAGAGAAGTAGAAAGAGAGAGAATGAGATAAGGGAGAAAGCAAGAGAGAGAGTGAGAGAACTGGACAAAGCAAAGAACAACAGAGAAATAGAGAGAGAAAGTAAAGAAAGTAAAGACAAAGGTAGAGAAAATAAAGAAGGGAGAGAAAGGGAGATAGATGAAGTTGAGGCAATGAAGAAGAGAGGTCGAGAGCAAGAGAAACAGAGAGAAAGTAAGAGAAAAGTAGATAAAGTGAAGAAGAGAGACATAGGGAGACGGAGAAACTTGAGGCCGTGGAGATGAGAGATACGTAAAGGAAGAGGCAGAGAACATTTGAGAAAGACATAAATAAGAAAGGAGATAAAAAAAAGTTTAAAAAGTATGAAAGAAAGTAAAAATGGGAAAAAAGAGGGATAGAGGAAGAAAAGTGAGAGAAACTGGGAGAGAAAGGAAGAGAGTGAGAGAGAAATGGACTGACCCGAGACAGCACATGAACACTGGCAGCAGTAACATGAGCAGAGAGGAGAGCAGTGGAGAGCCAGCGCTTCTCCTACACATGGCCTCATCCTAACACACATTACACAGCCCAGCAAACAGCCGAGAGAGAGAGAGAGAGAGAGAGAAAGAGAGAAATCATGCAGAAAAAACATTCAGCAGTGGACAGAGTACAGTGTGAAGAAAAGCACGGAAGAAAACGGAAGAAAGTTAATCAGCAGTTCGGCAGTAGGAGGAGGAGTAGAAGAAAGAGAACGAGTGAGAGCATCCAAACATGTGCAAACGTTAATAAAGACATGAAACTGCAGAAATTGCAAAGAGACCGAGAAAAAAAACCAAGCATTCAGAGAGATGTGTCACACAGAGGCCTGCTGAAGAATGAAGCTTTAATGCATCAGTAAAATCTTCAGTGCTGATTACTATAAAGCAGACAGCTTCCTGTGTGACAGATCTGGGTAACTGGTTACAGAGAGTACAGAGAAAAGAAGAAGAAGAGTCCGGACGGAACGCACATGCAGTGCTTCAGAGCTTGCGGTGCTTGCAGCTTTGCTGATTTACACACACACTCAGTGACTTACATTTGCGTTGTTGTCAAAGCAGACTTCCGGACCTTTCCGGTATCTAGGGTGCTTGGCTAATTCACAGGGATCCGGACCCGAAGCTGAGAACACAAGTTGAGGAAAAGCCCAGAACAACACTTGCTCTGAAAGCATCATATTTTCCCCATCCCAGATGTCCATCACCATCACAAAATAAACACACTGAAAGCGCTTTACATTCTGCCTGATTACTACAGTACACACAGTGTAAATTAAACCTGAAACTGTCTCCATACATATCAGTGTTGATGTCTAGAAGAGCTCTCAGACAAAACAGGTTCTCTGTTCTCTCAACCCAGCCAGAGCACTAAAGTATGTTTCTGATCATGCAGGCAGACTGTGGATCCAGTGCAATTAATGAGAACATTTTGAAATGCCATTTTTCACAGCTAAATTCTCTAAAATTATATTTATTTTTTAAATTAATCTACATTCATAGCAATTGCCTTTAACCTTACACTGAATACACACAGATAGTATTATGACTCGGACTTGGGAGTATTTAGTGCTTACCCAACCAGGTTATTGAACTGTAGACAGCGACTAAGCCACACCAAGCAAAGTATTATTTTAATGTCATATAAGTTCTTGAGTAAACCACAGTTTTGTTCACAAATCTACATTTTGTAGAGCTGATTTATTACTAATTACAGCATACATAAAAAAAGAAAATTAGCACATTTCTTACCTTATTTTTGAAAAACATTTTTTGTTTATTCTTGCTCGCAATCGTTTGCTAGCAATGTGTGGTTTGACTTTACTGGTATAGCTTGTGGTTACAGATTCCACAGTACAACAGTGCTGATTTATATGGAAAGTGTGATGAAGAAATGTAAGCTGTGGTCATGCTGGACTTCCACCTCAATATTTTCTTTACCAGGCTGGAGGAACCACTGGTGGGTGGTCTTGATATGCTGTGAGTGACAAGTGACACATAAACTGAGGGGCCGTTCTGTTAGGATATCAGACATGGATTGTTGTCTTGTTTGCAGGGTTAACCCAAAATGAATCATTACTGTGAGCAAATGCCTGCATTGTTGTCTGTTCAGCTAGTATTTTATTCAGATAAAATTACCCGTGTTTAATTTTATCATATGTCTTAAAACTTGGCTCACACAGATATTGACATGAACAAGGTCAACAACTAATAAGAGAGCTACGGGTAGCTTTTATTTGCTCACATGTAAAATATAGGCATGCTCTCACAAATTTACCATGCTTTCTCTCAGATTAACTCACCTCTTGTTCGAAACTGCGCGCATGCTTTCCCCCTGTGTACTCGAGCATGGAGATATTCACTGCAACAAAGCTGCCAAAAGCCTCCAGCCAATCAGACTTGGCAACAGGATTTGACCGATTAAATTCTTAAATTCAGTCTTGTACAATAGTTTAATAAACAAATTAAAAATGAGTGTCCTGCTCCCTGTAGAAAACTTGTTTTGCTGTGCTGATTGTCTGTTTGTCAGCAACGTTTAGACATCTTTATTTTCAGTAATAATGAAAGGCAGATTCAGTGGTCTTGGCAGATTCAAGTACATGATTTCAACATTCAGTCAGTGGCAGAATAATCTTCACTTCAAATCCAAAAGATATTAATAACACTCTAATTTTATGAAAATTGTTAGATCATTACAGTGAAGGAAATAATTATTTGACCCGTGCAGATTTTGTAAGTTTGTAGGTTCATTTTAACAGTGAGAGATAAAATAGCATAATCCAATAAAATCACATTGTATAAATTATATACATTTATTTGCATTTTGCAGGAATAAATGAGTATTTCAACCAATAAGAGTTCTGGCTCCTACAGACCAGTTTCTAATCAATTCATTACCAGCTCAGTCTTAAATTGTCTCCTGTATAAAAGACTCCTGTCCACAGACTCAGTTAATCAGTCAGACTCTATTGTCTACAACATAAGCAAGACCAAAAAGCTTTCTAAGAATGTCAGGGACAAGATCATAGACCTGCACAAGGCTGGAAAGAGCTACAAACCCACAAGTAAGATGCTGAGTGAGAAGGAGACAACTGTTGGTGCAATAGTAAGAAAATGGAAGATGTCAATTGACATTGATCTGGAGCTCCCTGCAAAATCTTATCTCGTGGAGCATCCTTGATCATGAGGAAGGTGAGAAATCAGTCTAAAACTACACGGGGGAACTTGTTAATGATCTCAAGGCAGCTGGGAGCCCAGTCACCAAGAAAACAATTACGCTGTTATGGATTAAATGGATTGCAGTGCCCGCAAGGTACTCCTGCTCAAGAAGGCACATCTGAAGTTGCCAATGAACATATGGATGATTCGGAGAGTGATTGGCAGAATCAGATTCACAAAGAATATTTTATTTTTAAAATTATATCTCTCACTGTTAAAATTAACCTACCCTTAAATCTACCCAGTATAGAATGTTCATGCCCTTTCAGTGGGCAAACCTACAAAGTCAGCAAGGGATTAAATAATTATTTCCTTCACTATATGTCTTCTTGTGTGAATGTGTGTATGTGTGAAGGATACAGGGCTGCTCAGCCTGGGTTAGGGGCTTTGCATGACAAGTCGTGCAGGTTTTCTTAGAATCTGCAATGATCAGCACCAGATTGGTCATCACCAGCTTCTCAGCAATGTACTGCCTGGTATAATGAGAAAACACAAAAAAAGAGAAGGAGAAAGATAGAAACACATCATAATCAGCTATAACAAGATTTTCACAAATATACACTTCTGATAGTACAACTCCCCTTATGTCAAAACATGATACAGACTCTCACCTGGAGCAGTTGTCACATTCTAGGCTTCCCTTGAAGCTTTTGTCAGTGTTTGCAAAGAAGTATTGAGTCTGCTCAGTGATGCAGCTTTCTTTCTCCATGGCGTCGTCTTCTGGCTCCGCTGTGCACCAAAGTACAGAGTTTGGAATACAAAAAATTATTGATGATGCTTAAATGATGAGCCTTTAAGTTTGTGTAGTACAAAAAACACCTCCTCTCCAAACTGGAAAACTCTTCTCCTTTTAATAAATGTTCCAGACGTATCCAGATCTAAAAATGCATATTTATTATCTGATTTTATATGAGATTTAATAATAAAAATGTTCATGCTTACTGAAAATATCTTCACAAATCAGAAAACACTCACATGAGCATGCAAGGCCAGGATAATTAAGCAATAGAACAAGAGAGGGAGTGTGTTATTGCGAATAACACACAACCTCAAGTGTTCTATTGCTTTTATACAGTTTTTTTTATACAAAATGAAAATAAAATCAAAGAATCTTAAGAAATCCAGATTGAATATGCTTTAATTCGGACTGTGCCTTCCACCAAAAAGTAGTTTCACAACAACTGTAACAGAACTGAAACTATAAAACGGTGTATAGTTTATACAGACTAACAACACGAATGTTAGCTTGAAATCAAGAGTGGGAATAAGTGAAGATGGTAACGTTAGGAGCGTGAAATAACGCTAAAACTCTCCTCTCCTGCTCCGTGGAGTCGTCTTCAGGTGAAAGCTGCGCGTTTGTGAGCATTTCTGCCTGTTTGCTGGGTGGTGTTGGTTAGCTAGCTGGCTGGACTGTGGTTAGGTTAGCATAGCTTGCTTTAGCTAAGCATTAACCTAGCTTTGTCTAACCTAGCCTGGCTGGTTAGCGTTCTGGCTCTCAGACGGCATTAGCCGAGGTGATTTTCTTTCCCTTTTTCCACAAAAGACGAGCCAGCGCTACAGGCGAGTGTGCCGTGGCTGATCACTAGCCTATGCTAAGCTAACGCTGCTGCCGCTGGAGGTGATGATTAAAAAGTGTCCTCAGTACATATGCTGTTACTCGGCAACGCGTCAGCGCAGTGATACAGATTTAATGTGAGAAGGCTGTGATGTTATCAGAAATCATCACGGCTAGAACACTTCTCAACCTTCTCACTTCTCATCAGATTGTGGGGATGGAACTAACTGTTGTTTAAAGTTTGATAATGTATAAGCTTACAGTATATAATCACCACAGAAAACCATCAGCAGTAGAATTGCATGTGCTAAATTGTTAGCATGTGGCTAAATCACAAACAAATCCTCACAGCAATGTTCCAACAACTAGTGTTAAATGTCAGTAGAGTAAAGGCTCTTACTGCAGGGATGTGTTAGAAAAAAACACAGTATCTTTAAAATTAATTTTTACATTTAATTTAATCTTTCAACTACAACTTTTAAAATCCACCTTTCACAGAAAACTCTCTCTCACATGCCTGATTTGAGGCAAACATGAACTGCTCTCATGTTCTGCATCAATTGAGTGCTGATCTGTTCCACCTGTCTTTTTAAATACCTCTTCAGTTTTTAACATTTTCTTTGCGAAGTATTGCCAACCTACCAGAGATGTATAAAGAGCTTTCTTTCCTTTTGTTTAGTCTGCCTGTTACTGATCTTTGCTGGTTTGCTGTTTCTCGTTTTGATCTTTTATTTCAGTTGCCTGGTTCTTACTGTTTTGATTTTGACCGTGTTTTTCTGATCTCTGTTTACGCTGCTTTTTAGACCGTGTCTGCTTTTTTTATCCTTTGGATTGTTGCGTTGTTTAACATCTGCTTGTTACTATAAGCCTTCCTGTTTCTATATTAAACATTTAGCAAACCTTTTATACTGTATCTGCGAGCATCTGCTCAGTGCCTTAATTATTACATAATCAAGCATAGCCATGAAGAAACAACTCATGTTTACAAGCATCGTATTTAAAGAAATAAGCTGGAAAGTAATGAATTACATTTACTCACATTACATTAATGTAATTTTTTGTAGTTTTTTAAAATGGGTAATTTTACTTTTACTCAAGTACATTTTGACAAGTAATTTACTTCGCTACATTGGAAAACTCCCCGTTACTAAGTTGTCTGAATTTAAAAAAATAATTGGCACGGATGCGCTGGTGCACGAATGCTCACGCGTGGAATTACGAGGTAATAACGTCCTCATGCAATACAAAATGTGCCCCGCCGGACAGAGCTGTCAGCGTTCAAAACTTCCACATCAAACCTGCGAACGCATGTGATTAGTATTTTTATCATTAAATAATCTGCTTGAATTATAAAAATTATAATGAATTGTAAAACTATTAAAATACGGTTTATTGTCACATATATGATCATAACTTTTTAACAGTAAAGAAAAAAAAGATCATAGAAACCTATGCCACAACATGCTTTATGGGCTGGTCTGAACAAATACTGCCTGAAAGGTCCAAATTATTATGTGGAATAATAGTTCATTTAAAACGATTTAATTTATGATTTGTTGTACTTTTTTACATCAAATAATTAAAAGTAACTATGTAACTTTTACTCAAAGTAACAGTTACATAGTTACTTTTACTCAAATAATTTTTTAGATGGGTACTTTCACTTTTACTTAAGTAGAATTTTAGCAAAGTAAAGGTACTTTTACTTAATTATAATTTTTCATTACTTTTTCCACCTCTGGAAATAAGGTCTCTCTTTTTTTAACTACAAAGCTATTTTTAAAGTTACAAAGCTAGTGTCACTTAATCATGTTATATTTATAGAATTGTAAGTATCATGTCAGCATTTAAAAAAATATATAAAAAACACAATTTAATGCAGCCACAAAATATCCGTACTGGAAAGCATTTTCTGAAAGCTCCAAATTTATTGATCTAAAACAGCATGAAAAAAACATTTTCAAAGATATCCGTCTATGTGTGGATGAGGCGTCAGTGGCACAATTGTTCCCACCCCGTGTTTCATCTTTCAGTCTTTGTGAATACTTTCAGTGCTTAGAAAAACCCACTTCAACCCCCACATGGCTGCTGTCAAACTTGACATGGCCGCAAACAATCACATCTGGTATTTCATAACAACCTGATCGTGAATGTGGGACGATGTTTTTTATCCAGTCATTTAACACTAACATTCTCATTGTTTCATAACACACCATCACAGACGCACATCTATCAAGCAGCAATGACCTGAGTGCTGGTAATCACTTTCAGAGTCCTCTTACTTACCTGCTTCCAGGAAATTAGGAAACGTTATGCTAACAAACAGCTGCTGCAGTATTGACCTGCGAATCAAAACAAAGCAGCAGACGACTGTGTAAAACAATAACACAGAACACACTCAACTTTCATATGTCTGTCTCAAGCAATAACTCCTCTCCTAGCAGAAACTGAAGGGTCTAAAGCCCTCACTTCATTAGAATAAGCTTAGGTGGTTAATTCATAGTTTTAGGACAGGGATTATAAATAATTCCACAGTGTTTTTCAGTGTCTACTGTCTAGAATCTGCCTAATCTGTAGCCTACAGTCAATTACCACTGACTACAGCTTCATTTCCTCCTGTTCTTAAAATAACAGCTGAATCATTTCAAATTTACTGATTAGAGAAATGAGCTTTTGGCAATGGCAATTGTCAAATTCCATCTGTAAACATTTACAGGAAATTTGATTCTGTATATCATTTCAGTCAAAATAAATCTCTTTCATTTGTTCTGTCAGATATGGTACTAGTTTTCCAGAGGAAATAATCTACCTGTAACATTGTAGCTTTTAGTCATCTATAATTCTCTCAGATCTATCTCATATAACATCTGTATTCTGTATACAGTTTATATTTTTTATTTTCTGTATACAGGTAGATTATGCAAATGTTTTCCAATGGCTTTTATTATGAAGGAGTTTTCTGCTTAATTAAGAAATAAAAAAACTAAATCTTAACAAGTAAAATGATCAAATTTGAAGTCAATAAATCCTTTTGTTCTCTTAAAAATTGTTTGTCTTACTAGATATTGTACGTTTAAGATTATTTAGCTTATTCTAGAAACAATTATCTTGATCAGTCTCGCCTCAAAACACGCTAAAGACATGTACCGTATTTTCCACACTAAAAGGCGCACAGAATTATAAGGTTATCAGGCAATGCTAATGCTGCTCCAGCAGTGCTAGCTGGGGTTAGCAGCAGACTACAGCCCGATAATACTCACCTCTGAACAACCAAAGAGCTAGCGCTTAGTGTGGTTAGCGGCTAATGCTAATACCGTTCTAGTATAATATTGCTAGTAAAAGCTTATGCTATTAAAGCTAATAATGCTAATAGCCTGCTTGAAAGTGTAAGATAGCAATGAGCATTGTGCATTGTGTGGCCCTGTAATTTCTTATTTTAAGAAATCTTACTAAGAATTACTACCTTAATTCACTGGCAGATTTTTTTTTGCATAATAACAAGCAAGTGTGTCTCAATTTACGTATATTTTGTCTAGTTTTTGCCAATGGATTTTTTGAAGTACATCGAATGTATGATAAAGAGGAGGCACAGGTTGAGTTGGAAACATAAATGCTGCCTGCTTAGACAGTATTTTGGAGTGCTTTGACAGCTCTAAATTACATTTTAGTGCTTGAAAAATGATACCAGGTGAACTAACTTGCCTATAAAGACTTTAATTGGAAACACTAAACTCAAGCTAATGCAAGCTAACCACATGCAATGTGCTTTAGTACAGGCTAACTTCAGGGATACATTGCAAAATCCATTTGCAAAACTAGAAAAAATGTGTCAATTGAGATGTACTTATTTTTTCTTAAAATTATTCTTAAAATAAGCAATCACAAAGTCTAAAAATTAGTCAAATAAGACTTAAATCACGCAAAATATTTTGGGGGTAAACTTGGAAAGAAGAATCAGAACTTACTTCAGACTGATTAAGATCATTATTCTTAAAATGAGCAAATCATACACTTTACACTTACAATGCTTAGTAAGACTTGAAATTTGATCATTTTACTTGCAAAGATTATTTTTTTTATGTGCAATAAATAAAAGTCTAATAGGATAGTTTATTAGTGCTATTGAAGTATTGCTGCCTTCTCTTAAACCCGCATCATTACACTGTCTTCTATAGTTATAACTTAAGAGACAGCATGAACAGCACTAAGGCACTAAGACAACTTTAATACAGCTTCAATACAGTGTGAACACGCCAGACACTGACACTTATTTAGCTCAGAAAACACTGGAGAAGGCTAATGACATATATACAATAAACAGGTACTAATTGGTAGGGAAAAGCAAGAAAGCTTTCAGATAAGTCTAAAAACATGAGCCTTATCTGTCATAAACATTGTTTTTTTGGGGGAATACACTCACCATGCTGCTGCAGAGGCCAACCAGCCCACATTTAGTATATCTGCTATGGTCGGCTGCAAGAAACAAACACAAAAAAAGATTAAATCAAACATAGCAAAAAAGCTTAGGTCAAGCCACAGTAGCCTATAGTGCACTAGCCCCCATAATGCCATAATGACTATAATGTTATATTAAAGTGTTAATGTTAATGCATTTGGGATGTGTTAGGCTGCCTGTGTTAGCTGCATATATGCACATTGAAAATGAATGCATTTCAGTACAATGTAAATATATTAAAGAAGCTTAGTTGGACATTTTGCTCGAGTTCTTGAGTTTCTTTCATGGATCATCTTCATACTAGGATACATAGGTCTGCTATGTTTTTGCTGGAATGTGGGTGTGATGTGATGTGCAGGTGTGATGAATCGTGTATAAACCAATAGGGTGTCAGAATGGAATATGTTTATACTTCTCATCCAACCACAATCTTTTATTTTTTATTTTTTTGGAAAGATGAGAAGTCATGACGCCTGTTTTCTTAACTATCAAGCAGCAGTTCAGCTGAATCCTCCGATGGTTTCAATATGGAAATCATTTTGAGGACTACAATCGGTTACAGAAGTGCTTTGTTGTCTACTCAGAACATGTAACACTAAATAGTACAAATAAGCCACAGTTTGAAGACACCCTTGGGCAGAGAGAGTTCTAATACCTAGATACAAACAATACACAATACTATAATTTTCTTGATCTGTATTATGTTTTATTGAAAGCTAAATTATCTGTTAAAATATCCATCCTGTATTGAGCCAGTACTGTCCAGAAACACTTCTTCAATGGAAATGAGCATGGCTGAACTGTGTGTTGTGTAAATGCTGAAATACACACAAACGGATCCAGCACTGCTTCATTACAGATAAAGGCTTTGTAAATTAATTTTTAAAAAATCTATTTTCAATTCTTAGTTTCTTTCCACTGCTACTTACCAGCTTTAAGCTGTTTATCAATGAATTGTTTGCTAAAAATCACCCCCTCTTATTTAAACAATATATTATTTTTTTAGGAGTTCATTTTACAATAAACTTGACAATATACTAATATCTTTTCTTTTTTTAGTTTATTTGTTTTCCCTAAAGGCTCTGGCAGAATTTTGTACGATTTCTGGTTATTGACTGGACCTGAAGAGCTTAAATGGCAAAAATGCAGAGTCTGGGTTAAAACTTTCTACGACAACACTGGTGGTATATAGAGCTCTGGATAAAATAAGAGACCACTTAAAAATGATGAGTTTCTTTAATTTGACCAAATTGAAAACCAAGCTGAACTGCTTGAATTTTTCCATCATAAGTGACAAAGTTATCCAAAAGCAGTGTGTAAGACTGGTGGAGGAGAACATGCCAAGATGCATGAAAACTGTGATTAAAAACCAGGTTTATTCCACCAAATATTGATTTCTGAACTCTTTATGAATATGAACTTGTTTTCTTTGAATTATTTGAGGTGTGAAAGCTCTGCATCTTTTTTGTTATTTCAGCCATTTCGCTGCAATTTCTTTTGCAAATTAATGCTCTAAATGACTATTTTTATTTGGAATTCGGAAGAAATGTTGTCTGTAGCTTATAGAATAAAAAACAATAATGTTCATTTAACTCATAACTCCTATACCTATAAACAGCAAAATCTGAACAAAACTGATTCAGAAACTGAAGTGGTCTCTTTATGTATATATCTATAGACCTTGAAATTTCTCTTCAAAAAGATATAGAGCCAACTAGAGCTGTTTAGGCAACTAGACCTTCTGCAGCTTACCATGTGCATGTTTTTATTATAATTTACTAATAAAAGTTAGGCAGTCAGTAAGTTAGGGGTCTGGTTTTAGTGTAAGTTATCATTTGCCAGTAAGTCTGCTTCAATAGTACCAAACTTTAGAAGAATGTGGTAATTATGTTTCATTTCTCATTACCAAAAAAAACAACAACAAAAAAAAACAGTTAATAACAACTGCCAGTTTTTTTTCTTTACAATTTGGTCCCACCCCCTTGACACTAGTCTGTATGAAATGAGTTAGATGGCTGATTTCAATACGTCTTTAGGGATGGTGGCTCAGGCAAGG
This sequence comes from Astyanax mexicanus, assembly GCF_023375975.1. Classification (NCBI taxonomy): domain Eukaryota; kingdom Metazoa; phylum Chordata; class Actinopteri; order Characiformes; family Acestrorhamphidae; genus Astyanax; species Astyanax mexicanus. The sequence continues at coordinate 34,188,022 of NC_064409.1, read as the reverse complement.
TTTTAAATACTGGCCACCTTTTGAAAATGATGTTAGTGAACTCACCACATAAACTGATCTGAGGCCAGCAGCTGATCTGTTTTCTTTGGTAGGGAAACACACCGCCTGGTAGTCGTAGGTTTTGTTGAAGGAGAACAGAGACTCATTCAGCAAGTTGAGCATCAGCATGGGGTCAATCACACCGAAGAACTGGCCAATCTGCACACACACAGGACACACACAGGACACACACAGGCACACACAGGCACACACACAAACATAAAAAAGATAAGTATTCCATTAAGCTGCTGCAGTAAAGTCAGTCTTACATCTAAGAGCTCCCAATGATCTACAACATTCATGATAATTTAATCTGATATTTAAAGCTACCAAGAGTGACATGGCCCCTCTCTAGCAGGTCTAAACGCAACAGTCTGTGCAAACAGATGTTATAGTTAAAACACATCATTAAAATTTATTAGCCTGTCTGAGTGTAAGAACTGTTTTTCAGCAGGTTTTTGTGCAAAGACAAAAGCAAAAAAGAAGGAAGGAGTGATAAAAATACATAAGGGAAAAGGGGAATGCAAAGCTAAGCAAAACTAATTTCTGTGTGTGTGCATATGGGTGCGTGTGTGTGTGCGTGAGCATATAAATACTCATATTAGGCACAGAGCAAGGTTACAGTTTGAATTTATATAGATAGATAGATTTTGTATAAAAATGTGAATTTTCAAATTTACATTCGTCAAAAAAACAACAACATAGCAAACATTTTACTTTTCACCCCACTACATTAATGGAAATCTCTCGTTCCATTTGGCTTGTGAGGGCAGGGTGTAGGATATTTCATATCTCCTGTTTCACGACAGTCAAAGCCAGGAAAGACAAAATTTGTGCAGCAACCATGGTGAGACACCCTCCCAACACACACACACAGTGGAAAAAAAGCACTTGTGTGACTGGCTTCAGTCAAAAATATTCTCGCCCTTTGCTTACGCCAACTGGTTCTTTGGGCTGCACTAGTGTGATTGTAGTCTCTGGTGTTAAAACAATGCAACTGCATAACATTTCACAAACATAAACATGGTCTCACGATGCACATCGTCAAAATTCTTTCCATTGCGATGCATTGTTTACACCCCTCATTGCACTGATTGATTTGTAGATTTTTGTCAGAGTGTTGTCTCCCTGTCAGCATCTGACATTCTGCGTAAGCACGTCACACTAGAGAATGAACATGACAGTTTAGCCCCTGATTCCTTTTACTTCTGTTTATAAATAGAGGTTAATCTACAGTTACAGTAGATAGATTAGTCACCAGAGTAATATGTAGCTCCAAAGAGGTGGTCTCGGGTACATACTAAGGCAGACACAATGCCTGGCATCAGTATGTGCCCGAGACCACCTCTTTTGGTCAGACCAAATGTTGATCCTTTGATCAGGACTATGGTTCTGAGCAGCTTTTGCACTTTTTTTTTTGTTTTGTTCAAATTAAACAGGTTAGGTGTGAAAGCATCCTAAAACGTAGCAGTGGAATTTTTTCTGGTGCACTTTTTGTTTGTTGGTTTCTGTATGATCAGGTCGCTGTAATCACACTGTCCACTCTGCAGTATGCATTTTAATACGCAGTCTAATATGTTTTGAGCATACACTATAAAGAGATGCCTTACTTTATATATTCTTTAGGCTATAAGCTTTCCACAGGTACTCAGCTCAGCGAGCCTGAAGGAGTGTGTGGGCTCGGGGGAGGTCAACAGGATCTGTACTAATCTCATTAACACAGCTCACTACATTACCATAAACTAACCTGATGGAAGTGTTGTCTTCGAGCCAAGAAAATCTCTATGGTGCGATACAGCGCGTGTGTGTGTGTGTGTGTGTGTGTGTGTATGAGCATGTGGGATAAGAAAAATACCCTTGGCCTGTCCTTGTTCTGGTTACTGTTAAGAACACACAGCGAACAGCTCCCAGCTCAGGTCCAGAAGAAACAATGTCCTGTCAGCAACAATGTGTGTGTGTGTGTGTGTGTGTGTGTGTACCGCTACAAGTCCAGAAGAAGCTTAAATCTGGGTGTGTATGAAAGAGCTCTCCTTCTTCCTAGCGCTCTCTGTGAGCAATAACACTCCTAACGAATGGGCAGTTGGTTCTGGCAGCGGTCAGTGTGGACCCTGGAGAGGCTGTGAGAGGCGGGTTAGGGCCGGGCCGGCTTTAGCTCAGCACTGTGATTTATCCTGCACACACTCCGCTCCGATGGGCCTCCCTCGCTAAGCCCAACCACAAACATTTACTCTGCAACAGCAGGGAGGGCTGGGGGCGGGGGTCTGCAGGGAAAGGAGCATTCTGGGTGATTGGATGAGATACGGACTCTGAATGAATGAACAGAGAAGAAACCAACCTGACTGATGTAATCATTCTGATTGGACATAACTAAGAATCCCCCGTCATCTAACAGCACACAGTCAATGTTCTGTAGAAACAGAGAGAGAGAGAGAGAGAGAGAGAGAGAGAGAGAGAGAGGGAGAGAGAGAAAAAGAGAAGTGGGACAAGAATGAGAGGAAACAAAATAGGAAAAAACATAAGGAATTAACCAATATTTTATTCAACTCCAGAAGCGCAATTAACATGGATATTAGATTAAAAGATGGTTCAAATAAATAAATTAAGGCCTGATGTAGTAATTAAATTTACTAATTGAACATGCACAAAAACTTTTTTTTTAGATTTATATTTAACACTTTACAAACAAAGTCACAAATAACACTTCTTATGACAGGAATAAACATTGTTAAATGATTAATTATACCACAGTTAGTTCCAACCCTACAATGTGATTGGCTGAGAGGTGTTTTAAAAGTGACATTATCAGCCGATAATGCACTGTAACCAAAGCTCTCCATGTATTACTCCGCCACATACAGGTAACCTAGCAACAATGCAGCTCTTACAAACCAAATACAAACCAAATGCGAGGTCTTTAAACACCACTGGGAGGCGCTAGATCCCATAGGCACAGCCTATCTCCAATAGGCGGCGGAGGCAAAGACTCGGTCCCACAAATAAATAAGCCCAGTAATTAGAAAATGTGCATTATTAAACACATTATCAGCCACCAATATCAGGTTAAGAGTTATAATTAAAATAAAAGCTTAAGTGTATATATTTTCCAGTTAATATAGGGTATTTTAAGCTGAATATAAGGTGGACTCTTGTAATTCCGCAGGTCTTGCTGCTGTGGGCGCTGAAGTAAACAAAACTTTAATTCTTAAAAAAAAAAATATATATATATATATATATTCTTTCAAAGTCAAACGAGCACTAGACTTTAATCTACACAGATTTCTCTCCTGAAAACCATTTATTTTGGTGAGTAAAGCGCTTCTGTTTATTTACAGTAAGCTTAGATTTCGCCAATTTTGACTGAAATGGCCGTTTATACAGAGCTTACAGCGCAGCTGAAGCAGAGCAGTAATGGAACTATTTTAACTGGGAAGGTTTATAACCAAACTGATCGTATTTTCTCATCCTGTTTAACTCAAAATCTTTTAATAAACAGCGATAATGGAGCTGTGGTATAATCACAATAATACACTCGAGGTTCAGCCTCGAGTGTATTATTGCTTAATGTCTTAACTAATAAATAATGAATACTAGTTAAAACAATACTCAATTTAATTAAACAATACTAAATTTTATTGCTCAAGTAAGTTGTAAATAATAGTGAACTGCGACATTTTGTAAATAATTTTGTAATGATTAACTAGGGACAATTAATAATTAGTTGAGACATTCTGTAATCTATAGTAATTGTAATTTAAGTAATCTTATCATCTTAGTATTGTAGGTATTATTTTAAAATAATCAAAAATAAGAAAACACTAGTGTACATATAGATATATAATTCACAATAGTGTGAGGGACTCAAACACCACATATCACCATGACGTTCAACACAGATTTTGTTGACAATCTTTATATAAAAAAAAAAGACAAAGAACAAAAAATAAAAAATAGTTCCCCAAAATATTGAGGTAATGTATTCAGCAAGTGCTCTATAGAATGTTAAGTAAGCTCTGTAATCACTCACCGGATCATCTCTTTTGCAGCCACAGATCTCATCATTACACTGTTAAGAATAGATAAAAAGCACAATGCCACACATTAAAACAGTCACTGCATGTCAAAATAACTGAAATAGACAAAATACAAACTATATGATAGACAACAAAACAATAAAATATTCTTTAGAAAACATTTAAGCATTTTTTAAATAACTTTTTAAAAGAATGTTTACGGGTCAGTTTCTGAGACAGAGATTAAGTCTAGTATTAGGCAATATTTAGCGTTCTCAGTGAAGAATTTCCATTAAAAGGAAAACACAGTCATTGACTAGACTTAATCCCTGTCTGGGAAACCGACCATTAGACAAAAGGTGACTTCTAAAACAATGCTGTTCTTTAGAAGATATGAGAAGAGCTTAGCTGTTAACAATTCTGCCATGTTTTTGTCAAAAATAAAAGAACATTTTTAGAAAGATGATCAAGAATGAGTGTTTAAGATGCTTTGCAAGTTTTGTAAGTTTAATAAGATGCTTTGTAAGCTTTCATGGATCCACCCATTAAAAAAAAAACTTATCTTAACTCTTTATGGCACAGGTTCTATTTATTTTTAGAAAGAAAAATAATAACCATGACTGATTTAGCATTATACCCACCAAAACAAATCTAGATAAATAATGTTGCCATGAGGCAACAAATAAAAAAATAAGAAAAAACACAGTTTTAGTAAGTAAACAGAAAACTGATAATATATATATATATATATATATATATATATATATATATATATATATATATATATATATATATATATATATATATATATATAATCAAATAATAATCACTGTGATACTCAAAATAGTGTTTTGTTGCCTGAGGGCAACATCATGCTGTAGAGGGTTTACTGCTTCACAAAAACAAGCAATCTTATTCTTGGAAGTAAAATCTGTTGAATTCTCTCTTAAGTTTAAATTACTGCATTGTGTCTTGCTCCTAGATTTGGCTTATAATTAAATTGAAGTACTTTGTTTTGACAGTAAGGATGTCTTGAACACATTCTTAGCATTTGTTTCCAGTTGTTTCCTGTTTTTTTCCTCACTGTTAAAACTTAAGGACATCAGTTCTCTTTGAAAGAATAGATATTTTTGTGAACTTGCCCAGGACAACCTGAATTTATTTTTAAATACTGTACAAAATCTACAGTTTTAAACAGTTTGAAGTGAAAAATAATCTAGTGTACTTCTGAAGCAGCTGGTTAAATAAGACTGGAGACTCACAATCTACTTACATTAGATTTCTCTGCAGCATTTGTGAAGCTTTGCATCCAGTTAACGATGTCTATTTTCGCACCAACCACTAGAACACATAACAGCAGGTTTCCATAATCAACTTACATAAAATTTAAATTACATAATTTTTTTTTTAAAATAACATTTCACTAATGGCTGTACAGTAGTGTGTCTGACCATCCACTTACCTGCTGGTTTGAGTGTAGCTCCTTTGATGGTAATATTTACCGCTTTGCTCACTAAAATAGAGTCAGCAGAACCTAACACAGGGTGAGAGTTCTTGATATTAGTAAACAGATACACTCAGTAACCTAAATCTGCCTGCTGCCTGATGCATCACAATAATTTGATTTACAGACATTAGCACTGCCTGATTAAAGAAAAAACTGCTATCAAACACTGATATGACTAATTAACCATATTTTAATGAATTATTAATCAATGCATAATCATCTCTGTTGCACAAAACTTTTAACTTTTGCTGTTTTAGAGAAATGCTCTAAATAAAATCCACTATTGTTTTCCACTGTTTTTGTTTTTGTATTTTAACTCTAAAGTTGATATTTTAGAGATACATGGTTTTTGCATGACCAAATATCTCAGTTGGGGACCGTACACGTATAGTAATTAAAAAGGCTTACTTGGATGGTCTGCATGTATGTGTTTTATGTAAACTTCGCACAAAAACTAAATTATAAGGAGTGTGATCGTGTCAGATGCAGTAATATTGCCAAAATATTTGATATGATTAAAAAACTATTAAGATATCACAATATTCTTGAAAGCAGTCTATTCTGTATTTTTTTTTTTTTTTTTGCTGTATTTACTTTTAATGGTTTGCTTACAGTTTAACTCATTTTGTGGAAGATTTAGGTTGTTAAGTTGTTACATGACTTTATTTTTGTTACATTTTCTGTTATGTTAAACTGATTTTGTACAAAATAATTAGAGAGACTTGGTAAGGTACTGAATAGACAAATGTTAATATATATTTATGTATATTTTAAATCCTTGAAACTGTTTATAATTATACTAACTAAACGTATGGTATTTATTTGTTGCAGTAGTATATTCTCATAATGACATGCTTTATCATGATGCCAAGAATATTTTTATCGCAAAAATACCCTGAAATATCGCAATATTATTTTAGGATCATATTGCCCAGCCCTACATATTTTTATTCCCACTATTAGGAACCTATTGAAGAAAAAAAAAATCTCCAATTCTATAACAAAACCAACTTCACCATACAAGAAGATCTCTTCAAGGTAATGTTATTTTAGCTTTGATTGGCTAAATAATAAGTATTCTATATGTGGGTTGGAAAAACAAATGACAGCATGCAGCTGCTGTCCTTCATCTTTAAAAAAATGAAGGATTCTTCCTTAGAATTCTCTGCCAGCAGCAGATTCCCCTATTTGGAAGTTTAAAGTGTCTCTCGGCTTGCCAAGGCCTCTTAACTTCCTGTTAGTGATCATGATTGACTACAGCTGGTAGCTTCTCTGTGCCCACATGAAAAGGGTGCAGATCTGAGAAGGATGATTGGAAATTAACACAAATCAGGAATGTCTCTTGAAGCTGTTTTTCTAAACAACTGCACATTTCAGTATCACCAGTTCAAACAACTGTATACAATCATATGTTGTTAAAAGGTGTAGCCACTTGAAAAAGACCCAAACTGTCACTCTCAGCTGAGAAGATATTGAATTTGATAGTCAGGAACAACTCAAGAACCACCGAGGCCTCCCATGAACTGGAAGCTGCTGGAACAGCAGTCTTACTGTCTACAGTGAAGCCAGATTTATATCACCACAGACCAACTGCTGTTTTCAGCTGCCCACATCGGGAGATTAATGATCAGAAGACCAGAAATATTTACACTTATCGGCCACTTTATTAGGTACACCTTGCTAGTACTGGTTTGGACCCTCTTTTGCCTTTAGAACTGCCTTAATCCTTTGTGGCATAGATTTAACAAGGTACTGAAAACATTCCTCAGAGGGTCTGATCCATATTGACATGATAGCATCACACAGTTGCTGCTGTGGAGGGAATTCGAGAACAGTGAACTTATAGTCATGTTCAAGAAACCAGTCTGAGATGATTCGTGCTTTATGACATGGAGCATTATCCTGCTGGAAGTAGCATCAGAAGAGGTTACACTGTGGTCATAAAGGGATGGACATGGTCAGCAACAACACTCAGGTAGGCTGTGGTGTTGACACGATGCTCAATTGATACTAATGGCCCAAAGTGTGCCTGGAAAATATCTCCCACACCATTTTATCACCACCATCATCAGCCTGAACTGCTGAAGGCAGGATGAATCCATGCTTTCATGTTGTTGATGCCAAATTCTGACCCAACCATGCAAATGTCGCAGCAGAATCAAAACTCATCAGACCAGCTAACATTTTTCCAATCTTCTATTGTCCAATATTGGTGAGCCTTTTTCAGATCATTCTCTGTAAACTTTAGAGATGGTTGTTTGTGACCATGCCATGCCACGTTCAAAGTCACTTAAATCACCTTTCTTCCCCATTCTGATGCTCGGTTTGAACTGCAGCAGATCGTCTCGGCCATGTCTACATGCCTAAATGCACTGATTTGTTGCCATGTGATTGGCTGATTCGACATTTGCGTTAATGAGCAGTTGGACAGGTGTACCTAATAAAGTGCCTGGTGAGTCTACGTGAGTGTAGGTCGGACACTGAATCCGACAACACTGTACCAACTGTTAAGTATGGTGGTGGTAACATTGTGTTGTGAGGCTGTTTTGCTCCCAGTGAAGTATGTACAAAGTTGCACAAAGTGGAGGGATTAATGAGGAAAGAAAGACTACCACAGAGTTTAAATAAAAATAAAAAAGGTTAACATTGGCAGTACATTACTAGCTACAAAGCGTGCATCTAAGCTTCCAAAAGCAACTATGTGTGTGTGTGTGTATTTATACAATAAAATGACCGTATTTTAATAGTACAATATCAGGCTAACATCCAATCTGTCACGCTTGGTGTCTTCCCACACTCGGCTCTACCTGCAATCTCCAGCTCAAAATGCCTCTCACACTGACATAACTCCCTGTTCACCTGACACTGCACATGGCACCACCAGGAAGCCAATCACCGGAATATTGATTTCACCTGTTCCACCTACTATATGTACACCTCGCCAAGTACTGACGCATTTTTTGTCATACAAAGCGTTTTTCTTGCCTGTATTAGCCCTTTCATTTCCGACCCCGATTTTTGCCTGCCCTCTTATATTGCCTATGACCCTTGGACTGTTTATTATGTATGGTATGTTTGCTCCTTCTTGCTGCTGTTTATTAGTGTTGACCCTGCTTGTTTTGACTACTCTTTTGCCCACTACATTATTTAATAAAGTACTTTTTTTGCAGCCATGACACAATCCCAACTTTTAAATCAAAGATGAAAGGCCTCTTGATTTTCAGATCATCTGCATGTATAATATTATTTATGACAAAAATTGTTGTAAATTATTGAGTTTTTACAGTATCAGTTTGGCTGCTCAGGAAATAGTGTAGCTCTTAAATCATTACAGGAAATTAGGTTCAAGATGTCCGAAAAAACTTTAGATTTATATTTGCATCACACCGCTGCCTAACTGACAAATAAAATAAGTTTCACACACACAGACACAAACTTACGGCTTCCGTTTTCTGATGGAATGATTTCTGGTAATGGTGGTGTAAAAATATAAATGTCATTGTCCAGGGTTCTCTTGTAGAAACTGGAGTTATATGTCTCTGGTTCTTCACTCCACTCAAATCCAGCACTGTAAAACATTCACATACATACTCTTGTTTTTATACAGGACACATTTCTATCCGAACTGTAGTTTATTTCTTACTGTGTATTCATTCTAATGTTAGTAGTTCATTACTGTACATATATACTGACCACAGCATGTGCACATGATTGGAATGTGCCTGTTGACAATTCACTGCCAAGATAGCAATGAACTTCTGACTGTTGACTTCTGCCTAGGTTGATTTCAGTCAGTGGTGCACCTGTTTTTTTTGTTGCCAAGATCAATCAATACACCAAAAACTGACCTAAACACACCTCATTTTGTGATCACCACGGCCATCGGTGTAGATATATTCACAAGGGTTGTTGGTATTTAAAAGGCGCAGGTAGAAAGTGTGAAAACAGGCAAATTATACAGACTTTATATACACTATTGGTGTATATTGTGTACACTAGTGGTTGGTGTGGCACAGTGAATAACACCACTACCTGCTAGTAGTGTTGGCTACCACATCACGTGGGAGACGGGGGTGTTCAATTCCAAAAAGAGTCCTTGGGCAAGATTCCTAACATTGGCCCACATCTGTAGTAGGAATAACCTTGTAATTTACTTCGGATAAAAGTGCCAGCTAAATGCCATAAATGTAAATGTGTGCAGGGTCTTAGGACATAAAAAAACTGCTATAATTTGTTGTTATGTTACAATTGTCAAATGTTCTATATTCCAGCAAAGGTGCATTAATAGTAGGGTTTCAAATTTGTCATGTACTGTATTTTTTGCTCTATAATGATGCACTTAAAATCCTTTAATTTTCCCAAAAATAGTCACTGCGCCTTTTAATCCAGAGTGGCTAATGTATGAATTCTACCAGTCAGGTTGTAAATAGCAGTAAAGCCACTCTGCTAAACTTTAGCATTATACAGGAGTTTCAGTTTAGTTCTCCAGCATCAAAGCTGAAATAGCATAAGCATTAGCCGCTAACCGCTATTTCCTCTTTCAGAGGTGAGTATTATCTCTGTAGCTAGTACAGCTGGAGCATCATTAGCATCAGCCGCTAACCCTGCTAGCTCTTGCGTCATTCATAGGTTATAATATCGTACTTTAGCCTGCGCGATTACCGTGTTAAAACAAGCTACATAGCACAAAACACTAGATAACATCATCCTGGCTTACAAGAGCAGTCAGAGTTCCTCAGTGCTCACTGCTACTGGTTAGCCACTAATGCTAATGTTCCAGGCTAAGTGCTGGAGAAATTAGTGAATCTAAGCTTCCTGTACATAAACAGAAACGCTTTACTCACCCCCAAAAAAAAAAACAGCAGGAGAGAAATCTGTGTAACATCCAACACTCATTTGAAGGTCTTTTTTTTAATTACAGTTTTGTTTATTTAGCTTAGCTTTACTTAACTTAGCTAGCTATCCCCCACCACCACCACCCAGCGATGAGACCTGCTGAATTAGAAGTTCCTTACAGTCTCTCTTAAAATGCACCTTATAATCCAGTGCACCTTATGTATTAAAAATTATACCAGATCATAGACATTTATTGAGAGTGCGCATTATAATACGGCGCAACTTATAGTGGGAAAAATACGGTATTCCTAGTGGCAGCAGCTCACCTGCTGGTCATTGCATCTGTGGATGCAAATAAATAGTTTGACCTGCAGGACATTCTGGCACTATTTTGAATAAGGATGGCACATTCCACATGAACATTAAAACAGTCCAGTAATTTTTTTTTATGGTAAATGTAGGTCATACTATGTCATACCTGGACTATTCCACCTTCAGTGTCCCTTCAGTCCACACATGAGGATTCAACTATTAAAGTATTAATCTATTCTACATCAGAAACACTCCATCATCCCTCTGTGTTAGTTAAACACATACACACATAGGCATAAATCCTGTTTACACTCAAGCTGTGAATCTAAATCATTCCGCTGTCAGAATGTGACATTTGTGCTGTGTGATTAAACTAGTTGACACTTTTGAAGGATGTGTTTATCGCTGTGGAAAGGCAGAAGAGTGTCCAGTTCAATGAAACTTGTTTAATCAGCTGGACAAAGATGTAAACATGGACTATTTAAAGCAGACTCTTACCTTGTGGGATAAACTCTGGTGATGCCTCCATCTGTGGCCACAAACTTAGCTCTGATTCTGTCAGTTCTGCAAATCAAACAATAGAAGGTTACCAAATAATTCATGATATTAAGCACTGATGATAGAGATGAGCACCTCATCTCTAAAACAACATCATACATGTTTTCTATGGGGCCAATATACAGTATTTTATTTTATAGAATACAGCACATGAAATGAATTAGCAGAACTGTGTTTGAAGCTGGCATGCACGTAATAAATTTGAGCAATATTTGAACATGTGTGTGTGTGGGTGTGTATGCATGTTTGTGCATCCGCTAACATGACTCACCTATTCTGTTCAGTCCAGTGTTTCACTATTTTGGAGGTAATGCCAGCGTCCAGTAACAACCGATTCACCAGATCCACATTGCCTAAGAACATATGAAAGAGTGTGAGAGACAAAAGAAACTTAAGCAGGATAAATGCCCATTTCTTCTCATGTTTTACCCAGAATTTGGTTTAGTTTTCATGTACAGTAATTCACCCAGCCTGTAGTATAGTTTACACTAGATTCATTCTTAAACATTTTCCTGTCTGTCCTACCCTGCATACATTTTTTTAGAGAAGGCACAACTTGTGAAGCCCCTAAGTAACATTTACTAAACAAACTGGACAGTTTTTAGTAATTAAAAAAATGATTGATTGCTTGATTAGTGCTTTAGATTAATTAAAAAAATCCAATTTTGAAAGTGTACGTTTTTTACGTTTCAACCCATTAACAATGTAAATGTGCTAGAAAATGTCACACAGCTCTGGGAAAATTAAGAGACCACTTCAGTTTTTGAATCAGTTTCTCTGAATTTGCTATTTATAGGTGTATGTTTGAGTAAAATGAACCTTGTTGTTTTATATTTATAACTACAGACAACAATTCCATATAAAAATATTGTCATTTAGAGAATTTATTTGCAAAAAATGAGAAATTACTAAAATAGCAAAAAAGATCAGTTTGGTTTGATGGCTTGTGATCATCCATCTTCCTCTTGATTATATTCAAATTATTTTCAATTTTGTAAAATCAAAGAAACTCATCATTTTAAGTGATCTTTTATGTTTTTCCAAATCTGTATATAACATACTGTATAGCCAGTTCTGACCCCATTTCTAGAACAAAATGATTAAATACAAGTTACTGCATAATGAACGTGATATACATTACATCAGTACTGTAACCATAAAACATAAGTCATACGATTTTCAAGTAATATTCAAAACTGGGCCTCTGCACTTACAGTCCTAGTCCCATTTAATGTTTGTTTATTCCCAACGAATACTGACGTTTTAAACAAACCAAAAAACTCTGAGGGTTTTATGTAGCTCTTTTTTGAGATGCTGTTAACCTGAGGTTTCTGAGGCTGGTAACTCTGATTACCTTATCCTGTACAAAAGAGGTAAGTAACTCTTGCGCTTAATTTCCTGGAGTGGTCCTGATGAGACCTATTTTCATCATAGTGTTTTGGATTGTTTTTGCGATACTTTCAAAGTTCTTGAGATTTTTCTGGATGAACTGAACTTCAGTTGTGAAATTATTTTTTCTTTACACAGTTGAGTAGTTCTTGCAATAATATGGAATAAAACTTTTTTAGATATATAGCTATTCACTGTATACCAACTCTACCCTTTTCACAACACAACTGATGCTCTTAAACAAGGGCATGAAATTTAAATGATTAACTCTTGATACGTTCAGCACAGCTGTTACCTTAAAACCACTACATTTGTTTCACACTTTTTTACTTTGGTAGTAAAGGGTTAAGTATGTAATAAGTGCGTACTTTATTTATTAAGCACATTTAAAATCAAAAATACATTTATTTACTTCATTTTATCCAATGAATGTTATTTCTAATGCAACTGAACCACACATACAGATCATTAATGCAGAATCTGTATTCATCTGACATAATGCTGATGACAGTAAAGTTTATTTTGATGTACTATGTGTAAATTTCAGCTTGAACTGAATCACACTAGGGCTAGGGTTATATAGAGAACAGCCTGCAGCCCTTCACCTCTGAAGGAGTTATTGCAGTAGGAGTTCATAAAAAGAGGAGGCGAAACGGAGCAATGAAAAAGTAATGTGCAGATTAATTCCCTGCGACACGGAACATGCCTGAACCGTACGGCTGCGTAGAACGGCAACAGCCCATCAAAGGGGCAGCGTTGTGTGTTTTTTTTTTTTTTTCTCCTCCTTTGAACACTTTAAAAATGTTGTGCTGCAGTTCATTAATGCAAAGGCCAGGGTAACTCCTTTATGACACACCACACACACACACACACACACTTCACAGAGGGCAGCTGGTGTAGCACTTTACTCCGTGCCCTCTCGGTGCTGTGTGCTTTTCATTAGGGCCTTATTGAAGGCAGCCCAGGAATTCGGTTCAACTCAACCGGCCTGACCGAGGCCCGCCTTTATAATACCAAGATCATACGCGACAATTACAGGGGCCTCCGAGACAAATCTCTACAAATATGAACGCTTTAAATTGATCCTTTCTGTTGGATAAACAATTTTTCAGCTTTGTGATTATGGAGGAGACTGCAGGATAATGAATTGAGCCTTAACCTGCATATAAAAAGACCCGTAAGTGAGTAAAGATGGGTTTAAAGTGACTGTACACTTAAGCGCACAATACACATACAAAGACCCTTAAGTGACTAAAGACAGTTTTGAAAAGATGATAAATAACAGGGAAGACCCACACACAAACATATATACACATACATACACACTACAAAAACTCTGGGTCAGCTGGTGGTCTGTCCGCATGTCTGAAATAGTAATCAACTAGCTGAACGGCCACTTTCATTGCGATACATTTTGAATGGGTTAACCCTGGCCAGTGTGCCCCCCGCCCACATTCCATGCCTTTTGGTTCACTGTGTCCATCTCTCTCTCTCTCTCTCTCTCTCTCTCTCTCTCTCTCTCTCTCTCTCTCTCTCTCTCTCTCGTTGTGGCATGTCCTGCTTTCTCTCACTCACACAGGGTAATTGGAGTTGGTCGGTGTGCAGGTACAAGGCAAGCCCCCCACACGCCTAACACGTGCACCGGAGCGAGCGATTACCGCACCTCCAGTGTTAGGATCAAAGGGCTCTATAGAGAAGACGTGGGGGCAGGGTCACAAGACCACAACAGCCAACGGGAGAGCAATAAATATCACTCGATTTTTATTCACTGGAATATGCATGTCTATTAATGGACCTCTAGAGACACACTTAACGCGGAGCGCTCAATCAAAAGCTGTATTTAATCAGGCAGGCTAAAGGACAGCTTATTCTACTGGGACAAAAAAAGTTGAGAAGGTCAGAGTGACTTACTTCAGCCTGAAACCTTTATGCTCAACAAAGGGGCAAAAGAGCTCATATTTAACTATTTTAACTAATATAAAAAAAGAGTCCAACCAGCAACCTCAAGCTGTCAGCCTAAGTGAGTATTAAAGTACCAGAAAAGTGTCAATTAAACCCACAAACGCTACTAAAGCTACTAAAATATCACAGCATTTCAAAATTTTATTTAGATTTATTAATACTGATTCTAAAGCTACACACGTGGACAAAATTAATCTTTCGTTCAGTTAATGAAAGAAAAACCCACAATGTTCACAGAAATACTGTAACTTGAATCAGACAAAAGTAATAGTAAATAGAAATGCTATGAAAATAAACAAATGAAAGTTAGACATTGCTTTTCAACCATGCTTCAACAGAAATATAAAAAAATAAAAAATAAAACTCATGAAACAGGCCTGGACAGAAATGATGATACCCTTAATTTAATATTTTGTTGCACAGCCTTTTGAGGCAATCACTGCAATCAAACGATTTCTATAACTCTCAATGAAACTTCTGCACCTCTCAGCAGGTACTTTGGGTAACTCTTCATGAGCAAACTGCTCCAGTCGTCTCAGGTTTGAAGGGTGTCTTTTTCCAGACGGCATGTTTCAGCTCCTTCCAAAGAAGATTAATAAAATTTTTGGATTTTAGGATTTAAATCAGGGCTCACAGGACCACTTCAGTCTAGACCAATGTTTTCCTCCTAGTCATTCTTGCGTGTTTTTAGCTGTGGTTTGGGTCATAATCCTGTTGCAAGACCCATGACCTGCGACTGAGACCAAGCTTTGTGACACTGGGCAGCACAGTTCTCTCTTAAATCCCTTTATAGATTTAATTTAAAACACCCTGTGCCAGACGCAGCAAAGTAGCACCAGAATATAACAAAGTCTCCTTCATGTTATACAGTAGGGACAGTGTTCTTTTCTTGATTTTTCAGTCTGTAAAAACAGAGCTGATGTGTCTTGGAAAAAAAGGTAAATTTTTGTCTCATCTGTCTATAGGACATTCTCCCAGAAGCTTTGTGGCTTGTCAACATGTTCTTGGGCAAATTCCAGTTTGGCTTTTTTATGTTGGTGTCCTCCTTGGTCATCTCCCATCAAGCCCTCTTTGGCTCCAATAACTGTGTGGTGCGATCTGACACTGATGTTCCTTAAGCTTGAAGTTTACCTTAATAATTTTAGACCTTTCTCTGGGCTCTTTTGTTGCCATTCGTTTTATCCATGTCTTCGATTTTGTCATTTTGCTCCTGCGGCCACATTTAGGGAGGTTGGCTACAGTCCCATGGACGGATGGATTACATTTCTGATTAATATGTTTAACTGTAGTCACAGGAACATCAAGCTGCTTGGAGATGGTCTTATAACCTTTACCTTTAACATACTTGTCTATAATTTGCTTTCTAATGTCCTGAGATAAATCTTTACTTCACTTCCTCTGCTTCATGATGAGTGTGGTACACACCATGTCAACAAACAGCACAGTGAGTACCTGCAACCCTGTATATAGACCCACTGACTGATTACAAGACTGCAGACAACTGTAATACTAACTAGTGGACAAACCTTGATTTAACATGTCCCTTTTGTCATGTTATTTTCAGGGGTACCATCATTTTTGTCCAGGCCTGTTTAATGAGTTTACTTTTTAAAAAGAATTCTGTTGAACCACGGTTTAAAAATCAATGTCGGATTTTCATTTGTTTATTTTCACAGAATTTTGTCCACGTGTGTATGCTATAACGAAGCAAGAGCATTGCTGTAGAGATACTGTACATATAGTACATGGCTACATGTTTAAACCTCATTCACAGCACCACATAACACCATACAGCAGGGCACATCCTGCATTTCTCTTACTCTAAAGATGCCCCTCGATCCCTTGGATTAAGAATCAAATTTGTGGTTTTATTCCCCCTATCTGTCAGCACAGCATCAGTAAGCTGGAACTGAACCTGCAGTGTGGAGCATACAGCTGTTGGTGAGCCTGCTGATGAGAGTTAGGAGAGTGGAGCTGGCTGTGGTGCATCATGAATGATAACAAAATCCTGCTGTGAACTGATCTGAACTATGTCTTACATGCAGCTTATTAAAACATGTAGAAAAAGTCGCTGTAAAGTGTAGATGCTATGTTTCCATATTTTATACTGTTGTGCTAACATGGTCCTAAATTTTCCTGTCAGGTTTTCTGGCCTCCCCTTTGTCCCTGTGTAACTCTAGAGACTGCCTCTGTACATTTGGTCAGCTTCCTAGTTCCCTTTCCTTTGTACCCAGTCACCTGATTATTAGATTGTCTTCTTCTCCTCTTCATTCTCATTTACTTTGTGTACATTACTGGCCAAAAGGTTAAACACACCATTCTTTTTTGTAGTCCAGTGCTGCATGGCCCAGCTGTTGCTTTATTATTTTCTCATTTTATTAATGATTTATTAATGAAACAAAAACTTAATCCAATGTTAGCTGAGATAAAGGTGCTGTTGCCATGTAGGTCAACCAGACCTCTTCCTGTACCAGTTTTCTCTAGTTCTCCTGAGTCCTAAATGTTTAGAAAACAGTATCCACTGCTCTCTGGCTTCATCTGTAATTTCTCTACATTTAATAGTTACAGAGTTATCTGTGTTTGTGTCTTTTTTTTTCTAGTTATTATGATGAAAGTGTGAATGTGCTGTGTGTAACTGTGTAAATGCTGCAGTAGAGAGAGGAGTTCTATGATCTGTTCCAATACTTGTTTTCCTACAAGACAAAGGCTTTGTAATTATAACTTTTGCTTTCATATCCAAAGCTTAGTTTATCCCCCCCCCACACACACAATTTTTTTTTATCAATATACAATTGTTTTAATTAATTTATTTATTTTTTTGTCAGATTTTTGTTTTATATATTTTTTCTGTTTTTTTGTAACATTCAAGTTCATTGGAATTGGTAACACTTAACCCATGTTACTGACTGGACCTGAAGAACGTAAATGGCAAAAATAAAAATGATTACCTATTCTATTACCAACTGTGTTAAACATCCTACATTCTTATATACATATTTGTAAGTATTTGATTAGTCTTTTAAAACTTGCCATACGAATTTATCTTGCCAAATTTACAGAAAAGTAGAATTCTTAACTTTCAATGGAAGTTTTTTTAAGGATAATTTCTATTGGTCCATTTCCCAGAACATTTTGGGACAATGTAAAGAAAACCAGATTCACCAAAGTATGCCAAAAAGTAAAAAATAAAAAATAAAAATCCAAAAACAGATATAAAAGGTTTGCTTTTGTATGACAGAGATAATACATTGATGTCTTTAACCTGTGGTCTGGGAAACTTTCTTTAAGTATGTTACCTGTTTTTACTGGACAATAATCTTTCAAATTTGTCAAGCAAAGATGGACAATCATCCGTTCAGCACTCACATTGTGGATCGTTGGGGGTCTTCATGTCAATGTACTTATTGAACTCGATCAGGAATTCTGTGTTGTTGCTACTCTGCGGTTTCAGGTCATTGCAGTACTCTCTACAAGGGCAATCACAAAAACAGAATTGGAGCAATAACTTAACAGTTTCAAATTAACAAAACTTTCCACCCAGCCCTAATTCAGTCAACTAAGTCTAATCTAAGTTTGCAGTTTAGCATTGCAACAATGAGGGACCGGTCGAGACCCATGTCAGATTACATTGAACTGGAACAAAGGGGCCCATTTTAAAAGGTAAACACATAAGATTCTAAGTAATCTCCAATATTTTGGATAAAGTGGCTTCTGTGCTATCACTGAATGTGATCTAAAGATAACATGTCCATTCGGGGTCTCTTTAGGGAGCCCAGTTGGGAACCAGAAAGTTTTGTCCACGGTTCCATGTTAGCCTCACATATGGATGTCTGTTAGGGGCCCCATCAGGGTCAGGGACCAGGAGGGGTAAAATATGGGCCCCATCTGCACATGGGGACTGGAAGAGACCCATGTCAGATTACGTTGAACTGGAACAAAGGGGCCCATTTTGAAAGATAAACACACGTACAAACACATGTACGACTCAGAACTCATGCCCACCTGAAACCCACCTAGCTCACCTTCTAGCTGTATGAGCCCTACATGAGAATGCTGGCTAAATTTGTAGAGTTAAATAGGTAAAATCTGATGACTGAAGCATTAGCAGTAGTGTAAGTGATGCTAATCTCTATTATTGGACATGTTCACTGCTGTGTATCTTCTCAACTGAGTGACTATAACTTGTATAATGTATAGATAAAACTATACATTTTTAACTGTTTATTGACATTTTTTCACAAAACTTATTAATTCATTGTTAAACTTATGAGTGCTTTACTTTAATGAATCAGATCAGACTACAAGGCACACCAGATTATTAGGCACACTATCAAAGAATGTCTATTTCCTGGTCTACTTTCATCCATAAAGGGTGTTGCCATGTTTTCCTTCTAATGGGGAAGCTGGGGGAGAAGAAAACAAAACTGTAATTAGTTAAAAAAAAAATCATCTGTTAAAGTCTAAAGAGTCCTGGGCAGGAGGTTAATCTACACAGATTTCTCTCCTAAAACAGTTCATTTGAGTGAGTAAAGCACTTCTGTTAATTTACTGTAAGCTTAGATTTCCAATATTTTGTCTAATGGTGAGTTTTCAGTAAAGTTTCTCCAGCACTAAGGCTGGGTGCAGCAGCATAGCATAAGCCGCTACCGCAGCATTAGCACTAGACTGAGGAACCCTGAGAGTTCCGCTAACCCAGGGCGTTATTAGCGAGTGGCTCACCCCACATATCTTGTTTTAACATGGCAAACACGCAGACTACAGTCAGATATACTTACCTCTAATGCTGCGGTTAGCAGCTAATGCTAATGCTGCTGAACCCAGCCTTAGTACTGGAGAAACTTCACTAAAAACTCACCCTTATAATGCTTTACTTCAGCTGAGTAGCTTTACTATGCCTTAATACCTGACTGGTAGAATTAATAGATAAGGTGCACTGGATTATAAGGTGCACTGTCGATTTTTGGAAACATTTAAGGATTTTAAGTGCGCCTTATAGTCTGAAAATACTGTATTTGCATTTGTAACACATGAAATGAAGCATGATAATGGAGTTGTGTGTGTATTTCTGTAGTAAACGCACCTGGGAGCTATGAAAGTATATCCGTACTCCTCAAATTTATCCACCTGCAGGCTTTCCGAGACTAAAAAGAAGAAGAAACAAAATCACAGTCATGTTTAATTCATGCCAAATTGCAGCCTCTGAGAGAGTTTTAGTGCTGCTATAAAGAGAAAACACATGTATGAAGTGAAGAAAGGCGCTGAAGTGTCACATGATCCATTACATTAACACAAACATCAACTGCATTAATTCTCACTGCCTGCATTCTGTTTTAGACAGGGATGCTATTTAACGGGGCGCTAGTTGAAACACATTATGATGGATTGAGACAGCACCGCTGGCTGGGAGGCGCCACAGCTATTCTCCGGCTTTCCTAATCCCAGAAAACTGAAATTCACAGACTAATGCATCAACTCTATCAGCTTTATAGTGTAAGGTTGGGAAATAAATAAAAAATTGTATTCTCTATTGAAACCTACTCTTTATTTCTTCAGAGAGCCCAACGGTGTGATTGAACACAGGTTCTGCAGGTTCATCCTTCCTGCTGCAGTTAGACTTTACAACTAATGCTGTTGCCAGTACCAATCAAGTTTGTACATACCTTCTCATTTAATGTTTTATTCCTTTCTTTTTTCCCTACATTGCAAATGAATACTGAAGTCAGTATGAAGGATCACTTCAGGAATTATGTAGTAAACTTAAGTGTTAAACAAAATACTCTTTCCTAGGGTGCTGCTAACTTGTGGTTTCTGAGGCTGGTATCTGATGAACTTAATCTTTGCAACAGAGGTATTTCTTGCTCTTCCTTTAGTGGGGTGGTCCTGATGAGAGCCAATTTCATCATAATGATTTTGATGGTCTTTGCAACTGCACTTGAGGACACTTAAAAGTTCTTACAATTTTTTGGATTGACTGACCTTCATTTCTTCAAGTAATTATTTTCTTTATTAAATTAAGTAGTTTTTGCAATAGTATTGATTAGAACATGACTCAAATAGGGCTATTCACTGTATACAAACTCAATCACATTAAGAAGGCAAGTATTTTAAGTAATTATATCTTGACAAGTTCAGCACAGCTGTTAACTGAAAGCCATTCCCGGTGACTCAAGCCGCATAAAGCTGACAGAAGATCCAGCCAAGATATGCAAAGCTGTCATCTACGTTAGGGGTGCTGAGTTTAAAGAATCTAAAACATAAAACATATTCTGGTTTGTTTAACACTTTTTGTTTACTAAATAATTCTGTATGTTTTTCTTTATAGTTTGGTTGACTTTAGTATAACTCTACACTGCAGAACATTTTATATATTGAATTTAAGGTGTTCAAGCTTTTGACTGGTACTGACTACATTACACACTATACATTTAAATAAACTGTACCATAGTATGTGTAATATCTACATGTAAATATTTACATCCTAATATTGAGTTTATTCCCTTTTTCTTTTTCTGTGTTCTATCTTATCTTATTAGTTACATCTGTAGTGTATAGTCAATTACCATTGACAATGATTTTGCGCTGGAAAAGACTTGAAACCCCCAATTACTTAAATTGCACTTAAATTACAGTATAAACTAATGGACAGATGCTGAATTCTGTCAGTAAACCTTTATGTAAAGCATTATAAATCTATTCTGCTCTTTCGGTCAGAGGTCAGAATTTCTGGCACCATGTTATCAGCATAGTGTTGGAGGTGATGTTTTTATAGCATGGAGACCAGGAAACCCGGGGGAAAAGAAAAATATCCAGAACTGATTTTACTGTGATGTGGGGGGAACTCTTATTCCCTCATATCATTCATTTAAAGACCTGCAGTGCTTTAGTGCATGGATTCAAAAACAAAATAGTTTTTATACAGGCACAGGTTACAAACATTTACAGAATTTTTTTATACAGAATTCAGCAAATACCCAAATATTTCTATTATGAGAGGCCCCCGAATTATATCTTTCTAAGCAAGCATAAGGAAGAATATCAGAATGAGTGTCCATGGTAATCAATGGACAATGCAACAGAAAGATAATTAAATAATGTTTTAAGTTGAAGTTGTGACTGTTTTCATTTAAAAGGCAAATATCCTACGTTTTGACTTCACACAGGCTTGTTAAAGAAATGTTTGCATAGTTTTATATATACAGCTCTGGAAAAAAATAAGATATCACTTCAGTTTCTAAATCAGGTTCTCTGATTTAAGTAAAATTAACATTGTTGTTTTATTCTATAAACTACAGACAGCATTTCTTCCAAATACCAAATACAAATATTGTCATTTAGAGCATTTATTTGCAGAAAATTAGAAATAAACCTGGATTGTAATCTCAGTTTTCATGCATCTTGGCATGTTCTTCTCCACCAGTCTTGCACACTGCTTTTGGATAACTTTATGCCCGCACTCCTGGTGTAAAAATTCAAGCAGTTCAGCTTGGTTTGATGGCTTGTGATCATCCATCTTCCTCTTGGTTATATTCCAGAGGTTTTTAATTTGGTAAAATCAAGGAAACTCAATTTTTTAAGTGTTCTTTTTTTTATCCAGAGCTGTATAGCCACCATAGGATGAATGATAAATGTTTATATTATGTTGTCATATGGTCATATTTGCATCTATACAGTTAAAAAAAAAAAAAAAAAAAAAAAGACTCTGCAGGGAAGCAAAGTTAAAACTTAACAACTTGAGTTTTGCTTTTTACAACTTGAGTTGTGATTTAAATAAATATTTTGTTTGCGATTGAGGTTTTCTTGTAGGATTCAGAAAGTTTTATTATGTAATCTACTGGAGGATCTTGCATAGTCTAAATATGTCACACAGAACGAGCCAAAAATATATTTTTTTAAAGAGCAAGGTGACATCTGCCTGACAGAACACAGAGATGTGAATCCAGACAGAGCTATAATCATCCTGGCACTGCTGAGTTCAGCTTATGGACAAAAGTATTGGGACACCCATTCATGAATATTAAGTTAATATTAAACCGACTTTGCTTTATTTGCTGTATTACTGAAAAGTGAGGATTTTTTATGGGTCCTTTAGCACTAGCATGTTGAATGTGTGTCCTTGATTGCCACTCAAATGAACATCTATAGTGTGTTTGGGTTGTTTAGTCCATTTCAGGTAATTATAAGGCAATTTCAAGGGTTAATGCCAACTAATGACATAATTGAATTCTAGCAATTCGTACAAAACATGTATATATGTCTGTCTATACATGTCAGTAGACATGCATGTGATTCAAGGAGGATAAGACATGAGGAGAGAAAAGGAAAAACAAATACTTGCCAAGTCCCTCTGGAGGGTCAAATCCCACAAAGAGAGGAGAGAGGGGAGGGGCGATTGACCAAGGCAGGGGGAGGGAAGGGGAGACAGAGAATTAGGGGTGAAACCACATGGGTTAAAAGTCACCAATATTTTATTCACAGAGCAAGCCTTGAATAAAAATATTGCATTTTGATCAAACGGTTCTCTTTCAGCACACATGGAAACAAAAAAAAAAACAGTGAGGAAGGTCTTAAATGTGGTAATGCACCCTCATGGAGTTACATATACAGCACTGCTACGCCATCATTCATGAATTATGCATCATATGAAATTAAACAGTTTCCCATTCCGCACGAATGACATGAGGCGATGACAGACCAACTACCAAAGAAAAATAATTATAGTTTCAGTACCTCATATTATTATTTATCCACTGAACATGCTGGACATGGAAAGTGGAAAGTGGTGTGGTTTAATTCATACCGTAAAACACCAAACTGTTCCTATTGCACAGACAGAGGATGTCTAATGTATGGGTGGCTTAAAACCATTGAACTTTGGATTCCAGAGGCTCTTATAGACCTGAAGACTTACAGGTACAGACTGGGGAGTGTGGGGCAGATTACATAGAGACGGAAACATAAGAACACAGTGTTACGGTGTCACATTCAGTTTGAGACCATCAGAACAACTGTCCCGTTGTACAAATAAAGCCCATTCTGACTGGATTAGCTTATCAGATGGGCGTCTCTCCTCACTCAAACCTCTCGCTTCCACAGGACTGTAAATCCACCACCACAGGATGAAGATGGAGTTTCTAGGACCTAAATGTTTATGAAACGTTATGTGCTCACATTTGCATCCAAACAGACAAAGAAATCTACACTGGCTCCTCCTTCAACTCGACAGGAAGCCAAGTTAAAACTTTACAGTGTTTTGGAAAGATGCGTTTTACAATGCTGTGGAAAAAAGTATTTGCCCCTTACATATTTCTTTTGTTTTCGTTTTTTTTGTCATACTCACATTTTTTAGTGTTGAACCTTACCAGGTGACTAGCCCACCAAAATGACTCCAAAAGGGCATAGACAACTCATCCAGGAGGTCACAAAAGAACACAGCACATCTAAAGAACTGCAGGCCTTAATTGCTTCACTTAAGGTCAGTGTTAATGATTCATTTGAAATCGAATAAGAAAGACACTAGGAAAAAATGAGATCCATGGGAGATTTCAAGGCAACTCCTGACCAAAAAGAACAAAGGCCCACATCTCATCTCACATGTTGATGATCCCTAGGACTTGTGTTTGTGTCCTGTTACATCTGATATAAAACTAACCCATAATTTTAGAATAAGAACATCATATTGAAAGTCAAACATGGTGGTGGTAGTGTGATGATCTAAGGATGCTTTGCCCACGACCTGGGCAATTTGCTGTAATTGATGGAACCATGAGTTCTGCTCTCTACAAGAAAATCCTGAAGCACAATGTCCAACCATCAGTTTGTAACTTTGAGACCAGGATTGCTTGGGTTCTGCAGCAGGACAATGATCCGAAACACACCAGAAAGTCCAGCTCTAAATGAGTAAAAAAAAACTAAATTAAAGTTTTAGAGTGGCCTAGTCATGGTCTGATTTAATTATTCTTAAACAGGCGTATAATGCTCAAAAACCTCCCAATGTGGCTGAATTAAAACAATTCTATAAAGAAAAGTGGACGAAAATTCCTTCACAGAGATGTAAAAGACTCACTGCCAGTTATCAGTAAAAGCTTGATTGCAGTTGTTGCTGCCAAGGCTGGGACAACCACGTTATCAGGGTTTAGGGGGCAAATACTTTTTCACAAATTGGTCTGAAATGATTGTTAATCTAACATGTAAGAATGATTTTAAAAAAAGCAAAAACAAAGAAAATATGTAGAGGTCAAATACTTTTTTTTCACAGCACTTTATATAAATAAATATTTGGTTTGCAATTAAGGTTTTCTTGTAGGATTTACAAAGTTTTAATATTTACCCTACTGGAGGATCTTGCCTAGTCTAAATACGTAACGTAGAACAGGCCAAAAATATTTTTTAAAGCGCGAGGTGACATCTGCCTGACAAACTGACAGAACACAGAGATGTGAATCCAGACAGAGCTAAAATCATCCTGGCACTGCTGAGTTCAGCAAGTAACTCTACCTGTAAAAGGGGCAAGGGAAAAACACAGACATGGCCGGTCTGGGCGGAAATAAAATCACTGAAGTGTGACCAGCTTCTATGAAAGAGAGAATTATCCCAGGACTCTGGGTAAATTTAACCCTGTTTATACTCACCTGTTGCAAAGCCTTTTTAAATAAATTTTAATCAACTACAGTTTAAACAAACATGTTTGTGTTGGTTATACTCCAGATGTTTCAGTATGAGACAAAACTATATTTGAGGATCCACCAAATATTCTAATTAAACTTATTTGGCTTAAAATATCACTTGGAAAGAATGTGAAAAAAGTGATACTGAACATTTATCAACACAATAAATCATTTAGGCTGTTTAATTTTTACAATTCTAATTTGTTTGGTTTGGCAAAAATGTTTCATTTTAGGGCACCACTACTATTATAATAGTATTATGTTATTTTTATTGGATAACAATCTAATGCAAAAGAAAAAAAACTATTTTGTTTCAAATTATCTATAGTACCCAATAACTAAGACTGTTGGTTATTAAACAGGCTACAGCTTCACAGTTTTAAAAGAAAACTCACCTAAAAGGTAGGCTGACCATTCAGTAGTCTTTATATGGTCTTATAGTTATACTGTATATGGGTACATTCTTTAGAACTGTATTGCATAACCCTATTCATTAAGTTGTCACACATTGTAACTATACATACAGTACTAGTCAACTTTCTTTTTCATACATTGTAAATTAATACAGAAGTCATGCAGAATATGAAGCATCACATAATGAATTATGTCATAAATTTAAAAGTGTTAAACAAACCAAAATACTTAAATAATGTGAAGCATTTAGATGGCTCTTATCTAGGGTGCTGTTAACTTATGTTTTTTAAGGCTGGTAAATCTGATGATCTTTTTCTGTGCAACAGAGGGAACTCTTGATCCTTCTTTACTGGGCCGATCCTGATGAGAGCCATCATAAAGTTTTGAGTGGTTTTTGCAACTGCACTTGAGTATACTCATCATAATATGTATTAAAACATTACTCAAATAGGGATATTCACTGTATTCCAAATCTACCTCTTCACAACACAACTGATGCTCAAGTAAATCAAAGTAAATCAAAATCAAGTAATTAACTCATGGCTTTCAGTTAACAGCTGTTAACTGAAAGCCATTCTAGGTGACTAAATCATAAAACTTACTGAGAAAATGCCAAGATGTGTTTAGCTGCCATCTAAGCAAGAGGTAAAACATATAAAATCTATTTTGGTTTGTTTAACACCTTTTTTGTTTATCAAATAATTTAATATGTTTTTATTCGTTGTTTGGACGAGATTAGTATTATTCTACAATGTAGAAAATCTTTAAATAATGAAATAAAAAAAGGCCAACCTAGTGCCTGGAGGAATTACATAAAAGGATATAAAAAGCTGGATTGGTGGAGTTGTTTGGATCAGTCAAAGCTTTAACATCTCACCTTCAAACAATGCAAACATCTACTCAACATCCCTGCCCTTAATAAGCACGCACACAAACACACACAGAAGCCTAATAGAAGCAGTCAAAGAGATCTTCTGCACACACACAGATACAATGCACCAAGACCAAAGTATATCAACAAGCGCAGCCAAATCTTACTGTCTACAGTGGCACATGTCCTAAATGTGCTTGAGTGTGTGTGGTGTGAGTGGGGCATATTAAATACATACTGTATGTGCTTGAGCTGTGAAAGTTAGCCAAGCTTGCAATAGATGACGAGGTGCAAATGTTAGACATATTACAGAGAGAGAGAGAGAGAGAGAGAGAGAGAGAGAGAGAGAGAGAGAGAACAGAAGTCAAAAATACTTGCCAGAATCATTGAAGGGCGCCCAGGCTACAAACAGACAGGGAGGAGAGAGGAGGTGAAAGGGGGTGAGAGAGGAATAGAGAGAAAGAGAGAGAGAGAGAGAGACATAGAGAGGGAGAGAGAAAAAAAGAGAAGTGGGACAAGAATGGGAGGGAACAAAATAGGAAAGAACATAAGGGATTAACCAATATTTTATTCAACTCCAGAAGCTTTGAATAAGAATATTGTATTTAGAATGCAAGCTTAAAGAGATACTCCAGGAATTTCTCAAATGAATCTCGGCATTGTGAGGTTGACTAGCATGGACAGAAAACGGTGCTCTTTATAAAATTCTGGCTTGTCAATTTTAGCAGCAGCAAGCAAATATATTACTTCAAATGCATACTTGATTAGCACTTTTACCTAAATTTCTCCCTCATTTAATTAGCCAATTAACTCATCACTTGCAATGCTCCAGACTCTGTGAGGGTCTCTGTGAAACAGTCATCAATGCAGCATCACCAAGCAGCCAAAACAGGACCCAGCTCTGATACATCAGCCAACAGATGCCTGAGCCAGCCAGCTTCACACTTAGAGTAATGGAGGACGAGCGCCATCTACCAACCCACAGAAAGCATGGCCTATTTTAATCAGGCTCCAGCTTCTGATGAAGGAACATGACAATGTTTTAGTCTGTTGAGCCACTAAGAGTCATAATAAAAATAAATAAATAAATAAATAAATAAAACATTATAGGGAGCCCTGAGACTACAATACAGGGAATGCTAATCAAATAATCACTGCCACATATTTAATTTTTGCTGTCACTTTTTGACATACTACTAATCTGGCACATTTCTTTATATTGTTTCAAAGTTCATAATGAATATATACGAATATATCAAAAGTAATACATTAAAAATCTACTGTTTGTGGTAAAGGTCTACAGTGGGCAAAAAATTTAGACAGCCACTGATTGAGTTTGAAGTCTGACTGTTTGAGGCTGTGGACAGGTGTATTTTATACAGGTAGTGAGGTCAAACAAGTGGCAGTATAATACAGGTAATGAATGGAGGACAGAAGAGCTTCTTAAAGAAGAAGCTACAGGTCTGTGGAAGCCAGAAATCCTGCTTGTCTGTGGGTGATCAAATACTTAAGTTTCACTATAACTTACAAAACAATTCTTTAAAAACCCTACAATGTGATTATCTGGATTGGTTGAAGTATACCTATGATAAAAATGACAGACCTCTCTCATCTTTCTAAGTAGGAGAATCTGCGGCCCACTAAATGCTTTTTAATTTGCCCCACTGTATGTACACAACATTTAAGGGTACA
The DNA here is from genome assembly GCF_023375975.1 of Astyanax mexicanus. Classification (NCBI taxonomy): domain Eukaryota; kingdom Metazoa; phylum Chordata; class Actinopteri; order Characiformes; family Acestrorhamphidae; genus Astyanax; species Astyanax mexicanus. The sequence goes on along the minus strand of NC_064409.1, from coordinate 34,159,768 downwards.
GTTTAATTTTCCATAAAGAATTTAAAGATATTAGAAAAAGAGTTTATCCTTATTAGTTGTTGAATCAACTGTCGCTGTATTGTCCAGGGAAGGGTTTCTAGTACATGTTGTAGCATTGCTGTGAGGATTTGATGGCATTCATTGACAAGAGCATTAATGAAGTCAGGATGTTGGATAATCCCCAACTCATCATAGAAGTACTGTAAAGGGATATATAAAGCATACAGTTACTGTTATATGCACTGTAGAGCTCAGTGCAGGGGGGCTTTATACCCCTCTGGTTCACACATGGCATTAGAGTCTGTTCCATAGAGTCTTATTCTATTGGCAGAACTTTTTTTCCACAATTTTCTCCTCAATTTATAAGGCCCATTACCCAACCCACTCATTCACTAATGATGCTCCAACACCAGTAAGGTAAAGAAGAGCACATGCCTCCTCCAATACATGTGAAATCAGTCACCGCCTCTATTTGAACTGCTGCTGCTGAGCAATAGCGAGTAGCATCACTGACTCTGTTCCGATACATCAGCTCACAGATGCTGATCGACATCACCCTTTGGAGTGATGTGGGGAAAGAGCACCATCTACCCACCCAGAGAGAGCAAGGCCAATTGTGCTCTCTCAGGGCAGCTGATGGCAAGCTACATGAACAGGATTCGAACTGGCGATCTCCTGATCATAGTGGCAGCTCTTAGTCCGCACTGCCACTTCTTTACAAGGACTAAATAAGCTGTTTGTCAGCAACTGAATCAACTTTAAGTAGCTATATTCTTTACATAAAAAGCCTGGATTAAATGCATTTTACTACTGATTTTATGATGGCAATGCAACTTAAAATGCTAAAACAACAGTTGTGTCCATGGTAATCAATTAAACACTGCAGACATGGCAGACAGAGATCAGATTGAAAAAGAAACTGGAGTATTCTTTAATGGCTACAGATCCGAAGCCTAAAAGCATTTCAGATTCAGTTTCTACTCTTAAAGCTGCATGAGAGAGGGGAGAGGTACAATACGGGTAAAACATGGGAGCAGAGGTGTGTCTTACAGGCGAGGAGCCTTTGAAAATGTGCAGATACACACACTTGAACCTTTTAGTGGGACCTTGATGCCTTGTCTGCTGAAATCCCAGGGAAGACGACCACAACTGAGCCTTAAGGAGCAGGGGGATTCAAAGGGAAGTGTGGAATGGATGTGTGTGTGTGTGTGTGTGTGTGTGTGTGTGTGTGTGTGTGGGGGTATTGGGGAAGAGGGGTAAAGTACTCTGGCAGAAGACTACTCTGAAGTCTCTATTTCGTTACATGAGAGAAATAAGGAACCTGTAGTCACTTACATTTGGCCTGGGTGATGGTGTCTCCTAAGGTAGCCTTGATGTAGTATTGGCTGTAATCAGGAAGCACTAAAGCAAGGCTGAAGAGAGAGAGAAAGAAAGAGAGAGAAGATATGAAAGAGAGTGGTAAAACAGAAGTGAAGTGTTTTGCAGAATTTACTGAATTCTTGAAATCTTGTCTCGGTATTGTTGCAATAGAAATCTTTTAGTGATGTAAATGGCTCCCCCTTCTGGTTGACTCAAACATCACTGCTCATTTTTCCATACAATTCATAACAATCCATTCATCCTCCATTCATCGATCCATATAAACATGTTTTTATTTGGATGTATAATTGTGTTACCTGTAATCAGTGCCGTTGACTGGACCGTAAGTGTATGTTCTCAGGCCTTGGTCTATATAACGCTGTAGATGAGAGATAATAATAAACATCACAAACACCAGACCCAGCAACTCCATCTTTTTCATCGAGTGTGATCAGCTCTATGCTGTAAAGGATTCCATAAACACCTCTAGTGATCTATTTATCTCCGGATTAATGATAATATTCATTTTATGATAATTGAATGCAGCAGCTTTTTAAGAATTGTCAAAAAAAATTGCTGCACCCATAAGAAATGAAATGTACAGAAATGAAACATGATGGGTAATAGTGCAAAACTTTCACGGAGTGACCGTGTTGTCTTAGTGAAGACTACCAATAAATCTGTGTGTGAATTGTGTAAAGCTTTTAAGCTGTATAAGATGTATTCATCTCTGCAGTTTTACAATACAATTTTACTAGTGCTCTCCAAAAATAATATCATTGAAAAAGTTACTTTTTTAATAAATTATATATATATATATATATATATATATATATATATATATATATATATATATATATATATATATATATATATATATATATATATATAATATAAATGTTTTACACACAGAGTGATCTATTTTAAATCTTTTTGTTTTTATTGTTGATTATTATGGCTTACAGCCAATAAAAAACAAAAATCAGTATCTCAGAAATTTTAAATATAATATATAAGACCAAAATGTACTTTTGGCAGTGTTGGCAGTGTGCCAAGTCCTGCTAGAAAACAAAATCTGCATCTCAATAAAAGTTAGTAGAGGGAAGCATGAAGTGACTTGGAATTTTTATAACACAGTGGATCAACACTAGCAGATGACATGTCTCTCTAAACCATTGCTGATCATCAGTATCAGTATCAGTATCAGTATCAGTACAATTTTTCATTTCATTTGAGACCATAGTCTGGAAACACACAGTCAGAGCTGCTTGATTGAGGTCTAGTGTGAAGTTTCCACAATCAGTGATGGTTTGGAGAGACATGTCATCTGCTGTTCATGGTAATTGGTGTTGATGATATTTGCTCATATCAGTTTTAATTTTATCATTTATTATTTCCTGGAAATATTTTTCTTCCTTCCAAACAGCAATCTGACACTTTCTTCTGGGTGCAACTATTTCTTTGACAATGAAAGAAGAATCGGTTCCACTTTAAAATGAGACTACCTTTATAAAGGGTTTATAAATGGTTTACAATTAGTTTATTAATGGTTACTAATTAGGTTGTAAATGCCTTAAAAATCATATTAATAATCAGTTATAACACATACTTAGAAAGAGCAACAATGACCTGTTGTTTGTTAAATAGTGAACCCACCGCCATCTGTATTGTTGCCCTTTAGACGTATGTTATAACTGATTATTAATGATTTTTAAGGCATTTACTACCTAATTAGTAACCATTTAATAAACTAATTGTAAACCATTTATAAACCCTTTATAAAGGTAGTCTTATTTTAAAGTGGTACTGAAGAATCAAATGACACATGAATGAATAACTTTTCCTTCTATCATGTTGAACCTGAAAACACATGACACAGCTATGATTGGATGACAAATCTAAGCAACATTACCTCATCCTGGGACTTCACCAGAGTGTAGATGGTCTGTTGGCCTTTCTCTGCTTTTATCATTTTCATTCTGATCTATATTCAGACAGAAAAAGGATGTATATAAACATATCATCTTCAGAAACAGCAAACAGTTCAGCTCTACACAATCACTTTCTTCATTACAAACAGTAATGTACACTTTTATATAAAGTGTTTCACACCAAATGTGTTTCAGAGTGGAGAACTGCCACTTTTTAAAAGTTTTTTTTTTTTACTGAACCCTACAGAGTACTCCTCAAAAACAAAGTAAATGCAGAAATTATACATTAAACTGCCTTTGTTTTTTTATACAGAACAGCACAGCACAGCATATGCTCTAAAATTCCAACAGTGTTTCTAACATTGTTTTATTAACATACATGACATCAGCAAGTACACCACTACTTCATTTAGGTATTGAGCTGAAGAGCTTTTCTTGCTATAAAAAACTGAAATTATAAACTGTTCCTTATTTTCGTAATAAATAATTATTTTCCTGGATAAAGAAGTTATTTTCTCTACATTTACCTGTAGAGCTATTTTTGCTAGCTCCATGTACAGCATTAATTGCTTGTACATTCATTGCTGGTACATATCAGCATTACAAGTCAAGGACATTTCTCAGAGGCACCTGTTCACTTTCCTGCAGATATGTTATAATTGTACTTTTAATAGTTTTGCACTTTTTTATATTTTACTGCTGTAGATAATCATGTACTTACTTGTAAATAATACTCATAACACATTACTGATTAACATGTGCATATTTCCATCCTGGATGTAAATTTAACACCGATTTAATATTTCGATTTAGCTAGTTAATTTCTCGCTTTATCGTATATTTTTGACTTATCTTTACGCAGCATACTTCGCGAGGAGCAAAGAAAGAATTTCATTGTACATTTTATTGAGGAATTTTTTACTGTGCACATGACAGTAAACTCTTTGAATCTTAAATCTTTGAATCTATATACATGAAAGGGACAGAAGAAGCCAGACTTGTAAGTTAAGACACCAGCAGTTTTACCAGTTCTGCACTGTAAGAAAATCTTCCAATCACTGTTTATTCTGTTTTTCTTATATATGAATAAGCTGCCTACTACTATCACATTCAGATCTTATTGAAGCTGTAATCCTACTATTGTCTCTTGGCGGTTAGTTGAAGGGAAACGTAAATAATAATAAAAAAAAAAGATAAAATAAAATAAAGATATCTGATAAATTTTACCTCCACTTTGATCTCGTTTTCCAACTCCGCATCCAAGAAGTCTAATGTCACCGGCTCCTGAAACTTGTTGTTCTGTCAAGAGAAAGCATCTGAATCTGATTAATTGGGTTTCCTGGCAAAGGCCTGATAAACATTTCTCTGAACGAAAAAGGCTTCGCATCGTAACTACAGTTTACCAGCAGACTTGATAACTGTAAATATTTGGCCAGATGAGAATGAGGAGCTCAGGATAAATGATGTGGTGAAGTCATCTGACCTTTCGATGCAACACATAAACAAGAAAACCTGCAGTTTACTTTATAGGAACGATCATAGTGGAAATGAACAGAACCGTTTTTCTGCGCTAGAAATGCACACTCTCTCCGCTTTTAGACTCTTTGCCCCGTTTTTCTGCTCTAGAAATGCGCGCTCTCTCCGCTTTTAGACTCTTTTGCCCCGTTTTTCTGCGCTAGAAATGCGCACTCTCAGCTTTTAGACTCTTTTGCCTCGTTTTTCTTCGCTAGAAATGCGCACCCCCTCAGCTTTTAGACTCTTTTGCCCCGTTTTTCTGCGCTAGAAATGCGAATGCTCTCCGCTTTTAGATTCTTTTGCCCCGTTTTTCTGTGCTAGAAATGCGCACTCTCAGCTTTTAGACTCTTTTGCCTCGTTTTTCTTCGCTAGAAATGCGCACCCTCTCCGCTTTTAGACTCTTTTGCCCCGTTTTTCTGCGCTAGAAATGCGCACCCTCTCCGCTTTTAGACTCTTTGGCCCGTTTTTCTGCGCTAGAAATGCACACCCTCTCCGCTTTTAGACTCTTTTGCCCCGTTTTTCTGCACTAGAAATGCGCACCCTCTCCGCTTTTAGACTCTTTGGCCCGTTTTTCTGCGCTAGAAATGCGCACCCTCTCCGCTTTTAGACTCTTTTGCCCCGTTTTTCTGCGCTAGAAATGCGCACCCTCTCCGCTTTTAGACTCTTTTGCCCCGTTTTTCTGCGCTAGAAATGCGCACTCTCTCCGCTTTTAGACTCATTGGCCCCATTTTTCTGCGCTAGAAATGCGAACGCTCTACGCTTTTAGACTCTTTTGCCCCGTTTTTCTGCGCTAGAAATGCACACCCTCTCAGCTTTTAGACTCTTTTGCCTCGTTTTTCTGCTCTAGAAATGCGCGCTCTCTCCGCTTTTAGACTCTTTTGCCCCATTTTTCTGCGCTAGAAATGCGCACCCTCTCCGCTTTTAGACTCTTTTGCCCATTTTTTTGCACTAGAAATGCACACCCTCTTCGCTTTTAGACTCTTTTGCCCCGTTTTTCTGCGCTAGAAATGCGCACTCTCTCCGCTTTTAGACTCATTGGCCCTGTTTTTCTGCACTAGAAATGCGCACTCTCTCCGCTTTTAGACTCGTTGGCCCCATTTTTCGGCGCTAGAAATGCGAACGCTCTCCGCTTTTAGACTCTTTTGCCCCGTTTTTCTGCGCTAGAAATGCGCACCCTCTCAGCTTTTAGACTCTTTTGCCTCGTTTTTCTTCGCTAGAAATGCGCACCCTCTCAGCTTTTAGACTCTTTTGCCCCGTTTTTCTGCGCTAGAAATGCGCACTCTCTCCGCTTTTGGACTCTTTGGCCCGTTTCTGAAACCTAGCGTTCAAACTTTGAATCTCATATTATAAAAACCTGCTTAACAGCGGGCCAACTTTTATTCTATTTCTAAAATATCTCGCGGGCCGCTCCAAAAAAGGAAACGGGCCGCAAATGGCCCACGTTTGGACACCCCTGCACTAGACTAGGTCATGCAGAGAGAGAAGAAGAGACAGTGGGGAGTGGGGGAAAGCAAAAAAGAAAGCAGGGGGCAAGAAAAAGATGAAAGTTTTTTTGTGTACCTCTGGTTGAAGGTTGGGATGAAGCAGCACGTATCCATTGGGGTCGATGGCAAAGTAATATCCATTAGGTCCAAACTTTCAGAGCAAAGGAAGTGAGATCATGACTTTTTGAGATTCATATCAAACAGACAATCATATAAGGCAGGAAAAGTACATTGCCACAGGGCGATGCATAATGCATCTATGCACAAATGTAGCCAAGTGATTTGATTACAAAACAAAACAAAAAAAAAACACAATAATAACAATAGTCCAGGTGGACCAGGTTGTGAAACAGACCGTCTCTTTTAAAGGTCATGTCTTACAGTGTAGCGTGGAGTCAGTCTTTTGATGTCGTTTAACGACACATCGATGGCCATCACTCCCAGTATAAGCTGATTTTCATTGCTCAGTTGCTGCTGCTAAAAAAAAAAAAAAAACAGGTGTTAGCACAGAATCATGTACTATGAAACAAGGCTGTTGTGAAAACCTGGTAGTATTCAGACATTCTCCTGAGTGCCCAAACAGTTGCTCACAATTTTACATTTTACAAATGTTTATAACTAAACGTATGATGTATAAAGTTCTGATATCTTAGTTCTAAAAGTGATACAACAGTCAAACTGTGTTTGAAATAGAAGCTAATGCATAGCTTTGAGATGATACAGACTAAAAATTAAATCTAATAATAAAAATAATGTATTTACCTGTAATTAGTCATGAAGCTGTGTATCCAATCATCAGTGATAACTCTAGACTAAAATTGTGAAACCACTTTAAAATAAGACTACCTTTATAAAGGGATTATAAATGGCTATTAATCTTGTTGCAAATCCTTTAAAATCCTGTTAATAGTCAGTTATTAAATGTACAATAACACATAAAAAGAAATTGCAACAGTGAACAGAAAATATAGATTCCATAATCATTTGTTCTATCAAACCTCAGATCTTTCTAGATACTAATCTTAGTTTGTGTTTCACATCAATCAGCATTAAACCTGACATATTAATATATTTACTATAAATTCAATGCCTACGTTGAATTAAATGACCAAGCAAACAAAAGATTACTGTTGCCTTTTTAACTGATATGTTTTAACTGCTAATAAATGTTTTTAAGGGCTTTTACAACCTGATCAATAATAATTAATAATAATCATAATAATTTATAAACCATTTATAAACCCTTAATAAGGGTAGTCTTATTTTAAAGTGGTACCAAAATGGTTAAATTCAGATTTTGAGCTAGGCATGCTTCCTACAAATTTTTTTTAAATTTTTTAACTTTTACTGAGTTTATATTAAGATTAGTGTTCATGATTTAAAATTTGGTCCATGAATTGAGATGCGTCTTACTTTGTTCCTGACAGTTTTTATGCCAGTCTTGTTAAACACTGGAAGTGTTCCTGTTATGACCAGCCCAAGCTCCTGCAACACAGCCACAGCAAAGAGAAAAGAAACACTCAGTTGCAGGTAATATAAATAAATCTGGATTAAAAAGTTGTGAAATTAAAACAAGGAGATGACGAACCAGTGCATCCTGATATACATTGGTCCACTGCACCTTCTTTGCTGCTTTGTCAGCTTTTACCATAGGTCTTCCCAGCACATCCAGATACTCCTGCAGAGATAGCAGTCAATTTATTAAAAAAAAAAAGAATGATTGATTTACTACAGTTAATAATAATAATGTGAACACCTGAGAATATATTAGCCCCTGTTTATTAGAAATATCAGCAAGCTGTCATAATGTCACGTTTTTGCCCTGTTCTGTGTCTCTCCTGTCTGTCTGTCTGTTTTTCCTGCCCTCCTGTTTTTATATCGTCGCTGTCCAATGAAAAACACTTCTCCATTTTTGTCGATTTTTAGTTTACTACATAATTTGAACGGACAATCTGTCCCTTACACTGTACCGAAATTTCTTGATGAACGGACCTATAGAAATACTTCAAAATGACCTAAAATAAACTCTTTTTACATTAACTTCCACTGAAAGTTTATAAGGTTTTTTTCTCTCTCCTGTAAAGTTGCTGTTTTAGAGATAAGTGTTTTTCATTGGACAGCGACGATATAGACCTTTCTTAGCACATGACCCTCTCTGTGTTCTCCTCGTCTCCGCCCATGTCTTCAGTGCTCTCACTTCAGTGCTCCGCCCCCTCATTACCTGTCCCCAGGTGTTGCCCGTTTCCTGCTACCTCCATGTGTATAAAAGTCCTTGTATTTTAGTGTTAGTTTGTTGGTTCTTGTACACTTTACATCTGTTAGGTTGTAGGTTTTTCTTTGTTTTTAGTCTTTGTGTATTTTGTAGTTCTCATAGTTACCCTGTCTGTTTATTTGACAGCCAAAATATACCCTTTTTGTTGACAATATCAGCTAGTAAAATCAGATAAAAGCCTATGTTTTTTAGCAATATTAACAAAAATCACCTTAGTTGGCAGCAGTATCAGCTATAATAGTCACTATTTATTAACTATATTAGCTTGTTTTAATAAGCTGTGTTCCATTTTACCTGGGGCATGATTACACTGGGTTTAGATGCACAAAATACTGCGTAATATGTTGTGTCCACTGATACCAGGCTGACACAATAGCTAACCTGTGGCAATGCTAACAATAATAGCTGTTTAAGCGAGAATGCAGCCAACTTAGGTGTGATGTCATTCCCAGCTCTGCCCCTGAACATCAAAGGGAAATGGAACGCAGCCAGAGTCACTGTTTTGGACCCTTGACCAAAGCCCTTAACCCTCACTGCTCCCTAGATGCCAGAGAGACGGCTGCCCACCATGCTGGGCATGAGTTCCCACAATTCTAGTGTGCTTACTGCACAGATAGGTTAAAGGTAGGTTAAAATTCAATCTGTGCTATAAGTACAGGGGTTGGACAAAAACCTGAAACACCTGGTTTTAAAGACCACAATAATTTATTGTCTCGATAGACAGTTCTGGTGGAAACAGGAGAGTTGAGGTGCACATTGAATTCTGCCGTGATTTGGGTTCAGCCGTGGTTTTATGTTTTTTTTTTTTTAATCGGGGTTAGCACCCGAACATCCCTTTCAGACAGCTTCCTCTTGCGTCCACAGTTAATCCTGTTTGATGAGGTTCGTCCTTCTTGGTGGTATGCTGACATTACCCTGGATAACGTGGCTCTTGATACATCACAAAGACTTGCTGTCTTGGTCACAGATGCTCCAGCAAGACGTGCGCCAACAATTTGTCCTCTTTTGAACTCTGGTTTGTCACCCATAATGTTGTGTGCATTGCAATATTTTTGAGCAAAACTGTGCTCTTACCCTGCTGACTGAACCTTCACACTCTGCTCTTACTGGTGCAATGTGCAATTAATGAAGATTGACCACCAGGCTCCTCCAATTTAGCCATCAATCCTCCCACACTAAAATGACAGGTGTTTCAGTTTCATTGTCTAACCCCTGTATATGGTTGCCTTTCTTGTCTTGTCTATAATAGTGTCTGTTTTTTTTAATATCAGCTATAATAGCCCTCGTTTCAGGGTTTCCTGCAGTGCTTTATATTCAGAGTGGCCTCAGTCTTTAACACTTTTGTGTACTCAATAATCCGGTCATGACCTGATTTTCGGCTCATTATACTAGATTTACCTGTGTGTTGATTCTGATGGCACCGATGGAGGGAATCTCGTAGTAATATCCTTAAGAAAAATCACAAATAATTTTTACAGATACAACAAAATATGTACATAGGGTAAGTGAGTTAATTTTTGAATGTAACCTAATTGTTAATATGCTAAAAACTAAATAAATGTTTCATTCAATTTAACAAACAGTGCATCACCCTAAATTGTGATGTCATTTAAATAAAAATGTTATTTGAAGTGTGTTTTGTGGTCGCACTAGTGAGTGAGTGATGTATTATTCATGTAGCAACATAAACAAATTTCAGTTGAGTGATTAATCAGTAAAATATTACCTTTATTGGTGCAGGCCATCCACTGGATAGGTCCTTTATCATAATTGTGTTGTCCCACAGAGAACGTGAAGATGCGGACCTGATGAGGTTAAAATGTAACTCGGCATTAGAGCTTTCGTCCAGTCAGAAGTGTTTACATCTGCGTTAGTGTGTATGTGTGTTGGTCTTATCACCTTGCGGGCCTTGTTCATCTCTTCAAAGACCTCAGACGCTCTATCTTCCCCTCCGTCCGTGAAGAGCATGATGATTTTATTGCAGTTTGCTCTTGTGTTGTTCTTCTACAGTACAAATAAACAAAATTACATTACATATCTCTAGAAAATATGTAAATAATCCTATCAACAACATTCTAATGTCCACCATAGAACAACTTGCATCTAACTAACAGATGCAGCATAAAAGCAGATTTCTTTTCCTTTTTCAGGAAAGGGTTTTCAACACTGATCCTGGAACTGCCCTGCTACATCTATTTTAGCATTTTCCTGCTCTAACAGACTCCGTCAACTCAGGAAGGGCTTGGTCAGAAACTGATGATTTTAATCAGAATGTGCAAAGCAGAGGTGGGTAATCCTTTGTGCCCAAAAATTAGCAACACTTCATTATTTAATAAATAGCCATAGTATTAAATTTGTAATTTACATTTAATTTATTTACATCTAAAACATGTATCATTAATAATAGTTCTTGAATGTATTATTTATGATCATATCAATAATTGATTGCATCTGATAATAGAGTAGACTAATTCAGCATCATTACAGTTTATATTGCTACAGCTAAAACAGACAGCTTTAGAGAATATACAGAAAAAAGTAAAGAATGGAAAAAAAAAGCTGGTGAACTATTTAAATATATGTGGATTCTGCATTCAAAAGCCAAAAGTTAAATAATAAAAATAAATATATAATTGTATATAAAAAATATGATAAATAATAAAAATGATGATGATCCTTATTTTTTATTAACGCAATATTATTGCTAATTTTATTTTTCAGAAGAATAGGAGAATAAAAGAATATCTGAGGTCCTCCAGGCCCAGGCATAAGAACCACTGCTTTAGATCAGTGAGCAGTGTAATGTTTGACAACCAGCAGATGGCGCCATCTACTGTTTTAGTTCATCCCATTAAAAAAAAAAAAAACATGGGCAAATAAAGGCTTTATTTCTAGTTTATAGATGACCCTTTTTACTCTTTAGCAAATCCTTCAGCTGAACTGAAACGGAACTGCACAATCAATAGTAAGTTAAATTGTAAGTAAATTAGCTTGAATGCATTTTTTTTACTAATCCTTTTCAACTAAGTAATCGAAAATAAATAAATAAATAAAAAATAAATAAAAAATAAATAAATAATAATAATAATATATATATATATAATATATATATATATATATATATATATATATATATATATATATATATATATATATATATATATATATATATATATATATATATATAGCAAACAAACCTTTTTACTGCCATTTTGATTAATGTGGAAGCATAAATAGCAGCCTTAAGCCATTTCCGGTCCCATTGTACAGCATTTTACAGACTATAAGGCACACTATCAATAAACGTCCATTTTCTGGTCTATTTTCATACACTGGATTATAAAGCACATTATGCGACTTAAGGAACAGGGGTGTCTAAATGTTTTTCTTTTAATGCATCAGGTCTCGCCGCTAACTGTGCTAAGCACTAGCTCTTTTGGCATTCAGAGGTAAATATGTTGGACTGTAGTCTGCGCGTTTATCAAGTAAAAACAAGCTACATGGGACGAACTGCTAGCTGATAGAGCACTGGCTTAGCAAAACACTGAGGGTTCCTTAGTGAAGAGCTCTTGGGCAGCGTTTTCTAGTGGCAAGTGCTGCTAACCATGTGTAGCCATGCTGCTAACCGCGCGGAAATATTGAAAATCTAAGATTACTGTGAATAAACTGAATCAAATTAATCACCCAAATAAACAGTTTTCAGGAGATATATCTGTGTAGATTTACAACATGGGGACACCTCTTTTTCTGACTATTGTGTGCCGGTGTGTGTGAAATTAGACCAGAAAATAGATGTCATAAACTTGTTTGCCATTTAAATACAGCTGCTGTGGCTGTGGTCTTTGGCATTGTGGGAGGTGTGCAGGATCACATACGGGTCTAAAGTATTAAACTTTAGCATGAAGCGGTATTCTATGCACAATAGTCTTTAGAAACATCTTAACATGTTATCTGTGCTGAAGCTCAGTAAAAATTGAGGGAGACTGAAAATCAGTGAGCGCCTTGTTAAACAGTGCAGGTGGAACTACAATAATGCCTATAGATCCAGTTCTCTAACAAATACTGTCAAAACTATTTACATAAGTTTTTTTTATTTGGGTAAACATCACAGTTGTGTCTTTAATCATGAGCAATGGCAAGCTATAAAATCAATGCTTTTCGGAAACCCATTTTTTCCAGTAATTAACAAGGTTGCTGCAATATAAATAAAGCAACACAAACCGCATCGAGTTGCTCGAAGGCCATCTTGAAGCCTTTCTTGTAGTCGGTGGTGCCGTTGGCTGTGATATTCTGCACTGCCTTCTTCAGGATCTTCTTGTTGCGAACGTTGGCCTGGACAAGGTTCTGAAAGCAGGCCGCTGGTTTGGCCTCATTGCTGAACTGAGATGACAGAAAAAAAGAGCTGATTACATCAGTGCTTACTATATCAAAGCTCATAACACGTACTGTAGACTTAATAAACATCGGGCTTTGTCGTATTATCGCCTTACTGAAGTACACAGTAGACACAGAGGAAAGAACGTTACTAATAATAATAAAAATACACGAACAGTACCAGTCAAAAGTTACAAACTCTCTCATTACATATTTTTATTTTTTACTTTTTTCCTACTGGTATCTGATTAACTTATTCTTTGCAACTATTGGTCTTCCTTTTCTGGGGCAGGTCTGATGAGGGCCAGTTCCATCATAACATTTTTGATGACTGCGCTTGAGGATACTTTCAAAGTAGTTCTTGCCATAATATGTTTTAGAACTATTCATTATATACCAACTCTACTTCTTCACAACTGATGCTCTCAAACACATTAAGAGACAAGAAATTAATTAAAAGCTATTAACTCTAAACAAGTTCAGCACAGCTGTTAACAGCCTTTCCAGGTGACTCTCTCATAAAGCTAACTGAGAAAATGGCAAGATGTGCAAATCTGTCATCTAATCAAGAGGTGCTACTTTAAAGAATCTAAAATATAAAACATTGTTTTGTTTACTTTTTATTTACAAAATAATTCCATATGTTTTTCTTCATAGTTTGATAGATCTACAATTACATCCACAATGAAAAAACTGAATTCAAGCAGTGTCCAAACTTTTGACTGATACTGTAAATATCAAATTATTTGTGCTTGTTTTTGAATAATTCATAATAGCTACTGAATCATTAATAATAGCTACTGAATAGTTTATAATAGCTACTAAATAATTCAAAGTAGGTACTAAATATCTATAGTCATACTAAATAACTCAATAAACGTGCAGAAAATATATAGTATTTATTCAGTATACAGTACATACTGAAGAATTAACTGTAGTTTAGAATAGTTGAGAATATGTACATCCTGGTTCACAATGTAATAATCAGTAAACAGTAAGTTCATAGAAAATACAAAATAAAAAGTGTAGTTTTGAAGAAGGTAAAGAAGAGAGAAGTGTTGATTTAAAGCACTGTCCTTATACAGATGAAACACCAGCCAGCACACACGCACACACACATCGCACGACGATGAGCATGACGGTATGCATACATGAATCTTTAAGTACGCATGACTTTCTGTGAGCATAATATATATCCTATAAAAGGACGATCTAATTACGTCTGATCTAAGCACTGATTATCATATGTCTTAACAATGATCCAGTCAGACTCAGTCTCCCTCAGCCCTACGGCACACACTCCCACAGCAAAGGACTGTGGGTAATGTCATCGATGACACGCAGAGGAGGGGGAAGGGAAAGTGGTTTAAAGTGTTTAATGAATGGATGACGGATTGAGACATCAGCCAACATGCACACTCCTCCCCACTCCCCCCACTCACTCAGGTCCCCCCTCTCTCTCAGGGTCCCTCCTCTAACGGAAGTATTCTAAAACACTCTGATAAATTACCTCAACTAAAAGTACTTTGGTTTATTGCCACCGATACACTTACGACACTGCTGACAGATTTCATTAGGCAGGATCATACTGCTGACCTCACAGCATAAATTATAGCCCTTAATTAATCAGAGAAATGGAAAGAGAAATCAAAGTAAAACATACGCCACACACATCTTTTATATTTAATTTCCATAAATGCAGCCTCTGCTTATTGCTTGCACCAATAAATTATTGTATTTCTATAGTTAGAGGTGGGCGATATGGCCCTAAAATAATATGATATTTCAGGGAATTTTGCAATAATGATATTCTTGCCACTATGGCAGGAAATCTTTTTTTTTTTATTTAGAAGTAGTTTGTAATGCAACAAAATAATTGCATTGAGGAACCCTAAAATGTTCCAGTAATCCAGGTCGCTATTAGCTTGCGGTTTGTCCCATGTAGCTTGTTTTAACACAGTAAACACACAGGCTACAGTCTGATATACCCACCTCTAAATGGCTAAAAAGCTAGTTCTTAGCACTGTTAGCGGCTTATGCTAATACTGCTCCAGTCTCGAGTCTCTGTGTTGGAGAACTAAACTGAAACTCCCGTATAACGCTGCACTTCAGCAGAGTGACTACACTGCTTCTCACAACCTGACTAGTAAAATTCATACTTAAGGCGCACCGGATTATAAGGCGCACTGATTTTTTTTGGGTGAGGAAAGTGCACCTTATCTGCTGTTGCTTTTGTTAGTTGCTTGTTTATGGTTTAATCCACAAGTCTTCTGTCCAGAGTAGTCTGCTTAAAGCAACACATTAAATCTGTTCATAATCTGGATTTGTGCAAAAAAGCTACAACGTTGGATCCCGCTGTGATAATAAAGCTGAGCTTCAGGCTCCATTACTATCGATGTGTTGAGAAATCAAAGCAAGAAGAAACAGGAATTAAACAGTGCAGTTAAGTGATGCTCTCATCCCACCTCCAGAGGGCTTCATTACTCCCTGCCCTTTAATTGACCCCTGCAGTATCTCCATATTAATTACTCAATGAATGAGAACTCAGCCAGAGTAGCTGCATATCAACATGAGCCTCAATGTGTAAAAACACATCACACACACACACACACACACACACACACACACACACACACACACACACACACACACACGTGTTGTGTGAATTTATGTAAGAAGTGGAAAAAGAAGAAGAAGAAGAAGAAGAAGAAAGAGAAAGAGGGCAAAGGGAGAGAAATAACTGAGGAAGAAAAAAAAGAAGAGACAGAGAGGAAAAAAGTAAGAATAAAAAGAGAGAGAGAAGGAAAGAAGAGAAAGACAGAATGAAAAAAGAAGAGTGAGAGGGAAAGAAGAGAGACAGAAAAAAAATAAGACCGAAGAAAAGAAGAGCAAGATAAAGGAAAAGAAGAGAGAACGGAAAAAAGAAGAA
This sequence comes from Astyanax mexicanus, assembly GCF_023375975.1. Lineage (NCBI taxonomy): Eukaryota > Metazoa > Chordata > Actinopteri > Characiformes > Acestrorhamphidae > Astyanax > Astyanax mexicanus. The sequence continues at coordinate 34,143,904 of NC_064409.1, read as the reverse complement.
GAGTGAGGGAGAAGAAAATAAGACAGAAGAAAAAGAAGAGCTAAAGAATAAAAGCAAAATAGAGGAAAATAAAGGAAGATAAAGGAAAACCAAAAGCAAGTGAAGGGAAAAGAAGAGAGAGGAAAATAAAGAGTGAGAAAGGGAAAAGGAGATAGAGGGACTACAAGAAAAGTGTGTGAGAGAGAGGAGAATAAAAGAGAGGAAAAAATAAGAGAGAAAGAAGAGCAAGAGAGTTGGAAAGAAGAGAAAATGAAAAAAAGAAGAGTGAGGGAGAAGAAAATAAGAGCAAAAGAAAGTGGAAGAAGAGAGAAGGAGGAAAATGGCATGAGAAAAATGGAGAGCAAGAGAAAAAAGAGAGGAAACAGAATAGCAGGAAAGAAGAAAAAAGAGAGGCAAAAGTGCAAGAGACAAGAAAAGAGCTAGATACAAGTAAAAGGAGCTAAAGTGAGTAAAAGAAGAGGAAAAGAGAGTAGATGAAAAAAAAGAGGAAAAAAGAAGCAAGAGAAAAAAGGGAGAGCAAGACAAAGGAAGAGAGAGCTGAAGAGGAAGACAGAGGGAGAGAGGCAGAAGAGAGAAAAGAGAGAAAGAGAAAAAGTGTGTGACAGACTGTATAAGACAGAGAAAGAGTGACGGAAAAGAATGATCTCTTGTTTTACTCACAAAAACGACATTGACGTAATCGTCATCAGAGAGAGTCTCCAGCATCTCGCTAACAGAAGTGCGGATCAGCTTCAGCGTCAGTCCCGACACACTCCCACTCCTACACACAGCAAGAGAGTCCTGTTCACTGCTTATCACACCACACTCAAAGCTAGTTCCACACTTACACCAGTTTATACACGATATTAAAACTGTTGCAAAAGTAGTCGCACCCAGAAGGAAGTGACGAATTGCAATGTTGTTCGGAAGGAAGATAAAAGAGGCCAGAAAAAAAAAAACAAATTATACAAATTTAGACTGATATGGGCAATATTTATTGAGAGTTGCATATGCAAAAGTTGTGTGTAATGCACGTACAGTATAAAGTATAAATAACATGTCAGACGTCTCGCATGGAGTTGTAGAGGTTCTTAACGGTGTCCTGTGATAATACATTTTTGTTTTTTTTATATTCTTTCACAGTTCCTGCAGATGTTGCATTAGAGGTGGAGTGTGATAACATGTCCCATAGCAACCCACACATTTTTTATGAGACCGCAGTGTCCCTGCGGTCTCTGAATCTCTATTCCAGCAGGACAATGCTCGTCCGCATACTGCTGCCATCTTAGGAGCTTATTCATGCAACAATAGGCTGTGAAAAAGCCTGAAATAAAGACAAAATGGTGTGCATCCCACACCATAACACTAGGCCTTCTGTACATGCTCATTTTTGTGCTAATCATGAGGGTATGACAATGGGGGTATAATGACATGGTTATTAGGTGACTTTAGATCCTTTCTGTTGGTCCATTCCTGAAATGCAACTATTGATTTCACCAAATTTAAAACCTTTGGAGGTTGGAAGAAGAAGATGGATGATCACAAGCCATCTAAGATGAACTGCTTGAATCTTTGCACTAGGAGTAAAGGCATAAAGTTATCCAAAAGCAGTGTGTAAGACTGGTGGAGGAGGACATGCCTTAAAACTTAAAACTTTATGAATATGAACTTGTTTTCTTTGCATTATTTGAGGTCAGCCATTTCTCATTTTCTGCAAATAAATGTTCTAAATTACAATATTTTATTTGGAACTATGGAGAAATGTCTGTAGTTTAAAGAATAAAACAACATGTTAATTTTACTCAAATATATACCTATATATAGAAAAATCATAGAAACTGATTCAGAAACTGAAGTCTCTTAATCTTTTCCAGAGCTGTATTTACACAATTTAAAGACAATAATTTTTTTTAATAATGTCACACCTCTTAACTCTCTGTTTTTAAATAGAGCTGCTGTATAAATAGAGGCTTGCTGCCTCTTCCACAATAAAACACCACCATGATCAAGATCCTGTGCAGCTGGTTTATTAGCCCGATCAAAATAGATCAAAGCTACAGATGAGATGCCATGGTGTCGACCTGTCTCTTAAGCAGTGGCTGATACTGATCACTGACACAAACCATCACGCGGAAAAGGCTTCAGATACATGGAAGGATAGACTGGCACTAAAAAGCCATAAAGACCTACTAGTACACTATTATACTGTACTTTATTGGCTAATAACTGCAGTCTGGTCATTGACCAGGAGGTGTGTGGAGTTACAGCAGCTATCATTACGCTGAACTGAAGAGCTCTAAAAGGCCACTTAAGCCATCGCCATACGAGGTCTTACTAATTACACAATAAGGGATTTAAAGGGTTGTTAATGGCTTCACGATATAATGACTCCAACCCTTAAACACAGAGGAGTGTTTGAACTTTTAGGGGACAAAAAGAATACATGAGTCTCTGGATTATCAGAGAGGATTCATTTTTTATTTTCTCTATATGCAAAAAAAGTGTAAAAAATATATATATATATTATATCACGCATCACAGTTTTCTTTTTTTAAATGATCAAATTTTGTCAATACAATTTAGTTGATGAACTGGCAATTGGTTTAATTACTTTTATTAATAAAGTGAATAAAAGATTAAGGCTCATTTTGTGTAAAAGTATTTTGTATCTTATTTGAAAACGGAAAAGAACACAATGCAAAAGGTGTAAACACCTAAAAAAAAATCACTTCTTTAAGGTATTAGACCTTAATTAGCTTGTTAAAGCCATTCTATTATGCATAGTCTATGCTACACCCATTTGCTGTAGCCTGATTTGCACCTTTACAGAAATCTAAATACAGTCTTTCTCACAGAAAATTATTGCAAACACATGTTTTGTTATTGTCAGGCAGTAGCAGGCAAGTATATACCGAGGTGGACGTAAACACAGGTAAGCTGGATTTATTAAATAAACATACAAAGAAACAAACCAAAACAAACGAGAGATAATGATAACATAAACGTGCAAGGAAAAAGGGAAAACAAACAAGGAATTAAACAAGACAGAAAATAAATTAGACAGGACTCGGAAGAATAAACAAAGGAATAAACAGGATACAAACAAGATATAAACATGGAGTAAATAACTACAGGAACCGCAGAAAGACAAAACAAGACAGTGGAATGTGCAAAAACCTACGAGGAAACACTGACAAGAGAACTATATATACACACAGGAACCACACACCTGGGGAAACAGGTAACGAGGGGGTGGAGCTACAAATTACCCACACATGACAGAAAATTATTGGGGAAAACACAGAGACCAGAAACACAGGAAAAACAGAGCAAGGGCATGACAGTTATGTACATGTTTATTTCCTTTGTGTGTATTGGAACAAAAAATGGTGCAAGTTTATAAAAATTACTGACTCAATTAAATTAATATTTGGTTGCACACTCCTTGGAAAAATAACTGAAATCTCTTGCTATAACCATCAACAAGCTTCATACACCTCTCAATTGGAATTTTGGAGCACTCTTCTTCTGCAAACTGCTTCAGGTCTCTCATATTTAAGATCTCTCTACAGGTGTTCAGTGGGATTCAGATCCAGACTCATTGCTGACCACTTCAGAGCTCTCCAGTGCTTTTGTTTCAGCACTGTGGTGCACACATAGGTGTGATTTCTATATTTTCTGTGGCGCGCACATAGGTCTGATTTCTATATTACCTGTGGCGCACACATAGGTGTGATTTTTATATTTCCTGTGGTGCACACATAGGTGTGATTTCTATATTTCCTCTGGCGCACACATAGGTCTGATTTCTATATTTTCTGTGGCGCACACATAGGTCTGATTTCTATATTTCCTCTGGCGCACACAGGTGTGCTTTCTATATTTCCTGAACCTGTTTCCTGCCACAGGTAAGTTGAAATGAGTATCACATGCTTAAAAGTTATTTATCCAGAATTTTGAAAAGGTGCCAATAATATTGTTTGGCCCATTTTTGAAGTTTTGTGTGAAATGATGTCAAATTTGTCAATTTTATGCTTTCTTTTTTATGTTGTTCCAATAAGCACAAATAAGCATGTATAATAAAATGTGTAACTGTAATAATTGCCTAGGAGAAATACATTTTCTGGAAGGATTTTATGAGTGCCAACACTTTCAGTCATGCCTGTATATGCTCTGTAATTGGCCTACTTGGAAACACTATTTCATCCTTCGTTGTCACTTTTTAATTCAGTTTCATGAAGATGGATTATAAATTTTGAATACAATGATGATGAAAACAGTTGCAGATGATGAACCAAATCATCAAATCTAACTGCAAGTACTTGTCCATGTCTGTCAGTGGCCAGAAAAGCAAAGACAAATCATTTAATAAATCTTAATGAAATCTTTCAAAAAAATAAATAAATAAAAAATGAAAATATGAAAAAAAAAAAAATACCAAACACAATTACAAACTGTGATTGTTGCCTATGGTTTTCATTAAATAATGACTAAGCAAGTTAAAAATCTAAAAAAATGTATTGCCAAAGAATCACTGCTATTTATAGCATTTATACTAACAGACATTCTGACCAGGAGTGTCAACATGTTTTCATGCCACTCTAAGTGAATAATACTGCTAATGAAAAAAAGAACAAGATCAATCTCATACGCTGTGAAATCAACAGCTGTTGCTTGTTTTCAGGGTGTAGTATTATCCTGAGCTGTTTAATGACTTTTTAAGACTTAACTTTATTCATTTTTTCTCTCACTTGTTAAATTCCTCTACTTTTATAAGCACCTGTTTAATATTCATAGCACTTCATATCAGATTGCTCTGGAGCAATATTAAAATTAAACAGTCTGTCAATCACGTTTGCCAATTATCTGCTCTGTGCTCTTAGTTAAAAGGTAAAAAATTGATTTATTTTGGCACAGTGCCAAAGTGAGTGCCATGCTCAGCCTTTGAATTTTACAACCTCTTTGTCTCTCAATGTTTCTCCCCATCTCTCTCTCTCTCTCTCTCACACACACACACACATACACTGTTTAAAAGTTTCACTCTTTCTACTGAACTTTTCTCTTTTGTTGCTTTATACATATATAAAAATGATAAATTCTCTCTATCATTTATATTGTTGCCTTAAAATCTAATCATCTCCTTTATAACCAGAGGCATAAAAGCTTTCTGTTCAAAATCGAAGACTAGTAGAGTAGTAGTATATACAGCTCTGGAAAAAAATAAGAGACCACTTTAAATGATGAGTGTCTTTAATTTAACCAAATTAAAAACCTCTGGAATATAATCAAGAGGAAGATAGATGATCACAAGCCATCAAACCAAACTGAACTGCTTAGATTTTTGAAATCTAATTTTTTAAAGTTATCCAAAAGCAGTGTGTAAGACTGGTGCAGGAGAACATACCAAGATGCATACAAATGTGATTCCACCAAATATTGATTTCTGAACTCTTAAAACTTTATGAAAATGAACTTGCTTTCTTTGCATTATTTGAGGTCTGAAAGCTTTGCATTTAATTTGGAATTTGGGAGAAATGTTTAGTGTATAGAACAAAACAACAATGTTCGTTTTACTCAAACATATAAATACCTAAAAATATGTAAACAGTATTTTAGATAATTGTGCAAGGAACAGTGCTCAATAACTGCAATTCCATACACACTGTTAGCCCTTTCAGACCTCTGGAACTCTGAACTCTGGAACTGGAATTGGTTCCATTCAGATTTATAAGAACCTTTCATGCTTTTCAGCGAACCAGCTTGTGCTTGCACCAGTTCACAGAATCACAGAATACGAGTTGCACAACGGCTCTGGGTTCACACTGAAGAACTGAACTGAAGAAGTACTGTTCTTGAATTACAGCTGGAAACAATATTTTCTGGTTCCAGAACCGGTTTTTATTTGTTAAAATGTGCAGAACTGTTCAAATCTAGGTGCAGGAACTGGAATGGAGAGCGGACTGCTGCATGTGAAAAATGTAGAGATATTTCAAACTATTATTAATTAAAACTTTTTTATCTTAAAAGACGTATAATTGATTTGTTATATGTTATTTTTATTTTATGATTGCATTTTAAGGGCTTAAAATGACAATAATAATAGTGTTTATCATTTCTATGATCATTCGCAAAAAAAAAAAAAAAAAGTATATGTAAAAGGTTTTTAACAACAAAAAAATAAAAAAGACAAAAGACTTCACTTACGCATCCACCAGAATCAGCATGTCCTTAGGTGAGGCAGCACCCTGTATGTACCTGTGTATCACACACACACATACAAACACACATAATTGTGTTCATTAATTCATTAAGTGATTCCATTGATTGCATTAGCGTAGTTAAACACTTGCATGCATTAAGTTAATGTGCGTCCTGCAGTTCTAATTAAAAAGGAACAGAAGGCCTGAGAGCCAGTGGAGTCCGTCCCGTGGGGTCAGTGGAGGGTGGGGGCAGTGGTGGCTCAGCTGTTAGAGCACCAAGTTATTGATGACAGTGTTGTAGGTTCGATACCCGTGCTTGGAAAGGCATCATCGGATCTCTAAGCAAGGCCCCAACCCCCCAGTACCCCTCAGGAATCACAGTGATGCACGCACACTGTACTGTACATAAAAGTGCATATATTCAGGTGTTGGACAATGAAACTGAAACACCTGGTTTAAGACAACACTAATTAATTTGTGGTGACTGACAGTTCTGGTGGAAACAGGAGAGTTGAGGTGCACATTGAATTCTGCCGTGATATGGGCAGCCGTGGTTTTATGTTTTTTGGATACAATCCGGGTTAGCACCTGAACATCCCTTTCAGACAGCTTCCTCTTACAGCGTCCACAGTTAATCCTGTTGGATGTGGTTGGTCCTTCTTGGTGGTATGCTGACATTAACCTGGATACCGTGGCTCTTGATACATCACAAAGACTTGCTGTCTTGGTCACAGATGCACCAGCAAGACATGCACCAACAATTTGTCCTCTTTTGAACTCTGGTATGTCACCCATAATGTTGTGTGCATTGCATCTTGAGCAGAACTGTGCTCTTACCCTGCTAATTGAACTTTCACAATCTGCTCTTACTGGTACAATGTGCAATTAATGAAGATTGGCCACCAGGCTGCTCCAATTTAGCCATGAAACCTCCCACACTAAAATGACAGGTGTTTCAGTTTCAGAGCATATGCTCTGTAGGTGACCCTGTATGTCTGTTGTGATAGCAAAAACATTGTATCTCTTCTAAAAGGAGGGGGTGTATGATGGATGACCATGTAGCCCTAACACTTTAGCCTTTATCTTTGGCTTGTAAACTAAGCCAACAAAGCTTTAAACCCAGGAATCAACACACAGATATCTGGCTCTACATTGTCAAATGAAGAAAGACTTTCAAAATGACCCCCTAATGTCCACATTGTCATGTCATGTGTACACACACACACACAGGGTATTTACTCACCATGGTCTCCTCCGTACATCATACAGGTCGATTTTACCAGCCGTTTTCTTTGTTTCTATCCATGGAGAGGCTGAATAGGTTATAGAAAAAGAAATATAGAGCATTGGGTCTGTTATTATGTCATAGCAATCTCACAATGACCTTTGGGGATTAGATCTGATTTTGGAGAGTATATCAGGTTATGTAATGTGACCAATAAACATTCTAAATGCTTTAAAATCAGAGTCATGGTGCAATGGAATAGCACTGCCATTAGTCTGTGTTTACTGTGTCTGTGTAAGCAAATGTTTTAACCTGTCCTAATGTCTCTGTAACAACACTATGCCCATTAACCTCTATAATAATACATGCTATGAAGCAGGTACAATGCTTTGATAACCTGCCTCTAACAACAAAGCTACAAAAACCTGCCTCTGTAACAAAGCTACAAAAACCTGCCTCTGCAACAAAGCTACAAAAACCTGCCTCTGTAACAAAGCTACAAAAACCTGCCTCTGTAACAAAGCTACAAAAACCTGCCTCTGTAACAAAGCTACAAAAACCTGCCTCTGCAACAAAGCTACAAAAACCTGCCTCTGCAACAAAGCTACAAAAACCTGCCGCGTAACAAAGCTACAAAAACCTGCCTCTGTAACAAAGATACAAAAACCTGCCTCTGTAACAAAGCTACAAAAACCTGCCTCTGCAACAAAGCTACAAAAACCTGCCTCTGCAACAAAGCTACAAAAACCTGCCTCTGTAACAAAGCTACAAAAACCTGCCTCTGCAACAAAGCTACAAAAACCTGCCTCTGCAACAAAGCTACAAAAACCTGCCGCGTAACAAAGCTACAAAAACCTGCCTCCGTAACAAAGCTACAAAAACCTGCCTCTGTAACAAAGCTACAAAAACCTACCGCGTAACAAAGCTACAAAAACCTGCCGCGTAACAAAGCTACAAAAACCTGCCTCCGTAACAAAGCTACAAAAACCTGCCTCTGTAACAAAGCTACAAAAACCTGCCGCGTAACAAAACTACAAAAACCTGCCTCTGTAACAAAGCTACAAAAACCTGCCTCTGTAACAAAGCTACAAAAACCTGCCTCTGTAACAAAGCTACAAAAACCTGCCTCTGCAACAAAGCTACAAAAACCTGCCTCTGCAACAAAGCTACAAAAACCTGCCGCGTAACAAAGCTACAAAAACCTGCCTCTGTAACAAAGCTACAAAAACCTGCCTCTGTAACAAAGCTACAAAAACCTGCCTCTGTAACAAAGCTACAAAAACCTGCCTCTGTAACAAAGCTACAAAAACCTGCCTCTGTAACAAAGCTACAAAAACCTGCCTCTGCAACAAAGCTACAAAAACCTGCCTCTGTAACAAAGCTACAAAAACCTGCCTCTGTAACAAAGCTACAAAAACCTGCCTCTGCAACAAAGCTACAAAAACCTGCCTCTGCAACAAAGCTACAAAAACCTGCCTCTGTAACAAAGCTACAAAAACCTGCCTCTGCAACAAAGCTACAAAAACCTGCCTCTGTAACAAAGCTACAAAAACCTGCCTCTGCAACAAAGCTACAAAAACCTGCCTCTGCAACAAAGCTACAAAAACCTGCCTCTGCAACAAAGCTACAAAAACCTGCCGCGTAACAAAGCTACAAAAACCTGCCTCTGTAACAAAGCTACAAAAACCTGCCTCTGTAACAAAGCTACAAAAACCTGCCTCTGTAACAAAGCTACAAAAACCTGCCGCGTAACAAAGCTACAAAAACCTGCCTCTGCAACAAAGCTACAAAAACCTGCCTCTGTAACAAAGCTACAAAAACCTGCCTCTGTAACAAAGCTACAAAAACCTGGTTCACCTTTGACCTCAACGCTTTTATTCAGCCTTTGTATTTCTGTACTTAGTGTCATCTGATTCTGGCTTTGTGCTCAAAATTCTTGTATCAGAACATGCCTAATTATCACTGTGTAATATTAACAGACAGACATTTCACACGAATTAGCAGGTGTAGTTCTATATTATATTATATATTAGTAAATACAGTGACATATACAATCACACATATACAACTGACCTGGGAAGTATCTAGCCAGTCCAGTAGCGCTGCCAAACACCTGCCACAGCAGTGTGGGGTCCTCCTCCTTATTTTTCTTAAACACTTCATCTAGTGCTTGGGTCCAGTTTAGCTCATTTAGAACAATAGTGGCTGTAATAAAGGAACACACACATACAAAACATACTGGGTTACTGCCAATCTGTAGGAAATTTGTTAAATGGTGGGCAGTGATGTCTAATCTGACCCTTTTTTTCAGTAACGAGTAATCTAACGCGTTACTATTTCCAATCCAGTAATCAGATTAAAGTTACTTATCCAAGTCACTGTGCGTTACTCTCTCTCTCTCCACCTCACACTCACACACAGACACACACACCGCTCCCTTTCCCGTCACCTTTACAATCCTCCCCTGTCTCTCTCTCGTGCTCGGCGTGTCTTTAATTTTCGCCTGTTCTCATTTTTCCGCCAGTTCTCGGGCTCCCCATCTCTTTATAAAGGCGTTTTTCCCGGCCGCATCCCAATTCACTAGCCAGGGCAGCGGTCTGCACAGATCTGATTGGCAGAGGAGAGCGTTTGAAGATTTTGGGCCGCAGAGCGCGTATACCGTAAAGACAAGAAAAGTTCTGAAGCTTTAAATGAACGCTGTCAAAATTAAATACTTTTCAGTAGTTTACTGGTTTGGGTCCGCACTGGACAACGTCTGGGTCTGGACCCGGACCGCAGTCCGCATATATGTGATCCCTGGTCTAGACCATATACACAGTTCTGTTTTATAAAACCACTCTTTGCTGCCCTGCAGAGAACAACAGGTTCACTGTTCAGATTTACAGTGTTAAATATTTCAGGTCAAGAAAGACTTTCTTTATTTTTCTTTTTTATAAAAACAACTATTTATGTTAAGTGAAATCAAGAAAGACCATATTTTATTTTTTATAAAAAAAATAATTTATATTAAGTTAATTCAAGAGAAATGGTCTTTTATTTTTATTAAAAAACTTATTTTTTTCAGGAAATAGTTAAACTTTAAATGTCTAGAGATATTTTGTTGCTGTTAAAAATGCATTTTCAAGTAAAGGGATTATTGGCAAAACTGTTTATAGTTTTGATGTTAAGGCGGCGCCGCAGAGGGAGGTGGTGTGTGCAGCTGCTGAAAGTAAATAATAAAGTAACTTGTAAAGTAACTTAGTTACTTTTAAAATCAAGTAATCCATAAAGTAACTAAGTTACTTTTTAAAGGAGTAATCAGTAATCAGTAATCTGATTACTTTTTCAAAGTAACTATACCATACCCACTGATGGTGGGACTTTGCAGCAGTCATTGGCTGTCTGATATTCTCTAATCATATCAAAATGTTCTCAACTTTACTAAGGCCAAGTCTAAATTGGTGAATCTTCTCAATGAAGTGAATTCAGATAAAAACCTAAAAAAAAAAAAAAAAAATCTTTGCAGTGGTACATCATGTAAGTGTATAGTGTGTGTAAGTGAACAGTGTGTGTATGTGCTCTACTGGGAGCATTGTGATACAGTCTAGCCGCAGCAGGAAGGAAGGACTTGTGGTGAATTTCCTTCTCCCACTTGGGGTGAAACAGTTACTGAAGGACCTGCCCAGACCTGCTGGAGTCCCATAGGGTGAGAGTCATTCTCCAGAATGTGTGTTAACTTTCTTCCACCACCTGTACTGGGTCTATTCAGGACAGAGCTGTACATCTTAATGAGTTTGTCCAATCTTTTTTCCTTTTAGAAAATTAAGTATTACTGCCAGAAAATGTTAACATGTTTTGTTATCTTGTATATTTGATTTAGTGATCTAGTGTATTTAGTACATACAACATATTCAATCTCATGTTTTTTTTTTCAGTCAAATATTTTCTAATCTTTTTACTCTAGTCTATTTTTTCTAGCTTTTCTAGACCAGAGACTGTAAAAAAAGATGGACGCCGTGTCGCCGTTCCCATTCATTCAATGAAAATTAAGCCAAAATCTTCCGCCATGTTGGCGAACCTGAAACCTGAGTCTGCGCAGTAGAGACTAGAGGAGGGAGAAAGACTGTGGAGAGCAGCCTACTCATTTAAATAAACCCCGCCCCTGAGGGCTGCGTCACGGTCACAGGCTGCGTCGCGGAGCGGAGCTGACGGTCTGTTATTGGTCCCGCCCATAACCAGCCGTTTTACAATAACCACACCTTTTTTGAATAGAGCTGAATAACGTTTTTAAAAATGAATTCTGTGGGGATATAAAAAATTTACAATATAAGCAGAGGTTACACTAGCTGTTTCATATAAATAATGGAGGTAGAATTACAGTATATTAGAAAAAAATGTGATTGAAAGTTGTCTGTTTTGCCATTGAAACCTATGGGGATGGGTGGGGTTACACAGCTTTCTGAAACCGAACAGCAGGGGGCGCCCGACCTGTGGTGGCTTCACTTTTGAGAGACGATGCTCTGTCCAGCTATACACAGTCTATGCTCTAGACTTGCAATCCCCAATGCAATCTCTATATACATCTACTGTTAACAGTGACGACAGTTTTTGTGAGCATTTGCCTCCTTTACATTAAACTGTACCTTCCCATCAATGCACACAGTGAACTTTTCAACCAACATATAGCACTCTGAATGTGTCATGCTATATCTGAGCTAATCCAGCTAAGAGCTGCGTTCAGTATGAAAGCAGCATTCAGAATACAAAGCAGCGGGGAGAGCATGTTGAGTCTGAAGGGAAAGGACTTTTGCAGAGGGGCTATTAGCTAATGCAGCCTAAATGTGATTAGGGGGAAATGGCAGCCCTTTTCCAGAGAAAACAAAAGATCAGGCCGACAAGGAACGGCCCACGGGCGCTGTGATAAAGACCAAGTGATGTTTACACAAGTGTACAGGAAAATACAAACAAAGCACAATTTAATTTCTTTTCCCGCACGTCTATGTCATATCTGTGTTGACTTTAGCGTGCCCTGTTTTTTGAGATGAGCTTTCATGAATATTTTTCCATATGGAACAGGAAAAAAAAAAAAAAAAAAAAAAAAACACACGACTAACAACATCTCAGAGAAAATCAGATTCATCCTTTGTTCATCCAATATCTGATCCAGAAATTAATGTTTATACCAGCTGGATACTGAAAATAGTCATTACACGTTTCAGCTACCAGTATTAGCCATCTCTTTATGTTATATGGTTTTAAACTGGTTTAAACAATTATAAAAAATTATGAAAAAAAATGCTAATGCATGTAGCATCAATCCGACATTTGTAATCCAACTATGTGAGAATCGATTATAACTGATCAGAATACTATAATACTCGGTAACATCTCCTGAACGGTCTAACCAATATATACATACTTCTTACTATTAAAAGAGTTCAATCACTGATATGATTGGCCTCGCTTTTTTAGCTAGTCTTTAAGCTAGGCAGTGTCAAAGCTTCAAACCTGGCAATTAGTGTTCTCCTCTAAGCGAGTTGAACTGTCCAGTGTTGTTGCATTAGTGGTGTACAGAACCACTGTAAAGAGCCATAAAGAGCTAGGATCACAACAGGAATAAAAGTGCAATAGATAGATGATGCATGCCTTACATGGCTCAGAAAAGACATGTACTATGATGAAGAAGAGAGATGCATCTCGGTTGGACAAGCTGGTCAGGAGGGCTGGGGCAGTGGTTGGAGTGGAGCTGGACTCTCTGCTTACAATAGCTGAGAGATGGACTTTGGATAAACTGCTTTCTATCATGAACAATGATGGTCACCCACTTCACACCACCATCATGAAGCAGAGAAGTGTGTTCAGTGGCAGACTGCTGTCACAGAGCTGCACAACAGACAGACTCAGAAGATCCTTTATTCCAAGAGCCATCAGACTCTTTAACTCCTCCCATTGGGGACGGGATGCTGCTGCTGACTGAGTTTAATCCAGTCACACCATATGGACATTATTATTCAACCATTTAGTTCTAAATCATTTACACTATCACTTCCCCAACCACACTTACATTCAAGTACAGTTACTGTCAGAACTATTTTCTAACATATGCATATTTATATTTCTATGGCATATCAGTCACTTTTTATAATTAATTTCATTGCACCTTCCAGTTTGCTATGTTAATTATCTAACGACCATTAGCAACATCTTTTGCACTGCTCAGTTTACAGATAGATCTTTACCTTGTATAGTAAGTTTTTTTATAGCCTTATATATTTCTATTCTTCTGTGTTTTAATTTATGTTTAAGTATGTTTTTTATTGTGGTGTTGCTGCTGGATGCCTAAATTTCCTTCGGGATAAATAAAGTCTGTCTGTCTGTCTATCTATCTAGCCTCCACATTCCTAGTTCTCGTGGGAAATTGAGCAGTGCTCCAGTCCTCATGGTGGAAATGACCAAATTCCTAGAATGCCCAATTCCTAGAGCCTCAAAAATGGTATTTGTGCCAACCATAACTTATAGTGTCTGTATTCAAACAGCATAAAAAATATATATTAAAACATTGTGTTAAACTTGAATTAATTTTAAGTTTGTCAAATACAATCAGAAATACCACCAGGAAATCTTTAAATCCTTAGCACAGCATGCAATGCCTAGTGCTAATTGAGAATTATGTAGGTAGGTAGGTGTATGTGTGTGTGTGTGAGAGTTAGAAAGAAAAAAGAAAAAGAAGTGAGAGAAAGAGATAAACTGAGCATGTGATGCATCCCATGGGACAACTCATTCATTAACCTCAGATCCAGGAAAAAACACAAACACACACACACACACATTCACAACTGTCTCTGCTCTCCTCTCTCATCATCTTGGGCCGCCACAGTGTTTCATGCTAATCAATATGAGCATTGCTGTTGCACCCGGGGGCAGTGGCCGTCAGCGCTAGCTCTATTGATCATGTTTAAGTGGTCCATCAGTGGCCCAGCGCCAGGCCCTAATGAGAGAGCCCAGCAGGCTGCCTGTAAACACATCCGTCTTCCAGCAGGGAAAGTACAGTCTCCCCCGGGGTCACACACTTCGTCTGCTGGAGACTGATGGAGATGCACAGGAGTCAGAGGGCAAACGAGCGGCCAGAACCCTAGCCAGGAGCACCGGCGACGGACTCGAGGAACTGACGTTTAGGCAGGAGTCTCGAGGCTGGGATCTGTGTGTGTGGGGGGATTTCAAATACGTAATAAAGAGGCCTGATGACTATGATTTTAGCTGTGCATGAAAGTATTACTAAAGTAAATAACTAGCATTAATAGTTTGGACTAGTGTTTAAAACTGGTAAATGTAACTCCAGAATAACACAAATAACACAAGTGATGTTAACATACTGCTTATCTAATACCTCAATAGCTACAAAGCTATATGTATTTTATGGCATTTTAGACATCTCACCTCTCTTACGACTTACAGGATTCTCCCACATGCACTAAGAGGCCTCCTGTTGCCCACAAAGTATAGCCTGGTGCTCTCTATTTTTGGCCATTTCAGACAAAATTTTAGAAATATAAATTTCAGTAAATAACTGTACTAGCTTTACTTACCAAAATAAAGGATTTTCAAGAGAGATATCTGTGTAGATTAACATCCAGTGCTTGTTTGAAACCTGCGAGACCTGCTAAATTACAAGTGTTACCTATTTTTTCGGCCACCTCACATTTAGCTTAAAATACCCTATATTAACTGGAAAATATATACACTTAAGCTTTTATTTTAATAATAACTTAACTGAATACTGATGGTTGATAATGTGTGTAATAATGTGTATTTTTTAATCGCTGGGACTGTGTCTTGTCTGCGTCGCCTATTGGAGACAAGGTGTTTCTGCACTGAGCCTCTTTGGGATCCAGCACATTTGTCCTGTGTGGGCAACCATACTCCGATTACATTAGGAAAACATGGCAACACCCTTGTTCACTTAGAATTATACTCCCTAGGTAGTACACAACATTAAAAATAGAGAAAAATAGCCGCCTCACTACAGAAATCCAGTGCGCACTCCACAGTTTTTAACGCACACAATAACATTGTTAGTGGTACTAAAATAATGTTTTATGAATGGATTTTTTGTAAGAATAAAGTTGAAGTGTTCAAATAAGTCAGGTGGTGACTTTTGAATTTCCTAACGCGATTGGCAAAGAGGGAAAGGAAACTGGGCAACTGGCCAAAAATAGGGGCGGCTGAAAATAGAGGACCTATCCATATAATAGCCTCAATTTTGTGTGTTTTCTGGCAGTCTAGACAATCAAAAATTAACATGAACCGAATCTAAAATATACCAAAAATCAGATTTGGGCTGGCAGTCTAAAAATAGCCTGGTAGTTGTACTGAAAGCAAAAATAATGTTCATGCGTCATAATTTTTGTTTAACAATTATACTGTATTTGTATATTATCTTAACAGTTTATTATATATTATATTTGTTAAATTTTTTTCCAGAGCTGTATTTAAAAAATAAAAGCACTTCAGTTTCTCAGATTGTTCTTTTTATAGATTTATGTTTGAGTAAAATGAACATTGTTATTTTATTCTGTTAACTACGGAAAACATTTCTCCCAAATTCCAATAATTGGTGGAATAACCCTGGTTTTTAATAACTGTTTTCATGCATCTTGGCATGTTCTCCTCCACCAGTCTTACACACTGCTTTTGGATAACTTTATGCCTTTACTCCTGGTGCAAAAAAATCAACCAGTTCAGTTTGGTTTGATGGCTTGTGATCATTCATCTTCCTCTTGATTATATTCTACAGATTTTAAATTTGGTAAAATCAAAGAAATTCATCAATTTTAAGTGGTCTCATTTTTTTCTTAACATTTCAGATCTTTATATCAGCTAGGCCCCTCTTACAGTAGCCCTGCACCTCTGTGTGTGTCTCTGTGTGAGTGGGTGGCAGAGGGCCATAAAATCACTAAAGGCCGAACCAAGCGCCTCTCCAGCTTCGAACCAGAAAGAGATACGACACCACCCAGGGGGCTCCATCAATCTCCTCTACATCTCTCTCTCTCTCTCTCTCTTCCTCCTTCTCGCCTACATTCTCCATCCCTTACTCTCCCACTCAGTCTTAAGCCCTCCTCCTCCCCACACTTCTCCAAATCCATCAAGCTGTCACTATTCATCCCCCTCTATTTCCATCATCTCCCTCATGTGCCTCCACCCTCTGCCCTCTTTTATCTCTCATATCTGACACCTTCAGGCTGTTGTTCCAAGTGTGTAACCTGCATGATCTACAGCAAGTAAGTGGAGCACCATGAACACACATACACAATGTCAGACAGAAGATCTTATGATGATGATGCAGCTGTGACTGCTGTGTCACTCATCAGCGCAGGTTAGAGAATGTATCTGTATCTGTTTAATGATAGAGATGCAAGCTCAAGCGGTTAGACTGTGTGATCAGGATGTAAAATGCTTTTGTGCAGAGGGAAGTTGAGTTAAGGAGTTACAGGGGTTAGGCATTTGAGTAACTAAACTGTAACTACAGCTCTGGAAAAAAATGGAGAAAAAAAATGAAGAGAATCTGAATATAGGTATATATTTGAGTAAAATGAACATTTTTGTTTTATTCTATAAACGACAGACAACATTTCTCCCAAATTCCAAATAAACATATTGTCATTTAGAGCATTTATTTGAAGGACATATGAAATGGCTGAAATAACAAAAAAGATGCAGAGCGCAGAAACCAATATTTGGTGGAATAACCCTGGTTTTTAATCACAGTTTTCATGCATTTTGGCATGTTCTCCTCCACCAGTCTTACACACTGCTTTTGGATAACTTTATGCCACTCCTGGTGTAAAAATTTATGCAGTTCAGCTTGGTTAGATGGCTTTTAATCATGTGACCATTTGTCTTCCTCTAGATTATATTCCAGAGTTTTTTAAGTAAAATCAAAGAAACTCATCATTTTTAAGTGGTCTATTATTTTTTTCCAGAGCTGTATATCAATAACACCCTGTAATAAAGACAATGTTTTTGTTTTTTCTTAGCAAATTTTGACCTTTTGACATAAGTTTAAGGATGAACAGACCAATAAAAATACTCCAAAATAACTTACAATTTCATTGACTTCCATTAAAAGAATTGTTTTCCCATATCCTATTGCTATTTGCCATTTTGGATTTTTTTTTTTTAATGATTTGTATGGTAGTAATATGTTCTCTGTTGTGTTGTGCTGAGTGTAAACTGAGTGAGTGAGCTTTCCTTAACCAAACCCCCACTGCGTTTCTGTCCCCAACAATGTGTAACATGGTGCAGTTACAAATGAAAGATTTTTTAATACTTGGATTTAATAATTGGAGTTGATTGTTTTTTTGAATCGACATTTTCGATTATGTTAACTTATCATTTCAAAATAAATTACGGGCATTGGACACATGTTTAGATTGGACTGTTATTTCGAAGTAATATAACTCCATAAGAACACAGGCGATATTAATCTACTATAATCAACTGTATTTAACTGCATTTCCCGGAACCAGTGGAATTCTCCCACATACTGATAGACGCTCCCTTATGCTTGTAAATCATGTTGAATAGCCCATAAAGCAGGCCATTATATAGGCTTTGCTATTGCACTTCTTGTAGATTGTCTATTAATCTATTAAAACCACTTTGGGATGTGGAAGAACAGGATAACATAGTGTAATCCACGCCATAAAGAACTGAGACTGTTAAAAGAGCAAAAGGGGGCTATACTAAGTACTAATACACCACAACCATTTTAATGAGAATGTTTTGTAGTCTTCCAACATAAAATGCGTGATTTTATACAGTCTCCAGCTCTGGAGCTTCTCGAGTAGTATGCTGAATATTAAATATTTGCCTACAATGCACTGTTGGGGTGTAGAAGCCAATATTCATGATGTATGTAGTGCGGTATAAAATGTGTAGAGAGCCACAGGAGGTTCAGCCGTAGTGCTCAGGAGGAAGTCTCTCATTTCTCTCATGTAGTTTGAGGAAGGCTTAATTCTGAATTACATTAACAGAGAAGTAGATTTGTCTTTTGATATAATTATGCTTACATAGTCTCCCTATTCCAATTATATACACATATAATCATACCATGTTTTGCAGATGACGTGAACGAGAATAAAGCTTGCTAACATTGACTTTTCTTAAAAGTTAAATAAACAGCCAATAGTACATACAGAGCCACATATAGTTCTGCTTGGACATGTATCTCTGTACAGCTGCTTTATACATTAAATTAAATTCAAACACTAATAATAAAGACCTTTTAAAGGTCTCATTCAATCATATTTTCATTTATTTTAAAATGTATGAATACATGCCATATGAGCCATTTTCTGTGAAAAAAAAGTGCTCAGGTGTTTCTGTTTAGCCCTGCTTTCTTTAATTGAACAACCTGTCTCTAACGAAAGACAGGTTTTGGCTCTCTCTCATGAATATTTATACATGCAAACATATCTCCTCTGATTAGCTAACAGAACTGCAGCAGAGAATGCCTGCCTACCTGCCTCCCCCTAACAGTAAATTTTACAGCTCTAAACCTCAAAGGACAAAATATGTTCAGAGATACAGCCTTAGTTATAAAGATACAGCATGTTATCAATGCCTTGGTGTGAGCGTAGGCTAAACTAACGCTACTAATCTCCTACCTCAGACTTGGTGATTCAGTGCTCAGGCAGATTCACAACATCGAACCCTCAGAATTCACTCTACATCATAAAATCCGACATAAACGGTGGCCATTTTGACCGGTGTTCTGCCAAGTTGTGCTGTCTTGTCAAACCGTGCTTCCCTAGTGTTTATTTAAGGTCTCAGTAAAACGCGGAATCAACCGGAGATCCAATTTAAACCTACAGTTACTTACACAAGATAGCTAACATTAACTAGCTGGTGTAAACAGAGCTGTTACCTCCCTCTTTCTTAGTTAAAGAGACAGTGTCTGCTCTGCTCCGGCCCGGGTTTAGCTCTGTCTAGGGGCGGTCCTGAGCCGAGGTGGGCGAGGCCATGAACTCACTGGTTGACAGACACCCTTACAGCTCTCTGATCAACTCGTATTTCTGAGTATTTTCTTTTCTTAGCTACTGCAGACAATGGAGGTTGAGGAACAGTTTTATGTGCAGCATGAATATACAACTCAGAGAGACCTATAGTATTTCACAAAGAACAAGAAAAAGTGGATTTTTGCAGAAGGAGACCTTTAAAGAATTTTGTGTTCAATAATTCTATGTTTATACGACAGAGGTCTTCTAGAATATAAATCCAGTGTATAGATAAAACATCATTTTTATCCTGGAAACAGGCTTCAGTCGTGGCTATTCAGTCTGTATGCTGTGCATTAAAAAGACAGTATGTGTGCAGGTGCAGTTATGCCTCCGGCTGCAGAGTGTGTGAGCGTGAGAGACAGATGAGGTTTCACACCTTCTGTAGATCATCAATCAGCTTGTTGACCAGGGGTCAATCACCATAGGCCCATAGGCACACACACTCACAAGCACACCACACAGAAAGAACTGCATTCAGAAATAAATCATATTAAGTTTCTCAACAATTCAAACAATCATTGCATCTCATCCTACACATGTAGTAGCAACCAATGCTTTTCTTCATCAGTTTTGCATTGGAAAAAATAATTAAAGCTTATACACAGTAATGTGAAAAAGTATTTGCTCCCTTACATATTTCTTTTGATTTTGCATTTTTATGATACTAATCAAACAAACTTAAATATCAGACAAATATAACCCAAGTAATATAACCTAACTAAATATAACTGAAATTTATATAAAAAGCACTTTTTAAATGATTTCATTTGGGGAAAAAAAACATCCAAACCAACGTAATCTTATGTGTAAAAAAAAATAAATAAATAACTGATTAATCACACTTTTTGGTAAGCAGAGTTAAAACTCAGCCGGGTCTGATTACTGCCAGGCCTGTGGAATTAAGAAAACTCACTTAAATAGAATCTGTCTGACAAAATGAAGCAGCTAAAAGATCTCAGAAAGCAACACATTATGCCCCCGATCTGAAGAAATTTAAAAACAGATGAGAAAACAGTCATTGATCATCTGTCAGTTTAGAAAAGGTTACAAAGTCTTTTCTAAAGCTTTGAGACTCCAGTAGACCACAGTGAGAGCTATTATTCACAAATGGAGAAAACATGGAACACTGGTGAAGCTTCCCAGGAGTGGCCGGATGACCAAAATTATTCCAAAAGGGCATGAACAACTCATCCAGGAGGTCACAAAAGAACCCAGAACTACATTTAAAGAACTGCAGGTCTCACTTGCCTCAGTTAAGGTCATTGTTAATGATTTAATAATATGAAAGAGACTGATCAAAAATGGTCTCCACGGAAGAGAAAATATGACTAAAACTTAATTTCAGAAAAAGAACACCATACTGAACGTAAAACATGGTGGTGGTAGTGTGATGGTCTGGGGCTGCTTTGCTGCTTCAGGGCCTGGACAACTTGTTGTAAAAGATGGAAGCAGGAATTCTGCTGTTTACCAGACAATCCTGAAGGAGAATATCTGGCCATCTGTTTGTGACCTCAAGCTCAGGCGTACTTGGGTTCTGCAGCAGGACAATGATCCAAAGCACACAAACATTTCCACCTCTAAATGGCTTTAAAAAAAAATAAAATGAAGGTTTTGAAGCGGCCTATTCAAAGTCTGATTGAGATGCTGTGGATGATCTTAAACAGGAGGTTCATGCTCAAAAACCCTCCAATGTTTCTGAATTAAAACAATTCTGTAAAGAAGAGTGGAACCAAATTCCTCCACAGGGATGTGAAAGAAAGTTTAGCATCACACTAATCTCAAAAGTAGTTGCATTGTTTTTTGTGATCAGACTAGAACATGCACATTAACGCTTACACAGTTTATGTTTTTCTTCTAGTAAGTATCTGCAAATTTTGTTAGATGAGCCCCAGGAGTGGCAAACAAGTGAACTTAATTGTTGACTTACAGATGTATTGGCAAAAAAGATCAGAATGTATTTCCCTATCCAAACCTTCCTTAAACTGAAGTACTAAGAATGTTAACTGTAATATTCAGGAAACATTCCAGAAACAAAAATGATTAGCTGGGTAAAAAGCCTTTTACTTCAAATAAGAAGAGACAGAGAGACAAAGGGGAAAAGAGAGCAGGAAAATGGATTTGGTCCTCACTATACAACAAATTTGGCTAAAAATGGCTTAATAACTGAAAAGTCTGAATAATTTAAGCAAAACAATGATGTTTTTGATTACGCAATGAAATCAAAACCAGCTGGGATGCTAAAATGTATAGAGTTAAAAAAATATAAACTTTTTGTAATTTGTAATGATTTTTCTTGAAAAGGCTATTTTTTATGCAATAGTGAAGAAAGTGGCAAAATAATCTAAATCTGCCAACAATTGTCTTCGTTTTTTGATATTTTGCCTTCTGCTAAATGCTTTATCTTGTCTTGGCTTCTGTGTCAGTCGATGCTTTTAGGTGCATCCTTTTTTATTGCCTAACTTCAAAGGAAGTGATTTTAGGAGTATAGCCCTTTACCAAATACACCCACACACAGTAGAAATAAAACCCAGAAACATACAATACGGCTACATACGGCACAAACACAAATACAGCCCTTTTCTCACACTCTCTAACTTTCTCCTCTCACTCACATGCAGCCATACATTTCTAATGCTAAGCATGTTTTCCTTCCTCCACCTCACACAAACACACACAAACACACACAAACACACACAAACACACACAAACACACACAAACACACACACAAACACACACACAAACACACACACAAACACACACAAACACACACAAACACACACAAACACACCGATAGCCTGTATACATATGCACATCCACACAATCGTAATCATCCCACTCAAGCTCCCTCACACAGAAATACACACACAAATGCTCGCACATGCACACACACACACACACATGTACGCGCACAAACACACACACACCCGCACACAGTGTGAGCGCATCTGTGTCTACAGCGAGATCGGGGGTGACAGATGACACAGCGCTGAGGCAAACAGGCATCAAGGCAACCCAACAACACAGCTCCTTCCTTTAATGAGCACTCTCACAGAGATACTACTACTACTACACACACACACACAAACAAACAACACTGGTATTAATACACTACATCCCAGAGAGAGGGAGAAAAAGAAGAAGAAGAAGAAGAGAGAAAGAGAGAGGCATAATGGGGAAGGATTAAGTAAAAGTGAAAAAGAGTAGTGTTCAGAAGCTGTGTGGGTTATGTAAGACCACTTGCCCAGAAGTCTTATATTACCACATCTCGCCTGGACGTATGTCTGAACACAGAAGCATGAAGTTATTGGGAATATTAATACTGAGAAATTATTTGATTTCAATAGGATATAAACATGTGTTGAAATTCGCTAAATCCTGTGTTCATTTTAAACAACAGGTGCTTCAGTGCAGCACAGCCTTTATATGCTAATCAGAATGAGAAGTTGTCTACCCAGCTCTCAGATAGTTCTTCTTAAAAAGTACAGTGGCGCTTGAAAGTTTGTGAACCAGTTAGTATGTTCTGTATTTCTGCACAAATATGACCAAAAACGTCATCAGATGACTAACAAATATCACTCCAAGAGCAAGGCATGTAATAGTTGGCGAAGTCTCAATGGACCCCAGTAGGGGTGGGCGATATGGCCCGAAAATAGTATCACAATATTTAATGGTATTTTTGCGATAACGATACTTTTGGCGATATGACAAAACACTGAATAATAAAACAATATATACATTTCAAGAATACACTACTGCTAGAAAATTAAAATGAAATGTTATTATTGCATATAATATGATATAATTTTTGTATATATGTTTTTTTTATTTATCAGATTTGTAATAGAAGTCAATGATCCAGAATGTCATGATACTAATAGTAATACTAATGCCCTCCAAATATCTCCATATATCCAGGGTTAAAGTAAAATAAATGATATAATGATATAAAAATGAAATAATCTGTCTCTAGTAAATATATAATGGGAAATGAGAACAGTGTGCTAAAAACAGTAAAAAAAAAAATTGTAGGTGGGTGATATGGAGCGATATTTCAGGGTATGATATCGTTCACGATTCAAAAATGTTGGCGATATTATTGCATACGATACGATATTGCACAACCCTAGACCCCAGTAAATTCAAAGCAACTGAAGGCCTGTCTCACATCGGCTAATGTTACAATACATTGTACGCTTTTGTCCAAAGTGACTTACAATAATGATGTACATAAAGTAACAAATGTTCAAGGTAAAAAAATAATAATAATAATAATAAAAGTAAAAAAATTTTAGACATGGCCTAAAGGAGGTTAAAGGGGAAATAACGGGATAGAGAAGGAAAAGAGGGGAAGAAGGAAATAAGGGTAAGAAGTTGTAACAACACTACAGTAAGTGATCTGGCCTTTTAAACTCATCTTATCTAACTGCTTGTGATCAGATTTCTAAAATCAGCCCATAGCAAGCATATCTCTTCTTAGTTTTATTTTTTTCTTTCTTTTTACTATGATTAAAGATTATATTAACGCTATACACAAACACATGTGAAATCACTTTGTAAACAGAATGTGTTAAACAAACCAGATTATGTTTAACACAGTGTTCGAAATTATTTGTGATGAAAACACTGAGAAAATACCAATAGTATACAAATCTGTCCTCAAAGCTAAATGTGGCTACTTTGGATAAAACAGGATTCATACCTAATGGGTCATAAGAAATGATACTGACTGTCATTTGCATTCACTATTTAGTGAAAACTGAGAAGAATATCACTTGCATAATAATTTGGAACTCTGGATAATCAGTGGTAATTATGAATACAGTATTTTATATAATTATGGATACACAGTAATTCATTTATAGACAATAATGTCATTCCCAGAGATCCTTATGAAGCTGTGAGTGGGAAGGAGAAGATGTGGCAAAGATATTAAGCCATGTGGGAGATGGAGGCCAGGAGTGACTGAGTCACTGTTACGGTGCGAACAAAATAGACCAAAAAAAAAGAAAAAAATGAGCAGAACCTGATTTGAAATGAGGCAAACAGAGAGAAAGAGAGAGAGATGAATCATGCAAAGCGCTGCTCAGCCGTGTTCATCAGCATTTAGCAGGCTAAAGTCACATCACGCTCTTTCGTCTGTGAGATATTGTAATCGCAGCGCCTCAGTAACGACAGAACTGAAGAGAGAGCCGGGCAACTATGTGACTCCTTGACCACAGACGACAGCCAGGAAGCACCAGCAGTTCTCATTAAAAACAGCTAAACACACTGGCAGCTCGCTGATGCTGCTGCTGGGTTTTATGTCCTGCCAACCTGTAACACTTCTGATGGCAGGTCATGGTACAGAGGATCAGAGTGTATTACAATAAACTGTTCCACTGTGCTCAGAAAGTCAGTAGCAAGCTGTGTCTGTTAAGAAACAGTGTCTGAGAATTTTTAGTTAAGACTTACTCCCACATAGTGATACTTTTGGTTGCTCAGATCTTAAAGGCTGTTTGTGAAATCCGTAGTAAATGAGGCCCTGGAGCTTTTGTAAATGGGTAAAGTTTTACTTATTTTTATCATAATTCTGCGCTGCAAAAAATCCATCGATTTTAAGTTTTACTTAACATTTAAGTAAAACATATTAATATATGATTTCAGGTTAACGGTTATGACATGAAACAGCATTAGGTATTTGTATGATGTGTGTTTATAAAAGAAGGAAAATGTTAAAATATATATTTTTTATTGTTATTATGATTAAATAATAATAAAAAAACATCAAGAACTTCACCCCAACACTCCCTAGTTTGGTAACCACAGTCACTGCTGGCTGAATTTGCCACCAGTATCTAAAATATTTTTCCGAGCTCCATCCACATACAAGAGACTTAAAAATTATGAGTTTCTTTTATTTTTCTCCAGTTGAAAACCTCTGGAATATAATCAAGAGGAAGATGGATGATCACAAGCTGAACTGCTTGAATTTTTGCACCAGGAGTGGCATAAAGTTATCCAAAAGCAGTGTGTAAGACTGGTGGAGGAGAACATGCCAAGATGCATGAAAACTGTGATTAAAAACCAGGGTTATTTTTCTCATTTTCTGCAAATAAATGCTCTAAATGATAATATTTTTATTTAGAATTTGGGAGAAAAGTTGTCCGTAGTTTATAGAACAAAACGACTACATTCATTTTACTCAAACATATACCTATAAATAGAAAAAACAGAGAAACTGATTCAGACACTCAAGTGGTCTCTTTAATTTTTTCCAGAGCTGTATAAAGTGTGTAGGGCTGCAACTAATGCTGATTTTGGTAGTCTAACAATTATTATTATTTTTTTTTTTATTAGTGAATGATTCATTTCTGCCATCCCCTAAATTGCTCCATCCTATATGTTTTACCTCATCTGCTTAAGTCTGCACACCAGTGAATGTTTCAGTTGTCCAGTCTCTTAATTAAACTTCATTATAAGTTATTAGCTGATGTATGTGAACAAAGTGAGAACAAAAGTGAGCAGCCCTTACCCCTCCCCCACTGCACTTGTCCCCAGCAATACATACCTCTATACATTTACAACCTTTCTTGTGTTATTTAAAATAATTCTTATATAAGTTATATAAAGCCTCAACTACAAAAGGTTTTCTATCATTGCAAATATTCCTTTACCCAAGCATGCGTTGGCATGTTTTTAAAAATATAAAAACAATGTTCTTATGGAGTTATTTTTGACAACCTTGACTTTCTTTACTGTTCAGTTACAGCATTTAGTTGATACACAACAAACAAATGTAGTGTGTATTGAGTACTATACAATAGCTTTGATTGCAGCTCAGCCAAACAGGTTTTCAGATTTTATTATATATTCTGTAATTGTTATTCAATAGGTATAGCTTTCAGATCTCTTGTTCACCTCCTCTGGCCTCTTCAGCCCTCTGTCATTCATCTGTGTTCAGTTAGAAACTGATGCACCGACAGTACAGTACAGTACAGTACAGTACAGTGTGTTGGAGTCAGTCCTACAGACTGTCCGCAGGGCAGCGTTACTTTACAGAGATGTCAAGCTATAATTAGAACTCTCCAGGACTGTTCCCAGATCAGTTTGGATTGGTAGTTTGTAGTGAATGGGATCAGTATGGGCACAAAGCTTTTCCCACCACTAGTGCTCCATGACCCATCAGTAGGTAGGAGGTTACTGAGCTATTCTACAGCTATTCAATAATGTCCAGGATAGAACATTCGGAGGTGTACGTTGAGTTGCCTGCAGAGTTTTTCGGTAAAAAACAAAAACTCTCCTTAACGGAAGAAAAATACTACTTTAAATTCATTCTACTTCATTGTAAAGTGGATTTCATGGGTTTTAAGTACCTTGAAATATTGCAACATTGCAATATTGGGCCATGATTCCTTTGTTGTGCTTTCTGAGGCAGATTGAGCGTATAACATAAAAAGCAAGCATTTGGTGCACAAGAACGGCTTGCCAATATATTAAAAATATCAATGTTTTCGATATTGTCTTATGAAAGATATGAAGTAAAACCTTCGGTAGTCCATCTGTGCATGATTAACTTCCCAAAAAAGGACTTTTGGGCTTTTGTGTGGAAATTATTTAGTTTCTTGTAGGACGACACTTACGAAAAGAGGTGCATAGTGCCAACACAGTGCAATGTCGCCAACTTTCAATCACTACAATCATTACAGACCTTAAAATTTCTTGTGGCCTACAGATTAGCTCAAGAACATTGCAGTGCGTTGAGAGCTTCATGGAATGGGTTTCCATGGCCGAGCAGCTGCAAGTCAAGTGTTGGATGCAGTTGTATAAACTACGCCTCCATTAGACTCTAGAGCAGACAGGTTCTGTCTCCACTGCGGTCTGTCTCCAGGCGGTCCGTCGCGAACCCTGGAGATATCAGCTAATAGCGTTCGCTGAGGGAGGAGACTCTGACCCCACCCCCAAACTGTCAAAACCACCACTTTCAAAACTCGAGTGCAAAAAACTCAGAACAAACTGCTGCTGCAGGTAATTTACACAGCGCGCGAGGAAAAAAGCACCCGAGAGGAGAAAAATGAAGGTCGAGAGCAACATTTTCTACAGCGCGCACACGATTCCCTTTTTTTTTGCTCGCTAGTTTCACTTCTCACGAAGTTAATTTACACACGCAAAATGTTAAAACACGCAACTTTTGACATTGATGTGACATCATACTTTTGGGTCTGGAAGAATGGTCAAAATTCCCATAAACACACTTTAAATTTAGCAAAAAGCATTTACAGTTATGTCATATTACTTAGCCATATGACCAAGTGTTACTTTTCTGGAGGGAAAGTCTTAAAAAAACAATACTTTCAAGCTAAGCCAAAGTTTGCAGCTGAAGCACATGGATGAAGAAATGGAGGAAATCCTTATGATTAGATGAGACCCTTAAGGAAAAGTTAAAATAAAGGCGTTCCATCCCAAACCATATCAGCTGTTAAGCATGGTGGTGGCAGGGCTAGCACAACGAAGCGAGTTCTTCATAAACCATGAGGGTTGACAGCGATACAAGTCTGTAAATGAGCAGGATAGTTAGGCTTCTTCCATATAGGGTAAATTCCTTCTATTCACTAGTCAAAGTTTTCCAGTGGCACTGACGAAAAAAATTGCCCAAAGCTACCCATTGCACCAAAGTTAAATTCCTGTTCCAACTGTTAATTAAAAAGGCAAATTTAAGCATTTGGCCTGATGCAGTTCTACATCAAGTGCAGCGTGACATCTCAGACACGTGCACTATTAATAAGCTTAATAAAGTCCAGTGACCCAGGCAGGCTTGTGAACATGGCCATGGCAGGTCTTGCTGTGTGACCCCTGCAGTTTAACCCACCACACTCCCGCCCACTGTTTCCCATGCACACTGCTCTGCGGGGCATTTCACCCCTATCAGCTACACACAGCAGGGGGCATTACACATCTCTGCTGTACAGTAGATCCATGTGAGGATTCCTCAGTTTGCCCTAGAGGGAGGACTGTTTATATATCTAGAAATCCAGGACAAAGTGAAGAACTGAAATTTGTGTGAATATTTGTAAAGAGCATTTGGGAATTACTGCTTTTTAATTAGGGCTGAACATAAGCAAGAATTGCCCAATTGGATACATATCATGATACCAGCGTTTCAATTCAATATCTCAATATATTGTGATATTGTAAGCAAGGCGATATATTGTGATTGTTGAAACCAAATTTTAAGAAAACTTTAATAGAATAAAAACAGTCATTTATAACATCTGAGTAAAAGATGCATTTACTTTTTATACAATCAGAACTGTACTGTTTTTGAAAATAGGCACAGGATGGCAAAAAACCTTATACTGGATTTAGTTTAATACAGTAATGTTAAAACCTGCTCACACACCAAGTTGGAAAAACAGGCCAATTCCAAAATCCTAAGACTGGTTTACAACAGTTTTGGGTCATTATATATACAAAGCAAAAACCCTAGTCAAAGCTGATAAAACAGTAAAATGTGATGGAGACGTTGGGAAAAATAAGTCAGAACACTTTTAGAATGTCACTGCTCACTAAAAATGACACATCACAAGGGGAAAGGTTTTTTTCTGTGAAAGGAATACAACTTACAAATGCCATTACTGTAAACTTCATGCAGCGTCAAATTTAAGCACAGCTTTACTAGGTTTACTGTTATACCAATACATGCACTGTTTTTTTGCTGTGGGATTTTAATTACTCGTGTCAAACATAAAAAATATACATATGTGTCAGAGAAATTGGAGATATTTAATCATAAATAAAACTGAACCTTCTGAACTGGAGCAATGCTATGTGTGTTTACACTTGGTCATATGATCAATTTGCATAAAAAAAAAACATATATAACGTTAATTTAAATACATTCTTACTTTCAGCCCCAAACTAGCTGATTGCTGCGATGTTTATTTAATTATAAAGTACATGATCAGCCAAAAGCCACATAACACCCTTTTATTTTTAGAAACAAAATATAGTAGCTTTTAACATATTACAGACATAGCTAGGATAGATATCCTAAAATCCAAGGAATTGAGGCTAAAAGCTAAAAGTGTGGCTAAAAGCTAACAGCACACCATGTTGAGAGGAAGGAACAGCTACAGAAGACCCAAAAATAATAACCATGTTTCTGTTAGCATGTTAAAATTATGCTTTGCTGATTCCCCATAACAGGGATGTAAGTAAGCTTATAATGTGTTTATGAAAGTGCAAGAGTGATTGGACCCTGCTGAGGGAGTGTTGTTTCAGTAGCTGGAACTTGAGAACAGGGACATGTGTATTAACATTCACAGGTTATGACGTTCACAGGGCTGCAGGGTTTTAGAGAGAGAGAGAGAGAGAGAGAGAGAGAGTGGTGAGAGGAGGAGCAGCTGCTGCTGCTGAGGTGAATCAGAGGCCAGGCCTGCTGCGCCTGTGCCACGCCCAACCACTAAATTCGGTCTGCAGGCTTCGCCGGGTCTTCAGCTGTCCACACATGACACAATGTGATAAGAGTTACCAAAAGGAGTCTGGAAAGACTGACACCACAATATTTCAGTACCCGGGTTTAAAGGAGAAGTTTGAGCAGTTTTGATTTGTGAGCCATGTGCATGGGTGTGCATTTATGTGTGTGTGTACATACAGAGGTTGGACAATGAAACTGAAACACCTGGTTTTAGACCACAATAATTTATTGTATGGACGGACAGTTCTGGTGGAAACAGGAGAGTTGAGGTGCACATTGAATTATGCCGTGATTTGAACAGCCGTGGTTTTATGTTTTTTGGATACAATCCGGGTTAGCACCCGAACATTCATTACAGAAAGCTTCCTCTTACAGCGTCCACAGTTAATCCTGTTGGATGTGGTTTGTCCTTCTTGGTGGTATGCTGACATTACCCTGGATACCGTGGCTCTTGATACATCACAAAGACTTGCTGTCTTGGTCACAGATGCTCCAGCAAGACGTGCATCAACAGTTTGTCCTCTTTTGAACTCACCCATGTCACCCATAATGTTGTGTGCATTGCAATATTTTGAGCAAAACTGTGCTCTTACCCTGCTAATTGAACCTTTACACTCTGCTCTTACTGGTGCAATGTGCAATTAATGAAGATTAGACACCAGGCTCCTCCAATTTAGCCATGAAACCTCCCACACTAAAATTACAGGTGTTTCAGTTTCATTGTCCAACCGCTGTAGATGCATATGTGATGTGTGAGGGCTTATGTTTGTGCATAGGTGTACTTACAGCCTTCATAGATGTCAGTAGGGATATGAACTGCTGTACTGTTGTACGACACAAGGCGCTTAAAGGCTGGGTCTTTTATGAAGTCCAGAGTATTATTGAGGTAGGTCTGAGGACAAAAAGGAAAGTGTTATTGGACCAAGGAGCTCAAATGAGCTAATCAGATAATCAGATTCAAGTATAGCCTCCACATAACTGGATTAGTTTCACTGCTCAATACTAAATACTAAAATAAAGCCCCTTAAATACACAATAAGATAATTTTAAAGCCCTTCATACAAACTCAAAAACAAAATGTACCATAGATGCATTTTGAAAATGAAAAAGTTGAGAAAACGTACTGCATTACTGTTTTGAAGCAAACTCAAACTGTTAAGTTTTGAAGAAAACCTCCACCAGTTGTGCCAGCTAGAAATCTTTAGTTTAGATAATTTATTTTTCATATGTATAAAATACATTTGCAGTGACAATTTTTAAGGGCATGAAAAGTATTTGTCCCCTACAGATTTCTTTTTTTTGTCATACGTTCTTCTGATTATTAAACAAACTTTAATATCAGACAAAGATAACCGGAGTAAATAAAAAAAGCACTTTTTAAATAATACATTTTATTCATTAAGGGAATAACAAACCTAATAACTTGGTTGTGCCACCCTTGTCTGCAATCAAGGAGTTTTTTTGGCCCACTCCTCAGAATTGCAGAATTGTTTTAATTTAGGATCGTTGGAGAGTTATTGAGCATGAACATGCCACAAAGTCTTAATCAGATTTTGACTAGGCTTTTTTAAGCCATACAGAGGTGGACTTGTTTGTGCGATATGAAGTATTGTCCTGCTGCAGAACCCAAGCACACCTGAGTTTGAGGTCTTTAAAAGATGGCCGGATATTCTCCTTCAGAATTGTCTGGTAAACAGCAGAATTCATGGTTCCATCAATTAGAGCAAGTTGTCCAGGCCCTGAAGCAGCAAAGCAGCTCCAGACCATCACACTACCACCACCATGTTTTACGTTCAGTATGATGTTCTTTTTCTGAAAATGTGTTAGTTTAACGACAGATGTAACAGGACACTCGCCTTCCAAAAAGTTCTGGGAATCAGAAAATGTAATGGGCCGTTGTGTTCTTTTTGGTCAGTAGTGTTTTTTTGCCTTTGAACTGTCCCATGGAGACCATTTTCACCCACTCGCTTTCTTATTATTGAATCATTAACACTGAGTTTAACTAAGGCAAGTGAGACCTGCAGTTCTTTAAATGTATTTCTGGGCTCTTTTTTGACCTCCTGGATGAGTTGTTCATGCCCTTTGGAATAATTTCGGTCGGCCGGCCACTCCTGGGAAGGTTCATCAGTGTTACATGTTTTTTCCATTTGTGAATAATACCTCTCACTGTGGTTCTCTGGAGTCTCAAAGCTTTACAAATGACTTTGTAACTGTTTCTTAACTGACAGATGATCAATGACTTTGTTTTCTCATCTGTATTTGAATTTCTTCAAAATGGGGAATAATGTTTTGCTTTTTGAGATCTTTTAGCTGCTTCATGTTGTCAGACAGGTTCTATTCAAGTGTTTTTTTTTTATTCTACAGGTCTGTCAGCAATCAGGCCAGATTCATTAAAAAAGTGTTTTTATATTAATTTAGGTTGTATTCGTCTGATATTAAAGTTTGTTTGAGAATCTGAAAAATGTAAGTATGACGAAATTGCAAAAGTATATTATTGTATATTGCTGACTACAAACCTAATTCCATCCATTTGCATTACATTTATCATTGATTTCATTTTTTCATTTTAGTCAACACTGTTAGATCTTTAATGAGTGAGAAAATGTAAAGAAATATATCCTTCACACTCCATGCAAATGACATACTCACATCATCTTTTGCATTGTAATATTGATTGTAGTCTTCCTGTAAGAGAAAAGAAAAGTTTATTTATTTTATTTTTTTTAGATTACATCATTTGTGTGATTTTGTGTCTTTTGTCCAGTTGTGTAGCAGGTTTTGTATGTGTAACTGGATTATTGTTCAGTGAGTGGGAGGTGTGTGTGTGTGTGTGTGTGGAGTCTGTCTCTCCTCAGCAGCTCTACACACTCTGCACACACTGTGAAAGCTCTGTCAGGGTGGGAGATAGGGAGGCGTTAACAAGTGTGCTCTCTGTCTGACATACGCCTGCCCTGGAGACACCGCTTAGCGCCACCTGTCTATCAGACCAAGCATGACAACGGCTGCCCCGACAACAGCTTAATGAGGAACACCTGTGACAGCTGCTGGTGTGAGCATTAACTACTAACTGCATCTCTAGAGTGTTCGCTTCTATAAGAAACACACACACACACACACACCATTTTAAAGCCTTTGCAGAGTGTCTAATATGTACAGTGGTGCTTGAAAGTTTCTGAACGCTTCATAATTTGTGTATTTCTGCATAAATTTGACCTAAAACATGATCAGATTTCCAGAAATCCTAAACGTAGAAAAGTAGAACCCAGTTAAATGAATGATACAAAAATATTATACTTGGTTATTATTGTTTCGAGGAAAATGATCCATTATTACATACTTTAAATGGAAAGGTATTTGAACCTTTAGTATCTGGTTTAAACACCCTTTGCATTAATAGCTGCAGCCTATTGATGTTTCCTGTAACTGTTGATCAGTCCTGCACACCAGCTTGGAACAATTTTAGCCCATTCCATCATACAGAACACTTTCAGCTCTGGGATGTTGGTGAGTTTCCTTACATTAACTGCTCACTTCAGGTCCTTCCACAACATTTCATTGGATTAAGGTCAAAATATTAACCTGGCCATTCCAAAACATTACATTTATTCTTCTTTAACCATTCTCTGGTAGAACGACTTTTGTGCTTAGGGTCGTTGTCTTGCTGCATGATCCACCTTCTCTTGAGATTCAGTTCATAGACAGATGTCCTGATATTTTCCTTTAGAATTTTTAGACATAATGCAGAATTCATGGTTCCTTCAATGAAGGCAAGCTGTCCTGGCCCGATGCAGCAAAACAGGCCCAAAACAGTGATACTACCACCACCATGTTTCAAAGATATAAGGATAAGGTTCTTATGCTGGAAGGCATTGTTGCCCTTTCTCCAAACATTTTGCTTTCCTTTTAAACCAAAAAGTTATATTTCGGTCTTATCCGTGCACAAAACATTCTTCCAAAAGCTTTCTGGCTTGTCCGTGTGATATTTAGCAAACTGCAGATGAGCAGCAATGTACTTTTTGGAGATCAGTGGCTTTCTCATTGCATCCCTGCCATGCACACCACTGTTGTTTAGTGTTCTGCTGATGATGGACTCAAACATTAGCATTAGCCAATGTGAAAAAGGCCTTTATTTGCTTAGAAGAATCCAATTGAGTGACCGTGTCCCTTAATGGTTTTCATGCCTTTAATATTAATCTAAAATGTAGGAAATAAATTAAAGAAAGAAATGAAGAAAAAAATAGAATAAAAAGGTGTGTCAAACTTTTGACTGGCACTGAAGTTTGATGCAACAGACATGAGCACAAAAAGGACAGCTGTTATACACATGCACGTGTGCATTATTATGTATCAGTGTGTGCATTAGTTGATGTGAATGGAGGGCTGAGGGACTGTAGAAAGCTCTTTGTCTGATTCTCACACTGGGTTATAATACATCTCCCACACACACAGAACAGCCCACTGACACAAAACAAAACACAGACACTATATTAATCAGTGTCTTGAGGCCAGCATGGTTTAGTCTGCAGTAAACATGAAACACGAGAGTGCCAGCCCGGTCTCTGGCATTGTGCTCTCTGATCATGAGCTCTGATCATACTGGGTTAACTGCAACTGAACTGTGGTGGAGATAACTGTAAGCCCTTCCACTCACATACAGTAGACACCCAGGGTCCTATCTTACACCCTGCACACAGCACATTGAGATGCTCATTGCTATCTTACACCCCGCCTCTCGTCTGCATTGTTTAAATAGAAACGGCACTTCTGAATATATCTACACTGATTGGCGTGGTGGTCTCAAAATGAGCTGTGCTTAGGTAATATTCTGGCATATTGCTATCTTGGCAACAGAAAACACAGGTGCGCCACTGACTGAAATAAACTTTAACAACAGTCAACAGTCAGACGTTCACTGCTGTCTTGGCAGGGCATACACTCGTAGACATGCAGTTGTGCACTAACCCATAGAATGTGCCAGTTGGCGGCTATGGCAACTTTTACATCAACAATAAACAGAATACAAAATAAAATAAAATTATTCTACATTTGACACATTCTGTATCTTTTGTTAATTGGTTTTACATTCCTAATTATACAAAATAAAAACAACCCTTTTTTATATTATTTAAATATTACTGTGTCAGGGAATGCAAGCCACTTTCTACACCACATTTCAACTTAAAAAGTTTTGACACTGTTATCACCAAAAGTCACACACTGAAAGTGCAACTATTCTGTTGATAGATAGAGTTTATTGAATCATTTTGTGATTTGATTAAAACTATGATCAAGAACAGGAAATGTATGCGAAAATCTTTATTAGCATTGGGAATCTTAGGAGTCCAGAAAGAGTATTCTGAGTGTTACATCTTCCAATTCCTCAACGGACTTTTTCACTTTCATGAACTCCCAGAATGCACTTCAGTGATGGGGTGGGCGATATGGCCCTAAAATAATATCATAATATTTCATGGTAAATTTGTGATAACGATCCTCTTGGCGAAATGAAAAATGTAAAAATTATTTCAAGAATACACTACTGCAACAAAATAAAAAATTCAATATTAATGTTGCATAACATATGATATGGCACACCCCTAACTGAGATATAAAAAAATAAATGGTAAATGATCCAGAATCTCATGATACTAACAATGCACTCCAAATATCTCCATATATCCAGGATTAAAGTAAAATAAATGATACTGGACAGATATAATCTGTCTCTAGTAGATAAATAATGGGAAATGAGAACAGTGTGACATTTTTTTCTTTTGCTAAAAACAGCAAAAAAAATTGAACCCTGATGTGATCATTAAAAATATTTTAAGGTATAATATCGTTCACGATATACAAAAATGTTGGGGATATTATTGTTTGATACGAAATGGCACACCCCTACTTCAGTGATGTATCTAAGCCAGCCAATCAGCATCTGATTGGTAGATCAGCCTCTCCTGAGTTTTGATTCCATTCAGCTGTTAACCCATGTATAAATACATCTATTTGTTCAGCCTGTTGCCCCTGTTGTTTCAGATGGCTTTTTACTCTAATCTGTCTTGTTCTTTTTACTCGTTTAACTTGATGTTTGCTTGCTGGTTTTTGACCCCTATTTTTGTTTCCTGTTTATCCCTTTGGACTGTGTTTCAGCTCAGATGTTTTGGTGAGGCTTGTCTCTGGATTTAACCTTAGCATGTACTCTGACTATGTTAAGCCCTGAATAAATAAACTCACTCCTAATTTTAAGTGCAAGTTTATCAGTCCAGTCTGTGGCATTACTTTGCGAATAATGTAAGGACATTTTACACAGATTAGGGCTTGAAAAAAGAAAAAAAACACAATGTACAGCAATTTTGGAGCTTGCCATAGCAAATGCAGTATGCCAGATACAATCAACAAACTTGATAAAAAATGTTTGTGTGTTTTTTTTTATAAACCTTTAGCAGTACTTCTGTGATATGATCTTATTTTTGCATTTCTATTATATGTATGTAATGTATATAATTTGAACAAAATTTAGCTCTTTTATTTGTTTATGACCTAAGCTTTGAGGTGGTTTAAAACGAAGATACTGCCTATTATCCTCAGCGCATGCTTGGTGAATAATTGATTGAAATTTAAAGCTCTTTTTATGGTTACTAAACAGCAGTAAAATAGATTTTAACCTCTGCATTTAACCCATCGCTGTCAGTCAAAACACACTTACACCAGGACTGACTGGGGCGATGCAAACATCACACTGAGTGGAGGAGGGCAACCACCTCAGAACCTTCACAGCAGTTGAGGGTTAAGTGCACTCACTGCTCGAGGGCACCTCAGCAGTTAATACGGAATGAAGAGAAAACCCTGTTTCTTCAACCCCCTCACCCCCATTTTCTGCCAGTCTGGGAAATTGAACTGGCACCTTTCCATGTAAGAGTTGGAAAATGTTTGGCCAGCCACATCTGCTCCCTAAAAAACTAAGTCATAAGCTCAAATGCGGGTTTAAAAAACTATCACAGGGAGCTCTGAGTGGTCCAGCAGGCTAAGCGCTGCCAGAATGGTCAGGAGATCGCCGGCTCGAATCCTGTTCATGCAGCTTGCCATCGGATACCAGAGTCCTGAGAGCGCACAATTGGCCTTGCGCTCTCTGGGTGGGTAGATGGCGCTCTCTCCGCTCATCACTCCAAAGGGTGATGTCGATCAGCACAAGGCATCTGTGAGCTGACGTATCGGAACCAAGTTGCTGCGCTTTCCTACAAACATGCTGGCAACTAGGCAATGTTGTATCAGCAGCGGTTCAAAAAGATGCATGTGTCAGAGGAGGCATGTTCTAGTCTTGACTCTCCTGGTGTTGAGGCATCACTATTAATAGGGGGAGTCCTAAATAGTGGTTTGGATAATTGTCTGTGTAAATTGGTAGGAAAATGGGGTAAAAATCTAAAAAAAATAAAATAATTAAAAAGCTACCACAGTATATCTCACAGTGTACACAGTGTACTTTATTCTAAAATCTCAGATTGAGCAAGGAGAGCAAAGGTACCACTTTGTAATCAATTAACACAGTCCATGACTTTTGGCAAGTGAGTGAATAAGGAACAGATTTTATTTTGGATTTTGTATTTACAACATTTACTGCTCTGAAACAAAAATTATATAAAATCAATGGCTGTAATT
Source organism: Astyanax mexicanus (assembly GCF_023375975.1). Classification (NCBI taxonomy): domain Eukaryota; kingdom Metazoa; phylum Chordata; class Actinopteri; order Characiformes; family Acestrorhamphidae; genus Astyanax; species Astyanax mexicanus. The sequence continues at coordinate 34,106,352 of NC_064409.1, read as the reverse complement.
TTTAGTTTAAGCTCTTTGGATTAAAGCTAAATGTCTTCACTTCATTCAAAACTTTAATTATTGATTTCAGATCCATTGAAGTGATGTACATTGGTAAAATTATACAAATGTGTGTAAAGGTATCACAAGTTGTATACTATATTACCCATGTGTCTGAATTTCTGTTAAATTTGCCAGTGTTCTGTGACAGATCATGTGTCACTGAATGGCTATGAACATATTTGTGGGCGGATCATTGATCATTCAATCACATCAAGTTCACGTAGGTGCAAATAAACTCATTCTGATCCTGTGAGCCGAGTAATTTATACAAACTCATTATAGTGAAAGTGGAGTAAAGGGCTTAACTAAATGCATCTGCCTGTTAGTCATGGGTCCAGAGGGCACATGTATGTTGTTAATAAAGTGAGAATTAAGTGCGAGATTGTGTGTGTGTGTGTGTGTGTGTGTGTGTGTTTGACAGCTCTGAGTGTCATCTCTCTGATAAAGCTGCTGTCTGCTCCACTGTAATGAGGGCTCTCAGCCTGGAAGCTGTTGGATAAAGGCCAGTGAAGGAGGTGTGAATTGAGGAGTTACTTAACGAGTGTAGTACAGGAGCTATGTCTCAGGGTGCTTTCAGTCACACACAAACACACACACACAAACAGAGACACACACACTTACACTTACATACAGCAGGGGACTGGGGGGGGAGGGTGCAAAACATGTTTGGATGTATACATATGAGGGATTTTAAACAACCTGGCCATTTCCAGGTCACCCTGGTTGGTTACATGAAAGGATATAGTATAGCAGTATAACCACAAAGACACACACAGACACACACACATAGACGCTCACACACACACACATTCTCTCACACACACAGACAGCACAGGGAGCAGTGAGGACAGGATCACACCGAGTGGTGCTGAAACTGAGAATTCTGCTCCAGGCACTGAGAACTGGCTGAAATCAGACCACAGCTGTGCCTCACTACTCTCTCCTGTCCTCTTCACTGCTCTCCTCTCATCTCATCTCCTCTACACTCTTCTCTTCTCCTCCTTTCTCCCCTCTCCTCTTCTACTATTCTCTCTTTTCCTCTAATCTCCTCTCTTGTCTTCTATTATCCTTATTTCCCTTCACTTCAATCTTCACCTCTCCTCTACTCTTTTCTACACCTATATTCTCTCTTCTCCTTTTCTGTTCCAGTCCTCATTTCCTCTTCCCATCCTCTCCCTTCTCTTCTTTTATTTTCCAGTTCCCATCTCCTCTCATCACTTCTCTTTTCCTACCCTCTCTTTCATTTCTCCTTTTCTCTGCTCTCCTCTCTTCCAAATCTTGTCTCATCTTCTCTCCTCTACACCCATCTTCTCTTTTCTCATCTTCTCTTCTGTTCTCTTCCAGTTCTCATCTCCTCCTCTCATCCCCCCCTCTTTTCTCTTTCAGTTCGCTGCTCTTTTCCCCCCTTCTCTTCTCATCACTCCTCTCCTTTTCTCTTTTCTCCTCTCTTGTATTCTATACTCTCCTTTTTCTCTCTTCTCTTCCAGTGCTTCTTTCCTCTGCAACCTCTCTTCCACTTCTCCTCTCCTCTCTTCCAGTTCTCCTCTCCTCTCTTCAGTTCTGCTTTCTTCTCTTCTTATCTCTTCTATTCTGTTCCCCTTTTCTCTGTTCTCATTTTCTCTCCTCCCTTTTCCTACCTTCTCCCACCCTAGTAGATCTTCAGATTACAAAGTGCAAACAGACATGTTGACTATCATGAGGAATAAATACAAACAGATGCTACAGTCAAAAGATATGTAAATAAGCATGTCACAATAATGACTATTGTCCCAGAAATAGTTGCGATAAAGTAACCAAACATTTTTTTAGTTCTCACAAATATAAACATGCTAGGCTATTGCTGATGTCTTTGAACTTTTTAGGAACCCAGCATGCTTTAATCTATAAACACTGCTTTCTCTAGGGTGACTGTGAGCTCCAAAAGTAGAGTGAATAGAGATACTTCCTGCTATTTAATCCTGATTTACAGTATTAAGGAGTCTATACGCACTAGTGATGGGTGTGGGCAGTCAGTGATGTAAGGCATCTGGCTGTGCAATCATCATAAAATGAGGAAGATTTAAAGTAAAACTCTCTAATAAATGACAGTGATCACTGAGCGATGCTGCTTTTGTGGGAGCTAAACCCAACACTGCTGAGTTGAGGTTGTCTGAAAGTGTCTGCCTCCCACACTCTGAAGGGAATTGTGACATTTAGAAACTCAGGAGAAGATATTAAATGCTATTTTGGATTTATACATTTGTGTGAACTTGCTAGGTTCGAAAAACAGATTAGAGTTTGACTGCAAAAGTTTTATTCCTGTAGTTCACTGCTGACCTCCCAGTGGAAACAGCCAAGCATGGTCTATGTTGCCACGTTGTTCTAGGTGGTTGCTAGGTTTCTACAGTATTACAGGGGGTTGCCAGGGTATTAGGAGTTTATGATATCAATTAGAGCCATAAAATCTTTTGCAATAACAATATTTTTGGCAATATGAAAAAAACGAAAAAAATATTTGTAGTAATTTTAAGAATATACTAATGCAATAAAATGTTTTATGCAGTATAAAAGTTCTAAAACAAAATAAATACTTAAACTTTTCTTTTATTTGTAAACAGCAACAGCTTAAGAAGACTATTTAATATGAATAAATCATGTAAGAAAAATATTATGTACTGAAATATTTAATGCATGCATATAAAATGCAAACATAATCGATTATACAAGAAATACCCTTAAAGAAAACATATTATAACTCTTTTTACACAAGTTAGAATAGGTCTTTGGGCTATACAAAACACGTTCATGACGTTCTTTGCACAAAATCACTCTCACATAAATAGATATCAGCAGCTCTATTCTTCAGCCAGTTTTAGTCCCTTTCAGAAGGAGCCATTTAAAAGCTCTGTCACTTTTATGCAAACAAGCTATTCCTGGCCACGCCATGTTTACGCTGAGTGTTTACCACACATTAGTGTTTGCTTGTCCTAAATGGCAAAACACAAACAAGCCAGTTCATGCTTAACTGCGACAGAAGCACAAAACTCATTGAAAGCCAGTAGGTACAGATCCCTTCATCAAACAAAGTCTCCTGGCTAATCCTGCTGTTTACTTTCTAAGGCTCTCAATCAAAATGGCTAACAGCCGCCAATCCTGTCCTTAGCACACATACACTCCAGCTTGTTAAACATACACATGGACACTCAACAATAAACAAACAAGGAATAAAACAGTGCTGTTCCCTTAAACAAGCTGCTGATGTACCTACAGAGAGTGAATGTTTAGGTCAGCATTCTCTGCTGAGACAGCGTTAACAAACAGTGTTGGGCACGTTAAAAAGTAATTAGTTATAGTTACTAGTTACTTCTCCAAAAAAGTAACTGAGTTACTAACCGAGTTACTCCACTATAAAAGTAAGTAGTTACCAGTGAAAGTAACACCTGCCTATTAAAGGCAAGGTTTATTTCACATTACAACCAAAAAACACCCATGATTAATTAAGAGAATTAGTACATGCCTTTTGCACATTCCGATCTGCGCAGGGCATATATTTTGCGCCCTCACTATCCCAAACACACACCGACATGCCCCTAAATCTAGATGTGAGATGCGCAATTGACTGGTGTGCTATGGATTGCTAAAAAAGGGACCAGACTTTATTATGATGATGACAATATTATCTTGATTACAATATCACAATATGGATTTTTAAAATAAATTTAAAATATGACAATATTACTGTGTACAATATGATATGGCACATCCATATTAAATATATCCCAGGTGGTTGTCTAGGGCACCACTAGGTGAACTAAGTATGATGGCTGATTAGTAAGGTACTTATAACTAGTTGGTTATGGTATTCCAGATTGTAGTTGTACTAGCACTTTAAATTTAACAACTGTAAATGGTTATGAGAATCATTTCAATTTGAAACAGTAAAGTTATTACTGGGTCTATACCCTGAAGAACTTTTAAAATCTATATCTGTCCCATTGCTAAATTCAGTGTGTGACGCCACAAACAGGAGTGAGAGGGGTAAACAACAAACAAGAAATAAGGGTCTAAACCAGAACAAAATAGCCAAGAGAACTAACCAAAAAAAAGGGCAAGGCAAAATCAGACAAAAGTTAAAAAAAAAAAAGGGGTCATACATGGAAATAGATTAACAAAGAAATAACACTCAGTATGCAGCTGAAAAACAGGGGCAATACTTTGCGAAAAACAGGACAAACAGATTTGTATTTATACACGGAAAAACCCCAGTAATTAATCAGAACACAGGTGAAGCTGATCTAACAATCAACTGCTGATTGGCTGGCTAAGACACATGACTGAGGTGCATTCTGGGAGTTGGAGTTTGTGAAGTTAGAAAAGTCAGTTGAGGCATTGGAAGGTGTGACACAGTATGAGCACAGCAGCAAATCACCATTAAACCAAAGCTTCTACCTGATATCTGGTCTGTTGTTTCTGTCAGGACAGTTGACTGTATGAAAGAAAAAGCTGGAGGGATTGCAGTATTTTTCAGCCTGTGTGGAATTAATACAGGCAGAGGATATGATCACTGATGATTCTGAGCTGACTTAGTGACAAGCTGATTCAGACATTTCACAAGCAGTGAAAGCAATACAGAACACAGCCACTCGATTCTTCTCTTAAAGAACGTCACTCTCACAGTAACACTTCTTCTCCTACTCAAACACTGCGTCTAAGCAGAGCCATGAGGAGGAAACACTGTTTCTATTCACGTATCAGGATTTATGATTACTGGATTAGTAAATCCAGTAAAAGAGGAAATCTTTAAACAGTTTCCCCATCTAGATTTGCATCAGATGTTCTGAGGAAACAAGAGTCGCTGGACAAAATCAACTCTAACTCCTAAAAACATAAAAAAGGCTGTAAAGTATTGTATAATTACAATATTTCACAATGGAGAAAGATTACAGCATTTTACTGTACAACAAGCAGAGTGATTTACTTTAAACTAGTTACAGAGTACAGAGTAAGTATGGCCATAAATAGATACATTATATTTCTGTAGTTATTCTTTGCAATAGCTATATGTTCTTTAAATATTTGTAGTCTTCAGTTGCATCAAGTTCTGTAAAATTATAGCTACTCATACTCTTCATTTCACAGTAAATGAAGGGTAAAATACTGGCAGCAGAAACACTGCAAAGTTACTGCATAAAGTCATGCTTTGCAGCAAAGTAAATGGCAAACTTGCTCTCATGGCCTACAACACTGTGTCCAGGCACTCAACCATCATATGCAATGTAAGGTAGCCATTGGTAGGCACGATCCACACTGATGGTGAGGGTGGGGGGGACAAACATTATGCAAATAAAGGATGTCAGAGGAAAATAAGAAAGATGTAACATTTGTGTAGCATACTAAAAAATATTAGATTTTTGGCTGTTCAATTTAGGTAATATTTACTCATAATATGGAGTATATGGTGTTGCCTTAAATGTATTAAGCAGATTCTGTATGTTGCTTTTAACAGTCTATTATTGGGTCAAATTTAGGAAGCCTGAAGTAGTAAATTCCTGGGGAACTTCATAATATATAACCACCACAAATGTTTTCCCTCAAATTTTACTTTTATATACACCACTAACAGCATTCCAAGATGCATTGCATTCTACAGTTTAACAATGTTTACATCATTAAAATGATATTTACTCTATGATTTTACTGTAAAAAAAAATACAGCAATTGGTTCCAGTGTATAGTTTTTCAGCTTTAGATGATACATGTTACACTTCCTTTAGAATAAAATCTTCAATGTAGATTGCTATAGATTGCTAAAATACGGCCCAGACTCTTGTATGACGATGATAATATTATCTTGATGACAATCATATGGATTTTTATTATTATAAAGTTACAAAAATTATGATATGGCACACCCCTAGTGTTGATATAACCCAGGTGGTTGTCTAGGGCACTACTAGGTGATCTAAGTAGGTTGGGTAATTGGTAAGGTACTTATAACTAGTTCCTATGCCCTAATAGTTTCTATAGAATTCAAGAATGGTTACTATGGTATGGTAGCGTTAAAGCTACTCAGCTGAAGTATAGCTTTATAAGGGTGAGTTTTCAGTGAAGTTTCTCCAGCACTAGGGCTGAGTGCAGCAACATTAGCATTAGCCACAGTGCTAGCTCTTTTGCCATTCAGAGGCAAGTATATTGGACTGTAGTCGGCATGTTTACCGTGATAAAACAAGGTACATGGGATGAACTTCTAGCTGATAGCGCCCTGGGTAGCGCACTCTGTGTTCCTCTGTCTAGCGCTATCGAGCAGCTACTACATCCCCCTAGAACTGCAGTTAGTAGCTAATTCTAATGCTGCTGCATCCAGCCTTAGTGCTAACTTTACTAAAAACTCACCCTTAGACAAAATATAAACTTTTATTGATAGTGTGCCTTATAATCCGTTGCGCCTTATAGTATGAAAAATGTGAGTTGAAAGTCTACAAGGCATCAACATTGGACCATCCGAGTAAAGTGTTACCAACTTATTTTACATTAACAACTAAAATGTGCTTTATTTAGACTTCCATTTCTTTATTAATGAAGGCACTGAAAAAAGGTACAAAAGAAAAAGAACTGATTTCTCCCAAAAAAGTGAAATATGAAATATGGTTATTTGCTGGAAGGGCTCAATTTAATCACTTTGAAATGAATTTTAGTGAGACTTGGGAGCCAGAACCTCAGCACTTCACCTCAGTAATATTCTTAGTAATGTTATCAGACATGAAATGTAGAACCATAAAAGTCAGTACCTGCTGATTCTGCTGAAAATGAAAGCTGCTTGTTGAGGTACCTTTTAGGCAAATGAAATGAAACTAACTAATAAAAGATTCTAAAGAAATCATACACACTCTTCTCACACACCACGGAACAAAATTAATTTAGCTTCCCTCCACCCTCACTCCTTCATGTCATCCCCGCTCCGATACGGCTGCGGGAACAGCAGACGAGCGTGAATAAATGACTAAACTTTTAATAGAAAAATAGAAAATAATTAATGGCATGCTGAAGTCTGTGATTATGTCCTCCACTTGGGGCCTGCCAGGGTAATGAGATAATGCGAGCGGGAACGGAGGCCAATCTCACATCCGGAAAAATAGAACACTTCAAATCAAACCAACTGCCTGTACTGTCAGGTTTCCCTCGTTATACCTAATTCAGTCAATAAACCAGAAATCACTCAACACCAGACAGGGAGCATCTGTAAAACCACTAATCAGGATTGATATTCCAATTCTGCTGTCAATCTGAGGTGTGTCAATGAAACAGCGCTCTGAAATGAGGAAGATTACATTGCCAGTCAGGAATACATTGATTGGCTGTGGATCCAGATAGCACTCAAATTCTGACTGGCATGGTTGGTGCCCTATCTGGTCCACATACAACCCCTGGCAAAAAGTATGGAATCACCAGTCTTGGATGAGCACTCCTTCAGACATTTCATTCTGTAAAACAAACTCTGATCAAAAACATGATACAATAATAAGGTCATTCCAAAGTGCAACTTGTTGGCTTTCAGGAACACTCAAAGAAATGAAGAAAAAACATTGTGGAAGTCAGTGAATGTTACTTTTATTGACCAACCACAGGGAAAAAAATATGGAATCACTCAATTCTGAGGAAAAAAGTATGGAATCACTCAAATTGAAGGTAGAAAATAAGGACACACCCAGTCAATTTCCTTTCCCTAAATGGACACCTGCCTCAGATTAGATCTGCTCGTTAGTCCGCAGTTAAAAACACCTGCAGTCATGACACCTTGGAGGGCTGCTGGACGAATTAGAGTGGCAAGAACCATGGCTCCAACAAGAGAAATGTTTCTTGAAACAAAAGAGAGGATTGTGAAACTTCTTGAAGAAGGTAACTCTTCACGCATGGTTGCTAAAGATGTGGGCTGTTCACAGTCAGCTGTATCCAAGATATGGACCAAATACAAACAGCATGGAATGGTTGTTAAAGCCAAGCGTACTGGTAGACTGAGAAAGACATCAAAGCGTCAAGACAAGCAACTTAAGGCCATTTGTCTTGAAAACCGAAAAAGTACAACTAAACAGATGAAGCATAAATGGGAAGAAGCTGGAGCCAATGTATGTGACCGAACCGTAAGAAATCGCCTAAAGGAAATGGGATTTCAATACAAGAAGGCTAAAAGAAAACCATCATTGACACCTAAACATAAAAGAACAAGACTGCAGTGGGCTAAGGAGAGGCAATCATGGACTGTGGATGACTGGATGAAAGTTATCTTCAGTGATGAGTCAAGAATCTGCATTGGACAAGGTGATGATGCTGGAACTTTTGTTTGGTGCCGTTCCAGTGAGATTTATGAAGAGGCCTGCCTGAAGAAAACAACCAAATTTCCACAGTCCTTGATGATATTGGGCTGCATGTCAGGCAAAGGCACTGGGGAGATGACTGTGGTTAATTCTTCTATCAATGCACAAGTTTACATTGACATTTTGGACAGTTTTCTCATCCCTTCAGTTGAACAGATGTTTGGAGATAATTAAATAATTTTCCAAGATGACAATGCATCGTGCCATAGGGCAAAAACAGTGAAGGCATTCCTTGGAGAAAGACACATTCAGTCGATGTCATGGCCTGCAAATAGTCCAGATCTCAACCCAATTGAAAACCTGTGGTGGAAATTGAAAAATGGTCCACAAGAAGGCTCCGACCTGCAAAGCTGATCTGGCAACTGCTATCAAAGAGAGTTGGCACCAAATTGATGCAGAATACTGTTTGTCACTCATCAAGTCCATGCCTCAGAGACTGAGGTGCAAGGTGGTGCAACTAAATACTAGTGATGTATTTTGAATCATCTTTTGTTTATCTGTTTTTCATGATTCCATACTTTTTTCCTCAGAATTGAGTGATTCCATATTTTTTTCCCTGTGGTTGGTCAATAAAAGTAACATTCACTGACTTCCACAATGTTTTTTCTTCATTTCTTTGAGTGTTCCTGAAAGCCAACAAGTTGCACTTTGGAATGACCTTATTATTGTATCATGTTTTTGATCAGAGTTTGTTTTACAGAATGAAATGTCTGAAGGAGTGCTCATCCAAGACTGGTGATTCCATACTTTTTGCCAGGGGTTGTATAATAAGGTCCAGAAGGTGAAAATCATGACTTGGACTACAAAGACACTTTGCAAATCAAGATACAGATGTGTGCATATATATTTTATTTTTATTTTTTTATTTTATGATACCAATGCAGAAATTCTAAAATATATATATAATAGCAATAGGACATTACTTCTATAAAAAAATACTAAGCATTAAAATGAGCTATTTTTACTTTACTTTTATCATTTGAGGAAACATAAAATTTTAAATTGATTCATATTGATAATGCATTAACTTATAACAAAGTGAACAGTCACTCATGTCTTGGCGCGCTAACTTCTAACTGCACTATGTATCTTTGGTTAAGAGTGCAAGAAAAAGGAGAAAACTCTGTAATGCAGGTAAACCAGATTTATGCTAAAATACTCTAAATCCTGTAATACTACTCACCTACCCCAGTCAATGTGCGAGTCTTTCACATTTAGTGACAGTTTTTATGTCTCAGCTTGTCCAGAAACACACTTCAAGCACAATAAAGGGACCTGTACTGGTTTTGACTAGATTTGCTACAGTATTACATCATATTCATTTCTGTCACTTTGATTTCCAAAATGATAAAATCAGACAAATTTTAATCTCTAGTGTGAATGTGATTGAGTTAATACCTCAAAATCGTCTCTCCACTGGTGCTCCACCTGCAACTTTTCTGCAGCTGTGGCCAGAGCCTGAAAGTACAGGAAAAGGAGATAATGTAACACACATTTTACACAATTCACACATTAGAAACGCACTCAAACAGTATTCTACACACTTTTTATTATAGAACCACACTCTTATATGGTTCATACTCTCATATCTACAGCATTATTACTATGCAATAGCATAGTATCAAATAGATAAGATAAAAACAGAAATTTTTCAAACAAAAGTAAAAAGAGGGATGTGATTCTGAAGTATGTTTTTTTTGTCAAATCATCAGAAACTGTTATATACAACGTACAGGAGGTTACTTTTTTCAAATTTGGAAGGAAAAATTACCTCAACTTTGTTTTTGACAGAAAAGATACATGCAATATATTGTGACTCTCAAAGATTTGTGGGAAAGCGATAAGACCTTCAGTAAAAATCAATGTAGAAAATAATTATTTTGTTTAATTTTACTGTAACATAATACAGAAAGATAATACATTCTGCACCTCAGGCCCATTACCTTGACCTATACTCTAAACTGCCACTCACTCACTATTACCCACACAACACAGGTAACCTCCTCTACCTAAAACCTAAGAGATTCAATCAGCAACATTTAACCCAAACATAAAGACCTGAAACCTAACAGCCAGGTAACTGCGGCTGTTTATGATCCGATCAGCTACATTTAACCCAACCGTGAAGACCCAACACCTAAGAGCTTAGTTCCCCTATTTCTTCTTCTCCTCAACCACTGACAGTTCCTTCATAACTGCCCTCAGCACCCAGCTTCTAAACCCAAACTCCAGCAACACAGACATGACCAATTTTGCTACAAATCCCCTATTCTCCGCTGGTCTAATATGTGCTCATTATATGTTACATTTTAACATGTATTGTCAAAATATTTTGGAACATTTCTATTGGTCTATTCATCAAGAAGCTCTGACACGTTGCAAAAAACATCACCAGATTGAATTATGTCATACATGCATGGTTTTGCACGATACAGTATGTAAAAACGTGAAAAAAAATACCATATAACCTGAATTATTCAGAATCATCTAAACATCTAATCTTACTGCACTGGGCAAGCTCAGAGCAACAAATAGCCAACCTGCTCCTCCCACTCCAAGACCAACTTTGGACCAAGCCCCAAAAATAGAGTGAACAATGTGCTGTTCAGCAGCAGCTGAGGAATGGCCCTCCTCAGTACGAGCCGCATTAAGTTTAACACCCTGAGGAGGGAAGGCAGGCTCTGGCATAACAGGATGTCACGCTAAAATTAGATCACATGCAGCTCTGCCCCACATCTCCTCTAATGACTAGGTTAATAGTACATAATAGGGGCTGATCTAGAAAGTGACTGTTGCCTAATTTCCCTGGAGAAAGCCCACATCTAATTTCTTATTCTAGTCAAGTAAAGATCATTATTGGAGATTGGTGTAAAAATTAGAAAAGGGGGAGGGGTCACTCGTAAGTCAATCACATAAAATTGATAGCACAATGAAGAAGAAGAAGACCAGCTCATACAGCTCAGCTCTGCTTTCGTTTGTTTTGCTGTTATTACACGTTTTTACATACGTAAAATACATTTGTAATTACATTTACTTTGTGTTGAAACCTACTTTAATCTGTAACTTGTAACTCAATTTGGTTCAACATTAAGACAACATAGCGAAAACAATGCAAGACTACAAAGGTCTACAACATAAATGCAAATATTTCCATGTTTGTTTCAATTGCAAACCATTATAAAGTGACAGTCTGTTATTTCCATCTTCTAATGAGTATTACAGTATATTCAGTTTATATTCTCAATAAAACTGATAAAAATAGTTCATAGTTATTATTTATGGTTAGATCTAAATTTTCAGTTAAACACATAAATGTTAAAAAAAATCAAATAAATAAATAATTTATAATACTCTGGAATAATACTGTATGGAATTCTAGTATTAATTTTAGCACTGGAAGTTTTTTAGGCATTCTGGATTTAATACTAATATTAAAATAGAATCAATCATTCATCTTATAATAGACATACTCATTTATTACACTTTGTATATGACTGAATTCTGAACACTGCTCAAATTCATAGGCATCGATATACAGCTCTGGAAAAAAAATAGATCACGTTTCTTTATAGTTTCTCTCTTTATAGGTATATGTTTGAGTAAAATGAACATTGTTGTTTTATTATATACTATTCTGTATAACTACAGACAATATTTTCCCCAAATTTTAAATAAAAATATTGTCATTTAGAGCATTTATTTGGAGAAAATGAGAAAGTTTTAAGAGTTCAGAAATCAATATTTGGTGGAATAACCCTGGTTTTTAATCACAGTTTTCATGCATCTTGGAATGTTCTCCTCCACCAGTCTTACACACTGCTTTTGGGTGATCTCATGCCACTACTGGTGCAAAAAAAATCAAGCAGTTCAGTTTGGTTTGATGGCTTGTGGTCATCCATTTTCCTCTTGATTATATTCCAGAGGTTTTCAATTAGGTAAAAGCAATAAATTCATCATTTTTAAATGATCTTAGTTTTTTTTTATAGCTGTATATAAAACTTCCACAAAGCCCAAAGTAATTTTTTTTCCTCAAAAAACTAGTCCTAAACCCCTTAGAATTTAAAACAGGATAAGTTTGCTCTTTTGTATAATTTGATCCTGCTTGTGTTGGTCGGTAATTTAAAGTGTACATTCTTCAGATTGTGAAGGCCTAATCAATGGTAGAGCTTACTAGAAAAAATTTCAAGAATTTCCAAAAAAATTCAAGAACTTCTAGTTTTTGGCCAAACCTACAGAACAAAATTCATACTGCAGTTATGTGAACATTTAATACAAGGATAACGGTGTTATTAAGATTAACTCAACATTTCAGATATGTACTTCAGTATTTACTAAAATCATTAGACCTTCTAATAAAAAAAAAAAAATAAATAAATAAATAAAAAATAAAAAAACTTTCTTACGATTCCACACTGGACAACATAGTTTTTCTTGCCAATAATTAAACAAAACAGCTAAACAAATGTTCTATTTCTGTATTAATGAATAATAAACTCATTTTAGTTTTGTGTTTTTTTACAACTAGGGTTCAGTTTCCCCTTTAGGCAAAAAAAACTATCCTTGTATAACTAAATTGTCACATCTGACACGTATGTGACCCTATGTTTTTGTATAGTTATAATATGAGAGAAGTGAGAAGACTCAGAATAAAGCTGCAGCACCATTCAGAGCTAAAACAGAGCTCTGCTATGTCAGTTTCTGTCTCAGTCCAGTATTAGAGAAGAGCTCCTCCGGCCACATGAACCTTGTTCTTTCACCCCATGAACTCCAGTCCACAGCATGGCAAATGCAAAAGCTTTCACACTCTTGGTTTGTTGCTGAAAGCTAACAAGGACAGCAGATACATGGTAGATTACAAGTTAACCCCATTTCACCCCATTTCAGCCCGGTTCACACCAGTGTGGTGGCAGGCTAGCATTAGCATGATATTAGCGCTGCCAGCTCAAGTGGCAACAGCGGCGCATTATTAATGCCACGTATTAAAAGCAGCACAGACACAACAGAACAATGGCTTTTTATAGGATGGCAGTCAAGCTCTAAACAGCATATTAATTAGCATGTCTGCTGCCTTGAGCTTAGCACTGTTATTAAGAGATTGCAGTGTCAAGATTGCTGCTACGATTCAACACTATGGTGGGTGTGTTGGAGAAGGGTGAAAAGGTAAACTTAAAGTGAATCTTTAGGAACAGTCAAGCAGGATGTCTAGAGGCACAGGTGCTTCTTTTGGTTTACATTAAATCAATATTCCAACATAATCTAGTTCATGTGTAGCATATTGTGGAAACAATGATGTGCCTGTGCATTATATTACCAAAAGAACAGCAAATACTGTGCGTCATCTTCAGCCTTCTAAATAACATAATAAGTTTACTGTATTTTTCGCACTATAAGGCACATCAGATTATAAGGCTCACTATCAATAAATGTCTATTTTCTGGTCTATTTTCATACAGAAGGCACATCGGATTATAAGGCGCATTGCATAATGGAACACTAGTAAGGAACAGGTGTGTCACCATGTTTCCTTCTAATTCAGCAGGTCTTCCCGCTGGGTGGCAAGACTGTACAGCTAAGCTGTATTAAGAAAACAAATATGTAATTGTTTAAAAAAAAAAAGTCAAACGTGCACTGGATGTTAATCTACACAGATTTCTTTTATTAAAACTGTTTGTTTGGGTGAATAAAGTGCTTCCATTTACTTACAGTAAGCTTACATTTCCAGATTTCCACTAAGCCTGTATGCTGCCCTCGCACTGCGTTCTTAAGTGTTTGCAGGACTAGACAGCTAGCTAACCCTTGGTCTTCAAATTAGTGCACAAGGCTTACTTTTCTTACTTTACTGCAACATACATGCAGTATTTGTTGGTAAAGATAGGTAAAAAGACAAACAATGTCCACAACTCAAGGGATCAAGATGGATTCCCAGAGAAAAACACTGCAGACTGAGAAAACACTGCAGACTGGCTACAATTTGTGCAATTTGTGACTGTCAAAAAAAAACAAGTTACTCTAGAAAATTAATAAAATAATGCATTCCTTAGGGAAGGCAGAACAGCCTGTGTGCAACAGAGGCTAACCACCAGCACTAGCCACAGTTAGCAGCAAATGCTGCCCGACAGTGCTACATTTAGGAACCCTGAGTGTTCTGGTAAGACACAGGGGAATATTAACTAGTAGGGTGTCCCACGTTGCTTGTTTTAACATGGTAAACATGCAGGCTACACTCCAAAATACTCGCCTCTGAACGGCGAAAGAGAGCTAATGCTTAGGGCACTTAGCGGGTAATGCTAATGCTGTTTCAGCAGTGATAGCCAGGGTTAGCAGCAGGCTTCAGGCCGATAATACTCACCTCTGAATGGCGAAAGATCTAGCCCTTAGCGCTGTTAGCGGCTAATGCTAATACTGCTACAGCCTCGAGTATCAGTGCTGGAAAAATAAACTCCTGTATAGGAGCAAATGTATTACTTCAGCGGAGTGGGTTTACTGCGCCTTACAACCTGACTGGTAAATTTCATACATAAGATGCTCTGACAATTTTTTGGGAAAATGAAAGGATTGTAAGTGCACCTTACAGAGCAAAAAAATCTGTTAATTATTTCTTAAAGAGTGCCCCAAAGTGGCCATTACAATTAAACATAGATTGGTCCAATACTTTTTCTGGTTTACCTTCTGTGTGCTACCATGTTTTTATAGCAGTACAAGATTTTTTTCATGTTGTATACAGTTTACTGTTAGCACTGATACAGGGTGGTGCAGGATGCTACTTTACCTTCACTTTTGGGGTTAAATACTGCAGGGCTTCAGTAATGACAATTTTGTACATTTTTTGTGTATTGTTATGCTGTGCATTGTTACACCCTGTACTGAGCTGAGTGAGATACTCTAGAGAGGGATATCCAGTTAGTGATGTTACAGTCTTTACTCTACTTCCCCCACAAGGCACAATAGTCATTGTATTAAAAAAAAAGAAAAAAAAACAGGCTCACTGTAGCATTTTTATTACAATACCAATACTATCATACATTCAGTACTAAATGTTTTTATGGAAATAAATGGTATATCAGTAAACAGAGAATAGATCCTGATCTGTTCTAGTAGACCTCTTATCCCTGGAAACACAAACATATTCAAAGCCCTCTAATCACAAGCTGATGAACATAAAAAAAATCTCCTAACTATCTTCAACTTCTCACTCGGCAACAGCTAAACAGCTCACCACAGACCAGTGTCCAGCCCTGTCCTCACACGCTCAGCCAATCATGATCCAAATGTGATGTTGCTCAAAACGTGAACTGTTGCTATAACAACCCTGATAGCTGTGTCTCATTAGCGAGGGCTGGACGATGTTATGGAGCGGGCTCTGGCTGCCACAGCGATAGAAGAAGATAAGCCGTGTGTTTAAGGTAACGTCCTGCAGGCCTGTCACGAATGACCCAGGCAGGGAGACGAGGAAAGCGGACACAAGTGCAGGTAAGGACTAAATAAATAATAATTTAATAAATAAATAACAAATAAGCAAAGAAACAAGGAACAAGTAACACTAAACAAAGAAACACAAATAACCAATAACCAAAACAAACGGGCGATAATAATAAACAAACCAAACAGGGCAGGGAAATATAAACAAGGGAATAAACTAATAAACACAAAGCAGGGGTATATACAAGGAACTAGGGAACACAGAAATAAACAAGAAACTAGAAAACATACACAAGAGAATAACTGAGGTAAACACGGGCAATGACTAGGGCTATGAAACACGGAAGAACACGGAGAGACAAAACAACAGGGGAAGGTGCAAAGACCGACGGAGACAAAGTGGTAGACGAGGGCTATTTAACACACAAGGGAAGTGGAAACACCTGGGGCTAGGGGGCGGAGCTACAAATCGACACAGGTGGAAAAGTACTGGAACAGAACACAGGGGCACAGGTCACGTGGAAAAGACACACAGAGACACGAGACAGGGCTAAGACCTGACAAGGCCACTGATCACCATAATACTGCTCTGCATCAAGATCTTTGGTGGTGAAAGATACTATACCCGAGAATAAGGTATCAGTTTAAGGCCATAAATAAAACTTACTATATAGACAACAGACAACACACAGAAAAAAGTATTTTCAGTATTTTGCACACCACAGATTCTTCATTTTTATATTTTTATCTGAATGCAGAATCCTAAATGTGCTCAACCCACACATACATGGCCCTGGTACAGGTCAGGTCATTGCTTATTTCTCCAGGGAACAGTGTGTGTTCAAAGGTCAAAGCACTATGAATTCTCAGCCAATCTTTCTACCAGCGCTACTAAAAGGGCAAAACATCTGATTATAGGATAAACAGCAAAATGGAGTTATAATGTTTATAGTCATTATTCATAACTGATCATTTTGTGTGGTATTTAAAGCTTGCACATGCACTAAGTACTAGGGGTGTCACGATTCTCTAAATCCTCGATTCGATTTCATTTTCGATTTGAGGGTCACGATTCGATTCGATTCTCGATTTTCTTGTTTTTTTTTTCTTGTTATTATTTTATGCCTCATAAAATTTAAATAATATATTTATTATTATTATTATTATAAATATTATAAATATTATTATTATTATTTATTAAGATATATATGGTAATGCCATCTAGTGACTTTTTTTGGTAGCAACAGTGTGCACTATTAAAACAAGCAGTTTATCAGAGCTGTGTGTGGATGGCTGGTGAAACTGCTCACTTACATGAAGCTGCAGTTCTTCATCAAACCACTAGTCGGAGCTGCAGCAGCACAAGCCCCGCTCTCTTCACTCAGTCACTACTTCAGTACAGCCCAGCCACGGGCTACAGGGCTCAGCCAGTCCGTTTTTACTGTTTCTGTAAACAAATAAAGGTTTTAACCCCACTAACCGGATAATACAGCTCACTACAGTTCATCTTTCAGCCCAAGCAGCTAACAGCAGCAGGTTAGAACAGCCGACACGGAGTCACTGCTCGGATTACATTATAAACAGGTCAGTTAGCGCGCTGCTAACCTCATGATGTTTATAACTACGGAGTTTAGTGGACACACCACGGCCGCCAGGTAAGTCTTTTAAAGGCTACTGAAGACTATTAAAGGCTATTAGAGGTTATTGAAAGCATTATTGGGGGGCAGAAATCAGTACAGGCTGGTTAGATAAGTGATGTGGTGAAACTGTGACTAGCGCTGTCACAGTGATGTTTATTAACGTCATTAAAACAGATTTTGTCAGGTATTGTCTTATAAATATTTACACATAACTTATATCTCTCCTGAAAAGCTTTTATTTTAGTCAGAAACACGCTTGTGTTTACTTTATCTGAGAGAAAGATGTTTTTTTAATTCAATGGAAAGCAACAGGTGTAGTCAATTATAAGTTTAAGATTTTTAATCCACCTCACTGTGATCTATAGTCAGTGTTCTCAAGTCACACTGACACACGCATTTCAGCGAGTTCACACGCTCTCACCTGCGCGCACCCCACCCCTCCGTTAGATACAGATACAAAACCTGCGCGCCCAACCCCCGCCCCCCCCTCCCCCGTTGGACAGATAAAAAACAGTGATCACACTCCCGCCGACACTCAAAACTTGAGAGCCCTGTCTATATTTCTATAAATCCGTTTTCAGTTTCTCCTCCGTGGTTGAAAGGCAGCTGTCTCTCACACAGCAGAACTGAGGGCGGGGCTGCGCTCATGCAGCGGCTCTCTATTTAAATGAATAGGATGCGCTGTGTTGGTGCCGCGCCATTTGCGTAGCGCGCTGCGCTATTTGCGTAGCGCGCGCGGGAGGGATCGTCGATCCTCATTTTGACTTCGATACTCCAGACCATGACCTCATTTCGATTCGATTTCGATAAAATATCGAGATCGTGACACCCCTACTAAGTACATTTATTCTTTTCAGCTCACTGACATGGAGCATTGACCATAATATTAACCACTTATAATATGCTAAGTAGAAGTAAAAGAAGAGAAGTAAGAATCACAATGTCAGTTTGTAGCTGTTTTGCTGAGAGAGGGAAGTTTGTCATTATTTGAAATAACAATGAGTTCTTGACGGTATGAGACATGGACCGTTGCAACAAGGCAAGCAAACCAAGCAATTGCCTGGGGCCCGAGCTGGCCTGGGGCCCCAGGATGACAACTGGTTATGAATTGAATGCAATGACAAACTGTGTGCGAACCCCTTTAAATTCTGTAACGATCAATGCAAAAAAAGTACAACAATGCTGTTATCAGAAACTCCAAAAGGTGGGTTCTTAGTGATTCCTGCAGCCGTCAAAATATGAAACTTCATAAGCGGAGTTATCCAGAAAGAAAAGATAAGAAAAAAAAAAAGAAAAAATACTTTGAACCCCTGTATGAGACATTTTGAAGAACGTACAGTAGTGCTGGGTGGTATGCCGGTTCAATTGGTATACCGTGAGGGGGAACTTCAATCAGTACGTGTTTATCTCATACCGCCATACCGATAGAGGGCGCTGCAGAGCGACATGCGGAACAGCACCGTCACAGAAGCACCTGCAGTCGTGTGTAGTCAAATGCTGGGCCGTACCTTCTGCTGCCATTTCTATTAAACTTGTATCTAACTTGTGCAGTAGAGCTTTTAGGAAATATCTATTTGAATACTTAAACATATATTTTATGTCCATTTATAATGTTTATGGAACTATTCAAAATATTTTGTATATTTTGTAAAAAAAAAAACGGTGTTAAATTTGTTGGAGTATCTCTACTGTTTACATTCTTCAGCAGTTTTTCTGATAATAAAGACTGATGTCTTCATATATTGTTTAATTTTTGTGGGACAAATTAAACCCTTTACTAATCAAAGCCTTAATTTAAGGCCTTAGTGTTTTATATTATATTTACTCCTAACAGTACAGTAACTTGCAAACCTATATAAAGCCCAGTCATGTAAAAAATAAAGTGTAGAAGAATTTAAAATAATAAATGCTACAGAGGACTCCAGACTTTTTCCCTATATACTTACTGTTCTAAGCCACCCAAACTGAAACTGTTCATTCCATTTTTTCATTACTGTTGTATTTATTTGTTGTATTTCATATTACTACAGACATAATGTCATCTGACTTAGTTAAACAGGCATTTATAATACATATGGCTGCTCCTCTCTCCTGGTTTTGAATGGCTATTGTGACTTACTCACACCTGGTGGGACAAAATAAGAGTAAACTAATGTATTCTAATATTGCCAATGAGACAAGACAGTAAACAATGACAGTTAAGAACCAGTTTATTTTAGGTTCATGTGGTTTACCAATTGTTTTGGTAAAGCGTCTTATCTAATCTTCAGCTGTTTTTCTGTCTGATTTCTTCATATATTGTGTGATTTTGTGGGACAAAGTAAACACAATACTAATCAAAGCCATAATTAAAAGCCTTAGAGTTTAATATTATATGTACTCACAAATCTATATTTAAAGCCTAGTCATGCAAAAAATAATAAAAAACATAATAAAAATACTGTGATATACCAAGAAACCATCAGAATCTTGAAAAATATCGCGATATGCATTTTTGGCCATATTGCCCAGCACTAACTTACAGGAAATGCTGTAAGTTACTGTATTCTACAGAATACGAAATTACAAAGGAAGGTGGGTCTTGTTAAAGATCAATACCTTTAACCTTTTTGTCCTTTTGCCAATTTTTCCACTGTGGGATTAATAAATGTTTACCCTAAAATTACAAACATATCTACCAAAGAAGAATTTTCATTTGGAAAATGACTGGTCAGTCCACATTTAAATCATATAGAAAATTGTAAGAGTAACAAGTTTATTTTAAAAAAAAAGCCAACCACCATTACTGAGTTGGCGCTGTTCTGTAAGGAAAAACAGGCCAAAATTCAATAAAAGTCAATATTTTCAGGTTAAGGTCACATTTACTTTATTAAGAGGGTCAGACCAGTTACTGAAAGCAGAAGTTCACATGCATAACAATTATTGTTGAATTACTTTGTTCAGATTTTGTTCAATCTTAATCCATTGCTGATATCTATAGACTTTACTGTGAATATGTTTTAATAAACTGAATTGTATATTACTATATTTGCATCAGAACTTAATGTCTTTATTATCGATGATCATTACCCGCTCCCAAAATCTATATCCAACCATCTTATAGCACACTGAGTCAGTGTGTTTACCCCAGCAGCAAACATTACTGAGAAAGACTACAAGTTTCCTCAGAAATGTGAGTCACTCTTTGGGAAAAGTCATAAAGGCAAATCAAATAAAAGGCAGACAGTGGCTGAAAGGAGGGTTTCTTATCCTTCATTACCTACCGGAAGCACACAGACACACACACACACACACAAACACACACATACATACAGATTCATACAGATTCATTACCGGTGTTCATCACTCACACTAATAAAAGCTCTCCTGCTTGTGTTCTTGTGGACATACAGGCAATCCCAAGATACTGGAGGAACATCAACATCTGCTGCTCTGACTGACTAACAACTCCAGCAGCTCCTTCCACACACACACACACATACAGACACACTCATACACTCACACATGAACACACATTCACACAGTATACAGACAATAAAGAAACCATATGCATGTTCCCTTCAAGCTATGCTAATTCATTCCAGCACTAATTACTACAGGAATCCTTTAAGTGCTTCCAGGGCCACTATTTGACATTACCCAAGAACATCCACCCCCATCGCTAGTAGGCCTTTACATTTGTAAGAGCCAGTGAGGGTATGAGGTAATAAGCCACAAAGGAAAGTGAGACAGAGTGCTATGCAACTCTGCTGCTCTCAAGCAAGCCATCCCTGACGAAGGCTTCAAACATGAGCCAATAAGCTGCGGCGAGTTCTGCCATAACACTTAGTAAAACACATGATAGGCGCTGTTAGAAACTCTACGCGCCTGACCTTTCCTGTAGTTCCTGTCTTCCTCTGCTGTAACTTCAGCTCTACACTGTAACATTCATTCTCTACACTTCAGATCTTTTATGATGAGCTGAGCAATATTAAAATAGACTGAACAAAAATACTATAGCAACATTTTTATTTTGCTCACATTTTTCAAAGATCTAACACTTATGTACACAAAAGGCTTTTCACTTAACTCTTAATTTTTGTTCACAACTGGGTCTAAATCTGCATTAGTGAGAACTTCTCCTTATTACTATCCACCAGTCACAGGTGTGGCATATCAACATGCAGATTAGACACAGTGATTATTACACATGTGTACCTACAAATATGTCCTGTCCTTTGGGACACTAGGCTGCAAGTTTTGAAAACTGCCTCACTGAGAAAGCTGAAGGCAAAGGCGAAGGACTGACCAAGTAGGTCTTCAGACCTAAACTCAATTGAGCACCTGTGGGGCATTCTCAAGTGAAAGGAGCGCAAGCTGACTTCACCCACCAGCACTGTTATGCCATCATGAAGCAGTGGAAGAGGAGCTATGGTGAATTCTATGCTCAAGAGGGTTCAGGCAGTGCTAGAAAAGAACACAAAATACTGACACTATAGGCGCCATTTGGACATGTTCACTGTAAGGTGCACTGAGGTGTTTATATGTACACTTTCCACAATAGTCTGAGTAAACTCTGTTTATATGCACACTACAAGTAATCCGATCAAACGTGACGCGCATGTGTTGATTGCTTAGTGTACATGCAACCATGACGACATTTTTTTTTAATAAACTTTGTTTTAATAATTTGTGTTTGTATTATTATACATTGATGTGTATTGATTTACATTTTTGTTACTTTTTATTTTATTTTTAATTGATTTATGTTAATATCATAGTCACATAGTTTACTGTGTTTTTTTTTCCTTTTCAATGTTTTCCTTATTACCTCTCTGTATGTACAGAACATTGAGCTGAATTTTAATGTATGAAAAGTGCTTTATAAATAAAGTTTACTATTATTATTTATTTATTTATTTAATAATTAATTAATTAAGGAACAAAAATCTTCGCACAGGAGAGTGCATTCTTCCAGGGGGCTTCTCTGGGCTACCGGGAGGCTACCACGGGAAAATCTCGACAGGGTAATCTGTGCAGTAACTGTAACACTACAGCATTGATAACCAGCATCTTACATGCAGACAGTGCTGGACGATATAGCCAAAAATTATAATCACGATATATTCCTTAATTTCGGTCGATACGATATAACTTTTATTATCGCTATAAATACTTTGAAGGCCTCAGAAAAACTGCTAAGAATCCCTGCAATGGAAATCTGTACACTACTGTCTGAAATTTTTATTTAAGTCTTTAAAGCCTCCTCTCACAAAAACTGTATAATACTTAATAATACTTAATAATAAATCAATGCTCCCTTTCATTTGCAAGTAGCAAAATAAAAACATGACATCTCTGTCGAACAATATAAATAACTTTACATTAAAACAGCGGCAGAGCTTCTTATTCTTTTGTATACATATTTAACAGATCAAAACAAAAAGCCTTCATATATATATATATATATATATATATATATATATATATATAAAAGCCTTCATATAAATATATATATATATATATATATATATATATAAAAGCATAGCCTAGCCTAGCCTAGCCTAGCCGGCTACGTGCCTGTATGATTACGTCATTACGCACTGACGTAGTCCAGCTATGGAGGCTGATTGTGTTCAGCTCTGCAGTGAACTGACGCTGCTAAATAAACGCCTGTCTGTGACAGATTCTGTAAATACATATCGATATGCCACAAAAATGATATCACCGTTATTGAAACATTTCTTATCGCGATAAATACCGATATCGAAATATTGTCTAGACCTACATGCAGATAACTGATAGTGATTGTGTAACAGCTCATAAGCGCTCGTTTCCTTCTGCTCCACTCCTAAACTGCAGTTTAAGCAGTTAAAAATAAATTTACCTAAAATACTATGAATATTTCCTCTCCTAATATTAGGACTTTAATCTCGAACCGAACTGTTTTTAATTTTGTATTTTTAAGAGTGGCCCTAAAACGCTGTGGCACATGCGCAAACATACCTAAACATTCCGAGTTGGGATGTAATCGGGTACAGGTGTTTACAAGGCTGTTATTCTTCTTTGTTTCAGATTATTTAAAGGATTATCCACCTCGTTCGATCGGATAGAAATTGTATTCGAAATGGCCTCAGTCAGCCTACTCTTTTCCGATTGAGGTGTTTACATAGATATGCTCTATTCCGATTGAGCCAGTAATCCGATTGTTAACGGATTATTAGGATGCATGTAAACGTACCCACTTACTTGTGTTGCCAGCTATTTGGACTTTAATGACTGGGAGTTGAGTTACTTTCAGAAGACAGTAAATATATACTGATTTATACTTCACTGACTACTTTAAGTTTCATTTCTATAATGCTGTCCCATAAATATAAATATTTTGATAAAATATATGTAAAAAATTTGAGGACTGTACTAACTTTGAGATTTTGTATATTCTATATAAATTTCAGAATATACTGACTATATACCACACACACACACACACACTCAGAGAGAGCAGACCTGATTTAACGACATGGGCAACAGCGGTAAAGCGCTAGGTCTGAGTGTGTGTGGCCTGGGTCTCAGATCATATCAGTTTTTCCTCACTCAGTCCATTTGCAGGACGACAGCTGCTGTAGCTGTCTGTATCTATAGCCAACCCGCTCTGACAGAACAGAGTCACAGAGAAAGAGAAGCCGACAGCTGGGAGGACAAAAAAAAAAAAAAACACACACACACAAACAGTTATAAAACACACACACACTCACAAAGGACAGGGGAAGTGGTAAATCATAATGAGTCCCCCTTCCCTCCCATTTAAAGCACTGTGTTTGCACTGCCAGCAGGGGAGCAGATTCTAACAGCTGATGGGTGACTGTATCAGAACACCTCACAGAAAGCTGTGCTGTGTAGAAGCTGAGGTGTAGACGTACATTCTGCATCATGGTCTGTGTGAAGTGGTGCTATATATACAGTACATTAGACCTGCATGATACAGATCAAATGCTTTAATGTGTTTTATGTTTATTCACTCAGTCTGACTGAGTGAAAAGCATTCAACACATTTTGTTTTATCAGATAACAGCGTGATTGTTTCACCATACCTGTATCAATCTGGTTGCTTAGTAACAACAATGATCACTTTATTCAATTCTACTGGAACTACTTTTTTTTTCAGCAGAAGAATCAGTAGAACCAAGAACCTGAAAACCCCCCCAAAAAGAAAATTTAATAAATGTTGTATTAAACCAGTGTTGTGACACACTGTAAATGATACCACTTTGAAATAAGACTACTTTTAAAAATGGTTTATACATGAAAAAAAGTATATCACAGTATTTTTCAAGTTTTACTGTACATTACAGATTTTTATTTCTTTTCTTTTTTTTGCATGAATGGTGTTTTCTTTGTGCCACAAAATTAAACAATATATGAAGGAATCAGACTTCATTAGTAGAAAATTGCTGAAGAATGTAAGCAATAGACCTTAAAAATAGATATGCAAACAAGTTTAACAATTTAATAATTAGTGAATAACTGCTGCTTGCTGTTTTTTTATTTCACTTGGATAAATCACTCATACAGTGAGGAACAGCAGCAGGAGCTCCTCAGATAAAGCCCTGTTCTCATTTCTCTCCAGGCAGGACGGAGCGAGACGAGAGCTTAACTTCACCGAGCTGAGCTTTTAGTGTTAGTTTGTGTTGTTTTGCTTGTTTTGCTAACTGGCTGGTGTTAGCTAGCAAGCTGTGCCAGTAGTGTGCTTCTTTGGCAGTTCTGTTCTACACAGTACTCCGCAGCGCCTCTAGCGGTGAAAAATTAATACTGGATTTAATTTCCAGCACTATAACATTGTTTATAAATAAGTTTATTAAACACTGCTGCGGTTTCAAACACAGTGTTTTCAATGGGACGTGCAGCACAGATGTCCGCATTGTAAATGAGTAGCGCAGTTGCGAGCAGTGAAAGCTGCACATACTGCTGGTGTAAATAGCATGGAGCAGAGAAAGCGTTTGTTCATAGTAGTATATTATCTGGCTAATATATCAGATTACACTGTGCCTTATTATTAGCAGTTTAGCTTAGTTAAAAAGAAGTATATTCGAAGCTGGGTTTGATCGAGACCAGATCACGTTCTCACCATGCATTAACGTTGAAAGCCCTAATAATAATACAGTGCCTCAGTAAGCTGCACAGAGCGTACAATTCTACTAAGCACAAAGAGACCAATCAGGATGTTCCTTGTTTCACAATCTTATAATGTCAGCCACTATAAAAACTGTACGAGCCTGATATGCAATGTCTTAATTTTCTGTATTATTTATGATTTGCAGGCAGCAGGAACCGGATATGAATATGTGGGAGAATACAGAGAGTTGTGGGAGAGGTGGGACGTCTAATTTTATAATAATTTTGAAAACAAAAACAGATTTAAAAATTTGTTTTGCTAATAATAAAATTACCTTTTAATGCTAAGTGTTTGAATAAAAAAAAGTTTTTGCTACTGAACCTTTCCCAATGAGTCCCATTTTACCTAAGTCAAAAATGGCCAAAAAAAAAAAAAAAAAATTGGGGTTATTTAAAAAAGGTTTTTCAGTCACTTCCTACAAGATATGTAGAAAATCAAAATGATGATTTAATGCAATAGAACATTATTCATTTCACGAAAAGGGGATTCCTACTGTTTTTTACTACTTGTAAATGTAAATGAAAATGTATTCTCAATCATACAGTTCATGGTATTTTTCAAGTCATAAATAAGTTACTTTCATTGGTTGACACATATCTTGATCCATTACAAAACTCCTAAGAAAAACACTAAAAAAATGGACAGTATAGACAGCTTGGTTTCATATCACAGCCTCTTACAAATGCTTTATTGTGCAGCCAAAAACAAAGATCTATATTCAAGCTGAATAGATCCATCATAAAAAGTACTAACAAGTATGCTGAATTAATGGGCACATTTACTTGGCTGCCTGTGAAAAGGCCTTCTTTATGCAATCTACTCCACATGAATCATCTCATCTCATCTCATTAGGGTTCAGCAAACAGCGGAGAAGCTTCTGGCTAAGCAAAGATTTGGATTCAGCAAGGCTGCTGGCTCTGAGCAACTTTGCAATGGAAGTTTTTTAAATAAAAACAACAAATATTGTGTGACTGATGTTAGTGAAATAAGGAGAAGCATATAATAGTGCATACATTACCAGCATTAAGATTTACCCGTTTTACCATGCATGTTTGTAAACTTGTTGAAAAGACATAAGATTCATACAGAAACCATCAAGTTTATGACTTAAGTTTATTAATTACTAACATGGCATTTAAAGGAGAACAAAAGCATTATTTTTAGATTTCTAACAGGAAGATCTCTGGTAAAACCAGCAGAACCACTGGCCTTTGAATAAACAAACATGTCACTGCAATACTATTAGCAACTATCAAGCTCTGTTTTTAAATCAGGTCTAAAAAAAAAGATCTTTACACACTGGCATTTGTAAAGTGAGCAACTCAGTCCACCGGTTCAGGACTCTGATTCACACAAGAAAATCTTCAATTCCCAGCATGCACTTACTCTGGACATTTCTGACTCTGCTCACATGACGCTACGGCATTCGTGCTCTCCCAGCTTCTGATTGCACACACCTGGTCTGTTTTGTATAAATGCCCCTCAGTTTCCTTAGGCCATCGCCTAGTACTGAATCTAGTTTGCTAGCTCTTCTACGACACGTCTCATTACTTTTTCTCTTTGTAACCGACCCGCTTTGTGTTTTTGGACTACTCTCTCACCTTACCCGCTGAATTGTTTGTTTACCAATGCCAAGCTAGTTTCATATATTGGCTACTCTTTTTGCATTGCATATTTTTTCTGCTGGATTTCTCGTGTATGAACCCATTTTGCCTCTCACATTCTGTAATGTTGTTTATTCTTGCTGCCTTCTTGTTATTGACCTTACCTGTCCCTAACTACCCCTGTAAGCCTACCCCCCTTAGATGTAATAACCTTAAGTGAACAAACATGCATGGTATCACAGGTATTATATGTAATTACTAGCGCTGCAATGTTAACACAATGTGGAATGTTTATTTTAATGTAAAGTTATCATTTTACCAAATTTGGCCCCAACACCTCCTAAAAAAACTCAGCTTTTTCCTGTTTTTTTAAAACAAGAGAAAGCCATTTCATGCATTAATTTATTTAAGAACTATATACTGTAGCTCGTTATTAATTGGGATTAACCAGTCTCTTGTGCAACAATTGCAGTTAGTCCAAAATGCTTCTGCCAGGATTTTGACTAGCACCAAGAAAAGAGATATTACACTAAACCTTGCTTCTTTTCATTGGCTACCAATGGGTTATCCCTCAACTACTACCAGTCTGATTACAGACCATAATCCCAGAATTTGCAGGCTGATTGTGCATTTCCGGTTTAAACTTTCAGATTATACAAAAGTCTACTGCCCAATATTGACCAAGCCACTTCAATCTGTTTTAAAATCAGGTCTAAAAAGTTACTTGTACAAAAACTGACATTTAAAGCTTTTAATGTATGTTTTTTTTTTCTTGTGGTTTATTTTTGCTGTTGAGTTTATTGGTTTGATGTGTCATTTCACATATAGATTTATTTGTCTTTTCCATGTTTTATTTGTTCCTATCTTACATGTACAGCACCTTAATCAATGCAAGTTAAAAAATAATACTTCATAAATCTTGCTTTCATACATGCTTGCTATTTGTTCAAGTCTGTGTGCTTTTTGGATAGTCTGTTCTGACAGTGTACACATCTCTAAAGAGACCACTCTCCACAATGAGCTCACCAGCACACTCACACTAATGTAGCTGCTATTCTCTAAAGACTTCATTCATTACCAAAACATTTCACCCTGGCACATGCTACAGAGGATGGGAGCCATTCTGGCTTGAGGCAAGGTAAACTGTGTAATCTTGGCAGGTTGAAAGTGGAGTACTAACAGAGCCATCTTGGCTTAAGGCATAAGACTTGTGCTCACTGGGGTTGTGCCACTTCACGTCATGCCAAAGACCAGTGTGAAAAACAGGCTCCCACCACTGAAAGCATACTGTAAGGCTAGAAGACCTACTAGATCTGCTGAGTGAGAGCATGCTTAAAAAACAGATGGCCTAGTGTGTGTGTGTGTGTGTGTGTGTGTGTGTGTGTGTGTGTGAGAGTGTGTGTGTGTGTGTGTGTGGATATTATGCATGTGTGTAAAATTTGTGTCTGCATAAATGTATGTTAGTGCGCCGATTGTATCAATTCAATTCAATTAAATTTATTGTCATTATACTGATACAGGGTTGTACAGTAAAACAAAACACTATTAGGCTAAATCTCCAGTGCAGATTTTTAATAAACTTGTGATCATGTATTTAGGAACACTTGGGGACACCAACTTTTGAGATTGTTTACTAAAAAGTCTTAAATTAAATAATTCAGTGCTCACAAAGCAGGCTAAAACACTTCTTAGTTTATAGGTCCTCACAGTACCAACAAACTCACGAAACCAAAAAAAATCAAACTCAAAACCAGCTAAAGCATAAAACCAGCAAAATAATGAAACCAACAAACTCATGAAATCAACAAACTTACAGAACCAGCAAAAGCACAGAACTAACAAATTCACAGAACCAACAAACTCATTGTACCAGCAAACTCACAGAACCTGCAGAAGTAAAGAACCAACAAACTCATGGAATCAGCAAACTCACAGAACCAGCAGGAGTAAAGAACCAGCAGAAACAAGGAACCAGCAAACTCACGAATCCAGCAAACACACGAATCCAGCAAACACACGAAAACACCAAATTCACAAAACCAGCAGAAGCAAGGAACCTACAAACTCACGTAACCAGCAAACTCACGAATCCAGCAAACTCACGAATCCAGCAAACTCACGAATCCAGCAAACTCACGAATCCAGCAAACTCACGAATCCAGCAAACACACAAAAACACCAAATCCACAAAACCAGCAAACTCACAAAACCAGCAGAAGCAAGGAACCTACAAACTCGCGTAACCAGCAAACTCGCGTAACCAGCAAACTCGCGTAACCAGCAAACTCGCGAAAACAGCAAACTCGCAAAAACAGCAAACTCGCAAAAACAGCAAACTCGCAAAAACAGCAAACTCGCAAAAACAGCAAACTCGCAAAAACAGCAAACTCACAAAAACAGCAAACTCACAAAAACAGCAAACTCGCAAAAACAGCAAACTCGCAAAAACAGCAAACTCACAAAAACAGCAAACTCGCAAAAACAGCAAACTCACAAAAACAGCAAACTCACAAAAACAGCAAACTCGCAAAAACAGCAAACTCGCAAAAACAGCAAACTCACAAAAACAGCAAACACACAAAACCACCAAATTCACAAAACCAGCAAACACACACAACCAGCAGAAGCAAGGAACCAGCAAACTCGCGAAGCCAGCAAACTCACGCAACTAGCAAAAGCACAGAACTAACAAACTCAAGGAACCAGCAAGTTAGTTTCCAGTCCTGTTCTGTGCCTGCTTTACTTACTTAATGCATTCACATTTACTCAGCTATTTTCTCAGAAAATACGAAACCCTTTAGAAGTTAAACATTTTACAATTTAAGTATGCTACTGGACTATACATTTTTTTTTAATAGCTGGGTTGCTGGGTTCCCTCTACTGCCTTCCTGATCCTGTTATTAAAGTTGTGTGGCTACATAAATTTAATTGAGGAGAAAAACACTGGTGAGCAGACAACCAATTGTGCTACCTCTGGGTGCCGGCGGCTAATGACAGAGCTACATGAACAGGATTCGAACCTGCGACCTCCCCTTCATAGTGGCAGCTCATTAGAGTGCTGGACTACTCGGCGCCCCTACTGAGTCCTTTTTTGAGTACTGTAACTGAGTATTTACTAAAAACATTTAGAACAGTGTATTCGATACCCAGTTATCACTGCTTCTACTTACATATTCTGTCCAGCTCTGAATACACAGGACATAGACTTTAAAGTTTTAAATGGCTCACTTCTGTCCCTACTCACTGCACAGCCAGAACTAATTCTTAAGCTCGCCATTAATTTCTCTTACAGCTCACATAACTAAATGAAGCTAAATCTAGATGACAGGCTCAGAATGGAGAGATTACTTGGAGCAGAACAGTCATTGACGGACAAGTGCAGTTGGGGGGCGGCCAAAGCCTTTTAAAGTCGCTGCCAAGGAAAAAACGTGTTCCCCAAGCTCAGAGTGTACCACAAATCAATGAGTAAATGCCCGACAACAACAACAACACACACACAAACTCACACACACACACACGTACACATACACACACTCATATACGGACAGAAATGGACTTCTCTTTGACCTCTCTTGTCTCCTCTAAAGTCTGCAGTGACCTACAGTAATCTGCAAGTAGCCATCAAAAGTCAAAACAGGACAGTGCTTAAGGACAATACAGTCTGATGTCACATCTTCCTTTATGTCCCAACGTTAACATTCCCACCCCGTGTTACTGAGTGGCTAATTTAACAAAATTCTCAAGGTGGAGCTCTCCTTTCTGAGATCTAATCAACAAGTCTAGACTTTAAATGGGATTGAAACTGGAACGACTTTGGCCTGCAGACCAGACTCGAGCATGTGAGAGTTTTCGGTATTAGTCATTTGATGGACCCAGTGTAAGAAAGTGTGTGTGTGTTGGGGGGTGGAGTTCCGTGTCCTTCTCTGTTGGTTCACACAGACACTGGGGATGTAGAGAATGTAGATTACATTTATATGTAATTTTATCAACTGACAGCAAGATAAATGGAAGCACTCTAAAACACTAACCACACTCCACTGTAAATGAGCAGAGAGGTTCAATCAAAGCCAAGGACTGACAAACGGGCTCTTGTATACAGCACTGACGTGCCACTTACTGTAGTCCTACATTATCTTCCACTAAAGAGCTACTACTAACAACATACAAATAGTCCCATTCACTCATTTAATCTCTATTCAAAACTAAAACAAACTTGATCTGAAAGTGGCAGTTTAGGTGCACTAATTATACAAATGATAAAAATTAATTAGAATAATATTCAGTATAAGGGGTCACATGGCATCTCACAATATGATATTATCACAAGACACTTCTCTACGAAACTTCTCTTTTGTGTAACTGACGAGGATAAAATATGGATGTATTGGTTACACAGAATTTGACAAACAAAATTCCTTATCAAATGAAAAAATAG
This sequence comes from Astyanax mexicanus, assembly GCF_023375975.1. NCBI lineage: Eukaryota > Metazoa > Chordata > Actinopteri > Characiformes > Acestrorhamphidae > Astyanax > Astyanax mexicanus. Next base: position 34,074,706 of record NC_064409.1, on the reverse strand, counting down.
TCAGAAAAGGTCTGGTAAACTCCAAAGGGTAGACTGTGAAAAAAATTTTTCTTCTTAAAGGAGAACTCCGGTGTAAAATAGACTTTTGAAAAAAGTACTTACCTTTGATGAATAGCACACCTCCGTTCTCCCACAGCATTCTGAGACCCACAAATTTTAACAGTTTGTCCAAACACCTTTCAGACTGGGTGACACAGGGCATAATTTGCCCAGATAAATCACTTTTTCCACCATTATCCAGCTCAAAGTAGCTCTACGTAGACTCCGCATAGCGTAGCTGCCGACGCCAGGAGAAATGGAGGCGCTCGGAGCTGAAAGCTAGTGTTATAGGATGTAAACAGTGTTTTTTAATAAGCTTCTTGTGCACTTTTTAAGTTATTAATGCCTTTTTTTAAATGTCAGGGCTCTCCGGACTCTCAGCGATTTATCAGGGCAAATTATGCCCCGTGTCACCCAGTCTGAAGGATGTTTGTACTAACTGTTAAAATTACTGGATCTCAGAAAGCTGTGGGAGAACGGAGGTGTGCTACTCATCAAAGTTAAGTACTTTTTATCATGTTTTACTACACCAAAAGTTCATTTTACACTGGATTTCTTCTTTAATGTGATTTTTAAATCAGCTGAACAAAACAAGTGTCTTAATTAACTTTATTAAGTTTCTTGTTAAAAGTTGGTCTGACTAAATAATCTGTGTCTGCAAAATTTATAAATTGTAGTTGTACTCTAGTTGAGGCCAAGCCAACTACTTTGCACATGCTCAGTTTGACTCTTCTACTGTGTCAGGGATACCCAGGCAGGGAGACAAGGAGGCGGACACAAATGCAGGTAAGGGAAAAATGAATGATTTAATAAATAAATAACAAGTAAACAATGAAACAAGTAACGTAAACATGTAACCAAGATAAACGAATAATCAAAAACCAAAACAACGAGTGAAACTAGAGAACATAAACCTAAACAAACAAGAAGTACTTATGATAAACTAACAGAATAAATACAAGTAGCTAATCTAGAAAATAAACACAAAGCAGGGATATATACAAGGAGCTTAGGGAGACGGAAATAAACAGGAAACTAGAAACATAAAACTAGAGATAAACACAGAGACTAAGGCGTGAGGAACAGAGGCAATGAAACACAGAGAAAGACGAACGACAGGGGCGACGGAGACAAAGTGGCAGAGGAGGGCTATTTAAAGAAACAGGAAACACTATAATTAGAAACACCTGGGGAAGGGGCGGAGCAACAAATGAGAAACAGGTGGAAAAGTACTGAGACGGGAGACACAGAGGAGCACAGGTCACGTGGGGAAGACACACAGACAAGAGACGAGACCAGGATGTGACATACTGAGCAATTCTGCAGGGGTTTTCTCCTGATGGTGGTAACGCTGTTTGCATATTGGGTGTATCCTCCCATCTCTCCCATCCCATCAGTGTGTAGTCATTCCCCACAGACTGCTGCCTTTTCTTTGGATTTATGCATGTGTTATATATAATAGTTAACTGCCTGGTATCAGTGTTGAAGGTTATAGGAGCAAGTTGCTGTGATTTATGTTGCTGGGTGTGACTGTACTCTGGCCAGTTCCAGCTGGTCATATTTTATTTGGTCATGACTGACAATGTAACATATACTTAATAGTCATAAATCCTCAGGTCCCAGTTGCTAAATTTGGCCATCTACATGAATTTGATTAATGTAAAATTTCAAAAACTTTTTTTTTTAGTTGATTTTAAATTAGGCGAACTAAAAACATCAAGTTGGTGATACCTTAAGATTGAAAGTTTTTATACATATGAAAAATGATTTTCCTGATATAAAGATTTGTAGTTGACACAACAGGTGGTGTTTTTTTTTTAACGTAAAGGTTTGAGTTGGGCTCAAAACTCAAAAAATAAAAACAAAAAAAATAAAAAGTTAAAATAAAAATGTTGAGTTTTCTTAACTTTTACATTTTCACAGTGTAACAGGTAGTGTGAATGGCCACTGCCTTCCTTGTGTCTGGAGGTCAGCTTGAATTTGTTTTGAGGTTTGAGGAAGTTTTGAGGCTCTGATGTCCTTTAGCCACCATTCAATCAATCCTTCACTGAAATGTTCCATTAATTTTTCTCTTCCACCGACGTCCAGGGAGGTTAGCTACAGTGCCATGGGCTACGAACGTCTTAATGACATTGTGCACAGTAAACTCACAAATATTAAGATCTCTGGAGATGGACTTGCAACCTTGAGATTGTTACAAAATGTCTATGTCCATGCTGAGAGGAGTTTTTTCATTTAAACCAGCAAAGGTTACTTGCCACAAGTACAGTATAAATTACAGAAGCATCACATAATGAAAACTTATTTATAATTTTTTTCTTACAATTTTTTAAAAAGTGGCATTAATTTAGTTCAGTCCAGTTTGCACAGTTCTGTGTTGAATCATATTAAGTTTTAGTCTAGTTCTAATGCAAACAAAAAACAAAAACACTGGAAATGATCTAAGTACCTACAATATGTACCTTTTTGGCATGGCTATAGAGCATTAGCACTGATGGATAACCCACACAGGAGCTGTGATGTCAACAGTCAGGGCTTAAAGGGTGTATTTCAGAGAAAGCTTTTAACACTGGTCACCTCCCCTACTTCAGAGCACACAGCATGAAGACAGCTGAATAATTTATTAGACCTGCAATAGTAGGCCAAATATGATATCAGAGAGAGAAGGTGGCCTGTATCACAGCAACCATAGACAGGTCAAATAGGATAATACACACCTTACTGATGATATATGTTTATTCATTTATTAGCTTCCTTTCAAAAAGTACCATAACCATAAAAAACGTACTCAGAACTGAAGTAGAAGACACTGACATGACAGTTTTTATAACACAGAAAAATCTTATATTGTTTAAAAAAGAGAGGGTGATATTTAGCAATCAATTCATTGGTTAAAAACTCACAGTTGGTCTGTAGCAATGGAAATAAACTGAGCTTTAGAAATGGATTAAAAAAAATCTATTTACAAAGCCTTTGTCTGTAATAAAGCTGTGCTACAACAGATTGTGTTATTGCACTCTCTACAGCAGCATTTACAGACTCAAGGAAAATGGACTAAACTGGTAAATAAAGACATCTGGCTGACCCACATGGCAACACCTTCAACTTAGCTTAACATTGTACTAAGTAGGGCTGCAACTAATGATTATTTTGTTAGTCGACTAATCTGACGATTATTTTTCTGATTAGTCGATTAGTCAATGATTATTTCGCCAGGTACTTCAACTCTGCTTGCTATGGTTACGGCTCCTGTTTCTGGCTTTTTTTATCACTTCAAAACGATAAAAACTGCTGAACGTGGGACTTTAATGGACGTCAAATGTCCAGAACATTGCCCTTTAAATGTGGAAAATGCTGCTATTTAGTGAGGAAAAATATAATCTGTTGTGTTCGGGCACTTTTGGAGATTGAGTGTAAAATGTGTGTGTGTGTGTCACCAGTACTCAGTGTAGTGCTACAAATTAGTTGACAATGAACATTTGGAGTCAAACATTTTTTATAATGGACAGTGACGATCAGTGTCAGTTTCAGCAGTGAAGAGAAGAATTAGAGGTCTGACAGGTAAAGTCATTGATAAGATGATCAAATAATAAAGCAGCTTGTCTGGAAATAATACTGGCAATAATAATGTAAAAACATCTAAAACTTCCTATTGTTTAGTTGTCCAGTAACAGTGCTATGTGACCCAGACAAGCTGCTTTTTATTTGCTCATCTTATCAATGACTTTATTACTGCACTTCACCTGTCAGATCTCTAATTCTTCTCTTCACTGCTGAAACTGAGACTGAGACTGCCCTTTGGGTCAGCCAGAACTCTTTCTGTACCAGTTCTCTCCAGTTTACCAAGAATATTATATATCTACAACCGACCCTTCATATATATCCGCCTCTGAAACTGAACAGGACTTTACTGCACTTGTTTAAGCCCAAAACACTCACTAAATGAGAAAAAGGTACAGAAAAAAATGTAAATGAGGTAATTACACTATGACCAAATAACAAAAAAACAACAATCACATTTTGTTTGCAATAATTTTTTTGTAAATGTTGATTATATATTGATATAATATTAGTGTTTTTCACCATGCCTGCTTCACAATTTATCGCCTAATATAGTCTGTTCTTGTCTGTAAAATCATGTAATTCCTGTCTTTTTTTTTTTTTTTTTTACAAAATTAACAAAATTAACAATGAACAACTTAACAATTGAGGTGAATCTGATGGCCCTCCAAAACAGTCCCAGTGTATTATGTGGTCCCTGGGAAAAAAAAATTGTCCAAACCTGCCCGTCAAACAGCCTGAATTTGCCACTGCATCACACACATACACACACACACACACACACACACACACACACACACACACACACAATTTTTTATTTGTCTGTGGAGTGTGTGCTCAGGACAAGCAGATAATTGCAGGAAAGTAGGAGCCTGATGCTACGTTAACTACTTTAACACTCAGCTGTCCTTTCAGAAGCCCCTCTGAGAGGCTGCTTACAGACGTGAAATATTTCCTATATCAGCGGTGTTTATTATCAGCCACATCCTCCTAGCCTACAGCCACACACACACACACACAGACAATGAGAGAAAGAGAGAGAGGGAGAGAGAGAGAGAGAGAGAGAGAGAGAAAGGTGGAGAAAAGGAGGGGGATAAGGAAAGTTTGGTGTTTACAGTGGCAGTCTCTAAGGGCAGTGATCCGCAGGCCTGCTTACAGAAGCACGGCTCTAATGATATTTAGCTGTCTAAAAAACAGCCCATAGGCTGACTCATCCATCTGCCTCTGTTTTATCTGCCATAACAAAGAGCTGCAGGAACGCAGGCACAGACACACACAGCACAAACACGTTTCCCTGCTTCCTCTTCCTTTCTCTCATTTAGATGGAGGCAAAAGGAAACTGTACCTTTCCCTTGGCTTCTCTTCGTGTCTGTCTGTCTGTCAGTCTCTCTCTCTCTCTCTCTCTTTCTTTATGTATTCTCTCTCACTGTCTGTCTCCAACTTACCCTTTATTTATCACTTTTACTCATTCTATATACAGTGTGCACTGACCATCATCATGTTATACTGTGTAGTTGGGGTGTGCCATATCATATCATACGTAATAATATTGGCCAAAAAAAAGTATATCGTGATTGATATTATACCCTGAAATATAGTGCCATATCACCCAAAACTTACAGTTTTTCTCCGTCGATTTGGTTCTTTTCTCAGATCAGAATTGAAGTTCTCAAAACAGTTCATTCAATGTCCACATCTCCTCGTCACTTGTGCACATCATAATTGAATTTCTCATTGTGTTTCACATTTTGCAAATGTCTTTGTCATTATTGCTGATGTTCATGTTTCAGCTGTTTTTTGCATTTTCCATTGCTTATGTCTGTTAATCAAAATGTGTTGTTCTGAATATCTATGCAATTGTCTTACCCTCCAAAAAATTAAGGCTTTAGGTCATTGCCTAGGTCATTACATGCAAAAGTGCTGAACAGGTTGTCATAATCTCTCAGGCATAATTTATAAATTTCTAACAATGGCTAAAGCTGCTCACCGAGTGCAGCCAAATATTGGAAGAACAACTGTGTCTTAGATCGTTTAAAAGCATTACCAGGGATGATATTCAGTGTGATGTGAATGAAAACATGTGGCCCAAGAGAGAGGAGAGTCAGAATGCTTAAAAAAAGCACTATACTTCCTTAAGTTGTTGGGTCAGGTTGTTCTGAATGTTTACAGTAAGTTTATAATTTTGCAGTTTTTTCTTTGAGTTATGTACAGAGTGCTGCCAAACAGCTGTCTGTCTTTCCTGAATTTCTGTCAGATTTTTTTGTCAACAAATTGCAGTGCAAACAATACAGTAAAAGAATATTACTCAAAATGTTTGCCACATACAGTCATGGTTAATTATGTTTTGTGTAAGTTTGTATTTAATTAATTGTATTGTATTTAATTAATTTGATTCAAATTAAAAGTTTGTTTCCATCAGAATATACTGTACACTGTTGACATGTTGACATGACTATGTATTTTGACTGCCTTGTTCATAGGCAATGATACACACACTAGACATTCTGATGGCACTGACAAACTGATTGAAATTCATATTTGCTTTTGAAGCAAAAACAAAGAATTCAGAGGGAGTTACATGCTTTTGCAGGTATTTCATTGAGTTTTGCTGTTTGCACTGTTTTGAGAAATGCACTTGTTGTGATGCCAATGTAAATCATGATGTGAGAAATGTACCAAATCGACTGAGAAAAAACTGTAATATCAGATCAGGGTACTACTTCTTTGCTGACTTCCGCAAAATAAAAATTGACACTTCTCATTTCTTATTATATATCTACTAGACACATTATATCTGTCCAGTATCATTTATTTTACTTTATTTCTGGATATATGGAGATATTTGCAGTACATTATTAGTATCTATTATTAGTACATTCTGGATCATTGACTTTCTATTACAAATCTGATAAATTATTGTATTGATCATATTGTATGCAATAATAGATTTTTTTTTTATTGCAGTTGTGTATTCTTTAAATATTTTTTTTTCAAACTTTTCAATGGTTTGTCATATCAGCAAGTGTATCATTAGCGCAAAAATACCATGAATAAATAGGGGAATATCATGATAGGGTTTATGGGCCATATCGCTCACCACTACTGTGTAGGTCCCGTGTAGGTCCCTCTGGTGCCCACTGAGGAATGAACCCCACAAAGCCAGCATGGTCCTTCTCATTAGATTGTCAGTCACTTGTTGTACTGTAGCTCATCTATAGGTTAAGCACACTGGCTTATCTTGGCTTTCACATGTCCAATAGTTCTATCCTATATTCCTACTTCCTATATTCGTGACCCAATCACTGTTCACCAGTTATTCTGTTCTGGAGCCCTTTTTTTAAGTACTCCTGGCTACTGCATTCCAGGAGCTTCACCTGTCACTAGATATAATTTTATAGCTGATATGTGTATATGCTGTTACTACTATGGGTGCACAATAGAGACAAAATTTCCCAATATCTTTGTTAAGCACAAATGAATTAGTGTAACCTCCTAAAAGTTTTTTTTTAGCACTTGGCTTGGCTGCACTCACTCACTTACTTAGTTTTCTCAGGCTAAGAAGTAGTTTGACATTTGCGTTCACTGAAGACCTCTACCTCACTCTACCTTGTTATGTCACATGACCACAAGCCGCAGCTTGAACAGCTCCCCTTGTTGCGTAGCAAGCTTTAAATATTTGCTTAAAAATTGTGTTTAGACCAGTTCAAACCAGTCCCAAAAAACTCTAAAATCAGAAAGCTCACTAAAGTACCTCTGGATTGCTCTACAGTAAGTGTGTTGTGAGCCAATGCTTTCTTTTATGTAGTAACAGACAGTATGCTAAAGATTTGGCAGATAGAGTTTAGGCTATAAGAGAGTGCAGTCAGAGCGTTTCATTTGCCCAAAATAAAGAGAGGCATGTTGAAAGAAGAGACTTAAAGGCAACAAAACAGAAAACTTCAGAATCCATCTCTTCAGCAGTATTTTACTCCCCTCTCACGCAGCACAGCCTCACCAGCGCACACTACCACACCCACCCAAATCACAAGCAGCTCCCAGATGGCTGCTGACAGACAGGATGGAATTAAAGGTGTTCCCTAATCAACTTAACCTTCCTGTCAATCTATCAGTTTAATTCAATCCCAGCACTCCCAGAAATCACATTCAGCAGTCCGCCTCCTCAGACAGGACAACAACAGCGATCACACGCCCTTCACTTCCACTCCAGACAAAGAGAAAGAGAGAGAGAGAGAGAGAGAGAGAGAGAGAGAGAGAGAGAGATAGAGAGCGAAAAACACAGTGTGAAAGAGGCGGAGAGAAAAACAGTACGATAAAGTAAGATAAAGATAAATGAGAGAAAAAGTGACAGAATAGAACAATTGAGACATGGAGGTTCACAAAAAAAACTGTGAGAAAGAGAGAGTGCGTTCGTGAGAAAAGGAAAGTGAGAAAGTCTGGGGACAGAAGGACTGAGGCTACTGTTGTTCTCTTCACTGTTACTGAGTTGGGGTACATAAAAGGAGAGAGCGAGAATGAAAGAGGGTGGTAATAAAAAAGGAGAGTAAAAATAAAAAAACCTGAATACTTTTATTATTTATTTACAATTATTTTAAGATTTTAAAATCTCAATAAAATACATTTAGGTTTCTGGTTGTAAGTCACGTGGTATAAAAACTTTTGTAAGCCACTATATATGGATGGATAAATGGATGGATGGATGGATGGATGGACAGATATATAGATAGAGAGACCCACAGAAAAAGGGAAGGCTACCATTGTCCATTGTTTTAAAAATTCGCCATGCTGAAAGCACTCTTGTGGTCACCTCATTTAGCGCGTATGTGGGTGGGTGAGTGTGTGTGTGTGTGTGTGTGCGCAAGCGCATCAAGAGAGGAAAGAAATGGTAGATGAGAGCAATTTTCCAAATTGGTTCAGATGAGGACAGTGAAAACTCTCAGGCCGTTCTGACCGAGCCTGAAGGCCATTAGCTCTCACTACAGACACACACTGAGCTCTCTGCCTCTATTCTCTCACACACTGACTCCACCACCTGCAATAACCACTACCCTCACAACTGCACATGTCCACTGCCCTGCAGATATGAAAGGAGAGAGTGCGTACACGAGAGAGAGAGAGAGAGAGAGAGAGAGAGAAAGAAAGAGAGTGATAGAGGGAGAGAGGGAGGGAATAACAGAGAGAGAGGAAAGGTCAATACTTTCATTTAGTCATCAGGGTGAGCTGTCAGCGATGTGTTTTAATGCTCACCAATAAAAGCTCCTTCTTCCAGTCTGGAACCTACATAACCCTGACTATAGTGGCAGGAGGAGTTAAACATCCAGAACATCGACCAACCCACCCACCTACACACTCACACTTACACACACTCACACACACGCAAACACTCTCTCATGCACAGGTACAAGAACAACAAATGGCGTTTTCTCTGCTGCCTGAGCAAATTGTTCATTTAAAAATCTCAATCAGCGCGGCCCCCAACCTCGTGAGTTTCCCTCCACACAGGTGGGATGCACTAGATGTTTATAAAGGTGTGTCCTCCTCTCCAGTGTAATTACGGGCGCAGACCGGACAGCACGACCCCGCGCTCCAGACTGCTTTCTGCTGCCACGCTCAGATCAATGCCAATCGATCCAGACTAGAACCGCCTGCAGCTCCTAATTTAGTTACAGAGGAGCCGGCACTGCGAGGACTTAAGACTTGTAATGGGGAAAAACTACAAAGCTGCATGTCCAATAAACAAGACAATGCCAAAAACACAAGAAAAACAGGAAGTCTAGAAACTATTCAGAAGTGACAGAGAACAGATCTCAACCCAATTACATAATGACTGGGCTTAAAGGTCTCATTCCATCTTTTTTTTAATTTATTTTAAAATATCTAGTTGTGGTCTCTGGTAGGAATGAATGCCATGTGAGCTGTTTACTTAAAAAAAAAAAGTGCTCGGGTGTTTCTATGTAGCCCTGCTTTAGATCATTCAATTACCTGTCTCTAAAGAAAGACAGGTTTTGACTCTTGCTCATGAATATTCATACAAGCAAATGTATCGCCTCTGATTGGCTAACAGCACTACAGCAGAGAACGCAACCTGGTGTCTCCCCCCACAGTAAATTTTACAGCTCTAAAACTCAAAGGACAAAATGTTTTCAGAGATACAGCCTTAGTTATAAACATATAAACACGTTTTACACACACAACCATTTATACTCAGCACTCATCCACACACCGGTGAAAAGCGGCAGCCAATAGCGCACAGCGTACTCTCAACCAGAAACGACCGTCCACCTTGAGGAATGCATCGGGCACTACAGCATTTACCCAGGACCGTGCCAATCCATATCTGGGCTCAGTCATACATACATTTTTATATACACACAAACACTTTCCTATATAATACACAGACCTATACATACATATACACATCAATTTAGAGTAAAAAAAATTAAAGTAAAAAAGAAAAAGTAATATGAGTGGAAAAAAATGCCATTAAGGACTAAGGCTTAGGCCGCACCACAGGAGCCCATCATAATGCGCTACCACCCTCCCCCACCCCCCCTCCTCAAAACACATTTTCCTAAAAAACATCTAGACTATAATGTTAAATTAAAATGCTAATGTTCGGGTTATTTTTTTATTCTAGGCTACATACATCTACTATGTTCTTGCTGGAGTGGGATGTGTGCAGGTGTGATGGATCATGTATAAACCAATAGGGTGTCAGAATAGCAAATGTTCATACTTCTCATCCAACCACAATTAGATTCACTCAATCTGGATAAAGAAAATTATCTGGATAGTTTTTTTTTCAATGAGAAGCAGAATTAAATAATTTCCAAAAAAAAATCAAAAATTTCTACTTAAAAAGATAACAGAGTATTTATACTTCTTTCCTTGAAATCTCTCTTGAGGGCATCCATTTTAACTAATGCCCTAATCTACTTCAAGTTGCACCCACTGCTGACACTTGCTAACAATTATTTTGTATATCCAGTCAGACAGTGAAAATCCTATGCCAAATATGATCAAGTTATTTTAATGTGATGGTTTATTACATTTACAGTAATGGTAAGTGAATTGAGCAAATTCAACAACAATTAAACCAACTAAGCTTTATATTTTACTTAAAACTATTTCAATTATAGTCAGCTGTGGATATGATGCGGTATCAAGGATGTGGACAAAGTCACTGTCGCCATTCCAGGGCAGTGTGTGGGCCGGATAAATATGTAAGTGCAGGCCAGAACTGGGCAATGACTCATTTGCTCTCTGGGGGAATAACACAGTACAGCCCAGTAAAGGCACTTATGGGTCAGTTATAGCCATTGTAAATGCTGTTATCTGCAAGTAGATTGGACCAAAACTGCCCCTACTTTAACATTTCTATTTGTTTATTCAAGGTGAAATATGGACTTAAAGTAAAGGACAAAATCCATATTCAATTTAGGTCAAAAATGCTAATTAAAATGGGAATTCAAGGGTTTCGGCTATGGGCAAACTGAACAATTCTGTCAACTTGTACTTGCTGTGCCATCACAATAAAGCAACCCCACGTGCATCTTTATTTTGCTTAGACAGTTACATTTAAATCATGTGTAGCAGTTTATCAATCCTGAAATGTGGAGGTGCTGCTGATTCCCATGCAAATCTGCTTCCTCCATCCCTGGATCAACTTATCATTTAGTTGGCTTTATATCTGATGATACTTGTTACTTCTGTCTGATCAGAGAACAGGACACACTCACCTCCAGAGCTTTAGAGCGGTTGGCCAGCAGTTTATCAATGTTGCTGGCAGCGTTGGCCACCAGCTGCTGGGCATTGTTATGCTCCACTTTGTACTTGTCTTCAAGATCATTAAAAACCTGAAAGAAGGAAGGAGGAGAAAAAACATGAATGAAATGGTGCAAAACCATTCTTTTTTTTCACACATCATGTTGCTTCCACCTAAATTCCATGAAATGTTTTTTTGAATCCTGTGTTGCCCTGCATTTTCCAAAACACAGACAATAATATAAGGTGAATTAAAGTTAAACACTAAGATAAGACAGTTAGGTAAGCTAAATTAAGTTTTTTGATGTTAATAAAACTAGATACCTGATAGGCAAGGTTGTTAGCTCTTTGATGTAATAAGTTAGTAAGTAAGCAAACTTTATTTTTATGGTCTTTTCTAAGACAGATCCACAAATTGTTTTACAATAATTAGGTTATTAATGTAATAACCCTCCTGTTATGTTACAGGTCAAATTGACACGTTTATAAGTTTGAAGATCAAGGAAAAATAGTCAAAAGTATTTTTTCAGTATAAAAATTCCTTAATTAGTGTAAATTAACATATAACCCCCTGTTATAAACAAAAACTAAAACAAAATTACAAAGTTATGTTTTAATGTTATGTAAAGCTATTATGTCTAATATGTCGGTCTTTCAAAAGTAGTAAAGTAGTGAAACATTTTAAAAAGTTTGAACATGTCTTTTTTTTTTTTTTTTTTTGGAAAAACAAGTGATTATCCTGATTGAACCATTACCTGTTAGAGGTAAGGAAACAACATGGCACTAAATATTGATAGAATAATTAGCAATGTAGTTAGTAATAAAATACTCACACTGCTTGTTAGGATTTGTTTGAATATTTATTATTTTGGAGAATTATTATTTTGGATACACTGTCCGGATATGTTGAATTTATTAAAAAAAAAATAAGAAAACCGGTTGCCTTAAAAAAGTTAAGTAATGAGGAATGAAAACTTGAGTTAGCATAAATTAAAACATCAAGTTATTACAACTAAAGTGGAAATTGATTTATTTCTAAGGTAGCCCAGAGGGAATCACTACACGCTGATGGTGAGTGTTAGTCAGAAACTGTTGATTGTAGATTGTGACAGAAGCCAATGGAAAAGAAGCTGTTAATGCCAACAGACTAAACTCAGTTATTATAAGTTGGTTCAACTCAAAGATCTCAGTTTGAATGTATATGTGCCCACAAATGTTCAACTAACTCAAGTATTGTTTATAAATATCCAATTTTATTTAAAACAGACTTAAATCATTTGAGTTCAAACTACTTCTTGGTTTACAGTGTATTGACTGGACAATTAAACATGCACCGGATCAAATTGACCCGCGAACACCATTGCTGTTCCTGACAAATGAACATAAAAGGAGGGTTAAAAAGAATGACAGTATCAGTTCACACACTTTCCATCATTTTCCGTTATAAAAAGATGATTAAATAGCAATTTTCTCCCCCAAAAAACGCAGACATCCCACCTGCAATAACTTAACAACCAATCCCTTTAGATAGTCACAACCTATCAAACAAAGCTGAACTGCTTAAATGTTTGCACCGGACGTTCACCCAAAAGCAGCATGAAAGACTGGTGGAGAGCATGCCATAACATTTAAAAGTTATTGTTAAAAAATTTAAGAATTATATTTTCACACATCATGTTGCTTTGGTAAGACTTAAGAAAGCAGGAAAATCTACATTTCTAAATAATGTGACAGTGCAAAATAATGGGACAAATGCAAAACTTGCTATGAAATAAAAAAACTGTGTTGTCCCCAGGTTTTTGACATTTATCTATTATTTTAAAGGCCCTTAAACACCATAATGAGAATAAATAAGACAATGCAGGATTCATATACATTACACAAACCTAAGAGTGAAAAAACTATCATGTAATATTTCAGTTGGATGCAAAATTCAGAAATGCCAAAGAGCCAATTATTTAGCAGCCAGAGGGTCTTTACTCATCTGACGCTTAACCTCCAGGATGGGAGTCTTTCTTTATTATTTGGCGCTTATGACCGCAGGAGCTGAGACTCTGTCCTGAGTCACAAGCGAGCCTGATGGAGATGCTCAACATGGCATCATGAATAAGCCTGAGTGGAGCATCAGTGAAAAGAACAAGGAGCAACACGACCTAGGGCAAGACCGTCTTCGCAGTCGTCATGTGGCTACAGAGCACATGCAAGACGCTGCAACTGAGAGGCATCACAGTCTAGCTAGTCTGGCACCTAGGCTTCTGAAAAAGAATATCTCTGGGTTTAGAGCTGACTCCCAATTTGCAAAGAACAGGAGAGCTGTGTGGACAGGGTGGGCCATGTGACTTTACCTTAGTGAGGTGCTCTATGTCCACCTCAGCATTAATCAGCTGCAGAAGGTCCTCCTCTATGTGGTTTGCCCATTCTCGAGCCCTAGAGACAAAAAAAAAAAAAAAACCCAGTCAGATTCAATCATTCATGACACCGAGTGACGGAGTAGCGGTTTACAGTTTACAGTTGATGGTTTTATCAGACAGTCATTCTCATTCAGAGTAGCTGGCAGAACTTAAACCATCAACACCAGGCCGCAGCTCATTTTCCCCATCAATATTTATTCAAATAACTTTTGAATGTTAATAATTTAGATAGCAGGGGATTTAATTTTATTATATTTATCAATCAGTAAAGCTGTCACTCGAGAATAAGAGAAGTAAAGATGTGAGATCATTTTATAAGATGCTCAAAATCAAATCTGTGACCCCTTGTCCAGTAACCAGTGGCCTTTCCACACGCACAGACTTCAGAATGGAATTATTACAAATGGGGATACGCATGGTTTAAAAAAATATATATATTTTGTGACTGACTGCAATTAATCACACTTGTCCTTTTTCAGATGTAAGTTTTAGTAGTGAATATATATATATTTATATATATATATATATATATATATATATATATATATATATATATATATATATATATATTATTGTGGTCTAAAACCAGGTGTTTCAGTTTCATTGTCCAAACTATATATTTATGTATATATTTAGGTATATATATATATATATATATATGTGCTGCGCAGCCCCAGAGGGAGCAAAAAATACAAAAAATAAAAAATAATCTTGCATTATGCTGCTTTAACCCTTTGATGTGCAACATGGGGTAAAAGTGACCTGGCTGTGTAGTAATTTTCTATATCTTTAAAATGCATTTATTTAATCCTTAATTAAATAACATAGAAAATTATTGTGTGTCAAAACGTAAGAAAAGTATTTGATGATCAAAAACAAGTTTATAAAGAAAAACTCACATAGAAAATAAATAAATGGTAATTTTTGACATATGTTGTGCATTAGAGGGGGTGTGCATATGTTGTGCATATCAAAGGGTTAAGAAAACAGTAATAGTCATGTTTCACTTCACAAAATTAATTAAATTAACCTTCAAATTGATTTCACAGAATCATTTTAACAAACACACTGTCAAATACGCAAACACAATGAATTTATCATGGCATTAATTAACAATATGGAGATGAACTGAAAGTTTTTAGCTGATCCAGCTTTTTCTTTCTTTCTTCAATCAAGAGCTCTGCAATTCTGCATCAAAGCCTTCTCCAACAGCGTGCAATGCATTTCCGCAGAGCAATCCCTCTGATTGTTCGCTCTCATGTTTCACAGCAAAATGACACTTGGCACGGAGGCTCACAATGCACTCAGTCCCATCCAGATGAATAAAATCCAGCCTTTTTAGATTTTCAGGGGTGTGGAAGGATTTCTGTGCAAATCCAGAGAGCGCTTTACATAACAGGTGTAATAAGATGTGTAGCTGGGGTCAGTGGATGTTTAATGTATGCAGACTGAGAGAGAGGGGGCGGAAATCAACACTCCCATTTCACTCTGCTTAATGAACACTGTCTGACCACCCTCTCTTCTTCTGGATTCTCAATTTGGAGCAGTCTCCAGCACTGGACAGTCCCTATCTATGAACAGTGATACACTAAGATGAACAGGAAAAAAAACATAGGCTGAATTTAGTGTATCCACCAGTTGCTTTAATTCTCTCAGAGATGACAATTACTGTATGTGACATAACCATGCAACACTAATTGTAGATCAATATGAAATAGGGGTTGCATAGACTAATCCACCAACCAGGACATCCACTAGTCGCCAAAAAAGGGAATTGTGAACTAGGAGAAAAACCGTATCATGGAAACAGATTTTCTGTAAATCACAGTCCATCATAATAACTCAGCAATACTTTATCAGCTCAAAATGAGTTAAACAGATTCCTTCACTTTCTGTCAAATTCTGGATTCTGACTTGATTACGACTAATCAAGTACTCAACATTTTTTTTATATCTAGTCAACTAGTAAAAATAGCCATGTAACCCCTACTATGAACTACTATTCTACTTGACGAGGTTCATCTACATATAAAGTAAAATCCTGTCAAGAATGGTTCTCTGGTCAGAAGTTGACCAGTGATCCAGTGCTTAATTTAAAACACAAATTATTCATAACAACAGATGAGCAGTGAACACAGCAGGCACTTCTAATAAAGTATTCCTAATAAATGATTACCGAGGGATCAGTACATAGAACTTTAACAATTTATGGCTTCACTTAGTAGCAGTTCTTATCCTTAGCAGTAACTTTACACCTTGCTCTTTATTCTAAGAAATAAAAAGTTATTATAGCTGGGTATTGTTTAAAAAATGTAGATACCAATACCAATATCCAAATGATACTTTCTTCAATACCTTTCTTTAAATTGTAACCAAAAAATACTAAAATATAATTATTCTCACAAAACTTATTCACCAGACATGAGTATTCTTATTATCACCAGGAGAGGCTTTTCATTTGAACGAAAACAATGAGCATGTTCGTGGTGCTCATTAAAACTAAATAAAATAATTATTTTCTCTAAGCATACTGCTGAATGCATTTCAGTTTTTTTTTTTAAAGAAATATCAGCATTACATTAAAATATATTTATATTAGCTGTGTCAAACAGTTAAAACTGGATTAATATTTCATTAGTACCCTGTATTTTTGGAGGGAGACAGTAATAATAATGTAGTTTGGGTTATTTTCGGGCAGACTTACTGTATCATAATGTGCAAGAGAGCGGGAGACAGCTTGAGTGAGCAAGACTGAAGCGAATGAGCGAGAGACAGCTCGAGGGAGGGGAAGAGCACAAGTAAGCGAGACAGCACGAATAAGCAAGAGACAAAACAGGTGAGCGGGAGACAGTGCGAGTGACAGCACAACTGAATAAGAGACAGCGCGACAGTACGAGTGAACGAGAGACAGTGAGACAGAGGGAGAGACAGCGTGAGTGAGCGGAAGACAGCGAGAGTGTAGGAGAGACAGCACGAGTAAGCGAGACAATGCGAGTGAGCAAGAGACAGCGCAAATAAGCAAGAGACAGCATGGGTGAGGGAGAAACCGTGCGACAGAGGGAGAGACAGCATGAGTGAATGAGAGACAGCATGAGTAAACGAGAGACAGTGCGAGTGAGCGAGAGAGTGCGAGAGACAGCGTAAGTGAGCGAGAGACAGAGCGACAGAGGGAGAGTCAGCATGAGTGAATGAAAGACAGCATGAGTGAGCGAGAGACAGTGTAAGTGAGCGAGAGAGTGTGAGAGACAGCGCAAGCGAGCGAGAGACAGAGCAACAGAGGTAGAGTCAGCATGAGTGAACGAGAGACAGTGTAAGTGAGCGAGAGAGTGCGAGAGACAGAGCGAGAGAGTGCGAGAGACAGCGCAAGCGAGTGAGAGACAGTGCGACAGAGGTAGAGTCAGCATGAGTGAATGAGAGACAGCATGAGTGAGCGAGAGACAGTGTAAGTGAGCGAGAGAGTGCGAGAGACAGCGCAAGCAAGCGAGAGACAGTGCGAGAGAGGGAGAGTCAGCATGAGTGAACAAGAGACAGTGTAAGTGAGCGAGAGACAGTGCGAGAGAGGGAGAGTCAGCATGAGTGAATGAGAGACAGCATGAGTGAGCGAGAGAGAGCATGTGTGCGAGAGACGGCGCAAGTGAGTGAGAGACAGTGCGACAGAGGAAGAGACAGCGCAAGAGAGCGGGAGATATTATTTATTTTATGATTTAGAAAAAAAAGTCTTTCCATACAATAGTTTCTATTTTCCATACTATTTTTACACACCCGGAAATAAATATAATCAAATTCCATACTTTTCAATACTTTCCATACTGTCTTGAATTTGCTCTACACTACTAAACAGTGTGGAGCAAACTATTCTATTAGTTGGAATTTCACAAGTACATTTGAAGGCATTACATGTTTTATAATAACAAAAATATATGACCATATAATAATGTCACACCTACTACTATGCAGGCTACAATTCCGGAAAAGAATATGCTGTGTGGAAACGGTGTCTAGAATAAATACACCAAACACAGTATAGTCTTGTGCAAATTATGTTGTTAAAATATTGTCATATGATTTTTCATATGAATATTATTTCACCCTTTTAAACAACACAGTTCTTTGCAGTTTGCTGAATCAGTGAAATACCATCCAAAGAGCAACTTTCTATGGTTATTATTAAAATTATATGGTATATGATATTGTATGATACTGTATGCCACAATTTCTATTAAGCTTTTATGTTGTTTTATACATATTGCCCAACCCAAACTAATATAATTAGAAAGTGACAGACAAATCATCAATTACATTTTGGTTTATAGTGGGTGGGACCAGTTTAATGAGAAACAATCTTTCTGTGAGAAGAAGTGGCTCACCTAACCAATCTTCAGACAGTCAGCTGTCATTTATGTCCCAATCTGAGGGCCTATGTCTGTTACTTTTTCTCTAGTATCAAGAGCTGCATTTCCACAGAGAGCCGTAGCCCTGCTGCCTGTTTCATATTCTGAATCTAAATCTCAGACTGATGTCATGTGACATAAAGCCCAAGGAGTCTCTCACCAAAGAAGCAGGAGTCTCACACAGGCCTCTGTGAGGTGAAGCTAAGAGTGCAGAACAGTGAAAAGAAGTGATAAAGGTAAAGAGATGAGACATTAGGAGAAAGGCGTGTATGCTGGCTTGAGCTTGTACATTCTTAATGGCAACAGAGTTGAATTTAATCTAATCTAATCTAATCTTCTATTGTACACAGTAGTATAACATTTTCAGATTCAATTCTCAAATTTCAAAAATGTCACGTAGGCATTATAAAGATTTATTTATAAAGATATTTATCTAAATGTGTAGAAAAAAAAAACATTTATATACACACACAGGCAGAGGTGGTGGGTGTAGGGTTGTCAGAAGGTGCTGACAGTAGCACTCAGGAGATCTATAGCTAATCGTGAAACAGATCTCCCTCAATAGAACACTGCGATGGAAAACAGTGTAAATAACCACACCAAAACTACTAATTAAACCAAATTCTCTCCTAATTTATCCCAATAATCCAAATACAAACTTTAAACTTGTTTTTTTCTTATCATTTCTGTAATCACTTTTGTAAAAAGCAGTCTAAAAAGAACATCTACACTTTAAAAATGTTTTCTATAAATTTAACAGTAACTTAACCGTAAAAAAAGATGTCAATAAAAGACAGCACAAAATTATAACTTATTATTGTATAATAAGAGTATTACGGCTTTAGGGTAAGTTTTGGCATAAATAATTACATTATAATTCTGTAATTATTATTTACAACAACCAAGAAAAGTAAAATACTGCAGCAGAGACACTGCACTGATACTACATTGCAGTTCTTAGCCAGCAATCAGGCTTTGCAATAAGGAAAAATGGCAACATGCACTAATGGCCTACAACACTGTTGCCAAGCAACCAACTACATTATCGTATTGTTCTCACTATAGGGCGCACCCTATTATACAGCACATTTTAAGAGACTATAAGGAATTTCTAATTCAGCAGGTCTAGTCACTGGGAGGTGCTGGGGGTAGCTAACTAAGTAAATTAAAGCTAAGCTAAATAAGCAAAATTGTTATTAAAAAGACTTTCTTTTAAAGTCAAAAGAGTGCTGGATCTAATGCTACTGCAGCAGTGGTAGCCAGGGTTAGGAGCAGGCTACAGGCCAATAATACTCCCCTCTGAACGGGGAAATAGCGATTATGGTTAGCGGGTAATGACAGAGCTACACGAGGGACTCTGAGTGTTCCAGTAAACCAGGGTGATATTAGCTAGAGGTTTGTCCCACATAGCTTGTTTTAATACGGTAAACGTGCAGACTTTAATCCTATATACTCACTTCTGAAAGAGGTAAAATCAGCTACCCTGGTTAGCGGGTAATGCTAATGCTGCTCCAGCAGTGCTAGCCAGGGTTAGCAGCAGGCTACAGGCCGATAATACTCACCTCTGAACAGTGAAAGAGCTAGCGCTTAGCACGGTTAGCGAGTCTTGGTGCTGAAGAACTAAACTGAAACTCACTAAACTGACACTTCAGGAGCTTTACTGCTACTTACAACCTGACTGATAAAATTCATACATAAGGCGCACCAGATTATAAGGCACACTAACAATTTTGGGAACAAGTAACTGATTTTAAGTATGCCTTATAGTGCAAAAAATACAGTAAGTGAGAAAATGTGTGGGAAACATCTTAATCTGATACATTGCATTCTATAGTTTTACAGCAGAACATCGCTAAACAGTTATTTCCTGTATGATTTTACTGTAAAAAAACAAAAAAAGGAACTGGTTACAGTGTAACCGGTGTATATGTCTCTCTTGATCTGAAAAGAAGAGGACTTTTTGTCCTAAAAATGCATAAAATAACCACATAAAATCGTTTCTCTCTCAACAGGTGCTTAAACACACTCATGAACAGAGCCTACGGGAAAGTAACAGCTTTGCGCTTGGGGCCGCTGGCCTGGTATGGTGTCTGAAACTGGTCTATGGTGGAGTTTTCGTATTTAGACACACAGCGTAAGCTGAGAGGAGTGAGTGTGTGTACAAGTTGTGTGTTGGACTGTATATTTAGCCACAGTGTGAGGCAGCTGCCCGCGGGCTGCAGCTTCGGACTGGCTCTGTGTCAGCATATTTCAGCCTTATGAAGATATCAGAGCAATGTACTGTGCGAGACTGTATCACATGCATGCACATATACACACACAGTCTGTATGTCCAAAAATCCTTTACACACATCACATAAAATACCTTCTCTTCAAAGTATAAACAGAGGATGTGATACCAACATGCCTTCATTGTCTTGCAGTCCACCTCTTTGTTCTAGAGGTAATGGACTGGGCGATATCATAAAAATATATATATATAATAATAATAATAATAATAATAATAATAATAATAATAATTATATGTTTATATACTAAAATTCCCTCTGTATCAGCTTCTATATGTAAAATCCCTCTATATGTAAAATCTACATTATCTTATTTTTAAAATTGCATTAAAACAGTAACTTGATGGCTCCAGGTGCTCCAGTGGACTAAGGCGCTGTCATTATGATTCAGTTAGAATCCCGGTCATGCAGCTTGCCATCAGCTGCCAGAGCTCAAAGTTAGCACAAATGGGCTTTCTTTCTCTGGGTGAGTAGATGGTGCAACATCCACAGCATTTCGAAAAGTGGCTGACTTTACAGTCCTCACCCTCCTGGTGTTGAGGCATTACTAGTTATAGGGGGACTACAGCTAAAAACTGTGAGTGGGATTATTGTCATAGCTAAGATGGGGAGAAAAGTGGGATAAAGAAAAACATAAAATAAAACATTAATTTGATTAGCAAATTAATTTGATTAACCTCCCAGCCCTAGGTGCTCATAAAGTAATACACCAACCCCAATACAAAACAAAATTCACTTTCATGTTGCTTTCTTCACAAATATAATATTTTTATGAACTGTCAACTGCACAGTTTAAATCACAGAAAGAGGAAGTTGGAGTAGTGGATGAAAAAAAAAAGATATCATCTCCCAACGTCCCCTCCCCCACTGAGGAAATTAAGCAAAAGAAATGGAGGAGGGGTTGTCCCAAAACAGCCTAGTGTAAATGCAATTCTGGATGGATGGATGGATGGATGGATGGATGGATGGATGGAAAAAGACAGGAATTATTATGTCCTCTCTGCTTGGATGGGTTTCAGGCCTGGAGTGTGTCTCAGTGAGACTGCTGAGCTGAACATGGTCTCTAAAAGGCCTCTCTTATACAACATACTGCTCGCATTTAAACTATCCCACATCAAATTCTCTCCCCCTCCTCCCTCTCTCTCTCTCTCTCTCTCTCTTTTTCTCCTAGTCTATTTACATTCTCTGCTTGAGCAAGCCTGAGGAGCTGCCTTTGGGTTCACAGTCACAATAAGGTTGCAGTTTCACTTTACTCTACAGTAGGTATGGTCAATACGATAAGCATGATCATCATTATTACATACATAACATACATTTGGTTGGTTTCCCGGGCAGGGATTAAGCCCAGTCCTAGACTAAACCTAGATTAAAGTTACCTATCAATTGGAAATCTCCATTTAAATTGCTGTGTAGTTTAAAACTGGGCTTAACCCCTTTCTGGGAAACCGTTGTATAGGGTTTAAACTTAAAGAAGCATTTGGATTTTACTGCTATAGAATCATGCTGATGTTCCACTGATCTACAATAAAAAGAGTAGCATCTCTATTGTTGCTATTCTAGACTCAACACATTGCTAACACTATTTTACTTTGGTGAAGCAGGCAGGAAAACGCTGCGTAACCACCTGTGATATTTATCTACCACCATCACTTTCAATGATGGTTCTCTATCTCTTTGATTAGTCCAAATATTTAGCGCATGATTTTTACACCATGGAAGTCTTTAAATCATTCTACAGTCTATTCACAGTCAGTTTCCCTTCTCTTTGTTGCCTTTTCCTTCTTTTTAACACAAAAGTTGAATAAATTGTCGATCTGGCCACAAAACTGGTACCTATCAGATTTTAAAACCACAAATTGGAGAGAACCAATTTGAAATTAAAAATGTCAGATTGGATTTGGGCCTACTGTGTGAATATTGCCTGAGACACATTTGGGCCATGTGTTATAGCAGTAAACATATATCTGTCTCTTCAGTGAAGTTTCTTTTGCAAACATAAGAAGTGAGACTTCTTGGGAATAGTTTAATGTAAACATCAGATTTGGTCAGAAAAACAGATTTTACATGCTGTGTGAACCTGTAGTCTTAAAGGTTACATCTTATCTAAGACTACAGGTTCACACAGCATGTAAAAGGGCTCAAATCTGTTTTTTTCTGACCAAATTTTCTGACACAACCTTTTATTGTGACCTATATCTGACATCTGTCTAAATTATAAATTAAGAAATGCTTTTTATTTTTTCCACGATCTGTGGCCACTTTTGGCCAGTTCATTAGGAACAATGCATGTCTGTGACACAAGCCTTCTAATATATTGACAGAGATTAAAACATCACCCCCAAATCACTGCTGATGTCAATTTCCCTATCTTTTCATTGTCATTTTACCATCTACAGGCAATCTAGTCTTTTTTTTCTTTTCTTTGATGTAAAAGGTGCATTTATTCCAGACTGGTCATTTGAACAGAGTTGCATTGCTGCAGAATGTGATACCACATTCTGAAGTGGCCCAAAATCAGATTAAATTTTTTTCAGAATTGTTTACACAGCCACCTCTGTCACATATGATGTTAAATGTCGGATTTGGACCACATTTACCTGCTGTGTGAACATAAAGCCTACATAAAGAAGGCTTTATGTAGGCTTTACATAAAGGAAAACCCATAAAGGAGAACCCATAAAGGAGACTGGGTTTGAATGTGGTTAAGTGGGTAAGATAAGACTCAGCTATGCATTTATGATTTTATACCTCAAATAGCTTATACTCAATAATTGCATCCTGTGGCACCTTTAATGACACAACTGGCTTTCTGCCAGCTGGAACCGGATGTCTCTCTACCTTCTGCAGAGGTGAGGTGAGAAAGGTTCTGACACGGTCGCAGCTGTCAGTCCCACAGAGGATCTCTGAAGACCTGGGGGGAAGCTCATTACGGTGAAAGGTCAGAGTTCAGAGGAGCAGGTGTGATTGATTTACAGAGCTCATCATGTCACAGTGAGTCAGACGAGGACAGACGAGAAAACAGCACTCAAGAGAAGGTAATCGACCCGACCAATCACAACACTAAGCTAGAAAATCGAATAAACACAAAGACGAGCACAATGGGTAATAAAATCACTCAGTGAGATTAGAGAGGAGGTCTGAGCAGCGTTGATGGGGCACAATAGCTCAGCTAACGTTCCAGCTCTCCAGTCCAATAGAAGGACAGCTCTGTCCTAAAATAGAGCGAGTGAGTCACAGGCACAGCGCTGGTTTCTGACCCCTGGCTGCAGCCATCTCCCCCCTCTTCTTCTCTTTTTCTCTCCTTCTTTCCCTCTGCATCTCACTCGCTCACATACCTCACCCTGATCTCATTCCATCCCTCTTCTCACCTCCGGTCACTCCTGTTAGCTTTTCTCTTCAATTATTACCTGCCCTCCCCTATTCCTCTCCTGTGTTCTTTTTTTGAATTTCACTCCAATCATTTGTTTTTTACACCTTTTCTCTCTCCTCTTTCTCTCTGCAGTTGTTCTCCTCTCTTCCTTGCTTATTTTTTCATTTTTTTTCTTTACCTCTCATTTGTTCTCTTCTTCACATCTTCTCCTCGTATTTGTTCTCTATTTCTCCTCTCATTTGTTCTCATCTGTTCTCTCCTCTGTCTCTCCTTATCTGTTGTCTACCATTTCTCTCCCTTTATTTGTTTATATTTCTCTTCTCTTCTCTTTGTTTCTCTCCTTCTTTGTTCACTTCTCTCTATTCTGCTCTCTTCCTCTCCTCTCATTTGTCCTCATTTCTTTCTCTTGTTTCTCTTTTCATTCTCTCCTTTCATTTGTTCTCTTCGCATTTCTCCACCGTTGCTCTGTTCTCTTCTTTTCCTCTCATTTGTTCTCTTCTTCTCATCTTCTCCTCAAATGTGTGCTCTTTTTTTCTCTAATTTGTTCTCTTCTTTATCCTTTTCTCTGTTCTTTTCTTGTCCTTTCCCCATTTTAATCTCCCCTCTCATTTGTTCTCTTTACTTCACCTTTTCTTAGTTGTCTTCTCTTTCTCTCTCTTCATTTGTTTTTCTCTTTTCCAAACTTATTTTTCTCTTCACTTCATCCTTTATTCTCTTCACCTTTACTCTGAACTTTTTCTCTCTTGCCATTTGTTCTGTTCTCTTCTTTGTTATCTTCTTCTATTTTTCATCCTCTTTTTCTTATGTTTATTTTTTTGTTTGTTCTTTCCAAGTATCCAAAAGTATTCTTTTTTCCACTATTTACTGTAATGTCCTTCTATTATCATTTCCTGTTTTTTTCTATTCTCCATTTTCTACTTGTGATATCTTTTTCTACTTTCTGAGGCATTATCTTGTAAGTGAAGTTAAACACTGGCCAGCATGTTCATGGCAGGGTGATGTGAGTTATCAGACTATCAGAGTATGATCTAATAGTGGCTGATAGTATACTGGGAATACATCATAGGAGACATTGCTACTTGCAGTGGACAGCTCTGGAAATCTGTAAAAAAAAAAAAAAAAAAACTGAAAAAGCGAAAACTGTAATCCAACTCAGTTGTGTGGACTAAAACAACCACAAAAAGGCCTGTGAGAGGAGGTGGTCTCGGTCCTGACGGTTCCAAACAAACCCTAATATAAACCTATTATAAACCCGACCGTATTTTAAAATATACTTCTTACATGTAAGCAAAGCTGTTCAGGTGCAGTTTAAACAGATTAATTACCCAGATAATTACTACAGCTATAAACAAACTCCACCATGCTAAGCTGTTTTCACACTAAAAACTGTATGTTTAGTGCTCATCGCTCGCTCACACCCACACCAATTTTCAGCCTTTATTCTTAAAGCAGAATCACACTGCACAACTACATGCACTGGTCTGGAACCAAAAACCTTCTTGCTATATTTACTTTCTTGCTCATGCACCAGACAGCTCTGACCAATTAGAAAAGACAATGTGCTTAAGGGATTTGTTGGGGCGCATTTTGGTGCGTTTAGGTTTTTGCCTGTGTGAAAACAAACCAAACCGAAAGGGAAACACGCTCCAAAGTAAGAAACATATCAACTGATTTAAACCAGAAAAACTAACTACAGGTGTGACAAAGCTTGCCATTTTGTGACTTTTTGACCATACTGAAACCATCATCCAGCGAGCTTCTGTGACAAAACACTAAAAGTGAATTAAACGATGCCGACAGGGTCTCCTCTTTTCCTTGGCTCTGTCTGTGGCACCCTGTGTGTGTCCTTCACAGTCTACAATCACCTTGTTAATGCTCACAAATGTTTTTTAAAAAGTCCTATTAGGTAAACTTCACACTGTCTGTTGCCATAGGGACCTCACAACCACTCAGCGTCAAAGATAAGACCCTGAGTAGCAGACAAAATCAAGCTAAAGCACACACGCACACACAATCCTTCTGCCTGTGCTGACTCTGCCGTGTAGTGTACAGTTTCACATTTGTGGCTTGTTTACTTCTACTCGCATTAGGGCCAAACCTGAGCTGCTCCATCGTCTTGAGGTGGAACATCAGCAGCACTCCTGACACTGCTTTGGTCTCAGCTCTACAGCAGCTTAAGCCCACCTCTGTTAAGCTGGAGGCACTTAAATAGCAGCTCCTGAGACTTGCTTAGCGAGTTTTAGTACTCAGAACCTGTCCCTGCATCCACAGCGCATCTTTTCAAATACTGTCAGAAGTGACAAAGTGGAGCTGAGGGAAATGAGTGGGGAAATCTTCAGCACACACACACATACACATACAGTATATACATATATATATATATATATATACACACACACACGCACAACCAAAACGCTCAGTTTCACCTCAAGTAAGCGATCTTCTCTCAATCCTGTCTCCCTCAGTCTCCCTTCTCTCAAATCCCTCCTAATAGATGTAATTCAGCCTTTTAATGTGCTCTTAGAAGCAGATAAGAGTGACATGAAGGCACAGAGAAGCTCATGCAGGGGATTTAATTGAGTCTCTAAGATATAAGTAATAAGAGGCAATGCAGCCGAGCCTAACTTTAATAAGCAACCTGACACAAGGCAGCCACAAGACAAATGCTCTCCCTTTCTCTGTCTCTCTCTCTCTCTCTCTCTCTCTCTCTCTCTCTTGCTTTGTATCTCTCTCTGAGGGTGTAATTTGCGAGGGAAAGAAAGGAGCAGATGACGAGACAGCAGCCCATTATCTAGTAGAGGTTCAGGCCCAGAGTAATTGCCGGTTCAGGACTGTGATGAGTGAGCTTTATTACTACTTGCAATGAGATAAACACTACTGAAGCTCCACCTCCAGAAAATCACTCTGTTAATTCCTGCTACAAAAGCATGCTCCAAATAGGAGGCTGGCTAACAAGGGAACCAGAGTGACTCAAGGGGAACTTCGGAAGACCTGTGTCCTGTATTTTTTTTGCACAGTGGTATGAAAAAGTTAGGCCACCCCTGATCATTTTTACGATTTTCCTTTATAAATAATTGCTTGTTCGGATCAGCAGTTTTTTTAGGTTAATATATCGTATAGTAGATGAAAACAGTGATGTCTGAGAAGTGAAATGAGGTTTATAGGATTTACAGTAAGTGTGCAATCATTATTTAAACTAAATTAGGCAGGTGCATAAATTTGGGCAGCCCAACAGAACAATTTATGTATTTTTAATATTTAGTAGATCCTCTTTTTGCAGAAATAACAGCCTCTAAAAGCTTCCTATAGCTTACAATCTGGCTTCTGGTTTAAGGTATATAAGATCCTTCTGTTTTACTAAACATCTCCAGTTCAGTCAGGTTTGATGGTTTGAACATGAACATGAACATGAACTTTAAACAGATTTTCAATAATATTCAGGTCTGGGGACTGAGATGATCATTCCAATCTGCGGATTGATAATGTGTAACTACAAAGTTACTAGAGACACTTATTATAAAGTGGAACCCAGGCCTTTTAGATTAAACATCTAAAAACCTAAAAATCTAAAACTCCTTTACTACACAAGCCATAAAACTACAATATCTACATGCAGATAACACTAGATTTCCAATTTCTACCTTTGAATACAATTAAATACTCTTCTTTTACAAACATATAATGCTCTGTTCAAATGCAGAATCTGCAGTTTCCGGATATTATTGCATAATACACAACTTAAACCTCTTACACAGTGAGTAGTGTGTTATTCGATATTAAACCTCTGTGTTTTCCTCTGTTTTTATGTGGTGTGTTAATCTCTCTTTTTTATGAGGTGCTCTCTCCCCATACAGGGCATTTTTGCATCTCTATGGATGAAAATGTTTTAAAAAATGAAGGAGATTATTATCCAGGTACATGCAGATGTAGCCTTACTTGTGAAAGAATTTGCAACTTCGGTTCTATATAGAGTGGCTTGCAAAAGTATTCATACCCCTTAAACTTTTTCACATTTTGTCACCTCACAACCACAAATTTAAATGTAATTTATTGAGATTTTAAGTGATAGACAAACACTACAGGTGCTGGTCAACGAATTAGAATAATTTGAAATAGTGCAATCATGAAATTCTTTGAATGCATTTTTTGTGCAGAAAGCAAATCAGGTGTTCACCGCACCTGTCCTACTCGTTAGACTAATCACAGAACTCGTTACCTGGGAAAAAATTTGCTCAGCTGAGCTTTCCAAAAGGCCCATTTAGGCCATTTAACTGTGACACTGTTGTTTTATTGAATTAGAATAATGGAGAAACCGTTTCATTGAATTAGAATAATTTTTATTATAATTACAATCATCACTTTCTCAGTATTTTGTGGCTGCCCCCTTGGCTTGTATGACTGCCTGAAGTCTCCGCGGCATCGATTTGACCAGCTTGTCGCAAGTTTCCGCACTCACAGCTTCCCAGGCAGTGGCGATGTTCTGCTTCAGTTGGTCCAGCGTAGTAGGCTTTCTGTCGCGAATTTTCCGCTTGACGATGGCCCAAAGGTTTTCAATTACATTGAGGTCAGGCGAGTTGGCCGGCCATGCCAAAACTTCAAGCTGTTTTTTAGTGAACCAATCTTTGGTCGACTTTGTCGCATGAGCCGGTGCAAGATCCTGTTGAAATATGAAGTCTTCTTCGCTGAACTGTTCCTCAACAGTCGGAATCAGGAACGTTTCCAGAACATCTTGATATACGGCAGCATTGACAGTCTTCTTGAGGAAGTAGAGTTTCCCTACACCTCGAGCGGACATGCATCCCCAGACCATAACGCTCTGGGGAAACTTGACGGATCTTTTCACGCACTCGTGGTTGTAGGTTTCGCCACCACGTCGGCCAGACACGAGGACCTTGGTCACCAAAGGAGATGCAGAAGCGTGATTCGTCACTGAAGACCACTTTCTGCCAGTCTTCAGCAGTCCACTCGCCGTGTTCTTTGGCCCACTTCAGCCGTTTCTCCATTTGTTTCTTGTTCAGCATCGGTTTTACTGCTGGAACGCGAGATTTGAAGCAGAGTTCGCGCAGACGACGGTAAGTGGTTGATCTGGAGACGTCAGCGCCGGTCTGCTTGTTCCACAAGTCGGTGAGCTCGGAAGTGGACTTGAACCGGTTGCTGACTGCGATCTTTCTCAGCTGCTTGTTGTCGCGAGCAGAAGTTTTTCGGACGCCGGAACAGTTGGTGCGCTTGCTGCAGTTTTTCTTGAGAGCTTTGCAGACGGAAGACTGGCTGATGCCGAGCTGCTCAGCAATTTTAGTTTGGGTCAAGCCTTGTTGGCGAAGGGCTTGAATTGAGCCACTATTCCGGTTGAGAGGTCGCGCTGCTTACCCATGATTGATTTTACAACTTAGAAATTCTACTCAACCCTGACTTTATACTGCACAGTGAACACTCTTCACAGAAAACAAAAATTTGAGCATTTATTCTAATTCAATGAAACGGTTTCTCCATTATTCTAATTCAATAAAACAACAGTGTCACAGTTAAATGGCCTAAATGGGCCTTTTGGAAAGCTCAGCTGAAAAGAATTTCATGATTGCACTATTTCAAATTATTCTAATTCGTTGACCAGCACCTGTATGTTTGCATGTGTGTGAAGTGGAACGAAAATGATACATGGTTTGCCACATTTTTATTAAACAAAAATCTGACCACGGGCCTCTTGGGTGCTTCTCTGATCAGTGCTCTCCTTGCTCGATCAGTTTGGGTGGAAGGCCATGTCTTGGTTGGTTTGCAGGTGTAGAATACATTTTTCATTTTTGGATGATGGATTAAACAGTGCTCCTTGTGCTGCTCACAGCTTTGGATATGTTTTTATGACCTAACCCTGCTTTAAAATTCTCCACAACTGTATTTCTAATCTGTCTGGTGAGTTCCTTGGTCTTCATGATGCTGTTTGTTCACTAGTGTTCTCTAACAAACCACTGAGGCCTTCACAGAACAGCTGTACTGTTTATACTGAGACTACATTACACACAGCTGCACTCTATTAACTTATTCAGTGACTTTTGAAGGGAGTTGACTGCACTGGATTTTATTTAGGGGTTTTAGAGTAAAATGAATACTGAATACTTTTGCACATCACACTTTTCAGATTTTTATTTGATAAACATTTTTTTAAACCACGTATCATTTTCATTCCACTTCGCACTTATGCAATACTTTGTGTTTTTTTTTTATCAGTTAAAATATCAATAAAATACATTTAAGTTTGTGGTTGTAAGCTGACAAAATGTGGAAAGGTTTAAGCGGTAATAAAACTAATAAAGACTTTTGCTAGCCACTGTATAAACTGAATACACATGATTACAATAACTTGAAGTTATAACACAATAATAAACAGTTCTAGGACTATTTCAGGAAAATTTGGACAAACTGGTCTAATAAATGTAGCTTCCTTCAAACATAAAAAAGAGACATTGTCAGCTGTTTCTGCAAAACCGTTTTTCCCTTTCACAGAGATACGCCAGAGGGTTAGACAAGGAGCACGTGTGAGCGAACGTGTGTGTGTGCAGGTTGTCAGACCGCACACATCACACACTGATCACATTCTGTTTTGTGTTACTTTTCCCCGAAGAGACGACCGTGACACCATGACACCAACATCACGCCGCGTGAGCAGCAACACGTCCTGACTCGGCCGCGCTCCAAATTCTGCTCCTCCACCAAATCCAGCGCAACAGCATCTCTACCCTTCAGCCAGCTAAAGTGCTCTAAAGAGAAAGGAACACCAGCCAACAAAGTCAGTCTGACATTGGGAATGGCCAGAGACGCTGGACCAAGTGTATTATTAGAGACTGTTCAAATTGGGGCCAGACCCAGAAACGCTCTCCTCCACATTCATTCCAGACGCAGACAGAGGAGTCTGCTCACAGTCTCAGCTGGAGGTGTAGAGCTAAGAGAGTATTATCACACTTATAACACCAGGCCTAATAGACACAGCTAAAGGCTAGTCCCTCACCATGGATGAAAGGTACCATGGGTACCTTGTGTCTGATACGTACAGTACCAGTCAAAATTTGGGCACACCTCTTCTCATTCAATGTGTTTTCTTTCTTTTTAGGATTTTGTACAAAGTAAATGTAATATTGAATACATAGCTTTACATGAACACATACAGAATTATTTTGAGTATCACTTTATTTGGATAGTCCATGACGGATACCTCAAAGATGCTACTCTAACATTCAACTGGATGCCCATGAAAATGCAACTGAAATCTAAGGTGAAAGTAAATGATGCAATCCTATGACAAATCTATGACAAATCTTCCAAATAAGGTGTGTTTTATTGTTTTGTAACCAAAAAGTGTAAGAGAAACTAGAATGTTTTATACTTTACATTCTTCTAAGTACCAAGTTTAGCTTAAAGTCAGATTTGCACGCTCTTGGTATTTTAAACTTTTTTAATATTTGGAATTTTAGTCTTCATGAGGTTGACTCACCTGGAATAGTTTTCTCAATGTCTTGAAGGAGTTCCTGGAGGTGCTAAACAATAGTTACTGCTTTTTCTTCACTACTCCAAATCACCCATCTTGTTCTAATGTTTTTATATTAATCTACAATGCAGAAAAAAAATAATAAATAAAGAAAAAAAGAAGGTGTGTCCGAATGTTTGTCTTCTATATTTGAGGGTCTATACATCTTAAAACATTTGGTGTAAAATTTCATTATTTCCATTTTTCATTTGGTATAGTAAAGAAGCAATTGATATTTATTTATTTTTCAAATTTTCACCTTCACTTATTATTTCTGACCCTTACAATCTAAGTTTCAGAAATAGTCACTGGAAATCTTGCAGAAATATTAGAAATTAGAAGTTTTTTTTCTGTGCAGGGTCTTTTTGTGTTAAATATGAATGAGAGGTCTCCTGAAATGTACAACAAAATGTTCAGATGTTTCCAGATAAAAGGTTCCCGCCCTTTAACTAAAAGAGCCTATCACCTTGCTGGATTAATGTACAATCATTGGCCACACAAAGTCAGGCACTGTACTGTCCCCCAGTCTGATGGTGTAATCCAACCACTGTCATTACAAGATGCAAAAATAAAATAATCAAAAAATCTAATTAAATATTTTAAGTTGAGTTTTAAGTAAAGATTTTTTTTCCCCAAATTCAAACTGTGAGGGGCAGAAATTTCTAGAACAGAAAAAAACCATACTAGAACAGAAAACAGAAAAAAAAATACCAGAACAGAAAAACTTGAAGTTTTAAACATGATTTTCTACTTAAGAAATTATC
The DNA here is from genome assembly GCF_023375975.1 of Astyanax mexicanus. Taxonomy (NCBI): domain Eukaryota; kingdom Metazoa; phylum Chordata; class Actinopteri; order Characiformes; family Acestrorhamphidae; genus Astyanax; species Astyanax mexicanus. The sequence continues at coordinate 34,042,605 of NC_064409.1, read as the reverse complement.
GTTTAAATGTCTAAAAATGTAACTGATAAAACTTGCATGGACTGATCCGTTTTTCAGTATACTTGACACTGATTTTGTCAATTCTGCAAGCTGCCTTTCCAGGTGTTGTGCCAAAATCGCACTCCTTTCGGCTGCACACTCATCACTCAGAATTGGCAGAATTGTCCATGCAAACAGACACACAATTCAGAACTCAAGAAATGGCAGAAATCACATCCACATTCAATGCATTAGAGCCTATATACACTATATCCTACAGGTAAATACAGCCATCTTCTTTAGCTTCTGTGGAACATGGCAAAAGTAATGGGACCCAATATGCACTGTGTATATACATATCAAACAAATAACAGAGGATGGATGGATGGATGACAGTCTAAATTGCACTGCACAAATAAATCTCTGTGCGAGTGTAAAAAAAGGACTTAAGTTGGCTTTTGAAATCTAAGCTCAGCCTGCCTCTCTTTCTCTTTTTCTCTCCCTCTGATTTTCTTGTTCCTTGATTGAGCATTCCCTGAGGTGTTGATATGGAAATTTCAGATTGAAGCTGAGACATGTCAGAGTGAATTGCGATATTAAAACTGGAAACGTGTGCTCTGCGTGTGTCCGGGTGTTTTGAGTTCAGAGTGTAGTTAAGAGTGTGCATGTGTGCGTGTGAACACATGCACGCATGTGCACATGTCGGAGCTCTGTGGCTCTCTTTACACGTTAAGACGAATCTCTTCTGGCATTTGTAGCTGTCTCTACAGATCTGTTTCTCCCCTATCAGCCTCTCCTCTCCTTCTTTCCCTCAGTCATAGACTTTTTTCTCTTTTTATCAGCACATCTCTACAAGCAGCAAATGCCCTGCACTCAGTCCAACCCAGAAACACAGTACAGTACATTCACCTTGACCTCATGCGTTTTCTACAGGGCATCAGCTTCACTGTGAGTGAGAGCATGACAGCACAGAGCAGGAGCTGATCAAACCTCAGGCTGATGCCTCAGTACCTGCAGGCTGCAGGCTGTAATGCGTCTGCCCTTTCACGGAGCACTGTTGCTGTTCCCGTCAGCAGTTCACTTCAAGAAGCTCTGAAATGGCTTTATTGCGCTACAGTCAATCTGCCTGTCTCACTTCATGACCTTGAATAAGAGCAGTGAGTCAACAGCATATAGAAAGGTTATGAACGGACTCCGCTAAGGGTTCTGAGATAAATGGCTGAAGCGAATGACGCAGATTTTTTGTAAAGAAGGTGTTGTTAACTTTTAAAAAACACTGTACAACGCTTTCACTCAGCCTTGATAGCCTGATAAACTGCAATACAATACACAGTTAGGGGTGGGCGATATGGCCATAAAATAACATCACAATATTTCAGGGTATTTTTTCGATAATGATATTCCTCAGAATATGACAAAACATTGAATTGAATAAATCAAAAAAAACACTGCAACAAAATTTGCAATTTAATGTTTTGAGTATTGAGTAAATGTTTATTTGGCAATATTATTGCATATATGATATGATATGATGGCACACCACTAATTGAGATTTTCACTAGATTGTGACATTCAATGATCCAACGTCATGATACTAATATTGCACTCCATATACCCAGGACTGAAGGAAAAAAAAGATAATGATACTTGACAGATATATTATGTCTCTACTAGATATTTAATGGGAAATCAGAACAGAGTGATTTAAATAAAATCACAACATTTCAGGGTATTTTGCGAAAACGATGTTTAAAATGTTGGGCAATATTATTGTGTATGATACTATATGGCACAGCCCTAATACAGGTTACACTACCATTTACAGGGTCATATTTTGTGCCACTACAACCCTATTTGGCTATTTGAAGGTATATATATATATATATATATATATATTGTTTTTCCTTACAGTGAAAAGGAAAGTTTTAATGCAAATTGATAATTTTACAAAGCCTGAAATGTGAAATGTGAAATGTGCAGACAGGTTTTATATTTAAGCCTATTAAATGCAAAATTATATATTTTTCAATATTAATTTAATATTGTGACTGAAATGTGCAAAGAGGTTTTGTATTTAAGTCTATTTTATGTTGAGGACTTTTGAAAATCAACTGAATGTGTCATTTGAATAGGGGCTACCAAATGTTTGCATAAGACTGTATAATCAATTGCTCATTATGCGAGTTCATTCAGAGTAGGGATTTCAGTTAATGCGCTGATTTGAAAGGCTGCACAGAAATGCCTGGTTGAATTTGAATTTCATGGGGTAGCTGAATTTCACATTATTCTACCAAATGAAATGAAGTGAAATGAAATTAAGCCCAACTATATGCTTTAGAAATAAATGCAAGTTGTTATGAAAGAAAAAAACAGAACTGTGGTTTAGCCACTATGCACCCAGAAATATGGGTAACGTCTGGCTGCTGCACTGTAAAGAGATTAAGAGCCATAAAGATCATATTATGGTATACAATATAAATGTTTTATGGTATGTCATACAGACTTTTAAGCTCAGTCCTAAAGTTTATAAGGTCGTATTTATAAATCTATAAAAAAGCCTGCATTTCCTAGAATCCAATAGATATTAGTAGCCACAACGCTGTGTATTAGATAGGAAAGGTATAGGGTAGCTCCAAAAAGGGAGAGCACTCATGACTAGCCATGAGCACATGGTTAAGTGTCTGAGTGATATGAATAGCTTCCAGCTGCTGCCAGAGGGCTCAGAGTTACCTCTTTATATATAAATATACACCTGTAAATATTCTAGCTCTCTCCTCTGAACCGCAGTGTTGAAAAATGACCCCACCCCCCCCTCTTCATCACCAAATACAGACACAGACACCACATGAAATGTATCTGATTTCTATTAACTGTCCCTTCACTGCTCTCCCACAAATATGTTTTATAACAGTTTACTTCAAAAATTCCAATCAAATGATATAAAACTCTGAGAGTGGCCTTCAAGGCCTAAAATAGATCAGCACCTCCATACTTATGGTCAGTGCTCAAATCATTCCAGACTTTTCTCTGTCCTGAAACAGTGGCGGTGGAACAAACTACCAAGTCAAGTACGGTCTTTAAATGCTGATTGAAACATTACTGTGGTATCAGCATCACTACCACTGTGTTGGTCTCAGCCAGATTTGTTACCATATTGTTAGTGCACCACCTGCCAGCCGAGGCCAGGGCCACTACTGTGACGTTAGCAGTGGGCCAGCGGCCTTGTCCAGTATAACTACCACACAATTAGCAAACATACTGCACTGTTAGCATTGCAACCCCGCCAGCTGCCAGCCTCACATGGCATTGCTAAAAAACAAAGGCCCTTCACTTCTACAAACTACTAAAAAATATTATCTACATATTAAAGATCAGAGAAAAAAATCTGATTTTTGATTTCAATCAAATCAATTAGGTTGGGTGTAGAGTCGACTCATTAAGTGAATACATTCACAAATCGCAAATTAAAACGGTGATCCAAAGCTATAGTTTTATAAACAGTAGGATTACTTTCTGGCTCTTTTTAGCGGAAGTTAAAACTGAGAGGAAACACATTGTCCACAACTGAAAATTCAAATTAATCAATAAAATCGATTTCCTATTGTCCACATTTTATTAACAATTCTATGCAGCTGATAGCAGTCAGGCAAAACAAGGTTTGTCTTCTTCCGAAACATTTTTAAAGGACATAAATAATGAACATTTTTGGCATGTATTTACATTAGCACAGTGGTAAATTCTATGCCCTTTTTTTCGACATCCCAACCATCACCATAACAATTTCTTTTTACCAAAATATTTAAAAATCTTAGCACGAACCTTTCCATGCGAATGCCAGAGACATTTTCATTATTCCATCTGCTGGCGGTTACAGGGAACATCTCTATGTAGCGGCTTAAGCATCCAATCTAATTAAGCCAGGAGACAGAGGAGAATGTGGCAAGGGCCAGAATGGAAACAATGCTGATGGGAGATGGAGAGCGGCTGGGTATTGCGATCCGGCCAGCTGCCTGGTGCTGTCTCTCCTTTTCAGAGGCCAAAAGCAGAACAACGAGCCATTGCCGCGACTGCAGGGACATGGGGACCCAATCAGGCTGGGACACACATACTGACTTAATGAACACTGATCCGAGCAGAGTGCCACAGAGAGGAGTTAGTGTGCGTGAATTGGGAAGCCAACCGGAGAGAGAGAACGAGAGAGAAAAGGGAAACTTGCAGCAGACTGACTAAACATGCCCTGGGGAACCATATAAAGACATGGGGACACTCCAATGTGCTGTTGCTGCACGGACAATCCAGGGCAGTGAGCGCTGAAACATGACAGGTTCTGTAGCATCACAAAGCCTCCAATCACAAGGGAGCTATAGTGGCTACAAAATGGCAAACAGGCAGATGCAACCTCTCCCCAGACCTCGCCCCACCCTTTTTGCCCCCAACCTCATGCCAGTCATGAGGGACATTTGTGGGGAAGAATCTATGACATCAGACGGTTCAGCTCAGATGATGGTTAATCATCTGCCTCTCAGCGCAGCAAGTGCTAGTAGAACATCACAGGGATGGAGCACAGGAGAAAATAAAAAGCTGTAGAGAGCAAGAGAGGAAGAGAAAGGAAATGTAATGCACTATAGAACATCTGAAGCAGACAAAGCCTGGCATGTGGAGGTTAGAACATGGGCACAAAGATACAGTCACGCACTGTGACAGGGAGGGAAAGGGCTTCAGACAGGAGGAGGGAGAAACAGAGGTGAGGGGGGGGCAAAGCAGCAAAGAGATAAATAGTGATATGCTACCAACAACAGAGGTGTGAAAATTACACTTCAGCGTAGACAGGGGGTGGACATTAATCGGTAAAGACAAAAATACACTTAAGCTGTCTTCAGTGTTTATCGTCACAAATCACAAGTCACTCAAGGCAAAGCAAGGAGGGGTAGGTGTGGAAACAGTGACAATAAGAACACATGCAATCCACAAGCCGAAATTGAGTCAAATTGGTTCAAAATTGTAACAAATACTTTAGAATGGTGCTTTCCACAGCCTATCCTTATACATGAATCTGATGCATCAACAGTTTAGTGCATTTTGTATTTAGCAATGCACTACCTGCTTGTCGTATGATGTAGTTTGTCGCTTAAAAGGCCCAGCAGATTTACTGAGTTGATAACGTTCACGTGGGCGACAAACTGGCCAACAAATTTGACATAACTACAGAAAAAGCAAACAACCACAGACATCACTTAGAGACTTCACTTGCTGTGTCGCGTACTTTGCTTTGTGCAACTTAATTCTGCAGGAAGTATTCAGAGGCCTTAAGGATCATACAGCTCTGAACAAACATAAGACACCACTTAAAAATGATGTGTTTCTCTGATTTTACCAAATTGAAAACCTCTGGAGTAAAATCTAAAGGAAGATGGATGATCACAAGCCATCAAACCAAGCTGAACTGCTTGATTTTTTTCACCAGGAGTGCATGTCGAAAAGCAGTGTGTACAACTGGTGGAGGAGAACATACCAAGATGTATGAAAACTGTGATGAAATATAATATGTGGTGTTACACCAAATATTGATTTCTAAACTCTTAAAACTTTATGAATATGAACTTGTTTTCTTTGCATTATTTCTCATTTTCTGCAAATAAATGCTCTAAATGACAATATTTTTATTTGGAATTTGGGAGAAATGTAGCCATTAGTTTATAGAATAAAACAAAAATGTTCATTTTACTCAATCATATACCTATAAATAGCAAAATCAAAGGAACTGATTCAGAAACTGAATTGTTCCAGAACTGTACATGGTTAGAGCTGGTATGGAGTTTGTACAGTTCAAAAAACATGGTATTTGGACCAATGAAAATGTTTTTACAATTACACAATGTGCTATGCTGCCACACAACAAAATAAATCTTGCATTAAAAAGTAAAAAAATACACATTAACCTTCATATTAGAATTTCATGTATGTGCCCAGTTATTGTTACTACTGGTAGACATCTCCACATAAGAATCAGTTGCAGAAATCTTCTCGGCAATCGAGGGAGCGTTTTTTTTTCACAGAACATAAAATGTTTTAAGGGATTGTGTTTCTGACGCTTATATTGAACTGGAATAGAAAGGGGGGTGTGAACTCAGAGGTGTTGGGCAGGAGTTTGGGGCAGTTTTGTTGAAGTGTGAAGCTGAAGCCCCTCCTTGAGAAGAGCTACAGAAAAGAAGGAGGACAATGGGGTTGAATAGGGCTGAATGGAAGGAAAAAAGGGCGTGGATCAATCTCCCAATTTTAAGTTATTTTCAGAACTCCAATAATATAGGCACTCCTTACTCTTCATGACGTAGACTGCAGAGTAGATCTGAGATCACTTTGCCGGAGCCCCAGACTTTAACCGTGCATCTACCATTAAAAGTGACCCTGTGTATCTTCTATTAGCATGACGACACTGAGCAGCATTTGAGAAATTTTGACAAAGTTGCTTACACATGCACTATATATTCAGAAGTATCTGCTTACCAATCCAAATCTTTAAACTACAGTGTGGTACAGTGATAGGATGCCACCTGCACAACAAGTCCAGTCGTAAAATTTCCTCACTACTAAATATTCCACAGTCAACTGTCAGTGCTATTATAACAAAGTGAAAATAACCTGGAATCAAAAAGCAAATCAATTTGTCAACGTAAAATACAGAGGTCAACGTAAAATGCAGAGGTCACCAACTTTCTGCAGAGTCAATCACTACATAGAGATTAAAACTTAATTTTGCTTTCAAATTAGCTCAAGATTAGTGTGTGTAGAGCTTTACACAATGCTACATTGCACATTGTTTATTCCACAAAGGATCCAAATCACTTTATTTTGTGAGTTTAACAAACCCACAGACTTTTGTATACAGACAGCTTAAAAGACAATAATAGTATCCAAACAATAAACATTAACTTAAGAGTTAAGACAAAATAAGGAAATAAAATAAAAAAACAAAATAAATGAAAGTGCAAATCCAAAATCCAATGGGATTCAAGCCAATCTGGAATAAGTATTGTGATGGCGCCCAGGCATAGGGGCGTGGCCACCGTGAACTGGCAGTCAGAATACTCACAGATACACAGACACAGGGATCTGATGAATTCAAATGTACCTTTACTTGCTCTTAAGGCCCTCCACCACACCCAAAAAAACTTAAATAAACATATCTATGGCCCAATGGGGCTCTTGTACTTTACACTCAACTTTTAGTCCTTTTTATGGTCCGTTTTTGCCTCAGCCCTCCTTTTACCAGCAGCGTCTCTCTCCTATTGAGGCCTAAGGACGAGTCTTTAAGCCTATACCAGCTGACTGCTTAATCAGTCCAGAAGCCAACCAGCTGGGACAGGTAGGGGCTGCGTGTCATGGCGTGAGGCGGACCCACGGCCCCCCTGCCTCCTCACGCCACAGTATACTTGTGCACTGATTGAGTAAACAAATAATCTGCTATTATTTACAATATGTATGTGTATGTGATACGACCACACTTGCTTTAATACTTTGTTTAGAGCTTTTTATTAATCTGTACACCCACTTGTGTGAGTAAATGCAGTGATATACATGAGTAAGTGTGACATATACTCATGTATTTACCAATCCTGATTCTGAAGGCTCACTGCTCTGCACGTTTTAGTGTTATCCCTGCTCCCAACACCTAATTCAAGTAAATCAGCTGATTACCAGCCTTAAGACATCACCACAAGGCATCAATAGACTGTTAACAGTACAATTAAACAGATGGACACTGAAAGAGAGTGGTCGGTACACTTGTATAAATACTGATTTTGGGATATGTTCTGTGTATGATGTTCTGTGTGTCTCTCTTACTATGCATTCCAAAGTCTTGGTTGGGGTTGAGCAGTAGTAGTCTATCATGTGGTGAACTTTTTTTTTATTTCTTATTATTAATAAATTATAACAAACTCTGCTCCACAGGTTTTTTTTTTCCTTCATGTTGTACATGCGCAGTTGTGGTTAATCAAGGTTAACCATGAAAGATACATCAGCTGCGTCCTCCATATTGCTGTAGACATGAGCTGCATTCCTTGGCTGTATAAGAAGGGTTCTTTACTTAGTGGCCTAGAAATACAGCCCACTTCGGCTGCAGCCTAGACTTAGACTTTGTAACGCAGTTTACTGTGTGTCTGTCACTCACTGTCTCTCTCTCTATCTCACTCTTAATAAATAGATTTCCGGTTATATTTTTCTATAAGGTGCTGCCGGCAGGGAACTGCTATTATTATGCAGCATATTCTCACATTTTCTGGGTGAGGCTGGATGTCTGAGCTGTTCTGGTTTTGATAGTCCAAAGTCTTCTACAAGAAGGAAGCTGTTGGAAGGCTTGATGTCCAGGGTGAGAGGGGTCAGCTAAAGTATAGTCTTGCCAGCATGCTTCATGGCCCTGCTGTTATATTTATCCCGAAGTGTTGCCAGAGTACACTCGACTGAGCCTCTCTTCTGCCCTGATTTTGCACTGTTTGGATTTAGTTTGGCTTATGTTTGTAATGTAGATTATCCAAGCCAGATGGTTGTAGGTGATGTGTGAATGGACTTGTTGATCACTTTGTAAAACTGGATCATCTGGGACTGTGGCAGTTAAGATTTCTCAGCTGCCTCGGGAAGAACATTCTCTGATGTGCTCTCAGTGGTATAGACTTTCAACATGCTGTAGTATAAAGTGCAGGGCCAGGTTTTCAGTTCTGTATGCAAATCCATAGAGCAGGGGTGTCCAATCATATCTACAAAGGGCTGGTGTGGCTTTTCAATCTAAACCCCAAGCAACACTTCTGATTCCAGTTGTTTAATCAAATTGGCAAGTCTTTAAACAACTAACACTTCTGCTTTAGTATCCGTAATTAGTAATAAACTGTAGTACTGAAGAAAAATATAATGTATTTAGCAAAATGTTGTCCTTCGTGTTCAGTAACTGTTTCCTGTTCTAAGTACCTGTGTAACCATAGCACCAAACAGAGGCTCAAATCTAAAATCTAACATGCTGTGAAATTGCAAAAAACAAATGAAAATATTTTAGTACAGAAGCTCATCCTTATCTAAACTAGAGATGGAACCGATCCAATACACTATAGATATCGGGGCCGATATTGACGATATCGTGTGGCCGCGAAGATTTGGGTGCAAAAGTTAGGCACACCTGCTCAACCAGTGCAAAAAATAGTCTGGAGTCCAGTATTTATTTTTTAACATATTTAATATTTAACATTTTTTTATATTTAATACATTTTTAAAATATTTTATTTGATAGAAAACTATTTGTGTGTTTGTATATAAGTGTGTCAAATAAATGACTTTGGAATGCATTTACAATAAATGCACTTCTGTATACTCTTAAACCCTTCAAAGAGCTGTATGGTCTGTTTTAGCCTCATTTTATCTATATTTGTATCGGTATCAGCAGTTTTATATCAGGATCGGATCAGAGCTGAAAAAAGTGCATCGTCCCATTTCTAATCTAAACACTCAAAAAATAATCCCTTTTAACAAATAACCACAAATCATCCATTTCTGCCATTTAGGAGAAATCTGTTATTATCTTTCCTCCTGCAATGTTAAAATGTAATGTATTATATCACTTTCTATCTGTAGCAGTTGTGTATTTTTGGAAGTAACTGTAACTGAAACCATCACTGTTGTAATCTAGTTTGAGTTTGAGGTGGAATAAAGAATACGGAATTACCTCTGAACTGTTTGTGTTTTTCCTTTTATGATTGTTGTGCACTAAAGAGGATGACATCTCTATGCATGGAGCCATGAGTTCAGTGCTACTGATTAAAAACTCCACACTAGTAGGAGGAGAGAAGAGGTGAGTCAGCTCTGTCTTCCCACCTGCTGCTGCTGCTGTGGCTGTTGCTGCAGAAATTCTGCTTAGTCTAAGTACAGTAGGAATAATCAGTGGACTGAGATGACACAGATCATAGCCTTGCAAAAAAATCAACTTACTGCTGGATTTGAATCACTTTCCTTTAGTACAACAAGAAGCATGTGGTGCACAAATGTGCTGGAGCTCTCCCAGTACCACGACAGAGAAACATAAAGCTAGAACTCTAAACGTAAAGCTAGAGCTATCAGAATCAGAAGTGTTTAGGTCCCTCACATAAAGTAATAGCATGAACTGATATCAAAGACAGAAACAAGGTTCTGGCCTAAAAATTAAACATTAAATTGTTTGGATAATATCAAGGTCAGCAAAAAAAGGGCCTTTCGTTCACAATGCTTTTCACCTGCAAACCACTGGTAAAAATGTAATGTTACTTTGAGGGAAAAAATGGATCTGGGAAAAAACACAGAGCAGTAACTTGTGACAGGATAACAGCCAGACTGGAAACAAACACACACACAATATTACACACAGTAATATTGATTAAAGTCATGTTGTGTTTTGTAGGTACATCTGCTAGGATGCTAGGATAAGATTTGTATGTTTGTTAAAAATCTTACGTTTTTTTTTTGTTTGTTTGTTTAATGTCATTTAGACTAATTTAAGCAATGGAAAAAAGAAAGTGCAACACCTGTTCAGTATTTCATTTTGTTCAGTTTCAGCCCAATTTTTTTATTATTTCATTTTTGTCTATCTCAAAAATAAAATGATACAATACGATATGGCACACCCCTAGTTAAGGGTATCCATATACATCATAGGATAAATCAATAGTGTAATCATGACAGGCCTTTAGTTCACGATGCTGTTTACCTTCAAAACAATCAGAACTAGCAAACTGCTGTTAAAAGTGTAAAGCTACTATAAGGGAAAAAATGGCTCTGGGAAAAATCACAGAGCAACAACTTGAGTCTAGACATCGACGAGACTGGAAACAAACACACACAAAATTACACACAGTAATATTACCTAAAGTCATATTGTGTGTTGTTGGTATCTCTGCTAGGATGCTAGGATAACATTTTTAGTGTTCGTTAAATAGGTTTAACAAATTAATTTTTGCAGCCAAATAAAAATTATTATGGTCCGTCCCTTAAACAAAATGATATGATACGACATGGCACACCCCTAGTTAAGGGAATCAATATATATTGTACAGTATACAAATTGATAGTGTAATTATCATGACAGGCCTTTAGTTCACAGTGCCTTTTACCTTCAAAACACTCAGAACTGGCAAACCCCTGGTAAAAGCGTAGTTAATGTTACTGTGAGTGAAAAATGGCTCTGGGAAAAACACAGAGCAGCAACTAAAGTCATATTGTGTTTTGTTGGTACGTCTGCTAGGATAACATTTTCAATGTTTGTTAAATGTTTAAATGGTTGTTTTTTTTCCTTGAAAAGTAAGACAAAAATACCTTAGACTATTTAGTTTATGCAGTGGAAAAAAAGAAAATGCAAAAAAGTGGCAAACCTGTTGAGTAGTTCAGTATTTAATTTTATTTAGTTTTAGCCTTTTTTTTTTTTTTGGTCCATCCCAAAATTAAAATAATAAGATATGACATGGCACACCCCTAGTTGGGGGTATCCATAAACATTGTATGATAAATTTATAGTGTAATTATCATGACAGGCCTTTAGTTCATGGTGCTGTTCACCTTCAAAACACATAAAAGCAGAACAGCAACAGTCAGACTGGAAACACACACACAGTAATGCACACAGTAATATTGATTAAAGTCATATTGTGCCTTGCTGGTATGTCTACTAGGATGCTAGAATAACATTTTTAGTGTTTGTAAAATATTTTACATTATAAATATTTTTTTCTTTGTTAAGTGAGACAAAAATACATTTAGACTATTTAATTTAAGCAGTAGCAAAAAGAAAGTGCAAAAAGTAGTTGTTTAGTCCCAGCTGGCAAACAGCCAACCTTTAACCTTGAAATGGGGTTGAAATATGATATTAGTAATGTCTGTTGTTGTTACAACATTTTTGTTGTTGTTGAAACAACATTTAATGTTAAATGTTACGTGGTTGTGCAAACATTGCTTTATAATTTGGCACAAATTCTTCACCATACCTGCGGGTCTGTTGTGGTTTTGAGATCAGATGTTGAATCAGATTGGTATTGGTCTAACTTTCTTTATACTCAGATTTACTACAGTAATTATTACAGGTTTTTGGTAACACTCTGTTAACCATAGGATTTACAAGTTTTAGTGAGCTATGGTTTCATTGATTCAACGTTGACATGCCAGCTGGGGTACTTTATTTTTGTTTAGTTTCAGACAAAAAAAAAAAAATAATAATTTTGGTCCATCGCTAGTTGAGAGTATCCATATATATATCGTGCGATAAATCGATAGTGTAATTATCATGACAGGTCTTTAGTTCACGGTGCTGTTCGCCTTTAAAACACTCAGAGGTGGAGTGACTGGCCTTCAAAGCTAGCAAACCGCTGTTAAAAGCTGAAAGTTACTCTGAGGGAAAAATGGCTCTGGGGAAGAAACACAGAGCAGCAACTTGTGGCTGGATAACGGCCAGACTGGAAACAAACACACACTCCCACACACACACACTAAGGGTAAGTGTAGCAGCAGGGTGGGAGTGATTCCAGTCAGTCAGAGTGTGGTGAAGTGAGCTCGCGCGCACAAACAAACACACATTGTACACACATACAGTGTATATCCATATACTACAGTGAGCGTAAGCGGCTACTGGAGTCCCTCCCACAGCTGTTACACTTCTCTACAGTTTCAGCTACATGTGTTATAAACTTCTCCAGCTCCCCGCGGCTCTAGAGTTCATAAAAACACTCTTTTCCCGCTGTTCCCTGAGTGAGGAGAGAGAGGGAGACTTACTGCTTGGAGTCCGGGAACTGGTTGGAGGAGACCGGGCTGTTCAGAGAGAGCAGGAGAAGAAGGAGAGCAGCTGCGGGCAGTTTCAGCGCATCCATGTCTGAGAGCAGAGCCGCTATAATATCCCTCCTCACACCGGCGTCCAAAAACAGTCCAAAACAGTCCAGAAAACAGCCCAAAATCCTAAACCTGCCCGTCCTCCGCCATCACACATACAGAGGAGTTCAGAAAGCAGCGGGGGCGCCTCGTCTCTTCTGCTTCCTCTCCACAGTGAAGAGGAGCGACCCTCAGAGAGCTACAGGAGGGGCAGATGTTGCTGAAGTAAAGAAGGAGCTGCTGCCGCTGCCTTTCTCTGGCGCTGGCAGTGTGTGTGTGTGTGTGTGTGTGTGTCAGACTGGGCAGATCGCTTTCCAGAGGCCCCCCACCCCCATCTGCGCGCGATCATCACCATCACCACCACCACACTGCTCTCCATATAAGGCTCTCCGAGACCACACACCCTCCCCTCCCTCCCACAGCCTCCCCAGAGCTTCAAACGCTTTCAGCCAGTCTGATACTACCTCTCCAGCCGCCTGCTTTAAGCTTTATGATTCTAAATAAAGCCTCTATAAATGTTTGGGAGAGTTTCCAGAACAATAAAGTGCTGTTTTTTTTTTAAACTCCAATCAGAGGATCTAATCTTACTCCACTAACTCCAAGAACTGATTCTACTGCTCTGTAATGCTCTGTAATGCTCTATAATGAGGGTCAGGAGTGTTAGAATAAGGTTTGCATGCCTTAAAACAGCTGCTTCGTCAGTCAAACAGGTGACTAATGGCTTTTTACAGTCTGGGTAGTATTTTGTTTTTTGTTTTTGTTTTGTTTTTTAAATGTGGCCACAGTTCTAAAAAATAAAACAAAGTAGCTTCTAGGAATTGTAGTGTTCATTATGTTTCCGGGTTAACAGAGAAACTGAAAGCATAAGGAAGCATTAGTACTGTTTACAAACAAAGATTTTTTTTTCTTACATTGTAAATGAATACTGAAATTATCCAGACAATGAAGGAACACATAAGGAACCATGTAGTAAATGTAAAAGTGTTAAACAAAGCAAAAAGCATTTAGATGACTCTAATCTGGGGTGCTGTTAATGTGCTGTTTCTGAGACTGGTCACTCTGATGAACTTATCCTGTACAACAGAGGTAACTATTGCTCTTCCTTTCCCAGGCAGATCAGTGATTAGTGCCAATTCTATCATAGTGTTTTTGATGGTCTTTGTGACTGCAGAATGCAGAAGATACTTGGAGTAACTGACCTTCATTCCTTAAAGTATTTTTTATCTTTACTAAGCTAAATGAGTTTTTGCCATAATATGGATTAGAACATTGACCCTTTGGTCATGTTCACCTCCCACCCCTTACTTTACATTTCTTACCACCAAATTTTTATTCAACACTCTTTAACTGTGAACAATCTCTCAAAGTAGTGTTTAACATGAATTTATAGAATTAGATGTAAAATAACTGACTAAAATACAAATAGGCACTGAAAATCTATTACAAAATAAACATGTAATGTAAAAAATACATTGAAAACCAAAGACCAAACCCAACATGAAGTCATATACTCCCTGCTTAAATCAACAGACCTATGCAGGCTTAGTGGTCTACCAGGTTTATTCTCTCCAGGGTCCCCAAACACACGCTTCCCCTCTAGGTTTGTCATCTTCAGTATGATTTCCTCAATTAACTCCGGTAAAAGAGTTGGAAGCTGGACTTGATGTCATCCACACAAGATATACCGCATACCGTGTTGATCCTGGCGTCATCTTTATGATGTTTTCCACTCTCACTCTACTTTCTCTGTCCTGGGAGGGATGAAGACCAGAGCAAGCATCCACTCTTGGACTGGAATGTCTCCTCAGGTGCCTCTTCCTCTCCATCTGTTGACTGATCAGTCTCCTCAGTCTGGATAAAAATCTACGTTGTCTTCTACTTCCGAGACATCGTCCTCTATCTCAGGTTCAGTTTCATGTCCAAAAACCTGGACCAGAACCTCTTTGACAGATAACTGCTTGGTCAGTTGCCTACTCATTGCGCTCAGAGTAAAAGGAGTGGCAAACCTTAAGCTATGTATGTATATATATATACACCGACTTTACCTCTTCACAACACAACTGATGCTCTCAAACACATTAAGAGGCAAGAAATTTAAGTAATTAACTCTTGACAATTTCAGCATAGCTGTTAAGTCAAAGTCATTCCAGATGACTCTACCTCATAAAACTGACTGAGAAAATAATGAAAAACCACTAAATTTAAGGTGTGTTTAAAATGTTGACTGATACTGTATATTATAAGAGCATACAAAATAGTACAAAAATTAAGTTCCTTCAGGATTTTTTGGGGTTTATTTGGAGGAGCTTTACGGATCTTTCAGGAAAATTTGACAGTTTGAAGAACCCCTAAAAGTTCTTCAATTAATTTGTACTTGAATACTTAAAAGTTCAACAATTAGCTACACTAAAACACATTAAAGTGTATTAAATATAATATGAAAAAGTGGCATAATCAGTCATTATCTGCACCCTCCAATACTTCTCTCACATTTTACTGGTGCACACGACCCATGAACCGGCATGTCAGTGTAGTTACATGACATTTAAAATTGATAGAATTTTGATTAAAAGTTTGAATACAACTTTTTTCTATTCTCAGAAACAGAAATGTTTGTGAGGAAAAAAATTAATTGAAAAAAATCTTCGAAATTTATAACAAGTATTTTCATAGTGAAAATGTAAATGTGCATTCAATTTAAATAATCTTCGCAAAATACATTGGACTTGGATTATGGATTGAATTAGGGAATAAATTCAACTGTGAGATTACTCTCAAATTGTCATGTTTATGGTCTTCTAAATAAAAAAACTGGGAAACACATACACCTTTTATTAGAAAACCTGAAAAGTAAATGTCACAATGCACCCCACTGTAATTTTCTATGTTTCACAATAATAAGTGTTAAATTCAGTTTGAATATGAGTTTAATATTGGAGAATGTAGTGTGTCTGCAGTTGATTTCAGTGCTATGAAGGATGTGCTGTGCAGGCAGGGAAGACCTGTGAAGACGAGTAAGCCTCTCACCTTAGTTTCTATACCACCTGAGAAATCTGTGTTTACTAAGCAAATAAGCAGCCTGCTCTGTGCTCAGCAAATATGAGGATTGCAGTCAGAGCATATTAGTGTAGCTGTGTGTGTGTGTGTGTGTGTGTGTGTGTGGACTAGGTTAAAGAGGTGGATGGATTTAAATGTAGGCATGCACTCTGCACTGAGTGAGACTAAGAAAGCTTCTATATATAACATGATGTCAATGTTGCTTAACCTCAGCGACCCATACCTTTGCTTAGTGTGCTTTTTAATTTTGCCTAGCTATTAGTAGGGCCTAACTTGGTCTTTGTAAAGGAAGTTGTTTTTGTAAAAAACAATGTTCTCATATGAGGAACAATCATCAGTGCCATTTGGGATTAAAATGACCCTATTAGACCCAATTATGTATCTTTTTACAGTTAATAAGTAAATAAACTAGTTTTAAACATAAAATGGAAGAATTCTTACCTAGCCCATGTTTCTGTCTGGACTAGCTACAGAAATATTTGTTTGGGATTCCCGTCATCTTCTTTTCAGTCAACTGAGTGCAATGTTGTCATGTGTCCACTAGATTGTACTGACAGTGTCTTCATAAGATGATGCAGGGTCTCAAGAGTTTGAAATCTCCAAAATAGCAACTTTACAAAAACAAAAAAATCGTATTATCTTTGAATGTCTATTCCGTGACATTTTTAACCACAGCCATTGGTCCATTCTGACTAAAATTATGTTAAAAAGTGTACAATGGCAAAATGAAAATGTCTTTTTTGCTCAACAGATACAATATGAATATAGATTTTCTGCCTATGTTTTCAATAGCATATTTTCACTTTACACACCTGCAAAATGCTACACTCTCGTGCACAGCCAGCTAACATTTTTTGGCTACCATATTTTTCAAACTATAAGGTACACCGGATTATAAGGCGCACTACCAATGAACATCTATTTTCTGATCTATTTTTATATACAAGGCACACTGAATTATGAGGCGTATTATGCAGCACTATTAAGGAAAGGGGGTGTCGCTATGCTTTCCTTCTTATTCCTAAAAAAAAAAAACATTTTCTTTTAAAATCAAACGAGCACTGGATGTTAATCTACACAGATTTCTCTCCTGACAACTGTTGGGTGAGTAAAGTGCTTTTGTTTATTTACAGTAAGCTTAGATTTGGGTAGCCACAGTTAGCAGCTAATGTCACCCCACAGCATTAACCTGAGAAAAACAACTTTTTAGGAGATATGAACATGATGGCGAGCATATGGGCAAGACTTGACTGACAGTAATGACTAAGGAAACCTGCCAAGTCCTGTGTGATTCAGTAGCACATTAAACAGCTTAATGCGAGACAAAAAAGAAAACTACAACACAGTGTTGAATTCAGTCAGGTTTTTTTCTGAATGAGTGTAGTTGCCGGGGTAGGTGGGGCTTTAGGTGCCTGCTATCAAGGGATTCGCTGCTCTCAGACATCACCTAGCAACAATCCTACGGTGTCTCCTCAGAACAACTCCATACGCCCTTATGTCAGTCAGCAAACACAGCTTTGAGATAGCACAGAAGCAAAGAATAGGGGTGCAGTGTCATGGGAGGACAACCACACGCTGACTTGCTTTTCTTGAAAGAAACAGAGAAAAAAGTGTAGTAGTGCCTTTTTTCCTCAGAGTGACTAAGCCAGCATCTGCTCACAGTGGAACCGGTCAAATCTGTTACACCACATTATTACCTCATCCAAACTGGCAGCTGTGCAAAGTTCATTTTTAGTAGCATCAACACTGCAACATGTTTAGTCTGGTGGCATAGATTCCTCAAATTAGCTTGATCCTCATTGGGGAGGAAAGTGACCTACCCCATATATAGTGTCGTGAAAAATGCATTTGCCCCCTGCAGGTTTATGCTTTTTCCTCATAATTATACATTTCAGATTATCAAACAAACTTTAATATCGGACAAAGATAACCTGAGTAAATATAAAACGTTGTTTTTAAATTATACTTTTATTTGTTAAAGGAAAAAAAACTATGTGTGAAAAACTGCAATCAAGCTTACCGATAAATGGCAATAAGTCTTTCACATCTATGTGCAGAATGATTTAATTCGGCCACATTGTTGGGTTTTTGAGCAAGAACTGCCTGTTTATAATAATGCCACAGCATCTCAATCAGACTTTGACTAGGCCACTCCAAAACTTTCATTCAGTTTTTTTTAAGCCATTCACAGGTGGACTTTTTTGTGTGCTTTGGATCACTGTCTGGCAGCAGAACCCAGGTACATCTGAGCTTGAGGTCACAAACAGATGGCTTGACATTCTCCTTCAGGATTTTTTGGTGCACATCAGAATTCCTAGTTTTATTTATTACAGCAAGACTTTCAGGTCCTGAAGCAGCAAAGCAGCCCCAGACCAACACAATACCACCACCAATTTACATTCAGTATGATATACTTTTTCTGAAATTATGTTTCAGTTTTACACCAGATGTAAAGGGACAAACCCCTTCTAAAAAGTTCCACTTTTGTCCCATCAGTCCGAGTTTTGTTGGTAAATGTGAGATGGGCTGTTGTGTTCTTTTAGTTGAGCAGTGTGTTTTTTTTTTAACTCTCCCAAGGAGATAATTTTTGAACAGTCTCTTTCTTATTATTGATTCATTAACACTGACCTTAACTGAGGAAAGTGGGAGGGAAGACCCACCAGTTCTTTAAATGTTGTTCTGAGTTCTTTTGTGACTTCTTGGATGAGATGTTCATGGCCTTTTGTAATAATCTTGGTTAGCCAGTCACTCTTTGGTAGGTTCACCAGTGTTCCATTTTTTCTCTATTAGTGAATAAAAGCGTTTACTGTCCCAAAAGCTTTAGAAATTACTTTGTAACCTTTTCCAGACTGATAGATCTTAATGTCTGTGGTTTCTCATTTGGTTTTGAATTTCTTTAGATTGGGGCATAATGTGTTGCTTTTTGAGATCTTTTAGCTGCTTCATATTGTCAGACTATTTAACTATTTGGATGGTGTTCATATTGTTGTTACTCAGACAGTGTTCATGGGTCTGGTGGACTCGCTGAATTTTAATTTTTTAAATTCTGCTAAATTATGCAATTTTTTTGTCCACCCCTCCTTTTGTGGCATTATAACCCAGCATGATCTCTGGTTTTTGATGCTCCTTGCTGCAGATTCGCACATTTCTGTGCAGTGCACTCATAAGTACCAGGATAGGATACCAGGAAAGTGTTGGCTATGTACACAAACTTGGAAGAATTGACAGGCCTGTTCTTTATATTCAGCAGTTGGGAAAGAAGCGCTGGCTTGTTTTCTGTATGGTTCCTACCACGGTCAACTTTTTTTTTAGGAGCTCCTGTCTCAGCTTGTGCGATGTCCAAAAGTTTTGCATGTGAGTCATGTCAAGGACAACTCTCATTCCTTGATTTTTCTCAGGGACTCCATCTGGCTAAAATGTACACCTGTAAATGGAATAGGTCCATCTTCATTCCATTTTTCTGTAAAAACAGGCCTTCCCTCTAAATAAATGCAACTGCCACCCGCCAACCCTAGTCGCATTCTTATCACATTGGGCAGCTATGCATGGTGGCTCATTTTTTTGGGCAAAAGAGCGTTAAATTTCTGAAAGGTATTCATTGAATTCTACAACAATATTACAACCTTGTACAGGAACGACAGGGGCAGAAACAAAACACACACAAACTACACACCCAGACAGGAGGAGAACAGAGGGAAGGTACACACCTTTATTAGCCCAGTAGGCTAATAAAGTCCAGTAGTCCAGTAGACCCAAACATCCTGTATGTAATATAAATGTGTAGGGGGTGTACAGTGTGTGTTCATCAAAAATGTGTTCTGATATATGTTCTTCACAGAAAATGACCCAAAGCCAATAAGTTTGAGTTAGAAATAATATTTAATTGTATAATTTTTCCTTTGATAAAAAATGTAAACGGGTCCCACAGACCCAAACACCACAAAAGGGTTAAATATTTTCTTGATTCTACAGGTCTGGTAGTGCTTAGGGGAAGTGATCTCAGCTTTCCAAAAATTTTAAATAATCACAGTTAATTTATGGGGGTGGAGGGTGATGGGGCGAACACTTTTTTACAAAGAGCTATTTTGATTTGGATAGTTTTTTCCTTTTAATAAACAAATCGTCATTTAAAAGGTGTTCAATATTAGAATTTCCGATATTAAAAATGTAAGTATGACAAAAATGCAAAAACAAAAGAAATCTGTAAGGGGCAAAAAAAATTATGTCACTGTATATACTGTAACTCTGTACACACAGGGACAGATCTTCAGACCCACTCACATCTGATTGTCTTTCCATTTCTTAAAAATGTCTTTAAATAATCTGCTAATCTTAAAGTTTTACATATTTCTGGCACTTACACACGTTTAATATTTAATCAGTCTCCTTAATAATTAAATGACCAAGTCTAATTTTTGTCTCATTTGTTTAATTTTGTTTTATAAAATTGAGTAGGTAATATACACATTTGTAAAGATTCACACACATTCAAACATCTCTATAGAGTTAGCCAATTCATTACTAAGATTCAGTGTGTTAATAATACTGTACTTCTGCAGCACAAAATGAGTGGATACAAAGAAAAACAAGAGGATGACCCACACTGTTGATACTACCCACTCCTTCTTTATAGCCATTTCATTCTGGCATCTCGTTACCAGTAACAATAATAGTTGTGTAAATGTGGAACATTGAAGCTCTTAAAGATGCTCCAGCTCACTAAAATACATTTGCAGGGCAAAGAGCAATTTAAATTTGATTAAAATTATTTCTTGATGATTTGGGGTGAAAATTCTCCCCAGGCATTGTACTTATGAAATGAAAAGTCTAGACTATTAAGCTAGAAAAATCTGTAGTGTTTCTGACTAAGCGTGGAAGCCTTAATGGCTTCTTTTTACACTAGGCATTGATTTATAAAAGTAACAAAGGAGAGACCTTGAAGTACAGTGCCCTCCAAAAGTGTTGGAACAGTGAGGACAATCCTATTGTTTCTGCTTATTATTTTAGTTTGACAATAAAAGATGAACATGAAACAAACATTCAACATTTTAGCTTTTATTTCTAGGTATTTCCATCTGGATCTGATACATAGTTAAAAAAATAGCACCTTCTGTCTGAACCCACCCATTTTTCTTGTGAGCAAAAGAAAAAAAACAATAAACAGCACTAAATATCTACACTTAGTTTCAGATTTAGGTTTTATCGCTGCAGACTGTGCTTTTATAGTTAGAGGTGTGACCAACATGAAAACCAGAGAGCTGTCTATGGGTGAAAAACAAGCAAATGTGAAGCTGAGAGAAGAGGGAAATCAATCAAAGCTATTGTGCAATTATTGGCCTTAGCCAGAACAATTGTTTCGAATGTCCTAAAGAAGAAAGTCGTCACTGGTGTACTAAGTAACAGATGTTGAACAGATAGACCAAAAAAAAATCACAGCAGTTAGTAACAGAAACATTGTGCATGCTGTGAAAAAAACATAGTAAAACAACTGTTAATGACATCAACAACAACCTCCAGAGGCCAGGAGTGAAAATATCACAAGCTACTGTTTGCAGAAGACTTCATGAACAAAAGTACAGAGGTTTCAGCAGAAGATAAAAAACAACTATTAAGAAGGGGAATAGGAAGACCAGGCTTGTCTTTGCCAAGAAGCAAAGAGACAAGCCTATGAAGTGATTATGAACTGATGAGACAAAGATGAACCTTTACCAACGTAATGGAAAGGCCAGTGTTTGGAGAAAGAAAGGATCTGCTCATGATCTCAAACATACCAGCTCATCTGTGAAACACAGTGGAGGTAGTGTCATACCTTGGGCTTGCATGGCTTCTTCCGGGATGAGCTCATTGATCTTCATTGATGTTTAATAAACTCAGAAGTCTACAGAATCATTTTGTCTCTCAGTTTAAAGAAAGATGCAACCAAACTGATATGGAGATCCTTCATCATGCAACAAGATAATGACCCAAAACCCACTGCCTGAAAAAAACTCACAGATGGTTAGTGATGTCAGTGGATCACAGACATGATGCAGTTACTGCATGCGAAGTATTTGAACCTAAATATTAAGTCTTTCTCACTTTACTCTATTTTAAGTTGATCTGTTTCAATACTTTTGCTCACAATATAAATGGATGGGTTTAGACAGAAGGTGCTATCTTGTGAACTGTGTATCAGATCCAGATGTAAAGCTTAAATGTTGATTGTTTGTCTCATAATAATCTCTTTATGTCAAACTCAAATGTTTTCAGTCTACAGCACAAATAATGGCATTGGTCTCATTATTCCAATACCTTTTGAGGGGACTGTACACAGCTTTAGGAAAGGCGCAGAACAAATGTTGAAAATAGTTTTTGTACAGTTTTTTTTTTTTTCTTGTTGGGGTGGTTTGGGTATGGTTCCAATCCTACAATGATTCCCTGTTAAGTTTAATTGTCATTTTGGGTGGTTAAAAAACATTTCTTTTTTTTTGAGGACCAAATGAATACTATTTTGATAATGACCCAATTATGGAAATTCCTGTGTGTTTTTTTATTCGAGACACAGCTCAAATATGATCAAATATGATACAATGTCAACTTAATTTGACCTTCAATTTGCACACTATCTGTTTAGTCCCGCATCATTTACATGCAGTTCATTGTGAAGGTAAACATATTCAAATGTAGAGGATAAAACAGCAAGCTGCATTACTCATGGACTAATATTAAAGCCAACTTAAAAATGACAAAACTCACAATTACCGAACCATGCAGAGCAGAACATGTTTTCTGTTATACAATTATTCTTGTGTTCTTGTAACACCTTGCAAATCTGCAGGGTTGCAAATTAAAGATAAAAAAAAAATCACTGGAAAAAAAAAAAAAACTGGTGGCTTTTTCCCACATGGCCTGCCAAATGAAATTTATTCATTAATTCTCCCAGAGAAATTGTTTCCAGGGCAACTAAGGACTTTTACATTTTAACTGGGACATGAGCTGCTGAGATCTTCTCACAGTGCCAGGAAAGCCTGTGTGCGTTACGATGCTGTGCAAAGTACTGTACAATGAGGCCTGTATATGTGTGCCCCAGCCAAGTGGGGGAGATACCAATTAAAAGCACCTTATCATAGTAAATGATGGTGCTGGTTCTGGAATAAAAATAACTGTTAGTCAGAGATACAGCAGTAGGGGCCTCTGCTCTGTGCAGTTTCTTATTTTAACTGCCGATTCAGAGAATAAAATAACTAAACATTATCTGATGACTAGAGTCAGATGTTTTGAGTACAACATTCAGATTCAGTCAGAGCAGTGTGCTTCACGGGCAGGTCAAAACCCTACAGACCTTACAGGACACTCCTAAAGATTTGGGTATTTTTGTCAGTGCTAGAGTTATTCATTCTTTTTTTTTACAGTGATAACATGAAGAGAAATGCAAATTTTAGATGCTAAACTATTTTATTGAATATAGTATATATTCAGTACAGGCCCGTTGCAACAAGGCAAGCAAACCAATCAATTTTCCAGGGGCCCCCACACTACGACTGATTATGAATTGAATGCAATGACAATCTGTGTGAGCGCCCCTTTAAATTCTGTGAAGATCAATGCAGGAAAGTACAACAAGACTGTTACTGGAATCCCCCTCAAGAGGTTTGTGATTCCTGCAGCTAGCAAAATATGAAACATCAGCGATCATGAAGCAGAGTTATTATTTGGGGGTGGAAGGGTTGGAGTTAGAGGGTGGTGTCAAATTTGCTTTGGGCCCCCAACAGTGTTGTGCGTGAACACGTTCATTGAACACTCTAATTTTTTCGTGAACGTTGAACTGAATGCAACACATTTTTTAATAAAGAACTTGAACGTGAGTTAGTTCACAGTATCTGTCATGAACGGCAGACATCCCTGTAAATGAACGTTGGCTAGAGAGCGCGGAAGACGAGGGCGAGAGAGAGAGAGAGAGAGAGAGAGAGAGAGAGAGAGAAACCGACAATGAGAGCGTGGAGCGTGAGGGCGAGAGAGAGAGAAAGAGAAAGAGAGAGACAGACCAACGACGAGAGCGTGGAGCGCGAGGAAGAGAGAGAGATACAGAGAGAGAGAGAGAAATACAGAGAGAGAGAGAGAGATACAGAGAGAGAGAGAGAAATACAGAGAGAGAGAGAGAGACCAATGACGGGAGTGAGAGAAAGCACTGCAATTAAAAAAAATGGCTAGTGGAAGTGATGGCACGGAGACAGACACCTATTCTCCTTATGAACATTTTCATCACCTGGTAAGAAACCCACAATTGCAGTGTCATGAGCAAATGTCTACAATGAGCAGTTTCAAAGAGCGTATAGTGATTTCTAGCTTGTAGTGTGAAAAAAGTATTTATTTGAATATATCAGGAAAAAAGCAAAATTAACTGAACTTTGAACTATTTCAGAATTAAAATTGTGAACTTTGAACGTGAACTGTTTACTTTGAGCATGTATGAACTGAACTTGAACTAGTTCAGAAAAGCTGTGAACTGGCACAACACTGGCCCCCAAAGGCTTTCAAATGGGTCCTGTGCACATTTCATAATTTGTCTTTTCACAAAAAGACAATTATTACCCATTCTGTAGATTACACTTTTAAAGTGATTAAATTAAATTTGTGGTTTAAAAAAGGTAAATCAAAGCATTTTATAATGTTCTATAATTTAGCAAGCAATAAGATACAATAGAAGTGTATTTGGCACAGCATTTTTTTAGTACTTAAATTAGATTTATATATATATATATATATATATAAAGACAGTTCATTTAGATTTTTTTAAATTCTTTGTATTTTTCAATTGCAGGGGTTCTTAACCCTTTTTCGCAGTGTAGGTTTATGTTTCAAAATACAGTACCAGTCAAAGGTTTGGACACACCTCTTCTCTTTCAATATGTTTGTCTCTTTTTATGATTTGTTACATTGTAAATTTAATATTGTAGACTATATTAAAGCTATACAGAAACACATGCATAATTATTTTGTAAACAAAAAGTGCTAAACAATGGAGAATACTCTTGGTATTTTCTTAGTATCTTCATGAGGTACAGTCATCTGAAATAGATTTCTCAGCATCTTAAATGAGTTTCTAGAGGTACTGAACAATAGTCGCTGCTTTTCCTTCTAATTTAATAAAATAAATAAAGAAGTAAAGAAAAACATTAAATGAGAAGCTCAGTCCAAACAATAGGGGCAAATAATGATCAGCCATCAGAAGAGTGTAAGTAACTTTATTTTATGCTTTTTAATAACAATAGTATTGCATATCTTATTAAGCTTCTGTAATGACTCGCACTTTCAAGTTCAGTTCAGAGTCTTTTATTGTCATTGCATTTCATCTGAAATTATGTCTCTGCAGGGGCGTGTAACAACATGGCACAAGAAAAAGATAAAATACAGACTATATAAACTGAAAACATGTGAATATAAATGTGCAAACATAAAACTAGGACAATATACAATGAATACAACAGCAGCCCTGACACAGAACTCATTACTGAATGTGAGATGGTGAGGAGAAGGTGCTGAGGTAAACGTTTCTAAAGTCAGCTTAAAACATCTGTAAACCCAGTGGTTACTGAGGTACAGCAGTTACTGAAAGCTGACTTTCTCATAAAAGTCTTGTTTGAAGGAAATTCTAAGTGAGCACAGCAAAAACATCCTATCCTAATGGATCAAAGGGTAGAATAAAAGTCATTGTCTCACAGCAAACTGAAGATGAAATGCTGTAAAGGGAGGTCACACACACACATTCACAATATCGCATAACAGAACCGAAGTCTTCACATATTTATGATCTGTTTTTTTTTTTTTTTTTTATCCTAACCTGAATCTGTCTGCCGTGCTAAAGGAGCACTACTCAAGATTCTGTGCTTTAAAACACCTTAAATGCGTAGCATGCATTGAGTAGTGTAAAAACCTTACTCAGATGGAACAGCTGAAGATAAAAACAGGATCTTACCTAGACTGGACACTTGTGGTATTACTGGGTCTGCTCCCAACAAAAAATATGTGTGTCCCTTATAATATAATGGTGGAGCTCCAACATTTCATTTTACATTCAAAGAAGATAAAGGATGATCACATACTTTTTGTTCTGACAGAGCTGCATGATGACATTACCTGTAAAACCACATATTTCCTCAACTGAATCTAAATATTGGTTATAATATGACTTTATATAATGTTGAATTCATATTTATTCTGGTCAATTTGGATGCTAAAGTATTTTTTACTTTGTAATGTTGATGTAATTCCTTCTAACAACACTTAAAATATGTTTTGGCACAGATAATACCAAGCAATGTGAAATTATATTTTTCTGGTGTGATTTTGTTCCGATCTTTCTCTAAACGTATCATTACGCAGCAGATATTTGCTTTTGGAAATTTAATCATAAACAGCAGCAGATTTTAGATTTTGGACATTTCATTTTAAACAGAAGCTGATTTTAGCTTTTGAAATTTTTATTTTTAACAGAAGCAGATTTTAGCTTTTGAAAATTAATTTTAAACAGCAGCAGATTTTAGCTTTAGAAAATTTCATTATAAACAGCAGCAGATTTTAGCTTTTGAAAATTTCATTTTTAACAGAAGCAGATTTTAGCTTTAGAAATTTTCATTTTAAAGAGAAGCAGATTTTAGCTTTTGGAAATTTCATTTTAAACAGCAGCAGATTTTAGCTTTTGGAAATTTTCATTTTTAACAGAAGCGGATTATAGCTTTTAGAAATTTTCATTTTTAACAGAAGCGGATTATAGCTTTTAGAAATTTTCATTTTTAACAGAAGCGGATTATAGCTTTTAGAAATTTTCATTTTTAACAGAAGCAGATTATAGCTTTTAGAAATTTCATTTTTAACAGAAGCAGATTTTAGCTTTTGGAAATTTTATTTTTAACAGAAGCAGATTATAGCTTTTAGAAATTTCATTTTAAACAGCAGCAGATTTTAACTTTAGAAATTTTCATTTTAAACAGAAGCAGATTTTAACTTTAGAAATTTTCATTTTAAACAGAAGCAGATTTTAGCTTTTGAAAATTTTATTTTAAACAGAAGCAGATTTAGCTTTTGGAAATTTCATTTTTAACAGAAGCGGATTATAGCTTTTAGAAATTTCATTTTTAACAGAAGCAGATTATAGCTTTTAGAAATTTCATTTTTAACAGAAGCAGATTTTAGCTTTTGGAAATTTCATTTTAAACAGAAGCAGATTTTAGCTTTTGAATTTTTTATTTTAAACAGAAGCAGATTTTAACTTTTGGAAATTTCATTTTAAACAGAAGCAGATTTTAGCTTTTGGAAATTTCATTTTTAACAGAAGCAGATTTTAGCTTTTGGAAATTTCATTTTTAACAGAAGCAGATTTTAGCTTTTGGAAATTTCATTTTTAACAGAAGCAGATTTTAGCTTTTGGAAATTTCATTTTTAACAGAAGCAGATTTTAGCTTTTGGAAATTTCATTTTTAACAGAAGCTGATTTTAGCTTTTGGAAATTTCATTTTTAACAGAAGCAGATTTTAGCTTTAGAAATTTTCATTTTAAACAGAAGCAGATTTTAGCTTTAGAAAGTTTCATTTTAAACAGAAGCAGATTTTAGCTTTTGGAAATTTCATTTTAAACAGAAGCAGATTTTAGCTTTTGGAAATTACATTTTTAACAGAAGCAGATTTTAGCTTTTGGAAATTACATTTTTAACAGAAGCAGATTTTAGCTTTTGGAAATTACATTTTTAACAGAAGCAGATTTTAGCTTTTGGAAATTACATTTTTAACAGAAGCAGATTTTAGCTTTAGAATTTTTTTATTTTAAACAGAAGCTGATTTTAGCTTTAGAAATTTTCATTTTAAACAGAAGCAGAAGCAGATTTTAGCTTTAGAAATTTTCATTTTAAACAGAAGCAGATTTTAGCTTTAGAAATTTCATTTTTAACAGAAGCAGATTTTTGCTTTTGGAAATTTCATTAGAAACAGATGCAGATTTTAGCCTTTGGAAATTTATTTTTTAACAGGAATGCATTTTAACTTTTGGAAATTTCATTTTTAACAGCAACACATTTTAGCTTTTGGATAATTAATTTTAATTATTAAGAATTTTGTACATTTTTCATTGCATTAAAGCAGTGGTTGTGTAAAGAACCAATCCCCTTCTGCCCTGTTTTTATTCATCTGACATAGATCAGCCTCAGCAAAAACGACATTGACTTTTAAGTATAGCTTCACCTGTCAAACTGAAACAAAAGCATTCTGAGATCAAGAGTGCATGTGACATTCAGCATTCTCCCCCACTGCTGACGTCAGTCTGGGTAAAAGACAGCGCACCCTTTGCTATCTGACGGCAGAACCTCCCAGACTGATTCCACCTCTAAATATAGTGTAGCCCTCAAAAGGTCCACTGGTTCAGTTCAGACTCAGACGGACAGGCCGTTTATCTGCACAGCCAGAGTGTAATGGTGTTCCTGCTTCTACTGCTTCATGCAACTTATCTCTGGCCAGGAAAGAGTGAGAACAGATGTACGGAGAAGAGCACCCCATCTCGCCACACGCACAATCTGGCTGCTGCTTTAAACAGCATTTTGAAAAGAAAAGGAACAGCATCCAGACTGACGAGGCTCGGTAATGTGGACAGTGTTTGATACTGACATCTCCCCACATGCTCTCCACATTATAGACAGCATTCTTCATCTATAAAATCATCACTTTCTCGCTATCTCTTTCTCTCTTCGTCCTCTTAAGGGCAGGCTTAGCCAGCAGGACTTCCAGCACGTCATCTGTGGTGTGACATCAGCTGGAAACGTTGGCTTGTGTGGGGGAAATAAAGCTGCACACATCATTAAATGAGGACTGAGCTCAGTTTAACAACAGAAGCTGGCTATCAAGAACAAAAGAACACATAGTTATGATGTACTTTTTGTGTTTTACGCTGATTACCAGCACCAGGTGTTCCAAAATGAAAAGTGCTCCACTGTCTTGTGAACTCAACCGAGCAAGCAACCTCAAACGCAGAGACTTCACAACAGCACCGACACGAGAGCCGGCCCTCTGATTCACACAGAGCTCCTCTGAAGTCCAGATGGAAGGGTCTGAAGAGGGCCAGAGACAATGTAGACGGAAGAGTGATCACACGTTGAGAGGAGAGACAGATGTCCGCTGATCAAAGTGGACACATTTCCTCTCTTATGTCCTTTCAGCGGCCTGCAGACTCTTTCATGTGGCTGCAACACAAAGAAAACGCTGCGCTGCAACTACAAGTGCTGAACATTATCACTTGCTCAGCTTTATGTTTACGTGAAATGAAGCAAACATATGAAAAAAAGACAGACACCATCTTTTTTTTTTTTAAAGTCACTAAAGCCTTTCTCATTTCTGGTTTCATTCGTTTGAACAACCCAAACTCAGAAACAGATGGGAAAGTACAAAAAATGCAAATAAACAAAACACAGTGATTCTTACATTTACTTTGACTTTTTCATTTTATTGCAAACAGTTTAATTCTAAAATATTTGGTAACACATTATAATGTGTTGCTAGTAACTATGTAGTTACACCATGAATATTTTTCCCGTTAGAGGGAAGCTGCAGATCTATGTCCAAGTTGGTGGATAACAGTGTTACAGGGTGCCTCAATGTCTATGTTACGTTCTGGCTCTCTCCCTTTAGTTAGGCTGTTTTATTCGGATCTGCCGGAGTCATTAGTCACCTGTATGGCCAGACTGTTGGAAAGGTTCCCCGTTACCCATCACAGGTCAGCTTATCAGAAGTTTATATAGATCTAAGTGTTTACCTGAATATATTAGACATATGTGGATGTACACTGAAATAAAAAAATCTGTTGGATTTACATAAAAAAGTATGTACATTGGTTCCACATATTAAAGTTGTGTTTAAAAAAGATATGTACTCATGCTAAACATCTGTATTTTGTATTTGTTAAACCAACATAACTTTTTTATATTATATTAAAGATATTCTTTCCTGTAAATTATAGTCAAATTTACAATTATAGTGAATTCTAAGTCTAATAACACTTAACAATTCTCATTAAAACATAACATTTTCATTTTTAAAACCAATATGTCCTTCATCTGTTAGATTGACCTAACCTCCATAAATGATTCTAACTATTACAGGAGAGCTTTGGCATACTTTATTCATAATATTGTAACGGGCGCGAAGATGATGAAGAAACCGGCAACATTATGTCAGCGAACAGTGCTCTTTATTAACAGGGTACCTCACTTACAGCTCTGACAAGTGCTTGGAGAGTAAAACCCAGCTTGAAAAACACAGCCAAAAACTCCCAAAGTGGCTAAACTGGCTAACATACACAGAGAAGGTAGATTCCCCTCGACCCCCAAAAACATACCCCCACAATGCCCTGCTGGCCCTGAATTTGCATAACCCCACCCCTACAGGCGCACTATAGGCTGACGAACCTAACACTACGTGGCGATCGCCACATAGCCCCCCCCCTTACTGCCAACCGTCCCGGTGGCACTACACTAGCCAATACCAATAATGATAACAATCTTTTTTTTTTTTTTTTTTTTTTTTTTTTTTTTTAGTCCAGAACAAAGTCTCTGAGGCGCGGGGGGGTCCGCCGAGCCCTAGTAGAGGCTCTTCCCCCCGCCCCTCCCTGGTTTTCCCCACCCAAAGGCCTTTCAACAGGTGCGGGTACCGCAGCTTCCTTAGGCCGGTATGGAGCCAGCCTGTCCCGGTGCACCACCACAGTCCGCCGGCCCGTCCGGACCCGGTATACCACCTCGGACAGTTTCTGGAGGACACGACATGGCCCTTCCCAGTCGGATTGAAGCTTAGGGCACCGACCTTTCTTGCGCCGGGGGTTGTGAAACCACACCTCCGTCCCCGGCTCGAGTGGCGTCCCCTGGCAGCGCATATCGTACGCGCGTTTTTGTCGTGCGCTGGCCCCCCCCTGGCTCTTTCAGGCGGCGAGGTGTACAGCCGGCAGGCGCTCTTTTAAATCACGGGCATACTCAGTCACGCTCGCAGGTTCGTCCAAACCCGCTGGCAGCCCGAAAGCCAGGTCGGTGGGCGTGCGTAGTTCCCGGCCCAGCATGAGTTGTGCTGGGGTGAAGCCAGTAGACTCCTGGAGTGCTGCGCGGCAGGACAGCAGGACCAGAGGCAAGTGGCGGTCCCAATCTCGCTGATGGCTGCTGGTGACGATAGCTAGCTGTGTTGCGAGTGTCCGATTAAAACGCTCGACCAGCCCGTCACTCTGCGGATGCAGGGGCGTGGTGCGGGTCTTCCGTACTCCTAAGCGTTGACAAACTTCAGCCATGACCTGCGATTCAAAGTTCCGCCCCTGGTCGCTGTGGAGTTCCTCGGGCAGCCCAAACCGGCAGAAGAACTCGTCGACGAGTCGTCCTGCTGTGGTAACCGCGCCCTGGTCGGGGACCGCGTATGCCTCTGGCCACTTTGTGAAAAAGTCCATTGCCACAAGCACATAACGGTTCCCCAGCTCCGTGCACGGGTACGGTCCCAGTACATCCACCGCTACCCGCTCCATGGGCATCCCTGAGCGGAGTGACTGTAATGGGGCGCGCGACCTCCCCACGGGCCCTTTCTTGGCTGTACAGGCATTGCAACAGTGTACGAACAGCTCAACATCGGTCCTACACCCCGGCCAGTAGAACCGCTGTCGAAGCTGTTTCAGGGTCTTGTTTACCCCAAAGTGTCCTACCCCTGCCGGACCGTGCACTGACTGCAAGACGCGGTGTCGGAGCTGGTGTGGGACCAGCAACTGCCACACGTACTTCCCGGGCGCAACGTCTTCCCAGCGCCGATATAACAGCCCTCCGCGCTCACAGATGTTGTCCCAGGAGGAGCGGTATGCCTTGCAGTCCGGTCCATGGGGCGTCACGTCCTTCCATTCGGGCCGGTAGCTTGCCCGCTTCCACTGGAACACCTGCTTGAGAACGACGTCCTCAGCTTGGGCCCGTTGAAACTCCTCTGTCCCGCAGGGTTCCAGTGGTTCGCTACCGTCCTCGTCCACTGCCGTGATCCTCCCTTCTGCCCCCTCCTCCCGCTGTTCTAGCCGTGCACAGTAGCGGCATTCAGCTTCCAGACAGGGGCGGCGGGACAAGGCATCCGCGTTGTTGTGGAGTCGACCGGCTCTGTGCTGAATGGAGAACTGGAACTCCTGCAACGCAGCAATCCACCGCGCTACTTGACCCTCTGGTTCCCGGAATTGCATGAGCCAGGTCAGCGAAGCATGATCAGTCCTCAGGACAAAGGGGTGGCCGTACAGATAGTGTCGGAAGTGTTTAAGTCCCGACACCACTGCTAGCAGTTTGCGCCGCGTTACACAATAGTTGCGCTCGGGTTTGCTGAGGGCGCGACTAAAGTACGCGATGACCCTTTCTTGCCCCTCCTGGATCTGAGACAGCACTGCCCCGAGCCCAAAGTTGCTAGCGTCTGTATCCACCACAAACTGTCCCTCCGCTTGTGGAAGTGCTAAGATAGGAGCCGCACATAATGCTCGGCGCAGCCGCCGAAAGGCCTTGTCCGCCCCGTCTGTCCACTCGAATGCCGCTCCCTTTTCTGTCAGCCGGTGCAGGGGGGCTGCGATGTCAGCGAACCCCTGCACGAACCTCCTATAATAGGAGGCGAGTCCCAGGAAGCTCCGAAGCTCACTCACGTCTTTCGGTGTCGGCCAATGTTGCACCGACTGCACTTTTCCCGGGTCGGTGGCCACCCCGTCCGCGCTGACCACATGCCCCAGGAACTGCACCTTCCTTTGGAGGAGGAGACACTTCTTCGGGTGCAACCGGAGGTTTGCCCCCTTGATAGCCGCGATCACCTTCTCCAAGCAGACGAGGGCCTCGTCAAAGGTTGGTGCGTGCGCGAGGAGATCATCCAAGTATAGGATGCAACGTTCGCGGGGGATACCCGCCAGCACCCTCTCCATTAACCGTTCGAATGTGGCTGGAGCGTTCCGCAACCCGAACGGCATAACCCGGAACTGCCAAAGGCCAGACCCCAGAGTGAACGCCGTCTTTTCTTTTGCCTCCGGCGCCAGCTCCACCTGCCAATATCCGCTCCGTAGGTCCAGGGAACTAAACCATGCCGACCCGGCCACTTTATCCAGAGCGTCATCGATACGTGGCAGCGGGTACGAGTCTGCCTTGGTGACTGCATTCAAACGCCGGTAGTCAACGCAGAATCGCCAGCTGTTGTCTTTCTTTTTCACCAGCACCACGGGTGCTGCCCATGGGCTGCTGGACGGCTCGATGACTCCGCTCGCTACCATCTCTTTTAGTTTCCGCTCCGCCGCTTGTTGTTTCATGACGGGGAGTCGGTGTGCTCAGAGCCGGATAGGTGGAGTGGCGCCGGTGTCAATCTGGTGCTGGACGAGGTTAGTGCGAGTGCAGTCCTCTTCCCGGGCTGCAAACGCATCCAGGTTCACCTCGAGTAACGCCCACAGTCTCTGACCTTGTTCCGCAGTGAGGCCCTCGCTGCTCCGCTGCCACAGCTCCTTCACCGCCTCGCGTGTGCTACCAGCGGCCGCCGGTTCAGGCGCAGCTGTGCCCTCTTCTGGCCCACTAGTACTGGCTGCCGCTTGCTCTTGTGTCGTCGCTCGCTGTCTTGACAGGGGAATACGGGTTTTCCCCAGTATGAGTGTTGCAGCTGGGATATCTAGGACCGCCCCCAGTGCGTGCAGGAAGTCCAGCCCCAGTATACAGGCATCGCGGATGGGCGCAAGATAAAACTTGTGTCGGATGGATCGTGTGGCCAGGGCCACCCGCACACTCCTTCTCCCTTCCAGCCGCACTTTGTCTCCCGTGACTGACCTCAGCACGATGTCGGGGGCGTCCCACTCCTCCAGTGCTCCGGACTCGAGCATTGCTAGCAGCTCCGACCGCACAATGGACACTGTAGCGCCAGTATCCACCAGCGCACTGACCGGCTGTCCCTCGATGCTGCACCGTAGCCACAGTCCGTTCGCCGTGCCCAGCCGGCCCACAACTGGTTCGTGTATGAGGGTGCTTGCTGCCGGGATCCTCCCACCCCTCACTGGGAAGTCCCGAACTCGTTTTCCGCCGGCGCTGGTGCACGGCACTGGTTAGCCTTGTGCCCCCATCTTCTGCACCGCCAGCATCGTACAGGGCTCCGTCCGGCGCCTGGTGTTGTTTCCGCCGGCCGTGTCTGGCACACTCGTGCTTCTGACTCCTCTTCTGCTTCGACTTGGAGGCAAGTGGCTGATCTTTGGTCTTTCAAGATGAGCTCCGCTTTCTCTGCCTCTTCCACGGCTGCACTGAGGGACGTAGCTCCAGAGAGCCTCACATGACGTTGTAGGCTCGCTGGCGCCAGCGCGTTTAAAAACGCGTCAAGCGCGAGCTCGTCCCTCACCCCGGCTGGAAACCCTAGATACGCCTGCCTCACCAGCGTCTACAGCTCCACAGCGAGCACGCTTAGCCGCTCGCTCTTGCCCCGCCTTTGGTCCCGTAGCTGCTGGCGCACCAACTGCACGTCGGGGACCCTGCCAAAGCGCTGTCGCAAGATGGACTTTAATGCGTCTAAGTCTCCGTGTTCTTCCGCCGGCAAGTCTACCAGCGCTTGAAGTGCTCTGCCTTCAAGGGCAAGGCACAGCCGCGTTGCTATCATCGCCGGCGTCCATCCATAGTACCTTGCGACAACACCCAGCTGTGCTTCATACGGCTCCCAGGGTCCCTCACCACTGTAGCGCGGAAGGCTAATACTTGCTACTGGCGCTGTCAACTCGACCGCGGGGCAGGCAGGATGTTGGTGCCCGCTCCGCTCTGCGGCGGGCCGCCGGCTGTCGGCGCTCCCGCGGCCGGCGGGCCGCCGGCTGTCGGCGCTCCCGCGGCCGTCTCGCTCCGCGGCGGGCCGCCGGCTGTCGGCGCTCCCGCGGCCGCCTTGCTCCGCGGCGGGTCGCCGGCTGTCGGTGCTCCCGCGGCCGTCTTGCTCTGCTGCGGGCCGCCTGCCCTCGCTAACCAGCCGAGCTCGTGGCTGGCTAGCCCCGTCAGGTAGGGTAGCGTAGGCAGAACGCTCGGTACCCTCCTCCTGCGAGCTGCTCCTCGGCTGAGCCTCCTCACTGCTCAGCCTCTGGATCTGCTGCTCTAGCTTGCTGATCTCCGCCCTCACATCCCACTTCTGACACCATTGTAACGGGCGCGAAGATGATGAAGAAACCGGCAACATTATGTCAGCGAAAAGTGCTCTTTATTAACAGGGTACCTCACTTACAGCTCTGACAAGTGCTTGGAGAGTAAAACCCAGCTTGAAAAACACAGCCAAAAACTCCCAAAGTGGCTAAACTGGCTAACATACACAGAGAAGGTAGATTCCCCTCGACCCCCAAAAACATACCCCCACAATGCCCTGCTGGCCCTGAATTTGCATAACCCCACCCCTACAGGCGCACTATAGGCTGACGAACCTAACACTACGTGGCGATCGCCACAATATGTTATTCTTGTCAGCTGTTCTTTTATTTAAGTAAGACATTTTGCATATCCCTTAACTTTATCTAGCCTAGTCCTTTACATAAACATTTACAGAAAGTTTTTTAGTTTTGAGTTTTTTTCACACAGCCCAGAATTGGAATTTGGCAACAATACTGAATGCATTTGGTCACAGTACCTGGTATTCATGTAATAGTTTACTAAACACAACTCTGGGGATTTCAACAAGATTTAATCTCCTGCGAATACTTTTTTTCCGGTCAAAAACTGTCCACATTTTTACTTGAAAAGCACATTATGCGTATAGTGTATAGAAAACAACAGCAACAGTACCTTCTGGAACAGAAATGCATCACTGTACTCAAAGGACAATGCTTACATTTTTTCAATAAAGACTTTTACAGAGCAGATAGTTCTGACACTGCCCTGTCTTCAGTAGAGTGCAATACACAATCAGCTATGCATATGAATATTTTAAAGAGTCAACTGTTAAAAAGAAAATAAACTGTGCTCTGCACCAATGTGCTCTGAACCAATGGTTCAAAGGAAGCTCCATTCTCACATTCTCAAGGCTCTTCTCAGATTCTCCTACAGGATCGGAACTAGTACAATCCAGGCTGTTCTCAGTCCAGGAAAGTCATTCATCAGAAGTAGTACACTTCTGTGGGGCAGCATTAATGCAGAATCGTACAAAGCATTTTACATTTAGGGCATTTTAGGGCGATTTACAAGGTTATTCCTATTACAGAAAAAGGGTCAATGTAGTGTTAGGAGTCTTGCCCAAGGATTATTATTGGTGCAGCACAGCATAGCTACCCAGACCTGGAATTTTACCCTAGTCTCCCACATGGTAGCTCACTGTACCACACCAACCACTACTTTAAAGAAGACATCATTTCCAGGGGCAACCTTTTGCATTTCTCAACAAGACAATGCAAAACACTGTGCTGCACATCTCACAAAGGCATGGCTACTAGGGGTGGGCGATATGGCCCTAAAATAATATCACGATATTTCATGGTATTACCGCGATAACAATACTCTTGGCGATATGAAAAAAAAAATTACACTACTGCAACAAAACAAAACTTACATTTTATTATTGTATACGATATGATACAGCACACCCCTAACTGAGATATTAAAAAATACAAGAATTTTAGCAGATTTCTAACAGAAGTCAATGATCCAGAATGTCATGATACCAATAATGCACTCCAAATATTTCCATATATCCAGGATTAAAGTAAAATAAATTATACTGGACAAATATAATCTGTCTCTAGTAGATATTTAATAGAAAATGAGAAATGTGTGAATTTTTCTTTTGCTAAAAACAGCAAAAAAGTAGAACCCTGATGTGATAATTAGGGGTGAGTGTTATGGCACGATATTTCAGGGTATAATATCGTTTACGATATGTCGTTAAAAAAAAATTGGCAAAATTATTGCGTACGATATGATGTGGCACACCCCTAATGGCTACAAATAGAAAAGGTGTAAAGGTATAGGTACAAAACTGACCTAACTGCAGCGCTGACCTCTTCCCCATAGAGAAATCTTATTTATATTCACATCCATACCTTTATAACTTTATAGAACTGTTTAGAAAGTGTTTTTCTCAATGAACATTCTCAATACAGCCTATTCACAACCAAAGCGAAACCAAAGTGAATTCCACAGGCAGACCCCCATTTCAACACATTACAACATCTACATTCTGTTTATGGTCAATTCCACGAGAGGTGCCAGAAAATACATACTGGAATGCCAATGCAGTGCAGATGTTCTATGACATTTTAAGCCCTTGGTTTTGAATAACACAGATTTCGTTGAGGACTGATTCACTCTTACATAAGCATTGTCCTCCCTCAAGCCATCTTGGGTATGTGTCAGAGACACACTGACTGAGAAACATGAGCACATACACACACACACACACACACACACTAATGAGACACCATCTTGAGTGTTACTCGGACTCTATGTCCTGTCCCAAATAGCCTGCTTCTTGATTTAGATCAGGGCTCCCCTAAATTGGCTCTTCGGGATATTTGATTTGGCCTGACAGAGAGTCCCATCCTATCCCCACCCCCTTACAAATTGTCTCTATCATGCAAAAACATTTGACGTCTATTCTTGTAGCTTTTCACTTTTTGACATACAGTACAAGTTTGGACAAACCTAAAATTCAGTGTTTTTTCTTTATTTGAACATTTTTAGCATTGTTGATTTATAATAAAGTCATCCAAACTATGAAGAAATAATATGGAATTATTTATTAAACAAATAAATTGTTAAACAAAGCAGACTATGTTTTTTACAGCTCTAGAAAAAAATAATAATATTGATTTGATCAAATTTAAAACCTTGTGTTTAAAACCTTTTGTTCCTTGAACCAGAAACAACTACATTTTCCAGGACCGGAGACCTCTGTGGATGTAGCTACACAGCTTCATTCAATCGTTTTTATTAAGATTTTATTTAACATCGTCATTATCTTTATTAACAAAATTAACACTACCACACACACACACCCCAGGGTAGTTTTACTGTCACCAACTTCAGGGCAATGTAAAGTAACCTAAGCCCAGTGATTTTGGAATATGGGAGGAAATGGAGTCCCTGGAGGAACCCATGCAGACACTGGGAGAACATGAAAACTCTTTGTGGAGACGTGAACCCAAGAAACTGAATTGGATAGGTTTAGTCAGTTTAATTAGTTTCTCAGGGGGTCCTGGGGTAATTTTCTTTTTTATGGGGGTCCTCTAAGATTTTATTCCCATCTAGAACAACCGTGTACGAGTTTTTCTCAGACGTCCTCTGAGAAAATTACAGGCTTGAGGTAATTTTATTCCTGTCCGGATCCACATCTTTGAGTTTCGTCACCTTGCGTTTAATAAAATAGATATTTGTCCACTGCCAGTCTCTGTAACTAACACTTTGGGCACGCGTTTCCACAGAGATCCACGTAAACACAACAGCGAGTGGAAATGGAGGAGCTACTGAACGTGATGGCATGTGAACAAGAAATCCAAAAAAGTCACTGGTCCTCCTGTTTTTTCAATTGCAGTCCGGATGCAAGAGTTCTATCACTGAGTAGAAATGTGAAATATTTTTTGGCCCCAAACATTGCCTTTTGATCTAAGATCAAGAAGATTATTACTCTTAGGTTAGGCTTTGGTCAGAGTATTGATAAGTTACAAGCTTAAGATAAATTTCATGCTAAAGTTCACAAAGTTTTCTTTCTGATGAAAGCACGCTCATTGAATGTTCACAGATGGTGAAGAACTCCAGCTGTAGACGCTGGAAATAAACAAGTGAGGCTTGTGGGCCTCGGCAGGTGGAGAGAAAGATGCAATCCATCACGGTAGACTGGCAGGCTGCTGTCCTGAAGGAGCACATTGACACATCTGTCATGGAGCTGCAAAGCCACAGGAACTGAGCGACTGAGCACTTTCACAGTTCAACACCTGTCTGCTACAGATTCCTCCATTTGGTTCAACTCAGGTTAATGAGAATGCAAGTGGGGGTATTACTGGGATTGGGTATGTGACAGGTAACATTGAGATGCTACCAGACACTATAAAGGGACAGCCTTTATTTTCTAACAGTATATTATACACTAGGGCAGTGGTCTGTAAATACAAATGTACAGCAAATAGCCATCACTAAAGATAGTAGATACACAACAAATTCAGTTTTTTTTAAATGAACTTCCTGAGAGTTAATATTAACTCATTTTAAGTGTATATGCACAACCATTAAATACACTCTATGGCAGAGTTAAAGTAACTCTTTTCTGGAAGTTGGCCTTTTAACTCTGTTCAGGAGTTAAATCTGAACTGTTGGGGAGTGAAAATATTTATCTAGAGTAAAATACAGCTCTCAGCTAGAGTTAATTTTAATCTAAACTCTTTCGTTTAATAATGTTTTATTAAACAAATATTATTAAAAAAACTTTCTAATATTTTAAAACTCTGGAACATTTAGGAGAAAATGACAACTAAATCATTACTGATTACAATAAAAAATTCACACTAAACAAGTGTATGCCAGTGTATTTTTCCATTGCATTGCAGTTCTCGGTGCATTGTCAGCACTTTGTCACACTTAAATGAAAACAATACATCAGCTAAGCAATCAACCATTTTATAAAATATCATGAAATACCTTATGGAAGGAGCCCTGGTGGGCAAGACTACACACCTATGGTAAGCTAGGATTGGGGGACACACCCATTAGAGAGTTCAGTCAGGCTCCTCAACACCTTGGAATAAACTCTAAAATGCTACACAGCCAAAGAGTTCCCTCCAAATCAACTTGTAAGTTGGAGAATAAACTCAATTTAACACACATTTTTGTTTAACTCCACATTTTCAAACTCCAGAAATTTGCTGTGCACGTTTGAGCATGTTTTGCTCTTGATTTTACATTTGCTTTTAAATTTGTCTAATGATCCAAATTACCTTTATGGTGTCATGAGAATAATTGCTTTTGAATCTGATTTATTTTAAGTTTGTCTGATCCATGAGCTATTTGGAGCTGCACGTTAATGCTTGACATAAACTAAAGTGAACGTATTTTAGTTTAAGTAAAATTACTTAAAGTTACAGTAAGGTACATTCACTACAAATCTTTATTGATGGCCTTTACACAGTGCTTTACCTGTGACTTCTTTAAGTTACACAGTTAAAGGGGACATGAAACACTTCAAGTATTTAGTATAATTCACAAGATGTATTTTCACTCTAACAAATTTTAGAAGTTTAACAGTTGTCAGTGAAGCGGAATTAAAATAATAAGCAATGTCATTTTTTTAAGTAAGGGCAGCGCCATCTTGTCCCAGCGCTGAAAGTGACGTCACGAGGTTGGTTCTCGAATGCCTCACTACTATAATCTATGAGAATGCCGTAATTTAGATCCTCAATAGATAATAAAATTCAAACCAAAACTCAATGCAGAGCGGGGGGGCACTTTTGTATTGTCCCTGTGTGTAGTAATACTGGGAGTAGTGAAATTTAATAGCATGAGGAATGAGAAATATTTACTTCCACTTTCATACATTCAGCGGGGGCTCGCAGCGCTGAAGCGTGAGAATCCTCCGGTTAGCTGCAATGCTAGGGGTTACTGGCGAGCACTTTCTAGACCAGGACTATGTGAAGGAGAGGGGTTTGAGTCAGGAGCATTAGCGCCGGATAAATAAGCTGCAGTCCG
Source organism: Astyanax mexicanus (assembly GCF_023375975.1). Lineage (NCBI taxonomy): Eukaryota > Metazoa > Chordata > Actinopteri > Characiformes > Acestrorhamphidae > Astyanax > Astyanax mexicanus. The sequence continues at coordinate 34,002,050 of NC_064409.1, read as the reverse complement.
AGGCTTTTTTCCTCCGTTTTTTATTTTTCCTCTCATCAGCTGAGATGTACAGACCGTCCGAATGGGTAACGTTACTATGAGAGCGGCAGCTGTGAGCCGAACGGAATGAGCCAAACAACGCGCTCACCCAGCAGAACAGCGACTAGATGAAGCTAAGTACCCAGTAAGCCTTCTAACTTCTAAACTGAACGGTTTATCAACCAAACAGCGCCTTGGTGTTTCAATATCCACTTAAATCATGTTCGTTTCATTCAGTCTTAATAGACTCTGGACTTTACATGTTAAATAGCTAAATGTATATAAAATAGCTGGTTAATTGGATTGTAGTACCTGCTGTGGTCGCGCTGCAGGGTTTCTGCACGGCTCCACGTAGAGAGAGAATAAACACTCCCAAAACCCCTCGCTCTCAGAAAAGCATCTGAAAAGTTCTGCTCAGGTTTATACAGGAAAGATCTCTGAGTAAATGCTCCATGTTAGCCTAGTTCAGCTTCATCTTCATCCATTATCTCCACAAACAATAAGCGCTTTTCCTCTAGCTATATGCCTGGGATCTTAAACCAACCAACCTCGTGACGTCACCAGCGCTGCACGGGCAACATGGCGGCGCCCTAAAATAAATATATTATAATTTAGTGTGTAAACATTTTATATAAAAAATTCCCCCCAAATAAATTCCATTATATTTAATCCCTTAGAAAACTTGTACAAACTGAAATGTTTCATGTCCCCTTTAAAGCCCCTGTCACTAGGCTCATTGCAACAGGGCAAGCAAACCAATCAATTCACTAGGGTCCCGAGCTGGCCTAAGGCCAACAGACAATGATTGGTTATAAATAGAATACAACGACAAACTGTGTGAGCACCTATTTAAAGCTGTTCACTGTCTTTAAACATCAGGTGCTTCTGTTTAATTCTCAAACAGCAGAATGCTTAAATCTGCTATGTTAAGCTACAAGTATTAAGTGTAAACATAGACATTAGCTTGGGGTGTTTTTAAGATGGATTCCTTACAAAGGTCAAAAGCAGAAAAAAAACCTGAATAGTTACTTTTCACATTTTTTGTAGTGTGTTGCATTTTATAGTTACTACGCAATATGTGTTTTCTGGTATGAGATGGTGGTGGGTCTTTTGCAAATGTTCAAATGAACACATTACTATGTGTGCAGTATATGCAATATATGTAAGCAGTGTTTTCACTGTCATGAAATATTTTATTGATATAAAGTGTGGGTGAAACAGTGTGTCTGGTTCCTGTAAGCTTTGGGTTGATGGACAAGGTGGGGTAATAAGGCATAAGGTTTTTTTTCTGTGGTCCAGGGGTCTTGCAGGGGGGTGGGCTCCATTTTGCTTCGGGCCCCCAAATGCAATGACTCGTCCCTGCCTGTCACAGAAAAACCTTGAATCTCCAAAAGGGCAGCGTCCCAGGTGAAAAATGTAAAAGGATTTTCAGGCCATTTTGGTTTATTTACTGTAACATTGTGACGCAACTGAAAGAACAACTGCCAGATTATCAATATGGTGAAATGTATATGCTGGTGTATGGACAAACATACAAACGCTGTTGAAAAAGCTCAGTATATGACTGTATAATCAATAATAAAAACATGCAGGTCAGTATCCTCTGCTGAGACACACAAAGTGCCGTGCTGTTAAGATATGAACGCGCCAAAGTCAGAGCGCACCTGCATCTTAAACGGACTGACAAGTAACACACTGATTGGTTTATTTCACTTTATGCCCAAAACACACCCATTATTAATTAACAGAGTTAGTACACGCCTTTTAGGCATTTCAAGCTGCGCAAGACATATTTTTTGCACCTTTATGATACCAAAGACACACTGACACGCCCTAAATTGAGCTCCATGATCTGCAATTGACCGGTGCACCATGGATTGCTAAAGTAGTGCCCTATATGTATGAAGTAATTACAACTTCAGAGCAAAAGGGCACGTTTATTAACTATACAACTATACAATTGAAAGGATGCTCTAGAATCCTGTTGGGCCTCTAGCCTGGATATAAGATTATATGCAGTTGGGAAACCCTTGCTGTGTGTGGTCTTGCATCATCCTGCTGTAAAATGAAAAATGCCTGTTAGAAGCCCTGCCATGAGAGGCAACACATGTGACTGCAGGATGTCCTAATAGTGTCCCTAATATCGCTACTAGGGGTGACCAACTATTGTATGTGAGGTTGCCCCAAAACATCACACCAGTAGCTGGGGCAGTGTGTGACTCCACAGCAAAGGTAGGATTAAAGCACTTACCCACAAGGCTTTCACACTCAATCCTGACTGTTGTCAGATCCCCACAGTACAGAAGGATTTGTTGCTAAAGACAATATGGTTCCTATTCATAGAAGTACATGATTTTCATTCATGGCGGATGAAAATTGAGGTGACGGTGTCTGACCAATTAGTCAATTAGTTAAAACTACCATCCTACTTTTGTCAGTCTAGTAGTCAGCGATCTCTCACCAAGAGGTACATTACCTGAAATTAGTATCTGAGAGTCTGAGAGGTCTACTCAGAAACACCTGTAATCATTTACATATCTGCCCAAGACATGATTGCACACCAAGTTTTGCAGCAATCCGGTGTGTATTGTACTTAAATTAGTGTATTTTATTACTGTTCTCTTCCAGTTCTCCCAATAGAGGTAGTACTTAGTCTCTTTTTAATGTACTGCTTAAAAGAACTCAACAACTAATTCGGCTGTTACAAAAGAGACATTAATTTGAAACGCAAACCCCTTAAAATGTTCAAATGTGGGTTTTCTTTTTCAGTTATGCAACTGGATATGTTTTAATACACATTCTCCTTATTAGCTGATTAAAGCAATTGCTTGGAGCACATTTGTGTAGCTGTGTGCTTGTGCATGCTCACGCTCAGTAAAATATTCACATACACATAGTGCAGCCAACCCCTTCCTTTCTCTTCATTAAGCAGCCTGCCTCCATTCGGCCTAGAAGGAGATGCCTACCAATTAGAGAACTAACCCAGAGTGGCACACAAGTCAATCACCCCCCATTGTTCTAAATGTCTGAGGGGGTGCGGTTTGATAATTACATATGCCGGCTCTGTCCAGCAAATCTTTCTACCAAATATTCTTCAGCCTCATTGATAATGGCTAGGAAACCAATGATGGCCTGGGGACACACTCAGTGAGAGTAGAGGTCAGTGTAAATGTGTTTCTCTGTGTATGTGTATGTGTGTGTGTGTTTGTGTCCAAATGTGTCAGGTTTCTAGTCACGGTCAGCTGAGCAGAACAAACCAGCAACTAGGCCTTGCCAAGTCTGTGGCGTCACAGCTCCAAAAGCGGCGTGGTGTACTGACCGAACAGTAGCGGTCACATCACACAGACTACTTACTTGGACACTAATCGCGCACATAAAGTGATTAAAACCTGGAGAAAAATTTTTATGGTGGATAATACAATTAGTCGATTGACTAGAATGAAACCTTTCTTCCTTTAGTATATACATTCTTACAGTAGCTTTATTTAAGCAATAATACACGAGAGGGAGGCCTGTGGGCTCATGCCTACGACCAGAGCACAGCAGTGCCAGCATTTCACATTAAGCACAAACCTTGAATGTATTATTGTGATTATACCACAGTTCCATTATCACTGCTTATTGAAAGATTTTAAGTTAAAGAGGACAAGAAAATACAATCTGTCTGGTTATAAAATATATGTAGAGAGGCAGAGAGATGTTGTGCTGTACCACTCGATCCACTGGACCCATGCTCCTTTATTTTGCTGTTTTTTTCGTGTGTCTACTTAGTTGAACTAATTAGTATGAACTAATTACCGAGTGAAATACCACCAGAGTAAAACAGAGTGTCTCACCTGCTCCAGTGTGCTTCGTGTTTCACCTGCCCAAAGACTTGCCATCCGGGCTGGAGCGTTCCAACTGGCACCCAAACAGGAACTAAGTAGACACCAAAAGCACATATAAGGCATTACTATGAATATAAAATAAGTAAAATAAAGGAGCATGGTTCCAGTGGGTCTAGTGGTACAGCACAACAACCCTCTGCATCTCTACCTTATTAGCTTAAAGGGACAGTGTACACATAACTAGTAACACAGTAAAAAATGGAGAGCTTCGGTTACAGTGCATTATCGGCTGATACTGTCACACATAAAATCACATTTCAGGGTCGGAACTAACTGTGGTATAATTAACATTATGGTAAAAACTAATTTTGGTTATTGTTACTTCACTGTAACAAATAGTTCCTTCTACTCCTTACATTTGCACACAGTTATCTGAACTTTCTGCTCCTTGCATTTTAAAAATAGCCTCACTACTTCTGTTTCATTTCAGCTTGTTTTTATTCCGTCTTCTCGTCATTCAAAAAAACCTTATCCAGACAAATCTCTCTATCCAGATATAGTGAATTTGATTGTGGTTGAATGACAAGTAAAAACATACCATTCCGACATCCTATTGGTTTATATGCTTTTATTCATCACACCTGCAGACGTAATGTCACACTTCTGCAAGAACATAGCAGACGTATGTAGTCTAGTATGAAGATGATCTGTGGCAGAGACTCAAGTAAAAACTTCTTAAGAAAGCTTCTTTAATATACTTGCATTTTTAATGGGTGTAATTGCAGCTGAAACAGGGAGGCTAGGGCATCTAATATGTTTCAACATTAACATTTTAATATAACATTATAGTCATTATAGCTTTCAGAAAAATGTGTTTTGGGAGGAGGGGTAGAGCACTATAGACTCCTGTGGCCAAAGTTAATTTTTTCCGCTTATTTTACTTTTACTTTTATACTTTAAATAGTTTTGAAATCAGTACTTTTACACTTTTACTTGAGTAAAAAGCTTAAGTTGATCCTTTTTTTAAAACCCTGATATCTATACTTCTACCTGAATAATGGATGTGATTTCTTTTTTAATTACATATTTTAGTGGAATTCATAAGGCCTTTCTGTCAATTACTCTTTTAAAGGGACTAGAATGATTAAATCTTTTATCTAACCCTCGCACTCTTACTTCTCTTTTGCTTCTCTCCCATGCTTACACACACTTAAATACACACACTGCTGATGCTCCTATATAGCATACATTCATCTGTTAAAAGTTGAATTAATCATTTTTTAATGATGAAATAATAATAGAGTTGTCATGATTAACATGATTGCATTTTTAATTGATTGACGCCACTAGTATATGTACAATGTCATTCATCATTTTAAGAGAAAAATACTGTATATTCTTTAGTCTTTAGAATTCTTTTTAGGAAACTTGTTACTTTTTGTCATTTTTTATGAGCTCTCAAAAGAAGCATTATGGCTCCCTCTAGTGTTAGATTCATGTCCGAGCCTCTTTTGAGCCAGCACAGCACTGGGGCAGCAACAAGAGTGGCTGTGTAATTTTATTATTCACGATAATAAACAGCTATTATGTATTTAAAGAAATCTATGAAAACTATCAGTTAAATTTGTGCTGAATTTACTTCTTCTGTTTAAGTTTATTTCAAGAAAATAAATGAATAGTTGACTAAATTGATTTTTAGATTATGCTTAATATTTTTGAGACATTCCAAACAAAATGTTTAAGAAAAGAGTAATTTATCTGATCAGTTTCAATTACTACAATTATTATTTACTTGGAGTCAATATGTCAGTTTCTTCTACAACAGAGAACTACTGTTAGCTGTGAGCAAGCTAGCATTAGTAGTGAGCGCGCTAACACACTATTGTTAGCAGGGAGAGGCCTAATGTTAGCGCTGAGCTGTGAGTCCAAATCCCATCTATGCTTTAAAATCCATAGGATTTAACTTAAAATACACATTGTTTCCCTGGGTTTCACACATCTACAACAGGAAGTTACATAAATTGTTTTTTCTGAAGATCACAGGAAGACCAAAATTAGGTTTCCTTTTTTTTTTTTTTTTTGTATATATGATCTTATTGTAACTATGACTGAGGAGGTCAATCTCAGCCCTCATTCCTGTTACATTTTTTTTTTTTTAATACAATAATTGGGAAAATCATAAGAATGTGCCCAGTGTCCTCATGCTATTAGCATAGCCACCATTTAGCTATTTTTCACGATTTTACTAATTCTATGCAAAAAACTGTTCCTTTCCTCACCTGTTACTTTAAACATAAAAATTAACCTGAGTTTCAGTAACAGGAATGAGTGCCATTAACAGGAGTGTTTTTTTATTTATTTATAAATATCAATTATTTGAACATGCAGTCAACCATTTCTTTAAAATGAACACTTTTTCAGAGAAAATAAAATGAATTAGTGCTTTAAAACGTGCTTTTTAAATGTCACGTGACAGTTATTAGATTTAGAGTTGAAAAAATATTTAAAAAAAAACTTTATTTGGAAGAGTTAAAACAAGCAAATGTGTGTGTGTGTGGTTTCTATGGATACATGAGCTGTCGGACAGCAGCAGCGCAGGAAGTGCAGGTTTTAGTGTTTGGTTGTTGGTTTATAAGCGCTGAACTACTGATAGCAACAGCAGGATAGATCAGGGTAGACTTGGAGCAGGGTAATTATATTTCTGATATTTTGTTTGTTTTCTTTGCGGGTTGTCGTGTTCCAGCAGAGCTCTGGTTGCTTTCTTCCAGTAAAGTCTTCTGAAGCTACAGAGGTAAAGTGAAATCCTCAGCTGGAGGAGTTAATAGTGAATAATCTGCAGAGTTTAGTTTATGTGTAACTCATAGAGTAATATGACTGGATTACTGTCCTCACTACTCCTCTCAGAAAACTGCAGTGTAGTGATTCAGTCTCTGTATCTGAACCAGACGCTGCAGGGTTTGGGCAGTTTTTTTGGACTGCTCGATATCTGAGAGTTTAGCTGTGCTATCATTAGCTATTAGCATTTAATCACAGCACCTGTATTTTCAATTGCTAATACACAATTTCGTAAACTCGGCTGTTTTTATTAAAATACTTAACACAATTTACAAAATCACAAACTCAAACTGAGAAATACCTCATATAGCCTGCTAAATGATTTTTTACCAAATAAAACACATTTCATTCATATAACCATATTTCTGTTTAACCAACTACACACTTGGCTAAATGAAAAGCTCTCTCGCTTCGCCCCTCATTACCTGTTCCCAGGTGTTGCCTGTTTCCTCAATGTGTATTTAAGCCTCTGTGTGTTCAGTGTTAGTTTGTTGGTTCTTGTACGTTTTCACGTTGGTTAGGTTGCTGTTCCTTGTTTAGGTTATTTCTTGTTTTTGTTAGCTAGTCCTGTTTGTTTATTCATCCTATTTTTCAGTTTATTTCTTTGATTTATTCGTGTTTATTAAATTTATATATATTACTTGCAATCGCATCCGCTTCACGTGTCCTCTCTCTGCTACAACCTGACACTCAGTCATTTTTATCTTCAGTGTTACATTTAGTACAGGCAGTACATACATAAGTGTGTTGTAATTATATATTTCAGAATATTGTTTTTATACTCAGAACACACAAATATACAAGAAAATGTATATTTTATTTTTCCACAATAACAATGTATATCCCAGAGTGTTGGAGACTTATACCCTCTCTGTGTCAGTTAAAATAATAGAGATACGCACTATTCATGTGTTAGCAATTGGAAAAAAAACCTTTTAGGAGGGGTTATAAAGAGGGATAATTTACTGGATGTTAATAAACAGAATGTATTTCTGTATACCTAATTTTTTTACTTTTTTCACTTTTTGTCTTTTTATTAGCTAAAATCTTATAAGAGAGTTTACTGTAGCTAAAAGGTACAGTAAACTCTCTTATAAAACAGCTAATTTTAGAATGTAGAAACATTTTAAAGCAAATACAAAAACACTATAGTGCCAAAACTCTCTATTTGCTTACCTATCCAAATAATGGAACTCACTTTCAATCAATTCCATGTCCACAGGCGTATAAAACCGAGCACCTAGACTTGCAGACTGCTTTTACAAACATTAGTGAAATAATGGTAGTCAATATAAAATAACAGAGCAGGATCGGTGGAAATTGAGAGCATAGTAGACTGAACAAGAACTAAGCACAACCTATGAGTATAGAACACAGACAAGGTATACCTATATTTAATGTAAATAAAGTGTAAAAAATATCAAATTCATGTTCAATCAACATCAGAGATCAGCATTTTTAATGCACTTTTTGATTCAATGTTTTTTTACTAAACTGTCACCATTTTCAATGTGTAATCCTACTGTTATAGTGTAAGGAAGAATTGGCTCATAGAATAATAAAAGTAGCTATAGTAAAAGATTGTGCTGTATTTTATGTATTGTATCAGTTAAAAAATATCTTAAAAGGGTTAGATATTTGCCCTTTCAGCAAATTAGCAAATTATACTGCATTTTTAAAATATAAACAATATTATGAAACGATTTACTGTTATCTTGTGTCACTTTTCTTTATTTCTACCAGTCTTTTTTCTATTTTGTCAGCACAGGTGACAATGACCAGAAGAGTGGTGAATAGACACAGTGCTGCCAGAGGCACAAACTGGCGAATGAAATCTGAGCATAAAGACACCCTAACCAACACCAACGAGATTCAGACGTATTTCCAGGATATTCTAGGCTCTCTGTCACTCTTTGATAACACAGCCAATAATGATATGACAAAGACAGGTTTGTGTTTCTTTGACTTTTTTATGTGTGGTATTGTATATTATTTTGCTTAGCATTTTCATTACAATTCAGTCTTTATATCAGGATGTAACTAAAAAAAACTAACATACACTGCCTGGCCAAAAAAAAAAAGTTGCCACCAAAAAAAAAGGTCACGCACTAATATTTAGTTGGACTGTCTTTAGCTTTGATTGCAGCGTCACTGTGACATTGTTTCGATAAGCTTTTGCAATGTTACAAGATTTATTTCAGTCCAGTGTTGCATTAATTTTTCACAAAGGTCTTGCAGCATTGATGTTAGAGTCTGACCGCTACACAAAGTCTTCTCCAGCACATCCATAGAAAAAATCCATTGATGGAATAACCTGGTCTATATTCAGTATATTCAGGTAGTCAGCTGACCTCATTCTTTCAGCACATACTGTTACTGAACCTAAACCTGACCAACTGCAGCAACCCCAGATCATTTGATCACTTAGTGGTGACTGTTTTGCCAAGCAGTGTATTAATTAAATATAATACAAAGTTACAAATAAAAGAAAATAATAAACAATAATAAAATATAGATGTAAGCCATCCCACAACCTTACCTCAACTCTTAATAGAAGCAAATCACCCAAAACATTTTTTTTAAATAAGTGGTGTTTGTCTCTTACATTTCTCATGTATTAAGGCAGGGTCCAGGAGGAGAGTACTGAGTCTTCATCCTTCAAGGAGATAATAAGCGTTCCATCCTCTCTGACAGAATTCTGCCAACAATTAAGAAACAGAATCGCACAACATTCACTCAACAACATCTCCCCCGAGGATCAGGAAACTTTGGTCAGTTTTTTTTATTAGAAAAGAGAGACAACTAACCTTAAAATTGAGAACCAGCTTCTATTCTATTAGATAATTCAAGAAATAAAAAAGCACTTTTACAGAAATAGTAATTACATCTACATTGGCGTCCTACCAGGACATTTATTGTCAGAATTGCTCAGCCAGTAATTACATCTACATTGGCGTCCTACCAGGACATTTATTGTCAGAATTGCTCAGCCATTTGTTTTTGAGTCTTTATAAATCATCGGCACATGCAAATGATAGCAACAGTTCCCTAGAGGTGGTTCATATATCAGAATGTGTTTCTGACAATGTTTGGATTAATGAAAGTATTTACATAATCCTGTAGGTGTACATTATTTTGCTCACATCAAAGACCAACTGATACATACAATTACATACTACACACTAAGAAAAATAAGTACAGATTTGTACTTAATAGAGTACAAAGCCTGTCGCTGGGGCTGTATCTTATATTGAGGTACAAAAAAGTACCTTTCAGTGAAAGTCCTTTTTTGTACCCAAAAATGGAATGACTTTGTACTTCAGAGGGAACACATCTGACCCTGTAAAGACCAGTATTGTAACTTTGAGGGTACAATTATGAAGAGTACCTTTGAGTAAAAAAAGTACTTATATCGTATCCCTGTTTTTCAGAGTGTATAACAGGATGTAGTAATTTAATCTCATTAAGGAATTTAGTGCAGATGCTGAATTTCCCTAATTTTAATGTTTCATCTGGACTGAAAATGGCCAATACATTGTGGAAGTACAAGATTTACAGATTTTTTTTTATATACAAAATTAAGTGATTTACCAGATTCAGTGGTCACTCCTGTTTGTCTGTGCGCAGGCATCAGTAATGATGGCAGAGTTAAGTCTTATCTGGCAGGATCTGCGTGGACTACCACCTGACCCCTTGTTGACGTCGGAGGAGAATAAGGAGTTAAGCAGCCATACTTACACTAAGGTCCTGTGCATCTGTGAGGAGCTCTACCTGCATTACTTCCAACAGCTGAAGATGCTGGAAGGACGTACTGTCTTCAGCCACCACGTCAACCGCAGCTGCCTAGCTGCCAACATGGCCGTGGACCTCAGCAGCGTGTGAGTGGTATTAACGTGTTATGTTGGGGAAAAAAATCAATAAACCCAAACATGACCCAATGAAATGTAATGTTTGTTGATCTGTAAAAGACAGCTAGTAGTATTGCATGTGCAGCTGCTCAAGTCTACAGATTGCAGCTGTGGTACCTCTGTTATAGGTGCAGTATTAATGTTCCTGAGCCTGGAACAAATTAATGAATGTTTGTTACGGTGGCCCTGAAGTGCAAAACAAATTAACATGTCAGAAAACAAAATTACAAAAACTAAAACACATTTACAAAACTTAAAACAAATTTACAAGACGCAAAACACTTTTCCCAGCACTGAAACACTTTTACAAATGCTGAAACACTTTTACAAACGCTGAAACACTTTTACAAACGCTGAAACACTTTTACAAATGCTGAAACACTTTTACAAACGCTGAAACACTTTTACAAACGCTAAAACACTTTTACAAACGCTGAAACACTTTTACAAACGCTAAAACACTTTTACAAACGCTAAAACACTTTTACAAACGCTGAAACACTTTTACAAACGCTAAAACACTTTTACAAACGCTAAAACACTTTTACAAACGCTGAAACACTTTTACAAACGCTGAAACACTTTTACAAATGCTGAAACACTTTTACAAACGCTGAAACACTTTTACAAACGCTGAAACACTTTTACAAACGCTAAAACACTTTTACAAACGCTAAAACACTTTTACAAACGCTGAAACACTTTTACAAACGCTGAAACACTTTTACAAACTGCGATTTCTGACGGAAAGGGAGGGTCTAACACACAGGAAGTGCTTGATGCGGACCCTCCTTGTCAGTCAAGCTGCGTTACGATGAGAGAGTGGAGTTATGGACACTAAACTATGTTTTGTGGCACGTATTTTAGCAGCAGCAGTAAATACTTAAACTATCCCTGTCCTGTTGCTACCCCCACCGTGGGGTTCATCTAATACCCCGCGGGGTTCAGCTAATGCCCCACGGAGTTCAGCCACTGCCCCGCGGGGTTCAGCCACTCCTGTACTGTATTACCTGAACCCCGCGGGGCAGTGGCTGATGGCCGCCGGGCATTAGCTGAACCCCGCGGGGGGGGGGGGGGGGGGGACAGGACGTACTGTCTTCAGCCACCACGTCAACCGCAGCTGCCTAGCTGCCAACATGGCCGTGGACCTCAGCAGCGTGTGAGTGGTATTAACGTGTTATGTTGGGGAAAAAAATCAATAAACCCAAACATGACCCAATGAAATGTAATGTTTGTTGATCTGTAAAAGACAGCTAGTAGTATTGCATGTGCAGCTGCTCAAGTCTACAGATTGCAGCTGTGGTACCTCTGTTATAGGTGCAGTATTAATGTTCCTGAGCCTGGAACAAATTAATGAATGTTTGTTACGGTGGCCCTGAAGTGCAAAACAAATTAACATGTCAGAAAACAAAATTACAAAAACTAAAACACATTTACAAAACTTAAAACAAATTTACAAGACGCAAAACACTTTTCCCAGCACTGAAACACTTTTACAAATGCTGAAACACTTTTACAAACGCTAAAACACTTTTACAAACGCTGAAACACTTTTACAAATGCTGAAACACTTTTACAAACGCTGAAACACTTTTACAAACGCTGAAACACTTTTACAAACGCTGAAACACTTTTACAAACGCTGAAACACTTTTACAAACGCTGAAACACTTTTACAAACGCTGAAACACTTTTACAAACGCTGAAACACTTTTACAAACGCTGAAACACTTTTACAAACGCTAAAACACTTTTACAAACGCTGAAACACTTTTACAAACGCTGAAACACTTTTACAAACTGCGATTTCTGACGGAAAGGGAGGGTCTAACACACAGGAAGTGCTTGATGCGGACCCTCCTTGTCAGTCAAGCTGCGTTACGATGAGAGAGTGGAGTTATGGACACTAAACTATGTTTTGTGGCACGTATTTTAGCAGCAGCAGTAAATACTTAAACTATCCCTGTCCTGTTGCTACCCCCACCGTGGGGTTCATCTAATACCCCGCGGGGTTCAGCTAATGCCCCACGGAGTTCAGCCACTGCCCCGCGGGGTTCAGCCACTCCTGTACTGTATTACCTGAACCCCGCGGGGAAGTGGCTGATGGCCGCCGGGCATTAGCTGAACCCCGCGGGGGGGGGGGGGGGGGGGGGGGGTGTGCAGTGACTGATAACCGCGGGGCAGTGGCTGATGCCCGCCGGGCATTAGCTGAACCCCGCGGCGGGGGCAGTGGCTGATAACCGCGGGGCAGTGGCTGAACCCCGCGGCGGGGGCAGTGGCTGATAACCGCGGGGCAGTGGCTGAACCCCCGGGGTATTAGGTGAACCCCGCGGCAGGGGCAGTGGCTGATAACCGCGGGGCAGTGGCTGAACCCCCGGGGTATTAGGAGAACCCCGCGGCGGGGGCAGTGGCTGATAACCGCGGGGCAGTGGCTGATGGCCGCCGGGCATTAGCTGAACCCCGCGGCGGGGGCAGTGACTGATAACCGAGGGGCAGTGGCTGAACCCCCGGGGTATTAGGTGAACCCCGCGGCGGGGGCAGTGGCTGAACCCCTGGGGTATTAGCTGAACCCCGCGGCGGGGGCAGTGGCTGATGGCCGCCGGGCATTAGGTGAACCCCGCGGCGGGGGTAGCAACAGGACAGGGATAGTTTAAGTATTTACTGCTGCTGCTAAAATACGTGCCACAAAACATAGTTTAGTGTTCATAACTCCACTCTCTCATCGTAACGCAGCTTGACTGACAAGGAGGGTCCGCATCAAGCACTTCCTGTGTGTTAGACCCTCCCTTTCCGTCAGAAATCGCAGTTTGTAAAAGTGTTTCAGCGTTTGTAAAAGTGTTTCAGCGTTTGTAAAAGTGTTTTAGCGTTTGTAAAAGTGTTTCAGCGTTTGTAAAAGTGTTTTAGTGCTGGTAAAAGTGTTTCAGCATTTGTAAATGTGTTTCAGTGCTGGGAAAAGTGTTTTGCGTCTTGTAAATTTGTTTTAAGTTTTGTAAATGTGTTTTAGTTTTTGTAATTTTGTTTTCTGACATGTTAATTTGTTTTGCACTTCAGGGCCACCATAGTTTGTAATATGTAATGTTTTAACATTTTTCGTATGAAATATCTAACTAACCGCATTTTTTATACCTGAATCTGCAGTCCAGAGTCTAAATCAAGGTTCATGCTTTGTTACATTGTGTATATTTATTTTTTATTTAGTTTATTGTTTATTGTTAATTGGATGCACATTACCTGCTATGACAATAGCTGTTATTCTTCCTGCGGTCCAACAGACAAAAGATACTGAACATCTCCTTATAACAGATACATTTTTTACATTTTTTTGTTTATTGTGGCACCTATTTAATTTCACTTCTTGAACTTGTTCAATTGTTTCTCTGTCTATATTTAATGTTATTTATTGTTTAGTAGAGTTGATTAAGAGAGTGGACTAAATAAATGTGCTATGTCCTGTAGTCATCTGTTCCCCTTTAATTGACACTTAATGGTTTGTAGAATGTTGTCAGCCCAGCAAGTAGCATTTCCTGGTTTTGAGTGAGAATTTGACTCAAATTGACGTAAAAATGCATCACACAATTAAGCGTAACAGATTACCCTTAGATTAATTTTATTTCTATTCATAAAAAGGTTGTTCTACAGTTACAGTAGATACAGTGATCACAAGCATAGCCATTTGTGCCATTCTGCTAGATGTGTGCTTTTTGTTAACACAAAAAAATCTGATTTGGCATAGCACCAGTTATTTTTCTTCTTGTGTTGTTTAATGGGTGATGATAGCCTGCATTCTATAAGTGGTCTTAAAGGCCAAATAGTTAAAAAAAAAGTCAGATAATGGATCAGTAAGTACAGAATAAGACCACTTTTTTTGGTCAGAACAAATTTTGGTCCTTTGTTCCAGACTGTGGTTTGTGGCACTTCACACACCTTCTATTTTTGTCATGAGAAATCCTCCCTCAAATTATGTAATTGGGTGATACTTAAATAATCTCATAGAGCCACTGAATATCTGAATACGGTACAGGTATACACTTCAAACAACTCAAAGAAACATTTGAACGTTTAAATGGGGTTAAGAGGTTAAAAGAAAAAGCCACTGAAGAAGCAGACTTTCCATCCAAACCAACTGGGAGCTGATGATTAATCTGAAGGCAGTTTTAAGAAGTTGAGTCAGGTGTGCTTCTGAAAACCTGCAGCTACACCGGCCAGTAGTGGATTACATTGGAATTCAGTGGTTTAAGGCTGTCTTATTGGCTCTGAGAACAAGGTAGAATGACAGGTGTTTAATAAATGTGTATGATTGGCTTGTTTTTTATCTGTTTCCTAATTACAGATTCACACTCATCTCCATGCCCTTTCTGTGGGAACCTGTTAATGGCTGGGACAAATATACATAATCTAACTCTGTTTCTGTTTGCAGTTTGAATGCTCACTCAATCCATTGCAGTGTAGCGATGGGGATCAAGGCTATGCGAGGTGATGTGAAGTTAAGAGATGGAGAGCAAGAGGAGCCTCCACAGATACACACCAAAGCTGTTCCTAAAAGATTAGAAAAGATCTGCCCACATATCAAACCTAAGAAGAGCATGGAGAGCAGGCAACAGGTGTGGACAATGGAAAAAGACCTAAAAAAGGTTGCTGTGTGTTTCTGTGAGCACCTATTATCTGTCTACAGTGGTGTGAAAAAGTGTTAGCCCCCTAATGATTTCTTTTTTTTTTTTTTTTTTTGCATATTTGTCACGCTTATATGTTTTAGATCATCAAACATATTTAAATATTAGTCAAAAACAACATAATTAAATAGAAAATGCAGTTTTTAAATAAAATATTTCTTGTTTAACTTTCTTCCTACAGAGTCGAGAACAAATAGGAGAGCTGGATCTAGAGAAGGTCTTTGACCTCATGCCATTTCACCAAGAGCCGATAACTAGCAAAGTGGAGACGCACAGTATGATACTATTGTTTTTGCAAACACATTCAGTATACTAGTCAAATAAATCAAACTGATTTGTGTAGTTCTTTTTACAACTGCTATCCAGGGTTTGTACAGTCATGAAAAACCTGAAACAGGCAAGGAATTTAAAATAGCAATTTCAATGCCTGGATATGTTTTGGAAATATTAAAATATTAGACAGATTTGGAAAAGTCATGGAAATTTGCTCTACAGATCTTTGTGTTTCTGTTTATTGACTAAGAAAAGCTATTTTGTTTTTTTTAATTATTTAATGTTTTCATAAATCCATCACGGCTCTTTTCATAAGCTGACTAGCTGGCTGCGTAGAGTCCTAATCTATCATGGAGTTTTAGCTGCACTATAGTTGTATATTTGCAAGAGAAAAATGCTGATTTAATGCTGTCGGATTTCATTCAGACAAATATAAGGCAGAGAGACTCAAAGACCCAAACTGTAAAACGGGAAAAAAGTGTGATATTTTTACACAAGAGAAGCAGCACAGTGCTAGCTTATGTTAGCTAGATAAACACCAGCGTGAACTCTTAACCTATCCTGATATTTTCTCCCAGTGAACAGCACAGTGCCCCCTAAACCGGATAAGCTCTCGCTTTTCTTATAAACCTGAAACAAACCTGAATCTAGCTTTTCCAAACAAGACACTGGGGATACACACGTGCCTGCTGTGGAAAATATTTGTGTCTGGGTGCGTGTATTGTGCCCAATTTAGAAATCCCAACCAACATATTATCCAACAGTCAAATATCTGCAAAATTCGTTTACCATATTTTTTTGCACTATAAGGTGCACTTACTTTCACAAATTCTTTAATTTTCTGGGTGTGCCTTATGTATAAATTTTACCAGTCAGGTTATAAGAAGCATTAAAGCCACTTTGCTGAAGTCTTTATACAGGAGTTTCAGTTTAGTTCTCCAGCACCGAGGCTGGAGCAGTATTAGCATAAGCTGCTAGCTGCGCTAAGTGCTAGCTCTTTCGCTGTTCAGAAGTGAAAATTATTGGCCTGTAGCCTGCTGCTAACTCTGGCTAGCACTGCTGGAGCAGCATTAGCATTACCTAGCGCTAGCTCTTTTGCCGTTAAGCTACGTGGGACGAACCACTAGCTAAAATCGCCCTGACATTCCAGGACCCTCATGGTTCCTCAGTGTTTTTAAAGATAATTTTTATCAAACCACAAAGTTTTTTTAATTCATTTTACATAAGATATAGGCCTTCTATAATCAGTTTTGACATGGATTTTAAATTTGATCGTTCGTGTATGCACTGATCTTTTAAAGAACATATGGTCATAAAAATCCTGCAAAAGTTTGGAAAAGTCGTAAAAAAGTCATGGGTATTTATTGGTTAAAAAGTGTATGAACCCTGAATATTGCAAAGCAGCTTAACATAAATTCAGAAATAAAATAAGCAAAAAAGCAAACAGTATTTAAAACATAAAACCCAGGGTGATTGGATGTCATTTTAAAAACAATCATATAATGAAATAATAATAATAATAATAATAATAATAATAAATATTTGTATTTATTCTATTAATAGTGTTTTACTGAAAAAAAAGCTCATTGCCCAAAAAAGGGCCTTTTCATTCTAATTTTCCACATATGCCTTAAACGTTTGCACAGTAATCTAATAAAGTTTTAGGTCAAATGAAAAATTATGAAAAATTTAAAAGGGTTCATTCCCTTTTAAGCTTTTAATAAATATTTTTATCTATGGCTGTTTTACCTGCCATTGTTGCTGTGATGCATACTCAGCTCTACATTTTATTCTGCACTTGTGACCGTACATTTGTTTCTGCAATCTTCTTGTCACTGTACACCTTTGTTTATTTCTTTTTTAGCTACCTATAGACAGTCATCAGTGCTGTGAGTTTTTCACATTGAATGTGATATGTGTTTTAGGTGGCCCCGCAACTGTACCAACAAAGCTAGAAGAAGATCATTGCCTTTTTCAAAGCCGTGTTACCAGACTAAAGGTAACTAAGATTGATTTGATGCATAATAATTACACACCTTAAAAAATGCATCTAGTAGTTGGGTTGTTTATTGTTGTAGGGTGAGATTTGGTCATTCATGAGAATCAAATGTTACTGAAGACACAAATATTCAATATATGAACAGTAAACTATTTTTTTTTTCTGGTAAATCTATCAGGGATGCAGTTCCATGCCAGACTTGCAGAGGGAGACACTGCTGGAAGAGCTGGAAGTGGCATCACTGCCAACAAGGCCTCTGTCCCCTGTAACTCGACTGTCTGCAGACCCCTGCTACAGCCTGAACAATGAAATCGACCCTGCTGAGCACCTGAAAAGGTCAGCCCCACACACAATCTTCTTGTTGGTGTAAAATAAACAGCTTTGTTGAATTGTGATGATATAGTTTAAATGTTACAGATCAATTGATTTTGAATTATCATAATGATAAGCAGTAGAAATGTCTTTACATTATTATAAAGTCACCATTTTGTTGTTTTTACTGAAGACAAAATCTAAACAAAAACTGTAATTACTGATTACTGATGTAATTTCATGCAAATCTGCAGATTGTTACTCACAGATTCTATAGATGAGTCCACGATGGCTGATTTCCCTCTTCTAGTTGGAGCTTTGACAAGCCGTGGCTCCAGCAGACTGGAAGAACTGAAAAATAGGCTGCAGGTAGACTGTCTCTCTCTTTCTGTCTTTCTCTATCTTTCTCTCTTTTCTTCTTCTTGCTGTCTATCTCGCAGCACTATTACATGTTACTTCTATAAGTTAGCAGGCCACTGCTTTATAAGGTAGATTTAGAGGTCACATATTTGACTAGTATAATGTGTCGGTGCAAACCACTGCCCTGAACTAAATAAAACAGTGTTTATGTGATTGTGAACATAAACTTGTTAATTTGGTGTATAATGTAATATACTGTAGTATTTTACACCCCCCAGTAATGTAGTTCTCAAGATGGAATTTTACATTTTTCTCCTTGTATGTGTCTGTGTGACAGAGACTCGAGAAAAAAGAGGAGCTGAAAGAAAAGAAGGTAAAGACTCAGCTTGAGACGGCCAGGCCGCAGCATCCGCAGGCAGCAGTGGAAAGTGTCAGTGTGTCCACTCTGGGCATTGCACGCATGGCAGCGGCTCGTGTGAGTGACAGGGTTCTACACGAGACAATCAACATCAACATGTACCCACCCGTCTACAACGACATCACTGAGGTGCAGCAACTCTTCCAATATACTGTACCTTCAACACGCACACATCCACATTTCAACATACATCAATGTTACAGAATCCTAAACTTTCAGGCAATTTAGGTTACTTAATAGGACATGCCCTAAAAATTGGGATGCACCAATTTGTATATTTCAGTTCCAGTACCAATATATAAACTGTGGGCATCGATCAATATATAATACAGATCTAATAGCATTCTTGATTTAATAAACCATCCCAGAAGGCACGTAACAGTATTAGACCTCAGCCTGAAAAAAAAAATCGTGACCAACATTCAACCTGACATTAACGTCTATTGACTATTGTGGCCGGCTGGCTTTAATATCACCAAGTAAGAGAGACATCAGGATCAGGATTGACTTAAATATTACTTTAATGCATTTGTGAAATTAATAAAATGATCACAAAGAAATGCTTTTTTTGATGATTTTTATTTTTGGTTATTTTATTTACTCTGCAGACTTGTCTTTTTTAACATATTTAAAAAAATATAGACATTTGATCTTTAAATTTAACTAAACATATACTATTTAATAAAAAATACTATTTAATAAAATTATTAAAAATCATATCTCATGTGTAATTAATAGATTAACAGTCAGTTATCTATCAGTTAGTATAATATGCAGTACATCATATGCAGATGTTTAGAACATGGTTTTGGAGTCTGTTTTATTTAATCTTCAGACATTTAGTGTGATTTGCTCTTGATAGTTTTGTGGTGAGTAGTGTAACCACAGCAAAATATAAAAAGCTTAGTGAGGCCTTTAAAAAACAAACAGCCTTTCTACTTTCTACTGTTAAAACATCTGGGGACATGACTGGGTCAGGCCATCCTAGCCCAAGAGCATACCACAAGTCTCCAAAAAATCTTAAAATATCATCACAGGGTTTTCAGGTAGCTCCTGCCACAAAGTACAACATCTACCACAAAAAAGGGACACAGACGTTTTCATGATTTTCATAGAATATGTAAAAGAATAAAACCATTGCTGTTACAAAAAACATTGGATTTTCATTGGAAGTCTTTCAGTGTTCACACATATTTAATTAATATTGAGTGTTGTTGAGTGAGTGTTGAGTGGATTATAGTGAAACATGATAATAAGTACAAACTTTTGTAAAATAGCCCAGCGATGCTCCCAAAAGGCGTACAATGATAGAGATAGGAGCATAGCATTGTACCTTAGATCCAGTTGACGGCACCAACTAAGTTATAATAACTGACGAGCATGAATATAATGGCGATATTTTCAGCAACAGCTAGAATTCCTGCATTTCCACTGAATTCTGTTTCCATTCCAACATATTGTTCCAAGCTCGTCAGTCAAATTATCATGACTTAATTTCAAAATGGTGGTGCCTGGAGAACTTGTGTGTATTGTGTGTATAAACAATCTTTTTGTTCTACACATTTAAAGCTTTCAGTGCCTTATTTAAATTTTCAGGGTCATCTGAAATTCAAACAATGAAGCTGGGAGCTACTTTGAGCTTGTTACCGGATTTCTCCTTTCACTATAACTCTGTGTTTGAAGTTTTGTTTAGAGGATTATGTTTGATAGAAATAATATCAGGTCAGTAGAGACCAGTCTAGTAAAATTAGCTATTGTTCATTATTATGCAATGTTTTGAATGCACACAGAGTAATTGGACACTAATTCTTCTACTGGATGGTTGAAATTATATAGTGTGTGAGATGTTTTAGCCAGTATTCTACCAGTGCACGTAAATATTTTCTTCACTTGCATCAACAAAGTTGTATATATATATATATATATATATATATATATATATAATTTTTTTTTATATTCATTATTTTTGTATTGGAAGTGTATAGCAACACAAGTTAAAAAGCAATCACAATTACATATTACCATTTTTTACATTTATGAACAATTTCCTGTTACTATATTCCACCAACTAGTTATCTCCCTCATTCCTAAAGTAGTATATATTTGACTAAAACTCAAATTTTGTTTCAGATTGAGGCTTCATCAGCTGCACTGCTGGATCAGAACCTGTTTAGCGGAACTGAACTAAAAGACACCTACAAAGTTTTATCTGAAAATCTTTCGTCGGAGTACTTTAACTTTGATGAGGTCAGTTACTTGCCTATATGTGTAATAACTCAAAGTTGAATTTCCTATCAGTTGTGTTGATTGTTAGTAAGCATGTTTGCTGTATGTCCAAATGTTTGTAGATACACCCTAATCCTGTGCATTTTGTAGAATCAAAGATATTAACAGGGAGTTTGTTTCACTTTGCAATAACAGCCTCCTCTAAAAAGAGTTTTCACTAAATTATGGTAGCTTAGTTTCAACCAGCCATTTTGAGGTGAGATCCAGATGCTGGATAGTGAGTTCTGGATCACAAACATCACTCCTTTGTGGGCACAAGTGAGCAGTGAGTGCTGAACTCACTCAATAAAATGGGTGTCTGAGCACTTGAATGTATATTGTAACTTATCTGTGGGTTTCTCAACATGGACCATCCTCAGGGGACAGCTGCAGTTCATAGTGGGCTGGTAATAAAATCATGTAAGTAAGTAAAAATCGAGAGATCAATCACATTGAAACTCTTTAAAAATATTTAAACATCCATAGAAACGGACAAATTAAAACTAATTTGCGGCAAAATAAATTTTATCAGTTAGAGTAAAAGCTGCCGTGGGTGCATGTTGCAGACACTTAGCTAACCAGAAAGGGAGAAGTTTCTTAAATTAAGAAAGAACGGTGACATTGTAAATGTTCAGTTCCTACTTTTTAGGGTACCCTAATTTATTAAATGTGTCTGCACGCAAGAAACAAAAGAAACATTTTGTGTCTCTGTAATGATAGGAGGCAAATGCAATGAGGTTTTCATTGAAGCCATATTGAAAATAAACAAAGTAACAAATAATACTAAGACTAAGAAAACAAAGACTTGCAAAACAAAGAAAATACTAACAAAACAGAAGACAACAAATGGTCAACAAAGCACAACACAGAACAAAGGAAATCAGGGGGTATATATAGGGCTGAGAAAACAAGGAACACCCTGGGGAGATAACGAGAGGGCTGGGTAACAGACTCAGGTGGGAACACTAATGACGGGAAACAGAGCAATGTGCTTAAAGAGCACATAGTAGGGACAACTAACAGACTAGGGAAGATATGCAAGAAAACAAGACAGCAACAGAAAGGACCAATGAAAGAAGAAAAAAAACGTTTAAGGATATGGTGTGACAGTTCTTGTGGGCCATTACACTTACAGGCATAAGCAGGTGGGCCATTGGCTGAAAAGGGTTGAGAACCCCTGGCTTATGTTCAAGAAATAGTAGTTGTTTGTCTGCAGTTAGACAAATTACATGCAGACTTACATGTAACGAAATATATTTTCACTGTTATTCTTATTGTTAAAGTACTATTTTTATTGTTCATTGTAAGGACCCTATGAGGGAGCCAGCTTTGAGCAGTGCTGAAGAACTGCATGGCCTGAAACACAAGCATTTAAAGAAGCTCATGAACCCTGTGGACAATTATCTTAACTACATTTCCAGCCAGGTAATTGTTTAAATCACTGTGTGTGAGATTCCATATTGAGTAGTGTTAAAACAAATTTTCTTTCTATCTCACTGGTTTTAGTTTATTCATACATAAGAATACATATAACCTGTCTGTGCTGCTTCACCTGTAGGATAGTGATGATGAGGAGGAGGATGATGAAAATGAGAAGATAAAGAGAGAACAAATCAGGTAATTCAAAGATTAGAAAGGATTAGAGGAGATTAGAGAAAAAAGACTTCTGATGTTCTTTCCTTAACAAGAGTTTGATAGACTTGTGAGACTTTGAACCTTAAACAACCCTTAAAAAAAGAAATGCTTACATGCATTTCTGGACAAGCTGAGAGACACAGAACTGTATCATCAACATGTATCAAAAGTTGCTTTTAGAGGCATTGGGCATTTCAGAATTTTTAGATCACCCTATTATGAGTTTTTCGAAAATGCTGCATTACATATCAAATAGGTCTGTTTCCCTTTAAATTCTAAATGTCTGATTTTAGTTTCCTTTTCTAAATATTTTTGGTTAGAAACTTGACTAAGAAGTTTTTTTCTTCGACAGCAATCTCAATAATGCATGCATTCCCTTTGGTTGTGTTGGCCTTCTATGCTTCTCTTTATCAGAAATTCATCATTATGGATTGAAGGTGTTACTCTACTAGTCTGACTGACTGTAGCATGTCTGTGCTGTTGTCCAGGAAGCAGCAAGAGAAGATTGATGCGTTAAAGAGGCAGAAGGAGGCCTATCAGTCTGGATTCTGGAATGCCAACACGGTGCTGATGGGTGGTCTGTGGAAAGAGCCAGTGCCAGATGGCAAGTTCTTCCCTGCTGCTGCTGCAGCTTCCACAATAAGCTATTTTCATCCACATCATTGGTTAGGAAGCCATTTTATACTAGAGGAGCCATTGGCTCAGTGCTTAATTACTTTACTCTAAGGTTTAAATCAGTCAAACTCCAAATTGAGTATTTAGTGCAGGGATGTTGGTGTGGGTGTCACTCCTTTACATACAGCACATAGCATTCCATCCAAACCCAACAATACAGGACAAGGTCTGGTAGTAATCATTTATTACTATTGCACATATTGCACATAGGCAGCTTCTAAATACAGTTTATAGCTTCAGCCTGTCAAAATGTTGTCATAAGTAGACGAACAGAGATATTTAGCACCTATTTATAATATATTTTTAGTCCAACTGGTTGTTTTAAATCACTTAACAAAAAAAACAAAAAAAAAAACTAAATTGGAGATACAAGGTATAGTTGTATCTCATCTGTGATACTTCTAATATTCTGACAATGAATAAACAAATACGTAGTGGTGGGTAGGATGGTAAAAATATTATATTGTGATATTTTGAAAACATTTTATACTAAACCTTTTTATTGCAATATTTCAAATACTTAAAAAAATACTCTGCACTCAGTTTGATTAAACAGGACTAATCATATTCTTTATGAAATGTGGAATAATCATTCTTTTAAGCAATTCTGATATCCATAGCATATTGTGTGTGTTACAATAACAAAATGTATCATGCTGTGATTAAATACTGTCATATTGCCCATTATTACATCTATAGTTCATTGTAGATATTTAGTCATGAGGCTGCTTGTGTTTTGTTTGAGATTTAAACACCTGAAGTGAATAAATGATTTAATAGCTGATTTCTGCTATTGTTAATTTGTTTAGAGGCAAAGGAAACTGATGAAGGAGTCCTGCATGTGGTGAGCTTCTGTTTTTTTTCTTCTTAGCAATCAAAAGCTGGTGGAGATCACCTTTATCTCTGCACTTTTGCTCACTTGCAACCAATCCTGATCTGATGTCCCACCTGAGCTAGGGATGGTTGGGCTTAGATTTCCCACCACTTTCCTTGGCCTATGAAGTTTTTAATGTTATTTTTTATTTTATATAAAGCTATGGAGTGAGAGTCAAAATATAGAGAAGTTACAAATCACACTGTCATCATAGAATGTTTTAATTATGCAGCACTAGTCTGCTTAGTGTGCTCATTGTGTCGCTCACATTAGAAGTTGTTTATCTATTTGAGGCAGAAATCGGGAAGTGCAGGCACCTTAGATATGCACTCCAAGTGAGCATAAACACGTCTTTTTCGCAGGAAATGCGGCTCCTTCATGCAGCTCTTGATGCAGTCTTAACACTTGACCTGCAGTTTTCTTTAATAATATGCATATGCATGCATTCATGTTGCACTGTTCATTAACATCATTCTGAACAGATTTCATTCATTCAAAAAACTCAGAATTGTAGTTAAACGGTCAGTTTTAACGCTCTACTTACTAAAAATGTGGGGCTTACATCAGGCTTGAGCTTAAAATGACAGTTTATGAGACAGGCCAGGTTAGGTTTGGACAGAACGTACAAATGTTAGGGTCGGGCCTACCCGATCTAAAATCTACTCGAATTTTCCCATCAAACGATTCTTACAGTACACGGATGGAGAAGGCTTCAAAAAGAACCACTGTATGTGGAACAGTACACTGTATGCAGAACAGTAGCTAGTTGAGCTCATTTAAGTGAGTTCTAATGGAAAATTCTGTTACATCAGCTAACTGAAACCAGTACTGGCTAACATCAAGCGAAGAGTTGGTGGCAGGGATTGGCACAAGTTATGAATGGCTGTGGGATCAGTAAGGTTTAAAAAAAGTGATTTTTATTCTGAACGGGGCAAAGTTCAACTAGTTCTAGCGAACAAAATTGTAGAATTGCAGAGAAAAGAAACAACCACAGACAGTGCACGAGATGTAGTGCTAACAAAGCGGCACCATGTCCCCTGTTATACTGTAAAAAAATTAAAATAATACTGTAAAGCACTATGATGGTCTGCAATTGAGTTCTTAGTGTTAATTAGTATAAAACGTCTTTTGCAAGATATTTCATTATATTTAGAAAGTAGAATGATGTTTAAAAAAAAATATCTGTGCTTTTTTTTTTTTTTTTTTTTTTACAGCAAACAGGGTTTGGGCAATAAGGTCACTAGCAGTACTGCTGCTTTGCTACCTGGTCTGACACTGGAGCTACAGCCTTAGAATGTGTAACAGGCTCATAACTAGAGCTAAAGGTGTTTAGAAATTGTCTGCAGTGCTGAAACATAATATTGTTCTGTGTTAAGGATATGAGTACAGTATTGAAACTATCATTCATTTGTAAACCATGCTTTTGCTCAAATATTCCACAAACATTATGCATTCAATCCTCTTCCAGTTACATGTCATAGTGCCACATGCAGTACTGGGGCACCTATATATGACATTTTAAATGTGTGCAGAAAATGTGACCTTGTAAAAAGTAACAAATATGAGCTTAACTTTTTGCAACCCTCTCAGTCATCATACTACTGTACGCTAGGCCCTACTGCTTGTTTTATTATCGAGTTTGTCATTTATATGACAATCAAACAGTACCACAAATGGATTAAGTTTAAACACTAGATTTGCAGTAATTACAAACATTTTATGTTAACAGTATGACCAATAAGATTTTGTTGTATATAATATTTACTGTATTTGTGCAGGGGCCAGAAGTCCCAGTGGCAAAGTCTGAGGAAGGAGAGCAGATACATGCCAGGCTAGAGAGGATCTGGATGATTCTGTGCCTGCCAGAGATGCAGAGGTTGGACATGGCTATAAAGTACAGCACTCGTGCACACAGGGGCGAGATGGAAGAGGTAAAGTATGATGAAATTGTACAATTTTATCTTTTTCTTCATCAATTATACAGATGGGACTGAAACTATGCTGTTAATTCCAGCAACAGAGGACAATTACTGTTTTTCTTATTACAATTTGTTTAAGTGATATTAATTATGTATTACTGTAACATTTCCAAATAAAAAATATGAACGAATAGAAAATGTTCTAATAAATATTTGTTTTGTATATGTGTGCAATTAGGCAATATCAGCATGGGAGCAGGCTGCTCAGTTGATCCAGCAGAGGGAATACTTGTTATCTCATCTGGAAATGTTCGAGAGGGTGGCATCAGACCCAAGCAGGTTCTTCCAGACTGGTAGATATTAGTGTCTGTTATTGTTTTATAATATCCTATAGAGAGGATATTTAGTCTTAAACAAATAGAAGCTCTAATGCTGATCTTTTTCAGGGTCTCCCTGATGCCCTCTTATAAAACATAACCATAAAATCATAAACAAAGTAGTCTGATCACATTTTAACAGAGTCCAAATATACACTGTCTAAGATGTGTAGGTATAAGCTGAGTAAATAACTGACAAGTTACTTTACAATACACCCTGTGCTTTGTGTTAAGGTCACCATGGGAGCTCTGCTGCCAGAATGAAGGAGGCAAAGCTCAGGGAGAAACTGGAGTGTCAGATAGCAGCTGTAGATAAGGTGTTGTCCAAGACTGTGCGTCATATATCAGAGACCTTTAATGACACTGTAACCTATAAGGTGAGTATCTTGTATGCTTCTGCACAAGTTTGCTTCTGTCGATCTCTTAATAGCAGTTATTGTAAATAAGCCTGGGCTGTTTAGTATCCAGACCCCCATGTGATGGATTAAAACTGTTTCAGGGAAGGCCATACAAAGAAAAGATGCGTTGGGACCGCACCGAGATGCTCTACTGGCTGCAGCAGGAAAGACGGGTTCAGGCACTGAAGAAGCTGGTGGAAGGGAAGGGGAGCCTGCCTGCTAGATTACCTCCTCTTCAAACGACGTCTGACACATGTTAAAACATTTTAACGGTCCTTCTCAAAAAATTTGCATATTGTGATAAAGTTAATTATTTTCTGTAACGTACTGATAAACATTAGACTTTCATATATTTTAGATTCATTACACACAACTGAAGTAGTTCAAACCTTTTATTGTTTTAATATTGATGATTTGGGCAAAAAATGTAAAGAAAACAAAAACAAACAAAAATCTAAAAAAAATTTGCATATTTCATCCGACCAATAAAAGAAAATGTTTTTAATACAAAAAATAGTCAACCTTCAAATAATTATGTTCAGTTATGCACTCAATACTTTGTCGGGAATCCTTTTGCAGAAATGACTGCTTCAATGCCTGTGGCACTGCTGAGGTGTTATGGAGGCCCAGGATGCTTCGATAGTGGCCTTAAGCTCATCCAGAGTGTTGTGTCTCCCAAGGTCTGGAATCTGCCCTTCTCCACAATCTTCCTCAGGGTCCGGTCACCTTGTTGTGCTGTATTTTCTGCCACAATTTTTCCTTCCCACAGACTTCCCACTGCATTGCCTTGATACAGCACTCTGGGAACAGCCTATTCGTTCGTTTCTTTCTATGTCTTACCCTCTTGCTTGAAGGTGTCAATGATGGTCTTCTGGACAGCAGTCACGTCGGCAGTCTTACCCATGATTGCGGTTTTGAGTAATGAACCAGGCTGGGAGGTTTTAAAAGCCTCAGGATTCTTTTGCAGGTGTTTAGAGTTAATTTGTTGATCCAGTTGATTAGGTTGATAGCTCATTTAGAGAACCTGTTCATAATATGCAAATTTTGTGAGATAGGAATTTTTGGTTTTCATGAGCTGTGTGCCAAAATCATCAGTATTAAAACAATAAAAGACCTGAAATATTTCAGTTGGTGTGCAATGAATATATGAAAGTTTAATTTTTATCATTTCATTATGGAAAACACAATATACTAATTTTTTTAGAAGGACCTGTATATTCTCAACAAATAAAATCTACACGGTATATTTATATAACAGTAAACATTAATATAAAATCACAAAAAAAGCTTTAAAACTTTAATTTGTAGTGACAAGTGTATAACTACCTGCACATTACCATATGAATTATATTATATATTGATATACAGTGCGTACCATAATGTTTGGGACAGTGGCATAATTGTCTATAAGACGCAATTTCTTTTAAAGTGACTGACAAACTGTGTTAAAACACACAAGTTCTATGTTACTGTATGTTACTTCAGTAGAAATGTTGGTTATCTATACTGTAGTTGGAGTACTGAATAATTACACTATAGACCCCTGTGTGGTTTAAGCTTTTGTTCTTAATGGCTTTTTTCCCCTTCAGTTACTTTTATTTTTAATACTTTAAGTTCTTCTGAAACCAATAATTTTACACTTTTACTTGTGTTAAGCTTGAGTTAGTACTTCTACAGAAGGATTTAAACCCTAGTATCTATACTTCTACCTCAGTAATTAATGTGGATACGTTTTGGATACTGTTGTATGCAGTAAATAAACCTTTACAGTAAATCTGGATTATACGGCTTTTTTGTTTTGTTTTGTTTCGATTTGTTCTGCAGTTTGTCAGCATAAGAAGCTGAGCTGGGCTCAGGTAATCATAATGAGAGGCACCTGACAAACCTTTAATATTAATCTTGATGGTTGTCACAGGAATTAAACAATATTGGAGGGGCATATCTCCTATTATACACTAGTACTCTAGCTAAAGTCGTGAAAGGAACAGAGCCTGTAGTACATATAAAGACCACGACTTTTTTCCAGTAGGTGGTGATATACATGTTTCTTATCAAACTGAACAGAAGCAGAGAAAGAAACCTCCCATTGCTGCCTGTAGCAAACAAAGCTAACCAGCATCTGACTTGTTTACAAAGCCATTTGGCTTCAGTGGAAACCTTTTTTTTTTTCAACCTGACTGACTTCTGAACAAAAGCAAGGGAGCCGAGAAGACACGGGTATGTGGTTATGGTTGTGAGTGTTACTGACAACTTTACACAGTTATGTTAACCATTTTAACGCCCAACTAGCATGCAGTTAGCTAGGTTAGCTAGCCTATACATTCATTTTGGTATGAGAGAGGGTATTTGGGCACTGACAGACACTGTCCTTAACACTACACTGAATACTTCGCTATATTTAATAGTTAGCTGAACTGTGTGAGAAGCACGTTAACGCATGCAACACTGCCGCCTCAGTTAGTTTACATCACGCTTAGCACAGCAATCCAGTTAGCTTGCTAGGTTAGCTAGTTAGCTAGCTAACTCACTGCTTTTTCAGCCGAAGGTAAAGTTTGGGTATTCCAGATGGGTAACTTAGCTGTGTCAGTTTGGGTAACGTTACCTATAGCTCGTTAGACAAACTCTTTTGGGTCGGTCTTTAGGAATCAAGCCTGGTCTTATATTAAAAAAGTATTTTATTTCATTCAAAATAATGTGTAGTCCAAGACTAGGATTGATCCCTCTCTGGGCAAGTAGTATATACACAAACTAGCATATACGCAAGAGCTAGTAGCTACTATGCGTTTACTTAGTATTTACTAAATATGTATTTCTAAACTAATAGATAATAAATATATATACTACTCTGGAAAAATAGGAGACCACTTAAAAATGATGAGTTTCTTTGATTTTACCAAATTGAAGACCTCTGGAATATAATCAAGAGGAAGATGGATGATCAGAAGCCACCAAACCAAGTTGAACTGCTTGAATTTTTGCACCAGGAGTGGCATAAAGTTATCCAAAAACATTTTACAATACTGATTGAGGATAACCTACCAAAATGCATGAACACGTGAGGGAATATGAAACTGTTTTATTTCCGTAACATTGAAAGCTGTGCAGCATTTTTGTTATTTCAGCCATTTCTTATTTTCTGCAAATAAATGCTCTAAATGACAATATTTTTATTTGGAATTTGGGAGAAATGTCCGTAGTTTAAAGAATAAAACAACAATGTTCATTTTACTCAAACATATATCTATAAATAGCAAAATCAGAGAAACGAATTCCCTTAATTTTGTCCAGAGCTGTAAATATATAACTTGTATCTAAGAAGACATGTTGTTAAGACTCTTTATATTTATAACAAAACAACATCTGTGCCGGTTGACAACTGTGTTTCCATGGTAACATGTTAACTGCCATGTTTTAGATTGGTGACTGCCTATGACTTAGTTGTTAGTAACGTTAGTTGAGACTCGACATAGGGACTTGTGGTGCAAACAGATTTAGTAAATGGTTAGTTTGAAACAAACTTGTTGTAACTAAGAACTTGGTAGAGACCTTACACACAAACTTAAGATGGAACTTGCACAAAATTGGTGCAACCCAGCCCTGTTCCTTTGTTTTATTTCGTTAAGGGATCACATTCAGCCAGGGTTCAGTTGTTACATTGCATTTTATTTCACTGACTGTGGAATTGCTTCTTATATGTGAATTATTGTACTGTTTAAACTCAGAAAGCCTGGCCTGTGTGGGCATCCCAACTGGGAACCAGAATGTTCTCACATATGGATGTAAATCAGGGATGAACTGTGATTATTACTACTCCCTCCCACCTGAAACCCACCTAGCCCATGTTCCTCCCACGTTTTGATAAATGAAGTCTGGCATGTGTCACTCGAGTGTTAAATTATCCAGCTAAGTTAGTGGATTTTAAAAGTCCACCGAGTCTATTAGCAGGGCTTTGCTCTCTATCACGTCCTGCAGCCACTTTTCTCTGAACCTGGTTCTGCCCGGCTCGTGGAGCGTCCTGTTGGACTCCACGGTAAAGCGGACCTCCACGGGCAGCGCCGGGTCTCTGGTCTTGGGGGCGGTGATGATGAAGTAGACGGCCGCGGTGCTCCGGGGGATGGGCGCGCAGCTGGTCGGCCGGCCCCACAGGGCCCTGTAGAGGAACTGCTTCTGGAAGTCCAGCTCTCTCTCCTGGAGGAAGCTGATGCTGTATCTCCAGCTGGGGTGGATTTCCCACGTCCTCATGTAGTCCTCGATGCGGGCTCTGCCCCGCTCCACGGTGAAGTCTCTGCAAGAGCCCCAGTCCGGCTCTGTGAGCGGGTACTCGGGCTGATGGCGCTCGGGCTCCGGAGGGCGGATTAGGGCGCTGTGAGCAGCTCTGTCCAGCACCGCCTGCACCAGCTCCGCTACTCTCAGCTCCAGTTCTTCCTCTCCTGTTTCCGTCTCCATCGCTCTTTTACTGTAATAGAGTTTATAGTGTTTTTGTTGTATAGTGTGTTGTGTGTTTCTTTCGGTCAGTGGCGTTGTGTTACCCTAGAGACCGGTGTTGCATTCTGGGATTTGGAGTCAGTGATTGAGAAATGTAAACTAACCCAGGTTAACTAGCTTACTAACTGATCGACTGATACAATGATACCGACACCTTTTCAAAATAACGATGTTTTATGTTTTTAAGGAAACAGAAAAAACATATGACAGTTGTTATGGCTTTTTTTTATTATTACACTGTCCCTTAATTTGTTTATATATAAATAAGTAAGTTTAAATGCCCATTATAAAGCTCCATAAGACAGAAATTACTCCATAAGACAGAACGTTTAATTTTTTCAACATTATACAGTTAAATCATGCAGGAACCAAGAGGTTTTGACTAATACGGCTATATCAGCCAACCGGAAACAATCCTAATTTAAAATAAAAAAATATTGATTGGAAAGACAGAAAACAGTTAACAAAGTTGTAGTTCTAGCTTCATGAAGTTCACTACTTTGCTGACTAAAATACAGAAAGTCAGACAAAAAAAACTCAATTATATAATAATAAACATTATAAAACATTTTTGATGTCATCTAGTGTACCACCTTGGGATGCTTTAAATAACACCAGTGGTACCTGTACCACAGTTTTAGAACAAGTGTTCACAAGTGTTTTGTGACTACAACCTTTAACAAAATGAAACAAACTGATGCTTGCATTTACTCCGGATCTGGGTTACAAGGTGACATACTTCTTATGTGGTCTGATTCTGTAGCACATGCTGATGAATATTTGGAATCTAGGCAAGGCCTTGGAATTGACCCAAGAATGCACAATCCTTTGTAACTATTGTTCCCCACCCTTAGTGTAGTGTGTATGTAGGCGGTGTATGAGTGTATGCATGCATATGCCATCAGGTCCATCAGGGAAAAACATACACACCCAGTATAGAACATATCACCCAGTGATGTGTGGAAAATATTACTCAACCTCTAATGTAATGTGGAAGTTCAGAAAACCTGGTATTACTATATGGTCAGTGTGTTATTACTGAAATCAAAGTCATTTTTTTCAAATAGCATCTGTTACGGTTTAGTGGGGAGGTGGACTCAAGTGCAGTTATTTTATTTATTTATTTATATTTGCTTATTATTTATTGGTAATATTATATTTGATATTACTGATGTGTCTGTGTGTGTGTGCAGTTGGTTTGATGTATCTGTGATGGCGTGCTTGAACCGGGGTTTGAACTCCCAACCTTTGGAACTGCAGACGGGTGTGCTACTTAGAGTGTGTGCAGTGGCTTTGGATGAGGGCCTTAAATGTGGCAGTGAAGAAAAAGGGCGGGAAAATCAAACAAAGGCTCTGCTGCCACATGGCATGGCTCAAACAAAGGAAATGAAATCAAACTTTAAGAAACTTAGGAAAGACTTCTTGAAAATCAAAACTTCAAAAATAAACTGAGATCTTTTCTCTCTCTTTTTGTGGGTTCTTTTAAGATCTCTCTCTTTTTTTTGTGAGCCCTTATTTCTTTTAAGATCTTTTCTTTTTTTTTTGTGTGTGGCTTCTTTTAAGATTTCTTTTTTGTGAGCCTTAATTTCTTTTAGGATCTCTCCTAAAAGGATTTCTTTGTGGCTTCTTTTAAGAGTTCTTTTCTTTCTAATCTCTTTCTTCTGTACCCACTGTTACCGGTCACCCCTCTACAAAGGTGTGATGATGAACGGAGGTTTGGCTGGGGTTTTTAAGCTGTGTTCACAGCTGAGCCTGATTTGAACTAATTACCGCTGGGGATTCTGGGACTTGGAGGTTTTTGCCCCAGATCCACCAGCTCTTCCACCGCAGTGTCCAGGCCCTCTGCTGGTGGTTGGCGGCACATGCCGCTTTCTTACAGTATCATGCTATTTGTATGATTGTATTGTTATTGCCTTTGGGCCAAAATATATATTCAGTCTATGCTTTTAACACATTTGTAGCTAGTCAGCTTTTTAAAATCATTTTAACCAATGACAGTATACTTGTTATATTAGCCCTGCATTTTTAAAGCAGAAAAACAAAATATGAATATATTTTGATTTGACAATCAAAGAAAAATATTAAACAAATTAACGTAACAAAACAAACAATAATCAAACACACTCTTTTTTTAATGCTGTAATTTTTAATGGTTATTTCATTTGTTGTTCAAGACACTTAATGTATGCTTTATTTTTTTTACATTTTAGACGGATTTATTAGGGTTTGTACTGTCTGAGGTTCTGCTGACACCAGCTGGCAGTGCTTAACATGTACTTTACATGTTTCTTTAATATCTGATGATACATCGTAATTATTTTATAAGTTACAACAGAAGTTATAATCCTTAATGTTCCCAAGATTATTGATTTTGATCTTTTATTTTTCTCCAGGTGTTCTATACAATGGAAATCACCATGGGATGCATTAGGATGAAAAGAGTTTGTTTGGCAGTTTTTATCGATCCACATCTAACCACAAATGTAATGAAAATCTGAGTGAGATGAGGGCATTGGGAGGCCGGGGACTGAGGAGCTGAAGATTTTAATTGAACTAAACAGTCTTATAGTGACCTCACCGCATGTCGCGAATCAGGAGTACACTGAACACTGTCACTAAAGCTGTGAGCGGGACAGTGAACACAGAACTGTTCTCCAAGATAACACGCCTCCGGCCCAATGCTGCCCCTGTGGACAAAGCTGTAGAGGTCAAAATGGAGTGCCCTGAGTCAGAACCTGCTGCAGTTATGACCGTGGCAGCACCTCAACAACTGAGGCCCAACGAAGAGGAGGTGAAAAGCAGTGAAGTCAGGGAACAACCCCCCAAACCTCAATTAAGCCTGGATATGCCCCTGAGAGCTACATCCACAGCAGTAGCCAAACAGACACTGCAGCGGTTCCAGCCCTCTGCTTTTTCCACAAACATGGATGAAACCTACAACCACTTGGCAGAACATGTCAACACATACTTTGGAAGTGATGCCCAGGAAGAGAAGAGGTCTCACCAGACAAATGGAGATCCAAGCATCCATGCACCATCAAGCACTGCTCACTTCAGCGGGACCAAAGAGCATATTCCTGTGATCGCGCCTGTGGGTCACAGAGTCGACTTGGAGCCGCCCACATCTCCACCTGCCCCTGTACCAAGTACTAAATCTCCAGAGCACCCTGCCCTTCCAGAAGAGGAGAGTGTAAAATCACCTTCTCCTTCTCCACAGAAGAAAGGGATCAGCCAGTACCTCTCTTACAAAAGTCCCAGCATGCAGGCCTTTGTGGGGAATTACATCGCTCCTCTGGTTCCCAAATTCAGGGCTGATTCAAAAAGCTCGGGTGCAGAAAAAGAGAAAGCTCCCGAGGCGTCTCAAGTGGTTTCTCAGGACACGGAGGATGCAGAAAGCAAAGAGCGGAAACAGGCAGAGGAAAAGGCCCAACGGCTGTTGTCCCAGAGAGAGAAGGTACCACAGCTCTACAGTGTATTTATTGAGGCATACTGGAAGCATCAATTTGATTATAGGGATTGATGCTGCTGACTAGCTGAAAAAAATAAAGACATTTTGTTTTAATGTAAATTAATTACATGACAAAATTGACAGATCCTGGTGACACAATAGTAGATTTATTTAGCGATATAACACAGGAACGCTTACTGTTGAGTTCAAAAAGTAAATTACCTTTTATTTATGATGAAGTTTATGCTCTGTCTTTCACTATTTCTCTCTCTCTCGCTCAAGTGGTAATGCACACGCAAACACACTTAGCTGATGGCATATTTCCTCTTTTCAAACTGTGCAAAGTTGGAATATGGAGCTACACTAGCGTTTATTTTCCTCATTAAAACTCACAGCTAAACTCAGTACCTCAGCACTTTACAATATAGTATAAAAAGCATCAAAACTACCATGAGATTATATAATACAGTATAATAAAATCACACTACACCATTATTACTCTTCCCTTTCCGAACAACATTTAGGGGCTCAGAGTGGTTCTGCATCCTAAAGCTCTACCACTATGATTGGGAAATTGCTGGTTCAAATCCAGGTAATGTAGCTTGCCATCAGCTGCCAGAGCCCTGAGAGAGCACATTTGGCCTTGCTCCCTCTGGGTGGGTAGATGGTGCTCTTTCCCCTCATCACTCCTAGGGTGATATATTGGAACTGAGTCGCTGCGCTTTCCTCTGAGTGTGCTGTGATGCTACTCGGCAATGCTGCATCAGCAGCAGTTTGAAAAGAGGCGGTGGCTGCCTTCACATGTATCAGAGAAGGCATGTGCTAGTCTTCACCCTCCTTGTGTTGTGGCATCACTACTAATGGGGGGCTATTCAGCTGAGTAGCATCTGAATGGGGGAACAATTGGCCTGGCTAAATTGAGAGAAAAGGAAAAAATTGAAATAAATTTATTAAAGAAAAAAAGTAACATTAAAAAAAAAAATATTTCATCCATGATTTAGTCACAGAATATTGTTGTGATTTTATTTAAGGTATTGGCACCAATAAAACAAATATTTATTCACATTTAAATACTCATTATTAAAGGCTTAGTCTTAACAAAAAATGTAATCACAGATTTCTGTTGTGATTTAATTATTTTTTTCATCAATAAAGTTTATTAATTGCCTTAATATAGTATTTCAGTAATTGTGATAATCAGACAGATGTAAGCAAGTTATGTTCTGTTGTCTGTTTGGTGTTTAGATCATAGCACGTGTGAGTGTGGATAACAGGACCAGAGCACTGGTGCAGGCTATAAAGAGGGTGACTGACGTGAAGATCACCATTAGCAGAGTGGAAGAGCTCAGCTTCCATCTACTGGAGTTCCCTGAGACCAGAGGGGTGGCAGTCACTGTAAGTACAACTATACGTGTGTATTTTTACAAAATACTGTGAGGTAGGTATAAGCTATTTTACCAG
Organism: Astyanax mexicanus; assembly: GCF_023375975.1. Classification (NCBI taxonomy): domain Eukaryota; kingdom Metazoa; phylum Chordata; class Actinopteri; order Characiformes; family Acestrorhamphidae; genus Astyanax; species Astyanax mexicanus. The sequence continues at coordinate 33,965,893 of NC_064409.1, read as the reverse complement.
AAACGTTTATTATTTTATATTATTTATATTATTTTATAAATTATTTTGACTAAAAATCACAACATCATATTATAGAGGGGGTTCCGTAGACTGTAATATTTAGTATCACACAATAGTATTGAATTACAAAGCAAGGGACAATAGATAAATCAGTCTAGTCAAGTTTCTAAGCTGACGTTGACCAGTGACATTTAGAAGGCTGATGATGACAAAAGGTATTTTAATGTTTTTTGTATGTTTTAATATGTTTATTTTTACTCCTAGATATTACACAATAATATCTAACTATAGATCACAGATGATTAATTAGGATTTTCTTAAGAGACTTTAGATCTGATATTTTAAGGGACACCTATTTAATGAACTATTGCTTAGAATTTTTCCTGAAATTTTCTGATGATTATTCCCTATTCTGATAGGATATGTTTTACTATTCTGTCCAAATAGTGCTTAATTGTGTGTGTGTGTGTGTGTGTGTGTGTTTGGGAGAGAGAGAAAGAGAGAATATCTACTTATCTACAGTTCAGTTTATCTCCTTGTCATTTTTCTTTCTCTGCAGGAGAAAGTTATTCCGTGTTTGCTTCGGTTGCGTCAAGCCCGGGATGTCAGACTACAGGCAGCAGTGAGGCAGGCCCTTGCCCTGGTGGGCTATACCGACCCAGTCAAAGGCAGAGGCATTCGTGTCCTCTCCATTGATGGAGGAGGGACTAGGTATTAAAGAATACTATAGGACACTTTCATGTAAACAGGAGCTTAAAAGTGGACGGGTGAAATGTTTCTCATTTTCAGAGCCTTTGTGCTTTTTTTTTCTTTTTTCTTTTAGGGGCCTGGTTGCGCTGCAGACTTTGCATAGGCTGGAGAAACTCACTGGAAAGCCCATCTACCAGCTGTTTGATTACATCTGTGGAGTCAGTACAGGTACAGAGCTATAGGTATTCTAAATTTAAAAAACATTGGTTCTTTTATTTAATTTTACAATGTCCCTGGCTTTTGAGTATTGGTTTTATATTTGTTCATTATAGCAGTTTAGTCTACCACAACTATTTTTTCTAGTTAAGTTGTTCCAGTGAGGAGGACCGTTTGCGAACAGCCAGTTTGCATATTGGACATTTGCATAACATCATCAGCTGGCGCTAACTGTTATGTGGATGATATGTTTCTGAATTAACCCCTAATGTCTACTGTGACCCCCAAGAATGAGTCCATATCCACTCAGTGTTCGAAATATAAGGAATGCATACTTAATAAGTAGTGTGCATAAGTATTAAATATGTTAATATCTGAATAACTGGTGCCAAATATATGGAGTAAAAACAGTTACCTTGGGGCTCCTGCAATAAGGATTGTATAAAACATGTCCGATTCCATTCCTGTCCATTCTGTCCAGTCTGCCATATTGTCAAATTTGCTATTAGAGTAGAGAGTGTCGAAACTAGACATGAAAAGTAATTTGATGGGCCTGCATCGACTGGCTAACAACTAATTGGATTACACTGACCATGTTTCGCTAACATCAGACTTACCAGAAAAAAGTTATATAGGCTGTCTAGTAATGCAACCAACAATACTCATTACATGATCTGTAATAGGGTGATTAACTAGCTAGTTACCTTAATGCTCTACCTCATCTCAGCTAGTCCTTGTAAGGCAGACTTTCAGATCCAGCCAAAGCAATCAATCACCTCATTCCTAAGTGTAATCCCATTATGATGTAACAGAATATCTTTAAAATTAGATTTTGGCCGGAAACAAACAGTTGGAATTAGACTTTGGAGATGAAAAGACAGTTTTAATGAGAAAAATAAGATCTCATTAAAATGAATGGGAATGGATGGAGCTACACATCATACTGCAACAACCAGCAGATGTGCTAGACCTGCGGTGGCTTCACTTTTGTAAGATGTTAATCTATCCATGTTTTCTGCACTCATTGCATTTTCTTAATACATTGATTGGTTGTCACTGGTCATACCAATTTGCTAATATTGCTGATTAAACAGAGCCCCACCTATTAAAAGAAATGCTTCAGGTAAATGATGAAATTGACATTATCTAGCACTTATGTACCAAATATATTTGGTGTCTAAAAATGGCTTTTTAATTTTTCAGCCAGAGATGCTTGGTTTATATTGCTAAACAATGACCTTCTGTAGTCAAGAGCAGAACATCCAGTTGTTGGTTTGTTAGGAAAAAGCTTATTTTGGATCTTTTCTAAATAATGATGAATTTACGTCACTGTTGTGCAGGTGCTATACTGGCCTTCATGTTAGGAGTGTTCCAGATCCCTCTGACGGAGTGTGAGGTACTTTATAGGAAGCTTGGCTCTGATGTCTTCAAACAGAATGTGATTGTTGGCACAGTGAAGATGGGCTGGAGTCATGCTTTTTACGACAGCCAAACCTGGGAGGAGATCCTTAAGTATGATTCTTTTTCATTTCGTTTCATTTTAGTGTGTCCATAGAATATACAGTTCCCTCAAAAGGTATTGGAACAAAGAGCCCAATCCATTTTTTCTGTACACTGAAACCATTTGGGTTTGACATTAAAAGATGAATAAAAGACAAAAGATCCACATTTCAGCTTATATTTCCAGGTATTGACAACTGGATGTGATGCACAGTTCAGAAAATAGCACCTTCTGGCTCTGCCCATCCAATTTTCTCCAATTATGAGCAAAAGTATTGGAACACATAAATGTAAAGTAAATTAAAGTTAATAAGACTTCATATTTAGTTTTTTCTTTATTTTCTTTTCATTATTTTGCTGCATGATGAAGGATCCAGCAGTCAGTTTGGTTGCATCTTTCTTTATACTGAGAGACAAAATGTTTCTGTAAACTTTTAAGTTCATTCTACATAAATTCTACCTTCACAGATGAGCTTGCATGTTTCCTTGTTTCCCCCAAGTGTAGCCTTTCCATCACACTGGTCAAGATTAATCTTTGTCTTTTAAGTCCATAATCAGTCTATAGGCTTGTCGCTTTACTTCTTGGAAAATTCCACCCTACCCTTCCAGTTCATCTTGTTAGTTAGTGGTTTTGTCTTCTGGTAAAGCTTCTGTACTCTTGTTAATGAAGTCTTCTGTGAACAGTAGATTGTGGTACATTTCCTTTTGCTCTGTGGAGGTTGTTGCTGGTGTCACTAACTGTTGTTTTAAGATCGTTCTTTACAGCACTCAATATTTCTGTCGTTAACTGCTGTGGTGTTCCCTGGTCTGCCAGTTCGCCGTCTGTTACTTAGTACACCAGTGATGACTTTCTTCTTCAGGACATTCCAAACAGCTGTGCTGGCTATGGCCAATATTTGTTGAGCAGTTGCTTGTTTTTCAGCTATAGACAGCTCTCTGGTTTTCATGTTGGTTACTCCTTTAACTATAAATGCTCAGTCTGCACAGGTAAAACCCAAATCTGAAACTGAGTGTAGACATTCAGCGCTATTTATTTTTTGAATAATCAGTGTATCAGGACACTCAAGGGCAACAAAACACACCTGACAGTCACATGTTCCAATACGTGTGAATTGTTTAATGCAACTTAAAATTCTTTTGTTCTAAACATTACAGACAGAGAATGGGACCGAGTCTACTGATTGACACTGCCAAAGATCCAAACTGCCCAAAGGTAAGTTTTACACAGTCTTCAAAATGAATGTTCTCTTTCTGCCTTTCACAAAATGTTATCTACCACCTACACTTTACTACAGAGTCACACTGCATATGGAAGTCACACTCTCTGCTGTGAACGGAGCTTCCAATTATGGAGGAGGGATAAAATCTAAGTCGCTTTCAAGTGGAAGCAAGAAACTGCCGACACTATACTATACAGACAGACACATTTCTCATCTGGCATTATGGTTAAAAAAACATACAGGGGGGAAATTATTTTGCCACTTATATGAAGTATCAGTTCACCAAGCACACATTCAATCACTTTTCTTGAAAACACTGAAGAATACTGTGAAAAACAGATAAAATATATTGTTTAACTTAACATTTACCAGAAAATGATGTGCCTTCATTTGTTTCATCTGTTTTACATTCCGTGCGATGCTGTGTTAGTTGAGTGTGCTCTTGTGTAGACTCTGTATTTTGTCGGTTTTGTAGCCCACTCTCCCTCCATTCTGATTAAACAGGAGTGGATAGGCGCATGGAGTGAATTGGGATTGGGATTGTTTTTTGTTTTGCACTTGTGTCCTCTGTTCATGACAATAAATCTTCCTCTGTCTGTCCTCCAGGTGGCAGCAGTGAGCACTGTAGTGAATAGAGGGCTGCCACTGAAGGCTTATGTGTTCAGGAACTACAACTTCCTTCCAGGGGTGCGCTCCCACTACCTGGGCAGCTGCCAGCACAAGATGTGGCAGGCTCTCCGAGCATCGTCTGCAGCTCCAGGATACTTTCAGGAGTATGTGCTTGGGAGTGACTTGCATCAGGTAAACCTGTCAGTAAGATTCAGCTGGTCAAGGATATTGATTGTTAAATTAGTTTGAAAAGGCTGTTTTTTTCCAACATTATCTTTATTGGGTTTATAAAAAAAAGAAAAAAGGCTTCCAATAATATACAGATATATATATATCAAAAGAAACATCAAGGGCAACTAAATTAAAATGATTTATGAGATATCTTAAAGCAGCACTTAATTAAAAATATGTGTATGAGAAAAAAAAACACACACTGGGGATAAACCCCAAAATAAAACATCAACCATCAGAACAACAAAGGTTTCTATATTTTGTCAAGGTTTAGACCAAATTATTTCACTGTTGTGTATGGTTACAATACAAACTTAAATACAAACTTAAATGTGTAATTCACACAGAATAGGGAAGTTTAGTGTGTAGTCTCAAAACAACCAAATTTATTACAATGCAGATACATTCATCAAAGTCATCATTTTGTCCTCCTTTGTTTTTTTTTATGATCTTTATTTTAGTTGGTTTTGCATCACTACCGCTTCTACTGCTAGAAGTCAGGGGATCATTAAGTTTTACCCCTGGGGATAGTTTGGGGGTGCCCTTGTTGTATTGGATATGTTGTTAGGTGTTCTCTTTAAAGTAAGGTTAAACAGTAGTCAGCATGCTCATGGCATGGTGTCCTGAAATACTGGTGACCTAAAAGTGGGTGGTTCCATTGCTAAAGTTGGGCAGGCATTTAGCGTTCCTCGATCCACAGTGTGAAGTGTGTGCTGGGAATATGTCCGCTGTTCAGAGGTGAGTATATCGGAGTGTAGCCTGTGCGTTTACCGTGTTAAAACAAGCTATATGGGACTAACCGCTAGCTAATATCACCCTGGCTTGTAGCAGTGTAGCACTGTTGGGCTGCATTTACTAGTGCTAGTGGTTAGCCGCTAATGCTAATCCTAAGTTTTTAGAAGAGATCTTAAAAATGAATCTGTGTAGATTAACATCCAGCGCTCGTTTGATTTTAAAAGAAAAAGTTTTCTAGACCTGCTGAATTAGAAGGAAAATATGGCGACACCTCCACTCCTTACTAGTGTCACATAAAGCGCCTTATAATCCGGTGCACCTTATGTATAAAAAGGGACCATAAAATAGAAGTTCATTGACTGTGCGCCTAATATAATTCTGTATATACAGAGCGAGCTGATAATAATATTCAGTGCAGATACCATTGCTGCTAATAACAGAACACACTGAACTCAGCTACAACTAGACACTCATTCAAGTGGGAAGAAGCAGTTGTACAATCTGGCCTTGGCTTTGCTTTTGCTCTCATGATGAGGGTGAAGTCCTTCAGTAAAGCCGCCAGGCTGTGTGTAGTGGCATGAGGAGAGCGCCACGCTGTCCAGCTGTACCGTCACCCACCGAGTTCACATCCACACCGCCTGAATGTGCTCGTTGTCTGCAAAGGGCAGGGAAACAGCCGGCCACAGTGCTGAATGAATGCGCCAATTCAGACATGCACCGCACACACGAGAGCTGAATTCAATGAAGTGTTCGCTGCTATTGATCTCTGGAAGTGACGGTCACATAACTGGTGTCATTTGCTGAAGAGGGATGAGGGAGTTGTCGGGGTTCCAGTGCTTCTCTGACTTCAGGAGATGGGTTCCTGTAGCTGAATGCTTGTTAAATGGTTTCTTGGGCATGACAGATGCATTGTTTGTAATCTGTTTTCAGAGAATTATGCGCAATAAAGTGGAGGAAATGGCACAATTCTTTTTTTTTTTCAGTTTTTGGCACAGAACCTCAAGCTAAATCTTGTATTTGGTAGGTGTAAAAAGACTATTTATTATCTTATCTGTCATGTTTTGGGAATTTGTAGTTTTAAGACTACTTCACTTACAGTGGTTGGACAATGAAACCGAAACACCTGTCATTTTAGTGTGGGGGGGGTCTCATGACTAAATTGGAGCAGCTTAGTGGACAATCTTCATTAACTGCACATTGCACCAGTAAGAGCAGAGTGTGAAGGTTCAGTTAGCAGGGTAAGAGCACAGTTTTGCTCAAAATATTGCAATACACACAACATTATGGGTGACATACCAGAGTTCAAAAGAGGACAAATTGTTGGTGCACGTCTTGCTGGCGCATCTGTGACCAAGACAGCAAGTCTTTGTGATGTATCAAGAGCCACGGTATCCAGGGTAATGTCAGCATGCCACCAAGAAGGACTAACCACATCCAACAGGATTAACTGTGGATGCAAGAGGAAGCTTTCTGAAAGGTGCTAACCCGGATTGTATCCAAAAAAACAAAAAAAAAACACGGCTGCTCAAATCACAGCAGAATTCAATGTGCACCTCAACTCTCCTATTTCCAACAAAACTGTCCGTCGCCACAATAAATTATTCATTGTTTCATTGTCCAACCCCTGTATACTTCACATGGAGCAGTTGCATTATCTGAACACTCCTTGCTGTCCTGTTTTTCACCCCCACCTTGTTCTTTTTGTTGATCTAGTTTTTCAGCTTGAGGATAACTTAACCCCACTAATGCATGGTCAACAGACAGCTCTCACTCTAGTGGCCTATTTAACAGTGTGCTTAATATGGTTCCGCTGCAGTAGAATGAATAGTGGAGGATTAAAATGTAAATGCGGTGCAAGCTCTTGGCTCAGAAACCTGTTGACAGCCGAGCTCCCGGTGGCTCTCGGAGCCATGTTTAATTCCACGCTCTATTAAGAAGAGTGCTCCCTTACTCTCTGTCTTCAGAAAGAGCTCAGAAGCCTCACTGCATACTTTTCATACCAAGCCAGCAATCTGTTATGCATAGCATCCTCAAGGGCTGCACACAATGAGGAGCCGGCCCCGTTCCTTTGTTCCGTTTGATCAGCAAGTGTTTGGTCTCTGAAGCTAATCTCGCACTCAGAGCCAACACTAACTGTGTGGAGGAGTTTGCTCCCAAGCATCCTTTTCGTATGGGTCATATTTTTTTCAAACACATACGAGTCTCAGGGCATTTTCACACCTACACTTTATTTACTCTTGTCCTGATTAGTTTGTGAACTTGGAACATTTCATTTTGTTTTTGTTTTTTCACATAGGGAAAAATTCAAGTGCACCAAACTGTAACAACACAAATTACACAAGGGTTTTCGCTCTGTTTATTGGCCAGAGGTGTCTGGGTTGGGAGCAAGAAACGTAATACAAGAAAAAGGTCCTGTGTTTTGGAATAGTGCATATCGTCGCTGTCCAATAAAAAACACTTGTCTCCACTTTTGTCAATTTTTAGTTTACTTCATAATTTGAACAGACAAACTGTCCCTTACACTGTGCCAAAATTTCTTGATGAACAGACCAATAGAAACTCTTTAACTCTTTAAACTCTATATGGACTTCCATTGATAGTTTACAAGGATTTTTTTTTCTCCTGTAAAGTTGCTGTTTTGGAGACAAGTGTTTTTCATTGGACAGCGACGATATGTATTGCTGTGCAGTTTAACATGGATCAGTGGCAGAGATAGCATTTGTTCGTAGCTGTAGCATTTATCTGGGTAATAAATTAGCGTTAACTGCACTAAACAGTCTTTGAGCTTAAACATGAGTTTTTGTAAGTATTTGTTAGTCAGGTCATATCAAAGTGCAGGTCTCTGTGGGTTTTTTTTTTTTTTTTTGGCTCCCAAGTGCAATTGCAGTTTTCACACCTGCCGAAACAAACCGCATCAGGAGTGCAAATGAACCAGATTCAGATTTACCAGCCATTTTTACACCTATAGATTGTTTGCTTTGGGCCACATCAATTAACGTTTTGTACACTTGAAGCTTTTTCCTAGTTTGGTTGCTTTTGCACAGAGCGGAAAAAATCAATGTGTCAACAAATTACAGGTGAATGTTCTCCTTGCTCATTAATTAGACATGTCTGGAGCAAAAACAATTAAGTAAATACAGGAAGAAGGTCCTGTCTTCTGGACTAGGCACAATGTAGTATGACGAAGACAGCATTTGTTCATAGATGTTGTACAAATCTGGACAATGTACAAAGCACACCTGTTTATGGGAGCCATGTAGTTGTAACTTGTGGCCATTTAGCTGTAATAGTTGAGGTTGGATCACATTCTACCTACTTTTAGGCATCTCAATGCAGTTGTTTTGGTTCACATCATAGTGCAACTGTTTTTAACCCATCATACCAAGGGCAAAACAAAGCCTGATTTAACCTAATTATAAAGTGCAGTTAGAAAACACCCTTAGGGTCCTATTTTAGTGATCTCACACACCAGTCATTTAAGGTAACAGCCATGTGAGGTTTTTTGTGTGTGTGTGTGTGTGTGTGTGTGTGTGCGTGTGTGTGAGACAAGCAGGGGTGTAAACCTATTGGAATGGACTCTGATGATTGACTGGTGTCGAGGTTTATTTCAATCAGTGGCGCACCTGAGTTTTCCGACGCTAAAATAGCAACACACTAGAAATTTACCTGAAAACACCTCACTTCCAGACCACCACACCCATCAGTGTAGATTTATTCCTAAACTCTGACACTATTTTATTTGCACAGGCACAAGGAGTGAAAATTTAGTGATTGTTGACAGGGTAGCAAAAAGCTTAGTGATGCGCCTTGCGCAGGGTGTATGTTAGGTACAATATTAGGTAATGTTAGGTTGAGCTGGACTAGCTCAACCTAAGCTAGAGTCAGCTGTGTACTTTAGTATTCTAAATGGTTATGTTGGGTTAAATTTGCTTGCTTGTGAATAGAACTTTCAGACAGAATAAATTAAGAAATGAATACAAATTGTAAAAAAAAAGAATTTTGGATAAATTAAAAAAACTTTGTAACAAATGCTTAACAAATGCATGCTTTTTTTATCTGCATCTAAGAAATGTGCCACCAAATTAAAGAAATAAAATGATTAGATTCCTAATTTTGTTTCTTATCCTTGGTCCTGGAAGCACCTTGCCCTACTTATTTAACTTGGTTTGCACCTGATCAATTTAATCAACTCTTTAATACATCATTTAGAATTGCAGTAGTCTGGTAAAGCAGAAAATTCCTTAAAAATGTGTAGGGCAGGGTGCCCCCAGGACCAGGATTGAGAAACACAGACTCTAAAGAACCTATCAGTGCACCAAATATCTTAATTGTTGTTTAATATATAAGCATAAGCAAGTTTAAAGGACATGCATATATTGTAAAGGTAGAATCTTATCAGGTTTCACAGAGATTCCACAGTGATTTCCTAAGTGACCTTTGATTATGTTTTTATTTAACTTTTAACAAAGCAGAATGTTATTGTTAATGTAAATGTTGTTATTTTTTAATGTAACACTTATTCATGTAGATATAGTCTCAATTTATGCATTTTCTAAATGTTTATATGTCAGCACCAGTATCAGCACTGGTAAATAGTATTTAGCATTTTTCTGTACTGCCTGTTTTAGTGCATTCCTAGTATTTATGCAGATCTTTAGAATAAAAGGAATGTAGGCCACATAAAAACATAAGTGAGGATGATATGAGCGCTGGTAATGAAAGAGAAAGAGATACAGCATGAAAGAGCTGATGCAAAGAAAAATGAAATCCTTGTGCCTCGGGTGAAATGCGCGTGTCCACCCACAGTTTTGCAGAGAATAAGCATATATTTGCTGTGTTGCTCAGGCTGTGCTTTATGTGGGGTTTATTTTAGGCACCAATATAAAAGTACCAGTTATTTCCAGATTTCTCTTCATGTCTCTTTTTAAGGATAAACTGAATACATTTATAGATGGCTGCAAATGTACTGGTTTCTCATAACATTTCCACGAATGTTTGATTCAAGATAACAACACTGTGAACCACAGGCATTTGTTTATCATAATTATTCACTTCAGTGTTCTAAAGTGGGCATAATGACCGAGCATCAGATGATAATCTTATTTGGCTTGAGGCAAAAGGAAATTATAAGGATGTTAAGCAAAACTAATGCAATAGAATCACCAGAAATTTTATCTTAAGCAAGATCATTTTCGACATCTAAACTTGAAATTGAAGAATTGCCACTGCACAATTGATGGTAATGCCTTGGATTTAGCCATAGTCTTAATTAAGCACACTGTATTAAGTATTGTTATGTTAGCATATGACCTTTAGTATTGTGTAGTATTGTAGTTCTGTGCTACCGTATTTTTCATATTTTATTCGCATTGCTAGAGCAGTATTAGCATTAGCCGCTAACCGCCCTGAGTGCTAGCTCTTTCGTCGTTCAGAGGTGAGTAAAATCAGCCTGTAGCCTGCATATTTACTGCGTTAAAACAAGCTACGTGGGACAGATCGCTAGCAAATATCGCCCTGGCTTACCAGAACACTCAGGGTTTCTCAGTGTAACGCTGTCGGGTGGCATTTGCTACTATACGCGGCTAGCACTAGCGATTAGCTGCTAATGCTCCAGCCTCAATGGAAATCTGGAAATCTGGAAATCAATCTTTGAATAAACGGATGTGCTTTACTCACCCAAATAAACAATTTTTTAGGAAGAAAATCTGTGAGATTAATTTTCTTTTCGAATCACACACACACACACACACAGATATATATATATATATATATATATATATATATATATATATATATATATATATATATATATTCCTTATTAGTGTCACATAATTTGCCTTTTAATCCGGTGTGTATGAAAATAGACCAGAAAATCACGCTCATTTATAGTGTGCCTTATAATCCTGTGCGAATATTACTATTTACAGTCATAATTACCCATACAACCTCTTAACCTGAATCAAACATTCCTTTAAATTCTACATGATCTGCTTTAAGAAGCACAAGCCGACTGTATAAGAAAATGGTTACAGTCTATGATTATAGACATTGTAGAGAATCTGTGGGTTGATCTTAAACAAGCTGTGCAGCGAGACAGTCCAAAAATATTACAGAACTCCCAGCAAGGTCTGGAAGAAAGAGTGGGAGAAATTTGCTAAAACAAGAACAGAAATACTCCTCTAATTTTAGCTACAGAATACACTAGGAAGCTGTGATCTCTTGCAAAGTGGGTATTACACAATACTGATTTTGTAGGGTGTCTAAACAATTTTTTAAAAGCAACATCTACTAGTTATTTTAGCGTTTAAACAGAAAAATTATCTAAACTGTTGCATGCAGCTGTATATAAGCTCACTGCTTGCTCAGGTACAGGACACATATTTTATTGTCAAGTGTAAGTAAGAGTCACTGCCCTGTAAGAGACCTCTACTTACTTTTAATACCTAGACATACTGCTCATTTGTTTAAATATGCTTTTTGTTTGTTTTGCTGTTATTATTACTATTTTGTTTGACTTTCCTTTTTTGTTTGCATCTTTGGGTATTTTACCTGCTTTGACTGATACTTCTTTGATCACTCTGGTTGACCAATAGTTCATGTTGTTATTTCATCAAAGTTAAATGCAAAATAGTAAAATGATCTGGAGTTGCTGCAGTTGGTCAGGTCTAGGTTCAGTAACAATAAGTGCCGAAAGAATGAGGTCAGCTGACTAAGTGAATTCCATCAATGGATTTTTTCTTCCCTGATGACACGGGCATATTCCAAGATGACAGTGTCAGGATTCATGGGACTGGAATTGTGAAAGAGTGATTCAAGGAGCATGAGATCATCATTTTCACACATGGATTGAGAGTTCACCACAGAGTCCAGATCTTAACCTCATTGAGAATCTTTGGGATGTGCTGGAAAAGACTTTGAGCAGTGGTCAGACTCTACCATCATCAATGCCGCAAGATCTTGGTGAAAAATTAATGCAACACTGGATTGAAATAAATCTTGTGAAATTATTGAAACAATGCCACAATGAATGCGTGCTGCAATCAGAGCTGAAGGCGATCTAATTAAATATTACTGTTTTTTAATGATTTTGTGGCCAGGCAGTGTAATTTAACAACATAGGTTATGTTTTTGTCTGTATGACCAGTTATTCAACCACTTTGACCATCAAATACCAGCTTAGACTATCTGAAACCAGCTCTTTGTGACAAAGCTTAAGTAAACATGTTTGTATTCTGATATCTGAATCCTAAATTGTCTACCTGTATCCAGTCACAAAAAATGTGTCTACATTTAGCTTTTAAAAGTTTAAACATATGCTAAGTGATCCATATATTGGTATTTCTCACCTCATGCTTTGTTTTATGCTCAGTCCAGAAATAGCTCAGCTGATGAATCATTCTATAAGATGCTGGATTGATTCCAGAGGGCCTCAAGAGGACGAATTAAACAAACACCAGCGTCCAATCCACATTAATGTACACTCACTGAGCACTTTATTAGAAACACTGTACTAATGCTGGATAGGGCCTCTTTTGGCTCTCCAGATTCAAACTAGATTCAAAAACCGCAACAGTACTTATAGAAACTGTGGCATTCAGTTGATGATTGATGATAATTTAACCAGGGGTTCCTTTTTTAATAAGACTGTTCATAACCATCATCATATGGCAAATAACTAGGTGAAAGACATGAGGCCCACAGCTTTTTCTATGCTCTGTCACATTGAAATGTAAATAAACAGATATAAAGATTTCTATTATTCCCCATGTCTCTTTATGGTGTGTCCCCTGGGAGCAGGTGGCGTCAGACCATCCACGCTATCTCTGTAATGAGCACTGCAGAGGTGTTTGATCTATACTGAGGGCCCCCACCTAATCCCTCACTACCTCCCTCTTCTCCTTTGTCCCCCACCACCCCCTTCTTCTTTATCCCCCACCTTTACTGCTGAATAAAGGCTCTCTGCCATCTCAAACTCAGCTTTCTGGATTCAAAATTTGGTGTAGCCATGGGGGAGGCCAATGCTGTTATTCACCAGGTCACACCAATCTCCTAACAGAGTAATTAGCACCACTCCAAGCTTAGGAGATACCTGCCACTTCTGGGATACTTTGCCGGACATGTCACATCATGTCTGCATGGTATTTAGTCATCTGATAAACCTAAAGCCTGCATCCAGGCTTAATGTCTTTTTGTTTTGATGTCAAACAGGAAAGTACACCAATTAAGCCCTACATTTTGACCACCTTCTTGATTCTACACCCATTGTAGTCCTTCTGTTCCTCTAGACACCCTGTTCTTTAATGGTCAGGACTCCACAGGACCACCATAGAGCAGCTATTATTTAGATGGTGGCTCAATCTCAGCACAGCAGTGCTGCTGGATGTTCACAATGTCTCAGAGTCACTCCTGGACTAAGAATAGTCCAACAACAGCATCCTATGGGCAGCGTACAGTGACCACTGATTAAGGACCAGAGAATAACCAAAACTACCTGTACGGCAGCAGATAAGCTTTTGTCTCTGAGTTTAAAAATTCATGGTGGATCAGCTAGGTAGGTGCGTCCAATAGAATAGACAGAGCGTTCAAAAACTCCAGCAGCACTGCTGTGTCGGATTCACTCCTACCAGCACAGCACACACTAACACACCACCAGTCAGTGTCATTGCAGTGCTGAGAATGATCCTCCACCAAAATAAAAGCTGCTCTTTGGCAGTTGAAGGATCTTCCTACCAACACAATTGAATGAGCCTTTTTAAATGTGTGAGTGTGTTTGTGTGAGAGAGAGAGAGAGAGAGAGAGAGAACTGATTATCCAACATCAGTATTTAAACTTACTTACACAGTCTTGTGACTAAATGCAGTTAAAAAAACTCACAGCTCCAAAATAACGTTCACAAGTAGTAGAAACTGTTATGTCATGCTGTGAGTGTGTTTGTGGCCGCTCATGCTGTCGTGCTGTTTATCAGTGCTGATTTATGGCTGATTAGCACAGAGGCTAATCCAGCAAGCTACATATTGAGTCATCTCATGCTTTTTTCCATTCATTATTTTCCTCCAAAAAAATAATATGCAACAAAAAAACCCTTAGTAAATCAACAAATTCCAATATTCTAACTTGACTTCATTATAGTATAATATTTGTATAATAATATAGATAATATAATACAATAAAAAAAAGTCTAGTGCAAGTCTAGTCTGTCAGGGCTAAACCACATTACACTATTTTAACTGTCTGCCCCCCAACAATACAGAACTACCAGCATTAAAAAATAAATAGTCCTTAACTTAATTGTGATTACTCACAGAATTGTTGTGTGACGTCTTTAGGTTATTTTTAAAAAGATGCATATTTAAATGGAAATAATTTATACGGCTATTTTGTACTTGTTCATTTTATACTAAAAACACTTATTTTTATACCACTGTTTCAATAATTATTAAAAATATAATAAAAAAAATTGCAGGTGATGTGTTGGGGCATTACTAGTGATAGGGTGAGTCCTAATGAGTGGGTTGGGTAATTGGTCATGTAAATTGGGGAGAAAATGGGAAAATCTAGAAATAAAATTATAAAAAAAAATTGCGGGACAACTTGGATTTTCTTTCTTTTTTTGCTGAATTAGTAAAAAGTAACGGATCAAGATTTGGTATCGGCAGACACTCAAAATCAAAATTATTTTCACACATGGACTGTTCGCCACAAAGTCCAGACCTTAATCTCACTGAGAATCTTTGGGATGTGCTGGAGAAAACTTTGTGCAGCGGTCTTAGACTCTTGTGAGGTTGCAGAAGTTTGATAAAACAATGGCACAGCAAATGCGTGCTGCAATCAATGGTAAAGACGGTCCAATTAAATATCAGAGTAGGTAGCAATTTTTTTTTTATTGGAACATACCTAGTTACAGTAAAATTAGACAAACTCTATGTAACTCTGTACATACTTTAAAGTATGTCTTTCTTTTATTATTACTACTGAATCGTTCTGGAATGACTAGGTGCATCAGACAGACTTTATACTATTTCTTTTGTGGGCTTTAGATGTTCGAGTCACTACGTTGTGTAAGTCTAAAGTATATACGAGCAATCTTGTCTGAAACATTTGACATTTTTAATTCGTTTTGCCTTATTTTATTGTAGGATGGCGGTCTCCTCATCAACAACCCCACAGCACTGGCAATCCACGAGTGCAAGTGCTTGTGGCCCAACACTCCTGTGCAGTGTGTGGTGTCTCTGGGTACCGGCCGCTATGAAACAGCTGGGAAAAGCAGCTCCGGTACTTACACCAGCCTGAAGACCAAGCTCACCCATGTCATCAGCAGCGCCACAGACACTGAGGGTGAGTGAGTGAGTGAGTGAGTGAGTGTGTGTAATGGTGATCCTGGACGTGCCCAACCCACATCCGCTTTCACATCTGTCCATGGGTTTAGATTAACAGTCATGCAAACTACAAAGGTTATTTTTAATCATGTGTTATGACAGCTGGTTATGAGATCCTCTCCAAAAGGAAGGTCACCTCCCACTGGCTTTTGCTTTAAAAAGTGATTTTAACAAGGATTGCAATTCAGATTAGGCAAGATCAGCTTTCCTGTTTTTGGTAAAAATACATCTGGCTTTGTTCTACTATTGAGGGATTTTTCTTCCGTCTTTATTGCAACTGAAATTTAAAACTTTTAATAAAAATATAGAAATCAGCAAAGTATAGAAGTAAATGGGCAGTCACTTGGATTTTGTTGTTTATCTGTATCTCAGCATATTCAAGCCTTTTTATATTAAGTCCCCTTTTACATATATTATGTATATATGTATTTCAATCTAAACAGGTGTCTTAAATAACATTGCCATAGATATAGATTCCTAAATAATCCTTAGATTGAAGGAACAGAAAACAAAATGTCAAATGTGCATTCTATATCAACCAAGAAGTGTAACTCACACATTGAGACATCACTAAAGGACAGACTTTACACATGCATTTCTGGACAAGCTGAGTGAAAGAATCTTGTGCACTGACATAAGGTTATCAAGTCATATTATGGTATATTTCACCAGTATGATACACATTATTATGCACTTTTTGTATGAAGCGTCCTGCTTCACCAGATGCATAGGGCGGTTTGCAGCATGGAAAGCCCAGAGCAGCAATCATATATAGACATTATCCTCCCTATTACAGTCAGGGGACAATTAGCATGATTGAAGCTGAAGAGGTTGCTTTTAGTTCAGGCAAAGGACTCTAGATAATACATATTGTGCAAAATGGTTCCCTTTTAGCAGTGTAGAATTTATTTTAGTTTTATAGATTATATCGATTAGTCTGTAGAGAACTAATTGGAATCTGCGTGTTTTTTTAATGGATTGAGAGGTTTTTTTTTTTTAGCCTGGTGTTTCTTGTTAGCAACATTAGTCTAACATTTTCCATTCTAAACGTCACATTTCTAAACTTTAGATTTATACACCAGACATGTTTTGGCTAATGGCAAATTACTGGCTAATGTCTTACTGGTAGAGAGGATATTTAGTGTGATCCTCATTTTTACCATTTAAGAATTTTCTTATGGTAAGATGTTTTCGGGAAGCCCAGCTCTGTTAAGTACTTGGTTATCAATATCTTACAGTCGGAAACATCTGAAATATATGACCTACAGACATTATAAAACACTAGCATTTACAAATCCTGTAATTGAACCTTCCTTTTTTTGCATGTTCAGTGGAAATTTGATTCATGTCTGCAGTGAACTGCAGTCAAGCACAATTTATTGATCTATATGTTAAGCTGTTTGCTTGCCTCAGAATAATTAAGATAATACTGTACATGCCACGGGATTATATATTAATGATGAGTAACTCTCTGGCCTTTGTTTTACAAATTAGATGAAGTGGTAGGTTTAGAGTAGGGGGTAAAACTGCTGCCGTTCACATGCCTTTATATTGGTGTTTGTGATTCCCTCCTTGGGCATACACACCAAACTGCATTACATTTGTCACAATTGTGTGTCTCTGTAACATAGAGTTGTAAGTCACTCTGTCTTCAAATATATTTATTTGAATCACCAGCTCTTCCTTTTTGTTCTGCACATTCCTTTTTTCTTCAGTTTGGTAAACAAATATCTGTCATATTTTATTGCATAGTCTTTCTCATTTATTTTACAGAAAGTTTTCAAATACAGACACCACAGAGTGGTACCACTGGAAACTGCGGGGGCAGTGGAATAGGGCTGCAACTAATGATTATTTTGGTAGTCGACTAATCTGATGATTATTTTTCCGATTAGTCAATTAGTCAACGATTGTTTCTGCCATGTCCTTCATCTTTAAAAATAATAGAAACAGCTGGACATAAAATTTAAAAGACATTTAAATGTTTGGATGATGTTTAAATGTGTTGTATTTTGGCACTTTTGGAGTCAAACTAAGTTCAGTGTAAACTGTGTAAGTGAGTCATTTTCCCATCTCCCATTGCACTTCTGTTCCCAGCACTTTGTGTAATGCAGTACTGTTACTAATTAATTATTAGTCGACAATGAAATTTGTTGTCGACAAATTTATATAACCAACATTGTTGATTATAATGACTAATCGTTGCAGCCCTACAGTGTAATGAATAGTTTTAAGTGAAACATGAACATTACCATATGGACATGATGAAGAACAACTCAAGATTACTCATTATAACTCATGAAAAACTCTAGGTCTAACCTTTTACAAATGCTAAATCTTATTGAAAACCATAGATATAACCTTTCACAAATCAGAGGTATAACCCAATGCAAACGCTAGGTCTAACCTTTCACAAATCAAAGGTCTAACCTATTGCAAACCCTTACTATAACCAATTGCAGATTTGGCCAGAAATTTTATTTTTTAAAGCCTTGATTTGATATTTCCTCCTTTTTTAACAGAGGTCCATACGATGTTGGACGCCCTCCTTCCTCCTGACACCTACTTTCGCTTTAACCCCTATATGAGTGAAGATATCCCACTGGACGAAAGCCGGGCTGAGCGACTGAACTTCCTGCAGACTGAGGGCCAGCGCTACCTGGAGCGCAATGAGCCCAAGCTGAAAAAAGCTGCCAGTGTTCTTTCTCAAGAGAAGAGCACCATCCAGAAGCTGGCTGAGTGGGCTCAGCTGAAAGCAGACATGTACGATGGCCTTCCCTTCCGCTCGAAACTTTAACGCTTCAGTCGAGACAATGTCTTGCATCTCTTGAAATAAAAGTGTGTAGAAGCACCATGTACCAAGAAACATGGTACAGTAGAAATGGTCATAAGGTCATTTAAACATTAATTGATCTGACTGGTACACTGCGGGAATTTTATTTTTGACCTTAGAAAGATTGATGTACATGGAAACTCGCCTCGTCATGAGTGTTGACTAGTTATGTTTTTATTGATAGGGTGCATCGTTCTCTGACCCGTCTCTGATTTGAGTTTATGACTGCTGAAAGCACTTTTATGGAGTTAAAAACTTTAAACAAGAGCTTGATGTTGCAAGTTTTAATGTTCCTGCACTTTTAACGAATACCTACCTGATACGATCTGCCTGTTTGTGATCATGTTGTATCGTGTGTAGAAGTGTCTAGTTTTAGAAACAAGCCATAGTCTTGTTTGCGTCTCATCAGATTTGTCGTCATCAATGTTCTGCACACGTACTTTTGTTGATTCCTGCCACTTCAAAAGCAAGTTGCATTCACCTGAACTTGAATCTCTTAGCATGCACTGTAATTTAAAATGCACTAAGGTATGATTTATGTATAAATCGCTGGCTGAAAGATTTCATATGAAGCTCAAATTAGTAGTAAGTTGACTATCATCAGTTGTTTTTAATGATTTTTATTGAAATAAAAAGGAAATAGAGGGAATATGTTGGCTGATAATACTGATAATAGAAAGTATTTAGACTTTTCACTAACAACATTATGAGCAGCTTGAATGCAGTTGAATTAATGCCAAATTTCTTTACACTAAAGCTAACCTTATTGTATTATAAGGTGTTGTGTAAGACGTCCAGTTCTGTGGTGTCAGGAATTCACACTGAATTATGTTTTGAAGCCTTGATGGTTATGTCATTATACCCTTAATTTTATTTGTCTTTAGTTGCTTGAACCTGGAAAATATGATCCTGTTGTTTTGATTAGTATGTATATACTGTACATGGTGTGTCCTTAAAAATCCATATTCCAGATGGAGTTTACACTAATAATTAACAGTAGAACGCTTGGAAGATGCTGAGTTTTCGGAGAGAATTAAAAGTTTTAGTTATATTCTAGAATATCTGTGTGCATCCTGTAAGTTTCCAGTAACTGGGAGGATAAGGAGGAGTAAAAACAGATTTGTTTACAAAGCTAAATAAATAAAGAAATAAATAAATAAGCACAGTAACACATGATCAGCCTGTCACTCCTCTTTTTTTTTTTGAAATAAATGAATTAAATGTGAGACGCGTAGATAATTTGACCTTTTATAATTATCTCCATAGAAAATACTTAAATAACAGTAATATAATTTTTAAAGGTGTCCTTTCTGCTAAAATCCACTTTTTCTTGTTCTTTGTGAAATACAGTAGGTCACCTCTGAGTTGTATATGATGCTGCATATGAAACTCATCCTCATCCTCCATTGTCTGCAGTAGCTATTAAAAGAAATTATTCAGAAAAACGAGTCGATCAGGAAAAGCACTGTGTCTACGTCAACCCGTGAATTAGTGTTCATGACCTCGAACAACTTTGACTCACGACCTCCCACAGGCAGGCGGCCGGGCAGTGACGCTGTCTCATCAGATAGGAGCTAACAGCGCTAGGAACAGCATGGCAGCTCATTCCTGTGTTACATGCTAAGGAACAAATGGTTAGAAATTGTCTATGGAGCATCACCAGCAAAATATAATTGAGACAGGTAGGTGTGTATTTTTAGAACTTCTCTGTACATTAGTTAAAAGTAAAAATCCACCCTGGGGTTTTGTTCCAACTCTAAGACTAGGTCAGTGGCTGAACTGCACTTAGCAGGGCATTACACATGTTGTAAAGTAACATATTGCATTGCAAAGACAGTTATTAGTGTAAAAATGCCTTTATTTAAAAAAAAGTGTTTAACTGTTGCCTGTCTAAACTGCCTCCCCGTGTCACAGTGCTGTGAGCCAATCAGAGGCAATATGTTTGCATGTATGAATATTCCCGAGCAAGATCCAATTGTGAATTGTGAAGTCAAAGCCCTAACAGACTAATTAAGGCCAAGGCCTGTGCTAAAAAATCTCCTAGGGTTATACTTATATTTGTGCAAGCTACTTGTTTACTTTTTTCGCTCAAATTGTACAAAACCATGATTAAAAATATAATAACCACAAGCAGCAATTTACGGGGTCCTCACAACGTGGGCAAGTGAGGCTTAATGCATAACTTTGGCTGTACTTATCATCGTACTGTCAATAGGAATATGTGTCAATAGGTGTGTTGATTTTCGTGGAAAAACAGGCAACTGACGGCCAATTGGGCTCATATATTCAATTCAACACCATCTTTACATATACATGTCTGTAAATTTGTGTGTGGACAAAAGGTTACTGAGTTCTCGTAAGGTAACTCAGAAAAACCCTGCCCGGACCCATCTGACCAATGTGGTAGTGCCACATATGGTTAAAAAGTGAACATTTGTTCAAAATTATTTGCCTACATGGTCTTCTGATTATGACAAGACCAGTTTTAACACAGTCAGTAAAAATTCCTAGGACTAGTTTGAAAAGTTACACATTTTTACACAACAGACCGCTGAAAGAAAACAAAGCATTTTTAGTAAAGTTGTATAGGATGCGTAGCCTTCCACAATAGCTTCCATTTACTGCAAACATAATAAACAGCAGCTAACTGATGAAACAAGTCCACTAAACCGAGCTGAAATAGACTGCAGATTGGATTGCTTTGGTCATCCCATAAAGCATTTCCTGAGCTTAACTCTTCTACAAAAGGTGACCAGGTGGTCTTTCTACCCGGAAAGCCTGGGCTGCTGTAATTTAATTTACCATGAGGAAGGTGTCTAATTCACACTGGTGTGGTAAATCCTGCAGGTGTGTTTAAGGGGATCCTGGGAGTGCACTTTACTCTGTGGTGTGGCCACAGCTCCTGCATATAATCAAATAATTCAGCTAGAACCTTCCAGTCTGAGCTGTGCAGAATCCTCTGAACTGGGTAATATGATGTGCACAGATGCTCAAAACTGTCAACTTAAATGTATACATTTCCCCTGAATTTAGAAAAAAAAATCCCTTATTCTAAAGTGTAAGTCTCTGGTGAGAATGTGTAATTGCACTGCCACCAAGCTTGTAGAAAAGTACTTTTAAAACATGCATTGTGCATTGTGGTGTGGTCTCCTTTGAGAGCAGATGAATCTAGTGATTTTTACCAATAACTCTGTCTGGCTTTCTTTTAGCTCACCAGCTCTATTCAGTTCTTCTTCTGTGTTTTTTTTAGTCTAATGATGTGTAAATTAGCAGATTAAGACTAAGTTTGTTGTTTAGATATCTCAGTTTTTGCAGTACAAAACATCCAATAAGCAGCACTTCTTCATATAGGCATGAAGCTATTATGGATGATGGGTGGTTGGAGCTGACAGAAAAGCTACAGTAACAACTGAGGTAAGTAGAAAGCATCTCAGAATCCTCACAGTTTCTGTATTATGTGGATGAATCACAACTGCAGAAGACCCATTTTAATTATGTTTAAAGCTATAAAGCATTTGGTTCCTTCTCTTGTAAATATGCTAATTTTGAGGTTTGTGTAACAGTGATGATAGTCTATATTTAGTAATAAAGAGCTTGAAAATGACAGAGTCCATGGTAGCTGTCCCAACTGCACAGTTACAAGTATCTGATTGAATGTCAGCCAGTTACTGTATGCCAGCAAAATATATATTTTGGGTACTAAAATAACCTAAAATGTAATTAATTTTTCAAATTTTAAAATGGTAATTTTTAACTGTATCCATGTGAAAGGGTCAGATACTATTAACAGATTTTTTTGCTTGTTTCTTCTGGTAAAGTAAAGTCACATATATATATATATATATATCTCATAATAGTGAATACACCCATTTTGTGCCCAATTAGAAATTTTCTCTTCCTGGTGTCATGTGGCTCTTTAGAGTTACAAGGTCGCAGGTGCGTTAAAATAGGTATTATTGCTCACACTCTTTTGTACTGGCCACTGGAAGTTCATCATGGCATCTCGTGGCAAATAACTCTCTAAGGGTCTGAAAAAAAAAATGTTTTTTCTACATAAAGATGGCCTAGGCAATATGAACTTTGCCAACACTCTGAAACTGAGCCGCAGTAAGACTATACAGCAGTTATCCAGGACGAGTTTCACTCAAAACAGGCCTTCCCATGGTCAACCAAAGAAGTTGATTGCACATGCTCAGCTTCATGTCCAGAGGTTGGCTTTTAAAAACCTGTGCAGCTCTAGTAAACTCCATGCCCATAAGAATTAAGTCAGTGCTGAAAAAATAATGGTGGTCACACAAAATCTTAACACTTTGGGTACCATTTGGCCATTTTCATTTAGTGGTGTACTCACTTTTGTTGCCAGTGGTTTAGACATTAATGGTTGTGTGAAGCAAATTAACAAGCTGTACATTGACTACTTAACATTGTATTAAAGTTTCATATCTTCATTGTTGTGCCATGAAAAGGTATAATACTGTACTCACATTTACTAAACTCTTTTTTTCATGATATTCTAAAATATTCTAAAATGTGTCATGTTAGCCACATTAGACATAAGACTGTTTGAGAGTGACCCCTTCAGTCAGCTCTGATCAGCTGAGTGTTGTTTAATTGCTAAATACCTGTGATCACTGAGTGTTCAGTGTCTATAAACTGTAATGAAGCATTTATGTTCGTCGTCTTTCTTTCTAAATAGATTAAAACATTACATTCTACTGCACTGTAAATGTGAACCAGACTGTTCATGAATGAAAAATTACCTTACAGTGACTGATCCCAACCATCTCTCTTCTGTTGCCACAGTAACAGAGACTTCAGATGGGAGTAACAAGACCCTTAGGAACGCTGATCTGACTTTCGAAATGTTCCCTGTAAAGCATCCCCCGCTCACACACACTGATCACATTACTGAGCTCCTGCTATATCACAGCAGTATTAGCAATAATAATAATAATATTAATAACAATAATCAGTAACTAATAATACTCCAACTCACAATAATGGGATAGATTTGCAGATGTAATTCTGTTAGAATTGATATTGAGATCTGTTCACATTTAGGAAATACTCAATACAGTTCTGACATAATAACTACAGACCAATTGCCTTAGGCAGCATTCTTTCTAAGGTATTAGAGAAAATGCTGCAAGATAGACTATGTAGAGTGCGTAAATTTATACCACAGAAAATCAATTTGGTTTTAAGCCTATGCACAGCACAGATCTATGTACATATGCCTTGACAGAAACTGTTGGATCCTACAGAAAGCATGGTTCTACAATATTTCTGGAGTTTATTGATGCCTCTAAGGCGTTTGACAGAGTGAACCACCATAAGCTCTTCAATAAACTCATGCTTAGGGGCGTACCTGGTTGCATCATACATATTCTGGTTTACTGGTATGCTAATCAACATATGCAGGAGAATGGGGAAACAGCCTATCTACTCCTTTCTGTGTAGGCAATGGAGTTAGACAAGGGGGGACTTCTATCTCCAGCCTTGTTCAACCTATATATGGACAACCTTTCCAAGATGTAAGACAGGATGTTTGATAGGGACCTGGCTATTGTCCCCCAGCACTGATGGGTTTCAGCAGCTCCTGAATGTGTGCTCTGACTATGGGGCTGAGTTTGATGTACAGTACAATGCAAAAAAGAGTGTTGTGTTGATATGCAGAGCCAAGAAGGATCATAAAGAGCCCTTTCCAATGTTTTACGTGTCAGGGCAGGGTATGTGTATCAAGCAGTACAAAATATCTTGGGCACATTATCACTGACAAGTTGGGAGATGATGCTGACATGTATAGGCAGAGACGAATGTTGTATGTCCAAGCAAATATGTTAGTAAGAAAATTTCATTTCTGTTCTGATTATGTGAAAGTAAGCTTGTTTCATGCCTACTGTACTCCTATGTATGCAGCCCCACTATGGGTCAGCTACAAAAAAGAGACCCTGCGTAAACTTCAAGTAGCATATAATGACTGCCTGAGGATATTGATGAGAAAACCTAGGAGGAAAAACTAGGTACTTTACAGACTCTCTTGAGGAACCTAATGTTTAAGATCATGTGTTGTCTGGATAAGTCTCAAAACTGTATTATAAGGTTCTCACAAGCCCTAGATGCAGCTCTGTCAGATATCAATCATACTGTATATGTGAAAGCATTGGTATGGCTGCCTTTTAAGACTGCCGTGACTGATAGTATGTTTGTACATGCTTATGCATCTTTCTTTTTTTTCTTATGTATATGTTGTATGTCTTCCTATTGAGCCTAGAGCCTGTAATAAAGTTTATATATATATAATCACACAGCAATGCTGCCATATTATAGTATATTATTTGAATTGTTCTCATTAGTGTGCTACTGTATTTTAAATATGTAAATACAGGTACATTGACTGGTACACAGACAACCAGTAAAAATTTTGGACACACCATAAATTCAGTAATTTTTCATTATTTAAAATGTTAGATTTTATTTTTTTTTGGTCTATTGTTGAAAAATAATAAAATCATCCAAACTATGAGGGAAAACATATGGAATTATTTAGTAAACAAAAAATGGTTAAATAAACTAGAATATGTTTTATATTTTTAGATTCTTCTAAGATTAGATTCTTCCTCTTGCATAGATGACAGCTTTGCACACTGCAAACACGAAACTGACCACTATAATATCTCTGTTTTTGACAGTTTGAAAATATTTATTCACATTTTATGGAGGCCTGTTATGTTTTCTTTATTTTTAAATTGGCAAAGACATCAAAAGAGTTATTGTTATGATGAAACTGGCTCTCATCAGGACCGGCCCAAATAAGGAAGTTGTTCATAGTTACTAGTATTAGAAACCGCAAGTAATTTAGTGACCATTATAATATATCTGTTTTTTGACAGTTTGGAAAGATTCATTCACATTTTAAGCAGCAGGGGCGTAGCAGCAAAATTCTGGGCCCTGTACACTCTCCATGTCAGTGGGCCCCTATCCATGCCAGTACACAAGAAACGTAAACGAAAAAAAAAAAAAACAAAACAGGATTTTCACGGGCCCCTTTCCCTACTTTGGCCTGGATAGTCAGGTCCACTTTTCCCGCCACTACCACTACCATGTTAAGCAGGACTGTTATGTTTAATCATTTCAAAGGGACACATTTCAGCTAATAATGAAAGAAGGTGTCTTGAAGTTCAGTTACCCTGTAAGAAATGAAGGTCAGTCAATCTGGAAAAAAAATAAATTTGAAAGTATCCTCAAGTGCAGTCAAAAAGACCATCAAAAACCTTATTGTTATGATGAAACTGGCTCTTATTAGGACCACCCCAGTAAAGGAAGGCCCACCCCAGTAAAGGAGTTATATTTGTTTCACAGGATAATTTCATCAGAGTTACCAGCAAGTTAACAGCATACAGTACTAGTCAAAAGTTTGGACACACCTTAAATTTAGTGCTTTTTAATTATTTGAATCGCTGGTTCGAAACCTGTTCATCCGGTTCATCCATCGGCTACCGGAGCCCTGAGAGAGCACAATCGGCCTTGCTCTCTCTTTGCGTGGGTAGATGGTGCTCACTCCCCATATCACTCCAAAGGGTGATGTTGATCAGCACAAGGCATCTGTGAGCTGATGTATTGGAACTGATTTGCTGCGAATTCCTCCAAATGCGCTGTGATACTCGTCAATGCTACATCAGCAGCAGCTGTAAAGAGGCGCTGTCTGACTTCACATGTATCAGAGGAGGCATGTTCTAGTCTTCACTCTCCTGGTGTTGGGGCATGACTAGTGCTAGGGGGAATCCTAATGAGTGGGTTAGGTAATTGGCTGTGTAAATTAGGAGAAAATGGGATAATAATAAAAAATTAATTAAATAAAAAAAAACAGCACCTTAGATAAGAGCCACCTAAATTGTTTATAGAGTATTTTGGTTTGTTTAACTCTTTTTAGTTAAGTTGGCTTGGAAAAGCCAACTTACTGTTCTTCGTAATCTTCTTATTATTATTATTATTAAGTTGGCTTGGAAAAGCCAACTTACTGTTCTTCGTAATCTTCTTATTATTATTAAGTTGGCTTGGAAAAGCCAACTTACTGTTCTTCGTAATCTTCTTATTATTATTATTATTCTTCCTCACTTCTGTTAAACGCTACTCCTCCTAGGGCTTTTAACGTAGAATCACGAAACTTTCAGGGATCGTGGGACCTATAGTGAATTACGTTGCTTGTGCTTTTTGGAGCGATATATCGTACGGTTTTCGTAAAAACTTCGTAAACGTACGCCCTTTTTTCCATAGACAATGAACTAGAAGAATTTTGAATGGCTGTGAACGTCACAATTTTTGAGATACGAAGACGAAATTCGGATGGTCTATAGAACTTAGTGAGTTCTTTCCGAAAATATGCTTTACGAAACGATATGTCGTACGGTTTTCGTACAATTATCGTACGAAGTTTCCCCATAGGAATGAATGGGGGGCCCAGAGTTCCATCTCGCACACGAGCAGCTCTGCGCACGGAACCCCTTCTCTCCCCTGCTCCTCCAGTACTGTGAGTGTATGGAGGAGCTGCTGTATGGAGCAGCTATCAGTCAAAAGTTTGGACACCCCGGCACCTCAGCCAGGGTTTAGCAACCACCTATTAACTGCTTAGCAACCACCTTAGCAACCACCTGGAAAACGTTAGCAACTGCCTAGCAACCACTTAGCAACATCTTAGCAACCACCTGGAAAACGTTAGCAACTGCCTAGCAACCAGTTAGCAACACCTTAGCAACCACCAGGAAAACGTTAGAAACTGCCTAGCAACAGCTTAGAAACCACTTTAGAAATGAAAGCAACTGCCTAGCAACCACTTAGCAAGCACGTTAAAAACGATAGCAACTGCCTAGCAACCACTTAGCAACACCTTAACAGCCACTAGGAAAACGTTAGCAACTGCTGAGCAACCACTTAGCAACCACTTTAGAAATGATAGCAACTGCCTAGCAACCACTTAGCAACCACCTGGAATACGTTAGCAACTGCCTAGTAACCAGTTAGCTACACCTTAGCAACCACCTGTAAAACGTTATCAACTGCATAGCAACCACTTAGCAACCACTCTAGAAATGATAGCAACTGCCTAGCAACCACTTAGCAACAACTTAGCAACCACTTTAGAAATTATAGCAACTGCCTAGCAACCAGTTAGCAACCACTTAGCAAACACCTGGAAAACGTTAGCAACTGCCTAGCAACCACTTAGCAACACCTTAACAACCACTAGGAAAACGTTAGCAACCACTTAGCAACCACCTTAGAAACGATAGCAACTGCCTAGCAACCACTTTAGAAATGATAGCAACAGCCTAGCAACCACTTACCAACACCTTAGCAACCATTAGGAAAACGTTAGCAACTGCCTAGCAACCACTTAGCAACCACTTTAGAAATGATAGCAACTGCCTAGCAACCACCTAGCAACACCTTAGCAACCAGCCCAGATACCATAGCAACACCTTAGCAACCACCTAGCAACACCTTAGCAACCACCTAGCAACCACCTAGCAACACCTTAGCAACCACCCCGGTTACCATAGCAACACCTTAGCAACCACCTAGCAATACCTTAGCAACCACCTAGCAACCACTTAGCAACCACCTAGCAACCACCTAGCAACACCTTAGCAACCACCCCAGATACCATAGCAACACCTTAGCAACCACCTAGCAACACCTTAGCAACCACCCCGGATACCATAGCAACACCTTAGCAACCACCTAGCAACACCGTAGCAACCACCCCAGATACCATAGCAACACCTTAGCAACCGCATAGCAACACCTTAGCAACCACCTAGCAACATCTTAGCAACCACCCCGGATACCATAGCAACACCTTAGCAAGATCTATATCTTGCACACGAGCAGCTCTGCGCACGGAACCCCTTCTCTCCCCTGCTCCTCCAGTACTGTGAGTGTATGGAGGAGCTGCTGTATGGAGCAGCTATCAGTCAAAAGTTTGGACACCCCGGCACCCCAGCCAGGGCTTTGCAACCACCTATTAACTGCTTAGCAACCACCTTAGCAACCACCTGGAAAACGTTAGCAACTGCCTAGCAACCACTTAGCAACAACTTAGCAACCACCTGGAAAACGTTAGCAACGTCCTAGCAACCACTTAGCAACAACTTAGCAACCACTTTAGAAATTATAGCAACTGCCTAGCAACCAGTTAGCAACCACTTAGCAAACACCTGGAAAACGTTAGCAACTGCCTAGCAACCACTTAGCAACAGCTTAACAACCACTAGGAAAACGTTAGCAACCACTTAGCAACCACCTTAGAAATGATAGCAACAGCCTAGCAACCACTTACCAACACCTTAGCAACCATTAGGAAAACGTTAGCAACTGCCTAGCAACCACTTAGCAACCACTTTAGAAATGATAGCAACTGCCTAGCAACCACCTAGCAACACCTTAGCAACCACCCCAGATACCATAGCAACACCTTAGCAACCACCTAGCAACACCTTAGCAACCACCTAGCAACCACCTAGCAACACCTTAGCAACCACCCCGGTTACCATAGCAACACCTTAGCAACCACCTAGCAATACCTTAGCAACCACCTAGCAACCACTTAGCAACCACCTAGCAACACCTTAGCAACCATCCCAGATACCATAGCAACACCTTAGCAACCACCTAGCAACACCTTAGCAACCACCTAGCAACCACCTAGCAACACCTTAGCAACCACCCCGGATACCATAGCAACACCTTAGCAACCACCTAGCAACACCTTAGCAACCACCTAGCAACCACCTAGCAACACCTTAGCAACCACCCCGGATACCATAGCAACACCTTAGCAACCACCTAGCAACACCTAGCAACCACCCCGGATACCATAGCCACACCTTAGCAACCACCTAGCAACACCTTAGCAACCACCCCGGATACCATAGCAACACCTTAGCAACCTCCTAGCAACACCTTAGCAACCACCTAGCAACCACTTAGCAACCAACCTGGATACCATAGCAACACCCTAGCAACCACCTAGCAACACCTTAGCAACCACCCCAGGTACCATAGGAACACCTTAGCAACCGCATAGCAACACCTTAGCAACCACCTAGCAACCACCTAGCAACACCTTAGCAACCACCCCGGATACCATAGCAACACCTTAGCAACCGCATAGCAACACCTTAGCAACCACCTAGCAACACCTTAGCAACCACCCCAGATACCATAGCAACACCTTAGCAACCACCTAGCAACACCTAGCAACAACCTAGCAACCACCTAGCAACACCTTAGCAACCACCCTGGATACCATAGCAACATCTTAGCAACCACCTAGGAACACGTTAGCAACCACCTAGCAACATCTTAGCAACCAACCCGGATACCATAGCAACACCTTAGCAACAACCTAGCAACACCCTAGCAACCACCTAGCAACCACCTGGTATATGTTAGCAATTGCCTAGCAACCAGTTAGCAACAGCTTAGCAACCACCTGGAAAACATTAGCAACCGCCTAGCAACACATTAGCAATCAAAAGTTTAACCAAAAGTTTTACGATTTCAGCATTTAAACAAGCGTTTTTAGATTTCAGCGTTTAATCAAACGTTTTTAGATTTCAGCGTTTAATCAAGCGTTTTTAGATTTCAGCGTTTAATCAAATGTTTTTAGATTTCAGTGTTTAACCAGACGTTTTTACATTTCAGCGTTTAATCAAACATTTTTAGATTTCAGCGTTTAATCAAACGTTTTTAGATTTCAGCGTTTAACCAAACGTTTTTAGATTTCAGCGTTTAACCAAACGTTTTTAGATGTCAGCGTTTAATCAAACGTTTTTAGATTTCAGCGTTTAATCAGACGTTTTTAGATTTCAGCGTTTAACCAAACGTTTTTAGATTTCAGCGTTTAACCAAACGTTTTTAGATTTCAGCGTTTAATCAAATGTTTTTAGATTTCAGCGTTTAACCAAATGTTTTTAGATTTCAGCGTTTAACCAAATGTTTTTAGATTTCAGCGTTTTTAGCATTTAGCGTTTAGCCAAAAGTTAACAGCATATCAATGACTCTTCACACTCTTCAGACGGAAAAAGCTTAGCAACCATTTTAACTTTTTAACGTTATTAGCGTTCTTTTCCAAGCCAACTTAAAGTTCGTTCACGAACTTTACTTTTTCTAGTTATTATTATTATTCTTCCCCACTTTTGTTAAACGCATCTCCTCCTAGGGCTTTCAACGTAGAATCACGAAATTTTCAGGGATCGTGGGACCTATAGTGAATTACGTTGCTTGTGCTTTTTGGAGCGATATATCGTACGGTTTTCGTAAAAACTTCGTAAACGTACGTCATTTTTTCCATAGACAATGAACTAGAAGATTTTTGAACGGCTGTGAACGTCACAATTTTTGAGATATGAAGACGAAATTCGGATGGTCTATAGAACTTAGTGAGTTCTTTCCGAAAATATGCTTTACGAAATGATACGTCGTACGGATTTCGTACAAATGTCGTACGAAGTTGCCCCATAGAAATGAATGGGGGGCCCAGAGTTCCATCTCACACACGAGCAGCTCTGCGCACGGAACCCCTTCTCTCCCCTGCTCCTCCAGTACTGTGAGTGTATGGAGGAGCTGCTGTATGGAGCAGCTATCAGTCAAAAGTTTGGACACCCCGGCACCCCAGCCAGGGTTTAGCAACCACCTATTAACTGCTTAGCAACCACCTGGAAAACGTTAGCAACTGCCTAGCAACCACTTAGCAACCACTTTAGAAATTATACCAACTGCCTAGCAACCAGTTAGCAACACCTTAGCAACCACCTGGAAAACGTTAGCAACTGCCTAGCAACCACTTAGCAACACCTTAGCAACCACCTGGAAAACGTTAGCAACTGCCTAGCAACCACTTAGCAACCACTTTAGAAATTATAGCAACTGCCTAGCAACCACTTAGCAACACCTTAGCAACCACCTGGAAAACGTTAGAAACAGCCTAGCAACAGCTTAGCAACCACTTTAGAAACGATAGCAACTGCCTAGCAACCACTTAGCAACACCTTAGCAACCACTAGGAAAACAATAGCAACTGCCTAGCAACCACTTAGCAACCACTTTAGAAATTATAGCAACTGCCTAGCAACCAGTTAGCAACACCTTAGCAACCACCTGGAAAACGTTAGCAACTGCCTAGCAACCACTTAGCAACACCTTAGCAACCACCTGGAAAACGTTAGCAACTGCCTAGCAACCACTTAGCAACCACTTTAGAAATGATAGCAACTGCCTAGCAACCAGTTAGCAACACCTTAGCAACCACCAGGAAAACGTTAGAAACAGCCTAGCAACAGCTTAGCAACCACTTTAGAAACGATAGCAACTGCCTAGCAACCACTTAGCAACACCTTAGCAACCACTAGGAAAACGTTAGCAACTGCCTAGCAACCACTTAGCAACCACTTTAGAAATTATAGCAACTGCCTAGCAACCAGTTAGCAACACCTTAGCAACCACCTGGAAAACATTAGCAACTGCCTAGCAACCACTTAGCAACACCTTAGCAACCACCTGGAAAACGTTAGCAACTGCCTAGCAACCACTTAGCAACCACTTTAGAAATTATAGCAACTGCCTAGCAACCAGTTAGCAACACCTTAGCAACCACCAGGAAAAAGTTAGAAACAGCCTAGCAACAGCTTAGCAACCACTTTAGAAACGATAGCAACTGCCTAGCAACCACTTAGCAACACCTTAGCAACCACTAGGAAAACGTTAGCAACTGCCTAGCAACCACTTAGCAACCACTTTAGAAATTATAGCAACTGCCTAGCAACCAGTTAGCAACACCTTAGCAACCACCTGGAAAACATTAGCAACTGCCTAGCAACCACTTAGCAACACCTTAGCAACCACCTGGAAAACGTTAGCAACTGCCTAGCAACCACTTAGCAACCACTTTAGAAATTATAGCAACTGCCTAGCAACCAGTTAGCAACACCTTAGCAACCACCAGGAAAACGTTAGAAACAGCCTAGCAACAGCTTAGCAACCACTTTAGAAACGATAGCAACTGCCTAGCAACCACTTAGCAACACCTTAGCAACCACTAGGAAAACGTTAGCAACTGCCTAGAAACCACTTAGCAACCACTTTAGAAATTATAGCAACTGCCTAGCAACCACTTAGCAACACCTTAGCAACCACCTGGAAATCGTTAGCAACTGCCTAGCAACCACTTAGCAACACCTTAGCAACCACCTGGAAAACGTTAGCAACTGCCTAGCAACCACTTAGCAACCACTTTAGAAATTATAGCAACTGCCTAGCAACCAGTTAGCAACACCTTAGCAACCACCAGGAAAACGTTAGAAACAGCCTAGCAACAGCTTAGCAACCACTTTAGAAACGATAGCAACTGCCTAGCAACCACTTAGCAACACCTTAGCAACCACTAGGAAAACGTTAGCAACTGCCTAGAAACCACTTAGCAACCACTTTAGAAATTATAGCAACTGCCTAGCAACCACTTAGCAACACCTTAGCAACCACCTGGAAATCGTTAGCAACTGCCTAGCAACCACTTAGCAACACCTTAGCAACCACCTGGAAAACGTTAGCAACGGCCTAGCAATTATAGCAACTGCCTAGCAACCAGTTAGCAACACCTTAGCAACCACCAGGAAAACGTTAGAAACAGCCTAGCAACAGCTTAGCAACCACATTAGAAACAATAGCAACTGCCTAGCAACCACTTAGCAACATCTTAGCAACCACTAGGAAAACGTAAGCAACTGTTTAGCAACCGCCTTGCAACCACTTAGCAACCATTTGTAATACATTAGCAAATAACTAGCAACCGCTTAGCAACAGCTTAGCAACCACCTGTAAGACGTTAGCAACTGCCTAGCAACCACTTTCAAGATTTTAGCCTTTATCCAAATGTTTTTAGATTTCAGCGTTTAACCAAACATTTTTAGTTTTCAGCGTTTAACCAAACATTTTTAGATTTCAACGTTTAACCAAACGTTTTTAGATTTCCGTGTTTTTGGCATTTAGCGTTTAGCAACCATTTTAACTTTTAAACGTTATCAGCGCTCTTTTCCAAGCCAACTTAAAGTTCGTTCACGAACTTTACCTTTTCTAGTTATTATTATTATTATTCCGCGCTCAAATTTCTATACGCATCTCCTCCTAGGGCTTTTGACGTAGAATCACGAAATTTTGCAGTATCGTAGGACCTATACCCGATTAGGTTGCTTGTGCTTTTTTAAGCGATACATCGTACGGTTTTCGTAAAAACTTCGTAAACGTACGCTTTTTTTTCCCATAGGAAATGAATGGGGGACAACTTTGAACGTTTGTGTAGGTAACAATTTTTGACATACAAAGACAAAAATCGGACGGTCTATAGAACTTACCGCGTTCTTTCCGAAAATTTTAACGTTTCGACGATACGTCGTACGGTTTTCGTACAAATGTCGTACGAAGTTTTCCCATAGAAATGAATGGGGGGCCCAGAGTTCCATCTCACACACGAGCAGCTCTGCGCACGGAACCCCTTCTCTCCCCTGCTCCTCCAGTACTGTGAGTGTATGGAGGAGCTGCTGTATGGAGCAGCTATCAGTCAAAAGTTTGGACACCCCGGCACCCCAGCCAGGGCTTAGCAACCACCTAATAACTGCTTAGCAACCACCTTAGCAACCACCTGGAAAACGTTAGCAACTGCCTAGCAACCACTTAGCAACACCTTAGCAACCACCTGGAAAACGTTAGCAACTGCCTAGCAACCACTTAGCAACTGCCTAGCAACCACTTGGAAAACGTTAGCAACTGCCTAGCAACCACCTGGAATACGTTAGCAACTGCCTAGCAACCACTTAGCAACCACCTGGAAAACGTTAGCAACTGCCTAGCAACCACTGAGCAACCACCTGGAAAACGTTAGCAACTGCCTAGCAACCACTTAGCAACTGCCTAGCAACCACCTGGAATACGTTAGCAACTGCCTAGCAACCACTTAGCAACCACCTGGAAAACGTTAGCAACTGCCTAGCAACAACTTAGCAACTGCCTAGCAACCACCTGGAAAATGTTAGCAACTGCCTAGCAACCACTTAGCAACCACCTGGAAAACGTTAGCAACTGCCTAGCAACCACTTAGCAACTGCCTTGCAACCACTTGGAAAACGTTAGCAACTGCCTAGCAACCACTTAGCAACTGCCTAGCAACCACCTGGAAAACGTTAGCAACTGCCTAGCAACCACTTAGCAACCACCTGGAAAACGTTAGCAACTGCCTAGCAACCACTTAGCAACTGCCTAGCAACCACTTGGAAAACGTTAGCAACTGCCTAGCAACCACTTAGCAACTGCCTAGCAACCACCTGGAATAGGTTAGCAACTGCCTAGCAACCACTTAGCAACCACCTGGAAAACGTTAGCAACTGCCTAGCAACCACTGAGCAACCACCTGGAAAACGTTAGCAACTGCCTAGCAACCACTTAGCAACTGCCTAACAACCACCTGGAAAACGTTAGCAACTGCCTAGCAACCACTTAGCAACCACCTGGAAAACGTTAGCAACTGCCTAGCAACCACTTAGCAACTGCCTAGCAACCACTTGGAAAACGTTAGCAACTGCCTAGCAACCACTTAGCAACTGCCTAGCAACCACCTGGAAAACGTTAGCAACTGCCAAGCAACCACTTAGCAACCACCTGGAAAACGTTAGCAACTGCCTAGCAACCACTTAGCAGCTGCCTAGCAACCACCTGGAATATGTTAGCAACTACCTAGCAACCACTTAGCAACCACTAGGAAAACGTTAGCAACTGCCTAGCAACCACTTAGCAACCACTTTAGAAATGATAGCAACTGCCTAGCAACCAGTTAGCAACCACTTAGCAACCACCTGGAAAACGTTAGCAACTGCCTAGCAACCACTTAGCAACTGCCTAGCAACCACTTGGAAAACGTTAGCAACTGCCTAGCAACCACTTAGCAACTGCCTAGCAACCACTTAGCAACTGCCTAGCAACCACCTGGAAAACGTTAGCAACTGCCTAGCAACCACTTAGCAACCACCTGGAAAACGTTAGCAACTGCCTAGCAACCACTTAGCAGCTGCCTAGCAACCACCTGGAATATGTTAGCAACTACCTAGCAACCACTTAGCAACCACCTGGAAAATGTTAGCAACTGCCTAGCAACCACTTAGCAACTGCCTAGCAACCACTTGGAAAACGTTAGCAACTGCCTAGCAACCACTTAGCAACTGCCTAGCAACACCTTAGCAACCACCCTGGATACCATAGCAACACCTTAGCAACCACCCTGGATACCATAGCAACACCTTAGCAACCACCTAGCAACTCCTTAGCAACCACCCTGGATACCATAGCAACACCTTAGCAACCACCTAGCAACACCTCAGCAACCACCCCAGATACTATAGCAACACCTTAGCAACCACCTGGAAAGTTTTTAGATTTCAGCATGTAACCAAAAGTTTTAGATTTCAGCACTTAACCAAAATTTTTTAGATTTCAACATTTAACCAAAAGTTTTTAGATTTCAGCATTTAACCAAAAGTTTCGAGATTTCAACATGAAAACAAACGTTTTAAGATTTCAGCGTTTAACCAAAAGTTTTTAGATTTCAGCTGTTAAACAAACGTTTTAAGATTTCAGTGTTTAACCAAAAGTTTTTGGATTTCAGCATCTTACAAAACATTTCTAGATGTAAGCAATTAACCAAAGGTTTTTAGATTTCAGCGTTTAACCAAATGTTTTTAGATTTAAGCGTTTAACCAAACGTTTTTAGATTACAGCGTTTTTGGTATTTAGCTTTTAGCCAAAAGTTAACAGCATAGCAACGACTCTTCACACTCTTCAGACAGAAACAGCTTTTTAAGTTTCTGTCAACCATTTTAACTTTTTAACGTTATTAGCGCTCTTTTCCAAGCCAACTTAAAGTTCGTTCACGAACTTTGCCTTTTCTAGTTAAGTTGGCTTGGAAAAGCCAACTTACTGTTCTTCGTAATCTTCTTATTAAGTTGGCTTGGAAAAGCCAACTTATTGTTCTTCGTAATCTTCTTATTATTATTATTATTATTCTCGCCACAATTTCTGTAACGCTACTCCTCCTACAGCTTTTAACGTAGAATCACGAAATTTTGCAGTATCGTAGTACCTATACCAACTTAGGTTGCTTGTGCTTTTTGAAGCGATATATCGTACGGTTTTCGTAAAAACTTCGTAAACGTACGCATTTTTTTCCCATAGGAATGAATGGGGCGAATTTTGAAACGTCCGTAACCGCCACAATTTTTGAGATACAAACACCAAATTCGGCGAGCTTATAGATCTTATCGAGATCTTTAAATTAATAGCAGGTTGCGAAGTGATACGACGTACGGTTTTCGTACAATTGTCGTACGAAGTTTTCCCATAGAAATGAATGGGGGGCCCAGAGTTCCATCTCACACACGAGCAGCTCTGCGCACGGAACCCCTTCTCTCCCCTGCTCCTCCAGTACTGTGAGTGTATGGAGGAGCTGCTGTATGGAGCAGCTATCAGTCAAAAGTTTGGACACCCCGGCACCCCAGCCAGGGCTTAGCAACCACCTAATAACTGCTTAGCAACCACCTTAGCAACCACCTGGAAAACGTTAGCAACTGCCTAGCAACCACTTAGCAACACCTTAGCAACCACCTGGAAAACGTTAGCAACTGCCTAGCAACCAGTTAGCAACCACTTAGCAACCACTAGGAAAACGTTAGCAACTGCCTAGCAACCACTTAGCAACCACTTTAGAAATGATAGCAACTGCCTAGCAACCAGTTAGCAACCACTTAGCAACCACCTGGAAAACGTTAGCAAATGCCTAGCAACCACTTAGCAACCACTTTAGAAATGATAGCAACTGCCTAGCAACCACTCAGCAACACCTTAACAACCACTAGGAAAACGTTAGCAACTGCCTAGCAACCACTTAGCAACCACCTGGAAAACGTTAGCAACTGCCTAGCAACCACTTCGCAACTGCCTAGCAACCACTTGGAAAACGTTAGCAACTGCCTAGCAACCACTTAGCAACTGCCTAGCAACCACTTGGAAAACGTTAGCAACTGCCTAGCAACCACTTAGCAACTGCCTAGCAACCACCTGGAAAACGTTAGCAACTGCCTAGCAACCACTTAGCAACCACCTGGAAAACGTTAGCAACTGCCTAGCAACCACTTAGCAACTGCCTAGCAACCACTTGGAAAACATTAGCAACTGCCTAGCAACCACTTAGCAACTGCCTAGCAACCACCTGGAATACGTTAGCAACTGCCTAGCAACCACTTAGCAACCACCTGGAAAACGTTAGCAACTGCCTAGCAACCACTTAGCAGCTGCCTAGCAACCACCTGGAAAACGTTAGCAACTGCCTAGCAACCACTTAGCAACCACCTGGAAAACGTTAGCAACTGCCTAGCAACCACTTAGCAGCTGCCTAGCAACCACCTGGAATATGTTAGCAACTACCTAGCAACCACTTAGCAACCACCTGGAAAATGTTAGCAACTGCCTAGCAACCACTTAGCAACTGCCTAGCAACCACTTGGAAAACGTTAGCAACTGCCTAGCAACCACTTAGCAACTGCCTAGCAACCACCTGGAAAATGTTAGCAACTGCCTAGCAACCACTTAGCAACCACCTGGAAAACGTTAGCAACTGCCTAGCAACCACTTAGCAACTGCCTAGCAACCACTTGGAAAACGTTAGCAACTGCCTAGCAACCACTTAGCAACTGCCTAGCAACCACTTGGAAAACGTTAGCAACTGCCTAGCAACCACTTAGCAACTGCCTAGCAACCACCTGGAATATGTTAGCAACTGCCTAGCAACCACTTAGCAACCACCTAGAAAACGTTAGCAACTGCCTAGCAACCACTTAGCAACTGCCTAGCAACCACCTGGAATACGTTAGCAACTGCCTAGCAACCACTTAGCAACCACTTGGAAAACGTTAGCAACTGCCTAGCAACAACTTAGCAACTGCCTAGCAACCACCTGGAAAACGTTAGCAACTGCCTAGCAACCACGTAGCAACCAACTGGAAAACGTTAGCAACTGCCTAGCAACCACTTAGCAAATGCCTAGTAACCACTTGGAAAACGTTAGCAACTGCCTAGCAACCACTTAGCAACTGCCTAGCAACCACCTGGAAAACGTTAGCAACTGCCTAGCAACCACTTAGCAACCAACTGGAAAACGTTAGCAACTGCCTAGCAACCACTTAGCAACACCTTAACAACCACTAGGAAAACGTTAGCAACTGCCTAGCAACCACTTAGCAACCACTTTAGAAATGATAGCAACTGCCTAGCAACCACCTAGCAACACCTTAGCAACCACCCCGGATACCATAGCAACACCTTAGCAACCACCTAGCAACAAGTTATCAACCACCTAGCAACCACCTAGCAACATCTTAGCAACCACCCCGCATACCATAGCAACACCCTAGCAACAACCTAGCAACCACCTAGCAACACCTTAGCAACCACCTGTAATATGTTAGCAACTGCCTAGCAAACAGTTAGCAACAGCTTAGCAACCACCTGGAAAACATTAGCAACTGCCTAGCAACAGCTTAGCAACCACTTCAGAAATGATAGCAACTGCCTAGCATCAAATTGGCAATCAAAAGATTAACCAAAAGTTTTACGATTTCAGCATTTAAACAAACGTTTTTAGATTTCAGCGTTTAACTAAACGTTTTTAGATTTCAGCGTTTAACCAAACGTTTTTAGATTTCAGCGTTTAACCAAATGTTTTTAGATTTCAGCGTTTAACCAAACGTTTTTAGATTTCAGCGTTTAACCAAACATTTTTAGATTTCGGCGTTTTTGGCATTTAGCGTTTAGCCAAAAGTTAACAGCATATCCACGACTCTTCACACTCTTCAGACAGAAACAGCTTAGCAACCATTTTAACTTTTTAACGTTATTAGCGTTCTTTTCCAAGCCAACTTAAAGTTCGTTCACGAACTTTGCCTTTTCTAGTTATTAAGTTGGCTTGGAAAAGCCAACTTACTGTTCTTCGTAATCTTCTTATTATTATTATTATTCTTCCTCACTTTTGTTAAACGCTACTCCTCCTAGGGCTTTTAACGTAGAATCACGAAACTTTCAGGGATCGTGGGACCTATAGTGAATTACGTTGCTTGTGCTTTTTGGAGCGATATATCGTACGGTTTTCGTAAAAACTTCGTAAACGTACGCCCTTTTTTCCATAGACAATGAACTAGAAGATTTTTGAACGGCTGTGAACGTCAGAATTTTTGAGATATGAAGACGAAATTCGGATGGTGTATAGAACTTAGTGAGTTCTTTCCGAAAATATGCTTTACGAAACGATACGTCGTACGGATTTCGTACAAATGCCGTACGAAGTTTTCCCATAGAAATGAATGGGGGGCCCAGAGTTCCATCTCACACACGAGCAGCTCTACGCACGGAACCCCTTCTCTCCCCTGCTCCTCCAGTACTGTGAGTGTATGGAGGAGCTGCTGTATGGAGCAGCTATCAGTCAAAAGTTTGGACACCCCGGCACCCCAGCCAGGTTTTAGCAACCACCTATTAACTGCTTAGCAACCACCTGGAAAACGTTAGCAACTGCCTAGCAACCACTTAGCAACACCTTAGCAACCACCTGGAAAACGTTAGCAACTGCCTAGCAACCACTTAGCAACACCTTAACAACCACTAGGAAAACGTTAGCAACCATTTAGCAACCACCTTAGAAATGATAGCAACTGCCTAGCAACCACTTTAGAAATTATAGCAACAGCCTAGCAACCACTTACCAACACCTTAGCAACCATTAGGAAAACGTTAGCAACTGCCTAGCAACCACTTAGCAACCACTTTAGAAATGATAGCAACTGCCTAGCAACCACCTAGCAACACCTTAGCAACCACCCCAAATACCATAGCAACCACCTAGCAACACCTTAGCAACCACCTAGCAACCACCTAGCAACACCTTAGCAACCACCCCAGTTACCATAGCAACACCTTAGCAACCACCTAGCAACCACTTAGCAACCACCTAGCAACACCTTAGCAACCACCCCAGATACCATAGCAACAC
This sequence comes from Astyanax mexicanus, assembly GCF_023375975.1. Taxonomy (NCBI): domain Eukaryota; kingdom Metazoa; phylum Chordata; class Actinopteri; order Characiformes; family Acestrorhamphidae; genus Astyanax; species Astyanax mexicanus. The sequence goes on along the minus strand of NC_064409.1, from coordinate 33,925,345 downwards.
CTTAGCAACCACCTAGCAACACCTTAGCAACCACCTAGCAACCACCTAGCAACACCTTAGCAACCACTCCGGATACCATAGCAACACCTAGCAACACCGTAGCAACCACCCCAGATACCATAGCAACACCTTAGCAACCGCATAGCAACACCTTAGCAACCACCTAGCAACATCTTAGCAACCACCCCGGATACCATAGCAACACCTTAGCAACCACCTAGCAACCACCTAGAAACACCTTAGCAACCACCCCAGATACCATAGCAACACCCTAGCAACCACCTAGCAACATCTTAGCAACCACCCCAGATACCATAGCAACACCTTAGCAACCGCATAGCAACACCTTAGCAACACCTTAACAACCACTAGGAAAACGTTAGCAACCACTTAGCAACCACCTTAGAAACGATAGCAACTGCCTAGCAACCACTTTAGAAATGATAGCAACAGCCTAGCAACCACTTACCAACACCTTAGCAACCATTAGGAAAACGTTAGCAACTGCCTAGCAACCACTTAGCAACCACTTTAGAAATGATAGCAACTGCCTAGCAACCACCTAGCAACACCTTAGCAACCACCCCAGATACCATAGCAACACCTTAGCAACCACCTAGCAACACCTTAGCAACCACCTAGCAACACCTTAGCAACCACCCCGGTTACCATAGCAATACCTTAGCAACCACCTAGCAATACCTTAGCAACCACCTAGCAACCACTTAGCAACCACCTAGCAACCACCTAGCAACACCTTAGCAACCACCCCAGATACCATAGCAACACCTTAGCAACCACCTAGCAACACCTTAGCAACCACCTAGCAACACCTTAGCAACCACCCCGGATACCATAGCAACACCTTAGCAACCACCTAGCAACACCGTAGCAACCACCCCAGATACCATAGCAACACCTTAGCAACCACCTAGCAACCACCTAGAAACACCTTAGCAACCACCCCAGATACCATAGAAACACCTTAGCAACCACCTAGCAACATCTTAGCAACCACCCCGGATACCATAGCAACACCTTAGCAACCACCTAGCAACCACTTAAAAACACCTTAGCAACCACCCCAGATACCATAGCAACACCTTAGCAACCACCTAGCAACACCCTAGCAACCACTTAGCGACACCTTAGCAACCACCCCGGATACCATAGCAACACCCTAGCAACCACGTAGCAACATCTTAGCAACCACCCCAGATACCATAGCAACACCTTAGCAACAACCTAGCAACACCCTAGCAACCACCTAGCAACACCTTAGCAACTACCTGGTATATGTTAGCAATTGCCTAGCAACCAGTTAGCAATAGCTTAGCAACCACCTGGAAAACATTAGCAACTGCCTAGCAACAGCTTAGCAACCTTTTCAGAAATGATAGCAACTGCCTAGCAACACATTAGCAATCAAAAGTTTAACCAAAAGTTTTACGATTTCAGCATTTAAACAAGCGTTTTTAGATTTCAGTGTTTAATCAAACGTTTTTAGATTTCAGCGTTTAACCAAACGTTTTTAGATTTCAGCGTATAATCAAACGTTTTTAGATTTCAGCGTTTAACCAAACGTTTTTAGATTTCAGCGTTTAACCAAATGTTTTTAGATTTCAGCGTTTAACCAAATGTTTTTAGATTTCAGAATTTAACCAAAAGTTTTTTTAGATTTCAGTATTTAACCAAAAGTTTTTAGATTTTAGCATTTAACCAAAAGTTTTTAGATTTCAGCATTTAACCAAAAGTTTTTAGATTTTAGCATTTAACCAAAAGTTTTTAGATTTTAGCATTTAACCAAAAGTTTTTAGATTTCAGCATTTAACCAAAAGTTTTTAGATTTTAGCATTTAACCAAATGTTTTTAGATCTCAGCATTTAACCAAAAGTTTTTTTAGATTTCAGCATTTAACCAAAAGTTTTTAGATTTTAGCATTTAACCAAAAGTTTTTAGATTTCAGCATTTAACCAAAAGTTTTTAGATTTCAGCATATAACCAAAAGTTTTTAGATTTTAACATTTAACCAAAAGTTTTTAGATTTCAGCATTTAACCAAACGTTTTTAGATTTCAGTATTTAACTAAACGTTTTTAGATTCCAGCATTTTCAAAAGTTTTTAGATTTCAGCATTTAACCAAAATATTTTGGACTTACATATTCTTATGTATTATTTAAAAAAAGTACAGAAAGAACATAAGCATGGCCAACTACACTCTCTCAGACTCGGAAAAGCAACTATAAGCAAGTATTTATTTTTATTGAAACAATCACACATACCCCACCCCCCCCCCCCCCCCACACACACACACATGCATAAATACTGTGCAAAAACAGTGGCTTCACATTTCACATCCCCCCCACACACAAAAAATTCTATGCAGGAATAGTATTGTTCACTTATCACATCACACATACTAGCCTCACAAATATATATACATACTGTGCAAAGAGTGTTGATGACTTATCACAACACACTCTAAACTTAACAAACACACACTGACACACACATACTCAAATAAATACTATGCAAAAATAGTTGATGCCTTATTACATCACACAGACTAAACTCAACACATACACACATATATAAATACTGTTCAAAAAATGTTGTTCACTTATCACCACACACACTAAACTCAACCAACACACACACTGACACACACATATTCAAATACAAAACTGTGAAAAAAAGTGTTTTTCACTTAGCACATTACACACACTGAACTCCACACACACGTGTATATAAAAAATAGTGTTGATGCCTAATCACATCACAGACATAAATACTGTGCAAAAATGTTGTTGCCTTATCACATCACACACTAAACTCAACACACACACACACACACACACACTAAAACACACACTTACATAAATACTGTGCAAAAATAGTGTTGTTCACTTATCACATCACACACACATAATACAAGACAACACTTGCCACACGTGAATAACAAATAAATTATACATCAAAAAATAACCTTAAAGCCATGTGATTTAAATAAAACAAAAGAACAAAGTCACACTGCCCTCAACTTTGTTCAAGTGCAGTAAATGTGTGACTTAACAGTCCCAGTCCCAACTGACAATCACCTCCTTTTTAAGGGCAACAACAACAAAAGGGGTAACTTATCCCCACTGTTTTATTATTCTGATCAGCTCAGGTATTTTGCTTTGGTGCCAGGAATATGCAGTTTTTTTTTCTGTGTTGCTGCTTATCAAAGTTCTCTGTGTAGCCCCTGGACTCTCCGTTGTGTTGGGGTTGTTGCTTTCCTATGAGCCACATGGGGAGATGATAAGGAGATGGGAAACTTCTGGTGGTACTGCACTTGTGGTGCTTGGCAGTGTTCTCCGTGCAGCCCCTGGACTGTCCACTGTGGCTGTTGGGGTGTTGCTGTCCCTTAAACCATGTAAAGAGATAGGGAGCTTTGTTAGTGCAATGGCGGTGCTTGGCAGAGTTGTCTGTGCAGCCCTTGGACTGTCCACTGGGGCTGTTGCTGTCCCTCAAACCATGTAAAGAGATAGGGAGCTTTGTTAGTGCAATGGCGGTGCTTGGCAGAGTTGTCTGTGCAGTCCCTGGACTGTCCACTGTGGCTGTTGGGGTGTTGCTGTCCCTCAAATCATGTAAAGAGATAGGGAGCTTTGTTAGTGCAATGGCGGTGCTTGGCAGAGTTGTCTGTGCAGTCCCTGGACTGTCCACTGTGGCTGTTGGGGTGTTGCTGTCCCTCAAATCATGTAAAGAGATAGGGAGCTTTGTTAGTGCAATGGCGGTGCTTGGCAGAGTTGTCTGTGCAGCCCCTGGACTGTCCACTGTGGCTGTTGAGGTGTTGCCATCCCTCAAACCATGTAGAGAGATGGGGGGAGGGTTAGGTAGTGCTCTGGAGGAGCCGGGTGCCTGGCAAGTTGGAGGGGTTCTCTGTGCAACTGAAGTCTCCATAGTTTTGGGATGTTGAACATGTTGCTCTGTGCTGCCCATAAAGTGTCCATTGTGGCTGTTGGGGTGTTGCTGTTCCTCAATGTAAAGAGAGGGGGTTGGCCTTGGGTGGTGCACTGGGCGTGCTTGTAGCCTTGGGCTATTCCAGCAATGCAGAGTAAACACTCTAACTCTCTTGGCTGACTGAAGTCTCTGGCCTTTTCTCAGCACTCTGCATTCAACTGCCACCAGAAAATTTAAGCCAAGAACACCTGTGTACTCGGCTAAGCACCTCCCCCCCCCCCACACACACCAAACAATAACAGGAGGAGATCAACTGTGGTACTTTCACAGCTTTCTCAGGCTGCCAGAGAGCTTGGTGGGGCTCTCTGTGTAGCCTTGGGCCATTCTGGTGCACCTGGCCACTTGTGATTGAATGGAGCTATGCATTAGCCACGTGCTGACCATCTGATGTGTTAGGCATATATTTTTACAAATGTGGAGTTGTTTCTATAATGTCAGTAGCTTTTACTAATTTGTCAGTGGTTGCACAGTGATTGACTATACGTAGTTCTGGAACAGAGAACATGTGTTAGTGTTTTGAAATAATTAGTTAATGTGGATTCAGGTTTTTGTGTTGTGAGAAAGAATGTGCTTTTGTGCAGGAAATCAACTATTCGGTTTATTGTATAAGGTGGGTGTGTTGCTGTATTTAGAGTTTAGAAAAAGTGTCTAAAGTACTGATAAACGCTTCTTAGCAGCTGTAAAAAACTGTAAAGAATCTTAGTTAGACATTTGAAAACAAGCTAAAATGAAAAGGTACAAACTATTTTTAAATGGTACGGAGTAGAAAGTAAAAATGAAGATGTAAAAATAATTATTCCTATAAGTGTAGATAACCTACATTTCTACTTAAGTAAAGTAACAAAGTATTTGTTCTTTATTATTTGACACCTCTGGAAATAAATAGTTCTTCTACAATAAGAGAGAGGGATAAAAAAGAGTGTCTGGCAGTGTTCAAATAAAAGTAAGGATTATTTATATATTTGTGTATTTTAATTGTGCACATATGGAACTGAGGCTAATGACATTTATAATAACATTTTTCTAGAGTTTGACAACAATGTCATGTCCCTACCGTGCTCCTTTTTTACTGAATGACTGCCACAGACTATTTTTGTCTACACAGTAGTTCTATATAATAAATATCACTCAATTGCTTAAAATGTATTTAAAAAAACAAACGTGATGCATTTCTGTAATGTCACTAGCTTTTATTTTTTCCACAGTGGTTGCACAGTGATTGACTAAAGAAAAAATGGAGTCTAAAGTACTGGTAAACGTTTTCTTAGCAGCTGTAAAAAAAAACTGTAGTAGGAAATATGTGTAATGCTTCTGGAGGACATTCTTTAATGTTTAATGACCTGTTCCAACATACGTCTGTCAGCATCAGAGCTTCATGTTTCTGCTCCAATTTGTCTGTGTTTAGCAGCTCAGCAAAGGCAAGATTTTCTTTCTGACAGTTCTGTTGTAAGTTTGGGAGTAGACTGTTCCACACTGATCTCCAATTGACTCAATAAAAAGAACAGATATTAAATGTTTTTACTTGTATAAGTAAGTACTTTCTTTTTATTAATACCTAAAAAAAATTATACATGATTTTATTATGTATTCTAAATATACTGGTTTGCACTACATACACTCCGTTTGTTATAATGTCTATTTTATTATACCACACAATATACAGGATTATGGTAGCTGTAGTATGTATTTAGAATTCCTGATGCAACACTGTTTGGGTTAGAAATAAAAACTGGATCTAATAGTGTGTTTTTCTCCGTTGTAGCATGATTAATAATCTGTGTGAATCCTTTTGATTGGAATAAGTTCAGAATGGGTTTGTTTATGTTACTTAGTTGATCTTCATTAAAGTCTCCACATACCACAGCAGGTTTGTAGTCCATGATCTCCAGGAAGTTCAAAAGGGCATCAAGGTTTGGCATGAAGTCTGACAGTCTGTAGTTTGGAGGTCTGTACACAACTGCAATCACAACCTGTTTTGGGGCTTCAACCTTTAAAAGCAAAAACTCCAGATCTGTGACATTCTGCACATATTGCACTGGACGGGCCTGAAGGTGATTTTTAACATAAATGGCAACCCCTCCTCCACTTTTGTTGGATAGATGAGTGTAGTTAGTGTAGGAAACATGTCTGTTATGCTGATACATTCTATAACCATTCAACTGAAGACAGTCAGGAACAGCAGAACCGGTCAGATGAGTCTCAGTCAGACAAAGAACATCTGATAGGAGGAGTTCATGATGGCTTTTGATATCTTCAATATGACTCTGTAGACCCTCTGTGTTGTGATGTATTATCTTCAGTGTTGAGCTCAGATTTGGGTCTCTTGCAATGTGCAGAAGTGGCTGGACAGTACGCAGGTCAGCTTTGGGCATGTTCTCCAGTGCAGCGCTGATTTCAGGATCACAGAAAATTTTCTTTTCATCAAAGTCAATAATGTGTAGTCCACTAAGTGACGTAGTTCTGCTCAGTCCAACATAAGCCATGCCTGGTTCAAATATTTTCTTTAGTGACACGACAGCAGAATGAGTTGTCATTCCCTGAACTTTATGAACAGTGCATGCAAAGGCTAACTTTAAAGGAAACTGTCTTCGAACTGTTCCTTTCTTTTTCAGACTTTCCTCTTCTCTCTCAATGTAAACGAGATTATCAGTTTCTCCAGGTACTTTACTGCGGTGTTTCCTTCCTGCATCAGCATTATCCAGCTCAACACCGATCATCTGAACCACAGGAACACTGTTACGGGTCTGTGTGATTATTTTAGCCACTTTACCAAAAGATCCATTGACCAGCCCAGATTCTACATCAATATTTCTGGTGAGCATCACTCGTGCACCAACTGCCATCTGTAGTGTGTCCATTAAATCACCTTTATCTCCTTTAAAAGGGGCACCCTGTTTCTGCATCTGTCCTGATCTGGGGTCTTTCTTATAATCCTCTGCATCTATATTAGTGATATCTGAAAAGCGTGTGGTTATGGCTGCTGAGTTGAAATCATCCACTTCTTTATTAGTAGGAAATATGTGTAATGCTTCTGGGGGACAGTCTTCAATAGGTTTAATGACCTGTTCCAGCATACGTCTGTCAGCATCAGTCAGAGCTTCATGTTTCTGTTTCACTCTCAGTCTGTTCAGCAGCTCAGCAAAGGCAAGATCATCTTTCTGACGCATGATTTCAGTCAGTGTGATCATCTTAAAGTGATCTCTCCAGAAGTCCAGCACATGATCCTCATACACACACAGTGGCCTGGCTCTTCCTAGTGGTGGTAACTGCTGAAAATCACCGACAGCCATAATAGAAATGTTACCAAAGGGTTTATCATTTCCCTTAATCTGCTGCAATCTCCAATTTACATAGGCGAATAATGGTTTAGACACCATGGATATTTCATCAATGATCATGATCTGTAAATTAGAAAAGTTTGCTCTGATCTCATCCAGACTGTTTCCAAGTCCCTGATATGGAGGTTTCAGGCTTCTCGGGAGTTTCAGGAGTGCGTGGAGTGTTTTTCCATTAATGTTATGACTGGCACAGCCGGTAAATGCACTCAGAAGCACTGTGGGTTTTGACATATCAGCTTCCTCTCTTACACATGGCAGTTTCTGTAAGATTTTAGTGGCCTCTGCATACACAGATTTAATAAGGTGACTCTTTCCTGTTCCTGCTGTTCCAGCTACATAATAAAAAAACGGTTCTGGATTTTCATTCTGCACTTTTCTTTTACACCAGTCCCTTATCTTATAGAACACAGCAGCTTGTGTCTCATTCAGGCTCTGATACATTTTTCTGATCACTGCAGGATTCACCTGTGGAGCTTCTATTACAGGCATGTCTGTCCTGTTATCAGATGTGGATGGAGCGAAATCTGGAACATCATCTGCTTCAGTTATATCAGTGGGATCTGTGGGTTCTTGCTCAATCATGCACTCTAATCGGATCAGTTCATTTGTTGGAGCCAAGTTAGTCCAGGCATCTTCAATAGGACCATTCTGTTCAAAATTCTCAATGGCCTTATCAATAGCTTCACTGTTCTTTTCATACTTTTTTCTGTTGTCATTTACAGTGGTGTAAACCCGCTGCAGTGTGTCTGTTCCTGGGAGTTTAACTGAGGCAAACGCATAGAAGGCTTCATGTGTGTTGAACTGAGCAGTTTTAAGCTGTGAGCTGCTGCGGTGTGGCAGGTACAATTTTAGCAATGTTCCATAAAATTTTTCTGGATGTTTCTGTTGTGAAAAACGTGCAAATCGAATGATGGCAGGTTTTCCTCTGGTTCGCTTTTTGATGTGTCCCATGTCATTCTGCAGTGGAAGTACATTTTTAGCTTTTCTCTGATCTGCATAAACAACCCGATATTCACTAGCAAATTCAGCCATGCACATGTTCTCAAACTCTGGTGTATCAGGCCTGGCCATGTACTTTTCTGCTAATCCAGTCATCCACACATTCTCATCATCAGGGGCTTTGTCCTGTAAGCAGCTCATAGGCAGACTCATTTTTACTGCATTATCATCAGTGGGTATGAAAATCACAGCACGGGATGATGATTTCAGTTTCAGACTGCAGGTTCGAGCTACAGCTTCCTGTGCACTGACCTCTCTGTTTTTGGAATAGGCATGCATCACCTGTTTCATGCTTTCTCTCTCAGATGTGGTTGGACACATTTCTTTTATCACTCCTTTCAGGTATTCACTCATCTCATGTTCACCTTTTGAAATGTATGACAGAATGTACATTATACAGGTGTACGGGTTCAGGATGAACTGTATATCCATGTTGGCATCCCAGGCTTTGAGCAGCAATGGATTGTAGCCATTTACCCAGCAATCATTTGGTTCACGTTGCATTATAACTACACTTGCTGAACTAAGACTGTTTACACTGTCTTTATACTCTTCATATGTCATTTTTACAGTTTCTAGCAGCTGCGTGATGCTTTCAAAGTTCTGAGTCTTATCATTTAGCAGATCCCACACTGGCTGAAGCTTTGATTTAGCTTGTGTCACAGGTTCATCTTTTTCACCTTCATCATCTGAATCAGTGTCAGGGGGTGGTCTGGGTCGTGTGATGAGTGTTTTCATCATGGGGGGTTTAGGAAATCCAAACCTGCAGTGTTTATTGTTCTTTTTGCATGATTTAGAGTGATTTCTGCTGTGTGTTTGAACTTCTGAAACAGTTTTGTGCAGTTCAGGGTCTGTATTTGGGTCTGGCAGTTTGCATGAGACGTGTCTGTCAATGAAATCACAAACATCCTGATCTTGGTCATTCTCAAACTCTGGAGCATCTTTTACCCAGAATAAGCAGTGAATGTGTGGAGAGCCTCTCTGCTGGAACTCAACGCGATAAAAACTGTCTTCGACGGGACCGATGGGCTGAGCAGGAGAGTGAATGAGGTTCATGAGAGCTTCTACACGTTTCTCAAACATGCGCATGGCAGTGACAGGATTACTGCGCAGTATCTCACATTTCTCTGACCAGTCCAGGGCTGAAAAGTCCACAGATTCACCTTGCTGTGCTTTAATCGCTGTGATCACTTCAGGCCATCTCATCTCTGCAGCACTGAATGTACAGAAGAAAGTAGGAGTTCCAAGTTGACGAAGCATTGCAAAAAGGTCTCTGAGTGTTTTTTCCCAATAGGCCGGAGTACCTCTTAAAGCCATCATAAAACGGCTTCCCTCATTATTGCGTATGAGTTTCTCTAATTCACGTTTGTCCTGTAAGAGTGCACTGTTGATTTTTCGACCTTCACGTGTCACTGATTTTGCTTTTCTCAGCTGGATTGACATGCTGGAAGTGGCTTGGTTCATTTCAGTCACAAACTGAGCAAAGAAAATGTAGTTTGTGTCTTTTGCAAAGCGATTATCGGCAGAAAACAGCCTGGCATTAAAATATCTGCTGGGTGAGAGAGCTGCGTGTCTGTCTGGTTCATCAAATGTGTTTCCACCAGTTGGAAACTGAACAGGAAAAGCCATTGCTTCCAGTTTAGGAACTTTAAATATGCTTACTGGATTGTTTCTCTCAGCTGGGGCAATGCAAAATATTCCATCATTAAAAGACAACAGATGCTGACCGAGATCTGGAGGTTGTAGACATGTGTCTAATGCAAGACCTGCACTCTGTTCTGTGCTTTCAGTCTCATTTTCTCCATTTTGTTCACTTTCAGAGTTCTGCTCTACTGTTTCATCATTGTCAGAGTTCATGTTCAAGTCTATTTCATCTTCTGGAATATCATCAGCATTTATTTGGTCTGGAAAATCATCAAATAATTCATCCTGCACCACATTGTTTATTACAATGTCTCTGTATTCAGAGTGGATTTCCTTTAGTTTAAGTAAGGCAGACAGAACCTTCTGCATGGATATGGTCTGGAACTGATAATGGCCTGAGTAACACAGTCGTCTTTTCAGCTTCACTGTGAGTAGCTGTGATTCACCGCTGGGTCTGGGTAAAACATTTACTGTTGTTTCAACATCTGAAGGAACCGACACAACAGCACCTTTAATGGCTCTCTGCTGACCTTTGGGAAGACTGATGACCTTGGCAAAACACACATATTTAGATATGACATGTCTCTCCAGTATATTTAAATCACACAGTTCAGGTGGAATGGGTGCGAGTTGGAGTTTGTTTGCAGAAGCGATAGAAGGCATTCTCCCTTTGCCCAAGTTATCATGACAGCTGTGGCAGATCCACTCATTTTTCATTTCTTCAGGTGCACAGTTATCAGGACACTCAGAGGAACAAATGTGAAAATATTTTCCAGTCAAGCAGTTTGAAGCTAATGCTGTGTTTTTTTGATAGTTTGTGTGATCACACAGACGGACCTGATCAGAAAACAATGCTCTGTGACAGACTGTGCAAATGTAACTTGGACCAGATTTTATGATTTCTTTAAAACGGATTAGAGATTTCTGCACTTCTGGATTTAGGGATTCATTGTTTTGTGTTGGTTGTATTTGTACTGGTGTGTTTCTCTGCTGCTGGAAACGGGTTAGTCTGTATTTCCTCTGTATTTGTGAGGCACAGTGTATCTTGTGTAGGGCATTAAGTTGAGATGCTCTGTTTTTTGACCGCAGTAAGCACTGTTCTCTGTGATTCATCCTGAAATGGAGATCAGTCTGGTGCAGGCTTTTAAATTTCAGTTTCTTCTGCTCAGAAAAATTCAGATCATTTCTGTATCGATATGTAAAATATTGCTTCTGTCTTTGTCTGAAAGCCTCATCTTTCCAGTAGCTGTTGGTTACATATCGTCTTTGTTTTTCGCGATAGTCTGGGTTATTTCTGTAGCTGTTGGTTACATATCGTCTTTGTTTTTCGCGATAGTCTGGGTTATTTCTGTAGCTGTTGGTTACATATCGTCTTTGTTTTTCACGATAGTCTGGGTTATTTCTGTAGCTTTTGCGAATGTACAGTTTTTGCTTTGCTCTAAATATTGTGTTCACCATGTAATTAATTCTTACAGATCTTTGCTTTTCACATCTGTAATTTATATTTTCAATGTACCTCATTTGACTGCTTTGTTTCTTCTTTTCTCTGAATGTAGGGTCATTTGCATATTTGTTTTTCGAGTTTAATGTTGCTGTTTTTTCTCCATCTTTGTGTATGGACTGTTGTTTTTTCTTACTGTGTTTTTGCTGAAAATATAGTCTCTTTTTTTGAGTTTTGCTTAATTTTGCCACATTCTGCTCCACAGATTGGCTAATGTCAGAGGACATATCAGAACATGGCTCTGCTGTTATTTGCACCTCTCGAGAGAGATTATCAGTAGTGGCAGTGTTTCTGTTCATGAAAGACACAGGGAGGAGCTCATACTGATGATTGTCCTTCAAGTAAAGACACACCTGGTACAGTATTAGTAATCTTTCAGTCATGTCCTCTAAATTTGCAAATGTGAGCATCACAGCAGTACCTGCGTTCTCATCAGCTTTTAGTCCATCAGGTGTTCTACAGTGAGGATCAAAGAACCCGAATCTACCTGAGCGATCTCTGAACACAGCAACACACGTTCCTCCAGTGATCAGCAGAGCATCAGTTACATCACCTCTCAGACAGTTTAGTGCTCTCTCCAAATTCACATACTCATCCATCCCCTGTGGGGCCTCGTCTCTCAGAAACCCGAATCTCTGTGGGTGTTTAACAACGCTATAACACTGCGTGTCTGTCTCTACTGTACAGGGAAGCTCATCAGATGTCAGCAGGTTACTCTGAAACCTCCCTTCATTCAGTAATGTTTGTTTAACCTGAGTATAAACAGCATCACCCTGTGTTAATATCTGGTCTAGGTTTAAGCTGGTCAGGTCGTTATTTTCACTGTGTACTGCTAGAAATGCAAGTGAATTACAGGTACACTGAACTCCTCTAGAGAAAATCTCGTATCTCTCATCACCCTGACTGTGGGATGCCAAAACTGTGGTCACGTGTGTACAAACCGTGTTTTCAGTGCATGTTTGTAAGTCAGCACTTACCAATTGCATCTTAGCTGCCTCACGGAGTTTAGCTGCCATGGATTTCTTACTTTTTCTGGGCATTTTTTAATCTGGTTCTTTGGATAAAGTAAAACCTTGAATATTATATATAAAAACAGTGACCAACCTAAGCGTTCAAAGAACTCTGTGCTAATGTATTTCTCAAGAAGTAAAACTGTCAAAGACTAGTATTAAGTCACCTTTTATAGACACAAAACTACTGCTCTATCAGATAATCTGAAATTATCAAATGAATATGATTTAAAGGATAAAATGAAAAGATTTGTTGTGGGCAATACCTTTAATTAATGTTCTTGTAAATTAAATTCAGCTCTCAAATAAATTATTTCATGGCAAATGCAACCACTAAGCACACACAAGATGTAATTTTTTTTTTATTCAGCAGCAATCTACTGTATATATGTATTTCTTTTCGTGTGTATAACTTCGCTTGAAATAAATATACAACAGCTAATGTGCAATTCAAATATTAGATAGCTTAAATCTTAAATGTATATGTATGGTTTACTTCTACAAATTAATTATCAGATTATATGATTTTTTTAGACTTACCAGTTATCAAAAGACCTCTATGATGGGAAAATCAAAATGTGATAATACCTTTTTATTAACCTTTAAAAGAACTCTTCAGGATAACGCTATATGAAATTAATTTCTAAAACTGTACACAAAAGATAATTATCTTGTAACTGAAAAGATGACACCATACAATGAAATTATCATTTCATAGTCAGTACACAAATGTTGTGATGGTACTTCTTCATAAAAAATAACCTTTAACAATACAAAGATTTGATAACACCTTATCAGGAAATGTATTTGTAATAGTCTCCTTATGCAATTACGTAATTTACCTTTAGAACAAACTTTACTGTCAGTAACCCGTAGGCAAAACCTTTAATTAATGTACTTTTACAGTAGTACAAAATTAAATTGAGCTCTCAAATAAATTATTTAGTGGAAAATGCAACCACTAAGCACACACAAGATTTTTTTTTTCAGCAGCAATTTAATGTATTTTTCGTGTGTATAACTTAGCTTGAAACAAATATACAATAATTAATGTGTAATTCAAACAGTAGGTAGCTTAAATCTTAAGTTTATATGTATGATTTACTTCTACAAATTGATTATCAGACTAACCAGTTATCAAAAGACCTCTTTATGATGGGAAACACAAAATTTGATACCTTTTTATTAACCCTTAACAGAACTCTTAAGGATAATGCTTCATAAAATTAATTTCCAAGTCCTTACACAAAAGATAAATATCTTGTAACTGAAAAGATGACACCAAACAATGAAATGAACAATTAATAGTCAGTACACAAATGTTATGATGGTACTTCTTTGTAAAATTAACCTTTAACAATACAAAGATTTGATAATACCTTTTTAGGAAACAAATGTGTAATAGTCTCCTTATGCAATTATGTAAAAAAAAACTGATCAAATTATTATTTCAATTGTTGTCAATAAAGACAAAGTATTATAACTGCAAAAGTGGACTCACTTAATATATGAACGAAATGTAGAACTGTCTATACAGTTGTTTATTCAAGTACTGTATTTGTAATGTATAGCTATAAAATGTTAAGCTATGCTAAAGTGATTTGTGGTATAATTGTGTGTGTGCTGCAGGTCCAGTTTCTTCAGAGCTTTCTAGGTGGTGAGCCAGGCGTTTACTGGGCTTTTGTGGTCTTTTTCCCGTTGTTTAGGGACCTGCAGATTGTTTGTCTTTGTTGTCTTCTGGGTTGGATGACTTCTGGGTTGGATGACTTCTGGGTTGGATGAGTTATTATATGAATGAGTTATTATATGGATGAGTTATTATATGGATGAGTTATTATATGGATGAGTTATATGGATGAGTTATATGGATGAGTTATTATATGGATGAGTTATGAGTTCAATGAGTTATGAGTTCAATGAGTTCAATGAGTTATGAGTTCAATGAGTTATGAGTTCAATGAGTTCAATGAGTTATGAGTTCAATGAGTTATGAGTTCAATGAGTTATGAGTTCAATGAGTTCAATGAGTTCAATGAGTTCAATGAGTTCAATGAGTTCAATGAGTTATCGTTTCGGGGGTTTGGGGAAAGCTGGGATGCTTGCAGATGCAAGCAGAAAGAAAGAGAGAAAATGGAAACAAGAATTTAGATGGGGTAGGGCAAAGACCAGAAAAGAAAGACAGAAAAAAGAGAAAACAATCCTGTTAGTTGCAAACAGTAACAATTGTACAATTTGCAATACACACATTTTCAAAAACACAATTAAACAAACAATAATCATTAGAAAAGGTCAGTTTTTCCCCATAATCTAAACATTTCTTAGCATTACCAGATGAAAAGATACTTAAATCTTCTTATTTTATTTTTTATTTAAAGGCATTCCTGGTAACCTGGTATGTAATGCTCCATAAGTTATAAAACTGCACAGCACAAGAGTATATAGTTATTTCAAACTAAGCATTGATATACAGAATATACAGCATTTCTATTTTAAATACACATTAATCAAATTATGACATCCTCATTATATCTACACCCATTATTATTTTTTATTCAGTTCTATTGGATATAGAACTATATGATAGTTTGTACTTGAATAATTACAAAATGTAGTTCTGTATCTGTTTCTTTGCATACTTTATTATTACCCGCATTTCTCCTTTCAAGTATGCAGAATGCAGGATTACAGTCTGTAATTATAGAACTAAATGGTGTCCTATATGATTGGTAAAGCTTAAAAATGAACAGTAAGGGTAGAATCAAGGTAGGTATTGTGACTTGACTGTGTAGAAACACTTACAGAACTACATTGTAGCCAACTTTCAGGTTTCTCTGAACAGCAACTTTAGGCAAAATCAATGTCAGTTCAAAACTCACCTGGCAAGAAACAATGCCCAATTAAGTCAAGGTCAACCTGTTAAAAACATAAAGATATATATATATATTTTTTTTTAATTGCACCAGAATGTTAATCAGCCAGGACATAGTTAACTTCACATACAAAAGTGGTTACATTATACTACATAAACTATACTAGATTTTGGGTTAGTTACTTATTAATTGTATAAAGTAATACTCACAGCACTGTATGTGAAAGCCTTTTTGAGCCTGTAAGATGAGAAAAAAATAGAAATAACGATTAATCATAAACGAAAGATTTAACCACAAATGTGTCATGACATAATGCAGATGAATCAGTATTTTGGAAAAGCCAATCCCGGTGCAGAACTCTATTTGGGTGTTTTCAATCAAAACACATTTTCAAGGTATTCTACAGTTTAAACGCATATTTTTTTTCTCTAAGCCTTGTTTAGAATAGAAGAAATGTTTTTGACTTTGAATGTTCTTTTTTGTTTTAAGTTTAGTCAATTCAACCATACATCACTTCCATGTGTGACAGGGTTTCATCCTGGTGACAGGGTTAACCTAAAAATATTGTTTTTGCTGACTGATTATATATTTGTTGTGCAAAGTTTGACATGAAAAATACTTTTTACAATTCACATTAAAAACATTGTGGAGCTATAGCTCAGTTACAGCCAAAATAGTCTGTCAATCCTGTCAGCACATTAGTTTTACACTTTGTACACATATGAACTGCAGAACAGACATGGGGTGGGACAGTATATAGATATCATAAAATATTTTTTTGGACATATCATATCATATGGTATCTATGTGGCTTCAAATATGGATATATTTATTGAAATAAAGGTGCTCTAAAATACCTAAGATTTCTTCCAATTAGACTTACTAAAGTTATTGCTCCATTACTCCACGTGGTATAATCAAATGAATAGGGTAAACCTGCAGTGAAGAATATTGGTTGTTAAAGTCTGTGAAACGGACACCAATAAATCTATAATTACTGGTATTTGATTCATTAGAAGTATTGTATTCTCTTCAGTAACACATATGCTGTGAAGTAGTGTAGAGAATTGTTGAGAATCAAGGGTTAGTTCCAACTAGCAGTTAAACAAGGAACTGGAGCTTTCTGCAGGGTTCATACACCTTTTACAAGGTAAAATTAAGCACTTTTCAAGCACTTTCAGGGCCCATCTTCAAGTTTTTCCAGCACATTTCAGCTGTGGTAAATTAGTAATAACGGTGATATCTCAAAACTGTGATTCAGCGATAATCAATATATCGCAAAACTATTCTCCACACTCCACAGCGACTATGCTACAGAGAAAAAAAAATACTTCTAAATAAGTAAATAGCAGGAATTATGGATTTATTGGTGTCAGTTTCACACAATTTAAATACCAATGTTCTTCACCACATGTTTACCCTATTCATTTGACTGAGCAGTTACTGTAGTATGTCAAATTTGGGGGTGAGTTGAGAGCATTTATACATACATATACTCAAAATTATTGATTTGCTTTGTCACACTTCAAGAGATGATATTTTTTATGTGAACACAATCAGAATTGTGGTTGGTAATAGCAGATGGAGAAGAAATTAAAGCAAAATAAGTTTTACAATTCTAAATGCATCATCTATCTGTAAACTTTGTTTACTATCCACCTTGATTGGGTTACCAGTAAAACTATGACACAAAAGCTCACTAGGCAAATAACTTTCAATCAATGTTTTACTCAAAATGTAAAAAAAAAAAAAAAAAACTTTCAATACATTCTTAATTTGAAAACATAAAAAAATAAAACATTTACGATTGAGGTAGGCAGTGAATCAGCTTACTGATCCTTTGACAGTAATGTGCAAATCAATAGTTTTCCAGCCAATACTCGTTAAAAACACAACCCCCCAGCATATCTGTGTTGTTTTCGCTGACTGTGAGGTGACGAGGAAAACACGAAAACTGAATCGCAGATAGCCACTCTATGGTGTCACATCGATGTCAAAAGTCGAGGGGCGCAAAAACACCAGCGTGTTTTAACGATTTCCGTTTAACATTTATCATTTCCTTCTCACAAGCGCAAATGTTAAACTCGCGAGCACAAAAAAACTCGCCAGCACTGCTAACCTGGCTTTTGGCTTTTAGCATAGCCATCTAGCCAGCATACCTATCTCCAGCCAGAGATCGGCTCGTTCCACTGCGCTGACACCGAGAAAAAACCAAGGAGATTGGCTCATACCACAGCGCTGACGCCGGGAAAACAGCCCCGGAGATCGGCTCGTTTTTACGGCGCCAGTGTTCTGTCGATTAGTGCTACCCTGTCAAACTGTGCTACTCTAGTATATATTTAAACGTAAAAATTACAAAAAGCACCACATTTTAAAAGACTGAATCAATATATAAGGATACAGTTTAAGAGAATAGGCATGATTTATATCTTGTATTTTAGTATTTTTAATTGCTCGATTATTATTATTATTAACTGCCATTTACACTCCATTTTACAAAAACATTACATAATGCCAGAGGAGGGGTTATGGTTGGTGAATATGAACTCAAAATTTTGTAGAACTACCAAAAAACAGTAAAATATTAAATAAAATTGGGTCTGCACAGAAGTGGAAGCGCTGGTTCCTCGTGAGGCAACTCTTGGATTGCGAGAAAGAACCGGAATTTGTCGCATATACATGGAGGCGCGAGCTAAGCCTTTTTTATTTTACGCTCTGCAAATTTTTCTTTAAGCAAACTTATTTAGTCAGATAATGATTTATTGTAAAGTAAAGCAGTTTTAAGCATTTTCAAGCACTTTCTCCAAAATTCCAGCACTTTCCAGGACTGGAAAAAAAAATTAAAATTCAAGCATTTTCCAAGATTTCAAGCACCCGTACGAACCCTGTTTCTGAGAGTCAGCATCCTCAACAGTGAGCCACACAGAGCTGCTATAAATCTAAACTTCCCAATATGACCTGATCGTAAGATCGGCTGAATAGATAAATATTGGTTGATTACAAATTTTACTTGAAAATCAGACAATACAGAAACACAGGTGATAGATCTTTCCATTTCTAATTATTTAAAAGCATTGATATTTATCAACTGTTTATTCATACTTACGAGTGTTGTAAAATCACAGATTTCTGGTTCCTGTAAAATAAGAAAAAATGATTAGACAAGTAACACTTTTTGCGGTCACAATATAATAATATAATATAATATTTAAATTCAATTCAATTTTATTTATATAGCGCTTTTTACAAAGGTTGTCATAAAGTAGCTTTACAGGAAAAACAGGTCCACGCCTCTTCTGAGCAGCACAACAGAGATGCCAATTTTATGGTGACACTAATGAATGGTGACAATAATGAATCCTATATTAGATGAAGACTTGTGTGTCTATTTTCAGGAATCAAGATTGAAACAGGTCATAAATCTATGGCAGATAGTAAATTATTTATGAACTCTTATTAACACAAGATCTATTTAAAACTTGTAGTACAATCCACAATTTACATTTAACATCTATCAGGTTTTTTTCTGATGTTAACACTATGTTAGTTAACAGGCAAAATCCTAATTATTTTAGAACCCAGACTTTCTGACTGTAACAGCAGTACGTTTTACACAACTGAATTGTTTTATAATGTTGTGCATACTT
Source organism: Astyanax mexicanus (assembly GCF_023375975.1). Taxonomy (NCBI): domain Eukaryota; kingdom Metazoa; phylum Chordata; class Actinopteri; order Characiformes; family Acestrorhamphidae; genus Astyanax; species Astyanax mexicanus. The sequence goes on along the minus strand of NC_064409.1, from coordinate 33,906,334 downwards.
TTAAATACTATTAAAACTGATGTGGAATGATGTTTTCAAATCTAGAGCTGTCCTTATTTATAATTTTATAAAATAAGCTGGAGTCTGTTTTAATACATTATTATTTTATTATACATCTTTATTAAGAAAGGTTAAAACAAAAAAAAACATGCTTGCTTTATAAAAATACTTTTTAATTTACTTTTTAATACTTTTTAAAAATAATTGTTTAATTGTGTTGAATTGAAATTGAATGGCATTTATAACAGACTAATGTTTAACCCCCTAAATTTGATATAATTCTCAATTAACCATTAATGTTTAAAGCTAAATAATACAACGCCTCTTGAGACAGACTTTACAATATTTCAGTCAAATTCATTTATTAAAAATATTTAGAACGGGGAGGTTGTTACTAATAGTATCTGAGGTAGATTTTGTATAACAATGATAATGAGATAACCCAGTAAGGAATGTAAACTGTGAAAATAATATTCAAATGCTTGTAATTGTACATTCATAATTACGGAGGAAAAACGGCTGCATTCGTGTTCAGTCAGTCTTTTAAGCACTCTAAACCGGTTTAAACCAGATTAAACCAGCCCAGAGCGGACAGCACTGGATAGTTAACCACCATATAAAATACTGCTTTTTTACGTATTAAGAACAGACCAATGATTAGCTAGCTAGCTTACTAAGCTTTTGTGTCTATTGTTTCTCAGAAACTATGCTGTCTGTTTTCTATATGAGCGTTTTAGCAGGAATTCCCTGTATTGGTCAGAGGAAGCTACGTTAGCAGGCCTGCTACCTCCGAGGTCCCTGTTAGCTTCCGTGCTAACCTAGCTTCATACAAACACGGAAATAACAGTATTTTAACATAATTAATACATTATTTAGTATGATTCATATTTAATAGTTGAATTTCTAGCCAAATATATGAAGTGGACATTAAAAGTGGCGTTTTTTGTCGTATTTTCACCTTTAAACTCATTCCAGTGACTGTTACTCCCACTTACCTCAGTCGAAGGAATGTCGTTCCTCTGCGCGCGCGCTGCTGGGGCACATCCTTGGGTCAGTTCAATTCACTACGTGGTCCCTCCTCACTACGCCCTGTGTTTTCTTAAAATAGGTAAAATACCTTTCACACAATTTTATTTTTATTTCAGATGAAAGGCAATGAGGAACAAAGTAATAGGGTTTAAGACTTCCAGTTAAACAGTTCAGTGCTTCAGTGGGTGTAAAATTAAAAGTTCAGTAACTAATCAAGTGCACTTCAGAAGGAATGAGTGGACTATCTCCTTTATTATGTTTTTAAGGTTTGACTGTACGCTTACTACTTTACTGCCACCAACAGGTGACATTATGTAGTCATCACATCATAGAACTAAAAGCATAATACATTTGAATTTACCACCTTAACATCTTTACCGAGTTGTTATTTCAGCTTTACAATTAATAAAATATAACTACTTATATTAATTGTGTGTAACACAAAATTAAACAACATTTGGTGTTTTTTTTTTTTTTTAAGTTTATCTTCCAAAATCTTGACACTTCCCTTATTTATCCAAAGGTTTTAGGGCACTGCTCTGTAAGCCAAAAGCAACCATATTCCACCATTTAGCCAAAACTGTTTGGACACTGCTTTGTCAGCCAAAAGCAACGGTATTTTACCATTTAGCTAAAACTTTTTGGATACACCAAAGGCATTGGCTTTGCAGCATTTATCAAAAAGTTTTGGGACACTGCTCTATTAAACACGTTATTGGTAACAAACGTTTTTTTTTGTCACAGTTCAATTATACAAAAGTATTTGTATTCTGCCATTTAGCCAAATATTTTGGACATTACCATTAAACCAAAAGTTAACAGCATAGCAACCAATCTTCACACTATTTAGACAGAAACAGCTTAGCAACCATTTTAATTTATTTTATTTTATATTTTATCTATAATTATTATAAGTAATTATAAGCCTTTTCAACCACCTAGCAACCACTTAGAAACACCTTAGCAACCACCCCAGATACCATAGCAACACCTTAGCAACCACCTAGCAACACCCTAGCAACCACCTAGCGACACCTTAGCAACCACCCCGGATACCATAGCAACACCCTAGCAACCACGTAGCAACATCTTAGCAACCACCCCAGATACCATAGCAACACCTTAGCAACAACCTAGCAACACCCTAGCAACCACCTAGCAACACCTTAGCAACTACCTGGTATATGTTAGCAATTGCCTAGCAACCAGTTAGCAATAGCTTAGCAACCACCTGGAAAACATTAGCAACTGCCTAGCAACAGCTTAGCAACCTTTTCAGAAATGATAGCAACTGCCTAGCAACACATTAGCAACCAAAAGTTTAACCAAAAGTTTTACGATTTCAGCATTTAAACAAGCGTTTTTAGATTTCGGTGTTTAATCAAACGTTTTTAGATTTCAGCGTTTAACCAAACGTTTTTAGATTTCAGCGTTTAATCAAACGTTTTTAGATTTCAGCGTTTAACCAAACGTTTTTAGATTTCAGCGTTTAATCAAACGTTTTTAGATTTCAGCGTTTAACCAAATGTTTTTAGATTTCAGCGTTTAACCAAATGTTTTTAGATTTCAGCGTTTTTAGCATTTAGCGTTTAGCCAAAAGTTAACAGCATATCAATGACTCTTCACACTCTTCAGACGGAAAAAGCTTAGCAACCATTTTAACTTTTTAACGTTATTAGCGTTCTTTTCCAAGCCAACTTAAAGTTTGTTCACGAACTTTACCTTTTCTAGTTATTATTATTCTTCCTCACTTTTGTTAAACGCTACTCCTCCTAGGGCTTTTAACGTAGAATCACGAAACTTTCAGGGATCGTGGGACCTATAGTGAATTACGTTGCTTGTGCTTTTTGGAGCGATATATCGTACGGTTTTCGTAAAAACTTCGTAAACGTACGCCCTTTTTTCCATAGACAATGAACTAGAAGATTTTTGAACGGCTGTGAACGTCAGAATTTTTGAGATATGAAGACGAAATTCGGATGGTGTATAGAACTTAGTGAGTTCTTTCCGAAAATATGCTTTACGAAACGATACGTCGTACGGATTTCGTACAAATGCCGTACGAAGTTTTCCCATAGAAATGAATGGGGGGCCCAGAGTTCCATCTCACACACGAGCAGCTCTACGCACGGAACCCCTTCTCTCCCCTGCTCCTCCAGTACTGTGAGTGTATGGAGGAGCTGCTGTATGGAGCAGCTATCAGTCAAAAGTTTGGACACCCCGGCACCCCAGCCAGGTTTTAGCAACCACCTATTAACTGCTTAGCAACCACCTGGAAAACGTTAGCAACTGCCTAGCAACCACTTAGCAACACCTTAGCAACCACCTGGAAAACGTTAGCAACTGCCTAGCAACCACTTAGCAACACCTTAACAACCACTAGGAAAACGTTAGCAACCATTTAGCAACCACCTTAGAAATGATAGCAACTGCCTAGCAACCACTTTAGAAATTATAGCAACAGCCTAGCAACCACTTACCAACACCTTAGCAACCATTAGGAAAACGTTAGCAACTGCCTAGCAACCACTTAGCAACCACTTTAGAAATGATAGCAACTGCCTAGCAACCACCTAGCAACACCTTAGCAACCACCCCAAATACCATAGCAACCACCTAGCAACACCTTAGCAACCACCTAGCAACCACCTAGCAACACCTTAGCAACCACCCCAGTTACCATAGCAACACCTTAGCAACCACCTAGCAACCACTTAGCAACCACCTAGCAACACCTTAGCAACCACCCCAGATACCATAGCAACACCTTAGCAACCACCTAGCAACACCTTAGCAACCACCTAGCAACCACCTAGCAACACCTTAGCAACCACTCCGGATACCATAGCAACACCTAGCAACACCGTAGCAACCACCCCAGATACCATAGCAACACCTTAGCAACCGCATAGCAACACCTTAGCAACCACCTAGCAACATCTTAGCAACCACCCCGGATACCATAGCAACACCTTAGCAACCACCTAGCAACCACCTAGAAACACCTTAGCAACCACCCCAGATACCATAGCAACACCCTAGCAACCACCTAGCAACATCTTAGCAACCACCCCAGATACCATAGCAACACCTTAGCAACCGCATAGCAACACCTTAGCAACACCTTAACAACCACTAGGAAAACGTTAGCAACCACTTAGCAACCACCTTAGAAACGATAGCAACTGCCTAGCAACCACTTTAGAAATGATAGCAACAGCCTAGCAACCACTTACCAACACCTTAGCAACCATTAGGAAAACGTTAGCAACTGCCTAGCAACCACTTAGCAACCACTTTAGAAATGATAGCAACTGCCTAGCAACCACCTAGCAACACCTTAGCAACCACCCCAGATACCATAGCAACACCTTAGCAACCACCTAGCAACACCTTAGCAACCACCTAGCAACACCTTAGCAACCACCCCGGTTACCATAGCAATACCTTAGCAACCACCTAGCAATACCTTAGCAACCACCTAGCAACCACTTAGCAACCACCTAGCAACCACCTAGCAACACCTTAGCAACCACCCCAGATACCATAGCAACACCTTAGCAACCACCTAGCAACACCTTAGCAACCACCTAGCAACACCTTAGCAACCACCCCGGATACCATAGCAACACCTTAGCAACCACCTAGCAACACCGTAGCAACCACCCCAGATACCATAGCAACACCTTAGCAACCACCTAGCAACCACCTAGAAACACCTTAGCAACCACCCCAGATACCATAGAAACACCTTAGCAACCACCTAGCAACATCTTAGCAACCACCCCGGATACCATAGCAACACCTTAGCAACCACCTAGCAACCACTTAAAAACACCTTAGCAACCACCCCAGATACCATAGCAACACCTTAGCAACCACCTAGCAACACCCTAGCAACCACTTAGCGACACCTTAGCAACCACCCCGGATACCATAGCAACACCCTAGCAACCACGTAGCAACATCTTAGCAACCACCCCAGATACCATAGCAACACCTTAGCAACAACCTAGCAACACCCTAGCAACCACCTAGCAACACCTTAGCAACTACCTGGTATATGTTAGCAATTGCCTAGCAACCAGTTAGCAATAGCTTAGCAACCACCTGGAAAACATTAGCAACTGCCTAGCAACAGCTTAGCAACCTTTTCAGAAATGATAGCAACTGCCTAGCAACACATTAGCAATCAAAAGTTTAACCAAAAGTTTTACGATTTCAGCATTTAAACAAGCGTTTTTAGATTTCAGTGTTTAATCAAACGTTTTTAGATTTCAGCGTTTAACCAAACGTTTTTAGATTTCAGCGTATAATCAAACGTTTTTAGATTTCAGCGTTTAACCAAACGTTTTTAGATTTCAGCGTTTAACCAAATGTTTTTAGATTTCAGCGTTTAACCAAATGTTTTTAGATTTCAGAATTTAACCAAAAGTTTTTTTAGATTTCAGTATTTAACCAAAAGTTTTTAGATTTTAGCATTTAACCAAAAGTTTTTAGATTTCAGCATTTAACCAAAAGTTTTTAGATTTTAGCATTTAACCAAAAGTTTTTAGATTTTAGCATTTAACCAAAAGTTTTTAGATTTCAGCATTTAACCAAAAGTTTTTAGATTTTAGCATTTAACCAAATGTTTTTAGATCTCAGCATTTAACCAAAAGTTTTTTTAGATTTCAGCATTTAACCAAAAGTTTTTAGATTTTAGCATTTAACCAAAAGTTTTTAGATTTCAGCATTTAACCAAAAGTTTTTAGATTTCAGCATATAACCAAAAGTTTTTAGATTTTAACATTTAACCAAAAGTTTTTAGATTTCAGCATTTAACCAAACGTTTTTAGATTTCAGTATTTAACTAAACGTTTTTAGATTCCAGCATTTTCAAAAGTTTTTAGATTTCAGCATTTAACCAAAATATTTTGGACTTACATATTCTTATGTATTATTTAAAAAAAGTACAGAAAGAACATAAGCATGGCCAACTACACTCTCTCAGACTCGGAAAAGCAACTATAAGCAAGTATTTATTTTTATTGAAACAATCACACATACCCCACCCCCCCCCCCCCCCCACACACACACACATGCATAAATACTGTGCAAAAACAGTGGCTTCACATTTCACATCCCCCCCACACACAAAAAATTCTATGCAGGAATAGTATTGTTCACTTATCACATCACACATACTAGCCTCACAAATATATATACATACTGTGCAAAGAGTGTTGATGACTTATCACAACACACTCTAAACTTAACAAACACACACTGACACACACATACTCAAATAAATACTATGCAAAAATAGTTGATGCCTTATTACATCACACAGACTAAACTCAACACATACACACATATATAAATACTGTTCAAAAAATGTTGTTCACTTATCACCACACACACTAAACTCAACCAACACACACACTGACACACACATATTCAAATACAAAACTGTGAAAAAAAGTGTTTTTCACTTAGCACATTACACACACTGAACTCCACACACACGTGTATATAAAAAATAGTGTTGATGCCTAATCACATCACAGACATAAATACTGTGCAAAAATGTTGTTGCCTTATCACATCACACACTAAACTCAACACACACACACACACACACACACTAAAACACACACTTACATAAATACTGTGCAAAAATAGTGTTGTTCACTTATCACATCACACACACATAATACAAGACAACACTTGCCACACGTGAATAACAAATAAATTATACATCAAAAAATAACCTTAAAGCCATGTGATTTAAATAAAACAAAAGAACAAAGTCACACTGCCCTCAACTTTGTTCAAGTGCAGTAAATGTGTGACTTAACAGTCCCAGTCCCAACTGACAATCACCTCCTTTTTAAGGGCAACAACAACAAAAGGGGTAACTTATCCCCACTGTTTTATTATTCTGATCAGCTCAGGTATTTTGCTTTGGTGCCAGGAATATGCAGTTTTTTTTTCTGTGTTGCTGCTTATCAAAGTTCTCTGTGTAGCCCCTGGACTCTCCGTTGTGTTGGGGTTGTTGCTTTCCTATGAGCCACATGGGGAGATGATAAGGAGATGGGAAACTTCTGGTGGTACTGCACTTGTGGTGCTTGGCAGTGTTCTCCGTGCAGCCCCTGGACTGTCCACTGTGGCTGTTGGGGTGTTGCTGTCCCTTAAACCATGTAAAGAGATAGGGAGCTTTGTTAGTGCAATGGCGGTGCTTGGCAGAGTTGTCTGTGCAGCCCTTGGACTGTCCACTGGGGCTGTTGCTGTCCCTCAAACCATGTAAAGAGATAGGGAGCTTTGTTAGTGCAATGGCGGTGCTTGGCAGAGTTGTCTGTGCAGTCCCTGGACTGTCCACTGTGGCTGTTGGGGTGTTGCTGTCCCTCAAATCATGTAAAGAGATAGGGAGCTTTGTTAGTGCAATGGCGGTGCTTGGCAGAGTTGTCTGTGCAGTCCCTGGACTGTCCACTGTGGCTGTTGGGGTGTTGCTGTCCCTCAAATCATGTAAAGAGATAGGGAGCTTTGTTAGTGCAATGGCGGTGCTTGGCAGAGTTGTCTGTGCAGCCCCTGGACTGTCCACTGTGGCTGTTGAGGTGTTGCCATCCCTCAAACCATGTAGAGAGATGGGGGGAGGGTTAGGTAGTGCTCTGGAGGAGCCGGGTGCCTGGCAAGTTGGAGGGGTTCTCTGTGCAACTGAAGTCTCCATAGTTTTGGGATGTTGAACATGTTGCTCTGTGCTGCCCATAAAGTGTCCATTGTGGCTGTTGGGGTGTTGCTGTTCCTCAATGTAAAGAGAGGGGGTTGGCCTTGGGTGGTGCACTGGGCGTGCTTGTAGCCTTGGGCTATTCCAGCAATGCAGAGTAAACACTCTAACTCTCTTGGCTGACTGAAGTCTCTGGCCTTTTCTCAGCACTCTGCATTCAACTGCCACCAGAAAATTTAAGCCAAGAACACCTGTGTACTCGGCTAAGCACCTCCCCCCCCCCCACACACACCAAACAATAACAGGAGGAGATCAACTGTGGTACTTTCACAGCTTTCTCAGGCTGCCAGAGAGCTTGGTGGGGCTCTCTGTGTAGCCTTGGGCCATTCTGGTGCACCTGGCCACTTGTGATTGAATGGAGCTATGCATTAGCCACGTGCTGACCATCTGATGTGTTAGGCATATATTTTTACAAATGTGGAGTTGTTTCTATAATGTCAGTAGCTTTTACTAATTTGTCAGTGGTTGCACAGTGATTGACTATACGTAGTTCTGGAACAGAGAACATGTGTTAGTGTTTTGAAATAATTAGTTAATGTGGATTCAGGTTTTTGTGTTGTGAGAAAGAATGTGCTTTTGTGCAGGAAATCAACTATTCGGTTTATTGTATAAGGTGGGTGTGTTGCTGTATTTAGAGTTTAGAAAAAGTGTCTAAAGTACTGATAAACGCTTCTTAGCAGCTGTAAAAAACTGTAAAGAATCTTAGTTAGACATTTGAAAACAAGCTAAAATGAAAAGGTACAAACTATTTTTAAATGGTACGGAGTAGAAAGTAAAAATGAAGATGTAAAAATAATTATTCCTATAAGTGTAGATAACCTACATTTCTACTTAAGTAAAGTAACAAAGTATTTGTTCTTTATTATTTGACACCTCTGGAAATAAATAGTTCTTCTACAATAAGAGAGAGGGATAAAAAAGAGTGTCTGGCAGTGTTCAAATAAAAGTAAGGATTATTTATATATTTGTGTATTTTAATTGTGCACATATGGAACTGAGGCTAATGACATTTATAATAACATTTTTCTAGAGTTTGACAACAATGTCATGTCCCTACCGTGCTCCTTTTTTACTGAATGACTGCCACAGACTATTTTTGTCTACACAGTAGTTCTATATAATAAATATCACTCAATTGCTTAAAATGTATTTAAAAAAACAAACGTGATGCATTTCTGTAATGTCACTAGCTTTTATTTTTTCCACAGTGGTTGCACAGTGATTGACTAAAGAAAAAATGGAGTCTAAAGTACTGGTAAACGTTTTCTTAGCAGCTGTAAAAAAAAACTGTAGTAGGAAATATGTGTAATGCTTCTGGAGGACATTCTTTAATGTTTAATGACCTGTTCCAACATACGTCTGTCAGCATCAGAGCTTCATGTTTCTGCTCCAATTTGTCTGTGTTTAGCAGCTCAGCAAAGGCAAGATTTTCTTTCTGACAGTTCTGTTGTAAGTTTGGGAGTAGACTGTTCCACACTGATCTCCAATTGACTCAATAAAAAGAACAGATATTAAATGTTTTTACTTGTATAAGTAAGTACTTTCTTTTTATTAATACCTAAAAAAAATTATACATGATTTTATTATGTATTCTAAATATACTGGTTTGCACTACATACACTCCGTTTGTTATAATGTCTATTTTATTATACCACACAATATACAGGATTATGGTAGCTGTAGTATGTATTTAGAATTCCTGATGCAACACTGTTTGGGTTAGAAATAAAAACTGGATCTAATAGTGTGTTTTTCTCCGTTGTAGCATGATTAATAATCTGTGTGAATCCTTTTGATTGGAATAAGTTCAGAATGGGTTTGTTTATGTTACTTAGTTGATCTTCATTAAAGTCTCCACATACCACAGCAGGTTTGTAGTCCATGATCTCCAGGAAGTTCAAAAGGGCATCAAGGTTTGGCATGAAGTCTGACAGTCTGTAGTTTGGAGGTCTGTACACAACTGCAATCACAACCTGTTTTGGGGCTTCAACCTTTAAAAGCAAAAACTCCAGATCTGTGACATTCTGCACATATTGCACTGGACGGGCCTGAAGGTGATTTTTAACATAAATGGCAACCCCTCCTCCACTTTTGTTGGATAGATGAGTGTAGTTAGTGTAGGAAACATGTCTGTTATGCTGATACATTCTATAACCATTCAACTGAAGACAGTCAGGAACAGCAGAACCGGTCAGATGAGTCTCAGTCAGACAAAGAACATCTGATAGGAGGAGTTCATGATGGCTTTTGATATCTTCAATATGACTCTGTAGACCCTCTGTGTTGTGATGTATTATCTTCAGTGTTGAGCTCAGATTTGGGTCTCTTGCAATGTGCAGAAGTGGCTGGACAGTACGCAGGTCAGCTTTGGGCATGTTCTCCAGTGCAGCGCTGATTTCAGGATCACAGAAAATTTTCTTTTCATCAAAGTCAATAATGTGTAGTCCACTAAGTGACGTAGTTCTGCTCAGTCCAACATAAGCCATGCCTGGTTCAAATATTTTCTTTAGTGACACGACAGCAGAATGAGTTGTCATTCCCTGAACTTTATGAACAGTGCATGCAAAGGCTAACTTTAAAGGAAACTGTCTTCGAACTGTTCCTTTCTTTTTCAGACTTTCCTCTTCTCTCTCAATGTAAACGAGATTATCAGTTTCTCCAGGTACTTTACTGCGGTGTTTCCTTCCTGCATCAGCATTATCCAGCTCAACACCGATCATCTGAACCACAGGAACACTGTTACGGGTCTGTGTGATTATTTTAGCCACTTTACCAAAAGATCCATTGACCAGCCCAGATTCTACATCAATATTTCTGGTGAGCATCACTCGTGCACCAACTGCCATCTGTAGTGTGTCCATTAAATCACCTTTATCTCCTTTAAAAGGGGCACCCTGTTTCTGCATCTGTCCTGATCTGGGGTCTTTCTTATAATCCTCTGCATCTATATTAGTGATATCTGAAAAGCGTGTGGTTATGGCTGCTGAGTTGAAATCATCCACTTCTTTATTAGTAGGAAATATGTGTAATGCTTCTGGGGGACAGTCTTCAATAGGTTTAATGACCTGTTCCAGCATACGTCTGTCAGCATCAGTCAGAGCTTCATGTTTCTGTTTCACTCTCAGTCTGTTCAGCAGCTCAGCAAAGGCAAGATCATCTTTCTGACGCATGATTTCAGTCAGTGTGATCATCTTAAAGTGATCTCTCCAGAAGTCCAGCACATGATCCTCATACACACACAGTGGCCTGGCTCTTCCTAGTGGTGGTAACTGCTGAAAATCACCGACAGCCATAATAGAAATGTTACCAAAGGGTTTATCATTTCCCTTAATCTGCTGCAATCTCCAATTTACATAGGCGAATAATGGTTTAGACACCATGGATATTTCATCAATGATCATGATCTGTAAATTAGAAAAGTTTGCTCTGATCTCATCCAGACTGTTTCCAAGTCCCTGATATGGAGGTTTCAGGCTTCTCGGGAGTTTCAGGAGTGCGTGGAGTGTTTTTCCATTAATGTTATGACTGGCACAGCCGGTAAATGCACTCAGAAGCACTGTGGGTTTTGACATATCAGCTTCCTCTCTTACACATGGCAGTTTCTGTAAGATTTTAGTGGCCTCTGCATACACAGATTTAATAAGGTGACTCTTTCCTGTTCCTGCTGTTCCAGCTACATAATAAAAAAACGGTTCTGGATTTTCATTTTTATTATTAAGTTGGCTTGGAAAAGCCAACTTATTGTTCTTCGTAATCTTCTTATTCTTATTATTATTATTATTCTCGCCATGTTTTTTGCAACGCTACTCCTCCTACAGCTTTTATGGTACAGTCACGAAATTTTCAGGGATCGTAGAACCTATGCCAACTTAAGTTGCTTGTGCTTTTTGAAGCGATATATCGTACGGTTTTCGTAAAAACTTCGTAAATGTACGAAATTTTTCCCATTGAAAATGAATGGGGAGAAATTCGAAAGCTCGTGTACGTCACAATTTTCAAGATACGAAGACGAAATTCGGCTGGTTTATAGAACATATCGCGTTCTTTCCGAAAATATGCTTCACGAAATTATATGTCGTACGGTTTTCGTACAATTATCGTACGAAGTTTCCCCATAGAAATGAATGGGGGGCCCAGAGTTCCATCTCACACACGAGCAGCTCTGCGCACGGAACCCCTTCTCTCCCCTGCTCCTCCAGTACTGTGAGTGTATGGAGGAGCTGCTGTATGGAGCAGCTATCAGTCAAAAGTTTGGACACCCCGGCACCCCAGCCAGGGTTTAGCAACCACCTATTAACTGCTTAGCAACCACCTGGAAAACGTTAGCAACTGCCTAGCAACCACTTAGCAACACCTTAGCAACCACCTGGAAAACGTTAGCAACTGCCTAGCAACCACTTAGCAACACCTTAGCAACCACCTGGAAAACGTTAGCAACTGCCTAGCAACCACTTAGTAACCACCTGGATTTCATTAGCAACGTCCTAGCAACCACTTAGCAACCACTTTAGAAATTATAGCAACTGCCTAGCAACCAGTTAGCAACACCTTAGCAACCACCAGGAAAACATTAGAAACTGCCTAGCAACAGCTTAGCAACCACTTAGCAACCACCTGGAAAACGTTGGCAACTGCCTAGCAACCACTTAGCAACAACTTAACAACCACCTGGAAAACGTTAGCAACTGCCTAGCAACCACTTAGTAACCACCTGGAATACGTTAGCAACTTCCTAGCAACCACTTAGCAACAACTTTAGAAATTATAGCAACTGCCTAGCAACCAGTTGGCAACACCTTAGCAACCACCAGGAAAACATTAGAAACTGCCTAGCAACAGCTTAGCAACCACTTAGCAACCACCTGGAAAACGTTGGCAACTGCCTAGCAACCACTTAGCAACCACTTTAGAAACGATAGCAACTGCCTAGCAACCACTTAGCAACACCTTAACAACCACTAGGAAAACGTTAGCAACTGCCTAGCAACCACTTAGCAACACCTTAGCAACCACCTAGAAAACGTTATCAACTGCATAGCAACCACCTAGCAACAACTTAGCAACCACTAGGAAAACGTTAGCAACTGCCTAGCAACCACTTAGCAACCACTTTAGAAATGATAGCAACTGCCTAGCAACCACTTAGCAACACCTAAGCAACCACCTGGAAAACGTTAGCAACTGCCTAGCAACAGCTTAGCAACCACTTTAGAAATTAAAGCAACTGCCTAGCAACCACTTAGCAACCACATGGAAAACGTTAGCAACTGCCTAGCAACCACTTAGCAACCACTTTAGAAATGATAGAAACTGCTTAGCAACCACTAAGCAACCACTTAGCAACCACATGGAAAACGTTAGCAACTGCCTAGCAACCACTTAGTAACCACTTTAGAAACACCTTAGCAACCGCATAGCAACACCTTAGCAACCACATAGCAACCACCCTAGATACCATAGCAACACCTTAGCAACCACCTAGCAACACCTTAGAAACCACCTAGCAACCACCTTAGCAACCACCCCGGATACCATAGCAACACCCTAGCAACCACCTAGCAACACCTTAGCAACCACCCCAGGTACCATAGCAACACCTTAGCAACCGCATAGCAACACCTTAGCAACCACCTAGCAACCACCTAGCAACACCTTAGCAACCACCCAGGATACCATAGCAACACCTTAGCAACCGCATAGCAACACCTTAGCAACCACCTAGCAACCACCTTGCAACACCCTAGCAACCACCTAGCAACACCTTAGCAACCACCCCAGATACCATAGCAACACCCTAGCAACCACCTAGCAACACCCTAGCAACCACCTAGCAACACCTTAGCAACCACCCCAGATATCATAGCAACACCCTAGCAACCACCTAGCAACACCTTAGCAACCACCCCAGATACCATAGCAACCACCTAGCAACACCCTAGCAACCACCTAGCAACACCCTAGCAACACCTTAGCAACCACCCCGGATTCCATAGCAACACCTTAGCAACCACCTAGCAACACGTTAGCAACCACCTAGCAACATCTAAGCAACCACCCCGGATACCATAGCAACACCTTAGCAACAACCTAGCAACACCCTAGCAACCACCTAGCAACACCTTAGCAACCACCTGTTATATGTTAGCAATTGGCTAGCAACCAGTTAGCAACAGCTTAGCAACCACCTGGAAAACATTAGCAATTGCCTAGCAACAGCTTAGCAACCTTTTCAGAAATGATAGCAACCGCCTAGCAACACATTAGCAATCAAAAGTTTAACCAAAAGTTTTACGATTTCAGCATTTAAACAAGCGTTTTTAGATTTCAGCGTTTAACCAAATGTTTTTAGATTTCAGCGTTTAATCAAACGTTTTTAGATTTCAGCGTTTAACCAAATGTTTTTAGATTTCAGCGTTTAACCAAACGTTTTTAGATTTCAGCGTTTAATCAAACATTTTTAGATTTCAGCGTTTAACCAAATGTTTTTAGATTTCAGCGTTTAACCAAATGTTTTTAGATTTCAGCGTTTTTAGCATTTAGCGTTAACAGCATATCAATGACTCTTCACACTCTTCAGACAGAAAAAGCTTAGCAACCATTTTAACTTTTTAACGTTATTAGCGTTCTTTTCCAAGCCAACTTAAAGTTCGTTCACGAACTTTACCTTTTCTAGTTATTATTATTATTCCGCGCTCAAATTTCTATACGCATCTCCTCCTAGGGCTTTTGACGTAGAATCACGAAATTTTGCAGTATCGTAGGACCTATACCCGATTAGGTTGCTTGTGCTTTTTTAAGCGATACATCGTACGGTTTTCGTAAAAACTTCGTAAACGTACGCTTTTTTTTCCCATAGGAAATGAATGGGGGACAACTTTGAACGTTTGTGTAGGTAACAATTTTTGACATACAAAGACAAAAATCGGACGGTCTATAGAACTTACCGCGTTCTTTCCGAAAATTTTAACGTTTCGACGATACGTCGTACGGTTTTCGTACAAATGTCGTACGAAGTTTTCCCATAGAAATGAATGGGGGGCCCAGAGTTCCATCTCACACACGAGCAGCTCTGCGCACGGAACCCCTTCTCTCCCCTGCTCCTCCAGTACTGTGAGTGTATGGAGGAGCTGCTGTATGGAGCAGCTATCAGTCAAAAGTTTGGACACCCCGGCACCCCAGCCAGGGCTTAGCAACCACCTAATAACTGCTTAGCAACCACCTTAGCAACCACCTGGAAAACGTTAGCAACTGCCTAGCAACCACTTAGCAACACCTTAGCAACCACCTGGAAAACGTTAGCAACTGCCTAGCAACCACTGAGCAACCACCTGGAAAACGTTAGCAACTGCCTAGCAACCACTTAGCAACTGCCTAGCAACCACCTGGAATACGTTAGCAACTGCCTAGCAACCACTTAGCAACCACCTGGAAAACGTTAGCAACTGCCTAGCAACAACTTAGCAACTGCCTAGCAACCACCTGGAAAATGTTAGCAACTGCCTAGCAACCACTTAGCAACCACCTGGAAAACGTTAGCAACTGCCTAGCAACCACTTAGCAACTGCCTAGCAACCACTTGGAAAACGTTAGCAACTGCCTAGCAACCACTTAGCAACTGCCTAGCAACCACCTGGAAAACGTTAGCAACTGCCTAGCAACCACTTAGCAACCACCTGGAAAACGTTAGCAACTGCCTAGCAACCACTGAGCAACCACCTGGAAAACGTTAGCAACTGCCTAGCAACCACTTAGCAACTGCCTAGCAACCACCTGGAATATGTTAGCAACTGCCTAGCAACCACTTAGCAACCACCTGGAAAACGTTAGCAACTGCCTAGCAACAACTTAGCAACTGCCTAGCAACCACCTGGAAAACGTTAGCAACTGCCTAGCAACCACTTAGCAACCACCTGGAAAACGTTAGCAACTGCCTAGCAACCACTTAGCAACTGCCTAGCAACCACTTGGAAAACGTTAGCAACTGCCTAGCAACCACTTAGCAACTGCCTAGCAACCACCTGGAAAACGTTAGCAACTGCCTAGCAACCACTTAGCAACCACCTGGAAAACGTTAGCAACTGCCTAGCAACCACTTAGCAGCTGCCTAGCAACTACCTGGAATATGTTAGCAACTACCTAGCAACCACTTAGCAACCACCTGGAAAATGTTAGCAACTGCCTAGCAACCACTTAGCAACTGCCTAGCAACCACTTGGAAAACGTTAGCAACTGCCTAGCAACCACTTAGCAACTGCCTAGCAACCACCTGGAAAACGTTAGCAACTGCCTAGCAACCACTTAGCAACCACCTGGAAAACGTTAGCAACTGCCTAGCAACCACTTAGCAACCACCTGGAAAACGTTAGCAACTGCCTAGCAACCACTTAGCAGCTGCCTAGCAACCACCTGGAAAACGTTAGCAACTGCCTAGCAACCACTTAGCAACCACCTGGAAAACGTTAGCAACTGCCTAGCAACCACTTAGCAACTACTTTAGAAATGAAAGCAACTGCCTAGCAACCACTTAGCAACACCTTAACAACCATTGGGAAAACGTTAGCAACTGCCTAGCAACCACTTTAGAAATGATAGCAACTGCCTAGCAACCACTTAGCAACACCTTAACAACCACTAGGAAAACGATAGCAACTGCCTAGCAACCACTTAGCAACCACTTTAGAAATGATAGCAACTGCCTAGCAACCACTTAGCAACACCTTAACAACCACTAGAAAAACGATAGCAACTGCATAGCAACCACTTAGCAACCACTTTAGAAATGATAGCAACAACCTAGCAACACCCTAGCAACCACCTAGCAACACCTTAGCAACCACCTGTTATATGTTAGCAATTGCCTAGCAACCACTTAGCAACCACCTGGAAAACGTTAGCAACTGCCTAGCAACCACTTAGCAACTGCCTAGCAACCACCTGGAATATGTTAGCAACTGCCTTGCAACCACTTAGCAACCACCTGGAAAACGTTAGCAACTGCCTAGCAACCACTAAGCAACTGCCTAGCAACCACTTGGAAAACGTTAGCAACTGCCTAGCAACCACTTAGCAACTGCCTAGCAACCACCTGTTATATGTTAGCAATTGCCTAGCAACCAGTTAGCAACAGCTTAGCAACCACCTGGAAAACATTAGCAATTGCCTAGCAACAGCTTAGCAACCTTTTCAGAAATAATAGCAACCGCCTAGCAACACATTAGCAATCAAAAGTTTAACCAAAAGTTTTACGATTTCAGCATTTAAACAAGCGTTTTTAGATTTCAGCGTTTAACCAAACGTTTTTAGATTTCAGCGTTTAATCAAACGTTTTTAGATTTCAGCGTTTAACCAAATGTTTTTAGATTTCAGCGTTTAACCAAACGTTTTTAGATTTCAGCGTTTAATCAAACATTTTTAGATTTCAGTGTTTAACCAAATGTTTTTAGATTTCAGCGTTTAACCAAACGTTTTTAGATTTCAGTGTTTAATCAAACATTTTTAGATTTCAGCGTTTAACCAAATGTTTTTAGATTTCAGCGTTTTTAGCATTTAGCGTTAACAGCATATCAATGACTCTTCACACTCTTCAGACGGAAAAAGCTTAGCAACCATTTTAACTTTTTAACGTTATTAGCGTTCTTTTCCAAGCCAACTTAAAGTTCGTTCACGAACTTTACCTTTTCTAGTTACTACATGATTTCTTATGTGTTCCTTTATAGTCCTTCATAGACTTCAGTATTCATTTACAATAAAGGAAAAAAAATAAAAATTAAAACAGTAAATAATAAGGTGTGTCCAAACTTTTGACTGATACTGTATGTAAATACATAGCAATTTTTTTAAAACAAGCGAACGAAATCTCAAACAGATATTCAGTCATTCTGTATAATTTGCTCCCGATTAGTGGGCGTGGCTTCTGGGGAATACGGATGGTTAACCCGAACCAGAAGCCCTGGCTGAACGCAGAGGTGCGTTCCCTGCTGAAAGCCAGGGATGCTGCCTTCAGATCTGGAGACTCGGATGAACTCAGGAGGGCTAGAAGAGAGCTGACTGCTGGAGTTAAGAGGGCAAAAGCTGCATATGCTCAGAAAATCCAGGGACACTTTTCCTCCCAGGATCCACAGAGCATGTGGAGGGGCATCAAGTGCATCACAGACTACAAATCTAACGTTGCACAAAGCTCCAAAGACCCATCCCTGCCTGAGGCTCTTAACACGTTCTACGCCCGCTTTGAGAACCCTGACACACCCCCCAGCACCAGACTCCCACACTCACCAGGAGAGGAGCCCCTCAGCGTGACACCAGCAGAAGTAAGGAGGACGCTTAGGAGGATTAACCCCCGGAAAGCTGCCGGCCCGGACAACATCCCCGGACAGGTGCTAAAAGACTGCGCAGACCAGCTCTCGGACGTCCTGGCCGACATTTTCAATGCGTCCCTCATCCAGGCAGCTGTCCCCACTTGCCTGAAGACCGCCACCATCATCCCGGTCCCCAAGAGCTCCACAGTGACAGGTCTGAATGACTACCGGCCAGTAGCCCTCACTCCGATAGTCACAAAGTGCTTTGAAAGACTGGTTCAGACCCACATCAAAGCCACCATCAACATCACTGTGGATCCACACCAGTATGCATACAGGAAGAACCGATCCACAGAGGATGCCATTTCCTCCGTGGTCCACACTGCCCTCACCCACCTGGAGCAGAAGGATTCCTACGTTCGGATGCTCTTTGTGGACTTCACATCTGCTTTCAACACCATGATTCCTCAGACACTGATAACCAAACTCTCCTCACTTGGACTGAGCTCTTCCCTGTGCAACTGGGTCCTAGACTTCCTGACCAACAGGCCGCAGTCTGTGAGGATTCACAACATCTCCTCCCCCTCCATAATCCTCAGCACTGGCTCCCCTCAGGGCTGTGTGCTGAGCCCCCTCCTGTTCACACTGCTCACATATGACTGCTCACCTCTCCATCCAGGCTGTCATATTGTGAAGTTTGCGGACGACACGGCAGTGGTTGGATGCATCACAAACAGAGATGAGTCCAGCTACAGGCAGGAGGTGGAACACCTGGAGGATTGGTGCAGAGAAAACAACCTCTGCATCAATGTAAAAAAGACAAAGGAGATGATTGTGGACTTCAGAAGATCTGCGGTGGAAGTGGTTGACAGCTACAGGTACTTGGGTGTGCACCTGACCAGCAACCTCACCTGGAGCAACAACACTTCCACTCTGGTCAGGAAGGCACATCAGCGGCTCTACTTCCTCAGGAGGCTGAGACGAGCTGGACTCGGGAGCGTAGTCCTCACCTCCTTCTACAGATGTGTGGTGGAGAGCGTTGTGTGCTCCAGCATCAATGTGTGGCATGGAAGCTGCTCTGCTGCAGACAGGAAAGCACTGCAGAGGGTGGTGAAGGCTGCACAGAGGATTGTTGGAGTTAGCTTCCCCAGCACCACAGACATTTACACCTCCAGATGCAGGAAAAGGGCCACCTGCATCAGGAAGGATCCCACCCACCCAGCACACGCACTTTTTGTCCCACTCCCCTCAGGCCGGAGGCTGCGGAGCATTAAGTGCAAAACAACAAGACTCAGAAACAGCTTCAAGCTGTAAGACTCTTAAACTCCACTTAACAACACACTGCAATGACACCAAGGACAAATTACTGTTTACTGTTTACAAACATGGTCACTTTACTTGCACTGAGACACTTTATCTCCACTGCTCTAATTCACATTATCATGCTGCTATAGCACACTTGCACTCTGGACTTCATGTTGCTGAACCTTCTACTCTCTATTTATTTTTTTTTGTATATATTATATATTCTATTTCTTTTATTGTATTCTTTTTTTTTTATCTATATATCTATTAATAACAGCTCTTTGGGTGTAAAACTGGATCGTGAGATCACAATTTCGTTCCACCTCATGTACCACATGTGATGCGAATGACAATAAAAATCTCCTCCTCCTCCTCTCCTCCTCATCCTATACATACAGTCCACGCGCCGGAATACGGGCGGGAAATACGTGCATAATTGACTCCCACTGCCCGGTCCTCAGAGCGGTGGGCGGGCTCTGTCTGAATACGGGTGTGTAAAGAAATCCCGCGTTGGACCGCTGGCCAATCGCGTGTCTCCGCAGACAGCTGGTGGAGAGGAGGGGGACACGCAGCGCGCGCTGACAGCCTGCGGGGGGGAACGGAGAGCGCCCACCGGCCGGAGAGCGACCCCGAGACTGAGAAACGCACGCGCAACCTGTTCAGTTTGATGCAGCGGAGGAGGCTCGAGGCTCGAGAGGACCGCGGGTGAGTGGCGGAGATACGGGGTTTTTATCTCGCGGAGGGAGAAGCTGAGGGACCGTGAGTGCTGCGTTTGAGGCGGCTCGTGCTGCAGAGAGGGAGAGAGGGGGTTTGCAGCTTTGCAATATGCAGAGACACGCGTTTGGTGCAGTGCATGTGCTGATGAAGAGGAGGAGGAGGAGGAGGAAGATGGTGATGGCGTGCAGTCGTTCATTCCCCCATGGCAACCGATGATGATGTTGCAGATAGATAGTGGTGCTGGGGGAGACATGGCAGGTGTCTGCACCGCGAGGGAGGGACTGATGATCCCTTGGCTGGTTTGGTGGAAGCCATCATATCTGTGTGTGTGTGTGTGTGTGTGTGTGTGTTTGATCATTCTGGATGTGTGGTTGTATTGTTGGTTCATTATTGATGGATGGGGGTGCTGCAGTGAATGGGCTAAGGATAAGGATGAAGAAGATTATGATAAAGATGAAGATGAAGATCATGATGATGATGATGATGATGATGATGACTGTGTTGCTTGTTGAGGCATCAACAGCCCATTTAGCTACCTGATTGCTTCATCCTTGGCTCTGGTCATTTGGATGTCCAGTGTTATTCCATTATAATCTGAATGGCAGAGATAGTGGTGGATGAAGAGGATTTGTATCAGTATCTATGGAACTAAAGGGCTGGTGCAGCTTTAGTGTGCTATATACAATAGCCTATGGAAAGTAATGGTACATCCTTTTTTATGTGATGCATTATTTGACAGCACTGGAGCAATGTCCGATTTTGACAATACAGTATGAACACATAATCCACCACTGCATTGGCCTTTGCTTTTGAAGGCATCTCACAGCATAATGGTGCCGGTCAGGCCTGTAGATACATGGCTTTTGCATAATACCAGTACAGCTGCTGTGTTATTGTGATTATGGCCCATATGTGGAGTTGTAGAGCTGAATGCAGTATCCAGTATGGGACTTCTGGGCTGGAGGCCATGTCTAATACAGTCATACACATCTGCTGATATCATGTTAATTCCTAAATGTAAAAATTTAAATGCTAAATCCCAAATCCATCTCCACTTTTTAATAAAAAAGAGGCATCATTTATGTGGACAGAGAAGTGCAACAAAATAAATTAAATGCATTCTTTTCTTACTGCAGCTGTCCATTCTCAATCAGCACGGGACAGCGTTCTGATATTGAACATTTGAATGCAAAAGCACTCATGCACTCATGAATCATAAGAAAAAGGACCTGTATAGGTCTATTTCTGTCCACCAAGGTACAATCAGTAGAAATGTACTCTTAAAGGTACAGAACAGTTGCTTAGCTTAAAGGTTCACTGTAGTAATACTTGTTCCAGGAAGAAGGCATAAGTAGCCTTTCACAACCAGTTCAAAACTGGTATTAATAGAAAACTGAAATAAGAACCATAGAGTCTAATAGAAAGTGTGGAGTCAATCCTGCTTTTAAAAAATGCAATGGAATAAGACACAATTGTGTTCTCTAATTATTGATAGTGCAATGTATTTGTTTTCTTGAAAGTACCGTCCCAATGACAGTTGGTAACTTATTCCGGAAAACATTCCCACACTGTTTTCTCTGATCATTGCTTATTTTTGAGAATGTAAAGAATTTGAAAATATGGAATTTATTTTTGAGAGAAGTTATAAAAACTCAATGCATTTGTAAAGCACCGAATTGTTCACAGATTGGCTCTTACAAGAATGGATTTCATTGTCCTTATAAATCAAACAAATCCCCAAACAAGTGTTTTCTTATAGCAATAGATGAAATAGGATTTAGGATTTTCAACTATGGCAAGAAAAATACTGTTCAATATTATATGACAGTTTTAGGAGACTGATGTAGGTTAATTTAGCTTTGTAAGAAAAAAAAAACAAGCATCTTGTGATCTTGAAACCAAGCTGAACTCATTGAATTTTTGCACCAGGAGTGACAAAGTTATCCAAAAGCAGTGTGTAAGACTGGTGGAGGAGAACAAACCAAGTTACATGAAAACTAACTTTTTTTCTAAATTAACTTGTTTTCTTTGCATTATTTGAGGTCTGAAAGCTCTGCATCTTTTTTGTTATTTCAGACATTTCTCATTGTCTGCAAATAGATGCTCTAAATTACAATGTTTTTATTTGGAATTTGGGAGAAATGTTGTCTGTAGTTTATATATATATATATATATATATATATATATATATATATATATATATATATATAAACAATGTTCATTTTACTCAAACATAAACCTATAAATAGCAAAATCATAGAAACTGATTTAGAAACTGAAGTGGAACTTTTTCCAGAGCTGTATGTTAAATACCCTTAATGTGATAAAAAAAATGAAAAGATCCTAATTAAAAACATATAAAAGTAAAATACTGCATCACCAAACTGGCTCATTTATGTTAATGTTAATGTGCCTTTCCTTATTTTGAAAATCATAATGGATGACATCAAATTTGAGCAAAATATGATGATGTCCATGCATTTTATGATAAATCATTAACGTAATTATTGTGTTTTATTAATGTTGTGTCTTATTAATGTTATTACTAAATATGCATGTATATGATACTAGTATTGGTATCAGGCACAATATAATGCTAATGTTCTCATACTTGTATTCACCAACAAAGCTCAATACCAGCATCTGATACCTCTCCAAACCAGTTGGAAAAAATAGTATTAATGCATCGTAATTACCATGGCAAACATAGAAACTAGCCTCAGAAAAGAAAAGAATCAGTCTCCTGACCTCGTCTCAAGTCTATTTTTACTGAACTATGTGGTTCAGCCGGTGACTCTATTGTGCCTTTTGTGTAATATATTACCCTTCCTCAGATTCACAAAATAAAGGTATGGCTGCCTGATGTCTCCAGTGTTTCACGTTTCAAGTGTCGACTAAATGAATAAAGCTCTTGTACACGGTGTACAGAATCTGACAAATGTTTTATGAAATATTTTCAGCTTGTTCTGCCTTTGAATTCCCATAAATGCAGGCCCCATTTTATTTAGTATAGCTTGTATAACAACGTTATAATGCTTTATTGCCTTACTGGACCTAAAGGGTGGCTAACTGTGGTGTGATTCAGGTCATCCTAAGTGGCTATTCAGCTTTTAAAGCCTGAGGCCTATTCAGCGCACAGTGGAAATATAATATTGAGGTTCATACAATGATGTGAAAGTTATACTCAAGTACATACAATATAATAACACACACACACACACACACACATAGAGTCCCTGAACAGATGTGATCATGTTTATGTAGTCTACGTTTCTACGTTTCTAGACACACTTATTATAAGAGTGAAAATAATAATGTCAGAAAAAATGTGGCAGTTTTTGGAGAGGCAGACTGCATATGCAATTAAAATTTTTCTATTTTACAATTTTTTAGATATTTTCACAAAAATTCAATTTATTGCACAGCCATCCAGACTGTGGATGGAACACAAAGAATCATGTAGTAAATTTGTTAGTAAAAGTGTCAAAACAAACCAAAATACTTTAGGTGGCTCTTATCTGTGCAACAGCGTTTTCATGCCTGTAGTTTTTTTAATTTTATTTTATGGTCCAAATCAGTTGATGAGTTTGTTTACTTAGAGTATTTTCTCCCTCAGTTTTTTCTTTAGGTTTGATTTTACATAGGCATAAACATAAATGCACATTGTCTCCTCTGATTGGAGAGCTCTCTGGAGTGGGAGCACGAATTAAACAGAGTTGCGCAGCTCTGATCAGTGAACGCTGCACAGGCCGGGTGTGTAAACAGCATGCAGCAGCAGCTGTGTTAATAAGCATTGTCTGGCTAATAAATCAGATTAAACAGCACCTTATCAACAGTTCAGCTTAAATAAAAGGAGTTTACTTGATAGCTGGGTCAAATCAAGACCGGATCACATGCTCACCACAAGTGAACCGCTCCAGAGTTCATTTGGGACCAGACCAAGACCACCTCCTCTAGCAGGTCTTGGTCCGGTTCTTTTGATCCGCACCCGAGTGTGATTATTGTTTTCACACCTGCTCAATCAAACCCCACTAAAGGGACAAATGAACGAGAGTCCGTTTTAATCAGACCAAATAGTGCTGGTGTGAAAATGCTGAGAGGAAACTCTTCGTCTTTCTTTCCTGAGCCATTCTTGATGAGAGCCAGTTTAATCATAACGTTTTTGATGGTCTTTGCGACTGCACTTGAATTTTTTTTTGACTGACTGATATTTAATTTGTAGAGTATTTTTTTCTTCACTTAGTTGAATAGTTCTTTCTGTACTGTGGATTAGATAATTAATCAAATAAGTCTATTCACCTCATACAAAGTCTACCTCTTCACAACTTTACAACTGATGCTCTCAAACACATTAAGAGGACAAGATATTCAATGCACTACCTTAAAAAACTGACTGGGAAATGCCTAGACGCAAAGCAATGCAAAGCAAGAGGTGATACTCTAAAGAATGTAAAATATAAAACATATTATGCTTTGTTTAACACTTTTTGTTTACTAAATAATATTTTTTTTCTTTATAGTTTGAATGACTTGCGTATTAATCGGCAATGCAGATGCATTTTAAAATGCATTTTAAAATATTCATTTAAGGTGTGTCCAAACTCTTGATTGGTACTATACATGTGCAGAGAATTGTGGGTAACTGGGTGCGAGTAAGGATACATTCATACAGTCACGTCTTTAAAATTTTCCAATAGTTGGGCACATTACTTGGCTGTGTATTTAGGGTCCTTTACTTTAGAACAGCCTTCTATGATTTTATTGCCAGGAAATAAATGCTTTTAAGGTTCTTTTAAAGCCAATTAATTTTTATCTTATTTAATTCCATCATTTATTAACAAATATGTGATAAAGCAAGAGAGAAAGATGAAAAGCAAACGTGAACTGGTTAAAGAAGTGATAAGCTGTTCCTCAGTCTGACACTGCAGATGAACAGACTCAGCTGTGTTCTGGACGTAGAGTGATGTGTGAGAGTAAGGCAAGTCCTTATCCTGCAGCTCTTTCCAACATGACTCAGTGAACATGTACTTTTTGACTTTGCTCATATGGGCTTTCTTCAGGCCTCTGCTAACTAACATTTAGAAGATATATTCTAACAGGGTTTGCTGTAGACTTTGTGCAGTGGTCCAAATCTCCCATCATTATTAGAGAAATCTTAGGGAAAGAAATAACTCTGGACACAAATAAATGGTGTGAAATTGCAGAATTTTGTGGAAAATAGGGGTGTGCCATACCGTATCGTATGCGATAATATCGCCATCATTTTTGAATATCGTGAACGATATTATACCCTGAAATATCGTGCCATAACACTCACCCCTAATTATCACATCAGGGTACTATTTTTTTGCTGTTTTCAGCAAAAGAAACATTTACACTGTTCTCAATTCCTATTAAATATACACTAGAGATTATATCTGTCCAGTATCATTTATTGTACTTTAATCCTGGATATATGGAGATATTTGGAGTGCATTACTAGGCTCATGACATTTTGGATCATTTACTTCTGCTACAAATCTGCTAAAATTCTTGTATCTTTTTAATATCTCAGTTAGGGGTGTGCAATATCATATCATATACAATAATAAAATGTAAGTTTAGTTTTGTTTCAGTAGTATTTTTATTTTTTTGTCATATCGCCAAGAGCATGGTTATCGCGATAATACCATGAAATATCGCGATATTATTTTAGAGCAATATTGCCCACCCCTAGTGGAAAAGATGCCACAACGAATGCATGCCGAAGTCTAAGCTAAAGATGGTTCAACCAAATATTAATCTCTGGCCTTTTAGTCTCTGAGTTTAATGCAAATGCTGGTAGATATAACTAAATAGGGAACGTAGATTTGATTCACCTGGGTTTAGCATTACAAAGAAATGTGACACTTATTATAAATAGTCGACAAAGAAGATCTTAGGAAAGCAGGGATATCTGGCAGAGTGTCCACCTCTGTTCCTCTCTGGAGGCTCTTGTATCTTTTGTTTCTGTACAAAGCAAGAACTCTGCTGAGTCACACTCTCTCCAGAATCAGCAAAGCTCATTTCTCATCACCTTTAAGTGCCACAGGGACACCTCTACCAGCCCTGATCCTGAAAATCAGGTGCAGAAGCTGCTGCTGACTTTAGTCATCCTTTATTCTTTAGCTTCGTGACTCTGAGGCCTGAGGGAGTAACACAAAGATTCAGATTCAGGTTACACTGCTGTGTTAGCATACGATAACATGCTGCACATTTGCATCTCCACTCCCTTGCTTTTCCTGTTTTTCCTCTGCTTTTGGCAGGACAGCTGGCCATGTGATCTTAATTACTCAGCAAATGTGCCACTGCTGGCTCCCGTTCCACCTTTTTTACTGCATCAGAGATTTAAAACCTGATTTGAGCCAAGGCAGCTGAGAGCAGAGTGCTTCACTGGCTCTGCATGGAGGGGGTGAATTCTGTTTGCTCAGTTGATAATACTTTTTACATATTGCAGTTGCTGGGAAACTGATCATCCTAGACGTAATAGAACATTTTATATGCTTTTATCTGTTGTTCTGCTTCTCTTTTCACATCGTTTAAATGTACTGAGTAAAAGTGAATATATATTAGTGCATCTCAAAAAATTGGAATATCCTTGAAACGTTATTTTATTTCAGTAATTCAGTTTAAAATGTGAAACTCATATTATATAGATGTATTACATACAGAGTGATCTATTTTAAGCTTTTATTCCTTTTATTTTTAATGAGTATGGCTTACAGCCAATGAAAACCCAAAAATCAGTGTTTCAGAGAATTCGAATATCATATAAAAACAATTGGTACTTGCAGTTGCAGTGTGGGCAGTGTGCCAAGTCTTGCTGGAAAATGAAATCTGCATCTCCATAAAAGTTATCCGCAGAGGGAAGCATGAAGTGCTGTAAGATTTTGTGGAAAAACACTGAACACTCTGGACTTGATAGAACACAGTAAATCAACACCAGCTGATCACATTCTCTCCAAACTATCACTGATCAGTAAATTTTGCATTTCATTTGGAAATCAAGAGACCAGAGTCTGTAGGAAGAGTGGAAGCACACAGTCCAAGCTGCTTGTGTTTTTTCTGGAAAATCTTACAGCACTTTATGCTTCCCTCTGCTGACAACTTTTATGGAGATGCAGATTTCATTTTCCAGCAGGACTTGGCACACTGCCCACACTGCCAAATGTACCAATTGGTCTTATATAATATTTTAGTTTTCATTTTTTGGGTTTTCCTTGGCTGTAAGTCATAAATAAACGCTTAAAATAGATCGCTCTGTGTGTAACACATTTATACAATATATGAGTAAAATATGAGAATGTATGAGATTCTCTGCAAAAAAAAAAAGGGAAAAAAAATGTCACACTATGAGGCGCACTTAAAATCCTTTAATTTTCCCAAAAATCATCAGTGCATCTTATTTATGATTTTTACTAGTCGGGTATTAAGTAGCAGTAAAGCCACTCTGCTAAGTATAGCGTTATACAGGAGTTTCAGTTTAGTTCTCCAGCGCTGAGGCTGGAGCAGTATTAGCATTAGCCGCTAACAATGTGAGTATTATCGGACTGTAGCCTGCTGCTAACCCCGGCTAACACTGTTGGAGCAACGCTAGCGTTAGCCACTAACCAAAGTGCTCTCTCTTTCGCCATTCAGAGTTGAGTATTTCGGACGGTCGTCTGCGTGCGTTATTGTGTTAAAACAAGCTATGTGGGATGAACCGCTAGCTAATAGCGCCCTGTCTTACCGGAACTCTCAGGGTATTAGCTAACCAAGGCTAGCCCTAGTGGAAATCTGGAAATCTAACGGAAGTGCTTTACTCACCCAAATAAACAGTTTTTAGGAGAGATATCAGTGTAGACTAACATCCAGCGCTCGTTTGACTTTAAAATATATATATATATTTTAAGAATTACAGTTTACTTACAGTTGAATTTGTTTACATAATTTATCTTAGCTTTACAGGTCTCTCCACCCAGCAGTGAGACCTGCTGAATTAGAAGGAAAACATGGCAACACCCCTGTTCCTTACTAGTGTTGCATAATGCGCCTTATAATCCAGTGCGCCTTGTGTATGAAAATAGACCAGAAAATAGACGTTCATTGATAGTGTGCCTTATAATGCAGTGCGCCTTATAGTGAGAAAAATATGCTATATCTATCTATCTATCTATCTATCTATCTATCTATCTATCTATCTATCTATCTGTCTATCTATCTATCTATCTATCTATATATATATATATATATATATATATATATATATATATAAAATATACACTTTTTTATATGTAAAAAACATAACACATTCAAATGAATCTCGATTTCACAATAGACAAATATGTTATGGTATATGCTATAGCACCTCCTCAACATGTGGCACAAAAAAAAAAAACAGTTATAATCTGTCTCTTACTCTGGGCCACTAAACGATTAGAGGAGATTAAGGTCAAAGACAGCGTAAGAATGATAGAATATGTTTATTGCAGTATGTCAGTGCCTCACCTCTCAGCAGCGAATGACGTCAGAATTCTGCTGTCACATGACCAGAATCACCCTGAAAGCCCAGTGACTCTTCAGAGCCGGGGACCGTAATTATTGTGGGATTGCGTAATTGATTCTGTGAAGCTGTGATGGCCGTGCAGTTCTAAAAGGGTCACTGTCAGCAGTGCGCTGAGAGGGGAATCTGCATATGGTAACTAGATTCACATTGCGTGATAGACCACAGAAACATCACAGAGAGCATTTGTAGTTTGCTCTCTAATTCTATTAATAGAAAACTTTATAATATCAGCCTTATATTACATAATTCTACAAAGTACATACATACAAAACCTTATTTAATGTATTAATTATTGCTAATAGACTATTAATTATAAATGTTAATGTTATTATAAATTAATCAACAACTACTATAAATTATTTAGTTATTTTTATGAATCAACTAGAAACCTGAATGAATGAATTATTCAGTAACTAGTATAAATGATCCAATGACCACTCTTAATTGTTTACTTACTAGTATGAGTTTATTAATTATTTAGTAACTATTATAAATTATCCTGTTATTGCAATAAATTGCATTGTTTTCGTTTGTGATATATTATTGTTACATGACGTCAAATATTATGTTTTTATTGAAACTTACACAATTTAAACTCCCTAAGACTCACCCCCAATTTGACCTACTAAAGTTACTGCTTCATTACCATACTCCATGTGGTGGTACTATAAAATTAAAAAAGTAAATCTGCTATGAATAATATAATAAATACATAATTCCTGGTGTTTAATTGTTTAGGAGTATTTTATCCTCTTCAGTAACACAAATGCTGTGAAGAGATTTTGGTATGATTTTATAATCATACCAAACCAGCCCTTCACTGGTAGATAATGATGTTGCTAAATTAGTGAATATATATATATATAGAAATGTAGCAAAGGATGAATGGGCGAAACGAGAGCTAAAGGGTACCGGCTCAGTCAGTCAGTTACTCAATCAGTGACACAGTCAGTCAGGGACCTAGTCAGTCAGTCAGTCAGTGACTCAGTCAGTCAGTTACTCAATCAGTAATGCAGTCAGTCAGTTACTCCATCAGTCAGTTATTTAATCAGTCAGATACATAATGTTACATAGTCAGTCAGTTACTCAATTAGTGATACAGTCAGTCAGTTAGACAGGCACCCAGTCAATCAGTCAGTCAGTGACTCAGCCAGTCAGCCAGTGAGTGAATCAATCAATCAGTCAGTGAGTGAATCAATCAGTCAGTCAGTCAGTCAGTGCCTTAGTCAGTCAGTCAGTGACTCAGCCAGTCAGCCAGTGAGTGAATCAATCAGTCAGTCAGTGACTCAGTCAGTCAGTGAATCAGTCATTCAGTCAGTGACTCAGTCAGTCAGTCAGTCAGTGAATCAATCAGTCAGTCAGGAACTAATAAGCGACATGACTCTTTTATGCCAAATAATCACAATAGCTTCTCTAAGCACTTGTTTTTTTATTATAAGGAACAGACTAGAGTGAAATGGACACAGATACTCCACCAGGGCACAAACAGTTCTATATTCTGATTAGTGATTGTGCTGTGCTGTCCGATGGAAAAGCACTGTAAAATACCAACAGTGCCCTGTGGCGCTTGTTCTCTAACCTTACAAATTTGAGCAGCATACACAAATACCTCCAGTTATTCTGACAGTTAGACGAGTGCTGCAGTGTTCTTGGTGACTTTGTGTACTCTCTGCATGCAGTCTGGAGTGGGTGGATGATGTGCTGCACTGCACTCGAGTTTCTACAGCCAGGATAAAATCTGACTGAAATCTTGCTGCTGTTATGTTGCTCTACAACCTGCGATCAGAAACTGAGAGCATTCGTTCAGCTAGAGAGAGGCCTGACCCTGCACCATCATGCCTTTGGCCTGGAACCAAAGGGATGGAAGGCTATATTTATGTAACTCATTCACTGGAAAGAACAACTGTCATTGATTAGTGCAGTTCCTGGGTGGAGGGTGATTCTAGGTGATTGTAACTGCTGTTATATCTATTAGAAGCTTTAGTAAAAATGAACACTATAACATTAGAATAGATACTAAGAAACCTTTACAAGAATAAGAAATAGTAATAATTGGTTGTTTTTACATAAATATATATATATTGTGGCGTGAGGAGGCGGGGGAGTTGTGGGTCCGCCCCACGCCAGAGCGCAAAGCCATGTCAGGCATATATACTCAGCCTCCGCCATCATTTAGGAGAACTCACTGAGGAGCTGGGGGCTGAGGCTGCGCGGACTCGTATGAACACTTAAAAACTAAGTAATTCTACGGACTCTAGAGCCCCATTGGGCAATGTTTCTTTAAGTTTATTCTGGGTGTGGTGGAGGGCATTTTCAAGCCAATAAAGGTATGATTTGAGTTCATTTAATCCCCGTGTCTGTGTATCTCTGTGAGCTTCCTCCTTCCGGGTCACAGTGGTCACGCCCCTAACCCCAGGGGCCTACCACAATATATATATATATATATATATGCAAAATATAATGTAGAATAATATTAGTTGTATATGCATGCTGCATATGAAACTCTGCACCTCCATTGTCTGCAATGGCTAAGAAAAGAAAATCCTCAGAAATACGAGTTGATCAGAGAGATGTTAGGGTGTCTACATCAACCAGAGTTCATAGCCTCGCCCACCTCGGTTCGGGACCGCCCACAGACAGAGCTGAAGCCGGGCTACAGCAGAACTGACATTGTCTCGTTAGTTAAGGAGGGGATTACAGCTCTGTTTACAGAGCTAGTTAGCGTTAGCTATCTTCTGTAAGTAACTATAGGTTTAAACTGTATCTCCGGTTCATTCTGTGTTTTACAGAGACCTAGGAAAGCACGTTTTGACAAAGTAGCCCAACTCGACAGAACACTGGTCAAAGCGGGCGCCATTCACGTCTGATTTTATGATATAGAGCGGACTCTGGGGCTTTGATGTGGTGAAACTGCCCGAGCACCGAATAACCAAGTCAATAAACCAATGAGGTAAGAGTGGGGGTTAATCAGCCTGACAGCCTATGCTCGCATCGCGGCATTGATAACATTTCTTCTCAGCCGAGCGGCCGTGCAATACTGAGTTTAATGTTAAGTGAAGTTTAAGGGTTAACTTTACCCAGCACTCAGTGCTATATCTTTACAACTAAGGCTGTATCTCTGAAAATATTTTGTCCTTTAAGTTTTAGAGCTGTAAGTTTGTGAGGAAAGGCAGGTAGGTGTTCTCTGCTGCAGTGCTGTTAGCCAATCAGAGGTAATGTGTTTGGCTGTATGAATATTTATGAGCAAGAGCCAAATGCTGTCTTTCTTCAGAGACCTCAAATTTAGTGATCTAAAACAGGGCTAAATAGAAACACCAGAGCACGTTTTTTTCACAAAAAACATCTCAGTCATTCATTCATACTAAAGACCACAACTAGACATTTTAAAAATGAATAAAAAAACATATTTTGTTTCTGAAATAAAAAGGTGTCCTGCTACTTTTGACTCATCCTGTACAGTATATAGCTTACTGTTTTCCATGAAGGAAAAGATTATTAATTGGTGGGTTATTCAGCTTTGTGATTTATAAGGATTTTGAGGTCTGTGGTCTGTGATCCATTCTCTTTTCTCCAGACTAATGTGTATGATGACTTTATGGCCATGTGCAAAGAGCTGATGGGTCAGGGCACATATTAATTCAGTCATGGACATCTCTCCCATGGGACAGGCTTCTGCTGCTGAACCGACAAGCGAATCTGCTCGGTGCCCCGGCATGAGGAACAATTATTTATTACAAATATCTTTCCAAGACCTGCATATTGTTTCTTTATGCTTGTTTGATCTGAATGGCACCAATTTGCCAGTTTTAGTCAGTTTTAGTAATGCTAACTGCTATCTTATACCCTGCCAACAGTCTATTTTCACATGTTGTGCCACTTCTGTCATTTGAATAGCAAAGGCACTTCTGAATATATCTACGCAGATGGGCGTGGTGTTCAGGTAGATTTCTGAAGTAATGCTTTCTTGGCAATGGAAAACACAGGTGTGATGCTGTCTAAATTCAGTCTATACAAATGAATTGTCAACAGGCATGTGACCAACGTCTATACACCACACATACACGAACACACAGCAGTGCACAAACCTATAGCATGTGCCTGTTGGCAGCTATGCAAACTTTTTCATAAACCATAAACAGAATGAACGAGTGTAAACGAGCAGGTCAGTTTTCTCTGCTGAGAATCGTTGAACACATCCAGGTAGCTGTGCCCCTGAAATAGCAATGCGCCAAAGTCAAAGCACACCTGCATCTTAAAGGGAATGGCAAGTAACACTCAATTAATTAAGATAATTAATACATGCCTTTTGCATGTTTCGAGCCACACAAATCATACTTTTCCCATCGTTATGATAGCAAAGACACACTGACGCCCTAAATTAAATTGTGCAGTGCACTGTTGAGTGCTCGCCTATAGATAGATAGCTAAAATCTCAGAAAAATGGATGAGCAGTTATTGCCCAAATGATTTTAACAATAATGTTATAAGTGTACACTTTAGCAGATTGTGTGTTACAGATTTAGCAGCCAGAATTCAGCTTTTAGAATCTAGGTTAGAACAAAGTAGAGAGCCTTTCTCGTCTGCTGTGTGAGGAATAGATGAGAAGATGAGAATCTGAATGTGATGAAACAAGTGATCTGTTTCCCTCGGATGTCCTTGCACAGCTAGCTCCTTCATCCTGTCTCTGATCCAGTTGCATTTGCCTCCAGCTTTGGCCCAGAAATACTCATGGGAAGCTAGACCACAATTCCTTTGTAGATAATGCTGCTCAGAATCATTACATGTACTGAGAAATGTAAAACTGGAATCAGACAACGTAGTGTCCTCTATTTTCACACCATGGTTGTTTTATCTGCATATTCCACATTTTGACAATGTGATGTAATGTAATCTATCAGACTCTGAATCTCAGTATAGTAGAAGTAAGCCATAACTGCTATATTTTACATTTTAATTATTAATGTTTCTCCTTTGGTTTATATTCAGAGATGGAGAGCATTCTGACCTCATTTCCTTCTTTGTTGAAAGATGATGAAACCATTGATCTGCTAAACTCAGCATAAAAAAGAATGTAATGAAATGGGTTACAGTTGTAAGTAAGGCCAGCATATTTATTATATACTACACAATATAGGTCCAAATGTTTGTGGACACTAGGGGTGTCACAATTTTGATATTTTATCGAAATCGACCAAAATTATGTCATGGTCTCGAGCATCGAAGTCAAAAAGATGATCGACGATCCCACCCTTTAAGCTACGCAAATGGCGCAGCACGCTGGTACCTTAAGGAGCATCTTTCACTCAGATAAAGTTAATAATATATCTTTGTTAAAGAAAAAAACATGTAATTCTCAGGGACCGAGTCTTATTTTTCATGTTTAACTGTTATAGTTAAACATGATATATTTTAAATTTATTTTATGTTGCACATTGCTGTTTTAATAGTGCACACTGCTGCACTATTACATATATATCTTAATTAAATAATTTAAATTTGACCATTAGTGCCTAGTGTGGTGTATTACAGATCACTTGTATCACTTTGCAGCACTTGTATTATGCCCACCTTTTAAAATAAGATATTGTTAATTTGATGAATCAAACCAGTGACTGACCATAGACTAATCTAAAACTGGCATAGGCCTCTCTGCTGTAAAAAAAAAAAGAAAAAAGAAAATTGAGAATAAAATCGAATCGTGACCCTAAAATCGGAAATAAAATTGAATCGAGGATTTAGAGAATCGTGACACCCCTAGTGGATCCCCTGTAATGAATGCATTTAGCTACTTTAAATTCCACCGATTGCTGACACAGCCAATAGATTAAGCTGTTAATAATAATCTATTGCCACCATGCCTAAACCCCCCTCCCCATCTGTAGGCTGTGGAGCAGTGGAAGTATGTTCTCTGGAATGATGATGCTCCATCCAGTAATTGTGTGAAAAGATGGTGAGTTTGAGATGAGGTGGGGTGGGAATCATCCACCATTCTGACCTTAGTAACTCTCTTATCACAAAATGCAGTAAAACAGCAGTAGAGACACAGATACGTATACTTATATACAGTAAATATAGTGTAGTTGAAGTCTTTTTAATGTGATGTGAAACAAATGCCCCACAAATGCTGCATTTGCACACAGGCCAGAAGTGTGTGGCACACCCCTGCTTATTAAATATGAATCACTTTATTACTCGTGGTACACGTGGTTTTACACTGACACAGTTTCTGCTCTGTGTTCTTCATTAATTCAGAGAATGTTGTGGGCGTGGATGCTGCTGACTGCTGTATTGTGCACTGTACTCTTAAATTCATACACAATATATTAGGGAGGGGCGTTAGGCCCCTAAAATAGTATCACAATATTTCAGAGGATTTCTATGATAACAGTATTCTTGGTAATTAGGTCTGTCATGATAAGATTTTTTGTGCACGATATATCATTCCAGAAATGATTGCGATAAATGATATTATTGTCATTTTAAGACTTTAATTTAAATGCCACTGATATAATGGGAATATTATAGCATAACAAAGCAATTTTACTCTTTCAAAGACAACACAATTTAATGAATCATAGTTTGCGAAATAGATTTTTAGAATTTTTTCTTCACATACTGCAGTCAACACTGTGTGTATGAAGTCACAGTTATTGCAGCATTGGTCTGGTATTGCAGGACTGGCTAAAATACTGTGTTATATATGTGAACAAACATACAAATAATTACAATAGACATCACAGTTATCAAATATTATTGAAGTCATGTCCATTTATTGTACGATAAGTCGATAATGTAATTATCGTGGCAGGCCATTTGGTAATATGACAAACCACTAAAAACCAAAATAAATAACATTGTAACATAAAAATAATGTAATTCCACAAAAAATCGACCACAAAACTAAAGTGCATGAATATAAGCTGCACACATAAGTAATTATGCAAGAAATACCCTTAAAGCTTTACAGTAAATGGCAAAACAAATACAAAATACAAATAGGCTGCTTTCAACAGAATAATGATATTATCATGATACAAACTGTTTCATTGTTAAAAAAATCTGACAGTATTTTTGTGTATAGTATTATATGGCTTATTCTTATTGTTAGGGGTGGCTGATATGGTCATAAAATAATATAACGACTTTTCATGGTATTTTCGCAATAAGGATACTTTTGGCGATATGAGAAAACACTGAATTAAAAAAATTAATTCTTTCAAAAATACACTACTGCAACAAAATGAATATTAAATTTTATTATTGCATACCACATGATATTGCACACCCCTAACTGAGATATTGAAATAATACAAGAATTTAATCAGATTTGTAACAGAAGTCAATGATCCATAATGTCATGATATTAATAATGCACTCCAAATATCTTCATATACCAAGGATAAAGGAAAATAAATTATACTTGCTAATAACAGCAAAAAAGTAGTTCCCTGATGTGATAAATAGGGGTGGGTGATATAGCACGATATTTCAGGGTATAATATTGTTCAAAATATTCAAAAATGTTGGTGATATTATTGCGTACGATACGATATGGCACACCCCTACCTACTGTACATATTACTAGCTTTTGTCCAATGTAGTCTTTTGCATCTCTAAGCAATATTGCGTTACAGAATCTCTGTGTGTGTGTGTTTGTGCATGTGTGGTAATGTTATTGGAAGTGTAACATCTTGCAAAGCTCTTTGGAGCACACTGCTCTGCATCTCAGGGTCTCATCCATCTGCACTGGAGAATTTGGCCTAGTGGGAGGCTCTCCACTTAGTCGTGGGTTTTATTAGTCCAGAATAAATTCGGCTTCTAGTAATTAATGATGACACTTTTACACACACTGTTTATTACTGGGTTTGTGAGCTTGTTATTTCCTGTGTGCTCAGCTCACACTGACAGTGACTGGCAAGTGTCCAGGCTAGCTGTGGTGCACTGATGGTGAATTGAATGCTGTGGGGCAGTTGAATAGAGCATGTGGAGAGGGTGGTCAGGCTGATTGAATTCACTGCTATGAGAAAGAGTGAGAGAGCGATCAGTACAATGACATTCAGTAACGGCGAGCTGCTCCAGGCGCTTGATTTATGAGGTATGAATATGCAATTGCAATTGTTTTGTAAATCAAAAAGGGAGTCACATGGCATTGCAGGCCCCTCACATGTGGCGATTTTGTTTTGTTTGAGGTTGAATGGCTGTATGTGTGCAGTTTTACAGTCTACATTTTAATAACCAGTGCTAACAATGGTAATAGTCAACATTCATTCTTCCATAATGAACGTTAGCTGTTAGCTAACCATGGCAGCGTTAATAAATGCCATGACGTTTTGAGTTTGGGGCTGATTGAGTAGATGTGTCAATCAGGGCATATCAACGTAGTCAACAAATTGACAGTATTGTATTGACAGATCATTGACCTCAGGATTAGGGTTGACCTTTAAGTGGTGGCACTGCAGATCAATAGCACACTGCAGAGGATACTAACATACGGACAGCAGGAGGCCCCGGGCTTTAATCAATAATCCTGAACACCAGCACAGTAATGGAGTATAAAACAAGCAGTATTGAATGTATAATATAGATAGTGATATTAATCCCACTGCAGGGTTACAATGCATCCTGGAAAAACTAAACAAAAAAAAAAAACATCTAGAATTTGAGAACATTTCTCTTGAAAGATTTGTAATGTTCTGGAAATGATGAGCTTTTGAGCTCCTGAAATATTTTCTGCATATTTTATCTACTGAAGTCCAGTAAAGCAAGTTTAAGAAGCTGCACTGTTATGTGCAAGGATACATCAGCAGTGTATCTTATACTCTTTAATTTACTCCGCGCTCATGTTGAAACAAAAGCGAGGCTGGGGGGTACACTCCTAAACCAGAAATTCCTAGGCAGTGAGGGAGCCAGCAGAATATATATATATATATATATATATATATATATATATATATATATATATATATATATATATATATATATATATAAATGGGCGGAAAATAAGTGCAAAATTCCCCGGGCTGTTTTACTGAAAGGCTACGGCAACTGGATTGAGGGTTATTGTGCAGGATGTGGAAGATAGCTACGTTAGGTAATTGCCTTTGTTTGCTGTATTTAAAACTTGTGTGTTAGCTAGCTTGCTAGCTAGTTACTAACTAACTTAGTGACTGTAGAAAAATACCTTGTAGTTTGTCTAACTACAGTCCTCCTTACAGAGTGCATCTGTCCAGGCAAATAACGTGGCCACAGCAACCTTCTTCAACTTTCTCATTGCAATCAGTGTCTTAAAGAAACACTTTTTTATAAATTGTTTTGAATTTACTTTTGTGTCCACGTTAATCTGTAATATCAAATCGGACATAAAATTAATTTTAACACCATTGTTAAATGCCAAAAACAGTCCAGCTAAACATGAGAGTGTACACTCTTGTAAGACCAGGCTCCCCACGGTAGGATTTTAACTAGCTGGCTAGCTAAGCAGGCTACTCTAAAGAGCTATGGCTTGACTAACGTTAACCCCCCTGCTCATTTTGACGTTAAACTTAGAAAATAACCAGTTCAGGATTAATCAAGTTAAAAAAAGATACAGAGATTTCAGACCTCAAACATTGCAAAGAAAACAAGTTCATATTCATAAAGTTTTAAGAGTTCAGAAATCAATATTTGGTGGAATAACCTGGTTTTTAATCACAGCATCTTGGCATGTTCTCCTCCACCAGTCTTACACACTGCTTTTGGACAACTTTATGCCACTTCTGGTGCAAAACTTCCAAGCAGTTCAGCTTGGTTTGATTGCTTGTTAGTATAAGCTATACTAGAATAATATATATTATGGTAAAAAGATAAAAGCTGCTGTGGTTGTGAATGCTCTTTTTGATAGAAACCTACTGCATTGTGAATGTTTACCATTTTATTGTGTTTGAATGAGAATTTAAGGGTTTTCTCTAGAGGTTGACATCTTTGTGACTCATCCTATGTGATTTCATTGTGATGTGACCTTTGCCATGTGCATGTGTCAGAGAGCTTACAGGTGTTAGTGCGTTTGAAAATGGCAACATATGAATAAATATGACTGATAGAGTGTGTTCACACTCTGGAGAGAGAGAACGAGAGGAAGAGATAGAGAGAGACCTCCAGCACACTTTATGACTAATAATGACATAGCTGTGAGCTATAAGTGATAAACACTGCATAATGCACTGTGTGTATCTAAAGGTTGCTTTAATTAGGTTTGTTATCTTTAAAGGGGAGTATCATTACTGCATGCTTTAATGGCTGAAATGTTAGTCTTCTTTCATTTTAGAACTAGAACTGTAGAACTGACACATCATACCTCCTTTTCCCACAAGATAACACAGTTTTATGTGGTCTTAATTAAATATCTGTGATATGCTTCAGTCAAGATAGCACAAGATCAACAGCATTCTACTCATCTTGTTTAAAATAGCCCTGTCCAGAATGGCAGTCCTTTTCCCTTTAAATGATGACAATCCACTGCTTTTGTTTCTTAGATTATTATTAACATACTGTACACAATGCTGTTGGGTCTCCTGCACCTTCAAGCCCTACTATGACCTCTCAAGTCATAGTAAAGCTGGGCAATGGTGTTTCAGCAATTAGATCACCTGTATATTAGACCGATCTAGTTTTATTTAATTCAATTTTTGTCATTAGTTTTTGGTTTAGTATTTTCAAAGTAAGTATTGTATAATAAAAACTCAACAAAATATACCTTTTTTTTAAAATGTTTCCAGTTACTGTTGAACAACAAATTGCTGACAAAAAACTGTAACAGATCGCAAGATAGCAGCCCTATATATTTATATATTATATTATATTATATTATACAATTACACAAGTTAGAATAGATCTATGGGCTATTCAAAAAATGTTCATGAAGTTCTTTGCAAAAAATCTCACATAAAGAGATCTCAGCACCTGTATGCTTGCCTGTTTTATTCTCTTTCAGAATGAGCTGTTTAAGGGCTCGGTCACTTTTATGCAAATAAGCTGTTGCTTTGCCTGGCTTTGCCTGTGGCCGTAGTGTTTAATGTGTGTAATACTGCTGCTGAAAATAGCCAATAGACTGAGGACACAAGTGAACTTAAGAATATAAACCTATTTATGAGACCCAAATCACATCAGAGAGCTCAATCTGAGAAATACATATATTTACTATGCACCCCAACACAAAGGCCACATCCACTAGTATTTTAAATATAGTCACTTTCTCTACTGTCCGGAAACGGTTTCTGCTATTTGATTTTGTAGCATCATTGTGATTATATGCGTCAGCATGATGAATGATCACAACCTCTTCTCTCCACAGGGCTTTATACCCCTCTAGCCAACACCTGAAATTAGACATGGTGCCAATAGATTTGTGCTTATCTGCTTCAAAGAGTTCTGTTTTGTTGCCAATACTTTCCGAGTCTTCAGGGACATGATGTGCAGTGTGTGTGTGTGTGTGTGTGTGTGTGTGTGTGTGTGCATTTGCACATCTGTGTCAACAGTTGTGCAGTTCAAAGTAAAAGAGAGCATTCATTGAAAGCAGGTCCCAAACATTTGAACATTTGTTTCAGAGAACCTTTTATATCTTGGAAGATCAAACAGGTGCTTGGTTATACCACTGTAATTTAGTTCAAGCAGCTTTATGTGAGAAGGACCCCTAAAGGACACACTTTACACATGCATTTATGGACAAGCAGGGTGATAGAGAACACTGTGCACTGAAAGCAATAGAAGCATTTGGACTGACGCAGTGGAGTAATATGACATGACACGCTAATCAACAATTTTGCTACAAATTAGTTTAGGAAGTTTAGGTTGTTGAATTCTGGAGAAGCCCATGACACATTTTAGCCTATTATAGGATGTATAGTGCTGAATGAAAACAGAGGACAACCTGAACTCAGATGAGAAATGTCTATTTATCTTAATGCTTCCAGAGAGAACATATATCATACCAGTATTCCCTGAACCAATGTCTCTCCCTCCCTCTTTCTTTCTCTGGAGATTGATATTCCTGGTGGACCCGGACCACACAGGCTTCCACCAGCCTCATCAATTAACCATGGCAAGCTAGTCTCAGTTAATTTACCTATGCCTTTAGGGCTTCAGGCCTGCATTTCTCATTCAAGAGCCCTGCTCAAGGGCAACGACCAAAGAATGAATGGTTTTCATTGTCTGGTTTAAAGCAGCTCTCTGGTTTTACAGCAGTTCTGGAGTGTAGCAGAGTTTTCCTCTTCGATTTTTACAGACCTCTTTACTTCTTGTGCCACTCCGTGCCTGTGAGGGGTTTTGTTTCATTGTTTAAACAGATTGTGCTACAAAATGGGTTGGGTTTTAAGTTAGCAGCTAGAATTATTACATTTTGTCAGGTGATTTTTACCTTTTATTATTATAAAGTTTCTGTTACAGTCCTGAGAGACAGTGAAACTATTTTACTGCATGTTTAAAAAAACATTAATTACAGTTTTGTTTTATGTTTAATGCAAACCATAAGCAAGAAAAGCAAGCCAAAAACGTCTAAACATATTTAGGGATGCCCTGCATTAAAACTGCATGTATTATACCTAGAATAGATTAAATAGCTGTAAAAGCCCAACTGCTAGGCAGCTCTGGTTGTATTTACTCATGTTTTGCTTACAAATTCAAATGAATAAAGTAGTGCCTCCCAAAACCTCTTTAACTCAAGTGCTATGTCAGCTTACTTTCAGATTAATAGGGATACAAGTTTTGCAAGCATCTCACTCCATGCTGGTTGCATTTTAGTTTGCGATTATCAAAATTGTCATTGTTTGAAAGTGCTATTTTGCTATTTTTGGTTAGATTATTTCAGTTGTCGAATATTCATTGCATAACTGAAACTGATTGTTATCCAAAACATTCTGCTTAAAATGCTTTAAAAGGAGATGCAGCTATTAACAATGTAGATATTTGACCAAATTGTAATCAAAAGGTATAAATAAAAAAATAATGTTCTTTATTATTTTATATTATTTTATATATTTCAATACACTCATTAATTTTGTATTCATCATTTCATTTATATTATCTGCCCTGAGGCTTTTATTATGAAGTCCAAAATGGCAGATTAGCCATTAAGGCTAATAGCTGACTTGGTGTTGCTAACTGCTAACTGTTTTCTGATCTGAATTGCTAATTATTTGATAAGTGTTGGATGACGCTGTGCTGGTTAGATTAGTACTGTGGTTTGATATGAAATGTGGATTATAACTATAGTTCACTCACCTCAATCATAAACTATAAAACACCAGAATTCAGCTAGCGATTCAATGTTAGCTATAAGACCGCACCCTTAACAATTAACAATAAAGCGACAATTAAATAACTTCATTGATGTCAAATGAAATATGAAACAGTGTAAAAAATCATCAAACTTCATCAAACTTCCCCGCTTGATCAGGCATCCATGCATGATTCAGAGACAGTGGCATCACCACAGCAACATAAATTAATATATTTTATTCCAGTGGACAATATGGAGGCCAGCAAATATTGCGGTCATGTGTACTCATCAATTAATGTCAATAGTAGTGTGAACACCTCAGACTTGTGAACATCTCTGACACACATGTATCCTATATTATATAACATGATCCTGTTAAAAATACAGGCCATTGCAATGAACAAAAAAAATCTGAAGCTGTAAAGGCCATTGAGTAATGTGATTGTGATTAGACTGGGATTGTGATTCAGTAGCAGGAAAAAAGAATAAGATTTCTGCACAATGATCATTGATTGCAGCCTCTTGAATATTTTTGATTATTTTTATGTTCTAGAAATGAGCAGTAATGATGCATGTGACCCAGTTGTAATGTGAGTGCTGTTGGAATCCTCAATTAGGCCACAAATGCCCCAGTCTGTAGTAAACTCCCCCCTTACATGGGGAAGGCCCGTCAGGTCCAGCCTTCATCTGCTTCTGCCTCCATCTGTGGCCTCCGTGTGCACGTGTGATACGAAGGCATTTTAAAGCAGCAGTCTGCTCTGAAATCTGCCTGCTCGCGTCGTCTGTCAGGCTGCACTGATTTATGTTGCTCTGATTCACCGGTCAGGGTCACATGGCTGGATTTGAATGCGGGGTCGCTGATGGTGTTGTAATGTCACTTTGCTTAATGTAAATGAAGGCAGGAACGCTCAGATGTATTTTTTTTTTGTTAGTTTTTTTTTTGCATGTGCGCAGCGTGTGCCAGGTCCAGACAGGGGCCTCGGGGGTCACGGGCCAGTGCGTCGGGAAATGGCACGGCTGCCCGCTCAAGCCTGACTGGATACAAATGTGACTAAATGGGCCTGCTATTGTCTGGCACGATCCCGTTTATCATTTCCACCAGATGGAAAACAGATATTATTTCTATTATCTCTGCATGTGTGTGTGTGTGTGTGTGTTTATGCGCATGCATTTTAAGTCTTTCAGCTTTGATTTCTACTCTTGCTGATGTGACACACTAAATATTTAAACCCTTTGTACCCTGCATGCAAATGCACAGGCTCTGGAGTTGCTGTAGTCAAAGTCAACTCGTGACCCTGTAAGATGATGCACCGTGTTTTGTCAGCTTTACTGCATGATTACTGCCTTCGGTCCCCTTTCAAACATCAAGACATTGTATTAGATTATGCTGTTGCCACACGGCCGGGGTTGCATGCTGGGAGGTGTCTGCTCTGCAGATAATGCAGTTACTCGACCCCAATGGCTATGAAGTATCAAACCATCTCTGTTCCTTAACTCTCCTTCTGCCTCTGGTCATGTTCTTAGCATGGTGAGGTGCATAAGGCAGGTATATTTCAATTGCTGTGCTATGAGACATATCAGACATGCATATAGAGTTGTAGTTATATAAAGCACCATATTTTATTGATTGACATGCCCTAACCATTGTACATATTTTTCCCCGTTTGTTTTTTAAGTAACAAATCAAAAGTGTGCTGTGCCTTAAAATTCACAAACCTGTGTTCTTTGCAGAGACCTGTAGAGAGAAGCCACTGGTGGGTTTTGAAACTGGTGAATTAGAACTGTAATAGAAAAATGCAAAAACAATCGCCACAAATTCTGTATGGGGAAAATTATAACAGTATGTATTGTATATGTAATCCTGAAATATCCTTAAATCATCTGCTAATATGCAAAAACCATATTTTGTAAATCTCA
The DNA here is from genome assembly GCF_023375975.1 of Astyanax mexicanus. Taxonomy (NCBI): domain Eukaryota; kingdom Metazoa; phylum Chordata; class Actinopteri; order Characiformes; family Acestrorhamphidae; genus Astyanax; species Astyanax mexicanus. Next base: position 33,862,490 of record NC_064409.1, on the reverse strand, counting down.
AGTATTTAGGCCACAAAATAGTTAAAAGTGAAAACATTTACAGTAAAATCTTACCACTAAAAATAGAGTAATTATAGCACTCAGGAAATATTTATTTGTTTATTTATTTATTTATTTATTTATTGCGTAAAGTACCAAATGTTCTCAATTGTGAAGCTAATTTTTTTTTTTTTTTGTAAATCACCCTTATTTTTTTTTGTTCATGCTTAGTACTACATTTCCTGCAAAATTAAAGAGATGACTTCAAAATTTTAAAATGAGCAATTGTCAATCAATATTTGGTGGAATAACCCTGATTTCAGCTTGCATGTGTCTTTGCATGTGCTCCAGCAGTCTTTCACGCTGCTTTTGGATTAATTTATGCCACCCTTGGTGCAAAAATTCAAGTCGTTTAGCTTTGATTGGTGGCTTGTGATCATCCATCTTCCTCTTGCTTATATTCCAGATGTTTTCAATGCGGTTATTTTGACTATTGTCTGCAAATGACAATATTTTTGTTTGGAATTTGGGAGAAATGTTGTCAGTATTTTATAGAATAAAACAGCAATGTTCATTTTACTCAAACATAAACATATAAATTGCAAAATCAGAGAAACTGATCATGTATTTCTTTTAGTTTTTGTCTGGATGTTTTTGAATTTTGTTTGTTAGTTTCGACCTGGACTCTTCATTTTGTTTTAACACTAGTAAAAAGGGGAAGTTTGTTTAGATTTTAGAACACCACCTATTTCAAAAGTGTTTCTTAATAAAATTAACATTAAAATTAAAATAAAATTAAAATTTATTTATTAGCTTCCAGTTAAGCCGTTGCTGATATCTAGAGGGGCTAGCTCGTATTGTCTCACAGCTCTCTCGCTATTCTCACTGTTCTGTGTCACTGAAGTGTGGGAGCACGTTCAGTCTGGCCCAGTTTGATTCACGAGCCTCAGGACACAGAGCTGAGTGGATTTCTCAGCCGGCTGCGTTAGCCGACTGGCTTAGGGGAAATCTTTCCCCTCTAGTGGAGCTAATAATAGCGCACTGCTAGGCTAGTCCTTCTTCCCCATGTATTCCTCCATCAGATAGCGAGCAGCGCTAGAAGCTAAACAGATTTCCTCTCCCTGCAACTCCATTAGACACCAGACTTAGCAAAATTCTTTGTTTATCTTTGAGCTTGTGGCGTTTCTCGGCAGAAGAACATATACCTCATTAGCTTGCGCCGTCTGGCTTCCCTCTGCTCTGACTGTTTCTCTGCTCTATTCCTTTTCTCGTCTCGCTCACTCTTTTGTGTCCTACACGAGATTAGGGTCTGTCTGGATTGTTGGTTTTTGGTGTCTGAAGGGTTGGGGTCAGCGAGGTGGCGTAGTTGTCGCCTGGGCCTGTTGTCTTGGAGAGTGTCCATGGTGACTACGTCGCTAGTTCTGGCCGCTAGTTCAGTCAGTGACGGCGTCTGAAAAGAATGGAAGCGTGGCGATGCTTGGTCTGGTTCTAAAACAAGCAATTGTTTACGAGGTTCTTTACAACTCTAAAGGGAGTTTCTCTTCAGAAATGTCTCATTAGATTGCAATGCTAAGCTAGAGATTAGCACAGATTAATGAACTCTGTGTTTTTGGGTTCTGACCCTGCAGTGTAAGCTCACAGAGTGGCTTTCAGGCCTTATCAGACTATCTTTTTTAGGCCTGTTCATAACTGTTCTCTTCAGAGGGTTCAGATTGTGGAGGAAAATAGGTTACATGTATGGGGAGTCACAAAAATGCTATCAAAGCTCAGTGAAGAGCTTTTAAAAAGTTTTAAACCTACAGTGCACAAAATTTATGCAGAACACAATACGCAGACACAATTGTCACTGAGAATTTTCCAGATTGAATTTGGGAATAAGCCTTTGTTCTGTGTCCTGACTCAATCAGATCAGCAGGGAACCATAGAGAACCTCACGGATCTGCGTGGAACCCTGCTGTGATGTCATCTCTCTACTTGCAGGCAGGTGGCCTTTATAAAACCTGCTGCATTACCATTAAAACTCCAACAGCGTGCTCTTATTGCTCCCTGTGGCCCCACTAGGGGCAGGACACCAGCCACCGAATTAACACAATCAATGCAGCGACACTCCTTCTCTCCCTCCCCTATTCTCTCTTTCCCTTTTCTCCCTGTCCCAGTCTCTCAGTCGCTCAGATTTTCACTCTTCTTCTGTCTCTCACTTTCTGTCTCACCTTTATTCTTATATTTTTAGGATCACTTCAGCGTAAGCACCAAGCACTAATGACTAAAAAAAGCACACTGATTATTATTCCCAATAGAGGCCGACCGATCGATCGGCCAGCCGATTTAATCGGCCGATTTTTGTTATTTTTTTATCAATCGGCATCGGCCGATTTTCTTATTTGGCCGCGCCGATTTTAATCCGGCACATCTGCGGGCAGCTACTTGGAACGCAGCGCAAGGTTTCAAGAGTGAGCAAGACTTTCAACGGGTAAGGCATCCATTTTTACAATCCAGTGTCCCAAAGTCTATATTTTCTCTCATGATTAGTAATCTGTGATGTTGCTTCATTTACTGAAAAAGAATAGAATTTCAACTGCATCGGTGTTGTAGCATTTCTCTCCATTTCTCATGTTTGGAATGCGCCCTGACTATGCAAGGCAAGCCCTATCTATAAGCTCTAGTATAAAATAACTGACGTCTCTTCTTCAGAAACGAAAATCTAAGTAAATAAAATCAAATTAACACTTGATATTTTCAGTATTTAAATTATTTTTAGACAAAATGAAAAAGGGCAGGACTAAAACTGTTTAAGGATATTCGCAGCATCAGCTGCGCTGAAATAATAATTACTGGTTAGTCAGGATTATTAGAGGACTGTACTTCTCCTTATATATAAATAAGCTTTATTGTAAACGAATTAATAAAACAAATAGTTTCTAAAATAATGGAGTTAAAATAAAACATCTCTTTTTCCTTCACTACAAACAGACATTAAATCATGCCGCCTCCTGCTGTTCTGCTGTAAAACTCACCCGTTTAAAGCGGTTTGCGCTGTTAGATATTAAATGAAACGATGAGCAGAATTTTCTGTTTTGTCGGGTTCTACTTTAGAACCCCCTCCAGACTTTTCTGATAAAAGCTCATTTTATCCTGAACCTATAAAGTCCGCGCTCTTCAGCTTTCTCAACTCATTTTCCGCTCACGCACCGAACCTCCAGTACAGCTGATGAGACGCGTTTCTCTGGCTAAGGAGCTCATTTGAAGAAGAAAAAAAAAACAGATAAAGCTATATTTAAATTACAGCACCTGTCTGTTTTTGCATCATTTATAATTTTATTCTTAATTTAAACGTCACCCATTTTTGTAAAATAATAGCTGCAGCCCGAATGTGAACATTTTATAACATTGTCCTCCCATGTCCATTCGTTTTCAACTGCATGGAGTTGAAGAAGAAATGAGCTTTGCCGTTTTGGAGTAACTATCTAAAGTTGTCACATTATGGAAGTCTTCTTGCACTCTGTTAAACATATTAAAATGAATAATTAATAGACTAACAGACTGCAACAAGTCATACATTTGTTAATTAGTAGGCCCCTACAGTAAATTTTATATAATAGCCAACATAATATTTCTACTATAAACATGAATATATAGTGTATATAGAACATATGTTATATAATGAATAAAATAAAATGTTGTGGATAATACAATCTAAATAAAATTAATATTTTTTTTATTAACATATAGTGATATAGTAACATTAAAGTCACTATAAAATGCTAACCTTATTTTCAATAAATTGTGTGAAGTTTACAACTGTTGTGCCTCCTCTTACTAGTATGATTTTAAGCATGCCAAATAAGTATAATACGATAGCATATCGGCCCCAAAAATCGGCAGGTCACATCGGCCATCGGCTGACTCTGACCACTAATGATCGGTATCGGCATCGGCCTTAGAAAAACCCATATCGGTCGGTCTCTAATTCCCAAAATAGTTTTTGAGTGTAAATTTAAATAAAATATTTGTATACAAATATTGTATACAAAAATACATTTGACACCACTCCCTTTTCAAATATGTGCCCGTTGAATTATTTAGGTCAGTGCTATAGAACTAGTTGACCTTGCAACAAATGGTTCTTTAAAAGAACACTGTAGCATTTTTAAATATAGGGAACCAAATGAACCTGATTTAAATTGCAGAATGTGCAGTTCAATGTTAGGGCTGCATGATATATCGTTTAATCTCGTTGCCATTTCGATGTGCACATGCGCAATAGTCACATTGCAGAATGTGCAAAGTCACTAAAGGCAATTAAATCAAACACATCATTTTGCAGTGTTTTGATTCTTGACACAAGAAGTAGATACACAGTGTTGTCTCTGTGTCTGTGTGAGTGACAGACTGCTGCTGCCTGAGAAGCACATGGCCTCCATCCACGCGGTTGGGCACGTGCTTGTAAACGCACGTATTGAAAGCTGTGCACCTCAGTCCAGCACAGTTTTGCGCAGATATTTCCAGTTACAGCTGAATTCATACTTTAAACCCCTGAAAAACGTTCTTTTTTACCTTTTAAAAAGTAATTTAAATGCCTGATTAAAGGGCAGATTACTGTTGTTTTGCTGTTTTCCTCGGGTTTTGAGTGCTTGGCACTGACTGCATTGTTTAATATCGCAATATATTTATCAGCAAAAAAGAACATTGGCAATGTAATTTTTTTGCCATATCGTGCAGCCCTAGTATATGTTGAAACTAATTAAATTGCCTGACACAAAATTACCTGACACATACAGTTCCAGTTAAAATTTTTCAAACACCTTCTCATTTAATGGTTTTCTTTATTTTATTTATTTAATACATTATTTACATTGTAATATTAAAGACATCAAAATAATTAGAGGACACATATGGAATTACACAGCAAACAAAAAAGTGTTTGGTCTCCACAATCCCCTGATCTAAACCTGTTCAACTAAGATGGTGATTTGAGATGAGCTGGAGCTTCACAGCGTGAAGAAAAAGCACCATCTAATGTTCAGCACCTCCAGAATCTGTGCAGATCTGTTCTCATAGCTAAATGTGGTACTTAAAGGAATCATAAGTATAAAACATGTTCTGGTTTGTTTAACACTTTTTGTTTTCAAAATAATGTCTTCAATATTAAATTTACATTGTAAAAACTTTGACTGGTACACTGTGTGTACAATACAATCAGTATTACCACAAACAATTTCACTTTGTCTAGATGCTTAATTGTCTACTCATTGGCATTTTTCGTAATTGCATGTGGAGTCACAGATTATATTAAATTGAAATAAGAATTGGGGATAAATAACTACCACTTTTTTTTTCTTTCTTACAAAAACGGCCCTGTTCATGATCAATTAAAACATGCTTTAAACTTCCTTATTATGTGGAGAGTATGACATTTCCCCAAAACACTAACTATCAGTTTGGTTATATGATTGAGGAGATGGATAGCTACTCTACCCACCCAGTTATGCTTTCTGTCTGGTACTTCTTATCGTGGACGGCTGACCTGTTGGCAAGTTAATGGACTGTTTGCGTTCTTCTTCTGGCTTAATTAAAACAGATTTTAATTCACAAGAATCATTAGGCATTCTCTAAAGGCCCTAAGATATATAAGTATTTTTCAGAGGAATTTGTTTTAAGTTTTTGATTTTTAATTTCCTAGTCAAAGCAGCACATTTATTATTGGACTGACTGCCTGCATTATCTTAGGCAGATTCGATCACTGAGACTGGTTGGATATTTGTCCCTCATTGTCTGCCGTCCTTGATAACTCTGTCCCGAGTTTTTGAAGGAGAATCTGACGAGAAGACAGCGGTGGTCCAGCTCTGTGTTGAGTGCCAAGCTGGAGACCGCTAAATCTCCAGCGTGAAAAGGCCTTTGCATGCCCTTTTGTGCTGCTCTCCACTGTCCAGCTTGTTTGAGTGTGTGTGTGTGTGTGTGTGTGTGTGAGCCCACAGTCTGACGGATGTTAACACTCTGTCTGTGTAAATGAAAATGCTGAGCGTAGTGGAAACTCATTAGTGCCATTCTACAGAACTCACAGTCCGGGCTCAGAGAAGGGTATATATACATTTTACACAGCAATGCAAGTGTTTCAATTTACCTACTGTCATTTATACAGTCACACTTCACAAGATTTCAGCTAAATAGTATAGCATTTTTCATCACACAAAAGCATATTGTCTCTGTCTCATAATGACTTTTATTGTGCCATGTTTTACAAAGTCATACAAAAGTAATATAAAGTTAACACAACCTCTTTAAATATAAAGTACAACATTTCTAGAAAATTCAAATTAATCTGTACTCTCTCATAATATACAAAAAAAATTAATAAATAAAACAATCAGCTAGGTCTGCAAATGCTATTCCAAAAACTTCACTTTGTGTCTCTTTAGGTAGTAAATGGGAGATTTACTGAACCCCAAGTTCAGAATTCCAGATGGCTGTATCAACAGTAGTAAAAGCAGTAGTATTATACAGGCTAAGCATTACTGAGACAATGCCTACAGTAATGACCTGTAACATAAAACACCAGTACAAGAGGTTTAAACCAAGTCTTAAGTCACACACTAAAAAAACAGAGGTACGATATAAGTACTTTCTTGTGCTCAAAGGTACACTTTTCATAATTGTACCCTTAGCGATATAATATTGATCTTTACAGGGTCAGATGTGTTCCCTCTGAAGTACAAAGTATTTCCTAACAGCAGGAAGTACAGATTTGTACCTTTTAATCAGCCAAAAGGTACATTCTGTATTCTATATCACTGTGCTAATAAACAATATATGTGTTCATTTTTCATTAGAAAGCCAGACAATTTAGGATCATCAAGTTTTTGAGCCATATTCAGTTGATAATAATGTTTATAATCTTTACTAGTACAAAAAAAGATTGGTACAAAAAAATACCTTTCACTGAATGTACTGTACTCTCTGTTGTACCTTAATATAAGCTACAGCTCCAGCGACAAGCGTTGTACTCTTTTTAACTACAAATCTGTTCTTATTTTTTCTTAGTGTATTTTGGAAATGTTTGGAAAAAGTGTACGATTATCTAAATATTAATTAGTGTCAGCTCAGGGGTGATATTATTCCCATCTACAATATCTAAATTCTGAGGTAAATGGAACATAGAATTGACCTTTTCACAGGTGATTTGACATTTACATCCAGGATTTGCTGGGTTTTGTGGAACCTATTCTTCCGTTCACCCACACTATATTGCAAATGTCACTGGCAGCAACCCAACCCCAAAGCGTAGTAAATTAATCCTGGTTCTTCGCAGTTTGAAAGGTGTTCTGTGTTCTTGAAATACAGAAGATTCTTTCTGTGAACATAATTGTGCTTGTTGATGGCAAAGAGTTTTATTATGACACTATTTGACCTCAGTAGTTCTGTCTAAAACCCATATTTTTTAGATGTTTTTTTTGCAATCTTCAGTTAAGAATTTGTAATAAAGTGGGCATTGAGGACTTTCACAGTGGTCTAGAGCCTAGAGGAGCTGATAGCAAAAGAACATTGAAACATTTGTCACCTTTAAAATGAAACTGGCTAAAGGTGTTCCTTCTTTTGTTTTGGTTATTTGAGCCAGCAGCAAACTCATAGAATGGGTTTTAAATGACCTCCTCTCAAGGAACAGTTTAAATGTTTGGAGAGAAATTACCATTGTCCTCAAACCAGCCCAGTAGCACCTCTCAGAGAGTGGTTATATAGAACAAGGGAAACATCTTTCAGACATTTAATGGAGAATATGAGGGTTTTAGAAGTGACGTTATTATTGCTATTGATGTGACTACCAGATGTTAATGGGCTGAGGGGCAATTAAAAACAGTGAACATGATAATAATCCTATGAGGCAACACTCAGTGCCATCCAAAGTCAAGGCTGTACACAAAGCGTCCTCCATAAAACCATTAGTCAGAGATCATGGACCATCTGCTTGCTACAGATCCAACCTTTTGTATAATTATTGTTGTAGTGGGGGCAGGAAGAAACGGTGCCAGACCGCTTTTATTGATTGGTGCGTACATTATGTTGTAAAGGTTATTTCCTTCCACTCTTCCTTCCACGTGTGTGAGATTAGTTTTTTTTCTGTTTCAGGATTTGGCTGGTGATTTCTTAAGGTCTTAGCAATGTAATAGATGAAAACACAGAATCGTATTTTAGGTAGAATAAAGGAATGGATCTGAATTTTAATAGATCTCTGAAATGTGGAAAACACAGGTGGGATAGTGTAGTGGAGACAAAAATGTTTTTTAAATGATAAAAAGTATAAAATTTGGACATTTGAGGTACAATATTACAACAGCAATGTTGTGTAATTTATACTTAATCGTATTGAGTCTTTTTGGACTTTAGTGTGATATAGGGGTGGGTGATATGGCCCAAAAATTATATCACGATATTTCATGGTATTTTCGTGATAACGATACTCTTGGCAATTTGAGAAAACACAGAATTAGAAAAACTGTTTTAAGAATACAATGATGCAGAATGCCACGATACTAATAATGCACTCCAAATATCTTCATATATCCAGGATTAAATTAAAATAAATGATACTGGACAGATATAAATTGTCTCTAGTAGATATAATATATGGGAAATGAGAACAGTGTGATTTTTTTTATTTTGCTAAAAACAGTAAAGTAGAAACCTAAAGTGATATTTAGGGGTGGTTGATTACACAGCCCAATATTTCAGGGTATACAATTGATATGGCACACCCCTAGTATGATATTTAAATTATACATTAAATTCTATTATTCAGTTATTAAACATATAATATAACATACTGCAACAATAGGCTGGGGTGTGATGAGACAAGACACGATACGAGACAAGATTTTAACAATGTTTTTTTTTGCTAGCAATCATCTTGTAATGGATGTCAATCAGTAATTACTCTAATTATGAATTATGGTTGATTTATCATATTCAGTAAAATACAGAACAGAATGCAAATACTGCAGCTGGTTTAATCATAAACCCAACAGCTTCTCTCCTGTATGATCTCACATGAGTCTCTTCAAACCTTCGGAAGTATTGTTAGAATCCCCCCCACCAGTGTGGGTTCTGTATTCAACTGGCCATCCACGTTGAAGGTTCTATACAGGGCTGGCAACCTAAGAATAAATCTCTGTGATATACTTTTGGGCCTTGTCAATGTGTTGATTCTGCCTGTGTCCTCAATTCTGCACCACTCTGCACTATAAACGTGTAAAAGTCATCAGAAACAGAGAGAGGCAGTTACCTGGTTACCTGTGTATAAGTCTTGCGAGACACATTTAACACCTGACAGGAAATTTTGTGCCACTTTAATTTTGTGAGATCTTTTTACACCCCTAAAAAATAGGTAATACATTAAATAAGTAATAGTTGTTTCATAAAAAAAATTATCTGGTTCATGTTTTTTTGCTCCCTGGCCGACATGCAGCAGAAAAAAAGCATTTTGTTAAGGGTCTTTTTTAGGGTTGAAAATATTATGGTTCAGTTTTATGTAACTCAGAGTATAAGGGGGTCAATTATCATTTATATGATAAATAAATCTCATTATTTTAAAGATAAATTAAAACATACCGAGTTGGTTTTAATTTATTTTTAAAATAATGAGATTTATTTATCATGGAATGAATAAAATATTAGAAAAAAATAAAGTGTTCTCACATTCATTCTTTTCTCTTTAAAAATAATTAATCAGAAGGTCAGATAAACACTCCAGTTTAAGCTAACTAATTGCTTTTATTGCCAATGAATTGATTCAGTCACTTGTTCAGATTCTTAAAAGGGATAAACATGTTAAAAGGCCTAAATGGCCTAACCTCCTCAGGAGTGTGTGGCATAAAAAGATCTGCAGGTTACTTAATGAGTAGTGAACATGCTTTATGTGGGGCTGTTGTTTCGAACCATTAAGAGGTCTATTGAAATCTTCAGCTCATCAGGGCCTTTGTTGTGTTTGGAATAGCGAGCACTTGATGGCATGAAAAGCCAACACAGCAGATGAGATTGCAGATGAGCTCGAAGATGAATGTTGGATGGAGGTTTATAGGAACATAAAACTATCTGGGTGCTTATTCTGTCTGTTCTGTGTCTACATCTCTCGCTCTTTCTCTCTACATCCTTCAGCCTCTCGGATGCTGTCGACGTGAGCACCAGGAAATGTGTTAAACCCCCTTTGTATGGCGACAAAGGCGCATGTTAATCTCACGGAGGGAGGAGGCAGGGGTGTGTGTGTGTGTCTGTGTGTCCTTGCGCGTGTTTATGTGTGTGTGTGAGAGGCCGCTGCCTGTCAGAGTGCTCACCGGGCCACACACACACGTACACACACACACACAGTGGCAGTATCACAGGATTGTAGAGCCAGAGGGAATGGTTAGAGAGAAACCCACACGCCGGATACACACGCAGGCCGCGAGCGGACCCTCATTAACTCAGCTCAGGAGAAGGTAATGATTTGTCCCCTTCACGTACAATATCTGCACGTGTTTAAATTCTCCTGATTGCGTTTGTCAGTTTATTGTGCATGGCTTGTTATAGTCGGGGTAGTGTTAGTAATAGTGGCTGGGGGGGGAAATCAGTGTTTTCCTCTTTTTCTCTGCATCTTAACCTGTCACACCTCATGGGTCAGTGATATGCCTTTGGGCAGCACATGCACATGCACACCCTTCCTCTCCTCCGTTTTTGTCTTCCTCTTTTTGGCTCGGCTACTCTGAGAGCGTTTTTTATTTGTATGAGGAACAAAAGATGAGGTTGGCTTCAAAGTGCATTAAAATCTATTTTCAGTTTAAAATCTATTTGTCAGAGAAATAAGTTGATAAGAGTGTGCTGCACACACACATACTCACAATACATCAGTGTTAGTTTATATGTTGGTTAATCTGTCATTTAATTATTGCAGAATTATTTCAAATTGTGTTAAATTAAGTTTGATTTTCTTTTTCATGCAGTGATGTTTTTGTACAATAGATACAATGGCACACCATATTATTAAGCACAACATCAAAGTGTCAAAGTGGCACAATACCTATCACTAGTACATGTGTGTATCCGGCATGTGGAAAAAAATAAAAGACCACTTAAAAATTATGATTTTCTTTGGAAAATCTCTGGAATATATTCAAGAGGAAGCAATCAAACCAAGCTGAACTGCTTGGTGAATTTCTGTACCAGGAGTGGCCTAAAGTTATCCAAAAGCAGTGTGTAAGACTGGTGGAGGAGAACATGCCAAGATGCATTAAAAAGTGTGAATTAAAAACCAGGGTTATTCCACCAAATATTGATTTCTGAACTCTTAAAATTTTATGAATATGAACTTGTTTTCTGCAGATAAATTCTCTAAATGACAATCTTTGTATTTGGAATTTGGGAGAAATGTTGGGAGAAATGTTTAATTTTGTTTTCAATTAATCAAATGTTTATCAGATAAAAATGAATGAAAAAAAAAAAAACACAGAACTTGATTTCCAGAAACAAATATGTCTTTAAATTAATGTTGTAATTGTATAAGAAACACATAACATACCATTATTAAACATATTAATGTTTATTTGAAGTATGAACCCAAGACTTTGGGTTGCATTGTTTTTATTTTTATTATCATTATTTAATAACACAACAACAGTAATGTTAATATGCACTCGGCTGTGATTCTCAAACACCTCCATGCAAAGTCAGAATCAGAAAAGAGCTGGAAAGAGGCTTTAAGTGCTGCCGTATTTAAGGTGCAACGGATAGATATATATCAGTGAGATATAAATGTAATAAAAATTAGACAAAAAATATAACTTATTGCTAACGTTAACTTAACTAAAACTATGGCTGGTTTCGGAATATCTGGTTAAGCTGCCACATTTAAGTGAAAAATAAGTGAAAAATATTTTGCTGAATTGAGTGAGATATAAATTACTAAGAATGAGACACATATTGTTTAAGTACTCTAGTAGGTTCTTGGTAGAATTAAGAATTAAAAATAGAATTAACTTACAACAAACTTACAGTGAATCTTTGTCACCCATTTATTGACACCGCTTTCCTTGGCCCCACATTAGGGGGGTAACAACTGTAGATATATGCATAATAACATAGAGCCAACTAATCAATTATTAAATTATTTGCCAACTAATCGGGCTGCACAATTTATTGTTTCAGCATCTTCAATGCAAAGTGTGCATGTGCAATGATCACATTGCTGGATGTGCAATTGTAAGTAATGCAAATAAATAATACACATCATGCTACAACATGCTGGATATAAAATACATTTGTACTGTTACCATTTTCCATAAAATATCTACCAGTGGCAGATTATATCTGCCCAGTATGATTTATTTTTTCTCCAGTCTTTGATACAGAGAGGCCATTAAGAATATCAGAACATGTTGGATCATTGAGTTCTTAAGAAATCCGGGAAAACATTGGTATTATGTTTGGTTATATTTCATATTTTATTATATTTAGCATTATCGAACAAAGTGCCATTTGTTCTATGTTGTGCAGCCCTAATATATACTGTATAAAGGGTATAGAGTATATATATATATATATATATATATATATATTTGACAAAATCCTATATTATTTTTTCTGTATTAGTATTACTACTAATACACTAATGTAGTTATTATATTAGTAATAGTCTTAAACTGTAAACACTTCTTTATATTGCCCTTGTTTTGTGTTTTTTTTTTTTGTTTTTTGTTTGACCCAGATAAACTCTAAATGACTAAATTGACTGAAAGCAATGAATTAGCATTTAATTATATTCCAAAACTAGGTTTTTGTCCATGTTCTTTATATTTAGCAATCCACAGTCATTCAGTCATTTCTATAAGATTCTTATATTTCTGTTTGTAAAGCTATATCTAGAATGAACAGGGCTATATAATCCAGTCATTAACCATGGTGTTCTGATATGTAGAACGTACTATCGCTATGAGCAGGACGTTCTTCCCCTGCAGGCTGGAGCAGCTGCTGGTATTCGGGGTGATGTCCTGTATCTGGTCGTGTGGTTTATGTGAATGCCCTCGTGGTCATTTTCTGCACGTGATTCTCTCTCTGAGCTCTACGATTATGAAGCACTTTCAGGTCTGGGTCTCTCAGCCTCTCAATAATAGATGCGCTCCTTTGAATCTGCCAGCATCACCCCCATGCCGGCATTCGCCCCGTCTCCATGGCAACGCCTCAGGTCAGCTTTGGCGAAGAGAGGGAGCGGGCCAGCGAGAGTATTTTCTGTCGGTGCTCTCTCCGTTTGTCTTTCTGTATCTCTCTGCGCGCGTGTGTGTGCTGTGCGTGAGAGACAGAAAGAGAGATCAGCTGTTTCTGAAAATGTCACCAACATCAGCAGAAAAAGCGCTGGGTTGGATATCAGAGAGAAAAAGCATTATTGCAGTATTATGTACCTTAAAGTAGTGCCTTCAAAATCATGTTGTTGCTCCAATGATGTTCAAGGGTAATAAGTAATAAGGAGAATAACGTCTCTATCATTACCAATCTGTACTCATCTAAACTCAATGCTAGCTGCACTATGTAACTCTGGTGAAGCAAGCAGCACAACACTCATAAGAAATGTATGAAGCTGTCTATAAATATATTTTATAATATATAATATATAATATGACTGGTGACTGCCGAATATGCCAAACAATGCTAATATGCCAAGCAGTGCTAATTCATTGCGTTTAGTCAATTCAGACATTTAGACTTAATCTGGGTCAGAGAAACCAACCAATTTAAAGAATGTGTTTATAGTTTAGGACTATTACTAATATAGTCATAACAGTAGTGTATTAGTACTATTACTAATACAGAAATAATAATATATTTAAATATATGACCAAAGTCATGTATGTGTAAAAAACTGTAATCTTGTAAGCTCTCAGCTATGTCTCAGCTTGTCCAAAAATGCATGTTTAATATGTGTACTTCAGTGGTGGTGCAAAGTGTAAATTACCCTTTTCAACTATAGAGGAGCCCAGGAGTTCTCCCTACAGAGGAAAAAAAAAAACATACAATGTGCAAACGTAGCATCTTAACATCCTTAATTTATTTATGACAGTCTTTTTAAAGGGTTATATAGTAGTATAAGAGAATACAGTATATTGCAAATATTGTTAAAATATTTATATAGTTTAAATAGTTCTATAGTAAAGGCAAGGATTCCATACAAAATCTTGAAAACTCAGAGCACCATGTAAATGCAAAAATGCATAGTTCTTTGCCAGGTTAGATAGTTCTTGTGTTTTCTTTTATTAAAAGGGTTTTCATTTTCAATAAAGAAAAAAGGTTTTATATAGAATAAAAAATGACGACTGAAAAAAGTGTTAAATGCATCAGTGGTTGTTTGTATTTCTTATTTTTCTTGCATACACTTCAAATAGGGGTTCTCCAAAGGTTCTTTAGTAAAGACTATGGTTCTAAATAGCACCATAATGACTCTAAGGAGCCTCTGAATGGATCAGTCATTGTTTGTCAGGTTAAGGGATTTTTTCGGGGGCAAAAAAACTCTAGGTGGCTGTTGTTTAAAAAAAAACTAAAACAAAAAAAGGATTATTCTCTATCACACTAAAATGATTCTGCTATTTTTGGAAGGGAAAAATATATAATTCTTCAGTACTAAATAGAATCCTATTCCTGGCCCTGTTGTGAGTAAGTGATGTCAGTTACATTCTTATGTAAGAATGGGAAATGCTTATTCTTTAAAATGTATTGTATTGTATTGTAGTCCTTCATTCTCCTGCCTTTGTCATTCAGTTGTCATCAAAAGCCAAAAGCAGTGGCAGTACTGGAGGCTGCTGGTCGTGTTTCTGCTAATGTGAAATTAATGCGCATGTCCCTTGGGAGCATGCTAATATATGCGGGGCCATGAAGCAGCACGTGGGTTGTCTGTGTCCCTGTGTGTGTGTGTGTGTGTGTGTGTGAATGAAATCACGTTCCTCAATCATTTTGTCTGTTGGTTTAAAGCAAGTCTTTGTGTTTGCTGTGAGATAATACATTTCGGGGATCCCAGCAGGGCTTACAGTAACTCATTAGCCTGTGCTCTAGTTATAATTATATATTTCTAAATCAAAGCACTTGTCATCACTTCCCTACATCATATTGTTATCACTGGTTCTCTGAGCTGTAAGAGAGCTTCTGGTGTTAATCACATTGACTTTATATTACAGCCTGTAATTTATTTAATATATTAGTGAAGGACAAAATGAAAGATGTGATTATTCAAGCTGCCACTGATGTGGAGTTTGTGTACTTTTACATAAAAATAAAGTCCTATAGTTCTATATTAGTTTCATTCTAAACTGTGTTACAGAAACCATGATTCTCTAAGTAATCTAAGGTGGCTCTTCTATGGCATTGCACTAAGAACCATTTGAAAAGCCTTTGTTTTGGGAGTTTATTGTTGTTAAAAATGCATTAATTCTGTTTAAAAAACTGAAAGCGAAAATAAAATAATTATAGTCCAAGGTTGAAGGTTTTTTCCCACAGGTTTTCAATTATTTATTTTACGGTCATATTTTATTTGATGTATTAAAGCTGTCTCTCAGTTTCATCCTGCAAAAAATGTCTGAGAGGCTGAGCTTATTATTTCTACTTTGATTACAGATTATAAAAATACAATCTGTAAAACAAGAGCCATTAGTCCCCAATATAAATATGCACTGTACTTTGGGGCGGCTGTGGCTCCAAGCATAAAACAGTAGGCTTTGGACTGTAGGGTTTACCATAGACCAGCAGGAATTGGGTGTGGGGGGAAGTGAAAGAACAGCATGCTCTCCTCACTTTACATTCACAGCTGAGATGCCCTTGAGCTAGGTATCTTACCGTTATTGATCCCCAGGCACCTGTAGGTGATTGCCCAATGCTGTGGTTGTGTTTATAGTCATTAATAGATGAATGTGAAGGGTAAATCTAATTGTAACTTTAGTTGTTCGTCTGTAAAATAATCTATGAAGGATGATCTTAAACTTAAACAATCAGTAGAGATGCACTGATCAGTGTTTTTAGTGTTGATATTGATTGCTGATTGTTTTTCGGTCACTCTGATTTGATTCCAGGAAGCAGAATGCCACATTAACCTGGCAATAAATGATTGTACAGAGCTTCTGTAATATTTATACATCATGTTTTAATGTGAAATATGCTTTACATTTTGGAATCAACCACATATCAAACAGAAGCACAAGCTGTATCAGAACTGCACTGTGGAACTCAAAGTGGAAACATCAGTCAGCTGTTTTCCTAGTGCAAAAAAAAAAATCCCATCACCACATCACAAGATTTCTGTATTTTTGACTGATGCTGCTGTACTTTTGGTTGCTGGCGATTGTGGACTGTTTACTGTTTTGTGTGGTTAGTGGTGTTTGTTAGCTGTGCTGTGCCAATAGCTACTCACTCTTGAGAGGGTTATCTGGTTAGTGGTGTTAAATGTCTTTAGTATCTTTCCTCCATGGGATACATTCGTTCTTACCCATTCTACAGTGTGAGTTCATGTCAGATATGGAGAAAAGAACTGCAGCTTCCTGTGCATTATTTAAAGCCTGTAATACCGTTACACAGTCACACAGTAGATACTGGATGCATGTTTTAAAGAACCCTAGACTAAAAGTGGTGCAAGCGAAAAATAGAGAACACACCAACACACAACTACACTAGCAAACACTAGAGACAGTGCAAGCACAAGTGATGCTACGTGATGAATAGCAGAAGGACATAGACTATACATACTGTACATACAAACAGACAGACAGACAGCTAGCAGACACAGGGCAAGTGTGGAGACTGGAAGGTTAAGGATACAGTAATAATAACATTTGTACATTACCACATGACTAAACCCTTCAGAGGGGATTTGTATAAGAAAGGTGAGAGGGTGGCTATATATTCTGTATATAATAGAAAGGTATACGTCTGTTCAGCACAACTTTATATTCTCAAATGTGGAGGCTTTAAGGTGATTAATGCTTAGCTCAGGCCTGTGCAGAGAAATACTTGTGTCCTCATGATATTTGAAGACATTTTTACGATACACAGTATTTATCATGTTTAGACACGAAGACAAAATGAATCAACAGTGGAAGATTCTGCAGTTCTGCTGTTTAAATGACCTTTTGAGCATAGCACAGTGATTGTTGTTTCGTTTTGGCTGCACATCATCCAATTTAACAGGGCTTTTGACACTCTCTGTAACAGAATGTACAGTTGGGTTAGTGTTCTTTACACACTCATAATATACTCAAAATTCTTATTAAAGCATATGGTCGTGACATGGTTGGGCAGAACCCAGAGAAGCGCAGATGTAAAATCAAAAATTTAAAATAACAAAAGGAGTAATCCAGAGAGTAATCAGGACAAACAGGGTCAATATCAGAAAACAGGGCAAAACAGAGCAGGGGTACACGGAAAAACGGTAATATGTGAAGGTCAAACAAAGACAAAGAGAAACGCGTTGTAATGCTGGACAAACCGAAACAATACTCAGCACACAACACCATTCAATACTCAATACACAACACCATTACACACTACAGACTGTACTTTTATACATTATATATATTTTATTGTATTTGTATTTTTTGTATTTGTTTACAAATACAAAGTTGTTATAAAAATTTTTGTATTTTTGTATTTTTAAGTATTGTTTTATCTTATCCTTCCTAGTTACTTTTGTGTACTGTGTATACCCGCTGCTGGATGGATATCTATCCATCTATCCATCCATCCATCTATCTATCTATCTAGTCCATCCATCCATCCATCCATCCATCCATCCATCCATCTTAAGCTGAGTAAAGGGCGGTCTTTTATACCTGATTTACCAGGTGTTAGCACTCAGGGGAATTACTTCCTGAAGGAGTCACATGATTGTGAGAGTTACTGACTGGTACATTCTGGGTAGTGTAGTCCTGTGGCTGGAAATCGCAGATGGAGCTGAGTGGTGTGGAGACAGTGATTTCAGCACCAGGTGTGACAGGTCAATATATTATGATACTATAAAATATATTATATCAAAACAGCTATAACCAACAAGTGCATTTTCCATAATGCTAATTCACACACAGTTCGATTTTAAAATAATTCCAGGGATTTTAAATCTTAATTTAAATGATCCAGAAGGTTTTTCCACTTATTAAAATAATAAGCATGTGTTTCTGAGTTAAAATAGCTGGCACTAGTTTCTAAGACTAGGCTAAAGCCTGGCCTAACGCTGGAAAATTTACTATGTAGAGGTTATTCACCTTAAATATTAAAATTAAAACAACTTAATCTGTGTCCAGAAAGTGATAAATTCTTTATGAAGTTGACTAAAGCAGCAGTTGTTTTACTGTAATCTCAGAGTTCCTCATGTGATAGTAATAAGTTATGAGGGAAACATCTGTTTGCAGTGCTGTTTTTAAGGGGGTGCTGAACTAATGCAAGGCTACAGAGTCTGGCCTTCAGCTGACATCTTTTGCTTTGTCATTTCTGTTTATGAAGCGCTTTGACATCTCTGGGTCAGAGGAGTCTCTCTGCCGTCTTACTTAGCAAATGAATCACCTCAGCTCGGACTGACTGGCCAAGGACAGGGTCATAAATTGTCCTTCTTCAACTGGAAATCCAGGCTACTATTGCTTCATACTTTCATATGTAAAGGCTGCACTGATTACAATCACCATTCAGTTTGTGAAAAACATCATCTGCCTTCTTTACCACTGCATGCTTTATAATATATAACTACTTTAGAGGTCACCTTTTAAAACACTTTATCAGGAGTCACGTCATGGTATTGGGAAACATTCATCTCCAGAATGTGACCTGTACTTGTGACTTGATTAATGTAATATCTGTTTTCTGTATATGCATTAGGGGTAGGCGATATAGCCCTAAAATAATATTGAGACATTTTAGGATATTTTTGCGGTAATAATATTCTTGGCAATATTACGAAACACTGAATAAAAAAAAAAAACACATTTTAAGAATATAGGCTACTTCTCCAACAAAATGATACTAATGATACCAATAATGCACTCCATATATCCAGGACTGAAGTACTGTATTTTATGGACTATAAAGCAAGGCACTTTACACGACACTAGTAAAGAACAGCTGCTTAGAGCGGTTAGCGGCTAATGCTAATACTGCTTTAGTCTCGGTACTGGAAAACTAAACTAAAACACGCTGCATTATAAGGCACACTGATGATTTGGGGAAGATTACAGATTTTTAGTGTGTCTTATATTTCGAAAAATACAGTAAAATAAATGATGCTGGAAAGTCTGTCTCTAATAGATATTTAATGGGAAGTTAGAACAGTGTGAATTTTCCTTTTGCTAAAAACATCAATTTTTATACCCTGATGGCTCATATGGCTCTAAAATAATATCACAATATTTCAGGGTGTTTTTGAAATAACAGGAGTAACACTGAGGTGTTTAAAAACTTCTGCGTCATAACCATAAATCTTATTTTCTTTTAAACATTGGCCCCTAGTTCTTATATATGAAGACACTGCCTGTACCTTCTAGTGGTCACATGACAACATTACACTCAGTTGATTTGAATCCCAGTCAAAGGTTTTTACAGCCAGTCCAGACAGAAACATGGGCCAGTTAAAAATTCTCATCACATTTTATGTTTGAAACTAGTTTGTTGTACTTACTGTAGAAAGAATATTAAATTTTTGTACTAATTGGGTCTCTCTGGTTCCAAATGGCAAGGATCATTTTAAATGTTAAACTAAACTAATGTTCTCATATGAGGACCTTGTTTTTTTGAAAAACGACTTCCTGTACAAAAACAAAAGTTTAGTTTTTATACTTTTTAGGTCCCACTAATCCCAAATAGCTAGGAAAAATGTAAAATGTACACCAAGGGGTTTCAAGAGGATAAATAATGTATAAACTATTTATTTTTCTGCTTGATCTTAAAGAGTTCTTTTGTAAAGGCAATGGTTTATTTTAACCATGTAGATGATTATTCTTGGAATCGTTTAAAGCGATTTAAATGGTAAAAGTAAGATGCTTCTATGTAGCACAAATAAAGTTTCCCATCTTGTTTTTAAGTTAATGAATTGACAGCTTTAGTTTTTGCAATTTATGATACTCATTGATGAGGTTATTGGGGTATTTGAAATGTATGGATTATAATGGCCAGACCAGACCAGTTATTGTGATTTATCAGATCCTAACAGAACAGAATGTGAAGAGAAGAGTCATGAGGTCAGATTGCTGATCCGGCCATAAACCATGCTAAAATAAAATGGACATTGTCTTCGATCTCAGAATACTGTTATAAATGTTGCTACTTGATTTTGATGGGACGGGGGTGATTGACACTGGCGTGATCAATTTTCATGGAAAGAGATCTCACCTAGTACATATTATGCTTTTATATTTAGTGGGTGGGAAAATGTGTATTGATTTTTATACAGAGAAGTGTGCAGCAGATTATGTGTTATTGAGGTTGATCAATAGATCTACAGGAGTTGTTTATGGTCCCTTCTAAACAAGATTAGATGAAAACAATGAATAAAAGATAAGGTAGCAGATGTTTTTTGGGAAAGTGAGTGATGTCAGACTCAGATTTGGCAACTTTCCGTAAGTGTGCGTCATTTCTGAACATCCCGGTGTTCTTTTTTTAATTATTAATGCACCCTAGGAGTTTCTCAGGGCTTACTTTTACTGCAGCTCAGATCCAGCAGTGTGTAAGATTTTAGTGAAAGCAGAAGTGATGAAGCTCTGTCTTTCTCCTGTGGAAAGATAGGATCACATTTATATTTTCTCATTAATGTTCAAGGCTCAGTGCCAGGAGCACATTACACTTTTTGTGGACAGCAAGGACACCAATGAAACCAAAGCCGAGCATAAGGAAGCCCACATATGGTGTGTTATCTGTGCTGAAGAAGCCAGCATTCAGAATTTAAGCATTATTCACGTCTCTCTGTGTGAAGCTGTTATAGGAGTTTGTTTACTATGTGTTAAGACCAATCACAAAGTGTGGTCTTTTGTTTTAGTAAATAAAGTTAAGCTTTTTAAATTTTAAAGCCCTATTTTAGCAATCTATACGTGAGCTGTCACTCGTGCACAGTACTGCTTGATTTAATGCGTGCCAGAGTGTGTTTGCTGTCATAAGACTGAGAAAAGAACACCTTGCATGGCTCGAAATGCTCAAAAGGTGTGAACTAATTCTCTTAATTAATTATGGGTGTGTTTTGGGCGTAACGTGCAATAAACCAATCAGTGTGTCACTTGGCATTCCCCTTAAATCAAGTCAAGTGCACTCTGACTTTAGCGGATTGATATTTTAATGGCGCAACAGGGACAACAATGTTATTTTATTTAGTATTCTGTTTTTTGTTGATGTAAAAGTTAGGTTTGTGCACTGCATTGCATCCATGTCCACCTGTGTAGCCAAGATAGGAATAAACATGTGATGGGTGACTGTTGTCAGGGTTTTAAACACTCAATGGCGCACCTGTTTTTGTGCTGCCAAGATAGCAATACACCAGATATTTTTATTTATATGAGGCATGAATAAGACAGCATGTACAGCAACCACTCTGGAAACACGTGGTCATTTAGAAGAGAGAGAGAAAGTGTTGTAAGTAATGGCTGGAGCACCATTTGAAATTATATGTTTGAGAAAAAAATGAACATCGTTGTTTTATTCAATAAACTATGGACAACATTTCTCCCAAATTCCAAATACAAATTTTGTCATTTAGAGCATTCATTTGCAGAAAATAAGAAATGGCTGAAATAACAAAAAAAGATGCAGAGCATTTATACCATAAATAATGCAAAGAATGTTTTTAAATGTTTTTAAGTCACAGTTTTCATGCATCTTGGCATGTTCTCCTCCACCAGTCTTACACACTGCTTTTGGATAACTTTATGCCACTCCTGGTCCAAAATATTAAGCAGTTCATTTTGGTTTGATGGCTTGTGATTATCCATCTTCCTCTTGATAATATTCCAGAGCTTTTCAGTGTGGTAAAATCAAAGAAACTCATTATTTTTAAGTGGTCTCTTATTTGTTTCCATTTTTGTGGGCCCTCCAACCCTACTGCTGGCAAGCTTCTCCCCTACAGACTTTGGTTCCAACTCTGATTCGCCCCACCTGATTTAACTAATTCCTGCTTTCAGAAGTTCTTGATTGTTCACATGAGGTGTTAGACTTGGGTTGGAGTTGAAATCAGCAGGAGGAAGTTTGGAGACCACTGAGCTACTCAATCCACCTCAGACTATGAGTGGACTTGGATAATCCAGTCTCTGTTAAAGTAATGAAGGACAGACGTTCTTTGGAATGTCACGCTGCATTGTTCTCTGTGTGTTGAGCCAGACGCGAGAGCCTGGTGCCTCTTCACAGCCACAGTAATTGGTATTCACCTGAACGAGGGAACTGAACAGTTGTCACAGAAAAAGAGCTTTTGTCAGTTCATGTCAGAGTTTGTGTGGAGGATTAGACTGTGATTAGTTTGCTGTGTCACAAACTAGCTAGCATTGTCAAAGTGTCATAGGAAAGATTACACTTAAATATTTATTTACTTTAAAGGCTATACACCAAACATCTCATCCTTTAAATACAGTCTTTACGTTGTATCCCATTTCCCCCCTAATTTATATGTCCAATTAGCCAACTTTGGACTCCCACGCTCGGAGCAAAGCGCAGCGATTGGTTTCGATACATCAGCTCACAGATGCCTTGTGCTGATCGACATCACCCTTAGGAGTGATGTGGGGAGAGAGCTCCATCTACCCACCCAGAGAGAGCAAGGCCAATTGTTCTCCCTCAGGGCTCCAGTAGCCAATGGCAAACTATATAAATAGGATTCGAACGGATCATAGTGGCAGCACTTAGCCCACTGGACCACTTGGAGCCCTTAAGGGAGTATTTTGAAACTATAGACCATCTAAACCTCATTTGCAAAACCCTAAGCTGCATTGCAAATCTCCTTAATATCTCTGCAGTTTCTCCTGGACAACAATGAAAACAGATGGAAAGACAAAGGAGACTTTAGCATAGGTCTCCTGCTGCTCAAATGCGTCTCCTGAGGTTAAGAGCTCAGTAATCTCACATGTGTCTCCTCTTGAGGTTTACTATAGATCTCAATAACAGGGGTAGCTTAGCAGTTGGGGAAGTAGTGGTTCAGTGGTGAAAGCACTGAGCCATTGTCAACAATGTTGTGGGTTTGAGACCCAGGATTGACAGGCTGCCAATAGATATTCCCAGAACTCATATGTGTCTAAAACCAGATTCTCAGTTTTGACTCATTTAATCTCATCTTATGTCTCATTTGGATCTAATGCTACTCCTCCAAGGAAATTTCAGGAGGAACATCTTTGAACAAGATGATCTCTAAATGAAACTTAAGTGTTTTCTACAGTGCTGAATGTTTTTAATCTGCCCCACATCGTATATAGTATTTGGATCACAGTCAACTAACATATGCTGGTGTACAGGCAAACCCTACATACCATTTATGTAACCTAAGACCTTGGAACAGTTCCTCTTTCTTAAAGTTACCTAAAGTTTTTGGAGACTGGCTTCCTGTGACATACAGAATCTGCCCTAGCTCCACCCCCCCCCCCCCCTTTTAGTCTCTTTCCCAAACAAACACAAGCTTAAGTAACGTCAAATTTGACATTGACATATTACTTGAACCCAATAGGTTAAAAGAGTAAAAACCCTCACTCTAAGACCCCTGACTCTGACTCAAATTTTTGAATATTGAGGAGTCACTTTAGGCACATGAGCTTTAGGGAGCTTAGGGTTTGATATATTGGGTGACAAACTCTTTTTCCAGTTCCAGTTTCTCCCAGTTTTGTTAAATGGGTTTGAGGTCAATGACATTCTTCCACTTTAAACTCTGGATACTATTTCTTTATGAACCTCACTTAGAGCACTGGGCTGTTGTTATTTATGTTGACACTGGGAAAGCCTTCCCTATTCAGCAAAGCTGAAAACACTCCATTCTCTTTAGAGTGTTAATGTACTGCTGCACCATTAGGTTTTGACTTCAGTGCAGTTGAGACTGGCAAGGCATATCAAACACCCCATAGACCATAGATCATTGCCCTATCACCAAACTTTAAAAACTGACACTGCATTTGCTTATCAGTCTACAAGATGTTGAAGTGTGGTTTATCATTTTGAAGAACACAACTGGTTGATTGCATGCATTTTTGCATCTTTTATGATTTTATGCACATGTTACCAATGGATGAGGTTTAATAGCAAACCCCAAATAAGGGCTGTGCACATACAGGAGTTAGACAATGAAAATGAAACACCTGTAATTTTAGTGTGGGAGATTTAATGGCTAAATTGGAGCAGCCTGGTGGCCAATCTTCATTAATTGCACATTGCACCAGTAAGAGCAGAGTGTGAAGGTTCAATTAGCAGGGTAAGAGCACAGTTTTGCTCAAAATACTGCAATGCACACAACATTATGGGTGACATACCAGAGTTCAAAAGAGGACAAATTGTTGGTGCACGTCTTGCTGGCACATCTGTGACCAAGACAGCAAGTCTTTGTGATGAATCAAGAGCCACGATATCCAGGGTAATGTCAGCATACCACCGAGAAGGACCAATCACTTCCAACAGGATTAACTGTGGACGCAAGATGTAGCTGTCTGAAAGTGATGTTCGGGTGCTAACCAGGATTGTATCCAAAAAACATAAAACCACGGCTGCCCAAATCTCTACCTCAACTCTCCTGTTTCCACCAGAACTGTCTGTTGGGACAATAAATTACTGTGATCTAAAACCAGGTGTTTCAGTTTCATTGTCCAACCCCTGTAGATGACACTTATGACCACATAGATAATGCATATGTAACACTTGCACTGCTCATTACCGGTTTGACCCTTAAGTCAAAACAACAAGTAGTTAATTTTCTCAAGGTATTAATTAGGTAACAATTTTATAAGCTAATTTGTATCAAAGCCATTTTGAAAAGAGGCTTGTGGCCCTAAAGACCCTGCACCATAAGTATTAGATGCATTAATTTTGTGTCAGATAAATTAACATCGTAATTATGGAAAGGTTATCTGATCTTGATTGATAGAGGCACTTCATGGTTGTTGGAGTTTATACAAAAAGCTGTTGGATTGCTGCCAGAGTTATTACCAGACTGAGGTAATACAGCCTAAAGCTCAGGCTTCCAGGCCCTGCTTTCCCCTCACACTTTCAGTGTGACTAAACTGTAAACACCCCTCCGCAACAATGCGGCTCCAGAGCAGCCAAAACGGGAGCCTGCTGATGCTCAGCAACTTCCCAAAGCCCGGGAGAGAATGAAAACACAGCCATTCTGCGGACGCTGCTGGAATGGGTGACCCCCACGCGAGCTGCGGAAAGCCGCACTCGGGTTAAAGGGGTTGAGATCATTTATTTGGATAGAGTTGCCACACTAACGCAAGTTAGCGGATCTATGACACAATGTGGGCGCAAGGTTAGGGAATAGTCTCATTTCCGCGAGAGCTGGTTGTTGGGTTTGGTTGTTGGTTTAGGAAGCGCTGCTTTACATTAAAAGCAGGTCAACAAGTTAAACAGGATGGTGATACAGACAGCGGTCAAACTGTGGAAGGATTTGAAGGGGGGTTGTGAGGGTTTAGAATTGCAGCGATGCTTTTGTAGTGTTGGCATAACCCCCCCTGTATCCCCCTGATTCCTGGTTGCTGGTGGGGAGAGAAATGCCAAAAAAAAAATCCAATTTTAGTACATAGTGAGTGAATAGAGGCAGAGATTTTCTAGCATGCTGTTCATTTTGCAAGTAGTTAAAGAGCAGTTTTGCAACAACTGCATGTTTCATAAAAAATATGGTCAGCAGACACAGTGGTGGTTTGTATTTAGTCTATAGTTTGAGGGGAAAACACACTTATTTAATTTAAAGTGTAGAAAGATGTTCCAGACGTGCTTTTCACCATGTTTTCAATAGGTTGCTCGGCATCCATGCAGTCACATTAATAAGCTCATGTGAGTCATGCGAGTGTGAGGGGTGGGTACTGCACATATGGCGTTGAGTTTGAAACAGCACAAATTCAGGTGCAGCTCAAATATGAGGAGTATGTTTGATAGTGATCACGTTTTCATCACAAACAAACCGCTCCAGAGTTTGTTTGGAATCAGATCGAGACCACTTCATCTCACTGGTCTCTGTGCGAGTGTTTTTGTCCGCACCCGAGTGCGATTACTGATTTAACCTCTGCCCAAACAAACAGCACCAAGGTGACTATGGTCTTCCCAGGTTTTGTATCAAAAGGGAAAGGAACTGATTGAATGACTACTCCGCTTGTCCCGCCTCTCCACTTACGCTAAAGTAGTAGTGATTAGTGGATCTCGTCCTAACTGGTCCCTACCTTTGACAAAACTAAATCAATTCTGATTGGATGTCGTCCCTGCCAAACATTTTTGTCTCGTTTTTATTAGTTGATGAAAATGTCAGTTAATTTTGGCATTGTTATTATTATTTTATGCGGTTTTTATTTGGTTATCGTCTTGTTTTTGGCTTGAAAATAAGGTCTGTTGACGAAACTGTGACAAAAATTATTCGTCATTCAAATTAACATTGGTAGGTAGGGGGGCTGAATGTGTTTTAAGTTCTGATTTCATATATCTACGTAGATTTGGTTTGGAAGTGTTTGGCTGTAGGCTTAATAAATTGAATATAGCTAGAAAGTCAACTAAAGGATGGGTATTACTGGATATTCACAATACCACATTAGTTGAGTCTACTTTACACAGGGTTTTACCAGGATCTCCCACGTTCTGGTAAACATTTGTACATTTGAGAGAGTTGAGTAGTTTTTTAATCAATAAAAATGTCATTGATGAAAATGACATTACCTATTATCGTAGGTTCCTGAAATCCTTTGATATCCATAATAGAGTTTCTCTCTATTATCTTTTATGCTGTTTGGCAATGTAAGTGCAAGCTAATGGCCATTTAGACCATAGAACAAATGTGTAAGTAATACTTTGGAATCAAGGGGAAAAGGAAAAATGGTATATTCTCATGGAATGCAGCACTGCTGCCTCCATTACCCGACACTCTGGGATGCCAAACGATGGTCTGAAAAGAGGCGTTTAATCAAGAGTGCCCCTTTGCCCTGAAGACACTCGGTGGTTAAGTAAAGAATAGTTGTGCCTGGTCTGTTCCCAAGCACGTCAAAGAGCTCTGGAGTGGGTCTCTGGGTAGTGTCCGTCCCCTTGGCACATTTACATTAAAATGACGGATGGGTCTGCGTGTCTTTTGTCTGCCGTTCTCGGGCTGTGTTTGCGTGTGTGAGAGTGTGTTGGGTTTGTTGAACGAGTGGGTTGCTCCGGATACCGAGTGGAGGGGGAAGCACTGGACTCATCTCTTGACCCTGAGTCTTTAGATGAGTGGAGGTGTTATTGTAGGGAGACAGTGAAAGAACACATTTTACCCATGTCTCCTTTCCCATGTGTTCTCTCCCAGAGGCCCATTAACTTAGTGTTTGATTGTTTGTTTTGGACTGTACATTGTACAGTGGAAATAAGACCAGCTGACGAAGCAAGAAAGCAGTGTTTGAGACAGAGAAACTAACTGAACAAACTTAAAGTTTTTATATTTGTCATAATGGAAAACTGAAATTTGCTCAGCTAAATTTACACAATTTCTTATTTTCCAGTTTTTTATTTTAACTGCCCCTTTTCAAAACTTTGATAGCACTGAATTGTTAAATAATATTATAATAGTAAATCCAGACTGTTCTCATACAGAGTTCCCCAGTGGTGGAACAAACTACCTTCCACTAACAGATCAGGAGAATCTCTCACTATCTTTAATAAACTTGTGAAGACAGAGCTCTTCAAAGAGCACTTACTCTCCTAACACCTCTAACACACTAACTACTTCCAACCTCATTTCCTTCTTCCCCTCCTTCACTTCTCTATCCCATTATTTCCCTTTGACCTCCTTTAAGCCTTATCTAAAGATGTTTTACCTTTAACTTCTATTACTTTTGTACTTCACTATTGTAAGTCGCTTTGGACAAAAGCGTCTGCCAAATGTAATGTAATGTAAATTGTTTAATTATACTATAATACTTTGCTAATGCTAATACATTAGCCAATATGAAACAATGTTTGTTTACTTGTGGCCCTTTATAAAGGAAACAAATCAGAGCTGTACACTTTACCCCACACTCAGAAACCTGTTTTTAAACTGTAATTACATCACTTATTAGCCTATAATAATTTAAAAAAATTATGAGACTGAAATGAATGGCTTTTTCTTTCTAAATCATTGGTCTTATAGTTGCATATTGAATGGAATATAATTGATTATATTGTAATCTACTGTATACTGTAATACTGTAATTTCTACACAATAAAAAGGCTTTTAGAACTCTAACAAAACTAAATTTTGGCTGATTTATATAGTTATCATTTCTGTGACAGTAAAATTATATATTGAGATTTTAAGTCCACTGTTTGCCACTAATATACTGATAATAGCATATAATGAACACACCCTTTTAAAGAGCGATGACTAATCTTGATAATTAAGAATATTCAGACTGGAATAAAAAAAAAAGTACATTTTACATATTTAAAACAAGAAGAAACTTTTTAAACTAAATCTTTGCCCATTTGACCTAAAACCAAAGTCTTCCTATATGGCATTGGAATACAAGCTACAAATGTCTGTGTATCTCTTGAATAAAGTGTATTTAAGACTACAACAGTAGAAAAAAAAATGTATTCCTCAGCGACTGGCTAGAATTATCATATTTTCTAAAAATTCTACAACACTCTTAAACCACACAGCACTGGATCAACAACAAATATTAGTGCAACATTTTGCAATATCAACCAAATGAAGAATACAAACGAAAGATTGTACATTATAACTGCTGTGAACATGAACAGTGTTTAATTTTCCATTAGTTGATTTTCAGGTTCAAGTCATTTCAATGAGCATTTTTAGTTTTTTTAACAGATGGGTACCAACAATTTGGTCCATATGTGTATTTGGTTAGAATTCATCACCACATTAATAAAAACTTTAAGGGCTGGATTATTGACCAGAACTGTAAACTAGACTAGAGTGTGTAAAAGTTATGAACAGCAGGTGTATCACAGCTCGTGCTGCCTTTAGTCATTTCTTTAGTTGATGCAGGCGTAAGGAAGGCAGGCTGCTGCAGGCAGGGTGAGCTGGTTTGGGGCAGATGCCAGGCCTCACGGTGCTTTAGTGTTACCGTCCCTCAGAGCAGGAAGGGCTTTTGGGTCAGGGCCGGTTGCGAAGACAAAAGAGGAGGAAAAATGTCCTGACAGTCTCCTGCTTGAGGGGGGGATTCCATCCGATGGCATTAGGCCTGCATAATGTAGCTTACATAATGAAGCTCAGGAAGTGCGTAGGGATTATTAATACAGCATTTTAAAACAACAGTAGCTGAACAAAGTGTTACACTGATCCAAGACATACAGTGGAACAGCTTGGAAGTTTGTAAATTTTCTATATTTCAGCATAACCTTAAGAAATTTAATAATTAAAAATGATGTGAATGTTTAGGATAAAAAAAATAGAAGTTGACCACAGCACCTTCTTCCACATGTTTGCTGTGTCTTCTACAAACATGACTTCATCAAGATGGCGCCGAGCATGGCTGCCGTGTTGCGAGCTCCCACTTATTTTAGCAGTTTTTCTTTGTTTTTGTGTTTGCTTGTTACTCTTTTTGCACTGAATGTTACTGGCATCGTCACATATGACCGACAAACACTCCTGGGAATCAGATCGTCGATCACTCACCGCAAACCGGACTTTGAGTTCCACAACGCTGATCCTTTGTTCCCTAACATCGGAGAGGCTCCATTCACCTGGGTCGCCCGGCCACGCACGCGACGCAGACGCCGGAAAAGAGGCAAGCGAGCCGGTGTGCTCGTCAGGCTGAGACGCCGCGCTCACCGTCCGCCTCTTCCCACCTTGTTGCTGGCTAATGTGCAGTCCTTGGACAACAAGCTGTGCGAGCTCCACGCACGGATCGCTTTCCAGCGGGAGATGCGTGACTGCAGCGTGATCTGCCTCACAGAGACCTGGCTATCCGCGGACATACCCGACCACGCCATAGAACCCGCGGGGTTCTCTCTGCACCGTGCCGACAGATCCAAAGAGCTCTCTGGGAAAAGTAAGGGAGGTGGTGTATGTTTCCTGATCAACAATGCTTGGTGTGATCGGAGGAATGTACATTTCATCGAGTCTTTCTGCTCGCCGGAGCTGGAATATCTGATCATCTCCTGCCGGCCGGTGTGGCTACCTCGTGAGATTACAGGACTGTGTTTAGCGGCAGTGTACATACACCCGCGTGCGGACGCGGAATTCGCACTCGGGAAGCTACACGAGACCATCAACAAGCAGATGACCGCGCGCCCGGAGGCTGCACTCATTGTTGCAGGGGACTTTAACCGGACAAACTTTAAAACTTTTTGTCCAGCACTGTTTCAGCACATTACATGCTTCACGCGGAAAACCCAGACGCTTGATCACTGCTACTCTAACATCCGAGGAGCCTACAAAGCCCTCCCCCGACCCCCGTTCGGCAAATCAGATCACTCCTCCATCCTGCTTCTGCCCACCTACAGGCAGAGGCTGAAACGAGAACCGCCCACCACCAAGGAGGTACGCCGCTGGTCTGACCAATCGGAAGCTATGCTTCAGGACTGTTTTGATCACGTGGACTGGGAGATGTTCCGTGATTCGTCAAGCAGCATCGACGAGTACGCAGACACAGTCACCGCCTTCATTCGCAAGTGCGTGGATGACGTAGTGCCCCTCAGATCAGTGCGGGTCTTCCCCAATCAGAAGCCCTGGCTGAACGGTGACGTCCGTTCCGCTCTCAGCGCACGCAGCGCCGCTTTCAGATCTGGAAATACGGAGGAGTACAAACGAGCCAGCTACGCTCTCCGTAGGACCATAAAAGCGGCCAAACGTGGGTACAGAGAGAAAGTGGAAGCACAGTTCAACACAGCCAACACCCAGAGCTTGTGGCAGGGTCTGAACATTATCACTGACTACAAGAGAAGCTCTCACACTCTGACCAGCACCAACGCTGAGCTGCCAGAGGAGCTGAACCGCTTCTACACTCGATTCGAGGCAGATCACGCTGCGCTCCCAGAGTGCGCCCCGCCCACCGCTGCGCTCCCAGAGTGTGCCCCGCCCACCGCTGCGCTCCCAGAGTGCGCCCCGCCAACCGCTGATCCCATCCCACCCTCCGTCTCTGAAGCTGACGTGCGCAGAGCTTTTCAGCGGATAAATCCACGCAAGTCAGCTGGTCCGGATGGCATTCCCGGGAGAGTGCTTAAAGCCTGCTATAGAGAACTGGCAGCAGTCTACACGGACATTTATAATACATCACTCTCTCTCTCTCTGTTGTGCCAGCTTGCTTTAAACTGGCCACCATTGTGCCAGTTCCAAAGACTGCCCACACCACCTGTCTGAATGACTGGCGACCTGTTGCCCTAACCTCCATCATAAGCAAATGCTTTGAGAGGCTGGTTAGGGATATCATCTGTTCCTCACTGCCTGCCACCCTGGACCCACTGCAGTTTGCATACAGGCAGAACAGATCCACTGACGATGCGATCGCCCTGACCCTGCACACTGCCCTCTCTCACCTGGACAAGAAGGACACGTATGTGAGAATGCTGTTTGTGGACTACAGTTCAGCATTCAACACCATCGTTCCCTCGAGGCTTGACATCAAGCTCCGGGATCTGGGTCTGAACAGCACACTGTGCAGCTGGATCCTGAACTTCCTGTCAGACCGACAGCAGGTGGTGAGGATGGGCAACATCACATCCTCCTCACTGACCCTCAACATCGGAGCGCCCCAGGGCTGTGTGCTCAGCCCGCTCCTGTACTCCCTGTACACCCACGACTGCACAGCCAGACACAGCTCCAATGTCATCATCAAATTTGCTGACGACACAACAATTGTTGGCCTGATCTCAAACAACGACGAATCGGCCTACAGAGAGGAGGTTAACATCCTGGAAAACTGGTGCCAGGAGAATAACCTCTCTCTAAACGTCAGCAAGACCAAGGAGCTGATCGTGGACTTCAGGAAGCAGGAGAAAGCATACTCGTCGATCTCCATCAACGGGACTGCGGTGGAGAGGGTCAGCAGCTTCAAGTTTCTGGGTGTTCACATCAGCGAGGATCTGACATGGACAGAACACACCACACGGGTGGTGAAGAAGGCACAACAACGCCTGTACTTCCTCAGACGGCTGAGGAGGTTTGGTCTGAACCCCAGCATCCTCAGGACTTTCTACACCTGCACTGTGGAAAGCATTCTGACGGGCAGCATCACCACCTGGTATGGGAACTGTACTGCTCTGGAGCGGAAATCCCTGCAGAGGGTTGTGCGCACAGCGCAGTACATCACTGGGGTTGAGCTCCCAAACCTTTTGGATTTATACACCAACCGCTGCCTGAGGAAATCCAAAAAGATCATGAAGGACCCGTTCCATCCAAGCCATTCCCTGTTCTCACAGCTGCCGAGTGGAAGGAGGCTCAGAAGCTTGAAGACCAGAACCAGCCGGTTCCGAGACAGCTTCTTCCCCCAAGCAACCAGGCTGTGGAATAGCCAGTAGAACGGTGTTCTGCCCAACTCACCCCACTGACACCCATACAAACTCTGCACCCTGCACTTTACTTTACACTGCATCTATCAGACTTTTCCATATTATACAGCATTCTGCCCCCTGCACTCCCCACTCAACTCATTCCTTACCTGCACTTACTCATAGCTATACTGTGACATACTGACTACTTCCACACTATCCATATCTACATCTGTGCATATCTGTTCTGTGCAATATTTGTCTATAGTGTAAGTTATCATGTTTATTGTAATTAAGTGTATTGTAAATAGTGTTTATACTGTAAGTTATCTGTATGTCCTATTTTTATATATTTTATATTATTTTATTACTCTCTTGTAAATATTATTCTTTGCGCATTGGTGGGAATCTGCACCCAAGTTTTTCACTCACATGTACACCTGTACTCTGTGACGTGACAATAAAAAAAAAAATCTTGAATCTTGACTTCCATGAAGGCCAGATTTGTGGAGTGCAGGACTTTAGTTGTCCTGTGGACAGATTTCCCCACAGCAGATTTCTGCAGCTCCTTCAGAGTGACCATAGTCCCCTTTTCTGCTTCTCTGACCAGTACTTTGTCAGTTTGGGTAGATGGACATGTTCTTTTTTCATGTACTCCATTTTTGGACAATGGATTGAACAGTGCTTCTTGGGATGTTCAAAGCTTGGGATGTATTTTCAGAACCGTACCCTGTTTTAATATTCTCCACAACTTTATCTCTGAACTGTCTGGTGAGTCTAAATGATGCTGATTGTTCACTAGTGTTCTCTAACAAACCACTGAAGGCTTCACAGAACATGTGTATTTATACAATGGTTAGTGCTGATGTAGTGCAGACATGAAGAAACAGAGATAGCTATGGACAGGAATGAGCTAAGTGAGGACATCCAGCATTTCCATTCCACACACTGATCTGTGTGTTCACTTACAGATTCTGTGTGTGTGTGTGTGTGTGTGTTTTCATGTGGGCTTGCATGTTGGTCCATACTGGACAGTATGTTATACGGTCTTGTGAAAAGATCAGAGTGTAGCTTGCCAGCCAACCAAGATTTAAATAAGTGCATTCAACTTATGTCCAAGTTGCAGCACCCTTGTGTTTACACCATACATTTATTCACGATGATGCTGAAAACGCAGGGACAAAACAAACCCAGATATTGGTCATTAAGGGTAGTTTGGGACATCAAATATTTGGCATCCAAAAAGCACTGTTGGTGTTTGAATTAAAAATTTTAAAGACAAAGTAGTTTCTACCAAACAATTACTTTTACTTTTTAAGTCATACTGCAGCATTACTTATCTGAGTGTGGCTTTATACAATTCTGGCTTGGGGTGTAGGTGAAAGTCAGCAAGGAGCTGAAAAGAAGCCAGGTTCAAGTGCCTTTTTTACTCCACTCACATAAAATAAATGGTAATGGAAAGGACCAATCCTGTTTCTCTTGTGTACCCCTTCCATTTGGAACAAAGTAAGGGGTGAAATCCTCCCCCTAAGAATTGGGACAACCCTTCAAGGTTTTGACATTTGCCAAATAACCATAAATAAATATAACTGCTTAATTACCAGGCTACTAGCAGTGGTCCATAGGCAACACTGATGGGCTGATATGATAGATGGGTTTGCTGAAGTTCAGTACCCTTGCTGCTGGATAACAAGTTAGATTTAGGCCATTGTATGTTATCTAAAAGTCGGCAGGTGGTGGAACAGTTACTTATTATTTTTCATTCCCTAATTTCCTTGTGATGGGAAGCTAAAATTAGCTTTATTGACTTTTTTCCAGTTCCACCCTAAATGCTGCAGCCTCTGCTGGCTGTTGCAATTTGTGTATGCTTGTTATGAAGAAAGTGGTCATAAAACATTGAAATTACACATTAAACTGTGTAACAAGGAAAATCCTTACCTTTGTTGGTTTCTTTGGTTGCTTGTGCCACCAAATTGCCTGTGATTGTCATAGCCCTCTGTTTTGAGCGTGCCTCTGAACATTCGCAGTTTGAAGGGTCATGTAGCCCTAACACTATCCCCTACCCATCCAGCCTAACAAGTATCAGGTAGGGCCAAGGGGTAAAATGGGATTGGGTCAAAGTGTTCAGAATCACTTTTACATATAGCATCTTTTTTGTTGTTTTTTATCCTGCTTTTTTCACCAATTTATAATTTTGATGCTTGACATTGGGCTGGATTATGGTTCAAAAATGTTTTTCTAAGCTGGGTGTGTGAAATTGAATGCCTGTGTCAGCAATGGATTAACATCATGGCTGACTTGACTTATTAGAATAACAAGGGGTTCTGAATACTTTAGGGCATTTTTCTTTTGTGAAAAAGATATAACACAAAAAAATCTGTCAACTCATGTCTATTCTGCAAACATTATCAACATGAAACAAGAATGTATAAAACAAAAAAAATATCAAAATCAATAATGCTACATAGAAATGTTTGCTGCTATGCTATAGTGCAGAATATTTAGTGAATTTCTATAACTTGCAAATAAAATAAATAGTAAAGCAAAAATAATATATTTTTATTATTTAGAATTAATGTATGAATAATGCATGTTGTGTGTGATATGTCACACCCCTAATATAGTGGATTTATTGTATTATTTTTTACTGTTAATCTACATTGCCTGTCCATGTATGTGTTACGGTTTAGTGGGGGAGGTGGACTCAAATGCAGAGTTATTTATTTATTTATTTATTTTTTTTATTTGCTTATTTATTAGTCTTATTATTCATTGGTAATATTATATTTGATATTACTGATGTGTGTGTGTGTGCAGTTGGTTTGATGCATCTGTGATGGCGTGCTTGAACTGGGATTTGAACTCCCAACCTTTGGAATTGCAGACGGGTGTGGCTTTGAATGAGGGCCTTAAATGTGGCAGTGAAGAAAAAGGGCGGGAAAATCAAACAAAGGATCTGCTGCCACATGGCATGGCTCAAACAAAGGAAACAAAATCAAACTTTAAGAAACTTAGGAAAGACTTCTTGAAAATCAAAACTTCAAAAATAAACAGATCTTTTCTCTCTCTTTTTGCAGCTTCTTTTAAGATCTCTTTTTTTTGTGAGCCTTAGGGCGTTTTCACACCAGCACTGTTTGGTCCGGTTAAAACAAACTCTGGTCCGTTTGTAACTTTAGTGCGGTTCGATTGAGCAGGTGTGAAAACAGTAAATCGCACTCGGGTGTGGATCAAAAGAACCGGGCCGAGACCAGATAGAGGAGGTGGTCTCGGTCCGGTACCAAATGAACTCTGGAGCGGTTCGCTTTGGTGAGAACGTGATCCGGTCTCCATCCGACCCAGCTATTAAATATAGTCAATTTATTTGCGCTAAACGGCTGATAAGACGCAGTCTAAACTGATATATTAGCCAGATAACACTAATTACCACAGCTGTAAACAAAAGCTGTGTCCATGCGCGCGCCGCCTGCTTACTATCTGTTTAGTATGTTTACATCTGCGCTGCACATAGAAACGCTGTGTTTAAAGCGCAACGTTTCAGCGTTCAGTGTAAAAACACATATGCGCTGGAACACAGAATCTTCTTGCTATATTTACTTTTTTTGTATATGTATATACTTCCACGCCAGACACAGCCTGCTTGCGTGTTTATTGATGCGCATTTAGGTGCGTTTACATTTATGCCTGTGTGAAACCAGACTAAACAGAAGAAGAAAACGCTCCAAGTAAACGAACTCATCAACTAATTCGGACCAGGTGTGAAAACGCCCTTAGTTTCTTTTAGGATCTCTCCTTTTTTTGTGGCTTCTTTTAAGAGTTCTTTTCTTTCTAATCTCTATCTTCTTTACCCACTGTTACCGGTCACCCCTCTACAACGGTGTGAGGGTGAACTGAGGTTTGGCTGGGGTTTTTAAGGTGTGTTCACAGCTGAGCCTGATTTGCACTAATTACCGCTGGGGATTCTGGGACTTGGAGTTTTTTGCCCCAGATCCACCAGCTCTTTCACCGCAGTGTCCAGGCCCTCTGCTGGTGGTTGGTGGCTCATGCCGCTTTCTTACAGTATGTAGGTGTATAGTTAGGCCAAAACCATTTTGGACAGTGATGCAATCTTTATGATTTGGGCTCTGCATGCCACCACACTTTTGAAATAAAACAGGTGAGCTGCAACTGAACTGCAGACTTTCAGGTTTAATTCAAGGGGTTGAATTAAAATATGCTAATGAAGAAATTACAACCCTTTTCTACAAATCCTCCTCATTTCAGAGGCTCAAAAGTAAATGGACAAATTAACTTTACTATAAATACATCATTTATTTTTTATGTGTTGATTATAATCATTTGCAGGCAATATAGTGTTGTCAGTTGGGTTGAGATCTGCTCATTGATGGCAGCATATGAAGACGGTAATATTGTATCCCTCATATGACGATGTTTACAGGGTTCTCTATCCAATCCAACAACTCCAGATCATTTTCTGTTTAAACCACTGAGCCGAGCCAGCATGACTTTCACACAGTCCCACACACTCACTTCCTCCCTTACTGTCCAATATAAACACAGCCTTCTGAAGGTGACTCGTGACTCCAGTGTTGTTGTTGTTGTTGTAGTTGTTATTGTGTGTGTGTGTGCGCATGCATGTGTGTCCGTGATGCAGCAGAGTCTGGCTCCTGGAGCTTTGTTTACACTGCTTGTGATTGGTCAGTCTAGACAAAGAGATGAGGTGTGGGGGGGGGGGTAGTTAATGTGAGTGTAGTCAGATATCCTATGAAGACCCCTGCCTGTCCTGCAGCACCAGTGGATGTGCTGCGTCATGACAACTCAGGAATGTTTGCCTCTGGTTTGTTTTTGTCTGGCATTATATAAAGCTGAAGACCCCATAGTCACACAGACCCTTTTTTTACACACATGCAAGCACAGAACAGTTGTTCAGTGCTAATAATATGCGTAGAAATGCTTTGGAAATGCGATAATCTATATCCATAACATACTGTAACCAGTTGGATGCAGGATGCAAATGTGTGTCTTTGCTATCGTAACAATTGGAAAAGTATGCCTGTAATAATTCTCTTAATTTATCATGGATAAGTTTTGGTGTAACACGCAATAAACCAATCAGCATGTCACCTGCCATGGCCTTTAAGAGCTCTTTTGGGGCGACTTTGGGGCTATTTTAAAGGTGCATTCAGTAGGAAATGAGAGTGAGCGTGTGAAATAGCTACAGCAGTCCAATTTCAAAACACCACAGAGAGAGTGGTCTGCTCTGCCCACCCCTCTCCAGACGGGAAGTGCTCTTGGGTTGAGAAGGCTGAATCTACACAATCCAGCGTAAGACGAGTTTAGTTACTTCTACCATGGCAAGAAACGACGAGTCATACTCTGTAAGTTAATCAACTAATGAATATGTTTGTAGTGTTTTTATTGTTTGGACATTATGAAACCAGCTCAGGTTTTAGCTAACATAGCTTTATGCACCACTAGCTGGAATAGCCTAAGCCAAGCCTGTTATACTGGAAAAATCCCACAGCCCCAAAAATACACACCCTAGGGTTGAAGTTACTACTTTACTACTTTACATATATATTTGAGTAGCCTACCGTTTTATGTTCTTGCCACCCAATCTAGATTTCAGTTATGACCTGCCCTCACTGCTGTCAGTGCTGGGCAGCGCTTTAACCCAACATGTTTCCTTAATATCTGATGATACATCCTGATCATTTTATCTTTTTTATTACTGAAAATATAATAATCCTTAATGATCCTGTAATGGCTTAAGTACCTTCCTTGGCCAGCAGAGGAAACTGACCTGAACAGCAGTGTTATTTTATTTTGTATTCTATTTATTGTTGATGTAAAGGTTGGGTTTGTGCTGCTGCATGTCCTTGTGTGTGTCAAGCAGGGATGTACACGCATTGGGCACACACGGCGTGCCTGTGTTGCCAAGATAGCAATGAATGTCTGACTGCTGGCATCTGTCTAAGTTGTTTTAAGTCAGCGGCTTACCTAAGTTTTCAGTTGCCAAGATAGCAATACACTAGAAATGTACGTAAACACACACCTCACTTCCAGACTGCTGCGCACATCAGCGTATATAAATTCACAAGCACCGTTGCTATTCGAACAAAGCAGGCAGAAGGCATCATAATAGACTGTTGTTGGGGTCTGTGACCTTCTAACCTGTGATATCCTGATGATAAGGTCACAACTTTTCCAATGTGTTGCACAGTAGGTGGAACCGACTGAAACTTCCATAATTGAATTGCATGTTCTTGCATTGTTGGACAAAAACATGCAGATTCAATATAGAAAAAGCATTGTGACATTGTAAGGTAGGGACCATGGTGTCAATAGGTTAAAGTGTATCTGCTCTAAATAGTCCTGTTCTATTGATGGTGCTTCCCTAAAGAGACTAGTTAAAGCTGCTTGTGTGCATTTGCACATCTGTATCAGCAGTATCTTAATGCATAGAAAGAGTGTGCACAACTATCTCAACTATCTGGGCATATAGTGCATGGCTATATTGCACACACACCCCCCCCCCCCCACACACACACAAACACACACAGATATCCTCACACTTGAGATGTACACTTGAGGATTTTCAGTATATTACACAAGTGCAAATAAAAGGATGAGTACACATATGGGACTCAGGGTCCTGACTGTCAGTCCCTGCTGGGTGCAAGCCTTATCCTCTCCAGCATGTGTGTGAGTGTGTACTCTCCTCCACGTTCTTGCACTGCATGTTTTTATTCAGCACCTTATTGTAATAATCAGGCGTAGCATGGCAGTGGTGGGTGGGTATCAGGGATTAAGGATTAGCCATTGGTGTTTCTCATTGCCTGCAGTGTGGGACTTCAGTGAGGATGGCATGCTGGAATGTTTTGCACTGTTTGGGGAATTACAGTGTGTGGGCATTATTTGATTATTTGATTGGATATACAAGTAACTCATCCATTACTGACCTTTTAACCTGTGATATCCTGATGATAATGTCACATCTTTGCCAATAAGTTGCACAGACTGACTGAAACACAGGGGCAAACAAACACAGAAATTGGTAATTTAAAGCTTTTTGTAACTTTTAATTATTTGGGATGAACCAAATATTCGGCATCCAAAAAGCACTGATGAAAAATGAAAAGACAAACTTATTTCTCCCAAACAGTTACTTTTTTTTTGTACTGCCGCATTGCTTATACAATTTTAGCAGGGATTGTAGGAGAGAGCCTGCAAGGAGTTGAAAAAAGACTCAATTCAGCAATTCAGGGTTCAGCTTCACTTTTCACACTTTTACTTATCACACCTATCGCAACTTTTAAGAGCTTAGGATATGAGCTGTACAGGAGTAACTGAGGTAACTTAATCTTTGCATTTGTTTTTTGTTCACTGGTAGTTTACTAGTGGCTGTTTGTGTTTTGCATAATACTTTAATTTAACATAGTATCATCAGAATGCTGCATGGTGTGTTGTGGTGTGCATTTAGGAATCTAAACCCAGAGACATTGTGTCAGCACTTTGTGTACAATGGACTTCATGTTACATTGCAAATGTTATTTTTAAATGTGAAACCTCCTTAACTCAACTGTAGTATAACTTATTTTCTTTTGTGTTCTTTTTTAAACAAAAAAATCCTTATTAAAGTTTTGTAATTGCAATTTCATGATGTTTCATATAATTCTTAATCAGTAGCAGCATTAATGTAAGGTAAATTGCAATGTTGTCATGGTGGCCAAACACAAGACAGACAAGTGCGGATACCAAACACACAATTTATTAAATATAAGCATAGTCAGGGACAGGCAGGGTCAATAACCAAATGGCAGCATAAACAAACAACATACCAGAGTGAGCAGGCAAGGAGGTCATACACAGGAATTCCACAGCAAGGCAAAGGGGTAGTAAAAAATACTAAACTTGTTAGCAACTGAACAGTTACCAAAAATAACAATAGGCTAAGCAAAAGAGTAGTCAGAGAATAAAAAAATAATCAGAAACAAATGGCCAAAACCCAAAGGAAACGCAAGGTAAAAGAGCTATAAAAATAGATTCAATACTGGACAACTAGTGAGGGGAAGCAGGGGGATATTTATACTGAGAAATATTTATATGTGAGCAATCTCAGAAGCACGGCGAGCAGGAGCACTTGAAGCGTCATGTGATCCGGCATGTCTGGTAGGTTGAGCTCAGGTGCATCCTGGGAAATGGAGTCTTTATCGAGAGCACTAGAGTCCGTTGCAGGCAGACAGACAGTGACAGGACTATCAAATGTAATGTATATAAAACACTATACTGTGCTTCGTAGGTATGTCTGATGAGATGTTAAAATACTTTATTGCTTGTTCTTTGAATGGCAAAATAAAACTAGATTTAGGTTATTAAATAAATGCAGTGGTGAAAAAAGTACTAAAATGAATGAAAATCTAATAGAAAAGGTTTCTGTGTTTTAGGTACTTGGCTAAATGTTTGATTTTGTTTGGTTTTGTTTCAGACAAAAATGCAAATTTTGGTTTATCCCTTACTTTTTATATTCTGTGTAGAGCAGAAAGTTATTTTTTAGTTTTTAAATCAGTTCTGTGGTCCACATTTGTAAAGAAGCAGTGATGCCAGTGATTGTTCAGTGTCCTCCTCTAGCGTGTGTTCTCTGTGAGATTTCACTGCACTTTCTTCTCATTAGTCATCAGTAAGTTAATGACTTGTAAAGCTAAAGCCAGTCAGTCAGAGCGGCGCAATTTCCGTCTGATTGATATTCGTGTCACTGACTGCCTTGTGATGCAAAATTCTGCCTCGAATGAAAGCAGGCTTCCTACTTCCATTAGTTATTCGCATGTTCTCACATTGTTGAATAAAAATACGCAGATTCGATATCAAAAAAGGATTTTGAGTACAGGAGCGATCCTTGGATTAGTGGTTCAGGGGTGCTGAGCACTCAATGAACCCAGCTCTACCAATG
The DNA here is from genome assembly GCF_023375975.1 of Astyanax mexicanus. Taxonomy (NCBI): domain Eukaryota; kingdom Metazoa; phylum Chordata; class Actinopteri; order Characiformes; family Acestrorhamphidae; genus Astyanax; species Astyanax mexicanus. The sequence continues at coordinate 33,820,978 of NC_064409.1, read as the reverse complement.
CACCTTAAAAAAACACTGTACATGAATTTGAGGAGAGTTCCCAGGAGAGGGGAGTGGGTCATATCAGAAGAAATAGACTAATTTAAATCTAAATCAGACACACAAACTATTATATACTGGGACAGGTGTGTGTCACTTTCATTTTAAACACTTTTTCAGCAGTGTTGGGGGCACATTTTTACATATGTTATGTTAAAAAATCCTCCCACAGCTACTGTACATTCTCCTTTATCTGCTCTAATTTAAATAGCTACATTTAGAAAGCTACTTAAAACTTCTTTAAAAAATAATTTTCTTAATTATGAGTGTGTTTTGGGTGTAACGTGCGGAAGTCATCATTTTCTTAAAGGGGCAGGTGCGCTCTGACTTTGGCGCGCCATAAGCTCATTTAAGGCAACAACAATGTTATTTTATTCTTGATTCTGTTTATTATTAAGGTAAAAGTCGGGTTTGCACTCTACAGCGCTTTTGTGTGTATTTGTAATGAGCCGGGTAATGAGCTGAGAGCGCGCAGTGTGCACGGCATTCCTGCATGGCTAAGATAGGTATGGGCTCTGATTGTTGACTGTTGTTTTGGTTTTAATCAGTCAGTGGTGCATCTGTATTTCCCTCCGCCAAGATAGAAAGACGCCAGATACGTCCCTGAACACACCTGGCTACCACGACCATCAGCGAAGATATATTCCTAAACTCTAAATATTCCTAATTCCTAAACTTTAAATATTTTAAGATTTACTTTAAATTGGTGCTGGGCGGTATACCGGTTCATACGGTATACCGGAGGGTAAATTTAGAGCCGGTATGCATTTTACACATACCGCCATACCACTAGAGGTGCTGCGGAGCACCGTGTAAAAGCACACAGTGTACAGTGCCGCCAAAGAATCACACAGCTCGCTAGATAATGCTAGCCAGTTAGCATAACAAGCTAACATACTGCAGTGATTGGAGTGAAAGGAATGAAACTGGGCAATCGATCCACAGAGAGAGATAAAACTTTCTAAAACTCTGGATACCAGGAAGTAACAATAGCCCTTTTAAATATATTAATACTGTAACTTCAAAAAAAATCTTTTAAATACTTAAACATTGAGTATTTTAGGTCCATTTATAGTGTTTAAAAAGGAAGCTGTGTTAAAGTTGTTGGCGTATCTCTTTCTAAGGTTAATTGTTTACGTTCTTCAGCTGTTTTTTATATAATAATAAAAAAGTCTGATTTCTTTATATATTGTATAATTTTGTAGGACAAAGTAAACCCAATACTAATCAAAGCCTTAATTTAAAGCCTTGTTTAAAGTGTTTTATATTATATGTACAGTACAGTAACTCACAAATGTATATAAAAGTCCCAGCACTACTTTAAATATGTATCTCGTTTGTGTCCTATTGCTATATCTTGTACTGTGTAATTGCCATGTAGAAAAGGGACATTCAAATAATATGATATCTGGGATATGATATGCTGATATTCTTACGACTGTAATGTGAGTTCATGGATGGCAGCAACTGTAAATGGCTTCCAGAAATCATTGGCAGATTTTTAGACAGGATTGTTCTCTGTTTGAGTTTGAGTTTGTGGATCTGATGTTCACTTGTTCACTCTGACAAAGCCATTGTTCCTCCATGTCGTCTCCTTCATGGCAGATCATTTGTTCAGGAGAGCTTGTGGGTTCTTAGCCTGTGTGTGTTAATAGCGACAGCTGGGTTCTCTGATTGACAGTTTTCATTTAAGTCAGTGTCCTCTTTTTTTCCCCAACTAATGATTTAGGTTCTTCCTTCGAGACGTAGACCACTTGCTGTTGCTATAGCAGCAGGCTATGGCTACCTGTTACGTGGTTTAATGCAGGAAAGTTGGTGTCTGATGGCTCCTGTACTCCTGAGTAGATCTGCATGGCAAGAGCAGCAGTTATTTATAGTTATATTATTACAGTGAATTTTAGCTGTGATTAATTGTGAGAAACCTGTTTGAATGCTTGACTGCAGCACTGTCCATCTGCAGGTTCTCAGAACGCAAGGCGCTTAACCCCCCGGCCATGTGTGCTCACTATATGTAACTATAGAGGTGGGCAATATGGCCCTAAAATAATATCACAATATTTCATGGTATTTTCGTGATAATGATACTCTTAGCAATATGATAAAACACAGAATTAAAAAAATATTTCAATAATAATGTACTGCTACAAAATGAAAATTAAATTGAAACTGAGCTATTAAAACATACAATAATTTTATCAGATTTATAACAGAAGTCAATGGTACAGAATGTCATGATACTAATAATGCACTCCAGATATCTCCATATATCCAGGATTAAAGTAAAATTAATGATACTGGACAGATATAATCTGTCTCTAGTAGATATAAAATGGCAAATGAGAACAGTTACTGTTGAGAAATAGTCCTGTTAATATCAATTTCAGTTTAGCTGTGGCCTTAATTGTGGAATTGACTAAAATTATGATTTCTACTAACATTTTGTGGTTAATTGTGCCTATAGAAGCGTTGTTATTAGGCCAGAAGCAGTGCGTTTCTTCTGCTCCAAACGCATTTTCTGTTAGAGACCAGATATTTCACAAGCAGGGGGCAATGGCGTAATCTTTGTTGAAGGTCAGCACTGCATGTTCTCATGTAAAGGCTCTATGTTCCTGATCTTTCACTGCATTCTACTTTATATTGAGATCTTTCTTTCTCTTTCATTCTCTGTCAGTGAAGACTCTGTATTGCATGATCTATGCAAAGGTCTTCTAGCCTTTTAAACTAAGAGATGCTAACTTAGAAACCTTTAAACTTTATTTTAGAAACTATGTAGTGTAAACCCATTAGAGCTTGTTTTATCTCCAGCATTAACACAGAACTCCTATATTCTGTAAATAAAGTCACATGATCACACATGGTCACACTGTCCTGTGATGATGAGGATGGTCAGTATAGAGTGAAAGCAATAGTTATTTGATATCTTGCTGGTTTTGAACGTTTTCCCACTGCCAACGACATGAACAGTCCATAATTTTAGGGGAAGTTTAATTTTAACAGTAAGAGATAGAATATTGAAAATAAAATCCAGAAAATCGCATAGGATAAATTATGATTTTTTTTTTTTGCATTTTGCATAAACATACACACTGTGTAGATTATTAAATAAACGGTGCTGAAAAAAAAATCTTTTAACTTGCAAAGGGCTCTTTACTTTCTGTGGGAAATAACAATTTTTACAGAACTTATTAGATTGACCAACACGGTGTACAATAAGAACCATGCTCATAGATTTGCACTAGTCAGGAGTGTCTCTTGGAACCATTTTTGCAGATTCCAACATCATCAGGTAAAAATATTTTACACAAGTTCAAGTCATTGGAAGATGAAGCCACTAAATCTGAAAGAAGACCCAAACTGTCAGCCTTTGCTAAAATAAAAAAATTGGCTTGGATGGTCAAGAACAACCTAAGAACCACCCTAAGAAGACAGCGGTCTGTTCTAAACGGGAAGCTACTTGAATCATCAATCTAACTGTTTACAATCGAGAAAAGACAACCCATTCAAGCACAAACTGCTATTGCAGCTAAACACATGGACAGAGAAAAGGCTACTGTTAAACACGGTGGTGGTAGCATCATTCTCTGAAAAGTGAAAGCCGTACATTTCACAAAGTAGATGGAATTAACAACAAGAAGGACTGCCATATAACCTCAAACTCTTAGCTAGATGTTTAAAACAAGACAGTGACTTCAAACGCACATCATAGGTGGTTGTGGAATAGATTAAGCAAGCTAACTGTGTTTAAAATGATCTAAATACTATCTAAAATATGTAAAATGCTTAAAAGACATGACCATGCTACAAAACTAATTGTACTGCAACAAAAGAGGAACAGTTTAAAAATCACTGAAATGATGAGTGCAAATAATGTAAGCTTCAAACAGCAATTGTACATCTGTTAAATGATGCTTATAGCTGATTATTCCTTATTTGCTCTGGCTGCACTAATCCAGGACAGTTATGACCTTATGAGTGAGTGTTATTCTCGCTCCCGACTCCTATTGAAGCTTCCATTCATCTGGACAAATGGTGAATCCAGTAGGTTTATGGAGCGAGTGCCAGAAGGCCAGTGTGTTGTTTTTCTTGTTATCTTCAAAGAACCAGACAACAGTCTGCTTAATTTGTAGCTTCAGTCATGTGTATTATTATCCATATGCCATCTCAGAATGTGTTGCCATCACAGCAGCATCCTCTCTTCCAGCTGAGTGCACTCACATGGGCCTGGTCATGTTGGTCTGGGCACACACTGCTGTCGGCTCTGGATTCAGCATCGTATTATACAGAGTAATTTTTCATTTTAAAGTCTGTAATAAAATTACAGAAATTACCAGAGCTGATGGTTTTGAGGTGTAGAATTCCTTAAAAGGTAATGATGTCAAGGCCTGCTGTTTGGTTGTAATTGACTAACTTGGCAATTCTGCTCTGCAACATTAACTTTAGTCCCTTTATTGTTGTTTATTGTTTCCATGTGAAAAACACATGTGGTAATGTCACTGATGGCACATACTGAATTACAAGCGCTTCTTTACATTTTTCAAAACTGTGTAAAAATTGTAAATAAATTAGTGGTAACAGAATTCTTAACTGCGATTAATCACATTTGTTTTTCTTCAGACGCAAATTTTCATAGTGGATTTAAATGTACATAAAAGAATGAATGTAAGAAATGTAAAATGCAATTACTGTATAATAGTAGTGTCCATTAAAATAATAGTATATACTAGTATGTTTGAGGGGAGATAAAATCAATGTAGGGTGCTGGAATAAAGAATGCGTGATACATTGGATTGTAAATGTCTCAGCTTGGTTGTGACAGGGCGGGTGTGTGCGTGTGTGAGAGAGAGAGAGAGAGAGACAGAGAGAGAGAGACAGACAGACAGACAGACAGACAGAGAGAGAGAGAGAGAAAGAAAGAGAAACAAAGCTCTTTGACCGGTCTGGGGCAGGGCAGATTACGGTGGATGTAGGCGTCAAACTTGGTGCCTTAATTAACTTGCGTTAAAAAAATAGTAACATGTTACTGATTTCAAATTAACAGTGTGCGTTAACGCTTTAGTGTTGACAACCCCTAAAATAAATGCAATTAAAAACAGAATACAATGATGTTTATTCACCATAGAAGACATATCTTATGTTAAAAGTGATGCATTTTCTTTTATGAAAAACATTAATTTACATTAATTAAAACCAATTTAAGTTTGATTGCATCAAAGCATTTATAAAAAGTTGTGGCAGGGCCATGTCTACGCTTATGTCGCAATGTCTCTTCTTTTACCAATTCTGGGAAGTATTATCTGGAGTTTTGGGAAAGGAATGTTGCTCCTGGGTCTTTCTTATCAGTTTGTCAAATGTTTTTATGCTTCTTCTAAAAAACAAAGCTGTTGGATGCAGTACGTGGTTTAACACTGTTTTGCAGAAAAATATGCAAAGCCTTTTCATATGGAATTTCAGCTGTGTGCCTTTTGCACAGGGATTTCTCCAGATTCTCTGAATATTTTGACTATAGTTTGTACTGTAGGTGGTGTGATATCTAAAAGCTTCCCATTTTACACTGAGGAACATTTCTTTAAAAAAGTCCTCTGTGCTCCTTAGTGACTCTTCCTCTACTATAGTGATCGACCGGTATGTTTTTTTCAATGCCCAATGGCTGATACATAAATAATTTGTGTTTGAGTGATTTAGCTACAACAAAAAGTTTGCATTCGCAGAGCTGAGCTAAAGTAGCCAGCTAGCGTTAGCTAGAACAGAGCTGGCTGTGTGAGTAGCTGAGTTAGCATTAGCCAAGCTCAGCTAAAGTAGCCAGCTAGCGTTAGCTAGAACAGAGCTGGCTGTGTGAGTAGCTGAGTTAGCATTAGCCAAGCTCAGCTAAAGTAGCCAGCTAGCGTTAGCTAGAACAGAGCTGGCTGTGTGAGTAGCTGAGTTAGCATTAGCCAAGCTCAGCTAAAGTAGCCAGCTAGCGTTAGCTAGAACAGAGCTGGCTGTGTGAGTAGCTGAGTTAGCATTAGCCAAGCTCAGCTAAAATAGCCAGTATTATGCGACACTAGTAAAAAGCAGGTGTGTTGCCATGTTTTCCTTTTAATTCAGCAGGTCTTGTCACTGATTGGTGGTGGTGGGGTAGGTTAACTAAGTTAAGTAAAGCTAAGCTAAGTAACTTAAATAAAACTGAAATTCTTGGAAAATAATTTAAAGTCAAATGAGCACTGGATGTTAATCTACACAGATTTCTTTCCTGACAACTGTTTTTTTTGTGTGAGCAAAGTGCTTCCGTTTATTTACATGAAGCTTATATTTCCAGATTTCCGCTAAAGCTGGAATTAGCATTAGCGGCTATGCTGCACAAAAGAGCTACACTGAGGAACCCTGTGTGTTCCGTTAAAGCCAGGGCAATATTAACTAGTGGTTCATTCCACATAGCTTGATTTGTCATGGTAAACATGCAGGCTACACTATGTTATACTCGCCTTTGAGCAGCAAAGGAGCTAGTACTTAGCGCGGTTAGTGGCTAATGCTAATGCTGCTCCAATTAGCAGCAAGCTAGGTTAGCAGCAGGCTACAGACCAAAAACAAACATGAAGCAATAAGGTATTTGGACTACTAAAACAATGAGAATAGCTTCAGGGCACATTGACATTTATTATCCAAGTGAAACTGTATAATTCTAGATGGTTTTTACTCCACTAAATGTACATTTTAGGGGTTTATGCATTGTAATCTTACTCTAATATTCCTTTCAATGCAGTTGGGGACGAAGTGTTCTTGCTGACACAGTCCGATCACATCCTGCATTGACATTCACAGTCACCTGAGGAGCAGCTGCTCCTCTCTCTTTCTGCTTACCTATCATACTAATGTTCCAGCAGCACAGTCATTTTCATGACTGAAGCTCCTGCCATCTGTGCCTCAGTAATGAACCCAGTTTCAAAGTCACTTAGACCTTATTTTCCTCCTCTTTTGTTAAAGCAAAGCAACACATGGACCTACTTTGCCACTCATGTGCTTATAACTTGCTCACAATGCTTCATTTTTTGTGTGCTTTCATTTTTTGTGCTTTGTATTAATGACACTGGGTGTTCTTGTGGAATAAGTGCATACTGTATATAATATATAATAGAAATATTAAATCATACACTATGCCGTATGTATCTCACTATACATTAGGGTTATGTGATATGGTCCTATTGTAATAGTTTAAGGTATTTGATTTGACAAAACATTGAAAAATGTTTTATTAATTTCAAGAATATTTAACTGCAACAAAATACATAATAATAAAAAAAAAAGTATATATAGTGTAAGTATAACGGTTTCAGCTGTTTCAAAAATGATATATAAATAAATAAATCTTTTGTAGACAAGAATCTTATTTTGTATACAACATGAATAATGTATCAAAGCAAAAACTTTAAAAAATAATGTAATGAACCAAAAAAGCTAAATGTACCTCAACATAATGATTGTGTAGTATATTTAGTGCATGCATATAAACAATTAATAGCCTTAAAGGTACAATCAATAATAAATCCAAGCAAGTGTGTAAAATGGCTACAGGAGTCCCATTTCCAAACACATGGGTAGAGTTTTCTGCCACGCCTTCTTCTCCCTAGATTCCAAGCTCACGTGGGTTGCCAGATTTACACATGGCAAGCATCAATGAGTCTTACTCTTCAGCTGATCAGTGAATATATAAGTTTCAGTGTCCAAAATGCCCATCTCTACCACGCTGGTGGTGGTGTTAAATTACCCAGCTATGGTTAGCAACCTTACTGAAGCTCAGTGATAACCTGTTCATCATAAGAAAATAGCCAGCTCGCCTGTTACCATGGCTGCAGCACATTGTTTGCATGCTGTTGTTTTCTAGACCTGGCAACCCTGAGTGTGGAGTGTGGAAATTGGACTGGGGGAATGGCAGTGGGTAAATTCAGAGACTACAAACCACTCAGATTACTGCGACATACTGCACAGTTCAAATAGATCAGACTGTCTGAAGCTCTGCTGTCAGTGCTTAAACTCTGAATGTTTCTTTAATTTCTGATGAAACATGCTGGTCACAAAATAATGCTTTCAGGACAGAATATAATAGTCACGATAATCATGATGTGTCAAAGTTAAAAAAAATATTATTATATGTATATATATATATAGTATTGTGGTATTAAAACTTTATTATGAACATTTGTAGATTTGAATATGGGTATAATGATGCACTGAACCCAGAATTGATTGATTAAGTTAAATTAAGCAGGCAATTAAGTTCCTCCATACAGAGGCTCTATTAGTTCTCAGATAGATTTTGGTACATTGTATCAGTGACACTGTGTATCCTTGTTGGGTATGATCATACTGTATATAACACAGCACAAATGATGGCTTTATAGAATATGCAAGATACCAAGAAAGCTGCATTTATTGTGGAAAAGCTTGTATGCTTGTATCCCATCTGTAAAAGAATTAGAACTTTTTTAAGATCCTGGTGTTAAGAGAGATTTGGCCTACTCATCAAAAAACTTAAGATCCTGTTTCGTAAGCTAATATTTTTAGCTCCAACAGCTGTAAGAAAAAAGCCCAGAGAACATCAAAATGAAGGCCTGGCTAAAACAGTCTTAGAATTTGGGTCGATGTATGACGTAACTGAAGGCACAGCCACAATTTGCGTTACATCATGTAACACAAACTCCCAATGGCAATATTGTACACTGTTAAACATCCACTAAATCATTTCCCCAATGGCAGAAATTCAAAAGCAAAAACATAGCAAAAACAGCAGAGCTGTTTATATCTAATGTTTATATCTAATCTCTCTCTTTTTTTTTCTCTTTCTCTTCAGCAGGTGAGTTGAGGACGTCCTGTACATGTGAGTGCTCACTCTGAGTGTGCACAGCAGGGCTACGTTGCGTTGACACGGAGGGGAAGCGTTTCCCTGTGATACACCCACCATGAACTGGAAAAGAAAATCCACACTCTGTGAAGGAGCGGTGATGATGCTGCTGCTGAGTCACATGACCACCGCCTTAGATGTGCCTCTGGACCGTGAGTATTCAGTTGAAACTATACTTATCACTAAGTTATTCTTCTGCTGCGATGTATGAACATTTAAATTATGATTAAATTTTAAATCATGCACATCATGCAAGCCTACAATTTTACATTTTATAAAAATCACAGTGGTACTTGAAAGTTTGTGAAAGCTTTAGAATTTTCTATATTTCTGCATAATTATGACCTAATGCATCATCAGATGCATAAGTACATAAAGGGATCCCAGTTAAATAAATAATCCATTATTACATATTTTTAAGTAGCAAAAGTATGTTAACCTTTGCTTCCAGTATCTTGTTAGAAGCCCCTTTGCAGTAATAACTGCAACTAAACGTTACTGGTAACTGTTATTCAGTCCTGCACACCGGCTTAGAAGAGTTTTTAGCTCATTCCTCCATACAGAACAGCTTCAACTCTGGGATGTTGGTGGGTTTCCCCACATTAACTGCTTGCTTCAGCTCGTTCCACAACATTTCTTTTGGATTAAGGTCAGTACTTTGACTTGGCCATTCCAAACCATTAACTTCATTCTTCTTAAACCATTCTTTAAAAAAAACAACATGTGTGCTTAAGGTCATCGTCTTGCTGCATGACCCACCTTCTCCTGAGATTCAGTTCATGGACAGATGTCCGGACTTTTTCCTTTGGAATTCTCTAATATAATTCAGAATTCATTGTTCCATCAATAAACGCAAGCCATCTTGGCACAGATGCAGCAAAACAGGCCCAAACCATGATACCACCACCACCATGTTTCACAGATGGGACAAGGTTCTTATGCTGGAATACAGCATTTTCCTTTATCCAAACATAATGCTTTTCATTTAAACTAAAAAGTTTTATTTTGGTCTTTTCCAGCCACAAAAAAAAAATCAATAGCTTTCTGGTTTGTCCACATGATATTTAGCAAACTGCAAACGAGCAGCATTTTTTTTTTGGAGATCAGTGGCTTTCTCCTTGCAACCCTGCCATGCTCACCATTCTCGTTTAGTGTTCTCCTGGTAGCGAATTGTGACCATTAACATTATCCAATGTGAGAAAGGCCTTCAGTTTCTCAGAAGAATCCAATTGAAATGTTGTGGAAGGGCCTGAAGTGAGCAGTTAATGTGAGAAGACCTAACAACATCCCAGAGCTGAAGCTGTTCTGTACAGAGGAGGGTCAGACCAGATGTTGAAAGCAAAGGTTCACATACTTTTGCCACTCACAAATATGCAATATTGAATCATGTTCCTCAATAAACAAATGACCAAGCATAACGTTTTTGTCTCATTTGTTTAACTGGGTTTTCTTTATCTACTTTTAGGACGTCTGATGATATTTTAGGTCATATTTATGCAGAAATATAGAAAATTCTAAAGCATTCACAAACTTTGTAGCACCACTGTAATCACATTAATTAAAAACTAAATGCTTAGTCTGCTTATGAGATTAGAGTAAGGAGTTTGGAGAAACAAATAGCATGATCTGAACCTGAATGGATGATTGCAAATTCTGATATTTAAACTGTGCTGTTGCATTATATATCATCAATAATGAAATGGCTATTTTCTACAATGCACAGTCACATTTTTGAATTGTAATGTCATATCATATTGTTGTGAAGCACATTTAGGCCCTTAATTATGGAAATCCTCAGCTGCAGTTTCGTTTACTCAGCATCAGAACTGCTGAGCACTAAAAATAAACCCTGCTGAGCTCTCTCGCTCCACTACTAGCTGAGCACCTGCACTGTTAAAACTCAGCCAATGTAAGCTTTAAACTTGGATTAGTCAAACATTTAGTCAAGCCATTCATTTTTTTAATCATTCAATCATAAGATTTCCAGTGGTTTTTAAAAGAGATCAGAATTGTTGTGAATTATGATAAATTATGATTATTTTTGCACCATAAACACACAAAATAATTTTAAATGTAATTTTGAGCTGGGTTTAATTAAAAACAAATCATTTATTTCAAGTAGAGTAGCCTTACAAAATTAAAATATGAAAAATCTTTGTTGGATATACTCCTCCCCCCACACCTACTGGCTCAGTCACCCTTCATCACATAATGCCCTCAGGCTGTGAGGGGGTGATGTCTTTGTGTGATTTCTCCTCTTTTTACTTCAGAGGGATGTGACATCAAGGAGATTTGACTCATGTTCTTTTAATGATCAGGAATTTAACATGACTTCATGACGGATCAGTGGGTTTACAGACATAACAGAAACAATAACATCTCAAAACTTTTGTAACACGTTTTTTCTGCCTGAACATGTGGACACTTTTTAATTGTTTCTGGGACATAAACTTAAGTAACCCTGTGGCTTCTGCCTGAGCATAAAGAGTCAAAGTAATGTGGTTTGCGTACTTTTCACTGCAAATAATATTTTCTGCTGAAAAGATATGGAGTCAAAAAAGGGTCATAAAGATTTTGAGTTTGTAAAACAGAAGTCACAAATGTACTGAAACTTGTAACTGCGTTTAAACAACTGCATGCACGAAAATCCAAATCCACAAATTAACTGGAATGTGCAAACTTGAAACAGAAAGTAATATTAATAATAATCCAAATGTACAAATGTGAAAAAAATATTTTAATTATATATAAATATATATTTTTTAATTTGTAAATCCAATCTCTTGAATGTGTGAATCAGTACTGCTCAAATGGCTCAAGCTGGGTCAGACCAAAAATCACATGGAATTTGTGAGGTTGTAAATGTGACAGTGGGTGTTTTTCACTGTGGAGCTAAAAATCCTCTCATTCATCTTCTCTGCTGCGGGTGCGAAGCTCCAGCTGCAGTTGCGAATTTTGACCCTGTTTTGACGCCTGATTGATGAACCAATAGGAAAGCTTTATCCGGACCAATCAGATTACGGGGTTTGTTTAACCAATCAGAACACTGGGTGGGTCTCTGCAGCTCGGAGTACTGGGCGTGTCGAAAGGTGGTCGTCTATTGGTCTATTGGAGCTGACGTTCCGCGTGGCCGCCATTTTGGAGTCGGCCACCATGCGCCCCCCAGTGGATCAATTTACACTGAGGAAGGAGTTTAATAAACCGATAATATTCATAACTCTACCAATTTTTACCCGATTTACACACGGTTTGGTTTGTTACAAACAGCAGAGATGTAGTAATGATACAGGATGCTGTCACACATTACAAATATGTGCTTTCATGCTGAAATACTTTACATTATGCTCTTTATCAAAGACAGACATATGGTATAGCATATTAATTAGTACATAAATTAATTAATTTATTAATAAATATATATATATATATATGTGTGTGTGTGTGTGTGAGTGTGTGCATCTATGTACATAAATATAAAATTAATTCATATTATTAGAACATAATATAAAGTATTTCAGCATGAAAGCACGTATTTGTAATGTGTAAATCGGGTAAAAATTGGTAGAGTTATGAACATTATTGTTTTATTAAACTCCTTCCTCAGTGTAAATTGATCCACTGGGGGGCGCATGGTGGCCGACTCCAAAATGGCGGCCACACTTTCGACACGCCCACACCTTTCGACACGCCCAGTACTCCGACCTGCAGAGACCCACCCATTGTTCTGATTGGTTAAACAAACCCCGTAATCTGATTGGTCCGGATAAAGCTTTCCTATTGGTCCATCAATCAGGCGTCAAAACAGGGTCAAAATTCGCAACTGCAGCTGGAGCTTCGCACACGCAGCAGAGAAGATGAATGAGAGGATTTTTAGCTCCACAGTGAAAAACACCCACTGTCACATTTACAACCTCACAAATTCCATGTGATTTTTGGTCTGACCCAGCTTGAGCCATTTGAGCAGTACTGATTCACACATTCAAGAGATTGGATTTACAAATTAAAAAATATATATTTATATATAATTAAAATATTTTTTTCACATTCGCACATTTGAATTATTATTAATATTACTTTCTGTTTCAAGTTTGCACATTCCAGTTAATTTGTGGATTTGGATTTTCGTGCATGCAGTTGTTTAAACGCAGTTACAAGTTTCAGTACATTTGTGACTTCTGTTTTACAAACTCAAAATCTTTATGACCCTTTTTTGACTCCATAAAAAGACAGTTGTGTAAGTTCTTAGCAATTAATGCAATATAGGCGCAAGATGCACTACCACAAAATGCAATCAAGGCTGTGTAACAGAGTCTAAAACCTGAGTAAATATAATTAATGTAACCGGGTTCTGTGTGAAACCTAATACCTTGGTTGTACCACCTTTAGCGGCAACGGCTGCAATCAAGCTTTACCAATAACTGCCAATAAGTCTGGAAGAATTTTGTTTCACTCTTTTTTTACAAAATTGTTTTAATTCAGACACATTGGAGGGTTTCCAGCATAACCGGCCTGTTTAAGATCATCCACAGCATCTTAATCAGACTTTGATTAGGGTACTCCAACACTCCAAAACCTTTATTTATATTTTTTAAGCCATTTAGAGGTGGACTTTGCTGGTGAGCTTTGGATCATTGTCCTGCTGCAGAACCCAAGTAAACCTGAGCTTAAGGTCACAAGCTGATAAACGGACATTTTCTGGTAGAAAGCAGAATTCATGGTCCTATTAATTACAGCTAATTGTCCAAGCCCTGGAACAGCAAAGCAGCCCCTTATCCACCACTTTTAGACATTCCGTATGATTTTCTTTTTCTGAAAGTATGTGTTAGTTTTACACTAGAACTTTCTTAAAAAGAACCATGCTGCCTCATGCAAACGTAAAAAAAAATGCCAAAACACGGTAGGTGTTTGGTATGCGTTCTTCTGCGAAGTGTTGTTTTATGTTGTTTGTTTTCAGTTTTGGATAAAAAAATTCGTTTCAGTGCATCAGTAATAATATAATAAACAAATTAACAAATTTGTATTACATGTTTTTTTTTTTCATACACATTATATTAGGGCAATAGGAATCAATAGAATTCAGGATTAGGAAAGAATTAGCACAGATGGAATTGCATGATGCTTTCATAGTTTTAGGGCTAATTATAATACCTGTCTCTCTTCCTTTCTGGCCACTAATGCTGAACTGTCTCACTCTCTGCTTATCTACTTGCTGTTTCATGTGGACAAAAATAAAGCTAAAGTTCTGGAGGGATGTAAGTTTGGGCATGTTCACTGTGACTTTTGCTGTGGATTCTTTTTTCTTTTTTCTTTTTTTTTTCTTTATTTTTTTTTAAGTGGTTTTGAGTTGGCATGGTGTTGTGTGACACATGATTTCTTTCTTATTTCTATACTGCAGGCAATGGTAGAATTTACAAGTAGTGAAATGTAGTCATATATGCTTGGATTTATTGCATGTAGTGTGCACTCTTGTTATTAGTCTCTTTAGTTTTCCTGCAGTCAGCTGCTTCTCTTCTTCTGTAGCCGGTTTGTTAGATGCATGCTGTGCTGTGTGCTGTGGATTTTGCTGTTTTGTGCTGATCTAGATAATGCAGACCTTGGTATCTGTGTGGAATATAGTGGTGTGCAGACAGAGACTTGCGTATGTGTGTCTCTCTAATAACACTTCACTTTCTCCATACCAGTGCCGCAGCCACCCACTATAACCCACCAATCCCCCAAGGATTACATCATTGACCCCCGGGAGAACATTGTCATCCACTGTGAAGCAAAAGGAAAGCCGCATCCCAGGTGGGTGTCACTTGGAATCCCATGGTAACAATCACCACAGCGACCGACCACAGCTGCATGACACGTAGCATCACTGAAGATCCTTTCAAACTAGAGTACCAACCAAATTCAGAACTGTGTAATCATCAATAATCCAACAGATACAATGTCAACAAATCTGACAGCAGATTTTTTGACATTTTGGCCAGTGAAGGGTCTCTTTTTTTGTCTGAAATGCTGAATATTTAGTTGGCAAATTGTGACAGCTAATAATCAGGGTCCGTAGGGTCATGAAAAACCTGGAAAAGTCATGCAGTTTAAAAAAATAGTTTAAAAAAATATTTCCAGGCCTGGATAAAAAATACCCCCCCCAGAAAATCTGTTTATTGACTGTTTTGTTTGGGTAAATCCATCACATCTCTTCACATTAGCTATCTGTCTATGTGGGTCCTATTCAGACTGGAGTTTCAGCTTCAACTATAACTGTAAATTCACTCAGTAAGAGATAAATCCTGATTTAATGCTGTCTGGCTTTATTCAAGCACATATAAGGCAGATACATGCAAAATATGTATTCAACTCATAAAACGTGACATTTCAAAGTGTTTTAAATTCATTTTAGATGAGATATAGGCCTACTATAACCAGTTTGGACAAGGATGTTTAGTTTTTCGTTGCTTGCCATGTCTGTACTGATGTTTTAAAGACCGCATTGTCATCAAAATTGGCAGCAAAGGCATGGAAAAGTCATAAAAAGTATTGGTTGAAAACTGTATGAACCCTGATCAATCATATGAGTTCAGGATACATGGACTAACAGAAATGCTCCAAGATAAATTGGGGTGTGTCCCAATTGTGTGCTAATTACCAATAATGAATACAGCGTTGCCTAAAAGTTTATAAATATGACCTAAAACAGTATCAGATTTTTTTACGCAATTCCTAAAAGTAGATAAAGAGAACCCAGTTGAACAAATGGAACAAAAATAGCATACCTGGGTTTTAATGTTTAGAGGAAAATGATCCAATATTACCTAGTTTTAACTGGCTACAGTATGTGAACCTTTGCTCTCAGTATCTGGTGTGTCAGGTATCAAGTATAATATTTTGTCTCATTTGTTTAACTGGGTCCTAATAATGTTTTAGGTCATATTTATGCAGAAAAGTGGTTCACAAACTTTTAAGCACCAATGTTAATATAGATTATGCTCAAATATCCAAAATATATACTATATATATTTTGGAAATGTAGTTACAGTGGACGCTATTATCCCACAATGCAGTGCATAACAGAAAGGATGTGGCTATTCAAGTCTGGAACTATATTAAAAAAGAATGGCAGATAAAAATGCAATTGCAGCAACAATGTCAGCTGGCCGACTGGAGTTAATAAATGCTGGCTAAGCAATGTCACCATAATTTTGTATGTACTAACCTGCCAAGCCTGCACTATTAAGATATATAGAGATCTATATACTATATGTGGTTTAAACAGATAAAAAGTTTAAGTGCTGATGAGATCTGACACCTAAACCTTTTATGGCATGATTGTTATATTTTTGGAGAATTTTGGAACTAGGGGTGCAGGAAAAAAATAGATTCAAGCTAGAATCGCGTTTCTAACAATGAACGATTCAGAATCTTTTCTCATTTTTAAAAAATAGATTTTTTTGCGGGTGCAGCTACTGTCGCGCAGAGCTTTTTAACTGTACCGCAGAGCTTTTAAACTGTCGCGCAGATCTGTTTAACTGTCGCGCTGAGCTTTTTAACTGTACCTCGGAGCTTTTTAACTGTACAGCGAAGCTTTTTAACTGTACAGCGAAGCTTTTTAACTGTACAGCGGAGCTCAGCTACTGTACCACTGAGCTTTTTAACTGTACTGCGGAGCTTTTTAACTGTACCACAGAGCTTTTTAACTGTACAGCTCTGCTCAGCTACTGTTGCGCGGAGCTTTTTAACTGTCGCGCAGAGCTTTTATACTGTCGCGCAGAGCTTTTAAACTGTCGCGGGGAGCTTTTTAACTGTACCACGGAGCTTTTTAACTGTACCGCAGAGCTTTTTAACTGTACAGCGGAGCTCAGCTACTGTACCACTGAGCTTTTTAACTGTACAGCGAAGCTCAGCTACTGTTGCACAGAGCTTTTAAACTGTCACGCAGAGCTTTTAAACTGTCGCGGGGAGCTTTTTAACTGTACCACATAGCTTTTTAACTGTACAGCTCTGCTCAGCTACTGTTGCGCGGAGCTTTTTAACTGTCGCGCAGAGCTTTTAAACTGTCGCGCAGAGCTTTTAAACTGTCGCGGGGAGCTTTTTAACTGTACCACGGAGCTTTTTAACTGTACCGCAGAGCTTTTTAACTGTACCACGGAGCTTTTTAACTGTACCGCAGAGCTTTTTAACTGTACAGCGGAGCTCAGCTACTGTACCACTGAGCTTTTTAACTGTACTGCGGAGCTTTTTAACTGTACAGCGAAGCTCAGCTACTGTTGCGCAGAGCTTTTAAACTGTCACGCAGAGCTTTTAAACTGTCGCGGGGAGTTTTTAAACTGTCGCGGGGAGCTTTTTAACTGTACCACAGAGCTTTTTAACTGTACAGCTCTGCTCAGCTACTGTTGCGCGGAGCTTTTTAACTGTCGCGCAGAGCTTTTAAACTGTCGCGCAGAGCTTTTAAACTGTCGCGGGGAGCTTTTTAACTGTACTGCGGAGCTTTTTAACTGTACTGCGGAGCTTTTTAACTGTACAGCGAAGCTCAGCTACTGTTGCGCAGAGCTTTTAAACTGTCGCGGCGAGCTTTTTAACTGTACCACGGAGCTTTTTAACTGTACCGCAGAGCTTCTTAACTGTACCACAGAGCTTTTTAACTATACAGCTCTGCTCAGCTACTGTTGCGCAGAGCTTTTAAACTGTCGCGGGGAGCTTTTTAACTGTACCACAGAGCTTTTTAACTGTACCACAGAGCTTTTTAACTATACAGCTCTGCTCAGCTACTGTTGCGCGGAGCTTTTTTACTGTACAGCGAAGCTCAGCTACTGTTGCGCAGAGCTTTTAAACTGTCACGCAGAGCTTTTAAACTGTCGCGGGGAGCTTTTAAACTGTCGCGGGGAGCTTTTTAACTGTACCACAGAGCTTTTTAACTGTACAGCTCTGCTCAGCTACTGTTGCGCGGAGCTTTTTAACTGTCGCGCAGAGCTTTTAAACTGTCGCGCAGAGCTTTTAAACTGTAGCGGGGAGCTTTTTAACTGTACCACGGAGCTTTTTAACTGTACCGCAAAGCTTTTTAACTGTACTGCGGAGCTTTTTAACTGTACTGCGGAGCTTTTTAACTGTACAGCGAAGCTCAGCTACTGTTGCGCAGAGCTTTTAAACTGTCGCGGGGAGCTTTTTAACTGTACCACGGAGCTTTTTAACTGTACCGCAGAGCTTTTTAACTGTACCACAGAGCTTTTTAACTATACAGCTCTGCTCAGCTACTGTTGCGCGGAGCTTTTAAACTGTCGCGCAGAGCTTTTAAACTGTCGCGCAGAGCTTTTAAACTGTCGCGGGGAGCTTTTTAACTGTACTGCGGAGCTTTTTAACTGTACCACAGAGCTTTTTAACTGTACAGCTCTGCTCAGCTACTTTTGCGCGGAGCTTTTTAACTGTCGCGCAGAGCTTTTAAACTGTCGCGCAGAGCTTTTAAACTGTCGCGGGGAGCTTTTTAACTGTACGACAGAGCTTTATAACTGTACCGCAGAGCTTTTTAACTGTACAGCGAAGCTCAGCTACTGTCGCGGGGAGCTTTTTAGCTGTACCATGGAGCTTTTTAACTGTACCGCAGAGCTTTTTAACTGTACCGCAGAGCTTTTTAACTGTACAGCGAAGCACAGCTACTGTTGCGCGGGGCTTTTTAACTGTACTGCGGAGCTTTTTAACTGTACACCGGAGCTTTTTAACTGTACCGCGGTGCTCACCTACTGTCGCGCGGAACTTTTTAACTGTACCGCAGTAAGCTTTGCGGTAAAGATAAAATGCTCTGTGAGACATTTAAAAAGCTCTGCGCGACATTAGCTGGGCTCCAGTTTTTGCTCTTACTGCCTCTCTCTATTAGGCTACAGAGAGGCAAGTAGTATCGTATTACTGTGTTTGTTGTTACACCGCTAAAGTATTGAGGATGAGAAAAAGAAATCAAATCGTGACCCCAATAATTGATTCTGAATCGAATTGT
Organism: Astyanax mexicanus; assembly: GCF_023375975.1. Classification (NCBI taxonomy): domain Eukaryota; kingdom Metazoa; phylum Chordata; class Actinopteri; order Characiformes; family Acestrorhamphidae; genus Astyanax; species Astyanax mexicanus. The sequence continues at coordinate 33,802,094 of NC_064409.1, read as the reverse complement.
GGGATTCACAAAGATTCGCAGCCCTATTTGGAACCACTGCTTCATAATTTATTATAAGAATGTGTTGTAATATCATATTATTTCTATCTATATTAAAACTTTTGATGAGCAGTGTATAAGCATGCCTTTTAATACTTTGCTATTTTTAAATCCTGTCACTTTGCAGCTTTTCCTGGACGCGCAACGGCTCTCATTTTGATGTGGAGAAAGACCCTAAGGTGTTCACCAAGCCCAACTCAGGCACCCTGGTGATAGACATCAGCGAGGAGAAAGCTGAGGCATATGAGGGAGTGTATCAGTGCACAGTGAGGAACGAACACGGAACTGCAGTCTCCAACAACATTGTTATACGCCAGTCCAGTAAGAATTCTGAAATCCTATTCTGTGTGTTTATACAAACAGCAGTCACAGTGTAATAACACAGATCTACATTTAATGCGATAAATGTAAATTCTGATCATGAAAATCTCAGAGTGTGGGCCACGGCACACTAGTCCCACACTAGTCGCAGCATGAGTGTGTGGGTCTCAAGGAAGCTGCATAATTGCATATCATTTAGTATTTCACTTAAGTAGAACTAGCATTTTTACCAGATAAGGGAACCTCTTCAGTTAGCTCCACTTTTTTAGGCTACATTTGCTTCATTGAAAATGTTAGTTCATGTGGGCAAACACTGTGATGCTTGCGAGAAGTGCATAAAGTGTCGTGTTTTGGTTTACACAGTGCTGCTTTTGTTTCCACTTGAATAATGTCAAAAATAATCTCACTTAGTAGTTTCCCAGTATAGTACAGCAGTAAAACAATCAATAAAAGCAAAGCTGATCAGATACAGAGCAGCCAACTGACTCAGCTCAGTTTCTGCTCTACACTCTAAATATACTATTTAACAGTACTACTGTGTTTATATTGAAGATTAGAACTGAATGGATCTGAACCACACACCCCGCAGTTTGATTTAGGTAATACTGTCTAGTAATACTTTTAAATAATCATGTGTGTGTTTTGGTGTAACATGCAATAAACCAATCAGTGTTTCACTTTGCATTCCCTTTAAGAGCCAGGTGAGCTCTGACTTTGGCGCATTGCTATTTTAGGGATGCAGCTACTGTACCTGCACATGTCCAACGCTTCTCAGCAGAGGAAACTGACCTGCTCATTTACGCTCATTCATTCTGTTTGTTACTGATGTAAACAAATATGTGCATAACAAACATAGGTGTGTGTGCATTGGGGATGTGCCTGTTGCCAAGATAGCAATGAACGTCTGTCTGTTGATGTCTGCCTAGATTGTATTCATTAAGTTACGCACCTGTGTTTGCTGTTGCCAAGATATCAATACGGCCAAAATTGACCTAAATACACCTCATTTAGAGACCAACGCACCGCACCCGTCAGAGTAGATATATTCACAAGCGCTTTTGCTATTTAAACAATGCAGGTGTGAAGTGTTAAAATAGACTTTTGGCATCACGATGCATCTTGCGCAGGGTGTAACATAGGGCCCTTAGTCTACAAGTGGTCTTAAAAAGAATGAAAAAAGTAAAATACACGTAATAGGAGGACATACTTAATGCTGCATGCTGAATTCACATTGTCTGACATTCTCTGACTTTCATTTCATATTATAGTTTTGCAAAAAAATGTCTTACACAACAAAATTCTTTTATCAAACTCAAATCATAATATTTTCCTGGTTTAATATGTTTACAGTGGTAATGTTGCACTGATGGGAAGTTTAGAATCTGGAGAATCTGTAACAGTGGATTTGCTCAGTAAAAAAAAAAATCAATTGATTTCATTTCATTTCCCCACTTTTGTTCTACAGAGTCCCCCTTGTGGTCAAAGGAGAGAAATGAGCCAGTCACAGTGCAGGTGGGTGTGTCTCTGATTTTGCACTGCAGACCCCCAATGGGCCTTCCCCCACCTATCATCTTCTGGATGGACAACAGTGAGTCAATGCAACACTTAAAAATGACAAAGAATACATTTACTTGTTTTATAACAAAGTTGTTGGAGATCCTTTCTAAGAAAACTACTATAAACAGTAAAATAAATCTATCTATCTATCTATCTATCTATCTATCTATCTATCTATCTATCTATCTATCTATCTATCTATCTATATTTTTGAGTATGTTTACATTAATTTATGTAGCAGCAATAGCTTAAATCTTTGTGCTTTTTTTGATTGGTAAAATGTTGTCTGCTTCTTCTCCGTTTTGTCCTCAGATTTTCAGCGGCTGCCTCAGAACAGCCGCGTGTCTCAGGCACTTAATGGAGACCTGTACTTCTCTAATGTGCTGGTGGAGGACACCAGAAATGACTACATCTGCTATGCTCGATTTCCTCACACTCAAACCATCCAGCAGAAGCAGCCCATAACAGTCAATGTTCTGGATGGTAAGTGCACCAAAGCTGAAGGCACCAATCCAGATCCATTTATAGCACATTCTATCCTGTTTCAGTTCAGGGGTGAATCTATTTTGTTCAAAAATTATTAACATTTTATTTATTTTATTATTATATACCTGATATATTCTGTAAAATAACCACTCACTGAGTTATTGGTTTTATTAAAAAGGCTATATCAGTTCTGAGTAGGGCGCTTTTACTCTTAAAACCTCAGTTCTTCATGGCATCGATTCCACAAGATGTTGGAAACATTTCTTTAAAATTCTGCAGTCATGTCAATAATTACATTATCACATTAGACTTGTCTAGCTGGTAACTGGGAAAACCACTCTTGGGTGCCGACCAAAACAACAAATCAGCTGAAACAAGACCTTTTTTCTTAGAATTTACACCTTATTTTTAGTAAGTAATTTAAATTCAAAATAAGCACAAAAAGTCGCCAGTCAAGTTCTGATTCCTGTGTACACATTTAAGCCACAAAATATTTTTTTTTCTTGATTTTAAGTCTTGCTTCACTCATTTTTGGACTTTGTGATTGCTAACTTTAAAAAATCTTACTAAGAACATTTGCTTACCACCTTGACAGTTTTTTTTTTTTTTTTGATTTAAACATTTATGTTTCAAATTCCATATGTTTTGTCTATTTTTTAACAATGGATTTTTTGCAGTGTATGTACTATTATTATTAGCGTGTTTTTGCAGGGTTTAATTTGAACATACACTCATTTTTACACTCAAGTGTTTTTTATCATACACTTTAATTTTATTTTATTACATTATTTCATTTTCATGTTTTGTTACCATTGCATGTTTATGATTTTTTGTTGTATTTCAGTTGATGCAATGAATGAGACAGTCTTGGCAGCTATTTTGAATGACACAGATATTTTGGGTGGTGAGTTCTAGCAGACCTCGTCCAAGTGAACCCTACTTCCTCCGCTGTAGTTCCATCTAACCAGTAATTTAACACAACCACTTTAAACCCTCTGCTTCTCACCCTTCATCATCATCATCATCTTCATCATCATCTTCAGATGATTCTCATCTTACTCTGACATTTCAGTCCCTTGGAATTAATACCACATCAACACCTCTGCCACGCTTCTGCACTTCTACATCACTTAAAGATGAAAAAGAGACTGCAACTGACATTACAGGTCATGCTGGCTCTGTGATTCTGAAGACTGCTAAATATATTTACTTTAAACAAACAGTGATCAATCACAGTGAAGCTCATAATGACTAAGTGATGACAGTAAGCAGTCCTTTTTCATCAGTCAGTATTAATTTAAAGTTACCCTTTTTTTATTGACACAATGCACTGGATTTATATTAAATACTAATATAACTGTCCACTAAACTTTGTGTTAAAAAATGTATTTCAATATATTCCATACTCATAATTTCTTTCTTCTTCATAATCCTTCAATTCTCTTTTTAAACCAAATGGAAAAAGAGGCAATGGAAGGCTATTCTCATCCAGAGAGTCTTGCTCTCCTGTAAGAGGTTCACTTGATTGTTTACGAAGTGAAGGGTTAAGCTTTACCATCACAGTGACAGAAAGGGGAAATATGTTTGTTATATCAGAGTAGTTTATCAGTCAGAAATATTATACTTAGTTTACAGCCATCAGTGCATACCCTTTCAGTTGTACCCACTGTATCATGGCTGGTAATATTTACATGGGTGATTCCAAATCTGAGGTGCCATTTGGCTTTTTTTTACATTTTGTCTCCTTACAACCGCAAACTTAAATTTATTTTATTTCGATTTTAAGTGATAGACAAACACAAGTATTACATAATTGTGTAAAAGTGGATGAAAATGATACATGGTTATCAAAATTTTAATCAAATAAAAATCTGAAAAGTGTGACTTGCAAGACATCTTTCTTCTCAAATACAGCTGCAAGTCTTTTAGGGTATGTCTCTACCAGCTTTGCACATCTGAAGATTGAGATTTTTGGTTATTCTTCTTTCCAAAATATCTCAAGCTCAGTCAGGTTGGATGAAGAGTGTCTGGGAACAGAATTTTTTATATCTTGCCACAGAAGCTCAAGTTTAACTTTGGTCTCATCTGACCACAGCACCTTCTTCCAAAAGTGCAAACTGCAAACGGCACTTCTTACCATGAAGGCCAGATTTGTGGAGTGCATGACTTATAGTTGTCCTGTGGACAGATTCTCCCCCCTGTGGACCATGGGTCCCTTGTCTGCATCTCTGACCACTGCTTTTGTTGCTTAATCTGTCAGTTTGGGTGAATGGCCATGTGTTGGTAAGTTTGCAGTTATAGGATACTTTTTCTATTTTTGGATGATGGATTGAACAGTGCTCCTTGGATACTCAAAGTGTTGGATATGTTTTTTATGTTTGTTTGTTTTTTAAACCTAACCCTGATTTAAACTTCTCCATAACTTTGTCTCTGACCTGTCTGTCTATATTAGACATCTGGATTAAGTAATTAGGTGACTTTTAAAAGCAATTGATCGCACTAGATTTTATTTAGGGGTTTCAGAGTAATGAGGGCTAAATACTTTTGCACATCACACCTAAATTGTTTAAAACTATGTATTATTTCCATTCCACTTCACAATTATGTGCTGATTTGTGTTGGTCTATCACTTAAAATCTCAATAAAATACATTCAATAGTTTGTGGTTGTAAAGTTCAATGAAAATGGGAATATTTTTGCAAGTTATTGTACACATGAAATAGTTGGAATAAGTAATAAATTTACATGGAACCATTAAAGTATTTATTATAAAGTAAATAAATAATAAATGAATAAAATCAGACTGTCAAGAAACAGATGCTTAGAAAATGCTTAGCTAAGTTATGGGTGCCTGATTAATATTTGTTGATTAATATTGTTATAATATTCATCCTGGGGATTTTCACCCATTCACCCTAGTGTCACCCTTGATTATCTATTTTTAAAGCACAATTTGGAACAATCCAATGACTAACCAGTAGGTTCAGACATTATATGCATTCCTTTCTGCTAGTTCTTTTAAATAAATCAGCTTGCAGATGTATCCTGTAAGGTTACAGATCAATAAGCATATATTGCAGAATAATAAATACAAATACAAATAACACCTCAATCGTGGAATCAGCTATACCCTTAAAAGCTCTGGTTCAGGCTACATATTCCAGCTGTGTCTTATCCCTGACTGACTGTGTCCACTTGTTTCAGATCGCCCGGCAGCAGAGCGGACACCCTCCTTCATGCACCCAACTGGACCCAACAGTACGTCTATGGTCCTGAGAGGTGAAACTCTGGAGCTGGAGTGCATTGCAGATGGTCTGTAAGTATCTGCAAGAAGAGTTTTACAACTCCTGTAATGTTAGTATGCTGGGGATTCAAGGCTTTGTTCAGACAGTGGTATTCTGTGATTTTTAGTCCCCTCTAAAAGTATTAGAACAGTGAGGCCGATCCCTGTAGTTCTGCTTTAGATTGAAAACATTTGGGTTTGACAAAAAAGGATGAATATGAGACAAAAGATCAACTTTTCAGCTTTTAATTTCAAGTATATACAGAATATAGAAGATAGCACACATTTCTGTGAGCAAACGTATTGGAACATGTAACTGTCAGGTGTGTTTGGTGCCCAGATGTATCCTTAAACTTTAATTATTCCTACAATAAAAAGCGCTGAAGTTTAGATTTGGGTTTTGTCTGTGCAGACTGTGCATTTATAGTTAGAGGAGTAACCAACATAAAAACCAGAGAGCTGACTATAGATGAAAAACAAGCAACTCTGAAGCTCAGAGAAGATGGAAAATTACACAAATATTAGCTTTTACAACCATTTAGAATGCCCTGAAGAAGAAAGTCATCACTGGTGTACTAAGTAACAGATATTGGAGAACTGTCTCATTGACATTAAGTTTAAGTTTATGTATGCCAATAATTTTGCTCATAAGAAATATGGGTTAATTCAGACAAAAGAGAATATTGTCGCTGTCCAATGAAAAGCAATTATCTTTTACGCTGTGCCAAACTTTCTTAATGAATGGACCAAAAGAAATACTTAAAAATTACCTAAATATATATATATATATATCTTTTTACATTGACTACCATTGAAAGTTTTTTTTCTGAAGGTTTTTTTCTCTCTTTCTCTCTTGCTGTTTTGGAGATACTTGTTTTTCATTGGACGGCGATGATATCTTCTGAAGTGTATTTCAGGTCCAGGTGTAAATACCTGTAAATAAAAGCTGAAATGTTGATCTTTTGTCTCATATTCATCTTTTAACATCAAACTCAAATATTTTCAGTCTACAACAGAAATAATGGAATGGGCCTCGCTGTTCTAATACTTTTTACTGTACAGTCATGGCACTTCATGAAAACCTTTGTCTTTTTTAGCAAATTATTTGTCTTTATTTTAATATTATAGAGTGACATATAATATTATGTTATTATATTTAAAGCTTCCTAACTTTTTTCTTACTAGAAAAAAATATTTCAAGTGAAAACCGATTCATTTTAGTTTTTATTTTAGTCATGTTATCTCTAAATATTGTAAAAGACTAACTAAAGCATCACATAAGGGGCAAAAGAGAAGAACTGCATGTAGGTGTGGAACTGGTACTGTACTGTTTTTGCTGTGTTTCAGACCGACCCCAGAAATCTCCTGGACTAGAGTGAGTGGGGATCTGCCAGGTGACAGGTTCTCCTTCCAGAAGTTCCAGAAAATGCTGAAGATTATTGAGGTGACGGAGGCAGATGCAGGAGACTACCGCTGCCTGGCCAGAAACCGCCTAGGCAGTGCTCAGCACATCATCACTGTGGTGGTCAAAGGTTTGAATCATGTTCTGCCTGAAACTGATGTGAAAAAAAACACATTTTTTGGATTATGACAAATCTAGACACTCTGGTATATTATAAAAAAGGCTAAAAGGATTTTAAATATAAGCCATAAACCTGATGGTTGGGGTAAGGAGATTGTCAAGAGATGGATGTGCATTACTCTTATTGAAAAAGATTGTATCATACATTTATTATTTGAAGTGTATTAAGTTGAAGCACACATTTAAGTGATCATTCTTAGAAGTCTAGAATTATTAATGCCATTTTGATTACTTAAATGTGTTTACATACAAAAAAAAATCTGCTATATGTACAGTACCAGTCAAAAGTTTGGATACACCATGAATGCAGTTTTTTTTTCATTCTATATTAACACTAAAGTCACTCAAACTTTGAAGAAAAACATATAGAATCATCTAGTAACCAAAAATGTGTTAAACAAACCAGAATATGTTTTAGATTTTAGATTTTTCAAAGTAGCACCTCTTTTTTAGATTACAGCTTTGCACATCTTTTCTCAGTCAGATATACATTTACATTTAGGGTATTTAGCAGACTTACAAAAGTGCTTTGTTGTTCACTTGTAAAGTTGTGAAGAGGTAGAGTTGGTATACAATGAATAGTCTTATTTGAGTAATGTTATAATCCATATTATGGCAAGAACTACTCAACTAAATAAAGATAAAAAATACTTTAAGAAATGAAGGTCAGTCAAGATGAAACATTTCAAAAACTTTGAAAGTATACTCAAGTGCAGTCGCAAAAACCATCAAACGTAATGGTGAAACTGGCTCTCATCAAGACCGCCTCAGGAACAGAAGAGCAAGATTAAATAGACACCTAAATGCTTCACAGAGTATTTTGGTTTGTTTAACTCTTTTAATTTTCTACATTATTCCTTATGTTTTTCTTCGTAGTGTGGATAATTGTACTGTATATTATTCCATTCAGTAGTTTTGTTTCCATTAGTTAATACAGCTCTGGAATAAAATAGAACACTTAAAATGATGAGTTTCTTTGATTTTACTAAATTAAAAACCTCTGGAATATAATCAAGGGGAAGATGGATGATCACAAACCATCAAACCAAGCTGAACTGCTTGAATTTTTGCACCAGGAGTGGCATAAAGTTATCCAAAAGCAGTGTGTAAGACTGGTGGAGGAAAACATGCCAAGATGCATGAAAACTGTGATTAAATATGGATTTCTGAACTCACAAAAAACTTTATGAATATGAACTTGTTGTCTTTGCATCATTCGAGGTCTAAAAGCTCTGCATCTTTTTTTTGTTATTTCAGCCACTTCTCAGACATGTACCTATAAATAGCAAAATCAAAGAAACTCATTCAAAAACTTGAATGTAATGGAAAATGTAGGATACATTTAAAGGTGAACAGTATGACTTAATGCAAATGGTTGATCGAAAAACTTTATAATGTATTGAAAATGTATTAATCAAAATATTTATTTTCTTCAGAAAAACACAAATCTTTTATTAATTAACAATGTCCAATTCATGGAGCAATTTCTTTCTACTTGTATTACTGAGCACAGAGGGAAGAATAATTCTAAACTATAATTCTAATTTTTATTTTAGGGAGTTATTGCATAGTGCTGGCTGACAACTAGGATCTAGCTGCACTGTTGTAGTGAGCTGTTAAAGTTCTGTGTTTCATTCACTCCCACCCACACAGCGGCTCCATTTTGGATCAGTGCTCCCCGGAACCTCATCCTGGCACCCAAAGAGACAGGGATGCTCATTTGCCATGTGGGGGGCAACCCCAAACCCACCATCACCTGGTCTGTTAACGGTGTTCCCATAGAGAGTGAGTAACCATTTGATTCTTGTCTATTTTCTGCAACAGTAAAATATATTTAACTCTGCGCAGCAATATGTTGTATTTATAGAGCATGTGATCTCTTCATAGATTCACCCAATGATCCTAGTCGGAAAGTAGAGGACAACAAAATCATCCTGAGTGATGTGCAGGCTGGGTCTAGTGCCGTCTACCAGTGCAATGCATCCAACGAGTTTGGCTACCTGCTAGCCAACGCCTTTGTCAATGTACTTGGTGAGTTATCTTGGCACAAATTTGCACACTTATCAAAATGTACTTGACCCATTAAGACTTCTTACGTTTTGCACTGGAGCTACTAGGCTTATGTAGCTACAGATATAACTTTTGAAGTATTATCATGCAAACTCAAGCCAAACTCAAAGCCTGTTCTTTGTATAGATAAATATACCACGCAATTTTAGAACCCACATAAGCAAGCTTTTTTGTGTTTTTTAAGGTTCTGTTACAATGTTTCTTCATTGTGCGTTTCTTTAGCTGAGCCTCCGAGGGTGCTGACGCCTCCAAACAATTTGTACCAGGTGATCAGCAATAGGCAAGCCATGCTGGATTGTGCCTCTTTTGGGTCACCTATTCCGAAGATCACTTGGTAAGCATTTTAGAAAACAATCCATATTCAGTACAATGCATGTTGCATAAGCTTTTACATATACTGACTTACTGACAACTCTTTATTTAGAATAACTGTAGAAGTATAAACTTCCACTCATGCAAGAATCTAATCAACCGTCTCATAGCAGCATTGTGCATAATAAAGACCAAGAATACAATCAGGCGAATAACCAGGTGGGCTGGTTTAATTATGTACTAGCATTTTTGGGGGATTTTTTAACTAAAATCAGACTTTATTTTGGACCGGGGTGCCCAAACTTTTTTTGTTGCGGGCTAGAATGAGAAATATATTTGAATTCATGGGCCACACTCTGTAATAAAACAAATAATGAAATATACCATATATACCATACTTTTTTCCTGATTATTTCATTACTATCTTTATCTTTGACAGTGTTGTGTAAACTAAGATTTTTCAAATTGATGTTTAATTCCATGATGTCTCTTAATATTAAACTTTTAGACCCGCTTTTCTGCGCTAGAAATGCGCACTCTCTCCGCTCTTAGATTCTTTGGCCCGTTTTTCTGCGCTAGAAATGCGCACCCTCTCCGCTTTTAGACTCTTTGGCCCGTTTCTGACACCTAGCGTTCAAACTTTGAATCTCACATTATAAAAAGCTGCTTAACAGCGGGGCCAACTTTCATTTTATTTCTAAAATACCTCGCGGGCCGCTCCAAAAAAGGAAACGGGCCTCAAATGGCCCGTGGGCCGTAGTTTGGACACCCCTGACAAAAAATCCAGATGTTGGTTGCAATTCAGTTCTGAAACTGACAAAATTGTTAAAGGAAGTAAGTGAAGAAGATCCAGACTGGGTCGAGCTGACAGAAAGGCTACAGTAACTCAATAATTAAAGATTTAGTCCATTGAGATCCTGTTGTTTTTGTTGTATCTGGTGTGATACAACATAAGCAAAAGAAATGTCAACTACCAGTCCAAAAAAGCTTTCCCAGTTTAGTCAAGAATCTTCTAGACAAAGCAGGGTTTTTGGAATGCAATGGATAATTAAAAATAAAGGAAAATGAATCATCCTGCTTTGCTTTTGTGCAGAAAGCTATCCGCTCTTCCTAGTCAGTTACTGAGGCTCATACTGACCTAAGTGCTGTGGCGTATCTCTGCCTCCCCCAGTCTGAACTCCAGTCTGTTCTGCTTAAGTCTTTACTCTGTTAAAATAGACTGTAAGACAAAATATATGTAAATTAAGATATGTGTGGTTATATTAATCAACAAAAAAAATCTGCCAATGGGGTAAGTTAATTTTTCTTTGTAAGATTTGTTTAAAAAGGAATTGCAATCGTAAAAAAAATAATTATTGATATATCAGAATAACTTTGTTGCTGGCTTTTTGTGCTTATTTTGAGGTTAAATAACTTGAAATAAGGTGTTAATTCTTAGTAAGATAATCTAACACTTACCATGCTTATGTGACCAAGTAAAATAATGCAAATAATGTATATGTTTAATAATGCAAATATGTGTGTGAATATATATATATATATATATATATATATATATATATATATACATATATACACACGAAAATAATTTCTTTTTTATACACTTCACCACTTCACATCAGTATTAAAGAAAACAACAAACAGAAAAGAAAAAGAATACATATTTGATACCACCAACTTGAGTACAGCTTGTAGTTATGTAGCTACTAGTTAATGCAACTGCTTCTTAGCTTAGTGACCAGCTTTTACAGCACAGTGTTGTATTCTGAGACCTCTACCTTACATAATATGAACTGATATACTTATTAAAACAAATAGTCTTATCAGAGAAGAAAATAAAATGAAAAATTCACTTGCAAAATTGTAGTTTTCTACAGTGTATGTTGAGAAAGACCTTATCCAGTAGTTGTATAGTGTTCCTAATAAAGCGTAGGTCATCCTGTTTTATGTATTACTATATTTTTTACAGCTCGATTTATGTCGCATAATGTGGGTCATTCTAACTTTGTTATGCCCATTTCTTTAATTTCTGTAGGTTTAAAGATGGCCAGACTGCTATACTAGATGGGGATTCCTATGTTCTGCATGAGAACGGGTCCTTACAGATAAACCCAGCACAGCCTCTGAACAGTGGAAAGTACACCTGTGTGGCTACAAATACCTTGGGCAACAAAGAAAACCATGTCTTCCTGGAAGTGAAAGGTAAGAATAACTAGCTTATATTAAAGAATGGCAATCCACATTAGTTGGCACGGGAGACTGGTGGCTAGAAATGACTGGCCCTACAAATGGTCAGCTCATGATACACCGCTTTTCAAAGAATGCTTAAAAAAAATTGGATGAGATGCAGAATCCAAAGCTCCTATAAAATATGGCTCTGCATTGCGCACCCAGAAATGGTTGGTGTGTTTGCACTTCCAGATTTACCACAACTAGCTGTAAGGATGTAAACATAAAGATCTTAGTAGTGCTGGGGGGTATGACCGAAAATGTATATCACGGTACATAACACAGCTTCCTTAACAAAAATAAAAGATAGTTCCATAAACACTATTAATGGTCCTAAAATACTCAAAATGTAAGTATTCAAAAGATTTCTCTCTATTTCTTCTATTTTGCACAAGTAAGAAACAAATTTAATATCAATTTACAATGTTATTCTTGAAGCCATTAAAGGCATTACAGTAGCCACAGTTTCTGTCGTTCTCTAGTTAACAAATGATTTAAATTCAGTGTGCATTAAAATCATCCTTCAAGCTACAGTATTAATATATTTAAAATGGCTATAGTTACTGCTCTTAAAGTTTAAGGGAGTATTAGGGAGTTTCATCACGCAAAATATCAAAATCTTTATTATTATTCTCTACCCTTTGTTGAGGATATTGTTGGTTTCAGAGCCTGAAATATGAAATCATCAGTCATTGTGCACAAGGCAGAAATATCTCCTGCACAGGCATCCAGTCCATCATACCACTATTTTACAGACCACAAATACAGAGACGAAGCTACATTAATGTGCTATCATTTCACGACTGTCTAGTAATTGCTGTTTAAAGCAGTTTGGAAAATAATGCTCAGTTATGGACAAGTGAAATTACCATGTAACTATTTTTGAATGGGTGACAACACAGTACATGATGTTTGACAGATTAAGAACACAGCAGACAATCATATCCTGGAATATAACAGGAATTTTATTTGCTTTGAAAGAGCAGTGAGCATTGAAAGCAAAATATAGAGATTTTTAAACTGGAGTTAAACAATATACCAGTGTACAGAGAGAATTGACAAATGAAAAAAACAAAATGAACTTTTGAGTAAAATATTAATATCCTTGTCGGAAAGCCCACCCAACTTAGAGATCTGCGCAAGTGCAGTAGCCATACAAAGCATTAATTGTGCATTATTGAGCCAAATGCTAGAATATATATATATAATTTTTATTGCTTATCAGATTATATCAGTAACTTTAATTATTGATTGACTGATTTGTATTTTTCCACAGACACATTATCTATGACTACAGCACAGTAACGCAGTTATGACGGCATTGCAGATGTGAAAATTACCACAGTAAATGCGTTTTTTTAAAGTTTAGGAATTTTTATACACATTTTAAAGGTTTAGTGCCTCTTTTTGTGGACTTTGACTTATTTCATAAACAGCAATAAAGTGATGCATACAGGGAAATAATCAGATTGCATTTGCAAATCAGAAAATCATGAGCATATCTGCATGGTTGCTGTGGTATTGAGATTGGCATCACTAACCAACCCCCTCACTTCCGTCATTTTGAATTTGATGAGGTTGTTGTTTGACACAATGTGAGTGAGTAAAAGACATGTTTAAATTTAATTTGAGCTTTTAGATCATCCAAACGGATGTGCAGAGTGACTTCACATTGAATGAAAAATATTCTTTCGTGTGGTTTCATATGATAATGTCCAGCTTGTCAGAAATGATTATGTATACAATCTAGATATGCTAGAAATTAGCTTTGGGCTAGAACTATGAATAGCATGATTATAAAGTAAATTGAATCTAATTTGAAAAAAATTCCACACAGCCCTCAAAATGAAGTGAAATCATACATTTATAGTAATCATATCTGAATATACCAAGGTGCTAACTACAGTTCATTTGTATAATTCATTCAGTTGTAGTTCTCGACCTAAATCTCTACCTTCCTGTCCTATTTTTTAAAAATGAAACCAAAGGCATTAACGTAATCCCCACTTCTTCCTGTAACCCCACAGCATATGCCTGAACGCACATCAACAGATACAGGATCTCCCAGCAAAATTTCAGAAGAAGTACAATTGGCATCGAATTTAAACTCCTGACCATTTTTCAGCACAATCGTAAACGCCATGCCTACAAGTCGATCACCATGTTTGTTTGGCCACAGAGTTAGAGAACTGAATCGATCACCATCTTCAAATTCACATTCTCTCCATTCTGGGTTGACTTTCTTACAGCCAAAGGTCATCTCCGGGAAGCTGCCGACTTTCACGTATATTGCATCCACCTGAAGAAAGAGGACTACTTAGTAAACATTTATTCATTTTTACCTATTTTTTTCACAGAAGCAGAGAGAACTTTCCTTTCAAATTCAAGAACTTCTGATTATTTTAGTAAATTATAACATTTTTACTAACCCCCACCACTAATATAACATCATTGTGCAGTCTTGTCCACCAGGGCTGCCTTTTCTTTGGTATTTAGTGCTGTGAACCAGGAGAGCAAGTTCTGTGTGTCTTCACACTGGCTATGAATATGAAATGTAAAGGTAAAAAAAGTCTGACAGAAAAAATATAGAGCCATTTCATTATCATACCCAGTTATACCCAGGGATGGTAGCCCTTGTTGACTATACTACACACTGATGGTGAATTAGTGGTGGGGGAACACATCCATTGTGCACATAAACAATGTCAAAAACCCATAGATGTATTAGGTTTTTAACAATGCAGAGTTACTATGCTATTTAATGTCACTTCAATTCAACTAAATAAATGAAACAGTGTTTTAAGTGCATTAAAATTTTTACTTATGGCATTAAGTAAGCATCACTTCACGTATACCGTAAAGGTAACTAGAGGAAAAACTAAATATATAATGAAAATGTTTGCACTCACCCGATTTGTTTCAACGGAAACCCCAATCTTCATCAACGCCATGTCATCCCCGTTAGTCACAAGCAAGAACTCATTACCTCCAGGGCCACCCACGACAGCACAATCTCCAACGCAATCTATAAGATCTGGGAATCATTTTATTGATTTATAAATTAAATGTAATCTATAAACAAAATTTAATTATAGAGTTGGAAATTATTATTACAGGCTGTAATAAATGAATACTCACCATCATCAATACTTGGGTAGTCTGGATGCGTATTGGGTATACAGCAAATAGGTTCGCTGGCCTCACTCATTCCCACTTCACTGACAGCTCTGTACCTCAGATCATACTGCTTATCTCGTTGCAGTCCTGTAAGCGCGAAGCTTTCTTGTGCATCCGGAGTGTCTCTGACCTCCCACACTTTGTCCTCATCCTTAGAATTTGCCAGTTTGTATTCAATCCTAAACCGCACCGTCTCTCCAGTAGGGGATTTCTGAAGCATCAGGGTTCCACGCCCATCCGACATCGTCACTGTTGGAGGGGGTGGTTTGGACACTGGCTTAAACTTGGGATTTGTGAGTTCCCCTTTTTCATAAAGATAGATAGATGTTCCTGGATTGCTGGGGTCAGGGATGGAGGCTATGACAAACTGAACTCCTTTGGTGTCTTTGTTGGCTTCAGAGAAACTTTTAAAGAGGGAAAGATTCTCTCGCATCGTCTGTGAAATATCAAAAGAGGTGAACCAGGCCTGGTGTTCAGGAGTACCCTCCACTGTACTGACATCCTCCAACCACTTAAAGTCGTCAGACTTGAGGAACTCATTCAGAGTGTTTATGAATTCGTCTGGGTTTGCCAGAGAGGTGAAGGCCAAGCAAACGACTGTATCAACATCAGGATCAAAAAGGATGGCGTTGAGATCACCTAAGGATGGGACGACTCTGATGTCCTGAAGTCTCTTGGTGTAGGAGCTCAGGATTTGTGATTCAATCGTAATGCTCTCCAACCACTCGTTCAACTTGTTGGCTGAAAAGGGGGACTTGTCGTGGATCTCTATGACCTTAGCTAATGCCTGCTCCTCTTTCCCTCCACCACGAATGTCAGGCAGGACCCTGCAGAGTGCCTTCTGGAACACTGTCTTATAGTCACTGTAAAATTCATGAAAGATTTGTAGCCTGACCTTCAGGTCAGAAAAATCCTGCACAGTGCTTGTTCTGGTCAAGTCGTTGCATCTCCTTTCTGCATCTTCAAGCTGCTCCAACAGACGTTCAGTTTTAGACACAAGGCATGTGCTGATTTCTCTCACCAGCGCTGCTGCTTTATTATCCAACAAAACCAATGGGTACAGCCAAACTTTCACCGGGACACCAAAATACTCCTTGTCCTTCAGAAGATTGGGCAAAGCCTTGTACACGTCAATGGCCTCTTGGTATGTTGTGGGATTATGCTCAAGGTGAAAGTCACCATAGAACGTTACACTGATTTCATCAGCTAACTTTTTCTCGTCCTCATTCAGAGCTAAGTGGGCATCTCCCTCAATGTCGAGAGAGGGGATCTTCTTCACCACTGCGTGAATGTTTCCTTCAACTTTCTGTTGCTCCTCAGTTCCCGAAGCCATATGATCAAACACCATAAAAGCCTGAGCTCCGTAGAGTGCAGCAGTCACCACATGTGTGGCTGTTTTCTGTTCAAACACCGCAGGATAGGTAATGTTGCCTAGTTGAGTCATGGTAAGTTGTTGAAACTTTGTGGTCACGCTGTACATCATGGTACACCGCGATTGAGACATTGAGGATTTCGTGTCACGCAAGTACTTGGCAGAGCCTTCCACCTCTATCAGCCCAGAAAGGAAGCTGGCTTTCAGTGATGCACTGACATCAAGAAAGTTGGCCTTCTCAGATAGAGAGTCAGAAACAGAGAACTTCAGATCAGTTTTGGGCTGCAAGCACTCATCAATATCATTCTTTAAAGACTCCTTGTTCCATAAAGTGACCCCTAAAAAGAGGAAAATGCTTATTGGTAACACTTACTGTTATTTTATTTTGACACCACAATTATGTACAATTCCTATATACTGTATGTGAACTGTGCATGAACACTATCAATTAAAAAGTTTAGGGTCACTTGCAGATTTTCCCTCATTTTACAATTACAATTTTTCCCATTACTCAATTAAGGTAAATGCATCAGGTAAATGGAAATGTTTTTTTTTTTTTACTATGCATACTTTTTCTTGTATAGAGGTCTGGTTTGCATATAGTCCTATTGTCAACAGTTTTCAGTATGGTGGCTCAATCTCCTGATATGGCTGCCAATCCAAGTCAAGATTGTTATTAGGCTAACTGATTAAAAAGGAGTAGGAAACCCTGATGCACAGTTGTGCAAAAAGATAAACAACTTTGAATGCTTAAATCAGTTCCAAATTAACATACACAAAAGTGTGAAAAATGTCTATTGTGGTGATGGCCATCTTAAAATTACATCAGATTACCTTGATAAAATTAAATCTAGAATGCCTACAGGCTGACAGGTTGTACAATTGCCGCAAATGGTGGCTGTTTTTTTGATGAAAGCACAATTTGAAATATGCAGTCATCATTTCCATTAAGATAAATATGTCTTACACTGTCATAGTGCTGGGCGGTAAAACGATCTAGTTTTTTTCACAATGTGTTTTTCATTCATTATTTTTCATTATTTTTTATGAGTCAGCGTAGCTTAGAACAGTATCTTGGGTATTTTCATTTTCTAAGTAAAGTTAAAGCATGCGGTGTATGCAGTGCTTTTCCAGGGTGGGGTGCTGAAATCGGCACAACATCGGCTCCCCCCCGAGCCCCCCAGATAGAGGGTTTTTTTGTGCTGGTATAAATCTGTACTGCAGTAGAAGTGTATCATTTCACACTTGGCTGTATTTGTCACTTGCTTTCAAACATTTCATGTTAGCATTATTTACATTCATTTACGAAATAATCTCAAAATATAAATAGAAAATAGAAAAACAAAAAATATATGTAATATCTACATTTGACTAAAATTCAATAGACTAAAACTAGACTAAAATGTTGTTTGTTTTCGTTGACTAAAGCTACACTAAACCTAATAAAAACAAAAGAATAAAATGTGATCAAAACTACTCTACATTTTAGTCAATGTGCTAAGACTAAAACTAAATCTAAATCACATGTCCAAATTAAAACTGTGATATACTGTTGTTATTTGCTTTATGTAGCAGCCTGCGTTCAGGGAGGTGAATAATCTTTTTTCTTAAATATAGTTTCAAATCCCAGTGCTACTGCAATTTAATATAAACCAAAAATAATATAAAGCGACTGCATTAATTATTAGTTTTATTAAGTAAACATTCCTATATTTTATGTATTTGTCCACTTGTACTTGTTTTAAGGGCCAAACAGGTGTGGGGCATTTTTGTTGTGCTTTGCTGCTTGGTGTTTTGGACCCAGGAGTACACTAAATTAAATGAGTCCAATAATGACTAAATAATGACTGTGATCATATTATTATATGTAATATGTATATACATATATATATATGTATATACAGTACTGTGCAAAAGTTTTAGGCAACAAAGCAAATTACACTAATCCATTTATCTCAGCAATATGAGTGTTTTTACCTGAAAAAAGCACCACATATTATATTATTTTTAACTAAGTGTTTTGTCCTGTGAGTTATGCTGAAGAACAAAGTGTAGAGATTCCAGATTTCCCCTGGATGCTCCTCAGCCAGCATGTGTAGATTATGTTCAGTTCCGTCAGCAGCTCACCTAATTTACCACATTCACCAATTTACCAAACCAGGTGTTGATTAATATGATGAGAACTAGAAATAACTCTATTAAACACAGATGAGGAGATATAAGGAGATGTTTTAAGGAAAATAGTGCCCTGTTAACATTTCTTTTTGTTTATTCATCTTGCCTATTCTTTTATTTAAATTTACCACATTTGACCCTGGACTGCTTGAGTTCACTGTTTGGTATGTGGTCTGTTTATGCTGTCCCTCACTATTCCTTTTTGTCTATCCTCTTTATTAAATTCTGTGTTTGGTATCTGTGAGTGTCTGTCTTGTGCCTGGCCTGCGTGACATCAATATTCATATGATTGTGGTCTCAGAGGTGTCATGTGATCTGTGGAGTAAGATCCTGGGGTCTCCTGGGAACTGGAGTTCTTTGACGACCATGTGCCAGTGCCGAACCAATAATGTGACGCCATGTCTATACAGTTTTCCAATGAAAAGATATAAAAGAATATTTGCAGATATGTGAGGGGTTTACTCACCTCTGGGATATACTGTAACTAAGCGGCTAGCTAACTGTTAGAAATATCTTATTCATTGCAATACACATGCTGTGTACACTGAGACCTATGATGAGAACATGGACGGAACCACAGAATGGGTGTCATAAAAATATATTTAAGATATAAAGACAACCATATAAAAATGAATGTATTCTTTTATCAACAAGATTACAACATTTGTCCACATGCTTCACTCTTTGTTCACGTATTTACTGGTAGTAATGTAGAACAACCAATGTATTTAATCCAAATAGTGCATATAGTCCAATAGATACATATTTTTTGGTAATTATTATAAATATGTACTATTTTTATTAATAAGGAGAATCTGAAAAAAAAAAAAAAGAAAAAATGGAAAAAAATACCTGGGATGAATGTATCATTGCGGCAGTCATACAGCATCCCAGGATACAGGGCTCTTCCAAGGGCAGCGATTTCATAGGGTTTGGACTCCATTGCTGATAAAGGCAACTGGGGGTGGGGGACACACATTCAAATCATTATTATGGCTTTGTAAATTAGTAAGTTATTACTGATTAAATTGTTCTGTGACAATCTTTGGCTTTGTGAACATATGAGAGTCAAGAGTGTGCAAATCTGTCATCAAAGATAAATGTGCTACTTAGAAGAATGTACAGTATAAAACATATTTTGGTTTGTTTAACAGGTAGACCAAGGTAAGCAACAGCAGTTGATGACAAACATTGTGACTGCTGTAAAAAAAACAAAACAAAACAAAAAACTCAGCAACAATGAGTGAAGGTATCACAGTCTACTGTTCACAGAAGAACTAGCAAGAAGAATACGAAGGTCAGGGAGGAATTTGCCAAGAAGTACAGCGAAAAGCCTGTGGATTGAGGATGGACTAATGAGACAAAGATTAACACTAACCAATGTGATGAAAAGGCTAACATTTGGAGAAATAAAGGATCTTTTCATGATTCCAAACATACCAGCTCATCTGTGAAACACAGTGGAGGTATTGTCATAGCTTGCGCTTGCATTGCTTCTTCTACTATGGGTTTAATAATCTTTTATTGATGTAAATGGAACTCAGTAGTCTACATAAACTTTTTTTTCTGTCAGTTTAAAGAAAGATGCTGCAAGATAATTAACCTAAATTGATTGAAATAAAATCTTTTTTAATTGACTTCCATTGACACTTAAGAAGATTGCAATTCTAACAAAATGAGGTGTTTAAATTACAGCAGTGATTCATTAGAAATACTTTTCGTAATAAATTATAATATTGGACATGCAGGATTAAAAGCACAGCTTAACATTTATGAATCTGCTGTGAAATACAGAGCTTTTTAAGCATGCAATTGCAATATACAGTATTTGCTTTTCTAAAGTTTTTAAGAGTGCATAATAGGAAGAACAAGAACAAAACCATTGTGTTTTAAATGTGGTTTATCATCTTACCTTGCAAGAAGTTGTAATACAGAACTGATGAGAGATTCTGGAGGTGTCGATGCTCTCTGCAGTGTAAAGGAGGCATCACTTTTACCGGCTTTTATACGCATTAGTTTTACTGTGTACCTGCCCATTCCAAAGAAAAGGTTCAGTTTCAACTGAATATCAGTTCTGTGAAACAAGTAGGCGTCAGTGTTGGATGAAGCAACGTTGTTACCCCTATTTTTGAAATTCCAAGAAAATCCCTATTATTATAATGTAATATGCTTGTTTTTCAGTTATATACAGTACATTTTTGGAAGATAGATGGTGCTTTGATATATGGCACTTTCTTGAACCTTATGTTGATCAGAGAAGCCAAAAAATCAATCTTCAATATATATTCTATACGTTTACCTAAGGTAGCCTGGGGGAATCTCTACACACTGAGTGTCAGAAACTATGAGACATGCAGTGTGCAAATAGACTGTGGCAAAAGCTAACAGAAAGGAAGCAGTTAATGGCAGCAGACTAAACTCAGTTATTATATGTTCCCTCAACTCAAAGAGCTTTGTTTGAACATATATGTGGCCACAAACGTTTATGCGAGTAAGGTTTGAAAAATAGACACAACTTATTTCAGTTCAAACTAATGAGGGTTTTACAGGGTCTTAAGTGTAGAACACATGGGAAAAAAATGTAGTAGGTCTATGCCTCAAAGGTTTAGGAAGAGCTAAAATAATCATCAGGGAGAGCACACAATCTGTTGATCATTACAGTTTATTAACGATTTACAACCTTCTCCTTCTCTTCAGCAATCTGTGCTCTCTCTCCCAGACCACAATCCTCAGCCAGGAGAGGGTGGTAGTTGAGACACAGCTATCACTGGCTCTGGAAATTCACTCTGAATGCCAGCTTAAATGTGAGCAACTGCTCTTAGTACAGCGGATACTTTAAAGGGAATGGCTGCTGGTCTGGATTTCAGTCCAGAAACAGTGCTGTATAGAGTGCTGCATACAGCGATAATGACAGTGATACACCAAACCTACTGTAAACCTGTCGAACTTTTAGAGCAACAATGCCTACAATCCTACCTAAAAATAAAGGTATTCAGTGTTACAAATGCTGCACTCTGAAGAAAAAAACAACCGTAAAGCATTATATGTAACTGTCCAAATATTTCTAATTTAAACAGAATTTGGAAGAAATGGTGTCAGTAGTGTATAGTGTGTAACTACTGAGGGTTGCATAATCTTTGGGATTGGACCCCCTACACCTGTTTCTGAAGCATCAACCTCAACAACCTAGGGTTAACTAGTTTAACAGACTTGGGCTTGGGGCAACTGACAACAGCATCCACATTTTGTTCATCTATTGCGATAACTGCATAACTAATGCTAACCAAGAAAAGTCAAGGAAAGATCTTCTTCAGGCTAGTCTAGGCTAGATGGGCGTAGTTATTAGGAGAATCTGAATAAATAAGAATATCCTCAATATAGGCTTTGACAAACTGACCAATCAAATCACAAAAAACAAAACATGGAAGACAGATGGGGGACTACTTAAACCAAAGGCCATGGCCAATTACTCATAATGACCCATACTGGTAACACAAGCTGTCTTCCATCAGTCCATCAGTCTCCCTCTTTGATACGGATTAGATTGTAGACACTTCTATCGTCAAGTTGGTGAAAATGGTGGCTCACCATAAATAGTTCTAAGGCTACTGGAATAAGGTGTAGAGGTAAAGTGTAAGGTTTAGTAACCGGATTCAGATCTCTTCCGTTTATACATGGATACAAAGAAGAACCCAGAGGCTGCTGGAGATTTGTGTGTTTGAATGAAACCCTGAGCGAGGAACTCCTCTATGTATTCCTCCATTGCCCTCTCCTCAGGCTGAGTAAGGGTATACATTCTGGTCTTAGGTAGGGTTGCCCTAACAAGGAGTTTGATGGAAGAGTCATATTGTATATGCAGTAGAAGTTTAGTAGCATTTTCTTGCTAAAACCTCCTTCAGATCTAGTTATTTAGGAGGAATCTGAACCTGGACAGAATTTTCAGGGTGTTCAATTGATGTGGATCCAAAAGACAAAAGAGAAGATTTTTTTTAAAGGGGTCCAAGTAAGCATCTCTTGTTCTGATCATAAGATCAGATCATGTTTCTCCAACCAGCACAATCCTAAAATTATGGGAAATTCAGAGATGTTGAGGCCCAAAACACAAGTCCTCATGAAGGGAGCTTGTTGAGATCTTTACAGGCTCAGTCTTGTGTGTGATTGTTCCAGTACTTATGGGACCCCCATCCAGTGCAGATACCCTCAGTGATGTCTCCAAAGGCATTGTAGCAATGATCAGTTGATCCACAAAATTCTTAAGAATATAATTTTCCTCAGCAAAAGAATCAGTCAGGGCTGAAAAACAGAAACAGGCAGAGTGCAATAGAGAGGTAATGAGAAAGACCTTGAATCCAATCTCTTAGTTGGAACTCTCGCCACATTAGTGCATTAGTAAACAGCTCTGCCACAGTACTTGCATAGAGCATTTTTTTACACGGCAAAGTTTTTCTTAATGGGACAGACGAGAGGAGTTACACAGCATCGGTTCTGGTCATTATCTTGAGGGTATGAAACCGTTTGGAGGAAGAGTGGTGTTGGCAGGAGGTCTGGGTGTTGTATTCACAACAGATATGACCTCACACAGAGACAGAAAAACAAGTAGTTTGTTTACTGAGGTAGGAAATAAAACACACAGCAGCTCTCTATTAGTTAGGAATGTATTGAGACATTGCTTGAGAGGAGCTTCATGCTTTGATGATTTCAATGCATGTTTTATAGTCTGGTTCATTTTCTGCTGAACAAGCACTTCTGCATTACCTCACTTTTCAACCCACACATTAACCGTTTATGGAGAGCATCATCCAGGATATCTTTAAAATCACAATGTTCTGTGAGCTTCTTCAGTATTGCAACATTCTGTGAAATGGTCTCCTCCCCCTCT
Source organism: Astyanax mexicanus (assembly GCF_023375975.1). NCBI lineage: Eukaryota > Metazoa > Chordata > Actinopteri > Characiformes > Acestrorhamphidae > Astyanax > Astyanax mexicanus. The sequence continues at coordinate 33,778,612 of NC_064409.1, read as the reverse complement.
TGGTTTCGCTTGTGAAATCTATACCTCCCTGCAATTGTGAAATGGTGTGAAACATGTCCAGAAGTCAAGAACTTTAACAATGATGAGTTATGACAGAGTACCTGGTTTCTATGGGTGGAGCAACACATTTGCTCCCATCACATTGAAGAAAGTTGCAACTTTTAATCATCGTTAATGCTGTCTGCTGCTACAAAGAAGTCGAAAATCTTCCCATGTCTCCACTGACTCCTCAAATGGTCCAAAAGCTCAAGTTAGCACAGCCATTTTATGTCTGTTCTGTTTTTTTGTTAGCTTCTTTCACACTTGCTGGTACGTGTGGGGTCTGTCACTTTTCCTCCCCCATAAACACGCAGGCCATTTTTGCTCTGTACCACTCAACAATGACTGCAGCAAAAGGTCTTTGAACCTTGTCGCCAGGTTTTATGTTTCATCCACAACAGATATGAACTCACACAGAGACAGGAGAACAATTAGTATGCTTACTAAGGTAAGAAGTAAAACATACATGCTTCTAAACTGCAACGACGGATACACATACTCAGTGGTATAAAAAAAATTGGGCCAACATTTTGAACATTGTTGAAGAATCAGTAAGGGGGCTGGATACTTCAACAAGACAACGACTCTAAACACTAAACTCTGCTCAAAATCTACTAAAGCATTCATGCAGAGGAACAAGTGCAACGTTCTGGACTGATCATCTCAGTCCCCAGACCTGAATGTTATTGAAAATCTGTGGTGTGATTTAAAGCGGGCTGTTTCTGCTCAGGAACCTGAATCAAACCTGACTGAACTGGAGATGTTTTGTAAAGATGCAATGTAATTAAATCTCTGAAATAAAGTTTTTAAAATTGTGGAGGAAAAGAAAAATTAGCTACAGTCATTATGCTCTGTACATTTAATTAAAATAGCTTAAATCACTGCAGTAAGTACCAAAGAGGTAAGGGACTGCAGTGGATGCTGGACCTTGTGTGCCCTGCAGGATTTTATTTCATGACAATGTAGTGTGTTACTAATTTAAAATCTTTGAGACTGTTGCCCCAGTTCTCTACACATTATTAAACAGGTCCTCCCAGTAGTTCTGAGTTTCTTTCTCAGAATCATCCTTACCTAACTAGACCAGGGGTGGGTTTCCTGAAGATGTAAAGAGTAAAGAACGAGCCAGTTCTGCGAGTGTTTCCCAAAGAGCTTCACAAAGTGAAAATTAATGAACAAGTTTAAAGAGCGTCTTTGTCGACTCCTCCCCCGAAAAAGCCTGTTCAATCGAACCACAAACATCGATTCTTGCACTGCTAAATATGCAGTATTTAATCATTATTACACCCTAAAAACGAATAGAATGTGTTGTAATCATCAACATTATAATTATTCTGATATTTGAATTACAAACGGATGTACGTTGGCATTGATGAAATACCCCTAAAGAGACATTTGACTCAATAACTTATCAAAAATCGAATCTATTTAAAAACATTAAACTTTTTAAAAAAGATTGTTTAATATTTTCAAATAGATTGTAGCATTAATAAAGTTCATTTTGTTTATTAATTTAGTCGTATGTGTTATTACGTATGTTCCTTTTTATATATATATATATATATATATATATATATATTGTATTATTTATTTATTTGTTTACAGGAGCACATGATTTTATAAACAAAACATTTAAACCAACTAGAATCTGTTATATACTTTATATACATTTATCTTTGAGGGGAGATCTGCACACTCTTGGTATTTTAATCTCAGTGTCTTCATGAGGGAGAGTCATCTGGAATAGTTTTCTTAGCATCTTGAAGGAGTTCCTGGAGGTGCTGAACAATAGTTGTTGTTTTTAGCTGTGAAGCTCCAGCTCATCCCAAATCACCTCAAATCACCATCTCAGTTGGGTTTAGGTCAGGAGATTGTGGAGGCCATGCATATTGTTGTTTACTAGATAATTCCATATGCGTCAATTAATAGCGTTCATGGTTTTAATATTAATCTACAATGTAGAAAATAAATTTCATAAAAAATTGAACATTGAAGTTTTGACTGGTACTTTTTTATATTTGCGAGCTGACATAGCCCAGAGCAACAATTTTGGTTTGAAGCACCTGTGTCACGTCTGGTGCTGAAAGCGCTCCTGTTTCTCCCACACGCAGCTATAACGGAGTTTCTCAGTTAAACAACTAGACTACCCAGAACGCACCACCTGCTGACATCACACACACAACCGATCATGTGATACATCACCTGTCTCCTCCAGGAAGTCCCGAGTACTAATTACCAGCACTATAAAAGAGCACCCCACACACACACCTGCGCCGAGTATTGTTGGATTATCCTCATTACAAAGCGTTTCTATCTCTGTCTCTGTTTATCTTGTGTATGACATTGCTTTTTTTTTTTTTTTTTTGTACCTCTGATTGTGGATTTACTGTGTTTTTGACCTGGACTGTTCATCGTTTCTGCCTTTTGGATTGTCTCTACTGTCTTTTTCGTGTATGAACTCTGGACTGTCTCCCGTTTATGTTATGGTTTTGTCTATGCGGCTACGGTAATCTGGTTACAGTGACGCAGAAAGGGGGTATGCAGCGACGCATAGAGGCGCTGCACTAGAGGGTGCGCCAAATCAAAGCCCCAAATTAATTTCCTCTCCGGAGAAACAGCCAATCAGCTTGCTGGTTTGCGGAGCGCAGTGGGAAAATGCTGATGATTTTAAAACATCTTTCCGTATGAATTTAGAAACAAAGCTGAATTTGCAGCAGCCTCTTTTTCTATAGGGTATTCAGATGATACTGATGTATAATCCTTCCTTCAGTTACAGAATCCACATCTGGTTACTGATGACGCTAGATGTGATAACGCTGCTCGGAGTTAACAGCTATCTTTTGTTATCAGAAGGAACAAGGTTGGAAGGAGAAAGCATGTAATCTCTCTTCTTTCTCTCTCTGTCTCTCTCTTTGGTATTAGAACCCACACGGATCCTGAAGCAGCCTGAGTATAAAGTGGTGCAGAGGGGCAGCAGAGCTGTGTTTGAGTGTAAAGTGAAGCATGATCCCAGTCTAATACCTACACTCACCTGGCTCAAGGATAACGGGGAGCTGCCTGATGATGAGCGGTAAGGTCTAAAATCTTAATTTGTTGGTGTTCTTTTTTATTTACCACTAGAGCTGGGCGGTATGGAAAAAAATCTTATCACTATATAGTTTTTCATATCAGCCGATATAGATCATATATCACGATATTAATCAAATCACTTTCTGTTACACTTAAAGGTTTCTTTTTGCTTATAAGTGACAGAATAAGGGATTTATGGCCAAAATCACTAGCAGGCTCAGAGCCTTGTGCACAGACACTAGGATGTCCACATCTCTCTCTGGGTGGGTAGATGGCACTCTCTCCCCACATCACTCTAAAGGGTGATGTCGCTCAGCACAAGACTGCATCTGTGAGCTGATGTATCAGAACCGAGTCACTGTGCTTTCATCTGAGCGCACTGTGATGCTACTCTCTAATACTACATCAGCAGCAGTTCGAAAAGAGGCAATGGCTGACTTCACCTGTGTCGAAGGAGGCTTCTGCTTGTCCGCACCCTCCTAGGGTCGCAGGCGTCACTGGTGATGGGGATGCACAAAGGAGTGGGATGGTTGGATAGAAAAAATGGGAAAATATCTGAAAAATAATAATAAACATAAGGAAACAAGAACAAAATATACATTAATTGTTAAAAATTTAATTTATTCCATTCATTTTGTCTGCTTAAAATATATATATATATTTAAGACTGATAAATGGGTAAAGTATTTGTAATAAATTATAATATTGGTCGATGATCCCTGCACACAGCATCTCATCACTCTGCCACACAACTGATTCACATAGCGTGTCGGCTGAACATGTGTCTTAACTTACTGATTCCTTTACAATTTACAGTAATTTAACAATATAGTATTACATGAATACATTCTTTTTGAAGATTTAGAATTTTAAGTTAATTTAGGTTTTGGTTACATTTAGCACAATCTGTGTCATTCCATGTAATGTCATTAAAGGACAATGTTCCATTTTATTAGTGTAGTAACTTGTACCCACCTCTAAATGTACTCTGTTAGAGTGGTGTAGTCAAGTTGTCTCTGGATTTATCACGCCTCCATCAGGTTCTGATGAACAAAATAACTGGCCCTGTTTTACAGCCTGCGCAGTACTCATTGCTGTCTTACTCCCCGGAAACATTCTATTTTCACACCTTCCGTCTGCATTGTTGAAATTTTTAAAGGTGCTTCTGGCTATTGTACAGTATGCTGATGCGTGTGGTGGTCTCAAAATTAGGTGTGTTCAGGTACATTTCTGGCGTATTGCTATCTTGGCAATGGAAAACACAGGTGCGCCCTAAGTTTTGCCCATAATTATTTCAAACTGAAAAATATAATGTCAATCAGAAACATGTTACATAAATAACAGTCATGTCAACTAAAGCAATGGTTTCCAACCCCAAGGGCCACGGGTCAAATACATAATGCATAATACTTAATTACACAACAGACTTTGACAGTTATTATGTCAGTTTGTAAAGCTCACTGATTGGTATAGAACAGTCACATGACCACCAGAGCTGGTGGATTTAGCAAACTTAACATTAATATTAGTAGGAGAAGGTTCAGTGTTGGGTTCATTGGGCCTTCAGTTAAAAGGTTGGAAACCTCTGGTCTACAGTTTTTTCTGCTTCTTCAGTTTTGCAATGAAGTTTCTCCAAATAGGTTTGGTAATTTTTTAAGCAATTTCTTGTTAGCTACATTAGCCCTGTAGCTTTAGTTCAAAACAAAGAAGCAAACTTTAGGCAACAAGCATGTCTTTACTGCTTGACTACACTACAGAATGTCTTGTCTGATTTTCTGATTAGCCACTTTGTTTCATGATGATGTTTATGAGGTTTTTGTGTGTTTGTAGCTTTGTGGTGGACTCGGACAGTCTGACTATAATTGATGTAGCAGAGGAGGATGAAGGCACCTACACGTGCATCATGAACACCACTCTGGACAAGGACTCAGCCAGTGCCAGGCTCACTGTAGTCGGTATGATTTAGTTCTTGTTTTCTTTTTTAGGCGTGTAGCTTCAGCCTTGTTAGTGTTAGTGCTGATTGTTTAATGCTATAAACTCTCAGATATCCATTAAGATATCCATGAGTGCAATAAGCTGTAGTCACAATATTAGCATGTTGTGCTAATCATGTGCTGTATTTTTCACACTATAAAGTGCACCAAATTATAAGGCACACTATCGATAAACGTCTATTTTCATATGTAAGGCGCACTGGATTATAAGGCACATTGAGACACTAGTAAGAAACAGGGATGTTGCCATGTTTCCCTTCCAATTCAGCAGGTCTCAAAATCTGTAAAGCTAAGCTAAGTAAATAAAACTGTAATTATTAAAAAACGAGAGGTAGATGTTAATCTTCACAGATTTCTTTCCTCAAATGTATTTATTTGGGTGAGTAAAGCACTTCTGTTTATTTACATTAGGCTTAGATGTTCCCACATAGCTTGTTTAAACACATTAAATGCGCGGGCTACAGAGCGATATACTCGCCTCTGAACGGCAAAAGAGCTAGCGTGGTTAGCAGGTAATGCTAATGCTGCTCCAGCAGTGCTGGCCAGGGAAAGCAGTAGGCTACAGACTGATAATACTCACCTCTGAACAACGAAAGAGCTTAGTGGGTAAAGCAATGGTTTTCAACCCATGGGTCACAAGGTTTCTGACATATAATACTTAATTAAATACAGACAGTGGGCTTACAAACTTACAACCTGACTGGTAGAATTCATAAGGTGCACCGGATTGTAAGGCGAACTGACAATTTTTGGGAAAAATAAAGGATTTTAAGTGTGCCTTATAGTGCGGAACATACATTGTTGTACATTGTTGTCAAAACCAGTTTTAAATGAAAATCTGACACTTTCTAATTTCTCCTTTTCTCTGATGTTCTGTATAATGTACATGTAACCTTAAATGAATTCCTCTTCTCCTGCTGCTTTTCTACTGGCAGAAGCCACTCCAACTCCACCTATAGTCTACGGTAACGCACGGAACTATAGTACCCTCCAACTCTCTCATTTCATTCATTTATTTTTTGTTAATAACTTTGTACATTGTGTTGTGACCCAGACAACATTCTCATGTGGGGCTCACATGTAGGTATGGGTTCTACCTTAACCTCACAGCCCACCTTAACCTTATGTGGGTCCCATCTAGGCCCCTTGTAGAGTGTACAGCCCAGATGGGACCCATGATTTACCACTTCTAGTTGTGGGGCCCATGGGCCAACATGGAACCCATGGACAAAACTTGTCAACAACTGGTTGCCAGCTGCCCATTCAGGTCCCACATGGGCATGTTATCTGGGAATCCCTATAACTCAGTGGCACAAAACCAGTTCAACACTGGGCATCCATTAACCCTTAGAACCCTAGGCTAACATCACTATGTTTTTGTTATTGTTTATAGTTAGAGACGATAAGCCCTGCTGAGTGGTATATAATGTCTTTCCTGTCTTTAAGTACCACTTCTTCAGTTATAAAGCCTGAAAAGCAGCCAATCAGAACGCTTCGGGTTTTAAGGGTTAACAGAGTCTTTTAATCTCATTAATGTGATTTCTTTGTTTGGTTGGTAAGTCATATTTTTTCATTTATCTGTGAATCTTTTTTTATTTTTGTTTTCCTTCATAAATTCGCATGAAAATCATCTCGATTGGGACAAACTTAGTAATAAATGAAAAAAAATGGTTACTAATGCTTTGAGTCCTGCATGCATTTCCAGAGCGTCCGGACCCTCCAAGAGACCTAGAACTGACTGACCAGCGGGAGCAGAGTGTGCAGCTGACCTGGATCCCTGGTGATGAACACAACAGCCCCACTCAGTGTGAGTGCAACAAACAGCCAGCAGATTTTAAAAAATAAATATCCGACTTACATTAGTTCTTGCTGGACTTTAAAAGCATATAAGCACATTGTCTTGCTGGAAGGTGAAGGTCTACTACACATCACAGCTACTTTTTCTACAGGGGTTGGACAATGAAACTGAAACACCTGTCATTTTAGTGTGGGAGGTTTCATGGCTAAATTGGAGGAGCCTGGTGGCCAATCTTCATTAACTGCACATTATTGCACCAATAAGAGCAGAGTGTGAAGGTTCAATTAGCAGGGTAAGAGCACAGTTCTGCTCAAAATATTGCAATGCACACAACATTATGTGTGACATACCAGAGTTCAAAAGAGGACAAATTGTTGGTGCACGTCTTGCTGGCGCATCTGTGACCAAGACAGCAAGTCTTTGTGATGTATTAATAGCCACGGTATCCATGGTAATGTCAGCATACCACCAAGAAGGACCACCCACATCCAACAGGATTAACTGTGGACGCTGTAAGAGGAAGCTGTCTGAAAGGAATGTTCGGGTGCTAACCCGGATTGTATCCAAAAAACATAAAACCACAACTCTCCTGTTTCCACCAGAACTGTCCGTCACCTCAATAAATTATTGTGGTCTAAAACCAGGTGTTTCAGTTTCATTGTCCAACCCCTGTACATGTTTGCTTGTGGAAAACTGCAAACGGCACTTCTTATGTCCTTCTTTTAACAATAGTTTTCTTCTTGCCGCTGTTCCATAAAGGCCAGATTTGTTTTTTTAACCTACCCCTGCTTTAAACTTCTCCACAACTTTATCTCTGACCTGTGCGGTATATTTTAATTTGTGGTTGTAAGGTGACAAAAAATGAAAAAGTTCAAGGGGTATGAATTAGCTGAGTGAATCATACCATTTTTTAAAATCTTTTATACATTCATTTCCTGTTTCTCCAGTGTTTCTGGTCCAGTACGAGGACTCTCTGCATCAGCCAGGGGTGTGGCACAATATGACTGAGGCTCCAGGTACAAGCGCCACGGCCCAGCTGGATCTCTCCCCGTATGTGTACTACTCCTTCAGGGTGTTGGCACTCAATGATGTGGGCATGAGTGAACCCAGTACCCCCTCTAGACAGTACCGCACCAACCCCTCTCGTGAGTAACGCCATCATTTTAATGTATCTTCAGAGCTGGTTAAATGTTTGTGTTGTTGGATTATTGTGAATAGTTGTGGCAAATATGACAGTACATGCCATAAATCACAGCATAACAAAAAGAAACCATAATCAGTTGGGATTCACTAATATGGAAATTGCGAAAGGATGCACATATCCAATATTTTTCATGTACATATCTATGATGTGTTTATCAACACCCATGCAATAACCTTTATAAAGCTGTTAAACTGTTTTACCAGCTCAGCTCTTGTCCAGCATAGCATAGCATCCTTATCTAGCGGACCTAGATAACCAGTAGCATGACCAGCATGTCCATGCTTATCAACCAGAATGACCAGTGTGATCAAGGTGGTTGACAAGTAAACAGAATGGCCAAAATATTTTACCTGTAGCAAGTTAGCGTTCAGCTTGTCCAGATCTATATTCTATGGCTTTTTTGTTTGTAAACAGTAAACACATATACAGCCCTGGGAAAAAAAAATAAGAAGCCACTTCAGTTTCTGAATCAGTTTCTTTAATTTTGCTATTTATAGGTGTATGTTTAAGTAAAATGATCATTGTTGTTTTATTCTATTTAGAGCGTTTAAAAATGAGAAATGGCTGAAATAACAAAAAGATGCAGAGCTTTCAGACCTCAAATAATGCAAAGAAAACAAGTTTATATTCATAAAGTTTTTAAGAGTCCATAAATGAATATTTGGTGGAATAACCCTGGCTTTTTATCACAGTTTTCATGCATCTTGGCATGTTCACCTCCACCAGTCTTACACGCTGCTTTTGAGTAACTTTATGCAACTCCAAAATTCAAGCAGTTCAGCTTGGTTTGATGGCTTGTGATCATCCATCTTCCTCTTGATTATATTCCAGAGGTTTTCATTTTGGTAAAATCAAATAATTTTTTTTAAGTGGTCTCTTATTTTTTCCCAGAGCTGTACATGTATTTTTGCCACATTGTCTACCTCTTATTACACTCCAGTTTGACATATGCTTAAAATGGTTATACTGAAATATGTATGAAAGGCTTTTCACACAGCATCTGATACTCGTGTGCCGCCTGTTTATTTTCAGTCAGTAGTAGGTGGACAGGGAAAATGATGCAGGTGGAACAACAGGTGGTGTGACAAGCAAGCTCGAGCATGATGCAATGATCTTGTTGCAGTGCAAAATCACAGTTTCTGCTGAGGGGAATGTGGAGGAGTGTCTCATTTGGTTTATTTTTGCCACAGATTCTGTTTCTGTCCATTTTGGTTGTTAATTTAAACCCAGTGATTACAAGGTCAGTGTGCTCAGGTATATTTGTATAGATTAGAGCTGGGAGATACTGTAAAAAAAAAAAATTGATATTCTCCTAATATATATATGAACGATTCTTAATTATGATTTTGATTTGTTTTTTATCATACATAACAGCTGAAAAAGAGGATTAGCAGTTAGTTTGAAGGTGAAATTAGTCAGGTGTTTTTAATCAATTAATCAAAGAAGATTTCTGAGGACCACAGAAAAGGATTTGTTGATGCTCATTTTAGAAAAGGTTACAAACCATGTCTAAGGGGTTTAGACTCCACCAATCCACAGTCAGACAGATTATGAACAAATGTAAGAAATTCAAGTCCACTGTTATCCTCCTCAGGAGTGGTCAGTGATCAACAAAGATCACTCCAAAAGCCAGGCATGTACTAATCAGCAAGGACACAAATGACTTTGGAAGAATAAAGTTCATGTTTTGAAATGACTAAGTCAAAGTGCAGACCTTAAAACAGTTGAATGTAGTGGAAGAATCTGAAGTGAGCAGTTAATGTGAGGAAACCCACCAACATCCCAGAGTTGAAGCTGTTCTGTACGGAGGAATTGGCTAAAATTCAGTTCCTCCAAGTCGGTGTGCAGCACTGATCAACAGTTACAGGAGATGTTTAGTTGCAGTGTAGCTGCAGTTAAATGTTATTACTCCAATTAATTTGATTAAACCCCCAACATTGGAATAGAGAAAGTGTCAAAATTAAGAAAATTGTGATGAAGCAAAAAAAAAAAAACGTGAGTTTTATTTTTTTTTTTACCTTGAACACTAAGTTACCTAATGGGCTTATCAAAAAAAGATATATATTTTTTTATGATGTACTATTTATGGTTGATCTTAGTGCAAAAAATATTTTAATATATAACAATCATACACTTGTGATGTACGACTTTTTAGAGAGAGTTGTCTTTGTGAATGTTTTTTTTTTTTTTGGTTAGACTTCATTTGTGGTTCAACATGCATTAGTGGTCCGTTCCCCCAGTATAAAGCTACTTTTCCCTCACTTTATTTATTTATTTATTTATTTTGCTTAATGGAGACCTAGAGTTGGAAATGATGGAGCTATGAATAATAAATTATAGTGTTTTTGTCTTACAGCGTGTGAAAAGTCCTTATTGCTTTTTCCACTGCTATTTTGTGTGCGGCCTTTTTGGCTTTTTCGGCGCACAAACAGAACTAGGTGCAGTAGAGAGTATTTTATTTTACTTTAAAGCAGATCTCCGTAAGTTTTAGGATTTAGGGCCCTCTCTGGGGAGAATGGGTAATTGCACCAAGCATGCAGAAGAATCATTTTAAACTGGGTGGGTGTGATGTGGTCTCCTGTCAGAGCGGATGAATCCGATTCCAGGTTATGTTCAGTCAGAGAGAGAGAGAGAGCACGTTCAGTCAGAAAATTTACTTCAACTACACACTTTGATTTTACTATGAGTGAATGAGCTACTGATGTCTGAGTTTCCCCTTCTGAAGTCTCCATTGCTCCACCAGCCACTCGCGTTCAGTAAAACTGAGCCGGATCCTCTTTTAGATGCTGTACGTGTCACATAAGTATGTAAAAGACACGTCACGTGGCCAGAAGAACTCCTGCGAAAAGTTACCCAACACAATGGTACCATTAAACACAATATTTAGTCCCTTCTTCACTCAGAAATGCTTCTGCTTTCAGTTTAGAAGCAAAATAATACAAACTGCCACTTTAAATGTAAAAAAAGAACTGAGGAACTGTTCTATATATACTTGGTCAAACATGTAGCCAAGAATACTGTAGTACCAGCAGTATATTTTAAGTAAATCATGTCAAATCCTTTGTTTGTTTCAGAGCCTGATGATAATCCATCAGATGTTGAAGTAGCTGGAACAGAACCGAACAATCTGGTGATATCATGGAAGGTAAGAGTGTTATTTCTAAAATAAAAACATTAATGATATTTGTTTTACTGGCCTGGACTGATGTAGGTCATTGTGTTTAAACAACAGGAGCTAACAGGGCTGCAGTCTAACGGCCCCGGGCTTCAGTATAAGGTGAGCTGGAGACAGAAGGAGACAGAAGAAGACTGGACCTCTGTCATTGTGGCTAACGTCTCCCAGTATGTGGTAACAGGGGCACCCACTTTCATCCCATACGAGGTCACCGTGCAGGCCTTTAATGACTATGGGCATGGCCCCAAGCCAGGGGTGGTGTTTGGATACTCAGGAGAGGACCGTGAGTCTGCTTTGTTTGTTTGTTTTTTTCTAAATGATGATTGACTCATCAGGGATAAATAAATATACTGTCACTGTGAGCTTAAACAGGAGTGTTATGTTCTTGCTTTGCCTTGCAGGACCCATGGTGGCTCCAGAGAACGTGAAGGTTCTGGTACAGAGCAGCACAATGGCTGAGGTGCACTGGGAGCCCATTCCTCCATCTGCAGTGAGGGGAAGAATGCTGGGATATAAGGTACCCCTGTGAATGATAATGAAAAAAATCAATAACATGCTTCTCTAGTGAGCTTTTATTTACATTCCTCCCCTGTCTCTCTGTCGCACGCGGCGTAACTTTAGTTTCCACCCGTTCTCGTTTTTCCGCCAGTTCTTGGGCTCCCTATCTCCTTATAAGGACTTTTTTCCTTTTTTCTTGGGTTTACCTGCTTTGAGATCAACTGTTCTGCAATTGGGTTCAACAACCCGCTGAGGGTTGAGGGTTGAGTTACTAGTCTGTAGCCCTCCGTCACATTATACTTCATTTTCCAAAACTGAATTTTTTTTGTGGCCTGCCACAAAAATGGCTTGGAAAATATCTGTCCCGCAGCCAAACTTAATTGCAGACCCCTGGTGTAGGGGGAATCAAACCCAGGTCTTATGGTTCACAACACAGCCTAAACACGCAGGCTACAGTCCAATATATTATTTTCTGAATGGTGAGAGAGCTAGTGCTTAGCACTGATAGTGGCTAATGCTAATGTTGCTCCAGCTGTGCTAGCTGGGGATAGCAGCAGGCTACAGTCCAATATACTCGCCTCTAAATGGTGAAAGAGCGAATGCTTAGCGCGGTTAGTGGCTAATGCTAATACTGCTCCAGTCTTGGTGCTGGAGAACCTCCTTTATAACGCTGTACTTCAGTGGAGTGGCTTTACTGGATTCTTAGGTGCACTGTCGATTTTTGGGAAAATTAAATGATTTTAAGTGCCCCTTATAGTGCGAAAAATATGGTAAACAAAAAAAAAGTGTTAAACAAGCCAAAATAATGTTTAAATATGTTTTACTTTAAGTTTTTCAAAGTAGAACCTTTTGCTTTGCTTTGCAACTTTTCCCACTTTTGGAATTATTTGGCTTTATTAAGGCAGAAGCTGAAATGATTCTCCAACTGTCTGTCAGCTGTTTAGGAGTTCTAGAGCTGCTGAGCTCTTGTTAACTGCTTTTCCTTCACTCTGCTCTGGTCCAACTAGTCCCAAATCACCTGGGTTGGGTTCTTACGTCAGGTGTTTCTGAAGGTCAAACACATTTTTTTGCATCTGTGTTCCTTTATAGTTAGTCGATAATATTAGTAAGTCTGTAATATTCTGTAATATTAATCCGAAATGTAGTAAATAATACAAATAATGAAACAATATGTGAATATGAGAATTCATGTCCCAACTTTTGATTGGTACAGCTCATTTCCATTTTATCAGCAAAATAATTAAATATGAATTTAGCTTTGATTTTCTAATTGTTCTTATATCAGACTAATATTTAAAGGAAATAATCTGCATTTGCCTGAAAGAATGTATATCTTTATATATACAGATAACTGTATTGTGTGGTTGATGTGATGTAGGTATCCTACTGGAAAGAGAAGAGTTTGCAGAAGGAAGACTCCAGACCAAAAGAGAAAAAGGAGCTCACTTTCAGTGGAAATGAGACGGAAGGCCGTCTCCCCGACCTTCACCCCTACAGTCAATACAGCGTTAATGTCAGGGCCTTTAATGGGAAGGGAGATGGACCTGCCAATGACGATCTGAAATTTGAGACTCCAGAGGGAGGTATGATTTCCTTTAGTTTACTTATTCAGCTTATTCAGCTCATCTCTAACATACGTAAAACAGTACAGTGGATACCAGTTTGCTTTAGACATTACCTGTTGTATGACACTCATCTTAACCAAATATATAGACTATAGAATAACTTAAATATTAAAGCTATTAATTGTGTCTGCTCAGATTCCCATGATTGCTTTTAATTGTGCTATTCAGTTTTTCTTTAGCAAAGGCTAATATATACATACAGCTCTGAAAAAAAAGGAACCGTTTAAAAATGATGAGTTTCTTTAATTTTACCGAATTTAAAACCTCTGGAATATAATCTATAGAAAGATGGATGATCACAAGCCATCAAACCAAGCTGAACTGCTTGGATTTTTTTATCCACGTTATCCAAAAGCAGTGTGTAAGACTGGTGGAGGAGAACATGCCAAGATACACGAAAACTGTGATTAATAGCCAGGGTTATTCCACCAAATATTAATATCTGAACTCTTACACATTTGAATGAATATGAACTTGTTTTTGTTTTTTTTTTGCATTATTTGAGGTCTGAAAGCTCTGCATTTTTTTTTTATTTTAGCCATTTCTCATTTTCTGCAAATAAATGCTCTAAATGACAATATTTTTATTTGGAATTTGGTGGAAATGTTGTTCGTAGTTTTTAGAACAAAAAAACTATGTTAATTTTACTCAAACATAAACCCATAAATAGCATAATCAGAGAAACTGATTCAGAAACTGATTCCAGAGCTGTAATTCACTATTTCTCTCTCCATTTCTTTGTCTTTATCTGGATAGTCCCTGGAGCTCCTGCTTTCCTCAGAATTATAGATCTCAATCTGGATTCGTTAACGGTGGAGTGGGGTCCTCCTGAGGATGAATATGGCCGTCTTACTGGCTACACCCTCAAATACCAGCCCAGTAAGTCTTAAGTTTGATAACAAGACCTCTGACATAAATGATGTACTTAATAACAATAATAATAATAATAATAAGAAGAAGAAGAAGAAGAAGAAGAAGAAGAAAAAGAAGAATTTGAGGATTAGTTTTTAGTTTTACATTTTTATTGAATAGGTAATAGTTGAATAGCATGTTGAGCATGAATGTTGGTAAGAATTTACCCTGATGTATTGTCGGTCTCTTTCTCTTCCCCTCTTTCCCCTTTCCCTCTCAGTTAATAGCACAGATGAGCTAAAAGAGATGACCCTTCTAGCTAATGAGACGAGCATCAGTCTTGAAAATCTCAAGTACAGTACACGCTACATGTTCTACCTTAATGCCATGACAATCAAAGGCTCAGGACCTGTTGTGACGACAGCGATCACAATCGTGGATGAAGGTGAGGCTCGGCTGTGTGGTGAAAGTAATTAGTTATTAAGGAAACTGTTGGTAACAAATAATAATTAAATCGTAATGGATCGAAACTTGCAGACGTCGTTTCAGAACTTAAAAGCCAGTCGTAGCAACAACAGCAAAACTAAATTCAGATTCTGAACCTGTATAAGCATCTGTATGAAGTAATGATGTTATTCAGCCATATTTAATAAGCTTCCATATCACAATGATCTCTTCTGTCTTTTGGTGTAGTGGTTGTTGTGTTTTATGTAACATAAATTTTACATTGATTATCCAATTAATAGAAAAGGATTTTTTTTATTATAATTTTTTTAGGTGCTTCACCAAATAATACTACAGAGACTGTGTGTATCAGCCTGTAACAGACATTATGATATATTTCACACTTTTGGTACAGTTTGTAACAAGTGTATTACCTCTGGCTTGACTACTGCTGATATTCATAATATTGACATAATTAGAATGACTAAGACTTGTTAAACTTGAGTTCCGTACTTTTGGCACTATAAGGTGCACCTAAAATCCTTTAATTTTTTCCAAAAATCGACAGTGCGCCTTATAATTCAGTGCGCCTTATGTATGATGGACATCTGTCACATTATAATACATTAAAAACTAATATCAGCTATTATAATATTACATATAAGTGTAATTAATAAGTGGTTAAAAGTAACTATAGCATGCTTTGTTGAGGCAGCTTTGTTAAGTTTTTAGTATTGACATAGAAAATCTGAAGATGTATCATGATCACAGTCCATAACGCATAATAAACATGGCTATACATTGTTATACATTTTTATAATTATTATAAAACAGCTTTGGAAAAACTTAAGATACCACTTCAGTTTCTGAATCAGATTCTATGATTTTGCTATTTATAGGTATATGTTTGAGTAAAATAAACATTTTTGTTTTATTCTATAAACTACAGACAACATTTCTCCCAAATTCCAAATAAAAATATTGTAATTTAGTGCATTTATTTGCTGAAATAACAAAATAGATGCAAAGCTTTTTGACCTCAAATTATGCAAGTTTTAGGAGTTCAGAAATCAATATTTGGTGGAATTTCATGGACCTTGGCATGCTCTCCTCCACCAGTCTTACACACTGCTTTTGGATAACTTTATGCCTTTACTCCTGGTGCAAAAATTCAAGCAGTTCAGCTTGGTTTGATGGGTTGTGATCATCCATCTTCCTCTTGATTATATTCCAGAGATTTTCAATTTGGTAAAACTTATCAATTTTAGTTGGTCTCTTATTTTATGAAAGCATTATAATCTGTTATAGGTATGTTTATAAAGACTAATAGACATAACATTGATAGAAAGTGTTACCGAACATTGCTTCTTTTGTGCCTTTTCTCTTTTGTGGCTTTTTGCAGTACAGTTTTGGGTCATTTGTCACCTGTGCTGTAAAGCACTATTCTATCAGTTTTAGTATCCAGCTGTTGTACCTACAGGATCAGAACCTGCACTGTACTTCAGAGGATTTCCCTCAGCTAGCATTATCTGTTTATCTACCTCTCTGTCGTGTGTTGGTACTTTTCTGCTGCTTACAGCCACTCTGTGTGTGTCTCTCTTCTCTCCTATATCTCTTCTGTATAGCGTTAGTACGGCCCGCAGTAGAGACGGGTAAAGGTAACTCCTGAAAACAGGCATGCATGTTGCCCAGGCCTTGGCCCTCAGTCCGCTCGCACCATGAAGACGTAGACACACGCATGCATGACCCTCCTTAAATATATCCACAAATATATCCACAGATCTGCTCCATACTGCTCATGGAGGAGTATCACTGATTAGATCAACGTTCCATCCCACTGCTTTCATTAGGGTGAAGCTCTGAAACATACTAAACACTGAACATAGGTTTCAGATGGAAGATATAGTCCTGCTTGTTTGTTGATTTTCCTGCCTGATTTCCTTAAAGATTAAATAAATAGTCCACATATTTCTTTATCTAATTTATCTAATCTTTATCTGCATGTTTTTGTACATTTTTTGGACAATGCTTTTATTCTGTTCATTCTTTTGTAAGATTATTTTGTGTTTCACCTCATGTCTATTATATCATATACAGTATGTAAAGCTAACAAAGCTAGTTTTATAGTATAATTGATTAATTTAAAGTAAGATAAAGTATAATAAGGTAAGATAATCTTTTATTAATCCCACAATGTCGAAATGTGCATCATTACAGCAACACAACTGAGAGAGTATACTTTAAGTATCAGAAAATATTTGTCTAAATATAAAAAAGCCTAAAACCATAATAAATATGGATCTAAACAAACAAATATATGATCAGAAAAAGATGATACTGTAATGTTGTAATGTTAGGATTAACTAAATTCTAAAATACCTTTAAATCATGTTAATCAGACATCATCACTTACTTATTGTAAAGTAAGATTTAAATATGCTTTAGCTGGATATCTACAAGTATCAGTTTAGTATTAATTCACTTTAAAAATGTTAAACAAATCCTCAATGCTGCTTTTAGCTCAGATAATGGACCTAGCTGATAAAAATCCTTCATTTAACTTTAAAAACCTTTAATTTAATACTTGTCGTAGTGATAAAATATAATATAACCTTTGTTACGGTTCATCGTTTTTAAAGTGATTGAAGTGCTCTCGGCTCCCTCTAGTGGAGAATATGCAGATGCTGAACACAGCTTAAGATAAGATAAGATAAGATAATCCTTTATTAGTCCCACAGTGGAGAAATTCACAAAAAGTCACCTGCATAAACCATATTTATCATTACAAACTAATTATTAAACTAATTTAGTTTAAACAGTGATGGAAAAAAATCTAAATTATAAAAGTCCCATTTATAATATCCCGCTTCTATTATAAGATCCAGCTCTTTTTAAGAAATAGAGAGTTTAGACTGAAAATACAGTGGACTATTCTTTAAGAAATAAGATATAAGATCAATGATCCAGTATTCCTCTCTTTTTCTGCTTCTATTTCTAACTATTTCTCTCTCCTGCTCATTTAAACTGTTCCATACCACATAGTAGACTTCATATAAGAGTGAACATGTGACTCCATTCATTCCCATTTTGTTGAAGCCAAAAGATGGCTAAAATGGAATGTGTCTGCCATCTTGAAAAAAATTGGGATTGGAGACGAGGCCATGTGACTGCCTGAACCCACCTTTATTTTATTTGCAAGCCCACCACCTGTTTACATGCTAGAAACTCACACTGGGAACGAATTTGATCGAAGAACGATAATCAGAAACAAAAAACACACATATACTAATGAAATGATGAGTCTACTACTATACTATACTATACTATACCACTTACCTTTTTTTAAAAACATTTGCATGCTCATGGTCAGTATTAGATGTCAATTGTGAAGAAAAGCTCTGGGGACATTTAATGTAAGGGGAGAGGACACAACTTGCTTTAAAAAAGAGGTGTCATTTTATTTGTATGGTCCTATATAGAGGCCTCATTGATGCTCAACCAACTTTCAACAAACATGACTAACTGAATTTCTAATAAATGTTTTAAGATACTTTAAGATAAATGTAGATGATTCTGTATAGAACTTAACCCTACAACCAACTCTAACCCTCAACCTCAACGAAGAATTAACCCCTAAAATCTTAATCTAAACCTTAAATCTAACCCTAAACCTAAACCCAAAAATGTTAAGATTAGAGTTTATGAGTTAAGTGTAGGGTTACTTTCAATAAAGAGAATAATTTACTGTATATTAACCTGAGAGTGTAGTTGCACTTACTAAGCGTTGACCATGAAGCATGGAGCATGGAATGAACCATCCAAGTAAAGTTTTACCAAAAAAGATAAAAATGTTTAAATTAAAGTTTTTTATCTCATTTACTTAAAAACTGTGGGCATAAGTGACATTTTAAATTCACTTTCAACTGCATCCAGCCACTCTTATATTCAGTCTTTAGCCCTATCAGGACGGGATTAGTTTCTCAGGGAGACATTTGTGAAAGATATTTCACACTTCTACTCAGTGATAAAACTCTTACATCCAGACTGCAATTGAAAAAACAGGAAGGATCAGTGAGTTTTTTAGGTTTTCTCAGTCACATGACATCACGTTCAGTAGCTCCTCCATTTCCACTAGCTGTTGTGTTTAGGTGGATCTCTGTGGAAACACACGCCCAAAGTGTTAGTTACAGAGACTGGCAGTGGACAAATAGCTATTTTATTAAAGGCGAGGTGACAAAAGTCAGAGCTAAAATTACTAAGTAGTTAAACAGTAGATAATTCACAAAAAAACACATACATGGTTGTTCTGGACGCAAATAAAATCACAGAGGACCCCCCCATAAAAGAGAAAATTACCCCAGAACCCCTTGAGAAATGAATCCTGTCCTGATCCAGGCTTTTTTTTTTTACCACACCAGCAACTCGCATGATGCTGCATGACCAACTGTTTAACTCTTTTTATTTCTCTGCCTTTCTCTCTCTCTCTCTCTCTCTCTCTCTCTCTCTCTCTCTCTCTGTTACACATCCTCTCTCTGTCTCTCTCTCTTTCACTACTGTATGTGATGTTGTGTGTCTCATTCTTGTTGATGTTCTTTCAGGCACTGAATCCCCTTCACATCCAATATCCCCCGTTACTCAGTCTGTGCAGCCCCCATTTTACAAGGGTACAAACACCCACCTTTCTTTTTAAATTATCGGTCAACTATCTTTGTGTGTGTGTGTGTGTGCATGTACGCCTGTGTGTGAGAGAGAGAGAAAGCGAGAGAGACATGATGTCCAGAATACCACACATCTATGGTATTATATAATATGTATATGGTATATATGTAATGTAAGTGTATTATTCTGTGAGAAAGGGGTCTGATGTATGTCCGGGTAATATATTTTACTTTGGCTGCTCCACAGTAATCTTTAACCCAGTAATCTTTAGCTTCTGTGTATGTGTGTGTGTGTGTCTTTGTTGTGGGCAGCGCGTCCAGTAGGCCCGGTGTTCAGGAACGTGAACTACTCCTTGGAGGAAGACCACGCCATAATAAACTGGGAATACACTGGGGAAGAAAACAATGTATATGTGGAATATATGTTAGACAACAGTAAGCTATGCCTTCATCATATCCTGCGATTAGCACGTAGCACAGCTGCCCAGTTTGGCGAGAACAGTCCAGAAATTGTCTAAACAAAATACTTACCAACAGTGTTTTATTTAAAGCTTCCTGCTTAAAGTCAACCTGAAATCAAAACGAAACATTTTTTAAACATTAAGTAAAGTTTAAACGCATGTACATTTATCATATCTCACCTATTTTCTTGTTATCTTCTATCAAAATGTATTGATATACATAAGCTGTTGTAAGTTTACAACCAGCTGTTTTTATTGCATGGATTTTTTTTTTGTATGTGTAACTGCTTAGTTATTAAAGACATCTAATGTAAAGTAGGGCCAAGCAATGGTGTCAGCAATTCCACTGATCTACTGTAGTTACTGTAAGTAGTTTTAAACACTGTTTTATACAGTCAGGCCCACATTTTGTTTGGACAGTGAAACAGTCTTCATGGTTTGGGTTCTGCATGCCACCACACTGAATTTGAAATGAAACAAATGAGATGCAGTTGAAGTGTAGACTTTCAGGTTCAATTCAAAGGGCAAAACAAAAATATGCTATGAAGTGTTTTACAACCATTACAACCATTTTTCTACTAAGCCTCCTTAACATATTTGGACAAATAAACTTTAAACCATAAATAAACCATAAATAAAATGTTCAGTTTTAATACTTTGTGGAGAATCCTTTGCAGACAGTGATTGCCTGAAGTCTGGAACCCATAAACATCTCCAACTGACTGAGTTTCCTTCTTTATAATGCTTTACTGCAGCTGTCTTTAGTTGTTGCTGGTTTGTGTGTTTTTCTACCTTCAGTTTTTTCTTAAGAGAGTAAAATGCTGCTCGATCAGGTTCAGATCTGGAGATTGATTTGGCCACTGCAGAATATTCTGCTTTTTCACCTTAAAAAGCTTCTTGTCCATCTGTACTGTGAAGCGCTGTCCAATCAACTTTGCTGCATTTGGTTGAACCTGAGCAGAAAGTAAATCCCTTTACACTTTAGAATTCATCTTTCTGCTTCTGTCTTCTGTCACATCTTCAATAAACACTAGTGACCCAAAGCCACTGGAAGCCATGCACGCTCATATCACCATCAGGTTAAACAGAGGATGTGGTGAGCATTGTCAAGCTGTTCCAAGCCTTCTTCATACTTTATTCTTCTCATCATTCCAGTATTGGGTGATCTTAGTTTCACCTGTACACAGAATTCTGTTCCAGAACGGGGCTGGCTTCTTTAGATGTTTTTTTTTTTTTTTGGTAAAGTCTAATCTGGCCTTTCTATTAATGATATGCTCCTTGTGGTTGACTTAAATAATGATACACCTCTTAACTACAGAGTGTTCTTCACATATTGTTGTGATAGGTTTTCTTTAGTATAAAGAGAATTCTGCGATCCTCCCTCACTGTTGTCTTCCATGGACGTCCAGGCTTTTTAAAATTCCCACTTTGTTTCATTTCACATTCAGTGTGTTTCCATGCAGAACCCAAATCATGAAGATTTCTTTAAACGTTCCAAATATTTTTAGACCTAACTGTATGGGCAAAGGGCAAATGTAGGCTGTGGAGTCTGTCTATGCTTCACTAGAATCACTGTAACCCCACTACATCCACCTACCCACCTCTTCCCAGGTAAAGAAGCCTGGAAAAGGGAGGCTGTAAACGGCTCCCGAACATATCAGTTAAAGAATCTAAAGGCGGGCGTGGTCTATAAGGTGCGCGTGGTGGCCAATAACCATGCAGATCTGACGGTGCACAGCACGGAGGAGCTGCTGATTACGGTTCCAGGTGAGGGAGCACGCGCTTGAGGAATATTCCGGTTTGATGTGGTCCGTGGAGCCCCATCCATTCACCCTCTATGAGATCTTCTGTAGTGCTCCTGTAGATTAGACTTGAATTTCATGACCCAGAATGCATGTGGGGGTCCAGGCAGAGCAGTGGAAAATACGGGCATGGCATGCGTTCCTGTTTCCTTTGTTTGTTTCATTGACATCATTTTTGTGTTTTGTTTTTTTTAACCTTTCTGAGATTAACATCTGGTCTGCAATGCTATTGGTCAAGAGAACCTCATCTCTGTCATTGTGAATTATTGTTTCATTTTGTCATAATTTTTTTTGTGAAGAAATGGTGCTTGTGGATCAATATGCTCTTTTTTTACAGGTTTACACATGTCTTACACATGATCTTCAGTGTTTTAGTTTACACCATATTGAACCATTCCTGAACACACAAAAAGTTCTTACTTCTCTATTTTGGCCTATTTTTGTGTATTTTTGTGTGTAAGCAGCTATGGCCAGCAGACAGGTGGATATAGCCACACAAGGCTGGTTCATTGGTCTGATGTGTGCCATCGCACTGTTGATCCTGGTCCTCCTCATCGTCTGCTTCATCAAGAGGAACAAAGGAGGCAAATATCCTGGTGAGAGTTTTTGAACATAAATGCAGTAATTGTTTAATGCCATGTCTAAATTTCCAAGTTCCAAATTGAGAATCTACTGTATCAGTTCCTTCCACAATGGATGTCTCATCTGAGTACGTAGTTGCATAGTTTCTCCTAGTACTGGTCTGATCCAATCTTCTATAAGTGTTTCTATAGATAACTCATTTTAAACTGTTTATACAGTATTACATGACATTGTGATTTGTTCTATTAGTTAGCCAATTTTTCTAATGAATCTCCGAGTTACAAAAACGCTGCATTTTCGTTCTATATTTAAGAAATAATACACTATAACCTGTTACCTGTGTGTGGCAATGTAATACATAGAGAGCTTTGGTTACAGTGCATTACCAGCACTCATAAAATCAGCCAAGCACAGCCAATTACATTGCAGTGTCGGAAATAACTGTGGTATAATGTTCTGATGTTCTTCACATCATCAGATGTGGGTCATGCATCAAAACAATGACCCAAAGCACACAAAGTGTTCTACCAAAGTATAGTTAAATAAGAAGAATAAAGTTAAAGTTTTGGAATGACCAAGTCAAAGTCGTTACCTTAATCCAACTGAAATGTTGTAAAAGGACCTAAATTGAGCAGTTAATGTGAGGAAACCCACCAACATCCCAGAAAACATTTAGTCTAGGAAACGATCAATGATGCAGTTATTGCTGCAAAGTGGGATCACGCCAGATACTAAACGCAGAGGTTCACATACTCTTGCTACTCACAAATCTTTAATTATTGGATCATTTTAATGACTAATAAATAAATGACCAAGTATAACATTTTTGTCTCAGCTGGGTTCTCCTTTTCCACGTTGTTTAATATTTAAAGCATCACTGTATGTATGACACCACTCTGAATTTTTGGGGATGTTTTGTTAAGTTCTGATGTGAAAGTTTCAAGTGTGGTGAATGTGATTTGATTTCTTTTTCTATATTATTAAACAGTATTATGATTACTGATTTTGACTACTGATACTGGTTCTGATCTTAGTATTTGCTTTACTGGTTTGTTTAACACACAGTGAAAGAAAAAGAAGAAGCTCATCAGGATCCAGAGATCCAGCCTATGAAAGAGGATGATGGCACTTTTGGAGAATACAGGTGAGAGGAGCCAATGAAATCTGCTGCTTTGCAGACGTGTGGCAATTAAACCACTCATGCTCTTCAGCAATATGTTACACAGAATAGAATAGAAACAATTACACATTAAATAAACACTAAAACAGCGAAAAAACCTTTTGTGTAAGCAAAATGAGCAAAATCCACACCTGTTGAATTGAATCAATCACAAAGAAATTGGCTTAAAGTGAAGTAAGCCTGCAGAGCCAGAGAGAGAGAATACACTGGCATTGATTTGTAGCTAACACAAATAACATCAACTCAGCACTCTGATTTTAACACTGGATTTTACTGTGTAGCAACCAGTTGCCTAGACTTTTGTTGAACTGAACGGGAAGGTACAGATTTATGCAATCACTTATTTTACATTATATATTTAATTGACATAACATTATTAATTGATGCAACAATGCAAATTTTTATTACGGACCATAATTCTACTTCTAGAAGCAAAAAAAAGAGAAGCTTTGAACAGGTGAATTCTGTTAATAGGCACTGTGCACTAAAAAGCTGTTAAAGCAACCATAGTTTGTTTTTGCTCTCCCTCTCAGGTTTTTGGCCTTAAATAATTGTCCTCTGAGTGGAAGCTTTCCCATCTTGACTCCATTTTCAGACAGCATAAGGCAAGCAGGCGTGTCCTTCCACCAACCTGTGTGTGCTCTGTGTGTAACAAACCTAACCAGAGCCTTGGATTTGAAAAAAGAAAGAAATAAACAACACTAACTCGCTTTCCATTTTATTCATGATATATCCAGACATATACAAATGCTGCTAATATATACTGCTAATATTTTTTTTATGTGGCATTTGGCTGATGATCTTATTCAGAATGACTTACATTTGAATCATGTTACTGTATTTTTCTCACTATAAGGCGCACTGTATTATAAGGTGCACTATCAATGAATAACTATTTTCTGGTCTATTTTCATACATAAGGTGCACTGGATTGTAAGGTGCATTTTAAGAGACACTATAAGGAACTTCTGATTCAGCAGGTCTCATCGCTGGGTGGTGGTGGGGGGTGGCTAACTAAGTTAAGTAAAGCTAAGCTAAATAAACTGTAATTAAAAAAAGACTTTCTTTTAAAGTAAAACGAGTGCTTTAGTGATTTAGCTCCTGAAAACTGTTTATTTGGGCACTTCCGTTTATTTACAGTGAGCTTAGATTCCCAATTTTTTCCAGCACAAAGGCTGGAGCATTAGCATTAGTGGATAATGCTGCCCGACAGCACTACAATGAGGAACACTGAGTGCTCCGGTAAGCCATGGCAGTATTAGCTAGCGGTTCATTCAACGTAGCTTGTGTTATCACGGTAAACACGAAGATTACAGTCTGATATACTCCCTTTGAACAGCAAAAGAGGTAGCACTGTGTTTAGTGGTTAATGCTAAGGCTGCTCCAGCAGCGCACTGCTGCACTTCAGCGGAGTGGCTTTACTGCTCGTTACATCCTGACTGGTAAAATTCATACACAAGGCACACTGGATTAAAAGGCATACTGATGATTTTAAGCGCCCCTTATAGTGCAAAAAAATATGGTATTCACATAAAAGAAGTGTAGTGATAGAAATCTTACCCAAGGAGTCATATACAGTAAATGTAGCTTGGAAATCATAGTCTACTACAGAGAAGTCTTACATAGTAAGAGCATTAGAGATGCCTCGGTTTTAGTTTCAAAATGTCACATTTCTCTGTTTTATACAACCCCATTTCCAAAAAAGCTGGAATGCTGTTTAAAATGTAATTAAATCGAAATACATACAGAATCCATTGAGCTGCAAATTTCATAGACTTCATTTTTTATTTACATTAGAACCTTGAGTCATTTTGCCTTTAACTCATTTAGATCTTGATGGAAGCATTGCATCTCCAAAAGGTTGGGAAAAGGGCTGTGTCTCCCATTTTGAAACATCCCGTCTTCTATAATGATCTGGTTTTGGTAGAGGAATGTTTCATTCCTCATGTCTCGCTCTTTTCTGACGTCGGATTCTAGCATCTTTTTTTGCTGGATTTTTTATTTCATGGTGCATCAAATGTTAATTTTTGGTGAAATGTCTGGACTGCAGAGATGTTTCTGAGCCCATGCAGTCATTTCCAATACAGAATCAGACCAGCCTGTTTTTAATGCAGTGCCACCTGAGGACCCGAAGATCACCAGCATCCAATATTGATCATTGGACTTTCACACAGGGACTTCTCCAGATATAGTGGAGGTAGTAGATTCAGTTTTTCACATATTGGTGAAGATCTGCCCTTCTTCATCTGCTTTTTATTAGTACCACTTATTTTGCCAGACTTTTGTTTGCCCTGCCCCAATGTCTTTTTTTTAGATGCATTTCTTCCATCAATTTCTATGTGAGATTATGTTTTTCATGACATGGTAAAATGTCTCACTTTTAAATAATTTAATATGTGTTCTATATTACACTGCCTGTCCAAAAAAAGTATTCACCTGTATTTAACAGAGTAAATGATCTGGTGTTGCTGCAGTTGGTCAAGTCTAGGTTCAGCGACAGTATGTGCTGAAAGAATGAGGTCAGCTGACTACCTGAATATACTGAACATAGACCAGGTTATTCCTTCAATTATTTTTTTCTTCCCTGATGGCCATATTCCAAGATGGATTGAAATAAATCTTGTGACATTGCAGAAGCTTACTGAAACAATGCCACAGTCTAAAGGTGGTCCAATGAAATATTAAAGTGTTTTTTTGGCCAGGCAGTGTATATTATGAATAAAATGTGGGTATATGACATTTGCAAAATATTTTTTGGAATTAGGGTTGTATGTTTCAGTTGTATTGGGGTTTGTATTGTACTCTTTTAATGCCATTCTAATGTCACCATTCATCAGATACACGCTAAGCAGGATTTATTATGGCGGTTTAATCCAAGTCACTCGTCCTTATGGCATTTTATGTTATCCACTGAATCTTTTCTGTTTAATACATTTATATCTCATTTATATGTTAGTCCTGACATGTTCTTTGTATTTGGGGGAAATTTGGTTCTTGTAGGTCCTTGGAGAGGTAAGAGGGATTCTGCAAGTCTTGCACGTCAAAACTCTCTTGCTTTTTTATTTTTATCTACATTTTTATCAATATAGAGGCAAAACGAGGAGAAGGAACGTGCCACCTGCTAACTGCATCTAATGCCCCTTTAGTTTCAATTCCCAAACTTTTCTTTTTTTTTTTAGTTTGCATATATAACTAATGTATGTCTGCTTTTTGTTTTTTTGTTTTTGTATGTCTTGCGTTATTTTTTGGATTCTCAAAGATGATTTTTAAATACTACTTTTTTAAAGTTTCATCAGCAGCAGCAGCAGCTTTTGCATTTTGACATAAGTCCCTCAACCCTGAGTGCACGATTGTCCTAATGGGGAGGTGTGCAATATGCATAGTAAACCCATACATGCACTAAACTGCATGTACTCTCTAACTGCAAAAAAAAGAGCCTCTTCTGCTTTTTCTAATTCTTTGCTTTATTTCACCTTCTGTCTCAGTGACACGGAGGACCACAAGCCCCTGAAGGGCAGCCGGACCCCGTCCAACGGCACGGTGAAGAAGGACGATAGTGACGACAGCCTGGTGGACTACGGCGAGGGAGGCGACGGCCAGTTCAACGAGGATGGATCCTTCATTGGCCAGTACAGCGGGAAGAAGGAGAAGGACACACAGGAAGGCAACGAAAGTTCGGAGGCTCCGTCTCCTGTCAATGCCATGAACTCCTTTGTGTAACAGGCCTTGAAAACCTTTGGTCGTGGACCCCCGCCAACAACCCCCATCTCCTACCCCACCCCGTACAGTCTCGTTACACTTCTTTCATCTGGAGAGCAGACTTTCCCTACTTCACTGTGACCCTCCTGACATCACATGGCCACCATAAACGAACGAAACCGACAAACAGCAACCCACTCATAAGCATCAGACAGAGAGATAGAGAGAGAAAGAGAGAGAGAGAAAAAGTGAGAGAGCAAAGCAGATAGAGAGAGAGTGAGGGAAACAGAGAGAAAGCAATACACACAGGAGGAATGTACCGTAACCAGCAGACCAGCCCTCCACCTGGTCTCCTCGGCTAGTCAGCGGCGTGAATGCAGGAGGACCTTAATGTGATAACTGCTGTATTATCTTTTTGCAAACGTATATATATATATATATATATATAGATATATATATGAATATATAGAAATTATATACACATAAATGAGAATTCTATTTTCTGAACATGGGTTCTTGGGTTTGCAGTCAGTCAGTAGGCCACCATCTCGCACCGCCTGCCCACCCGCCCCCCTCTTGTGCTATGCATTCACTGCATGGACTGACTCAGTGCTACCACACACCTCACACTCTGTGCTCTGTGAATCAGTGGGTCAGCGTGAGCTAGCGTTATAAAAAGCTTTCGGACCAGTGTCTAGTGGACGCTCACGCTTCGCATCACAGCTGCCTTCTTCAGTTCCCTCGTCGACAGTGTTGAAACCGGTATTGTACACGCTAAAAAAACGGCACCAATGTCTTTTGTGGACATTGTTGTGTTTAACTGTTTTTATTTGACGTCTTTTGTGCCAGACTGGAGCTGCAGTATAAAGATGAACAAACTGGATATTTGGGGGTCAATATGATAAAAAAAATTGTAAAAAAAAAAAAAAAAAAAAAACTCTCGACACACACATTCACATTCAATGTTCAGACTATTCCACACATTTACACATTTATAGCTGTGTCTGTTTGTTTTTGGGTTCTCTTAAAGTTCTTTTTTTTCTTTGCTCTAACCATTTTTTCTTTTGTAAATGTTGCTTCAGTTTGCTGTTGCAATTGAATGCAATTGGATACTCTCTCTCTCTCTGTTGTTGTGTTTTTCGCTGGTGCACTACTGAAGAAGAAGAAGAAGAAGAAGAAGAAGAAGAAGAAATGAGAAACGTCAAGAAAGTCACGTCAAGTTGTGTCTCGCTCATTACTGTCACTGCTGGCTCAACTCATGGAGATTGTGGAGCCCCTCATTGGGCCAAAACACGGCTGCTCAGTGTCTGGTGTCTATGCAGCCTCCTGCGCTGGTCAGTGGGTGTAAAGCTGGGTGCTCTAAGTGGTCTTTAGCACGGTTCCTCAGTGCCTTGGAAAGGAGACAAGTGTTCCGCGGTCGCTCATCAACAGCTACGCCCTCCTCAGCCCCACCCTTCCATTCGTTCAGTTCAGAGAGCAGAGCTCGGTCGTAGCTAGCTCTTGGATTGAGAAAGGGGGAGGAGCTTTCCGTCAGAGCCCCGGCATGGACTAACCACCCCGATCGGCAACTGCTACGCAAGAAGACATCATCGCCTGTGCTCCGTCATTATGATTGAATCATCCCACGCTGTGGTGGAGGGGCTGTGATTTATCCGGTGAAGCAGCTAAAACTACTGCCAATCTACTTTCGCGGGTAAACTGCCATAGATACTGACCAGACAGAAGCGGGCGGTTCTTCACACTGAGGGAAAGAAGGGGGGGAGGGTCAGGGGTGTTTGAGTAAATAAAGGAATGTGGAGCTTGCAGTAACCTGTTGTTAGTAATCTCAGTGTATGTGAGAATAGGTAGGAGGGGAGAAACAAAAAAAAGAACACCCTTTTCACAAAACATAAACATGTTTTTTATTGCATGTTAATGAGTATTGCAAGCTGTCGAAGTCGTAGTGCAATCGGAAGCTCACAAAACACACAGTGCGCAGTGCTACCTTCATCAGGTGTGGCTGGAGTGTGTGTGTATATGTGTGTATGGATGTGTTTGAGTGAGAACATGCATGTATAGTTGTACATGTCTATGAATGTGAATGTATGTGTGTGTGTGTATGTTTGTGTGTGTGTGCGTGAGTGAGCAAGCGAAGAGTCTGTATACAAATACACAATGTGTGTGTGTGTGTGTGTGTGTGTGTGTGTGTGTGTGTGTGTGTGTGTGTGTGTACACGGTAGCGACATGCTTGGAACTCTTGTTGCTTGTTTGGCCTTTTTTTGGCAAGGCCCTAGAATTCATGAGATAGCTCGTCATAACTTGCATCAAGTTTTTTTGAGTTTGGAATCGTCTGCTTTTTAATGTGTAGATGTTGCTTTGCTTTGTAAATATCCACGCCACCAGTGTTTCAGACACATGGGATTTGATGAGCTACGCTTATGTGCTGATCCTATGCCCAGCTTCGATCGGAAAACAAACAGCAAAAGGTCTTAGATCGGAATAGAAGTGTGACTTCCACCTGCATGTCATGAATTCCAGTCCTGGAGGGCCAAGAGAGGGTCTAAAAGAATTTGGTGATTCCAAGCCCTTAGTAGAGTGGATGGACCACAATCTTTTACATTTCAATGGTTAATCAAGCGCAAGACAAATGTTGCAGATTGCAGAAATTATCCCATTTTTTCCCCAATTTACATGGCCAATTATCCCCTATCACTTCATGAGGAAGGAGAAGTTTAGCACATGTCTCCTCTGATACATGTGAAGTCAGCCACCACCTCTTTTTTTACACTGCTGCTCTTGCAGCATTGCAGAGTAGCTTCACAGCGTGCTCGGAGGAAAGCGCAGCTCACAGGTACCTTGTGCTGATCGACATTACCCTTTGGAGTGATGTGGGGAGGGAGGGCGCCATCTACCCACCCAGAGAGAACAAGGCAAATTGTGCTCTCTCAGGGCTCCGGCAGCTGATGACGGGCTACATAAATGGGATTCTAACCAGCGATCTCCTGATCATAGTGGCAGGGACCACTTACATGCTGATTTTCAAATGAGTTAGTGAAAATTAACCCCACCAGAAGGAGGCTGCTTGTTTTATATTTATGTATAGTATATTTTCGCACAAAACCCACATGTCTTAGTTTGGGCTGTTTTTAACTTTTTTAATAACATTCTATGAATATGAGTATAAAGCAGTAGAATTGCTTTAAAATCAAATCTTTTTAGAATGATTATACTCCTACCTTGTTTGGATCACCTGGATTTTTTTTGTTTGGTTCATGTCAAAATAGCAGCTGCAGTTTGGACCAAAGAAACCAAATTTTCCCAGGTCAAAAGATGTGAAGTGGTCTAAAGCACCGTTTACAGCTTAACCCTGGCCTGGTTCATTTTTTAGGCTAATTGCTGGGGGTCGAAGCATTATATTATCAGCCATTTAACAATGGAAGAAGAAAAAGAATGCTCAAAGCAGTGTGAGTGCAACTGATTACGATCTGATTCTTATATCTACTGTAACTGTAGATTAATCCGTATTTATAAGAAGAAATAAAAGGAATGCGTGAGTACACTATTCCCCTCATGCTGCAATGTGAGGCACTAGCAGTGAAGGGAGTTGAATTCTGCCAGGGAGGCATAATTCTGAAAAAACATACTCCTCAATAAATGTATTTTTATGTTGTGAAAAAGCCTTTTAATTGACTTCCATTAAAAAGTTACAAAGATTTTTACTTTCTCCTGTAAAGAAGTCCGTTTAGAGATCCGAGGCTTTTCATGATACAAAAGTAAATTATTTAACACACATTGTAATAATTGAAAAAAATATGAAGTATGAAGAGAATTGTTGTTATATATAAAAACTGAACTGGATTAGAAAGGCATCCAGGGTTGGAATTGAATGGTCTCGGGTGAAAGAGGTGGCTGCTGGCTAGTGAAATGCATTGTGTCTGACACTTTATGAAATTACACTCCTTTTTTTAATTGTTTTGTTGCTGTGAACATTATTTTTTAGATCTTTCTGGCCAGGTGTTCACGAGGCCCAGGCCTTCCCCAGTGCAGCTATCTGGTGAAGCTTGAGTTGGGTGACCGTCTGCCCTCAGTCCTTCTTCAGCAGTTCACTCACTTTTTCAGTTGTCAGAAGAGTAGGAGAAAATGAAATAACACCACGCAGCAAACACTGCAGGTCCTCAAAGACTGTGGCTGCATCAGTGTGTGTGTGTGTGTGTGTGTGTGTGCGTGTGTGTGTGTGCAGATAGCCTGGGCCACATGTTTTCGTGACTGATAATGAGATATGATAGAATATGATATTTAACATTCTGGTCAATATTGACGCGCTGTGGAAAAAAGCATGAAAGGCTGTAAAATGGTTTACTCTCTATAATTGCTAAATATTTTGTATTTTAACTGAAGAAAATACATAAAATAAAATAAATGTTGGTTTAAGGATTTCACTACCAGTCCCTTTGTTTTTTGTTCTGTTGTTAATTAATGGCTTTATCAAAAAGTGCTAGGGTACATATCATCGCTGTCCAATTTAAAAAACAAGTATCTCAATTTTTGTTTGCTTTATTTATTTTGATTTTGAGTTTTTTAGTTTTAGATACAAACACAAGCAGTCTCTTACACTCTGTCGTGATTCTGCCGTGATTCTGTCGTGATTTCCATTGAATGTAGTTTTTTTCTCTATCCTGTAGAGTTGCTGTTTGGGAGATACATGTTTTCATTGGACAGCGACAATGTGCATTAATGACGGTTAAATGTTTTAGAGTGAAGCAGTACAAAATGCAACAATTCAAGTCTGTCTTTATGTAACTATACATTGTAGCAGTGAAAGTCACTCAAA
The DNA here is from genome assembly GCF_023375975.1 of Astyanax mexicanus. Lineage (NCBI taxonomy): Eukaryota > Metazoa > Chordata > Actinopteri > Characiformes > Acestrorhamphidae > Astyanax > Astyanax mexicanus. The sequence continues at coordinate 33,746,725 of NC_064409.1, read as the reverse complement.
TAAAAAAATGTAAATTCAGAAAGCTAATTTGTATTTAACCGAATATTCTCAATTGATAAAAACTGTCCTCCAACTGAAGTGTATGTACAAGGGAATGTCCCCAATTTACATTTTAATATTGTTATTAATTACAGTAATAATTCCTGTTTTTTAATTTGTAGAATTCCTGTTACTTTTCACACATCTGCACTCCTCAAACAATTTATTGGGAAGACCTGTACACCTACCTGCTCACTTATGTAGTTTTCCAATTATAGAGTACACAAGATTATGTAGATATGAGCCAGCAGTCTCAATTAAAGTTGAGATAAACTTTCAGAATGGGAAAAATATGAACAGTGATTTTGAGTATTGCATAATTGTTTGTGTCAGATGGGCTGGTTTAAATATCTTATGGACTGCTGCTCTCCTTTCTTAGAATGCACAGTACTTCAAACCTTCAGGTGGTTGGGTGACAGCAGAAGACTTTGAAGACTTTTTTCGACTTCTGCCAGCTGAGGCAGCAAAACTATCAGAATTTGGTGTCTACTGGTATGAATCCATGGACAGAATCTGCCTTATGTGAACTCTCCGGGCTGGAGAGGTGGTCAAATAGTGTAAGGAATGTTTTTGTGAAAAATTTGGGCCAGTTAGTCATTAAATGCCACAAATGATTGTATTGTTGCTGACCATGTGCATCCCTTCATGGTTCAAGGTGCGTCCCCCCCAAAGGTTTGTTTAAAACTGGAGGAATCCATGCTATGAATAATTAATGATGTTTTAAGAGAAGAATGCATATTTATTCAGTATTTGTATATTAACTTGTTTACTATTACCCAATTTAAAGACAGAAAAAAAGAAAGAACAGGTTTTGAGGCAGGCTCTGTCCATTTTTTTATACACAACCAGGCCAGGTTCAGTTGTACAATATGTTCAAATGAGTGAATTGTATGTACTTATGTATGTGAGTCGATTTGTTTGTTGTCTCTCCTTTGTCTCACATAAGTCTTTTTTAGGTTTCTACACTGCTCAGCCAAAAAAAAAAAGTTACCACCTGGATTTAACTAAGTTAAGTAAATGATGTGGGGTTGATGCGGCAATTGGTCAGGTCTAGGTTCAGCAACATTATGTGCTGAAAGAATAAGGTCAGCTGACTAACTGAATATACTGAATATAGACCAGGTTATTCCACCAATGGATTTCTTCTTCCCTGATGACACGGGTATATTCCAAGATGATAATGTCAGAATTGATGGGGCTGGAATTGTGAAAGAGTGATTCAGGGAGCATGAGATCATCATTTTCAGAGTTCAGACCTTAACCTCATTGAGAATCTTTAGGATGTGTTGGAGAAGGCTTTGTGTAGCGGTCAGACTCTACTATCATCAATGCTGCAAGATCTTGGTAAAAAATGAATGCAGCACTGGATTGAAATAAATCTAGACATTGCAGAAGCTTATTGAAACAATGCCACAGCTAATGTGTGACCTTTTTTTTTTTTGGTGGCAACTTCTTTTGGCCTGGCAGAGTAGCTGTCTTTGAAGAATTGGTTTTGGCTTGGGTTCAGGTTTCAGAGTTTCAGTTTATTTCAGGGTTGTGTTTTAATTGCATGCCTTGAAAACCTGTGAAGGACCTCTAGGATCAGCATCTTTAGCCGTGATTATGTTCTCATCCGTCATAAAATAATATTTTACTTTTATTTGTTCAGGTATTCACATCTTTTTTACTGTCTAGCAAACCTGTGCAGACACTATTCTGTTTGTTCTGGTTTACAGCTGGTCACTAGAAGTGGGTAATATATCAACAAAACACTGTAGAATATAATGGTGCAATTCTGCTCAGTTGACCAGCCAACACTCAGCCTCTTGATCTGTTGGCCAGAGATTTAAAGGATTAGTGTTTATTCTGATTATTAAAACAAAAGCAGCCAGCAGCTCGGGAATATCATGCCTTTCAATGACCACATCAGACAGGCAAAGATACATTATTGCATACATACATTATTGTTCCATAATAAAATTCTACTTTGATTTACATGCTAGCTATATGCTGATGGATGTGATGTGAAATAGGGATAAACTGCAATAAGCAGGTCTGCCCCCTTTCTCTTTCCCCCTGTGCTGCCCACTGCAGATGTTTAATCCTCAATCCTCTGGATTTGGGCTGATTTGTGTTTGTGTGTATCTGTGGTTTCAGCTCTTTGTAGATACTGCACATGTCCCCTGAATAAACTTGAGTTTTAAAATTATTTTTATGCTCCTTATAAGGATAAATATTTATTTCTGTATCGCCATATTTCTTATTATCCTATTGATGTCATAATACCTATCCCTAAAAATAGGTAACACCAACAGTAATGTTTTATGAATGAATGAAGTTACGCTTATATTGTGCCTTTCTAGACACTCAATCATGTTTTTAAGCATCAGCTAATTATGCACAGCACACTCTCAACCAGAAAAGACTGTCCACAGGGAGGACTGCATCGGGCGCATTGACCTAGGACAGTGCCAATCCATATTTGGGCATACAGTCATACACACACACATACACTAAGCATAAAACGTCTGTCATTTTAGTGTGTGAGGTTTCATGGCTAAATTGGAGCAGCCTGGTGGCCAATCTTTATTAATTGCACATTGCACCAGTAGGAGCAGAGTGTGAAGGTTTAATTAGCAGGGTAAGAGCACAGTTTTGCTCAAAATATAGCAATGCACACAACATTATGGGTGACATACCAGAGTTCAAAAGAGGACAAATTGTTGGCGCACGTCTTGCTGGCGCATCTGTGACCAAGACAGCAAGTCTTTGTGATGTATCAAGGGCCACGGTATCCAGGGTAATGTCAGCATACCACCAAGAGGGACCAACCACATCCAACAGGATTAACTGTGGACGCTGTAAGAGGAAGCTGTCTGAAAGGGATGTTCGGGTGCTAACCCGGATTGTATCCAAAAAACATAAAACCACGGCTGCCCAAATCACGGCAGAATTCAATGTGCACCTCAACTCTCCTGTTTCCACCAGAACTGTCTGCCGGGACAATAAATTATTGTGGTCTAAAAACAGGTGTTTCAGTTTCATTGTCCAACCCCTGTATATGTATACTTATGCCCACACACCATGCCAATTAAGAGTAATGTGTAAAATGTGTGGAGTGGGAATCACTGAGTTAAAATGTATATTAAATGTATAAGTTTCATTATCATGCATGCGTGACCATCCTGTTTATAGAGTAGGCAGGGTAAAAACTATTTATAAAGCAGAAACTGAGTACATGTATAGATTTTTGTAAGTTATTCCCAACAAATACTCAGTACTCAACCCACCCTTACATCTGGAAAATGAAAAATAAACCCATATTTCTGATCCAAACAGTTTCTGTGCATATCTGTGATGCCATGTGGTGCCACAGGCTCCTTCATACCTGCCATAATGGCCTGGTATAAGGCCCTTCGCCTCAGCTAGGCTATAGCCCCGAACTCTGAACGTAATGTTTATACCACTAGGCAATCTTTTCTCACGTTTAGCTCATCCACTTGTTATAACGCATGCAGTTTCTCTAGCACTGCTCTTCGCTCAGTGCTCTTTACACACTAGACTTTACAGACCCGTCCCAAATCACACCTTGCGCTCTCCTCAAAGTCTACTCTCTGGTGATGTCAACAATGTGCATTGTTACAGGCCAATTCAAATTTGCTACCTTATACCCCAGCAACAGTCTATTTTCACACTTTGTGCCTGCTCTGTTAAAATAGCAATGGAGCTTACAAATGTATTTATGCTAACCGGCTGGAAGTGAGGTGTGTTCCGGTAAATTTCTGGTGTATTGCTATCTTAAAAAAGGAAAACACAGATGGGTGTTTTACTGAGAGATAGCTTTGAGCATCGCAACGTGCCTTGCTCAGGATGATAGATGAAAAAGGTTGCTATAATAGGACTAATTGAATCACAGGGGTAACATCTCTGGGTAAAAGCTTGTAATTAAGGTTTTTTAATGCTTTTAAAAAAATATATTTTTAAAATCACTTCAATTTTCTGTTACATGTCGCATTTAATGTTTTTTTTTAATTAATTTTGCAGTGGTCTGTAGTATAAATAAATGCCCTGTGAGCCGTTTTTACTCATGAATATTCATGAGATGCAAACATCTTGCCTCTGATTGGTTAACAGCACTGTGACTCTCCCTCCACGGCTCTGCAGTGGGCGATGGCAAGCCAAGCTGGGCGAGATCATAACTCCATGGGTTGAAATCAGTTTGGGTTTTTTTTTTATTCACTCCTTTTTCTGTCTGTTTTCTTTTATTGGTTAATGCAGCAATAAGGATAGAAGAACAGTTTCATGTGCACAATACAACTTAAAGTGACCTACTGTATTGCATGAAGAGCAAGAACTAAATGCTTTCTACCTGAATTACATATTTAGAAGCAGTGCATCCCTCATTTCCAATGTCTTTTTTATGATTTTTAATAAGACAGCAACAATCAACAATGCTGAATTCCAGCATTTATATCTATTAAATATATAAAGAAGAAACTACCATATTTCCTTTAATTTTCCCTTAAATCCCTAAAAGTGCATTTTATAATCCGGTGCGTCTTATGTATGAATTTTACCAGTCGTACCAAGTTGTAAGGACCAGTAAAGTCACTCCGCTGAAGTACAGTGTTATACAGGAGTTTTAGTTTAGTTTTCCAGCACTGAGACTGGAGTAGAATTAGCATTAGCCATTAACTGCTCTAAGCGCTATTTCCCTGTTTAGAGGCGAGTATATCGGCCTGTAGCCTGCTGCTAACCCTGGCTAACACTGCTGGAACAGCATTAGCATTAGCCCTTAACCACGCTAGTTCAGAAGGGAGTATATCGAACTGTAGCCTGAGCGTTTACCATGTTAAAACATAAAACAAGTTACGTGGGAAAATCTTTTATTACAGTTTTGTTTACTTAGCTCAGCTTTACTTAACTTAGTTAACTACACCCCCACCACCACCACCACCACTCAGCAGTGAGACCTGCTGAATTAGAAGTTCCTTATAGTGTCTTTTAAAATGCTCCTTATAATCCCGTGCAATTTATGTATGAAAATACACATTATTTGATAGTGTGCTTTATAATACAATGCACCTTATAGTGGGAAAAAATTATTCAGCATACATAAAAAACTACATAAAAAACTGAAAAACTGAGCCCGGACAGCGCTACTGCCTGATATAATCTGGAATGTTCATCAGAAAAATTGTCTTCTTTTTTTTACCGTGTTATTTTTATTTTTCATAGAGGAGTTAAACTGACTGATGCTCAAATCAGCGAAGCTCCTCACACAGCGCCTGGCCAATAGCAGCCCGAGCTGCTCGCCACTCTTCTGTTTCCACCAATAGGAGCGCGAGCATGTTCTGTTTCGACCAAAAGGAGCACGAGCTAGTTCATTCTTGTTCAATAGGAGCTCGCTGAGGGTCCAGGCGACGGCCCGAGCAGGTGAGTCGAGAAGAGAGAGAGAGAGAGAGAGAGAGAGAGAGAGAGAGAGAGAGAGAGAGAGAGAGGAGAGAGAGAGAGAGAGAGAGAGAGAGAGAGAGAGAGAGAGAGAGACCGGCCGGCGATTAAACCCTCGCTGCAGGTAGGCTATGTATTCTGTCTTTACCACAGTGTGTGTGTGTGTGTGTGTGTGTGTGTGTGTGTGTGTGTGTGTGTGTGTGTGAGAGAAAGCTCAAAAATATACTAATAGCCATGAAAAAGTTAGTGTGGTATGAAAGAGAGAGAGAGAGAGAGAGAGAGAGAGTTTACCGCAATGCAGAACTCCGGCGCGGTCCGGTGTGTGTGTGTGAGGGGTGATGTCAGGCTGTGTGCTCGGTGTGTGAGGAGGAGGAGGAGGATGGTGTTTGTATTTGTTATTAGTCAGAAACGTGGCTGTGTGTGTGTTTTTTAACCGGACAGTATGGACAGTTATGGTTAACCCGCAGCAGTGATGAGAGAGGACTCAGTGAGAGCCAGTGACGCACCAGTTTAGACTGACTCTCATCCTGAGAGGTGGGGCTGCTGCTGCTGCTGTAGATAGCTGTGTCATGTCTCTCTGCTGTCCTTGAGATATTCAATATATTAAAATATTAATAATAAAAAAACGATTTTATATAAGAGGTGACTTCATGAGTGGATGTGACCTTGGTGTTAGAATGGAGCAGGAGAGGAACTGTGTGAGTTGTGTGTGGTTGTCTGTTATCTACAGCTACACAATCAAGACTTTACAGTTTAACTGTATATTTTGCAGTATCACTGCATGCAGCTGTCTGAACACAACCATGACTGAACTGTTTTATATGACTTAATTTGGTCTAGTGTAGCTGAATGTAGTCTACCTGGCTTATAACACCATTAGTGTCGTCAATTTAGAGTCATGTTAAATCAGCTGTGTACTTTTAATATTTAAATTCAGTGTTTATTTGATTTTAAACTAAGCATTTACCTCTGAAACAAACATTTGTGAGCTAAAGGTGAAATCTGGTGTGAAATGGGCTTGCAGTGAAGTAAAGTACAAACTTTTGATGAATAGCCCACCTCTGTTCACCCCAGCACATCGATATACAGCTATTTTTACACCATTAACAAGCTCAAACTAGCTCCATACTTCATTGGTAGAATTCTGAGAGCCCTGACATTTAAAAAGGCATTGTTTACACACAAAGTACCGCCATCTTGAATTTAAGTCACAGTAATTCAACTAACGAGCACAAACAAATTGGCAGAATAAGGGAACAAACGCATGAATATTATAGAGATATTTTTTTCACAACAGCTGGAATTCATCTGTTACCACTGAATACATGTTGCAATCTATTCCCCTATCCTACCTATTCATTTGTGCTCGTCAGATGACTTATCTTTTTTAGGCAATTACAAAGTTCTTAGTGCCTCGATTTAAATGTCAGGACTCTCAGAATTCTACCATTTCAGTGTGGAGATACTTTGAGCTTGTTAATGGTGTAAAAATTAGCAATGCTATGCCCCTATTGCTAGCACTGATAGCCTGTTGTGAGCATTGGGTAAAATCGCTGTATTTTGGAATGCTAGGGGTGAAAGGGGTTGGGTTATTTGACAAAATTTTGTACTCATTATCATGTTTCACTAAACCTCAGGTCCATTTCACACTGGAGTCCTCCTTTAATAATAATTTGGGTTTCAAGTAGACAGTTTAAACTAGAATGCCCCCACAAGTTGTATTTCCTACTCAGAAAGTCATGAGAGCCTCACCAACCTCAAGTTCAGAATCCAAGAATGGCTGCACCGCACAACAATGATGGATGCATTAGTATTATACAGTTTATTACCACACATTAACCATTTGTGTCTCATTAAATAAGGTGTACAACCTGTACTGTTCAGCTTATATCTGTGGGCATGTTTTCATAGTATTGTCTGGATGTGCAAAATACTGTGTAATGCATCGTTGTCAGCTGGTATCACTAACAAAGCTAAGCTTGAACACTACTAACAATGATGTTATGATTTTGGTTGGATTTGCCTCAAAACACCAGTAATTATTGCCAATCCATTTGTGATGAACTCAAAAGTAGCTGTTTTTATTTTTTAGAAATAGTGTGCAATTATCTGATTGTTCAAATAGAACATGTCAACTCAGGTATTTACTTTCTGCAGCATAAGATACAATGCATTCACCTAAAAACATTATTAATGAGGAGACAAGCCACTGACTGCAGTGTGAATGGGAGTTTTCTTAACCCTAATAATGACATTTGTTGCTGGTTGTGTTGAGTGTGAAGGAGATCTGTGCAGGCGCAGCAGCGGGAACATGCCAAAAATATTATTTTGCTTTATTGAGTACAAAGAAGAAAGTTCTCCAGGAGAATCAGGGATATGTGGCATTAAAATAAAACTTTCATTGTAATAAAGTGCTCATGGGGTGGCTGGGTGGCAGAAAAAAAAAATGTAAACTGTACATGTTTAAATGCTTAAAATGGATTTGGCTAAAGGAAAAAGTGATGCTTTACATCAGTGACATTGTGTGCACTTATTTACTTAAAGCGCTGTACATAATATCTTCTTTTAAAAATTTGTTACAATATAATTGAAATGAAAACTGCATGCTGTTAAAATGGGATATAACAGGAATAGGATATTAATAAAATTGGGTATAATGGGAATTGTGTATTGATAAAATCTTATTAAATATAGTTTAATATAGCTGACCATTTATTTTATTTATTTTTTAATGGGAAACATCTTTTTCAGCGTTCCCCACAAAACACTGTAAGGTATTTGGAATATTATTACTAATTGTTAATAATAATAAACATAATCTACCTTTTCCCAATGCAAAAAGATATGTAAAAAAATTAAGTATACCTACAGTTTATAACCAGCACCTCAACACAGCCTCTTTATTCTTAGTAAATTGACCTTACAGCTCATTGACTGATTGTGCCTCCATATTGTATACCATTCACCACAGTACAGTATTTTCAATCTATCTGAAGATCAAAGCTGATGATAAAGAGGTGTTGATGTACAGTAGGTGTTTATGGCAGACCTGAGAGATTATCTGAACATACAATTTGCCTCCGCCCCCCCCCCTTACTCAGTCAGCTTAAAGCAAACGGTGACCTCAATCTGAGCATGCTGGTCAGAGTGGAGGCAGCAGCAACAGACCGGGACGAGATTATGGCTGAACGCATTCTTGGATCAAATGACCATGGCCTAAAAAAGATAGAGAGAGAGAGAGAAATGAGATGCAGCACAAGAGCATCTTCTGCCATCCAATCGACAGGCAGACCAAATAGGCAGCATCCAAGAGCCCCCTCCCCCTTGTTTCAGTCAGGAGGAAGCATGTGTCCTTTAAAGTCCAAGCAAAAGTGCTGAGGAGGCTGCATGCAGAGCAGGGCGTTAGCTAGCAGAGGAGGCAGGCAGGCTGTGTGTGTTTCTGTTCTTCTGTCCTGATGGATAAAACACAGCTAGAGCACTCTCTGCAGCAGCTCACTTCATGTGTGCATTTCTGCAGAGTCATGCAATACCACTCAGGAATGAAAAAAAGCATTTACCACGGTGCTGCATGATACTGCAATGTGTGTGTGCATCTGACTGAGCATTGTGCTCATTGTGTAAACATCATTATTTTTATTTATACACATCTAAAGTGTTTTCTGGCTAACTGTACTGTATGCTGCATGAATTTGTTGAATCAGACCATGGTAAATGATTCATGTCTTCATACAATACAGCTCAGCCTCCCGCTGTGTATGCTCTTATAAAGCCATGCAGCTTTCAGCAGCTGCAAAATCTGTCCATGGCAAGCAACCTCAAACCCAATTACAGCTAAAAAAAAACAACAACATGAAATTAACTTCTTTAAGCAACAATATGTAGCATTTTGCCTCTTCAAAATCACATCCCACTGATTTGTAATAGGGAGAATAGCATGTATATTACTCCGGGCTCGTCACATAGCTTACTGTACTCTGTAACTTTAAACATCCAACCTCTCCCTCAGCTACCATGATTTCCCGCATAATATTCCAGTTTTTATTAATAAAACTGGAATTTAATAGCAAATTTCAGTTATATACAATATACCAGAAATCTGGAAATATTGAGAATGATAAAGTATGGTCTGTCCTTGTGCTCAGCAGATCAATCAGAGTTTTCTCAGAGTGTGCTTTACAATTGACTTGTATTTATTAGCATCAGGATAGGGAGTTCAAACTCTTGATTTGGGATATAAAATACATTAACCCTGCTTGTTTTGCCCATGGTGTGCAAATGCCTGTAAGATCCTGAGGTAAGTTTTATTTTGTCACTATTATAGTTAATCTTACACTTTAGAATCGTATACCTTATAAAAAAAAAAAAAAAAAGGTTTTGGAAAAAATATAGCTTCAATCATCATCAGATTTCCTAAAAGTAGATAAAGAGAACCCAGTTAATCAAATGAGACAGAAATATTATACTTTTTTATACATTTATTTATTAGGAAAAAATTATCCAATATCACATATTTGTGAGTGGCAAAGATATGTGAATCTTTGCTTTCAGTATCTGGTTTGAACCCCCTTTGCAGGAATACTTGCAACTAAGCGTTTTCTGTAACTGTTGATCAGTTCTGCACACTGACTTGGAGGAATTTTAACCCATTCCTTCGTACAGAACAGCTTCAGCTCTGAAATGTAATGTTGGTGGGTTTCCTCACATTATCCTGTTTGTTTTCCTCCCCCATGTGCTGTCCCTTGTCTTTAGTGCTTTTACCCGTATCATCTGTAGCTCTGCCCTCTCGTTACCTGCCCCAGGTGTTTCCAGTTTCCTGTTACCTCCGTGTGTATTTTAAGCCCCTTCGTTTTAATGTTTGCTTGTCGGTTCTTGTAGGTTTTCACATCAGTAATGTTGCTTTGTTTCTTTGTTTTCACTCTTAGTATATTCTGTGTTTATTCTAGTAACCCTGTCTGTTGATTTATCTTGTTTTGTGTTTAGTTTGGTTTATTTCTGTTATTAACTTGCATTTGCGTCCACCTCCACAAACCCACTTGCAGCAACCTGACAAACACTAACTGCTCCCTTCTGGTACTTCCACAACAGGAATTTGACTTGGCCTTAACAAAACTTTACCTTTATGTTTCTTTAAGCGTTATTTTCCTAGGGCAACTCGTGTGCCTAGGGTCGTTGTCTTGCTGCATGACCCACCTTCTCAGTTCATAGACAGATGTCCTGACATTTTAGTCATATTATTCAAAATGTATTGTTCCATCAATGAAGGCAAGTCATCCTGGCCCAGATGCAGCAAAATCGGCCCAAATCATAATATTACTACTAGGGGTGTGCCATATAATATCGTTCGCAATATTATCGCCAACATTTTTAAATATCGCAAATAATATTTTACCCTGAAATATCGTGCCATATCACCCATCTCTAACTATCACATCAGGGTCAATTTTACTGTTTTTATCTAAATAAAAATTCACACTGTATTTTAGGTCCATATCACCCACCACTAATTACTACCACCATGTTTCACAGATGGAATAAAGTTCTTATGCTGGAATGCAGTGTTTTCCTTTAATCAAACATAATGTTTTCCAGTTTATGTTGGTCTCATCCATATACATTACATTCCTTTTGGCTTGTTCACATGATCTTTAACAAACTTCAGACGAGCAGTATTGTTCTTTTTGGAGAGCAGTGACTTTTTCCTTGCAGCCCTGCCACGCATACCATTGTTGTTCAGTGTTCTCTTGATTATGGATTGTGAACTTAACATTAGCCATGTGAGAAAGGCCTTCAGTTGTTCAGAAGAATCCAACTGAAATGTTGTGGAAGGACCTGAAATGAACAGTTATTGTGAGGTGACCTACCCACATCCCAGAGAACATTAGCCAATGAGAGAGAGGCCTTCAGTTGCTTAGAAGTTGGTCTTTGTTGGCTGACCACTCCTAGGTAGGGTCATTAATTCATATACCTTTAGGACTTCTAAATCTGATAATATAGAACATTCTAAAGAGTTGAGAGTTGATAGCTGTCCCACTGTCTTAATGTTGAGACGAAACACTGTGGACTTGCTATTTATGGTAAGGGTGTTGGTTGCTGCTACTCCTTGAAATTGTTTTTTTGGAGAGTGTGATGTCCGAATTTTTGTGAAACAGGCAGGGCAATTTGTGAGAACTTTCACTTTCAATATGGGTTCTGTATCTCTCAGCTTGTCCAGAAATGTGCGTATAAATTATGTCCTTTATGAATGTCTTAAAATGCAAATTTCATTTCCTGAATGTAGGAAGATGAACATTTCTTACGTAATGCTGCTTTAAATGCTGTAAAGTATACCGTGGCACTGTTTCTGTACAGTTCTAGTAGATGGATGTATGGATGGATATATGGGTGATTGAAATGGGAAGCAGACTGTGTAATGAGGCTGGGATATCATGGGTCTGTCCATCATCTGAAGATAAATAGATTGAATCAGAGATTTATGGAGCTCTGTGGTACTGGGATGAATAGGATAAATTATATTAATAGGATCTCTTGCTGTCTCATCCTCAGGGCCGTGTGATGAGTGGGGGCTTCACCATGGCGGCTCTAGTGGTGCTGTTGTCAGTCCTCTGCTCTTTGCTGTTATCAGCTGGTGAGTGTCAGTCAGCCACTGTTCACTATTGTGCCTGTGCATATCTTTATTAAATATTTATTTGTAAATGTTAGTTTAGTGCTCAGTTAATGCTTAACTAATTGCTACTTCATCTGTTTACTTTGTCCTGTAGATGCAATCAAGCCCAGGTTCTTTGAGCCCAGAATCTTTGACAGTAAGTCACATCCTTTCTGCTCCCAGGTTACACTGTATTACAACATTCCAAGGCCTGTAGCTACCATTTTTCCTTTGTTTTATTGCTTTCCCTAAGGCCTATATATGTATGACATGTTTTATGAGGATATGTACTAAAAATAACGAGAATTCATTCTAACATTACATATTTAAATCCCTTTATCTGTTGCAATAAAAAGTCTAATAGTTCTACTCTACTTTTAACACGGATATATTTTATTTATCTCTGTCCTACATTGTCTCTTGTTTGAAACAGTGTCCAGTCGTAAATGCTACTTATTTTAATTAATTATAATTATAACTTAAAAAGAGTAATTGGTCAAAGCTCCGCATGATGTAGATGCAAAGTTGTGTTATTATGTCACGGGAAATAGGTTCTTTCTTTAGCTTAGTTTCCATGAATGGATTGTTTTGACTGAGAAATAAACCCATTTTGCATAATTTGGCAATTATGGCCCCTTTAATTGAAGTTCTTCTAAATGTACCTTTTTAACATGAGTACTTAGCTCAGATATACTTGCTCTAAAATGCTATTGTTGACAATAATGGTTTCTTTTGTATCTCAGAGGAGGCCACAGGGTTTGGGCCCATATTTGAAGAGGAGCCCCTGGACACAGTGTACGCTGAAGATTCACCTGAAGCCAAAATCTCCATGAACTGCAGAGTGCGCGCCAATCCACCAGCCAACATCAAGTAACTAGTTCATCTACCTATTATGAGCATCTGTCCTATAATACCATGTTTTATAAATTATTTATATAACTTACCTCAAAAACTATCATCAACCCTGTGCAATTGTTTTAGAAAATGTACCACTCCTCACAAAAATGTGTTCCAGGCAGTTACAAGTTATTTGGTATTTACATTGGTATATTTTTTTGTGCTGAAACTACACAAAAAACAAACATATTTGCACCTTGTCAAGATTTTGTACAAAATAATTGGATGTGATGCTGGCAATATAGACATGATTTAAAAGGAGAAAAGCTGTCTCCATGTCTTGGCCATGAAAAAAAAAAATAAAGGCCCTTATGTAACTTCCCCAAAAATTCAGGCTGACTGCAGTAGGGGTGGGACAAAATATCGATACAGTGATATACTGTATCATACCATTTTTATTTGCAATACATTTAAACAGCAGCAGAACTGTTCTAAAGCATTGTAGTTTATTGCTATTTTACAACATTGTAATAATGCCACACTTGGTAGTGTTGCAGTCAGTATATGTGTGTTAAAGAGACATGAGCAAGCTAAGCTATGCACTTTGTAGTACATCGTTTCATTTTTGATATCAAATTTGGTAAAACTGACACCAATAAATATATAATTCTTGGTATTGCGATATCACAGAATTGTATTGCAGAATCACAGTATCATGATATTACAATGTAGTGGGCAATACATTGTGATAATATGGAATCGTGGGATTCCCTGTGATTCACACCCCTAACCTGCAGACACGAAATAACTTCCTAAAAACAGATGAGCCCTTTTTTTTTGGAAAAGCATATCACCATACAATTTTCGGAAAAACAAATGAAGCTTTATAAAAAAAAAAAAGGTTGTTTTGATGATTCTGTGACTCAGTTCAGACCTCCTATAAATGTTCATTCCACTGCAAAATGTCTGGATGTAGTGAAATTTCAAAGAGCTCTTGGTACAGATTTGTTTTTGACTATTGACATCAAGTACAGAGGGCCTGGTCCATTTTTACTTTGGTAGGTCATCATCAGGGTTTTGGATCTGATATGGGCAGAAGAATACATAAATTGAAGCCTCAAAAAATCTGGGCCCAGGTTTCAAAACCATCTTAGAACTAAGATTATCTATCTTAATATGGAAAGACAGTACACAGTGGGAAGCTCGCTCAACCATCTAGAAATCATCTTTTGGGAGCCTTTTGGGGAACCAATCCCTGATCAGTTTTAATCCCTTTTTACAGTGAGGCTTTTTGTCAAAATCAGTGTGCACATTTATTGACTTTCATTTATGATTCATTCACTGTGTCGCAAGCCGAAGTTCTACTATCGTACTTTATATACTGTAGTACTTTTGTTGCTACATGTTCTGTGTATATGAATGTGTTTAAAGTGGTAGTATGTTTGCAGGTGGTGGCATAATAACTGGGAGATAAAGCTGTTGGAGCAGCCAGATGAGCACTACAGTTTAGTGGGAGGAAACCTGGTCATCACTAACCCTGATAAGAGCAAGCATGCTGGGAAATATGTCTGTGTGGCCAAGAACATTTATGGCACCACCATCAGCAAAGAGGCTACTGTCAAATTTGGATGTAAGTGATTGATGTATTTGATTCAATCTTGTTACAGTTAAATTAACATTTAACATTACATCCTTATTCTGGCATTCCAATGTTGAAATTCACTAGATAGGACTACTAGAACGGCAGGTTCATGTTTGTGTTTCTCTGTTCTCAGATCTGGACCAGTTTCCTACTGATGAAAGGGAGGCTGTGTATGTTAAAGAAGGACAGGGGGCTGTTCTACTTTGTGCCCCGCCCTCTCGCTATCCAGGTAAGAGTTTTTCCTTTAGGACTGTATTTAACCAACACTGATTAAAAATGTTTTATTAGAAAAATAAATGTTTATTGCTAGATTAATCATGTTTGAAATATGATACAGAAATAAAAACACTGCTTTTCAACAAATTCAACACTCTGGCTCATTCAAGTCAATGTGCTCTTATTCTAAAGTAAACATATTTGGTAAAATTAAAGTCATCATAAATAATTGCGGTTATGTCCATAAAAGTCCATATAATGTGATCATGACCAGCCTAAAATAATTTACAGTGGCATGAAAAAGTATGTGCTCCCTACAGAATTTTAAAATCAAAGAAAAAAAGCAATTTTAAATGATAATTTCATTTATTCAGGGAAATAATTTATTCAAACCAATCTGGCCCTGTGTGAAAAAGTACTTGCTCCCTAAACCTAATACCTTGGTTGTGCCACCCTTGGAAGCAACTTTGGCAACTAAGCTTTACTGATAACTGGCAATGAGTCTTTCACATCTCTGTGGAGGAATTTTGGCACTCTTTTCAGAATTGTTTTAAGCCAGCCACACATGACTAGGGCACCCCAAAACCTTCATTTTGTTTTGTTTTTGAGCCATTTAGAGGTGGACCTGCTGTTGTTTTTTGAATGTTGTTCTGGGTTCTTTTTGTGATCTCCTGGATGAGTTATCCATGCCCTTTTTGAGTAATTTCGGCAGGTCAGTCACTCCTGAGAGGGATCACCAGTGTTCCTTGTTATCTCCATCTGTAAATAGAAGCTCTTGCTGTGGCTCGATGGGGTCCCAAAGCCTTATAAATTACTAATTACTAATACTAAGAAATAATCTTTTCCAGACTAATAGATGTCAATGACTTTTCTGACCTGTTTTTGATTTCCGTCAGATCGGGGCATAAAGTGTTGTTTTTGAGATCTTTTAGCTGCTTCATGTTGTCAGACAGGTTCTAATTAAGTGATTTCTTGATTATACAGGTTTGGTAGTCATCAGGCATGGTTTTGGATAGTGAAATTAAACTCAGCTTTCCAAAAAAAATGTGCTTAATCAAAGTTCAGCTTTCCCCTTTAATAAATTAAAACATAATTTAAAAAGTTTTTTTTGATATTAAAGTTTGTTTGATAATCTGAAATATATGTGTATGACAAAACATTAATGCACAAAGAAATCTGTATAGTTAAAATACTTTCTTTCATGACACTGTATATTGTATTTTGTAAAACCTAAAACCTTTATTTTTAACATTTATTTTAGAGTCTACTGATGCACATTGAATGGTGTGATACTGTGATTCTAGTGTTTCTTTTTCATCACTCTCTTTCTTCTTTTGTCTCTTTTTTAGCTGAGGTGATGTACCGATGGATCTATAATGATTTCCCCAATTTTATCATCCCTGACCAGAGGCGCTTTGTGTCTCAGACCACTGGAAACCTCTACATTGCTAAAGTCGAGGCTTCCGATATCGGCAACTACTCCTGCTTTGTGTCCAGCCCCACCATTGGCAAGAGTGTCTTCAGTACCCCCATTCCTCTGGTGCCACAGGTAGAGAGTAAGTATGTGTCTATGTATAATAAGTCCACTAATGATATAAGAATTAATAAAAAGATATCTTAAACTCATAAATATATTTAATTTGAGTGAAGCCCATGTTATCATTTGTTGTCAAGTTGTCAAACTAGTCTTGATACAGCAACTTGATACAATAGTTCACATGAGGTTATGAGGATTTTAATACATAATTGTTTGTTTGCATGTCATGATTGGATGTAAAGGGAGCTTTCCTAAAAGGATGCAAGGATGGGACGAGGTTCGCCACTTTGTAGACAATTACATGAGCAAATAGTGCAATAGTTTCAGAACAATGTTTCTCAAAGTGCAATTGCAAGAGATTTATGGATTTCATCATGTACAGTACATAAGAAAATCTGGTGAAATCTCTGCAAGTGACCTTCTATCCTTCAGGTGGCACTGCATTAAAAACCCACATCATTCTGTAACAGATATCAGCCATGGGATCAGGAACACTTTAGAACATCATCATCAGTAAACACAGTTTGTTTCTCCAATCTACAAGTACAAGTTAAAACTCTGCCATGCAAAGAGTAAGCCAAATATAAACAACACCCAGAAACGCAGCCGGCTTTTCTGAGCCCGAGCTCATCTGAGATGAACTGACGCAAAGTAGAAAAGTGTCCTGTGTTCTGACGAGTCCACATTTCAGATTCTTTTTGGAAATCATGAATCATTTAAATTAAAAAAATAAGTGAATATTTGCAAAAAAACAACAAAAGTTTATCAAACTAACCAATAAATATATGTTTTTGTAGTGTATTCAGTTAAATATAAGTCAGAAAGGATTTGCAAATCATCATACTCTCTTTTTATTTGTTTTACACAACATCCCAAATTCATTAAAATTGGGGTTGAAAAAATTGTAATAAAAAGCTGCATCCATTGCCAACCCAGATGTACAACTCAGTGGCAGGGGAACTGTGTTCTCTGGAATGATTGAGGAGGAGATTGAGAGGTTGAGGAGGTGATCATCCAACACCCTGACCTTACATAAACTCTTGTTGCTGAATGCAGGCAAGCAGGATAAAGCATGATAA
Source organism: Astyanax mexicanus (assembly GCF_023375975.1). NCBI lineage: Eukaryota > Metazoa > Chordata > Actinopteri > Characiformes > Acestrorhamphidae > Astyanax > Astyanax mexicanus. The sequence goes on along the minus strand of NC_064409.1, from coordinate 33,729,302 downwards.
ACATTTTGTAATACCCGTGATTTCAGAAGAAAACATTGTCCCAATACTTTTGTCTATATTTGATGTTTTTTTCCACTGTATGGTATATGTATATTTCTTCTTGTCCCACTGGTATTCCGCAATATGATACCTGGTACCTTAAATCAAGTACTTTTTAGTATCTGCTCACTCAAGGTTCAAAGTTCTCCAAGCAGGGATTAAAATGGGATGTGTGTAAACCTTGTAGAGTGTAAACTTAACTTTTTGAACTCTGTCTTCTTTCAGAGGAAGTAAAGCGATATCCTGCAGACATCCGAGTCAGATTTCCTAAGACGTATGCGCTGGTGGCGCAGAATGTTACACTTGAGTGCTTTGCCCTGGGAAAGTAAGCTATCAACATCAGATACAGGCAGCATGATGCAGAGGATTGAATGTTAATGTCAAATATTAGTACTCAAACAATTATTTATTGCTAAAATGTTGACATGAGACATTCAAAGCTCATTCACACTGTGTTGTGCTGGTTCTAACTTCAACATCTAGTCCGCTCCCACACATCCGCTGGAGAAAGCTGGATGCAGACCTGCCACCCAACTACGAGGTCAGCATGAATGGAGCACTGCTGCACCTTATCAATGTGCAGTATGAAGACGAGGGCAGCTATGAGTGTGAGGCCCTTAACGTCAGAGGCATGGACTGGTACCGCCAGTGGCTTTATGTGGAGGGTAAAGTTCGTATTATACTTTTCTTGTGTAAATTGTTCTGATTTGGACTGTATTTAGTAAAGCCTTAGAAAAAAAATCTTATTACACCACACTGTTGTGGTGTAATATGCATTATTTCCTATTTTTACATTAGTTACAACCAGTGAAACATCATAAGACCAGATTGAGGATACAAAGGGCCCTATTTTAGCAATGTATGTCTTTTCTATAGTAACAGTGGGAAAATATGTATTTGTAACACGTAAAAGGCACATACTAATGCTCTTAATTAATCATGGGTGTGTTTTGGGCATAATCAGAGTGTCACTTGCTATTTCCTTTAAGAGCCATTGGTATTTTAGCACTTCTGCACTTCTTAGGGGAAACTGACCTGCTTGTTCATGCTGTGAAGGTACCCGAGCAGGTCATTTACAGGAACAGCAATGTTATTTTATTTTGTGTTCTGTTTATTGTTGATGCAAAAGTTGGTTTTGTGCTCTGCTGTGTGTCCTTGTGTCTGTGTGTGTGTAACTGCATTGCCAAGATAGCAATGAACAGTCTGACAATATTTCTTTATCAAACCTACACCGCACTCTACGCGTATCCATAGAGGGAGGGCTACGCAGTGGAGCGTGTTTATACTTCTGTGTGCGCAAATCATCGATTCTGCGCCACTCTGCAGTTTAAACTAAAAAGACAGGAATGTGTGGGCGGGAATGCGAGGCCTGGCGGACCAATCACAGCTGTGGCTTTCTGCGACGCGTAGTTATAATTTCAGGAAAGGTGTGCTTCAAGCTACGGCATAGGGTACGTCGTAGGGTACGCAGTATTGCATTAAGTACCGCATTTGTACCTTACTAGGGTTAATGGGGAGAAACTTCAGTTGAGTTATGTTAAGACGGACCCCTTGGGATTTTCTTGTCAACATATGTTAAACATATTAAATTCAGTTTACAGACCAGCTCCTGTTTACTACTTGGTGTGTCTCACTTTGCTATTGATCTTATTAGGTAATATACACTAAAAAAGTGTAATTCTCTCATTCTTGTTATTGTATACCTGACCAGGTGCTCCAGAGTGGGCGGAGCACATTAACGACACTGAGAAAGATGTCGGCAGTGAGCTTACACTATCATGCACTGCTGTGGGAAAGCCGTTACCATGGATACGGTGGTTGAAGGATGGTTACTCAGTAAGTAAACTACTATTTTGTTGTGAAAGTTACTGGAATATATCAGTGCTTCTTTAAGCAATGCCATAGAAGAATGACTTTTGATTTCATGAACAGCTGTGTTTTTAGAAATCTTTAATTATGTATGAATATTGTTTAAATTGGTAAAGAACCATTACATCAAGTGAAGTCTCTTTAAACTGTTAAAGCCTTTATGGAGCAAAAAGAGTTTATTCTACAGCATCATTTTATTTGTAGCATTTAAGTAATGGGTAGGGGGGCTATCTTTTAGGCTGTGTCTGCAATCAGATTTGCAATATCTCTTGTGGTTCTAAATTCATCAACACAGAAAGTACAAATCAATGTTCATTAGAGGTAACTGAAGATGGCATTAGTGAAAGAAGAGAGAATTTAGATGATTCTGATGTCCATGTCAGCTGCCATATTAAATCAATCAATAACCAACACCTAGAAAGACCACAGGTTCACACAGCACTGTTGTTTCCCCCATACCCAAGTTCAGAGAAAATAGGACTGTGGACGACAAGTCACGTAGTTGCTGTCCAAAGACCACTAATGACAAAGAAACCCCAACCTTTTGGCAGTCTTTGTGAATAACTCAATGACCCAGATTGCGAGGTCTCGCAGCAGAATGTGATGTCAGCTAGTCATCCCTTGTACGGATTATTCATACCAATAAGTTGCATTCCTTCAAGATCCAGCTGCAGTAGAAACTATTAGAGGATGACCAGTGTTCAGGTTTCTTGGCATGGAGCTGGAGGACAACCTATCCTGGAGCACCAACACCAAAGAGCTGCTGAGAAAGGTGAAGCAAAGACTCTTCTCAGGAAGAACTGTCTCCCTCAAAAACTGCTACTGGCTTTCTATCAATGCTCCATCAAGAGTGTGCTTACATTACAGTAGGCTGCAACCTTTTCACCCTGGAACAGATTTATACCGACAGATGCCGCAAGAAAGCTTTGGACATTTTAAATGACTCTTCACACCCCAGCTATCCTCTTTTCCAAGTCTTTGCCATCAGGAAAGAGATATAGAGCGATGAAAACCAGGACAAAACGTCTAAAAAAAAAACCTTTTTATCCTAAAAATCCCCTTTTTCTGATTGAGACAATTTCTGAGAAAAATATGGTCTTCTTATATTTATATGCTACATGACCCCCTTTCCATTGGCTTTCAAGATGGTGGCAATGTTCAATACATAGCCTTAAAGATACTCTACCTCACATCATTGCATTTAGATATGTATTTTTCCTCCTTTTGTTTATCCCTTTTGTTTGTCAGTATATCAGTCACAAAGTTTTATTGAATTGTTTTTCATTTCTAGTACGGAAAAGGAGAGCTAAAGTTCTCCAGTCTCACATTTGAAGATTCTGGCATGTATCAGTGCATTGCTGAGAACACCTGGGGAACCATTTACGCCAGTGCAGAACTACGAGTGGTCTGTGAGTACCTCCGCACACATCTTGAAGATGTTCTTCACATATTCTTTGTATAAAATATGGTTCTTGTAATGCATGAGATAGATATGTATAACAAAATTGCTTTTTAATAATGTTTTAATGCCCTCTTTCCAGCTTGTGCACCTACGTTTATATACAATCCGGTGAAGAAAATTCTACTGGGGGCTGAAAATGGTCGTGTGGTCATTGAGTGTAAACCGAGAGCAGCTCCTAAACCCAGGTTTATTTGGAAACGTGGCTCTGAACTGCTGTCTAATTCATCTCGGTATGTTTGATTTATATCCACATCGATTAATGAGTAAGGAGTATAAATGCTGAACTATAGACCTATTCACTATAACAATAGGCACAGTGTGGACTAGTAGTGTCACCGATGAAGGAATGGATGTAAGTCCAGGTATTATCATTTAATTTAAACAAACAAGATAAACAAAAACTAAACAAAAAGCAAACACGGGAAATACAAAACAATTATAAACAAGACAAAGCAAACTAAACTACAAAGACGTAACTACGAAAAACAAACCTGTATACATAAAACAAAACTGAGAAAAGAAGAAACAGATAGACTTAGGCTAGACTATGATTGTTTAAACATACCGCTAATAATACAAAACTAAACTAACTAAACGTAACTAAACGATGCTTAAGTCTAGCCTCTTTCGTTGAACCGAAGTTGAGCAAAATGAGCAAAACTCGTCTTAAAAAGCTTGGCTTACTGAGTTAGCTCGCTTCGTGAAACAGCCCCCAGGACAGAATCGGAAAAACACAAGACAGACATAGGCTAAGGTGTGACAAGTAGTGAGTAGTCCACACTGTGAAGTGTACAAGATTGAATATTGACAGCTATTAACACATAGAATACATTTAAAATACTGTACATACTATGTAATCATTCTAAAAATGCAGTATGAAAATATATAAATAGATTATAAAAATGCAATACGATCGTATAATAAAGAAACCTAACCTGTTACTTTTTTGTGTCAAATGATAGTATGCTTATCTGGGATGACGGAAGTCTCGAGATCTTAAATGTGACAAAGAGCGATGAGGGCGCATACACATGTTATGCTGAGAACGACCGCGGCAAGTCTAACAGCACAGGAACCCTCAGCATCACTGGTTAGTGAGAGCCTTCCTAAACATTTAACCCAAACAGCCTAAAACACCTCTCTTGTGGATGTGTAATATAGTATTTTGTACATGTTAACTCTGCATGTGTGTGTCCGTATCGCAGAGGCTACTAAGATCACAGAAGCCCCTTCAGATGTGGAGGTCACAGTGGGCGAGTCGACCGTGCTTCAGTGCTCGGCTTCATACGACCCCAGTCTAGACATCACTTTCATCTGGATAGTGAATTCTTACATCATCAACTTCGACATTGACTTTGAGCACTATGAACTGATGTTGGTAAGATTCAGTAATAAAAATTTATATTGAGTGGCAGGAAAAAAAATATACAGCACTGGAAAAAAAAAATTGACCATTTCTATTTCTGAATCAATTTTCCTGATTTTTCTATTTATAGGTATATGTTTGAGTAAAATGAACGTTGTTGTTTTATTCTATAAACTACAGACAACATTTCTCCCAAATTCCAAATAAAAATATTGTCATTTAGAGCATTTATTTACAGAAAATGAGAAATGGCTGAAATAACAAAAAAAAATGCAGAGCTTTCAAACCTCAAACAAACACAAAGAAAACAAGTTCATATTCATAAAGTTTTAAAAGTTCAGAAATCAACATTTGGTGGAATAAACCTGGTTTTTAATCACAGTTTTCATGCATCTTGGCATGTTCTCCTTCACCAGTCTTACACACTGCTTTTGGATTTTATGCCACTCCTATTGCAAAAATTCAAGCACTTCAGCTTGGTTTGATGGCTTGTGATCATCCATCTTCCTCTTGATTATATTCCAGAGGTTTCCAATTTGGTAAAATCAAAGAAACTCTTTTTTAAATGGTCTCTTATTTTGTCCCAGAGCTGTATATTTCTTGTTTAATATTTCCTGCTTGTTTGTGTTTAGTGATAATTTTGATCGAGTCTCATTATCACAGAAAACAGTATTGCAGATCTGCAGCTTCTAATCAGTCACATGTTTTATTGCGTGCTGTGAACATTCTTCTTAAACAGGAAGGATCTGGGCAGCCCTGGATAAATTATATATTCAGTTGGTGTTTGAAGTGAAAATAAGTCAACAGGATCTCTGTTAAACATAAAAAAGGATAATTTTGGGTTGTGCAAATATTTGGTCAGCCTTACAGGTGTAAAACTATAAAACTATGTGACTCATTAATTGATTGATTGTTTAGGCAGGTTGAGAATTCACTAGGAATTGTTAGAATACAAAATAATAATTTCCTGTTTCAAACATTATGCTTAAAATTGAACAAATTGATGCTAGAAAGATGATGCTGCTCACAATCTATTCTGTTCAAAATGACCTTAATGACAAAATGGCAGTTCAGGGGAACTGTGGAAGTCAAAGTAAGGCTAACCAGTGTGACACAGTTTGTTAAAGAGGCTTTAAAAGGAGGATGCTAAAACAATCAATCCAAAACAATGAGCCACTAATTTTAAATGTTAAACAATTGTCAACTAAAATGTAAAGAAACTTAAATGTTGTATTTGTGCATTCATACACAGGGTGAAGAGAACAGTGGAAACCTGCTGATTAAAAACATTCAGGTCGCCCATGCGGGGGAGTACTCTTGCACAGCACAGACCATCGTTGACAATGTCACTGCATCTGCAAACATTTTTGTCATAGGTTAGTCTTAATGGTCAAGCTCTATTAGGAATGAATGGAATAAAGAAACAAAGTTACAAATGGTTGTTATCCTGTTTCAGTATAAGAATAGTATTCATAAACGTAAAAAATAAAATGTGTTCATAATGATATGAAAGTACTATTTCTGCTTAGTGATTAAAAGCTTTGTGATGTAACCTATAATAGAGAAGAAATCACTAAAATCTTATTGTTACGCTAAACACAGAACCACAAATGCATTTGGTGATTGCACTTAATACAGGATGCATTTCTGCTTTATCAGGTAGGCCAGGTCCTCCAGGTGGTGTGCGTGTGGAGGAAATCAAAGACACGTCAGTAAAACTGGTGTGGAGTCTGGGATCGGATCATGGCAGCCCTCTAATTCAGCATGTGGTACAAACAAGAGACTTCTACGCTCTGGACCCAGAGGATTGGAAGACTGCAGTCACCTGTGAGTCCACTAGAGGGGGGGCAACATTCACAGAACACACATTTAACCCAAAACCTAAACCTAAAGCAAAGCTTTGAGATTTAGATTAACCCAGAGATAAAAAAAAAGTTACATAGATATTAAAAAGAACAAAATGTAGATTACTATCCAAGCCAAAACTGAACTTAGTACTTAGAATTTGTAGAATTTGTATTACAAAGCAATTTTTGTGAAAATATTTTTGCAACACCTGCATTCAGTCAAATAAAATGTATAATTTATTAATTATTATATAATTAATTGGTAAGAGGCATGTGTTTCTCTGTTCAGCTCCTGTTTTCTTGGATGGGAAAGCCGAGGCTGCAGAAATCCTTGATCTGTATCCGTGGATGGAGTATGAATTTCGTGTGTATGCTATCAACGAGCTGGGGCCAGGGCATAGCAGCCTGCCCTCCATTAAAATCAAAACCTGGGATGCCAGTAAGTGCCTTCATTAATAATACAGTGAATTCTGTGGACAAAGCTTTAATGGGTGTGAACTGAATGTAGTTTGTACTTGATAAAGTTAAGGTTAATCATAAAAAGAGATGCATGTTTTTTGCAAAAACAAATACACAAAAAAGTACCGAAGCTTCACATTATCAGGCATGTCCGGGAGGTTAGAGGCAGGTGCATCCTGGGAAGTAGAGTCTTTAGTAAGTAAACTAGTGTCAGGCAGGCAGACAGACAATGTCAGGACTGACACTAAAGCCTTTAAAAGCATGATTATAGCTAGTTTTTAAACTTTTGGATAACTTTATGCCACTTCTGCTGCAAAAATACAAGCAGTTCAGCTTGGTTTGATGGCTTGTGATCATCCATCTTCCTCTTGATTATATTCCAGAGGTTTTCAATTTGGTAAAATCAAAGAAACTCATAATTTTTAAGTGGTATCTTGTTTTTGTCCAGAGCTGTAATACTATACTTTTCTCCTTTTAGTTCCTAACATGGCTCCCACTGATGTAGATGGCTATATGAGCTTAAATGGGGAGCTCATCGTCACCTGGACTGTAGGTGTTCCTATCATTATGCATAAACTAAATTATGACCCATGTATTATTATTATTTTTTTGTTGGTATGCCATTAACCACTCTGAACTATGTTATCCTTTGTTTTCACAGCCAGTGAAGCCCCAATACTTCTTCGGTAAAAAGTTTGGCTATGTAGTATTCTTCAAACCCCACGAGGACAAAGAGTGGAAGTGGTCGACTGTTGCAGACCCCGAGTCCAGACGTTACGTATACAAGGATAACATCATCCCCAACACTGAAATCCAGGTCAAAGTGAAGAGCTACAATATCAAAGGAGAGGGACCGTACAGCCTGACCAAAGTGGTGTTCTCATCTGAGAGCGGTGAGATAGCAGCCCTGGCTTCTGATGGAGCACAGTAATTAAAAGCTAGATTAAAAAAGATGCACCAATTAAAATTTATGGTGGGGTATTTAAACTGTATGTTCATGAAGTTAACATGCTAGTGCCAGATGTAAAAGTGTATTTATTTATAAATGGAGTAAATGGTTAACCATGTAAGCTCTTAAACCTTTAAATTATTTAAAACAGGGTGCCTTGTAATTCTGTGCTTCTTATGTATGAGTTTTACCAGTCAGTGTGTAATGAGCAGTAAAGTCACTCCGCTAAAGTAAAGTGTTATAGTTTTGTTCTGTAGTTTAGTTTCTCCAGGACCGAGACTTGAGACAGTATTAGCATTACCCGCTATCTGCGCTAAGCGCTAGTTAGCTCTTTTGACATTCAGAGGTGAGTATTATGGGCTTGTAGGCTGCTAACCCCGGCTAGCACTGCTGGAGCAGCATTAGCATTACCCAGTAGCCAGGCTAAGCATTAGTGAGTATATCAGACTGTAGCCTGCTCGTGTACTGTGGTAAACAAGCTATGTGGGACGAACCGCTAGCTAATATCGCAGTGGCTTAGCGGAACATTTAAAGTTCCTCAGTGTAGCTCTGTCTGGCTAGCCTTAGTGGAAATCTGAAAATCTAAGCTTACAGTAAAATAATGGAAAACCGGAAGCGTTTTACTCGCCCAAAAAACAGTTTTCAGTTGACAAATCTGTGTAGATTAACATCCAGTGTTCACTTGATTTTAAAAATAATCAGTAAATGTCATGACATTTTAGGTTTAATTCAGGTGGTTGAACAAAAATACCATATGAAATAGAATTGAAAATTTATCGACAAAGCCTCCTCATTTCTGATATTTTATGAGCTCCATGGGCTATTCTCTTATAAATCCCTCTTCAGTTAGGCAGGTAAAAGGTCTGAAGCTGATTCCACTTGTGGTATTTGCATTTGGTAATTGTTGCTGTGAACCATGCGATCAAAGGAGTTCTCAATGGAAATGAAACAGACCATTATTAGTCTGAAACACCAGATAGATAGTGAAAATGTTAGAAGTGGCCAAATCAACAGATTTTTGTAATATTCATTACATGCAAACATTATTTAAATAGGTAAACACTGCAATGCTCTTTGCTCTTAACGTCATGTAAATTATTTAAATGTTTTTACTTAAGATGTGTATTCTGTACAGGCAATTGTTTAATTATTGTTTCACTATTATACAGATAATTGTTTTGACATTCGTTAGTATAACAACATATAATAATCTAGGTTTTACCCCTGTGGCCTTTCTGCACAGCACCCACTGAGGCACCTCTGGATGTGTATGCCCGTCAGGTCACCTCTACAGAAGCTCTGGTATGGTGGGTACCTGTCTATCAAGTTCCTCCACACTGGGTGGATGGCTATCAGGTAAATCTTTAACTAGTGCTGTATTTTCTGTAGAACCCCAAAAGAAAATGATTGCAATCACACACGTTTTGTTATACATGTTTGTTTCCTTTGTGTGTATTGAAACACATAAGATCTCTCTACAGGTGTTTAATGGAATTTAGATCTGTTCGCCTCTAAGAGTTTCAGCTTACAGCATACATTCTGGCAGTTAGGTCCTCCTGGGTCTTATGCTATAGCATTTAAATATATTTAAATGGATGGTTCATGCTGACACTGATGCACCCTGAGCCTGCAGGACGGCTTGAATTAATTTGGAACTTGATTGAGGCTGCTTATCCACCATTCGGGCTATAATCCATTGCAACCTTCCATCAGCTTTTCTCATTTGTCCACGTCCACAGAGATTAACTACAGGGGCATGGGTTGTAAACTTCTTGGTTATGTTGTGCAGCTTGGACAAAGAAACATCAAGATGTTCTCTGGAGATGAATCTGTAACATTCATCGACAATTTTGGTTCTCAAGTCTTTAGACAGTTCTCTTCTCCTCTTTCTGTTCTCAGTGCTTAGTGTGGCACAATTCTCTCCATTTTATCTGATTTCAAATGTGATTTTTATATGGTTACTTGCCAGAGATGAGTTTTAAAGAGCATCACATGCTTGAAACAAAGTTATTTTAACCACAGTTTTGAAAAGGTGCCAATAATTTTGAGTTTTGTGTGAAATTATGTCAATTTTTTTTGTGTTGTACCAATACACACACAGGAAATATACGTGCATAATAAAAAAATATAGCAATAGTATATTGCAATCATTTTCTGGGAGATACTTTATGAAACAATTTTAGGGGTAACATTTACGGTCTTGACTGTATATTGTTGTATTACAACAGTGGCAGTAGTAATTTCTATGAAGCTGTAATAAGTGATTGTAATAATTGTCCAGGTTCGATACTGGAGAAAATACGACGACAACGAGGCTGCAGCGTCCCGCGTTCTGGTGCATGGTTCTGTCAACCAAACTCGTCTGGAGAACATGCGGACAGACTCGCATTATTTAATAGAGGTGCGGGCCTACAATGGAGCTGGACTCGGTCCACCCAGTGAGCACTGCGAGATGTTCACCAGAAGACCACGTAAGACCAACACTACATGAAAAATATAGAAATATAAGGATATTTTTTTAAGAACACACACTTCAGATGCTTTGTTCACCTTATAGGTCCACCTTATAAGCAGTAGACTGTCTGTGGATATAGTTTGTGTTAGCTATTCTGTAGTCATGCATAAGGTGGTCAGATTTACATTCGTGACAATGCTACACACACACCATACTATAACTAGGTCAGTTTCACTGCTTTGTTGAGAACAGCATGAGCATGAATACTGGGTACAATCTGACACCTGTAAGGAATGAGAACCTCTCATTAAGGTGTTGCTATTGAAGATAATGGTAAGGAAGTTATTTTATAGCTGCAAGAAAGGTGTGTTACATTTAGCAGATTCCTCAATAGTAATTATCATTTATATAATGTATAAATGAGCAAAATGTCTCAATACATAACTCAATGTGCATCTTTAAATTAAACTTTACAGCTCCAAGTCGCCGTCTCAGAGTGTACAAGTACGTCAGCTTTACACGCAAATGGCTGTACATCTACTGGGACCATATCTACAACTACTGGAATGAGTCTTATGTAGAGGGTTACAAGGTAGGTGTTTTGTATATTTGAGGCGACAGATGTGTCTACCAGTTATCTACAGTGTCTTGCAAAAGTATTCATACATGTTTTTTCACAATATATACAAACTACAAACATAAATGTTTTTTTTTTTTTTTTAGATTTTAAGTGATAGACCATTTTATAAAATAAAAAGTAAAAAGTGTGAACAAACAGCATTGTGCAGACAGGTTAGAGATAAAGTAGTAGAGAAGCTTAAGGCAGGGTTAAGTTATAAAAACGTGTCTTTTTGAGCATCCAAAGAAACATTGTTCAATCCATCATCCCAAAATTTAAAAAGTGTCCTACAACTGCCTAGACATGGCCGCCCACCAAAACTGACAGATCGAGCAAGGAGAGCACTGGTCAGAAAAGCAGCCAAGAGGCCCATGGTCACTCTGGAGGAGCTGCAGAAATCCACTTCTCAGGTGGGAGAATCTGTCCACATGTTAAGGACTCCACAAATTTGGCCTTTATGGAAGAGTGGCATAAACAAAACCATTGTTGAAAGAACGACATAAGAAGTGTCATTTGAATGTGCCTTAAGCCGTGTAAGGGACACAGCAAACATGTGAAAGAAGGTGCTGTGGACAGATGAGACCAAAATTGAACTTTTTGGCCTAAATGCAAATTGCTTTGTGTGGCGGAAACGTAATACTGCTGTTCACACCATCCCCACTGTGAAACATGGGGGTGGCAGCGTTATGCTAAAGTCAGAGTTGATGGAAAGTTGGATGGAGCTTAATACAAGGCAAACCTGGAATAAAACCTGTTGGAGGCTGCAAAAGACTTATAATTGGGAAGAAAGTTCACCTTCCAGCCAGACAATGACCCTAAACATGCAGCCAGAGCCAGAATATTCAAGTATTAGAATCACACATTTCAAGTCCTGCCAAAAAACGCCATGAAAATATACTTAGAAATATCAGGGCAACTGAGACCACTTACAGGCTGAAGCACTGAGGCTACATCTGCAGTTTCTATAAGCACTGATTTTATTTGACTATAGAATCCCAAAATTAAGAAAAAAGATGAGGCCGGCATAAATGAATGAATAAAGTTATGTAGCACTTATGTAGCGCTTTTCTAGAAACTCAAAGATGCTTTACAATTTACACGTATTACACACATTACACACAACCATTCATACTCAGCACTCATTCACACACCAGTGAGAAGCAGCAGCTAATAGCGCACAGCGTACTCTCAACCGGAAACAACCCTCCAACCTAGAGGACTGCATCGGGCACTACAGCAATTACCCAGCTCACAGTGTCAATCCATATCTGGGCACACAGTCATACATACATTAACACTCACATACACATATACATATATTTTAGAGTTCTCAGATCTCCAACCTGAAACCCATGCAGACACAGGGAGAGTATGGAAACTTCACCCAGATAGGGACTTGAACCCAAGAACTCGGCACTGGGAGGCAAACGTGCTAACCACTAAGCCTCTGTGCCACCCTGTGCCACCCGGCATAAAAATTCCTGCACGTCTCGATGCTCAGTCCACATCAGTCTGTTACACAGGCATTGAACAGTTAAACTAGAAAAAGTGTGGTGTATATATTTTTTCCCAGTCATTGGGATATAAGCTTTTTTTTTGTCTGTGAAGATCTTGTTTAGGAAGGAAGGAGAGCGTTATGGGAAACTGTACACCACCGGCAGGCACTACATCGACTTCCCTATGCCTGAGACAGGTGATTATCTGGTGGAGATCCGGGCTCGCTGTGAGGGAGGAGACGGCCCTATATCTCAGATACGAGTGCAAGGTGAGACAGCGCTGCTAATTTCTGCAACTTCTAAAAAGTTTCCATATTTTTTTACAAATATGAAATATATCTATTGTGTGTACCTCTCTAAACTATTAATTTTGAAAGAAACAAGTATTAACAGTGGATCTATAATCCTTGTATAGCCACCAGTATAATGTAAATTTAAAGCCAATGGTCTGCTGTTTTAAAATATTTAAAAATACATTATTACTAAAGATATACCACAGAGTAAGCATTTATAAAGGTTTTATTGGAAGAATTAAGAGCTGCTCACTCAGAACTGCTAAGACCTTCAAGGGTTCAAACAAGCCTGCACATCAGTAGGTGTTTTGGGGTTAATAAAGACAAAAAGACAAAGTTTTAACCCTTTCACAGGTAAGCTCTTGCTCTCTGTGCTCATCTGCCTAATATGTGATCCACAGGTTCCAGTTTGGCACATACCTGTTACATAAACTTCAATAGAACTGTGCAAACCACAACAAACTTGTAGTCCTGTAGTGGGGAAACAAATGCAGAAATTAGGCAACACAAAAAAAAAATGCATTCAAATGTGTAAGCTGTTAGGCTGAATGAAAGCACTTTGCATTTGTTTTTTTGGTTTTAATACTAACAAATTACTAAAATGTCTTGGTGAAACTGGTGAAACATAATGTCCGAAAAAAAAAATAAATAAAAAAAAAACTTAAACGTTCCATGTCCATAGTTCTTTGTACACGTACGTTAAATAAATACATTTTCGTTAATTGTGTAATAAAATATAAAAGTTAAAAAATCTGCATTATTGCAATATTTGACCAGGAATGCCTATCTATATCTTTGTTTTTTTTTTTTGGTTTTTTTTTACATATTTGTTGCAAAGTTAGCTGATTTTTTTTCCAGTGGCCTTAATATACCAGTAGGCATGTATAGGCCTGATATATGTTGCATCCACAATATATTAAAATAAATTATAACAATTAATTAAGTAATAATTGATAGATTATACTCAGATAGTTAACCATTGTTGATTTATTGTGACAAAAATATATATCCACCACTTTCCACAGAAGAGGAGCTGTGGGTAAATTTAACACTACAACCAAGGGCCCATACATCTGCTCGTACCATTTTATAGAGGATAAACCAGCACCTGAACATCCTGACTCAGAGAAACAGGTGTTCGGCTCTGAAGCTGTGCTAAAGCTGGTGTGCTGTGAAGTTTACCTGCTACACCCTATGCCCCAGCACTCATAAATTAGCTCTTAAACTAATGTATGCAAAGTAAGGTGGATTGACCTGTTACATTAACCTGACTGAGTGGCCTGCTCTGTTTTGGTTCTATTCACTGACTGTTATCTGTTGTGGTGTGTTAACAGGTCGAGCTGCATTGGGCCCTCAGTCTCTCTGTGCTGTCTCTCTGCTGCTGCTGGTGTTGTCCTGGATGAACCTTGGCCTGTAGTGAGGCCATTCTTTACCCACCTGGGTCAAATGGACTGTATAATCTAAAACCACTACCCCACTGTTCTGCAAATGGAGGTGCGATTTGTTTGGTTCGCCTTATGAAATTTCATCCACCATTCACCTCAATTTCTTTACAGGCACACTCGTTTCATTAGAGTAAGAGATAAAGCCATATGATTCATGTTCATATATAAGAACATTAACTCGTGTCTTTGTATTTTGTTGTGAATTTTTTTTTTTGACCTATTTTCATGTATTTATTTATTTTTTTATTCTGTTGTTGGCTTGAGATGATGATATATTCTTCAACATGGAAATTTAAAGAACTTTATGGAAATGTAAAGAACTTTACCCTGTCGTCAATGCTTTAGCTGCTTAAACAGCCATTTAAGTTGTAGTTTTCTGTTTTTTTTATAAGAATGTGTAAATGCAAGGTAATTGCAGGGAGTAAAGGTTTTCCTCTATTAGGTAATTGGCTCTAGTTCAGATACCTTGACATTGTGTGAACACAGATGCTATATTTTTGGCTGCACATGCTGCTAGGTAGACTACACATTAGAGACTATGCTACTCACCACATCACACTTTTGTCCATGCAGTTCTAGTTTTGAAAGTGCAATTTTCTTCATGTCACACTTAAATAAGATGATGTATTAAAATCCATGCAGCACAACCTGTATAAAGCTCCTCATTAAAGTTTGTATTCAGAATGAAAGAAATTGGGTTTGAAGTGTCTGCTGCTAGATTTCCTCTACTAAACACTAATCTTCAGCTCTGAATTCACAATATACACATTTAGCATTGAATAATTTTCTTGGCTTAATTGATTTATTTATGTATTTATTTATTAACTTTAAAATTTGGATGTTGAAGCTGGGAAAGATGTCACACCTGAGTTGACTGCAATCCAGCTAAACATTAAAATTATTCTTACGAAAAAAAAAAAAAAGTTGCTAAAGACTTTAAGTTTACAGTTATTTGCCAGTGCTTAATGGAAAATCCAGCCAAAAATATTTTAAAAACTAGTTGATTACAGTATATAAGACAAGGTCTCAGGTGTGAATGGCAAGCAGGCCAACTGATATTCAACATGGCACCTAATGGCAAGAAGATTTGAGAAACAAAATTGCTGCTCTCCACAAAGACAGCGTAAGCTATAAAAAGATTCCTCCTCAGGGTTCAGTGCAATATCCAGAGGTTGGCTGTAAAAAATAGATGCATGAGTGGTGCCAGCATTGTTGCAGAGCTTAAATACGTGGGAGCCCAACCTGCAATGCTCAGAACAACTCTGTCTGCATGGATTTGTCCTAGAAGAAAGCCTCTTCTGAAGCTGGCACACAAGAAAGCCCGCAAACAGTTTGCTAAAGACAAGCAGTCGAAGAGCATGGATTACTGAAACCTGAAGTGTCCTGATGAGACCAAGATAGACTTGTTTGGCTGAGATGGTGCCCAGCATGTGTGGCGGCCTCCTAGAGCTTACAGACAAGCATTGTGGTGGAAGCATCATAACAGTCTGGGGCTGTATGAGTGCTTCCCGCACTGGGGAGCTGATTTTCAACATAATAACGACCCCAAACACCATAATAACACCTCCAAGGTGACAACTGCTATGCTGAGGATGCTAAAGATAAAAGATAATGGACTGGACAAGCATGTCTAGACATTTTTACTAGGAGTGTACTCATTTTTTTTGTCAGTGGTTTAAACATTGATGACTGTGTGTTGTTATTTTGAGGGCACAACAAATTTATACTGTACAGTAACTACTTTACATTGTATCGAAGTGTCATATCTTCAGTGTTGTCCCATGAAAAAATATAATCAGATATTTAGAAAAATGTGAGGGGTGTACTCACTTTTGTGAGACACTGTGTAATTATTATATGGATTCTCTGAAATGTTTATAAAAGTTATCTAGGTTGTTTCAGATTGTTCCCTACTATCTTAAGCATTTTAAAAAGAATTCTCTATGGAAGAGGTCAGGAAGATTGAAAGGTTATGTCACATGCTTCTGTAAGATTACTGAAAAGTTGCTAAACTGAAATCAATGTTTTTCTTGACTCCCTATCTGATTATTCAAATATACACACATTGACCGGATTACTGACAGAATCTGATTTTCTGTGGTTATCAGATTAATAATTTTGCATGCAAACACACTTATTATTAGAACACACACAGCTGTGATGACACACTTTATAACTTGATATCAGATGTTCACTAGCACTCACTATCACTATAAATCACTCTAAATCTAGTAGATTAGATTTGGTAGGACAGAATTCTCTGGGAGCAATTGATGACTGTTGTCCTCCTGCTCTGCTGTAACATTCATGTTCTCCCAGTAGGTGGCAGCATAGCTTTGCTTTTATTTGTTAGCCATTACGATGATTATGTGTGTGTGTATATATATATATACAGCTCTGTAAAAAAAATACGTTTCTCTATATGTTTAAGTAAAATGAACATTGTTGTTTTATTCTATAATCCCAAATTTCAAATAAAAAATATTGTCATTTAGAGCATTTATTTGCAGAAAATGAGAAATTGTTGAAATGAAAAAAATATGCAGAGCTTTCAGACTTTAAATAATTCAAAGAAAACAAGTTCAGAAATCAATATTTGGTGGAATAAACCTGGTTTTTAATCACAGTTTTCATGCATCTTGACTTGTTCTCCACCACCAGTCTTACACACTGCTTTTGTATAACTTTATGCAACTCATATTGCAAAAATCCAAGCAGTTTAATCATCTTTCTCTTGAATATATTCCAGAGGTTTTCAATTTGGTAAAATCAAAGAAACTCATCATTTTAAATGGTCTCTTATTTTTTCCAGAGCTGTATATTGTTTATTTTGCATTTTTTAAGCTTTTTTTTTTTACTTTCTTAAGTTCTTTTGGTGGAAAATGAAGAAAATGCAATTTCTGTACATAGACATGATTTATGATGATTTCATTTGGACGTCATCGTGTTGCCACAAATATATTTCACACACGAGTGCACACACCTCAGCTGATGCACTGCTATAGTGAGTAATACTGTGAATAATTATACACTCTCTCTACAGCATGCAGACAGGAGAATCACACTGTGTGTCACAGAAGGAAGCAGATGGGACGATTTGGTATGGATTGCGTCTTCCACCCACATCTCCAGATGTAGCAGTGTGCTTGTGTGTGCTTTGTGAACTGATTGGTGAATTTGTTTGTGAAGAGTCAGTAGATAGATGTAGGCAGTGATGTGCTGAGGAGGAGAATTAAGAAGTGTTCAGCCTTTCAGTGGCACAAACGATAAACTACAGCAGTTACTGTTAAACCAGGAATGTTTAGGAAGCTTTAATATCAGTGTTAAAGGAGAGGACAGGTGAGATGGAGGCCTATGTGTGGAGTTTTAAATTAAACACAATGTGTGATAGTGAAGCCACCACAGTTTGGGCGCCCCCTGCTGTTCGGTTGCAGAAAGCTGTGTAACTCCACCCATCCCCATAGGTTTCAATGGCAAAACAGACAACTTTCAATCACGTTTTTTTCCCCAATATACTGTAATTCTACCTCCATTATTTAAATGCAACAGCTGGTGTAACCTCTGCTTATATTGTCGTTTTTTTAAAACGTAATTCAGCTCTATTCAAAAAGATGTGGTTATTGTAAAAGGGCTGGTTATGGGTGGGAACAATAATAGACCGTCAGCTCCGCTCCACTCTGCAGCCTGTGACCTCGAGGCAGCCCTCAGGGGCGGGTTTATTTAAATGAGTAGGCTGTTTCTCCACAGTCTTTCTCCCTCCTCTGGTTTCTACTGCGCAGACTCTGGCTTCAGGATCGCCAACATGGCGGAAGATTTTGGCTTCATTTTCATTAAACAAATGGGAACAGCGACACGGCGTCCATCTTTTTTAGTCTCTGGGTAGTTTAGTGTTTTTAAAAGTCAGTCACTGCAAATTCATGTAAAATCTTTATGTACAGGTTTATATCAAAGCTGATGAATCATGCATCATGAAGATAGATCTAAGATGTTTAAGATCTTTGATGATCAAGGTGGTTACAAAGGAAACATACCCTATGCTGGTAATCTTGATTGAAAATTTTTAACTAGCTTTTAAGCAGCTTAGTGTGTTAGAACATCTTCGTTGAATTTTGGCCACACTGGTCATGCTGGTTATACATGGTGATGCAGGTCATGCTGGTCAACCAGTGTGGTCTTGCTGGTCATGCTCGCCGGTCAACCTGCTTAACAAGCTTGGGCTAGCCATGCTGTTCAGCCATGTTTTCAGCAGCAGTGCCACAGAACAAAATGTATATAAGGATCATAAAACATGTATTGTACTGTATTCATGTATTGTTTTATTTTTACCCTTTTTGGGGGACTCAAGCACCCCAAAACATGTCCCAGCATCCCTAAAAGTAAAAGCAAAAACTATGGGTTTTCTTCTTATTTTGAATTAGACGCACCTTCCAATTTTTTTTTTCCTAAAGTCTTGGGGATAATCAAGATGGTTTCTGGTGAAATTTAGATGAGCCGTAATGTGTTTTGTTCAGCAGTGGTTTTCGTCTAGGATCTCTGCCATGCTGGCCATTTTTGCCCAGCCTCTTTCTTATGGTGGAGGCATGAACACTGACCTTAACTGAGGAAAGTGATGCCTGCAGTTCTCTGGATGTTGTTGTGTGTGTTTTTCTGATCTCTTTGGATGAGTTATTGCTGCACTCTTGGGGTAATTTAATAATATTAACATGATTTCTAGCTTTTGAGTATCTATTTCATTTTGCCGGCTGGTCCTATGTAAGTGATTTATTGATTAAGAACAGATGTGGCAGTAATCAGGTCTGGGTGTGGCCAGAGAAATTAAACTCAGGTGTGATAAACCAGAGTTAAGTTATTTTTTTTAATAAAAAAAAATTGATTTGAATTATTTAAGAGTTACAAACATGCAAAAAAATAAGAAATCATGAATTGGGCAAACACTTTTTCACAACACTGTACATCAGGAAGAATACCAGTGCACAATATAATATTACAAAATAATTAAATCATTTTTAAATTAACAATTAAATAAAATTGAGGGATTTATAAATAAACAAAACTTAGCGAAACAGATAAGGATGAAATTGAGATAATTATTGAATCACAAAGAAGTAAAACACTGGTATCAGTGAACATGTGTAGTGTGTGTAAGTTTGTATGTGAGTGTACTGCCATCCTTCATGCTAGATTAGACACATCTAACTTGTCTCTTCTCATTTTCCCTCATGAATTATAATCAGTTTTCCAGACGATGTGGGTCAGAAATCACTAATTACACATTGTGACGGAAAATTTCACTTACAGTATCTTCTAACAGCGCAGTTTAATCATTGTTAATTTGTTCAATCCGAAAAAAAAAGGCAATTAATTAATTTCTTTAATTAAGAAGCAAATGAAAATAGACCTGCAATGAAGAAATGTAGACTTAAATCATGTTCAGGAAATGAGACACCTCATGAAGTAAACAAATAGATTAAAATGAACGACAGTTTATTATGAGAAAAGTAGAAAACAATGAAGAAACTTTATTCTGATACTGAGATTCATATAAACTGCTTCTCTCTGTTTACTGTGTCAGGTAAGAAGCATCACATGAACTTGGCCTGTAACTCACTTGCTCATGTTTCTCCACAAGGAGGAGCTGTTAGTAGCTGAATAGGTCGTGATGCTTTGCATTAATGACACTATGTGTCATTTTTTTGTATCAGCAGAAAAACTTTTTTGGAATATATATTAACACACCAATCATAATTACTTAAAATAAAATACACAAAACACTTAAAATAAATAGCCAGAGAAATTATCTTCATTCTACTAAAAACTAGATCATTTTTATAATAAGATTCTAACTTGTGTCTAACCTTCATATTTGTTTAATGTTATTTTATTATTATTTTTTAAATATGGGGCTCTATCATACACCATGCACAAGGCACGTCACGATGCTCTTTGCTATCTTACACCCTGTCAACAATTTATTTTCATGCCTTGTGCCCGTACTGTTAAATTAGCATCTGAGTTTAGGAATATATCTACACTGATGGGTGTGGTGGTCTGTAAGTGAGGTGTGTTCAGGTTTTGTATTTCAATTTCTGATGTTTTGCTAATTTGGCAGCAAAAAACACAGGTGCGCCACTGACTGAAATGAACCTAGACAGCAGTTGTTGGAGTCCATTCCTATTGGTACACCTTGCACTGCACGAAACATGCAAAAGGCTTGTACTAATACTCTTAATTAATTATGGCTGTGTTTTGCGTGTAGTGTAAAATAAACCAATCAGTACTTGTCATTGAATCTTCTACAGAAGTATTTGTGATCTTTAGCTTCTACGCGTAACGAATGTAAATACTTTTGACACCTTTGTGAAAGCCACCATCCAAATATTCCTCCACCAAACTCAAACCACCAAATGCAAACAGATACAGCATTCTGACACAACAAGTTTATAATGAGCTAGCCATGCTGCTAACAGCTGGCCTCTGTGGGGTGAATCCACAATGTTAACAGGCACAGCAGCTGGCCTTAAAGAGATTGATGATGTGGTGTGATGTGAACTTAATCATGATGAACAGCCAGCCATATTAATATTGATATTACTGGATATTAAGTATTTGCTTTGACCTGATATAATGGTGCTGTGGTGCGATATCTACTGGCAGAAATCGCACAGTGCTCATTGAAGGAGGATTTCAACAGCCTTACCCTGAGACGAACTAGAAATAGTGACTAGATTTAAGATTTCAGAGTTTTCTTCTGCCTAGATGTCATTTTAATGCTGTGGATGTCCCTGTCTCACTGCACAATGCCTGTTTGGTTACTGCCAGGACATCATTATCGTAAATAGGTCTGCTTTGGTGTTGCTTTTTCAGTGAAAAGGACTTTTTGAGTCCTGCTTTTAGAGGGAATGTAATCCTGCTCAGCGCGGTTCAGTGGCAGCTCTGTAATCGACGTGTATATGTGCTGGCTGGAGGTAATGGCTGGGACTAGTGCAGGAGAAGTCATGTCAGAAAACACAGCAGCCTGCTGATGAGAGATGAAAAGGTTTTGGATGAAGGGAGTGCACCCTCCCCCATCTCTGTCTCTGTCTCATATTGAGGGAAGGATGTCTCTCTCATCCCTGTCTTCCAGAAATGATGAAAAAATGCAGATATCCAGAGGGAATAAATTGACGTGGTCCTCCTATGTAAACAACCAGGAATAGGACTGTAGGTGCTGCTCTAACGGCGTCTGTGTCGCTCTCATTAGTTTTAATATTGCCTTCCTCTATCTTATTCACAAAACTAGCTCCTTAAGCAGCGAGCCTGAGGGCTTCAATTATTATTATTTCGCTTGAAGTGAAGTCATGGGCAGAACTGTGCACTTTGCGAGTGGCTTGTTTGGGAGTGATTGAGACGTCGGGCGGCTGTGGTTAATCTGAGCAACTGCTGCTTTACGCTGTCTTCTTGTAAAGATCACAAGTGGACGAGTTAAGGGCGTGCCGAGGCAGGGAGATACTCTGCTTGATTGATTTGTTTGGCTGATTGAAGTGGAGCAGCTCAAAGCAGCCTGAGCTGCTGAAATTTGATTTCTCTCCTCTTTCATGTATTTAAGAAGCTTTAGCCTCTTATGTGCTCCGCATCCATATCAACACACTGCCTACAGATACATAACGTAGAGCTACATTCACAGCAGCTCGATTGCTCAGATCCATTAGTACAGACACACCTCATGCTCACATTTCGTCATTAAATTACACAGACTGGCGATGACGTCTGGGATATTAGCCTGTGCAATGAAGTGTAGAGTAAAGAAAACAAGTGAACACAGTGTCACTGATGAGAAGCACCACTCTTACTAATCATCAGATCTAAAGGACATGTGCAGGATATGTTTTTACATTAGTAAATTAGTGTTAGATTAAAATATTGATTGTTACATTTGAACATTTTATGTTAATTTAAGAGTAAAAACGTTAACTTAAAAATTACAAATCTGCTGTGTAGGGGTGTGCAGTTTACTACTGTATATTGAATGATTGTGTGAGTAAGTTACAAACCAGATCTGTGAGGTAGTATTGTTGCTGAAAAATAGAAAAATATTAGAGGTGGTCTGTTTACATGTTGGAAAGAAAGCAAGCATTATATCCCATTACTTTTGTCAGATGACCACTTCTACTATACTGCTTGTTGTTGTTAAATTGCTAAATTCAAATTACCCACCTAATCTCATTACAAAAAGAATTCTAAACATCTTATCATCAATTTTAGCATCTTTCTGTTCTATAGGTGAGCTGTCATCCACGCACCACACAGCTTGATTTATTGTGTGTCAAAGCATCTTTGCTATCATAACGACAGGAAAAGTACGCCATGCACAACTCAAAACACACAAAAGGCATTAAGTAATTCTCCAAATTAATTATGATGTGTTTAATAAAAGAATCACTGTGTGACTTGCCACTTGCAGATTGCTATTTTAACGGTGCAGCTATCTGGATGTGTGATCTATGTTTTTGTTGATGTATAGTAATGCTAGATTTTGTATTCTGTTTATTGTTAATATTTTATTGTATGTGAATTCTGATTTAGATAGCATGCTTGTCATTAAATTAGCATCTCGAATGCGCATCCCATTGGCAGCAACTGCAACGTATTGCATGTTGCAGTATTATAACACTTGAGTGCCATACAGTACTGAGGTTGGTACTCTTATGTTCCAACAACCTTGACTAATGTTATAGAAATGTTTTTCCGATGTTAGAATCAAACATTCCGACAGTAACATTGATGTACTGTTCTCAAAAATAAACAAAACCACATTGCTAAAATGTTGCTGATTTGAGACTCTATGAATACTTCTGTGACTTCCTGTAAACGTTTATGATAAGACTTAAAGATAAGATTTAAAATGAGGAACAACTCAAATGCAACATTCCACCAAACAAAATGGAAAGTTCTCAGGACACAAATTTGAATGTTTGTAGAATGTCCACAGAAATCTTCTTTGTGACTTTAAATTGTTGTTGTAAATAAGGTTGAGATGATGTTCTGAGAATATATCAATTCTAAAAAAAAACATTCTAGGAACATGAATAAACCTAGAGGCATTTACATTGTGGGAATATTCCTATTTAATTTTGTTATATAATATACAGCTCTAGGAAAAAAAAAAACATAGGAGACCACTTAAAATTGATGAGTTCCTTTGATTAAAAAAAAAAATGGAATATAATCAAGAGGAAGATGGATGATCACAAGCCATCAAACCAAGCTGAACTGCTTGAATTTTTGCACCAGGATTTACCAGACATGAGGTTCTCCAAAAGCAGTGTGTAAGACTGGTGGAGGAGAACATGCCAAGATGCATGAAAACTGTGATCAAAAACCAGTTATTCCACCAAATAGCGATTTCTGAAATCTTAAAACATCTTATGAATATGAACGTTTTTTTTTTTGCATTATTATATAAAAAAGTGTCTTTTTTATTATTTTATCCATTTCTCATTTTCTGCAAATTAAATGCTCTAAATGACAATACTTTAATTTGGAATTTGGGAAAAAAAATGTTTTCCGTAGTTTATAGAATAAAACAACAACTTTCATTCAAGTGGTCTCTTTCTTTTTTTTTTCTAGAGCTGTATAGTAACATGCCATACTCGATTTTACTTTTGTATTCATACGGTTAATAGCTGGTGAAATAACATTAGTGTGCTAATAGGATGAATGCGGGGAGGTCTTTTAGTGTCCAGTACCCGTCACACATACAGTATTTATACACTATAGTCAAGACAAAATTAAATGTCTAGTTTGACCTCAGCTTAAAATATTATTGTTTAGTAATTACATGAAAAACAAATGCAAACTGGCTGATTTATAGTAGTAAAAATTACATGTTTGATTCCTAAGCACTGATCACAACAGATCAGAGAATAAACACAAATACAACACTGATGTGTTGATTGCTATTTTTTTTTTAGAATTAGCCATTTAAAAAGGCAGCTTTTAGTAAAATTAGCCAGCAGTTATTCTGAGCATGTACAGTATATTAGCATTGGTGCTATCATCTCCTTCTTCAGTTCTAAGACAAAGGCTAATGTCAAGAGGAAAACGTGAGAGACTGATCCCATATTTTTCTAAACTAGTCCCGGTTATGTTTTTCTCCCAGTGATAAATTTAACAGTTGCCCTTGACTCTGAAATCCAGGCCATGTTTGCTTCCAGTTAGGCTCTATGAATTTCTTTAGCGAGTGCATTTTCTGTTATTTAGTAGGGCTGTTACAGCGGAAGGGGGTGGTGTGAATAATCTGAAACTGCCATAAAGTCGGGGGCCGTTCCTAGCCCATAACAGGACACATGTAAAATGGCATGTACTAGCTATGACAGTAGGTCATCAATCACCGTATACATGGCAGGGCCTGTGGCGTCTGCTGCGTCCTGGGAGGAGGGTTATGGGACGTGGGAGAGGAGAATAGATTTGATGAGGAGATCCGCACAAACGCACACACTTTCTACTCTCCTGGGCCAGTGTGATCCAGCTTGTCATTCATAATACACTGTGCTGTGTGTCACTATGTTACCTTGCCTGTCAAGCCCCCTGCAGTTTTACTGGCGTGGCAGGGGGTGACATATATGATGGAAATTGCTTGTTACATGGACACTTTTATTGCACTGTTTACCCATAAAGAATAGGACTGTGACACCCCACCTGTGGCCTTTGTGATCTTTCCAACACTTCTCTGGATTTTTTTTTTTCTGTTCATTTTTATTTTTAACCTAAAGCTGTCGTCTGAGACAGGAATATCATACTGTTGTATATATTACCATATACTGTATGTCGCACAGAAGCCTACAACTGTGTCTACATTTCATGGAAGAAAATCTTCTAGTCAGTAAAGAAGTGAAGAAGTGAAGAATATATTTTTTTCCTTTTATTGGAAAGTTGACATTTTGGAGGTACAAGGTCCAATTAATAGAACACAAACAGTAGCTCACATGCTTCATAGACTTCAACATCAGTTTAATGTTGGTTTAAAGAGAACATATTCTACCACTTTTTAGTTAGAATAGGTCTATGGTCTAAACAAAACATGTTTTACCACCTCTATTCTTGCCAATTTCATTACCTTTTACAATGAGCTGTTTAACGGCTCTGTCACTTTTATTGAAATAAGCTGTTGCTCGCCACACTATGTATACTCTGAGAGTTTACCACACTCATTATTTGAAAGTTCTTACTTCTCTCTCATTTGCTGGCTTGCCACGGACAGTAGGTACAGATCCCTCCATCAGACGAAGTCTGTCGTCAAATCCTGCTGTGTCTGAGGTTCTCAACCAAAATGACCAAAACAGTAACAGTTCTTCAACGGATCTAGTAGGTCGGGCTCTTGTAGAGGTTGACGAGAGTACTGTTATTTGTGATCCTTATTGTAAAGTGCTACTGTATGTACTTCACAGTAAAAAAAACATAGCAAAAATTATAACAAGAACATGAGCAACAAAGTATTTGGGGAAGTGTCTGCACTGATGGACTGGTTATAAAAGTTGATGACTTTTATTTTAATATTAAGTATTTAAGTAAGATTATTTTTGAAGCCTATGCAGTCGCTAAAGTGACATCATGTAAAAAAAAATTGTTTGTGTTCATTACTTATTAAGGTATAGAAACAAGACAATTAAGTCACAGGGACTTCATTATCAAAGCATATTTCTGCAATGGCTTCTATGGAGCCCCAAAGGTGACACCATGTAAGGCATAGGAACAAGATAATTAAGTCCTGGCCATATAAGTCATCCTCATGACTTAATTATCTTGTTTGCACGCATTAATAGGTTGTCCCAATGATTAGTTGTCCCATAGAAGCCATTGATGAAATCTGATTTCAGTATTTATGTGCTCTGAAATGCCTCTTGAGAAGTCAACGTCTTTGTTTTGTACTTCTACAACTGCATTGTATCATAATACTTAAGATTAAGATATATAAATATTTTTTAAAGATTTAGGGCAAACTGTGTGTGTGAGGATACTTTGTTGATGGGGTGCCTTTGATTCCATGTTTGTTTGAAAGCATTAAAGAAAAGATAATTGAATTCATAGTCATTTCTGATGGGAACATTTAAAATCAGAGTTGAAAACTAGATAGAGTAGTATTTTTAGGGGGCAGTTCAGTGTTAAAAGACTTTTGTTTTTTCTCACTAACAGTGAAATACACCTGTTATCACTGTTAGCAATGAAGCATATGTGTAAACAGATGTCAGATTTTCAGGTAAGTCCAGAAACTTGCAGATGTGAAAACAACCAGCAGGTTTAATGTCAAAGACAGTACACAATACTGTGTTGTGTAACCAGGAAAAACAACCAAACAAAGCAGACTATATGGACTAGATGAAGGCAAAACCAAAGGACATAAAGAATAGTCTGAACCAGATAATCAATAAACAGAGCAACCAGAAGAACAAGAAAAACAACAACAGAGTAAACCTGCCACCAAACAGAGATCATATACATGGAAGCTAAGCAAAAAATGGTGTGTTGGCAATACTTCGCAAAGCATATGGGCAAACAAAGGGATATTTTACACAGGCTCCAGGGAAACATAGGTGATTACAATAATTACTCTGAGTGGATGGTGTGAAGTATGAGTGAATGGGAGGTGCATTATGGGACACAGCAGAGACATAAGAAAAAAGCCAGAAAATGAAATCTTTACTCTTGCTTTCGTTTGCTCTTAATGACACATTTTAAGAATGTGGCTGTCATAAAAAAAAGCTGTATATGTGTCAGGCCAGCCACAACACTGTCGTATCTTTAATACATTCTCTGATTCGAATCCGTGTGTGTCTCTGTGTCTGGCATTCGTGACAATATGAATAAAACTGATTTTAACTCAATATTTAGATCATCCATTAAGACCTGGGGCCTCATGTACTAAAACCTGGGGCCTCATGTACTTAGCGTGTACGTCCTACTAAAATGTTCCGTACGCTCAGAGCTGAAAAGTTAGGTACGCACAAAAAAATCTGGATGTATCAAACCATGCGTAGGCAGAATCCCACATACTTTCTCTTTGTAAATCGCAATCAACTTGAAATTAAGCGCAAGTGCACGAACACATAACACCTGCCATGTCTCCTCCCTCAATGAGTTGTAATTTCAATGCATTGCCTTAAGTGTCGCCACATGACAAAAACACAATACATACGTAGAAAAAACATATGTACGCCTTAAATGAAAGTGCCATAGGGGAAAAACGTACATTTGTACATGTGACCGTGAGCGTGAAGTATGTTGTTGTGCGTACGCACCTTTAGTACTTAAGGCCCTTGCATATTTTTTTGTGTAGGAAATGAGTTACAAAGACATTCATTAGTGTGCACTTTTTATATTTGGCTTAAAAACACTCAGATTTGGCAGTCCCACCAACCAAATCCGACTTTTTTGGCGGGGAGTCTGGCTTTCCCTGGCAGAAGACGAATGGCACAGTCTTCTCAGAGCCTAATTACAGATTACCCGGACTGCTCAGCAGTGCTGCTGTGCCAGCCTTTCATGTACGGGATCATTTTTCAACCCACCTTGCAGTTATTGTCAGTCAGACTCCGCTTTCCATCTTCAGCATAACGGACATGGCGTTTCCCCAGCGGTACACTTACAGCTTTGGTGGTTTACCTGCGGAAAATGATTGTCCTGCGGGTTGTGGAAGCTTCGGAAGTCCTGCTTGTGGCTTCTAATAATGGTGGTAGATCTTCAGCAACAGCAGCTAGAACAACAGATTATTTTTAGGGTCTGAGAGAACGACAGAGAGAGAGAGAGAGAGAGAGAGAGAGAGTGTGAGAGATGAAAGACAGTGACCTGCTGCTCAGTAGATGAGGTCATGTACTTCATCTGTTTCCTCAGCTGAATCCTTTTCTCAGCTAGGAGCCTCACACCAGCCTTCCAGCCCTCCATCCACACGCTATTAAACTCAGGTGGCTTTGCTGTTGCATCATTCTGCTCTCAGAGTCGGGAAAACATAACTCAAACCTGCAGGAATGTCACTGTTAAAGGAAGGAGAGGAATGGAGAGAGTCACAGTGATTGTAAGAAAAAGAGATTATTTGTATTTTATATTGCCAGATAGATAAATATACCTAGTATCTACTCTCACTGGCCATTTAATCAGAAATAACATCAATATCAATATAACCTGCCCATAATGTCTTCAGCATGTTCACTTCAATTTCTAAGAAACACTGTGCAACAATATATTTCTAAAGATTTACTGTGAATAAACATTATTACAAATATAGAGGAAATATAGAGTTGTATACAGTTTCTTTAATGTGATTTCAAAGTTTGATAACAGAAATGGTTTAAAAATATATGTACGTTTTTAAATGACATTTTAATTATTTATGTATCTATTTTTTAATCAAAAAAATATTCCCTGTCACCTTGGGATAACCCCGCCCCTTTAAGAAAGTAACCTTTGACATCAGTGCCATCACAACTGGGGCTTCTGAAGCATTTTTAACATGAGGGAAACACATTTTTAATGAGGTGGATGCCAATTCTAATGTATTTTTACAGCTTATTTTACCTACAAAAGAGACTTAATTCAATTCTTATTTTACACACAGTTGTCATGCACTTGACTTGACATGTTGATGTCTTAACAGTGCAGTGTTTTGGTGCTTCTCAGCAGAGGATAGTGACCTGTGCGTTCTCGCAGTGAAGGTACGCCAGCAGCTTATTTAAGGGAATAGCAATGTTATTTTATTCTTCATTCTGTTTATTGTTGATGTAAAAGTTGGATTTGTGCACTGCAGCGTACTTATTTGTGTGTGTAATGAGTGGGGGTGCACATTCACAGTACTTCCTCCTGGCTTAGATAGGATTGGGCGGCTGACTGTTGTCAGGGTTTTAATCAGTCAGTGGAGCACATGTATTTTTTTCATCGCCAAGATAGAAACATGCCAGATATTTACCTGAACACACCTAGATTCCAGACCACCAAACCCATTGGTTTGCATTTATTCCTAAACTAAATTTTTTTACAGCACGGCAACAAGGCATGAAAATAGACTGTTGACAAGGTATAAGATACCAATGAGCTTTGCAATGGGACTTTCGCAGAGTTTACAATAGGGCCTTATGGCAGCATTCTACTTTTCATTTTGTCAATACCCTATAATATTAAGAATGCCCTACCGCTACTTAACATAACTAAGTCAAAGCTTACTCGTAATAGTTCCACTTTTTTTTTTTTCATTTAACATGACCTAGTGTTAATTAATATAACAAAATAATAAGGTTTTCGTAAAAGCTGGACTTTGTGATATGGAAATGGGATTGACGTTACCTCCTCCCGTTTCCAGCATCCTGCACTGGCTGAATACATTGAGCATTCACTTCTTATGATGAGTATCGCAACCGGAAAACCCATTTAGTTCAATCAAGTGGAATGGATTGGATTTTTTTTGTTAAAAATGTGTGTCTGTTTGTGGAGGGAGCAAACAAATAATTGTGAAATGTGAAGGAGACACAACTTTCATCCTGTCTTATTTTCATGGAAGTCTTGATGTCTTAAGTCTTAAGTCCTATCATGGTAAAATATTATGGTCATTTAAATAATTGTGAAAAAAAAAATATATCTTTGAAAAATAAGAAGATCACTATGAACAGTTAAAGAGGTTTGAAACTCTAGGTCACCATTGTTTTTAATCAAATGACAATTTTCACTAACATTGACACTTTTAAGAAGACAAGGTTTAAGAAACTCACAAGATGTCCATTCAAAAGCATAGACAGCAATATATTGGCAGGTAGATAAATATGTACACCTTGTATATGCATCTATTTTCACTGGCAGTTTCACTAGAAACACTCACTATATAGGTACAATTTGGAGGTTTACAGATACAGGCAGTAGTCCATCTATTCCTGTTTCTCAGATCTCTTCTTCCGTGTCCATCAGTAGGAACAGACCCTCATAGGACCACCACTGACCTTTCATTATTTGAGTAGTGGACCACTCTGACATTCTCAGCACAGCAGTAGCACTGACATGGTATTGTTTGTAGTGCAGGTTCAAGGGTATCAAACCCAGCTGTGTTTTTTTTATACACATCATTGTCACTGCTGGCTTGAGGATTGCCTACAACATCTAGTCACCCAGGGTTCTGAGGTCAGAAACTGATCACTGATGGTCTTAGTAGATGGGAGGATGACTGACACTAGTAGGGCGTGATAAAAGATAAGCCGTCTAAAATGTGCTCACTATTCAGGCAGCGCTCCTGGCAGGAAGGCAGCCAGCCGTGTTCAAATCTGATGTTTGCATAAAATTTCTGCTGTCTGCTGAGACACATCCACTACCTTCAATTTGGGGATTTTGAAGACAGGGTAGATGCATCCTTCAGTCAAATACAATTTTACAAACTTCTGTTTTTTTTTTTTTTTTTTTAATCTAAGATAACCTGTATTTTAGGGGTATTATCTATTTATGGGTCTCAAGCCTGGGAACTGAAACACAAAACCTCACTCTAGTTCTATTAAAGTGTTGTTTTATTAGGCCTTTACTGATGAAAAGGGGAGTAAGGCAATAAGTGGAATCTGTCATATGTTGAAAATTGAACCAATCACGTGCCTCCACATGTAGCAATAGGAGCACCTGCAGTAGACCACACTTGCGTCTTCTTTCTTAAAGTGAACACACTGTTCACTGTTCACTGTTCACTGTACTCTGGACTACTCCTTATACCACAGGGTTGGAATCAGCTTTTACACTTGAACAAAAGTACCGAACCCACAGAGAAAGTGCACACAGGTCTGTAAAAAAGGCTAGTGTGCAATGTATGGCATCACATCAGTGTCAAAAGTCGGGGGCACAAATATACCAGGTGAAAACCAGCGTGTTTTAACATTTTGCGTGTGTAAATTAACTTCTTGCGAGGGAAAATGTGAAACTCGCAAGCAAAAAAAAAGGGAATTGTTTGTGTGCTGAACCAAATATCACTCTCAAGCTTAATTTTTCTCTTTTGGGGTATTTCCTCTTGAATTCACAGTTGTCTTTGCACGGTAAGCTAGCTAATTCTCCCTCTGTCCTTCTTTCTCCGCCCTTCTCTGGCTCTTGGAGGTAAGCGGTCCGTCACAAACCCTAGAGATATCATTTAATAGCTTTCGCTGAGGGAGGTGACAAAACCACATTCACAGTACTTACCCATGGCTAAGATAGGATTGGGCAGTTGACTGTTGTCAGGGTTTTAATCAGTCAGTGGAGCACCTGTATGTTCCACCGCCAAGATAGAAACATGCCAGATAGTTACCTGAACACACCTAATTTCCAGACCACCACACCCATTGGTTTGCATTTATTCCTAAACTCTTAATTTTTACAGCACGGCAACAAGGCATGAAAATAGACTCCGTCCTCCTCTGGCTCTTGGAGGTAGGCGGTCCGTCACAAACCCTAGAGATATCATCCAATAGCATTCGCTGGGGGAGGTGACAAAACCACCCCTTTCAACACTAGCACACAAAAGCCTCACTCAAGCAAAAACAGCAGCGGCAGGTAATTCTCATGGTGCGTGAGGAGAACTGTGAATTCGAGAGGGAAAAAAAACACCTGAGAGGTAAAAACTGAAGCTTGAGAGTGATATTCGGTTTAGTGTTCACATGTGTCACATTTGCGCTTGTGAGAAGTTATTTTTCACACGCTAAATGTTAAAACATGATGGTTCATTTTTTTCACCTGGTATTTTTGCGCCTCCAACTTTTGACATTGATGTGACACCGTAGCAATGGGCCTAAAATATCTCCTTGTTCCCTCATTTCTTTTTGCCCACCACCAGTTTGGTCTGGCCCAGCTGCCCAGGCGGTTGCCCCCAACCCTGGTTTCTACTAGTGACTGGATGTGTTTGGTCCAGATGTAGCAAACTCTTGGCAGAAGATGGTGCCTAAAGTATATTTACCTTCATCAAAGACTGAAATATTGCCACTATGAGCGGGAGGTCGCAGGTTCGAACCCCCGCTCATGCAGATTTGCCATCAGCTGCCGGTGTTCAGAGGGAGCACAATTGGCCCTGCTCCCTCCGACTGGGTAGATGGCGCTCTCTCCCCATCACATTTAAAGGTGGCGCCGGGCGGCACGAGGCGTTTGTGAGCGGATGAATCGGAACCTAGCCGCTGTGCTTTCCTCCGAGTGCGCTAGCCGCTCAGGCAATGATTAATCCACAGCAGCTCGAAAAAAGGGGTGACTGACTTCACACGTGTCGGAGGAGGTGTGTGCTCGTCCGCATCCTCCAAGGGTCGCAGGTGCCACTGGTGATGGGGATGCACAAAGGGGTGGGACAATTGGATAACCAAATTGGGAGAAAATGGGGAAAAATCAGAAATACAATTATAAAAAAAAAAAAAAAACTGGAACATTACATACATTGTTAACTTATGTTCATATCATGTTCCGTTTATACCCAGTTTCTTTTGTGCCACTGCCCCTGAGAAATGTGTACTCAAGGGCATGGCTTAAATGCTAAAATGGCCATTGACATTTAGTACAAGTTAGGAACAACTATAAATATAGTCTACAACATTATATAACAATGCTCTGTTCTAAGTCAGCCAGCATGAGGCTGTTCCTGAACTGTATGTAAAGTCTAGCTCACCGTATCCTGTCATGTTAACTGATGGAGATAGAAAGAAGAAGGGATGATATTGAAGGACATGAAATGTCGAAAGTGAACATACTGCAATTGCTTTGTCTGTTGGGGAGGAAAGAGATGGGGGAAAAAAAGAAGGATGAGAAAAGAGAAGTCAATTAATATCAGTAGTGCAGCTGCCTATGAGACAAATCCTACCACTCCTTCTCCTCTTAGCGTCTGACATATTACCCCATCTGTACTGGAGGGGCAGGAAGTGCTGACAGAGTGAGGGGCCATGGCTATAAAGAAAGAGGCATCACTCACACCCTCAGCACACACTTACTAATCTGAAATGTCCTTGGATTGCATAGAGAGTGTACATGCTCAGACATGGCCGATCCAGATGGAAATAAATAAAATATCTCCAGGAAATCCCAGGCCTGATCTGCACTACATACAGAGTGATTTATTTTAGCTCAGAGTGTATAGACCTGATCTGAATGTAAATACACGGGTTTCTAGTGTATAACGGACAGTCGTTCAGGGGCCTAGTAGCTTGTTTTAATTCGGTCTTAGTTCAGTTTCAAATAATTATAGAAGTGCAACGATGTACCCTGTTTAGGAAGCAAAGCATGCTATAAAAAGACTGTTCATCCATGCACTATTCATAAAATATCTGTGTTCAAATGTTTTCTGGCTTTCATAAGATGTATGGCTGTTGTAGAATTTTCAGTCCTGATCCAGAAACAACCCCTGCACAACACATTTTTAAGAACTGTCTGTCTTAAAGGCACACTATTCAACATTTTTGTCAGTTAATTAATGCATTTTGTTTTATTTTAGATGATTAAATGAATCATTACACAGCAAATGAAGGTTCTCCTCACCGCCCGTGTAGGGAAGAAGCTCGCTTGCAAGTTAAGGAGCCCTCAGCCCGAGCCCATCAGCACTGCTGGAGCAGAATTAGCATTACCTGCTAACTGTGCTAAGCACTAGCTCTGTAGAGGTGAGTATTATCCGCCTGTAGCCTGCTACTAACCCTGTCTAGCACTGCTGGAGCAGCATTAGCATTACCCACTAACTGTGCACTAGCACTAAGCACTAGCTCTGTAGAGGTGAGTATTGTCGGCCTATAGCCTGCTACTAACCCTGTCTAGCACTGCTGGAGCAGCATTAGCATTACCTGCTAACCACGCTAGTCAAGTGCTAGTTCTTTAGCCACACAGAGGTGAGTGTTATCAGCGTTTATCCTGATGCTAACCCTGGCTAGCCCTGCTGGAGCAGCTTTAGTATCAGCTGCTAACGGCACTGTTCAGTTCAGAGGTGAGTATATCGGCTTGTAGTCTGCATGTTTGCCATGTTAAAATAAGCTACGTGGGACGAACCGCTAGCTAATATCACCCTGGTTTACTGGAGCACTCAGGGTTCCTCAGTGTAGCGCTGTCACGTGGCATTAGCCGCTAACCATTAGCTGGATGTTCTTTAGATAGTTAGTTAGCTAGCTTATTCACTGGTTAGACATTTTTTTGGGTAATAGCTGGATAACTGCCTTTCCGTCACTTGCTATTGGGAAAACTTACTTCATAAGTGAAGTTTATTCCTCTATAGACATGATTATCCTCCTAAGACCCAGACTTTTTGACTTTTAATTTCTCTTAAATTTGTCATTAATAGGACCTAAGAAGTATGTTAAACTGTTTTTGTACAGGAAAATATTTCTTAAAACTTTTCAAAAAACAATGTCCACATATGGAGACAGCTTATGTT
Organism: Astyanax mexicanus; assembly: GCF_023375975.1. Classification (NCBI taxonomy): domain Eukaryota; kingdom Metazoa; phylum Chordata; class Actinopteri; order Characiformes; family Acestrorhamphidae; genus Astyanax; species Astyanax mexicanus. The sequence goes on along the minus strand of NC_064409.1, from coordinate 33,694,653 downwards.
ATCTTTTAAAAATATCCTTGCCATTCGGGATCAGAAAGACCCATTAACAGTCCAAAAACAAAATTTTAGCTTCCTACGGTTAATAAGTTAATAAACTATTTTCTTTAATGTTGTCACTGGACACTAGGTCAAAGGTCAAGGTTTTAAAAAGTACAGTATCATGGTGCAGAGAAGCTGAAATGTTATGTCCCCTTATGAGGACACAAGGTCTCAATAGCAGTGTATCTTTACGACAGTGAACATTTACTCCTAGCCTGTAGGTGGAGCCTCATAAGAAAACCAACCAAGGGTTGCATAGTGTGTCTTCTATGCTGACCTTACACCTAACGATTATCAAGCGATTTCACATTCGCAGACAAATTTCCCGAGTCTGGAAAAAATCACGAGAGTCTGGCTAGAGTCGAGCTGCAGGCGAGTTGCAGTCACGTCATCTCTATCTTTTAGTGTGAGGTGGTTACGATAGGGTTTTACGATACGATAAGGTTTTAGTCAGTAGGGTTTACGTCCTCATGCTCTAACAAAATCAACCGTGTTTAATATTATCGCAAGTCTTGAGACTCGGCTCACGCAAATAGTGATGAGAACGATGTCAACAACCAATAGGAGAGCTACGGGAATCTGCATGGCAGGAATACTTTACGTAACTGTTTACAAACATATTTTGCACTTTTTGTCTTACAGTGTTATTTTTAATAAACATGTTTAATAAATACACATTTTGCAAGAATGATGTTATTTATTGCATTTTTCTATCTAAAACAAAGGTAAATGTATAGCAGTGAAACTGTGTATTCTTTGTTATACAAGGTTGTAGCAAAAAAAGGGGGGGAAAGAAGCTTATAATTAGAGCTGAACACAAAATGTATTGGATTAAAAAATATCAAGAACTAACAATGTGGCAGAAAAATAAACTGTTGATGGGGACAAAAGCTGTAAGTCTCTGATAAATCACAGTATTGAGATACACATCAAGTCAAAGTCAAAGTCAAAGTGGTTTTTATTGTCATTTCAGCTATATACAGAGTACACAGTGAAACGAAACAACGTTCCTCCAGGGACCATGGTGCACATAAACACAGTGTAGACAGAACAATAGTGCAACAGTACAAAAGTGCAGACAGACAATACAACACCATACAGACAAAGAATAATAAATAACAAGACAGTGTGCAAATTATGCAGTGTGCAAAAAGGACCAGGTGAGGTAGTAATTACTCTATTACACAGTGTGCAATAGAGTCCAGTGAGGTAGTAGGGTTTTTAGTGCTTTCCATTTTCTGGGGTAACTGGGGTAAGAGTGTGTGCATGTACAGAAAAACCATCAGTTCAGTCTCTGCAGTTAAGGAGTCTGATGGCTTGGGGGTAGAAGCTGTTGCAGAATCTGGTCGTGCTGGACCGGATGCTGCGGTACCTTCTTCCCGAAGGCAGGAGGGAGAACAGTTCGTGTGAGGGATGAGTGGGGTCATTCACAATGCTGGTTGCTTTGCGGATGCTGCGGGTGCTGTAAATGTCCGTGATGGAGGGGAGAGAGACGCCGATGATCCTCTCAGCTGTCCTCACAATACGCTGGAGGGTCTTGCGGTCAGAGACGGTGCAGGTCCCAAACCAGGCAGTGATGCAGCTACTCAGGATGCTCTCAATGGTCCCTCTTAATGGTCCCTCACATTATTGGTAACTTAATATGTAATATGTATTGTATGTAAACTCCACCAGAGACATGATGGGAAATAATCTCAGAAAGAATCTAGTTGCAGTCTTGCAAATAGTGATCCCCAGTCTTTGTAAAATCTTATTCTGTGACTAAAAAGAGGGTGTGAGACTTCAGTCTGTTAAAATATATATTTTTTTAAGTCATGTAGTGTATGGACATCTTAATGCACCCATTACAACCCACTGCAACTCTGAAAAGGCTTATAAATGAGCTGATTATTTGATTCAGGTGTGTTGGGCGAAAGGAAAGCCATACAGTTCCAGGACCCAGGAAATTAAAAAAAGGTAAAATGAGAGTTGTAAATACTGCATTAACCAATAAGATAAAACTTGTTGGTAAAACTTACCAAAAGGTTTATTTTTAAAGGGGCCATGTTAAAGAAATACTGTATGTCTAAACTGAGTCTGAAGAGTCAGAACACAATGAATGGTCCAGAAAAAAAGGCAAGTGTGAAAAGTCCTTAAAATACCTCCACTTACACCCTTGTTTTGTTGAATTCAGAGGGTGTTAAAGTCATGAATAAATGAATCCACAATATCATGAGTCACTCACTGTTCTGCGTGCAGGTTTGCAATAGCTTTGGCAGGACCTGGCAGCATGATAAATCAATAAACGTGGTACCCTACATAAGACAAGACAATTATAGTGTTCATATTTGTGCTGGAAGCACAGATGAAATTTGGCCTCTGCCATTAACCCATAGGTGCAGTGGACACACACACACATGCACACCACTAAACACATATACACAGTGACATACAGTGAGCACACATGCCTGGAGCGGTGGACAGTGTGGGTTAAGGGCCAACAGTAGAAGCTTGCCAAGCCCGGGTTTTAAACTCACATCCTTGTTATCAAAGACCTGGTTCTATTAACCTGAGACATTCCTGGTAAAAAAAGAAAAAAATGCTTATTTGTAACATATTGAGAAATGTCTAAGTATGCTGTACATATATAGATGTATGTACTTAAAATATATTAAAAGTTCATTAATATTATGCTTTCATCAAATGTTTGAAAGTAAACTTTGAACATACATTTTTAAAAGTACAATATTGTGTTAAAAAAATAGAATACTATAAAGTACACTTTTAGTGTAGTGTAATTTAATATACTTCTAAAATACTTATTTCTAAATATACTTTTGTACATTTTTAGCAAAGTGTGTTAAAAACAACTGTTACAGTAGTTCACTTAAAGTACAATGTATTGTGTAGCTTTTTAGAAAGTAAAATAAATTACTACATTGGTATGTTTTAAAAATATATTTAGGTATTACATTAATATAAATGTATTTCAATGCTCTGCAATTTTAATTATGTGAATATAAATATAACTAAATTATAGGATACAGTGTTAAATAACACATTTAAATGTCAAATAAAACATGTAAAGTAAATTTGTAACACGCTAAAAATTGTAGTACAGTATATTAAAATATATTTGATACCAAACGAACTATACTAGAAGTGTGCTACTTACAAAAGACAAGAACGAGAAGCATATTTGTACTCTAATGTAAATATATTTAACATCAATTCTTAGTACATTCCTAATATACCCGGGGTATAATAGTGATACCGCTGTAATACTCATTAAATATATTCTAATTTTACTGTAAGCATATTTAAAATATGGGGTTACATACAGTACATGAAGTAGTATGTTTAAATGTTACTTAAGTATATTTAAAATAGTTCCATTTTAGTACAGTTAAGTAAACTTAGCACAATTTAAGTAAGACTTTTGTACTATTTTTATACAATTAAAGTATAATAAGGACAAAAAAGTTGTTCCATTTTAGCACTCTTTAAATATACTGATTAATAATGTAGCTACAAGTACACTTTAAGGCACTAAATCATAATTTTTTTTTTTTTTCACTAGGGAGCTGCAGTTTATCATTAATATAGTTAATTTTGGCAATTCTCTCTGATAAGAAGGAATAGTCAACCTAGAATAGTATTATCTTATACAATGAATTTTGTCTGCACTTGAAATTTGCTGAGCTATCACTGAACTCTGTGTGAAAGATTCAGGATACTGGTGATTTATGGTCTGGGAGTGGGTGTGTTTATGTGTGCCTGTTCATGATGATCTCAGTGTCGTATGTCTATGCGTGACTGTAGCGCCTGTATGAAGTTACTTTAGCTGTTTTCTCTCAATTTAATTATGAAACGGGGTGTCATTTAGGCCTCAGTCAAGGTGGTGGGAAGACCTCCTCTAGGCTACGACAGCACATAGTGCACCTGTGCAGGAAGTGTGTGTGTGTGTGTGTGTGTGTGTGTCATTAGGTTATGGCCCGAGGTGTCTGATGTCTCCTGTTCTGTAGATGGAGTCTCCTCGCGTGGGAAAGGCTGTAATGCATGGCCTAATTGAGACAGATGCATTTTTAATGGCTGTGCCTCTCTACCGCCTTGCCTCATCAACTTCAGGACACATTAAAATATGCCCAGCCTGTGGAAAGCACTAATAAGCTAGCTGCAGGCACAGAACTGGCCCATGGACTCTGCTCGTCTTGGCCGGGTCTGTCGCTGACACTTTGGCTTTACGCTGCCCTTTTTCTAATGAGGGTAGGAGATGAGAAGACGTGAAACTCGCTGTTAAAAAGCAAAGTGTGGCCTAGATCTGTTCATCTCAGAAAAAGAGAAACACTACCAGACAAAAGTGTGGGCACATCTCATTTAATGTCTTTAATTATTATTTTATTATTATATTTCCTACATTGCAAATACTATAATACTCAAGACATCCAGATTGTGAAGGAACAAATATGGAATCATGTAGAAACTTAAGTGCCAAAAGAACCAAAATACAGTGTAAAGTATTTAGGTGTCTTTTATCTGGGGTGATGTTAACTTGCATGTTCTGAGGCTGGTAACTCTGATAAACTTATCCTGTGCAATAGAGGAAACTCTTGGTCTTCCTTTACTGTGGCATTCCTGATGAGAGCCAGTTTCATCATTACGTTTTTGATGGTCGTTGCGACTGCACCTGAGGATACGTTCAAAGCTCTTGAAGACTGGTCTTCACTTTGTACGAACTCTACCTCTTCACAACACAACTGATGCTCTCAAACACATTAAAATATATTCAAGAAGTTCATCACAGCTGTTAACTGAAAAAAAAAAAAAAACGGCCAAGATATGCAAAGCGAACATCTAAGCAAGCTACTTTGAAGGATCTAAAATTGTTTACTAGGTAATTGTATGTGTTTTTATTCATAATTTGGATCATAGACTGTATATAAATATGGACAGGGCGTCCCAATTCACTCTCATTATGGCATTTTGAAGCCAAAAGATGGCCGAAATGGATGCTACCATCTTGTGTGCGCTTGTGCAGTAGAAGCAAAGTGGAGCCAGAACTGGAGCAGTAGAGGTGGAAGGCGAGGCTGTGTAGGTGCCCAAAACCTGCCCACATGTCTAAGACCCCCTCCACCCATATCGGGGGCGCACACAGCCAGTGCGTCAATCACCACATCGCCACACCCCTTTAAATATCACGGAATAACTCCTATAAAACGTATTAACTATAAAGAAAAACACTGGGGGTTATTAACAAAAGAGGGGGGCTTGCAGAATGTACAGATCCAGACTTAAAAAAAAAAAATCCTGGATGTGTAATTTTAGATTAAAGATTCCGCCATCTCTCATTCAGTTGAATGGAAATAGGCGGGGTTAAAAGTTGTTCTGGAGCCAGACACCAGAGGGCTTAAGAGACATAGTGGCTTTACTTTTCAACCCCTGTCGTGCTATCCATACTTATATACAGTCTACAGTTTAGATGATTTTGGTATTAATCTACAATGCAGAACATTTTAAAATAATGAAAAAAAAAAAAAAAACACTAATTTAAGGTGTGTCCAAATTTTTGACTGGTACTTTATTCCTCCATTGACAGTGAAAACCTGAAAATGTTCACCAAAAATATAAAAAAATTCTGTTTAATAGCTTTTAGCCTTGGACTCACTGCATTCACAGGGATGGTGTTATCGCATGATAGGCAAAGCCATGGTCACAAGTTCTGTTTAAAGAAGCAAAGCACTTTCCTTAAAACAAAATGAGAAAACTAATTAAAAAAAAAGAAAAAAACAGAAAAAAACTGGACAAACACAGTTTGATTACCAGACAGATATGAATAATTGAAATGTTTGGTATGCAATTGATAAAGTTGGCAATACTTTCCAAGTAAAGGGGTAAAAATACAAGTATTTATACAGAACAAGCTAATAATTTACAGGTCACAGTCATTCATTACTCTGGGGATGATAAATGAGAGAACAGCTCCTAATAGGTTAATGGTTTGCAAATGACATACGCCTTATAAAGAGTGGAATCATGGTAAGTGGGGTATAGACTTTAAATTTGTTTTATTGTTTTAGTTATTAGGTCATTTTGCAGGCTTTTGATGTATGTATTTAAATGTATGATGCACCTGTAATTGTATCTTTCCTTAATTATTAATAGTGTAGCTATACATTAGCTGTCAACATTGCAATAGGGAGGCTGATGGTGATGAATGACCATGAGCGAGTGAAGTAACATTTGGATTTATATTGATGTGATTTAAATGTATGCCTGCCGATAGTGAGAGAATGTGACTAAACAAATACATCACAGTCAAAAAACAGCTATACCTATAGTATTACCTTTTTTATTTTGTTTGTATTGACATTTATTTGTGTCTGGATGACTTTGTAAATTATATAAAATGTGTTGTGTATGTTGACATTTTGCCCTTAATTAAATCTATAATTATTCAAAACTGTACTTGCGTCTTTCAGTTATAAATTTCTGGATCTCTAGTTTTAAAAATGTAGTCTGGAAGTAGAATGGAATATTTAACAGCTAAAATTCACAAAGCAAATTCTTCAACAATCAGTATTTGGGATAAATGATATGAGTTTGTCCAGGATTTTGTAGCTTCTTGATGAGTTATCTGATTAATATGCTCTTATTTGATGGTTCTTTAGTAATATTTGTATCTTGAAATTGTATATTGTCTGTGTTAAATGTATAGTATGCTATTGTCTGCTCCCTCTTCTCCATCCCTTGCCTGTTGTTAAACATTTGTAAAACAAATCCCAAAAAAAATGTACTTGGGTTTTTCCAAATGAGTTTTTAATTATTATTTTTTTCTTTGTATACAGGAGTTTGTACTGAATAGCCAATGGATAGAGACTCAGTGCCACAAAGGGAAATGAGGGTTTAGAAACCCTTAGTTGGAGTATTGTGCCTTTTGTGCGTTTTTAATTTTGAATAATAAAACTGTATTCTAAACTGTCATGGAATGACGACCATAAAACCTGTGTGGAGGCACCATGCTCAGTGGCAGGATTAAAGTTTTGAGAAGGATTGATGTCATGCTGTGGGATACAATTTCGTATCACAGGACAACGCTTGTCCACAAACTCCTGCCAACTCAAGAGCTTGTTGTACC